>NC_132839.1:17807500-22607500 GCF_048164855.1 Canis lupus baileyi
AAAATTCTGCTACAAGGTCTGCAGTGATCTGCCAAAATGCTATTTTTTATAGGAATATAGGGAAATTGTCCAGTTTACCAGTTCAATTTAAATGTTTCTGTTCCCCTGAAATATTCAATTATATATAATACAAATAGATAAACAATAAATTTGCTGTTCAATAAATTTGAGGCAACAATAGCATTAAACCATGGGGACTCATTTCTACTTTTAAAGAAATAATTCATTCTACACATGTTCTTAGACTATGAGTAGGACCTTGTTTTATACATTTGGGGTTCCATAATGAATAATACAGACTCTCTGGTACGAAGACAATTACAGATTAGATGATAAAGATTTGATATAAACACATTATGTACAATTAAGTATGTGAAATAAACCATATTCTAAAATGCACAAGGTTTTCTAAAACATACCTTACATGCACACACACATATATGGATTTCTAGATATGCATATCTAGAACTTCCTTTGTAAAGGCAGGAAGTAGATTAGTTTTGTTCACCCCTCTCTATCTTTGACCTTAGAAAACAAACAAACAAAAAAATTAAACATATTTGTCTACTGGATATTAAGGTATGCAAAGAGAAATAAAATGGATTTCCTCAGAAGAAAATTATGTACCCAATTAATAAAGGCTGAATAAGATATATTCCCAAAGAAAGATGAGAACTCTTTTGTTTTTGGAAAAGCTGTATCTTTACTAATACACCCCTTATATGGATTAAGTTACATCTTTTGGGGATCGGGAATCGGGAATGTTAATGCCATATCCATATGACTTTAACAAAGTCTCCCAATCCTGATTGTGGATTTCTGTGAGGAAAACTTAGACAAGTAATTTTCATGTTATTCATGAAACTCTTGAATTTTGCTTGACAATTTAAAGGTTCAGTGGCTGCAACTGGGGAGGACAGCCTGCCAGAATGGGATATTCTTTGCAAAGTTTTCCATTTGAAAAGACAGTGATAATCCCTGATGGGAAGGATAACTGAATTTTTCTGTGAAGTGTCACTGAAGGAGAAAAGATTACCAATTTTCTTATCTCCACACCATACATTTCTTGGAGTTTGTGTAGAATTTAGATGTTTCCCAAAACTCAGCCCCCTACTTAGATAGCAGATGTCTCTGGAAATTACAAAGTTTAGAAGGAACTACATTTTTTTTTCTGTATTTTTAAAACAAGAAGCCTAGTTTAGATTCTGTGGTCTCTATAGTCTGGATGCTCGATTGACTAGTTTCATGGGACACAATTACCTTCCACCTTAATGTCAGCCTTATTTGGGGGATGTGAAGTGATGGAAGAGCTCCAAATGTCACTAACATAGGGATCCCACCAACAAGCTCATGTCCATTTTCATATGTATTAATTTTCATTGCAAAATGCCAAAGAGCAGGAGCTATAACCACAGGAGCATAGTTATCTATTTGTTTCTGAAAATTCACTGAAACATGTGGACTCTCTACAAAAATCAAGTAAGTGTCCATGATGTTCCTAATAGTTTATTCACAGGGATACTGACTCCATGTCCCTCAGCCATAGCCATCTAAATTCCCTACCCAATAGACTGATAAGAGAAGAAATTTTGAGATAAACCTTATCCATCTACTTGAAAGACTAAGGACATAATGGGATTGATTTTAGCTCAGCATGAAACAGCCAGGGCCTTAGAAAAAACAAATGGTGTACTCAAACTGAGCAATTGAAGAGATTTTTAAAAAGGGACTACATAATATGTGGCATGCAGAATTTTGGAAAGCCAACAAATGATAGTGAAATGATCTGGGGTTTGAAAAATGGGCTGCGGACCTAGGAGGCCTTCACCAAAACTCACCTGATGGGACAAGGGAATGAGGAAGCTTACCTCTACACAGAGAGGGTAGCTTTATGGAGAGTGTCACCCCATGGCAGCTGTGGCCTTCAAGTAGAGATGTAGCCCTCCCATAATGACCTGAGAGGAGGGACTTGGGAATAAATATTGTCATTCATCCATTTTCCTCCTTTCCTTTGGATTGTCTCTATCTCTGATTGACTGAATCCAACCAGAAGCCAAGGGAAAGAGAGCCTGTCAATTTCCTCTTTACAGGTCAACATTTGGGGCAAATTTTCAGAAGGAAAGGATAAAGAGTAGACTTGGAGAACCAAACTGAAGATCTACAGTACCTGGTGCTTTCCAAAGTATCTTTCATGGAATACTAGTTCTGTGAAATGAATAATGGTGAAAAAATTCCAAGATCAAATCATATTGGGAAATGCCACATAATGTGACCCACATGTCTATATACTATGTGCAATGCACTGACAGAGATAAGAAAAATAGAAAACCTCTGCCTTCGTGAAACTTATGATTTACTGAAAAAGAAACAATAAATGCACAAATAAAAAAATGGCTACATACTCAGTGTTATATAGTGACCAGTGTTATGAAGAGTAATAAGTTTCTCTTTGAATGTATATTAAATATTCTATCAAAAATTTTGGAAATATGGATTTAATAAAAATGCCTACTCGGGAAATTATGAGCCCTTCAGACATTTTTAATAATTTATAGTACATTGCCTCACCTTAATTGGAAATACATAAAATAAATATTAAATTAACTAATTTGGAAACTTAATAGGAGTCATGTTAATAAGAGTAAGCTATAATATCACGCACAAATTACAAAGAGAAAAATGTATTAAATGAAAACATAGAAAATGGGTATGTGAAAATTTTAAGCCAAAAGTGAGAATAAATAAAATAATGTAAAATTTATTATAATTTGAGATAGAGTTCAAATTTTGTTTCTTTCTAGAACCTAATATACCTGGTATCTTTAAAATTGATCATAAAACTGAGATGGAATAGTTTGAAATCTTTTTATGTGTTTCCTCCTTCTTTTTTTTTTTTTTTTTTTTTTTTTTTTTACTTTGCCTTTCATAAATTATCTCTGTGCTTTTTTACTTTCTAAAGTGACCATACATTACTCATTTTATATCCTGTGTCTGGCCCTATATTGTGCCCTGTGGGGTTTTTAAGAGATGCCATGCAAGTTAAATTACATAATAAGAACTATTATTTAGTAATAGTGACAAGAATGGAAAACCAGAAAAAAATCTAACTTTTACATGTGCTTGCTTTGTGTCAGATAGCGTGGGAAGTGCTTATGTGGACTATCCCTTTAGTGCTCACAACAATCCAATGCCATGGATGCTGTTATTATTCCCATTCTATAGTTTAGAAAACTGAGGCATTAAGAGTTTAAGTAACCTACCCAGTGATACACAGCTAGGAGTTATTAGAGCTAGGGGATCTAACTCCAGAGCTTGGACTTTTAAATTAATTCTGGAATACTGTAAGTAATGTTCACCTATCTTATTTTATTTTTCCTTCTCTTTCTCTATGTTCATCTTTTTTTGTTTCTGCAATTCCACATATGAGTGAAATCATATGGTATTTGTCTTTATCTGAATGACGTATTTCACCTAGCATAATATACTCTAGTTCCATCCACGTTGTTATACATGGTAAGATTTCATTCTTTTGGATCACCACATATTATGCATTGTACGTATGTATGTATATATACATATACATACCACATCTTCTTTATCCATTCATCAGTTGATGGACATTTGGGCATCCATAATTTGGCTATTATTGATAGTGCTGCTATAATCCTGGGGGTGCATGTGCCCCCTTGATTCAGCATTTTTGTATCCTTTGGATAAATACCTACTAGTGCAGTTGCTGGGTCATGGGGTAGTTCCACTGTTAACTTTCTGAGTAAATTCCATGCTGTTTTCCAGAGCGGTACACCAGCTTTCATTCCCACCAACAGTGTAAGAGTGTTCCCCTTTCCCTGTATTCTCATCAAAATCTGTTGTTTCCTGAGCTATTCATTTTAGCCATTCCTAAGTGTAATTAATCATATCTAACTATACAATGTTATTTTTTAAGATTTTATTTATTCATGAGAGACACACACAGAGGCAGAGACACAGGCAGAGGAAGAAGCAGGCTCCCTGCAAGGAGCCTGATGTGGGTTTACAAAAATATATTAGAGTTCAGTGTGTTAGAAAAATGAAGGGATATGTGTTTAAGCAACAGGCATAAAGAAGCAGTTGAGATTCCAAAGAGAAGGACAACATACAGATGAAGTAAATATGGAGTCCATAGGAAGAGGAAGGTAGAGATTTTATATTCAACAGGCTCTAGAGGCAATTGAGGGGTAAATTACATTACACTGGAACACTTTAAGTAAAGGAAATGCTATGTTTATATATATATATATATATATATATATATCTCTTATGCTATGACATTTACAGAAAAATAAAAATTTTAGTGGCATACTAGTATTTTTATATAAAATAAATACAAAAGCCTAGTTAAGACATAAAAATTCCATGTACCACCAGAGATGTGGGAGGCATATTTAATTCATGTACTTTCAAATATGAGCACCATGGGGACATTTTTATCTGAGAGTATTTTTACCCTGTGATACATAAGTTTATATGTACTCTATGGTGGCTATGTCAGCCAATTTAAAAAAATAATTACCTAACTTTAAAGTTTCAATACTTTTTCCACTTAATTAGGCCATTAAAAATAAAAGGTTTCTGTAGAATTAAAAAAAAACTTTAATAATTCTTAGCGTATATGTAGATAGCTCTCACCAGTTTAACTATATTTACTATTGGCTATTCTAAAAAATCGTGAAAAGTACTTTGCCATGAAAGTATTAATAGTGTTATTTGTATAATTCATTTAACCAAAATGCGTTAAAAATCAGGGTTTTTTTTTCTCCTAAGGGCTAGGTTTGTGTAACAAACGAAGCGTGCTCTCAAGTATTTTCAGATAAATAATGTATAATAAAAATAGTAACAAAATCAATGAAGGTAGACTATATAGCTATCAAGATGAAATGTCCTAGTGCTGACAGAGTGGTGATCATTCTTATACTACTATAACTGAGACAGAGGTGCAGTTACTAAGATTTTATTACAAAAATAAAACACTTACTTGGTAACAATGACTCCACAAATATCCGTCCCATGCTTGAATTAATTACAATAATGATTAATTTTTAAATGATTAATTTTAATAAACAAGCAGCTTAAAACCGTCTGAAAAACCCACTCACTGTCCAAAGAAAACCTACATCTCCCTGGCTTGTATACTCTTGATGAGAGTAAAAGTTAAGTCATTGAAATGTTCACTGGATTCCTCCCACTGTGGCTCATGAGAACCACTGTGCCATAATAAGAATGATACTTTTGACTTCTCTAAAATTGGGGGAAGCTCTCTGGACTGGCTAGGGTTATAGAATACATAACATTTTTCTCTCAGGCTTTAGACACATAGACCAAACCAAGGAAAATTGGATCAGTCTAGAAAATCAATTGGACAATTCAAACTCAATTGCCCTTTTCCTTAACAGAAATAATTTACCTGTGAAGTATCTGATGATGCATCCTTCTTTATCCTTACAAAATATTTCAATTGTCCCTATAGATCATACTGCTCCTTTTTACTGAAAACTAGTGACACTTTCCTGAATCTCTCTTAAAGGAATAAATCTTTGTATATAAGACGTGCTATAATGGATAGTTCTGGAGCCATTTTGGGGTCTGAAAGCTACTTCTATTATTTATTATGTCTGGTCTTATACAAATGACATAACCTCTCTGAGATTCTCTGTCCTCATTTGAAATTATGTTACTTATGCTTACTTTGAAGGATTGTTGGGAAAATTAAATGATGTAATAGAAGTTATGGTTATGAAGAAGTAACCCATGCTAGCTTCTAAAATAATAATTTGTGTACTTATTACTATGATTTCTGATATCTCTTCTACCATGAAGAGATATGAAGCAGGTACATATTTTGTTTTGCTTTGGCATTTCCCATAGCTCCTAGCTTAAAACTTGTATAAAATGGCATTCAATAAATGCATGTTGCATGCATGTATAAGTGGGTAATAATAGAAGAAAGATGTCAAAATTTTGCCTTACTTTGCCATACTTAAATTTTTGTTGCAAGCCAGAGGGTGATGAGAATCAAGAAGGCAAAACACTGCCATTGTGCTGCATAATTCTGGGTTGTTGTGTGGGTATTCATGTGTACCCTGAACACTAGTCCTGTTAAAAAATAAAAAAAATAAAAAAATTTAAAAAAAAGCATCTGCTTTAACTGATTCCATTGGCTTTTTTTTTTCTCTTTTTTTAAAATATTTTATTTATTTATTCATGAGAAACACAGACACACAGAGAAAGAGAGAGACACAGGCAGAGGACGAAGCAGGCTCCATGCAGGGAGCCTGATGCGGGACTCAATCCCGGGTCCCCAGGATCAGGCCCTGGGCTGAAGGCAGTGACAAACCGCTGAGCCACCCGGGCTGCCCTCCATTGGCTTTCTAAAAATACATATCACTTTATAGTATGCTATCAGTGTAAAATACAAACAACATTATATGCAAAGAAGTTCAAAAACTCTTTTCCCCAAACCTTTGGTTGAAGAAATAATATTTATTTAACTCCCTCTAAAGTTCTGGGGAGACTCTGAAAGAAAACTCATTTGTCATTAAAATATTAATGTGTTGTTTTTCTTACAATAGTAATGAAAACTAGTCAATACATATCCTGTCAATTCAAGTAATAGGAAAATACACATATATCTGAGAAAAGACACAAAAGGAATATTTAAAAATGAATATACCAATGTGGAGAGTACAGATACTTTTCCATAATTTTTAATGAACTTATCATTTCTTATACAAAGTACAAGTGATGGAAGGGAAAGAGTTCTCAAATAAAAGCACTTGTGACACAGGATGATAATGGAAGCTTGAGACTAAAATGGAATTTGCAGATGAAGTACATTCCGAAGTGAAGTGATAGTCCAAAATGCAGATAATTCAAAGGAAGAGTTCCAGAATCAGTAGAAAATATGTAAGCCTCTCAGCTATTTCAAGAATGTTAAAACATACATAATGGAGATCACCAAAATATCAAAAAGAAGGTTTCTTTAGAGAGAAGTGTGCAAGGAGTCTCAACTCACCTCGGTAGTTTGAGGATGATTGAGGAACCAAACTGGTTAGACATTAGGTAATTCAAACTGTTGGAGCGGAGTAAAAAACGGTCTTTTGAGAAGTAACTGCATCATAAGAACTTCTGGGAACCATGGAAAAGTGAGTGGCTTTGCCCTCCATAATAAGACCATCATTCTTGAATGCTATCTAAAAGAACCTCCAAGGAGGAGTAAGAGCACCTCAGGGGAAGAAAGATAGACTCTCTGACACTATGGTCTTCAGGTGACCCACAGAACAGAGTTACATTTATCCGTTGGAGGAAACTTCAGATGAAAGCAATGAAAGAGGGACTTTATTGTACCCAAAGCCTGTGCCATGAAGGAAAGAGTCTGCTTTAAAATTTTTCCAAGTCAAGAAAGGACTAATACTGGTCTAATACTGGACTAATACCACCAAAGTGCCAGCCAAGTAAGAAATTTCATGCTCTGCTTCATTTTTATTCTTTCCTCCACCACTCTTCCAACCCTGGAGGGATGAGCTCAATGAGGAAGGAGGATCAGGGGGCCCTGAGTAAAGAAAGAGAAGATCCTAAACCAACATTCTTATATTCCCTGATTACAGTCCACAGCACCCTGAGTTGGGAAGGGGAAAGCCACAACTTAAAAAAAGTATGGATGTTTGATTTTTACAGAACACTGGAAATTTTAAACACTGACCTGTACTTTTATTCAATTACTAAACTGTGACTCTAAGGACTTCAGTTACATAAGCTTTGCAAGAGAAGTCGTGGAGACTGCCTGAGATTCCCTCCAGCGTCAGGAAAAGGCTCAACTTCACTGAGAAAATTTAAAAGTATGATGGAAACAAAACTAAAGTTCCCTACACTGTACATCCCAGAAGCATCCTTTTTGATATAACATTATACTATTTAGTTTTAAGGAGAGAGTATGGATATATCACTGATGATGATCATATACCACTTTTGTTACATGACGAATGTTTTATTTTAATTCTCAGGTTTGTGGTAAATTCAGAGCTATGTTTATTTAGTTTTACATGTATATAATCTGACATAATGTCATGCAAAAACTAAAATTGCTACTTTCTTGGTTCTTTGACCTATCAGTGATTTGACAAATGTGTTCTCTTGGATAATACTATAGGTCCAGTTAATGCATAAAATACTGTGTCTTAAGTAGTTTTCTTCTTGTTATTTTAAAAATTAAAACCTCTTGCATAGAAGCATTTTCTAGTCTTAGATTTAGAAGTGGGTTTTGTAGATTAAGAAAAATCTCTAAAACAATATAAGAATTCAGTTAACAGCAAAAATATATGGAAATGCTTTAGTATTATAAACAGAAATATTATTTTAAAAAATATTTGTGGGATCCCTGGTTGGCTCAGTGGTTTGGTGCCTGCCTTTGGCCCAGGGCATGATTCTGGAGACACGGGATGGAGTCCCGCATCAGGCTCCCTGCGTGGAGACTGCTTCTCCCTCTGCCTGTGTCTCTGCCTCTCTCTCTCTCTCTGTCTATCATGAATAAATAAATAAAATCTTTAAAAATATTTATTTGAGAGAGAGATTGAGAAATAGAGACGGGAGGAGGGGGCAAAGGGAGAGAGAGAATCTCAAGCAGACTCCCTACTGATCATGGAGCCCAGCATGGGACTTGATACACAACCGAGATCATGACCTGGGCAAAAATCAGGAGTCGGACACTCAACCGAGCTACCCAGGTGTCCCCAGACATAGGATGACTAGGTACACAGTACAAAAATTATTATCTTTTAATAGAGACAGTCTTTTCTCCCTCACATAAGATAGCATTTTATAACTTAGTAAAGAATTATCACATTTTTTAAGTCTTCTCATCTATAATAGTTGCCCCGCTTCTATGAATCCAATACCTTAAAGATTCACTTTATCATTGGGGTTACAGTCTGGGCACATTCAATTTATAAACTACTCTTGAAATATGATACTGGATTTAAGAATGTTGAATTTGGCATGCCTGGGTGGCTCAGCAGTTGAGTGTCTACCTTCGGCTCAGGGTGTGATCCTGCAGTCCTGGGATGGAATTCCCACATCGGTCTCCCTGCAGGGAACCTGCTTCTCCCTCTGCTTATGTCTCTGCTGCTCTCTTTGTGTCTCTCATGAATAAATCAATTTAAAATCTTTTAAAAAGAAGAATATTGAATTTTTCTCTTTGATATACTATATATTTGATGAATTTCAGGTGTCCAATCAGTGGAAAGATAGTGATGTGTGGGTCCCCAAGGAATTAAAAGAAGCACATTAATTTTTTTAAAAGGATAGCTCTTTAATAAGTAAATAAATAACTTAGAAAAGGAAAAAAAAAACATCTTAGGAGGCTACATGTTTAACTAAGGAGAGGCATTTCTAATCTAGCCAGGAAACAAACTATGAAAGGAATATCCAACTTATTGCATTTCTGTGAGGGGGATGACTGGGGGAATTCAGAACAACTGCCTGCATCCTAACTGCAAAGAATGTCTGACTTACACGCTGGGGAGGAAGATGCATTCACCAGAGCCCGCTTCAGAATTGAAAAGCATGACCAAATAATCCTTGGTTGAAGAGCCATCTTCATTCCTGGGAGTGACCACTTTTCAGGAGTGTCAGTAGATGCACAATACACTTCCTAAAACAGAAGTGTCATGGATGGCAGTAGCTGTTGGAGTAAAGCAGAAGGCCTAAACTTTGAAGCTCAGTGGTGACAGGACCAGTAGCAGCAGCATTATCATCCAGCCAGTTCTGCAGCATGGTTTTGGGTGGTGTTCCTAGAACCTTAGTCTCAAATACTTTTCTCCAGCTCCACAGTGATTGCTTGAGCCATTAACTAGGTGATAATATAATTTGTCATCAACCAGGACATTTCTGAGAGTGAAAACAATTATACATTATTCCCAGGGCAAAAACCTTAAAATTAAGACTGATATTAGTTGTATAGTTACTCTACATATTAATCTTTTAAATCAAGTTTTTCTTGAAGACACCAGGGTGAATTCACTGTAATGACTAAGAATCGTAAATAAATTGAAATATATTTGTGCCATAAAAATATAGTGTACATATTATCTGGAATTAATGAGGCCAAGAAATGTTTATTTGGAGGGATGTCCATATTGCACTCTTGAATGATAAATAAATATGGAGAGGTTTCCAGGTTCATGTAGGAGAATACAGTAGCCTTCTGGATGCTAATGTTTTTGAATTTTTCTCCTAAATTAGAAGACCTCAAGAAAAAAGGAAATAGAATAACTACATCTTCCACTTTGGAGGATGGTAAAACTCAATTTATTGGTTAATAGAGAATATAAATACCCAAACCAGAAAAATTAACTCCAGATCCCACCCAGATAGGGTTCTTGGGTACTGAATGGAAATGAAAGAGGAGTGTAAGAGGGTCATCTGGTGACAGAACACAGACATTACCAATTACAGTTCACTTTTAGACATAGAAGGCATCATTCTTGTGGGAAACATGGCAGGTTAGACCAGTTGCAACTGGTAAGTCATAAGTAAAGGGTTTGGAAAATGCATAGGACCAGAGATGGCCATCTTGAGAAGTCAAAGCCTCTGTGAAAGACAGATACCTTTGAAGTCAGAGGTGTCCTTGGGTGTCCTGGCTGGTAAAAAGAAAGAAGGGAGCAAATGAAGATGACCCTACTGAGACAAGAGGGAAGCAAAGAATTAGAAGATGTAACACAAAAGAAAGAAGTGTCCTATATTTTAAACAAAAAAGCTGTCCTTTATAGCAGCTTTTATTTTGTAGCAGAGGGGGAAGGCCTTGAATTTAGACATCAGAAAAACCACCTCTGCTCTTTCAGAAGTGTCCTGCAATTACTGATACAGGGGAATCCAAAAACAAGCATGAGAAAGAAAATCAAACCCAGCATCCATATAAAGATACTCTGAGAAGTAAAAATAATAAAAACTCTTAGGTTAAAGTATATCAATTAAGTCAGGTCCTGAGGCATAATAAAAACCTAACAGAAAACCTAAGGTTGAAATTTTTTAAAAATTTAAGAAGTGAAATAACAATGTGTATCAGAAACTTAAAAACCTGAAAACTAAAAAAAAAACATAAATAAGATATGAAATGGAACTGACAGATCTAAAGTAAGAAATATTTCCAAATAGATCTCAGAAATGAAGATAATAGTTGTAAATACCTAAAGAATAATTAATACAAGTACAGTAACAGATCCACGGAGAAAAATAAGAAAATAGTAATAATCATAAAAAACAAATTCATAAGAAAGCAATAGATACGTAAGACAGCAAAGAGCAAAGATGATCCAACATAATATAGTAGTATCTGATGCAGGTAAATTAAGAGAGCCAAATTAATATTTAAAGCTAGAATTAAATCATTTATGGAACAAAATAAAACAATATGAAAATTTAAACTTTCTGCCCCATACCTTGGAATATTGAACTCTCTATTCTGAGACATTTCATTACAAAGCTTAAAAATGAAGAAAAAACTCATTCTCCAAGATAAAGACAGATCACTGATTTTCAATTCCAGTTGTTCACTGCTTATGTACACAAAAGCAATTTACTTTTGTATATTAATCTTGTATCCTGCAACCTTGCTATGCTCATTACAGGGGAGATGTGTGTGTGTGTATGTGTGTGTGTATGTATGTGAGAGAGAGGGAATGGAGAATTTGGTAAGTTTTTTTTTTTTTTTTTTTTTACATAGATAATCATGTCATCTGTGATTAAAGCAATTTTATTTCTTTCTTCCCAATCTTTAAAGCATTTATTTTTTTCTTATCTATTGAACTAGCTAGCTTCCAATACGATTTTGCCTAGAAGTGATGAGAGTTAGTAGCATGTTTGCATTGCTTCCAATCTTAGATAGGAAGTGTGTCTGATTCAGTAACCATTAGCCAAAGGCTAAATACTTGATAAGGGGCCAGTTTAAGTTGAGAAATGCTATAAATACCTTTAAAAATTTCCAAGACTTTGCATGGAAAAAGAAAATACAAATTTCTTATTCATAATTTTTATACTGATTACATATTGAAATGATATATTATGAAAACTAATTTTGTTATTTTTTAATGCGGCCTATTGAAAACTTAGCACTATATATAAAGCTATGTAGGTATACATATACATATGGACATATACATAAGCACATATATATGGCTCACATTATATTTTTAGTTGGCAGTGACTCTTTTCTACTTCTTGGAATGTTATATTGTAGGTCAGCTATTTGGGACCAAGACAAAAAGCCACAGCCTACACTTAGTTAAATAATTATCTGGAAGGATTTATCTGCCCTGTTTCTTGTCAAATTGTATCCTACTAAACTTCATTCATATGACTAAAAATCAAATATTGCCCTAATTATACTACACCTATTTCAGGCTCCTAGTCACAGAATTATATCACTTTACAATGGTATGTCAAAGTCTGGTTTGCATTTATAGATAGGTAAGTAAATTATATTCACCTAAATCCTATATTGGTGAAGTGAATTTTCCCTTTGAGTTATTTATATTTTGCTTTAAATAATGAATATTAGTTCATTTACTAAGAATTTAATTGAACATCAGTACTAAAGTGAAAAAAATTTAAATAGTCTCAAAAATTGGCCTGTTCAAATTTAAATTTGAGAATTGTCTATATTAGCTATGATTTTTGGTGTCAATCTTGACAACGAAATGAGAACAGTGTCCTTTGCTCAATTGGTTAGAAAGAAATAATAGAACTGTGAGGTTATTATCAATATTTATTAAAATTGGTTAAAATTCTCATTGATGAACTCACTCATTTAAAGAAAATTTTAAATCACTTAAAAGCATACACTGCTATTTTAAATTGTTTTCTTAAGGTAGTCTGAAAGCAGAGGTCACTATTGAAACTATATATTAAATCTCATAATGTGAAAATGAAGAATATGTTATATTCTTTCTTAAGGAAGAAAACCACTGAAAAGCCATATCAGTATTAATAAAATGTCCAGAATTCAAAAGCCTTGCTATGTTGAACAATTAATGCATATTTATAAAATTTCATGTTTGGAGAAAGTTTGCTTTTTCTGCATAGTAAAATTTATGACCAAATATATTCATCACTATAATAAACCTGCTTTAAAATTCCTGCACAGAATTGACATTCAGCCATGTTCTAACAGTTCACATACTGGCAAGGTCTACAAAGATGCCACTGAAAATATATATATAGTGCATAATTTTCATTTCTTTGCTGTCAGGGTAACATGTGTGCTTCATATGCTTAAGTGAAGTCTAGCAGTACAAATGTGTCAAAAAATCATAAAAATTTGTCTTCTATGACTAACATATAAGATTTAGGACCCTAGTATTTGGGATATTTATCTCTAAGGAGGAGAAAAGTATTTATTCTTGGATACACACACACACACACACACACACACACCCCTTATGTTTAACACATTTTCCCTACAGGATTTAATGAAACAACTTAGCTGAAATAGCCATATTCCTTGTATAAATCCCCCACCCACATTGTAATAGCCTGAAATATAGCTTGGGATGCCACGTTCAGGGATTTAAAAATGGTATTGGAAATGAGGGAAAGGTGCATCAATTAAACATACAAACTTTAAAAGGAAATTATCTTCTACTAAAATTGCCTTATAACTCTGTTGAGGTGTTTGTCATGGAAATAAAATGAATTATTAAGTTAGTTTGGGTTATTTTATTGCAAGTGGAAGAAACTAAAACCAATTTAGATGAAGTAAAAAATTAGAAACGCTCATAAATGAGAAAGTTGAAGATAGAGGCTGGTATTCGATAAAGTCACAAAGACTAGAGCTCTATCAGTTTCTCCATGTCACCACTCTACTCTCTTTCGGGCTTCATATTTCAGGCTCATTTTCTCCTTATGATAGGCAAAATAACTATGGCTATTAAAACGCTGCCAACCCCATAAGCCCAGTGGAAAGAGTCTAAACTAATAAAAGATAAGGCCTCGTTTGTTTTCTGAATTATGAAGGCATCTGCATGTGTGATCTGTGGTGTGTTAGAGTGGTATTTCAGCAATTAGGCCTCTGTCCACAACTGTGGCAGAAAAAAGAAAACACTGATGCCCTGAAGTCACAAAGTCACAACTTACAGGACAAAGATTCTCTCAAGAAAGATTGGCACACTGGTTTTTTTTCTTTTCTTTTTCTTTTCTTTTTCTTTTTCTTTTTCTTTTTCTGTTTTAGGATTGATTCCTCCTTGGTCTAATGGACTTCTACTGAGGTTTAGACCTGATAATAAGTTTTCCTTACATTTTGTCCTTGTTACTAAATATATCATCAATAGTAGACTACAGTACACAAACATGACTTTAAGCATTATAGTTATCTATTCCTTCTTATGGAAAATATTTGCATAGATAATCACTTATGTACAATTATTAAACATTCTTTTCACTTTTGTTCTTATTATAATTTTCTTTTTTAAAATATTTTATTTATTTATTCATGAGAGACACTGAAAGAGAGGCAGAGACATAGACAGAGGGAGGAAAAGTAGGCCCCATGCAAGGAGCCCAAAGTGGGACTCCATCCCGGGAATCCAAGATCACCCTGAGCCAAAGGGAGACGCTTAAGCACTGAGCCACCCAGGCATCCCTCTTTTATAATTTTCATTCTCATTCTAGTGTCTCTTGTCCACTCTTTTTTTCCCTTTGAAATTTTGTCAAACCAATTCCAGATTTTTCTTTTTAAATATTTTCCAGCAATCATTATAAAATATTCTTGTATACAATGAGTACTAGTTTATATCCCTGCATTATTTTTTTACTACATAATTAAAGGCTATTAATATTCATTCTGGAGCCGAAAATGTCATCCGTACCTACCATTAAATCGCATTTAAGTATGTATCAAATTATTTTAATTTATATATTTTAAAAATTCCTGGGAAGCACCTGAGTGGCTCAGTTGGTTGAGCCACCAACTCTTGATTTCAGCTCTGGTTGTGGTCTCTGGTGGTGAGACGGAGTCTCACATCAGGCTCTGCCCTCTGTGGGATATTTGTTTGAGATTCTTGCTCTCCCTCTGCCCCACCTCCACCATCTCCCCTCAATGCAACAACTCCTTGCCCCGCTGGCTTACTTGCCTGCCCACGCTCTCTCAAATAAATCTGTAAAAAAATACTGAAAAAGTCAAATAGTCTATTTCTAGTCCTTTTTTATGTACCTAAAAGTTCATTTTGCATCTCTGAATTAGTTCCTGCATTGAGCTACATGTAGAGGTATTTAACACTCTTGCAGTAGCAATTTTTTAATTTGTCTAAGCAATACACAGAATAGGCATGGAGTGATAGTGAATTGAAACGATAAGAGATGATCAGAATAAATAAAGTACCAATTTCCTATTTAACTATTCTATTACACTGGTGTTTCTAAAAATTAAGTATTTAAAAAGAAAAGTTAGGTTCCTGGGATCCTTTCAGGGAATAGTTGCACAAGATCAAAATTATTCTTACAACAATACTAAGATGATTGATTTTCATTTTTCTTTTTTCATGAGTCTGTAGTGGAGTGTTTCAGACACTACACGATGAATACAGTATCACTGTTCTGATGGCAGAGAGTCTGTCCTTGTATATTCTTGTGTTTTCGAAAAGTTTCTAAAATGGTCAGCTTAAGGTATAAATATTTGCATTGTCAGAGATTAATTTTGTTCTTGTGTTTTGATCTTACTAGTTATCCTTGGTTATACATCCTTTAATCTCTGTATCTTTGTATCACCCAAAAAAATCATAATTTTAAGATCTTGAAGTTTATCGTACACCCATATGGAAACACAAGAAGTCCTCCTGTTTAGTTTTGCAGTGATAATATTTTTTTCTCCTCTAAATTTTTAAAGTTATGTAAAAACTAATTTTAGAATTTTGAAATATTTAAAATTTTGATTGTAGTATTTTTGAGTTATATTTCAGAAGGGTCATTTACTTAATACAAGGGAGTTAAAAGACTCACTTTACCAACACCTAGCTGCACTAACTAAAGATGCTGAAAAAAAAAAGAAATTTAAATATCAGAATTATCCTTCTTGTGAGAAGGAAGGAATGACAAACTGGTGAAACTATAAATGAGAAATAAAAATTTGACAAAAGTTGTACTTATTTTGGTATTACAGATGTCAATATTTCAACTTATTGTGTCCCATGCAACAGAATACCTTTGCATAGTATTATGACACCAGTTATGATATGATGTAATATTAAGATTAACCATTTATAACTTAAATCAATTTAATATTTTAAGTGTAGATAACATAACAGCTGTTGGAGCTTTTCAAATTAGAAATTAACTCCTGAGGTATCTTAAAGAATAGGTTACTGTATGATGTTGGCTTATAGAGCTATAGGATAGCTAAAAGACTAAAAATATCCTATATAATTGGCATTACTGAATGTTCCCTGGATGAATAGTCAGTAAATGAAATCACCGCATTGCCACTTTCCAATGAGTTAACAACTTGATGAATTAAAGACTCACCTGTAAACAGGAAGATTCTGTATAAATATCTCACTTGCAGAGCTATACCTGCAAATGAATAAATTTCAAGATGTGACTGGATCCTGTTATGATTTTTTATGTAAATGATTGATAAAAAACAAAAAAGTAAATGGTCAAAGTGTTGAATAACCCCTTTGAATCTTAGGCTTTGTCCTATCACCTGTGCTGAGGACATGGGCACAGAGTGCAAATACAATGGTAGATAAAACTACTGATGCTTCAGTATAAATCACAGCACTAGCAGCAACTACTCCAGTATTGTTTCCTCATCATTGCAAGTTCACAGGAAAAGAAGTGACCATTTCCTTCACAAATGTCCCTGATTAAGTAATAAAAAATAATTTTGTCACATATCAGCCCTTGAATATAGATATTTTATATCTCATTTGACAAAATGGGAAATATATAAAGGAATTAGCTGCGTACAAACAAAGTACAATTGTCTGGAAAAAAAAACAACCTTGTGTTATTGAAGTATTGAGCTGCAATAGTATCTACTATTTTCATGGAAAATAGTTTTTACTTCAAGAATGGCTAACAAACTATAGTATTCAAACTAGGTTATATGACATTTTCTTAAAAATGAACTATGTTGCTTTATTAAGAGTGATGAATGACTTCTTCGTACCAAAAATTCTGAGAATGTCTATATTGGACAAATCAGTGACTTTTCAAAATTTCTTGACATGATTCACAAGTTTTGCTACATGTGAAATTTCTAATCCTTCTATTTGAGACTGCCTTCATGTACCATGGATCATCACACTTACCTCATCATATTATGACTTCTACAAACTCATTTAGATTTGAAACTAAGGAAAAAAGACACATTATCAATAACTCGATCTTTTAGCTTTAATATGATGGCCAGTAATATATCCATGTAACATGAAAAGCATGTTAGGATATGGAAAATGGATAACAATTCAATTATATCAGTATAGTTAAAATGGTGAAATGAGATTAATGGACATATTAAAAGTGACGAATCCTGAATCTTTTTCCAGAATTGGAGAACGACATGTGTCCGTATACTGAAAAAGCAGAGTATATGGAGAAAGAAAATCCACATGAAAATTGTTCTTACAAGTCAATTTAATGGGACAAGAACATCAGTTGAAACATTGGCAAAGAGAATGAGTCAACAATAGAAAGAAGTTCATCGAAAAGAATTAAAATGTATTTAAGACACTTCAACTATATAAGAGATTAAAATATAATTATTATGCCTGATATTTGTGAGTGTGCTGAGAAAGTGGCATCCTCATAGATTACAAACTTTAGGATGTTGTTTGGTTCTATCTGGTAAATTGTTGCTAAGTAACCATACAAGAAAATAATCAGAAATGTTTAAATATAAATATTTACATATACATTTACATATATTCACTGTGGCTATGCAGTGAGGAATCATCACAAGTAACCAGAGTTAAACAAGGGAGTCATTGATTAAATGATGGCATATCTACATGAAAACTAAAATAAACATTAAAAATAATATATGTAAGAATATCCAGTGATAGGATGAAATGATGAATATATTATTAAAAAGCAGATTAAAAATACATATAATGCATTTATAATAGCAATTTGTAATTCCTTTAAAATACATGTGTGCATATGTATCTCTTTATGTGTGTACATAAGAATTGCTTTTCAGGAAAATCCTGAGATATAAAAGGTCAAATTGTTCAAGGCCTCATACTTCTTTTAGAAAGTATCAGATTTAATGTATAATCATTATTTCTTCCAATGGTCTTATAACTAATGTTATAACTAATTGGGATATTAGCAAAAGTACTCTTATAATGTGGACACTTAAAAGATGATGCATGAACATATGCTCCTACTCAGCTATTTTGGGTTCTCTATAAACAAGAAATATATTCTTCTGGATTTAAAAAATTATAGCAGAATGCTTGTAATAAACTCAAAACGGTCTGTGATTAATCACTTTGTTCAGTCTTCACACATTTAGAATTTATTTCCATTTCTGATTATAAAAAAAAGGCACTTCTTTTCTCTGATTAAAGGAATAAGAAAGAAAAAGAAAAAAACAGGAGGAGAGGATGAGTGGTGAGTTAAAGGACAGATTGAGTGTATGTATTTTAATCTGGCAGTTGTCTTGTGTAATTTTTTTTGCCAAAAGACTGCTAATTTCATACAAAAATTTAAATATTGTAGCAGTCACCCAACTTAAACATTTGGCAAATAGTTATCCTATTTCAAAAATGGAAAATATTTCTCAAGTGCTTCTGTTTTCAAAATACTGTCTCATGTTATTCTTTATGTTTGCTTGATCATTCTTTGGGAGAAAATTCTCTAAATTTGGGATGTGATATATATACATTTCCTCCTATCACATCCATTCAAGGCTACCTAGGTTTATTCAATTAGTTTAAAGTGAAAGAGCTATTTTTCTTTCTTTTTCTTCTTTCTTTTTTCCTTCTCTTTCTTTATTTTTATGGAGTATATTCACATCTTTTAAAACATATAGGAGGTGTACTGAAAAGAAACATTACATTTCTGGGGTGTGAAGTACATTTTTAACAGGAAAACTTGAGAAAAAAATGTAAAAGTTATTTTATATTTCCCTCAATTTAAACAAACTGAAACCCACTTTTCACAGGAACATGGAAACTCTCACTTTTAGATGTGAATCATCCCAAGGGAAAATTTGCTAGATTCACATGGCTTCAGGCACCATATTCTCAATCCCATAAGTGCCTTTTGTTATTTCTTCTGTCCTCAAGCTGACATTAGAGGGAGCATTTTTTTTTTTTAATGAAAAATGAAGCTAGAGTGTTGAAGCTACACAATCTGCTCCATTCCACTTGACCACATTACTGTCAAATCTAACATAGTTTCAAGAATTCTTAAGAAAAATTACTCTAAAAGTCTATTTATATGGTTAATATGGACGGGTGAGAGTGTGTGGTATTGTCCATTTAAACAAAGGGACATATCTTTTAGTTTAGGGGCAAGGAAAATATTTATCTAAAAAGTATACCAAAAGCTGGATTTGTTATAACGTTAGATTTCATTAGAGGAAATGATATGATAGGATCACTGTGGTATATTAAAAAGTAATTGGGTATTTCCTATTACAACTCATGCCTTTAACAAAATTTGTGATTTTGAAAAATCTCCCGGCAATTCCTCCCACTACTAAAATACACTATTCTTGACCAATTAACTAGTTTAATAAGGGTACCAAATTAAGGCAATGTGTTCACAGGCTGTGCTGATAATCTCAGGCATTTCACCAACACTGGTCAGAAGAATGGTTTAGCTTTATTTTAATCACCACACAAGGAGAATAGCACATCATATATATCAACTGACAACACATCTTTGAAAGAAAAATGACTACATTCTAACCTAATGTAGTCAGAAGTGGTTTTACTGTGAAGCAAATGATGCTTATTTCAGCTTCAGGGACCCTCATTTGAACTGACCTTCCAAGGTCGTGGGAGGAACCCACGACCCAATAACATGGTTATTTGTTCATGCAATTTTGTAAAATTTGGAAAAATAGGGCAATTTAACTACATTCAGTTAAGACTTCTGTCTTCTTTCCCTGCTACTTTTCCTCAATAACAACTGGCATCTCAGGATGGGCTTTTGGAAATTTTTTTAAAAGTTTGTTTGTAAAAAAAAAAAAAAAAAAAAGTTCGTTTGTTTGTTTGTTTGTTTGTTTATTTATTTATTTATTTATTTATTTATTTATAGAGAGGTGGGGGGCAGAGGGAGAAGCAGGCTGGGAGCCTGACATGGAACTCGATCCCAGGTCTCCAGGATCAGGCCCTGGGCTGAAGGCGACACTAAACCGCTGAGCCACCGGGGCTGCCCTGGAATTTTTTGCTAGGGAAAAGTTGAGTTTGGATACATCGATTTTTTGGCTCAATGGAAATATTTAAGTGGTTTCTAATCTCTTCTGTGCATAGTTATTTCTGATT
The DNA here is from genome assembly GCF_048164855.1 of Canis lupus baileyi. NCBI lineage: Eukaryota > Metazoa > Chordata > Mammalia > Carnivora > Canidae > Canis > Canis lupus. Next base: position 17,828,026 of record NC_132839.1, read on the forward strand.
GTTCCAATATTATGAACCAAAGGCCTAGGATCCAGAGATTTTATGCTAATAGGAATATAGTTTAAAGGCCCAGCATAATAAATACGTGGGTAGGAAGAGACAAAAAGCTGGCTCAGAGTTAGTCCTGCTTTGGTAAATATGCACTTGACAGGTACAGGGGTCAGGGTTTGGTGTGAGTGGCACTCACCTCCATGGGAAATGCTGTATTGTTTTGAAAGTTGACCATGGTGGTGGTGAGAAGAAAAAGGCGACATCACACTCACTTGTTCTGGGACTGGGTATTTCACAGCCCACCATTGTTTCAGAAATCCCTCATAGAAAAACGAGGGCCGCGCTAAACCGCTGAGCCAGCCCGGGTTCCCCTACTCTGGAAAACTGTGTGGAGGTTCCTCAAAGAGTTAAAAATAGACCTGCCCTACGACCCAGCAATTGCACTGTTGGGGATTTACCCCAAAGATACAGATGCCGTGAAATGCCGGGACACCTGCACCCCGATGTTTCTAGCAGCAATGGCCACGATAGCCAAACTGTGGAAGGAGCCTCATCAGTGTCCATCGACAGATGAATGGATAAAGAAGATGTGGTTTATGTATACAATGGAATATTCCTCAGCTATTAGAAATGACAAATACCCACCATTTGCTTCGACGTGGATGGAACTGGAGGGTATTATGCTGAGTGAAGTAAGTCAGTCGGAGAAGGACAAACATTATATGTTCTCATTCATTTGGGGAATATAAATAATAGTGAAAGGGAATAGAAGGGAAGGGAGAAGAAATGTGTGGGAAATATCAGAAAGGGAGACAGAACATGAAGACTCCTAACTCTGGGAAACGAACTAAGGGTGGTGGAAGGGGAGAAGGGCGGGGGTGGGGGTGAATGGGTGACAGGCACTGAGGGGGGCACTTGTTGGGATGAGCACTGGGTGTTATTCTGTATGTCGACAAAATTGAACACCAATAAAAAATAAATTTATTTAAAAAAATAATAAAATCAAATTAAAAAAATTTATGTATCACATACATAGGGTGAGAATTTGATCTCTAGAAAAAAAATTTCAAATTATATAACTTATATAGAAAAGGTTGATGAAGTTTTTCTACAATGAAAAGCAGTTCTAAAAAGGTATATAGGAACGCTTGGGTGTCTCCGTGGTTGAGCCTCTGCCTTCAGCTCAGGGTCTGGTCCTGGAGTCTGGGATTGAGTGGCATATTGGGCTCCCCTGGAGGAGCCGCCTTCTCCCTCTGCCCGTGACTCTGCCTCTCTCTTTGTATCTCTCATGAATAAGTAAATAAAATCTTTTAAAAGTAAAAAAGGTGTATAACATTACCACTACTAAGCTTTGAAACTGAAATAAGCATCCCTAGCCTGTTAATAAGAAGAGTAATAAAAAGCAATCTACTAAACATTGTAAGGAAAGTAGTGAATTATCTCTTCATATCTCTGTAGAAAACTTTATAAAATCATTTTCATATGAAGAAGCAATTAAAGGGTTTGCAGCCAAACATTTTTTAAAAAACTTTATAGAGATACAGAAGTTAATGAATAAAAATAATTATGTCATTTATCTGGTCATCTTCCTCCATCTTCAAAGCCAAGAATGGGAATGGAATACTCACATTTCAAATCTCTCTGACCTCTCCTGTCTCATCTCTCTTCTATCACAGTTAACCTAAGGTCTTCTCTGCTTTTTTTTCCCCTTATATTTAAGGATTCATGTGATTATACCAAGTCTACATGAATCTGGAATCACTCAGATGACCTTAAAGTCCCTTCGCAGCAGTACATAGATTAATATTTGATTGAATAACCAACAGATAGAAGTCTTGGGGGGAACATCTTTAGAATTTTGCCTATCACAGCACTGACTTACTTCAATCTTCCTTTTTCTTAAATTAAGAGATTTACGGTAAAGTGGTTTATCCAAGGAGTTACCCACTTTTGCAATATTAAAAGCTACATGAGACTAAATATATTTTTATATTAAGGTGGTTAAATCATCTGCTTGGAAGAAAATACATGGAAGCCTATCCAGTTTTCTCAAGTTGTTACTGTGTTCTCTGATAACACAAAATATTTCTACTCCAAGGCTTAGTAGATAATTTAAACTATCTGCTATACTGCTTTTGCCAAAAATATTTTCAACCATTTTGATACTTGCACAATGGACAAAGTATTGAATTCTTTCCTCTGTAGGGGTCAGCAATTTTTTTTCTGAAAGGGCTTCGTAGTAAACAGTTTAGATGTTTGGGACATACATTGTCTGTTGCAACCATTCATTCATGTATTGCAGCATGAAGAAAGGGACAGACCATAGGTAAATGAATGGTTATAACTGTGTTCCAATAAAGATTTATTTACAAAAATAGGTGGTGAAACCAGGTTTGGCCCATGGGGGAAATGTGGGACTATTTAGTTTGCCTTTTCCTGGTGTGGAGATTTGGGTCCTATGTCCCTGTACTAAATTCCCATAGACACTCTAGCTATATCACTTCCCAACTGCCTTGAAGAAAGGGCTACACTCAAGTATATGTTATGCAATGGCCTTGACACTAAACTGAGATTTGACTGTAAATAGATATGGTGGTATTTTTTAAATTTTCTGCAGTTTCTTCAAAACTCTTATTATGTATTTATTTTGTTGATCAGTGGTGTCTCTAAATTCTCCACCTTGCAAATTCCCTTCAAAATTCAAAATTCAGTGTTAATAATGTGTGTTTTGTTTTTGTTTTCCCTCATGATGAACTAGTGCATTTCCTTTTGTCAGACAATTAAAATTACATATTCCATCTTTTCCCTTTTTGACTTAGCTTAGAGGAAATCTAGACTTAGAATCAATGCTAAAAAATTAAAAAAAAAGAATCAATGCTCACTTCTGTGTTACATTTATAGGCTTTGGGACACTTTGTTTCCTTTTACTTTCTTTAAATTTTGGTGTTATGGCATATATAATTTTAATTACAACTTGCCTATAGTCTTTACAAATGAATACATAATGTTAGACTTGGAATTAAATTCTGATTTATGATTAGTCTCCTTTAAATCTAAATATATGTGCTCACATTATGTAAATTTTATTTTATTTTATTTTTTTTACATTATGTAAATTTTAATTAATTTGCTACATATCCTATATATTGTACCTTTGATGGAATTTTTTAATATATTTAAACTCCCACACGGAGTAAAGGCTATGTCTGTGTAGTTATCTCTCTTTTTAAAATTTTTATTTTAATTGAATTTATTTACCAGGATTTCCCAGTCTTAGCACCATTGATATTTTGAACCAGAAATTTATATTTAGGGAACCTTCTGCATTGTAGAGTATTTAGCAGCATCTCTGGCCTCTGCCCACTAGATGCCAGTAGCACTCCTGTCAAGTTGTGACAACCAAAATATCTCCAGACATTGTAGAAGGTCTCCTAGGAGTGAAGGGTTACTAGTTGAGAACCACAGATTTATTCAGAAAAATGAACAAATTATGAATTAAAAAATTGATGAATTTTCATGGTGTGAATACACCAGTGTAATGAACACAAAGATCAAGAAATAAATCTTTACCAGCATTCCACAAAGGCCCTTGATGCCCTCTGCCTTTTACTACCTTTCCAGAAAAAAATATCTTTGACTTTTCAGCCATAGATGTGCTTTCTACTTTTGAACTGTATAAATTGAGTTACACAAAATGTATTTTAGTTGCTTTCAGTAAACATTACTCTTATTTCATTTGTATTGTGCATCGCAACAGTTCTTCCATTATTGCCACGCGCCGTAATTTATGCATTTTACTGATGAAGAATATCTTGTCTTTCACAGCTTTATATGTGGGAATGTTCTAGTTCAGTTGATTTTCTTCTGTTCAGATTTTCCATTTCTTGTCACTTTTTTTAGATTTTTTTGAGAAATTTATCCACTTTTATTTTCCAGGTATACTGGTATAAAAAATTCACAGTATTATCTTGTTTGCTTTTCAGTTACTATAGAATATAAAATATTCCTCCTTTTCATTCCTGCTATGGTAAATTGTGATCTTCACCTCTCCTTGAACATTTGTGTCATGGGTTATCATTTTATTAGTCTTTTCAAAAATCAACTTTTGGCTTTGTTGATTCCCTCTCATATATATTTACTATATGTATTATTCATATTTTCTCTTATTTTTATTTTTTATCTTTATTTTTAAAAGATTTTATTTAGAGTGAGTGTGAGCACAAGTGGGGGAAGGGGCAGAAAGAGAGACTCTCAAGCAGACTCCTCACTGAGTACAGAGCCAAAGGCAGGGTTTGATCTCCTTACCCCCCCAAGATCACGACCTAAGCCAAAATCAATGAACTGAGCCACCCAGAAGCCCCATTTTTTCTCTTATTTTATTAACTTTTTATTTATTTTATTTTATTTTTTTAATTTTTATTTATTTATTTATGATAGTCACACAGAGAGAGCGAGAGAGGCAGAGACACAGGCAGAGGGAGAAGCAGGCTCCATGCACCGGGAGCCCAACGTGGGATTCGATCCCGGGTCTCCAGGATCGCGCCCTGGGCCAAAGGCAGGCGCTAAACCGCTGTGCCACCCAGGGATCCCTTTATTAACTTTTTAATCTATTTTTCTGTTCTTTTCCTAATCTAATGTGTGACCTGTATCACAAATGCTTTTCAAACTATTTTTTTTCCTTGTTTTTCTTTTATAAACTTCTAAAGATTATAGATTTTTATTTAGGCCCAGAATTAGCTGTATCCTACAAATATATTACCTCATTTTACCGTAATTAATATCAGAATATTTAAATTATATTTTTTCTAAACATATGGCATGGAGCATATTTCCAAATATATCAGCCATTTCTAATCATCTGCCATTTATTTTTACCTTAATTTCCCTAAAGGAAGAGAGCACATCTAACTAATTGCCTTTGAATTTTGATGAGATTTGCTTTAAAGTCTTGTGTTAAGTGACTTTTGGAAGAATGAAAATATATGTTCTACTATTGTGTGCATTGTTCTGTAAATGTCAGTTCAGATTTGTTTATTATGTTGCTCATGTCTTTATGCCTATTGGAAATTTTTTGTTTCCCATCAGACATTGAGACAAGTATAAAAATCTTCTACTTTGATTATGGATTAATCTATTACTCCTTAGCTTGAACACTTTTTGCTTTATGTGATTTTTTGTTTTGTTATTAAGTACATATACATTTAACATGATTCTATCCAGTCTGTCTGGTGAATTGATCTTTTAATCATTATGAAATTATACTCTTTAAATCTGGCGATACTCCTTGTGTTCAATGGACTTTTTCTGACATCAGTATATTAGCAACAGTTTTCTTTTGTGTTTTTTCCCCCTACATTTTTATTTCAATGCTTCTTTGCCTTTATATTTAGGGTAGAAGCATTTAACAACATATAATTAAAATTGCTATCTTAATTCAGTCTGAATATTTTTGTCTTTTAATTGGAATATTTAGCCTATTTACATTTAATGTAATTCCTTATAGGTTTGGTTTTATATCTATATTACTATTTTTCATTTACTCAACTCTATATCAGAAAATATAATAAAATTAGAGCACATTAACGGTATATACTACCATTTTAATATTCATGCTATTATCATGAATTTTAATTCTCCATATAGTTCAGATACAACATAATAATAAAATAATTATTTTGCATATATTTACCCATATATTTACTTTCTACTTTGCTTTTTATTCTTGCCTGCATTTTCATGTTTTCAAGAATTAATTTCCTTCTGCTTAGAGATTTCCACTTAGTATTTCTTCTAGTGTGGGTTTTCTGGTGATAAATTATTTCAAATTTTGTTTGTTTGTAAATATCTTTGCTTCCATGTGTACAGGATAGTTTCACTAGGTATAGAATTCTAGGTTGGCTCCTATTTTCTCTTAGTACTTTAAATATGGCATTCCTTTGTTTTATGGCCCCCATCATTTCTATTGAGGAATCAGCTAGCTGTTAATCTTGCTGCTACCCCTTTAAATTTTGTTTTCTCTTTCTAGGATCTTGCCTTTCCAAATGTGATTGCATAAACAGCTCTGAACTACAATTATGTCTCTTAGTCCCTTGAGATTGCAAAATAAGCCATCAGTTTTTGTGCATGTTTTAGTCCATGCACACAAAACAAAAAATCTAAAAACTCTCGTCCATCACAAAACAAAAAATCAAAAAAACACTTTAGAATATAATAATTGTGTTAGGTAGATTTTTCAGTGATAACAAATGCATATACATCAAATCTCGGTTACTAAAGAAAGGTCATTTTTTTTTACTATGCAAAGTCCATTCATACTGATAAACCTCCAGGATAACTGTACTCAAAGTGGTAACTTGGGAATTTAGGTTGCTCTATATTTTCATGCTACCATATGTCCCATGTATTGTCAAAGTCCTCAAAAAGGGGACATTAGAGGGTTTATCACACAAATAATTTCTTAACTTCTTTGGACATTCCACTTAAAACTCACTTTAAGTCTGGTAGTCAGAACTAGTCACATGATCTCATCCTAATTGCAAAGGAGGCTGGAAAATACAAGGAACTACACAAAATACTTGGTAAACATAAGTGTCTGTTCTGCAGTAACCATCTATAATATACTAAGTTAGAGTTGCAAAATACATTAGCTATACTGGCCGTATTTAGGAGCACTATTAAAATATGGAAGGGGACTTATTCTATTAGGAATAAAAAGTCAGTAATAATTCAGTGAATCAGTTAAAGCATAATCTGTGTACGCATTTAATTTCAAAAGAAATAGTATCATCAAACTTGAGTACCTAAGACATTCAAATCTTCTTGGTTGTGTTGTTGTTCAGACATCACGTTTGAGTATTATCTGTGGTATCCATAGAAATTGGGGCTTAACAGCAGTGAGTATTCATTAGGAAGTGGGAAATGGAATATTTCTGGCTCCTTTACTTTCTTATCACAGTGTCTTAATAAGCTAGGGAGAAAAACAGTCTTGTTTCTTATAGGGAAGATATATACTGAAGAAAAGTAGAAGGGCAAACAAAAAATAGCGTGGAGTTACTGGGGTAGTATTCAATGTGATCTGGAAAAGAATAATTTGGAAAACCACCAGCCCAATGGAATACAAAAAAAAAAAAAAAAAAGGTTTGAAAGATGGTACGGAAGTAATTTTTTTCAATGTATTATTATATGCGTTTCATTTATGAATGTAGTCATTCATACACTGAAGTTACTTTATTCATAAATGAAGACGGTGCTTAATCATTAATAGAGCTGGTGGCTTATGCTCTAAGGTTTTTTTTTCAGACAGTGATAATTTTATATTTTTATTTTGACACCCCATGATTCTCCTTATGAATAGCAGGATTTTTTCCAACCCAGCTCTAGGTTTTTAGGAAAGTTTATTTTGAGTTACTATAGGACAAATTATCTAATGAATATTAAGATAAAATATATGAGCTTTGCTAACATTAATACCATATCTTAGCTTAAATCTGTTGGATCGGTCACATGTTTCTGTTTTTATATCACAGGTACTTATATTCTCACCCTTAGCAAAGGGATGGAATGTATAATATCCTAGAATTTTTCTCTAAGTCCTTTGATGAGTATACATAAAATATACAGTGCATATATATTTAAGATATACATGCATCTTTTCTGGGATACTCCACTTATAGAGCTTATTTAACTTAAAATCGTTGATCTATTGCATCCCACTTTCTAGTAGGTGAAGAAAAAGCTTTAACTGTAATCACATAAATTGTTAGAAAAAATAATTTTAAGAAGACTTAAAAATAATGCCCTTATAAAATCTCTGACAATTCTATATAAATCAGTTTTTTACCAAATGTGTGTGTGTGCGCACATGTGTGTGTTTTCATATATATCCAAAAGTAAGCAGTTTACTCATGAAATAGAAGTACTAGCTATATGCAGGTAAGAAATCTGGAGAGTCTGGTTTACTAACAAAGTGATAGTTGAATAACAATTTCTTTGCACAGTCTGTACTATGCTACCTGCATGTGTGCACACACAAATGTTTTCAACCCCCAAAATATGTCTACGGATGTGAAACATAAAATGATATGAAAACTTTCTTACACATTATTTTATGAAAACTATGAAAATCTTTTTTAGGACTCATGAGAATAAATCTCTTGTAAAGCATGACATTGGCACCATAAAATGTAAGGGGATGATCAGGGTCATAATTGAAAGAGTGTAATAAAAGTGACATGTCATTTTTTATGCCATAATATAGGATTCTTATATACCCTCTACTCCCACAAAAACATAAAACTCGCTTAGTTCAGAATGCTCTACCATTTCTTAATTGTTACTCTGGTCACATTTCCCGCCCTTAATCCTATTCTTTGAATCTTTAAAAAAAATCTGCTGAACACTAATTATTTAACCTTGCCTCCTACCTACTTTCCCTCTTTATTCTGAGGTTTCTTAAGGGCTATAATGAGCTGTCCCCACACAAACAGGCCAAATTAGTGGATAATTACTGCTGGGCCTGTGAATGTTCTCACTCCTCCTTTCTTACAGTTTCACAACATTACCAGAATGGTCTGTCGCCTCCCTACCAATTAGGAACAATTACTACTTTATAACATTAGTGGTGGCAGGCTTATTATGTTCGGGGATATGTAAAAGTGAGGTGGGGGTAGGGAGAGAAATGCAAGGCCAAACGGGGTCATTGTCATATGAGGGGCTTCGATAGTTTATATTCATCATTTTAATTTCATTTCTTGAGGATTACAGCTGCAAAGATTTATACTAACTATATTAGATAAAAGTGAACATCATATATATCCAAGGTTGTGTTTTTCTCCTTTGCACAGGATAATATCTCATTTTGATGGCTTTAGTTTTCAAAATAATGGAAATGGCTCTGGATCATTCTAGGGGAAGAAAAAAGGGTTTTTTATTTTTTGGTTTCCTAGTAAAAATGCTTTATTATTATTACTTTCTTTTTGGCAGGGGTGAGGGTGGGGGAGTACATTCCTGACATCTGAATTTAGTTTCTTAAGGTATATTGAGGATGTCATTGCAAAGGAAGATACTGTGACCCAGAAGAGTAACAAAACATTGCCTTACAATTTGTTTTTATTTTATTTTAAGATTTTATTTATCCATGAGATACAGAGAGAGAGAGGCAGAGACATAGGCAGCAGGAGAAGCAGGCTCCATGCAAGGAACCCGATATAGGACTCGATCCCAGGACTCCAAGATCACACCCTGAGCTGAAGGCAGACGCTCAAACACTGAACCACCCAGGCATCCCCAAATTTGTCCTTAAATAGGAGAGTTTAGGTCAAGATAAATCTGTATCACATACTCAGAATAAAGTGTGTTGAAAGCTTTTAAGACTGCTACATATGCAGTTAACTTTTTCTAGGAGGGATGAAACATAACACACTTGCCTACTTGAGCTTATCTGTCCTCAAATTCCACTTTTTGTCTAATGAAATTTTTATTCATAGAGTCTATAAAGACTTACTTGGTGCTGTGAATGGACACTTCCCTTCTCTCAGGGTATGTTTTAAGAATTCATTAAAGTATGATGTATTTTAATGAATGTGTCCTTTCTGTCCCTTTTGGTGCTTTGTTCTTCATAAGACACCTATTCTATGGTCGTAGAACACAACCCAAACCTTTCTCTTGAATGACAATTTAATTACATTAGCTCTTTTATGTTTTAGAGAAAAGAGGAAATTAGAAATCTATAGATGGAGAAAATATAGTGCCACTTTAATGTTTAAGAAGTAAAACAACAAACTTTTACAGACTGTTGAGGAAGAAACAATTCTCAGATGGAATTGGTAGCCATGGTTGACAGTGATGTCAGGGAGCATGACGATGAGGATGATGATTTTGGAATAAGGAGGCTACAGTTACCAAATTTGGGATCGTTATTTTAGCCTGGACAATGATATGGAAATGCATTTGAGAGAGTTGAAGAAAAGGTTAGATGGAAAGAAAATGTACCATAAGGTTGTGGACCACACATGTGAGAAATTTGGTGATTAAAAGGGAGGGAATGGTAACAACCTTTAATAATTTTGTAGAATGAGGGTCTTGTACAGTTGAGGGCAGAAAAGGAGAAACTGAATAAAGGAGAGCCAAAAATTATTACATTATGAAATCTAAGGCATACATTACCTTCCAAAATTGAAAGAAAAGCATATAACTTTTTTCATATTGGTTAACCAGGAATAGAAAACAAAAATAAAAGTGTAGTGAAGTAAAGAGACATACACTGAATGGTGTCATTCTTTTCAGTGAATTGCAAGGCAAATATTGTGCATAATTTAGAACATTATCACAGACACTTCTCATGAAAAAAAAGTTGTATACAGGATCTCACTTGACTGACATGCATCTTAAAAAATGTCAAGATCGATAGTAACTCCCTGGTTGTTTGCAAGTATGAGACAATTCAATTGTTCAATAAGATATTAAGGAAAATATTATGTTCTTTATAACACATAGCAAGTAATTAGTAGGTTAACTCTACTTCTCAGTCTGATTGTGTTCATGTGCATCAAATAGCCACAATCACAATGTGTCTAAATAGAAATGAAGATGATCAGCTCAAATGTTCATTGTGTAGTAGTTATTGGATAACAAATTGTATTCTTTATGCTGTATGAAATACATTCACTTAATGTTGATTACCAAAAAATCTTCAAGTTTCAGCAAGAAGAACCATAAGATTGATTTTATTTTATATATATGTATACAGAGGGAGAAGGAGAGAGAGAGAGAGAGAGAAAGAGAGGAAGAAATAATTGTGTAGGGCTTTGGTGTCCTATTCAAGTATCAACATAATTAACTTGATGTTCAAATGTTGAACATATTTTACTACCAAATACTGGACTAATAATCATGGTGTAGGTAGCTTTGCCTTGGTAATCTTTGATAATGTAAGTAAATTACTTGCATATTGAAAAACAAGAATGAAAGAATGAGCTTTTAGCATTTTTAATTTTTTAAATTTTCTTGTTGGAGCATATTTGACACACTATATTAGTTTGAGGTGTACAACGTTGTAATTCAACTTCTGTATACATTATGCTATGCTCACCACAAGTGTAGCTACCATCTGTCACCACACAATGCTATCACAGTACTATTGGCTATGTTCCCTATACTGTAACTTTTATTCCTATGACTTATTCAGTCCATAACTAGAAGTCCGTATCACCCACTCCCTGCATTAATTTTGCCTATTACCCCACTCCCCTCCCCACCTGCCAACCATCCATTTATTCTCCTTTTGTCGATGGTTTTCTTTGTTGTGCAAAGCTTTTTATTTTGGTGTAGTCTCAATAGTTTATTTTTGCTTTTGTTTCCCTTGTCTTAGAAGATATATAGAAAAATATTTTTATTGGCAGTGTCAGAGGAATTAATGCCCATGTTTTCTTCTAGGAGTTTTATGGTTAGAGATTTCACATTTAGATCTTAACTAAATTTTTTAATGTTTTAATTACTTACATATATATATTTTTTTTTTGAAAGAAGAAAGAGAAAACATGAGCGGGGGGAGGAGCAGAGGTAGAGAGAGAGGATTGCAAGCAGACTCTGTGCTGAGCACAGAGCCTGACATGGGGCTCAATCCCATAACCTATGAGTACACGACTTGAGCCAAAACCAAGCGTTGGACACAAATGGCTGAGCTACACAGGCACCCTGATCTTTAATCCATTTTGAACTTTTTTTGTGTGTGTGAAAGATTTTGTATATGTATTTTGTGTATGCAAGAAAGTGGTCCATTTTTCATTTGTTAGCATGTAGCTATCCAGTTTTCCTAGCACCATTTATTGAAGAGACTATCTTTTCTCCATTGTATATGTTTTTCTTTTTTGTCATAGATTGACCATATTAAGTGTGGTATGTTCATTTCTGGGCTCTTTGTTCCATTAATCTATTTTTGTGCCAGTACCATACAGTTTTGATTATTATAGCTTTGTAGTAAATCTTGAAATCTGGGATTGTGATAACTCAAACTTTGTTCATCTTTCTCAAGATGGCTTTGTTTATTTCAGGTGTTTCATGGTTCCATACAAATTTTATTATTATTTTAGTTCCGCAAAAACTGTATTTTGATAGCAATTACATTGAATCTGTAAATTGCTTTGGGCAGAATGGAGAGTTTGAAAGTATTCCCTTGATCTGTGGGCATGGAATGTCTTTCTATTTATTTGTGTTTCCTTTCCATTTCTTTGTCTATGCTTTATAGTTTTCAGAGTATAGATCTTTCTCCTCCTTGGTTAAGTTTATGCGTGGGTATTATTTTTGGTGCAACTGAATATGAAATTATTTTCTTCCTCATGTTATTTAATGTATAAAAATGCAACTGATTTGGAGGTATTAATTTTGTATCCTGCAACTTTAATTCATTTATTATCTTTTTGGTGTCATCTTCAAGGTTTTCTCTGTATGATATCCTGTCCTCTACAAATAGTGACAATTTAATTTCTTATCAGTATAGATGTCTTTTACTTCTTGTTCTTTTTTTTTTAATTTATTTTTTATTGGTGTTCAATTTACTAACATACAGAATAACACCCAGTGCCCGTCACCCATTCACTCCCACCCCCCGCCCTCCTCCCCTTCCACCACCCCTAGTTCGTTTCCCAGAGTTAGCAGTCTTTACGTTCTGTCTCCCTTTCTGACACTTCCCACACATTTCTTCTCCCTTCCCTTATATTCCCTTTCACTATTATTTATATTCCCCAAATGAATGAGAACATATAATGTTTGTCCTTCTCCGACTGACTTACTTCACTCAGCATAATACCCTCCAGTTCCATCCACGTTGAAGCAAATGGTGGGTATTTGTCATTTCTAATAGCTGAGTAATATTCCATTGTATACATAAACCACATCTTCTTTATCCATTCATCTTTCGTTGGACACCGAGGCTCCTTCCACAGTTTGGCTATCGTGGCCATTGCTGCTATAAACATCGGGGTGCAGGTGTCCCGACGTTTCATTGCATTTTGTTCTTGTCAGATTACTGTGCCTAGAACTTACAGTACTATGTTAAATAGAAGTCGTGAGAGTGGGCATACTTGTCTTGAAAGAACATATATTTTATCTAAGAAAAAAACACACTGCATTATCTATTTCTCATGTCTAATGAGTTCCTTAGAGACTCCAAAGCTTCCATTTCCAAAAGTATTAATCATTTATTAATTCTCTAATTTTTAAATGTGATGTTTATGGCATTTATTGCAATGAAATAAAAATTCATGTTCCCTTAAAACGTATGCATGATTGTTTATAGCAGCTATATTTATAAAAGTAAAGAAAAGGAAACACCCCAAATATCCTTGAGTAATTGAATATATATATATTTATATATGTATATATATGTATTCAAATATACACATACCCAAAAGGGAGTATTACAGAGCCATAAAAAGGATGAGATCTTGTCATTTACAACAATATGGATGGACCTAGAGGGTATTACTCTAAGTGGTGAAATAAGTCAAAATGAGAGACAAAAAAAAAAAACATATGATTTCATTCATATGTAGAATCTAAAAAAAATAAAATAAATGAATAAACAAAAAGCAGAATCAGTTCTATAAATACAGAGGACAAACTGATAGTTGCCAGGTGGGAAGGGATCAGGAAAGCAATGGCAAAGTAGCTACTGAGAAGGGAGAGATATAGGTTTCCAGTTATAGAATGAATGTCAGGGGAATAAAGGACGTAGCATCAGGAACATGGTCAGTGATACTTCGATAGCATTGTAGGTGGCAGACGGTAGCCACACTTGGGGTGAACATAGCATAATATAGAGAGAAGTTGAATTACTATGTTGTACATCTCAAGCTAATGTAATATAATCTGTCAACTGTACTCGCAACAAACTTTTTTAAATGTGAAAGAGTAAACAAATTGTGGCATATCTGTACCATGGTAGACTACTTGTCACTAAAAAGGAGCCATGTGACAAGTTGGATAGATGAATGAGAAAAGCTAATCCAAAATGGTTACCTACCATATGATCCCATTTATGTAACATTCTCAAATAAAATTATAGAGCTAGAGAAAAAGTTAGGGTTGCCAGGGATTAAGGAGGTAGAGAAGGAAAAAAAAAATTGTCCTTGGTTGTAAATGTAGCACAAGGGATTCTTCTGATGAAGCTGTTGTATATTTTGACTATGCTGATGGTCATAGGCATCTACAAATGTGGTAAAGTTGCATAAAGTTATATGTACACACACGAATGTATATAAAAATGATTAGGTCCAAGTAAGATTGATGGATTACAACAATCTGGTTGTGCTACTGTCCTATACTTCGGCAAGTTGTGTCCACTTAGGAGACTGGGGATAGGATTCATGGCATATATCTGTATTATTTCTTGCATCTATATGAAAATCTATAGTTATCCCAAAATAATTTTTTTAACAAAGATGCCATTTGTGTTTGAGGGATAAATCAACAAGTTTTAATTGAGAAATTGGGTAAGAGTAATAAAAGAACTGTCATTTGAGTTAGCTTTTATTTTTTTTAATTTTTAAAATTTTATTTAAATTCAACTAATTAATGTTCAACGTATTACTGGTTTCAGAGGTTAGAGATCAGTGATTAATCAGTTTTACATAATCCCCAGTGCTCATTACATCACATGAAGGAGTTAGCCTTTATTTTTTTTTATAGACTCTTTATTTTTTTTTAATTTTTTAAATTTTTATTTATTTATGATAGTCACACAGAGAGAGAGAGAGAGAAAGGCAGAGACATAGGCAGAGGGAGAAGCAGGCTCCATGCACCGGGAGCCCGATGTGGGATTCGATCCCGGGTCTCCAGGATGGCGCCCTGGGCCAAAGGCAGGCGCTAAACCGCTGCGCCACCCAGGGATCCCCGAGTTAGCCTTTAGAAGTTGAATATAATCTTACAGGTGGAGACTTCCTGGAACAAAATATTCTAGGTGGGGAAAATAGAACAGGTAAAAGCATTAGCAATATTCAGTTATTAACAACTATTTATTGAGAATTACGAGGTGTCAGGCATGGTGCAGGATACTAGGAATAAAAGGTAAACAAAAGCACAGAACTTTTGTAAATTGTATATTGCTGGAGTAGTTTCTTTACAAAAATATTTTATTTATTCTTGAGATACAGAGATAGAGCAGAGGCCCAGTGAGAAGTAGATTCCCTACTCTACAGGGAGCCAGATGTGGGGCTTGATCCCAGGGCCCCAGCAGGATCATGACCTGAGCTGAAGGCAGATGCTTAACCAACTGAGTCATCCAGGTGCCCCTGGAGTAAAGTTTGATATAATCAAATACTGTACAAATATATGGAAGATTTTCACTTTGGCTGCTATCGAGAACAAAGTACGAGGGGAAAACTGTCAAAGATGTCCAATCTGTTCCTTACATAGTAATATCCTAGGTGAGAGAGAGTGAACAAAGTTAATTTTAATGAAAGAAGTAGTATATGAACTGAAAAATAAGGTTAATGATGCCGGTTTATGGCAGTAATGTATGCATTTAGCACAGCATTGGTATCAGTCACTGTACTAATTGCTGAGCAGTGAATGATTTAACTGTTTTATAAACTTAAATTCAAATAGATGGAAAAAGAGAGTAAACAAAATGATTACTGAATATGAGAAGTCTTTGCAAGAAAACAAAACTGAATGATATGCTAAAGTAATTGATAATGGTGCTATTGGCTGGTCTCAATAAAACATAAAATAGATGAAGTCTCTCAGAACAAATTATATTTAGCTGAAACCTTGAAAAATGTAGCCAGCTACTGGTAGTAGAATTGGGATGACATTCTAAAATAATCTCTATACTAAATGTGGGGCTCAAAATCACAACCCCATGACCAGTAGTAGCTGAATGCTCTACCAGCTGAATCAGCCAGACACCCCAGGAATGGGAAGATATTCTAGGCAAATCCAAAGGCTTAAGACATAAAATGGTTTAGCATATTGGAAGAAAAGAAAAGAAACTGTTCAGAGTTTAGTAAACAAGGGGAGACTGATACAAGATGAAGTTAGAGAAAGGCAAACAGGGGAAGATATTGCAGGGCATTTCCAGCCATGGTAAGAATTTAGATGTTGTTATAAGAGTTCACAATTTGTTCTCATTTAAGTGGGAAGTAATAAATTACAGATAAATTTCATAATGCTTTTTCTCTTTTCTGTGTTTATTAATATCCAATCACATTATAAAATGACATGATCAAGATAATATATAAATTGCGGATACCAATATACCTATAGGATTTGGACCATACATACAACTTCCACCAATCTGGCTCACTTTGTATATACTTGATTTCAAACACTTAAGAATTTAGTTTTAATGAGCTGAAAAACACGCCATTTGAGTAGGCTGATGTGGAGTCCCATTATTAAAAAAAATTTAGGGGTAGATGCTTTAACATTAAAAACAGGTTTGAACCTTCCACATCTCAAGGTTTCATGTTGTTATGTTGTACATTATTCTCCTAGGGCTGCCAGAACAAAGTACTGCAGACTGGGTGGATTAATAATAGAAATTTATTTTTGCACAATCCTTGAATGTAGAAGTCCAAGATCAAGGTGTTTTATCTTTTTAAAGATGATTCAGATCTTCTTAAGGAAGTAGATTTGAAGGACAAGAAGAAAAATAGGGAGGCAAATTTAGAAGTATCAAATAGAGTCCAGATGAGAGAAGATTATTTAGATTAGGGTAGTGATAATAGTGCTAAGAGAAATTTAAAATTCTCTATGTATTTGAAGGCAGAATTAACAGAATTTACTGATGAACTGTGGACTGGATTTAGATGGTGAAAGAAAGGGAAAAAAATCAGGGATATTCTAGAGATTTTCTCCTAAGAATGAGTTGAAAGTTAGTGCCTTTTTCTAATATGGAGAAGAATGTGGGACAGACCTGCTGTGAGGAGAATTTAATGTTAGACATCTAAGCATTAAACTTGAGTGGGCTGCTGTCTCCATTAGACTGGAACTCAGGAGAGAGATTGGGGGTGGAGTTTGATAATCATCAGTATAGAGGTGGCACCCAATATTAATCTAAGGAAAGCGTGTAGATGAAGAACAAAAGAGGCTCCAGGTAGAGATGGACAGAAGAGAGAATAAATAAAGGAAACTGAAAAGAAAGCAGATTAATAGAAAATCAAGAAAGTGAGATGTCACAGAAGCCAAGGGAGGAAAGGCAAGCCAGGGTAACACAACCCACAGTTCTAAAATATCAAGTAAAATGAGAATGTAGAAGTATTGATCAGATTTGGTAAAGTGGAGTTCACTAGTCATTTTGACAAAGTAGTTTTACGGTGATGGGAAAAACAGAACTAAGACTGTGAGGACTGAGGAGTGAGTAGAAAGTGAGAAAGCAGAATATTCATTTCAAGGGAAGCAGATAAATGATACAATTTTAAGCCCCGGAAATATGAGAACATATATGACTATTGAGAACAATTTTTCAAAAAGCAAAGATATAATGATGCTAAGAGAAAGAGAAAAATAAAAGAACAAATGGGGGTGGGGTACTAAGAATAAGTGGGAGGGAAGATTGATTTCCTTTTGTTTCAGTAGGTAAGGAGTTCATGTTTATAGCAAGATAGGATTTTGGTATTTTCAATGAAGTTTGAACCAAGGTCATCAGCTAGGGAAGGAGATGGGAGCATGGCTGGGTATGAGACATAGAAGAAGATATGAAATAGTCACCATGGAGAGTGGGACAATAAGTTGATTAACAAAAAACCAGTAGAATCTTTGCATGATTCTTCGTATCCATTTGAACCTAAGGTCATGGATATAGGCAGTCAACCTGATGTAGTTTTCTTTCAGCCGTGGTCAGTGGCAGACTGCGGGAGTGCAGAAGGTAATCTTGGGGATCAACCAACACTGAAAGGAGGAACATAGGAGAAAAAGGGCAAAGAGTTGAAATATACCCAGCAATCGTAGTAATTAATTGTGGAATCCAGTCTAGTAAAAGAGATGGGACCTAATAAAACTGACAGAATTATGGGGCCAACATCAATTTGCAGACCTTGATTTGTTACAAAAAAGTTATGTGATATGGAAGAGGTAGTGATGACTTTGATATTAATGACAACTTTTGAGGTGTGGCCAATTGCCAATGATGACAAATCTAAGTGATGATCTTGGGAGAGAGCATATGAGTTAGAAATACAGGAAAATACTGTTCAGTGGGGGTAGAGGGGGCGCTGTCAGGAAACCAAGAGGCAAGACTCTTGGAGCAAGTCATTTCAATATAAAATGAGCACCAAGGAATATAATGCAATCAAGTAGGATGTGCTTTCCAAGTCTTTCTAATACTGAGTTTTCTGAGGGGCTTGTAGCAAAGACTTAGCTTGGATACCAGTAAAATATTATCCTTTTTACATGGAAGTTATCAGGTTTTGCTGATAACTCTATAGGATGCAAAAACATTCATCCCCAATATAGCATCTCCTAAAGTCCTGGCTTGTTTTGTAAGTTCAGTTACTCCCTTTCCTTTACAAATGTGAGTGTAATGAGTCCAGCAGGGAGCTTAATGTTCCAGAATTAATCATATCTACCTAAGCTCTTTTTTTTTTAAAGATTTTATTTATTTATTCAAGAGAGACTTGGAGAGAGAGGCAGGGACTCAGGCAGAGGGAGAAGCAAGCTCCCCACAGGGAGCCCGATGTGGGACTTGATCCCGGGACCATGGGATCATGTCCTGAGCCAAAAGCAGATGCTCAGCCACTGAGCCACCCAAGCATCTCTACCTAAGTTCTTAAATAGAAATTGTCACCTATTTTCTGAGGTCATGCTTTACCTACCACTTTGGAACTCCTAATATAGTTGGATATATTTTTACATACAAAATGAATGTATTTTATCCCTTAATATTTCCCAATACCCTTCTTATACCACTTAGTCCCTATAACATCCATTATCTCATGAAAATTGCATTGGTTGAACAACGGAAAACAGTTCTTAATTCCAAAACCTTGGCTTTAAAATCTGCCTAATGTGAGTCAGGGCACATATGACTTGTGATGTCAGGACTAGGTTTTTCCACCTCCTGAGATTATATCAGGATTTCTCAAGAGAGCTACTACTAACATTTTTGGCTGATGCATACCTTGTTGCGGGGCTGTTCTATGCATTGCAAGATGTTTAGCAGCATCCCGGGTGTCCTCTCACTAGCTTCCACTTTGAGTTCCCTAATGATGACATCCAAAATATCTCCTGACATTGTCAAATGTCCCCTGAGGGGAAAAACTACTGGATTAATTTTTTTTAATCCTTTAATTAGGATTTGGGGAAGTCAAAGGCCCTAGAGGAAGCCATGATCTTTTATACAACGTGGACACAAAACAGGATTGCCTATAGCCTAGTTGTGTAAGGAAAGAAGAGATGTCTGCATAGAAGATCTAGTTGGATGGGCCACACATAGCTCTGTGGAGTTTCCTTTAGCTCTTGTGATGTAGTGAAAGAATCTCAGTGTTCCCCATCTCCTTTGCCCCTAAATAAGTACAACCACTGGCATCCAGAGTGACAAATATTATCTGTAAGAAATCTCCAGCCACAGGATCATATAGCAGCATGGATGGGGTAATTGCCAACCAAGGACCAGAGAGAATGCTGATTGCATCAGAGGCCAAACAGTTGTTAACTCTGAGAACCAAGTCTCTCTCCTCCTCTGGTGCCATGACATTACTTTACGCAAGAACTAAACATAATTGGAATGGGAGAAACCCATGACGGCTTGAAATTATTTTTCTATGATCTGGATGGCAACTTGATATAGATACTGGATTTGGTAATTTTTTAAAGTATAATATGTCTCTTTTATGTAGTTTGTAATCCAAGCTTTTGAAAGTATTCACTCATTCTTAAAAATCAGGGCAATTTTTAAACCAAAATTCACAAGGCCTGGAGACCAGCTGTGCCTCAGCACTGAGGTCTAAGACCAGAGGTAGTAATCAACTACAGAACTTGGACCCCAGCTCCTGATCACAGAAAAGCAGACCTTGTGATCCCTGTGACATGCAGCATATGCACTCTAGAGCCTCAGTATGAGAGTCCCAATCCTCAAGTCTGATACTCAGGCCAGCCAGATTTCCATACTCTGTCCAGAATGTGTCAGGTGGTAGGGCCTGCATACTGCCTGCAGTATGTCTGTCTGTATACATGTCTGTCTGTAGTTTCTGCCCTTAAACACTATTTCAGGCTTTTGTGGGTTTGGCCAGGTGATACACTCTCATTTATATGACAAATTGGTGCCTCTTACTATGTGCACTGATGAGTGCCTGAAACATACCTGGATTCACCATATACTTAGAACACTCCAGTACCCTCTGCTCTGCAGCCACTTCATTGCCCCGGTACAGGCTGTGCACTCTAGTCAATGGTTTTGGGTTCACTCTTCGATTCTTCCATTTTCCTGTTCTGCTCATTTGGCTCCAGTTTGCATTTGGCTGGCATAGCCTATGTCTGTATACAAAGTCCTGCATGCAAAACTCATATACAAGATGAACTTTTCCCTTGAAAAATATGTCATTATTTGGAGAAAGGAAATAAAAGAAGGACATTTTTTTCTCTGGGGGTAAGCATGCAAATGTGAAAGAGGAGCCTGGAAGCAAATGTAGCTGAGAATGGACATTGTCTTTTCCTACCTACTCTGGCACTAAAGGTCTCCTTTGGGGAAAATAGCCCTGCAGGGCTGACCCTAGGCTACCAACCTCCTTGAGCTGAGGTCACACACAGGAAGGTGAATGATTTGTGATTTCATTCAGTTTGCCATATGACTTTAAGCAGGTGATCCTAGGAAAATTTAAAACAGTAAATGAGAAGAAAAATGATTGCTAACATAAATTGTTTATGTTATAATCATAATTCCGTGTCATATAAGAAATTTGTGAGGCTGGTAGTCTATTACTATTCTCAGTTTGTGTGGGAAGATAATGAAGCCTGGAGATGTTAGGCAACTTTGCCTAAATTTGCCAGCAAATACATGCCAAGTTCAGTGCATGAATTTAGTTTTTCCCATTCTAAACCACACATTTCTAACTCCTGTCCTAGACCACTATCCAAGTGACAGTGGGCCTCGGTTTCTCCACTTGTTCAAGGAAGGGTTAGAATTCAAGTGTTCTAGCATCTTTAGCACTAACATACTATTATTTTCCTGGAGATATATAAGCAACATTATTACTTCCGTTTAAAGCACATGCAAAAGCACTATTTGTGAGTTTGCCATATGTATTCAACAGAAAAATTACACCTATTTCCCCATGGAGCAATGTGCAAAGGACTTTTTTTTGTAGTTTGGTGTTTATGATGAAGAGTTTTATATCATCTTATATTTTTAATGTGTCACATTAAATCTTGGGAAAGTGATGGATAAAAAGAGAGCAAATATGTTTGTAACTGGACTAAATCTAATCACCTTCTCTCTAAATTATGCACATGGCAAAAAAAATGATAATTATTGATATAAGTCATGAGGATCCAAGACTTTCAAGGACTTGAATGATTCATGTTAATGATTAATTATTACACTTAAGACAAATTCACAAAAGCTTGAAAAAATAGACTTGTAAATAAATTCAGTCAAATAAATTAAATTCAAAATTTCAGTCCTATAACAGTAATTTTTACGATATTTACAATATGTAAGTAACATTTTTAGGATCATTTTTAAAATTTAGGACAAATATTTAGAGCATCATCAATATCATCATTTCATTTAGTTTAAATGCCTTTCCTGGGTGTTTAATATTCTCTTACTGTACCTGAAATTTTCTAAGAAAGGAAAAAGAGATATGGAGGTAGATAGATGCACAGGGACTACATTTGGTTTTCTTTATTCCAAATGACTGATACTTTAAAATAGGGCAGAAAGTTTTGCATATATCCATATCTATATCCATATAGATATATATATAACTAGTATAGTGAAGAGCTGTAACTCATAGAATGCAAACAGAAGATCAACCATTCTCCATTTCTGACGATTTATCCCTACTCTATGAAATCATGCTCTCTGCTTATACTCAGGTAAGTATTCTGATGACTTTTAGTAACAAAGAAGAAAAAATTCTCAGTCCAGTAATTAATACTAGTAATTAGTGCTAATGGGAATGTTCTGTATCTGTGTGTCTAATAAAGGAGTCATGTGTAGTTACGGAGCACTTGAAATATGGCTAGTGTGAGCGATGAACTGACTGTTTAATCTTGTTTCATCTTAATTATTTTAAATTTAAATAGTCAAGCATGGCTAGTGCTACTGTATTGTGTAGCACAGATTTAGACCAGGGTAATCTTCAAAATCTCCAAACTTTATATCCAAATGCCTCTATCCTTCCCAGTCCAACACCCTTTGAATTGCCACAGGCTTGTGGCAAAGTTGTAGAGTATGGTCAGCCTTCATCTTCTCATTTTGCCAGATTTTATCCCCTCACACACCTCCCAAGAGTCTGATCTGCTGTAATGGGTAAGGTGGTATTAAAGTCTGTCTGTGTTGGGGAACCAATACATGAGCAAGTACAAGCAGTCATGAAGCCGTGGTTACCTGTGGTCTGACTGGTATTTACAGCTTCTTTCCAGGTTAAGTGATCCATGTTGCTTCCTTTCCTTAGACTGCTTTTGAGACTACTGGAAGCTTTCTGCAGTGTTCTCCATGACATTAGCAATGCATTTTCCTTTGGTGGGATGCTTAGGTTCTTCCTCTCCCTCTTTGGAATCCTGTAGTTTCCTTTTCTCTTGGAAGGGGAAGAGATCACCTTGCATCTCCACACACTGTTCTTATGGAAGGTTTGAATTGGCTTCGAACCTTGTCCCATGGTCTTCACTGTGGTCTATGAGAAATAGTCATGTACTCTTCTCTCTGACATGAAATACGGCTAGCATCTTATGCTACTCAGTCCACTTTGTTCCATTTGGTCACTTCTGGTTCACTAGAAACACTTATGTATCTTTGTGCTTGTCTCTAGGGGGAATGTAGAAAGCTTCTGAAGCTATCTGCTTCTCTCTCTGCTCTCCCCCTTGGTGAGTAACCACACTTCTCACACATAGTTTTTTTTTATGTTGTTTTTTTGTTATTTGTTGTTTTGTTTTGTTTTTTAAAGCATGGGACCATCTCTAGGCTCTGAGCCCTACAGATTCTAAGGGACCACAAATTAAAATCTCGTTATATGTAAGAGAGAGGATACTTCTCTATTCTGGAGGTTGGGAGTCATTTTAAACTGACACTCCTTGATGTGACTCCCTCATTAATATGAAATAACTATTTATATACTTTTCACTTGTTTATAGATTGGAGGTGACTGGTCAGCTCAGCTAAAAACCTACGCCCCTTCCTTTGCAAGTTCTACTTAGGTGATCTAGATTTTTCACTTTGCAATACTGAAACTGGTGACACTTAATATCTCAAAGGTTTCAGCTGAAACAGAAAAAAGGTCCCATTTTAAAGCTGTTACTTATATGTGCAATTACATAATGTATTCTTTCTTAATTGTTTTCTGTTCATTGATTCATATCAGTTTTATATGGAGTAGATATTAATAAACTCAATTTACAAATGAGGAAACTAGATGAGATAAATTACTTGCCACGATCCCATACATTAGGATTAAATGGAAGTTCTGGGATTAAAATTGGGTACACAAATTTTTCTTTCCTTAAATTCCCACTGTGAGCTACTTTTCCTAGGTTACTACTTAACTTTTTGCATCAGTTTCTACAACCACAAAATAATAAGTTGTGCTTAAATGAGTAAATGAAATGTGTGTGTTAACATACAGAGGGAAATATTTTATATGCATATACATTAATAAATATATTTCTTTGTTTTTAAATCATAGGTTTTTCCTCCTCTATATTCATATATTATAAATATGAGTGTTGGGGTCAGTGTACACACTTTTTAAACTAAAGTATAGCCTCTATTCTGCGGAAATGCCATTAATAATGTTATATTTAACAATTTGGCATCTTAGAATCAAATACATATCAGAGTAACTGAGCCATTCAAAGAGAGATTCTATCAATACAAGTAGACACTGACCCATTCCTAATACGGAAAAAAATAGCAAGGATCAACAAGAAATAAATAACTTGTATGCAGACTCAGAAGTGCCAATGGCATATATCCTTAGAGTCTGATCAATAAAACAATAAAAACATTTAAGTTTCTTTTCAGACATAATGTCTTTGAAAATGCAGTTTGGAAGACTTTGAAAGAATATAAAACTAGCTATTGTTAGGATGAAAGTAATTTATGTTGTGATTAAGGTATTTATAAATTTAACACAACTTAAATGCATGGTACTGTATTAGTTGGAACAAATGGTCCTAAACAATCTACAAGGAAAAAATATTCAAGTTTTTGTCAGGCCTGGCTAAAGATTGATGTGTTTGATCAGGAAAGAGATGCGTAAACAATGCCTTACATTTTTTAAAATATTTATTTTAATTTTACTCTGAATACAGTTACTGGTTCATCAGATTTATTTAACTTGTTGACTTTAAGTATGTAAGGAATGCAGGAATCTCTTTATTTTAAAGGCATGGGTAGTGTACTATTGCTACAAGAAAAAATAAATCTATATGTACGTCCTTAAAGGTTGATACTATAAACATGTCAGGATGTATGAAGGTTATTTCACATCTCTATCATGAACACATCATGTCTTATGAGCATGATAAATTTATTAGGTGTGTGTACATAGAACTTGATAAATATAATAATGAAGCACCTCACTTTACATATGGGAACTAAGGAAGTTATGTGATTCTCCCAAGTGCTACTTCCAGCTTATAGCACAGCCAAAGAGATGCAGTTAGATTTGTCTTCCATAAACAGAGAAAGAAGCTCTTGAGATATCTAGGGAGAGAAGTGATTCCTACTTTCTGGATTATTCCCAGTCTATAGTATTTTATCATATATATTTTCTTTTTACAGAATGTAACTTAAGTAGTTAGCATAGCCAAACACCTACAAAAACAACTGTGGAATTAATAAAAAATTGTATCTCATGAATAATATGGTTGATATTTATAAATAAACATCTATGTATATTAGCTACTTTCATATATGCAGGATATATATTCAATAGCAGAAAAAATCATAATTTCCCTTCCATGTTCTTCTTTCCCTTTAGTCCAATTGATATTTGTCCTAAATTCTATTTTTTCCTTATTTCTTGATCTAACCCAGCTTCAGTTTCACCCAGTGGTCTAACCTTTTAGAACATTCAAGTAGTAGGACATTTAATTTATTCTCCAAAGTGATTGTCTCTGTTTTTTTCATGCACAAAAGCTTGAATATGTGGGGATGTGAGCCTTCATCCTACTAAAGGATCTCTTTGCTTCCTAAATTTTGCAGCAGAGGGATATTCCAATCTATTTAATCATTAAGAGTTGAGGGTAGAGGGCAGTTGGCAGTAATCAAATTTCATCTACCACTTACTGTCTGCTGAATAATTCCATTTCCTTTCTATTCAAAAGAAAGTATAGCATAAGCTGTGCTATATTCTGAAAAACTTATCTTCTGAGTTTGGAAAGCTTTCTGCAGTTGAAATGGTAGAGGAAAGAAGAAATTAGTGAGATTTGTATGTGCCCATATCACATGCTTTTAACAGATTATTTAGGTAAAAAAATAATAAAGACAAGATTAATGGGGGGGGGTGCCTTGGTGGCTCATTTGGTTAAGCCACAACTCATGGTTTTGGCTCAGGTGATTTTCTGAGGGTCATTGAATCAAGCCCTGCATCAAGCTCTGTGCTCAGCACAGAGTCTACTTGAGATTCCTTCTCCCTCTCCCTTTGTCCCTTTGCCAGCTTATGCACACATGCTCACTCTCTTTCCCAAATAAATTAATAAAATCTTTAAAATTTTTAAATAAAGATATTTATTTAAAAATTGCTAAATTCAGGAAACTCCTGTAAAGTGGCATTTCACAATGCGTTAAATTTTTCTCTTAAAAGTAATTGTAATCTTGAGAAATTTAAAATTATAGATTTTTGGAAAACACTATATTCCCTACTCTATATGTTTATTCCTCTGTTAAACATAAACACATGTTTTAATGTTTATTCCTCTATTAAAGACAGTATCTGTGGGTGGAAGGGTCTATCAATAGAGAAATGAATAAGAAATGAACATTGACTGCAGGGAGCTCACAGTCAAATGTCTAAAAGAACCAGTGCAGTAGAAAGCTATGAGATGTCTATTCAAATTTATGAGCTTAAAATAGTCCTAACCTCTACTATAGTATAGAGAAGTTTAAAACTGAGTCCAATATAAGCTATTGCACTAACATTCATCTTACAGATTAAACCAAGTGTGTCACACGAATTACAATTTCCATTGAACAATTATTTAAGCCTATCCATGTGCCGGACACAGAAGAAACAGCAGAGAACAAGGTAAAATAGTTGTGCTTCACTGGTTTTAGTAAATACAAAATTTGGAATGAATGCTATAAAAAGGAAGTAAAGAAAACAGAAGGAACCCAGAAGATGGACAGTTTGCCTAGATGGGGAGGCTTTGGGGGTACTTACTGACGGAGATGACATTTAAAATGAATCCTGAGAGTTAAATAGGAGTCTTTCATTAAAGAAGAAAAGACGGGATCCCTGGGTGGCGTAGCGGTCTAGCGCCTGCCTTTGGCCCAGGGCGTGATCCTAGAGACCTGGGATCTAGTCCCACGTCGGGCTCCACGTGGGGCTCCACGTCAGGCTCCCGGTGCATGGAGCCTGCTTCTCCCTCTGCCTATGTCTCTGCCTCTCTCTCTCTCTCTCTGACTATCATAAATAAATAAAAATAAATAAGTAAATAAATAAGAAAAGACGATGCTGGGATTTGAGGCTGAGAGAGCAGCAAATGTAGAGACCTCTGCGGCAAAGAAAAGTTGGTGGGAGGAAGAAACCGAAAGAAGTTTCTTATTGTTGTGTAGTAAAGAGTGTTTCTGAAATGAGGTAGAGAGATGGGCTCTCAGATCTGGGCTCTGCAATATTATTCAGGGCTTGAACACAAATTTAAGCAAGAGGGTGACAAATTCACGTTTGCTTTTTAAGATGTTGCTCTTTTTTTTTTTTTTTCCATAAAGGGGATGGAGAATAGTAACACTAAAAGAAACTAACTAGCCCCACTAGCAAGTAATTGCAGTCATTCAGATCAAAGATGATAGGAGCCTGAATAAGATTAGTGAAAGTGATGTTGGGGACCAAAAGAATGGATTTGAAAGCTCTATGGGAAGTTGAATTGAAAGTATTTGGTAGCTGAATGGAAGTACAGCGTGTGGAAGAAAGAGTCAAGGAAAACCCCAGTTTCTAGCTTGTCCTAGACAATAGCAAGGAGAGACTCAGATTTCAGCAAGACAGGAATTTAACAGGTCATTGATAGTATGTTTGAAGAAATCTAACATCTAAGAAATGTGGAACATCTAAGAAATGCGGAGGAGGCAATTAGATAAATTTCTCTAAGCCTCGAGAGAGATTTGGGCTGACCCGTTTTTCTAGAACACTTCTCTTAGACTTCCTCAAGCAGCTAATGCTTATTCACTATTTAAAATTCAAATCTTGGATTATCTTTTTGGTGCCTGAACTGATCCTATCGTTTGTATTTCTGAAGCAGAGATGTCTGACATAGCTTTCATTATCTTTCGTAGTTGTTTATTTTCTCCTACTACAAAATTGATATCCTCAACAAAATGAGAAAGGTTTGTTTCTCCATATTGTTCAGTTGTTTGAAGACAGCGGCAACACCGCCATCATTTTTGGGGCCCTCCTTAAAGTTGGGGATAATTCTAAACACACAGTAGGCAGCTATAGTAAGGGTGCATCAGATTGAGTCTTACTGACTGAAGCAGCGTTGCTATCTACGTAAGCAATACAGGTTGGATTCAGATTGTCCAAGGTCTTGGATG
Organism: Canis lupus baileyi; assembly: GCF_048164855.1. Taxonomy (NCBI): domain Eukaryota; kingdom Metazoa; phylum Chordata; class Mammalia; order Carnivora; family Canidae; genus Canis; species Canis lupus. The sequence continues at coordinate 17,855,924 of NC_132839.1, forward strand.
CTAAGTCAAGAGTTTGGATTTATCATTTTCATTTTGACTACCACTCTAATTGTTAATGTCTAAAAGAGTTATTTTATGATGATTTATGTGCAGTTTAGTGGATATTTATTCCTATTCTCATGAATGTCAGGTAAGAATTATGTGTAACCTTGGAAGTCACCATGTTCCTTATTCAAATGGTTAATAAGTCAAGGCATCAGATTCTATTTGCTTTTGCTAAGCTAATGTCACCTTTGTTCAGCTTTTCTGACAAGAGTACAAAAAAGCAAAGAGCCTTGCCCTTGTCTTGATAGTCTGAAAAACCGGGGTCTATTTTGGGCCTGCCACTTAATTTATATATATCACTTAATTTATATTATATTATATATATATATTTTTTTTAATCACTGTGTAAAATTTGGTGGTTGCATTAAATTATAACTGATTTAGTTCCTAATTCATGAAGGCTAAATATATATATATATATATATATATAGTAAGATTATACCTAAAGTCCACTAGGGCTAAACTGCTCAATATCTTTTTCCTAAATCAAAAATTTTAATCTTTTTGATCCTGTATTATATTTCATATGCTTAAATTTTGCTTTAGATAGGCTATTTAATCAGAAGAAAAATGAACTCTTCTAATAAAATCTTCACCAAAAGCACTAATTATAATGATTACTTATGAAACTTACTACAGAAATGGTTTAAAAGATCCACTTTATACTTTTGTTTCAAAAATTCTGTTAATATAGTCTGAATAAGGCAAGGGTTTACAGTTGTAATTGAAAAATTCACAATGATTATGAGCTAATTTGATAGATTGCCAAATGAATATTAATTTTTATACTTGTGAAGTGTATTATTTCCATGTTTAATTGAGGGAATGATAACAGAGCATTGTAGCAATTCCATTATTATAAGTGGTGTGCATTGTGAATTAATCAAATGGATGGCAATAAGTTGTTACTATCTACAGCTCAATTGTCATGTGTGAAACTACTATCGAAATGGTTTCATTCCAGCACCCCTAAAATAAAAAGAAATTTAGTCTTTTTTTTTGAAAATTAGTTACCAAGTTTTGTACACTATATACATGTAAATATAAACAATAATATCTTCACTACTTTATTATAGTTTCTTAAATTATATTCAGATTTATTTTAGATATAAAAATTAGTCTGTCCAATGCTATGATGAAGAGCTATCTAAAATTGTAGCAGCTGGCTATACTTGAAATGTGGCCAGTTCTGGAAAAACTAAATTTCTAATTTTACATTGTTTTAATTCCTTAAATATAATTTAAAATAGCCATGTATGGCTAGTGGTGGCTATATTGAGTATTTTTTAAATATAGCCATTTTCATGGCATTTTCAATATAATTTTTAAAATTCATATTTTAATGAAACCTTTTCATATTTTTTTTCAAGTAACATGTTTCAAAGCTAAGTAATTACTGTACACATTTTATAATTTTTAATTTCATAATATAGTCTTAAAATATTATGTTTTATTTGGAGCTAGTGTCTAAAAGAACAAATAACTTTGATTTGTGCTCTTTGTATTTGCATTCATCCCCTTTTAGCAGTATTAAAATGCCAATCTACTCCATGTTTAGCATGTTCATTTCTTGATTTTTAAAGGCAGTCTCAAGCTTGCTAATTGTTAAGATTAAATACCAGGCTCTTCACACTCTCCATTGCCAAAGTAATTTTAATTCACACGCACCCACACTACTCTTTCTTTTGCACTGAGACTAGCTTAGACATTATAGTGACCTGAAACAGGCTGGAATTCCTTCCAAAAAGAAAGTTGGGTAAATTCCTGTAATATCATGTCTTTGGGGAGCTTTCTCAGGCACAGGAGAACACTGCCACTCCTCTCCTTCACCAAGTTAAAGCACAAGAGGTACCTGGATAGTGTCCTGTACAGACAAATGCCTAATTATACTCTGGAGTTCTCAGGGAGAAAATGTCTATATACTAATCCATCTTGTACTGATGAAATAATATTGCAAATTTTTCACTCTTTAAAATGATCTCAAATGTCCACTTTGTATAGAATCATCCTTTCACAGCAGTGGAGGCAAGAGAGGCTCTAACTATCTGGCTGTGTGAAAAATCACTTCGAAAATGATTCTTTCTATTTTCCTGGATGATGATACTTGGGACAGTTCTATGCATAGACACTGGAATAGCCTTCACATATCACCATTGTGATCCTGTTTCTTCTTGGCTCAAGAAGTTTTCTTTGCCTCCATTCCATTTGCTTAGAGCACCAACCTCCAAATTTTTTAATCACGTATTTGTAGTTAGAAAAAAAATTGAACATACATCCATATGTATATTTATTTGCAAATTATACACATGTAGTTGCTAGATGTGTGCACCATATTGCAAGTTTTGTTTATTGTATCATTTTTATGTTTGGGAAAATAGATCTTTAAAGAACCTATTCTTATATGTGCTTCTTCTCTAGTTCCTCATTTGCAAATGGGACTTACCTCATATTAAAAAAAAAAAAAAAAAAACACTGGCTTAGAGAATAAAGTCCAACCATGTTCAGGACCACAACAGTACATGTACAGTATGATGGCTCATACTTTCTTCTATTTTTTTATTACTTACTTCCATGATTCTTCTGTACTATACTAACCATTTCCAAATTGTTTTTGAGTTGAAATTTTCAGTCGATTTTTTCAATATTTTAACTATTAAAACAACTTAAATACAAATATTTGTATAGAAAAATTATCGAATATCTTCAAGTTAGCTGTGTTGCAAATATGACTCAGAACTCTAGATAAGGCCTCCTTGGCTATCCTTATGGATACATTTATAGCTCTTCAAAGTACACTGTTGGCTAAGAATTTAGCACTCTGGAATTTTGAACAATTTTGTTGATATTTTACTGTATTTTCCAACAAATCCTCCTTTCTCACTTCCTTCTCCTCTTCCTCCATCTTTCATTCCTTAATGCAGGTATATGCATATCCATTCATTTAAAATTTAAAAGTAAATATTCTACTAGTTCACACATTAACCCACAAGCAACTAAATGCTAGTAGTTTATCTTGGAATATTCTCACATCATAGAATCACAAAAATTTGTACACTGGCAAGTGAAAACTCATATGCCATATTATGAGAATGTTAGGATAAGCATACTGTATTGTAAGTTTTGCTTGCTGCTTTAAAGTTTTGTTTGCTTACTATGTGACTTTTGTTAAGGAAAAAAAATGTGAGCAGTTAGATATTTTAGTGATTTAACTAAAACGAATGATCTGCTAGAAATAATTTAAAAATTCTGATCATTTTAACTTAAGAAAATCCTAGCTTTTTCAGGCAAGTCATTAAAATTATCAGTTTTATAACCAAACTTTTTTTGAGTATTATTTCCTCCCTTTTTAAAAAAAAAAAGTAAAACAAATGCAGAAATAAATCAGAGACCTCTGCTACCAGCTGTGGTGGAATAACAGGGGTAAGATTTACCCTCTCACCTTATAGAATGAACTCTCTGATCAAAATATATGAAATAATGATTTTCAGACCCTAGGCAATAGGCAGATGAGTAGAGTAACCTCTGAGAAAAGGGAAGCAAATGAGGGGAACCCTAGACATAGCTCACCTCACTGTGGGACATGGAAACTGCAAAAGACTGGAAGGCTCTGCACTTGAGGAGACGGAATTCAGCATTCAGGAAGGTCAAGTGGTCTAGAATTTGCAGGATAAAATATGAGAGTGGGGTAGAGGGCGCTCTGAAGATACTTAGAAGGGTCCCTTTGAGTGTTTTTTTTTTTTTTTTCAAAGTATTGATTGACTGCATATGAGGCAACTGCTAAGGGCAGGGAAATAACCACCAGAAAATATTTGAAAGATTAAACCACACAGATGACATGGAGCTAGGAATAGTTGGTGCTCCAACCAGCCAGAATGAGTAGAACATGAAATACTCAGAGCATTAAATAAAGTTCTCAAAAGAATTTCTTCAATAATAGGGACACGTTAGCTATTGACTAAAGGGTGTTGTGGACCTGTACTGGAAAAACTCAGAACCTCAAAATAATGAAACTGATTCCAAGTTCCTTAGCTGAGTACAAAAGCCAAGCTAGCTAAAGAATCACAACAAAATCCAGCAGCCAACAATGTGAAAATCATATGTCCAGTATTAAAGAAAAAATTGCTAGTAATACATATAAGCAGGAAATATGCCCTATATCTGGAAGAAAAATGAATCAATAGAAAAAGACTAAGAGGTTACTAAAATGATAGACCTAATAATGCAGACACCAAAACAGCTGTCTTAGCCAGTTAGGGCTGCTGTAACTGAATACCGTAGACTAGATGGCATTTCTCATAGTTCTGGAGGCTGGGGAGTCCAAAATCAAGGGCTGGCCAACCCAGTGTCCTGTTAAGGCACCCTTCCTGATGTGTAGATAGCTGTCTTTTTTTTTTTTTTTGTATTCCCACACAGCCGAGAGAAAGAGAGAAAGCTTTCCTGTCTCTGTTCACAAGCACATTGATTTCATACATGAGGTCTCCCCGCATGGCCTAATTCCCTCTCAAAGACTTCTTAAATTTTCATGTTGGAGGTTAGGATTTCAACATACAAATTTGGAGGGTGGCCCAAATATTCAGTCCATAACAACAGCTATTCTAAATATGTTCCATGTAATAGAGAACATAAAGGAAAATATGACACAATGAAATAAATGAATAGGTAAAAAATAATAACTAGAGATAAGAAGTACAATGCATGAAGGAAAAATTAGGATCTATAGAATAGAATGAAGACCATCAGATATGGTACTTAAATGGATAAATATAGATCTTTTTTCACTTTCAAGGTCATTGTAAGTGCCATTTAGAAGAAATATATTGGCTATTAAGAGTGATACATGACAGCAAATCTAGATTCCAGATTACTAAAATGGTTAAAATACATTTCCTGTTGCTATATAATAATAATAATAAAATTTTAAGAATTTTTGCCTTAAATTATTATTTCATCAGTAGCTTTATTTAATATATTTATATAAAAATTTTCTATGCAAAGTGTCATTTGAAATTAGCTTGCTATTTATTTATTTATTTATTTATTTATAGAAGACTTTTTTTTTTTTTTTTTATAGAAGACTTTATTTCTCATGAGAAAGAGATCAGAGGGAGAGGGAGAAGCAAGCTCAATGGAGAGCCCTAGATGGGGTTCAATCCCAGGACTTGGGGATCATGAGCTGAGCTGAAGGCAGATGCTTGACCGACTGAGCCACCCAGGCACCCTGAAGTTCGGGTTTTATTGACCAAAAAGAACACCACCCACCAACTCACCCACATACACACATCCCCACACACAATATTTAGAATCAATGGCTAGGAAAACAGGTCTTTTATCCATCTCCTAGGTTTGTCTCTCTTCAAACTCCATAATGTTTCTCTGTGTTATTTCCTATCTCATTTGCCCACACCCGCTTTCGTTCAGAATCCATTTCTGCGTAATGGCCTCCTCCTCATCTTCAAAGTACACTGGTCTCTTCTAGGATGACTTGTCTGATCACCATGTGTAGCAGGTATTTCACTCTCTTGTGAGTGAGTATGACACTTAGTTTAAAACTATGTCCCTAGCATGTACTAGGGTACTTGTCAAAGAGAAAATAATTCATATATACATTTGGACAATAAATGAGTGGATAACACTAAAACACTACAGCATGACCATGATATTCATCACGGCTTGCACTGTGTTTATTTTCTTAAGTTTAGTATTGTCACACATGGAAATTTTGGCCATTCTTCTGAAATAAAAGTATCTGGAGGGAAGGAGTCATTCCTGTTATAGTTTTCACATGGGAAGTATACATAAAACATGTTACGTTTGGAAAGTGCCTGAGCATTTCACCCTACAGATGAGGTAACTAGGGACTAGAGAATCCAAAGTCACTTCAAGATGAGTTGGAATTTTAACCAAACTTGTTTGTGTCCTGGCCTGGCTCCCATCCACTCATTCAACAAAGGATTATGAACACATACTTTCTATTATTTTCAGAGACGAAGTAAATTAAGATTCTGGCAAGAGTAACTGTTAGTTATGGCTTTGTGGTCTGGACTGACCCCCTAAATTTAAAGCAAACACTGTAGAGAACTACATTCAGTATTTGGTTTTGGTTAATTAGGTTTAATGTTTTAGAATAAAAGACATTCTTAGCCAAACCTACATTAAGTAAACCAGGAGTCAAAGCAAGTTTTATTGAGTTTAATTATGTTAATTATGACTTTTACTGGAATGCCAACTTCTCCTTAATAATAAAAAAGTGTGAAAATAGGATTAGCAAATTTTTAAAGGGAAATATGTCTCCATTGATGAAGTTTGTCCCTTTCTAGATCTTTTGAGAAAATACATTTCTTGGAATATAGGTTAGCTTAAGTAGTAACAACCAAAAAGGCTAGATATTTTTTAAAATATCTTGCAGAAGATTAAAGATATAAGAAAAACTGTAGAAAAGCTTATACCCTTCCCCCTCCCACCAAAAAATAAAATAAAATAAAATAAGAAGCCCTATTGTCATTGGAGGCAGCAGCTACAAAAAAGATTTAATACTTTGTCTGAATTAGCTAGTATTGGCTTAAGATTTGATGTTTGGGGGCTGATGGCTCATCTTTCTACTGTGCAGTGAAGTGTTTAGAGTAATACACAGTTCGTAATCTTCTGAGTATCTATAATGTCTGGCTCTAAATGAATAACCAATTTAATAAGTAAGTAGAGAATGAATGGACAATAATATAAAATGCTATGGAATTTTTGTTTCTATAAAATCAGTTCAATTTCGAGCTAGTTTCCATTCTGTATATTCTCAACCTGTAGAAAAGTTTTAAATAACATGTTAAAAATTAAATGCCAGCTGTGTTTTAAGGAACACACTAAAAGTAAATGCATGTTAAAAGTAAATGCTAATGTGACTTGTCTCCAATTCAAATATAAGCTGTACATATCCCATACCATTATATCACACAGACATACTTGATGTAGTAGACTTTTGACCAAAGAGAAATTTCTTATGAGTGTTGTGTCCCAGCTCTATGAGTATTCAGTTATGTGTGTAGATTAAAATAAGAGAGAAAATAAGTTTTATCTATAATATTTTAGATTTTTATTAGAAGACATTGCTGTATTCTCAAGTAATTAAAATTCATTGAACATAATTTAAAATAAAATCATTAGTAAAAGGGAGAGAAAAAAACAGAACTGTAGAAGAGAGGGTGGCAGGTTTGAGGTAAATTCCTCAATTTTTCCCAGGGGATAGTGAACTGATTTGGCCTAACAGTGACATATCAAGACATAAGAGATTGGGCCCACTTTTAGAATTGTGGTAGGGCTGACAGTGTTGCTCTTGGGAGTGGGACCAGAGGTCAGGTGAGAGGGTTTCAATTTCCATGATCCTGTCCATCATAATCTGACCATTCCCTCCTCTCACCATAGGTACAGATGTATATTTTCAGCTGTTAAACTATTAATATTTTTACATAGCTTTAAAAAGATTCATGACTCTAGAGATAGCCAGAAGGCCTTGAATTGTAGGTTTTAACTAATGAATGCCCTTTATCATTGACAAAGTCCTTGAATAAATCGCAAAGTATCCAGGTTTGGACAAACCTCAGAAAGCTGGCATCCAGCTACTTTCTAGTTTTTACCTATAACCAGAGACAGCCTAAGACTGGAAGGAAGTACCGCCAGATACCACATTAGCATAACTCTTCATGAAATATATTTATTACCAGTGCCTCAAATAATTGTTAAAGGTCTGATTCTCAACCCAGAATGCTATTGGAAGCCAGACAAAATGGACTAAAACAAATAATTTCACTTATTTCATATCCCTTCCCCTAAGTCCACCTGCCATGATCCTTGATCCTAGAGCTACTAGTTGTTACTCTGGATGTAGTATTTATCCAGCAGGAATTTTTTAAGTCAACTATTATGTGAACATCTAGGCATTTTCTGGCAGTTTGATGGGGGTGTGAATGAAGAATTCTTATTATGCAAGCTCATTAATCAATTTTCTTCACCTGCCAATTAATACTGTTATTGCAACTTAATGTGGAACCAAACAGTTGTTTTAAGGAATGGGAACCCCAACTCTGAGCTCATGCAATAACCCAAGATTTAGCATCTAAATGTACATCTTTTTACCACCAGTTTGCTGCCGTGCCATAATCACTTTCCCACCATCAGCAAGTCTTTTTAAAGAATCAGTGACCCACTGATAGGTGCACTCATGGTGTGTGCAGCACTGCTGTTTAACGCTGTGAAATTCTGTCTGCCAGACTGTGCCACAGGGAAACACTGTCACTGGCAGGTGGCTGGCTTGCCTTGATGTTACCATACCTATTTCTGGAGAGGATGCACTGCCCTCCTTATTTTGTGATTCCCTCTCCCTACAACACACTGTCTTCCGAGGAACCTTTTCCCATCTCGTGGACCAGAGTTCACTCCTCTCAGTCCTCAGGTTGATAGCCCATCAGAGTAATGTCCAAACACAAGAAATTGTGATAATTAAACTTCTTTTTTTTCTTTGCACAGAATAACTAATTGTAAAATTTGGCAGTCAGCCTGCCATTTGAAAGTGAAGAAAACATCTTGTTTTAACATCTGAGCAGGGATTTTTTTTTGTAATCTGTAAACAATGGGACCATATGTAGTGTGACGGGAAACATGAAGGCTGTGATAGAACATCATTGAAGGAACCTTGTGTTTAATCACTGTTCTTTGATTCACTGAAACAGAAATTAGCTTTTTAAGTCCTGCGTTTTATCATGATTTTAAAGAGACCGTTTTTCTTAAAATATCAGATAACATCAACACTTTACCAAGTCATTACTGTCATAGAAGCAAAGGAATTTTAATTTTTAAAATGTAAATATGTTTCCAAGACACCTAAACAGGTAACAGATGTAGCCATGGGCTTTTTAAGAGCCTTTGTTTTGGCCTGCAATCCATGTCAGTGATATAAAAAATCTCTACACAATATGGTTCAACTCTTAGAAGCTTATTTTTTTTCTAAATAAATCCTGTTGTTGAAACTAAATTAAAACAAACTATCACCTCTGATTAAATTAAGATTTTAAAAAATGAATGTATCCTCTCCTAAATTTTAATACATCTTCCAGCTTATTCTGTATAGCATGAGAAATTTACCTAGGATGTTATAAAAGAGTAACTTAACACTCACTGGGTAACAGTTTAATTCCTTATTTTTATGAAGGGTCCTTACATACCATGGTTAAATTTCTTTATATTCACTTGATGATATTTAAAGAAAAATAAAACAGTCAAGAGAAATTTGCAATCATTACAATGGTAGCAATCTGTAAAAATTTATAAAAAGAAAATATGTTTGAAGCAAGGAGACAGCTAGGTTCTCTGTCTGACTGGCCATTAGCCAGACTTCAGGTTTTGTATCAATAACTTTATCTCTCTGTACCTTGGTGTCCTTTCCTGAAAATTAGATGGTGAGATGGGTGATATTTAAGGCAGAGGGGATGAGGCAAATCAGAATCACCTGAAGAATGACTGCAAAAACACTGCTGGGAGTAAAGTGTCTGCTTTCACTTCTCTCATTCTTATCCATGCCCATTCCCACCCCTCCCGCCCCCCAGCCCACCCCTGCCTTCTCCCTGCAAAATCACTGCTGGGTGAGTTACTCTTGCCAATGGAAGTATTGTCAATTCTGAGAAGTGTAGACCCAGAGTATCGCTCAGTAGTCTATTTAATATTATTGAAGATTTAAAAACATCTCATTGTTGGAAGTATAGCTCACTTTTTTTTTTTTTATCCTAGGCCCAAAGTTTCTGACTTGTTAAAGTTTTGATTGTTATAATTTTGATAATTTTGAACATTTTCTTGGGTCATATTCTCACATTAAATAGGAAGAACATATGTACTGATGTTTTGCCATGTACCCCTTTATGTCTCCACTGGCTTCCAACTTCAGTGTTTTCTGGAAAGCTGCACTTACAGGTCTCAGCCAGCAAGCTGACAAAGGAGTGCTCCATTTCTCTCCTGTAAAAGTTGTACTTACCTTGTTTTCATAAAACCAACCTCCGTTTCCAAGGAAACAAGAACAAAAAGGCAGTTGGCAGCTAGCATCTGGGACTTAGAAGAACTCTCACATGTCAATTTCAACTGCTGGCTGCTGGCTCAAACCTAAAAATGCAGAGTATTAAAATCACCTTCAGATTTTTAACACACAAAAGAATAGTAAATCATTTTTCCCTTAATTTCTAAGTAATTGTGTTTATAGCAAATCATTTAAAATAGCCTTTGAAACAATATAACAATATATTTTAAATGCTAGAAATAATAGAACTTGAGCTTTATTTTAAAATAGTAGGCACGTAACATAGGAATATTTTTTCAATTTTATACCATTTGCTTTTGCCACTTTCTCTTTTTACTTATGTTGCCTTCTTTCCTAGTACTCTCTATGCTCCCAACTCCTTACTTCTTTTTTCTTTTCTTTTTTTTTTTTGACTCATGTGCAAAATACACAGTTACCTTTTGTTTAATCCATATGGATTGGTGGTCATTTTTATTGCTTTAATAAAGTGTTTAAATCATGAGATAGCTTAAGAATTATAATTTCATCATCCTAGGCCTGGACACCCACATTATTAGCACAATCTACTTTTTCTGAATGGTACATGCTTATTTTGTATGGTTATGTACTTCAAAGTTTACCACAGTCCTTACCATTCCTTAGCTCCAGGCTCCCTTTCTTCATGGCTCCTGGATTCATTAGAGGGTTTAGACACCTGCTGAAAGACAATCCTGGCTAGAATGCAAAATATCTCAGTGAGAGATATTTTTTTCATGGAAGCCAGAAACTTGTGGAAATATTTTGAGCATTTAGACATTCCTAAGAAAAGTGATTGATTATTGCCAGGAAGATGAAATTTCAAATTGATATCCATAGTCCGTTTTGGGTTTTATTGTTTTATATTATTCTATTTGGTTGCCATCTTCAAACTAAGAATGTAGGTCGTTTAGAATTTTCCTCTTTTGATTTTTTTTTTTTTTGCCTTTTTATAATAGACCAGCTCCTTTAAACTTGAGGATGCCCATGGATGTACGCTAGTAGGTAAAATTTGTGGAAAATTATATGTGCAGGTATTTATCAGGTTTGCAATGTAGGCCCCTCATTTCATTATTTTTTATTATTAGCCTGTTTGTAAAATTTTGGCAACTGTCTCCATGGTAGACTCTTTTAAGTAAACATGGTTTCCTTTCAGTTAAAACAGAAATGTAGAAAATATCAAGACAATAAATTTAGGTAGAAGACCTCTTATTTTCCTATCCCAAAATATCTATACTTATGATCCTTTATTTATATTCTTTTCTTGGTACAACATCCTGAATATTGTGCTTTTCATGTAGGAACTCAGAAAATATTTAATGTTTTCACTTTTTGTGGCGGCATGTAGAAATACCATGTTCAAGATCTTTTGCCACTGTTAGACAGCTTTTCATAATGAAAGAAATTACCACACTTGCTTGTATACCATCGTAAAAGCAGTGCAAGCAATAGTGTAAAAGAATATATAATGTTGTGAATGATAAAATTAATCTCTTGGATTTAAGAAATCTCCAAAGTAGGAAAATTATTTCAAACTTTACCACACTCAAACAATGAAACTAAACAAATATTACCATTCTTAGATTTTCTTTTTTTAGTTTGAGATAATAATTTGCACACCATAAAATTCATCATTAGGAAATAAATGATTCTGTAGCTTTCAGGTATTCATAGTGTTGTACAATTGTTACCACTATCTAATTCTAGAACCTGTTGTCATCCTATAAAGAAATCTCATACCCTCTGTCCTGTCCATCCCCTCCCTCTAGTTTCTGGCAGTGGCTCTGGACACATCCTATAATGGAATCACATGTGAACTTTTATGCTTGGCTTCTTTCATTAGGCATGATATTTTCAAGGTTAAATCCAAGTTGCAGCATATATCAGTGTTTCATTCCTTTTTATGTCAAACAATATTCATTTGCATGGATGTAACACATTATATTTATCCATTCATCAGCTGACAAATTTCTCTTGTTTGTATTTCTAACTATTATAAATCATTCTGCTATCAACACTCCTGTACACTTTTATATGAACATTATGATTTTAGTTCTCTTGGGTATATACACAGAAGTGGAATTACTGAATTATATAGTAACTCCAAAATAAGTTTAATTGAAATAATATACATTTTCTTATAATATTGGATAAAGTATAAAAGGCAAAATAGTATGTAATTTTATCCAAATAAAATTGTTTTTCACATAAAACTGTTTTTAAAAGCTTATCAAATACAACAACAAGTAAGGAGACACTTAGGTCAATTTAATTCATTGTTGATAAAGTGGTATCTCCATGTTTTTGTTTTTATTTCTACAATGGGATTTCAGTAACAAAGAACTTAATGTTATGTATTACTCACATGTCAGTCTTATTTTTTTTAAGATTGATTTATTTGAGAGAGACAGAGTGGGGGGAGGGCAGAAGATGAGTAAGTCTCAAGCAGGCTCTGTGTCTGCAGAGCCCAAGTCAGGGCTCCCTCTCATAGGACTCTGAGGTCACTACCTGAGTCGAAACCAAGAGGTCACTTAATCGAGTGTGCTACCCAGGTGCCCCTCAGATGTCAGTCATATTAATTCCATTTTAAATTTCAAGAAAATATCCAAAAGAGGGCTCAAAATAGATACTATGTAACCTAATGAGAATATATCAATAACTGAGAACAGAGATGTTCATATATAACATAAGAGAGGATTTTTTAAACTGACGTATAAATTATTTTTTTTAATTTATTTTTTTAAATTAATTTTTTATTGGTGTTCAATTTACCAACATACAGAATAACAGCCAGTGCTCATCCCGTCAAGTGTCCCCCTCAGTGCCCGTCACCCATTCACCCCACCCCCTGCCCTTCTCCCCTTCCATCACCCCTAGTTCATTTCCCAGAGTTAGGAGTCTTTATGTTCTGTCTCCCTTTCTGATATTTCCCCACACATTTCTTCTCCCTTCCCTTATATTTCCTTTCACTATTATTTATATTCCCCAAATGAATGAGAACATACACTGTTTGTCCTTCTCCGACTGACTAACTTCACTCAGCATAATACCCTCCAGTTCCATCCACGTTGAAGCAAATGGTGGGTATTTGTCGTTTTTAATGGCTGAGGAATATTCCATTGTATACATCTTCTTTATCCATTCATCTTCTTAACCTACTCAACTACTAATACAGTGCATCAAATCTTCTTAACTTGATTGAAAGAACAAGTTTAGCCTAATCTTTTTACTTATTGGCTTTTTTTTCAATAATAACATAACTGAGTTAAATTTCAGATTTAGCAATCTTGCACGTTAAAGTCTCCTGTCAGCATAATATGTGTGTGAATGCTTATATTTGTGTGCATGTGATTTGTCCCTCTGTCTCTTTCTAATTAGTAAATTTTATAAAAATGAACATCTCCATTATTTAATGATATTTACTGGTGCTCAGCAATTTACTTCCATTTGTAAAAAAAAATACAAATTATTTTACAAAAAAAAATCCTATGTCAGTTTAATTTTCTTTCTTGAGAGGGGATAATAATTTCACATTTAAAAATAAATCCAATTGACCTTTCTTTTCCAAAGAATTTTCATTCACACATTTTATTATCATTTATTGAACATAGCACATATTAAAGACTTTTAAAATAATAGGCTGAAAAAAGTGTTCTATTTAAAGAAGAGAAATAAAAAGGAGATACAAAGGGATCCCTGGGTGGCACAGCGGTTTGGCACCTGCCTTTGGCCCAGGGCGTGATCCTGGAGACCCAGGATCGAATCCCACATCGGGCTCCCTGTGCATGGAGCCTGCTTCTCCCTCTTCCTGTGTCTCTGCCATTCTCTCTCTCTCTGTGTGACTATCATAAATAAATAAAAATTAAAATAAAAGGAGATACAAGGATTGTCTAATCCTAGATCATCTTCTTGGAAATTTTGAGCTTCCTTTAGAGAACCTCTCCTTTCTTAATGTCCATTATTCTTTTTTTCTCTTCCTAATAATGCTCAATTCCCCTCTCTCAAATCTCCTTCACTGTTTTTCACTTGTTCCTGCTTTTTTCAGTCATCTAATTATCCCAACAGGTTACTTTCCCATGTAAATACTTTCTTACCCAGTCCAGCTCAAGCACTCTGACATTTTCATTCAATCAATTCAACTAGCATATATTGAGTGCCTACTTTGACCCTGACTCTGTTTGTTTGTTTTTTTTTTAAAGATTTTATTTATTTATTCATGAGAAAGAGAGAGAAAGAGGCAGAGACACAGGCAGAGGGAGAAGCAGGCTCCATTCAGGGAGCCCGATGTGGGACTAGATCCTCACCCTGGACCAAAGGCAGATGCTCAACCACTGAGCCACCCAGGCGCCCCAACCCTGACTCTTTACGAGAGGCTCCAGAATACACACACACAAAAAAACATAGGGTACTCAAGAAATCCAAACAAGACTCATTCTTGTCTTACTGTAAATATATATATGTACACAAACAATGGGAGAAGATAAAGATAGGAGACAACATGTATTTCCGAAGACAAGATATGTGAACTGGACTAGGAGACAAGGGAAGATTGAGGATAGCACTCGATAATTAAATCACAAGGTGTGACTATCTTAATGGTTCTTAAAGTATATCCTGGAGAGATCTCATTTGACAAAATTTCATCAATCAATGCCTTACCAAGGGAATAAGGCACCAAAACCCCCAAAACACAGAAAGAGAAGGTTCATGGAATGGGAAATGAAACATTTAGCTTAGGTTACTCTTTTATGGAAAGTAAGACTCTGATATCAGAAGAATTATTTGGTAACTTTCAAGATAAGTTGGTAACAAAATGTTTGAATAAACCCTCCAGGTGATACGAGTTCAACTTGGCCATTCTATAAATCAAGTTTCTATATGTTGAGGTAATATTGACAAGAGGGGTAAAGTGACACATTGTCCAGAGAGAGCTATAGGAATGTGGAGTGTGACTATGAGGGCAAGTGTGTGGAAAGAGAAGAGAGAATTTTAAAATATATTAAGGGAGTTATGGGGAAAAAATGGAGTAATGAAATCATATGAAATGGAGTTAGTGATTTGGGGGAGGGCACATTAATACTAGACCTAATGAGTTAGGATGTGATACTATGTTTGATCATAGCCCTTTCCTTGACCCATGTGATCAAGCATGTGGAAAATCATGCTTATATAACGTTGAATATGTAAGTGGCTATATCCTATAAATTAATTGCAAATTATGATATGAGAATAATAGGAGAGACCGATTTGAGTTTTGTCCACGAATAAGTCTTATTTGAAGACAATTATGATAGATGCATTCACAAGGCTTAGCTTTGCTGGGCTTCCCACATCTGCATGCATGCCCCATTCTTATTAAATTAACTAGATTTCTGCAGTAGCAAACAAGTGCTATCTTTGTCTCAGGATTTATTACTACCCTCATCCCTTTAGTGCTTACAAATCTCTAGAAGCTTATAGAATAGAATCTAAACTGCTTTTTATAGGTTTCTTTTTTTTTGTAATACTAACATTTCCATTTTAATATCTCTTGGTGGGTTACAAATGTTCTTAGTTACATGATGTACATGATAACCTTGTTAGATTACAGGGCAGGTAGGACCATCTTTTGAAGGTCGGACAAGTCAAACGTTTTATTGAGAGTCACACAGTTCATTGCAACACAGTCAAAACTAGAACTCAGGTATTCAGACTCTAACCACCTTAAATGTAGAAGATTCTCCACACTACCTAAGTGCATGGGTGAGCCCTATACATAGTACAAATGGAATATGCATCTGTTGAGAGAATGTTAAGGTGACATGTGTGTAAAAGGCAAAAGTAGCATTGTTAGGACTTTCTACCCTGAAACCATAACCAAAGACAAATAAGCGCGCGCACACACACACACACACACATATATATGTACATTCATCTAAAAAAATATATATTTGCAATCTTAATAAGATGCTATTTGTTGATTGTTTATTATGCATTAAATCAATACATGATAGGCATTTTGTCATTTAAATCTTTTAAGAACTTCATTGGAAACAGAATCTTACATGAGTTAAGTCACTATGCTTGCCTTCTTAGTTTTAATATAAAATTATTTAATAGGTTTACTGGAGAAAGAAGCGATACCAAATTATGTACAGGTGTCCATTCATCTCAATTAAAAATATGTATTTGAGAAAATGTGAAGCTTAGAATATGAGACTAATATACATTTAAATAATATATAAATGACCTGCAAATATATGAGGAATACAATGGAGAAAACATGATCACTCTGACGTACATATACTACCACATAGTATTTACTTACATATATATATATATATATATGTAAGTAAATATATATATACACACACACACACACACATAATTACTCTTGAAAATAGTACATTTGCTTATTAGACTATTCATTTACTTTGGAAGTAGGCATTAAGAAAATAGGGGATTATCAATGATACCAGACAGATTTTACATCGAATGTAGTTTGTTCTTCCCTAGATTTTAATCCAGTACATTCTATGTATGTCATGTGCCTATGTAGTAAGCCAGTGAACACGGGATAGCTTTGTAAGAAAGAGAATTTCAACAGAAAAAAATTCGAAAAACTGCTTAGTTATACCAACTCATTGTAATCAACTTCTCAGTATTTCTGATGACACAGAAAATGATTCTTTGCAATTCAAAGAACCTTCATAATTCCATTTCAGGTATTAGTTTCAGTCACATATCTCACCAAACCTTTAGTCCCAGTGATAGAAAACTATAAAATTGAGTGATTTGAGTCATGTCTATGTTCTTCTCCTGCTGATCAGATGTTGAAGGTGCTAATGAACTGTGAAATGGCCAAAGGCGGGCAGGCAGCCAGAGGGAAAAAAGAGGAGAAGCCACAGACCTGGAGCACCACAAAAGGAGTAATTAGCCAATGAATAATGGGGAATTCAACTACATTAAGCCTGTATCTGCTGTACATATTTTCTATCAAAACTTGATAGAAATGTAGTTCATAATCCATTTTCTGAGGTCCTAAAGCCAATGTCCATTACATTGACTGTATCTAGAAGCATCTACTCAGAGTCCTCACTGTGGATTGAGAATGGGAAAAGCTACTTTTCCTATAAAAAGATGGGTCATTTGGTAATGGAAAAATATAAATATTTTTCAAGTTATCTTATTCCAAATTATAGAATATACTCACTGATCTATGCCTGCTCTAAGCTAGGATATAGCTGCTTTAGTCCAATTCCTTTCATCAATTTAGGATTTTTATTGTACTAATGTTATTTTCTGTGACTCTGTGATAACATAGCAATTTTAGTTGTAGATTGACTGGTCCATGATTTATTTCAATATCATCAAGCTGTGTTTGGAAAACAGTGAAACTTATGATTTGGTGCTGTATGTGTGTGTGTGCACACGTGCATGCCTGTACATGTGAATAGATTTTATTTCATGGTACAAAGAATCACTGAGGCTAAAAGAAGAGAACCTGGCAGATGGTCTATAATTTTTAATCTACATAATAAATATAAATATAGATATATAAAAATGACTCTTTGGCTGTGAGTTCGGTCTATTTTACTGAGTCAGGATCATTTTCATAAAACTAATAATACTTATTATTTTATTTAGATGCTAAACAAATACCTCATAAACATTCTAGTTCTGTTTCCCACTCTTTTTCTTTTCCTCTGGCTTTCAAACAGAATCATGTTTTGTTTTGTTTGAGTATAAGGAGTAAATGCATTCTGCATATCTCTGTCACCTTGGATCTTATGAAAAAAAAGTAAAACACATTTTCTCTTTCCATCTTGTCTGAAATTCTAGTTGTAGTTGTTTTTCCTGGACACTTGACAGTGTAACTGGTAAATGCATTTACATTATTTCCTTATCAAGATCTTTGGGAGCAAAAGAAACAGGATATACAACTTGAGTTGAAGGTAGTGTTGGCATTTTAGTCCAGTATGACTGGTGTGTGTCATTATAGGAACATAATCAGATTGTTTCATCAACTGCTCCTGGCAATCTCAAAAATCTAATGTCATGAATATAAGCTGGTTTGTCTGGAAACCAAACTAAACACTGTTATTTTATTTGTGCTGTCAATGCCATTCACTAAAATGGTACTTATTTTTTAATATGTTTGAATTTAATTCTTATCCTAATTTATTGTGATTATCCCCAGAACTTCTTCCAGGTAATCTGCAGGTGTTCTTCAGTACTCAAGATTCTAAACATTGGCCGGCTTATTTAAGTGTAGGTCATTATTGCTGGAGTTCTTCTTTCTAGTCCTTTCAGTTTGACTGTAATAGACTTTCTCACTTTCTCCAGTTCTGATAATTTCTCCTTTGTTTGAGATAATATCTTACTGCACTGTAATAGCTATGTTCTAGATGGTATCTTGAAAATATATCTTGAAAATACAGCATGCTCTTGATCTTAATATGTTGGTGTTAGTATTATTACCATTATTGGTATTACTCCTTCTCCTACTACATTTCTCACTGAGGTGTCTTTGCAAAGAAGTGGGAGATTGCCAAACCCATCTGTACGCTCTAAAACATGTAACGGAGTGTAGTATTATTCACTGTCCTGGCCACATCTAATTCTTTTCCCTGGAATTTGGGATCTCAGCTTGTGCGTGGGAGGTCATGCAGGTGCAGAGTCTGTAATATCCTGTGGACTCATGGCCTGGTGATGTTCTTTTGAAGCAGGCATCACTGCAGAGTGAGCAGTTCCTCAGAGAGCCACAGAGAGAGATTATGCAGACAAAGATGAGGAGATGGAGGAGTGGGGTAATGATTCTGCAGTTGCCTGGGGTAGTGAGATATCATTTCACCTAGTTAAGACCCTGCTGTATTTACTAACAAAGACTGTATCCCCTGTTTTTGGTTTGTTTATCTTTGAGCTACTTTCAACTGATTGTTGTGTCTTGAAGGTAAATATGCCTTAAGACTACACTTAAGCAACTTAATTATACTTTTATAATTTATGAGTCACTTGAGTTGTTTTTATGCCAAATTTTTGTGTTCTTTGAAAAATTCCAAATCTTTACTGAAGTTTGTTTTTAACAAGGGATTTTGCGGGGGGTGGGGGAGTGATTGATCTGTATCTTGATTGCAGTAGTAGTTAAATAGCTGTATATATTAGTCTAAACTCACAGAATTGTGTACTAAAAAGTTAATTTTATCGTGTGTGTATATATATACATATATATATATGTATATAATCTAAATTTTATTTATTTTTTTTTTTGAGAGAACAGACCGGGGCAGAGGGAGAAAGAAAATTAAGCAGGCTGCACACCCAGCACAAAATTCGACACAGGGCTTGATCTGATGAACCTGAGATCCTGACCTGAGCCAAAATCAAGAGTCCCATGCTTAATCGACTGAGCCACCCAGATGCCCCTAAAAGTAAATATTTTAAAGTATACTTTCAAGATTCTTAATATACTGTCATGGAATTTTTCTGGTTTTATCTGATTTCTGAGAGATCAAAGGTATTTGAAATTAGAATGATCAATGTCACCTTTTTGCTTTGGAATATAAACTTCAAGAACACAGGAGCATTGTCTTATTTAAGGCTTCATCCTGATAATGTAGCATATCACAGGCACTTATGAAATGTTGAGTGAATGAACAAATTCTTGAATAGTATATGATATAAAATAATAGCCAGAATATATCAAGTGTCCAATTTTACTAGTCACATACCAAACATGTTTTTGAAGAAGATATATAGTTTATTGTATTTATATATTTCAAACCATAAAGATACATAGTAGGTCTAAGTATCAGTTTATATGTATGTAGTATTTTTTAGGGGCCAACCACAATCTTTTACAATGTGACTGTTACTTAGTATGTATTTTCTTGTCTCCACATTTTTCTTTTTATTCTTTTTTTTTTTTTTTTTAGCTTCTGTGCATCAGATGATGAACTTGTCCCATAGGATCTGGACTGTAAGGGGATGTCATGTTCATGCTCAAAATTCTTGATCTTGTGAGTTAATTTTTGTGTCTATACTACTTCTGGTTATACACACTTAATTCATACTCCTGTCTCCTTTGCTCATACCTCACTCTAAATGAAGATGTAGAGGCATTGACTGAGCAAGACATAAACTGACTTGCCCAAGATCAAAAACAACAACAAACTGAAACAGATGTAGACTCAAACCCATCATTCTAAGTGCAAACTATCCATTTTTGCTGCCCCCGCCCCCATGTTGAGATAACACATTATATGGGTTACACAAACTATTTTCGTATGAAAGTGCTCATTCAACATGTCTGTGGCTATGATCTATTGTTTTTGAAGATTAGCCCTTCCCCGGCACCTGGGTGGCTCAGTGGTTGAACATCTGCCTTTGGCTCAGGTAATGATCTCAGGGTCCTGTGATGGAGTCCCGCATCAGGTTCCCCGCAGGGAGCCTGCTTCTCCCTTTGCCTATGTCTCTACCTTTCTGTGTCTCTCATGAATAAATAAATAAAATCTTAAAAAAAAAAAAAAAGCAGACTCCATGCAGGGAGCCCAATGTGAGACTCGATCCTGCAACTGCACAATCACGTCCTGAGCTGAAGGCAGTCTCTCAACCACTGAGTCACCCAGGCATCCTGAAAATACTATTTTTCATGAAGGGACAGACCTAACATCAGTTCGTTTAATGAGTCATATGATAGGTTTGCCATAGTTTAGAACTATCTCCCAGCATTAGGTTTTAAATATTAGAACCGTTAATATATTCAGGCTTAATTTTTTTTAATTGACTTTTTAGAGCAGTTTTAGATTTGTAGCAAAATTGAGTGGAACATATAGAGATTTCTCATGTATCCATCCCTCATTCCCACATATGCATAGATTCCCTTGATATCTGCATCTCCCAACAGAGTGGTACATTTTGTAGAACTGATGACCCTACATGGACCCATTACCACTCATAGTCTGTAGTTTACATTAGAGTTCACTCTAAATTGTACATTTTGTGGGTTTGAACAAATGTTTGATGTCATCTATCCACCATTATAGTATCACAACTAGTGGTTACACTGCCCTAAAAACCTTCTTTGTTTCACCTACTTTTTCTCCCTCTCCCTAGCCCCAAGCAAACAGTGTTTTATTTTTTATTTTTATTTTTATTTTTATTTTTTTTTACTGTCTCCATAGTTTTTGCCTTTTTCAGAATGTCATATACTTGGAATCATACAGTATGTAACCTTTTCAGATGGGCTTATTTTACTTAGTAACATGCATTTAAGTTTCTTCCATATTTTTTCATGGTTTGACAGCTCACTTTATTTCCACTGTCTAATAATCTATTGCCTAGATGTAATGCAACTCATCCATTCTCCTCCTGAAGGATTTCTTGGTCCCTTCCAAATTTTGGCAATTATCAATAAAGCTTTACATAAAAGCTTTACATTCTTAAAATAAGCATGTTTTCCTGTTGTCTTCAGCAAATGGGTATGTATGTTGCTTGAAATATTAATATGCGGATGGCAATATCATTTAAACTTATATATATATAGTAAATCAATGTATTTCAAAACAAGAAATAGACATGTGTATCAGTCACAATGCCTATAATATGAACTGTTTGAAGAACAGTCCTGTTTGATCATTGGCAACTTCCTTGCCTTTGAACTGACACCATACAAATGAATATGAAGAATCATGGATACACTCTTCCAGTCCCATACTGTTAGGTCAACTAAGATTCTCTACCTGGTAACTTCCTGGCATCCACCTGAGTTACTAAGGTCATTTATTTTGTTATATTAAGTAGAAAAAGAAAAAAAAATCTCTGAGCAGAGAACCCTCAATTAATTTAAAGCATACAATAATAGGCTGTAAAATAACAACTGCGTTTTAACCAGTAAGTTCATTAAACATTTTCTCAAACTCATAACCATTATTTTGCTTAGTCAAATGTTTTCTCAAAGGAGAGTTCATTCATTTTAACTGCATAAAATACATGATGAATGAAGCAATTTACTTTTTTATTTACATTTTACCACTGATAATATTTTATTAAAAACACTATCACAAAAGAGCACATTGTGACTTTAATCAGTGTTCACTTTCTAGGGTAATGCTTTGTTTTACGTTTATAACTTTAGAGTTATGTTTGTGAATGATACAGAATAAGATGTCCCTAGAAATTACTAGAATACTGAACATTGTAAAATTAATATATGTCCATTGTTTAATGTAAACATAAGCCCAAATACAGATTAGAGATCTGTTTTATAATATTTTTTCAGAGATAAAAGTGCAATATTTAGAATAAAGAGAAATTATGCTATATTGGAATGAAATATTTATAGTAACTAACATTTTCTCTGACTCATTTCAAGCTGGAGAGCAGATGAAACTGACCATTTGTAATTTCTAAAATAACCTTATTTACATCATTCTTATTTTTCCATTCCAAAATAATAACTCTATATTGTCTTTTCATCTGAGCTTATAAAATACTTTTATCCCCCAATAAATTAGTGTACACATGCTATTTCTTACTACTTATAACACCTGTAAAATTTGGAAAATGAACATTTTTTTATCATTTGCAAATTAATTTTTTAAGATAAATGAATATATAAAGAGAAAATCAGGATGTTGTAAATTGGGTAGAATTTTATTTTGGTTGTAGTTCTTACTACATTTTTTGTAGATAATAGATATTTCCTTAACTTCCTATTAGAATAGTTATTTTTTAATGATTTTCTTTGAATTTTTAAGTAAATTATCTTCTCATCCACAAAGGTGAACGTAACATCATTCTGAGTATCATACCTCTGATTTCTTTAACTTCTTTTACTGCATGAGCTAAGTAAGACCTTCAGTGCACTCTTAAAGACTAGTTTTGAAGTGGGCAGTGTTGTCTTGTTCCTACACTGAATGGTAATGCTTATAATGTGTGTTAATGAAAATGTCATATGCTGGGTATTTCTGTTGAATAGCCTATAAATCAAGGAAATTTTTTATTCATACTTTGCTAAGAGTAGTTAAAATAAAGAATAAGTATTAAGTTTTACCAACTTCTTTTGCAAGACCGATTGAGACAGTTGTAATTGTACTTCTTTAATCTGCTTATGTGAGTAATTATATTAATAAATTTTCTTATATTAAACCAAGGTAATCCTATGATAATGGTCATAATGCATTATTATTTTAATAATATTTTTATAAACAACAGTATCATTTTAATAACACTATTTTTTAATCTTATATTAAGGATTTTCACATCTATCTTTGTATAAAATTAGCTCTTTTGGAGAATTATCCTTGCCCAACTTTTAAATTAGCATTATGTTAGTTTTATAAAATTTGGTGAGTAAACTTCTTCTCTGTCTCTCCCTACTGCCTTTTCTTTTCTCTACTAGAATATTTACTTAACAGAGAATTATTTGTTCATTGGTATTTTGGTCAAAATTAAACTGTTGGGCTTGATGTTCTTGATAGGGAAATACCTTTGTCTTCTATAGTTATTGGTCTCTTAGGGATTATACTTCTTGATTCTGGTGATTTAAGGTTTCCTAGAAAATAATTATTTTCATCTATGTTTAAACATATTTGTATAAAGTACATATTAAGATCACATTTTTTGAAATCTCTAACTCTATACTTATGTACCCCAGTGTTCTTAATATTTTTGTTTCCTCTCCCTTCCCTAAACAGATTATCCAAAGGTTTGCCTTATTTGCTTAGGTTTTCAAATAACATTTTAGCTTTACTGATTAATTCTAGTCTTTCTGTTTCTATTTTATGTATTTTTTTAAGATTTTATTTATTTATTCATAAGAGACATAGAGAGATGCAGAGACATACCAGAGGGAGAACCAGGCTCCTTGCAGGGAACCCAATGTGAGACTCGATCCGGGACTCCAGAATCATGCCCTGAGCCAAAGGCCGACTCATAACTGCTGAGCCACCCAGGCATCCCTATTTTATGCATTTCTATTTGAGGGTTTTTTTCTAGCTTTGCTAACAGAAAATTTAGTTATTTAAAAGGAACTTCATAGATTTTATATATTATAAAATTAAATATTTATATTTTGCTTTGGTGACCCTTGACAGGTTTTGATTCATAATGCTCTCCAGTGTCAATTGTTTTTAGTTAGCAATTTCAATTTTACTTTTCTGGATAATTTATAAATTATTGAGATTTTTTTCCTTTATGTGGAAACATCTGTGACAACAGATCTAAGATTTTTCTTAATTACTAATTTTGTTAAACTCTGTTGTTTGGAATCTATCAAGATTTTCTTTGTAGACTATAAAGTCAAATACACACACACACAGGCACAACACATAAGCTTATGGTAAAGTCCTCTATTATCTTTTAACTCTGGCTTGTCAGTTATCCTATTTAAATATTTAATCTACTTTTTCTACTTAAACTGTCAATTTCTTTTTTGTGTATGATGACTTGTGAAATTTCAACTACTTTTTAATTTAGCTACAATGCATATATATTTGTGTAAGTTTAAGGTCTAAAACATGTTGATTTGATACATTTATATATTGTATTATGATTAGCACTGTAGTGTTAGCTAATACCTCTATCACTCACATAATTATCATTTATTCTTTTGGTGAGAATATTTGTTATATACTCTCCTAGCAAATTTAAGTATATTATATAGTTGACTATACTCACCATTCTGTCCATTAGATGTTCAGAACTTACTCATCTTCTGGTTGCAAGTTTATACTCTTTGACCAACCTCTCTCCAGTTGTCCCATCCCCTGAGCCCTTGGCAACTACCATTCTACTCTGTTTCTATGGGTTCAGCTTTTTCAGATTTCACGTATTAACGATCTCATACAGTATTTGTCTGGTTTATCTCACTTAGCATAATGCTCTCAAGGTACATCCATGTTGTCTCATATAGCAGGATTTTCTTCTCTCTCATGATGAAATAATAATCGTGTGTGTGTGTGTCCATCTGTGAATATGTACACCACATTTTCTTTATCTTTTCATCCACTGACGGATACTTAGGTTGTTTTCATATTTTGGCTGTTGCAAATAATGCTGCAATAAATATGGGAGTGAATAGCTCTTCTTGAACTCCTGATTTAATTTCCTTTGGATACCTGTAGTTGGGATTGCTGGATCACATAGTAGTTCTATTTTTGTTTTTTGAAGAACTGGCATACTACACCAATTTATATTCCATCATATTGTCAAATTCTGAGAAGTGTATCCAATTATTGCAGATTTGCCATCTTTTCTTTACAGTCTTTTGATGTCTAAGAGTTATTTTTGAAGCTCTTCTTAGTACATTAAGGTTTATATATTTGTATATATTCTTGTGGACTATAACTTTCATAGTTATAATACTTTTTGAATTTTACCTTTAATGTGATTTCTCAGATGACTTTTATTAGTATTTTTCTTGATGGGTCTTACCTACTTTTCCTGAACTCCGCAATTTTATTTACCTTAGTAGGTATCTGCCTTTTGTGACCAGCATATGCTTGGTATATTTTCCCTACCCTCTGAGTTCCTTCTTACTTCAAAATGGGTTAAAACTTTAGTTTGAATACTCCAGCTTTTCCACTGTGCCCATTTCTGTTCCTATCTGTTGACAGTATGTCCTAATCCAAAGTTAATTTATAAGATGTTTAAGTACGGATTATATATATGCGTATGTTGTATGCTGCTGCAATTCTCTGGGGATTGGTTATATTTAAAATCTTACCATACTGATTGGTGTTATCCTGCTCGTTGAATTTTGTGTCTCTATTCTGTGCTTGATTTCTAAGATGATGCCATTTGTTTTGGAGATCATTTTCATATTTCATGTTTCCTTCTAGCTTACATGTGTAATTGGGTCCATTTAAGAAATGGTGCTTCCAGTGATCGTGACTACCCTGTGCAGAGATTTCTAGGCAAGGGCACCCTGACTTTATCCTGGTTCTTATGGCCTTTCTAAGGCCAGCACTGGTTAAACTGTGAGGGTTGAATGACTCATTACTATTGTGGTTCTCATTAGATCACATTGGTCAACCTGCCAGTTCTAACTTTTCTCACTTCACCATGAGTGGATCGCCTCTCTCATTATTGCCTCTCCAGTGTAGGTTATAGACTTTGGTTCTGTTCCTCATCCTGTTTATGCCCACCTTCTCACTATTGCACATCACATCATTTCCAATATTTTATGAAATGTCTCTTTTTATCACTAATGTAAGAGAGATGCCCCCGCCCCACACACACGATATAGAGTGGTTGCTGAGATAGAACTACCCCCAAGGGACTGTAATTCCCAACTACACTGCATTCAGATAGGATCAAAATATGTTTCTCTCCAAAGTAATGTGAACAGAAATGATATGTTATGAAGACAGTCATGAATCAAGTGTATCTTTCCCATCTTCTCTTTGTGCACATAATGGCTGGTTGAAGGGGACAGCATAGCTCCAGGGAATGGCAGAGACAAACATAGGAGTCAAGTTACCTGAATTATCTAATGGGCCAATGAACCTAAGAAACCCAGAACATGTGCAACAGTATTTTACTGTTGTATAAGCAAGAAAAAAAACTTAAATTGTATGATGTCACTGAAATAGTCCTTAGTTTATATCAAAGCTGCTAAAATTACTTGAAATTATGTCAGTGATACAGATTTAATTTCCATAAAAATTTATGTCCAGTATTTTCTATGGACTTTGAATTGGAATATGACTTAATTTTATATATTTAATCTTGCTCAATTTTCTTTTACATATATATTCAACTTAAATGTTTAAGCAGATTTTTTATAATGTTGCACCTTTGAATATTTTCCTCTATTTCTTAAGCATTGTCATGGATTTTTAATATCTGATAATCAGTCATTTTTGAGATATGGAAGAAATATAATTTGTCCAAGGATGTGGATATATTTAATACATGATTGCCCAAGAATGCAGATACATTTAATACATAATTAAGGTTTTATTAAGAATGTAGACTCTAAAATTTACATGGTCATGATAACTTTTCAAGGTATTATAACTACCAGTATCTAGGTCACACAAGTGACACAACCTCCCATAACCGCCCCCCCCACACACACACACAATCTAGATATACACAGCACTGTTTAAAGAGGCCTCAATCTGCTTTGTAAATTCCTGAAATATTTGCTTCATTTACAAGGCCCAGAAGAAATGTCATATAATTTTGTATGCTATATATTACCAATTATTTTTATTGAGGTATGATTGACATATAACCTTTGTTTCTCATGTACAACATAATGATTGTATAATGTTTGTATATGGCAAAATGATCACCAAAATAAGTTTAGTTAATATCTATCACCATACAGAGTTACAAGTTTTTTTCTAGTGATGAGAACTTAAGATTTACTACTAGCAGCTTTCATTTTTTTTAATAAATTTATTTTTTATTGGTGTTCAATTTACCAACATACAGAATAACACCCAGTGCTCATCCCATCAAGTGCCCCCTTCAGTGCCCGTCACCCATTCACCTCCACCCCCCGCCCTCCTCCCCTTCCACCACCCCTAGTTCGTTTCCCAGAGTTAGGAGTCTTTATGTTCCGTCTCCCTTTCTGATATTTCCTACCCATTTCTTCTCCCTTCCCTTCTATTCCTTTTCACTATTATTTATATTCCCCAAATGAATGAGAACATATAATGTTTGTCCTTCTCCGATTGACTTACTTCACTCAGCGTAATACCCTCCAGTTCCATCCACGTCGAAGCAAATGGTGGGTATTTGTCGTTTCTAATGGCTGAGGAATATTCCATTGTATACATAAACCACATCTTCTTTATCCATTCATCTTTCGATGGACACCGAGGCTCCTTCCACAGTCTAACTATAGTCACCATGCTGAGCGTTATATCTCCATGACTACTTCTTTTTGGCCTCCTTCACCCATGTCACACCCACTTTTACTCCCCACCTCTGGGAAACATTAAGTTTGTTCCATATATCTCTGAGTTAATTTTTTTAGGGGGGAATTAGGCTCCAGTTATGATAAGATCATGTCTTTCTCTGATGTTTCATTTAGCATAATGTGTATAAGGTTAAACTATGTTGTTGAAAATGGAAATCTTTCTATTTTATGGCTAAAGAATATTCCATTGTGTGTGTGTGAATATATGTATACACTATTTTATCTATTCATTTATTGACGGATACTTAGGTTGCCTCCATGTCTTGATTATCATTCAATTATGCCACAATGAACATGTGGGGACAGGGAGAAGGAAGTGTAGATATCGAGCTATTGTTTTTGTTTTCTTGGAGAAATACCCATAAGTGAAATTGTTGAATCATATGATAGTTCTATTTTTAATTTTTTGAGGAACTTCCATATTGTTTCCCATAGTGGCTGTATCATTTTACATTCCTGCCAACAGTGCACAAGATTCCTTTTCTCCATATCATCACCAACATTTGTTGTCTTATCTTTTTTGTTACAGACATTCTAATATGTATGAAGTGATAATTCATTGTGAGTTTCATTAGCCTTTACCTGAGGATTAGTGATGTTAAGCACCTTTTCATATACCTGTTGGCTATCTGTATGTCTTCTTGGGAAAACAAAGTATGTTCAAATTCTCTGACCATTCTTTAGTTATTGTTTTTTTTTTCCTTTTGAGTTGTATGATATTTTATATAATTTAGATATTAACCACTTATCAAATATATAACTTGGAAATATTTTCTCTCATTCAGTAGTTTGCCTTTAATTTTGTTGATAATTTCCTTTGGTGTGCAAAAGCTTTCTAGATGGATATTGTCTCATTTGTTAATTTTGGTATGTATTGCTTTTGCTTTTGGAGTCAGATTCAAAAAATAGTCACCAAGACTGGTGTCAAAGAGCTCACCACCTGTGTTTTCTTCTAGAATATTATGATTTCAGGTCATATGTTCATTAACCCATTTTGAGTTAACTTTTGCATATGATGTAAGATAGTGATCGAATTTTATTATGCATATGTCAGTCCAGTTTTCACAGAAAAAAAATGTACAAATGAGATAGTCCTTTCCTCATTTTATGTTCTTGACTCCTTTGCCATAAATTGATAATATATATGTGGTCTTATTTCTGTGTTCTTTATTCCATCGATCAATGTGTCTGTTTTCATGCCCCTACCACAGTACTCTGATGAGTATAACTTTGTAATATAGTTTGAATTAAAAAAGAGTAATGCTTCTTGCTTTGTTCTTCTCAAGATTGTTTTGGCTCTTCACCTTTTCACCACTGAGATTGATGTCATTTGTGGTCTTGTCTTATATGGCCTTCATTATGTTGAGGTATGTTCCTTCTATCCCCAGTTTGTTGAGCATTTTTATCATAATTGAATGCTGAATTTTTTCAAATGCTTCTTTTGTAACCAGTGAGAGGATAATGTGATTTTTGTTTTTTTGTTTTGTTAATGTGGCATATCCTATTGATTAATTTGTACATGTTGGACCATCCATGCATTCCTGAATTAATTCCCACCTAATTATAGTATATAATCCTTTCAATGTGTTAGCAAATTTAATTCAATAAAAATGGTTAAGAATTTTGCACTTATGGTCATCAAGGATATTGATCGGTAATTTTCTTTTGTTCTGTAGTCCTTGTCTGGTTTCAGTATCAACATAATACTGACTTCATAAAATGAGTTTGGAACTTTCTCTCTTCTGTACTTTAGAAGAGCTTGAGAAGGATTGGCATTAATTCATCTTTAAATGTTTAGTGGAATTTACCAGTGAACCCATCTTATCTTAAACTTTTACTTGTTGAGAGGTTTTTGATTACTGACTCAATCTTCTTACTAATAATTGGTCTGTTGGGATTTTCTGTTCATGTTTCTAGTTTGGTAAGTTATATATTTTGAGGAATTTATCCATTCCTTCTAACTTGTCCAAATTGTTAGCAAATAATTGCTCATATAGTCTCTTACATTCCTTTGTATTACTGTGGTATCAGTTATAACATGTCTTCTTTCATTTCTCATTTTCTTCTAGTCTTTTTTTTCTGGGTGAGGCTATTTAAAGATTTGTCTATTTTGTCTTTTTCAAAAAAATGAGCTCATAATTCCATTGATATTTTTATTGACATTTTAGTCTATATGTTATTTATTTCTTTTCTGATCTTTATTTCTTCTACTAGTTTGTTCTCTGTTACTTGTTCCTTGAGGTATAACAAGTTAGGTTTATTTAAGATACTTTTTTTTTTTTTCTAAAGTGAGCATTTAGCACTATAAAAATTCCTTCTTAGAGCAGCCTGGGTGGCTCAGTGGTTTAGCACCACCTTCAGCCCAGCCCATGATCCTGAATACCTGGGATCGATTCCCACATCAGGTTCCTTGCATGAAGCCTGCTTCTCCCCCTGCTTGTGTTTCTGTCTCTCATGAATAAATAAATAAAATCTTCTAAATATATATAAATAAATAAAATAATTTCCTTCTTAGACCTGCTTTTGTTGTAACCCATAACTCTTGGTATATTTCTATATTAAATTATCTCAAAATTATTTTTTTGTTTTCTCTTTTGATTTCTTTATTGACTTATTGGTTGTTCAGGAGCATGTTATTTAAACTTTACCTATTTATAAGTTGTTCAGATTTCATCATTTAGCTAACTTATAGTTCCATGCCATTGTAGTCAGAGAAGAAGTTTGATATGATTTAAATCTTGTTAAATCTATTAAGACTTATTTTCTGGCCTAACGATATATCTGCAAGAATGTTCCATGAGTGCTTGGGAAGAATGTACATTCTGTTTGGGGATGAAATGTTCTGTTTAGATCAGATGGATTTACAGAATACAATGTATTTAAGACCAACATGTTTATAGATTTTTGTCTGGAAAATATTCATTGATGAATGTTGATATTAAAGTTCTCTATTATTTATTAGATTGCTGTACTTTTCACCCTCTAGGTCTGTAGATTTTCCTTTAATGCATTTAGTTGCTGTTATGTTAGGTACATAAATATTTACGAATGTTATATCCTCTTGTTGGATTGACCTCTTTATCATAATTATAATGACCTTCTTGTTCTTTTATTACAGTCTTTCTCTTAAAGTCCAAGTATAGCTACTGTCCTCTTTCCTCTGGTTTCCACGGAGTATCTTTTCCCACCTCCATTTCATTTTCAGTCTGTGTGTATTCTTTACATTTGAAGTAAGTCCCTGGTAGGCAGCATATAGATGGATCTTAATTTCTTTTTTAATCCTCAGCTGTTCTAAGTCTTTTGCTTGGAGAACTTAGCCCATTTACATTTAAATTATTGTAGGTATAAACTTATTGCCATTTAATTAATTGTCTTCTGGCTGTCTTGTAATTTCTTTATTCCTTCTTTTGCTTTCTCCCCTGT
The DNA here is from genome assembly GCF_048164855.1 of Canis lupus baileyi. NCBI lineage: Eukaryota > Metazoa > Chordata > Mammalia > Carnivora > Canidae > Canis > Canis lupus. The sequence continues at coordinate 17,887,372 of NC_132839.1, forward strand.
GATTTGATAATTTTCAGTAGTGGCATACTCAGATTCCTTTAACAGTGTATTTTAAGTTTATAATAACTTAAGTTTGAATGCATTCTAAAACTTCATATATTTTTTTCTCTCCAAGCAAGTTTTACATTTTGATATTACATATCTTTTTATATGTGCATACATTGTTGTACCAGATTACTGTAAAGTTGTTTTTATTACTTTTGTATTTTAACTCTAATAGTAGCATTACAATATTAGATTTTTCTGAATTTGACTCTGTTTACCAGTGAAATTTACACTTTCTTACATTTTCCTGTTACTAATTAGCACTCTTTCATTTCAGCTTAAAGAAGTCCCTTTAATGTGTATTATAAGACTAGTGTAGTGGTTAGAAACTCCTTTAGCTTTTTTTTTTTTTTTTTTTTTTTGTATGGAAAACTTTCTCTCCTTAAATTCTGAAAGACAACTTTGTGAGTTAGAGTATTCTTGCTTGGAAGTTGCGTTTGTTTTTTTCTTTAGCACTTTGAATATGTGGTCCCACTCTCTGCTGGCCTGCAAAGTTTCTGCTGAAAAATCTGCTGATAATAGTCTACTGGGAGTTGGGTTACATGTAACAAGTTGTTTTTCTCTTGCCACTTTTAAGATTCTCTCATTGTTGTTAACTTCTGGCAAGTTAATTATAATGTGTCTTCTTGTTGGCCTCTCCTATTTCCCCTTATTTGGAACTTCATAGGATTCGTAAACCTGGATGTCTGTTTTCTTCCCCATGCTAGGGATCTTTTCAAGCATTATTTTCCCAAATACTTTTTCTGCTGAATTTTTTTCCCCTTATGGGATACCTATAATGCAGATACCAGTCCAGTTGACGTTATCCTTTATGTCCTTTAAGCCATCTCCAGTCTTTTTGCTACACTGAATGAATTTCACTCTTCTGTCTTTGAGTATACTGATCTTTTCTTTGGCTTCATCTAGTCTGCTGTTGAAACTCTGATTATATTTTTCAGTTCAATTATCTTTTAGTTCTGTGATTTCCGTTCAGTACTTTCTTATATGTTTTGTTGTTTTGTCAAAATAATCACTTTGTTCATCCATTGTTCTACTGGCCTCGGTGAGCATATTTATAACCATTTTTTGGAACTCTTTATCACATCATTTATACTTCTGTTTCAGTAAGGTATTTTTCTGAGGTTTTATCTTGTTTACCCACATGGAAGATGTTCTTCCATGTCTTCATTTCCCTTGACTTTTTGTGTTGGTTTCTAAGTGTTAGATAAAATAGCCACCTCTCTTAGTTTTGCAACCCTGACCTCCTGTATGGGATACAATTTACTATTTACCCCTGCCCTCACTGTTAGTTGTCTCTTTAGTCTTTGTAATTGTCCAAGTAGCCTTTGTTCTTAGTGGCATATAGCAATCAGGGTATTCCAGGACTTGCCAGTATCTCAAAAGGGAAGATCTCAGTCACTATCTAGATTTAGTCTGAATAGAAGGCAGAAGCAGCTTTGATAGTATGCAAATATAATTCTTTTAAGGGAAAACTGAGACATGGGTATTTCTGTCCTTCCCTATGCAGTGACCCTTAGGGTGATAGCCCATGAAGGAGAGTTTGTTTGCTACTATCCTGTTCAGCCTATGGACACAAGCCTTCATCACCACCAGATCCAGGCTATCAAGGGATGTCTTTTCTGGGGAGTAGCCAAATATGCACACAAGTTCCTTTCTTAAAGATACAGGTGACCTGGAGTGAATCTGGGGAAGAGTGCAAAGGTGGTAACTGCTGGCCTCTCTTGTATCTGGAGAGAATTCTTGGCCCCTAGATATGTGTTTAACTAGAAGCCTGCTCCTTAGACCACAGCTATGATGATAGGCTAACAGGACTCTTTCATGAAAAGACTGGGTGTTTCTGTCTGCCTCTACACTGTGACCTAAGATGGTAGCCAATTAAACACTTTCTCTACTTGTGACTGTCCCATGGGATTTGTGAATAAAAGCCCCACTGCCCACCAGAACCATGTGATGGACATTTCCCGGGCAGCAGTTGTAAAAACTGGGGCACCAAATGAGTACACAAACTCTTTTCTGAAAGATAGCAGAGACTTGGAATAAGGCAGAGCAAAAGCATAAAGACGAGATGCACTGGCCTCTGAAGTCTAGAGAAGATTTTAGTGAACTCTTGATGTGTGTTAAATTAGAAGCCTGCTTCTCAGACCAAAGCTTTTAAGATAGGTACATTAGACTTTTTTCACAGAAATATCCCTTTTAGTCAGCTGCCTGGGCACTAGGCCCTGGAACATAGTCACTGAGAGTTTTGATGAGTCCTTTAATAAATAACTTTCTCAATTCAGTTGGGTCAGTGGCCACAAGCCACAAAGCTAGATGTCTTGTGGGCCTGTCTCCCAGGTTCAATTCTTAAAAGCTGAGGTTCTAAATATGGGGCTCAAACTCTTTATTCTTTAGGAAGAAGCTTAGCATTTTAAGTTCCCTCTAGATTGTAAGCTGCCATGCCAAAGGTAGGACTTAGGGCAAGATTCTGTCTCAGCTTCTCCTATCCATTTCAGTGTGGGTTTTTATTTTCTCATTAAGCTGATGTGTAGTAGTTGCTCAGCTAGTTTCTGAGTTTCTTTCATAGCCAAGAGTTCTGTACATAGCTATAGATTCAATATGTCTGTGGCAGGAGGCAAGTACAGGATCCTCCTCCATCACCATCTTGAACCAAGATCCCAGAATGGGATCTTTGAAAAAGAAAGATATCTAACTAAAATGCATTTGACACAATTTTGGATTTTGAGGAGGAAAAGGCAACTGTACATGAGATTCTCTCAATATCATTTATCTAGAATAACTTAACTGGAACAAAATTCTATGCAGTTTTCAAGCAGAGATACAAAGATGAAAACAGGATCTTCCTTAGGGTATAGGAAGTAAGATTACCTCCAAAAAATGTTTCTTTCTTTTATATCCAAATGTTTACCTTCTCTAACACATTACCTCCAGTCTTCCAACCTTGAACACAAGTGAACACTGAATCCAGACTCCCTCTACAATCCTGATTCCTAATGGAAGGGAGAAGGTTATCACATCACCTGTAGCAGTGGTGGTGATAGTGGTTACAGTTTAAACTATTTTCATACTTTTTCTCACCACTTAAGAGTTGTATAATATTCAGGGAGTACAGAGGTAATGCTCTGTAACATGTTAAAGTTTGCAATTCATAACGGATTCTACATGCAAGATCAGAGTAACTTCTACTTGTGGTCACCATTACTTCTAGTCATTATTTCTTGACAAAGTTGGCTGATGTGACCATACTATCATAAATTCACAATTTTAGTGTTCACCCAGTTGGTGTTTCTAGAAACTGTACCAAGGATACATATTTACTGTTTCCCATTCATAGAATGGTTTCTATCTATTTTTGTAAGTAAACAGTATAAAACTCAGAAATGTACCATTTTGTTTGCTCAATTCATTGACTTAGTCACTAACATTAATTAAGGTAATATGTGATTTATGAAGGCTTTTGAGATAGCATAATTTTATCTGGATCCATTGCTAAACAAATTCAGCTGAGAGTATTTATTTAGGAACAGGGTCTTCAAATTGTAGCTCCTAGAATAGACGTATTAATGTCACTTGGAAACTTGTAAAACTGCAAATTCTTAACCCCACTCCCTGTTTACTGAATCAAAAATCATGGGGGTAGAGCCCAAATCTACTTTAAGGTATTTATCAGGTGTTCCCACGGCAGACAAAAGTTTAACCACTGTGGTGAGCTTGAGTTAACTGCATCTTCAGCCATTCTGCAAAACTAAGTCATATCAATTTTGGTTAAAGTAATGCCTCTGAGACTTTTTTTTTTTTTTTTTTTTTAGATTTTATTTATGAGAGAGAGAGGAGACACAGGCAGAGGGAGAAGCAGGCTCCATTAAGGGAGCCTGAGGAGGGACTCGATCCTCGGTCTCCAGGATCACGCGTGGGCTGAAGGTGGCGCTAAACTGCTGAGCCGCCCGGGCTGCCCTGCGACTCTTCTTAATAAAAAGAATCAGAATCAAACCTTCTGGTAAGTTAATTCCTTATTGTCGTTCACAAAAGTATCATGTTTAAGAACCTGACATGTCCGGGTTGAATACAATCTGCTTGTTTGTGTTAAAAATACAAGTACCCAAAGAATTACATTACCCAAATACATTTTCCAGATAGGTGCACTGATAATACTCCGTGTCACAGGCATTGTGAATTCTAGAAACACGGGAGCTATATTTTCTAAATTTCAGTCATGGCAGCAAGAGAGGATGAATTGACAGATTTCAAGTTCAGTATATAGTATCCACAAACAAAAAAGCAACCAAAAAAAAACTTAGCAGAAATAAAGACAAATGGAAAATTATTAGTGGCATTTATGACAAGGATTCACTTATTTGGTATGAGCAAGCCCAACAGGTCTTCCATAAAATAAACAATATCTTTAGGACTTCCTGGGTAATGTTTTCCCTGTTTTACTGATATAATTGAAATACAACACTGCATGACTTTAAGGTGTACAGCATAAGTGTTGTAAATTATCACAAAGCTGAATTAGCATTCATCATCTCATATAGATAAAAGAAAGCAAAAAATTTCATATGCATCAGAGGGTAGTGTTAGCTAGAGTCATTCCCTTTCTTCCCCACTTTGGTAACCAAAAATATGATATTTTTCTATCTATTTATTCTACATAAATAAGATTCTACAAAAAAGTGAGATCATACAGTATCTGGTTTGCTCATTTGCTGACTTATTTCACTTAGCAAAAGGCCGTTCAGGGTCCACCCGTGTTACTACAAATGGCAGGGTGCCCTCATTTTTTATGGCTGAACAATATTCCCATATGTGTGTGAGACAACTTTTATTCATCCATCTAATGATGCATACTGATGTTTCCATGTCTTTGCTATTATAAATAATGCTGCTACAAACATGGTGGTAGAGATAACTTTCAGCTTATTTTAAACATATTCCCAGAAGTGGAAATGCTGGGTTATATGGTAGTTTTATTTTTTGAGGAGCCTCCATACTGTTTTCCATGGTGGCTATACCAGTATATAATTCCCCCAACAATGCGCAAGGATTCCTTTTCCCTACGGCCTCACCATCATTTGTCAACTCTCTTTTTGATGATCCCAACAGACATAAGGTGATAGCTTCTTGTAGTTTTGATTTTTATACCTCTTGTCTTTATCTTCTTTGTAGTTGTCCTCTCACTTTCCTGATTGTTTATTTTGTTGTAAAGAAATCGGTATGATGTAGTTCCACGGTTTATTTTCCATTTTGTTACATGTGTTTCAGGTGACATAGCCAAAGAATCATTGGCAAGATCCATGTAAAGGAGCATTTTCCTATGTTTTCTTCTAGGACTTTTATGGTTTCACATCTTACATTTAAGTCTTGATTCTATTTTGAGTTCATTTTCATGAGTAATATAAGATGGAGTCTAGTTTCATTCTTTCATTGTGAATATCCGATTTTTCTCATTCCTACTTATTGAAAAGACTATCTTGTCTCCTTTGAGTACCCTTGGCTCCTTGGTCAAATATTATTTGATGGTCTTTTTTTTTTTTTTTTTTTGTTTATTTCTGAGTTGTCAGTTCTATTCCATGGGCCTATTTGTCTGTTTTTATGCTGGTACTAGATTGGCATAGTTTGAAGTCAGGAAGTGTGAAGTCTCCTCCTTCATTCTTTATCAAGATTGTCTTGGCTATTTGGAGTCTTTTGTGATTCCATATAAATTTTAGGAATGTCTTTTCCTCCCCATTTCTGTAAAAATAAAAATTGTCATTGAAATCTTGGTAGGGATCACATTGAATCTGTTAATGGATTTTGGTAGTATAGACATTTTAACAATATCATTTCTTCTGATCCATGAACCCAGGATACCTTCTATCAGTATCATATAGGTTTCATAGTAGAGATCTTTTACTACTCAGGTTAAATTTATTCCTAAGTATTTTACTGTAATACCATTGTTATTGTAAATAACACCAATGCTATTGTTTTTCAAATAATTCATTATTCTTGTATGCGAAGGCTACTAACATTTTGACTACATTTTTTATTGTCTAAAATTTAGATTTTTTGTATATAAAATCATGTCATCTGCAAATAGAGGCATTTTTGTTTGTTTGTCTATTTTTTGTGCCTGATGCTCTAGTGAGGACTTCTAGTATACTGTGTTAAATAGGGGTGGTGAGAATGGGCACCTTTGTCTTATTCCTGATCTTAGAGGAAAAGCTATTTTTCACCAATGAGTATGATGTTAACACTGGGTTTGCCATATATAGGCTTTGGTATAAAAGGAATGTACCTCAGCTTAATATATTTGTTGGAAGTTTTTATCATAAATGGGTAGTGAATTTTGTCAAATGCTTTTTCCACTCAGTGAGGATATCATGAGTTTTTTCTTTCATTCTAATAATGTTATTATGGATCATGTTCATTGATTTGATGTATGTTGAACCATGTTTGTATCCCAGGTGATCCCATTTGATCATAATAAACAGTACCTTTAATGTGGTATTGATTTTAATTTGCTCATTTTATGGAGAATTTTTGTATCTATATTGATCAGGGATAGGAATCTATAGTTTTGTCCTTTTCTGTCTTTGGTAACAAGCAAGATGATGCAGGTCTCCTAAAATGAGTTTGGAAATATTTCCCCCTCTTTGATTTGTTGGAAGAGTTTGAAAAGGAATTGTGTTGATCCTTTAGATGTTTGGTAAAAATTTACCATGTAATACATCTGGTTCTGACTTTTACTCATGGGGTGATTTTTACGTTTTTTCCTAGTAATGGGTCTATCCAAACTTTCTCTTTCTGATTAAGTCTTGATAATTTATATGTTGTAAGAAATTTTCCATTTCTTATAGGCTGTCCAGTAGGTTGGGATAAATTTGTTCAAGGCAGCCTCTTCTCATGTTTTCTATTTCTGTTGTGATGTCTCCTTTCATAAGGTTTTGTTAATTTCTGTGTTTTCTCTTGCTTCCCTATGATGTCCCTCCCTCTACTAGCTTTGGGCTTAGTTTCTTCTTTTTCTCATTCTCTAAGACATAGCATTGAGTTTTTTATTTGGTATATTTATTTGTTAATGTAGGCATTTATGACCTTCCCTCTTAGCATTGATCTCATGGAATCCCCTAAGTTTTTGAATGTTGTGTTTTTATCTTTCTCCGTTAATTGGTTTGTTGGCTGTTCAAGAGTGTGCTGTTTAATTTCTATGTATTTGTGGATTTTCCAGTTTTCCTCTTGTTTATTGATACTTGCTGTGATTTAATTCTTCTTGAATTTGCTAAGACTTGTTTTATGGTCTAACATATGGCCTACCCTGTGTTAGGATGATGTTAGAAAATTTTCCATGTGTACTTTAAAAGAGTATTTTGCTGTTGTCACATAAAATGTTCTATATTGGGCTATTGGGTCTTCTTCTAATCTCATTTCCTGATTGATTCTCTAAATGATCTATTCATTGTTGGGAGAGGGGTATTCATTTTATTGTTATTATTTCTTCTTTTAGCTCTTAGTTTTTAATTTACATATATAAGTGCTCCAGTGATGGATAGACATTTACAGTGGTTGAGTGACCCCTTTTCATTATGTAATGGTCTTCTTTGCTCTTTTTACCATTTTTAAACTCTGTTTTGTCAGATATAACTATAGCTACCTCTGCTTTTTTTGTTTTTTTTGTTACCATTTCCTTGAAAATTTTCCCATATCTTTACTCTCCGTCTAGGTCTGTCTGTAATGCTGAAGTGAGTCTCTTGTTGGCAACATACCATTGAATGGATTTTTTTTTTTTAATTCCATCTATTCTATGTCTTTTGTTTGGAGAACTTGATCTGTTTCAAGTAATTTGTGATAAGTAAGGACTTACCTTTGTGTTTTGATATTGTGTGCTTTCTTTGACTTTATCACAATCTTTTGTATAGTTACTACAAATTTTTCCTTTATTTTTACCATGAGGCTTATATAAAATATCTTCAAATTATAACACTCTAATAACAACTTTAATAGTTTGAAAGTAAAGGTTCACACCTTTACTTCTCCTCCTCCTCATATTCTAGGTTATTATTGTGTAACTAATAACAGATTACTACAGTTTACTTTTACTATGTTTGTTTTTTTTTTAACTTTTAAGCTAGATTTGAAAAAGATTTACACATTTCATACCCTTATGACAGAATCTAACTTTGATTATATAGGTAACTATGGCCAGTGGGTTTTACCCAGCCTTTATAGGTTTTTATGATATTAATAAGTGTCATTTTATTTCTACTCAAAAATACCTTTTAGAATTTCTCACAAGGCATGTCTAGTGGTGATGATGTCTCAGCTTTGGTCTGAGGAAGTCTTTATCCCTGCTTTACTGCTGAAGAATAGCATTGCCAGGTACAGTATTCTTGGTTGACAGTTTTTTTTTTTTTCTTTAAATCTTTGAATATGTCATTTCATGCTCTTCTGACCTGAAAAGTTGCTGTTGGGAAATCTTCCAGCAGTCTTACTAAGGGTTCACTTATATGTGTGATGTCTTTCTTTTCTCCTACTGCTTTGTAAACTGTTTGATCATTTCAAATATTCCATTTCCAGGTTGCTGACTTCTTCCTGCATAAGGAATCTCCATTAAGAAGCACCTTTAGGAAACTGTCTACTGAATTTTTCACTTCAGTTATTGTGTTTTTACCCTCTAATGTTTCTGTGTGTTCCTCTAGTTCATTAAGCTTCCTTAAGAGAATTATTTTTCTGACATTTCATAGATTTCTAAGATTAGTTATTAGTTTTATTTTTAAATGATTTACTTTTTTGGTGATCTTTGATTTATTACATTGATATCTGCATATTTGAGTAAGTTCTCTCCTCTTCCAGGCTTTTACAGATTTGCTTAGGCAGAGGCCATTTCTTACCCATCAGCTTACTTTGGGTTTCTGGATGTTTCAGCAGATAGGGACTATTTTTGGGCAAGGTAACTGTTTAAGCTCTGAGGTTATACTGGGTGGGGGTCATTGTGTGCACTATAGGACCTTGAGTCAGGCCTACCAGTGGTTGGGACAGGATATGATACTCAGCAATAGGTGGGGTTATAAATTAGTTTCTCTGCCTCAGTGGGGCAGCAAGACCGCCCAGTGGCTGCACAGTTCACTGTATGGGGACCCAAATTAGATAAGAGTGTACACTGAATATCCTGGGCAGGTGAGACCACTGGTTTTTTCTCTTCAATTGCTACTATAAGCTCTGTAGTTTCCTGTGGGCTCTGGGTTGGTGGGCTGAAGGCTGTATTTGTTTTTAAGATTTTATTCATGAGAGGCAGAGGGAGAAGCAGGGTCCATGTAGGGAGCCCAACATTAAACTCAATCCCAGGTCTCCAGGGTCACACCCTGGGCCAAAGACAGCACTAAACTGCTGAGCCACCCAGGCTGCATTGAATAAGTGGGGCTTCAAATTTGTTTCCCTAACTGGGCACAGCAGGAAACGCAGCTCCAAGGTTACTAATGGCCTTAGAGGTCTTGACTTAAGCTGATCTATGCCCCGAGTTCCCTGCTTGAATAGGACCACTGATTTTGCTCTCAGGGTGTTCAGCACAGCCACACTCAGCTTGAGACTTGCTGGGTTATACAATTTCAATGTATTCTTGCCAGTTCTTTCTCCAGATGAAGCTGAGGCTACACTCCACTGCAGGGTTATGACTATTCAGAGCTGCACTTCACTGAGTTCCCTGGCCAAGAGCAAATGAGAAAAACCAGTAGTTTGAACTACTACTTTGCCTCTGGAGAGAAGAACTCAGTCTACCAAGACTAGAATGCAGGGTTGTGTTGGGTACCCTTCTCCTTTTTTCTGACATGATGAGATGCCCAGGGATTGAGCCCTGCAGATTACCCTGGTATCTGCAAGGGATAAAATCAGAGTAGGGGTTCCTACAACAAAGTGACCCCAATTCTGGGGGTGGGGGCTGGTTACTGGAACTCATTCCTGTAGTCTTTTTTTTTTTTTTTTTTCAAAAAGAGGTTTTAGGAGAGGCCACCTCAGTGTGGCGTCACAATGGCCTGAGCAATGTGATCATTGTAGCTGCTTCTCTTACCTTTCTGTGCAGTCTGTCTTGGTCTCTGTTACTTGGGTGTGCTTCAGCCTCACTCCCATGTTCTATGATTCTCTCAGTAGCATCTTATCTATGAATAGTTGTGAGAAGGAGTGACATCTGTAATGACATAATACCTCTCTCCTTGAAGGAAGTTTTTAAATAAATCCTCTGGGGGTTACTTTTTAGAATCTAATAGAGTAATGGTGGACTTAGGAACTCCTTCACAATCTGAAAATACAGCTAATTGTCCAATCTGCCACTATATTATGAAGAAAATGAAACGTTCTTTACCATTAACACAAGCATATCATAATGATATTGATAGAATTCTAGGGATTTAAAAAGTAAACTATTCAAGAAGTATGCTGGAAAGGACATTAATTTAGAACTTAGAAAGCTCAAACTGAATTTTTTTTTTTTGTATAATACAAGTCTGCAAGCCTCAGATGCCTCTGCTATGGAAAAGCTATTGAAAGTATCAAATAAATATATACAGGTGGTAATACATATCAGTGTACAGATATAACAAGGAAGGCTAATGGCTGAAACTTTTGTGGATGCAGAATCACTTTGGTTTTATCTATCCAGGAGAAATGATGAGAGACCTTAGAGTAGGCCCACTATATAATTTCCCATCACAGACCAGAAATGATATCCATCAATTCAATTCATATTATTCTGTAATCAAAACTAGTCACATGACTAAATATAGATTCAAAGTCTGGGAAATGGCAAAGCATGAAATGGTGGGAATCTGCCAGCCATCACTGCTTAGAACCTTTCTTTTTTTGAACCTTAGTTTTCTTAGCCCTAGAATTAGAACATTGGATTTAGCAGCTACAAAAGGAAAATGTACCTGTTTTGTTCCATTTCTCCTTTCATTATTTTCCTTTTTTTCCTGGTTCCTAAAGCCAGACCTCATCCTGGTGGTTTTGGTTTTTTTTTTTTTTTATAATCCCGGAAGCTAATTATCATTTAAACAAGTATCAGAAGGTAGGCAAAGTGTTCCTGTTTTAAAACTGAACATACATATTTCAATAGAATCTAAAAGAAAACTTTAGAATCAAAACTTTATAACCTTCTGGCCCCAAAGATAAGCCCTAATCAAAATGCTTATCCTGAAGTAGAAAATAGTATCATAAAAGTAGTTATGAGTAACACATATTATGCAATGTGGAAATATCTTAAAGAATACGCTATCTGAGGGGCACCTGGGTGGCTCAGAGGTTGAGCATCTGCCTTTGGCTCAGGTCGTGATCCTGGGGTCCTGGGAGCAAGTACCACACCAGGCTCCTTCCTTGTAGGGAGCCTGCTTCCCCCTCTGCCTCTCATGAATTAGTAAAATCTTTTAAAAAATAAGCTATTTGGAAGGAAGGTAATGAGTACAGGTACTAGTTACTTATAAAGTTTAAATTGAAAACTCTAAAAATCTGTTTTCATCTAACAAACCAGAAACAAACTCAAACGTGCCCAGGAGACGTTAAAATTATGCAAATTAAACTCAATATCTGGATATACTTCTTTCTCTGGAAATTAATTGCAATATTTTGTCAAATAAAACACGGTGAATTTTTAAGAAAGTAAAATTCAAATGTTGTTAAATCAATTTCTGGAATCTCAGTGCAAGTAATTAACTGCTGGAAAACACACACACTTCTGTACAATCACATAAACCAGACACTCAGGGGTGAATGTGCCAAAGAACGATGAAGACAGATTTAAGCAAGAATAAAAACAGTAAATGAAAATTGCAGTAGTACTGAGATCTAAAGGGTCCTAACAGTTCTACATGCAGCATCTGTAGCATGAAAGAACACAATTATTTACATATAAGCGGTCTGCTTACATACAACGATCACATAAGTAAATGTCTACATTATGCTGCAAATGTCATGCAAGAAATACAACTGTCTGATTGATATGCAGAATGTTTGCCAGGATGGTGACAGCCAAAGTAAGTTCAAAGTCACAGGAAATGTTGTCATCAGCCTAGTGTAAAAATGTACAATTACTTGCTATTCTCTTTCTGTTTAAAGGTGACTACTACTATCTTTTCCCTAGGCTACTTGTTCACTGTAGCTTATTATCATTACAAAGTATTAAAATGGATTAGCTTTTCCATACTGTGTTCATATTGGGAAGGGCATGTTTTAGACAGCTCACTGACAAGATTTTTGAAAAAGCATTTATTTCTCTACTAAAAATTACCAGGCAGCTTGTTTTTGAGAATAAAAATCTCTAAATTGCATGCTTGCAAATTCTTCTTTCCTGATAATTTCATTTAATATAAAAAAGAAAGAGAAGTGAGCAGTATCTAATTAATATCTTCTAATGCCCAACTAATGTCAAGCATGACTCCAATTTATAACTGAACTGTATTTTTACATTGAAAAATTCAATTACATTTACTGACAGACTTTGAAATGCCACATTATTTATATTGGCAAACTTTGCAGGCTCACGGTATATTTATTAACATTCTTTCCACAGAATAAAGCATATATACAATACAGATCACTGCATTCTTCATTTTTTAATCTTTCAAAGTGATATGTATATCTACCAGAGCAGCAAGGGGCTGTTTCAGCCTAAGAGAGCCAAAAGACCAAATGGAGGAAGACATTAATGTGCCCTTCCTTTTAATTCTCCAGGCAAAACGAGGTAACCTTGACATTTCACTATCCCCTCTGGCTCTTGCTTTTTTGCTCTTTCTCTGGTGCTTCCCCCTCAGCCCCTCCCCACTCCATCCCTGTTCCTACAAGCATACAGTATAACCATAGGGCCCTCTGTGCACACATCAACAATTTTGAGCTGTGAAGAGGTTCAATTGCCACATTGGTGACTCAGTTGCAACGCACAAATCACTTACTACGATAGCTTGAGGACATGACAATGACAGAGAGACATCTGGGATGGGAGGCAAAAAATAGGGGGTTATTCACAGCTGGTACATTAGTCCTGCTAGCCACTAGACCACCACAGTGTCCCTGTCCCCCGTTTCCTTCCCCTTTTTTCTGCCTGCTTCCTGCTGTCAGCTGCCAAAAGATATCTGTTCTCACCCTTTGCTGAATGAAAAGGTGCTAATGCATGACTTCAGGATATGTCAGAACATACAGTACTTACAAGTGTTTGGAGATGCAGCCAACCTGACCATGGGGAAAAGAAATGAGTAACCAAAGAGCAATTGTCTTGAAAAAGGAAAGAGGGAAATACATAAGGGCTATTCTCTTTCTTTGTACACTGCGTGTGAGTGTATGTGGGGGTCTTCCTTCACTTTAAGTCACCTATTTCCCTGTCCCTGCACAAGATACCCAACATCTTTAGCAATCCTGAATATCACAGTCTTCCTGTAATCTAACCTTGGCAAATATACCAATTAACATGAGAGAATTCAAAATTGCAGGATTACTTTAAGAATACTACTTCACTTTTTTCTTTTTATATGCACAGGAAGAGACGTGAAACAGACATTGCACTTTTCTCCTCATTACCTGAACTGATAAGTCATTACTATCTATTACTGAAATGCTTATCTCTTCTCAGCTAACACCAAGTATACAGGTGTTCATTCACCGCTAAGAAAAAGGAATTCCCCTTGAAACTCGCAAAATCTGAACAAATCTTTTAACATCCAAAATCCTTATTAAAAGTTCTAAGCTGATAGTGTAGACAGGAGCATGGTACAGGTGTCTCAGTCAGCCTATTGCCTCAGGGAGTCCTGAGTGAATGCCTAGCCCACACCTACTCCAGCTGTGCCAGCACAGCACACACTGGAACACCACTCAGTGGTGCTTACTACCAAGTGGTGCTTGTCAAGGTACTCTGGAACACTAAACCTCCACCAGTTTGGCTCCAGTGACTCCACCAGCATGCCCTAGGAAGTCGGCTAGACAGGGGCTGACCACACTCAAGACCATTCCTTCAAGCATAGAAGTAGCTGTTCTGCCTAATTTATGGAAACACATAAAGGGAAGCAAAATGGGACAGAGGGATATGCTCCAAAAGAATAATATGAAGCCTCAAGAAAAAAAAAAAAAAGCAGAAATGGTGATAACCAATCTATATGATAAAGAGTTTAAAGTTATGGTTATAGAGATGCTTACCAGACTGGAAAGAAGAGTGGATGAACTCAATAAGAACTCCAACAAATAGAGACTATTAAAAGAAGCAATCCAGTTGAAGAATAGAATAATGAAAGTGAAAAACAAAGTAAAGGGAATCAGCAGCAGATACATTACATTAAAAATGTATAAAAATTATCTCAATAGATGCAGAATAAAGCATTTGCAAAGTACAACATCCATTCATGATAAAAAAAACCCTGATCAAAGTGAAATTAGAACATACCTCAACTTAACAAAAAGAGGATATATGACATTTCCACAGCTAACATACTCATGTTGAAAAACTAAGAGTTTTTCCCCTAAGGTCAGAAACAAGACAAGAATGTCCACTCTCACCACTTTTATTCAACATAGTATTGGAAGTCCTAGCCATAGCAACCAGACAAGAAAAAGAAATCAAAAGCATCCAAATTGGTAAGGAAGTGGTAAAGCTGTCACCATTTTTAGACAAAGTGAAACTATACATAGAAAACCCTATAAGACTCCACCAAAAGACTATTAGAAGTAATAAATGAATTGAGTAAAGTTGTAGGATACAAAATTCACACACAGAAATCTGCTGTACCTGTAGGAACTAATGATGTATTAGAAAGACAAATTAAGGGACACCTGGGTGGCTCAGTGGTTGAGCATCTGCCTTTGGCTCAGGTTGTGATCCCAGGGTCCTAGAATTGAGTCCCACATCGGGCTCCCCATAGGGAACCTGTTTCTCCCTGAACCTATATCTCTGCCTCTCTGTTTCTCTCATGATAAATAAATTTTTTAAAAAATAAAAATTAAAAAAAAATAATATCAAAGCAATCTTAGGAAGGAAGAACAAACAGGAGGTATCACAGTCCTAGTTTTCCAGATATACTGCAAAACTGAAATCATCAAAACAGTATGGTACTGGCACAAATAGATACATAGGAAAAACAGAACAGGATGATGAGCCCATAAATAAGTCCACACTTAAATGGCTACTTAATCTATAAAAAAGAGTCTTGAATGTACAATGGGGGAAAGGTAATATCTTCAAAAAATGGTTCTGGGAAAAATGCAAAAAACAAACAAACAAAAAAAAAACCAACCAGTTATGTACACTATACACAATAATAAACCCAAAATGGATAAAAGATGTAAATGTGAGACATGAACCCATAAAACTCCTAGAAGAAAGCACAACGCCAATGTCAAAGACATTATTGCCTAACATTTCTCTAGATATGTCTCCTCAGGCAAGAAAACAAAAGCAAAAATATGAACTATTAAGAGTACACTGGAATGCCTGGGTGGCTCAGGGCATGGTCCCAGGCTCAAGTCCTGTACTGGGCTCCCCTTGAGGAGCCTTCTCCCTCTGCCTCTCATGAATAAATAAATAAAATCTTTAAATAAAAATAAATTTAAGAAAAAGACTACACCAAACTTAAAAGCTTTTGCATAGCCAAGGAAACCAACAAAATGAAAAGGCTACCTACTGAATGGGAGAAGATATTTGCAAATAATGTGTCCGATAAGGGGTTAATATCCAAAGTACATAAAGAACTCATACAAGTCAATGCCAAAAAACAAATAATCTAATTAAAAATGGGCAAGGTACCTGAACAGACATTTTTCCAAAGAGAACCTACAGATGGCCAACAGATGCATAAAAAGATGCTCAACATCACTAATCATCAGGGAAATGCAAATCAAAACCACAATGAGGTATCACCTCAGGCCTGTCAGCATGGCTAGTATCATGAAGGTAAGAAATTACAAGATTTGACGAGGATATGAATAAACAGGAGCCCTCATGCACTATTTTAGTATAGCCACTGTGGAAAATTCCTCAAAAAAATTAGAAATACCAGAAGTTCTAGTAATTATACTATATACCAATTCAAAGAAAACAAAATATACATTTGAAAAGACATATGCACCTCTATGCTTATTGCAGCATTATTTGCAATGGCCAAGATATGGAAGCAACCCAAGTGTCTATCAATTTATGTCATCTATGACAACAGACCCAGAGGGTACTGCTAAATAAAGTAAGGCAGAGAAAGATAAATACCATATTCTTTCACTTATATGTTGAATCTAAAAACCAAAATGAGAAAAAAAAAAAAAAAAAAAAAGCAGAAACAGACCCATCGACAAAGAACAAAGTGGTGGTTACCAAAATGGTGAAGGTGTGGAAGGGTGGACTCTGTGGATGAAGCAGGGGTTAATGGGAAGTCATGGGGATGAAAGGTAAGGATAAGGATTATAGTCAATGGTATAGTAATATTGGTGTATAGTGACAGATGGTAACTACACTTGTGGGAAGTACAACAAAATGTAAAGAGAAGTTGAATCATGTTGTGCACCTGAAACTAATGTCACATTTGTGTTAACTATACTTCAATTAAAAAAATAGATATTTTTCAATGGGGACACCTGGGTGGCTCAGTGGTTGAGCATCTGCCTTCAGCTCAGGGCCTGATCCCAGGATCTGGGATCGAGTCCCAGATCGGACTCCCTGAGAGAAGCCTGCTTCTCCCTCTGCATGTGTCTCAGTCTCTCATGAATAAATAATAAATCTTTAAAAAAAAAATCTTTCAATGGTCAAATTACTGCTTGGCCATATGGATGAATGAATGTTCTCCCACAATCTTGTCCAAACAGTAGAAACTTTTCATTAATTTTAATATGGTCTACACCTTACAACTGTGATTCAAGTTTATTTAGTTTACGTTACTAAGAGTTTTATTCATCTTGTGATTTAGAGTATTTTTTAAATGCGAGTATCTCATGAAGGACATAATCTTTGAAAATTTTCTTCATTTTTATTCCTGATCAATAGTCATTCAATAAACTTCCACGACTAGCAAAATTCAGAAGAATTTATCATGAAGAATTGTAAATATAAGACAGAACTCAGAATATCTTATAAAGAAAAATGTAAGCTGCTAAACCCATACTTCAGAGTAACAGCCTTCAGATACAAAAATTTAATTCTTTTGCTATTTGTATTTATTTGTTTAAATTCCAATATATGAATTGTATGCTCTGAGAAATTATCTGTATGTCATCATTAAAAATTCTTAGCATATACTCCAAGTGAATATTATGTCTGATATCTCAATTCTCATACCTAAGCTTTGCAAGAGATCATGAGCAATTTTGTAAACTGGTATGGCACAGATAAATGATGATTAAGTCAACCCCCCCAAATTAGAAGTTCATCAAACAATGTAGCTAAAATCATGGTATTAGGTACAAACTATAGGCTGCATAGCTCTAATACTTTAACTCAATAAAAGTAATAAGAAAAATTATGCATGTTATTTAAAAAGTTGTCCATACGTAAGACTAAGATGCAACAAAACAGTCTTCTCATCAAATTTGTAAAAAGTACTCCTTGGGAGTAAAGTTCCTCAACTCTACCTGTCTATAAGATTTGGATATAATACAGACGATAGAGTTAGCTATATTTGGACTATATCAGTATTTTTAGTCATTACCATTTTGACAGCATTCACGTGACTGAAACTAATCAATGAGAACAAAGAATTAAAACACAAGCAGCCTATCTAAAAACCAAATTTTGTTAATTAGCTCAAGTATGTTATATGGGAGAGATGTTAACAGAATACCCAAGAAAAGGAACATGAGATATATAATTTGGAGTGTTCTGAAGTAGCAATCACATAAAGTCAGAGGTTTGAAGTAAAATGGATGCTGGGCACTATTATTAGTCAACCCACTGGACAATCTAGGGAAAAAACATTCATTCATGGAACCATAAGAATTTTATCTTATTTCCTAGTTTTTGATACAAACAAGCATACAATAGTTCTTAGTCCTTGAGGTGAAAAGAGTGTTATGTGGAGCTATAAAGCTTAGAAGAATACCATAAAAATATGAGTTGAAATTCAAAATTTACATGCAAATAAGAAAGCCAACAATATTTTCAGGTATGTATTTTTGTGTGTGTGTGGATTTGTTCATAATATAAGCAATGCCAATAGCTCTTCTTAAGGGAAACTGCCCCACTCACAGCCCTTGTTAGAGAGGCCAAACTAGTCATGTGAGCTCCTTGTGTCAACAGGTTGCATGAGTTGATCTGGCAATGCTAATTAGGCAGTTTATGAAATAGAGTGGAAGAATGATGTCCCACAAATAAACAAAATAGCCCACCTTTGCCTCTAAATAAGCTACAGTGAAGAGGAAAATGAAGCCATGAGTTAGAAAATGAATGTGATGATCCACAAAATCCTGTGCTGAAGTCCATCAAGGGAATTTGGAACCACTCTCAGTTATAGGATTCCTGGCCCTGCTATATTTCCTGTCCACCCTATGGAATTTCTGGTCCCTTTGTGATAATATTTGCATTCTCCTGTCTTGGACAAACTCGTAACTCCTATTCCATACCCCCAAAATAATCTCACTAAAATACCTGTTCAGATGGCTAGCAACACCACCAAGAACATTAGCTTTGAAGGCTCCTTTAATTCTCCCTTTTTAAGATTTTATTTATTTACGAGAGAGAGGGGGGAGAGATTGAGAAAGAGAGGCAGAGACACAGGCAGAGGGAGAAGCAGGCTCCTTGCAGGGAGCCCGACACGGGACTCGATCCTGGGTCTCCAGGGTCACACCCTGGGCTGAAGGCGAGGCCAAGCCACTGAGCCACCCATGCTGCCCTAATTCTCCCTTTTCTATCATACCAGATACTCTCTTTTTAAGGTTTATATGCAGATTCTAAACTTCATTCATATATAACCAATTCTCTCAAACATTCACTGTTGAGTGACAAAGAGGAAGAACTTGTTCCACTTTGAGTCGTTAAGAGGGACTTCTTTTGCACCTAAGCAAGCTGACACTTTCCCTCTTCCTGTATACTTTCTCCTCTTGATCTTTTTATCCTAACTGTTCATTCTCCTTGCTCACAGTCAACCTGATTTTCTTTTTATATGCAACCTTCAAGTTAACTGAGAATGAAACTAATTAATTAGCATGCTTGATTTTCTATCTTTACTGTCTTCCAAGGAAATATAACTGGCGTTGATATATGAAGAGGTAGATATATTAACCACCTTTATGTGCTGTTGGATCCTTTTATATTAATTACTATGCTGCCTTATGTTTTATTCATATATGAAAATTGTTTGCATTAGCACATATTTTTCCAATAAAATTATAAATAATGAAGGATAGAAGTGCCTTATTATACCAAATAAAACCTACTGCTATATTAACTTCTGTCCAAAAGTTAGTAGTTAATTATAACACTGAAAATACTCTCTTTAAAGATATACAAATATGCACTAAAAACATTCAAAATGCTTTTGCTATAGTGCAAAAATTACGAACTTGATTTGTTATTCTGAAAACTAATAAATAGTCTTCTAAGAAGTGTTTTTAGAAATTGTGGTTCTGCAATGAGGTAATATTTTACAAACTGTAAAGTGCTATAGAAATATAAGACATCTAGCTATATCTCTTTTTCTGGAGATATGACTAAAAGTACAGAAATGAAGAGCCTGTTAGAGCTGATAGACTCAAGACTTGAGAATAAAAAGATAATTTCTTGAATGTTCTTCCTTTCTCAGGCAAAAGAATGCTTAGCATTCTCAAAATCCTGTAATTGTCATGCCTTCTAACATTTAAACTTGTAACATACAATCTGTGCTTCTTCATAAGTTCTGATTGACAGCTTAATGGAACAGTCTGGTTCTCTGTCTTTCTGGATGATAAGTGTAAATAGTGTGGTTTTCAGAAGGTAATACCCTACCATTAGTGGGTCTCCCCATAGTCTTTCACAGAAATGAAAGTAAGCTTAATGTATTTACTTGCATGAATGCTTGCCAGGAAACTCAATCTAGGTGTTTGGAAATGCTTGTCTCTAGCCCAGAGACTTTTTTGAAAAAACACCTGGTCAGTATAGTGTTCTATATTAAGTATTACAGGTGCTTAGTGGGGGTTTCCTCATGCTGGAAGGGAAGAGTAGTTTCTGTTTTGTACTATTTTATTTCTGGACTGTGTCTTTAATCAGCCAACCTTATTCCAGATTTCTGAGGGTTAGTTTTCCTTGGGCTTGGACAACAGTCCAATTTTCTATTGTTGAAAAGGATTGTGAACCAAAAGAAAACTGTAGCAGACTAGCTAGACCGAGCCAGACTCAGATTGTGTGATGGGAGTATAATGGTCCTCTCTGAACTTTCAGCAAATATTTCTCTACTAAAAATGTTAAGAGATATTTAAACAGAAGGCAAAGCATCATTCTGGGTGAATAGTGATGTAGCTATCATGATCTGGATTCAGATGTGTGCACTAGAGAGCAGTGGAGGAAGTTTGACTGTGAAAGGGGCTAAAATGACCACTGATGAGAGGGGTGGACCTGGCTGATCCAAAGAGTCAGAGGTACTTCAAAGCACTCTGAGTTGCATTTAGTGAGTTCTATATCTCGTCTCCCTCTCCCTGATAGCAAAGACTGAATTAAGAATTGTACATTTCTGTCATGAATTTAGGACATGCAAAGCAGAGGGCATTACATTACAAGGAGAGAGAAATGTTCTTCACATTACTGTCTGACTTGTAATTATCAAAATTTGAAAGGTAAAGAGCCAGTTATAGACTACATATACAGTCCAAGCAAACTGAGAAATTATCCAGCTACCTGTGTATTATTAATCTAGTCTTTCTCCTGTGCTCACTATTCTAAGTCACATTTTGATGATGCAGGGTCTTTCAGACAGGTGCTCTATTTGCCATATTTTCTCCATATCTCTTTATTTCTAAGATAGTATCTGAACATACAGATGCCATGGTGGTTGCAGACAAGGACACTATGAATTCTTATGGATATCTTCCATTCTTTGATGTATAGACTGCAAAGTGAATGATTGAACTAGTCCATGTATTAGTAACATCAACCTGCTGGCTCTCTGGGAGACCTCAATCTTCTGCTACTGCTACATGTAGGAGAAGAGTGTTCTCTGCTCCAGCAGCTCCTGAAGAGCTTGGCCATCTCTTTAGGTGGACTGAACCCCATCTCAACATTCCCTATTCATAAATCAAATTATTCTCAGGTCTGGGTGGTCTACCTTGTAGCTTTTGACAACCGTTTTACAATTTCTGCTGCATCCTGACATCTAGTCTCCTTCCTAACTCTGAAGGCACATAAGAATTGCTAAGACCTTTTATTAACCTAAAGGAACAGAAAAATGATTGGAATGCTAATTTGGATTTTTTTTCATCCTCACTAAGCAGTCCTACACTTCCTTCCATTGCCGTTTCTATTGTAACTGCCTTACATTGAGATAGAGATATCAGGGAGATGGTCCCTGCCGAGTCCCAGTTCAGCCAAAGGACAAAAGCCCCATTGACTATTGCTTTCCACTATATCTTGGTGTCCTCAAAACTTTAGTCTGTGTAGGACATCAGGATGCTGTCCCTAATACTCTTCCTATGATTTGCCAAGACTACAGGTGTGGGCTCTGATTCCTCTTTCTTTCTGGATTGAATTTACCCAATGGCAAATCATCCATTTTTCTCAGGTACACTAGGCTTTATAAATCATGGAAAGAAGACAGAATTTTATTGATAATTTTAAAAGTTTATATCATCACAGTCCAGGAGAGAGTTTTTGGTGAGTTAATAGAAGTTAAAAAGAATCTAGAAACATCTTTCTTTTGATAAACCCAGGTTTTCAAAATTATTGTTGTCTGTGGAGTCACATAATTTTCTTTCAGATATAAAAAGCTAAATACTGACTCCATCTTTATTTTCCGTTCCTGTCGCAAAAATACTAATCCTGAGATGAATAGGTGCCCCCAAAGAATCTCATTTCACCGTTCAGAAAATTAATAGACACACCAGATAGAACATATTTATGAAACACATGCGAAAGGACTTCTATTTAGAATATATGAACTTTTCTGATTCAAGAAAATCAAATAACAGTTTTTTTTAAAAGGCAATCTATTTGAAAATATACTTCATAAAGAATATACACAGATGGCCAATAAGCACATGTAAAGATATTCAGCATTACACATCATCAAGAATATGCAACTAAAACTACAATGAAACACCACTATATTTCAATTACTAAAATGAAAAGATGCATGATACCAAAGGTTGATAAAGAATTAGAACTCTCGTACTTTGCTGGGAGAATGCAAAGTGGGAAAGTCATCCTGAAAAACAGTTTAAAAGAAACTGCCAAAGTTAACCATATAATCTATATACTCTACTTTTAGATGTTTCCTAAAAGAAATGAAAACACACATCTACATAAAGACCTGTAAGAAAATATTCATATCCACTTTCTTACAAAACTGGAAGCAACCAAAATATCCATGAACTGATAATGTTATTTCTATACAATGAAATACTACTGAAAACGGAACAAAAAGTGATGTGTACAACAACACAGATGAGTCTCAAAACCATCCTGCCATTTAAAAGAAGCTTGCCAGAGTCCCCCACAGACTAAGGTCAATTCCAATGTGTCCTCAAGCTACACTTTTAGCACTATGTTTATATACCCTGCCATCAGGTTTCAAACTATTCTGCACTCTTGTTTTCCCCAACCCTTCTACCCTAGGCTATTACCTAGCATCCTTCTCGCATCTTTTAAAATCACATTCACATACAACTTCCAGCTTGTCCTGAGTTCCCCATATTGTTCCCTACTCTCCTCAATAACCTTCTCAGCACTAGACATTATAGCATTAATATTGCTCCTAGCAGTACTATGAGCACATACTATTTGCCACACATAGTATGAGACACATAGTTCAAACATGCGACCCATATCTCAGTTTAGTGGGTTAATTTGCATGGCTGTCTCCCCAGGAATGAGCTCCTCAATATAAAGATCTGTTTCATCCATATACCTCTCTTGGCATCTCTTAGAGTACCCAGGATACAGTCAGCACTCAATAAATGTTGAATCTATCCTATGTAGATTCAGAAAGACAGTGATATGTGCCAAACAATACATATAAAAATAATAAAGTGCTATCATGTTGATTATTTTTCTACATTTTTCCTGATATATAGACAGAGCAATCATGGAAGGTGAACTAATATAAATTTTCCTTCTAATATTGAAGATAGTGCCCTTATATTATATGCTATTCAGAAATTGCAAATATTTTAGGTACTATAAACTTTCTAGGACACAAAAACTAGTTTATTTAATTACTTTGGATTTCCTTTATTCTTTTTAAATTACAATTGAAAATTTAGTTCTTAAATTTTTAAGAATACATAAGGCTTATGTGCTAAAATATTAGCAAGTAATAAGACAAAAGTAAATATAAGCAATTAAGCTTAGTTTGGTTACTGAGAAAAATAGTAGGAAGAGTACAGTTTATTAATTCTAAATTCTTTTAAGAAGCTTGGTTTATCTTGGTTTTGTTAGAAATATATTTGGGAAGAAGAAATTGATTTGTTTTTACCTCAGGAGGCTGGCAAATCTGTCTGGTGTAGATTTACAAAAGTAAAGTATAAACAAGGCTTATAAAAATATTTGGATATTTGAATAGTTGTTCAGAATACATATTTTGGTAATAATACCAACTCAGAAGATCAACTAAACAATCTGGCCTGAGAGCAATGGATTTTTTATGATTTTATGAATAGTTTTGATGCCACAGTAGGTTACACCCTTTATCTTCAAACTCCAAATATGGGAGAAAAAATAATAGAGTAATTTTCACTGGGGCCTAATTCAGAAGAGTACTCTTAACAAATACAAATTCTAGAACTGTAAATTTGTGTTATATGTGAAATGTGCCAGATACTATTTAATAGCCATCATATCCAAGTTTTTCTCCATTAATTGAAAGTTCTTAAGAATAATGTTATTTCTGTCTCATAGTGTCTCAGAGCATTTTGCTGATAATATTCACTCAATAGCTATTTTGTTAAATAAGCTATTCAATTATATTAAATTTTGGTTGTTTTACTCTTGCTAGGGATAACTGGGTCATCTCAGAAGACTGAAAATCTTTTGTTGTGGAAAATTATTTATTATATTGCCTGTGGCATTTTGTAACAACACATCTCTTAGAGGCATTATTTTAAAGGTCTTCATTTATTTAGGCCACAACTAGGGTAATTCTCTTCATGAGTATGTCTGTGTGAATAGTTTGAAAATTAATTATATATAATAAGAGATTGGTGATGGGTAAAAGAAAATTGGGGCAATTTAAATAGAGACAAACCCTGAAACCATCCTTGGCAGTAATTTAAAATAGCAAGTGATAAGTTATTTTTAAATTCTGTGGAAATAAGTAAGAAACATGACCAAAACCATTCTGGATATTAGAAATAGATTTCTAATTAAAAGGCACAAATTGTCAACAAAATGAATTCTGAAAGAAATTTCTGAGTTTTTTTGCGATAGAAATCTTTCTAGTTCTTTTTTTTCTTTTGAAAGAGAAAGAAAGAGAGCACACATGAGTGGGGGGAAGAGAGGAAGAGAGACTGGGGGAGGGAGAGAATCTCAAGCAGGGTTCATACCAGAACAGAGCTTCACATGGGGCTTGATCTCAGGACCCAGAAATCATGACCCTAGCTGAAATCATCAGGCACCCCAAGAATTTTGTGTTTTTGGAATCTCAAGAGCATACAGAATTTGAATTTTCATGTTGTGTTTCATGACCTTATACCATTCTTCTCTAAGGCCAGGAAGCTAACTATCGAGTCTACCTTATAGTGACTTAGCAAGGCAATAGCAGCAAGAAGACACTTCTCTTTCAGATCTGGTCCTCAAGGGCTATGATTCAGTATAGAAACCCTGCTGCCTGAATAGAGGATCTCCAACCAAACCCTGACTACCTTCTACATGCAGCTGTTTCTGGCTCTGGCTTCCCATGCTTTCAGGCAACACTGTACTGGTTCTGCAGACCTGAGCCAGAACATCTTATGAAAAGGTGTGTTACCACCGGCAAGCTGCATCTTCTTATAAGAGTCAAGCTCTCTGAAGACTTCAGAAACTCAGCAATGAGATAAAGGAATTTGCCTAGACCTTAGCTCCTTTCTTGTCTTCTCCTCAACCTGGTGGCAATAGTTGCCCTTTTAAATCTGCTACTTCTGGACTCCATAGAGTTCTTTTCTGTCTTACTAGTTAAGCACTTCATACCAGTAAACAATCCTTTATATTATTTTTTTCCTAGTCAAATAACCCGTGTGTAACCAAATTGGCCACTGTTTGACATAAATATTGTATACCTAGATTAGGTTGGCTAAAAGCCTCCAGTAATGTAAGTCAATTTATTGATTATCAACCTATATTGACCTGTATCTTTCTTCCACTGATTGATCTGATCCAGTGAGTTACATGATGATGTTTAATTACCAATACTTGCCTTTATAAAAACCATGGAAACAGGGAGCATCAGAGTTAAAAAAAAAAAAAAACTTCTCAAATTTGATTTTATTATATCATTTTGAGCATATAGGAACTTCAAAAAGACACTTTGCTTTTGAAAATGTGGCTATCATTTCTATAGCACTCTCTTACACTCCCACTTACCAACTATTGGTCAAATGCTTTCTTTGGAACCAACATTTGGAGTCTCTTATTCACAGTATACATAGAAAATGATTACTTTCTGCTTGCTACCTTAGCAGAATAATTGGAACAAATACATTTTAAGACTCACTCCAAGTGGTTCATTTGCAAGTATAAGTAAGTTGTTCGATGGATTTGGAAGTGTATCTTTTGTATGGCCAACTGTTCTTTTCTTAAAGTTAGTAAAGTTTCACAACTTTGAGGTTTGTGAAAAGGGAAAACTGTAATTTTAGCAGACAGTGTTGTTCTTAGGCATGGACAAACTTGGGTTCCTGCCCAGCTTCCCAACTGTAGGATTGTGCTGCTCTGCAGCTTGCCAGGGCCTCTGTTTTCTGCTAATAGACCACAAGTTTTCTTGTGGGTTTTCTATTGTTAAGGATGATAAAAACAGATTCTTATAGAAAACTCAGTAGAAATGTACAGTGCTTATACCAGAAACACTGAAAAAAAAATCTTATTTTAGTGTTCATGGTATTTCTCTCTTTCTTTTTTTTCCTTTTGGCAGAAAACAGAGGCACAGGCTGGCTCGGCTGGCACCTCAGCTCAAAAAAAAAGGGGGGGGGAGAAAAAAAGGAAAAGAAAAAAAGGAAAAAGAAAAGAAAAATCAGAAGAAAGGAAAATCGAGGCACAGATGGCATTAAACATTCTCAGAACCTCCATGGTGAAAAGTTCTGAGATAGAATACTCAGGGATTGGGCAGCCATCCCTTTGGTGAAAGGTTTTCCAAAGATCTCTTTCTCAGTTTAGGTTAGAAATATGGGTTGGGAAAGCCTGTTAACAAAGAAATAATAGTAAAAATTATTAGACACCTCCTAAAAAAGAGCTTCATTAAAAAAATGTTGGCAATCTGAAATTCTCCAGATAATTACTCTAAGTAAAGCATATGTATGGGGGGGGGGGGTTGCGGCTGGGGCACCTACGGCCATTTTTACTTCTTTTAGATAGACTTTCCCCAAAACAAGTGTATCAACAACAGCTGTATTAGCCAACTTCATTAGATAACCTTCCATAAAGTCTTAGGAAGCATGACAGCCAGAGAATATTATCATAATCATTATTGATACATAATCATAAAAGTGAAATTATCATCCTCCATGGTTCTTAGGTAGTTATATGAAAGGCTCCCTTGTCCCACTCAATATCCTTTAATAGTATGGAATGAATGGATTTAGTCACGACTTTCAAAAGACTTACATTCAAATTCCAAATAATAGCAAGCACCCAAGGCAACAGAGTAAATCTTATCAACTTTTACTGTATTATTATACAATGGTAAAATTGAGGCTTACTTCCTAGTACTTTAGTAACTATATCACCTATAAAAACACAATAAATAACAACACGTAATTTTTAATTGATGTAGAGTAAGTTCACATTTTCAATTTTAGGATCCCTTTGAAATCCATCATTTCTGAGAGTCAGCATGAATCTGTGATTTACCACCATAAGTACTCCAAAGAGATAGCTTTCTTTTTAAGAAAAACAATTTTAAAAGGCTGATAAAAAAAATATCCGAGGGCTGTTGGGACAAATGATGTTGAATGTAGGTGAATCATAGGTTCAGTGAATGTATTTAACTTCTTAAAAATATCCTCAATGTCAGTATCTTTCTACTCTCTGCCAAACTGCACCAGAGTTTAGCATGCCAAAGCAATGTCCATTGCTCTCATAAATCATCTTTGAGACCCAGGCCTCCTAAAGTCCCTTTCTAGGCTTTAGATGGGGTTGTCTCCTAAAAATCCCCATCCAAAATTACCTTGTTAGGCCCAATTTCTTCAGGGCTTTGTTAAAGTGCTATGATACCCAAGACATAAGTCTCTACACTCTATACATTTTGTGTATGAGATACTGCTCATTATCCAGTTCTTAAAAGCACACTGGACATACTTTACTATAAATATGTTTCTTATCAAGGATATATCAAGTACTGTTGAGAATCAAAAGGAATTTTGAGGAAAAATAAAAAATAACTTTCATCAGTTTCAAAAATCTATCATTTTGGCCCTAAATATATATGAAGACCATGTAGGTCCCAGAAATGATTTAGGGAGTATGGATGGAGGACAAGTGGTGAACTAAAAAACCAACACTACCTAAAGAGGATGGCTTCCATTCCACTCCATCATTTACATACAGAATTCTAGAGGACAGATTAACAAAGATTCCTGTTTTTCAAAAGAACAAAGATTCTTATTTATCAAAAGAAGCCAGAAACCTAGAATAATTTTTTAGTTGCTATTGTTGACTTATTTTAAAAGTAATCACGTGAAGATTGATTAAAATGTTTCCGAAGACTGACTACAACCTATGGCCATTGTCCTTTTAGAGGAAGCTTCCAATCTGAAAGGTATTTTTCTGTCAAAATATTAAAGATCTGAATATTGCTTGAGAGGAGAGGAGATTGGATACTCAACAGACTTAGGGGAAGAGCTTCTAAACTACAGTCATGGATACCTTTCTGTAACAGAGTAATATTTAGAGAATTAACAGGTTTCTAAAAACTTTAAAAGCAAATGGTTAAACAAAATTTAAAACTTTGTGATAATCAAATAGATTAGGCTTTTCCTTCTTTTTAAGCTAAAGAACTTTATACTTTGTATGAGTTATTCTCTCAATTATTGCTGCATTATGCTCTCTGCATATAGGCTGATAGGAAAACTAACAGCAAAAATGATTAAAGGCTTTTTCTGTTTGTTTGCTTTTTTTTGTAGCATTAAACAGAGAACAGACAAAATTTTCATGCACTTGAATCACATGATACCTAGGCATTTCAGGAGGATTTCTTGGGCACGTTTCTTCTTAATGGGTTTCTTATCAAATTAAAGCTTTTATTTGCTAATTTAGTTGATGTAGTAGTGTCAAACAGGAGATAATAGGTAGCAAGGTTGAGGTAAGACAAAAAGGGTTAAATATAGAGATCAGAAAATAGTGTGAACATTATTATCCAATATTAGACAAGAAAATGAATTATTTAATGTCATTCTTTATTAACCTAACAGTTAAAATAGGACCAAAATATACATAAAAATGAAATAAAACAATTAGGCAACACTTTAAATGGTTCATTATTATTAATTCATTTAGTATTCACTGTAACTGTGCTGGTCATAATGAATTCATTTCATATTAATGGGAATGTTCAGCAGCAATTTCATTATAATGCAGTTTTAATTCATGTGCCATCAACGTAAAGAAATACCGAAATTTGTATTTTTTTTAATTCTCTACATGATCCCTAACTTTCAGAAACATTATGATAGTGGTTATATTTTTCTTTAAATCATGGTGAATAGATCAGATTTAAGACAAACTAGAATGTTTGCCTTGAGCAATACCAGTAATGTTAGAGTTGATAGACATTTGTGTAATTAAAATGTCCTATGACATTTGTAAAATACAGGACTAAATGGCTACTGCAAAATTTGTCATATGTCAATATTTGCTAATACCTATTTCATGCTTCTGAAACTTTTTAACATATTGCCATTAAATGGATTAGCAGATATTTTTAACTTCCCATCCCTTGCTTTTGTGGAAAGTTGGACATAAATTACATATACTGGCATTTGTTGAACAAATAGTGATTATAACCCTTTCCAAATAATCTTTCGTTCACACCTAAAAAGTAGAATTGATCTTGGGATAAAAATTATATTCTTTTTAGTGACTGGTACTAGATTTTTATGGAAGATATTGAGGTAAGTCTACAGAGAATTTCTCTGTGAAATGACAACCATAATGTTTTAATAAAAAAAAAACTTAAAAATGGCAGCAGAAATGTATTCAGTAACATGTTTACTTTTACTTTCTCTGAGGCAATTGTAAACCATTTTGCTAAATTGTATAAGAACTAATGATAAAAGACAAACAACCAAAATGCACCATCCAATCAATAGGCCTACTGAAACAGCATTTAACCCTTTAGGCATTTACTTGGCCATGCATAAAAAGCAGCCTATCCCCAAATTCCTTACTTGAAATGTTATGCTCTAACACATTGCTCATAGACTTGGTAGCCTAGACATACATGTGTATATAATTTACTCTTTTATTCATTATTGTGGAAGTAATTAACTGCAATAAAGTTCTCAAAATAGCAATAAAGAATGTTTCTTGTCTCTCAACCTCTACTGAAAATTTAAAAAATATCTAGGGATCCCTGGGTGGCGCAGTGGTTTGGCGCCTACCTTTGGCCCAGGGTGCGATCCTGGAGACCCGGGATCGAATACCACGTCGGGCTCCCGGTGCATGGAGCCTGCTTCTCCCTCTGCCTGTGTCTCTGCCTCTCTCTCTCTCTCTCTCTCTCTCTCTCTCTGTGACTATCATAAATAAAATAAAATAAACTGAAACTTAAAAAAATAAAATAAAAATAAAAAATATCTAGAAGGAGCTTTTATACAGTTAATTTATATTGCTACTTTTCTTGATATTTAACATAATTCCTAAAAATAAATTTAAAAATCATGAAAATAAAAAAATCATGAAATTATAAACTAATTCACTAAAATGAATAAATATTTTTTGAAATTTGTTAAAAAATATTTTCCCTCCTCTTTGAAATAACTTAAATACTAAGCAAAACATTTGAAATAGCAGTTTTAGGTAATTAGATATCTTTTAACCAGGATAATTATCTTGAAAAAGGGGCAAATAATGGACTTCTGTGATTGTTCAGCTTATTGTCTAGAAGGAGAGTTGCTAGTCCATAGCACAGGGAGGAGTAACCTATGTGGTGTGCAGCCAACTGTGTGTTGAGAACATAGCGTGAATGTGGAACCCAGAGAGACAAGGTAGGTAGAGTTCATAGAGCAAAGTGCTAGAGAGGAAACAACTACCAGAGAGGAAGGGAGGAAGGAAGGAAATAAAGAGAGAGAAATAGAAAAACATTCAGAATTCCACAGAGGCCACGTAAGCCTTTACTTGAATACTAATTGGCATATATGTCTAAGCAAACTACTGGAGAATGGGTAAAGAACATTATAGTAATTAGAGTAAACAATCTCCAGGACAGAGGGCTAAGAGCAGTTACTTTTTGAGCCAGCCATGGTAAAAAAAGTATTGACAAGCAATCAAGACAATGATCTCTGGTGGAAAGGAAATACACAACTGACAGCAATCAGGTTGAGTAAATAGAAGGTTATTTCCTCAAGAATGGAACAAAATTAGCCTTAAAGTATGTTTTGATATTAACAAAGCTTTGAAAGCAAGTTTTATGTGGCACCCAGGTAGCTCAGTGGCCGAGCATCTGCCTTCTGGTCAGGTTGTGATCCCAGGGTCCTGGGACTGAGTCCTGCATCAGGCTCCCCATAGGGAGCCTATTTCTCCCTCTGCCTATGTCTGTTCCTCTCATGAAAAGATAAATAAAAACCATTTTTTAAAACAAATTTTATTTTTTAAAACTCTATCATCTATCTAGTTTTAGAAAAAAAGAGCATGAACAAGGGAAAGGGCAGAGAGGGAGGGAGAGGAAAGAGAGGGGATCTCAAGGAGACTCCATGCTGAAAGTGGAGCTAAACTGGAGCTTGATCTCAGGACCCTGAGGATCAGGATCTAAGCTGAAACCAAGAGTCAGATGCTTAACTGAGTAAGCCACCCAGTTACTCCCTAAGAACAAATTTTAAAAGGATCAAATTATTTCCAAGAAACCTAACAGCAACCAAGAAAAAAAAAAGTTCATTGATAGTTATGAATGTAAAGGAGTATTCAACATCCAGAAAATACCATGTATAATATCTGACATCTAATTAAAAGTTGCCAGGCATGCAAATTTTTCATCCATAATGAGGAGAAAAATTAACCAATAGAAGCAGACCTAGAAATAATATAGATAATAGAATAGTAGAAAAGCCACTGAAACATGTTTTATATATTTGCAAAGGTATAAATAAATTGAGCATGTTAAGTAGAGACATGAAAAACAAAAGAATTATATAAGATATGAAAAATTAAAGAGTTAGAAATGCATAATGCACTTTGAGTTGAGAAATACACTGAGATTACTAGCAAATCACATACCACAGAAAAAAAAGATTAGAGAGCTTGAAAAAATAACAATACAAATCAACCAAAATTAAGCACCAAGAGAAAACAAGACTGAGCAAAACAAAACAATCAGAGCATCACTGAACTGGAGGACAATTTAATTGTGTTGACTATGCATGTAATTGGAGTGTTCAGAGAAAAGGAGAAGAGAAACAAACAAACAAAAAAAACAAAAAAAAATGAAGCCCTTTATAAGTAAGAATAGTATAAAACCAAGTTCAATGAACTTGACAAAAACAGAGATAATAAAAGAGAAAATGTAACAGAGAACAGATTGGACAATTAAATATCAAGTTAGTAGGTTAATCCCAACTATATCAATCATCACATTAAGTGTAAATTACCTAAAGATCCCAATTAAAAGGCAGAGATTGTCACATTTGATTAAAAAATGAAGATATGTTGCATACAAGAAACCCATTTTAAGTATAAAGACTAAATAGATTAAAAGTAAAAAGGAATAAAATTACATTCCATTCTAACACTACTCCAAAGATGCTGAAGTAGCAACATAAACATTAGACAAAGCCGATTTCAGAGCAAAGAATATTATCTTAACAATAAAGAGGTTTAGCTCAGGAATACAAAACTGATTAAACTCTCAAAACCAATCAACGTAATATACTCTATTAAAAAGCAAAAAAAAAAATCATGATCTTATCAACATATGTAAAAAAGAATCTAAAATCTATGAGAAACCCTTTCTGAATAAATTAGGAATAGAGAGTAAAACCCTTAGGCTGATGAACCTTGAAACCTAGAGCTAATATCACACTTAATGGTAAAAGATTGAATGTTTTCCTTCTAAATTCATTAACAAGACAAAGATGCATGCTTGCACCA
This sequence comes from Canis lupus baileyi, assembly GCF_048164855.1. Taxonomy (NCBI): domain Eukaryota; kingdom Metazoa; phylum Chordata; class Mammalia; order Carnivora; family Canidae; genus Canis; species Canis lupus. Next base: position 17,919,995 of record NC_132839.1, read on the forward strand.
CTTTTATTAAACATTCTGTCCTTTATAAATCTATCTCCCCATTAGCTATTAATGAAAATAATAAATTTTAAATGCCAGTGCTGGAAAACAAAACTGTGTTAGCTAGTCTATAAGTCATTTTGCAGGAGTAAAAACTAATGTAAAGTATTATTGTTATTTCTGTATACAAAAAAAAAAGAGGGAAGAATCCTCAAAAACACCAAAAATTAAAAATATACTGAGGTATTTCCTCTTCATAAAGAGGCTTTTGGGAGTGAGTGGCAAAAACAGGAGAGCCAACACAACTGCTGTTACAAGATTTTCAGTGTTCTCCTATAATCAATAGGATTCTAATATCAGGAAGTGTCCTTCGTTTTCTCCATTTTCACTACTTCAGGTCCTGTTGTCACAGACCATGGTCCAAACACTCCTCCTGACTTAATAGAGCCAAAGGGACAGTTTATCCAACCCTCTTTCCACTGTCCAAACCTTCTTTTCTCAGAAAATGGCACCAGTATACAACTAGTTCATTGCTACTATTCATCTAAGTAGTTGCGGAAGGCAGAATGTTGGTAGTCATCTTTTTTTTTTTTTTAGTTTCTCCACAACTGTTATTTTGTACAACAGTGAATACTATCTATTCTTCAAATAGTATTTATCCTGGATCCCACCCGTTCTTACCACCTCCATTATAATTCTAGTCCAAGCAATTATCTCTTGCTTGGACTACTGCAGCATCCTTCTCTCTGCTTTCTCTCTACTGTGTATGTGGTTTACAATAACCCATTCTAGCAGCTAGCTATGGTAATGTTCTAAATCATAAATCATATATCATGCACCTGCTGGAAGCCACTGTTTCCTGCTTCCATCACAATACATTTTAAGTCCTTACCATGGGCTGTAAGACTGTACACAATTCAGACTCAACATGCTTCTTAGATTTCATCTTTCTCTCCTCTTTTCTTAATCCTCTATTCACCATCCACAGAGATTTTTCTCCCTTATTAACATAAACACTCTTTCCCATCTAATAACCTTCGCATCTCCTGTTCCTTATACTTGAGAGGCTCTGCCCTACATCTTCACACAACTACCTCCGAGTCTGCCTACAGTCTTTTTTCATGAGGCCTTTCTTGAATACCCCGTACTATTGCAGGATCTTCACCACAACTGCCACTTTCTATCACATTAGTATTTAGAGTTTGCCTCTTTTTTTTAATACTGCTTAAAAGTCAGGGTCTCAGTCTCCCTTTTGTGCAACAGTGCATCCTCAGCACCTATTCCAGCACCTGGAGATTGAGAAACCCTCTATAAAATGTCTTCACTGAATGATGGAATAACTTAGTGACTCAGGAAAATGAAAGCGGTGTCTGAGGTATAGAAAGTGAAACTATGTTCTCGATAAACAGGCAGAGGGAGGAAAAGGGAATTTTAAGTTGCCGGAACCCTTATTCTTAAATCAAAAGTACAGTTAATTTATAAAGTTCCTAACTTATAAAGGGCTTGCTCTCCAATGTCTGCCTTTTTCCCTTCTGATAGAATGTAAATCTGTGCTTTTGAAGTCACAATCATCTGTGAGAAGATGAATTGTATGCATGACTATTTTGTGACTGGCTAGTATTGTATCCTCTATCAATTTGCAGGGAGAAATAGTAAAGACAAAAGAAACTATTTTTAATATTCAATGGATGTCTTCTTGTCTTTTGACTCTATGGACAGGCTTCTGTGATGGATTAACCTGTATGAGGTCAGATCAGTTCCTGGTTGCTAATGTTTATGTGGGACCTGCACCTTAATACCCCCTCAAGAGAGGTCAGCTGGGAAAATTCTCTGGAAAACTCAAATAAAATAGATTTGTGTCCTCCATCCTCTTTTTTTTAAAACAATATTTTAATGACTTCACATCTTATACATTCAGGCAGATCACTGATTAAGTGAAGCTGTTACTTCATTACTTGAAAATTAAAAAGACCAAAAACATCATTTATGTAAACGTTATTGGCTTAGTTAACGTAAGTAACTAAGGCACACTGGCTTGAAGGTGAGTTAATCTCCTTGTCTCACCCCCCCACAATACTTTGGCCACTAGCAAATGGAGGTCATAAATGAGTTAGAAAACAGCTAAAATCCCAATTAAGGACATCTAAATGTGATCTCACATATAAGTCTGCAGTATAATAGCAATTTATTTACAGAAAATCTAAATAATTGCATTGTATCTCCTCTTAGGGGAATAGTATTTCAAAGGGATGGATGATTAGCCCAAAGCAGCATTTTCCAAAGTACAAATGTTAATAGGTATGAATGGTGTGGAGTTCAAAGCCCAAAATAAGCTTCCTATTTAAATGTGCTATAGCATGTGGTTTCTTCGCTTCAGCACTACTGACTAAAACATCACCTCCACAGAGAGGCAATCTCTGACCACCCTATGTAAGACAGGCCCTCCTCATTCACTCTTCTTTTCCTTTACTTTGCTCTTTTTCCTTCTTCATTGTACTTATCACTACCTATCATTATATTGGGTTTATCTTTGTCATTGTATTATTTGTCTTCACAGCTAAAATATAGTGGTGGTCTTTTAGAGAGTGACTTTGATTTATTCACAATATCCCAAAGCCAAGAATAGTAGATCCTCAATATATATTTATTGAATAAATTTTATATAAGCTAGATTTAAGCCTCTACAGAACAAAAAAGACATTCTATATGTGTCCTGGTTTAATTTTCACGAAACAGAAGTACCCTTGAAAATTCAATGACTCTACTCTCTAAGTACTACTGAAAAGAATGATTCAAGGTCAATTACCCGAAATTCATATTGACATTTTTGTTAGAGGTATTCTGGCATAAAGTTTAAAAGGTTACTGAAAAATGAACAAATTCAGTTACTTAGCAAGTATTTTGTAATCAGTTCTTTTTGTGTAGCTCCACATCGAATTATGTGTTTGAATGGAAACATTTTATGCATATATCATAGGAGTTACTTTGTAATGACCAAAGTATAGTCCGCATATACAGATTTTCCAGACTAATAACAGCATAGAAATGTTCTATAGTATCAACTCCCATGGGTCCATATCAAGGGACAGTTTATGGGAAGATTTTAGGATCTATTAGTTTTCTCTTTGCTCACTTCCATATGGAAGGGGATTAATACTCCATGTAGATATGTATCCTAATCTGGGAATCACCAGTCAATGAATTTCTCCTATACCATTCTCCTTTTCTAAGTAAACCTATTTATTTACAACAGAGGAAAATTTTCTGCCTCATCTTATTGGGGAGAACTGCCCATGATGGAAAAAATCTTGGGACACTTTCAAGGGGAAAGTGTTAGGTGGGAAAATTGAATTATTTTAGTAATCCAGTATTACATATTTTTGCTGCTCTGTTGGCTTCCAATTGTTTACTTTCAACTAAAGTGAAGGAGGACCTACTAGAGTTTTTCACATACAGATTATCTAATTTTTGGTAAATAATGGTAAATAATCTCTATAGGAAATTTAATATTTATTTCTGTAGAAATTTTTAGAATTCAGTCACTGTGCTATGAAAAAAAAATCCTACCAATCCACACAATTATTATGTAAACAAATGTTCTCCATTTATATTTAGAAAAATAATAAAATTCTTGGTGAATCCTACTCATTCAAGTATAAAACAAGTATGGATAATATATGAAATGAATCCATTTCTTAATACGTGCATGTATATTAATTTTTTATTTATATTTATCAAAAACACTATTGATATGAATGCTTTAATTAACAATATAGTAGCAATAATTATCATTATAACTCAGTCTGGAAAAAGAAAATTAACTCTTGCAGCCTTGTGAAGAGAAAATTTTAAAAGAATAATATGGGTGTTTATACATTTTCAGATAAGTATGTTTAAGTAATAAAGATTTCAAGTAAAATATATATATACATATATGAAATAATATTTTGTGGCAAGTGTAAAATGGAGATACAAGTTATAAGAGAACAAAGAATAATATAATATTTTTGACTATTAATAAAGTGTTTCTTCATATTTTTAAAAAGAGTATGCAAGTATCAAATTGCTTATATTTATAATATTCATATTCAAAGGGGGACACTTAAAGAATGGATGTAGCAATTTTTTATATGTCAACTTAAGACTTTACAGGTTACTGTGTTGTCTTGAAATTTCTTAGGGATATGAGAAATAAAGAATATGGAATAAAATTGTATTCGGAAGTATGATTCTGATCTCTATTTGTATATATGTAAAGACATCAAAAAATAAAAAAAAGACATCCCTACACACTTAGTATTACATTTACTCTAAAAATACTGTTGACATGTTTCACTTCATCAGAAGGATACAATTCTGTTAGTTCTTTTCACTGTAAGTATCAAAAATAGCTAAACATATTCTGAAACACAAAATGTATACATTTTTTATTAGAGTTCAATTTGCCAATATATTGTAATAACACCCAGTGCTCATCCCATCATGTGCCCCCCTCAATGCCCATCACTGAGTCACCCCATCACCCAATGTATACATTGCAAAGTCATTTCTCCTTTTCTGGAAGTGAGAGAAAATTGATATAATATTTAGATAGATATGATAAAAGATGAAAATACAAAATTTTAGAATGTTAGTACAAACTCATTTCAGAATGATGGTATCAAGATGACAGGATAGGAAGCCTCAGACTGTCCTTTCTCCCATGGAAACACTGATTCAACAATACATGGAACATTTTTTTTGTTTGATAAATCTAGAAACTAGTTGTGAGTGCTACATCCAAGCAAACATGAAACAACTTCCACTGAAACTAATAGAAAAATTCATTGTATCTTCTCGCCTTAATTCCTCCCCCAGCACAGGACCACACAATCAGGAGGAAACTCCTAGCCACTGGCTTTTCCCTATCTAAAGAAAAAAGAGGACCGGGCCATACATACATTTAAAATTTTTTTTTCCATTGTGGAGGCTGCTTATGAGACTGATTTCTGTCTCACCTGTCTTAGAGCACTGAAGGGAGCCAACCTAATCTAGATAACTGGGGGCTACTCCGCCCCCCCAAAAAAAAACTGGGTGGCATTGAGCTGTTCTATAGTACACATGATACAGCAGATAAAGCCCAAATAGTACAGTAGCCTTTCCTTCAGGGAAAAAGAGAAGAATAGTGAGTGTGTATGCACAATGTTCCAACTTCTTGGGTGACTGCTTATGTCAATGGTTTTTGAATCTTGGAGTATGGACAGAAATCAGCATTTCTAAATGCTGATTTGATCACTGAGCATTTCTAAATGCTGATTTGATCACTGAGAACAAAACTAATTTGGGCATCTCATTGCAGTTCCAGAGAAGCTGGAGTACAACAAACAGAGGCTTATTTAACTTGGTTATTCTCCCTCATGAGAGAAAGAGAAGAGTAGAGGTGTCTAAGATGCTCTGCTATTTTAGGGGCTTCCAGAGGGATTGATTTTTTTCTGGCCTGTCTCCGACCATTGATAAGACCTGGCATACCCTAGATACCAAAGCAATGCTGAGAAAAGTAAAGAGCTTCTTTAAATGTTTAAATGTTTAAATGTTTAAAAGTAAACATGCTTCTACTTTAGATGACTCTCCAATACAGCAAGGCAATACCAGAAGAAAAAGATTATGAGAAGAATGAAAAGAAAAGAAAAAGAAAAGAAAAAGAAAAGAAAAGAAAAGAAAAGAAAAGAAAAGAAAGAAAAGAAAAGAAAAGAAAAGAAAAGAAAGAAAAGAAAAGAAAAGAAAAGAAAAGAAAAGAAAAGAAAAGAAAAGAAAAGAAAAGAAAAGAAAAAAAAGAAAAGAAAAGAAAAAAGGAAGGAAGGAAGGAAGGAAGGAAGGAAGGAAGGAAGGAAGGAAGGAGAAAGAAGAAAGAAAGAAAGAAAGAAAGAAAGAAAGAAAGAAAGAAAGAAAGAAAGAAAGAAAGAAAGAAAGAAAGAAAGAAAAAGAAAGAAAGAAAAAAGAAGAAAGAAAAAGAAAAGAAAAGAAAAGAAAAAAGAAAGAAAAGAAAGAAAGAAAGAAAGAAAGAAAGAAAGAAAGAAAGAAAGAAAGAAAGAAAAAAAAGAAAAAATGAATCTAGGAAACTCCTCCAATTAGAAATCTACACAAAAGTATGGAGAGAATCTTACATAAAAAATTTTAGAAACCCCAAGAATGCCTACCTGGGGTGATAGGTGAAGGTCTTTCCCCGTATAAAATTATTCAATAAACAGGAAGAGGTAATGTTTCTTTTCAAATGAGTGGATGCCAATAAAAAAATTGCAAGGAACATGAAGAAATGGGGAAATGCCCTAAAAAAAGGAACAAAATAATTCTTCAGAAACCGATCATAAAAGGGGGTATAAATATGAGATAACTGCCATAAAGAGGCTCAATGAGTTCAGGAAAATAGTACACAACCAAAATTAGAATTTCAGCAAAAAGAAAATATTTTTTTAAAAGGACCAAACAAATCCTGGAACTGAAAAATACAATCATTAAACTGAAAAACTAACTTGAGAGTTTTAATGGCAAACTTGATCAAGCAAAGAAAGTATCTGTGGATTAAAACAAAATTGAAATTATTCACTCAGAAGAGCAAAAAGAAAACAAAAAGAGTGAAGAAAGCCTAACTGACTTATCGGACAAATATACCCATTATGGTCCAAGAAAGAGAAAAGAGTGGCTGATAACTTTCCAAATCTAGCAAAGGAGATAGACATCCAGATTCAAGAAGCCCTGTGGAATCGTAAAAAAATCCAAAATATCCCACACTAAAATATATTATAATCAAATTATCAAAAGTCAAAGACAAAAAGAATTTTCAAAGCAACAAGAAAAAAATGACTTTTCAAATCCAAGAGCAGCCTCATAAGACTATAAGTGGATTGCAGAAATATTGCATGCCAGAAGGGAATGGGATGACATGTTCAAAGTGCTGAAAGAAATATACTGCTTACCCAGAATACTATATCTGGCAAAACTCTGCTGCAAAAATAAAGAACAGATTAAGACTTTCCAGGGGGTGGGGGGAGTGGGGCTTTCCTGAGCAAACAAAATCTGAGGGAGTTCATATCCAGGCAAGATTAGATTGCCTTACATATAATGTCAAAGAGAGTCCTTGAAGTCAAAACAAAAAAATATTAAACAACAGTACAAAAAGTATATGAAAATATAAAGCTGTCCAATAAGGTAAATTTATAGACAAATACAGAATACTGTAATTCTATGATGATGGTGTATAAATCATTTTTTATTACGGTAGAGAAGTTAAAAGATAAAAATGTAAAAATATCAATTACCACACACACAGGTTTATGATATAGAATATAAAGATGTCGGGGGATCCCTGGGTGGCTCAGTGGTTTAGCGCCTGCCTTTGGCCCAGGGTGTGATCCTGGAGTCCCAGGATCAAGTACCACATCGGGCTCCCTGCATGGAGCCTGCTTCTTCCTCTGCCCGTGTCTCTACCTCTCTCTCTGTGTGTCTCTCATGAATAAATAAATAAAATATTTTTTAAAAAATTATATAAAGATGTAATTGTTACTATCAAAAACAGTGTGTGGGGGACAAGAAGTAAAAGTGTAGAGTTACTGTGATAACCTTCAGTATTTAATTACCTTAAAATAGACTACTATAAGCCCCGCTGGTAACCATAAAGAAAATACCTATTTAAAAAGTCACATCCAAAATATCAATACAGGGATCCCTGGGTGGCACAGCAGTTTAGCACCTGCCTTTGGCCCAGGGCATGATCCTGGAGTCCCAGGATCAGTTCCCACATCGGGCTCCCTGCATGGAGCCTGCTTCTCCCTCTGCCTGTGTCTCTGCCTCTCTCTCTCTCTGTGTGTATCTCTCATGAATGATTAAATAAAATCTTTAAAAAAAATCAATACAAAAAAGGAAGACAACAAAAGAGCAAAACAAGGACAAAAGAGCTACAAGACAGAAAGAAAACAGTAAACATAACTTATAGAGTCCTTCTCTATCAGCCATATATGTTGACTAATTGAATTTAAATTAAAAAAAAAGAACTATGTGATATCTGCAAGAGACTTTCACTAGATTTAGAACATATATAGGCTGAGAGTGAAAGGATGAAGAAAGCTACTTCATGCAAATGGTAGCCAAAGAGTACAGGATACTTTTTTATCTGTATCAAACAAAGCTGACTTTAAACCAGAAACCATCATAAGAGACAAAGAAGGACATTATATAACAGTAAAAGGGTCATTTCACCAGGATAACATAACAATTATAAATTTAAATGCATGCAACATCGGAGTACCTAAGTATATAAAGCAAACACTGAAAAACTACAGAGAAAAATAAATACTGCAATAATAGTATTTCAATACTCTGCTTTCAATAATGAATAAAACATCCCCACAGAAGATCAATAAGAGTCTATGTGAACAATACTCCAGAGCAAATGGATCTAATAGACATATACAAAGCACTCTACCCAAAATCAGTAGAATACATATTCTTCTCATAGGAGAGAATATTCTCCAGAATAGATTAGAAGACAAATTTTACCATAGTTAAGAAGATTGAAATCATATCAAATAGTGTCTTCTGAATATAATGGAACAAAACTAGAAACCAATAGAAGGAAAGCTGGAAGATTTACAAATATGTGGACACTGAACAATATGTGAAACATGAACAACCAATAAGTCAAAGAATAAATCAATAGAGAATTTAATTAGTAAATATCTAGAGACAAAAAAAATTAGAACATAACATACCAAAATTATGAGATGTAACAAAAGCAGCACTAAAAAGGAAGTTCATAGAATTAAAAACCTACATTAAAAAAGAAGGCATATGAAATAAACAACCTAATTCTATGCATTAAGAATCCCAGAAAAAGAAAAACTAAACCCAAAGTTACCAGAAAGAAGGAAGTGATAAGGATTAGAGCAGAAATAAGCACAATAAAGAAATTAATTGAAAAAAATCAATAAAACTAAGAGTTGTTTTTTATTTATTTTATAGATCAAGTAAACTAACAAATCTTTAGCTAGACTGGGGAGGGGGTGGGAAGGACAGTAGACTCAAAAATAAAAAAGGAAATATTATGTTACCACAAAAATAAAAATAAGAGAAAATTATGAACAATTGCATGCCAAAAAAGTGACTAATATAGAAAAGATGGATACATTCCTAGAAATATCACATCTGTAAAGACTGAATCATAAAGAAATAGAAAGTCTAAACAGACCACTAAAGAGTGAAAAGATTGACAGTAATGAAAAACTTCCCAAGAAAGAAAGTCCTGAATTAGGTGCCTTCACTAGTAAATTGTACCAAACATTTAAACAAGAAGTAATACAAATCCTCTCAAGATTTTCCAAAAAACACTAGAGAAAGGAACAAACTCAAACTCATTTTATGAAGCCAGCATTATTTTGATACCATAACCAGGAAAAAAAAAAAAGAAAGAAAAAACTATCGTCTAATGTCTCTGTTGAACATAGATGCAAAAACCTTCTATAAAATACTAGCAAATCAAATTCAAAAGCAATTTAAAAGGATCAAACATCATCATCAAGCAGGATTTATTCCCCTGGATTCCAAGGGTAGTTCAACATATGGAAATCAGTCTATATGACACGCCACACTAATAAAGGATAAAAATTAAATCATTTCAATAAATGAAGAAAAAGACCTCAACAAGCATCAACAGTCTTGCATGATAAAAATTCTGAAAAGAACTGAGAGTGGAAAAGAATTACTTCAACATAATAAAAGCTGTATAAAAATAGCCCACAGTGAACATAATCAATGGTAAAAAGATCAGAAACAAGGAAAGTATGCCCAGTACTGCAACTTATATCAAGCATCATACTGGAATTCCTACCTAGAGCAATTGGACAATAAAAAGGAAAAAGTAGCATCAAAATCAGAAAGCAAAAATTAAATTTATGTCTACTTGCGGATGACACGATCCTATATACAGAAAACCCTAAAGCTCTCACACATATACACATAAACTCTTAGAATTAAAAAAAAAATCAGTAAGGTTGCAGGACATATAATCAACACACAAAAATCAGTTGTGTTTCTATACACTAACAGTAAACTATGTGAGAGAGAAATTAAGAAAATAATCCCATTTATAATAGCATGGTAGGAAATAGAACACTAAGTAATAAACCCAAGAACATGAAAGACTCGCACAATGAATACTATACAACACTACTAAAAGAAATAAAAGAAGACATAAATGAGTGGAAAGGCATCCCATATTCATGGATTGGAGGAAGCATTTTTGTTAAAATGTCCATCCTACCCATTTACGTTACATATTCAATGCAATACCTGTCAAAACCCAATTGCATTTTTACAGAAATGGAAAAAAAAATAAAATTCGTATGGAGCCAAAAGTACCCTGAATAGCCAAAATAATCTTGGGAAAAAAAAAAAAAGCTGAAGACTTCCACTTCTTAGTTTTAAAGCATATTAGAAAACTATAGAAGCAAAAATAGGCAAGTAGGACTGTATCAAACTTAAAAGTTTCTACACAGTAAATAAGTAACCAACAGAGTAAAAGGCAACCTATGGAACCATATATTTGATATGCAGTTTGTATCAAAAATATATATGGAACTCGTGTAATTCAATAGCATAAAGACAAATAACATGATTTTTAAAATAAATAATTGATTGGAATGCATTTCTCTAAAAAAGACATACAAATGGCAAACAAGTATATATAAAGATGTTGTACATTACTAACCATCAGGGAAATGCAAATTAAAACCATAATGAGATTCCACCTCACACTTGTGAAGGTTACCATTATAATAAAGAGAAACAAACAAAAAAGAAAACAACAAATGTTAGCAAGAATGGGGAGAGAGTGGAATTCTTTGTGTGCTGCTGGTAGAAATGTAAAATGTTGCAGCTGTTATGGAAACCATTGTGGAGCTTCTTCCAAAAAATTAAAATAAAACTACCATATCATCTAGTAACCCCCCCTTCTGTATATTAATCCAAAATAATTGGAATCAGATTCTTGAAGAAATACTTACACTCCTATATTCATTCAAGATTTATTCACAATAGCCAAAAGTTAGTAACAAACTAAACATCAAATGATTAATGAATGGATATAGGAAATATGGTAAATACATGCAATAGAATATTGCTCAGCTATATACAAAGGAAAATCCAATAATATGCTACAACATGAATGAACTTTGAGAACATTATGCTAAATTAAGTAAGCCAGTCACAGAAGGACAAATACTGTATGATTCTATTTATATGAGGTATTTAAAGTTCTCAAACTTATCAAGCAGAAAGTAGAATGCAGTATCCTGGTGGGGTTGATAGCAATGGGATTTATTCAAGTGCTATGAAGTTTTAGTCATTCAAGATGAAAAAGTTCTAGATCTGCTCTTTATCATTGTGCTTGTAGTTAATACCATATAGTACATTTAAAATTTAAGAACACAGAGCTTATGTTACATATATTTTAGCTAAATTTTAAGAAAAAAAAATGTCTCCATTCCTTCCTAGCATACTAAGAAACATTAGATGCAATTTAAAAGGGAAAATACCCGCTGGAAAAAAAAAAAAAACAGTATTTTACACACTTTCTTCATAACTCTTTCAGTGTGAAGGTTAAAGTCAAAAAGAGCATGAAGTAGAATGAATATCCAGGATTTTCTGGGCTATCTGCTAACTCTTGACACTAAAATAACTACATACATTGGAAACTTAGTAATAAAGATTTTCTGTAATCATCCAAAGTTGACATACTCCTTCTCACTCATGCTCCTCTCATACTGTCTGTTTTTCAGATCAGGGTGCCAACTTCTGGTCTTGGGATGTTTGCATGTGATCCCTTTGCCTGAAAATCTCTTATCCCCAATTCCTGGCTTCTGCTTCTTCCTATGTCTGGTCTCGGGTTTAGTATGATAGAGAAGAAAAGACTGTCTAGACTATCCACTCTGCATTGACTTCCCTGTTACTGTCTTTTATTTTACTTTATTATCACAACTTGTAGTTATTTCTGTGTTTAACAATGTAGTGATTGCTATTATCTCAACTAGGCTGTTTCATGAAAGTCAGAAACTGGTTCTTTTTATTGCTGTGTTGGTTTTTTTTTTTTTTTTTTTTTTTATAATCTCTGAATTTCCAGCATGTGAAATAAAGCAGTGTTTGTTAAACCTCAATGTGCGTAAGAATTTCCTTGAGTTCTTTTTCTTTCAGCTTTATCAAGGTATAACTGATGAATAACATCATAAGACACTTAAAATATACACTGTGATGATTTGATATACATTGTGGAAGGCTTCACCCAATCTAGTTAATTAACACCTCCCTCCCACCCTTTCTCTTTCTTTCCTGTGAGAACAAAGTGCTATTCTCTTAACAAATTTCAATTACATAACCCAGGGTAATCAACTACAGTCACCATATTATACATTAGACCCTCAAACCTTATTCATTCTATAGTTGCAAGAATCCGAGTTTCTTGTATAATGCATATTCTTTTTCAGTAATTTTAGGGTGAGCTCCCAAATTGTGCATTACTCAGAAGCTCCAAGTAGATGCTTTCTGGTCTGCTGTTGTAAGGGCCACAAACTGAGCAGCAATTATCTAGTGGATTGAAATGATTAAATAAATATATCCTGACTGGATTCATGAACGAATAAATGTTAAAAAAGAAATACTGAGGATCCCTGGGTTGCTCAGTGGTTTAGCGCCGCTTTCAGCCCAGGGCGTGATCCTGGAGTCCTGGGATGGAGTCCCACATCCGGCTCCCTGCATGGAGCCTGCTTCTCCGTTTGCCTGTGTGTCTGCCTCTCTCTCTGTGTCTCTCATGAATAAATAAATAAAATCATAAAAAAAGAAATACTACAACCAAGTCTAACTTCAAGAACATAATCAAGAAAGTTGATGGTTTTAACTATGATGACATTTACTAATTGCTCATTAGTAACAAAATCATGGCCAAGATTTTTTTCAACTAATAGCTTGGGTACTTTGCAGCTCCCAGGCAGCAGTACTGCTTGAGTCAACAAATGATTCAGCAGAAGTTATTTTTATAGTACCTTGAATAGGAGAACAGTTTAGAGTACTATATACTGTTTGTGTTATTCTCTTAAATGAGAGCATACCATTACCTGATCTAAATTTTGGCAACCACTAAAATTTAATTTAAAAATTTTAAAGAGTTAATCCTTTATTTAGCTTCACAATAAAAAGGTTTGTCAAAATGAAGATTGCCAATTTTAACTTAATAAGAGTTGCTTGTATGAATAAATGATTAAGTGCCTATTATGTGCCAGAAATTGTTAGTAGTTAAAAATTTATGGATTAATAGAGCACAGTTTGTAACTTTTATAAGATTTCACAAAAGAGGGGAGGCATAAAATAATGCAATTACAACCTTTTATAGCAGTATGAATAAGGCACCCTGGGAACCAGAGGGAGAGAAGAATTTACCTAAGATTAGAGAGGTCAAGAAGTTGGTGAGAGCAATTAGTTTAACTTGAGTTTTTAAGAATGACTCAGAGTCATTTTTAATAGTGACAATTAAGAATGACTCAAAATTCTTAAAAATGACTAGACAAGGTTATGCAAATACTAGGACACTGAAGGAAAAAAAAAAGTATTGAAATGGAAAACAAGACCACAAAGACCAGGGTGCATTGTGTAAGTAAAAAGCCTGAGTCCTGCAGGAGCAGGGTTATTGAAAAGACTGGTAAGGTTCAGATTACAGAAACTTCTTTGGTTCACATGAGTGGCTTTGGACCTTATCTTACAAGTGAGCAGTTTTCAACATGTGTTTCCCTGCAGCACAGAGGACAGAAGATATTTACATACACAACTCAATGACATGGGCAGAGCCGAGGTTAGTGTAATTCCTTTCACTCCATCTATGTTGATGCTTTACCATGTAATACAAGAAACCATACCCTAAAAAGTGAAAATGTGGGATCATAGTTTTTAATCCTCTTAAGTTTATTTAATGAAGTAAATCATTCTCAAAATGATGTAGCTCTAAAAAAAAAAAAAAATCTCAAATAAGTGACTTAACTTTATACCCAAAGGAGCTAGACTAAGAAAAAACAAAATCCCAAAGGAGTAGAAAGAAGAAATAAATTTTAGAGCAGAAATAAATGATATAAAAGCTTAAAAAAATAGAAAAAATCTGTGAAACCAGGAGCTGGCTCTTTGGAAAGGTCTACAAAATTTATAAACCTCTAGGCAGACTTATAAAAAAGAAGGTAGGGGAGAAGGAGAGAAAGAGAGAAAGAGAGAAAGAGTGCTCAGAAAAAAATCACTAATGAAAGAGGAGAAATAAAAAACAACACCACAGAAACACAAACAACTGTAAGAGAATAATATGAATAATTATATGCCAACAAATTGGACAACTTAGAAGAAGTGGGTACATTCCTCGAAACATATAACCTTCCAAAATTGAAGCAGGAAGAAATAGAAAATTTGAGAAGACATATTACCAGCAATGAAATTGAATCAGTAATCAGAAAACTCCCAACAAAGAAAAGTTCAGGACCAGACAGCTACATAGGTACATTGTACCAAACATTTAAAAAGAAGTTAACATCTATTTTTGTCAAAACATTCCAAAAAATAAAAGAGGAAGGAAAACTTTCAAATTCATTCTATGAGACCAGCATTACCCTAACACCAAAACCAGATTAAAAATACCACACACACTAAAAGAGAACTACAGGCCAGTATCTCTTCTGAAAACATACACCACACAAAACCCTCAATGAAATACTAGCTAATTGAATATAACAATACACTTTAAAAAATCATTCAGCACAGTCAAGTGGCATTTATTTCTGGGGTATAAGGGTGGTTTGACAAAAATGAATCAATATGATATATAACATCCATAAACCACATGATCTTTTCAATAGATGCAGAAAAAGCATTTGACAAAGTACAACATCCATTAATGAAAAAAAAAAAAAAACCCTCAACAAAGTAGGTTTAGAGGAACTGTACCTCAACATAATAAAGGCCATCGATGAAAAACCCATAGCAAACACCATACTAAATGTGGAAAAACTGAGAGCTTTTCCCCTAAGGTCAAGAACATGACAAGAATGTCCGTTCTTGCCACTTTTATTCAACATAGTACTGGAAGTCCTAGCCAAAATAATCACACAACAAAAGAAAAAGAAAGGCATCCAAATTGGTAAGAAAAAGTAAAGCTTTCACTATTTGCAGATGCCATGATACTATATATAGAAAACCCTAAAGACTCCACCAAAGAACTGATAAATTAATTCAGTAAAGGCACAGGATACAAAATCAATATACACAAATCTGCTGCATTTCGATACACTAAATGATGCAGCACAAAGATAAATTAAGAAAGCAATCCTGTTTAAAATTGTACCAAAAATAATAAAATACCTAGAAATAAACTTAAACACAAAGAGTAAAGACCTGTACCCTGAAAACTATAAAACACCAATGAGAGAAATTGAACAGAAAGAATTAGAAATTTTATGCTCATTTATTGGAAGAACAAATACTATTACCCAAAGCAGTCTACGCATTTAATGCAATCCCTTTCAAAATAACAACAGCATTTTTCATAGAACTAAAAAAAATCCTAAAATTTATATGGAACCACAAAAGACCTTGAATAGTGAAAGCAATCCTAATAAAAAGAAGAAGAAAAAAAAAATAGAACTGGAGGTATCACAATTCCAGACTTGAAGTTATATTACAAAGCTATAATGATTAAAACAATATGGTAATGAGTGGAGGAACAGAACAGAGCAACCAAAGTAAACCTACATTTATTTGATCCATTAATCTTCAGCAGAAGAGTCAAGAATACGCAATGGGAAAAAGTCTCTTCAATAAATCCTGCCTGGAAAACTGGACAGCAACATGCAAAAGAATGAAACTGAACCACTTTCTTTCACCATACATAAAAATAAACTGAAATGGACTAAGGACCTAAATATAAGACCTAAAGCCACAAAAATCCTGGAAGAGAACATAGGCAGTGATTTCTCTGATACTGGCCATAGGACCATTTTTTTCTAGATAAGTCTCCTGAGTAAGGGAAATAAAAGGAAAACAAACTATTGGGACTACATCAAAATAAAAAGCTTCTGCACAGTGAAGGAAATAATCAACAGAACTAAAAGGCAATCTACTGAATAGGAGAAGATATTTGCAAATCCCATATCCAATAAAGGATTAGTATCCCAAATATAATATATAAAGAATTGATATAACTCAACTCCCAAAAATCAAATTATCCAATTACATAGTAAGATGAAGACATGAATGGACATTTCTCCAAAGACATCCAGATGGCAAACAGACACATGAAAATATACTCAACATCACTCATTATCAGGGAAATCCAAATCAAAACTACAATGACATATCATTTCACACTGGCCCAAATGGCTTAAAATTAAAAAGCACTAGAAATATGAAGTGTTGATAAGAATGTAGAAAGGAACCCTCTGGCACTGTTGGTAGGAATGCAAACTGGTGCAGCCACTGTGGAAAACAGTATGGAGTTTCCTCAAAAATCTAAAATAGACTCACTCTATGATACAGAAATCACCCTACTAGGTATTTACCCCAAAAATACAAAAATGCTAATTCATAGGAATCACATGCACCCTTTGTTGATAGCAGCATTATTTATAATACCCAAATTATGGAAGCAGCCCAACTTTCCATTGATAGATGAATGGATAAAGAAGTAGTGTGTGTGTGTACATACACATACACAATGGAATATTATTCAGTTACGAATGAAATCCTACCATTTGCAACGACACTAATAGAGCCAGAGTATAATGATGAGTGAAATATATCAGAGAAATACAAGTACTGTAAGATTTCACTTATATATAGAAATTAAGGGGGAAAAATAAATCAGCAAAGGGAAAAAAGAGAGAAAAACCAAGAAAAAGTCTCTTAACTATAGAGAGTAAACTAATGGTTATAGAGAAGAATTGGGTGGGGGGAATTGGTGAAACAGATGATGGAGATTAAAGAGTATACTTATCATGATGAGCACTGGATAATGTTGAATCATTTTACTGTATACCTGAAACTACTATAACTCTATATGTTAACTATAATGGAATTAAAATAAAGTTTTTAAATGGTACACCTTTGAGTCTAATATATCATATCATTGTGCCAATAACATCACAGCATTCTAAATTATTGCTACACTGAAAACAAGGGTACAATATATTTTAGGTAGACTGTAAATTATCATTATTTTAAGGAAAGGGAACTTTTTTGGAATGAGAAAAATGAATTGTTGAGTATAAGGAGTGAAGCAAAAACCATTACACAGTGATTCTCAATATAGATGAGGAACATCTATAGGGTTGTAAATTGACATGAAGGACACCAGAAATTGGCCAACTCAATTCCTATTTCCAATCACCTTTTCCTATCTTCATAATAGTAGATAAAATAATACCCATTTAACTTTTCTATTCTGAGACCAGGGGTGGTCATGTGACATTTCAGACCAATAAGCATAAATATCAGTCTTCCTAAGACTTCTGGGAGGCAATACTTTAAAAAAGATATATACTCTTACTGCTTCCCCCCCACACTCCATTTTACCTGTCTCAAATAATGAGATAATTTCTGAAGTGGTATAACCACTGTGTGTCCATAATTTCCAAGAAAATTGCTGACACCTAATAGCCTTGCATTGTCTATAGCAGCCCTCCTCCAAGATTCTTATGTTAAAAACAAAATAAAAATTCCTATTTAAGTTATTGTATGTTAAGTTCATTGCTCCTTGAATCTAACGGATGTTTCTGAATATAAAAATGGGACTTTAGTTATATGAAACTCCCATGTGTAAGTATTCTGATACGTTCCTTCCCATCCTAATGAGGCATCCCTTATTATAAATCATTGCTTTAGTAACCCACTTATTGATGAGAACATGTTATATCTTTCAGTAGCTATATGTTGGGGGGGTGGCACTCAGCACTAATTTGTTACAAGGTTTTTATAGTAGTTCATATAAAATGGAGAAGGACAACTCTGCAGCATTATCAGTCAAGATATAAAGCAGGGAAATGAAGAAAAGCAATAAATATTAAGAGGACTAAAAGAAATAAATTTTTGGTTTGGGAATTATAGAATTAAGATATTTGAGAACATCAACAGATTATTTTCAGTCATCTTTGGGAAATAGGATTCTGAAACTCATGAAAGCTAAGAGAAACCCAATGCTTACATGAAAACAATTATTATTCAGGTAAAGAGAGTTTAGCTTACAGTCTTTGGTCCAAATAACTTCTAAATTATTTCACAATTTAATTTTAATATATTTTTTTAAAATTGAATAGGTTGACACTTACAGACATTTACCAACCAATATAGAGTTTTAGAACTGGGTAGAAACATGGAAACAACCAAGTTTACTTGTCACATATACAACACTATAATAAAACAGGAGTGGTCTCATTAATCTGTTTGGGTAAAAGAGATATTGTTTGTTCACACCAGCACTGTACTTGATCTCTGAAAGGTATAAACTAGTTTCATACATCTACTCATACATCTGTTTAACAATAAGCTTATAATCAAATAGTAAACATAAATACTAATCAAAAAATCACCTGATGTAAAATTATAACTGTGTTAATCGTGTAGAAAGAAATTTTGGAATACAGTGCTGTAAAATAAAAGTCGATATTATTATTAAGCAATTTGACCTCTGAGGGAGATGAGATAGTATATCACTGGGAAATTCTAAAATTTGACCAAAATCTGTGAAAGTTAGGTAAGAATTACAAGCTGGGGTGTGGTATGGAGAGTTTCAGGCATAGAAAACATATTTGCACATACCTTATAGTGGGAAGGAACAGGGAAATAAGAGAATACAGAAAGCCACTAGGATTGCCATGCAATTAAGGCTGGAAAAGTTAATAATGACTATGATGACTGGTTCAGGATTTGGGGGCCATGTAATAGAATTTGTGTTTATCCTACAGCATTTGGAAAACCATGAAAGATTTATACACAGGATATGATGGATAAGCTAATCAAGATTCAATTCCCTTGTGTTCCTGCCCTTCATTATTCTTAATTTGTGAAAAACAACTCTACCAAAATACTATTAAGAACTACTACTATTTATATATTTATAGTTTATATATAATATATATATTATTATCAAGAAGAATTTAAGTAGGAATAATTTATTTTAATTATCATATTAATAAATCACAGAAATCAATCATCTAAAATAAGTATTAGCAATGTTAAAAAATTAAAATAAAATTAAAAAGAAAAACAACAACAAAAGATCCACACTCAAACTGAAATGAGGAATAAAGTCAAAATTATCACACCAATGCATCAGAAGATATGTATGGGTAAAGGCAGAGTGAATTAATTGAAGAAATAGGGATATCTACTCCTATTGTCTGAGCCTAAACAGCAGGAGCATTGCTTCTTTGCACCTATTGTTTGGTGAGCTAAAATTGAAAAATAATAAATATGCATTAAACTTTAGCTAACTGACTTGAAACGTATCACATCTCAGTGAGCACTATTCTAAGAACGAAATACTACAAATGCCTGACTTATAAACAAATCCAAATTCAATGAAGATGAAATTTTGGAGAATGATAAAGAAAACGGAAGGAAATGAAGTCACAGCTATGGCAGATATATCATTAGCATGAATCATTACTTAAGTGACAGTGCTTTTATTTGTGAAACATTATTTCAGAATGAATGTGATTTACTAAGTGTCTCTTTAATCAGTAGGTCTTAATTTTAAGAAGTAATAAAAAATGCTCCGAACAAAGCCACACATAGAATTTGCTTGGGAAATGGGCGAGAAAAAGTATGAAATATCTGGTTGTCTAAATACTGGCAATGTTTGGCCATACTCTCTTTAATGAAAATCCTGAGAAATGATCCTAAAACCAATGATAGCCTATATAGATTCTAACTTAAGATGCATCAAAATCAAGATACATCCCAAGTTCTTAAGGTTAAGCTTATCTATTCAAATATTGCAAATTGTATCAAGTTGCTTATTGAGTACCAGAAGACTATATGTCTCTATTTGCACACACAAAAAAATAGTTCTATTTACCATTTTTCTAGTAACATCTTCTATAATACAATCATAAAGTATTATTTCTATTTTACATAAGGAAATGAGACTCAGAAAAGTGAAATACTTGCCCAAATTCAGAGACCTGGTAAGCAGTTGGCATAGCTGAATTTGCTTAAAGCTGATTATTTTTAAATTGTTTTTGAACTATTGTTTTAAAAGGGCTACAATCTGAAATGACCTAAATCATAAGTAACAAAATTCTCCCTAAATACTAGCTGCTATTTTAAATGAGAAAACAATATTCAAAACATGGTCATTTTAAAAATATTCTATTATTTGAGAGAGAGACAGAACATGAACAGGAACAGCAGAGGGAGGGGGAGAGGGACAAGCAGACTCCCACAGAGCTAGAAGCTTAATGCAGGGTTGGATTCCAGGACCCTGAGATCATGACCTGACACTTAACCGACTGAGCCATCCAGGTGGCCCTCAGAATATGGTCATTTAAAATAAAGTCCTGTTTATAACCAAATACTTCCCCTAAAATTAAGATTATAATTTAAATCTATACTACCATCTTAATATTGGAAGATTGGATACTTACAGAAGGAATCTTTGAAATATGATTTTTTAAAAGTACCTTATGCTGAAATTAAGGTTTTCAGTATATGTGCTGCTGAAGCGAGCACAAAATTAAGGTTTTCAAATAAGTGTATCCTAATGGAAGTTGTCTTAGCTAAAGACATAGAACCCAAATTTGCCAAGAGAGCTCTAAAGGTGCACACACTAGAGATAACCTCAAGCTATTGTAACCAATTCAAACAGAAAACAATTTAATTAGCTAGTTATTCCTTAGCTGGGATCTAGTGCATTAAGAAATTAAATACATATGTATTAAGTATGGGTAGAAGACTCCATGTTCTGAAATACATCCTGATATGACCAAATGCTGCAAAGAAAACTTTGTGGAAATTCTGAACTGCTCAACTATTACCAGTCTTAATCCCTCTGAACAGGGACATACATTCACACCTGCCTGTCACATACACAAGCATGCTACTACACCTGTACACACACCTCTGCCCTCCAATCCTCGTTCTATTCATTTCTTTCCTTGTCTCCTGTAGGTCTGTATGTCCAAGTGATTTCTGGCTCTCACAAAGAAACTCAGATTCCATCCCCACAACAAGGGAATGGTTGAGACCAGAACTAGTCACTAGAATTTTAAATTCTAGTGAAGCAGCAGTGATAACGAGCCCACTTGCTTCAGTTTCTCACATCAATTATAAGCCAGTAGTACAAATGTGGGAATCCTTGGTGCGAATGTACTCTTCATTGGCTCATTGAAATGTATGAGATTTTGCTGAAAATTTCAGGTAACTGAGGGACTAGTTTATTTCAGTAAGTCATTTATATTAAGACCACTTAACTGGGATGCTTGGTAGATCAGTGTTTGAGTGCCTGCCTTTGGCTCAGAGTGTGATCCCAGTTTGGGGATCAAGTCCCACATCAGGCTCCCTATGAAGAGCCTGCTTCTCCCTCTGCCTATGGCTCTGCCTGCCTCTGTCTCTCTCATGAATAAATAAATAAAATCTTTTTTTTTAATAAATAAAATCTTAAAAAAAACTTAAAACTGAATATACTCATTGGTTTAACTTGTAGGAAGATAAGCTATTTATTTGTTTTGTGAGTTAATTTATTTGCATTTGTAAGTTAATTTGTTATTTTTAAGTTAATATTCTTACCCATCTTCAGCACCTGCCAAATAGCTCTGAATATTTTGGTGTTGCAGGAAGTTTTTAAGAGTTTTTAGAATAGGTTTAGAATTTTTTATTTACATACTATCCCCTGGATCAGCAACATTAATTTAAAATTTACTAATAAAGAAACAAAAAATAAACTAGTTTTACCATATTAATTACACTCAGAGTATACTATTGTATGTTGATAATCTAACATACTGTAATTCACAAGACTGTCACAGACTTTAGAACATGTAACACTGCATGAAATTCACTGCTACTTAAATATTAAAAACCATACACTCTAGTGGATAAATAAAACTAGTCATAGTGATATTTCTTATTAAAATGATCAATAAGAGAAACAGTATAGTTATTTACATAGATATCCACCTCTCCAATCCTAATACTGTACTGTTAAAATGCCTTAATTGGGTAGAAAAAAAGCTATTAGCAAAGAAAGCCCATCAAAAAATTTTCTAACATTAAAAATCATAAATAATGCCTTGTAGACAAGTATCTAAGTGAAAATAAATTCATAATCCTTCAATTTCTCCAATCAAAACTGAAGGGCTTTAGTCTTTGCTGATAGTAGCTACAGCTTACAGATAGAACATTTTATTCAGGTGGAAAAAATCTTTAATTCCATAGTTCTGGATTTTCATTGCATTTTGCTAAATATGTACAGAATATTTTTTTCCAAGTTTACCAACTTAATATTTCTGAATATGTAAAAAAGGAATTGTTCAACTTTTTTATAATGTTAGAATAACTTTGATATCAAAACTTGAAAAGGATAGCACAAATCAAAAATATATTTTTGTTTTTTAAATTTGTACTTACTTTTAAGAATAATAATAAGGGATCCCTGGGTGGCGCAGCGGTTTGGCGCCTGCCTTTGGCCCAGGGCGCGATCCTGGAGACCCCGGATCGAATCCCACGTCAGGCTCCCGGTGCATGGAGCCTGCTTCTCCCTCTGCCTATGTCTCTGCCTCTCTCTCTCTCTCTGTGACTATCATAAAAATAAAAAAAAAAATTAAAAAAAAAAAAAGAATTCATTAAATAAAAAAAAAAAGAATAATAATAAATGTCATGTAATTAGACATAAAATTGCTGAACAAAATGTCAGGAACTAAATTCATAATGTTCATCAATATGGTAAAAAGCATGTGACAAAATTAAATTGATATGGTAAAAGCATATGATAAAATTCCACCATATACATACTAAAAATTAACAAACCAGAATGAATAGCATCCTTAATACATGAAAGTGTGTCTGTAGAAATATCCACAACAAATATTTTACTTATGTGACATTCACTTAAAACTAGGTGAAATAGTATTGTGTCTTGGAGGTCCTTGAATATCTAAGTGAAGTTTAAATTTTTATTTTAATGGTATCTAAGTGTATATGGCATATTTTTTAGCCAGGGTTAATACATATGTCTTCATATACATACATTAAGTACATATATAAAAAGTTATAATATAATATATCCAGTGTGTGTATATGTTTGTGGAAGTATATATTATAAATGATATGCTAAGTATATAGTATAAACACTTATATTGATAACTATCTGTTGTACACTAAACCTGCATATTACCATTCACAAATCTCCACATTTGAGATATGAACAACTGTTTGAAGACAAATATTGGTAATGAGCAATTGTGCTAAAAGAGCTAGTTGGTACAACCTGAAAGTACAAAGTTGTTGAATTTCCATGGAATAAATATTGATCTTTGGGCAACAAGAGGCAAGTAATATATGGAAGATATATTCATTTTATTTTTATTTATCTCTCTTGTTATTTGTTCTGAAATATGGTTTATGTACCACCTGTCCAAGATTTCCTGAAAGGCTAGTAAATTGTTTTGTCTCTTTATAGCTTATGAAGTAGTATCTTCACCAAAAACTCATCATCTTCTCACTCCACTCTGGACCTTCCTGCTTTAGTTGCATTGCCTGAGGTCAAAACTCCCAGGAAAGTAATAGTTCTTAAATTTTCTTCATGCTCAGCTTTCCAGGAAGCCCAAAATACCCCCGTGTGTACCAGAAGTGACTTGACTCCTTTTGATGATTCTGGCAGCTTTGGACAAAAGAAAAAGGAGACGATAAATAGTTGCTTTGATCTGTGGTCCCAAAAGTGAAGGGCATCAATAGCAGTTTTAAACAGAACCTTTCACAGCAATGGGGAGCCACATGTTGAAAATCAAGCACAGAATTTGCTTTTGAGTTTAAGTGAATTGCACGGAAGCCTAAACACTCACCCTAAGATACTCATATATCCACATGAGAGCTTGATAGAAAAAGAAGTTAATCCCCAAACTTGGTATTACACACCTGGGTAATTAAGCCTAAGAATGTTGAGTGTTCAGATCCTCCTAAATTTTTCAGGCTAACAAAAGAAATTTTCTTTTCCCCATAAAGCAGAAAAGTCTTTGCTCACAGGAAGACATTTCAAATTTCTCAAATCATACCCTTTCCTAAGATGATGGTGCTTGTTCTCATGATCTGCTTGTGCCTTCTTTATTCCCATCAATAGATTTATAATAATAAGGTTTATATAACAGCATAATCTAAGTAAAGAAATGCATAGTATTTCTTACATAATAAGAAGAAACAGCATATGTCCCCAAATAACTGAAATATCTAGCTAATATAAACCAGAAATCCTAAGAATTAAATGTATATGAGTACCTTGAAAGTTTTGGATATAGGAAAGTAAAATAAAAGGTAGAGTTTATTGACACGGGAGAATTCCTCTGTAATTTGTGGCAAAAATACTGAGAACTGGTTTTATTATACTGCTAAGATGGTTTCTTGAATTTGGGCACAATAACTCCTTCAGATGGAAGTGAATTCACTTCATGCAATAACTGCCTACTAACTTGAACGAACACAGAAAATAAAGAATGTTGATAAAAGCAACTATGTAGGTGAATATATAAGACAGTATAAATGTTATATTTATTTGTAATGCATTTTTTCTCCCATATGGTTAAAACAACTAGATAAAGTAATGATTACAAATCTGTGTTGATGGGCTTACCAGTAATGAATATATTATCTTATTCATACATAATAACAAAAAGATGGAAGAGAGAATGGAAATCTATAGGCACAATTTTTTCTGCTACTATGATTCAGTTGATTTTAATATGAACTAGACTGTAATATATATAAATCAATCAACTTTCTTTTTAAAACTGTTTGATTTACCAAACAAGTGAGCAGAAAGAGAATATCTCTTACTATTCTAACATCTTGCATTAGTGTACTGGATTTGCTACAGGTGATGAACCAATATCAATTTATTATTACTAACTATGGTCTATAGTACATGTTGAGGTTCACAGTTTCTGTCATACAGATCTATGAGTTTTGACAAACACAATGTCATGGATCCACCATTATAGTATAACACAGAATAGTTTTGCTACTCTAATATTCTCTCATATTTATTCTTCCATCCCTGAAACTTGACAACTGGTGATCTTTTTACCATCTTCATAGTTTTTCCTCCCTCACAATGTCATATAATTAGAATGGAGAGCATATAGTCTTTTTCAGTCTGGCTTCTTAAATTTAATATGCACTTAAGTGTCCCCCCATGCCTTTTCATGACTTGATACCTCATTTCCTTTTATAATATTCCACCATATGAGTGTACCACAGAATGTTTATCCATTCAACTATTGAAAAAAAATTGGTTATCTCTAATTCTGAGCCATTATAAATAAAGGAGCTATACACATCTGTGTGCAAAAAGCAAAAGATGAGGTAATATTTCACAATTCATTCTATGAGACCAATATTACTCAAATACCAAAGCCAAAGCAAGAGAACACAAGAAAACTATAGACCAACACCTTTCCTCCAACAAATAAAGATAAATAATCTTCAATACCATTCTAGCCAACTCTTTTCACCAACATATAAAAAAATTACATCACATTCCAATGAGGCTTTATACTAGAAATGCAAGTCTATTTTATATATATAAAATCCATCAATGTAATATACCATATTAATAAAGGACACATTCCATATGATCACATGCATAGAGAAAAAGCATTTTTACAAAACACAATATATCTTTAGGATAAAAATACTTACCAAAATAGGAATACAAAAACACTCCCTCAACATAGTAAGAGATTTCTTCTTCTTTTATTACTACTACTTCTACTACTACTACTACTACTACTACAAATGAATGGATGAATAAAAACCTCTGATAGCTAATATCAGATTAAAGAGTGAATGCTTCCACTCTAAGATCATGTTAGAGGGACTAGACAAAGATGTTTGCTTTCACTGCTTTTAGTCTACATTGTACTGAAGGTTCTAGCCTGGGAAATTTGAAAAGGAAAACAAATAAAAGACGTCATGATTAGAAAGAAAATATTCCATCTCTACTTACAAGTGCCATAATTTTATAGAGAAAATCCCAAAGAATCCACAAGAAAACTACTATAGCTAACAGAAAAGTTCAGCAAGTTTGTAGGATACAAAATAATGCAAAAAATGTATTTATATACACCTGGTAATGAAAAAGCAATTCTACTTGTACTAGTATCAAAGAGAATAAAACACTAAGGTATAAATTTAACCAGAGAAATTCAAGACTTACTTATGTACTGAAACTGCAAAATATTTTTGAGAGGAGTATTTTGAAAGGAATTTTTGAAAGG
This sequence comes from Canis lupus baileyi, assembly GCF_048164855.1. Classification (NCBI taxonomy): domain Eukaryota; kingdom Metazoa; phylum Chordata; class Mammalia; order Carnivora; family Canidae; genus Canis; species Canis lupus. The sequence goes on from NC_132839.1 coordinate 17,946,505, forward strand.
AATATATATATTCAAAATATATTTGAAAGAAGACCTAAATAAATGAAAACATACTCCATATACATATAGAAGACTTACCAAAATGGCAATATACCTCCAATTCATGTACAGATTCAACAGAATCTTATCAAAATCCTAGCTACTTTTTTTTTTTTTTTTTTTTTTTTTTTTAGAAACATACAAAAATTCATGTGGAAATGCAAGGGACTAAATAAGAGAATCTTGAAAAGGAAGAATAAAGTCTGAAGATTCATCACTCTCAATTTCAAAACTTCCTATAAATCTACAACAATTAAGGTTATCTGGTACTGACATAGGAATAGATATATAGATGGCTAGAATTAAACTGTAAGTAGGTTAATTAACCTATGTATTTATGGTAAACTAATTTTGATAAGGGTGGGGCCACAGTCCAAGATGGAGTTGTAGGAAGACCCTAAACACACAACTCCAGGTATATACCATATCTACATTACTTATAGAGCAATGCCTCCTAGAGAACTGAAGCCTAACTGAACAGATTCTGCAAAACAAAAGATAGAGACAACAGTAAGAATAACAAGAAAGAAGTAGGCATGGTATTGAAGCATAGCAATATTTACATCAGACAATATATGGACACTAAACAAGGACAAAAACAATAAACAAAAAGGGCATTATATAATGATAAAGGGGTCAATCTGACAAAATGATATAAAAATTGTATGTATCTATGTACCCAACTTAGGAGCACCTAAATATATAAAGTAAACACTAACAGAAATAAAGGGAGAAAGTGAAGGAGATACAACAATAGTACTGTATTATTACTTACATCCCACTTACATATATGTATAAATCATCCAGGTAGAAAATCAATAAGGAAATAGGGTCTTTGAATGACACATTTGACCAAGTAAACTTAAGAGTTTATACAGAAGATCCCATTTGAAAACATTTTTTTCAAATGCACATGGAACATTCCCTAAGATACATGACATGTTAAGCTACAAAACAAGTCTCAATAAATTTAACAATGCTTAAATCATATCAAGCATCTTTTCTGACCACAGTGGTATGGAATTATAAGTCAATTATAGGGAAAATCAGGAAAAAAAACAAACATGTGGAAGTTAAACATGATACTAAAAACCAAATGAGTCAACCAAGAAATCAAATAGAAAATAATGAAATACATGGAGACAAATGAAAATGAAAACACAACAGTCCCAAGTCTTCAGAACACAGCAAAAGCAGTTTGAAGAGGAAAATTTGTAGCAATACAGGCCTACCTCAAGGAATAAGAAAAATCCTAAACTATCTAACCTTATGCCTAACAGAACTAAAAAAGAGCAGAGACCAAAGTAAGCAAAAAGAAAGAAATAATAAAGATCAGAGTGAAAATAAATGAGATAAAAACCAAAAAAGAAATGATCAATGAAAACAAAAGTTAATTCTTTGGAAAGATAAATAAAATTGGAAAATCTGTAGCCAGACCTATCAAGAAAAAGAGAAGACCCAAATAAAGTCAGAAAATAAAGAAGAGACATAAAGAAATAAAAGCATTACAGAAACTACTACAAAAAATTATATGCTAACATGTTAGACAACCTAGATGAAATACACAATCTTCCCAAACTAAATTGAAACAAAGAGAAAATCTAATCAGATGAATTACTTGTAACAAAATTGAATCATTGATCAAAAAACTCTGAACAAACACAGCCCAGAACTCAATGAGTTCACAAGTAAATTCAACCAAATATTTAAGGAAGAATTAATATCCATTCTCCTCAACTCTTCCAAAAAATGTAAGGAGCAGGAAAACTTAAAAATTCATTCTATGAAGTTAGTTTCACCCTGGTACTTAAACCAAACACACACACACACACACACACACACACACCACACACACACACACACACACACACACACAAAGAACTATAGATTAAAATATCAGATGAATGTAGATGCAAAAATCCTCAACAAAATATTAGCAAACTTCATTTAACAGTACATTAGGGGATCCCTGGGTGGCTCAGTGGTTTGGCGCCTGCCTTTGGCCCAGGGCACGATCCTGGAGTCCCGGGATCGAGTCCCACGTCAGGCTCCCAGCATGGAGCCTGCTTCTCCCTCCTCCTTTGTCTCTGCCTCTCTCTCTCTCTATGTCTATCATAAATAAATAAATAAATCTTAAAAAAAATAAAATAAAAAAAAAACAAAAAAACAGTACATTAGAAGGTTCATCCACCAAGATCAAGTGCAAAGGAATGCAAGGATGGTTCAATATTTGCAAATCAACAAATGTAAAAGACATCAATAACATTTAGGATAAAAATCATTTAATTACCTCAATAGATGCAGAAAAAGCAGTAGACAAAGTATGATATCCATTCATAATAAACAATATCAACAAAGTGGGCCTAGAGGAAATATATCTCTACATAATAAAGGCTATATTTATTAAACCCACAACTAACATCATACTCACTGTTGAAAAACAGAGCTTTCCCACTAAAATCAGGGACAAGAGAAGGATATCCATTCTTGCCACTTTTATTCAACACACTACTGGAAGTCCTAGTTGCAGCAATCAGACAACAAAAAGAAATAAAAAGCACCCAAATTGACAAGGAAGAAATAAAACTTTCACTATTTGTAAATGACATGATACAGTATATGGAAAACCCAAAACACTTTTAGAAGTAATAACTCAATAAAGTTGCACAATACACAATTAATATGCATAAATCTGTTGTATATTATCTAATAATGATAAGGTGAGAGAAAGAGAAATTAAGAAAATAATTTCATTGGGATGCCTGGATGTGGTTGAGAATCTTGCCTTCAGCTCAGGGCATGATCCTGGGGGCCTAGGATCGAGTCCCACATCAGCTTCCCCACAGGGAGCCTCCTTTTCCCCCTCCCCGTGTCTCTGCTTGAGTCTGTCTCTCATGAATCAATAAATAAAATCATTAAAAAATAATTTCATTTACAACTGAACCAAAAAGAATAAAATATCTAGGAATAAACTTAACCAAGAAGATGAAATACCTGTACTTTGAAAATAATAAGACACTGATGAAAGCAAGTGATGATGACACAAATGGAAAGATATTTCATACTTGTGGATTAGAAGAATTAATGTTGTTAAAATGCCCATACTACCTAAAACAATCTACAGATTTGATACAATCCCTATCAAAATACCAACAGCATTTTTCAAAGGACTATAATAAATAACTTAAAATTTGTATGGAACTACAAAGGACTCTGTATAGCCAAAGCAATCTTAAGAAAGAACAAAGCTGGAGATATAACAATCCCAGATTCTGAGATACTTCACAAAACTGTAGTCATTAAAACAGTATGGCACTGGCATAAAAATAGATACATAAAGAGAACAGAATAGAGAGCCCAGAGAGAAACCGTCACTTATATGGTTAATTAATCTCTAACAAAAGAGGCAAGAATATACAACAAGGAAAAGACAATCTCTTTAATAAGTGATTGTAGGAAAACTAAATGAAACTAAGCCACTTTCTTGCAACATATATAAAAATAAACTCAAAATGTATTAAATACCTAAATGTGAGACTTGAAACCATAAAAATCAAGCAGAAAACATAGGTCATAATCTCTTTGACATTAGTCTTATCAACAAATTTCCTAGATGTGTCTTCTGAGCAAGGGGAAAAAAGCAAAAATAAACTACTGGAACCACACCAAACTAAAAAAAGCTTTTATACAGTGAAGGAAGCCAATAAAATGAAAAGGCTATCTACTGAATGGGAGAAGATATTCACAAATTATATTTCCCATAAGGGGAAGTATCCAAAATAGCCAAAGGGGTTAGTATTCAAAATATATGGAGAACTTATACAATGCAAACACATACACCAACACCCACACACAAAGAAACAAATGATCTAATTTAAAAATGGACAGAGTACCTAAATAGACATCTTTCCAAAGAACACATACAGATAGCCAATACACAAATGAAAAGATGCTCAATATTACTCATTATTAAGGAAATGCAGATCAAAACCACAATAAAGTATTACTTTACACCTTTTGGAATAACTAGTATCAAAAAGACAAGAAATAACAAGAGTTGGTGAAGAGATACATAAAAAGAAACCCTTTGGGGATCCCTGGGTGGCGTAGCGGTTTAGCGCCTGCCTTTGGCCCAGGGCGCGATCCTGGAGACCCAGGATCGAATCCCACGTCGGGCTCCTGGTGCATGGAGCCTGCTTCTCCCTCTGCCTGTGTCTCTGCCTCTCTCTCTCTCACTGTGCCTATCATAAGTAAATAAAAATTAAAAAATAAAAAAAATAAAAATAAAATCTTTAAAAAAAAAAAAAGAAAGAAACCCTTTGTGCACTGTCCTGGGGAGTGTAAATTGGTATAGTTACTGTGAAAAACAATATGGAGGTTCCTCAGAAAACTAAAAATATAAATACCATATAATCCAGTAATTTCATTTCTGGCTCCTAAAACATATACACATTCCTATGTTTACTGCAACATTACTTATAATAGCCAAGATATGGAAGCAACACAAGTATCTAATGATGAGTGCATAAAAATGTGGTATATATACCTACATACATGCATACAATGGAATATTACTCAGTTATAAAAAATAATGAGATCTTGCCATTTACAACAACATGGATGAACATAGATAATATTATATTCAGTGAAATAAATCAGAGAAAGCCAAATACTATAATTTCACCTATAGGTAAAATCTAAAAGAAAATCCAAATGAGTAAACAAACAATGAGCAGAAACAGATCTATAAAGACCAAACTTGTGGCTGCCATAGGGAAAAGAGAGAACATGGCCAAAATGGGTCTAAGGGAGTGAGAAGCATAGGCTTCCAGATATGGAATGAATAAGTTACGGGGATGAAAATGACAGCACAGGGAACACAGTCCCTGGTATTGTAATAATGTTGAATGGTGACTGATAATAGCTACATCTGTGGTAGCATATGGTAATGTATAGATTAGCCAATCACTATGTTATACATCTGAAAATAACATATGTCAACCAAACTTCAATTAAATTTTTTTTCGAAAAGTAAGCCCCGATAATTCAATGAAAAAGAACTGTTTTTTTTTTTCAAGTTACAGTTTGTAGCCAATTGGATATCCACATGTAAATGAAAGAAGATGTAATCTTTTATCACAGTATATGCAAAAATTCAAAATGAATCAAAGGTATGAGATTATTATTATAAAACTCTAAGTATAAAACATCGGTATTAATGTCTGTAAACTTAGATCAAGCAATGGATCCTTAAATAGGACACCAAAACCAAAAGCAACCTAAGGGGAAAAAAATAGACTAATTTGGCTTCATCAGATTTTTACACTTTTGGGCTTCAGAGTACACTCTCCAGAAAGTAGAAAGAAAATTCACAGAATGAGAGAAAATATTTTCAAATCCTGTATCTTATAGGGATCTAGTATCCAAAGTATTTAACTATTAGAACTAAACAGTAAGAAGTCCAATAACTATCATAAAATGGACAAGATATTTGAACATAATATTCTTTTTTTTCAAAGAAGATGTGCAAGTGGATAATAGATATATTCAATATCATTAGGGAAATATAAATCAAAACCATAATGAGATACTATTCTACAAATACTAGGATGTTTATAAAGGGACAAACAGTAACAAGTGTTGGCAATCATGTGGAAAAATAGGAACTTTCCTATTTTGCTGGTCAGAAAATAAAATAGTGCAACTAGTTTGGAAAGCAGTTTGGCAGGTCCTCAAAAATTTAAACATAAAATTACAATATGATCCAGAAATTCTACTCCTACATATGTATCTAAGAGAATTGAAAGCACATGTCCATATACAAACTAGTTAAATGTTTTTAAGACTACTATTCCCAGAAAAGTGAACACAATTCAAAGATCCATCAACTGATGATGGCACAAAAAAATGTAGCCTTTCCATATAATAGAATATTACTTAGCCAAAAGAACAAGTAATAATCCATGATACAACACGGATGGACCTTTAAAACATTATGCTAAGTGAAAGGAGCCAGGTATAAAAGACCACATATCACACAATTATTTTTGTATGAAATGTTTACAATAGGCAAACCCACAAATACAGAAAAGAGCTTATTGCTTCAAAGGCCTGGAGGGATGGAGGAGTAAATGCTAATAGGTATGGGATTTATTTTTCAGGTGATAAAAATATTCTGGAATTTGATAGCTGTGACAACTATACCAGTTTGTGAATATACTATACTCCACTGAATTGTATGCTTTAAAAGGGTGAGTATTTTAATATGTGAATTATATTTCAATTTAAAAATACTGAAGCTACTGGAGCCATTACGAAAGAAGTCAGTAAGAATGCAGTTATGGGGATTTGGGGGAGCATGTGCATACATCACTGCTGAAGCTCTGGACTATTTTGAAGTTATTTCAATAGGGGGCAGCAAATGATGCCAAACTGGAGGAAAAATTATAATTAACAGTCACTCCATTCTCTTGGCTAAACCAGCTGAGTCATTCTTGAATGAAAAAAAGAAAAAAGATATTCTTCATCTATTCCTATATAGCTCTGGATTAAAACATTGAAATATTTGATAAAGCAACATAACATGTCTTAAATGCTGAGTGACAAGAATACAGCTTGGTTCTATGTTTCAAAAATCTTATGGCCTAAGAGGTAAGGCAGATTGTGTTTAACATAAACATTCTACACCCTTGCAAAACTGTTTGTATCACTATTCTGCAATTTATAGCAAAGGTCCTAAGACTGTCAAGAAGTAATTGGAGTTGAAGTCGGTATGCACTTTGCATTAATGAGTTTCCATAGCAGTATATATCTGAAAGTCTCAAAATAGAAGAGAAACTATCAGAGGAATTTGGCGATAACTAATGTTTAGATGGTTTTTGATGGTTATGTTAATATAAGGAATGTAATACTACAGAAAAGTCTCACTATGAATTCTGGGGATCAGGAGCCAAATTCCAGCCACGAGGAACACCTGAAAGAAAACATGTTCAAAATTATCCTTAAATTTAGGAATTGCTTGTTGGGAAGCAAGGCAATAGCTCAGAGATAGGACAGCAAGAAGGTGACACAGCTCCTCGAATCTGTATACAATGTCAAAATGAGCCCAGTATTAAATCTGATTCTCTCAAGCTACTAGTATTGAGGTACATGAAGAATCATGTCTTATTCACTATTTGTCACGCCTTCATCAACTGTTGAGGCTGGTCACAGAGTGGCCAGTCAATAACTATTTATTGAATAGATAAAGTGACCTCAGCAGTGACAGAGGGATGGGAGAGGGGGACTACTACTATATTTAACTATCTTCATGCAGCCAGTCCTTTTAAAGATACTAATAGCTTTCATGAAGTCAATAAATATAGTGTTGAAAATTATTCCTTAATTTCTGCAATTTACTATGAAGAATCAAGTCATTCAGTGACCCTTCAATGTGGCCTCAGGCTTCACCATAATTCTAGAATAGTTAACAAAGACCTTCCAAAGCTAATGGAGCCATTTGGCCTAGACTCCTCCATCCACAGAGCATTCTAAATGCAGCCTACCCACATGTATAGGCTATTAAAATAATGGCATCAAAGTAAAATTCACCCTATCATTTTATGCTAAATTCCCTACATTTCCAAAATTATATTAATTGCCAGTAGCCAAATAGTTACTTGGGTGTTTATTAAAGTATATTGATCATATTGATGGTGTCATGTATGTTTTGACAACCTAAGACCTAGTATGTTGTGATTTTGCTAGAATATTATTTATTGAGTAGAGTCTCCAGGGGATGGAGGTGTTGGATGGGGAGCCATAGTTCAACAAGGATAGTAAGGTAAAGTGTGATAAAGAATTTTTTTTTCTTTTTTTTTCCTCACAGGTGCTAGAGGCATTCCAGGGCATGCCTGAAAAAATCAAGATCAAGTCAGGGTGCAGGCAGAGAGTAAGCTGCAGGATCTGGGATACCAGCTTTTATGAGGATCTGCAGGCGGAGTACTTTTGGTTGTTCCTTGCCTAGGGCCATATTGGTCAATTCAATCCCAAAAATGCGGGGCTTTTTTGTAAACTTCACATGAATCTTATTTAAGAGGCACACAAAGGAAGAAGATGGGGGACAATTCATGCCGAAGAAGCTGTTTATGTTCAGGGTGTCACAGAAGTCATAGCAGGAATTTATATTTCCCTGTGATTCTGCTGATTGTTACCTAGGGATGCACTTGAGGGAGGGGTTAGTGTCAGTGTGAGGCCCCTGCAGGCTGGTTAGCCACATACAATGGATGCCAAGTCACCAATACTATGGAGGAGTTTAGCTAGACGCTCAACAATGTAGATGCCTTTTCAGTTGAGGCAGTGGCCTAAAGAACAGGAGAGGATGATCTGTGTGAAAGCGCAGTTGTCAGTTTATCTAAATTTTACTGTCTTAACATCAGCTTTTAGTGTTTTTTTTTTTTTTTTTTTTTTTTTTTTTTTTTTTTTTTTTTTGAATCACAAGAGTTGAGGACACAATTAAAATGCATTACTTAATCATTGGTAAGACCCTCCTTGATATTGCCAACCAACTTCTTTGGCTAAGTGATTATATTGACATGAGAAAATCCATGGAAGTTATAGCTACCAAGGAAATAATAGCCTGATTTCTCCTTGCTGTATAACATCCATAATAAACAGGAGATAATAAAGTTGTGATTGCTATAGTTCTCGGTAAGAATTTATTCCTCTAATAAAATGTTTAAAGACCAAGAAATTAAATAATTCTCTTTGATATATTAAAATTATTCCTACATTGAAAATTACCATGTATTCATGTATTCATTCAACAAATTTGTATTAAGTATCTACTAAGTGGCAGGCACTTAGCGGCATATATAGGAGAGAAGAAACAGTGAGTGTATTATCTATAATGGTATATTTTCAGCAATGTTTAAAATCTTTTTGAACATCATGAATGTCAAGAAATGATTAACAGATTTTGGAATAAGCACTGTATAAGAAAATCTCAGATTTGCCTGTTTTTCAAAGAATAGTCATATTTTACAAGGCATGTGAATAAGATAATCAAAAATTTTTAATCTTTTCCTTTTTAATGCCTTACTTGCTGACTAACCAACAGTGTCAGACACTTACACACACTTTTTTCCCAATTCTGCCCTAGACTTGCTCCTCCTTATGTTTGAATTTGGGTGATAGTTTTCAAGAAGTTTTTCTATAGCCCCACTCAAAAATAAGTACTATAAATACTGGAATATTTTTTTATGACATGGGCATTTGGGTCGAGGTTTAGTCACAGTATCATCTGTTACCAAGGCACTAATCAAGTTTTCTTTCTGCATTATCTATCCATTAAAAATCTATCAGGACAAAATCTATAAGAACAAAAATAAATAATTCAAAGGCAGTGTATGAGTTGGAATATTTTACGCTATAAACATATAGCGTCATGAATATAGTACAAACCAAACCAATAAAACACCTTTAAAAACTAGTGGTTTACTTAAAGCTTTCAGTGAATCTGTTTGCAAAGATAAAAATCACTGACATTGAATCAAGTATATAAATATGGACTTTCTTATATTAAGGTTTGCTTAATAGGATATATTCTTACATGTTTCCCAAAACCTTTGACTCTGTATATACTCTAATGTTACATAACAAAGCATCAAGGTGCATAAGAAAGAGCATTAGACCAAGAGTCAGGACTTCAGGTTTGTGTGAACTTGCACATGTGTTTTTAGGTCTCTGATTCCAATCTGTGATGGTTTTTGTGTGTGTCACCTTGCCTGGGACACCTAGATAGCTGGTAAAATATCATTTCTGGGTGTGTCTGTGAGAGGGTTTCTGAAGAGATTAATAATTGAATTAGAGAACTGAGCAAAGCAAAGGCCCCACATTAATATGTTTGAGCATCATCTAATACCTTGAAGGCTCAAATAGAATAAAAAGGTAGAGGAATGGTGAATTATCTCACTATCTGTTTGAACTGGGTCATCCATCTTCTCCTGCCCTCGGACATCAATGATTTTCAAGCCTTGGGATTCAGACTGGATTTACACCATCTACTCCACCTCACTTAATTCCCAGACCTTCAAACTCAGACTGAATTACAGTACAGTTCCCAGTTGGGAACCTTCCCGGTTCCTGGCTTGGAAAGGGCACACTGTGGGACTTCTCAGCCTCCATAATCACAGAAAACAATTATGTGATAAATCTCTCTTTCAATGGGAGAAATACCAGCACACCTCAATTTATTGCGCTTCGTTTTATAGCACTTTGCAGATACTGCTTTTTTAACAAATTGAAGGTGTGTGGCAGCCCAGTGTCAACCAGTCTATTGGCACCATTTTTGTCATAGCATTTGCTCACTTCATATCTCTGTGGCTCATGTTGATAATTCTCACAATATTTCAAACCATTTTATTACTATTATATTTTTATAATGATCTGTGATAGTGATTATGACTCACTGAAAGCTCACATAATGCTTAGCATTTCTTAGAGTATTTTTTAATTAAGGTACATATGTTGTTTTTTAGACATAATGCTGTCTCACACTTAAGACAGTACAGTATAATACACACTGGCAAACTAAAAATGTATGTGACTTGCTTTATTATGTATGATATTTGCTTTATTGCAGTTGTCTGGAACTGAAGCCATAATATTCCAAGGTATTCCTGTATATCTTGCTGGTTCCATTTCTCTGGAGAACTAGACTAATTCATAGTCCAAGGAATTTACTAAGAGCATGCTCAAGTTCCTTCCAGTTCTAAAGTTTGATGATAGTCATGATACAATGGCCACTTCTTTTATGTTAGAAGTTTCTAATCACCACCTACAGCATAAAGGTCGTATTTACCCAAAGTAATCTAGTTCCTTCTTGATGTGATGTAAGCTATTTGTAGGATTCATTTCTAGTCTCTGTCACATGCAGTGTCGCACACACACTCCAGAGTTTTTCTAAGTGCTCAGATATTCAGAGGGCTTCAGCAACATGAGGGATCTCAATGCTACCTGGACTGCAATTTTGTGATCAATATTCCAGCCTGCTTTTTGAGGATTTCATGATAAACCTAAGCTATTTTCTCTTGTCTCATTAAAAGGGATTATAAAACCAAAGTTTAACTTGAAGGGTAAATATACTCTCTTTTAAACAGAAAGTAATATTATATTCTAATTATTGAGACACTTATCATGTTTGCTATCCCTATTGATTTTTTTTACATCATTATCTTGAAAAATCTTTCCAGCCATGACCCACTGGAAGATGAAGTCTAAACATGAAATTTCAAAGTTCATAGGTACTTTGGGGATGCTATACCACTCAGCCTGATGTAGATTAATAGCCTCAGATAATTGAAAGGGCATTTACATTAGGTGGTTTCTCAAGGATACTGAACCCATCAAATTACATGAGAAGTGACTGCAAAAAGTAACTCTACATGGCTCAGGACAATTACCGGATTCATATCAATGGAGGTTGCATGGAATCACAATTGTTAACAATTGTTTGCACTGAAATCATACTGTCCTCCCCCTACTCCTAAGATTGGCATGATGACTGACTATCTCAATGTGAATATAGGACTTCCCTCAGATACCTTGACATTTAAGATTTTATAATTGACTGTTTGCTATTCTGTATATTCCTGTCTTCGTTATACTCTGTCAAAGTACTTTCTCTTCCTGAAGTCCTCTTCCAGCTTAAAATCTTGTCTTCATATCCCTCACATGTACCCACTTAATTTACTTCTCTGCCCCTACCTACAAATGAGATTGTACACTCATATTTGTCTCTCTCTTTGCCCTCATTAGAAGCAAAACCACAGCACTTGCAGTGCCTTAAAGCACTTATTGGACACCTGCCTTCTGCTTTATAATGGTAGTCTCCCAATCCAAAGAAGGAACAGTGCTGTCTTTCTTAGTATCCCAAACCTACCTCACAAGGTGGCTCATGGGAGACATTCAAATAATGTATCTGAATTGCTTTATGCTACAAATGGGGAAACTGAGACTCAGAGAGATATCAAATAGCCTCCCAAAGCCATTCAGCTGATTTGCCGGCAGAACTAGGAGTCCCCATTTTTCTAGGTTTATCAATCTTCTACCGAACTATATACCACATTAGGTGATAAAGTTGGTCTATGTATATCCCAGTTATTGTACTTAATCCTTTTTCTTCTATTGTTTATAAAATAACAGCCTGAGTAGACTTCTCCTTAAATTCCTGAAAAACAAAACCTACCACCATATATAAATCTGCCACCTTTGCCCCTAGTCTTTATACTCATTTTGCACACTTAGGAATCTTGCTTGTGCTCTCAGAGTTAAGGAATCTCTCCGTTCTGATTGCCTGAGTATCTGCCCCACTGCCATTAACCGTATAATCCCAAAGCAGCCAGAAAGCAAAATTTCACTTACTACGTATTTTATCTTTTATTGATACACAGTGTGATTATACCTCTGAAGAGGTAATGCTCCAGAAATATTAGGCATGTTCATTTGAGATCCATGAGCCATTTCAGATGATAAAAAAAAGTACCACTTTATGGAATTTGAACCAGCCCATTAACTTTGCATTGCATAAAACTATCAGGTTAGGATTTTTAATTGAACAGGCTTGAACTTTCTTAGTGGCTATTTCTTCCTTTCTATATTAAAATCTCATCCTTATTGCCTCTGAGTATACAAACATGCATATACATATACAAACACTGCACTTAATTAAAACCAGAAAGCCCATTTACTTAATTAGTTAGTGTGAATAAAGCACCCTTTGGAAAAGATACTACCAACTTTTGCCCCTTTAGGAAAGCTATAAAACAAATAGTGAATCTCTGACTTTCTCTGACTCTCTAGAAATTGTGTTCTGAAATGTGCCAATATTTACATGCATACATACTTTAGAAGCCAGCACAGGATTTTTAAACAAGTTCATAGCACAAATAATCAGAAAAAAATTCATTTTTAGGAATATAAAAACTAGTAAAGAAAACATAATATATAATTCTATTGGATCTTATTTAATACATCTAAACTCTTCAGTCTGTAATGCATTGATTTATACATGCTCATCTGTAATAAGGTAAAGTTCTTCCTAAAATTGCTGTATAATCTCTCCTATTATTTATTTTTTTGCCTCATTTTTAAAAAGATTTTAACTCCAGTTCGTTAACAGCGCTGTATTAGTTTCATGTATACAATATAGTGAGTATCTCGTGCTCATCATGACAAATGCACCCCTTAATCTCCATCATCTATTTCACCCACCTCCCAAACCTCTCCCGACTGATAATTATCAGTTTATTCTCAATAGTTAAGAGTCTGTTTCTTGGTTTGCCTCTCTCTCCCTCTCTCTTTCCCTTTGCTTGTTTGTTTTATTTCTTAAATTCCACCAGTGAATGAAATCATATGGTATTTGTCTTTCTCTGATTTATTTCATGTAGCATTATACTCTCTAGCTCTAAGTCCTTGCAAATGTCAAGGTTTCATTCTTTATTATGGCTGAATAATATGCCACAGGATATACATACCACATCTTCTTTATCCATTCATCAATTACTAGACACTTGAGCTGCTTCCATATCTTGCCTATTATAAATGTGCTGCAATAAACAGAGGTGTGTATGTCTCCCCTTGAATTAGTGTTTCTGTATTCTTTGGGTAAGTACTGCAATTAAAGAATCTTTTTTTTTTCAATACTTTAATACCATGTAAGTTTGGAAATCTCCTAATTGGAAATTAGTACATTAGATATATGAGAAAACCAAATACAGGGATCCTCTGAGCTGAAGCTATATATTAAATTTGTTATGACTACTCTTAGGGATTGATTAACTACTATATCATTCAAAGTTTAAGCAGGATAGTGAACTTTCCAGTTTATTGTGCATTAGTAACAGAAACAAAAAAGAAAAGGATAAGCAAAGTAAAAGTGACCACTCAGTACTAAAGAAGAAAGCTTGGACACACAAAAACTTACATGGGTTTGCATTAATGTTTAAAGTTAAATGTTTAATGGTAAATATTCCACACAATGACCCACATTGTTAATAAAAAGCTAAAATGTGTTCAATCTCAGTAGTTTAGAAAAAATATATATTTACAAAATAATGTAATATGCAAAAATGTTAAATTGACTAAACTTTTAAAAATAGATATTTTAACTGAAGAGCAAGTTATTTGTAAAAAATACATATAGGAGACATTTAAAATAAGTTTACCTAGATGAGACATTTCTATGGTTTTCTATGGTCAGATAAATTGCTACCTGTTTCTGTGTTGTATATTGATTATAAACAAATTTTATAAAGATAGTGCTCTGCTTTTTAATTATTTTTATTTCCTTCATAGACTCTAGAATACTTCACTGTATAGGAGCAAAACTAACATAATTTTTTTTGGACTTCTCATCTATTAACCATAATTTTCATCCATCCTATCACCTGAAGCCAAATTGATCTGACTTGTAAGTTATTTATTTGGAACTTTGTTACATTCTTAAATACTATGCTCTTTTTTGCTCATTAGCCTGACTGGCTTTGATCACTTTGCTGACCTCTTCAGGAATGTTCTCATAAATACCAGGTGTAAAAGGAGGAGCCAAATGGAAAAGAATTAAGTGTCTACTCTGAGAAAACTTTCCTAGGTACTGTTGGGGATAAACATATGATGATAACACATTAGGTATTAGAAATACATGAAAGTGTCACAAGCAACCCAAAATGACATCATTTTCATCTACCACTGAATAATTTCTATTGGATAAAAATCTGATTCTCTTATTAACAAGGACAAAATTAAAGTAAGCATTCAATCTTTAAAATAGGCAAGACATTAAGTTAATTTATAGCATGTTATTAAAATATAGACACACGAATAATTATTTCAGTCAATTTAATTGCTAATGTGAAAATGCTATAAAAGTACAAGGATGCTTCCCAAATGTCCAGGCAATACAGAAAAACAAAAGGCAGGGGAATGATAAAAGGTAAGACAAAGAGGAAAGGTAATCAAGTAAGAAGACTGAGTGGAAAAATCTGAGAAAGGAGGAGAATAGAATGAATCAAAGAAAATGAGAATAGAGAGGAGATATTAGCTTTAGAAAAGGTAAATTCCAAGATATTCATTTTGACTATTTACAATTCCATTTTGGGTGGGTTTAAACAAATGGCAAATGTCCACTATAGAACCTTGAATATTTTAATATTTTAGACCTAATAAGGTCAGAGAATAGTAAACTTACCTTAATTTTGTTTGTTTTAAAAATTTATATTAATATATAAGGATAACCTAGATGTATACCAATGTGGTTTTCTCACATGCATTTTCATGTACATAATCTTCCCCTTTGCTATCTAAAGGCACCAGAGCGTTAGGGGGATACGTTTTTTAAAACTTTAATGAAAATAATAACAATAGTAATAACAAAAAACACACTTCATTTCTTGAAATCACCCTGTGGCTTGTACTGCTTTTAATGCTTTGCATGTATAATGGATACGATAAATCAGCACATTCAGTATCCATTTCCACTTCCTTCTTATGTGCTTTCCTGTATGCTGAAAACTTAAAATTTTTATTTTCAGATTCTCTTGTAGTCAGGATTCCAGATTTGATTTAGCATCTATCCATCATATGCTGTCATACATGATATGAATTTGGAACTGTGCAAAGTGGGAAGAGAGGCAGAGTATGAGGATCCATTTTGTTGATATCAATAGCAATATGGCCCTATGTTTAATGACCATTTGATACAGAGACTCTCTTAGTAATACAGTTTCTTGTGTGGCTTAGGAGAATTGATTTGGGGCTACCAATGCCCGGATTTTTGAACCGTGGAGCTGAATTCTGCAGTATGATTCTAAAGATTAAGAGTTGTTCTGAACTTTGGCCAGAAGCTCAGAGATATTTTAGCCATCAAATATCTGGCAACAGGGGCACCAGGGTGGCTCCGTCGGTTAAGCATTTGCCCCTGGCTCAGGTCATGATCCCAAGGTCCTGGGATCAAGCCCCCTATCAGGCTCCCTGCTAAGCAAGGAGCCTGCTTCTCCTCCTCCTTCTGACGGCTGCTTCCTGTACTTGTGCGCGCACTCTCACTCTGTCAAATAAATAAATAAAATATTTTAAAGTTTTTTTTTCTTAAATATCTGCCTAAAATCATTCTCTTTGTAGGTCTGGGAATGCATTTTGTGTTTTCTGCAACTAACCACCTCTATTCAAATATATCATGTCAAGAAAGCAAGAGTTAAGACATATTGTCTGACAACCAAAGCAGGATTTTTAAGTCCAATCTAAATAGTAGGCTTGATAGCTAGGTTTGCTGAAGAGATAAAAAAATACTATTCAAATTTAGTTCTATAATATAAGATGGGATTTAAGACATACTATCCTTAAATATGGCACCGAGGTATGTTTAAATTTTAAACTGAAGGAGTATGAGAAAATGGCAGAACCAGGAAGGTCACAATGACCTCCTCCAAATCGCCCTTCTTCTCTGAAAGCAAGAGATAAATCTCCTCCATGAAAGGTACACTTGCTGTACCAGGAGGAAAGAAACCATTCTTATCACCAAAGAGAGAGAATTTGGGGGCTAAAAAATCTGTACAAACAAATCTTATTAAATTAACCCTTCTCTTCCTACTTCTTCACCATTTACTACTTCTAACTCAAACTCCTTTGTTTTCTCAATTTTTCACAAATTTATTGTTATTTCTTTGTCTAAAGTATTTAAAAGCTTCTTGCTCTGATGACTACTTTGGTTGTTTATTTTCTTATGAAGGCTCCCATGTAGATATAAAAATTCAATATAACTTGTACGCTTTTTTCCTGTTAATCTATTTTTCTCAGGTTAATTTTCAGAACCAGCCAGGAATCCTCAGAGTTGAGGAAAATATTTTCCTCCCCTATATTAACAAGAAGCAAATTAGAGCATTTTTTGATAGAGTCTTGAAGAAGGCAAAATTCTAGTGTCTACAACATCACTATGACTATGGAACAAGAAAAAGACTCAAATGAGAAGCAAAGATTGAAGTGTGTGTATTGATCTCCTGTGTCCTTGTTTGGTCCCAGAGTGGAGAGCAGGTAAGATCATGAAATGTAAAAAAAAGAGCCTTTGTCTCACTTCTGGAGGGAGAGTCCCTTGGAGGGTGCCCCAAAATAGAATGTTGGGAGTGTCCATATCAGAGAAAGTCTTAGTGAAAAGCTATTTAATGAGAAGGAAGCCAGGAGTGTTACTTTCCTGAGTGCATGTGATAGTGTGATTTATAATAAAAATATATATATATGTTTTTGGTCCTTTTCCATATGCCTTGCACAAAACCCTCCTAAAATCCTTGGAATTTCATAAGTAATAAAAACAATAAAGATTTCTATTGTTTTTAGAGAAGCCCCTTTCAACTACACTAGAGTTTATGCTAATGAAGTGACTTTTAGAAAGCTCCTAAGAATGGGAGCTGGTTGCCAGGGGAACAAAACATTTGATTAGAAGGTTGGAACTTTCAGCAACTACTTCCCCACCCCCCGCATCCAGGGAGAGAAGAGAAGCTGGAGGTTGATTCAATCACCAACTGCCAATAATTTAATCAGCCATGCCTATATAATGAAGCCTCCTTAATAACCCAAAAGAACAAATATAGGAGAGCTTCTGAGTTAGTGAACAGGTGAATGGTGCAGAGTGGCACTCCCTATAGCAGGCTTGCAAGCTTCTTGTTCCTTTCTCCCACAGCTTGCCCTACACATCTCTCTGGCTGTTCTTGAGCTATATACTTTTGTAATCATGCAACAATGTAGTAAAGAAAACATTTTCTGGGTTTTGTGAGCTGTTGTAGCAAATCAATGGAACCTAAGTTTGGGGATCAGGGAACTTCCAATGTATAGCCTGTCAGTCAGAAGTACAGATAACATCCTGAAAGTGGTGACATCGGATGATCAGAGTTGGAGTACTGAGAGTAGAGGAAGCCCACAGAAGTGTTTTACCTTTACAGCACCTTTTAAGTCCTACATGATATGTATGAGACCAAATGTTTCTGTGTATCACAAAGTGGCACCATATAAAGGAACTGAACTGAGAGCCATGAAGCATGCCATGAGGGCTACTATAGAAAAGCCCGAAACGAGGCTATAGCAGAAGCTGTGGTATTGCCTGGGTAAGCAATGAGCCAGATGAAGGAAAATGGCAGATGCTCAAAGGAATTTCATATCCAATGAGATTCTTACTGAAATGAATCAGCCTGTAGCACAACAGTATCCTAGCCAAACTAACAAACAGCAGATCAAAAGTTAGGCTAGAAACACAATCATATTAGCATCAGACACCAACAGTATCTATTGATGATCAGGGATGATAAATTTAGATCTCATATCTTACCAGTCTAGAGAGCAATTATTCTACAGGAGAAATGTGATGACAAAAAGGATACAAGAAGACATCAAAAATACTATATCCTGGGGCACCTGAGTATCTCAGTCTTTGGCTCAGGTCATGATCCCAGAGTCCTGGGACTGAGGCCCACATTGTGCTCCCTGCTCAGTGGGGAAACTGCTTCTCCCTCTCCCTCTGCTCCTCTCCTGCCCTCCCCAGCATATGCTCTCTTTCTCTTGCTCACTCTTTCTCTCCCAAATAAATGAATAAACTCTTTTTAAAAATACCATTTTTTTTCAACCTCCACAAGGTAATGAAAAACACATACCATCCTTATATAGCCTGATACCAGTGGAGAAAAACAAAGAGAAAAAGAACCCACAGTTAACCACACCTGCCTTTAACTATCCCATTCAAGTCTCACTTAGCTCATCAGACAAATATCCTTCATAACAGTATAAGAAACCAACTCAAATTAGCAAAAGAAAAAGAAAACTGAAAAATGCAGTGTTAATCCACCTTCAGTTGCTTAAACAATGACCTCAGGAATCAGTATCTTATAAACTCAGTTATGGGTTTTGTTTTTGTTTTTGTTTTTTTAAGATTTTATTCATTTATTTGAGAGAGCATGGGCAGTGGGGAAGGCCAAAGGGAGACAGAGCAAGAAGCATCAGGGTTTTTTTCTCTATAGTTGAGTCCATTTCTTACTTTGCCTCTTTTTTTCCCCCTTTGCTCCTTTGTTTTTTCAAATACCACATATGAGTAAAATCATATGGTATTTGTCTTTCTCTGGCTGACTTATTTTGCTTCATGTAATAATCTATCCACATTATGCAAATTGCAGGATTTTATGATTTTTATCACTTCTTTATCCATTTGTCAATAGACATTTGGACTTCTTCCATAACTGGGCTATTGTTGATAATACTATTAACATTGGGGTGCATCCTTGGTGATCCCTTTTAAAAGGGTGTATCCCTTTTAATTACTATTTTTGTATTCTTTGGGTAAATACTTAGTAGTGCAATTGCTAGATTTTATGGTAATTCTATTTTTAACTTCTTGAGGATCCTCCATACTGTTTTCCAGAGCAGCTGCACCAGTTTGCATTCCCACCAACAGTGCAAGAGATTCCCACTTTTCCACATCCTCACCAACAAACCTATTGTTTCTTGTGTTGATTTTAGTAATCCTTATAGGTATGAGCTGATATGTCACTATAGTTTTATATGTATTTTCCTGATTATCAATGATATTGAACATTTTTTCCTGTTTCTTTTGTCTCTATATACAACTTCTTTGGAAAAATGTTTATTTGTGTCTTCTGCTTATTTTTTAAATGGATTATTCATTCTTAGGTCTTGAATTTTATAAGTTCTTCATGTAGTTTAGACACTAACCCTGTATCAGCTGTGTCATTTGCAAATACCTTCTCCCATTCCATATCTTTTAGTTTTGTTGATTGCAGAAACTTTTTATCCTGATTAAGTCCCATTAGTTTATTTTTGCTTTTGTTTCCCTTGCCTCAGGAGACATATCAAAAAGCAGTTGCTATGGCTGACCTCAATTTTTATGCTTTCAAGTCTCACATTTAGGGCTTTCCTCCATTTTGCATTTACTTTTGTATATAGTGTAAGAAAATGATCCAGTTTCACTTTTGCACATTGCTGTCCATTTTTCCCTGGACAGGTTTTCCCATTGGATATTGTATCCTGCTTGTTGAAGATTAATTGACCATATAATTGTAGGTTCCTTTTTGGATTTTCCATTCTGTTCTATGTATCTATGTATCCACTTTTGTGACAGATTCATACTGTTTTGATCACTACAGCTTTGTAATATAACCTGAAGTTCAGAATTATGATGCCTCCAGCTTACTCTTTTTCAAGATTGCTTTCGCTATGCAGGGTCTTTTGTGGTTCCATTCAATTTTTTTTTTTAGAATTTTTTATTCTAGTTCTGTGAAAAATACCATTGGTATTTTGATAGAAATTGCATTCAGAGACATCTGACTGGCTTGGATCAGCAGTTGAGCGTCTGCCTTTGGCTCAGGGCATGATCCTGGAGTCCCAGGATCCAGTCCCACCTCGGGCTCCCTGCAGAGAGCCTGCACCTCCCTCTGCCTATATCTCTGCCTCTGTCTCTCTCTCTCTCATGAACAAATAAATAAAATCTTTAAAAAAAAAAAAAGAAAAGAAAAGAAATTGCAGTGTGTCGATTTTTTTGGGTAGTAGACACTTTAACAATATTTGTTCTTCCAATTCATGAGCACAGAAAGTCTATCCATTTCTTTGTGCCCTTTCAATTTCTCCCACCAGTGTTTTATAGTTTTCAGAGCATAACTCATTCACCTCTTTGCTTAGTTTTATTTCTAGGTATCTTGTGTTTTGTACAATTGTAAACAGAGTTGATTCTTTAATTTTTCTTTTTCCTGCATTATTAGTATATGCAATGGATTTGTGTACCCTGATTTTGTATCCTGCGACTTTACTGAATTTGTGCATCAGTTCTAGCAGTTTTTTAGTGGAGTTTTCAGCCACCCAGCCTACCCTGTTTCTAAGAATTTATTCATTATTTTCAGGATATCCAATTTGTTGGCATATATTTTTTTTGTAATATTCTCTTATACTTATTTGTATTTCCGTAATGTTATTTTTTCTCTCACACTTGTGATTTTTGAGTCCTCTTTTTTTTTCCTTTCTCTTTTCTTTTTGATAAATCTAGCTAGAGGTTTATCAATTTTATTAATTTTTTCAATGAACCTGCTCTTGGCTTCATTGATACATCCTACTGAGTTTTTTGTTGTTGTCGTTGTTTGTTTGTTTTAGCTCCACTATCATTTATTTCTGCTCTAATCTTTATTATTTCCGTCTTTCTTCTGGCTTTAGTTTTTTTATTTTCTTTTTCTTTTTATACCTCCCATATGTGTAAGACTAGGTTGTTTATTTGAGAGTTTTCTTGCTTCTCAAGATAGGCCTAAGGCTTGTATTGCTATAGATTTCCCACTTAGGACTGCTTTTGCTGCATCTCAAAGGTTTTTGAACAATGTGTTTTCATTTTAATTTGTTTCCATGTATTTTTTTTTTATTTTTATTTTTTTATTTTATTTTATTTTTTTTGTTTCCATGTATTTTTAAAGTTCTTTTTGATTTCCTGGTTGACACATTCATTGTTTACTAGTATGTTGATTAACCTCAATGTATTAGTGGTCTTCCAAGCTTTCTCTTGTGGCTGACTTCTAGTTTCATAGCATGGATCAGAAGAGATATCTTGTATGATATCAATCTTTTTTGTATTTGTTGAGGCCTGCTTTGTGACCTCTTATATGACCTATTCTGGAGAATGTTCCATGTGCATTTGAAAAGAATGTATATTCTGCTGTTTTAGGAGGAATGTTCTGAATACATCTCTTAAGTTCACCTGGTCCAGTATGTCATTCAAAGCCATTGTTTCCTTGTTTATTTTTCTGTTTAGATGATCTGCCCATTGGGCAGCCCCAGTGGCCCAGTGGTTTAGCGCCACCTTCAGCCCAGGGCATGATCCTGGAGACCCGGGATTGAATCCCATGTCAGGTTCCCTGCATGGAGCCTGCTTCTCCCTCTGCCCGTGTCTCTGCCTCTCCCTCTCTCTCTGTCTCTCATAAATAAATAAATAAATAAATAAATAAATAAATAAATAAATATCCTTTAAAAAAAAAAAGATGATCTGCCCATTGATGCAAGTGGGGTGTTAGATTCTTCTCTTATTATGGTGTTATTATCAGTCAGTTCCCTGTGTTAATTGTTTTATATAATTGGGTGCTCCCATGTTGGGTGGCATAATTTATAATTGTATCTTCTTGGATTGTTCCTTCTATGCTTTTATAATTCCCTTGTCCCTTTTGTTTATGATCTTTGTTTTAAAGTCTAGTTTGTCCAACATAAGTACTGCTACTCCAGATTTCTTTCAATAACCATTTGCATGGAGAGGAACAGAAACACTCTCACACCAGGGAGCTTGCATGGGGAAGACAACTCCCCATAACATTTGGCTTTGAACATCAAAGGGCCAAATTTCATGAGTTCTTAAAATTAGCTGGGCTTCAAACCTGTAACTTTAAAAATCACCAAGCCCAAGAGAGCTCGAATGGGTGAGGGGAAACGGAGTCCTGGCCCTGAAGAGACAGCACAACAAACACCTCTCCAGAGATATAGAAGAAAAATTTGAAAATTTCCTGGCCTATATGGGAGGGATATTTGTTTACTAATCTTGGAGCACATGCTGGAGCATCAGGGATCCTTGGGAGATTTCTCTAGGAATAAGAGAACTGGCAGGTGCCATTTTTCTCCTTTTCCCCAGCATAAACAAAGGAATGCCTGTGAGAACCAACACAACTTGCTAACAGTATGTCCCACCCACAGGTACATGTCTCATTCAGCTAGGCCTCAGCTCCAGGTATACTCCCAAAGAAGACCTACCTAAATTTTGCTAACAGCTTATATCCTGCCTCCACATGCTTCTGCAGATCCAGGCCCTCCAACCTGGCCTGCCTCAGTCTAGCAGCTGTAGGTCCCCTCACTCCAGCAGGGACATTGTTGGTATCATATGCCCCACCTCCATATTCTCCTAGACAGTGCTACTGAATCCCTGGCAAATGCCTGGTTTAACTCAACTTAAGCCCAAAGAGGTTCCTGACTTGCCCACTAACAACACAGGGACCAAACAAGGCTCACAACAGACAAAGAGAGGCATTGCAGAAGAAGGGATGAAAGGAAAAGAGGCTTACCCACAACAGGGGGGCATATACCACACACATAGGAGATACCCTTCAAGTACAAGGATCTGGTGAACAAAGAACATTGCACTTCAGGGCACTACAGACCTCTTCTACATAAGGCCACTGCTTTCAGAACAGAAGATATAGTTTATTTTCCTAAAACACAGAAACAAACACAGAGAGTTAGACAAAATGAGTGGACAGAGGAATCTGTCCCAAATGAAAGAAAAGACAAAATCATAGCCAGAGACATAAGCAGAATAGAGATAAGTAATGTGCCTAAGAGATAATTTTGAGTAATGGTCATAAAGATGCTGACTAGACTCGAAAAAAAGACTGGAGGACCATAATGAGACCCCTAATGAAGAGATTTAAAAAAAACATAAAAAATAATCAGATTTGAAAAACTCAAAACAAAAAAAATACAATAGAATAAATAGTACACTAGTGAAAGCATAAGAATGCATCAGTGACTTGGAGAACATGGTAATGGAAAACCATCAAACTGGATAGGAGAAAAAAATAATAATAATTTAAAAAAGAAAACAGACTTAGATAACTCATTGACACTATCAAGTGTATAAACATTCATATTATATAGGATAAAGGAAGGAAAAGAGAGGGAAAATGGGGCAGAAAATTTATTTGAAGATAGCTGAAAACTCTACAAGTATGCTGAAGGAGACAGAAATCCAGATCCAGGAGGAACAAAGAGCCCTCAACAAAATCAACCCAAGGATGCCCAAACCAAGACACATAGTAATTAAAATAGCAAAAACTAGTGATAAAGAGAGAATTTTAAAATCAGTAAAAGAAAATAAAACAGTTACATATAAGGGAAAACGCACAAAATTATCAGCTGATATTTTATCAGAAACTTTTAAGCCAGAAAGGACTGGCATGGTATATTCAAACTGCTGAAACAAAAACAAAAACAAAACCAAACCTGCCTCCAAGAATATTCTATCCAGCAAGGCTGCCATTCAGAATAGAGGGAGAGGTTAAGAGTTTTCTAGACAAGAAAAGTTAAAGGAATTCATTAACACTAAACTAGCCCTACAACTAATGCTAAAAGAGATTCTCTGGGTGGAAAGGAAATACCATAAGTAGGAGTTAAAAAAAAGTAGGAAACACAAAAGCAGTAAAAAAATTGTATATATCTGTAAAATCAGGCAAGGTATTCAAAATATCAAAGGATATAAATTATGACACCTATATACCTAAACCATGGTGGAGAGAGGAGTAAAGAACGAGTTCAAACTTAAGTGATCAAGTTAATATAGATTGATAAATGCTAAGGTTTATATACAAATCTCATGATAACCACATGTCAAAAACTGCTAATAGACCTGCAAAAAAATAAGGAGCAAGGAATCCAAGTATATCACTGAAGAAAGCCAACAAAGCATGAGATAAGAGACCAAGATAAAAATGGAACAGAAAAGCCACAAATACAACCATAAAGTAAACAAAATGCAAATAAATACATACCTATTAATAATTACTTTGCATGTAAATGGACTAAATGTTCCAATCAAAAGACATAGAATGACAGTGGCTAAAAAAGCAAGACTCATTTATATGCTGCTTAAAAGAGACAAATTCAGGCCTAAATACACATGCAGATTCAAAGTGAAGGGACAGAAAGATATTTATCATGCAAATGGATGTGAAATAAACCTAGGATGGCAGCACTTGTATCAGACAAAGCAAACTTTAACAACAACAACAACAAAAAAACATAACAAGAGACAAAAAATGACACTAAATAATCATAAAAAGAAGAATTTAATAAGAAGATATAACAATTGTAATGATTTATTCATCCAATATGGGGATACCCAAATACATAAACAGCTAATAACAAATATAAATAAAGTCATCAATAGTAAATATAGTAATAGTAGAAGACTTTAACATCCCACTTACATCAGTGGATAAATCATTTAAACAGAAAAATCAGGAAGGAGGTAATGGCTTTGAAACATACATTGAACTAGATGGATCTAACAGATATATTTACATTACAACCTAAAAGAGCAGAATACAATTTTTTTTTTCAAGTGCAATGGAACATTCTCCAGAACAATTCACATATTAGGCCATAAAACAAATCTCAACAAATTAAAAAAGATAAAAGCCATACCATATATATTTTCTGACCACAGTACTATGAACCTAGAAATTAACTGCAAGAAAAAAAAATTCAAAGACCACAACACATGGAGGTTAAGCAATAAGCTTCTTAACAATGACTGAGTCAATCAAAAAAGCAAAGAGGAAATTAAAAAATACATGGACACAAATGAAAGTGAAACACAATGGTCCAAATCTTTGGGATATAGAAAAGGCTGTTCTAGAGTGAAGTTTGTAGCAATAAAGGCAAGGAAAGTCTCAACAAACAAACAAACAAACAAAAACAAAACAAAACTCAATCTTACATATAAAAAGATTAAAAAACAAAACAAAACAAAAAGAAAAACCAAACCCCAAGCCAGTAGAAGGAAGGAAATAATCAATATTATGGCAGAAATAAATGAAATAAAAACTAAAAACGTAATAGAACAGATCAATAAAACCAGGAGGTGATTCTCTGAAAAATAACAGAACTGATAAATCACTAGCCAGAAATATAAAAAAAAAAAAACTCAAATAAAATCACAAATGAGAGGAGAAATAATAAACCAACACCATAGAAATACAAAATATTATAAGAAAATATTGTGAAAAATATGTCAACAAATTGGACAACTTAGAAGAAAGGACAACTAGAAACATGTAATCTCCCTAAAGAGAATTAATAATAAACAGAAAGTCTGAATAAACTGATTACAGCAATGAAATTGAATCAGTAATAAACTCCCAATAAATAAAAATCCAGGACCAGAAGGCTTCATAGGTGAATTCTGCCAAATAGTACAGAAGAGTTAATATCTATTCTTCTCAAACTATTCCAAAAAAATAGAAAAGGAAGAGAAAAATTCAAAATTCATACTACAAGGTTTGTATTACCCTGATACCAAAACTAGATAAAAACAAAAAAAGAGGGCAGGCCACTATCTCTGATGAACACAGATACAAAACAACACAAAATATCAGTGAACTTAATTCAACAATACATTTAAAAAAATCATTCACCATGATCAAGTGGGGTTTACCCCTAGGATACAAAGGTGGTTCAGTATTCACAAATTAATCAACCTATACATCATATCTATAAGAGGTTAAAAACCATATGATCATTTTAATACATGCAGAAAAAGCATTTGACAAAACACAACATCCATTCATAATAATAATTTTTAAAACCTCAACAAAGTGGATTAGTGGGAACTTACCTCAATATAATAAAGACCACAGCAAAATCACACTCAATGGGAAA
The DNA here is from genome assembly GCF_048164855.1 of Canis lupus baileyi. NCBI lineage: Eukaryota > Metazoa > Chordata > Mammalia > Carnivora > Canidae > Canis > Canis lupus. The sequence continues at coordinate 17,973,025 of NC_132839.1, forward strand.
AACTGAGAGCTTTTCCCCTAAGGTCAGGAAGAAGACAAGGATGTACACTCTCACCACCTTTATCCAACACAGTACTGGAAATACTAGCCAGAGCAATCAGACAACAAAAGAAACAAAAGGTATCTAAATCAATAAGAAAGAAGTCAGATTTTCGATATGCAGATGATGTGATGCTACATATCAAAACCTTAGAGTTTTTTTCAAGCTCATGGATTGGAAGAATAAATATTGTTAGAGTGTCATACTACCGAAAGCAATCTACAGATTTAATGTAATCACTTACAAATTGCCAAAAGCATTTTTCACAGAACTAGAACAAATAATCCTAAAATTTGCATAGAGCCATGAAAGATCCTAAATAACCAAAGCAATCTTAAAAAAAAAGAACAAAACTAGGCAGCCAAGGTGGCTCAGCGGTTTAGCACTGCCTTCAGCCCAGGGTGTGATCCTGGAGACCCCGGATCGAGTCCCACATTGGGATCCCTGCATGGAGCCTGCTTCTCCCTCTGCCTGTGTCTCTGCCTCTCCCCCACCCCAACCCGTCTCTCATGAATAAATAAATAAATAAATAATCTTAAAAAAAAAGAACAAAACTGGAGGTATTACAATCCCTCAAGATACATTACCAAGTTACAGTTATGAAAGCAGTATGGTACTGGCACAAATATAGAACATAGATCAATGGAACAGAATAGAGAATCCAGAAATAAACCTATGATTATACAATTAAGTAATCTTCCAAAAAAGGAGAAAAGAACATGCATGGAGAAAAATACAGTAGCTTCACCAAATGGTGCTGAGAAAATTGGATAGCTACACACAATAAAAATGAAACCACACCATATATTTAAAAAAAAACAAAACTCAAAATGCTTAAGGATATGAGACCTGAAAACACACCACCACCACCACCCAGACACACACACACACATATGGACTATTACAGCCTCAAAAAAAAAAAAAAAATGAACTCCTGCATTTGCAGCAACATGGATGAATCTATAAGGAACTAAGCTAAATGAAATGTCAGAGAAAGACAAATATCAATGATTTTACCCATATATGGAATTTAGGAAACCAATAAAAGAAAAGAAGTGACATACTAAGAAAGAGATTCTTAACTATAATGAACGTAGGTGGATGGAGTTGGGTGAAATAAATAAGAGAGATTAAGAATACACTCATCAGGGCAGCCCTGGTATCTCAGAAAACACTCATCATATGATGAGCACTGAGCAATGTATACAATTGCTGAATCACTATATTGTATACCTGAAACTAATATAACACTGTATATGTCAACTATACCAGAATTATTTCTTTAATTTAAAAAGAATATCCTTGGATAGTAAGAAATAGCATGTGTGTTGGGGTAGGGATTCTGGGGAAAGTAAACCAAATAAGAAACTAAGAATGCTGAAAATAAAATATTTAACTGAAAATTAGGGATACTTTTCATGTTAGATTTAATAACTAATACAAATCTGAAAATTAGTAAAGTGATGAGAAAAATGTAAAATTCATATTTCAAAAATGAACATGAAGGAATTTCCTATAATTCCTCAAAATCAATTAATTAGAAATACTTATTGCAGTGTCATATTGAAATATGTCTACTTTATAATACCATGCCTTCTGTTTCAGACTGCAATTGTAGCATGAAAAAATGTTTAACAAGAAAAATACCTTATGTGTTTATTAATTACCGTCTTAGACTGAACTAATATTTTCATATTTATTTTTGCTAATCTTACAAAATATAAAATGTTTTTCAAGAAATTGAAATGCATATTTACAAATGGAATGGGAAAGATGTAGAGATAAATCTGGTTAGGAAATTATTATGTGAGTTCAGGTGACATGTGGAACAGTCACAATTTGTGGGTGAAACAGAGGGAAACTATGGAGGTTTCCCAGATATTAAAATCTGAATTCCACAGTTATCCAGGAAAGGAAATCTCTTACAAGCAGAGAGCGTCAGCTAGGCACTACCTCTTACCACCTTCATCCCTCTTCCCACATCTCATGCTTTTTTGTGCATATGCATGTTTTAGTTAAATCACTGACAAGGAAACTACCAGCCTTATGTTTCCACTAATGTTAAGAACAGCACATAGAATTTGTAATGTTAAGCATAACAGCTGATCATACTATAGAGGAGTAGAAAAGGAGAAAAAAATGATGCCATTAACCATGCAAATGTGTACCACATCTGTACTAAATTGTCATTTGCATGAATACGGCTAAGGCAAGCAGGATTACTGTCATTAGAGCAATGCTGTTTGCATTGCTATATTGTACTTAAGGTTGTGTGGGTGTTTCCATTTATAATGCCCCCCTTCTTTTTAGGAGTTCATAATTTGGTTGTAATAACCTGCTTTTGGATGAAACATTACTACAAGTTCACAGAGAGAGAGCAATTTTTAATTACAAAATTGGATTCAAATTGGTTCAGCCATATTTTAGTTGGAGAAAAGCATTTAAACATACTAAACATACTTGTATTTTAAAATACAAGTCATTTGAATTGAATTTGCAAGAATGTGTTGTTGTTTTCAGCTTAAGATAGAGAACTGGTTTATTGTAGCATTTTATATTTGCTGATTTTGTGTGGTCTCCCACCTGAAGACTAATACTATATATGTAATTTGTCTGTTTTAATTCTTGACAAACTTCCAAAAGTATTTACTTCACATACGTGTTTTACTAATGGTTTTACCATACCAGCTCTTGATAAACTACATACTGTATATTAATATTGAGTCTCTTTATTTTAACAAATACTTTTATCTCTCTTTTTTTTAATAAGACACTAGGTAGTATATACCTATCAAACAATAATTTTATTTTTTATTTTTTAAAGATTTTATTTATTTATTCATGAGAGAGAGAGAGAGAGAGAGGCAGAGACACATGCAGAGAGAGAAGCAGGCTCCATGCAGGGAGCCCGACGCTGGACTCGATTCCCAGTCCCCAGGATCAGGCCCTGGGCTGAAGGTGGTGCTAAACCACTGAGCCACCTGGCCTGCCCTAAAGAACAATTTTAGAATCAGTGTTGGTTACTTATGGATGAATAACAAATTGCTTTGGTAACTTCAGGTTGGTAAGCAGTTTAAGTGATACAAAAGTTTTGTTTTTTTTTTTTTTTTTTTAATTTTATTTATGTATTTGACAGAGAGGGAAAACACAAGTAGGTGGAGCAGCAGCCAGAGGGAGAGGGAGAAGCAGACTCCCCACTGAGCAGACAGCTTAGTAGGGGGCTCCATCCCGGGACCCTGGGATCATGACCTGAGTCAAACACAGACAGACCCTTAACTGAGTCACTCAGGTACACTGGTGTTGTTGCTTTTTAATCAAAGATGCAAGTATAACTCATAAGTATGAATTTGAGCGACTAGTGTCTTGACTCTGTATAGGCATTGATTGGAAATAGACATTAGCTGTACATAGGTTATGAATACTTCTAGTAATCCTATATTCTGTAAAGGACAAATATTTATACATATATCTGTTTTCTTTGTTATATAATAATGACTAAAAGCCAACCTAAACTAATGCTCATTTAATGGAGTTATTGCTGACTGAATTATTTCAGATTGTTTCCACAATACTCATGATAAAAGATAGTCATTTGACAGTTTATCTAAGTCCCAATGGTTCTTGAGAATTATCACTTTGTAGATATACAATGTGTATGTGCCAAAAATACATGCACATTTGTAGACATACCACTCAGAATCCTTTCAGGAAACAGATCACACCATTCAATAGGAAAATTTGAAGACAGTTTACTTAAAGGACTATCTATGGCATGAGTGGGATGCAGAGAGGCCACAAGAAACACTGCAGTCTCTTATTAGCAACCGAAGAGATTTAGGGCCACACCTGGATCTGAAGAGCAAGAGGAAGAGATAGCTTTTGACCCCCATGGAGCACTTGTGGCAGGCCTTCCTGATGGGAGCCACGACCTCTGGCCAAAACGAACAGCTATGCAATTAACTACTTTATTCAAACATTGACTAATTCATCAATTGGTCAATTCGAATTTTGTGTCATATTTTATGTAGCAAACAGTTTTGTAGGATAAAATTGGAAACGACATGGTTTGCACTATCGGAGTGAGCAAAATGTAAAGGGGAGGTAGCACCTATACACAGGTAACTATATAATTTTGGTGTAGGTGATACAAATAAAGCGCTATGAGGAGATGAGCATTAAAGCATCCATTCATAACAGATGTAGAGAAAAACTTACAGAACATATGCTAACTGATGTAGGCCTTAAATGGTGGATATATTTTCTTAGGCAAGGTGCGGATTTTTCTTCTCCTGGTAGAATTAGAATTCCTTTGATACAGGAATCTGAAATGACATAGCTGTTCAAAGAATGTTTCATGCAAGAGTAGTGTTAGAAAAAAAAAAAAAAGAAGAAAAATCAAAAAGAAAGAAGGAAGGAAGGAAGAGAGGCTGATGTCTTCTAGGAAGGGAACCAAATCGCCAGTGTATGAAATCTATATTACACTGTGCAAGCCAAGTCTCTAAATTTCAGAATAAGAAAGTAACACAATCATAGCAGCCTATTAGAAAGATCCATCTGACTTCCCCAATTAGTTTGGACTATTTTTGAGAGGCCGCAAGTGTTGCACAATCACTTAGGAAACATCAGTACACCAGTATTTACTAAGATGACAAGTATGGAAAGAGAATGAAGACAAGAAATTGGAAGAAAGTACCCGTATGAAGAGACTTAATATATTTTAATACTATATTTAAGTTTGAAATCACTGTCTCAGATAACTTTAAAAAAGGAAATATTTATATTATCAAGTGTATCACTGTCTAGTATCTTGTCCTTCTAAATATAAGTTTCTTCCCAATATGCTTTTACAAAGCCAAGGGAGGCCGATCACTTTCTCCTCTGCTTCCCTGCCGTTCCAACAAGTATCATTATCTCTAATCCCAGCCTTGCTCATCCTGCTGAGCATCCAATAGCTATTAAAGATAGCTTTTTGCAGTATTAACTGAAGCCCTCAGTCCAGTGGAAGCATGTGGATATTTTGGCATATTTTAAACCATGCTTTTTTGAACAGCTTATTAGAATTTATCTAAGATATTAGGATCTAAAAAACTTATTTACTTTATCTGGCTTGGAACTCAGAGCTAGGAAGCTGTTCTTATTTGGGGATTCATCTTGATTGAGGAAATTTATTTATTGTGTTTGTATGTAAAGTGTGTTGTGAAATCAAAATTTACTGACGTCATAATCAAGATAACGGAGGCATAAAAAAGCACTGGTAATATTTATCAGTAATGTCAAACCAAGACATTATTAGAAAGAATAATGTGTGACCCTGTTAGAAGTTCACATACACATGAAATTCCTACTGACTTTTTAGGCTGAAATCTTGTTCCCTGTCAAAATTCCATCCTATTAGGCAGAGATGCTAAGTTAAGAATTTGAGTTTGGCCTCACTTTGAAAGAGCTGGATAGAAACAGCCCTGTGAGCAAGTCACTCTATGTACCTCTCTGGCTTTCTATTGAAAGCTGTTAAATTTAAGAGTTGTACTTATTGATCTTTAAGCTTTCTTCCAGATGACTGATGTGACTCCAAAATCACCTTCAAATATGCATAGATTGATAGTGTGAGATACGTACCAAAAAATCAAATGTTCAAAAACTAAATGTGTTCCATCATTACGAGGTGAATTTAGGAGATCATTTGCTTTATAATGACAATATGTGAAGATAAAGATTTTATCGTCAAGATACCAAGTAGTGTCACAAAAGATTACACACACACACACACGCTCACATACACAAATACACAACATTCAGTGAGCATATTTTCAAACATCTGGATCTTTTACATTATGGAGACCAAAACATCCAGATGTTTTCACTGAGTTTTAGTGCTAGGCATATTGTCAATATGTCCCTTGAGGATCTCAGTATTACTAACCCCAAAGAAGACTATAGGCAGGGTGTGTGTATGAGAGAGAGACAGAGCAGGAGAGAAGAAAAATTTCTACTTCCTACTCCAGAATATAACATAGTATATCGGGCAGCCCCGGTGGCCCAGCGGTTTAGCGCCGCCTTCAGCCCAGGGCCTGATCCTGGAGACCTGGGATCGAGTCCCACCTCGGGCTCCCTGCGTGGAGCCTGTCTCTCTCTCTCTCTCTCTCTCTCTCTCTTGCCATCTCTCCCCCTCTCTGTGTCTCTCATGAATAAATAAATAAAACCTTAAAAAAAAATAACATAGTATATCTTCCAACCACTTGCTGAAAAAAATAAGCAAGAGTTTTCATTTCTCCAGCTTAATGTCATCTTGATTTTGATCTCGGACTGAAAGGAAGAAATTATCATGACTTCATCTCCACACTAACAAAGAATATTCATTTCAAACATATACTTGTATATAATTTGTATGTATGTGTCTTCACAGTATCTTGCGACTTACCCTGTATCTTATCTACTTGAATTCCTACTTCTGAATATACGTAAATTTGCACTATCCTTTCATTCCTCACTGTGTTTGTTTTGGAAACAGGTGGGGAAAACTCATTCAGTGAGCTGCATGACTACTTGGGTCACCAAAGAAGTCTGTTTTCCTGACTTGTCAGTTCAAGTTACTGTAAAAAGAACAGCTCTTAAAAATGCATGACTTCATGTGGCCAAATGTGTCAAAAATGGTTTAAAATAATACAATTGCAAGAAACATAGGGGGTGGGAGGCAACAGCAAAAAGAATTACTGGTATTTTCTTTCCCCATATCCCATATTTACAGCCAGTGCCATAAAGGCACACTAGGAAGACATATGAGATGCAGTCATTTTCTCCAAATAAGTTTTGCCAAAATTACTGCATTTACTACTGATACACTTATTAATTATCTCAATATGTATTGCTGGAGTGTCTATCTCTAAATGTCCATGTGCTCTGACCTGGAGGCAATTTTGCTCTAATCATAAGATGAGGAAGGACACTGTTGAACAACATAACTTCTGGATGTTGTAGTGTAACACTTTGGGAATAATCACAACAGAAATCACATTCCTGGGGGAATCATTTACAAGGTCTAAGACAATCCTACTGTTTTACTTTACATGAAAAGAAGCATGCATCAGTATGGAATGGCAGCATTTTCTAATAATGTTAATACTTTTCCAAAGTTGTAGCAGTGCACATTTTACCGAGATGCTGTGAGTCACACGTAATTTTAAGTCAAACAGTCATAAGGTAGGAAATATTTTTAGTTCTCTAACATATGGTTGAGTTATTGTGTATATTATGCACCTAATTATGAAGAAAATAGTCTATTTATATCCTAAGGACTTTAGTTAAAACATTTTTCTCTTTAAAGATGTTAATTTAATTTTGTATTTTGAAAGTTGCATTCCATATCCTACACTCTGCACTGATGCTACCAAATTCAGCAAAAATGCATGCATAAATTTATGTTGACAAAGCTATCTTTACTAACACAAATTCAGTAAATTGGAGTACAGTAACATAATCTCTGCCCTCAAAAGCACCTCTGTGTGTCAATGTGGATTTTGTTCATAAACTGGTACACTGCAATTTTGCAGGTGCAAATTTGGAAGCTCTTTGAAAAACATGGCATATTATTTCATTCCTGAAAAATGCTTAGTGTATTAGCCTGAGAATTTCATTGCACAAATTATATTTCATTCTCGAAATTCATGAATACCTAAATTTAAGTAGATTGTCATTATTTTCTTAACCTAAAAATACTGAAGAAACTAAACATATTTTAAGGTATTTTTCTTTGTAAATTCAGGCCTGTAATAGCTGTTGAGGATAAACAAACAGTTGGCAAGGAACTCCCTCTTGTGGTCAAACATTCTTAATTAAAAAAAAAAAAAAGATTTGTACTCAACTGACGATCTGGATTATTAAAATGTGGGTCGCTTGTAAACCATTAAGATTAACAATAGTGATATAAGTGGTTTTACTTAAGCAATTCATTGCAAATTAGAGCTAAATTCTGGAACATATGCTTTTAATTTTTCCTAAAAACAGAACTTTGAACCACTGTTCAGGGTAAACCGACTTTCATTCTCCAAGGTTTCTTGTTACTTTAAAAATATTATGACATTCTTTTAACATTATATGCATACATACACTTATATGTGCACGTGTGTGTATATATGTATGTATATCTGTATATGTGTATGTTGTCACAGAGAAGACATTTAAGAACTAAGTAGTGTAAGAAGTTTACATCCTCTTTGTTTTGATCTCAGCACTTTGATTTCTCATAGTTTCTAAAACTGTAGTACTGCTACATACTCCTTTAAGCAGGAGAAACAGTCCCCATATGCCGTTAACCAGTGCTTTCCCAGAGTACACAGGCAACAGAGTCTGGTGTCAAAGACAATAAATGCCTGACATCCAATCAAAAATGTCCTAAACACTTATTATGAGTGAGGCAAATTACTAGACACATAATGAAGCTGACAAATTATAATTTTTTTCCCGATTGTTCAACTTAAGCAATGCTTCCAAGCACTTCACAAGACCAGTAACAGACACTATCTGTCCGAGTAGTGAGTATGCAATTCATTTCCATGATATCAAATTAAAACCTGATGCCAAGAAGCCTGGGATTTAACTTATCTTCTGACAGCACATCAAAGGTCGGGAAGAAGGCCCTGTGCTCAGATCAGGTCACTGCTGTCAGTTCAAATACTAACGATACAATCTGAACCAACTTCTTTTGGGGATGACTTTCAATATGAGCAAAAGAAGGCTTCAAAGTTCAATCAAGTCATTATTTAGGGAGAAAGAGAAGAGAAAGAGAGAGGGGGGAGAAAGAGAGAGAGATGGTGATCATATAGGCTCTGCAGACTGTGCAAGGAATGCCTCCACATAGAGAGAGCTATTTTTGTACATGTGCTGGTTCCAACATCCCTTTGCCTGCCTAAAGTTAAGCACTCAATTAATCATCAGCAAAATGATGCACTTACGCCTTCTTTACACATGCTAGGCAAGAACACGCATGACAAGACTAAATTGTTTGTCTTTATATTTTTGTGCGTATTTCCTAGCTGCTCTTATTTTTAAGTTTTGTTGACTGGTGTCTTTTTTATTTTCATTTTTTTCTTGGCACAAAACTAGTTATGGTCACCATCTGATAGAGAAATCAAAAGTGTACACATTTTTTAACATGTTAGAAATATAAAAGCACTTGTATTTCCCCAAAATGAGTAGCTTTCTAAGAGTTTAATACCATTTAAACTAGAATGACTGATTTCTATTTCATATATAAGCTTTGTTTTTAAATAATCTCATTTTTAACATCAGTATACTCTCTACTGTTGTACGAAGAGCTGCAATGTATGTACTGAAGCCACAACAGCTGAAGACATTTAAATATCTTTCTGACTTTTACACTGTTAAGAAGAAAGAATATTCACAGTTATATAACTATACACATGCTTAATTATTTAACAATACAAAGTATTCTCAAATTAGTAAATTTTAACAAATACCACAACTTTTTGATCAATGTGTTCTTACTTTTATTTTTACATGTATATTTTAATAAATATGTAAACATATTTCATTAATTCATTTTCAATTAAAATTTGAAATTTATAAATACTATTAAGAGAATGTAATTTACTTAATACTTTTTCAAAAATATAAATTTCTTGATATGCTCAAAAATATGTTTCTTGATACTAGAAAAATTAATCTTTAAGCTCAAACGGGTTCTGTGCAAAGAAAATAATAATAACAATCAATAAAATAATGAGACTTTCATCACCATCTACATTCCTTTACTTAATACTGTCACTCATCAAATAGTATCAAGATTCCTGTAATACTTTCCGAATGAAAAGGAAACCTTCAAAATACTAGTTAGTATTTTGTAGAGTTATATAGAAACTGAGCATAATAATTTAGCTGCTTTCAAAGGTAATGATCAATTTGTAATATATTTACCTACAATATGTTTTCCAGAAGGGTAGTTTATCTGATGATAAAAAAACAAGAGAGTGCGGTACAGGCATCTATGTATGCAAAATCAATCCATCTATATTTTATCTACCTTTATGCCCACCTTTCTATCCTATTATATTAAACCTAAGATTCCATTCACTGTAGAATATACAATTATTTCTGGTATCACTGAGAAAAAAAAAAAGTCTCTGCCAATTATAAGATATCTTTGATAATAAGACAACTTCTTTTAAGGAACTTAACATTTAATACCTTAAAATTAATGTATATACAGTCAGAGTTATATAGTGTATAAAGAAATGTAAATACTTATACGATTGACCCTGAATAACATGGTTTTGAACTGTTTGGGTCCACTTATACAGGGATTTTTTACAGCACAGTCCTGTAAATGTATCTTTCTCTTCCTTATATTTTTTTCTCCAGCTTATATTTGAAAGAATACAGTATATAATACATATAACATATAATACATATAACTGTATTAATCAACAGTTTATATTATCATTAAAGCTTCTAATCAACTGTAGGTTATTTGTAGTTAAGGTTTGGGTAGTCAAAAGTTGTATGTGGAGTTCTATGTGAGGGTTGAAGTAATCTCCCATGTTGTTCAAGGGTCAACTGTATATAATTGTAATAATATACACCATTAAATGTAAATAGATACTGATAAAGAAACAGCACCCTGGCCCTGATTCTAATGATACTTTAAATTTTTTGTATGTGTATTTTTTTTTATTTTTTTAATATATTTTTTAATTGAAACTCGGTTTGCCAACATATAGTGTAACATCCAGTGCTCAACCCGTCAAGTGCCCCCCTCAGTGCCCATCACACACTAGCCCCATCCCCCCGCCCACCTCCCCATCCACTACCCCTTGTTCATTTCCTAGAGTTAGGAGTCTCTCATGTTTTGTCACCCTCTCTAATTCTTCCCACTCATTTTCCCTCCTTTCCCTTATAATCCCTCTATTTCTTATATTCCCTGTATGAATGAAACCATATAATTGTCCTTCTCTGACTGACTTACTTCGCTCAGCATAATACCCCCCAGTTCCATCCACATTGAAGCAAATTAACTTATTTTAACAGGATTACACTTCATACTTTATTACTTTTTTCTGGAATATGTCTTTAAATCACTTTAAGTTATAAAATAATATATAATGAACAAAGGGTCCAAAGTTAAGAAGAAAACCACATCTCTATAGTAAATCAGTGGCTTCTGCAAGTATTTTAAAAACTCAGGGAAGTTTTGAGGCAGCTGGGTAGTGCAGTCATTTAAGCGTCTGACTCTTGGTTTTGGCTCAGGTCATGATCTCATCCTTGTGAGATCAAACTCCTCATTTTGGGTTCCATGCTCAGCAAGGTGTCTGCTTGAGACTCTTTCTGCCCCCATCCCTGCATCTACCTCTGTTTTTCTCTGTCTCATAAATAAATATTTAAAAAGAAAAACTGGGGAAGGTTTCTTTCAAATATTACATCAAAATAGGTGGTTTGTCTACACTGTCTCTTCTATGCCTATAGCAGACATCCACATTTCACTGACTCTAAGATACCTTCAATCATTAAACACACCATTATTTTGTGGTTTGATTAAAAAAGAAAAAAATACTATCAAGTAGACTCTGATATGTCATTTACCATTAAACATACCTCAAGCCCAGAAAGGGAGAAGTATCAAACTTACATAAAACATTATAGTCAATCATGATACTCTTTTCTACTAAATCTTAATATGGCCTCATATTATTTGGCAATGCAACATTCCTCATAGACATATCAATAAAAATTGTTAATTTTGAGATGGGAATGATTTGATATTGAGAATTATCTGTGATAGCAAAGGAAAATTTTAAATCCTCTAGTCAGTGAAGAGGTGAGTCTTGCTATATGATAAACCTAGAATGTTTTTTGCCATTCTGTTGCTATCTTTTGAAAAAGTTAATTTACAGGAGCAATTTTCATAAACATATCTAATTTTATTTGGCAACCAGTAATAAACTAGAATTGATATGGGAAGAAAGGAATTAAAAATAGAGGGAGAAAGATAAACAGCATTAACCACATGCCCATGTGTTAGGGCCCACACATGTGTATTTCATATATATCTTTTATTTGATACTCTCAGGAACCTGAAACCTTTTACCTGTTCACTTTTCAGGTAAAGATTCTGTGGCTGAATTAGTGAATAACTTATCCATATTCACCCAGCCATCAGGAGTGCGATTATTGAGATTAAAGTCCAAATCTATCTGATTTCAAATCTTTTATCTTTTCCAATACCAAAGAACACCACTCCGAAATTTTTAGGCAATTTGGCTCCACAACTTATTCAGCAAACGAAGGCATACCTGCATACAAATAGAACTAGAATTTCCTGACATGTTCAGATGTTACATTTATATTTAATTTTTTTATATTTAATTTTATGTGATATATTCTGATCATTTGTCTACCTTTTGTTACTGATTCTTGTTCACACTCAACCTTCCAAGAATATCCCACTCATTCTCATTCACCTTTGGCTGTAGCCTTCTGTGGCTAATGACTCATTTCAAAATGCTGAGGCTGAAGTTTCTCAAGTTCCTCCACTACCTCCTTTGCTAATTCAAGTATCTTTTTCTTTCTTTCTGTCACACATACACACACACACTCATGGAAATGTTGCTGTGTTATAGGTCCAGCCTATAATACTCTGTACAAAAGAGCTATGTCTTTTCTTTTAAAAGAGAATATAACTTAGCCCAATGGATAAAGTTTTCTATTTTTAAAATTCCTGAAACATTTCATGTAATGTCGCTGCATGTCAAGGTAGAGAAGATTTAGGATGAAGAGAAGTAGAAATAGATCAGTTAACCACACTATTTTTGGAGAAAACTGTCTGTAGTTTTAGCAAAACCAACTTACTTGTTCATTCTAAGAAGACATTTTGTTCTTTGTGGAACATGCTACTTCATTTAAGACTTTTCTGTAAAGAAGCTGTTCCCTCTGGTACCTGAAACCACTGCATAAACCTATTGTGATTTTTTTTTTTTTTTTGGTGGAAACCATGACTCTCTTGGGTGTATTACTGTGGCTTAAAGTGGCCCCTCAATTGTAAATGATCAAATTGCTACATGGACCATTTATACAGAGGTATTTCTTTCTGAAGTGAGAGTGAAACCAACTGTTATTGTGCCACACCAGGAACCCAACATGCTCTAAGAGATAAGCCACTGGCCTAAGGATGTAAAATCTCTTCTACTTTCATTTTGCTCATATGCTTTGTTATCTATTTAGAGCCATGTAGTTAAATCTTGTTCATTTGATTTCAGAGACATTAAAAACACCAAAGGAAAGGATTCAAAAAATTACATATTTTATGTTAACTGAAAATGAGCAAGTACTTACACAACTTCTTTGACTAAGAAAAAAAAAAGGAAATATTTTATATTTTTTAAGGAAGGGTTTTATGAGAATAGAAAAATGAATAAAACTTCCTTTATAAAAAGTGGTCTCAATTTGGGATTCCAGAATTCTTTCAATGGTAAAACCAGTAACTGAGGTCACCAAGTTTCTGTCTAGACTTTTAAAATAATTAATGGAAACCAGAGATAAGGCTACATAGCAAAGTAAAATGTTAACTTCCCTAATTTTGACTGAAATTATTGTGATGCTATTTTTCACTGTCATGACATTGTTTTTCATAACATTCAAAAGGTTTTGATTAATAATATTTAATTTTTAAAAAGGAAAAATATTAATCAATGCAGACTAATAGGCAAAGATATTTTGACACAGAGGAACACAGTAAGAGGTATACTTTATAATAAAAAGATTAGAGTTTCAAAGACTTATAATTCCTTTTCTTTGATATTAAGCTGTTAAATGAGGAAAACACTTTTAAAATTATACTATCCTTTGCAAAAACAGTCAAGTATCAGTAAGTTCATGATTTAAGGAACAAAATACTAATGGAACTGGCATTTCAAAGCATAAATTAAAATTTCCTCAATAACAAAGATGAAAATACGTTTTTCCATTGTAATTTTGCTTTCCATAATGGAAGTACTTTCTTCTCCTTGAACATTTTATGCAGAATCGGCATAATAAAAATTGACAACTCATTCAAGCTTACCCACTGTTATAGTTGAACAGGAATCCCTGAGTTACTCCTTAGTATAAAGAGGTGGAAAGACAGCTTTCATGATAAAATGCCTGCAGCAGCCATTGTCAGCCAGGACCCAAATAAGAAATTGACTCTGCCTATCAGAAGTTATGAATTATAATTATTCTGAATGCCACAGCATTAGAGAATGCAGTGTAACTAAAAGAGAGAAACAAGCCAAGGTTAGTACACCAAAACAACCTTAGGTGAATAAGCAATCAAAAAAAAAAAAATATTTAGGTGGGAGAATTTCTGTCAAAGTCACCTGGTGAATTTAGATGTCGTTTTCACCTTGATCACTTGAACTGGCATAAATATTACTTAAGTATATGTTAATAGGCCCTGGATAAAGGTGACCTTTCATAGCATACACAGTGTGTAACATTTTTAAGAGCTATAATATTTATAAGAGTAATTGGTCCTATTATTTCTTTGAAAGGAGAAACTATACTCATATTTAGCTTTAAAGTCCAATTCTTTTAATTCCCTTATGTGTATTTAAAATAAATAGTAAAACATATATTGCTTTCTTTCTAGAAAGTTGGGTCTTTTCTCTTCTTGAATTATCAGCTACATAAAGACATTAAAGATCCCTTTTAGGAATTGTCATTTACGTGTTCCACGGCTAGCTACAACTCACCTGAATTTTATTAATGATAATGTTTCCCAAGTAGAAGGGGAAGAAATGTAATCAGTATCTCATTTAGTAAGTTGTTTTTGTTTTATTTTCCTGAACAGGTGACATATAAGATAACTATTGGGTAAGAGAAAGAGCATTTGAATGAAAGTATAAAGATACATAAGACTGCATAGCATTTTGAGCACAGAGTTATGTGACAGATTTCATGAATTCAATTCTCTGATTTACCACTGGCCAGTGATAGGACCCTAAATAAGTTAGGTCAGTGTTCTTCAGTTTTCACATCGGTAAAAATGGGGATGATGTTATGATAATATGCTTGTTAAGAACAGTGCACATAGTACTTACTGCTATTAGTAAAGTTACATAGATTAGAGCCTCAGTTTCTTCATCAATAAAATGGAATATGAATAAAGGACTTCTATTGACTACAATTTAGAAATTCTGTATTACCTTTAGTTATATATGTCAGGGAAGACTTTAAAAAATAATTTTATATGTAATCTGCAAGACAGATGGTTTTTACTAATGGAAGAGTATTTATTCTAACCTAGCATGAGGTTAACATCTTTAGTATCATGCATGGGCCTTCACATACCTGAAGATGGTATTTAATATGTCTAAGGGTGTATGTACAACAAATGTGGGGATCAGTTATCTTCTGTAGGAAGATATAAAATATGGGGGGAAAGGGGAGTTATATTTAACAGAAAAAAATCTTTAGAAAGAAATTATGGGAGGAAAAAAAGAAAGGAAATGAAACAGGAAGGTGAGTTAAAATAGTTATCAGTGAAATGTTCTTCCAGTAGCAGTAGATATCTGCTAGTAAGTCTGAATATCTTAACATATAATGAATAAATGAATGAATAGCAAGGATTACAACAATTAAAAATATATAGCTTTTGTAGGCAAAGGTAAGTTGTTATCAGCTTAAAATAGACTGTTTTAACAACCAGATGTTTTATATAAACCTTATGGTAACTACAAAGCAAAACCTGCATTAGATACACAAAAGATAAAGAAATCAAACCAATCAATTATTGAAATAGAAATCAAATATCAAAATCAAATCAATAAATTAATCAATAAAAAGGAAGCTAGAAAGTAACAAAGGATCTATGAAACACCAGAAAACAATTAAAGAAATGACAATAGCAAGCTCTTACCTATAAGTTATCATTTTAAATTTAAATGGATTAAAATCTCCAGTCAGAAGACAAAGAGTGGATGAATGATAAAAAAAAAAAAAAAAGGGAGAAGGACCTCAACTATAGGCTGTGTAAAGATACTCACTTCAGCTTTAAAAAGGGTATGGGTTGAAGGTGAAAAGATGGAAAATACTTGACACAGATGCAAATCAGAAGAGTAAAGGGGTAACTACAGTTATATCAGACAAAATAGACTTTTCTTGACAAAATAGATTTTTAAGTCAAAAACTGTAACAAGATCATTATATAAGGACAAAGAGGTTAATTTATCAATGAGATATAACAATTATAAATATTTATGCACCCAACATCAGAGCACCTGAATGTATAAAGCAAATACCAAAAAATTGGAAGGGAGTAATAGGCAGTGATAGAGTAATAGTAAGGGACTTCAAAATTCCATTTTCAACAATGAATAGATCTTCCAAACAACCAATAAGAAAACAAAGGATTTGAACTATTTGTTAGATCAAATAGACCTAACAGACATATACAGAACATTTCATCCAACAGTAGCACAACTCATATCCTCAATTTCACACAAAATATTCTCCAAAATAGATAATTGTTAGGCAACCAGATAAGACTGAATAAACTTAAGATGACTGAAATTATATCAAGCAACTTTTCCAATCACAACAGTATGAAACTATAATTCACTAACAGGAAGAAATCTGCAAAATTTGCAAATATGGGGAGATTAAAGAACATGCTCCCCAACAACTAATGGTTCAAATAAAAAAATCAACAGAAATAAAAATATATCTTGAGACCAATGAAAATACAACATATCTTACAGAATGCAACAATAGCCGTTTTAAGAAAAAAATTCATAGTAATTAATACTTAGTTTAAGATATAAGATTATCTTAACCTAACTTTATACCTCATGGAAACAGAAAAGCAAACTAAGCTCAAAGTTAGTAGAAGGAGGGAAATAAGATCAATGCAGATACAAATGAAAAAGAGACTATGAAGTTAATAGAAAAGTTCAACAAAACTAAGAGGGTTTGTGTGTGTGTGTGTGTGTGTGTGGTTTGGGGCCTTTTGTTTTTTTAAAGATTTTATTCATTTATTTGAGGTACAGAGTGTGTGTGAGAGAGAAAGAGAAAGAAAAGGAGCAGGGAAGGGACAGAGGGAGAGGGAGAGGCAGACTCTCCCTGAGCGGGGTGCTGGACATGGGGCTCCATCCCGGGACTCTGGGATCATGACCTGAGCCAAAGGCAGACACCTAACCATGTGAGCCACCCAGGTGCCCTGTTTATTTTTGAAAATATACACAATATTGACATACCTTTGGCTAGAGTAAGAAAAAAAGAGAAGCCTCAAGACTCTTAACTAGAGAGAACAAATTAATGGCTACTAGAGGGGAGGGAGGTGAAGTATGGGGATGGAGGATGGTTTAAATAGGTGATGGGGATTAAGGATGGCTCTTTTTTGTGAGGAACAGTGCGTGTCGTATTTAAGTGATGAATCACTAAATTCTATACCTGAAACTATTATTATACTATATGTTAACTAACTGATATTTAAATAAAAACTTGGAGAGAAAAAAATAAATAAAAAAACTCTAGGCACTTCCTTAAAAATAAAAGAGCCTCAAACAAAATTAGAAAAGAAAGAGATGTTTCAACTGATAACACAGTAATACAAAAGATCTTAAGAAACTATGAACAATTCTACACCAAGAAATTGGATAACCTAAAAGTAATGGATAAATCCCTGGAAATATGCAACCTACTAAGACTGAATTATGAAGAAATAGAAAATTCAGAAAGACCAATTACTAGTAAGGAATTTGAATTAGTAAACAACATCCTTTAATGATTGAGCCCTCAATATATTAGGCATATTAGAAATATATCTCAACATATTAAAAGCTGTATATGACAAGCCCATTGCTAACATCATACTCAATGTTGAAAAGCTGCTAGCCATTCCTCTAAGGTGTTCCTCTAAGAAACAAGACAAAGATTCCCACTCTTACTACTCGATTTCAACACAGTACAGGAAGTCCTAGTTAGAGCAATTAATCAAGTAAAAGAAATAAAAGTCATCCAAATCAGAAAGGGAGAAGTAAAAACATTTATTTATAGACATCATCTTATGTAGGGAAAACTCTCAATATTTTACCAAAAAACTTAGAATTGATAAATAAACTCAATAGTTGCAGGATACAATATCAAAATAGAAAAAAAAAAGATTGAAAATACAATTTATCAGAAAAAAAGAAAATAATGTCATTTACAATAGCATAAAAAAATACTGAGCAATAAATTAATCAAGGAAGTAAAAGATTGACATATAGAAAAGTATATAACATTGATAAAAAGAATAGAAGATGCAAATGGAGATATTCCATGCCCATTAACTGGAAGAATTGATATTGTTAAAATGTCCACATTGTCCAAAATAATATACAGATTTATTGGAATCTCTATCAAAAGTCCAATGGAATTTTTCGCAGAAATAGAAAAAAATTCCTAAAATTTGTATGAACAATAAATACCCCAAAATCTGATGTAATCTTTAGCAAGATACGCAAAGTTGATACATGAGACTTTATGATTTCAATATATTATAAAGCTAAAGTAATCAAAATAGTATGGTACCAGCACAAAAACAGACACAAAGTTCAATGGAATGGAACAGACAGCACAGAAATAAATCTTTGTATTTATGATCACTAATTCTTTGACAAAGTTGTCAAGAGCAAGGA
The DNA here is from genome assembly GCF_048164855.1 of Canis lupus baileyi. NCBI lineage: Eukaryota > Metazoa > Chordata > Mammalia > Carnivora > Canidae > Canis > Canis lupus. The sequence goes on from NC_132839.1 coordinate 17,991,729, forward strand.
CCACACAATGGGAAAAGGATTGTCTCTTTTTAATAAATGTTGGTTGTAAAAATGGTTTTCTACATGCAGAAGAAGGAAACTGGACTCCTACCTCTCTATATATACAAAAACCAACTCAAAATGGGATAATGATTTAAATGTTAAAAAAAAAAAAAAAAAAAACGATTTAAACATAAAAGGATGGGCAGCCCTGGTGGCGCAGCGGTTTGGCGCCGCCTGCAGCCTGGGGTGTGATCCTGGAGACCTAGGATGGAGTCACGCATTGGGCTCCCTGCATGGAGCCTGCTTCTCTTCCTTCTGCCTCTCTCTGTGTCTATGAATAAATAAATAAAATCTTTAAAAAAAAATAAATATAAAAGGATGCCATAAAACAATTAGAAGAAAACCTAGAGGAAAGGATTCCTGACATTGCTATCGACTTTAGTTAATAAAACAATCTCTGATGTGGATCAAAAAACTTATTGAATAGAAAATAAGTTGCATCTTTATTTTCTAAATGCATAATATACATTAATTAAACATATTATACATTGACTCAATTATGTAGAACTCCAAACTAAAAAAAAAAAGAAAAAAAAAGAAACATTTGAATAATTTTGATATAATAGAACTTGAAAGGTTTTTTTGTTGTTGTTGTTGTTTCAATTCAACTAACTGAAGCTAGATCTAGGTACAGTATTAGTATATTCTGAAACTCAATGTGTTATAAGCTGAATTACTTCCCCCTCAAAATTCCTATGAGGAAGTCCTAATCCCCAGTACTTTAGAACGTGACTATATTTGGAGACTGTTTTTTAAGAATTACAGTAAAATAAAGTTAGTAGGGTGGACCATAATCCAATACAGTTTATGTACTTATAAAAATAGGAGATTAGGATACAGATTCAAACAGAGGTCAGACCACTGGAAAACAAGAAAAGAGTCAACAAGAATGGAGAGAGCAAAGCGCAAAGGCATCTGAGAAAATTAATCCTGCTCAAACCTTGCTCTTAGATTTCTGGTCTCCAGAATTGAAAGAAAATAAATTTCTGTTAAAGACACACAATTTGTGGTACTTTGTCATGGGAGCCCATGAAAAAACTGGTTAAAGTTGAATAATTTCATCTAGTACTGCAAATACTTCTATTATCATAATGAAGTTTATTGTCATAATGAAGTTATCTGTGGGGAAAGACTATTTACTGTTTTTCTCATTAGATCTATTTTTTTTCTTGATTTTGAATTGACATTTAACCCTGGGACATTGGTCAGAGGAAAAATCAGCAAAAAGAGTTTTCTAAGTTAAAAAAGGTAATGTACTTTGGAATATTTGTTATAAAAAAGTCTGAAAATTCCTTAACTTTTTAAAAATATTTAACTTTACTTAACCAACAAGGATTTATTACATAAATATGACAAATATGATATTTTTGTGTCATGATATCAAAAGAAAACAAACTACACTACATGGTTCTGTGGGGTTTTTCTTTAATTTTAAAATCTTTTTAAATTTTTTTTTTAATTTTAATTTTATTTTTTAATTTTAAATACTAACCCATATTATGAACTGTTATTATATAATACATAGCTCACTCTGTGTGTACTCCATTATAGTACTTAATCCAAATTGTGGTATTTTGTTTGTTTTTGTTTTTTTAGATTTTATTTATTTACTTATTCGTTCATGAAAGACACGGGGTGGGAGGGGGGCAGGCAGAGACACAGACAGAGGGAGAAGCATGCTGGGAGACTGATTTGGGACTCGATCTTGGGTCCCCAGGATCACACCCTGGGCCAAAGGCAGGCACCAAACTGCTGAGCTACCCCGGGACCCCCTAAATTGTGGTTTTGTGAGTGCAAATGTGTATTTTTGTATAGAGGAAAGTATTAATGTATGCTTCAGTATATGTGTGCAGATATACACATATGCACTAAATATGAGTGTGTCAACATGCATGTGCATATTTGTGTATGCCAGCATGTCTGCATACATGCATTACTATAAGAGGGAAAAGTGAAATGTGTGTTTATTTGTGCATGTGCACTTCTGTGTGTATGAAAATACATAACATGGGTATGTGTGAGCATACATATACATGGGATCTGGCATTGTCAGTGTTTAACACAGTGCCTGCCACATACTGACCATGAAAAAATTTTCCTAAGTGAATGAAATACTGAATGTATTATTTCCAACATTTATTTTAATTTCCAACTGATATACTTCCTATGTAAATTTGAAATGTCTTTCATATTAATATTTATTTATCTACTTCACCTAAGAAATATGACTTGATTAAAGACATATTTTTGTCCATCATTTTTAATCATTTTTAATCATATTATGTTACATTTAGCTGAGCAGCATAAATTTCAAATTTAATGTATTTTAAGCCCCACATCCAACTTATACTCAAGGTTTAAAAATAAAAACTTAGGCCCAAAGCAAATGGCACAAATAGTAAAAAAAAAATCATAATGTTTAAAACTTTAAGTTTCTATGTCTAATATAAATCATACAATAGTTGTTCCTTCATTAAAATATGTAAAATAAATATTTTGATGCTTTAAAAGCATGTTTACTTTATTTCTTCCCATGACTTAAAATCTCTGATTACTATTCTCACATTTTCATGACAGTTTAAGAGAGAAAAAAAAAATTAAGACAGTTATTTTCCCCTTCTTTTGTTTTCATTTTCTTGTTTTCAACATCTTATGAAAAGAATGCTGTCATTTTTGTTTTTCAAATCTTTCATTTACTTTCCATTGTATAATATTCTAAGAAGACTAAAAATATTTTCTCTCATTGATATATCTTTCCTATTCAATCTTTTTTTTGACACTTCACTTATTTTCTCATGTATTTTGAATAATGTTAAAATCATCATAGCTATTTATCTTCTTTTTAGTTGCCTAGGACAAAATATTCAATCATCAAAAGAATGTCAATAAATGACTTTAGATATTTAACAAAAAAGTAAGTTATTAACTTTTAAAGTTAATATTTTACTCAACAAAGAACATAAATGATAAAACCTTTCAAGCATACTTCACTTTTTGTAAACTGGAGTCTCCTAAAGTTTGTGAAATTTCATGCAGACTATTATATAACTGTATTTAATGACTTTCTAAAAACTTTTTAAAGGAAGAATTACCAAAACTATTACAAAATGCATTTATTCAAGTAATATGAAAAATTGACAAATAAATAGAATCACCTGACATGTTTTTCATATACTTTTTCACTTTTATCTTGAGCCCTGAAGCTCAAGGTTTTCAATTATTTGGTATTAGGGCATCTACATTTCATCAGTCATCTACAGGCTCATGCTATTTAGAACAAAACTAACTTAACATAATTTTGTGCATTTTCCAATATATTTTGTTAATGTGATTAGATGTTATGTCCCTGAAGATTTTTTCTCTTAAAACAGTATCATGAAAAAAAACAAAAAAAAAGTATCATGCATTCATCTATTTATTAGCTTAAATTCTAAAATTACTACACTGCTTGATTTTGAGGCTAATAAGAGAACATTTTCTTTGAAACTGTGGTAGAAGGAATACATTCCATTCCAGGACCACTGAATTATTTAAGAATAGGATATAAAGGAGAGAGGGAAGATGGTGGAAGAGTAGGGGTCCTCATTTCATCTGGTCTCCCAAATTTAGCTAGATAACTTTCAAACCATCCTGAACACCTATGAATTCAACCTTAGAGGTAAAGAGAGAACAGCTGGAATGCTACAAATAGAAAAGTGACCACTTCTTGCAAGTGTGTATTTTGCTTGGTCGTGGTTGATATTTTTGACTCTGCTCACTCCTACAGTCATTCTGCATCGGATAAAATGACTAGAAGGAAGAATTCAACACAGAAGAAAGAACCAGAGGTAACACTCACTGCCACAGATCGGATGGATATGGATTTAAGTAAGATGTCAGAGATAGAATTCAGGATTACAATTATAAAATTACCGGTGAATCTTGAAAAAGCACAAAACACTTTAGAGAATCTTATACTGCAGGAATGACATATAACTAGGCCAAAATTAAAAGTACTTTAACTGAGATATAGTCTAAATTGGATGCTCTAACAACTAGGGTACGTAAGGCAGAAGAGAAAGTAAGTGACATAGAAGACAAGTTGATGGAAAGGAAGGAAGCTAAGGAAAAGAGAGGAAAAAAACCTAAGAGCCCATGAGTAGAGCCTCTAAGAATTAAGTAATAGTTTAGAGAAGAAGAACATCCAACTAATTGGGATTCCAGAGGGTGTGGAGAGGGAGACAGGAACCCTCCCCTGCCAAAAAAAATCAACAAAAACTGATCAACACTCTGACATAAAATATGAAGCTTGCAAATTTCAAAGATAAAAAGAAAATCCTAAAAACAGTTCAAGACAAGAGATTCCTAACATATATGGGGAGAAATATCAGATTAACAGCAGACCTATCTACAGAGACCTGGCAGGCCAGAAGGAGCTGGCATGACATATTCCAGGTACTAAATGAGAAAATCATGTAGCCAAGAATACTTTATTCAGCAAGGCTGTCATTCAGAATAGAAGGAAAGAGAAAGAGCTTCCAGGATAGACATAAACTGAAATAATGTGTATTCACTGAACAGCCCTGCAAAAAATATTAAGGGGGACCCCAATAAGCAAAGAGGGAGCCCAAAGAAACAATCTGAAGAAACAGGGACTGTACAAGGTTATACCATGACACTAAATTCATATCCTTCAACAGTTACTCTGAACATGAATAGACTAAATGATTCAGTCAAAAGACAGGGTATCAGGCTAGATAAAAAAGTAGATAGTAGATATCTCCTGCTATCTACAGGAGACTCATTTAAGACCTAAGGACACCTTCAGACTGAAACTGAGGAAGTAGAGCATCATTTACCATACAAGTGGACCTCAAAAGAAAGCTGGAGTAGCAATCCTCATAAAACATAAATTAGATTTTAAACCAAAGACTTTACTAAGAGATAAAGAGGGACACTATGTCATACTTAAAGGGTATATCCAACAAGAAGACCTAACAATTATGAGTATATATGCCCCTAAAGTGGGAAGAGCCAATTATATCAACCAATTAATAACCAAAGAGACACATAGATAATGATACATTAATAGTAGAAGACTTCAACACTCTGCCCTCTGCCAAAGTCAGATCTTCTTAGCAGAAGATTAGCAGAGAAACAAGGGCTTTGAGTGACACACTGAACCAAATGGACTTCACAAATATATACAGAACATTCCACCCAATCCAACAAGCAGGATACACATTCTTCTCAAATGTACATGGAACTGTCTCCAGAATAGACCACATACTGGGTCACAAGTGAGGTCTCAACTGATACCAAAAGATTGGGATTATTCTGTAAATATTTTCAGAGCACAATGCTTTGAAACTAGAGCTTAATCATAAGAGGAAATTTGGAAGGAACTCAAACACTTGGAGGTTAAAGAGCATCCTACTAAAAAATGAATGAGTCAACTAGGAAATTAGAAAACAATTAAAAAGATTCATGCAAACTAACAAGATTGAAAGCCCCACTGTTCAAAATCTTTGGGCTAGAACAAAGGCGGTCCTAAGAGGGAAGTACATTTCAATATAAGCCTCCGTCAAAAAGTTGGAAAAATCTCAAATACACAAGTTAACCTCACACCTAAAGGAACTGGAGAAAGAACAGCAAATAAAGCCCAGAACAAACAGAAGAGAAATAATAAGATTAGGGCAGAGCAGAACTCAATGAAATAGAGATCATAAGAACTATAGAACAGATCAATGAAACAAGGAGCTGGTTCTTTGAAAGAATTAATAAGATAGACAAGCACCTGGCCAGACTTATTAAAAAGAAAAAGAGACTCAAATTAATAAAATCATGAATGAAAGAGGAGAGATGACCAAGGAAATACAAACAATTTTAAAAATGTATTAGGAGCAACTATATGCCAATATATTAGGCAATCTGGAAAAAATGGATGCATTCTGGGAAACCTACAAATTACCAAAACAGAAAAAGGAAGAAATAAAAAAAACCTGAATAGACCAATAACCAGCAAGGAAATTGAAGCAGTCATTAAAAACCTCCCAAGAAGCAAAAGTTAAGGGATTTATATGGAATCAGAAAGATTCTGAATAGTCAGAGAAAAGTTGAAGAGGAAAACCAAAGCTGGGGACATCACAATGCCTGACTTCAAGCTGTACTACAAAGCTGTGATCATCAAGACAGTGTGGCACTGGCATAAAAAAGACACATAGATCAATGGAACGGAATAGAGAATCCAGAAATGGGCCCTCAACTCTATGGCCAACTAATATTTGACAAAGCAGGAAAGACCATCCACTGGAAAAAGGACAGTCTCTTCAATAAATGATGCTGGGAAAATTGGACGGCCACATTCAGGGGAATTAAACTGGACCATTCTCTTACACCAGACACAAAGATAAACTCAAAATGGATGAAAGACCTAAATGTCAGATAGGAAATGTCAAAATCCTAGAGAAGAATATAGGCAACAACCTTTTTGAAATTGGCCACAGCAACTTCTTGGAAGACACACTTATAAAGGCAAGGGAAACAAAAGCGATAATGAACTATTGGGACTTCATTAGGGAAAAGTCTACCACACAACAAAAGAAACAGTCAACAAAACCAAAAGGCAACCTACAGAATGGGAGAAACTATTTGCAAATGACCTATCAGATAAAGGGCTACTATCCAAGACCTATAAAGAACTTACCAAACTCAACATCCAAGAAACAAACAATCCAGTCAAAAAATGGGCAGAAGACATGGACAGACTCCAAAGATCTACACACATGGCCAATAAGCACATGAAAAAATGCTCCACATCACTTGCCATCAGGGAAATACAAGTCAAAACCACAATGAGATAACAACTCACACCAGTGAGAATGGTGAAAATCAACAAGACAGGAAACAACAAATGTTGGTGAGGATGAGAAGAAAGGGGAACCCTCTCGCACTGTTGGTGGGAATGCTAGCTCGTGCAGCCACTCTTGAAAACTTTGTGGAGATTCCTCAACAAGTTGAAAATAAAACTACCTTACGACCCAGCAATTGCATTATTGGGGATTTACCCAAAGATATAGATATAGTGAAACAACAGGATACCTGCACCCCAATGTTTATAGCAGCAATGTTCACAATAGCCAAACTGTGGAAGGAGCCACAATGTCCTTCAATAGATGAATGGATAAAGAAGATGTGTGATATATAGATATAGATATCTCACATCTCTCTCTCTCTCTCTCTCTCTCTCTCTCTCTCTCTCTATCTATCTATCTATATATATATATGTAAGCTTACATATATATATATGTAAGCTATTCACATATATATTCATATATATATACGAATAGGACTTATAGTAAATGGGTAGAGTGGGAGAAAAAGCTACAAAGATAGACAAGGATCAGGTCTTAGGGAAATCTAAATGATACATCAAAATATTTTATTCTCTGAACAGCAGGTATACCCATTAGATTTAGGGGCTGAGAAGTAACATAATCATATCTAAATCTGTTAGCAGATTGAAAGATGTACTGATATTGGAGGTGGGGAGATGAATTAAACTACTAAACTTCAGGTGACACACAAAAGTCCTAACAAAGCAAGATTAGTAGAGAATAGTGTAGAATTGAAACAGATGGAACTGTGAAGCCTGTGAAAATAAAATACAAAGGACCTGGCCTAGATAAAATGAGAGTCAGAATGTCAGAGGACTAATTACCCCAAAACTACTATTGGCTTGCCTAAGAGGAACATGGAAATATCACAAAATATGGAATTCCAAAATACGGAATGTAGAAGGAACAGATCTTAAGGGAAAGATGACTAATTTGATTAATCAAAAATATAAATGTAATGGAGGATCAAAGGCACCTGTTTCCTTTTTAATCTGGAGTTTAGTGCTTGTCTAGAGGCTTATTCTATATAAATAGAACCTATATAACCCCACAAAGTTGAATGCAGGTAAAGGAACTGGGACCGTATGAATGTAGCTTACAATTTTTAGATTTCAAGTTTTATGGGTCTGTCCCTTAACTTTAATACTATAAAGTACAATTGCATTTCAACAAAGTAATTTTTTGTTCTTAAATATTTTTGTGAACAAATATAAAGATAAATATTAGTAGATTCTTAATATTTTAAGCAATATAATTCAAATTTATTTCAACCATTATTTATAATGCAGTTTTAGTATATTTCTTAAACTGTATCAATATTTCAAGAATATTTTAAAAGATACATGATCTCCAGTGCTCTGACAACTCTGAATAAAAGATATTTTTTTAAAATTCATTCATTCATTCATCCATTCATTCATTCATTCACAAGAGATACAGAGTAAGAGGCATAGACTTAGGCAGAGGGATAGCAGGCTCCCTATGTGGAGCCCAATGTGGGACCCCCAGGACCCCGGGATCATGCCCTGAGTGGAAGGCAGATGCTCAACCGCTGAGCCACCCAGGCATCCCTAAAAAATAGATTCTTGATTCTTTCCTTCAATTCAACTTTCTACATATGACAATTCAAAGTCCAAGTTATAGTTATGATTCAAATAAGTAGTAAAATGCAATAACATCTACAGAAAACACGGATTAACTCAAAATTTCTAAAGGATTTCATTTAACACCTAAATCCCTGCACGAATGCCCAAAGGAGTATTAATATACTGCAGTTGGAGACCAGCTCTTCATAAACTCCCTTTTCATACTCTAAAATCAGTTGTCTTTTATTCCTTTATGCATCTATCGATTCTACAGGAAAAATGCTTTTATAAAAATCAATGTGTAAAAGACTTCTTTTATAGTCTTTTGTCTCTTCACAAGGTTGTTTGATGTTTTATTGTGAATAATAAGTGCTCATGATGATCAAAATGTAAAAGTTATCCCTAGCAGTTTATAAATAAAAGAAACATATCATCTTATCAGAGAAAAACATTTCTTTTTCATTTTCCACATGTAAATATACTCTTCAGAATTTACCTATATTAAAGATTTACTTTTGAAAAATTATACCTACCACTTTCATTCAACAACCCTTAATTATTTAATGAATCTGAAGTAATAGTAATTGCTATTTAAAATCTCCCTCTCCACGACGATACTTAGTGGATAATGATTATTATACAGCATTTTTGAAGAAGAAAGTACATCATGTCTGAAAAAAAATCTAGTTCAATCATATGGTACATATGATATTCTAGGGGAATATGATCTTTAAAAATATAGTGCTACCCTTTATCATAGATTTAGACAACACTTCTACAAATCCTGAAACTTATATTATGCAAAAAGTACCCATCACAAAGCATTATCTTTGCTTATTTTTTAAAATTATTCAAATGGATGGACTTTCAAATTCAAATTCAAAACACAATCTTAACACATTCACTTGATTCACATATACGTAAGACATTGTGATAGGTAACTGCCTGATGGCAAATGTGTATTTTGCCTGTATTCACTTATTCAGTCAATTTGCAGTTCATAAAATCCACCCAAAGTGACTTTGTTAAATGCATACTAAAAAAATTTCAATTAAACCCATGTTGTGAATTTATTTAGTATCTAAAATATTGAGTTATCTCGAGAAGAGAATTAAACAGAGAAGTATAGAGAGACTTTCTGATTAAACCTTAATCAATAAGCCTTCATTTTCCCCTACTTTATCTTACTTCCCTCTTGTTCCTGTCTCCCTCTTCTTTTGATTTCTCTAATTAAGAAATGAAAGTTCTTTTTTTTTTTTTTTTTATTCTATTTTTTTTTTTATTGGTGTTCAATTTACTAACATACAGAATAATACCCAGTGCCCGTCACCCATTCACTCCCACCCCCCGCCCTCCTCCCCTTCTACCACCCCTAGTTCGTTTCCCAGAGTTAGCAGTCTTTACGTTCTGTCTCCCTTTCTGATATTTCCCACACATTTCTTCTCCCTTCCCTTATTTTCCCTTTCACTATTATTTATATTCCCCAAATGAATGAGAACATATAATGTTTGTCCTTCTCCGACTGACTTACTTCACTCAGCATAATACCCTCCAGTTCCATCCACGTTGAAGCAAATGGTGGGTATTTGTCATTTCTAATAGCTGAGTAATATTCCATTGTATACATAAACCACATCTTCTTTATCCATTCATCTTTCGTTGGACACCGAGGCTCCTTCCACAGTTTGGCTATAGTGGCCATTGCTGCTAGAAACATCGGGGTGCAGGTGTCCCGGCGTTTCATTGCATTTGTATCTTTGGGGTAAATCCCCAACAGTGCAATTGCTGGGTCGTAGGGAAGGTATATTTTTAACTGTTTGAGGAACCTCCACACAGTTTTCCAGAGTGGCTGCACCAGTTCACATTCCCACCAACAGTGTAAGAGGGTTCCCTTTTCTCCGCATCCTCTCCAACATTTGTTGTTTCCTGCCTTGTTAATTTTCCCCATTCTCACTGGTGTGAGATGGTATCTCATTGTAGTTTTGATTTGTATTTCCCTGATGGCAAGTGATGCAGAGCATTTTCTCATATGCATGTTGGCCATGTCTATGTCTTCCTCTGTGAGATTTCTGTTCATGTCTTTTGCCCATTTCATGATTGGATTGTTTGTTTCTTTGGTGTTGAGTTTAATAAGTTCTTTATAGATCTTGGAAACTAGCCCTTTATCTGATATGTCATTTGCAAATATCTTCTCCCATTCTGTAGGTTGTCTTTGAGTTTTGTTGACTGTATCCTTTGCTGTGCAAAAGCTTCTTATCTTGATGAAGTCCCAATAGTTCATTTTTGCTTTTGTTTCTTTTGCCTTTGTGGATGTATCTTGCAAGAAGTTACTATGGCCGAGTTCAAAAAGGGTGTTGCCTGTGTTCTTCTCTAGGATTTTGATGGAATCTTGTCTCACATTTAGATCTTTCATCCATTTTGAGTTTATCTTTGTGTATGGTGCAAGAGAGTGGTCTAGTTTCATTCTTCTGCATGTGGATGTCCAATTTTCCCAGCACCATTTATTGAAGAGACTGTCTTTCTTCCAATGGATAGTCTTTCCTCCTTTATCGAATATTAGTTGCCCATAATGTTCAGGGTCCACTTCTGGATTCTCTAAAGAAATGAAAGTTCAATGCAAAATTGTTTGAACTTTTTGAAGGAAAAATTCCTATTTGAAAGGATGTGACTGCATTTGACCTCAATGGCTCTGAAACTCAGAAAGAGGAAGGCAAAAGATGAACAAAGATACATGATTTCTGACCAGGTATGTTATTGTTAGTATAATATAAACCATGGGCTTGAAAGGGTTTTATCAGTTAAAGACTTTAGATAATAAAACAATTGCTAAATGAGCCAAACTTCAGTATGACTAATTCTAACATAGATATCTATAATTATGATATATTACATACCTGATATTTATGATAAATGACCACTAAAATAACTTGTACCTTCTAAAAGTAGAAGTCTTTCTCTTTTTTTTTTTTGGATTTTTCATTTGTTTTGGAAAAGTGTTACCAGTTTCTTTGACTTCTTTCACCTATTCATTCGGTAAATATAAATCACATATTGAGCAAAGCACAATTCTATGTGTGGTTATATAAGCTGTGAAGAGACAAAGTTGTCAAGAGAAACTGTCACACTTAATAAAAAGACAAAAGATTTACTGATTATCTTTTAAATGCAATGATCACATTGACTAGTGGTGCCTCTGGGGATTATCTGATTCTATAAACATGTGCATTTTTAATTGTGTTTGACAAATAGTATAACCATTAAATTCCAGAAAACTGATAATACAACTGATTTTTGTTCCTAACAATGCAAATGAACACTGTCCAGTAGTAATAAATCTAAGTCAAATTCTCAGTTTGTAGCACGTTACTCATTCCCTAAATGAAAGAGTTAAATAAAATACTTGACATGTTTAATATTTAACAAAAATCACGATTTTTTAACATTTTGAAAACTTTACAAGGTTCTTATCTTCTGGCACTATAGTATAAATGTCTGAACAACTTGAAAAGATTCTACTGTTCTCGTTCATTGTATTAAGATGGCTTATATGGAAGGCTGGAATTCATCATATGTGTCAGCAGAAAAATGTAAATAGTTCTTTCAAGTATTTGGGATTCTAAGACAATGCTATTCATTTTGAAAGATCCAAAATTAAGTGTACACTATTTCCTTGCTTTCTTGTGCCTTCTGTTAACTTTGGCTTGGAACACTAAGATGTACAATTTTTGGATGGTAATTTTTGCTAGTGAACCTGAAATTAAAGTATACATATTGTTTACAGAGTTGATGGTAAATAGAGTTGGATACCCACCGTGCAGTTTACTGGATCCAGGTGGTTATTATAAGCTTTTATGAATAGTCAATAAAAACTTAATTGATACACATTTCTAGTACCTTTCTCCTAGGGCCACTATCAAATAGCGAATCTGCCCACTTGGAAGAGGATGTTACATCATTTAATCATGAACCCTGACAATATTGAAATCTGGCATTCAGTAGTGATATCTGTGAATGATAAAATAAGAACTAAAGATATGTATAAGCTTGAGTAGTGTGATAACTGAACATATTGGTGAAAAATTTTTCTGAAGGTATCTGAAATTTTACCAAATCCTTTTGATTATTTTTTCTAAGTTCTTTAATATACTTTTTTTAGGGGAGCCCTGGTGGCTCAGCGGTTTAGCGCCGCCTTCAGCCTGGGGTGTGATCCTGGAGACCTGGAATCGAGTCCCACGTCAGGCTCCCTGCATGGAGCCTGCTTCTCCAATTATATATATATATATATATATATATATATATATATATATATATATATATATATATATATATAATTATGCAATGACTTGGATGGTTAGGAATGCCTCTAAACTAACTTTAAAAATAATTTCATTAGGAACTGATCAGTGCACCAGTTTAACAATACCGCCTGTTCAAGGAAAATTCTACATATAATCTATGTTTAGACGATAAAAATAGTGACTACTATTAAAAAATGCACACTATTTTTAATGTTTCTTATTGATTTCTGAATATAGAAGGTATAACAAACTTTTCCAAAGGCCTATCAATTCTGATCTAAAATTTTCTACTTGAAAAATATTCCAATTCATCAAAATTTGCTAATCATTTGGTAAAACAGTGAATCCTCTCTTGTTTTCCCTTACTTTTAAATGCACAGAAATAGCATTTTATTCTCAAAACACATTACACATTGGATTATGACATATTTCACAAAAGCAAATAAAATGATTATTTAGTGACTGCCACTAACACACTTCACTTGGAGGGAAAAGAAGAACAGAAATAGCAGGCATGTTAAATTGGACAAATTGGAAAGAGCACACTGGTATCAAAGATTTCTAAGCAGCATTTCCTCTCTCTTTCAAATTTGACTTTATAAAAGAAAGTTGATAATCTAAAATAACAATAATAATAGCAATTATCATAATACCATAATTAAAATGATTATTTGGCTTTGTAGTTCAAGGAAAACAAATATGAAAGTAATTATATCTTTTTTTTAATTGTTAATTTTATGAAGTAACATCATTTCCTTTGGAAGTAAATATAGATAGAAACCAAATACCAAATAATTTGTCTTTTCCCTGTAGTAGATATAGGTTTGTTTTCTCTAATTACCTTCATCTTGAAATAGCATCACCAGACTTTCAGGGTTTGTTGTTTCTTTTTAAAAAGTTTTTACATACTTTGAAATAATTATATTTTACAAGAAATTGCGAAGATAGTCCAGAGGTCCACTGTACTTTTTGCACCATTTCCTCCAGTAAGTACATGGTACGTAGCTGTAGAGCAATATCCAAAACAGGAATGTAACATTGGTACAATGTGTGTGTATAGCTCTCTATCACTGTATCACATGTGTAGGGTTGTGTAGCCACTACTACAATCAATATATAATACTATTTAATTCATAACCACAAAGATCTTATTCTTACTATTCCCTTGCAGTCACACCCACTCCTGTGTCCAAATCACCCCTAAACCCTAGAAACTACTGATTTTCCATTTATATAACTTTTATTGTTTTTAGAGTACTATTTAGATAGGATCACATAAAATCCTGAATTTTTCACTCGGCACATTATTGAAATCTCTCAAAGTTGTTACAGGTATCATTGTGCATTCTTTTTTATTGCTGAGTACTACTTCATAGTGTGGATGGATATACCATAGTTTTTTTGGCTATTCATCTACTGAAGGAAAATTATTTGTTTCCAGGTTTGAACTATTAAGACAAAGCTGCTGGGAACAATCATATACACGTCTTTATGAAGATAAATTTCCATTTTCTGGGTCAAAAGAAGAAAAGTGAAATTGCTTGGTCATATGGTAAATGTGTGTTTAGTTTTTAAGAAACTGCCAAACTATACTCTATATCATCTCTACCATTTTATATTCCCATCAGAAATGTACAAGAGATCCGCTTTCCTTGCGTCCCTACCAGCATTTGATATTAGTACTAATTTTTATTTTACCTGTTATTGAAGGGGATAGCAACATGTCATCATCACCTTCATTTACATTTCCCTATTGGCTCAGGATGTGCATATCTTAATATGTGCTTATTTCCCATCTATATACTCTCTTCAGTGAAGTATCTCTTCATATCTTTTGCCCATTTTCTAATTGGATTATTTGAGTTTTGAGAGCTCTTTAAATATTTTACTTATGATCCCTTTGTCACCTTATAAATAGTTTCCCCTGCCTATAGTTTATATTTTCATCCTGTCAACATGGTCTTTCCCAAAACAAAAGATTTTAATTTTGATTAAGCCCAATTTATCTTTTTCTTGCCTAGATCAATATTTTGGTATCATGGCTAATGTTCTTCACCAAACTCTAGTCCAAAAGGTTGTCAACAATGACATCTTGACATCGTAAGTGGTAAGTGGTGTTTATTACTGCTTTCTAGGTTGTATATTCAGGCTCTCTACTTCACCTTTGCTGGGAGAGAGGGTGTGGAGCCTCTGCTGTTTTGTCTTCTTTTTGTGGGTATGTTTCATTTGGCTTGTACAGAGAAGATATACCCTAGTGTTTTGTCCTGCCAGCCAGCCCATTTCGTGATCCTTTGACTAGAAAGACTATCCTTTTCTTGAGATATCTTTTATGTACTCCTTCCTTTTCCCAGGTTGCCAGTTCTTCAGTTGCCAATCTGAAGTATATCAAGTCAAAAAAAAAAAAAAAAAAAAAAAAAAAAACCCAGGGAACTCATCACTTTGTCTTCCCTTGGAATCTCAAGATCCTTCCTTGGTCTGCCTTCTTCTGTCCATCTTTGTCTCCTTATATTTTACATATTATAGCCAAAGTTATTAGTTGTACTTTTGTATTCCTCTTGCTAAGTATATCTACTCCATCTTCCCAGAAACATAAATATTCGTTTTCTTTGAATGATTCAGATTTTTCTTCTCCTTCTATAACTGAATTGGTCATATGTAGGCATAGCATCCTCCTGGACATGGTGATTTGCTCAGTTTTTTTTTTTTTTTAAGATTTTATTTATTTATTCATGAGAGACACAGAGAGGGAGGCAAGGACGTAGGAAGAAAGAGAAGCAGGCGCCTCACACGGAGCCCCATGCGGGACTCGATCCTCAGACTGGGATCACGCCCTGAGCCGAAGGCAGATGCTCAACTGCTGAGCCACCAAGGCGTCCTTCAGGTTTTTAAATGTAACCCAAATAAGGCCAATTAGAGCTAATCAAGTCTACTGGATTTTGCTGAAATTACTAGAAGAGAACACTCTTTTTAGGCAGTTGTTAAACTGAAAATATATCAGTCTACAGCTGTGGATACTTTTCTTATATGATGAGAGGCCACACCTGAGAGTAAAATCACAAAAGAAAAAAAAAAAAAAAAAAAAAAAAAAGACAACATAGGCCGAACAAGTCACTATTTATTGATGACATTGAGCCAATAGACCTGGTAGGGTACTGAATCTGACTTTATTTTGTGCTGTTCAATTCCGTAAATCAAAATGCCCCATTCTTATTTTAAGGTAGTTTTTCAGTTTTTGTAATCAAAGGATCACTGAAATATATTAGTTTTACTCATATTTCTGTAGAAATCAATCATCCTACTCTCCTGCAAAATATTCCATGACTCTTTATCAGTGACTGATAGGTCTTGACTTAATCAAAGCTAAATAAAAAACCCTAGGAAAATAGAAGAACCAGGCAATCTTGTTAGACATTTTAAAGATTCTTCCCCACTCAAAAATACTCAGAAAAGATGCTTATTTTTATCTCTCTGAGATAAAGAAAGTCTCACAGAAATTGCTGAGCTTTTCCTAATAAAAACTGTGAGACCATGACCTTATGTATAGGCAAAAAAAGGGCAGTATCTTCTTGGTATTTGTTAAAAAATGAAAATCATCACCATCATTTCCTATAATCCACTAATGATGTAAATAACATTCTAGAAACAGAAATAAAGTAAAATATAAATAACCATAAGGAGGAAAGCATTTTTGGCATAAATTAATATACACATATAGTTGAATATATGTATACAAATATATGCTAACATAGTATATGCTAACCTGTACCACTAGAAACTCACTTCATTTTATTTTCTACCTTATTCTATGTCATTTCATTTTATTCCTTCTTTTGTTGTTTGTCTTTAATGTTGATTCCTTGCCTATAAATTGCTTTGTTTACCCTTTAATAGGTTGAATCCATCCTAGGAGAACATGTTTTTATGTACACATTGACATGAGACTTAAGTGAAGTCAGAAACTGAATATCTGAAGAAGGAAAAAGAATTATTTGAAGACTAAAGCACTAAACAGAGAAGATAATCCTAAAACAACTTTCAACTTTGACCAGTCCTATATCAAACTAGCTTTCAGCAGGAAGTTGTGATCTAAAGTGAGAAAATGTATTTTAAATGATCATAAATATGAAAATCACATCATGGCTCATTTATTTTTGTATCCCCAGGCCAGAATCAAAAATGACATGGAATAGATGCTCAATACTTTCATCGCCTGGGTAACTGACTCCATGAATGAGGAGCCAGGACCTTCAAGAAGTCTGATTTGATTAGGTTTTTCTCTGAGGTTTTCATATCCATTTTCCCCCCTTTCCACCATGGTTTCCTTGAGGTTTGCAAACTGTTGTTCTTGATTATCTACATCTTGTTTGGCTAACTTCTTGACTTCTCTAAGTTGAAATATGAATGGCAACTTTTCTCTCAGAAAACTTTTGTAGAGTTAATAGCTGCTCAATTCAGGCCAACCTGGTTTGGATCTACTCCAAAGACCCCTCCCCCCCCTCCATGTCCACAGCCTTTAAAATCTATTTTTTACTTCTTAGCTGACTTTTAATAACCACCACTTTCCTCCTGCTGGTAACTTACAGGCAATGAGAGCGGCTACTTAGGTCAGTATTCCAAAGAATTTGTTAATGGAATGGCTGCCAGAGAGAGGTAGCCAGTCAAGCACAGTTTGGAACACGTGTGAGGGAAAATGGTGGAAGAGAAAAAGGAGAGCCACAAGATATGTCCAATCCATTATCTACCATCTTTTCTCTTTTAATTGCAATAAACCACATACTCAGCAGGAAGTTTATTGGCAAGGTCTAAGCAAAACACAAAATACTTTTGGATTAGTTTGTAGAACATTTTTAGATACCAGTAGGCTGTTTTTATTCTGTAAGAGGTTTCCTTATTCCTACTGAGTTAACATATATTTAAAAGTCTTTTGAACCATAAATGCAGGTTCAGATAAGAGAAAGATATTCTTATGTATACAACTGAACCTCATATCTTCTGTTCATTTTTTTAAATTGCCACATTTGCTAGAACAGGTTTTTCTTTCAATTTTTATTGTTAAAACTCATTCAGAAACACAAAAGTACAAAAATGTATTTCTCCATGAAAGTTCAAAATACAACAGTTAAGTTTAAAGTCAGTTTATTATCATCCTTAAGCTGATTTCTCACCTACTCGTCTCCTGTCACATCACATTTATCAGTTTGGTTATTATCCTTCCAGGTATTTGTCAATATATAATGAATATTCAACTTATTTTCCTTGATATCAAAGTTCTCTGAAATGGCTTTTCTGTGAGATTTTCTTACTTGGTTTTATAATCTTGACCATAATAAATAAAGTTATAGATTAGACAAGAATGATCAAACTGGCCCTTACCTAAATAGTGTCATTACATTCAAAGAACAAAGAGCTTTGAGATTTTACAGGGCAAAATAAAAAACAAGGTAATAATAAAGTAACATAAATTAAAGCAATAATATAAATTATTTTTAATATAAATATTCAAAAATAAAAATAATTCCAAGCAGAATCATAAAGTTGAAAACAAGCCACTAGGTATGTGTCCGGTGCATAGTAGGCCCTTAACATCTTGTAATTTTCCTTCATGAGTTATTAACTGTACCTTTTAAAGTACAAAAATGGAGTATGTATAAAAATTAACATATCACAGTAAATCAGTGTATCATTATTAAGAAACATCCAGAAATTCATGTATAAAAAGAAAAGTGTTAACATTCATAGAAATGAGGGAATTTAGATTAAAGTTATCTATCAAAGGAATCAGAGGAAGAAAGTGATATAACGTCCTATGTAACTAACCCCACTGTGCTGGTGTACATTTTGCAGCTTCATTGGAGTCATCTAAATTTCTTGGGCAAATAAATATTTAAGAACACTAAATATGTTTTTAGCAACATCTAAATATTCTCTGTAAAAGAGACACGACTCACAGGATTAAAAACTCATCCTTCAGTTCAAGTATTTTTTTTTGTTTCCCAATCTGTATAACTTAAATGTTTTTTTTTTCCACCATGCCTATGGCACTCAGGGTTTGCTATGCATACTAATTTTGAGAGAATGTATTATTTATTATTTCCTCAACAGATCTTAATGGCTATATTTTGTGTTTGACAGTTCAGTAAATAAATTTTTTAAAATCTCCCTTCTTTGCCCCTTCCCTGCTGAGTTCCTGAGCCCTATATGCCAACTTTCAGCCAAGACTGAATCTTTACAGCTGAGTTTCAACCCATGAAAAACATTAGTTTGCAATGGAAATGCTGATGCAGCTTTAATTATAGTGGTGTTAACTGCTCCATTATAATTAGAGATCTGCTGACCCTCTTAACTGGTTTTGCTTTCAGAACATCATGAGACAGCCTCCTTTTGCCAGCCATTCATCAGCTCCCTTTAAATTCAGTAACAATTTAGTAGTAAATGTGTTCCTTAATATAGTTTCTTTGGCTGCTAAGAAGTTGGATGTTCCCCTCAGATCCTGAATTCTGGGCTCCAAGGGCTTAGAGGAAACTAAGGAGATAATTTAAGCTATCTCATTGTTCTTTAGTCAGAAATGTACCTCAGTATTCATCTTAGTATTCTTTCCCACATTTAAAGCTATTTGAGTAAGCCATTTCCTCTTCCCTTTACCCACCTTACCTCAGCCTCTAACATCTAGTCCAAGAACAGTCTACTTGTATTTATTTTGACTAGCTTCAGTGGAGATGGAAAACAGCTGGTCAGCCTCCTCCCTCCCCTCCCACCCCCACAGGAACCCACTCATTAAGAGAGTGAGTCAGACAACCCTTACCCACTCTTGCTATCTCCTAATCCTTAACCGGTTCACATCGCCTGGTTTTAAAGACCTCAAATTGCTTTTTTTTTTTTTTTCCACCACAAACATTAGTATCAAGCAACTGAAATATATCAGGTCACTCAAATAGCACATTTTCTGGGCAGATTAAAAAACACAAATAAATACATACCATGCATACATACATAAATGTTTCTGTTCATATGTGTACTAAAAATGTAATAAAGTTAACAGAAAACAACTCACTTTGAAATCAAAGTTAGCATATATATATTGCAGTGGACCTCAACTTCTGACATGTACCTGAATACATATACATATTAAAAATTCTGATTCAGTAAACCAGGAGAAGGCACATGTGACAAGCAGCATTCTCCTTTCCCTGCACCACCAACCTCTTGACTCTCATTCAGGTGGCACCCAACAGAGGGAGCACTGTGCAGCTGTTAGATTAGCTACCTGCATTTTTAAGCAAACTAATGCAGTATTTAAAAATTGCTATGGATAGAGATTCGAGAATTATCCATGTCCATTCAGTTAGAGAATTTCTTAAAATTTATATGCTCAAATGTACTGGGGTTTATGTAAGTGTACAATTAGGTTGTAATAACATCCTTGCAAACTTGGTTGAAAAAAAAAAAAACAGAAAATGGCTCTGGGTACCTTAATTAGAAAATGCATTTGCTAAAAGGCTAGGGCATGGCAGACTGGATTATGGAAAACTGGAAAATCAGGTTTGAGAAATAGAAGTAAGGTACGAAAAGGAAAACCAAGAATCAACATAGAAAACCTAAGTTAGGGATCCCTGGGTGGCGCAGCGGTTTGGCGCCTGCCTTTGGCCCAGGGCGTGATCCTGGAGACCCGGGATCGAATCCCACGTCGGGCTCCCGGTGCATGGAGCCTGCTTCTCCCTCTGCCTGTGTCTCTGCCTCTCTCTCTCTCTCTGTGTGACTATCATAAATAAATTAAAAAAAAATTTTTTTTCAAAAAAAAAAAAAAAAGAAAACCTAAGTTAAAAATTATGTTGGCAAAGCTACTGCCATTAACACACTTTGTTGATAAGCTGAACTTTTCTCTCTCTACCACTACTACCACCTAGAATAGTTTCTTTCTGTTCTTGTATCTTGCATTCATTCCTTGCAGTTTCAAAATTCAGGGGAAACAATCCCATTAATCGAACCTAGACCCTATGATCAAGCCCTGGCTCCAGCCAGAAAATAACATCTTTCTAATATCCAGTCATGTATAATTAAGTGTTTTGAAAAGACCACATGGCCCAATAAAGCTACAAACTCTGAATACAAAGCATGTAGAAAATAGTTGCTATATATAGACTCACAATAGATCTCTGGTGGAAAAATTCTTGTCCTTTAGAATAACATCCTGGAATTCTCCCTCAAAGAGATGTGACAGGCTTACCACCTTACTTTACAATTGGTAAAGGTAACTGTCATTCTCACCAGCTATACAGACTTTGTCAATGAGATTACTACTCTGTATCCAGTTATTTTCCCCTGCATGATGTATCCACAGTGTTTTAACAGATGTTTTAATATCTCTCTCTCGCTCTCACACACACACACACATATACACATGCATTTTGTGATGTTTGTTTTCAAATAATTTGTACAAATTTTATTGTGTTGTTAGTCTTTTACGTGGAGTTTAGAGAATCTTTATGTATTCTGGAAGTGAATTCTTTGTTAAAATATGTATTTTGACAATATTTTACCCCAGTTTGTTTTTATCCTACTTTTATTTTGTTAATAGTATCTTTTGAGGATCAGATTTTTATTTTCATAAAGTTTAACTTATCATTTGTCTTTTACAGTTGTTTTCTGTGACCAGGCTAATTAATCCTTTTAGTTATATTTTCTTCTCAAGTCTTTACAGTGTTAGTATTTATATTTAGGTCTATGATTCAGTTCAAATTAAATTTTGTGTATATGTAAAATGGATATCAAGTTTTGTTTCCACACCCAAATGGATATGTAGTTGTTCCAGCACTATTTATTGAAGATATTTTTCCTATGGAATATTTTTGACATCAGATTTGAAATGAATGAATCACATATGTGTTTGTCTTTTTCTCAAATTTCATTATTATAGTGATCCATTTCTTTTCTTTAAATAGTGACACAATTTCTTAAATCCAACTTTTTAGTAATCTTAATGTCTATTGTAAGCTTTCCTACATTATTATTTTTTCTTCTTTAATTTTGTTTTGGCTATACAATGTCACTTGTAAAAGTGGATTTTAGAAAGTAACTATAAATTTTAGAACAATTTTTCAATTTTCAATTTAAAAAAGTTAGATAAGTTTATGGCTGAGGTGTTCAATTTATTGACCAATTTGGGAAGAAACTAGGCTAAAAATACCTGAACAGCATTTTGTCTTTGATTCCAAGAGCATGGTATATCTTTCTATTTATTCATTCATTCAATTTTTAAAGTAAGTTCTGTGCTCAATGTGGGACTTGAACTCATGACCCCAAGATCAAGAATCACATTCTCTACTGACTGAGCCAGGCAGGCTCCTTTTTTTTATTATTTAAACCTTTATTTTCTTATAATTATGCCCCCCTCAAAAATTATTTTATTTTACTTCCCATTTGTTTTCAAATATGTATTTAATATATGCATACTGATTCTTAAATCCAGTTTAATTCACTTATTAGTCTAGTAATAACTTCAAACAGTCTATAAATTTCAATGTAGACAATGTATCATCTTTATAGAAGAACAGTTATACTCCTTCCTTTACATTTGTTTACTAATTCCAACATCGAGATATTGTTGTCTGGGTGACCTTCTATTATTGTTTTTTCTCTTGACTACATGTCACATGTACCTGTTTCTTTACAGGTCTAGAATTTTCTCCTGCATGTGGAACATTTGAATGATAGATTCTGTCATATATTAGTTACCTCCGAAGAATTCTGGGTTTTGTTGTTGTTGTTGTTGCCCTTTGGTTTTTGTCTTATTCGATACCTAAATTGGTAGGACTCCAACTCAAAACGTAATAAACCTGCCATGGAAGGCAGCTGATGTCTTTGCTAATTATTATTAACCTTGTACCTATTCCTTTGTACTACTGGACTTTACCCACACAGGTTTATTCATATACCAGCCAACAATTTAGACAGAGATGACACATATATTTGAGCCCCTCCCCGCACCATGACTCTTTTCTCTCCTTGATTTTTTTCCCCTCACTTTCCAGCTTTCCTGCAAATTCCTCTAACCAGTAGGAATAAGTTTTAATGAGATTTCTGCTCAAATTTAACCAACCTTATATAAGTTAAACTGGGTGGTACCCTCTGGGAGAAGAGGACCCACACAGACAAAAGTAAAATTTATCCAGTGTACTTTCCTTTCCTAAAGGGTATAATGCCATGCTTGCTTCAGCAGCACATATACAAAATTGGAATGATACAAAAAAAATTAGCATGGTCCCTGTGCAAAACAACACGCAAATTTGTGAAGGGTTCCATGTTTTTAATAGATATGCAAAAAATAAGGAGAAAGAAACTCAAGTAAATTACTAAAGAAACCCAACAAATTGTGACTGAAGAGAGCAAGAGAATAAAGGAACAGAGAAAAACTACCAAAACAAACATGAAACAAGTAACAAAATGGCAATAAATACATACATACCAATAATTACTTTGAAGGTAAATGGAATAAATGCTCTAATCAAAAGACAGGGTGAAGAAATGGATTAAAAAAAACAAACAAGACCCATCTGTACAGAAAGGCATTTCAGACCTCAAGACATATGCAGATTTCAAAGTGGAAGGATGGAGAAGCATTTATCATGCAAATGGATGTAAAAAGCAAGCTGGAGTAGCAATACTTATATTGAAGAAAATAGACTTTGAAACAAAGACTATAACAAGAAACAAAGGAAGACGCTAATCATTCAGGGGACATCCAAACAAGAATATATAACAATTATAAATATTTCTGCACACAACATGGGACCAAATACTTGAAGCAGTTAATAACATACACGAAGGAACCAATTGATAGTAATCCATTAAAGGTAAGAGATTTTAGTATTCCACTTACATCAATGGGTATATTATCCAAACAGAAAATCAATAATGAAATAGACACTTTGAGTGACGCATAAGACCAGATGCATTTAATAGATACATTCAGAACATCCCATCCTGAAACAGCAGAATATATTTTTCAAGTGCACACAAAACTTTCTTCTAGAATACATGACATAATAGGCCAGAAAAATAAGTCTCAACAAATTCAAAAAAGATTAAAGTCATTCCATTTATCTTTTCTGACCACAATGCTATAAACTAGAAATCAACCACAAGAAAAAAATCTGGAAAGACCACAAATACATGGAAGTTAAATAACATGCTACTCAACCATGACCAGGTCAACCAGAAAATCAAAAAGAAAATTTAAAAATACATGGAAACAAGTGAAAATGAAAACATAATGGCCAAAAATCTTTAAGATACAGCAACCACTGTTCTAGAGGGAAGTCTGTAGCAATGCTGGCTACCTCAAAAAGAAAATTTTCAAATAGGAGATCCCTGGGTGGCTCAGAGGTTTAGCGCCTGCCTTTGGCTCAAAGCATGATCCTGGAGTCCTGGGATCAAATCCCACATCAGGGTCCCTGCATGGAGCCTGCTTCTCTCTCTGCCTGTGTCTGTGCCTCTCTGTCTCTCTCTGTTATGTGCCTCTCATGAATAAATAAATAAAATCTTTAAAATTTTTTTTCAAATAAACAATCTAAACCTTACTCCTAAAGGAATTAGAAAAAGAATGAAACTCCAACAAGCAAAACAAAGATAATAAATATTAGAGCAGAAATAAAACAGAAACAAACCAAAGACACCAATAGAACAGATCAATGAAACCTGGAGCTGGTTCTCTGAAAGATTATTAGAATTGATAAACCTTTACCCAGACTCATCAAAAAAAAAAAAAAAAAAAGAGAGAGAGAGAGAGAGAGAGAACTACAGAACATTATCTATGATGGACATAGAATAATTTTCAACAAAATATTACTAAGATGAATCCAAAAATGCATTAAAAAAAATCATTCACCATGATCAAGTCGGATTTATTCCTGGGATGCAAGTGTGGTTCAATGTTTGCAGATCAGTCAACATGATACATATCCATAGAGGAAGGATAAAAACCATATGATTATCTCAACAGAAGCAAAAATAACATTTGACAAAGTAAAACCTCCATTCACGATAAAAACCCTCCACAAAGTAGATTTAGAGGGAACATACCTCAATGTAATAAAGGCCATATATGAAAACCCACAGTGAACATCATACTCAATGGTGTAAAACTGAGAGCTTTTCCTCTAAGGTCAGGAGTAAGACAAGGACGTCCATTTTCACCACTTTTATTCCACATAGTAGTGTAAGTCCAAGCAATAACTATAAGACAACAAAAAGAAATAAAAGGCACCCAAATTGGTAGGGAGAAGTAAAACTTACAATATTTGTAGATGACATGATACTATATATAGAAAACCCTAAAGACTCCACCAAAAATAACCTACTTGAACTGATAATCGAATTCAGGAAGGCCATAGGACATCAATTCAATATATAGAAATCTGTTGCATTTTTTTAAGTTTTTATTTATTTATTCATGAGAGACACACACAGAGAGAGAGAGAGAGAGAGAGAGGTGGGGGGGGGGGGGCAAAGACACAAGCAGAGGGAGAAGCAGGCTCCATGCAGGGAACCTGACATGGGACTTGATCCTAGGACTCCAGGATCACGCCCTGGGCTGATCCACTGAGCCACTGGGGCTGCCCATGTTGCATTTCTAAACACTAATAATGAAGCAATAAAAGGAGTAATTAAGAAAGCAATCCCATGCACAACTGCACCAAAAAGAATAAAATACCTAGAAATAAATTTAACCAAAGAGGCAAAAGAAAAAAAAAAAAAAAAAAAAAAAACAAAGAGGCAAAAGATCTGTACTTTGAAAACTATAAAGCATTGGTGAAAGAAACTGAAAAGGACACAGACAAAGGAGAAGACGTTCCATGTTCACTGGTTGAAAGAACAAATATTGTTAAAATGTTACCATACTAACATTTGGTTACCATACTAACCAAAGCAATCCACAGATTCAATCTCTCTCAAAATACCAACACCATTTTTCACAAAACTAGAACCAATAATCCTAAAATTGAATCCCTGAATAGCCCAAAAACAATCTTGAAAAGGAAAAACAAAACTGGAGATATCATAATCCAGGTTTCAAGTTACACTACAATGCTAGAGTAATCAAAACAGTATGGGACTAGCACAAATATAGACACACAGATTGATGAACAGGATAGAAAGCCCAGAAACAAACCCACAATTACATGGTCAATTTTTGATAAAAGAGGCAAAAATATGCAATGAGAAAATGTTTCTTCAACAAATGGTGTCAGGAAAACTAGACAGCTACATGCAAAAGAATGAATCTGGACCACTTCCTCACACCATACACAAAAATAAACTCAAAATGGATTAAAGACCTCTCAGGTATAAAACCATAAAAATCCTAAAAGAGAATACAGGCAATAATTTCTGACACTGGCCATAGCAAAATTTTTCTAGACAAGTCTCCTGAAGCAAGGGAAATAAAAGCAAAAATAAACTATTGGGACTACCTTAACATAAAAAGCTTCTGTACAGTAAATGAAAGACTCAACAAAACTAACAGAATGGGAGAAAGAGATTTACAAGTGAATTATCAAATAAAGGGTTAGTATCCAAAATATATAAAGAACTAATACAACTCAACACAGAAAAAACAGGGCAGCTCAGGTAGCTCAGGGGCAGCCCGGGTGGCTCAGCAGTTTAGTGCTGCCTTTGGCCCAGGGCATGATCCTGGAGACCTGGGATCAAGTCCCGCTTCGGGCTCCCTGCATGGAGCCTGCTTCTCCCTCTGCCTGTGTCTCTGCCTCCCTCTCTCTGTGTCTCTCATGAATGAATAAATAAAATCTTAAAAAAAAAAAACAATCAAAAAACAATAAAAAAACAATCAAGAAATGGGGAGAAGACCAGCACCCTGGTGGCTCAGATGGTTAAGTGTAGGGTTCTTGATTTCCAGTTCAGGTCATGATCTCATGGGTTGTGGGATCAACCCCTCAGTCAGGCTCCACATTCAGCAGGGGATCTGCTTCAGAATCTCTCTCTTCCTCTGCCTTTTCTCACCCCATGAGCTCTCTCTCTCTCCCTCTAAAATAATATAAATCTTTAAAAAATGGGCAGACATGAATACACATTCTCCAAAGAAGACATCCACATGGCCAACATATACATGAAAAGATGCTCAATATTTCTCATCATTAGGGAAACGTAAATCAAATCTCTAATGACATATCACCTAATACCTGTGAGAATGACTAAAATAAAAAATACAAAAAACAGTAAGTGTTAGTGCGGACGTGGAGAAAAAGGAACCCTCTTGCACTGTTGGTGGGAATGCAGACTGGTGCAGTCACTGTGGAAAACAGAATGGAGGTTCCTCAAAACTTTTAAATGGTACTACTCTATGACAGTAATCACACTACTGCATAGTACCAAAACAATACAAGAATGCTAATTTGAAAGGATATATGCACTTCTATGTTATTGCAACACTATTTACAACTGACAAATTATGGAAACAGCCTGAGTGTCCATTCATAGATGAATGCATAAGCACATACGCACATGCACAAACACAAGAATATTATTCAGCCTGTACAAAGAATGAAATCTTGCCTTTTGCAACAACAGGGAAGGAGTTAGAGAGTATTGTGTCAAGAAAAATCAGTCAGAGAAAGACAAATACCACATAATTTTACACATATCTGAAATTTAAGGAACAAAAAAAAATCAAAAGAAAAGGGGGTGAGAGAGACTAACCAAAAAAGTGGACTCTTAACTATAGAGAACAAATGGATGGTTATTAGAGGGGAGTTGAGGGAGAATGTGTAAAATAAGTGATGGGGATTAAGAGCAATGAGCACTGAGTAATGTATAGAAGTGGTGAATCACTATATAGGATGCTTGAAACTAATATAACACTGCATGTTCACTATAGTGAAAATAAAACTTAAAAACTTAGGAAAAAGGGTATAATGTCATCCTATGTCTATTTTCAGTCATCTTTCACTATCATCAAAAATATATTTATGTATATTTCCTTACTAGTTTATAATTCTGGGCAGTCTGATTAAAATACTCTGATATTATTGAAATCACAATCCCCTTATATTTTTATATTTGTTTTAATAGTTTTCTCAAAAGTGTGATTTTTTTGGTTACTTTTTCATTCTTTAATGAATTGGAAAGTGGGCTTCTCTAAAAGATATGTTCACTTACAATTCTTGACTTTATTTGGAGAAAGGGTCTCTGCAGACATATTAAGGATTTTGAGATAATCATTCTGGATCATCCAGTTGGGCCCTAAGTACAGTAATGGGAGTTCTTATAAGAAAAAGAAGAGGGAGGGATGCCTGGGTGGCTCAGTGGTTGAGCATCTGCCTTTAGCTCAGGTTGTGATCCCAGGTCCTGGGATCGAGGCTCACATTCAACTCCCCCCAGGAAGCCTACTTATCCCTCTGTCCATGTCTCTGTCCCTCTCTCTGTGTCTCACATAAATAAATACATTAAAAAAAAAAGAGAGAGAAGAGGGAAATTTGAGACCAATAGAAGAGGAATAACTCACACAGAGTCCGAAGGAGATATGTAAGTTACACAGCCACAAGCCACTAAAACCTAAAGCTACCATAAAAGCCACAAGAATCAAGTAAAGATTTTCTTCTAGTGCCTTTGAAGGGAGCACAGACTTGCTGATATTTTGATTTCAGATTTCTGGCCACCAGAGCAGTGAGAAAATACATTTCCACTGTTTTAAGCCACTCAGTTTATGGTAATTTGTTACAAACTTCCTAGAGAAAGGTGTAATCAGTTTTGGGCTCCTATAACAGCATACCATAGACTGAGCATCTTATAACCAACAACATTTTATTTCTCATAGTTTCAGAGCTTGAAAGTCCAAGGTCAGGGTGTCAGTATGGATTTTGGTGAGGGTCCACCCTTTTCCACGTTACAAACTTTTTATTGTATCTTCACATAGTATACAGGGCAAGAGAGCTCTCTGGGGTCTCTCTTATAAGGAACTAATTCCACTTTTATGAGATCTCCCTCATGACCTAATCACTTCCCCAAACCTTACCTCATAATGACATCACAATAGCGGGGTTAGGATTTCAACATATAAATTTTTTTTGGCGAGAGGGTGGCATAAAAATTCATTCAATTGCAGAAACTAGTACAATATTTTTAAATGAGTAATAGAAAGTTAAGTACTGGCTCTGTGTGAAAAGTAGCAGGTTTTGGTTGAGGTGTATTATTGTAGGTTGATTCATTATTCTGTGATATTCAATTGCCAGAAAGGGAGAGGGCTTTTACCATAACCTGAACCAACTATTTTAGTTTTCTAAGATTTTTTAATATAAATTATCTAGACCAGAATACTCAAATATTTGTCCGGAAGACAAATGACTATCTCTGAGATTCAGTCTACAAGAGACTGATTGTCTTTTTTTTTTTATTTTGGTACAATTTTTCAGTCCTTTTCATGTCTCAGTGCACTTTCCTTTAATAACTAAGGATTCACATAATAACCTAGAATTCAAGATTTGTGACGGTTCCTTTTCTTACCACCCACCCCTTTTTTGTTCTCATTTTAAGGTGTCTTGAAAAGGAACCGATTTAAATAGGGCCATTTTACCATCTTAGGGGGAAATACTGCTAGATATTTAAGTGTACATTCAAAAAATCTTGCCTTATTTTATGGATGAGAGAACTGAAATCCAGAGGCTTTAAGTAACTTATTCAAATATACATAACCAGTGAGTGGCAATTCCAGATTTCTAATGCAGATGTGATTGCACCATTCTTAGAAATTCTCTGCTTCACATTTTTCCAGCAAACAGTTGAGTACCAAATATTGGCTAGTCAATAAATACAAATACATAACATTTTTCTAGGTAACATGAAAAGTTAGAGGAGGTATGATATTGTGTCTCTCCCTCCAAAACATCTATAGTTAAATAGTGCCATATAAGGATATTAGGAAATGTTTAATTTCTATAGAAATTGAAAATAATTTATACACATTTTGTGTCTAATTGAATATCCTGGAATATGTGTTTTATATGAGTAGTAATATCCTACAGAAAATAACTATAAACTGAACCCTAAAATATTTGTCATTTGTTGACAACAGATTTTCTGTATGTATCCTACCTAAGGGTTTTGTGCTCTAAGAGCCAGACAAAGCCACCGCACTAGTTCTGACAGCCTAAGTCTGTCTGCACTGTATCTGAATTTATTACTCACCATTTGTTATACTGCTAATAAAAACAGTATAAAATACTATCTTGTCACATTAAATCTGAAAAAGAAATCTTGTTATATTTCAAGAAATGATTTAATATTTTATTACCTAAAATACTGGTGTAGAACAAAGTTTACCACCATTCCTGCGGGCTGCTAACTAAATATTGATTGGGGCAAAAGTTGCAACATTAACTGCATGGGAAAGGCTTTTCAACTTATAGTACAAAAGAGTACTGTGTGTTTAGGTGCCTTATGACTAAATCAATAAAGCCCAGCGAAGGATCAGAATCCCACATATTTTCAAGTCTAACAATGATGCCTCTAGCTATCTATAGTACTTGAATATCTTTAAGTTATTAATGTAAAGGACCATCTTAAAAAGTAAATAAATGGAAATGCAGAATGGAAATAAAGAAATCATATCCTTGATCATATCTTTTAAAAAGTTATATTAAAATGGCAGTACTATAGTAATTTAGTTTAGAGAGAAAATAAAGCTGTTATATTTCTAGTAAGCCATTAAATAACTGGTTTTTGTTCTTTAGATTATCTGTAATTGAGACAAAATAATAGGTTTTATCTAGAACTGACTTAGGGTATTTTAGAAGTCAAAAATAAAGCAATCCTTGAAACTAAAAATCCTAAAATATTTCTTAAAGACTGCTCTTCATTTTCCTATACTATTGTTATCAATACACCAAAATATATTAAGATATAACACCAAATTTGGTAGTCCTTTTTCAAATACATGGAATCAGGATTCAAAGCGAATGACTTTCACAGTATGACTATTTTCTTATCCCATATCTCTTGAAGGCTTTTTTGATGGCAGGAAAGAACTGATTGTTCTATAATATTCAAGCATCCTGTAATACAGTAAATGAAAAAAACTGTTTCCAGTACCACCTTCTAGCTTAAGTTAAATATATATGTGTGTATTTTTTGGCTGCAATAGGAAACCTCTAGAAATAAAAAAATTGTCATGATTTTCAGAATGCTCATTTTATCAGAGAGAGAATAACATTTCCAGGAAAACTATTCAGTATTTAATTCCCTAAATGACTATTTAGAAATCACCTATGATTTATCCATGTACTTATTTTTTTTCTAAATGTTTATTTTACTTTCACTATACTAATTTCCTGTTCAACTACTCTAAGGTCCTTTTTTTTTTTTTTTAAGAGTGTATTTATTTATTCATAAGAGACACAGGCAGAGGGAGAAGCAGGCTCCCTGTGGGGAGCCCAATGTGGGACTTTATCCAGGGAGTCTGGGATCACACCCTGAGCCAAAGGCAGAAGCTCAACCCCTGAGGCACCCAGGCCTCCCAACACTCTAAGGTTCCTAAGTCATTTATTAAAAAATTAGAAAATTGCAACCAAAAAAAAAGTTAAGCATTACGACTCCCAGTTCTTATCCTGGGACAAAGGCTGGCATAGTGATAATATTTGAAAAAATTAGAAAGAAGGAAAGAAGAAAGGAAAAAAAAGGAAGGAAGAAACTAATAAGATCTAGAATTTCCAGTGAGAATGTGAGACATCACTGATAAATAGCTTAAATTTACTTTGCAAGTATCGCATACCTATTCCTCTGTTAAAAGGAGCAAAGAAAAATCGACTGACGCTATTTCCCCCAAGACTTAGGTTACCTCATCTAAAATGCTCTTCTTAGTGGGCAGCCGGATGGCTCAGCGGTTTAGCACCTGCCTTCAGCCCAGGGCGTGATCCTGGAGACCTGGGATCGAGTCCCACGTCAGGCTCCCTGCATGGAGCCTGCTTCTCCCTCTGCCCATGTTTCTGCCTCTCTCTTTCATGAATAAATACATAAAATCTTTAAAAAATAAAATGCTAATAGTGATTATTCCCAACACTGGTTGTCTAGAAAAGAGGACAGAATGACCTCAGTAGGTAAGTTAGCAGTAGTACGAGACAAAGTGGCCTTTAAGATTCTGTTGGAATGCCACTCAAAAAGACTCTGCTTCTAAAACCTTAAGTCTGTATTTGTGTGCATGTGTGTAGCTTATGTGCCTCGGTTTCAAATGACCTACTCTATGCCAAAAAGGAAACAGAAGAGTTAAATCAAGTACATCTGAATCATTATGGAATTAAAAGTGGATATATCCACAAAGGTACATTAAGGAATGCACGTTGTTAAAGCTCACATCAGGTCTGGAGCTCAGAGCCACAGTGACTTTGTCTATAAATCTAGAGAAGGCATGGCTATTGTTCCTCTATCCATCCTCATCCATACTTTGAAAGAAATGATCATCTTTTACTCTAGTCTTTACTCTTGTTTTTTCCTAACAAGATCAAAGCAGGTTTCTTCCCACAAGTTTCTAGAATGCACACAGGTGAGGATTAGACCCAACCTACATAGGTCACTAATTAATCAATCAGATCACCACCCCATGACCACTTGCAAACCAGTAACCTTCTATTTTCTTAATATTTTAGTTGCCAAATTTGACTTTGCCTCATAGTAATAAAGCCTCTCTCCCAGAGTGCAGCTTATATAGCTCAAGAACCTAACCAGGTTTGTCAGTGACAAACATGTTTCTGTATTTGAGGTTTTCAGATTGTATGATTTAAATACCCAAAATGCAGTAGTTAAGAAATTTTGAGTCTGTGTTCAACTCTGTTTTTGAGCCATGAAGTCTTGAATACTTCCAACAGACTTCTGCATAGCACAAATTCTTGTGAAACTGCTGTGACAAATCGCATGCTTGCACTTTGGGCATCTAACTTCATAAAAAACCTCTCTTCCCCCTTCTCCCCATTTCAGTAAATTCTTAAAAGTGGGAAATCATTTCTTCCTAAATATCTTTAAAAATGATCTAGGAAAATACATGGGCTTCAAAGGTGTGGGACAATTTCCAAGTTCTGCTCCTTACCAGATCAGGGATTTTTTTGAGGGAGAGAGTCGATTTGTACAGATCTCAAATCCCTTACCTCTATAATAATTATAAAATAACAGACTCATTTCCAAATTGTTGTGAAGGCTGAGGAAATACTGTAGGTGGAGAGACCAAATACTGTGTCACATTACCTTCTGTTGTTTATAGTGTCTGAATCAGACCCAATAGTCCCTATTTGACCAGAAGGTAAGTGTCCACCACCTACTCCACCTATAAGCAGTAGACCAATCATTAATTTCTACTTCAAACCAAGGCTACTGGAACTAGCCTTTGAGAGAGCAATAGTTTTTAAACCAGTATGTCACATTTAGCAAATGGGGCATGCAATATCTCAATTCCCATATCTCAATACCTCAACTGCAGATGGCCTCTCTCCAAATTGAAGGATAACAAAGATAGACTTTTCTTTATTCAGAACAGCCTACCTTGTTTGATTCTCAGAAAAATCCCTTAAGAGCAAGTAAAATTTACCTAAGGTTACATTAGATTTTAAAGTGTGACTCTGAATTCAGTTGGCAACTTAAAGCTCTTTTCTCTTATTAAAAACTGTATTTTCCCTCAAAATCAAAGAGCTGTTCCCTGAAAGTAATAAAAAGGTCAAGTTTGGGATAGAATGATTTCCATCAGCCAAAATATCAAAGTTTTCATGCCTACCCTTATGCCAGAACACTTAGAAATAAGGAGTTAAGTGGTATAACTCTAATATTGTTAATTCTTTCAATTATCTTTTTCTTGAGCAGCAGTTCTTAAAGTTAGTGAGAAAATGCTTAGTGGTCCCTAAGAGCTATGAGCAGTCCAAGACGAACTCCCTTTTCTGATCACATACCTGTGTAAGAATGAATTTTCTTTCAATACTTCAACTAAAGCAACATGTCACCAGAATGAATGCAGAAATAGATATGAGAATTCAGATGTCTTCTCATAAGCCAGACATTAAAGAAACTGCAAAACTTTAAACAATGCCATTCTTCTTGCTAATTTTTGGCTTTCAAAAATAAGGCTTTTTTATTAAAAAATCTTTTATTTATATTAACAAATAATCGGTTTCCTATGGCTGTTATATATAAACTTTTTTTAAAAAATTTCTGATTTAACCTCTAGCTGGTTATCAATGTATTGTTAAAAAAAAAAACCCAAAACCTCATATGTGGAATTTAAGAAATGAACAGATGAACAAAGGGAAAGGGAAGGAAAAGTAAAATAAGATGAAAATAGGGAGGCAAACCATAAGAGACCTTGAACCCTAGAAAACAAACTGCGGGTGGCTGGAGGGGAGGTGGGTTGGAAGGATGGGGTAACTGGGTGATGGGCATTAAGGACAGCAGTTGAGATAATGAGCACTGGGTGTTATATGCAACTGATAAATCACTAAATTCTACCCCTGAAACATACAGTATATGTTAACTAAATGGAATTTAAATAAAGAGAAAGAAAGAAAGAAAGAAAGAAAGAAAGAAAGAAAGAAAGAAAGAAAGAAAGAAAGAAAGAAAGAAAAAAAAAAGAAAGAAAGAAAGAAGAAAGACAGACAAGACCACAAGCTCACAATGGCATCATTGAGGCTGAATCTTCAAACTGGAGCTTAATACCTAATCTAACTGCATTTTTAACCTCCCCCAGAAACTTACTTTTCACTATTCAAGAATTTTCCCGTAAATACCATTAAAGTAATCTGCTACAGGGGCCTTCTCCAACCCCCAGAGGAAGATGAGGTAAATCTGCATAATAAATGCCCTTGTTCTTCCTCCTAGGGGAAAGCAACCATGCCTAGAAAAATCCTTTTCTTTTGCTAATAACTTTCTCATCCCACCCTCCTGTAAAAACCCTCCATTTTGTACTCCTTAGAATCCCCCTCTACTTGCTAGGTGGGAGGCTGCCGGATTCCTGAATTGTTTAAGGAAGCCAGTAAGTTGAATTTAGTCAGTTTCCATTTTGTATTTTAACAGTATACATAATACATACACACAAGCCTGCTGGGTGTCCTCAATAATTTAAGTATTTAAAGGGATCCAGAGCAAAAAGTGAGTGTTCCCATATTCAAACAATCCGATGCCTACATTCAATCTTTTTCATATTTCTTCTGCCAAAGGCTCACATCTTGAGGCACATACAATCAAAATAGTAACAACACCACATAGCTGTACAGAAATTTGTAGTTTTGGGATCCCTGCGTGGCGCAGCGGTTTGGCGCCTGCCTTTGGCCCAGGGCGCGATCCTGGAGACCCGGGATCGAATCCCACGTCGGGCTCCCGGTGCATGGAGCCTGCTTCTCCCTCTGCCTGTGTCTCTGCCTCTCTCTCTCTCTCTCTCTCTCTCTGTGACTATCATAAACAAATAAAAATTTAAAAAAAAAATTAAAAAAAGATATTTAGAAATTTGTAGTTTTAAAGTGTTTTTATATGTATTACCTTATTAAAACACAGCCTCATCTGTCAGATGAACATAGTTATCATTTGTAATTATTTTGAAAACAGGATAACTTTGATACAAAATGGCTAGAGTATCCTCATAGGTAGCAGTGTTGAAATGAAAGATGAGATCCAGTGGCCTTTAAACTATAAAACCTATAATTAAGGCTACAATTCAATCATGAGGCACACCAAACACATGTTCCCCATTCCACTCCCAAGATTAAATTTTCATCTATAAAGGCAAACCTCTGAGAAATATACTTTCTTGTTCTTAGTGTAAAGTATGTTTACTCAACTTAGTATAGTGTAAAGTATGTTTACTCAACTCAGAGTATGTTTACTCAAATAAAATAAGCTTCTAGAAAGATTGAAATAATCCATATCTTTAGCAGCAATTCTTAATGGGCTTAAAGTTTACCATGCCATTTATTCCTACCTGTGGAAAAATTCTAATCTCCATCCTTGTTCATCATATTGTATCTTAGTTGGAGGCATAGCAAATTGGTAACTGCTATGCACTCGTATTGCTATGACTCTGAATTGGTTTTTGATTTTAATATTCATGACAAAATATTACTTGGTTTTAGCATCTCACAGAGACCTAGATATCTGGGGTATTAATTCACAGAGTGACCTCAGATTGTACCTCTGGTGGTATAAATACCTAAGTTACGTAAGGTAACTTCTTACGTAAATACCTACCTAAGTTACATAAGGTAACTTCTAGAGAAGATAGTTCTCCTGTTTTGAGTGAATTTAATGTTTTCCTGAAGATCTGTAAATTCTGGGAGGTAATATGTAATATGGTTTTGTTACCCCATAATATAATTGATGAGGGAACAGAAGGCTATCTGAGGACAAACCACAAGCTGACACCCCCCAACTGAGCCCCCCCCAACCCAGAGTGGGGATATGTGTGGCATTTGTCAGGTACTCCTGGCTGCCCTAAAACTAAGGGAAAGGAAAACAAATAGTTAATTTATAGGGTTAGTCCTCTAGACTATAGTCTATATAGTCCTCTAGACTGGAGTCTCCCAGAGTTTACAAAATGTCTTAGTGATTTACAAGATAAAAGCATTCTTATCAATAACCTAACTTCTAGAAGGAAACCCCCAACTATCTTTTTTTTTTTTTTTCACAGTTTGATGTGTTTCTTTTTTATTTATTTATTTATTTATTATTTTTTATTTATTTATTTATTTATTTATTTATTTTTTTTATTGGTGTTCAATTTACTAACATACAGAATAACACCCAGTGCCCGTCACCCATTCACTCCCACCCCCCGCCCTCCTCCCCTTCTACCACCCCTAGTTCGTTTCCCAGAGTTAGCAGTCTTTACGTTCTGTCTCCCTTTCTGATATTTCCCACACATTTCTTCTCCCTTCCCTTATTTTCCCTTTCACTATTATTTATATTCCCCAAATGAATGAGAACATATAATGTTTGTCCTTCTCCGACTGACTTACTTCACTCAGCATAATACCCTCCAGTTCCATCCACGTTGAAGCAAATGGTGGGTATTTGTCATTTCTAATAGCTGAGTAATATTCCATTGTATACATAAACCACATCTTCTTTATCCATTCATCTTTCGTTGGACACCGAGGCTCCTTCCACAGTTTGGCTATCGTGGCCATTGCTGCTAGAAACATCGGGGTGCAGGTGTCCCGGCGTTTCATTGCATTTGTATCTTTGGGGTAAATCCCCAACAGTGCAATTGCTGGGTCGTAGGGAAGGTATATTTTTAACTGTTTGAGGAACCTCCACACAGTTTTCCAGAGTGGCTGCACCAGTTCACATTCCCACCAACAGTGTAAGAGGGTTCCCTTTTCTCCGCATCCTCTCCAACATTTGTTGTTTCCTGCCTTGTTAATTTTCCCCATTCTCACTGGTGTGAGGTGGTATCTCATTGTAGTTTTGATTTGTATTTCCCTGATGGCAAGTGATGCAGAGCATTTTCTCATATGCATGTTGGCCATGTCTATGTCTTCCTCTGTGAGATTTCTGTTCATGTCTTTTGCCCATTTCATGATTGGATTGTTTGTTTCTTTGGTGTTGAGTTTAATAAGTTCTTTATAGATCTTGGAAACTAGCCCTTTATCTGATATGTCATTTGCAAATATCTTCTCCCATTCTGTAGGTTGTCTTTGAGTTTTGTTGACTGTATCCTTTGCTGTGCAAAAGCTTCTTATCTTGATGAAGTCCCAATAGTTCATTTTTGCTTTTGTTTCTTTTGCCTTCGTGGATGTATCTTGCAAGAAGTTACTATGGCCGAGTTCAAAAAGGGTGTTGCCTGTGTTCTTCTCTAGGATTTTGATGGAATCTTGTCTCACATTTAGATCTTTCATCCATTTTGAGTTTATCTTTGTGTATGGTGAAAGAGAGTGGTCTAGTTTCATTCTTCTGCATGTGGATGTCCAATTTTCCCAGCACCATTTATTGAAGAGACTGTCTTTCTTCCAATGGATAGTCTTTCCTCCTTTATCGAATATTAGTTGCCCATAAAGTTCAGGGTCCACTTCTGGATTCTCTATTCTGTTCCACTGATCTATGTGTCTGTTTTTGTGCCAGTACCACACTGTCTTGATGACCACAGCTTTGTAGTACAACCTGAAATCTGGCATTGTGATGCCCCCAGATATGGTTTTCTTTTTTAAAATTCCCCTGGCTATTCGGGGTCTTTTCTGATTCCACACAAATCTTAAAATAATTTGTTCTAACTCTCTGAAGAAAGTCCATGGTATTTTGATAGGGATTGCATTAAACGTGTATATTGCCCTGGGTAACATTGACATTTTCACAATATTAATTCTGCCAATCCATGAGCATGGAATATTTTTCCATCTCTTTGTGTCTTCCTCAATTTCTTTCAGAAGTGTTCTATAGTTTTTAGGGTATAGATCCTTTACATCTTTGGTGAGGTTTATTCCTAGGTATCTTATGCTTTTGGGTGCAATTGTAAATGGGATTGACTCCTTAATTTCTCTTTCTTCAGTCTCATTGTTAGTGTATAGAAATGCCACTGACTTCTGGGCATTGATTTTGTATCCTGCCACGCTACCGAATTGCTGTATGAGTTCTAGCAATCTTGGGGTGGAGACTTTTGGGTTTTCTATGTAGAGTATCATGTCATCGGCGAAGAGGGAGAGTTTGACTTCTTCTTTGCCAATTTGAATGCCTTTAATGTCTTTTTGTTGTCTGATTGCTGAGGCTAGGACTTCCAGTACTATGTTGAATAGCAGTGGTGAGAGTGGACATCCCTGTCTTGTTCCTGATCTTAGGGGAAAGGCTCCCAGTGCTTCCCCATTGAGAATGATATTTGCTGTGGGCTTTTCATAGATGGCTTTTAAGATGTCGAGGAATGTTCCCTCTATCCCTACACTCTGAAGAGTTTTGATCAGGAATGGATGCTGTATTTTGTCAAATGCTTTCTCTGCATCCAATGAGAGGATCATATGGTTCTTGGTTTTTCTCTTGCTGATATGATGAATCACATTGATTGTTTTACGGGTGTTGAACCAGCCTTGTGTCCCAGGGATAAATCCTACTTGGTCATGGTGAATAATTTTCTTAATGTACTGTTGGATCCTATTGGCCAGTATCTTGTTGAGAATTTTTGCATCCATGTTCATCAGGGATATTGGTCTGTAATTCTCCTTTTTGGCGGGGTCTTTGTCTGGCTTTGGAATTAAGGTGATGCTGGCTTCATAGAACGAATTTGGAAGTACTCCATCTCTTTCTATCTTTCCAAACAGCTTTAGGAGAATAGGTATGATTTCTTCTTTAAACGTTTGATAAAATTCTCCTGGGGAGCCATCTGGCCCTGGACTCTTGTGTCTTGGGAGGTTTTTGATGACTGCTTCAATTTCCTCCCTGGTTATTGGCCTGTTCAGGTTTTCTATTTCTTCCTGTTCCAGTTTTGGTAGTTTGTGGCTTTCCAGGAATGCGTCCATTTCTTCTAGATTGCCTAATTTATTGGCGTATAGCTGTTCATAATATGTTTTTAAAATCGTTTGTATTTCCTTGGTGTTGGTAGTGATCTCTCCTTTCTCATTCATGATTTTATTAATTTGAGTCTTCTCTCTCTTCTTTTTAATAAGGCTGGCTAATGGTTTATCTATCTTATTAATTCTTTCAAAGAACCAACTCCTGGTTCTGTTGATCTGTTCCACAGTTCTTCTGGTCTCGATTTCGTTGAGTTCTGCTCGAATCTTTATTAGCTCCCTTCTTCTCTTGGGTGTAGGATCTATTTGCTGTTTTTTCTCTAGCTCCTTTATGTGTAAGGTTAGCTTTTGTATTTGAGTTCTTTCCAGTTTTTGAATGGATGCTTGTATTGCGATGTATTTCCCCCTTAGGACTGCTTTTGCTGCATCCCAAAGATTTTGAACGGTTGTATCTTCATTCTCATTAGTTTCCATGAATCTTTTTAATTCTTCCTTAATTTCCTGGTTGACCCTTTTATCTTTTAGCAGGATGGTCCTTAACCTCCATGTGTTTGAGGTCCTTCCAAACTTCTTGTTGTGATTTAGTTCTAATTTCAAGGCATTATGGTCCGAGAATATGCAGGGGACAATCCCAATCTTTTGGTATCGGTTCAGACCCGATTTGTGACCCAATATGTGGTCTATTCTGGAGAAAGTTCCATGTGCGCTTGAGAAGAATGTGTATTCAGTTGAGTTTGGATGTAAAGTTCTGTAGATATCTGTGAAATCCATCTGGTCCAGTGTATCATTTAAAGCTCTCGTTTCTTTGGAGATGTTTTGCTTAGAAGACCTATCGAGTATAGAAAGAGCTAGATTGAAGTCACCAAGTATAAGTGTATTATTATCTAAGTATTTCTTCACTTTGGTTAATAATTGATTTATATATTTGGCAGCTCCCACATTCGGAGCATATATATTGAGGATTGTTAAGTCCTCTTGTTGAATAGATCCTTTAAGTATGAT
This sequence comes from Canis lupus baileyi, assembly GCF_048164855.1. Lineage (NCBI taxonomy): Eukaryota > Metazoa > Chordata > Mammalia > Carnivora > Canidae > Canis > Canis lupus. Next base: position 18,031,997 of record NC_132839.1, read on the forward strand.
ATAGTGTCCCTCTTCATCTCTCACTACAGTCTTTGGGGTAAATTTTAGTTTATCTGATATGAGGATGGCTACCCCTGCTTTCTTTTGAGGACCATTCGAATGGTAAATGGTTCTCCAACCTTTTATTTTCAGGCTGTAGGTGTCCTTCTGTCTAAAATGAGTCTCTTGTAGACAGCAAATAGATGGGTCCTGCTTTTTTATCCAGTCTGAAACCCTGCGCCTTTTGATGGGGTCATTAAGCCCGTTCACATTCAGAGTTACTATTGAGAGATATGAGTTTAGTGTCATCATGATATCTATTCAGTCTTTGTTTTTGTGGACTGTTCCACTGAACTTCTTCTTAAAGGGGAATTTTAAGAGGCCCCCTTAAAATTTCTTGCAGAGCTGGTTTGGAGGTCACATATTCTTTTAGTTGCTGCCTGTCTTGGAAGCTCTTTATCTCTCCTTCCATTTTGAATGAGAGCCTTGCTGGATAAAGTATTCTTGGTTGCATGTTCTTCTCATTTAGGACCCTGAATATATCCTGCCAGCCCTTTCTGGCCTGCCAGGTCTCTGTGGAGAGGTCTGCTGTTACCCTAATACTCCTTCCCATAAAAGTCAGGGATTTCTTGTCCCTTGCTGCTTTAAGGATCTTCTCTTTATCTTTGGAATTTGCAAGCTTCACAATTAAATGTCGAGGTGTTGAACGGTTTTTATTGATTTTAGGGGGGGATCTCTCTATTTCCTGGATCTGAATGCCTGTTTCCCTTCCCAGATTAGGAAAGTTTTCAGCTAGAATTTGTTCAAATACATATTCTGGCCCTCTGTCCCTTTCGGCGCCCTCGGGAACCCCAATTAAACGTAGGTTTTTCTTCCTCAGGCTGTCGTTTATTTCCCTTAATCTATCTTCATGGTCTTTTAATTGTTTGTCTTTTTTTTCCTCAGTTTCCCTCTTTGCTATCAACTTGTCTTCTATGTCACTCACTCGTTCTTCCACCTCGTTAACCCTCGTCGTTAGGACTTCTAGTTTGGATTGCATCTCATTCAATTGATTTTTAATTTCTGCCTGATTAGCTCTAAATTCTGCAGTCATGAAGTCTCTTGAGTCCTTTATACTTTTTTCTAGAGCCACCAGTAGGTGTATAATAGTGCTTCTGAATTGGCTTTCTGACATTGAATTGTAATCCAGATTTTGTAACTCTGTGGGAGAGAGGACTGTTTCTGATTCTTTCTTTTGAGGTGAGGTTTTCCTTCTAGTCATTTTGCTCAGTGCAGAGTGGCCAAAAGCAAGTTGTATTGGGAAAAAGAGAAAAAGAGAGAAAGAAGGAAAGAAAAAAGAGAAAAAGAAAAAAAAGGGAAGAAAAAGGAAAAAAAAAACGAAAAAAAAAAAAAAGAAGAAGAAAAAGAGAAAGAAAAAGAAAGGAGAAAAAAAGGGGGTGGGGGAAGGAAACAAATCAAAAAGCAAAACAAAACAAAAACAAAAACAAAAACAAACAAACAAAAAAAAGAACCACCGGGGAGTATCTTCTGATTCTGTGTTCTTTAAGTCCCTTGGCTTCTCCTGGAAGTTGTCCGTCTAGCTGGTGTTCTGGGGGAGGGGCCTGCTGTGCTGATTTTCAGGTGTTAGCAGTTGGGGGAGCTGCTGTGCCCCTGCCTGGTGCAGGGCTCGGTGGGGGTTGTTTACCCCGTGAGGCCGCAGGAGGAACAGCCCCAGTGGCGGGGCCAGCTCTGGAGCCCTGGATTCAGCCCCCGCAGGAACTCCGGAGCTCTCCGTCTGCAGGGCCTGGAGGCTCCGGGGCGGGGCCGCTGATCTGCTCAGCTGGGGCAGGAGCGTCCTCGCTGTCCTGGGCCCTCCCGGCCTCTGCCTGTCCCGGGGGAGGTGGGATCCTGGGCTGTGTCCCGGCGCCCTGTGCTCCGGAGCCTGCGCTGGTGGATTCGCGCTCCAGGGCCGCAGCCCCCTCCGCAGAGCCGCCCCCAACTATCTTAATGTTAATTCTTTACAACCCTAATTTGACAATGGCAAGGTCTCCAGTATCTTTTAGGTTCTCTTTATCATGCAAAATTATTTTGAAAACCTCCCTTCCTTTTCCTTACCTCCCTCAACTCCCAAGTATTTAATCAGCCCCTCCTCACAACCCCCAGGCAGCCGCTCTTCCTGCCCATGGGTCCTGTCCCCTTCTTTAATAAAACCATCATTTTCCATCAAAGACATCTCAAGAATTCTTTCTTGGTCATGGCTCTGGATCTCACCACACCAAACCTCACCTATATTCCAAAACTACACCATAATGATAATTATAAATAGTCTACCATGGGCATTATTTTATGTTAGCTTTTTTCAAAAAAACTTTTACATTTTAAATGTTAATATTTATTTTATATATATATATGTAATACACATGTAAATATATATGCATATATATTATAAATAATACATATACATTTACAAATATACAATATTTCATAAATGTATTCACACCATTACATGGGATTGGCATTGCAAAGAATGCACTTTGGCAGATAATGCATATTGTCCTTTTTAATTTTGATCTAGGTATAAAAGAGAGATTATGGTACTTTTCTCATTGTTCCAGTTGATAACTGAAATCTTCCAATATTAACATGGAGTAAGTACAAGAAGCTTTTAAATCTAGAGAATCATACTGCTTTATTGCATTTTTGTTTTTGGCTTCATTGCCTTCTTCTGACTTCAAATCTGGTCTGGCTCCTCTCAATAATCTTTTTTTTTCTCTGTTCTTTATGAGGTAAACATAAATTTAGATTTTTTTTTTCAAAATATTCCAAAATAGGGTTAAAACAACTGAGTAAGTGAATAGGTGAGACTGGTCTATTGACTCTGAATTATTAGCTTTATTTTTCCATGTGATGTCCAATCCCATAGCCACTTCTCAGGGACTCTATTTCCAGTACATTTCTCTCAACAGTCCACTTCTTTCTAATGCAACACCACAAGGCTATTAAATTACACCATCATCTGGTGCCTACTGCACTCATCTCCAGTTCCTTGCTTATAGTTGTACCCCTACAAAAAAATTTCTAAAGATTATCACTCATTGTTTAAAACACTGATTTTTTATTTTTTTTTAAATTAAAAAACCATTTTCTTAATCATTTAAAAAAATCCTTAACTTGACTTAAAATTATCTTTCTGGTGCCTGTTTAATATTTCTCAATGTCTACCTCTTTCCTTTCATCCATTTGTTCCACCACATTGGACTTCATATTCCTCCAAGCTAGTTTTTGCCATAGGATCTTTGTGCTAGCTTCTCACTCTGCATGATATACTTTCTTACTGACTCCCAATGTAAAATGGCCACATAATCAATTTGCCTAGAATTTTCCAATATCTAATATTCAATTTTTTAGTAAAATTCCATTTCTTTCCACTAAAATATACTCAGTAAATGTTATGCTGTTCTTTGCCATCTAGTTTCTGATATATAGTGAGAAATAAATATTCACACAATTAATGTTGAGTGAATAATTAACAAAGCAAATAACCAAAAAATCAATTAGCCTGATTATACAGAAAATAATTTCTTAGCAGATTTACTCTTAGTTAGGCATTTTTTAGCATTCTGGCTAATGAAACAAAGATTTCCCAACTTAGAATTTTTTGTTTCTGCCAGGACTAAGCTTTGCTTTAAAGGGAAAGAAGGACATTTTTCTATTACAGTGTAATTTTAACTATAATACAATTCTGAACAATTATCACAAGAGCCACATTGAGCTGAGCAATATGAAATGATTTAGCTTATAGCCACAGAAAGTATTCTCTATATCCTCCAATTAAGGAATTGGGGGGAAATGTCCGCTTCTTTTCAACAAAAACTATTTTTAAATGAATCATCATGGCTAAATTGTACTATAATAAAGTAGTATTTTAAGAATAGCTTTGTCAATTTGAACACACTAGTGATGATCTCCTCTTTATCACTACGTCAATGATACTGGTAGATACTAATATGTAATTATTTGAATCAAACTTTTGAAACAAGCATCTTTTAGTAATTTTTCAATATTGCTATTTCACATTGAGTACCAGATGTCAGAAGAGTTGAAAACATGTTTATTTTAGTCTCTTGGTCCTTCAAGATTTTTATGACTCAATACTATCCTCATCTTGCATGGATATGTATTTAGCCTCATTGAGTGAACAGGCTTTGAGGAGCAGCAATCTGCATACTTCTAAAAGAAATGATTTAGCCACCTGCACTTTTGGAAAATTGTAAAAAAAAAAAAAAAAAAAAAAAGGAAAAAAGGCTATAGAAAACTTTCTAAGGCAGGAAATATCAATAAATAATATTTTAAAGATTTTGGATCTCTGAGGAATATGGAGCCTCATTAAGGTTCAAGTTCTTAAATTTAAAGAGAAATAGATATGAAGTGAGCTTGATGATTCACAGATCTGGAAGAAAGTAAGTTAGCAAAGTTTAATGTGACTGCTATTTCAGAAGAAATGACACAATAAACTTTGCAATTTCCAAACAACAAGTTCAAATTAGCTTACGCTGCCAATATCCCTTCCTGTCTCTTTCTCTTTCTCTCCATGCTTCCAACACAACCTATTCCTCCCATACTTTGAACTCTCAATGCACATAAGCTATTAGAGGGTCTGGAAGAAACTTAACTTCATTCCATTCATATCTGCTTCATCCATGACTCCGAGAAGCACATTTATGCAGAATGCAACTTGGGAAACTATGATTCATATGGTAAGACTTGATTAACTGGAATTCCATCAATATGAGAAGAACTATGCCTGAGCTTATGAGTTAATTCTTCAAAGCCATCAGAGAAAATTACAGAAAACTTATAGATTTTATACAACTAATGAGAAGTAACTTTGGGGGAACTTACTCTAAAGTCTGTTATTTTGAGTTACAGATTAAGTTATGAATTATTCTCATTTCCCCAGAAAAGCTTAAGATTTCCATTTGATATTTCCTGCTTTAAACCTGGAGAAACTGTGGGATGGATTGTAATATAAAAAATTAATTGGTAAAGACTGAATTCAACCCAGGTTTACTCTTTTGTAGAGAATTCCAAGGACAACTTCAAATTTAGATTTTTTATGACTTTTAATTCTAATAAGTTATTTCCAATTCCTCCAAAGCTTCTCAGACCACTACTTCTGTAAATATTAATGAAAATATATTTTAATATAATTATTGATGAGTTTCTGAAGATTTGTCTTTCTAGCATATTCGAGATTGTTATTTTTCTCAATTTGCATCTATTTTATTTAACTAAAGCTATGGCCAAACTTACTCTTCATACATATAAGAAGTTGTTCAAGTTATGCTGACAATGCCCTTAAAAGTCTAATTTTAAGAGGTGTAGTTGGTAAACTATTCTATTTCCAGAAAATATTAATATGTTGACTATTCATTGTCATAAAGTATAATTATGTATAGTTGTGTATATTTAGAAAAAGAGCAGTCTTCAAGTCTTACTAACTTTAATGTGCTTTTTCTTTCATAATTACCTTGATCAGTACTGGTTAATTCCCTTGTACTAATGCAGAAGTTTGTAGATGTCAGTAAAAGAGAATAAGGACGATTGTTTAATGATACAATTTTGAACCTACTCTAATATTTATATGTAGGTATATTATGATGTATAAGTCATTTTCAAACTTCATAACTTTATTATTACTGATAAATAGCTTGAAAGACTACCAGCTGACTTTAGTACAAAAGTATGATAAAATTCTGTGGCTTGGATTCATTTGTTTAGGATAATGGTCTAAAAGGTTTTTTTATAGGAGTTGGAACGGTAGAAAAATCTCACTGAGGTGAGATGATAAAGATAAGCAACTTGAGGGAAGGAATAAATAAATACCATTATTTCAGGAATAGGCTTATAATTTCTCTCATTTGAACAGCATATGTGCCATACTTTTTATCACTAGTTCTTAAAGTACTGTCCTTGGACAACATAAAGTAAAATCTTTTTGGAATATTTATGTTATAAGTAGGTTACAAATCCAAGCTCTACACTTACTGAATGACTTAGGATGAACATTTAAAAATAATATTCTTTTTTTTTTTAAAGATTTATTTATTTATTTATTCAGAGAGAGCGAAAGAGAGGCAGAGACACAGGCAGCGAGAGAAGCAGGCTCCATGCAGGGAGCCCAATGTGGGACTCGATCCCGGGTCTCCAGAATCACACCCCGGGCTGCAGGTGGCACTAAACCGCTGCGCCACCGGGGCTGCCCTAAAAATAATATTCTTAATGCAATTAATAAGTGAAGTCTGAAAGATAACTTCAGTTATGGTAATCTAACATAAGAAAATTACATGTTAGTCGTTCCCAAAGGGGGTATTTACTCAATCCACAATCCAACAAACTGAATGGATAATGAGGAACATAAATCTACAATAATTTGTAATCGTTTGCAAGAATAACTGTTATGGAATACCAGAACACACTTAAAATAATTCTGGTGATGTACTGATAAAAGTCCTCTGTGTGAGTTATAAAAACTCCAATTATCTATAAATACACATGTACAGTAGGAGCTTTATTGTGGTGCCAAACAATTACTGTGTGGTAGTGAGACTTTGTACTAAAATACTTAGAGTTATGGAAAAATTTACCAAATTAAGTTTAGTTTAGCATAGCAAATATTAGCATTCCTTTTTTATTTAGTTATTAGTAAGTATTCATTTAGTGACATGCAAACCTAAAAGTCTAAATATTGTAATAAATTTCCATTTCGAGACAAAAAGAGATCTGTATTTCAAATCAGTTCTTTGGTCACTGAACTTAGTAGAAGTTTATTACCATTTAGTAAATGTCCTCTAGTCACTATTTTGATAAACAGTTCATGAGAAATCATCCTCGTTCTTAAACTCCAAATTTTCTCTTCTGTCCAGTGATAATTATATTGGTAGCTTAATCTACCTAACAAGAATTGTATTAAAAAAAACCTCAGAGTTAATATGAAAATAAAAGTTGATGGGTAATTATCCTAAATGGTAAGTATATTTAATCATTTAACTGATTTGAAATAGATCTGATCACATTTTAGTTTTAATCAAATAGAACTATCTTTGTATTTTTACTTTTTTTCCCCAAGATTTGAGAGAGGGAGTGAGAAAACGATCACATGTGCGTAAGAGTGCGGGAGGGGCAGAAGGAGAGAATCTAAAGCAAATTCTCCACTAAGCACACAGCCCAAAGTGGGGCTGGATCCCACAACCCATGAGATCATGACCTGAACTGAAATTACCAGTCAGACAATTAACTGACTGAGCCCAAGTGCTCCTCTTTGTGTTTACTTTTAATTTATCCATCCATTTAACAAATTGTATTAGGCACCTACTGTAGATTAGGTGTTCTGTTTATCACAGGGAAAAAAGCCAAAGATACAATCATTGATCATTTGGGGGGTGCCTGGGTGGCTCAATCCATTGGACATCTGCCTTCTGCTCAGGCTGTGATCCTGGGGTCCCAAGATCAAGCTGGGCATCAGGCTCCCTGATAGTGGGGAGTCTGCTTCTCCCTCTCTCTCTCTCTCTCTGCCCTCCTCCTTGTTGTTCTCTCTCTCTCTCTCTCAAATAAACAAACAAAATAAAAAATCACTGATCTCTTGGAAATAACTATCTGGTAGGTGGCTACAAATAATTAAATAAATACAAAAATAACCATAAAATTAGAACCATGAATAGCACTATACAATGTCACATGGCGCTATGAACACATTTACCATAGGAGTCTAAAGCTGTAAAACTTGAGATGTGAAGAGCAAATGAAAGCTAAGTGTATGTAGTAATGGAGGTAGCAAGGAGGGTAAAAAGAGTATTTATGAGCAGTGAACAATTATGTAACTATTCCTGAACTGTCCAAATAGACTAAGTTATGATACATTTTCTCAGATAAAATGTTAAAATTACCTGGGAGAAAATTAGGAAGTTTTAAGGAATAAAATCAGGTTTAACACCTCCATTAATTAACCTTGTCTTTCAGTGTCCAGGCTGAAAAGACAAATTGTATGCTTAACAAAAGAAAATCATTACTCGAATAATATTAATCTTGGATGAAATATGCTATTAGAAAATCAACTAATTAAATCATCTTAGAAGCACATTTTTTTATGCTATTGTATCACTCTAAACTGACAACTAAGTAAAATTCCAGAATTTCTGTAGCTAGAGTACAGAGTAAATATTGAAGAACTTGTACGGTCATTTGGATGGGAATGTTTTTTAATGTGCATTTACTTTTAATTCAATTGACCAGGTTTGATAAACAAGAAGTTACTTTAAAACTTATGCAATTTATATCTGTCATTCAATTTGAACACCCAGCACATGGAACCTCTTTTTTTAGAGGGAATTTCCACACCAAATGAGGCAAATTCTCACCTCTAAGATGTAGAAATATCTACATTTTCTAAACTGAAAATGTAGATATACACTGTGTTGGTTTGTTGTCAGTTTGGATGGGGCCTGTAACTGAGGTTTCTCCAATCTGAGGCCTTGGGTGATGCCATGGCAACATGAGAAGCCTAAGAAGTATGTTCATATATCCTGTTTTACCAGAGACAGCTCTGGTGCTTGTCTATCGTCCAGTGTAATTATTGCTATTAATAAACCCTTACCCTTGAGAATCCCAGTATGGACAACAGATTATATGGTCCCTTAATCATATGCAATATTCTTCAGTGGTAGTAGGTTCAGCAGGACTAAATTCAGAACTGAGTAGCAGCCAGTAGGTTGAGTGGTAGTTTCAGACGTCCTATGCTAGGCATACAGGCCGTCACTTTTAGTAGCCCCAAAACCAAGTATTTTCTTCTCTCTTAAAAATGTGGGCAACTTGCCTGTTTCTCTTAACCATTTAGTTTTATTTTCTAATTATGGATCCCCAAGAAAAGGACTACTCAACATTTTGTAACATAGTAAAATCTGCGGTCTTTTGAATGTAATACACTCTTTTTTTTTTTAAAGAATCTTTTGATTTACTTTTTCAGCATTCTGTCATAATTAATTTTAATACTCTTCAATTAAAAATATCTTTGACACATTTCTATAACTATTGCTACTTATAAATAGTTCAAGGGAAAAATGCCTGAGACATCACAAATATTTTTATGCATATAGATTTCATTTAATGTTTCTTGCTATAATCATCTTGGTAACAGACAATACATTAAGATAATTATCATAATGTTGAGAAATAATACCTATGAAACATTAGATACTAATGACTAAAAACATATTTACTGTTTTTCAATATTTAATTTTGTTCACAAAGTCCAAAGACTGAGTTTCTTTGAATTATAATTTTTTTCCGATTAAAAGTTCAACATAATTAAATTCCAAAATAATAAAAGAGAAAATTATGATTTCAACCCTTCGTGGTTACAGAAAATCATTTTAACATATTGCAACTTTAAGTAATGATTTAAGCAAGACTATACCTATTCCTAAATCTGCACTTGGTAACATCATATGGGTAGCCTGAAATTGATCATGGTGGGAAGATTTATATCATGGAAATAAACAAACCTATAAATATGACTTTCATCTCACTCCCTTTCTCATTGGATATCTTGTTGTCACACAATAACCAGCACACCCATGATTTAAAGTTACACAGGAAGTACTGCTCTTTTCCTAATATGGATAAAGACACAGTATATATTTGGATCTAACAAATAATATTACTTTAACTTCTGTCCTTGTATATGTATAGTAGGCTATGATAAGATAATGCTTCTACTTCAAAACTAAGATTCAATTAAATTATAAAATAATAAAGACATCCCAGGGATGCATTTGCAACAAAGACTAGATAAAGTTCTGGAGAGTAAAGAACCTTTTAGATCTTACTTCCAGAACCATTTTTTTTTTTCCTCAAGGCATTTGGTAATGGTAGGCTTAAATTGAAGTTTGTGAATCATACAAGCAATGTGTCTCTACTGGGGGAAACAAAAAACAAAACAAAACAAAAAAAAAACAACCAAACCCTAGCTGCATGAAACTGGAGGTGCAGCCAGGAATTTGGGGGACAGCACAATATACTGGAGAATTAGGACAAAACTTCTAATAGGAGTTCATCTCCCACAGTCATAAATGCTTAGGAAACAAATATTTTGGTGGGAGTAGAGATAAGTTTCAAGCACATGGTTGTCTAACTCTCAAGGTATTTACCAGTTTTGAAGTCTGTTGGTGTTTTAGGCTGAAGAAGTGTGTTGAGAACAGAGCTCAATTTCCAGTACTCTTTCAGGCCTGAGGAAAAGTTCCAAAGGATGCATTCTAGGATTCCAACTGACCATAAAAACACCAAATCTTACTCACTGGAAAATATCCCCAACTACATTAATCACTACGTGGATTGCGGATTGATATCTATCTCACACCCCAACTTCCTAATAGAGAATATAAGAAAAAATTTTTCTAGTTACAGATAAGATCATCTGAAGCCCATGGTTAATTTATAGGCAAGTTCTAGCATATAACTAATAATTCCCGTAACCGTGAAAAGTAAAGAAAAACTGACTTTTATTCAAGTGAAAAAAGAGAATAGAAACAGACCCATTAGATGATTGAGATATTAAAGATGCAGCAAGGGACTTTGAAATATCTGCCCATGTGTTAACTAAAATATAAGAAAAGATGGACAAAATAGAAGAAAAATATAAAGAGCATAAATGGAAAATAGGAATCTGTAAAGAAAGATAATTCTTTTAAAGATGGTCTTTTTAATAACTGCTGAGTCAAGTAGATATTTACATGAAAAAAGTGTATTTTAATCATGACATCATACTATACCTAAAAATGGATTCTATATAGATAGCTAAATCTAAGTATTTATAGTTCATATAGAAAATACATGACCTTGGAAAAGCCAAAGATTTTTTAAACATGGTATAAAAGATGATAATCACAAAATCAATTAAGATGTTTGCCGACATAGTAAATATTTGCCATTTCTAATGTTCTTGGTTCCTTCTTCTAAATAGGAGTTTCTTTGTAGTGGTATTTCCTTTCAGCCTGAAGAATTCTTTAGCTTTGTTTTGTTTTGCTTTCGTTTTGGTTTTGTTTTCTTAGAGGCCAAGATTCTGGTAAACAGGCCAGAGATTCCTACTATCCTGGCCAGGAATTCTCTGATTTACGTATATATCTAAAAAAGTTTTTGATTCAATGTTAGATGTGGAAAAGGCAGAATTATGGCTCCCAAAGGGGTCTTATTACACATTCTGTAATCAGAGAACTCCTTAGAAGTGAAATGGGCATTAGAACCAGAGGAGATATGATGTCACTAGGAGAGGTTATAGCAGTGTGGGTGCTGGCTTTGAAGAAAACCAAGAGCCAATAAATGTGTGCAGTCAATACAAGCTGGAAAAAGCAAGGAAATGAATTTCTTCTGAAGGCTCCAAAAGAAATACACACAACTTGTTTAGCCTAGTGACATCTATTCAGATTTTGGCCTCCAAAATGACTGAATTTGTGTGGCTTAACACTGAGTTTGTGGTAATTTGTTACAATAGCAGTAGAAAACTACTAGATTCACCTTCATTTTTGTGTATTGTTTTCACTGGCTATAAAAATCTGACATTTCTCTCTCAGCGCTCTGAAGATGTCATTTCATTGTCTACTGACCTCAGTATTTTTTAGAAGAAATCAACCATCATTCATAGCTTTCCTCAAATGTATGTGATTTATCATTTTTCTACTTTCAAGGATTTTGTAGTTGTGGGTTTTAGGAGTTTATGGGATGAGTCGGTGTGATTTCATTGTATTTATCTTGTCTGTATTTGGATAAAATTCTTGAATCTTTAGGTGTTTTCCCCTAATTTGGGAACATTCTATTATTTTGTAAAATACTTTTTGTTATCTATACTGTCCTTCTGACATTGTAATTATATGTTTGTTAGATCACTTGATATTGTCTCACCAGACATTGGGCTCTGTTAACCTTTTTTCAGTTTTTCATCTCTCTCTGCTTTGAGTAGAATGATTTCTATTAATCTATCTTCAATTTCACTGACACTTTCATTTGCCACCTTTATTTTTCAATTCAATTATTTTTTTAAATTATAAGATAACATACTTTCAAATTCTAGAATATCCATTTATCCTTCTTTTATGTGTTTGACTTCAATGCTAAAGTATGCTACAATCCAGCAATTCTACTTTTAGACTTTTAGGTTTATAACAAGTAGAAATGTGTGCCTATCCTTACCAGAAGACATGCTTTGGAATGTTCACATCAATATTACACTAAAAATCCACTTGGGAAGGATTCAATAACCACCAATTGTGTGATATATGCTTATTCACCCAATTACATACTATATAAAAGTAATAATGAACTATAACTACACACAGCAATATTTATGGGTCTCACAAATATATTAACTAAACTAGGCACAAAGGAGTATGTAACATATTATGTAAAGAATAAAATTTCCTATAAAGTACAAAAATTGATCAATACAGCTAACAGTATTAATAGCTACTTGGGAGTGATATTTGTTAAGCAGAAGTAAGTATGACAGTATTTTGGTGGTGCTAATATTGATAAAGTCCTTAAAATATTTTAATATTGTGTATATCAAACTTAAAAGTCATGTTCTTAAAAAAACGTCCTCTGAGACAGATGCAAGATTCAAATGAATATACAGATTAACCATAATAAACTCCAGATTTTAACAGTCATCACTGATTTGGATTATGAACCACATCTATTGATTTTGTGCGCTTTGTGTGTATAAGCTTATGCTTTGTAATTTTCCAGAAGCTGTGGTATCCTTCCACCATATTTTCATAAGATCTATTTCCTTGTCTATCTACCTAATATCTAAAACAATTAAATCTTACTGTGCATTATACAACTCCAATGAAATCAAAATTATAGAGTGAGCAGTGTGTTTAAAGGTTAGTATGTTCTTTCATTCCTTTTCTTAATGTTAGACACATAAGTATAAGAAATTTCCATGTTCAAATCTTCAAAAACTGTGTATTATTCAAGCATTAAGAAAAGTATTTCAAAACAACATACCCTTCTATTATTTTCCACTTTACAAGTCCACTTTTCTCCTCTACTCCCTAAAAGGGCCCTAAACCCTTCAGGCCTTGAATCATGTCACTATCATTCCAGCTAAAGGGAACTGGAGAGCACTCCCCTGGGTTCCTATTAACACCTGCTACTTAATCAGCCAGAGGGGCTGTTGGTGACTGATGGCAAAGAGTTCCATCCATCCCTCCTCCTTACCTCCCCAGAGGCTGTACCACCATTGCAGCCATCCTGCCTGGGGAGTGAGAGTAAAAAGAGGCTGGGCAACAGTTGGAAAAATACATCCAATTGTTCAAAAGCTAGAATTTGTTAGTACTAAATTCCCAGTTATAAATTTGCAAACCAAGAACGTGCAGCTGCAGAATGTATTAGTTACAAATCTGTAATTTTTCAACTTTCAGATTCATAAATATTTTAGGTATTGTACAAATGCAGCAGCAAATACTTATAGAGACCTCCCTGGATAGAAGGTTACTACAGATAAGATGTGTGTGGCTAAATGTAGGGGTAGCCTTACATTTTGAACGAGGAATAAGTTTAGCAGTGCAGCCATCTCTAATTTAGACTGTTTTCTTAATCTGCTGCCAGGGGACCATGCTGGGTGATTCACAATAATGAACTCCACCTGGATGTTCTTTAAGTCTGAAAAGGAGGACTGCAGCCTAGTAACTATTGTTACCACAGCTCTGGTTGAATGAGCTCTAATTTGATCATTAAGTGACCATCCCATCAAGGAACCATAAGAAATGCTTAGAGACTACCATTCCATATGAACACAAGAAAGACTGCTTATTTAAATAAGATTATTATCAAGTAAAACAACCTACATTGAGGAAAAAAAAAAAAACAGTTGTCGAACAGTAAAAATAAACTAATACTAAATATTTAATCTTGAACCAGTGGATCATATTGTTAGTTTAATGGATCACTATTTTTTAAAAGTTAAAAAAAGTAACAAATTTTCTTGACAAAAGAGGTTTACTAAAATTGTTTTAACACCACTATACAATCAATGGCAGTTAACTTGCCAGGAACTATACTATTTGGAGCATCTGGTCTAATACAAATAGTGCAGTAAATTATATATCATAATGTATTATATGATAAAATATATTGAATAGATTTTTTTTACAGATTCAGTGTGTGTGTATACTGCTTCATAACAGTAATGAAATGGTATCATATACTGGAAATGATAAGCTGAACTATATGGCTTGAATTTGTTTATTTCTGTCTGAAACTCTGGTCACTGTCTTAATAAAGTAATTTGAGAACAGGGCCATGGCCATTGCTGCTGCCTCCATCACTTTATCAAGGCCCTAGGGAACCAACTTGGAACAAGCTCTATCACAAAACAGGCTTGATCTTGTTGCTTCCTGTTACTGAAATTAATTGTCTATGCACTCCTTATTACAAATTCTTGTTCACTTTAGTGGAGGTTTATTATATTTCCTTGTCCACTCTCCCTTCTGATAAGAGAATATAAAGCAAATAAACAATATTTAAAGCACATGTTTTCTGGACAACCACCCAAACTTATTTGTAATCCTTGTAGTTTGCATGACCAATAAACTTATAAGCTATTTGAGCCAATAAAGAATTCATTCACTCACTCAATCCATTCATGCATTCATTCACTGATTTTGCTTATCAAGTTCCTGATTGAATTAAAGTTGAATCTTGACAATATTCTCCCATGCTGCTGGATAAATCCTGTCCAATTGCCCTGGAAACAGAATTCTTTCTAATACCTAAATTTGTTAGTTTGTATGTATATACATTTACTTGTATGGGTAGATACTCAAAGACATAGCAAATTATCAGGCCTGTCGTTCACTATTTCATATAGCAGATTTTAATACATGTAGTATTTTCTAAAAATTATGGATACTTACATTTTGATTACTTTTACAAAGTAATTAAAAGATTTTCAGTCAATGTTGAATTTTTTTTTTTTTTTTTTTTTGGTAGATCAATATGGGAATTACCTGCCACAAGGGAGAATGCACTCTCGTTTCTGGAAGTTTATTAGTAAAGGCTAATCAACCCTTTGTATTTTGTAGTAGGGATGCTCACTATAGATGACAGTCAGATTAGATGATCTTTGATATTCAATAAAGGTGTTTCTTGATTAATAACTTTATAGTTTGTATAGATTAGAGAGCTCTAGGTATCAGGCTAGAGAGCTCTAGGTATCAGACAGAAATAAAAAAATCATGACAAAATACTTGGCTTTAACATTTAAAGTGGACTTCAAATAGAAAACAGTACAAAAGTAAATCAAAGTAATATGTAAACAAATTGAATAATATGTTTTAGCTGAATAAATGCAAAAGAGATATTTACAAAGATAGTTGTAAAATAGATTTTTATCTATTTATCTTTAAAAAATTTTTACAAAGATAGTTAATGAATAAAATAAAATACTAAAAAGCTAATGAATAAATATTTCTAAGGAAAATTTTGAGTTCATCACAGTAATAATAAATTAATTTCATTAATTCTTCCCAAACTCCAATCCCTCTAACTTTTCAACTTCAATAACTTTTTTTATTCTCCACATGTATTACCCATAAACGTAGTCTAAACCACTTTTTCTCTTGGATTCATTGATATCAGGAGATATCATACAGCATTCTATCTCTACTTAGTAAATGGCAACTCTAATTCCTATTGGCTATTTAAAATATACCTATAATCTAATCACTTATCAACAAACTAATAGGAAAAAATAGAGAAATCTATCATACCCTATGATTTTAATACTTCTCTCTCAAGAATGTGAGGGTATAAAATGGATGAAACTCTTCCAACCATCATGACTCAATGTATTATTTTTAAGACTTTATTTTCTTAGAGAAGGTTTAGTTTCATAACAAAATTGGGAGAAATAGAGATTTCCTACTCATTCCCTGCCCTACACATGGCATAGCTTCCCTCATTATCAACATCATTCACTAGAATGGTCCATTTTTACTAAGAGTGAATCTACAATGACACATTATAATCACCTAGTCCAGTACTTTAGGGTTCATCTTTGAGTGTTACATTCTATGGTTTTGGGCAAAGTATAATGATATATAGTCATCATTGCATCATACAGAGTACTTTTACTTCCCTAAAAAAATCCTCTGAGCTCTGCTTATTCATTTCTCTCTAATCTTCTCCCCAACCCATCAACTACTGAACTTTTTATTCTCCATACTTTATTTTGCCCTGAATGCCATATAGTTGAAATCATACAGTATATAACCTTTACAGATTGGCTTCTTTTACTTAGCAATATGCATTTAAATTTCTATGTGTCTTTATGGCCTGATAGGTCAGTTCTTTTTGCCAAGTAATAATAATCTGTTTCCTGGATGTATCAGTTTATTTATTTGTGCACCTACTGAATGACATCCTGCTTGCTTCTAGATTTGGGCAATTATGAATAAAGATACTATAAACATTAGTGTGCATTTAAAAAAAATATTTATTAATTTGAGAGAGACAGAAAGGCAGGGAAGAGTAGAAGGAGAGGGAGTCTTAAGCAGACCCCATGCTGAGTGTGGAGTCCCAAAAAAAGGCTCATCCCATGACTTCAAGACCACCACCTGAGTTGAAACCATGAATCAATTAACTGACTGTGCCATCCAGGTGCCCCTACTGTGCAATTTTTTTTATATGGACATGTTTTCAAATCCTTCAGGTCAATACCCAGGCATACAATTATAGATCATGTGGTGAGTATATGTTTAGTTTTGTAAGAAACTGCCTAACTATCATATAATTTATTGCACATTATTTTCAACTATGGCAGGAAATTCATTATTTCCATGTGTATATGAAATACTTATAAAGATAGACCATATTCTGAACCATAAAACAAGTCTCAATCAAGCCCAAGGGATTGAAGTTATAAAGAATATACTTTTGGACATTAAAAAACATCAAATTAGAAATAACAAAATATATCTAGACACACTCAAATTTTAAAGATTAAACAACACAATTCTTAATAATCCACTGGGAACTACTTTAGAGAAAATTATATTAAAGAGACAATGCATAAAAATCTGAAATTTTGCTAAGTGCTAAAAATAAAAATTGTGATTTTAATGTTTTTGTTAAAAGATAAATTTATCCTTCTTAAAAGAGTATAGTAAAAGAACAAAATGAACAAAAATGTGTGAAGGGAATAAATGCATAGGTAAAGACCACAAGTCATTGGAATAGAACACAGCACTGAAAATTGAGAAAGCCAAAAAATTCTTAATAAAGATTCATAAAAGTAATAACCACCCTGCAAGACTGATTAGGTAGGAAAAAAAAGAATAACCAATGTCAACAAAAAGGTTGGGCTATCTCTATGTATCCCTAGATTTATTAATCTTGGATCATTAATATCCACTGATATTTCATTAGTTTATCAACATATATTTTTAGAGCTACAGAACACGCTCATTTATTATGCAAGAATCCTCAAAAAATAGAGTGTTATTAGTTTAAAATAATATAATAAAATATATAGAAAAATAATATATGAATATTCTAATAAACATAGAAATATTCTCTGTGGTTCTCCTATCAAGAGGTCTTAAACTTATTTTCTCTTCACTAATAAATAAATCTTATTTCCAGCTAAGACATTTTCTTAGTCTACTCTTGTCCATAGAAACTTTGTAATCCAAAGTCAATTTTGATTCAGTCACATGGGTAGGTCCAAGCAAAACCAATAGAAAAACCACTCCACCAGTATGCAAACTATAAGCAATAATAAATCACTGTTTTAAGTAATCACATTTTAGAGTACTTTCTTATTCAAACCTAGGTAAGTGATAAAATTAAAAGATGAAGTACAACCATTTCCAGATGACATGTTTGTCACAAAATCAAGTAGAACATAGAACTAGTAAGTGAGGTTAGTAACATTACAGGATACAAGATCAATATAGAGGAGGCGATTTTCTTTCTAGCAAAGGACAATTATATTAAAATTAAATATAATTTTTAAGAACATAATAGTAAAAACCTCTTAAGGATAAGCCAAATAAAAGATGTGCAAGACCCACATACCAAAAAAATAGAAAACACTGTTTATAGAAATATAAAAGACCCAAATAATGCAGAGGCATATTGTGGTCATGATCTGAACTCTTAAAATTTTAAAAATTAAACCTTTTTTCTTGCCTAGCCTATGGATACAATATCATCCTAATCAATATCTCAGCAGTTGTCTTTGAGGAAATTGAGAAACTGATTCTAAAATTTGAATGAAAATGCACAGCATCTGGAATAGGCAAAATAACTTAAAGGTCTATAATAGCCAAAACAACTTTGAAAAGAAGAAACAAGTTGGATAATTTATACTACCTACTTCAGTAAGTGTTTTAAACTATAATAATCAGGACAATGTGATTTTGGCTGACTAATGCAAAATAGAGAGCCCAGAAACAGACCCACACATATATGGCAAATAGTTGTGCTTAAAAGTTGCAAAGAAAACTCAGTGGAGGGGCACCTGCATGGCTCAGTGGTTGAGCATTTGACTTGGGCTCAAGTCATGATTCTGGGGTCCTGGGATCGAGTCCTGCATCAAGCTTCCCACAAGGAGCCTTCTACTCCCTCTGCCTATGTCTGTGCCTCTCTCTCTCTCTCTCTGTGTCTCTCATGAATAAATAAATAAAATCATAAGAAAAGAAAATTCACTGGGAAAAGACAGTCTTTTAAAATGTACTGCTGAAACTATTAGATACAAATATGCACAAAATCATTTTAAACCATATTTATTGCCTTATTTAAAATTACTTGAAATGAATTTTAAAGTGTAAATCAAAAACTATAAAGAAGATGAAAAGAGAAAGTATTTTTAACCTGACCTTAAGACAAATGATCTTCCATGTGGCACCCAAATTATGCTCCATAACACAAATAAATAAAACTATTAAATTTTATCAATATTAAGAAGTTTTGATCTTTGAAATTCATTCTTAACAAAAAGACAATCCCTATGTTTTAAGAAAGTATGAGGCACTTATAAATAGCATGTCTAGTAAGAGAAATCTATTCATTGTATATAAAGAAAATCCAAAACTAAATAAAACAAGCACACAACCCAGTTTGAAAAAAATAATGAGCAGAATTCCTTATTATTTCCACATGTGAAGAATTAGAGGTTATCACTCTTTCCAGAAAAACAAGTAAAAACTGAGCAGGCTGGAATATAAACTCTTCTTGGATTCACGAGACAAGAGGACACAGGGAAAACTGGATACTTACAGACTGGATGTACAGGAAGTCTCAACTTACCACAGTAGAACTCATAAGCAGAAACCATGGAATCAACTAGTACTGTAGAAAACAAAACAAAACAAAACACTAAAATGTAATTAAAAAATTGGTGTAGGCTTAATGCAAATGAATCTTACAATTAAAAACACCAGTAGACCTAGTCAAGGATGGGTGGAAAATATTGTCAAATTCACTACAGAAACTTGACCAGGTTTTCATAGCACATGTCACAGAAAAATTCCTTTCTGCATCTGGCATGGAAATGAGAAAAAGAACTATTTCTAAATACTCCAGCGTGTTTTATTCTTAGGGCCTGCCCCAAGAGTAAACTACTTAACCAGAGTGTAATATGCTGGACTACTGTTAAAATTTAACTGTCCTGGGGGAAGGTAAATACCCAGTCAGTTCTATCCATCCTGCCCCAAGTAAGATGGGAGAAAATTCCTGGAAAACTCTTGTCAAGTTCACAGTCAAGAGGCATAGGACTCATTAAAAAAAAGACTTCATATCCCTACACTTCACCATATTACTAAAGGTCTGTTTATAAGTTCCTTTATATCCCAGTATATCATGCACAGCTACCAAGAAAAAGTAAAAGCTGTAGGAATAGAAGAAAAATAAATAACATGAAGGAACAGAGGAAGTGTCAGAACCTGACTTGGTAGAGATGTCAAAATCATCAGAGTGGGAAGTTAAAACAGCTATAATTCATATGTTAACAGCTCTAATGAGTAAAATAAACAACATATAAGAACAAATGGGTAATGTAAGCATAGACACAGAGATGCTAAGAAAGAACTAAAAAAATGGTGTAAGTATAAAGGATTGTAATAGAAGCAAACAATGTCTTTCGTGGGAATAGTAGTAGACAAGATTCAGCTGATGAAGAATTTCTGAGTGAGAAGATATATCAATAGAATCTTTGAAAACAGAAGGCAAACAGAAGACTTAGAGAAGAACAAAGACAGCAAGACAACTACAAAGGTATAACATATGTATAATGGGAATGCTAGAAAAAAAGAGATGAAAGAACAAATACAATATTTCAAACAATAGTCACAGAAATTCCCTCAAATTAATGCCAGGCATCAAGACATAGATCCAGGAAGTTCAGAGAACAACAAGCAGAATACATATCCTAAAATATTACCCTTAGGGATATCATTTTCAAACTTGAGAAAATTTAAGATAAAGAAAAAATCCAAAAAGGAGTCAGAGGAGAAAACACATTACACATAGAAGAGCAAAGAGAGTAATTGTCCCTAGTTATTCCCAGAAATCATGCAAGCAAGAAGAGAGTAGTAGTATTTTAATTGGTGAGAGAAAAACTACCAAAGTAGAATTCTGTACCCTGCAAGATTATCCTAAGTGAGTTAAAAAATAATTTTTTTTTTCTCAAATCAACATCCAGAAATTTTGTTGCTAGTTGACCTACTTTGAAAGAACTGTTAAAAGAAAATCTTAAAGGCCACCTAGGAGGCTTGGCTAGGTAAGCATCTGACTTTGGCACAAGTCATGATCTTAGGGTCCTAGGATAAAACCTTGCATCAGGATTCCTGTTCATTAGGCAGTCTGCTTGTTCATCTCCCTCTCCCTCTCCCTCTTCCTCTTCCCTTGCTTATGCTCTATCTCCCTGGCTCTCTCTCAAAATCTTTAAGAATTTTTTTTTAAATACCTTTAGAGAGGAAGATGATGATATAGGTGAAAAACTCAGATCTGCATAAACAAAAGAAAAATATTGAAGAGTTAATGAGGATAAAACAATTTTTATTATTACTAATTAACAGAAAACAATTTGTTCAAAGTAGTATCAATAATGTATTTTATTATGAATGCTTATGTACATAACATGCTTATTATATATGCTTATATATAAGTGAAATGAACAATGATAGAAGGAACAAAAGGAGAGAATTAGAATATTTTTGTTAAGATATTCAAACTACCTTGGAAGTAGTATAATTATCTGAAAGTAGATCTGTATCAGCTGTAAATATATATTGCAAATTCTAGAGCAATCATTATTTTTTAAAGGAATATAACTTCTATGCTAAGAAGGTTAAATGGAATCATATGGAATTCTCTTTTAAAACAACAAAAGTCAGGGCATCTGAGTGGTTCAGTCAGTTAAGCGTCTGCTTCAGCTCAGGTCATCCCAGGGTTCTGAGATTGAGCCCCACATTGGGTTCCCTGCTCAGTGGGAAACCTGCTTCTCTCTCTGCCTGTCCTCTTGCTTGTACTTACTCTCCTCTTTCTCTCAAATAAAAAAATATTTAAAGAAAATAAAAGTAAAACCACAAAGGTAATTAAAAAAAGTGGAAGTCTGAATAGAAACTAAAAACAAAGGCAAAAACTGGAAAACAGTAATGAGTAAGATAGGTATTAGTCCATGTATATCAATACTCAATTTGAAAATCAATGGTATAAATTTAACAATTTGAAGAGTTTAACAGGGTAAATATAACAAGACCCAACTATATGTTTCCTTACAAAAAAACAAATTTAAATATAGAAACACAGATTAAAAGTAAATATATTAAGGAAAATATGCTATGCTAATACTAATCAAGAGAAAATAAAAATAGTTATATTAATTTCAGACAGTGTACGCTTCAAAGAAAGGAAAGCTATCAGGAATAAAGAAGGGTGTTGGGTAATAATAAAGAGATCAATTCTCCAAGATGACAAAATAATCCTTAAGCAAGTATGCAACTAACCTAAGAGTTTCACACTATAGGAGGCAAAAGCAAATAAAATTACAAAAATAAATAGATGAATTCACTATCATGGTTGGAGATTTCAATATCTATCAGAAATTACTGGACCCAGCAGGCAGAAAACCAGTGAAGATGTAGTTGAATCAAATACCATCAATCAGTTGGATATAATTGACATCTATAGGTTACTTCACCCAACAAGAGAAAAATACACATTCTTTTCAAGCTCACATAAAATATTCACCAAGATATTCCATGTTCTGGGCAAGAGAACACACCTTAAAAATTTTAAAACTATAGAAAACAGCATGTGCTCTCCAACCACAAAATAATTAAACTAGAACTTAATAACACAAAGATAATTAGTATATGCCAAAACACATGAGATTAGACAACACATTTCCAAATAACATATGGTCAAAGAAGAAATACTGAGAAATTTAAAATTGAAGGAACTAAATGAAAATAAAAATAATTTATCAGAATGTGTGGAATACAGCAAAAGCACTGCTTAGAGAGAACTTTATAACATATAATTCATCTATTAGAAAAGAGGATCCAAACCCAACAATCTAAGTGTCCCCTTTAGGGAGCAAACTAGAAAACTAGAAAAAAAAAAAAAAAGGCAAACTAGGAAACTAGAAAAAAAGGAAAGCAGATTAATCTGAAGCCGGAAAAAAACTAGAAATAAGTGAAGTTGATAACAGATTATCAATAGAGAAAATCAATAAAACCAAAATATAGCTCTTTGAAAATATCAATATCAAACAAATAAGGCAGCAGTCAGGTTAAGAAAATAATGAAGGGCACAGATTACTAATATCAGAGTTGAAAGAGGAAGGACCAATAAAGATCCTATGGACAATAGAAGAATCATGAGGGAATATTCTGAACAATCCAAATTTGATAATCTAGAGGAAATGGAATTTCTCAAAAGTCATAGCCTGCAAAACTCACATAGGCAATCTGAATAGGCCGCTATCTATTAAGGAAATTAAATAAATAATAACCCTCAAAAACAGAAAGTACAAGGTCTAGCTAGTTTCAATAGTGAATTCTAATGAACATTTAAAAATTATACCTGTTCTCTATATCTCTTTCATAGGATAAAAAGGCAATATTTCCTAGCTCATTGTATGAGTTCAGCATTATCTTCACACAAAAATCAAAGACATTAGAAAGAAAAAAATTATAAAACAGTATCTCTCATGAAGACAGATATAAAAATCCTCAAAAGAAGATTGAAATTAAGAGTATATTAAGAATTATAAATCATGATCAGGTGGTGTTTATCCCTGATATTCAAGTCTATTTCAACACTTGAAATGAATGAATATAAACCATCACAACAATAACCTAAAAAATAAAATCACATGCCCATATCAATAAATGCAGAAAAAGCATTTGATAAAATCCAATAGCTGTTCATGATAAAGACTCAGTAGGAATAGAGGAGAACTTACTCAACCCAAAAGAAGATACACAAAAAGCCTAGAGCTACCGTAATACATAAGGAACTCATGCTTTCTCATTAAGATCAGTAACAAAGTAAGGATGTCCTCTGTCACAAATACTTTTGTGACATCATATTGGAAGTTCTAGCTAATGCCATATGACAGGGAAAGGAAATAAAAACGATACAGATCGAGAAAGACCTAAATCATGCTCCTTGGTTTTTACCCAAAGGAACTGAAATTTTATGTACATATAAAAATATGCACATGAATATTTGTAGTTTTATTCATATTTGCTAAAACTTGGAAGTTACCAAGATGCCTTTCAGTAGGTGAATGAACAAATAAACAGTAGTATATCCACAAAACTGATTAATTATTATTATTAAGTGCTGAAAAGAACTTAGCTATCAAGCCATGACAAAACATAGAACTTTAAGAGAATATTATGAGTTTGAAATAGACCAATCTGTAAAGACCACATACTGTATAATTCCAAACACATAGTATTTTGGGAAAGGCAAATTATGAAGAAAATAAAAAGACCAGTGGTTGCCAGTGTTTGGAGATGGTGGGTAGAGATAAGTAAGTGATAGCACAGAGGATTTTTAGAGAAGTGACAAAACTCTTTCATGATACCAAGATGATAAATACACATCATTTCATACTTTCCCAACCACATAGAGCATAAAACATCAGAGTAAACTCAAAAACAAATTATGGACTGGGGTGATTATTGATGTTCATTAATGTAGCTTCATCAGTTATAACAAATCCATCACCCTGGTAAGGGATGTTGATAATGGGGGACTCTATGCATATGTGAAGTAGAAGTATATGGGAAATATTTATACCTTTCCCTCAATTCTGCTGTGAACCTTAAACTGTTCTAAAAAATAACACACTATTTATAATGACCAAAAGATTTAGACATATTCTTTATCAAAGTAGATAGACGAATGCCCAGCAAGCCCATTAAAAAAGAGTTACCATTAAGTTTAATTACAACCACAGTACAATAGTAACTACCTATTAGGATGTCTGCAATTAAAAAGATGACCACAGTGTTGATGTGATTTGAAACAATGTAGTGTTCATGCACTACTTGACAAAATGTGAATAGTAATATCATTCTGGACAAGTTTGCATATTTATTAAAAAGTTAAGCATATACCCACCATATATCTCAAACTTTCTACTGTTATTTACCAAAGGTAAAGGAAAGCACATGGTCAAAGACTTCCTGCAAATGTACATAAAAGCATTTTTTTAAATAACTAAAAATTAGAAGAAAATCAAATATCCACCAAGAAAATAATGACTAATCCATGGTATATCCATGCAGTAAATTACCACTCAGTAATAAACATGGATAATGATTAATCTAACTGTATTAATCACAAAAAAATGTGATAATGGAAAGAGCCAGACACAAAAAGTGTGTTTTATTGTTCCATTCCTATGAAATCCAAAGGAGTCAATAGTATTCTATAGAGACAGAAATCAGAATACTAGTTATGTGTAGCCAGGTAGGGAAATTGACTAGAAAGAAGTACAAGGTAACATTCCAGAGCAAGCACAGTATTCAATATGTTTATAGGCTTATATAAAAATTCAATAAACTGTACAATGTCTATGCCTTCATTAAGTGCTATGCAAATGCCAATTCTATTAATGTTGTTGTTACTGGTTTTCTTATTAAAGGAAATACATGAACTTTAAAAATTAAGAAAATCATTCAATATTCAGTAACCCAAATAAAATATACCAACAAAGGCTTCCATCAAAATACATTGACACAATATTTCAGAAGTCTAACAACAAAAGAAAAGTGATAAAGCTTTCCAAAAGATAGAGAAAAAGAGGAGAAAGAAACTGATCACTTATAAAGGTTTTGCAATCACAATGACATTAACATTTTGAAAAGCCCCACTGGAATATAGAATATAGTGCAGAATAGGGTATGACAGCAAATATAAACATTTCAGACATGAAAGAAGTTTCTTACCAGAGAAATTAATGTAAAAGTAGGAGAATTGAAACAAAGTAAAATATAGGAGACAAAACAAAAACAGAATCCACTGAACAAGAATTATTATGAGACATCTTGGGATAAACAATAGGTCCAGTGAGTACTAGATCAGGAGGCAGAGTATTTGAAGAAGTGTTTGTAAGCAAAAAAGAGATTTTACACACTTGACATTATTCTAGAAATACTAGAATAACTACTGGACTCTAATAAAGTAAAAAACAAAGTAGCTAAAATACCTTTAAAAATAAGCATGAGAAATAAAATGCATTACTATCAACTACTTTGATCTTCAGTAAGAAATATTTATGTAGCCCTAATACGGTTTATTGATATTTGACTTAGTATCAATTTATAAAGTTAAGAGGTAAACTCAGTTAAGAAGTGAAAGCAATTGAAAAATGAAAGAGATGAGTTCTAGAAATGCTAATACCCTTCTATCATAGTGTAAGATTTAAGAGATCCCTCCATAATGAATGGAACAAAAATAAAGGAGTAACTATATCTTTTCAGGTTCCAAAAATGATATCTACCCAAAACAAGAAAATATCTAAAACTAGTGATGTGAATACATTGGGACGAAGGAGAGGAAACAAGGAGAATCAAAGCAAACTAACTATTCAGGACATAGAATTAATACATAAGGTTCATATATATATATATATATATATATATATATATATATATCTCAATAAATTGAAATTTATTTCTATAATTTAGAAGTACACTCTAAGAAACAATAAAAATACAGTTGAAAGTGATACCTCCCTCTGGCAGTTTAGTGTAACAGAGCAGGAGACACTGTATTTCATTATGATCTTACTCTAATGTCTAATTTATCTTTTATGCATGTATTTCATAGATGTTAGAAAAATTAATGAAGATACTACAAAGATATAAAATGTCATCCAGTAGTACAGAAGTTGACAAATAATTAAATGGAACAGAGCTCCAGAGAAATACATGAGGATAACATTTATGATTATATTAAAGGCGAGACTTTAAGTCTCTGTTGAAAATACCAATTATAATATTAGGACAATGGGATATATATGAAGGAAAGCCTAAGTTTAGATCCTTATGTCACATAATATGCAATAATATATTCTAGACAGATTTCAGAAATTATTTTTAAGAATACTTTTGAAGTATTGAAAACACAAGGGGAACTTCTTTAGCTTCTAATTTGGGGTGAAGAAGTCTTTCCTGATAAAGAGCAACAACTCAACCATAAAGAAAGACTACAGGGTTGATTACATTGATATTGTGCAATTCTGTTTAAAAGCAGCCATAACAAAGTTAAAAAGCATGTAACAGACTGTAATAAAATATTGGCAACATACCTAATCAACAAATAGTATATGTAAAAACAAAGTTGTCCATGACATAAACCATAAATACAGGAAAAGATTGCCCACCCAACTTATATTCAACAAAATGTAAAGCAATGCTACTGTTCACTGATAATTTTGACCAAAACAAAATTTTGACAAAAATGAAGTCCCCTGTGTAACCTCTTATTCCTAGTGTTTTTTGTTTTTGTCGAATGATAACTTTATATTTCTTGTATAGAAACTGATATAACTAAACTTTCTTTTAGAGATTGATCTTGGGGAATTATATTTTTATTAAGAAACCATCTATTACATTATGTTTTCAAATTTAATTAATGCTACAAAGTAATTTGTTAAAAAGTTTTAAACAATTTTCTGACATTAAGTGGATTATTTTCTTATTATTTTATATATATGTTTTCTTCCCCTTCTTGATTCAATTTCTCTAGGATTTTACATTTTAATGATTTTAAATTATTTCCATTCAATTATTGGTTTGTTATTTTTCTTTTCCTAATATTTTATTTTTTGTCATCTGTTTTGCTCACTTTTTGTTTCTTTTAAAATATTTTATTTATGCATTAATCCCTTTATTCACTTTTCCTATAAGCACTTAATACTATTGGTTTTCTTTTGTACTGTGCTTAATTGTATTCCCTAGATTGTGACACAAAGGCTTTCACTGTCATTATCTTTAGAACTTCCTCAATTTCAGTTTCTTTGATGCAAGCCTTAATAGACAGTTTCAAAGTTTTCTAGGGAGGGTTTGTTATCTGGTTTTGTTACTAATTTGTGGTTTTATTACCACTTGGTCAACTCTCAGTATTATTTCTACTTTAAAAAAGAATACTTGTTCTGAAAACTGAAAAAAAAAAAAAAAAACAGTTGGGGGAAATAAGAATTTTTTTTAAAAAATCTACTTACCTTTCATCTCCTCTACCCTCATCAGTGTATTAACACTCTAGCACCCCTCCATAGAAATATACACTAAGGGAAGCTAGAATCTTGTTTATTGCTTTAGTTTTTGTACTTAAATATTTGTAAAATTTTTACAACAATGGAGAATTTATAACCATTACATGATGACACTTTGTCTTGGAATATTATACAACTTTTATGAAGAGTTACATAAACCTCTATACTGGTAACAGTCCCCAAGCCACACTGAGAAAGTATTGAAAGCAAAATCTCAAGAAATATGTATACTAAATTTCATTAAATTTTAACAACACACTTACAAATACATACATAAATACAGCAAACAGAAATTAAGATTTCTTCACACCACACTCTTAGTAGGAAATTGATGGATAGATGAGTGGGTAAAAGGCACAACTCTGGTTCATGGTCTAGCATCCTCCCCCTGCAGACCAGACTAAGGCTACACTTTATCTGAAAATCATCATCCTTCAGTGTACATTCCTTCCTTGCTTTACTGCTTCTTTACCCATTTTTTCAAAGAGTATATCTTACTCTTAATATACCACACACCCTTGAATTCAAGTCTCAGTAATGTTGTAGGGAACCTGACATGTCCTGACAGAGAGAAGTGTAAAGAGATATGGCTAAAGGACATTAAAGAGTCAAGTTTAAGAGAAGGATGAAATGTGGTTTGTCAAAATTGTGCTTTTTGTTTTGGGTTGCTTTTTTGGTGAAATCAATGGACATTTCCTCAATCATAAAGATTAGAGACAGGTTAGTTAATATTAGCTATAATTTCACAGACTGTTAATCATTTAAAATATTTTTATTTCTAGTATCTTTTAGAGAATGCATGAGCCTTACTAAATCAAATGTTTGTTCTCAGATTCCAGCTATTCAAATTGCCTTGAGAATTACTATAATTCTTTTGTGTAGCACTTTTCTTATTAAAATAGTATCTTTAAATAGCTTGCTATAATAATTAACTGCTAGTCATTTTTTAAAATTAAAAGAACAATATGAATATCTCATTAAAAATATTAGAGAAAACTTCTGAAAGCTGAGACTTAGAAAAACAGTATAGTAATCCCATGTTTCTCTGGTTGTAAATGGGAATTGTTTTATTTTCCTTTTAAACTAAATGGAATAAAAATTTAATCAAATGGTGAGATGTCAGAACACACACACATACACACATACACTGCCTGAGTGAATGCACTGAACAAGTTCTGATCACATTTTATTTTTTTAATTTATTATTCAATTTTTTAGAACTTCTAGAAATCACTAATAAAGGGCACTTAGTCCTATGGAAAAAGACATTAAAGGATATTTGCCATCGGAGATTACCTACCAGAACTATAAATCACATGTCACTTAGTGATATATCTATAACTACTTAGTTGACATGACAAAATCGGATAGTGATTACATGATTTATGAGGTATAGAGGAAGAGAACCCCTCAAGGGGAATATTCAGAGAGACCAAAATATTTGAACATGGAAAGAATGTTTTACTCCTCCTAATATCAATTCAGATTTACATAAGGGGGAAAAAAATCTAGTGAGTAATTTAAGCACAATTTTATGAAGTTAGATATAAAAAGGAATAGAATGATTTTATCAAGATGTTAAGAATAAAAATGCTTGCAGTATAAAAACACGGTATAAATACTTTTCCATCTCAATATATTAAAAAATAGGATCCAAAAGAAAAATATCTAGGATATTTTAATAGATAAAACATGAACATGTAGTCCTGGCTTAAATTCAAACTCTATAATTCATTATTTTTTAATCTTTGCACGATTATTTAACTTATCTGCACCTCAACTTATAAAATGGAGATTAACACACCCATTTCATAAGGATGATCTGATCTGAAAATTAAACAAATGATCAAACATAAAATCTCTTAGAACCATGTCACACACAGTTACTCAGTTTTAAATTGATAGCTCTCATTATTATTAGGAAATAGAAAATAGTGACCAGGTAAAATTTGTTTTTCTGCTAAAATGGCTTTCATTTCAGCACAATTTCTGTTTAAAAGAATATGTGGGGTTTTCTAAATGAGGCACAGGTTCATTAGCAGTACTATAATTCATGCAAATAGACAGTGACCTACAGAACTGATACTCTGTTCAATGCACTCCTATTTCCATTAGACTGGTTAAGACTAGGGAGGGAAGAAAGGAAAAAAAAAAAAAAACACCTTTTCAAACAGCTCTTTACATAGTAAACTTTTTTTTTTTTTTTTTAAGATTTTATTTATTGAGAGACAGAGAGAGAGAGAGGCAGAAACACAGGCAGAGGGAGAAGCAGGCCCCATGCAGGGAACCCGATGTGGGACTCGATCCCGGGTCTCCAGGATCACACCCCGGGCTGCAGGTGGCACCAAACCACTGCGCCACCGGGGCTGCCCCCATAGTAAACTCTTTTATGAAGATAAAAGTTTCAATATGGTCAAGCAATCTAGGGAGAAGTGGATTTTGGACAATTCATCAGTTCTTTGTGGTCTAGTCGAAACAATGGCTAACCTTTATTAAGGTTTATGAGCCTCATATTATTCAAAATATGTTAAAGGAATTAATTTATTTAATCCTTACAACAATCCCAAAAGATAACAAATCTTCTTGTTCATAGTATAGAGATAAATGTTATATGACTCCCAACTCACAGTGTGTCAGAAGTAGAGGCAGATGTGTGTAACAATAAACAAGCAAATAAATAAACCAATAAAAAACTATATAAAATAAAATGATACCATGTGTAAGTTTCAGAGAGGAGTAAAATTGTAGATACTCCAGTCCACCTGAAGCCTCATAATATTTGCTTCCTATCTTGGAAACTTATGCAAATTTCCACTTTGGGTCCAGTGTATTTTGGGATGTCTTTCAGGAAACAGAATAGGAACTCAAGACAAGGTAGACATAAGCAGTCTCCTCTTTATTAGAGGAAAACGATTCTTGCTCAGGGAAAATGGAACAATGGCTCCACTTTTGTTTCAATGGCTTTAATCTCAGTTCATAACTTCCAAAGAGTGGACAGCAATTCTAAGCCATCTTTCCACCTTTCCACCCCAACCTTTACCTATGTATCTCTTTCCTTCCCAGTACTCGGCAATCAGTAATATTTGCTGGGACAAATAAGCTCTGACTTTCCCAACTTGGGGGATTGCATGCTGAGATAAGTCTGAATTCTGGGGTTAAGAATGAGAAGAAATTAAGATGAACTCTTTTCTGCCCAAACTATAGGGGGAAAATGGTCCATTTCATGGAAGGTAGGAAGCGCGGAGATATGGTTTGGAGAGAAACAGATAGGCACCGGATTTCATGAGTTTTGTAACAGGGAGGATAAAAGACTGGAGTTTCAGAGGTCTGAGGGCTTGACTGGGATAGAGATCTGAGAACACTGCTTTACTCCAAGAGCAGAGGAATGCAAACAATCCCAGAGCAGATTGTGCCATCTGAGAATTACCTAAACCTAACTGACACAGGGAGAGAGTGTTTTTTTGTTTGTTTGTTTTATGAATTTTTGTTTTTGTTTTGTTTTTTAGCACATCTGTGAGAGGTAGCCTTGCCTCTCCTGGGACAGAGGAACTGGCTGCAATGATTTCTCTTCCCTGCTTCTCAGCATAGACATAGAGACCCCTGCTTAGAGTAGTTAACTGGGACACTGGCTGGTTAGCCAGCTAGCTCCAAATCTCACAGCCCTGAGCTCTGGCACATATGTTCTTCTGGGTCAGATCAGAGAGACTCATTCCCAAGGTACCATGGCAGGTGCCCCCTACACCAAGTCCCTGAAGTTTAGAATTTTAAAAGGCAGGAGCTGGCTGCTCCAGGAAGGTGAGAGATGCAGAGACACACAGTGTGAAACCCACTATCTGAAAAATTCCTGTGATACACCAGGGGAAATTATTCACTACTCTGAAAGCACTTCCCTCAGAGCAGCAAGTGTGGACTACAGGTCCTCTATTAGTACAAAGGAACACACTGGCCCCACTTCCTCTCCTACCCCTCAGCATAAACAAACTTCAGTAGAAACACAGAGCCAACACTGGTGCCCTCACCTGGTTACACCAGTCCAGCTGCTCTCTGCTGGTACCACTTTCCTCAGGTAAGTGTGCCTCACCACCAGTGCAGCAGGCCTCTTCCCCAGAAGACCAACACAAACCCCGACATCCACCACATCTACTGATGAGAGTTTTGCAACCTCCAATGTTAGTGGAAATAGCAACAGGTATCTCTTAGCAAGCAGACAAGAACACACCCAGTTAAAACTTACCACATGCTGGCCAAGGGCCAAACACTGCCCACTGCAGACAAGGAGAAACTTTGCAGAGGACTGACTTGAGGGATAGAGCACCCATAACTCAGCAGCAGAGAGCATGCACCAGAGACAATTCCTGAAGTGCCAGGCCCTGAACAGTATATGACTTCTTCATAAAAAATATTACTCTCAGGATCAGGAAACAGGCTTTCCTAACACAGAGAAGAACAGAAACCTAGACAAAATGCCAAGACAAAGGAATTAATCCCAGAAGAAAAGAAATGGTCATGGCCCAGTATCTAATCAAAACAAATACAAGTAATATGCCTGACCCAGAACTTAAAGCACCAACCATACAGATACTAGTTGGGCTTCAGAAAAGCATAGGAGACACTAGGGAGTCTCTTACTACAGAGATAAAAGATCTGAAACTAATCAGGCCAAAAGGAAAAATGCAATAACCTAGATTCAAAACAGAATGGATATAATGACCACAAGGATGGAAGAAGCAGAGGAGCAAATAAGTGATACAAAGGACAGAATTATGGAAAATAATGAAGCCGACAAAGAGGGAAATAAAAGTATTGGATTATGAAAATAGACTTAAGGAACTCCATGACTGCATAAAGCATAACAACATTCATATGATACAAGTCTTGGAAGAAAAAGAGGGCAGAAGGTTTACTGCTGAAAACTTTCCTAATCTTGGGGAGAAAAGAGACATTCAAATCCAGGAGGCACAGAGAAATCCCATCAAAATCAACAAAAGCTGGTACACCGAGACATACTGTAGTTAAATTTATAAAATGTAAGGAAAAAAATCCTAAAAGCACCAAGGCAAAAGAAGTCCTTAATTTATAAGGGAAGACAAGTAAGGTTAGCACCAGATTTCTCCAGAGAAACTTGGCAAGCAAGAAGAAATGGTATGTTGTATTCAATGTGCTGAATGGGGAAAAAAAAAAATAGCACCAAAAATATCTATCCAGCAAGGCTATTACTCAGAATAGAAGGAGAGATAAAGAATTTCCCAGGCAAATAAAAACTAAAGGATTCTAAACCATCCCTGCAAGAAATATTAAAGGGGACTGTTTCAGTGGGAAAGAAAGACCAAAAGTGACAAACACTAGAAAGGAATCAAGAAAGTCTCCAGAAAAAAAATGACAAAACAAGTAACAAAATGGCATTAAATACTTATCAATAATTACTCTGAACGTAAATGGAATAAAAGCTCTAGTCAAAAGACACAGGGTGTCAGAATGGGTTAAAAAAAAAACAAAACCCACCTATAAGCTACCTAAAAGAGACTCATTTTATACCTTAAGATACCTGTAAACTGAAATAAGGGGATAGAGAAAAAGGCACCATGTAATGGATGTCAAAAGAAAGCCAGAGCAGCAATATTTTTTATGAGACAAACTAGATTTTAAGCCAAAGAGTGTAACAAGAAATGAAGAAGGACACTATATCATAATAAAGGGGTCAATCCAACAAGAAGATCTAACAATTGTAAATATTTATGCCCCAACTTGGAAGCACCCAATTATATAAAACAATTAATAACAAACATAAAGGAACTCAATAATAATAATACAATAATACTAGGGGATTTCAACATTCTCACTTACACCAATGGACAGATGGTCTAATCAACAAGGAAACAATGGCTTCGAATGACACACTAGACCAGATGGACTTAACAGATATATTCAGAACATTTCATCCCAAAGCAGCAGAATATACATTCTATTCAAGTGCACATGGGACATGCTTCAGAATAGATCACATACGAGGTCACAAATCAGGCCTCAACAAGTACAAAAATATTAAGATCATACTCTGCATGTTTTCTGACCACAGCACTATGAAACTTGAAATCAACCACAAGAAAAAATTTGAAAAGACCACAAATACATGGAGGCTAAAGAAGATCCTTCTAAAAAATAAATGGGTCAGCTAGGAAAATAAAGAATAAATTTAAAAATTACATGGAAACAAATGAAAATGAAAATATGATGGTCCAAAACCTTTCTGATGCAGCAAAAGCAGTCCTTAGAGGGAAATATATAGCAACATAGGCCCTCCTCAAAAAGCAAGAAAAATCTCAAATAAGCTACCTAACCTTACACCAAAAGGAGCTAGAAAAAGAACAAGTTAAGCCTAAAGCCAACAGAAGAAAGAAATAACAATAAGAGTAGAAATAAATGATATAAAAACATACAAACAAAAACCAAGCACAAAAGATCAATCAAGGGATGCCTCGGTGGCTCAGAGGTTTAGCGCCACCTTCAGCCCAGAGTGTGATCCTGGAGACCTGGGATTGAATTCCACATTGGGCTCCCTGCATGGAACCTGCTTCTCCCTCTGCCTGTGTCTGTCTCCTCTCTCTCTGTGTCTCTCATGAGTAAATAAATAAATCTTTAAAAAAAATGAAACCAGGAAATGGTTATTTGAAAAAATTAACAAAACTTATAACCTCCAAGCTATGCTTATCAAAAAGAAAAGAGAAAGGACTCAAATCAATAAAATCACAAACAGAGAACAAAGAACAACATCATAGAAATACAAACAAGTATTAAGAGATTATTAAAAATTATATTCTAACAAATTGGAGAAACTGGAAGAAATGGAAACATACAAACTACCAAAACTGAAA
The DNA here is from genome assembly GCF_048164855.1 of Canis lupus baileyi. Lineage (NCBI taxonomy): Eukaryota > Metazoa > Chordata > Mammalia > Carnivora > Canidae > Canis > Canis lupus. The sequence continues at coordinate 18,066,683 of NC_132839.1, forward strand.
GAGGAAGAAATAGAAAACTGGAACAGACCAATAACCAGCAAAGAAAATGAATCAGTAATCAAAAAATCTCCCAATATACAAAAGCCCAGGGCCAGACAGCTTCACAGGGAAATCCTACCAAACATTTAACGAAGTGTTAACACCTGTTCTTCTCAAACTATTCTAAAAATTAGAAATGGAAGCAAAAATTTTAACTATTCTATGAGGCCAGAATTACCTGAGTCAAAAACCAAAGATTCCACTAAAAAAAGAAAACTACAGGCCAAATATTCCTGATGAACATGGATAGAAAAATTCTCAATAAAATACTAGGAAACTTAATCTAAGATTAAATTAAAAGAATCATTCATTACCACCAAATGGGACTTATTCCTGAGACGCATGCATTGTTCAATACTCACAAACCAATCAACATTAATTTCAAGATTAATGAAAGAAAGGATAAGAGCCATTTGATCTTCTCAACACATGCAGAAAAAGTATCTGGCAAAGTACAACATCCATTCATGATAAAAATCCTCAACAAAGTAGTGATAGAGGAAACGTATCTCAACTTAATAAACAACATATATGAAAAACATAGCTAATACCCTCTTCAATGGGGAAAAACAGAGCTTTTCCTCTATGGTCAGGAACAAGAGAGAGATGTCTACTCTCATCACTGTTACATAACATAGTACTGGAAGTCCTACCCTCAGCAATCAGACAACAAAAAGAAATAAAAGGCATCCAAATCCACAATGAAGAAGCCAAACTTTTATTATTTGTAGATGACATGATACTCTATGTAGGAAACCCAAAAGACTAGACAAAAAAAATTGCCAGAACTGATTTTCAAATTCAGAAGAGTCACAGGATATAAAAATCAATGTTTAGAAATTTGTTGCATTTCTCTGCACAAAAAGCCTCAGAAAGTGAAATCAAGATATTAATCCCATTTATATTTAAACCAAAAACTATAAGATATCTAGTAATAAATCTAACCAAATAAGTGAAAGATCTATACTCTGAAAACTACAGAACACTGATTAAAGAAATTGATGAGGACACAAAGAAATGGAAAGACATTCCATTCTCATGGATTGGAAGAACAAATACAGTTAAAACGTCTATACTATCTACAGTAATCTACACATTTAATGCAATCCCTTTCAAAATACCAGCAGCATTTTTCACATAGCTAGAACAAATAATCCTAAAATTTGTATGGAACCACAAGAGACAGTGAATAGCCAAAGTAATGTCGAAAAAGAAAAGAGGGAGGGGTCACAATTCCAGACTTCAGCTGTATTACCAAGCTATAATTATCAAGGCACTATGGTACTGGCACAAAAACAAACACACAGATCGATGGTCCTGAACAGAAAACCTAGAAATGGACCCAAAAATGTATGGTCAAGTAATCTTTGACAAAGCAAGAACAATATCCAATGGGAAAAGCACACAGAGGTCCCTGGGTGGCTCAGTAGGTTAACCATCTGCCTTTGGCTCTGGTCATGATCCTAGAGTCCTGTGATTGAGCCTCGTGTTGGGCTCCTTGCACGGCAGGGAGTCTGCTTCACTATCTCCCTCTACCTCTCCTCCTGCTTGTGCTCTTTCTCACTCTCTCTGTCTCTCTCAAAAAAATATAATCTTTAAAAATAAAAAAAGGACAAATGGTGTAGGGAAAACTGGAAAATACAACCAGTGAATGAACCTGGATCATTTCCTTACACCACACACAAAAATAAATTCACAATGGATGGAAGACCTAAATGTCAGACAGGAAACATAAAAATCCTAGAGGACAACACAGGCAGCAACCTCTTCTACCTCGGCCATAGCACCTTTTTTCTAGATACATCTCCAGAGGCAAGGGAAACAAAAGCAAAATAAACTGCTGGAATTTCATCAATATAAGAAGTTTCTGCAAAGGAAGAAAACAATCAACAAAACTAAAAGGCAGCCTACAGAATGGGAGATGATATTTGCAGTGATGTATCTGATAAAAGGTTAGTATCCAAAATGTATAAAGAACTTATAAAACTCAACGTCCAAAAAACAAACAATCCAGTTAAAAGATGAGATGACATGAATGGACATTTCTCCAAAGAAGACATACATCTGGCTCACAGACACATGACAAAATCCTCAATATCATGTACCATCAGGGAAATACAAATCAAAACTACAATGAGATCATCTCACATATGTCACAATATCTAAAATGAACGACATGGGAAACAACAGATGTTGGCGAGGATGTGGAGAGAGGGGGACCCTCTCAAACTTTTTGTGGGAATGCAAACTGATGCAGCCATGCTGGAAAACAATATGGACATTCTTCAAACAGTTAAAAATAGAACTACTCCATAATCCAGCTATTGCAATGCTAGATATTTACCCAAAGGAGACAAAAGTACTGACTCAAAGGGACACATCCACCCTGATATTTATAAGCAGCATTATCCACAATAGCCAAATTATGGAAGGATTCCAAATGTCTATCAACTGAAGAATGGATAAAGAAGAGGGTGTGGGGACGCCTGGGTGGCTCAGCGGTTGAGTGTCTGCCTTCAGCCCAGGACGTGATCCTGGAGTCCTGAGATCGAGTCCCACATCAGGCTCCCTGCTTGGAGCTTGCTTCTCCCTCTGCCTGTGTCTCTGCCTCTCTCTGTGTGTCTCTCATGAATAAATAAAATCTTGTTAAAAAAAAAAAAAGAAAAGGGTACGTGTGTATTATGGAATATTACTCAGCCATAAAATAGAATGAAATCTTGCCATTTGCAAAGATATGGATGGGACTAGAGTATATTTTTCTAAGCGAAATAAATCAGTCAGAAAAAGACAAACACATGTGATTTTACTCATGGGGAATTTAAGAAACAAGACAAATGAACATAAGGGGGAGAAAGAGAGAGGCAAACCATAAAACAGACTTAACTACAGAGAGCATAGTGAGAATTGCTGGAAGTGGGGGGATGGGTGAAATGGGTGATGGGGATTAAGGAGTACACTTGTGATGAGCACTGCTGCTGTATGTAAGTGTTCAGTCACTAAATTCTACACCTAAAACTACTATTACACTCTATGTTAACTAACTGGAATTTATTTTTTAAATATACATTTTTTTTCTTTAAAGGTTTTATTTATTTGAGAGAGAAAGCCAGAGGGGGGAGAGTGCACAAGCAACAGAGTGAGAGGGAGAAGCCAAGGTGGGGCTCAACCCCAGGACCCTGGGATCATGACCTGAGCCAAAGTCAGGCGCTTAACAAACTGAGTCACCCAGGCTCCCCTAACTGGAATTTAAATAAAAACTTGGAAATGAAAATAAAATAGTAAGTTTATTTTTCCATATCTTTTTTGAAATATTTTTGTATGTTTTTTAAACCTTAATTGCAAAAAATTGACAATCTCCAAACATACTATAAATTGAAGAACAGATGACTATTACTTTTTTACAGAATGTGTGCTATGCTTGTTGACATCATTTATAGAAGAGGTCAGATATTGTTCAAAGATAAGACCCACAATGTAATACCGCCTGTTGCTAATGAGGAGTATTTAAAGAATGTCAAGGCCAAGGAAGCTTTGCATATTAAGTTCTTGAAAGAGACACAGTGTTTTCTAATATCTAATATGACTATCACGGATGACATAACATTTGAAATTTGATACTACAAAGGCATGTTTCTTTTTAATTTGAAATAATCTTATTTAAAAATATATTGGAAAATATCTACCTTCATTTATAACACTAAATTTTAAAATAATCCATTTGAGACAAAAGTTATTAATTTAAAAGTTTAGTTAATTAAAAGTTAATTTAAAAATTATTAGAGGGATCCCTGGGTGGCGTAGCGGTTTGGCGCCTGCCTTTGGCCCAGGGCGCGATCCTGGAGACCCGGGATCGAGTCCCACGTCGGACTCCCGGTGCATGGAGCCTGCTTCTCCCTCTGCCTATGTCTCTGCCTCTCTCTCTCTCTCTCTGTGACTATCATAAATAAATAAAAATTAAAAAAAATTATTAGAGAATACAGTTCATAAATTTGGCAGGTGAACGAGTCTAATTTGGTAAAGGATGGGCTAGACAAACTTTTATCCAGAGCTGGCCTGGATATTTTATTTTTTATTTTTTGAGATTTTATTTATTCGTGAGAGACACAGAGAGGGAGGGAGGAAAGGAAGGAGGAGGAGAGAGAGAAAGAGAGAGAGAAAGAGAGAGACAGAGACAGAGGCAGAGGGAGAAGCAGGCTCCATGCTAGTTAGGTTGCAAATAGACAGATGAATGTAATTTCAGATTTAGAGATTAAAATTCTGCCTTTATGTTGCTATTCTCCAAACATGCACAGCTTACATTTTAGTGGCTACCGGGCAATGCCAATTTTCTCATTTAATTTTTCTATTAATGGGATCCCTGGGTGGTGCAGCGGTTTAGCGCCTGCCTTTGGCCCAGGGCGTGATCCTAGAGACCCGGGATCAAATCCCACATCGGGCTCCCGGTGCATAGAGCCTGCTTCTCCCTCTGCCTATGTCTCTGCCTCTCTCTCTCTCTCTCTGTGACTATCATAAATAAATAAAAAAATAAAAAAAATAATTTTTCTATTAAGTCAGCAATCTAAGTGGTAAGCATATACACTTATCATATCAAATAAGAACAATCTACCATTTTTGCACTTTCATTTTTGTCTTAATTTTACTCATTCAAAAAGTTTCTATTTTTATTTGGAGGAAAGCAAAAAGGTGCTGGAAAACTTTATATTCCTTAAGTGGATTCCAGTAGCAGACATCTATCACTATGCCTGCTCTGAAATCTTCCCCGTTTGTCTTGTGCTTTTGGTGACACTCAGTCCCTGCACCATTCAGATCATCACTGGGGTGGGTACATGATCTATGTCTGGACAATTAGAGCACTCCATCCCTCTGGCCACTGAGAATATTTCAAGCTGGATTTGAGAAAGTTACTTAACTTCTCTTATTTCAATTTCCTAACCATCTATCTCATTGAATTGACTTGAAAATTAAACCTTAGAAATTAAGTATTCAGAAATGCCCAGAAAATTGCCTGAAATACTCCATAAGCACCCATAAATATTAGCTATTATTATATTAGATATGAATAGGTATGGAGTTACCAACATACGGTAAAATTTGAGTCTCAGCTACTAGCATTCCCCTGAGCTCAACATAAAAACTTTTTAGAACCCGCTATTTACAGTTAAGAAAGTCAATTAATTGTTCCTAATATACTGATATTATTTTTTCCTAATGCATTGATTTTAAAGTAATATACAGTTTTCTACTCTTAAAACTAAGAAAAAGTCTTCACTGACACAAATGCTTAATCAACTCCTTCGTTTTATATTGTGATCCAACAATATCACTCATGCTTCAGAATAATGAAGCACAAGGATGCTTGGGTGGCTCAGTGGTTGTGCATCTGCCTTTGGCTCAGGGCATGGTCCCGGAGTCCTGGGATTGAGTCCCACATCGGGCTCCTCTCATGGAGCCTGCTTCTCCTGTCTCTGCCTCTGTCTCTCTGTTTGTCATGAATAAACAAATAAAATCTTAAAAAAGAATAATAAATCTCATTTAAATATTAGGACATATACTAGAGGATCTTATATGTGTGTGAGCTTAAATGTGTGTATAAACATAGATGTAAATATACACATATATATGTATTTACAAGATTCAGCATATAACAATTCAGTGACTTCAACTGCTGCATAGTATAGCAAGAGAAACATGCCATAGAGTGCTCAACTAACCAATAGTTTAAGAGTGATTTTTCACATTATCATAATGATAAAAATAGTATATTTCTCTGTGGATAAATGCTTGATAACATAAAAGATGATAAAATATACATTCATGACTAGAGTGGTGAGATTTCAGGTTAATATTTTCCATTTATATTAATTTTACCCGGTATACTTCTGTTAGGATTACCAAATCAGAAGAAAGAATATCAAGTTACAGTTATTTGCACTTTTCTAACATTATACCTCTATTCATGCCAATACATTCACTTCATATGCCCCCTCCTTTCCTTCTTTCTCAAAATTCCATTCATCTTTAGGGCTTCCCTCAGACCCCTCCTCTTTAATAGAGATCTATCTTAACCTGGAGTGAATTCTCCTAGCTCTGAGCTCTCCTGGATATTCTTGTCTGTACAATATATTTAGAAATTAATCATGGATTGTCTGGAGACACTGAAAACAGAGCCTGGACTTTGAAGTCAGATAGACTGGAGATAAATCCTGACTGTACTATAAAATAGCTATAAGACTGGGCAAGTTACTTGTTCTATAATAAACACAGTAACTATCTGGTCCTTACCATGTGTCAGATGCTGTTTAATATGCTTTACATTTATTAACTTATTTATTCCATACAGTGGCCCTGTAAAATAGAGGGTGCTTTGAGTCCTTCCACCTGAAGGACTGATGCACAATACACGTATCTTTATCTCTTTCTCTTTAGCTCTTCAATGAAGTGTGCAAGGTCACATCATATGTGGTATAAACAGGATTCCAACTCCAGCTTCTTGGCTTCAGAGTCTCTGTTCTTATACAGTATAGTATATTGCCTCTCGACTTCTGTGCCAGCAGTTCATGGTGGTTACCAAACCCATATCCTTATTAAGTGGGTTAAATTAAATAACAAGTGCAAAGTGCTTGGCACATAGTATGTGTATAGCAAATGCTATTTGGCATTTCTCTTGCTTGATTCCCCATTTATTGCTGCCTCAAACTGCCACTTATATCTATTCCTAACTTTTCCTGTGTTTATAGCTGATCTCTGGAGATGCATCATGCACTTTGGAGGCTCCCATAATACTTGGCTCTTTGTTGAGCATACATCTAAGCACAGTTTTCAAACATCTTTTGAGATCTTTTGTGTACTGTCAGCTTCACCTTTGCCTACTCCCTGACTTCTTCCTCCAGGAGTTTCCTGAAAAATTTGTTTTACCCACTTTAACCACTGAACCCCCCCCCCACACACACCGCCACCTACAATGCTATTGCTACTCCCACATGGCTAATGCCTACTCCTACACACTCAGGTCTTCCCAAAGCTATCGCTGAACACCCAGCTGTGCAAAGAGCCTCCTATCTGGGCTTCTAAAGCATCCTATGCATACTTGTGCTTATAGTACAGTAAACCATGTAAACAGATATTGTTTTAATGCTCTGTGGAAAAAAATCTGGAAGGCAGGGATTTGATTCAAGGCATCTTTATATTCTTACTACTTTACATAATAACTGAGCTGTAGAAATTCATTGGATGCTTATTAAATTTTCTCTACAACAGACTTTTTTTTTTTAATCAATTGGCTCTAGAGGAAGTTTGGGCAAAGTATTCCTAGTAATATCAGCTCTTCTTCCATGAATTATATCAACAATAGCATTTTTCAAAGTGTGTCTGTACAGCAAAAAAAAAAAAAAAAAAAAAAAGGTCCTGTGGCCAAATGTGTTTGGCAATGACTGCATATTTTCACTCTCATTCTGGAAAATCACTTGCATTCTGGTATTTATTGATTAAAATAAAATTTACTGAGAATCTCACACTAAATGTATAAAGGTGAATAAAATAAAAACAATCTATACCCCTTGGATTCTATGATCTGTCAGATTTCTGAGGTGGCTTGTAATAAAAAGTTTATTTTACCTTGTTCAAACCAGTACATTCCAACATACTTGATCAGAATTCCTTAATATTTCTCAACATTTCAGGCAACATATTATGGAAAATTTGCACATTAATGTCACCTAGATTAGATGATTTTTTTCAATTCTTAACCTAAGTTTATTCAGAAGTTTTATTTCTGATTGTCATAAGAGAAAATGGTGATTCTATAGTTAATGGCATATATTATCACAAATATTAAAACAAATAATTAAAATGTTGAAATTGTATCTCTATTTGAAGATATTTTATGTTGTTAAAATGCTATGCAATTGATGTTAAGTCACTGATACTAAAGTCAGGAAAAAAAGATGTCACCGAAAATTCCTACAACAAGCAAAAATAAGCAGAGATTTGCTACTTTATCACTACTTTACTGATTTGCAGTTGTCTGATTAATACATGCTGGATTTATATAGTATTTCATTGAATTTATATTCCAGCTTTTGCCATCAGCCTATAACTTGGTTTCTATAACAATCTAGAATATCTTTGCCAGACTGAAATGAAAGAATTAGAAAATGGAAAAGAAAAATCAGGCATCATTTTTCTGTCACATGTAGTTATTTCTTAGGGAGAAAATAAAGTTGTCCTAAATTATTTGGTTAATTGTCTTGATTTTTTTTAATTTTCTCTTTACTTTCATGAGTTATTAGCCACAAAAAGTGTTATCAGACTTTGTCTTAATACCTCGTATCTTTTAAACATCTGTTTCATATTGAAATTTTTCTTGATATTAACAACTTTTTATCAGTTGTCTCCATCTACTGCCATGAATATTTATTCCACATTCTCTCCAAAAGTAACTCCTACTGTTTTCATCTTTTCAGTGTGGGCATTAACTAAGATTTAATTTGAGGAGCTTTTCTGTATAGGCTTTTGTCTATATTTACCTCTGCATAACCAGAGATGAAAACAGTGCTTGGAATATCCCAGGTGCTCAAAAATAGGTAGTAAATGAATGCATGAGACAAAGCTGAGTAAACTATGACAGATGTAGATGGAATAAAGCAAAAGAAAAGGGGGACAGCCAGGGGAACAAAAGCTCACATGAAGTGCTCCATGGAAGCACTTTTGCCACATGAGATATTGACATCATACAGGTTTGTAAGTCACAGCTCTACTAATAGTAAATGGAACCATAAGATGGTTAGAATTTACTCCAAAATATTCATGTTAGCAAGAGGAACCATGTCTTTTTTATTTATCCCTTTATTTACAGTGCCTTGAATAATGCATAGAGACACAATATATACTCAATAAATATTTGCCAATTAATAAGTGAAGCCTATAAATTAGACTGATCTATGAAAAAAAATATTGTCAATATCATGCCCTCAGAATCTACCACCAGGGTGGTGTAGAAAAATACCTGTAACAGTCAATTCATCAAATCACAATCACTACTCAGGAAATTTCTTTAATTTTAGCTTTTTCATTTCTACATTTCTTACATGTATATGAATTTATTTACATTAACATTCCAGTCATAACAGCATTTCATAGGGGTGCCTAGGTGTCCCAGTCAGTTAAGCATCTGAATCTTGATTTTGGCTCCAGTCATGATCTCAGAGTCATGAGTTCAAGCCCTTGTTGGGCTCTCCACTCAGTGGGGAGTTGGCTTGGGATTCTCTCTCTCCCTCTCACTCTGCCCCGCCCTACAGTCACTTATTCTCTCTCAAATAAATAGTCTTTAAAAACTAACAGATTTTCATAACTAATCCTAAGAATAAGCTAAATATATTTATCTTGAGGTCTGAATTTCCAGATGGACACATGAGACTGCTGCATACTGTGTTCAGTAATTCCCTATGCATAATATAATACGCTAAAAATTTAACTTGTCATTCAGATCATATTTTAACATTCTTTAAAAATAGGAATGGTGTCACATCTTACCATATACACTATCTAGTTTTTCATTATTCACATAGTTGATGTTTTATTAATATTTGTTAATTAACAAATGATGAAATATGAAGGTTCACAGAGACCTTAAAGTCATTATTTCCAGAGTTTTTTTAAAGTTAGAATGATTTTCTAGCTTGAATCAACTTAAAAAAAATGGCAACACCAGTGTTCAGCACCTCTTGACTCTTTCTGACATGGTGGGCTCCTTATTCTTTCTCCTAACTCCTTATTAAGTAAGAGTTAAACCCAAACATGCCACTGACCTAAATAAAAATACATCTCTTCCTCACTTTTCCTAATGAAAAGTCAACCATATTGTCTCATTTCCTCGAAAACCAGCTCTCTGAAATAGGATGGTGAAGCCCAGTTTTCCAAAATGGTTCGGTCTTTACCAATCCTCAAGTACAAGCAAGACACTGCACATGGATATTTTGTGTATAATAATACTTGACTGGGCTGCACCAAAGCAAAAAAATCAACAAATATATAAACCATGTAATTGTACCAAGTAGCTGAATGTTTTGAATAGTTTTTTCCTCTTTAGAATTTTTTCTTGATTGTTAAATACATTATTACTCCCATAAAGTAGATTAAGACACAAAAGAGTTAATAGATGAGAAATTTCAAGGTCACATTATGTAATTGCATATAAGGGCTTTTGTCAAAATTCAACATTGATTTTTGCCAACAATGACAGGTGAAAAGAAATCAAAAGTTCATTCATGATGATTCTAAAATCAGTTGTCTAAAACTTAAAAAAATGACCTCATATCCAATTTTTAAGAATTGAGTTAACATATTATAATGTTGATACAACTGAACCAAATATGCACGGGTCTTCTTTGTCCATCTAAAAATTTTAAATTTCAAACAAATTTACTTGACAAGTTTACACATTTTTTTATGTTTAGTTATAAAACTACAAATTGTGAAATTGTATTTGGAATGTTAACATCAACAATTGCATAAGTTAAAACAACCTTCTTTCTAGTGTCTTGTCTAGCCTTCTAAAAGTTCCTGGATGGGTAATAAAAATCTCTATTAATACTTTTATAATGAGCTCTCACTGTAAGAAAAAATATGTAGCATTTTAAAGCTAGCTGTCATGTAATGTACAAAATAGTGAATACATTTGTTATTCATTACCTGATACTTTATAGTTATGAATTTTTCATATCCCTGTAGTGTCATCTTACCCCAGCTGCCCTGGCATACATCCTGGTTCAAATCAGGGCCAGCCAAACATAAATAAATAAATGAAGTTGAACAGGTAGCTCTTGGAGGTCCTTTTCCATGATAGAAAAATCTTCATTTTGTTTTTAGAAAGGCTGTAGCCAGGTAGGTATTGTTAAGAGGGATAGTTGGTTGATATTAATAAATAATTCAAATTTATTCATATTTTAAAACCACTATTGGATATTAACTCTAGAAAGCTCAGGTTGTCCATAGAACTAAATCATTTTCATATAGCAATAGAAATTAACAAGTCCTTAGCTATCCATTCTGTTGTACATTAACACATTACCTCCTGAATTCTAGAAGTCATGGTTTTATTACCTTAAGAAATGCATTAAAACACATTTCATAAAATCCTCTCATTGTCATTTACCTGGCAAAATATTCCTATCATAATATCTCAATATTTTAAATATCCTTTTCTAAAAATAGGCAGGTTTAGAGGCATGCCTTAAATTGGGATGTCCTATACTAACAAATGAAGTATACTGTTCAATAAGTTGGTTCTGTTTGCACTCTTATTTTCACCATGACACAAGAGAAATAATATTACTTGCAAGATGCACTCAATCAATGCTCTGTACAATTCCCGAGTATTTATTGTAACTTGATCATCTACTTTCTTGTTCAAGAATAAGAAATCGTAATGTGAGAATAAGGACAGTTAATTTTTTTTTCAAGATTTATTTATTTGAGAGAGAGAGAGAGAACAGGAGGAGAGGCAGAGAACAAGGGAGACAAGCAGACTCCTGGCTGAGCAGGAAGCCAACCCAGGGTTCAATTCCAGGACCCTGAGATCATGACCTGAGCTGAAACCAAGACTGGGATGCTTAATTTACTGTGCCACCCAGGTGCTCCTAGGATAACTTTAAAAAAACAAAAACACAATTTTGAAACTTTTCTTTTTATGTAAAATAATCATTGACAAATTTTCGTAGTATAGTTTTTGTTAGTAGCAAACAATTTGGGACTGACCATCTCATGTGAGATTTTGCCCCATGCCTCCGTATTTATTAATGTAATGTAGCTGTGTTCTAAGTTAACTGGACTTTTCTGAAACTAAAATAACTTGCTCTGATATTTTACTCAAATAGCTTCAATGTTAAAGTAGTGTTAATGCTAAAGTTCCACTGGCTCCTGTGTAGAAATGGGCCTAAAGCCTGTTCTATTAAAGATGATCCAAAGAATCAACAATTAAATCTAAATCATACAGGCTTTCTCACATTTTAATAACTTCCAGATGGTGGATGAACTAAAATAAAACTATGATTTCAACAAAAGTTTGGAAAAATATTAGCATAGTACAAAAGACTAAGAACACTAAGGAAGTTATTTTCAAACTAGTTTTTCCTTGCTTTAAAAAATGCCACTGGCAAGAATAATGATGCTTCCATAATGTTACTAGAGTGCTATATTTGTAAAGCAGCATGTAAGCCTCATAAAAGGGTAATGAGTTCCTTAAGTGATAGTAAAATAAGCTTTCATGTAGAGATATGCTGAGGTACTACTGTTCGTGGCCAGCAGTGGAGTTGCATTACCTATTTTGTATTGCAATTTTCACTAACAGAAAAAAAAAAGGAATTACAGTAATGGTCACATTTTCCTTCCACTGACATAAAAAAAGGACTATAGTGGAGTTCAACTAAGTAGAGAAAATGGTAAAATCTTATATAAAATTTATACTTATTTGGCCATTCTTCTTTATATAAGCATATTGTTTGAATAGAGTAGGAATAAATTTCTCTAGCAGATCAGAGAATTATCCCCAGATAACTATTTTCAGTTGATTTGGTTTGCTACATTTATCAATTATTGCTTCATAAAATATGCATGGGTTCTTTGACATTCATATTAACACTTGTCTTCTCCCTTCCATGTTTACATGTAAAATAATCATCAACAGAAGGAATCATTGAATATTGAAGTATTTATTTTTAATTCAAAAATATAGGGGATCCCTGGGTGGCTCAGCAGTTTAGCACTGCCTTCGCCCTAGGGCGTGATCCTGGAGACCGGGGATCCAGTCCCTCATCAGGCTCCCTGCAAGGAGCCTGCTTCTCCCTCTGCCTACATCTCTGCCTCTCTCTCTCTCTGTGCCTCTCATGAATAAATAAATAAATAATCTTTATGTGTCTGTGTGTGTGTGTGTATGTATATATAAATTTTTAATAGTCCTTCAACTTACCTACTCCTTATAGGGAAAAATTTTGTGTATCACATAATTGAAATTCCCCAAGAATGGAAATTCCACATTGATTTTTACTGGCTAATTGCCTATAAATCAAGACAACTATTCCAACTTCTTTCACCATTCTTAATTGGATGGATTTCTTGCTCTTTATCAGTGACAGGAAACAGATGTCTCCAGAATTCAGAAAATTCAAGTGGCAGGTACATGAAATATCTTACTATTTTGTCATATTAAGTTTGGAAAGGCAACATGTAGAGTGAGGAAAGAGATTATATCTAAAAGCTTGTGTGCATGGTTCTAAAGGATTCAGATGGAAAATATGACTTCTGAAACAGACATTTAAACACAAATGCCTTTGAATGACAGACTGCAGATAAATATAGATGACTGTGGTGAGGGAAAACTCTCATTTTGATGTCTAAAGGATACATTTCCTCCAAAAAAAGCACAATCCAAAAGCTAAAGAACAAAACTTTCTATAGTTTCACAAAAAGCTCAGCCCATTGCACCAAATTATTCAGTGCTTTCTTCCAAATAGATAAACTTTGGCATGAGTGAAATTAAGACAAATGAAAGTGCCAAAATGCTAAATAGTTTTCACTGGACATGTGAGATATATAAATTATAAATATATAATTTATTATATTAATAATAATATAATATAAACTATATTATATAAATACTATATTATATATATTATATATTATATATCCTATATTATATAAATTATATATGTTATATATAATTTATATATATAATTTATATATTAATTACTTTTTAAATTACACACTTGATTAATAGAAAAGCTAAAATGCCAGATTTCCTATAATTAAAAAAATATTAAATCTTACCAAGGAAGGTACACTCAATGTCTACTTTCTTTTTCCTTTTATTATTTATGATAGTCACACAGAGAGAGAGAGAGGCAGAGACAGGCAGAAGCAGGCTCCATGCACAGGGAGCCCGACGTGGGACTCGATCCCCGGTCTCCAGGATCACGCCCTGGGCCAAAGGCAGGCGCTAAACTGCTGCGCCACCCAGGGATCCTGTCAATGTCTATTTTCTTTATAGGATAGGGACAGAGAATAAGACATCTATGCTGAGCTCTTTCTCAAAAGTCTGGATTTAAAAAAAAAAAGAAGAAAACTGTTTCTGGATGCAATCATAATTCTTCATGATATTCAAAACAGATTTTAACACCTTATATCAAAAAGCATATTATAAGCAATTCCCTAATAAATCATAATTTTAAACACACAAATGGCAACAGATATGAACACCAAGTTCAAGATAACAAAATTTTAAAAACAAATAAAACCCCAAAACATTCTATAATGAACATAAAACTTTTTTAAAACCTTGAATTAAGTCATATTTGAAAGGTAGATATTAAGGTTGTAAAAATAATGCAGTAAAGAATGGTTTACCTTAAGGACAGAATGACTGAATTAATATTCAGTAATTACCCTCACAAAATAGAGAGCAAATAAATATAATGAGGCCCTTGTCTCTCATTTTACTGTTACTCATTTACTCATTTAATAGCAATTTATGAAATGATTGTTTAGGCAAGCAACCATATATGCAAAGTAACACATAATGCATATGTTGGTATAATATTTTAAATTGTTTAACAGTGTTGCTTCCTGTGATTTTTATTACTCTAATTCTTCTCCATAGAAGCAACCCCTTTATCTTCACATATTTGTTGCCTGAATGTGATTTGCCCAATTCTAAGATAGTCTCCATGTCCTTTATCCACTGGTTTTAATCTTGTAACTATATTATGTGGCAAAGGAATTTTGTGAATATCATTATGGTTACTAGCTAGTGGCCCTTAAGATAGGGAGATTATCAGAATGTGCCTAATCTAATCACACACATTGTTTAAAAGAACTGGCAGAAGAAAAAAAATCAGACTTTGGAAACTTGAGGGGAATTTGAAGCACTGTTGCCAGTAGGGAAATGGCAGGGCTATGTGGAAAGAACTTGAGAGAAGTCCTTAGAAACAGAGCAACCTTGAGCTGTCAGCCAGCAAGGAAAAGGGACCTTAGTCCCATAGTTGTGCAAAACTGGATTCTTCAATAAGGAGGAGCTTGGAAGATTTTTCCCCAAAGTCCCCAAATAGAAGCTCAGGTTACCTGACACCTTGATTTTGACTTTGTGAGATCCTAAACAGACAATCCATGGAGCCCACCTGGACTTTTAATCTATAGATCCATAAGCAAATAAATGGGCATTGTTAAGCTATTAATTAAATTTGTTACACTCTAATAAAACAATAACAAAAATCTTAATACATTGAGATAAAGGTGTTATAGCAAGCCAAGAAAATAATTTTAAGTTTGGAAACTATAGGCCCTGAGATGATAAAAGCCATATAGTGAATGCATGAGTCAAATGTGGTTTTCCAAGCTTCTAGTCATTCCACCATGAGGAGATGAGATCAAGTTTCTCATGAGCATGGAAAGGAGGATTTCAAAGGACAGTGGTAATAATCAATATGATATTTAAGAAAGATGTCCTCTCTATTACAAATGAGAAACTACGGTACAGAGTAGTTATACACTTTCCCAAGTCCCCACAGCGAACAGCTACAAGACCAAGTTTTCCAGGTCCTTTGTATGTGGCCTTGACCACTGACCTGCAGCTTTAAAACAGGTGGAAAAAAAACCCAACCAACCAAATGAAAAAATATTTTCATGATGGTTTTAGGCAAAACCAGGAAGAGTCTATCACACACCTGTTGCACCTATTTCAGTACAAGCAGTTCTCAATAGCATGATGGCATTACAGTGATTCTTCTGTGTCCAAATATTCAACTAGTATAGGATCACAGGTGGATAGAGCCCCACCACTTTTCCCATATACAACAGAATCAACAGAATGATAAAATAGAGAACTGACTTAAAGATATTTTAAAATCAGGGAACAGGACAAGAAAGACCCAACAAACATTGTCAACACTGGGATCGAACTTTGCCCTGTTCCTACTCCATCAACATAAAACAGGTCTTTGAATGGATATCTCAAGTAGTGTATTTTGATATTGAGACACAATGGTTATTTTACAATGTACACATAGTTGTATACACTTGAGGGTTGTATTGAGATACAATGGTTATAATAGGATTTTGTTTATTCTCTCATTAGTCACTATGCATGGTTAGAGATTTTATATCTTTCTTTGCATTTATTATGGGCTAAATTTCTGCAAAAAGTTCCAAGGATTCAAAAATGATAAATTTTATATTATCTATTATTTCAGTTACATAACCATGGATGAATTAATGAATATCATCTGATACTGTAGCATAAGAGAAATAATCTAAAGATCTTAATAATTATTCAAAGTTTTTCAGAATTGCTTTGGTACATAAATAAAATTTTAACCTACTTTCATGGTGAGTTTTATATCTGCATATTCATTTGAAATTTTATATAATATGTACATACATTTATATTTATTTCCCCCTTATTGTCAATGTTATTTATGTATATCTGTCAGCAAAAAAAACAAAAAACAGATCAAGAGAACAATTATTTTCTGAGAAGACTACATAGGAACTGTGTATTACATTCATACTTCTTTTTTAAAAGAGCAGTTAAGAATGAGATCATATATTATCTCCATTTAATGATAAATGATGCCAGAATGTTTCTTACATTTAGTTTTAAAGTAAAACCTAGAAATTGTGGTTAAATCTAAACTTAGCTGTGCCTCTTCAGATACATCACTTGGTACCATATGCTATGTATCTGATCACAATTCTCATAATCTGTGGAGTGGCTACAGATGTCTGCTTTTAAATAAAAAGTGATCATTTTGTTAAAGATGGACATGGGCCACTTTTCTAATTTTAAGTTGACAAATTTGTTCCATTTTATAGATTTTTAAAGCATTTTATATACCTGACTATTCTATTTCAAGTAATACTATTCAAAAATCCATCCCGAGGTTTTATTTTAAAATTTTATTCAGTAGTTACTTTCACTCAATATTAAAAATTTTTTTGAGTTTAAGTAAATTTATAATTTCCTCTTTCCTGACCACAATTAGACACTGATGAAATCAAAACATTTTCACTCTTTACTCTCAAGTATGTAAATCTAACAATGAAGTGAAAAGGTAGATTTTATGTTTTATATTAACTCCAGGCATTTTACATTAATTCCAGGCTTTCCTAGGAATTTAATCCCACATGTTAGGAATTATTACTGATAATTTGATGATTGTTATTGAATAATTTATCCCACTTGTGGATAAAGAAACTAAGGCTCAGAAATATTGAGCTGGGTCACAGCACTAGCAAGTAACAGATACAGAGCTAAATCCAAGAAATGATCCACTCAACTAAATTAAAGAAGCTGTGTCTGGCATTTATAGACAGTGTTATCTTACACAGGCATATTTTGTATTTCCAGGTTGTCACACACTTTGTTATTCTACATATAACCTCTTCCTTGAAGTTTATCAGACATTAAGTGATGTTCCATATTTAAGGAAAACCCTCAAGTGTATACAACTATATGTATATGTAGAATGTAATGAATCTTTCCAAAGCATAACATTCAGAAGGCATGACCCACACAGCCATTTATACATAAAGGTTTAACGAAAGTAAATGAATGCTGTCCTATTTCTAAATACTTTGATTTTACCTAATTTTATTAGAGTTCCATAGTAGTTATTTATTAATAATTGATTTAGGATCTCTCTTTTTGTTAATCTTTTTTATTTTTAATTTTTCCTTAGGAATAGATTTCCTTCTAGAAATTTCCAATTCACATTTTTTAAATGGTGCATGAATAGGTAAAAATTAACTCCAGAGGGTATATATTAACTGGTCTAGGACCTATCTAATATCCAACACTCCATAAGAAATCAAGATATGTACTAGGTTGCATTATGCTACCTGTTACTTATATAAAAGAACTCTTGGCATGGTGATCATTATTAGCATGACTACATCATTATGATAAGAATAGAACTACCAGTAGTGCTTTTGCAAGTTCTATTTATTGCTCACTTACCTTTCTTCTTTATTTATATAAAGAAATAAAGGGCATTTGATTTGCAAATTTGTGATAATCTTATTAATGTATCACCTTGTAAATTAGGACCACATTGTGAGATTTCTACTGCAGGGTTGTTTTACTAAGCTGGTTAAATAATAATTTGGAATATGCAGTAAACTTTCCTTAATTGTGCCATTTTACAATGTATGAGGTTTATTGATAAAATGAAAGGCCATTAGACTCAAAACTAATTTACTATTATTTGTTACCTATGCCATTTAATTTGAGAATCCTCCTTACAAGGTCTTTCATTTTATCAAGACAATAATGATTATGATGGTATAAATAATATTTTTTATATTTAAAATGTAAAACTACATTGAGGTGCCCAACACTGCATTAATAATACATTATGGCAAAATTAGACATGTCCCAGAAAATAAAAGTGGTTTAACATTAGGAAATATACCAATGTGATTTTTTTCATATTTTATTTTTTTTCATAGTTTAAATAAAGAAAATTATGGAGAAAACATTCCAAAAAATGCAATATTCATTTGTGCTAAAAGTCTTAGTGAACTAGTTCAACATAAAACTTTTTTAAATTCTTAAAAGTTGTAAGTCTAGATATAATTTATACTCATCCCATCTCTTCAAAATTAGAATCTAGTAAAAGAAACCCATTGTTATTGCTTCTACTTAATATTGAATGAAGAAGTTCTGTGTAAAAAATGGAAAGTAAGAAATTTTCACATTTGGAAGTGACATGAGTGAAATAAGTTATAAAATATTATCAGGGATTTCAGCAGTAATACTGGACACAGAATCTATATAAATAAAAAAAAGAATCTATATAAATAATGCACTGTTTTTATTATACACCAGTAACAGAACATATAATAGCAATAATACTAACAACAACAAATATTTTAAAGGAAAATAACATGTTTAGGAATGAAAAGTCCACAACAAAATCAACTTCGCCTAGTCTGCAATCAGTGTAATTCTAAACAAAATCTCATCGACCATCACAATGTGATAAAAAAAAAAAGGACCAAGAACACAAGATAATTTTGAATAACAAAGTGGAGATACCAGATCCCTAAGAAAACAACAGTAATTAATATTATTACTTATGTATTATACATCTAATATAATTATTATATAATTAATACTAAAAGTTAATATTACTATAGTTTTAGTCATTAAACATGGAGTGCAATCAAATCAATGGAATGTAATCAAGAACCTGGAGACTGACCTATTTAACATGGAAATCATATTTATGAAAAATGTTGCCTTATGTATTGGTGGGAAATACTTAGTATTTTTGCTTTTGTAAGTGTAAGTAAAAAGATTATAACTTAGTATTGCCCTGATATGAACTTGCCAGAGTTATATAAAGTTAAAATTCCCTTTATTTTGCTATAAAAAGTAAGTAGCTTACTTACTTTTTAAGTCTTCAATACTTGATAACAACTGGATAGAACTCATGGGCTTTGTTTATGTAAGTAGTCATGAATTATTAAATATTGATTTTATTTGTTCAATGACTTTAGGTACTTTTGGGAATTTTATTTCTGCTATGCAAAAAAGCTAATTTTTGTTCTAAAAATTATCATATTTACCTAAATTCTCCTTTTTGGAAAAAATTTCTCAAATGTTCTACTTTTCTCAATCAGTGCTTGTATCACTTTTGCCATTGTACTAACATTTGTGTCTACTCTAAATCACCTTATGTTTTTGTCAGTGATTTTTCTGTGTCATTCATTTTTTATAAAGAACTAGTTTTTTGACCTTATGTTTCCTTTCTATTAATATATTTCCTATTTATATTCTTAAATTTTGTTCTTTTTCTCTATCAATACCTCCATTGTATATCATTTGGGCTTGTTCTGTCATATTTTTAATTCTTAGTAACTTTTTCTAGTTTTATTCTTTTCTAATTATTTAAGATATTAATTTTCTTGAAGCACCACTTGAGTTTCATTCTGTAAGTTTGTATATGCTGTGATTACATTTTTGTTTGCCTCTATCTTCCATGAAAATGTATTTTTCAATAAGTTTAAAGGTACGTATTTCCAAATACTGAAGTGCTTAAAGGATTTAATATATACTGCATATAAGGTAATTTATATTGTACTTACAGGGAGCTGTCTGTGTGATATAGATTCTTTGGCTTTTATTGATATTCACTGTATGCAACAGCATGTAATCAAAATACAGGAATATTCTAAGTGTACGTGAAGTTAATGGGTATCTTAATTGGGATGTTATTCAAATATTCTAAGTCCCATCCAAATATTGATTTCTTGATCGACAAGTACCCAAAAAGAACTTAAATCTTCCAATCTGATGGTGAATTTGTCAATCTGTGTAATTATCTTAACTTTCTCTATATATTGGTATTATTTGATACATGCATTTTATGATGCTCTCACAGGTGAGTTGTATTGTGCCTTTAATTGTGCTTAGTAAGGTTTTCTTTTCTTGAAGTACATTTATTCTAATGCTAATATATATGCAACAATTATCTTTAGGTTAGTGTTTGCTTGATATTGCTTTCTCTTTTTTCCAACCTTTTTGTTTTTTAACTTTCTTGAAAGGTTTCTATAAAAAGCAGGTAAGCTGAGTTTGGAATACAACAGGGATGTCGACTCTCACCACTGTTGTTCAACATACTACTGGAAGTCTTTGCTTCAGCAATCAGACAACAAAAGAAATAAAAGGCATCCAAATCATCAAGGAAGAAGCCAACTTTAATTCTTCGCAGATGATATGATACTCTATGTGGAAAACCCAAAAGATTCCACAAAAAATTGCTAAAACTGACACATTAATTCAGCAAAGTCACAGGATTTAAAATTAACATACAGAAATCTGTTACATTTCTATATGCCAATAAGGAAGCAGTGAAAAGAGAAATTAAGGAAATGATCCCATTTACAATTGCACCAAAAACTATAAGACAGTAGGAATAAACCTAACCAAGGAGGTAAAAGATCTGTACTCTGAAAACTACAGAACACTGATGAAAGAAATTGAAGAGGACACAAAGAAATGGAAAGACATTCCATGCTCATGGAATGGAAGAACAAATACAGTTAAAATGTCTATACTACCCAGAGCAATCTATATACTGTGCAATCACTATCAAAATACCATCAGCATTTTTCACAGAGCTAGAACAAAAACATTCTAAAATTTGTATGGAACCACAAGAGACAATGAATAGCCAAAGTAATGTGTGATGGAGGCATCACAATTCCAGACTTCAAGCTGTGTACAAAGCCATAAAGCTATAATAATCAAGGCAGTATGGTACTGGCACAAAAACAGACACACAGATCAATGGTACTGAACAGAAAACCTAGAAATGGACCATAACTGTATGGTCAACTAATCTTTGACAAAGCAAGAACAATATCCAATGGAAAAAGGACAGTCTCTTCAACAAATGGTGAGGGGAAACCTTGACAACTATATCCAGAAGACTGAAACTGGACCATTTACTTACACCACACACAAAAATAAATTTAAAATGGAAGAAAATATCTAAATGTGAGACAGAAAAACCTCAAAATCCTAGAGGAGAATACAGGCAGCAACCTCTTCGACCTTGGCCATAGCACCTTCTTTCTAGATACATCTCCAGAGGCAAGGGAAACAAAAGCAAAAATAAACTGCTGGGATTTCATCAATATAAGAAGTTTCTGCAAAAGGAAGAAAACAATCAGCAAAACTAAAAGGCAGCCAACAAATGGGAGACAATATTCGAAAGTGACATATTTGATAAAAGGTTAGTATCCAAAATGTATAAAGAAAACTTCTAGAACTCAACACTGCCCTCTTCCCCGCCAAAATAATCCAGTTAAAAGATTGGCAGAAAATATGAATAGACATTTTTCCAAAGAAGACATACAAATGATTAACAACACATGAAAAGATCCTTAACATCACCCATCATAAGGGAAATACAACTGAAAACCTTGATGAGATACCACCTCACACCATCAGAAAGGCTAAAATTAATGACTTAGGAAACAGATGTTGGCAAGGATATGAAGAATAGGGAACTCTCTTATGCTGTTGGTGGCAATGCAAACCTGTACAGCCACTATGCAAAATAGTATGGAGGTTCCTCAAAAAGTTAAATAGAACTATTGTAGGACCCAGCAATTGCACTATTAGATATTTATCCAAAGGATACAAAAATATAGATTTGAAGGCTACACAAACCCTGATGTTTAGAGCTGGATTATCACCAATAGTCAGACTATGGAAAGAGCCCAAATATCCATCAAGGGATCAATAGATAAAGATGTGGAATATTACTCAGCTGGGAAAATAATGAATTCTTGCTATTTGCAATGACATGGATGGAACTAGAGTGTATTATGCTAAGTGAGGTAAGTCAGAGAAAGACAATCACCATGTGACTCACTCATATATGGAATTTAGGAAACAAAATAGTTAACATAGAGGAAGGGAAGAAAAAATCAGAGAGAGAAGAAACCATAGGAGATTTTTTTTTAAGATTTTATTTATTCACGACAGTCACAGAGAGAGAGGGGGAGAAACAGAGAGATAAGCAGGATCCATGCAGGAAGCCTGATGTGGAACTTGATCCCAGGACTCCAGGATCATGCCCTAGGCCAAAGGCAGGTGCTCAACCACTGAGCCACCCAGGCATCCCCAACTCATAGGAGATTTAAAAATAGAGAACAAACTGAGGGTTGCTGGAGGGGAAGTAGGTGGGGGAGATGAGTTAAATGGGTGATGGGCATTAAGGAGGGCACTTGTGATGAGCACTGGGTGTTAAAATTAAGTTATCAATCACTAAATTCTATTCCTAAAACCAGTACTATGGTATATGTTAACTGCCTTGAATTTAAATAAAATCTTGGAAGAAAAAAGTGAGATAAAGAAAAAAAAAAGTTTTTTTTCCTCCAGGTTTTTTAACCTAGAATATATAAATAGATATTTTATAGGGCATTATTATGATTCCTAATAGAGTTTTAAAACCATCTAATTTCAATCTGGTTATAGCTCATGATTTTTCTATTTATTTTCCTTTTTTTAATGCCTTCTTTTGAGTTCATTTGCTTTAAAAAATATTTAATCATTTTTTAAAAGTAATCTCTGCCCTCAACATGGGGCACAAACTTACAATCTTAAGATTAAGAGTTTCATGCTCTACTGACTGAGCCAGTCAGGTGCCCACAAGTTCATTTGTTTTTAATCCATTAATTCCCTATAATGGGCCAGTAGTTAATACTCTATTTTGTCCTTTTGTATAGTTACTGCTAAAATTTTTAATGCCTACCACAAAAATTAAAATTCACCCATATCTCTAAATTTTCTACCCTAAAACAATACAGGGGCCTTAGAATAGTTTTACTTTATTATAGCTCTGTATTTGTGACTATTCTCTAAAACTTATTTTTGCTTTATTGTGAAGTTAAAACATATAACTTCGCCATACATTTACTAATTCTATTGCTTATATTTCTTCTTGCATTAGATACCTTTTAGGGGATCAATTACTTCTGCTTGCAGTTTAGAAATTCCTTTAATTACAGCTTGCTTATAGACTTTCTTGTTTGGTTTGCTCGAAAAAATGTCTGTATTTCCCAAATGGTGAACAGCAGTTTGGGTGTAAAAATCCAGATTTCCAATCATTATCCCTCTGGTTTTTGAAGCTACTGTTTTGTCTATTGGTTACTAAAATTATTGAAGTAAAGTGGGTTATTGGGTGCTAATTATTTTTGATTTTTAGGAATTTGTATTTTACTGTGACTTAGAGTTTAAGGTTAAAATGTTTTATGGTTTTGTGAAGAAGAATTTATGATTCTTTGCTTTTGCCCTGTTTTGGTATTTTAAATACTTCCTAAAAAGCTAGGACTATTAAAGGTTCTGGAAGATTAGCATCATTCTATTTCCTTCCCATATAAAACTAAATACACATGTGTTTCATTTTATTCTATTATCCATGTATTTTATCCTCTAAAACTTTCCTTTCTTATCCTCCGTGAATTATATTCTGGGTAATTTCTTCAGATAGATCTTCAATATCCTAACTTTCTCTTTTGCTATGTCTAGATGTTCAACTTGTATATCGATTCTAAAGATTATTTTAATTATTTTCTTTCTACACACCTAGTTTATTTCAAACTTTATTGTGACTAGAAAATTCCTAACAGGCATCTGTACTTTCAGCTTGGACTTACACAACAGGTTCTATCCCATTATTTACCAATGGCTGCTTAGCCCTGTTTGAGAAACTTTAGAAATCTTTCTAATTGCTTGAGAGCTTCATTAGGTTATCCCATTTTTCTTATGTATCCAGATGTGTTCTACCATTAAAACACTAACAGGAAAAAAAAAAAAAACACTAACAGGAACATTTTGGCATTATTTAGCACATCAATTTGTCAGATGCAAGCCTGTTATCTTTTAAGAGCTAATATCTATATTCCAAAATGGTATCAGGCCATAATTTTAATATTTTTTTCTTGATTCTGGTTTACTACTAATATTAATGCTAATATTTATATAACTATCTCAATGACTACAAACTATTTTAATTGCTTTAAAATATTTATTTATTCCTACTATACATACTATGAATGCAATTTTTTTAACCAATTAAAAAGATGAGGCACAAACACTAAAACAATCCTTGAATGATCATATACTTTCTAAGCAGCAGAGGCAGTATTGAAACATAGGCACTCAAGCTTGACAGTCATTATTTCCAAATTTTAGATTCTATTTTTTAAGAGGTTTTCTACCCTGGTGATATAATACATGTCACTTATATTTGTCTTAGAAAATTATTCATCTTATCTCAAGTCTTAAATTTATGACTAAAACATCTTTCACAATATTCTTACCTAATTTTCATATCTTCCTCACTTCCGTACTATATTTATCACCTAAAATTAACTTTTTTGGTTTTTTCCTCTATTTTCCCATTACACTTGCAAAAGATCTTTTGACAATTTTACTGTTTCTTTTATATGTTGGCTTTTCTATTTTAATAATTAGATTTTCTGCTTTATAATTTTTGTTCCTGTATTTTTGTTATGTTCCTCATTCTGTTCTTTCCCAGCATTTAAACAGAATGCTTAATTTTAAATGGTTAGAAAAATTGGTAACCAAAAGCATTCAACATCAATGAAGCATATGTTCATAAATTTTTCAGATTGAGAGATACAGGGTAAGTCAAAATCATTCATATAAGTGACATGAGTAATTGGATAGAAACATTATCATAGTTAAGATTTTTAAGCCACTAATAATCCTTGATTTTAATATTCTCTTCTCTGTATCTAACTACAAAATGGACTCTGTGATAATACTGACTTTATTCTCTACTGGCTTTTTATTATAACTCCTACTCAAATTTCTTCTTTAAATGTTCAGTAAAGGTTTACAATTTTCTGAGCAGTATGAAAACATTCAGAACCTGAGTAATTTGAAGCAAATTAGTTTTACACAAATTTGAACTTTAGGGCTACAGAAAGAGGAGGTTGTTTTTGTTTTTATTTTTAATGACTACCTTCTGCAGAGAAATCATTTCTAGCTAGAAACCATTTCTAGCTCAAGGTTATAGGGAATTCCTTTGACATTTTGATTTTCCCCTTTTCCCCTTGATTTCTCTTTTTAAATGAAGTATAATTAACATTAAGTATTAGTTTCAGATGTACAATATAATGATTCAATAATTCATTACATTATTCAGTGCTTTTCATAAGTGTACTTTTAATCCCTTTTATTTTATTCATCATTCCCACCCCAAAATCCCACCCCACCCCACCCCTACCCTGCTGCCAAACATTCCTTTCCCATCTGGCAATGACCAGTTTGTTTTCTGTATTTAAAGGTCTGTTTTTTGTCCTTTTTCCTTTATTATTATTTGTTTTGTTCCTTTAATTCTACAAATGGATGAAATCATATGATAGTCTATGATATTTGTCTTTCTCTGACTTATTTCACTGGCCTTATACTCTCTAAGACCAACCATGTTGTTGTACATGGCAAAATCTCTTGAATTTTGTGGCTTAGTAATTTATCCCCCACTCCCCCTAAAAAGGCCCACTAGTTTGCAAAGATACATGCACTCCTATGTTTATTGCAGCATTATCTATAAAAAGCCAAGATACGGAAGCAATTCAAATGCCTATCAATAGATGAATGGATAAAGAAGATATTATATATATTTTCTCTTGATTGCTGAGATTTAGAATTTTTCAACATGGAAAGGAAAGATGAAGGAATTTTCAGTATAGGCAAATGCAAATGCAACTTACATATTGCCTACGGGGATAAAGATTTCTCTTCACAGCCAGGGAACAATCTAAATCCTCTTGGGTCATGAAAAGATGACCATCTTTCTGATTGGAATAAGTAGATACATAAAGCTTTTTGTGGTACATGAGCAGAAACTTAAGGGAAATCATTGATATATGCTTTCCTGCCCTCTGAAGCACTATGTGCTGATAGCTTTCTCCTTAGCTCAATGTAAGAAATTGTAAGATTGGTAAAACAGTGATTAAACGCAACTGCAATTTAGGAAATTATTTAACTTGCACCCAGGTCATTAGATTTAAGAATTTGTTTAGATCGTGTGAACACTTATGTTATAAAAATGTTCTTTATTCTTTTCCATTTCTTTTCTTAAAAAAAAAAGTACTATTATTGAAAAAGGAATGTCCCTTAATTTTCTACATTAATAGAAACCAACATTAACTATGTTCAAAATTATATTTGTAAATTTTCTCTTTTTGTGGGAAGAACATAACATGCAATACAATCTCATCAAAATTTTAAATGTATTTTATTTTTATAATAAGTACGACGTTATATAGTAAATTCTAGAGCTTATTCATCTCAATAATTGAAACTTTATGCCTGTTTACTAGTAACTCTTCATTTCTTCCTTCCCCTAATCCCTGGCAATCTTCATCTCACTCTATGATTTTGACTATTTTAGATACCTCACATAAGTGGAATCATGTAGCATTTGTCTGTCACCAGCTTATTTCATTTAGCATAAAATCCTTGAGGCTCATCCATGCCACCTATTATAGACTTCCCCTTTTTTAAAGGCTGAATTATTTATCATTCTATGTATTTATCACATTTTCCTTAGATATTTATCCTTGATGAATATTTATTTCCATAACTTGGCTATTTTATTTTTATTTTTTTTTTAATTTTTTTTTTTATTTATTTATGATAGTCACAGAGAGAGAAAGAGAGAGAGGCAGAGACACAGGCAGAGGGAGAAGCAGGCTCCATGCACCGGAAGCCCGATGTGGGACTCGATCCCGGGTCTCCAGGATCGCGCCCCGGGCCAAAGGCAGGCGCCAAACCGCTGCGCCACCCAGGGATCCCAACTTGGCTATTTTAAATAGAGCTACAGTAAACCTAGGAGTGTTAATACCTTTTCAAAATACTGATTTCAATTATTTTGTATAAATGCTCAGAAACGTGATTGCTAAATCACATGTTCTATTTTTTAATAACTGAGGAACTTCTATACCATTTCCTATGGGAACTACATCATTTTGCACTTCCAATAACAATGAACAAGAGTTCCACTCTCTTTACATCTTTGTCAACACTTGTTTGTTTTTAATAATAGTCATCCTGACCGGGAGTGACAATGAAGTGATAGAACATTGTAGTTTTAATTTGTATTTCCTGATTATTCGCAGCACTGAACCTTTTTTTCATACAGCTGTTAGCCATTTGTAGGTCTTCTTTGGAGAAATATATATTGAAGCTCTTAGCTCAGTTATCAGGTTTATCAAGGTTTTCTGTTATTTAAGTTTATGAGTTGTGGGATTTTCTTACATATTTTGGAGATTAAACCTTCATCGACTATACGTGGTTTACAAATAATTCCTCCTATTCCAAAATTGCCTTTTTACTCTTTTGACTGTTTCCTTTGCTGTGGAGCTTTTTAGTTTGATATAGTCTCTTGCTTTTTTGTTGCCTTTGTTTTTGGTGTCATATCCATTAAATCATTGCTAAGACCAAGGTTACGAAGGTTTTCCCTTATACTTTCTTCTAGCAGTTTAAGTTCTAGGTCTTTGATTTAAATCTTCAATCATTTTGAGTTGATTTTTGTGTATGGCATCTATCAGAGCAAGTCACCATGTGTGTTCTCCTCTAAGGCAGCTATACTGTGCTGAATCCATAGGAGCCTCAGGAGTGTCAAGACAGAAGTTGAGCCTCTAGAAGTCTCCATCAGAAAAGTTGGGGTGCTGTATATGCATACTAACTTTTCCTTTCCCCTGGGTGAAGCTAGGAGTTAGGGGGATTCTTCATCATATGGCACTACACGAGAGGTAGGGGCACTGGTGGGAGAGTGTCAAGAGTCTTACTACCAGATCCAATGAGTCTGGTTTCATTTTTTCCCCCCGGGTGTAGGAGCCTTTTAATTAGTTTCTTATCTTTTACAAAAGGGATTTGTCTATGAGTTACTACTAAATTGGTATATTTATCAGAGAAAAAATAGTCCTTGTCTTCCTACTATACCATATCACTGATGTCACTTTTATTTTGCTTTCTACTTTTTAATACTTCTTTAACTGAATCTTCATTTCTGTTCTACATGTTAGTTATGAAAGAATGAAGGGCAACATAGTATGGCAATCAGAAAGTATTTGAATGTATCCATTAAATTTTTCAAGTAGTTAATTCCTAAGTAATCCCCTGGCTTTCTTAATATTATTCACTGATTTTGTCTCAATGCATTCTTGTCAATGTAGGAAGGAATTACGATGAATTATCAATCACTGAAATAAATCCATAGGAACTTCAAAACCTTTTCTTCAGAATTTTGTAGGAAATACTCTCTAGAATTTCTAGACAACTCCATTTAAAGCTTTCTGCCTTACTATCTCATTATGTATTATGCCTATGAATTTAAGGTTTAATTCAAAAAAATACAGTCACCTGTTCTGCAGAGTTAATGAATGGTGAACCAAACTATAGCACTCTGGTCCTATGTACACAGGGTTTCAGATCCATAAAAATGAAAGTGCTATTCAATTTTTCTATATGTATAGAATTATTTAGTTCTAATTGATATATTTTTCTAAGTTTTTATTTAAATTCCAGTTGGTTAATATACAGTATAATATTAGTTTTAGGTGTAGAATTTTGTGATTCATTAATGACACGCAACACCCATTTTTCATCACTACTAGTATTTCCTTAGCTCATCATCCATTTAAAGAACTTATAAAACTGAACACCTAAAAAAACAAATAATCCAGTTTAAGCATATAGGCAGAAGACATCGATAGACAATTATTCAAAGACATACAGATGATTAACAAACCCATAAGAAGGTGCTCAACATCACTTATCATCAAGGAAATACAAATTAAAACTACAATGAGATATTACCTCACAGAAGTCAGAGTGGCTAAAAAGAACATCACAGGAAACCCAGGTGTTGGTGAGGATGTGGAGAAAGGGAAACCTTCTTATGTAGTTTTTAAGAATGCAAACTCGTGCAACCACTCTGGAAAACAGTATGAAGTTTCCTCCAAAAGTTAAAAATAGAACTACTCCTACAATCCAGTGATTGAACTACTAGGTACTTACCCAAAGGAAACAAAAATACTGATTGGAATGAATACATGCACCCCAATGGTTTTTTTTATTTTTCTAAAAGATTTTATGTATTTATTCATGAGACACACACAGAGAGAGAGAGAGAAAGAGAGAGAGAGGCAGAGACACAGGCAGAGGGAGAAGCAGGATCCCTGCAAGGAGCCCGATGTGGGACTCGATTCCAGATCCTGGGATCTTGCCCTGAAAGCAGATGTTCAACTGCTGAGCCACCCAGGTGTCCCAACACACTGATGTTTATAGCAGATTATCAACAATACCTAAATTATGGTTCTAGTCAATTTCTTAATGGTTTCCAAATTACAGCAACTTAAAACATTTAAATTGATGAGTTTGCTTAGTTCATGTCTTTAAAAGAAAATAAAAAGATTAGTTTATACCAAAATACAATTACTGACAAAAATAAAACTTTCTAGATTAGAAGTAAGCATTCTATTACAAGGTATTCTACTGGCATTACATACAACTATTGAGAGAATTTCTCTAATCTGAGATCTAAGAAACATATTTAAGAGTTTTATATCTTTCATGCTGAATTCTGCTACAGAATCAGACAAAGTTTAGCAGGATTTTCTAATTTCCAAGAGGAACTGATCCACTGGAAATAATTTGGAAAATTCCTGGACGATTTTATAAATTTTGAAACCATACTGGATCATCTTGCTCTAGGCCTTTTTGGTTTTCAGAGGAAATGTAGTTCTTCTTTGAGTGTTCCACCCTGGCCAATTTACCATATGACCTAAAAAACTGCTATTTTTCATCATGTATCGGTACAGAAGGGTATGAAACAAATCTCGGCTACCAAATAAGCTACACTGCCACTTAGGCCACATGATGCAGCTGATCGAATGGTTCTTGAAGTGTCAGTGTCAGATAGGGATGCTGTTTGTGACTTTGGTACATGAATCACAGTCTAAGCCCTTAGAATTTTGGGGCAAAGTCCTGCCATTCTCCATGGATAACTATTCTCCTTAAGAAATAGCTTTTGGTCTACTACTGGAACTTAGTAGAGATAAATACTTAATGATGGGCCACCAAGTATCATGTGCCTCGAGCCACCCATCATAAACTGGAAGGTTCTTTCACCCACTGAGCCACAGAGTTAGGCATATGCAGCAGGAATCCATCATCAAATGGAAGTGGTATATAAAGATTAGGCCCATACAATCCCTGAAGGCACAAGCTACATGAAAAAGTGGCCCAAATTATTATTGTTCTCACTCCTGCTAACCTCTCTTCTCTCTCCCAGCCTGGACATACGGTCTTATGGAAATTTCCCTACAATCAACTGACAGGAAGAGAAAACTTAGACCTGGCTTACAACGGTTCTGCATAAAATGCAATCACCTTGTAAAAGTAGACAGTAGCAGCACTAGAACATCTTTTGGGGATATTCCTGAAAGACAGTGGTAAATGGGAATCCTCCAAGTGGCAGAATTTCAAGCAGTGAACTTGTTTGCTTACTTGGGGGAAAAATGGCTGTACATGTGACTATGAGCTATGGACAGCAGAATGCCTTTGGACTTGAACTGCAACTCTGTCTTGAGTATGCAGCCTGCTAGCCTACTCCACAGATTTTGTGTTTTACCAGGTCTCCTGTGTTTTACCAGGTTCTACATTAAGCAAAATACTAGATATTACTATTACAGACTATGAAAAATCAATGATGCATATCAAAACTTTGCAGAAGCCATTAAATTATCTTACAAATAATTCTAATAAGACAGTATGAGATACAAAAAGAAAATACGAAAAATACAAAAGGAGAAAGTGAAAAAAAAGAATTAAGAATATGGGATGAAAAGTGCCTGGGTGATTCCGTCAGTTAAGCAACTGATTCTTGGTTTCAGCTCAGGTCATGATCTCAGGGTCCCAAGATCAAGCCCTGTACCAGGCTCCATGCTAGGTGTGGCACCTACTTAAAGTTCTTTCTCACCCTCTCCCCCATTTTTACATGCTCTCTCTCTCTCTCAAAAAACCACCAAACAAGCAAAACAGAAACAAAATCACATGAGATGAATAGAGAATAAAAACCAGCAGACTTAACTCTGAGAATATTATTATGGCAAATGTAAATTATCTAATTACTCTATTAAAAGGTTGAGCTTTTCAGAATGAATGAAAGGTAAAACCCAACTATATCCTGCCTTTAAAAAACACTATAACCAAAAAAAGTAAAAAATAAAAAACACTATAACCATAAATACACAGAAAGTTTAAAGTCATGCTATAGGAAAACATATAGCATGCAAATATAAATCATGAGACAGAATGTATTAATAATATGTAAAGCTAGTTTCAGAAAAAGGAGTATTCCTAAATGTTTAGAAGGAAATACCCTAATGATAAGGGATCAGTTAATGAACACATATCAAAACTAAATATTTATGCCTGGCAAAAATACATACACACACAAATATGTATTTATGTAAATGAACATATAGCAAGTGCTACAAAGCTAAAAGACATAGACAATTTCATGATAATAATGGAGATTAAACTTTCCTCTCAGTACTTGATACTATAAGTAGACAAAAAAAATAATAGTAAGAACATGGAAGACTTGAAGTTCAAGAAAGTGTGAA
This sequence comes from Canis lupus baileyi, assembly GCF_048164855.1. Lineage (NCBI taxonomy): Eukaryota > Metazoa > Chordata > Mammalia > Carnivora > Canidae > Canis > Canis lupus. The sequence continues at coordinate 18,098,951 of NC_132839.1, forward strand.
AATCATAAAATACTATATTTAGCAACAGAATATACATTATATATACATAAAATATTCACCAATGTAAAACATATGTTGAGCCACAAAATAACTCAAATTTCTAAAGACTGAAATTGTAGAAAGCATTTTCTCTGACCACAATGGTTTATATGAAAAATAAACCACAAGAAAAGAAAAAAACCTCCACAGACCTAAATTTGTAAATTAAGCACCATACATCAAAACCCATGGTAGGAGAAATCACATTAAATTTAGAAAATATTTTCAAAAAATATTTTTACAAATGATTAGGAAAGCATGACTTATGAAATTTGTGGGGGAAAAGCTGTAACAATGCTTTAAGGAAAAATTTTATCTTGGAGTGATTAAAAAAGAAATGAATAAATGTCAAAAAATCTATAATTCAAGAAATAATGTATAATTTTATTTTAACATATAAAATTACCTTAAGGGATTATGTAGAAGAGAGAAAAATCTCAAAGGAAATAAAAAGACACAAATAATAAAGACAAGAGCAGAAGGCAAAGACCTGACAGTGGGACAACAGGAAAAATAAATTAAATGAAATCAAAAGTCAGTTTTTTGAAAGGAACAAACGAATGAATTTTTCATCTGAGAAGTAAAGCATAGAAACAACAAAAGTTACCATTGTCAAGAATGAAAAGGCACTATCCTAAATAGTGTGTGGATGTTACAATGATATAGGAAGAATATAATAATTATCACCAATAAATTCAACAATTTAAATGGAATGGGTAAATACCTGGAGAGATACAAGTTACTAAAAATGGCAAAAGAATATTTTGAACTTAGGATTTAGGAACTTTTCCACAAATAAAACCCTTGGATCACATGATGCCAGTGGTGAAGTCTGTCAAATATTAAAAGATTATTCCAGGTTTATATAGATCTGTTCAAGAAACAGAGGATAAAGCACTTTTCCAGTCATTTTTGGAGACCAGCATTACCACCTTGATACACCAGTCAGAGAAGACATGCTTGAAACAAAGAGGTGACAAAGACATTTTCTAAAAAGAAAAGTGTACAACAAGAATCCTTATGAATACAGACGCAGAAATTCCCAGGAAAATATTGGCAAATGGAATCAACAAAAAACGTTTAAAATATATGTCACTCCCAAATGAGTTTTACCTCAAGGTCTGCACCCTGAAAATTAAAAAATATCATTGAGAGAACTTTAAAAATATCAATTCTACTCCTATTCACCTACCCTATGTTAATGAAGACATTTATTACACATATGCTCAATAATGCTCATAGCAGCATTATTCCTAATGACTAAAATGTGAAAAGCTTAATTTCTATCCACAGATGAATAAATTTTGATATATGATACAGTATAAACTCAGAAATAAAAGAAAAACTATGGATACATGCAACAGTTTGGATCATTCTGATCAAGTAAGGCCAAACCAACCAACCAACCAGCCAGCAAACAAAAACCCTGCTTGGAGGAAAAAAAAAAAAAAAACCCTGCTTGGTTTCATTATTTAAAATTTCAGAATAGGCATAAATACTCTTAAGACATCCCTGTTTGACAGCTGATTCTGAGGTTGGGAAGACTGCATTCCAAGAGTGACAGGGATGGTTTTAGTGGTGGTACAACTGTTCAGCATTTTGATTGTGATGATGGTTACACTGATGAATATATACTTGAAAACTCATCAAACTATATACATAAGAAGCATTCATTTTTGTTAACATCACATCAATAAAGCTCATATCAAAAGAAGAAAAAATGAAATTAGTTCTTCTTTTTATTTTGGAAAAATCATTAGAAAATACTTAAGGTAAAATTCTTGAGTAAATAGAGAACTCACACATTAAAAAAAAAAACCCTCTCCACTAAAAAGTCAAACATGAAAAATTGTTTACTATGATTTTATCAATAAAATCCTTCAAATCATAAAGACAGATATGAAAAACTAATTGAATATGAACAAGTTTTATGACTCTTTTCCCTACATGACGTCAACTTTTTCTTTAACATCTGAAATTCTGGAACTAGATGAATTAACTCTCCAAAGGGGATCTGCATGAATTCTAATATTTACATAGACTTCACCAGCTTTGATTGGATACTTTAAGAAAAATGATCATCAATTCTCACTTAGAAGATTTAATTAGAAAAATTAATGTTTAAAGTTGTCTAGATTCTTAATGGCTTTAGGGAAAACTAACCTAGTTTACAAACTGCTGTTATAAAAATCAAACATTTAGATATTTTATTCAGACATGATATATTTTAGAAAAGCATGGTAATTTTCTTTTCAAGTTTATTTAAGACTTCCTAATCCCTAAATGAGGTTTATAGCATTAGTATGCCCAATTGAAATGTGTTTTTATGACCTGGCCTATGTTAAATACATATGTATTTAACATATGTAGACTGTTACATGTTTATGCACATATAGATATATGAACATTTACAAATTTAATACAGTCACTCTGAGGAATAGAACCGTAAGCTAGATCTTGTTACCTTAAGGAGAAAAATATACAGTATGCTTCTAGTCAAGTAATGGACTTTAAATAATCCTTCTAAGACTTCTCAAATATTACAAACTTAATGAAAATTAACACAATATGAAACAGAAGTGGAACCTGTCCAGCAAAAATCAATGTTAAGTCTAGAAATTCTAAAAAGATTTTATTGTAATTCTGAAAACAATTATCTTAAGAGGTCTTAATAACAAAAAGGCAATAAATCTATGGCGGTCACTCTAAGGAGTGTTCCCCTTCACCTTATTATTGAACTGTTAAAATAAAACACCACAACTGTGCTGTAAGCTCAGTGACCTCTCCATCAGTTAACACGAATACTTTGTGTTTTGAGGCAAGGTCAAAACTCCAAGTCAACAGAAGATCAAAAAGGTCTTGTGGCGTAAGTAACATATATCATGTAATTTTCAAAAAGGTTGTGACCTGACTCAATTATAAACAAGATATAAAAACGGATTTTTTATTTGCTTTCACAATATTGTGAATTTAAATATAGCAACTATAATCTCTTTTCCCTTAGGTAGTCCCATCGCATTTCAATTTTCAAAATTTTTGTCAGTAAACACTTGACTCACATAAATAAAATAGTACATACATTCTAGTGATTATATGCTTAATAAAGGCCTTTCAATTGCAAATGAAGATTTTCTTTTTGTTTAATTTTGGACAATTGCTATTCATGGTCCCTATTCCTCCAGATAGCACATTGCTCACTTAAAGTATCATGAATTTTCTAAGAATAAAGATCTTAGCTATTCAGGATTAATGTATTTACTACTCTTGCTTATTAAGAGTTGCTTATTAAAAAAATGATATATATATTCTATTTTTCTCTGAAAGATATGTGTATCTTAATAAGTTATGTTCAATTTAAGAAAAAAAACTCCACATATTAGTTTTTGGGTGTTCCGACATGCATACAATTTATTTTCAACAGCAAAATATTCAGTCCTGGTTTTACGCTTAAGCGAGAAACTATGATAATGCACAGTATCATTTATAAAGTGAGGTTTAAGATGTTAGATGAGCGAGCAAAACTGGACAAATTGTGCCTAAGGGGTGCTCTTTCATACTCTGAAGCAAAATTAGCTAAAATTGAAATTTCATAAAACTTACCTCTATAAATATTAATACTGTATTTTTTTCCAGACCACTATTTTGCTTTCTTTCCTATATGTGTCACACATGTTACCTTAATAACAATCTAAAAATAGAATAAAAATTGGCTGCCTATAAGCTCACATTATTTTGAAAGTATCAAGAATGAAATGCTGAATCAGGGGATGTGGGAGAGTGTCTTCTAGAAATTAAGTCCAGTTGAGACTTTGTGAAATCTTAATCACATAATCCTGATTTACCAAAAATCATTCTTTAGAGAATTTAGCGCTCAAGATAACTTCTGGGAATAAAATTTTATGATAATCTTTAAGACAGGCAAAGGCAACGTAGATGCACAAGCTTTTCCTCTCTGAGCCTCAAAAACTTTAATAATATGGTTCCAGGACCAAGAAAGTAATTTTATTTCCTTATCCACGCAGTTTGTGGCCTCTGTAAAAACTGCTAGTTAATACCAATTGAGGTTTTCTTAATATTACCATTTTGTTCACTGAGAAGGGCGCTTTAACTTCATACTATTAACTGAAAACTCTAGTTTCCATTTACTTGGAAATTCGGGTATAAATGGACCATGGACTCTGATAACCTGTTCTATTTATACTATATTGTCACCCAATTTTTCATTGGGGAAAAAAATTCACATTAAAAATGAAGTCCATACACATACACAAATAGGTGACAAACTCAACAAAATGACACTAAAATTGTGATATTTCTATGAGCCTGAGAAAATGCTTCTTCAGTCTCAAATATGGTTTGAACTACAGGGTTAAATATCAGTTTAACAACTTAACTCACCTTATTTTACTTAATTCAGTGGTTGACTTCAACAGTTTGGGCATTTTTAAAATGGCAGTACTTTGGAAGACAATTTGTCTTCATAGAGTAGTAATGTGTGTAAAGGAAGTTTGAATAAAAATTCTTTCTTGAGGAGTAGGAACTCTTTAGTTCAGCTGGAATTATTATGAGCTTCTGGAGTTTGAGAACCTCATCTGATACAGTTGAATCTTCTTTATTGCCTAGCAGAGTATGTGGCATCCTTGGGGTACTCAATATTCTGATTTAATTTCCTTAGTTTTAGGGGGAAGGCTTTGTCTGAAATACAATACAATATCAACATCTAGCTATAGCATTTGTTGAAAAATGTGATAGGAAGCCATTTGCAAGCAAGCTACTCATGGAGAGTTTTTTTCTGGTTAGAGCTGCAACACTGCTCAAGTACGGTTTGGTGCATAGTTTGCACTGTTTTATTTACTACCGGTCTTTATTCTTGCATACTTTCACTTCCATTTTCAAATAGAGCAAATTCCTACTTTTCTCATTTTGTAAATAATCTCTTCTTCTCTCTGTACGTAAGTCTGAAATTTTAAGGGCATTTTAATCTAATTTGAGAAGAAAAATATAAATAAATAAATTCCTATCTATAAGCATGTGCATATAACATACAGATCATATGCCTGTCTATACACAGGTGTAACCTTAAGTTTCCAATAGAAATCTTGTGAGAAATATACAGTATATATTAAATATAGGCATAATTACTTAAAAGCCCTACATAACTTTGGCATATAATATCTCATCATTAGTTTGGGTAACTTTTGTGGATCGCTAATGAATTATTAAGGGCACATAAAAATGCAAATATCTCATTTGAATTCTTATTCATTTAATTTTGATTGGGAGAAAACTTCCTAACAAAAGCTGAACTTCAGGGAAAAAATGAGATAAAGACAACATATGTGTGTTCCTCACTTTGAGGAAGAGAAAAAAAATTTAAAAATCTAACTTATTTTCAAATATCTTTTAAAAGTTGGGTTATAGCTCTGCCAATATCTACTGCTTGCGGAGCACAGCTCTGGTTACTTGAAATACCAGATTTCAAACTTAATATATGTAACTAAAAGATGTGTGATACACATCCATATACACAATATATGAAATGTAGATCTCTGTACATTCACTTCGGTATGTTTACAACGAAAATAATTTGCGTAAGATTCTACAAACATAGCTAGTATTTTTTTTTAATCTGGCAAGACATAGTAGTTTGTTGACTGCTATTAGCCTTTTTGGATAAATTTAACATCTATAAATTCACAAGGATGAGTTAGCCAGGAACAATTTGCCTTAAACAGATATTTGTTTGGTAACTGTCATTTTACAGAGTTGCATTTTTCATTCTTGTTATCGTCTGATGTTTCAGTGTCAAAAATTGGCTAGAAATCTGACACTCAATTCTACTTTTCTCTCACTTAAAAACATCAGCATTTTTAAAAATGTATGTGAATCTTTTGGGGGCAATTTTATGTAAGGAGATTAATATAAAGGACCTTACTACCCAGTATCATCAGTCCAATAGTTTCCACAGATCACTACAAACAAGAATGACTTCTATGAGTCTCATTAAAATAAAAGAGAAAATGACAAAGTAAAATATCCTAGGTTTAATATTCCTCTGCATATTCTACTATGTAATTTTGGGAAGGTTTCCATAATATTACTAATAAAATGTTAGGATTCTTCATGACATCAGAAAAAAATGGCCTACTCTTCATGGATTGCTTTGATGGTTAAAGGTGATTTGGAAGAAATAATCAAATATCTGACTCAAGGCTTTCAAAACAAAAACGGGTGAGAAATTCCATATAACACTCAAGCTTTAAAAAAATGTAACCTGCTTTTCATCCTTTCTATAGTTAAACTAAGTGTCCATTTATATTTGCTGTTACTAATATGACGTATATCTAATTGGGTAAGAAAACTTACCACGTCCAATTATCATAACAACACAATTATGGAGTTAGTTATACTGTGACGGGGGTAGAACCCTGGAGAATTCATTTTGAGAACATCAGCTCAATCACTTCCTTTGAACTACACTGCAACCCCAAATTTCAGGGAGAAGGAAGTATTTTATTCCAGAGTTTTCCTTTTTGAATGAGAGGGGAAAGACATCCCACCCACCAATTTACTGTTCCCTTAAAGTTGCTCCTGAGCATATCAGAGTATCATCACAATCTGGTATTTCTTCTTAGAAGAGGGAAAGTATCATGAGGATGTTTATTAAATTATGAATCCTGAATGATAATAAGGTATCATGATATAATAGAGATGATTTCCGGGGAGAAAGAAATATGTTGCTAGCATATTAGACAAGTGTCCTCACTCAGGCAGTGATCTCATCCCATAACACTCCTTACTTTACTGCAAAGTTTAAATGTTTCCTCTGGAGTGTTAATACTATTGTGGCATCAATTTCTAACAAATATAAAGTACCCTACCTTTAAAAAAATGGATTAATATAAGGCATAATGCTGAAGTATGTGTCAAGTGTAACCTTTATAACTTTGCTTGTCAGGTTTTTCCATTAGAGACCTCATAAGCAGCCCCTGCATATCAGTCACGGTGTTCCCTGACAGGTTTAACCTTCCCAAGTGGCTGAATACACCATCTTCACTGCAGCCTATTGACCAAGGCAATAAGCCATTCTATATAGTGTATTAAAGTCATTTTCCACATGCTACCTCAGCACGACCCATTGTTCATGCCGGCTCCTGCTGACCATGGAAAACCTGCACTCCACACTAAATTGCTACACTTTACACCGTTACACCAGTTAAGCAATAAGCCCCCAACTGAATTGTTTTTTTCCTTCATAGTCTAAAAAGCACAGCGATTATCACAAGTGCTCAAGATGCAATTTTAGACTGTCAAAAAACCCTGCAAATAATTTAAACACTTAAAATATATGCTGACTGTGGAAACTTTATTTTTGTTATAATTCACCAATTCTTTGTTCCTAGATGCCTAAGGGTGGCAGGCCATCTGTGCAACTCCGAGCAGCCCTGGGCACTCAGTGTCAAAGGTTGTGTTTCAGCCCCATGAAATTCACCCCGTCTCTGCTGAAATCAGCTTTGTTGCTAGACCCTGTGACAAATGAGTCCAATCTAGGCTGGGTGCCCTTGACTTGACCCTGGCCAAGGCAAACAATAGGGCAGACTCAGCCAGTGGAAAAGATGTTCTGCACTAATGAACCCAGCGGTGGCCACAGGTCAGTTAAAAAAGAGGGGATAATGTTCAATCTTTTCAGGTGCACATTCATAATGAGCGAAGCACACCATCTCTTTCAGGATGGAGCACATATAACAAAGAACGTATTTGTACACTCATCAAGGCTAATGGACCCTGAGGGTGCAATAGGAATATGTTTTTAATTTAATCTTTATTGAATGACCTTACACACTTCATTTTCTCTGCACGGCACCATGAAATGGACACACTCTTATCAAGTTGAGAACGGAAAACAGATGAATATATAAATGACCGATACCTGCTGGGTATGTAGATGAATTTTCTTCCCTGATTTTCACCTCTGTCCATCCTGCTGCTGGCTCTCAGCACCTCCTAGGGACAGCTGCCCTTAAACTCTTGTCTAGATCAGCTAATCATGTAAACAAGAGAAGAGCCCCCCTCAAAACCTTGCCAGACTAATCTTGAAAATATTAACTGATGAAAGAACGAAAGAGCTACGATCATTATACTAAAAGAAAATATATATATATTTTTTTCCTTCCAGAGCAAAGGCTGCCTATGATTAAGTCCCAGGGATGGAGGGACAATTGTATGTCCTGTCCAGGTCCAAAACACTTTAGAGTAACTAGCATTCACAATTAGAAATGTCTTTTTAGCCGAACAACAAAGAGATCGATTTGAACCTTCCTCTAGAAACCTGCTTCCCAATCTATTTTGTAATTTTTTTTTAGGTGAACAGAACAATAACAAAGCACATTCTGTATTCCCCTTTTAAAATAAAAGGAACCACTTCCTGCAGGTTTCTGATGCAGGCAACTACAGTGTAAAAACTTGGGGCTCTAAGCATTACTCTGCAAAACTGGGCAACAGTTTAAATGGAATAGATAAGCTTTTCTTTAACATATCCACGGTAGTGTAGATCCATGAAAATATTCAGAATAGTGTGATACGGATACCAAAACTCTCCTAGAATTTTATGATACTTTCATTTTATTTTCTTATTGCTGGTAATAATTCATAAAGAAAACCAAATCAATCCTTTGATTAACAACAAAAGGAGGGAGATAAAATGCTTTATAGATTTCTATTTTTCATCTCCTTAGCCCCTGCTAAGGGACTACAAAATCTCATTTGTAGGATGCATCACATTTCAAACACACAATTAGAAAGTTGTCTTCAGTGATGCAGGTGGTGGTACAGGTAGGTAGGTAGGTAGGCAGGCAGGTGTGACAAAAATCAAGTTTGTGAGTTTGTTCCTCCTATTAAAATGATACCTTTTATTTATGGTCTTCATCAATCTTACAGCATGTTTCATTCATATTAAACACTCAGGCCTTGGCCAATGGTTAATTGCTAGCCCAAGGCAAGTAACTTCAAGCTAGTTAGGCATATAGAAGTTCAGTTTACCCTGTTGAGAAACTAATGGGTAAGTTGTAAATCATGGCAAGAGTTATTTGCATCCTATTCCTTTTTGCTCAACTGCCAGTTGATGAGAAACTTTAATAGACCTCTCTGCAAAAGTGCTTTAGCTTGGATGCATTCAGAAGCAATTCAGATACAGTTTTAGAAATTGTTATAGAAAGTTTAAAATCATATTTATTTTTTAAAAGGGTTAGGTATTTGGTTAGGAGATAAAATCAAATTGAAGTTATTTAAAAAGTTATCATGGATCATGTGATAAATTTTATATTTTATGTTTATACGTAACATTTCAGGGTTAGTTAATTGGCCATGGTAACAAATGATCTATAAAAAGAAATTTAGCTATTTTTCTCCAATCAAACTTATAAATACCAACATATTTATCCTTACAAAACCTATGACAAAGTGACTGTTACTGTTGGAAAATTAAAGTTACATATTAGAAAGAAAAAGGGTAATGGAATTTAGATAACCCTATTAATTTTTTTTTTACCACATTTAGAAAACTCATGTGTACTTAATCTGGGATACCACAAAGTTCCCACAGCATCATGTCTCTGTATTGTTTCACTTTTTCATCTTAACATAGGAAGAAAAGTCTGGAGACTAGTGATCAATGAATGACAACCTCGAAAGCCATGTTCTTTGGCACAGGGTCCTGTTCTCTAACAGATCCATGGTTTTCAGAGAGTGCTCCCAAACTTACAGGCCTCCTTCTATACACTGTGCCAAATGTGAAGGCCATTATTTCCATTTCAAAACTATGGAAATAATGCTTCTCTTGGCAAAAGTTCAGATAATCTACACCTGTGGACTGTAAAAGAGCATGATTTCTCCAGTAAGGAATAAGGGCCTGGGTGACAGGAGAGCCTCACAACAGGTAGTCATAATGCCCTGGATTTGCCTCAAGCAGAAGATGTGAGCTTGGTTGGGTACTTGTACTACATGCTCTGCCAGAAAGGAAATAGCCGTATGTCAGTTTAGTTATTCACATAACCCAGCAATCTCTCCCACTCCCAGCAATTTCTCTACCTCCTACTATGCTGAGGAAAAAAGTCAACAGACACTCTTCAATCTACCTTTTACAGTTTCGATCTGCATTATCCCATGGCAGAAACATCTTGAACTCAAGTCCCTAATGACTTCCTTGACATTAAATCAAACACACTGTTTTCATGGTATAACAAAAAAGTGGAGACCACCTAAGTTCATATCTATGCTCCATTTACTAGCTCTGTGACCTGGGGATTTTATTTCATCTCTGTTCTTCAGGGTCCTTAGGTACAAAATTATGACATAATAGTATTCATCTCATAGGATTCCTGTATTAAATTAATTAATCCATACCAGGAGCTAAGGAGAGAGCTTGGCAACCTGGAAGCACTAAAGAGAGGTTCTTTTTAATTGTAGATGCACTGATTCTTCCAGCATTGTAGGCTGATCACCATGCTTCTTAAAACACTCTCTTGCCTGACTTCACATCAGGTTAATTCAGGAATTCAGTGTTTCCTGAATTGTATCCACATTCATATGTACTTACATTAAACATCAGACTGCAGTCATCTCTGATGGAGTTAGAGCAAGCCTACGTGTCTCCCTATACCCACATTGCTAGCCCTAAAGACAGAGTGCTCCTGTTGCTGTGCAAATCTGATTATTCGTCCCCTTTTCAGAACTGTTCGATGCTCTTCAGCAAGTCTTACAATAATGCAAAATCTCTTGAAGTGGCCTTCTAGGGTCTAACCCAAATCTGTATGCATTCAGCCTCTGCTCACCACCAACTAACACCTCTTACCTCCATTCACCCAGAACTTCCTTCAATCCTTTTCATTTACCATCTTCTTCCTGCCATGGAGCTTATTGTGCTTGAAATGCTTTTTTCTTTCTCCTTTTACTCAATAAGCCTTACTCATTCTTCAGACCTCAGCTCAATGACCACATTTTGAAGTCTTCGGGGGCCTTCCTATCTATTTCAAATGCCATTATATGCTCTAAGAAACATGTATCTTTCCTTCAAGTAGGCTATCCTATTTTCAGATTTATATTTTATTTGTGTGAACTTGTATTCATTCAGCTGCATGAGGCTCTAAGTCCCATGAGGCCAGAATGGTGTGGAGTTTTGATTGTTATTATATACTGGAAATTAGCTTAATACATTTACCCCTGGTCTTTGGATTTAGTAGATATTCAGTAGATATTACATAATCTCCTTTTATACATTTATCATATTCTACATTGCACAATTTAAACATTTTTCTAGTAAAACATAACTTATTTTCTAATCCTCATAATCTTTTTCTTGTAAATCTTTTATTCTTTTAATTTCTTTTCAATTATTTCATGTATACCTTTATGAGGCAACTTAAATTGTTCTAAAAAATACTAATATCAAATAGGATAGGTATCACTGAAATCTTCTTACATGTGACTAGAAGCTCACTGAGAATGTATATCATATACTATTATTTTCTATTATCTAATGCCTTCACAAGGAATACTCTTTATACAACACAAATACACAAAAAAGTTTTCTATCTTATTCATTTAAATTATATCCATGAAGCTTTTGAAATATAAATAAATTATTTTATATCATGACTAATATCTGTAAAGGGCTAATGTTTCTCTTCAAAAATTATTAGGTTTGGGCACCAAGTTATTTTCAACAAATTGGTATATTATCTCTTGAAACTCTAGCTAGTTCTAGTGCTCAGTGCCCCATTGAACAGTAACTACTCTTTAAAGATATGGGACAATGCAAATGCAACCTCTCCCAAGTCTTACTTTTTTCTTTTCAGTTAGAGCCTCTATCTTAGAGGCAAATTATCTGATTCTTATTATTTGCTGAATGAATATAAAATGCTAATCAGGTGGATTTATGTTGTCACTTTTTCGGACTTTTTATGTTTCTTCATCAATAGCTTTTGTATTAGATGTCCATATGTGATAGCATAGCATCTTGTCATAGCTTTTTTCTATCTTCTACTCTCCTCTCCTATGAGGTATTCTGACTTATTTTGTCAGCTCCCACTAAGAGTACAATATGAGAGCTATTTTTTATCCTCATAGAACAAAAGTATATTAAAATTGTAAAGTTTCAGTTTTAAGATTTAATTATTTATTTGAGAGAGAAAGAGAACATGAGCTGGTGGGGTGGGGATCTTAAGCATCTCTGAGCTGAGTGTGAAGCCTAACATGGGGCCTGATACCATGACCCCAAAATCATGACCCCAGCCAAAATCAAGAGCCAGATGCTTAACTGACTGTGCCAGCAGGGCACCCCCAAATTATAAAGTTTTAAGGAAAGGAATCTGAAAATGTCTGAATTGGATCATTATATTTCTGCATAATTGGTATATTACTTTTTGACTGAGTGCTATATAAGTGTGATTAAAGAGTTTATAATCAACTGTTCCATTTATCTCTTTCTGTGTAACAAAGTACTCCAAAACTTTGTGGGGCTTAAATCAATGCCCATTTCACTATCTCTTGAAGGGCAGCAGTCAGCTGAGCAATTCTGCTCTTAATGGTGCTGAGATCATGTTATCAATTTCAACTGATAAACTCACCTAGGGAGCCTGTTATCTTGTGGGAAGCCCTAAAAAGCTAGCCTCAGCACTAGAGGCCTCTCCCAATGGCAGGGTCAAGAACTTGAAGGGTCTGAGATTTTACCCACCTTTTATGACAGGAAGTCAGCCTGTTACAGTCTAATGGATACCTGAAGATGACAGGAAACTCTTGGACCATAGATGAATGACTTAATTACTCATAGACAGGAAGCAGGATCATCAGCATATATGGGACAGTTCTCCATGCCTCCGAACCCCACAGGGTTAGGCAGGTAGGCCAAAACACACATTGTGCTGTGTTCCAGGAGAAAAACCCTAAGCTTGGACAACCTTAATTTTTATAATGGTTGGTAAAACATGCCTTCCTGTCCTTTGAAGGCAGACACTCTCTGTATTTGCCAAGACTCTTCTTCCAACAAACATCCTGGAAAAGATAATTCCTCTCAACAATGATAATTAGTGACTCTGATTACAAGATAGGGAGATATACTAGAGTTCCATGGCTATTTTTCCCCCAATAGATGGTCTCAGGATAGTCAGATTTCTTACATGGCTACTCAGGGACAACAGAGAGTGTGTTCAAGATGCCCTAGTAGATAGAAGCTGCAAGGCTTTTTATGTTCTAGTCTTGGAGATCCCATAATTTCACTTTTCTGTCATATAATGAAATGAGTCACCAAATGCACTGCAGATTCAAGCGGAAGGAAACTGGATTCCACTTTCAACTCAGTGAATAGCTAAGTATTTGTACCATTGTTTAATTATCGCACAGGATATATTGTAACGTAGCACATAGTTCTCATTTTTTTAAATCTCAAAACATCATAATCAACACATTTACCTACTATTTTTCTTAGTACTATGGATTTTTTTCCAACTTTACCTATACACAAATAGCAATCTTAACATTATAAACATGCCAGACAACATAAAAAAATACAGTATTACTGATTTCTTCCTCAGCATATAACTGCTACTGGGTTTAAACATCAAACATCAAAACTATAAAATCAGATAAAATATGTAAGGGAAATTGACTAGTATCAAAAAGACAAAACACACCACCTCTTGGCAAGCATATGGATAAAAGAGAACTCTCTGCACTTTTGGTGGAAATGTAAATTGATTGCAATGTTGTGGAAAACAGAATGGAGGTTTCTCAAAAAAGTTAAAAGCAGGGCAGCCCCAGTGGTGCAGCGGTTTAGCACCGCCTGCAGCCCAGGGCGTGATCCTGGAGACCCTGGATCGAATCCCACATCAGGCTCTCTGTATGATGCCTGCTTCTCCCTCTCCTGTGTCTCTGCCTCTGTCTCTATGAATAAATAAAATCTTAAAAAAAAAAAAGGGTTAAAAGCAGAAATACCAAAAAAAAAAAAACAAAAAACCCTCACAAAAACCCAAAACACTCAATGATCCAGTATTTTCACTACTGGGCATTTACCCCAAGAAAATAAATACACTAATTTAAGATATATGCACCCTTTTTATTTACTGCAGCCATATTTACAATAGTCAAGATATTGAAGGAATCCAAGTGTGCATTGATAGATGAATGGATTTAAAAAGATGCAAGGTAAGTAGATATAGATATATTATATCTAGGTATAGGTAATATATACACATCTATATATCTACCTCACATATGTACATATATACATATATATACACACATACACATATACGTGGCATATATATGTATGTATATATATATATACACATACATACACAATGAAATATTACTCAGCCATAAAAAAGAATAAGATCTTGCCATATGGAATGACATGAATGGACTGAGACGATATTAACTAAGTGAATTAAGTCAGGCAAACAAATTCAGATACCATATGATTTTATACAGACACTTAAATACAGAGAACAAACTGATGATGGTTGCCAGAGGGGAGGTAGGTGAATGAACGGTGAAAGATGTAAGGTAGATTGATAATTATTTTATAACTAGAAGCTTGTACTTAAGTCACAGAGAAGAAAAAGAAATATAGTCAATAAAATTGTAATAATATCGTATAATGATAGGTGATGACTACACTTACTAAGTAATGTGAGATTTGTCGTATCAATATTGTATACCTGAAAATAAACTTGTGTATCAATTATAGTTCAATAATCAGAAAAAATATTTATAAGGAAACTGTTTCCAGACAGTGGACAAACAACAGAGTATTATTATCTTTGAGATAAAAGAAACAGTTAAAACCCATACTCTCCACACAATACCTGGTATCAGTGATTTATTAGATGTGACAAATACCCAACTGAAGACCAGAGAAGAAAGGGCCAAAAACTTGAAGACAGAGTAGTAAATGCTATCTAACCTGAAGAGATAAAAAATATGAGGGGGAGGGAGCCTTAGTAACATAGTAGCAAGTGATCAAAATTATATATACTGGAGTTTTAGGGAAAGAGAGAATGAGGCAAACACATGCAAACACCACACATATACCATCAAAGGAGAAAAAAAAAATTGAACTTAAAAAGTGGATAAAATTTCCCTAAAATTTGGAAAATAGAATACAAAGAAAATCACATCTAGTCACATCACAACAAATTCCTGCAAAGTAAACACAAGGGAAAAAAATCTTAAAAAAAAAATAAAAAAAATCCAGTCAATATTATATTAGCAATGTAATGGGACAGATGGAAGCTACAGTTGTGGTGAACATAATATAATGTATAAACCCTGTCAAATCATACACACACAAAAAGGCATCAAAACAATGTTACGTGATTGCTAACTTCTTATGACAATGTTGTTTAGAAAAAAACAGAATACAATTCCAAAGTGTTGAATAAATAAAATGATGTCCTAAAACTTTGTAGCTACTGAAAATATCCTTTCAAAATAAGAGTGCGACTAGATATATTTTCAGATGAAAAAAGTTTAGAAATTCAGTTGAAAATTCAGATTTAAGAACACTGGGAATGGTAAATATATGGGTAAGCATAAGAGACTGTATTTAGTACCAAAGTAAACTGTAATACATCAAGGAAGCATATTATGCATCTCGGCAACCACAAAAAGACAAACACAAATAGACACAGCTAAAAGCAAATCGAGTAATTAAAATAAAACTGTGAAACATATTAGATCACCTAAATGAAAGCAAAAATGAAGAACCAAAGAACAGAAAAGATTGTTAAAAAAGAAACAGAAAAATAGCTAACACAAACCCAATATCTAAGTACTACATTTTATTTGAAAAACACTCATATTAAAAGCAGTATTTTAAGAATTAAAAAAAATAACATACAATTAAAAGTAGTTTATAAGAGATATAGCCTAAAGACACAGATAGGCAGGTTTAAAGAATGAAAAAAATGTATCACTGAAACTTAAGAAAGGTTAAATGGCTTTACTAATATCAAACAAATTAAACTTAAATACAAGGGTTTAGGTGATTGCTTAGATTTGTCAATGCAGTGATCAATTGTAACAAATGTACTCTGATGAGTGATGTTAGTATAAGAGGTGACTAACGAGGTGTAGGGCCAGGAGGTATGTGGAACATCTCTATATCCTCCTCACAATTTTCTGTGAACCTAAGACACCTCTGAAAAAAAAATTTAAGTTTAAAAAATTGGAAAATAAATAACGTGTACAGTAACCTCCCAAACGAAGGTAAACAAATGACCAATAAGCACATGGGAAAGTATTCAGTATCTCCAGTGATCAAGAATATAGTTGAAATTGCATTAAAATACCATTACACACATTAAAATGGCTAAATTTTACAAACTGAGAATTCCAAAATTTGGCAAGTTGGTGAAGCAAGCAGAATGTTGCTGGTGGGATTTTAAAATAGTACAACCACTTTGAAAACCTATTTGGCAGATTCTCATAAAGCTAAATTAACACCAACATGATGACCCACTCCTGGAGATTTAGGTAAAATAATTAAAAGAGCAACCAAAGTATTTGCATGCACATTTTTAAAACACTTTTATTAATAATAGCTAAAAACTAGAAACCACCCAACTATCTATCAACATAAAAGGATAAACAAATTGCAGTTTATGTACACAATGGAGTACCATTCAGTAATAAAAGGGATAAATATGGATTCACGCAATACCATAAATGGATGCTACTGTCAACTAGGTATATCATAAGCTCTGTGGGCAAAATTCCATATGTTCTAAAATAACCTTATAGAGATGCCTGTTTGGCTCAGCAGTTTAGCCTCTGCATTCAGCTCAGGATGTGATCCCGGGATTGAGTCCCACATCCGGCTCCTTGTGTGGAGCCTGCTTCTCCCCCTCCTGTCTTTGCCTCTCTGTCTCTGTCTCTCATGTCTCTCATTTTATTTATTTATAATTAAAATAAATTAATTAAAATAAATTTATTTTATAAATAAAATCTATAAAATAAAGTAAAATAAAATAAAATAAATAAAAATAAAAATATTTTCATAAAACTATTTTAAACTTTACCTCAGTCTTAGCATTTCAGAGCCATTCTTCAAAAAATAACATACTAACCACATATGTGAAAAAAAATATGTTGAGTGAAATAAACCAGATAAATGACAATCTACTGTTTGATTTCATTTATGTGACATTCAACAACAGTGAAACTAACATACCGTAATAGAAATCCAAGCAATCGCTGCCAATGGAGTGGTAGAGATTCACTGTTGGGAAACAATATTCTTTTTTTTTTTTAAACAATATTCTATCTTGATTGATGTATTGGTTACAGGTTGTATAGATTTGTCAGAACTCAAGATGGTACCCTAAAGAACTGTGCATTTCAAAATGCTCAAATTTTACCTCAGAATGTAAGATTTAACAAAGCAACAACTCCTTCCTGACCACTGATTTGCAAATGTAGCATAAATATCTGAAATATTAATGATCAGTGGATACATTTTACACTGCATGTGGCTTAACTTTGGAACCAGTATTTATTGACCAACTTTATCCAAATCCTTGTGATATAAAAAGTTTTAACAGAACTTTTCCTAGTGTGTGTTGGCCCAGAGAATAGTTGGCCAGTAAAAGGATCTTCCTTTCTTCAACCTTTCCTTTGCTACACATTTTAGTAAAATTCTAAAACTCTTCTTACAACTCCCAGTTGCTGGTACATAGCAGCACAACAAAAATTTTCCAACACAAATACACCCTGAGTTGAGACATGACTCTATACGAGAAGTTGCTTTGTAAATATTACTGTATAAGACTTTCCAACTTATCCCACTATTTACCCAAGAGAGTTTTTAAGAAGTCCTTAAAACTCTGGGGGAAAAAACTGACACACAACCTAGGACAGAATTATTTTCCAGAGGCTTCTGGCTTACATGCTGCAAGGAAAAAGCAGCAATTGTCCAAACTCATGCGGTACATTTTAAAGTCAATAGATTTAAATAGAGAGACATATTAATATGCTTATTTCTGTATTAGTATTGTGATACTAACCTCATTTGAGGAAGGAATTTTTATCTCTTAACTGTAGAAGTCATTCTCTTGGGTCATTGTATTCATTAGACTGATGTGGATCTGTTTTATGTTCAGATCTGAATTTTCAACAGAAATCACAGACCACTTAAAAGTCGATATTCCCTCAAAGCAATGCAAAACAGCTGCTTGTCATTTATTCATTAGTGGATAGATTTATTGAGATATTACATAAATATTAATAGAATTCAGTGAAGTCATTCACCTTTCTGAGAAAGAATATTTACAGCCTTCGTTTTATAACTTCAAACTACTGAGATTTTGAGAAGACTTAAAGAATAAATAGATGTTTCCATATCTGTTTCCCCATTTGGAGAACACATTTGTTTTCCAGGTCTAGTCCCAAAGTAAGCTCTGATATAGATAGTAAAATAATGGGAATCTGAACTCCTAGTACAATTAAAAAAAAAAAAAAAAGCTACCAAGTTTTCTTTGACTTCTAAAACAGTAAATACTTGATCTTATTACTTCTATGAGTATCATTTTTATTATACTTGCTTTTACCATATTTTTGGTACAGTAAGCCAGGATATAAATAAAATTTAACAGCCCTACATCCACATAGACATGGCCTCAATAACAACCTCTAATATTTCATGTGTAATTACCGGTATTTCATTTGTATGTATTTACCATTTTAAATAAAGTTGCTTTTCTTTTAACCATTAAGATCTTTCAATATGCTTTTATTTTTTTAAATATTTTTTTCCAGTTAAGATCTTTCAATATGCTTTTAAAATGTTCTTTCTTGGGGATCCCTGGATTGCTCAGCAGTTTAGAGCCTGCCTTCAGCTCAGAGCATGATCCGGGGTCCCAGAATCGAGTCCCATGTTGAGCTTCCTGCATGGAGCCTGCTTCTCCCTCTGCCTGTGTCTCTGCCTCTTTCTCTGTGTCTCTCATGAATAAATAAATAAAGTCTTTAAAAAATAAATAAATAAAATTTTCTGTCTCGTGAATACAGAAGTCTCCACGTTATAAGATTGCAAAAAAACATTTCCTATACACTTTCTTTGTAATTCCATTTTTTAATATTTTTCCACATGTCCATTTTTAATTGTTAAATATTTTGGTTCTGTACTTTTTAGGCAAAAGTAGAATATCTCAGAGACAAATATATAGCTACATTTACCTAATGGTCTTTTATGTTATTTTTTATAGAAAAAATATGAAAGTATAACAAGGCTACAGACATTTATTGACAGGAATACTATAATTAAGTTCAATTATCTCCTTCATATTGTCAGCATCGTTGATACCTTCTATGTACCTGATACAGTGCAATCTGAAGTAATCGTTATAACATACCCCCCATTAACGGTTCACTTTCTGAATCTTATCCTATCTTATCCTCTGAGGTACTGAAAAAACTGGAGAAAGTATTATTACTCTTCATGGAGACTTCAAGTTTGTTCACACAGCAATTTAGAAATGGGGTTTTTGGACTGGAGAATAAGGTAGAAAATAAATTCACAATTGTGGTCTTTACTGGCATGGTATATGGTACAAGCCAAACAGTTTTCTAGGGAAGCTATTAAATACGCTCATTCTAAAACACAAAATAATAGCTATAAAGCTATAAAATTTCTAAAAAGAAAGCTGCATTTTGAGATATTCTCTCAAAACCAAGAATGATACTGTGAATTTCATTCATCCTAAGTATTAAGTAAATGCTATTTCCATAATTAAATATGGCAGACATTTAAAACCAATAAAATGGCATTTAAAACAAATTTTTTAATTACATGTTATAAATATGCAGAAATTTGTGGACACAAATGCAAGTTTCCTAAAACTTTAAAAAATTAAAACCAATTTTCATCACATTGTAAAGTTCAATTTTCTTAGGTTTTTGAAATTTTCATTTGTTTTTGTCTGCTTGGCTTTGGGGGTCATTATGTCTTTCTCATTACTAAATAGTTCCAGCTAAACCACCTGCCAAATAGATATTGGTATTTCTCTAATTAAAACTGTGTAATTAAATTTGTGATAAAATATAATTAACTGAAATTTTAGGCCAGATTTGAACCTTCCACTTTGCCCAGCAGCCCCAACGACTAAGGATTCATGCAAAATTCTAAAGGTTAATAAGCATGGGTTTCATCCTCCTCTAGTTACTTCATACTCTATGAGTTTGCGTATTATTAAAAAACAGTTCTAGAGTTGTTTCATTGTTTGCTTTCTCTCTAAAGTATTATCTGATGATCTTCCATTGCCTGTAAGCTCCCTGAAGGCTTATTTTCTTCAATTCTTCTTTCCTTTTTTTTTTTTTTTTTCAATTCCTCTTTCCACACTGCACATTCATGCCAATAAAAGATAAGATCCTCTTATGAGTAGGAAAGCACATAATTGGTATCCTTTGGTCAAATTGTAGATACAATAGATATAGAAAGAAACCATTTTTAAAGCTACACAACATCCTTAATATGATGAAACCTCATACAACCTTTTCTCAAGTGGAACAAAAATTAAGTACTGATAATAAGGACCATTTTGAGATACCCATCTATCTGTACAGCAAGTTCAAAATCTCAACACTTAGAATGTACTTATTAATCTTTATAATTAGTAGTTATAAAACTATAGTTAATATTTGAATGATTTTGATAGTTTATTTTTTTAAATACCATTTGCCTATCAAAAGTACAAGAGCATAAAGAGACTGAGAGTCCTAAATGAAAAAGAGATAAGGGATTTGAGAGTGTGATCAAAGAAAGAAGGAAAAACAGGTATAAGTTTAAGAAAAAAAAGCTTTAAGTAACATCACTTAAAAACCTTGAATTCCACATGGATGAATATATTTTATTTTTTAAGTTTTTTTAATTCCAGATAACCAATAGTGCAATGTTTGTTAAAGTGTACAATATACTAATTCAGCACTTCCATACAATACCCAGTGCTCATCACAAGTGCATTTCTATATCCCATCAGTCGTTTAACCCCCACCCCACCCCCCGCCGCCACCACCCAGCCACCTCCCTTCTAGAAAACATCCATCTGTTCTCTTAAGAGTCTGTTTCTCTTAAGAGTCTGTTACCTCTCTCTCGCTTTTCTCATCTCTTTGCTTGTTTTCTTTCTTAAATACCACATATTTTAATTTTTAATTTAACCAAAACTGAGTTTGGAGACACTATAAACATCTCATGGACAGTATGCATGATTTGGCTCTCTCGGAGGAACCCTGATGAAGTCACCCTGATGAAGCCCCCTGAAGCATGTCCAGTAAGTTCTCCAATGATTTAGATATAAAACATATAGGAGAAAGAGAGGTGAGACATGGAGGATTGATATTAAAATATGGGAATAATTATTATTCTGGAAGAAGAAATCCTAAAAATACTAATGAAGACAATATTCATTAGCTGGAAGTATACACTTAACGGCATTTCTAATTCACAGTAATAATCAATGAAAAGCAGTCTGTTCTATGACCATATTGCTAAACTAGCTTGTGTTACAAAAACAAAGGAGAATTCAGTAAACAGTAAGAAAATAATACAGATGAGATTTGAAAACCTGAATAAGATATTTTGGACATGAGATTTTTTCTCCTGCAGTTTCAAAGTCCAGAAGTCGATAGAGAAATGGGTAGCAAATTTTGAAAGAAAAAGTTTGTAAACAATTTTACAGCAATGTTGTTTGTTTGGTTTTCTTCATGTGAGGGTCACAGCAACACAAACTGTCCTGAAACAACTAGAAAACTATATCACACATATAAATGTGAAAATGTTGGTGGGTAGAGTAGTTCACCCAAGATACAGAAAGGTAAAATAATCAATAATTATTTAAATCATAGCAACAACACTACATCTTAATTATACAAGTCCCAAAGTGCCATAAAAATATTAGTAAGAACCATTATTTCAGCAAACCATAACTGACTGGTTATTCTAATATACTTTTATACTATTCTAATGCACCTTTCTAATGCTAGCTCTCTGTTGCTTAAAAGCTAACTATTTTATTGTCATCCCTTATTACGGAAATCAAAAGTAATTCACTGTAGCTATTTTCCTGTAAGAACACTTCAGCCATCAGAGTTTATTACTGTTCAGTATCATAGCAAAGTAATCCTCAGAAATGTTATATCCATATATACCTATTTATAGATATATAATTATATGTAATATATATATAGCATACCTTATGTTTAATTATAAACTAATGTACAATTAGGAAAGTAAATCATAAATAAAAGTGAAAATATTGGTGGGAAAATGTAGAAAAATATAAATTCACATGTAAAACCAAAAAGAAATTGTACATAAAAAAATAAAACCGTTATTGTTGGTATCTTTTCTATATTTCTACATTTGCTAATTTTTCTTTGATGAACACATACTACTTTTACATTTAAAAAAATAGCAATTTATAAAAATATCAGTTTTGGCCAGTTCCTTCTATTTGTTCATAGAATTTTATCCTTATTGATTTGATTGGTTTTTAGAATTAGTAAAGGATAATGTTGACTTTTTATTCCATTAGATTTGGTTCATGTTCTAGTAGCCAAACTTTTTCAAACAGCTCTTATTAGTAGTTCGTGCATTCAGCACCTTGTCCAGCTTTGAATCACCCATACTCTGTTAGAGACAAAGACAGAACCAAGGCGTTTCATTCTAACTTAAAATAAACTCATTCATTAGAATCTTTGATTCCCATTATTGAACAATTCACCTAATTGCCCTGATTTTTATTCATATTTTCACCTCTTATTCGTAACTGTCATGAGAATTTAACATGAAATACTTTGTTGAATTTCATCTGTGTCCTGAGAATTACTATGCTCTCATCTACTCATTTGATGTATACATCAAAAAAGACCAGGTTAATCTTTTTTTTTTTTTTTAAGATTTTATTTATTCATGAGATACACACAGAAAGAGAGAGAGAGAGAGAGAGAAGCAGAGACCCAGGCAGAAGCAGGCTCCATGCAGGGAGCCTGATGTGGGACTCCATCCCTGGTCTCCAGGATCACGTCCCAGGCCAAAGGCGGCGCTAAACCGCTGAGTCACTGGAGCTGCCCAAGACCAGGTTAATCTCAAGTATCTTGTTCATATTTGAGTATCTACATGAAAACTTTACTGATAGGTTTAATAAAATATCAGAAATATGTAAAAATATCAGTTTGTTCTTAATATCCATTAAAATACAACTATTCTTATTTCAAAATACTAAAATCAGCATTTTATTGATTGAATAAACAGTATAAATGGAAAACATAAAATGCAATTATAATTAATTCACAAAATACTTAAGCAACTTTTACAATTTTCATATATTAAAATGAAAAGATTAAAGAGTAAACCTGCAAACTACAAACGTGATTAAACTGTTGCCATTGAAAACATATTCTGCAAAAAACTTTTTTTAATCAAGTCATAGGATTTGGTTTAATTGATCCACGAGTGCCGTAAGAATCAAAGCCAATAGCACAAGAATAAGAGAGTCAGGGCCTTAAAACAAGGAAATTGAAACCATTTAAGCTTAACAAGCTGCATTGTCAAGGGACCCACAGGCTTATCAGAAATCAACAAATACCAGAGACTTGTTCCAATTACAGATTATACAACATAAAGTGGCCACCACAGGCATGCATCATTCCTTTGTGCACTAAAGATGTGCTATCATTTATTTTACTACATATATTAGAAGTACTAATACTTAGAAGTGATCATTATTCCAAAACAGTGGTTTTTAAATTTTTAATGATTAAATTATAGCCTACCATTTTTTTATCATTATACTTTAACACAATTTTCAAATAATTCTTAGTCAGATAGGCACATGACTACTTTGATGTTTTCTCAAGGCTGAAAAATAGCAAATTAATTCTACCTTTCCAATTCTATAATGCCAGATGTTGCCCCAGCTTAACATTTTCCAGTGAAGAATTTCAAAGGAATAGCTGAATTCTGGCTAATTTACAAAGGTCTATACTTTTATCTCTGGCTAGGAGCTTATAGAAATTAATGTATTCCTTGACTTAATAAAAGGTAAATAGACAAATGCATAGAACATAAGCAAATGATTAGTTCTTCACCAAGGGTTAAAGGATTAAGTGGAGAAAAACGAGAATGTATACTATTCTAGACAAAATGCTTAACTCAATCATAAATTAATATGATTAGGTAAGGTCCTGGAGGAATTTACCTATCCTAAGAGCAAACACATAGGGATATCCTAGGGTAAAACACAAGTGAGATATTCTACTATTTTTACTGAGTAAAATTACCTATCTTTCATATTTTCATTGCTGATGCATTAAACATGCTGAAAATATTTTAGTCACATTAAAAAAGCTATCTGTTTGGGATCCATCAGTTTGTACTTAGAGTAAGGACAAGAGTAAAGGAGGCATTTTTTACTAGTATATATCCTAGCAACTGTTAAAACATTGGCTTTAAAGTAGATAGACCAGGATTTAAAAATCAAATGCAGGACTTAGTAACTGTGAGACCTCTAACAAGTATCTTTATTATCAGTGAAATAAATTTACTGCAGTATTTCAATACAATAATGTAAAAAAAAAAAAGCAAGCTCCTTTTAGTAGGGCTTACTAAATGTTTTTCTCTATATTTGATTCATACAGTTTATCATGAATATACACAACTTACTTAGACCATCAGTTTATTTGTAATTACATATACTGGCCCCTTGCTAATTTAAAGAGTAAAATATTATCCAGGCACTCAGCAAGTGAGAAAGAAGCCCATGAATGTATACACTAATCACACCGCTTAAAAGGACCTCCTATAATATGGTTTGTTTTTAGCCAGTTGGTATGCGAGCATTGCCCTTGCCAAACTAGAGCAGGTTGGAAGACTGTCATTTTGCAATGGCTCAATTAAAGGAAAAAAAATATGCTTCTATATCTACAGCTAATCCTGTTATAGCATTACCCAGGGACAAATGAGCTGTGGCTTCCCAGCAATGCTAGCATTAGAAATTATTCCACCCAACTCAATCCTCTCTCTGTGTATGTGCTATGGATTTCTTATTTGACCTCTCTGTCCCATGTCAACTTCAACTTCTGTAAAAGTGGGCTGTCTATCCATAATTTCATTTGCCTTTTTAAGTAAGTTCTTTGGGCCTGCTTTCATGTATCTCTTCATGATATCTCTGGCTAGTGTTTGAAGAAGACAGGCTTAAATCCACATACTTCTGGTTTTATTAAGCCAAAGGTTCTTAATCAGAGGCAGTGTGGACATGTCCCTCTCCCCAAATCCGCTAATATCTGGGGACACATTTTTAGTTACAACTTAGAGTGGGCTGCCACTGACAACCAGAGGGTGGAGGCCAAGATGTTGCTAAACATCCCATAATGCACAGGGCAGTCCCCCACAACAGAGGTATGTCTATCTCAGAATGTTAGTAGTGCTGTAGTTAAAAATACATACTTTGAGTCATTGAGTACTGTTCTAGGTGATAAAAATAGAGTGACCGAGAGAGAAAGTCCTGCTCTCATAGAACTTACATTCAAATTTTTTTTTTTAATTTTTATTTATTTATGATAGTCACACAGAGAGAGAGAGAGAGAGGCAGAGACACAGGCAGAGGGAGAAGCAGGCTCCATGCACCGAGAGCCCGATGTGGGATTCGATCCCGGGTCTCCAGGATCGCGCCCTGGGCCAAAGGCAGGCGCCAAACCGCTGCGCCACCCAGGGATCCCCTAGAACTTACATTCAAATAAGAAATACACACATACAGGCACCCGCCCCCCCGGTAATATAGTTTAAGAATTGGCAAGTACCATAAAGATAAAACAGCATAAATGTAGGAAACATGAGTGATAGCAGAGGTAGGGGTGGATATAGTAACTAGAATATATGCTTAGTAGAAAAACATAAAATTGCCATGTAACCTTGTCACCGGCCTTACCTTCTTTTATAAAATTACCATGGTCATAAATTAAGCAGTAAAAAATCCAAAGGGGGCAGGGAACAACAACAGAGCAAAGATGACAAAAAGCTTATCTATTAAACTCTCATATTTGCTAGTCTTCAGGCTATCTTTTGGTAAGCCTTCATTACAGTAGGCTTGATTTCATAAAGAATGAAAAATAGTTTTTAAGTGGTTGCCCACATAGATTAACACACTTAGCTCTTCTTTAAGATTGCTTTTATATAAACTTTCAAAAAATAAGAACCACTTGAAAAGAGTGTCATCAAAGGTAAAGAGTAAAGGCTGAAAAGCAATGTTATCTAAAAAGGTAGGTCAAAAAACAGTTAAGACAAGGGTAAGGGAAATCCAAAAACACTCAGGACAAAATGCTCTACTCCATGTAATTGTTGTTGATCAAAATCCACATAATAGAGATTGGAGCCGGAAAACCCTTTATAAAGTAACTCGACCTGCATTGTGATTTAGAAACAGGTAATTCATGAGATTAAGGTGCCCTTTATATATCATCAGGAAGCAGTCAACCTAAAATGTAATCAATGCAAAATAAGCTATAAATTTAGAAAAGTTATGAAAGTATATTAAAAAAGGAATGGATGAGGTTGTAAAGATGAGTACAAATGGACAATGGTCAGCAAGGAGCCTGTCCAGAGAGCTGCTGGAGGAGAAGGAGTTGTCAATGTGTCTCACTCACAGTGGATTCATCTCCTACCTTTCCACAGAGTAGGGCATCAGTTCAGCCTATGAATCTTAACAAACTTTTCCATTAGAGTTTACTAAGAAGAAGGAAAATGAACCCTTGGTGCACAATCTGGTCAGCAAAAGGCTCTCTAAAAATGGAAGGATCATTTTATGTATCATCTAAAAATAACTAACTGCATTCTGCATTCCTAGGCATACTCCATAACACAATTCTGTTTTAATACAAATATTTTTAAATGGCTTAACTATTCCTAATAAAAAATAAAATCTTACTGTAAAATTGGTGCTCTGAGGTAATGTGCCATGTCCTCACACATACTCCAAAAGTACTCTAGTTTGGAAATCACAATTTAAGCTGCCAGCTGGAATAAAAAACATAGATTCTCCTAAAGCTACATTCACCCAGTAGATTTTTCCATATTAATTAGTTTTTCAATTGCCTCCAATCTTGGAACAGGATCCCCCTAACCACGGGACACCAATGTTTTATCATTATGGCAGGCTGATTCCCAATACAAATTAGTAAATTGGCAATTTCATTTACAAACCAATCTGAAAATGTTGGTTATGAGTTGCACATTTGTCTCTACTAATTATAATTTTGGTCTTTCACAGGGCTAAACTATCAGATACCATACCCCCTGGTTTTGACTTAAGAACAAACACCTCATTCAATCCATCTTTAAACAGGCTACTAGCTTGCATCGATGTCTGGTTGGTTTATTCTTTATATGAGAGGAAAACCAGTGAAAGAGATGAGAAACACAGAAGGGAGCTAATACATTTTCTTCTTCTCCCTGACAAGCCTTCAAAACTTGAAACCTAAAACTATATCATTCTCTCATCCAAACAAAATTGTACACATCTAATCCAACACTTTACTCTTAATCTGACACAGAGGGAGAATATAGTCTGTAACCAAGAGATCTAAACAAAGATTACTTTTACACATGAAGACTCAAAACATACACAAAACGTGTAATTGAAGGTCTGCATCATGAATGATAAGCCAGAGAATTAGATTAAGTGAAGATCCAGGTGTATTGTATGAATTATATACCATGGAATCTCTTGTTGTCTCATGGCCTTATGCTGTGAGACCCTTTGCCTGGTTGCTGTTATATCTCTGCTCTACCCATTCACTATTTCAGGACCCATCAGCTCCTTCATATCATTTAAGTTCCCTGGTTTCTTCTCCTCTTCCCCTGCAACTCAGTGGTTTTGTTTCATTTCATGCTTGGTCCTCAGATTACATGAATGTTATTCAAGGACTTCTGATTCTGTCCTGGGAGGAGATATTGAGGCTATGCTTAAAGGGAAGAGGTCCTGCCCTCACTACCCTTAACAAAGTCTTCTTTTTATTATCTTATGTTTAGCATGTATTGAAAAAATGTGGGCATGGAACAGGAGTAAAAGGCAGTACACAAATACATACCTACATAGGGAGCCTTTAAAAAAAAAATCTGCATCTGAAAAAAAAAATCTGCATCTGACAAAAACAACAGAAAACACACACACACACACACAAACCCAAACCCAACAAACAAAAAACCTGAGACTAAGGGCACTAGAATTAGCTTCTATGAATGTAGGAAAACTACTAATAGGAAAAGGCTGGTCAGAGGTCTGATATGTTTTCCTAACTTTTCACCCTATCACGACATAATGAATTTTAAGATGCAGTCAACACCCATTTGCAGATGCAATACTTCTACTGCTGAAATTAAAAATTCTGGAATAGAGCTAATGATTTTATTTTAAATCCAGTAACCCAGTGAAAAGGTAGTTGGTGAATAGGCTGTTTTCTGGTTGGAAGAGAGGGCAGGGAAATGTAGATGGGTAGCATTTCCTGCTATATCTTCTGGAATCTTTCAGTGACTGACACAGAGGCTGGTTACCTTGGTGTCACTTGACATGGTTTTCCAGCCTGAAGGTAAACTTTAGTATCTCTGGTGACTAAAGAGACTTACGTTTTTGTACAATTAACAATTAGAATGATGGTTTGGAGAGTGTGATGTGGAATCTTTCTGATATAGTATAACATTTGCTATGTAGATAAGTTAGTGTTTGGCTGTTAGAGAAGCCAAAATTCAAGTGTAACATTCCAGGTAATAAGTTCATAATTTCCAAACCATAAACAAACATTTTTCAGTATACCATGAAGGCCTCCCATTTATTTTTCCAATTTGACCTCCAATTTATATAGTGATTTAAAATATTTGATATATTATATTAAAATATTACATAATTATCTGTGCATAATTGCTAGTGCACCAATAAATAAAAAGTATGGACCTATAATGTAAATCAAATGATCTAATAGCTACTGAAAAGATAATTTAAGATCACCTGATTTCATACCTGAAGAATGCTAAATGGCTATGCTCAGAGAGTAGACCATTTACTGATAACTCATGAATGGATTAGCCCATGGGAATTTTTCCCCCAAAAAATCAGACTATCAAGTGTGATGATCATTTGTGGATACTTTTAGTCACTTGCATCTAGGAAATATTGGACTATTAATAACATATACTTTAATTAATTGCATTCACTCAACTATTTTTCATCTCCTTGGAATAAAATTTGCAACAAACTTTGACATACAGATTCCTAATCAGGCTTTCAAGGGGCAAAGACTGAGAAAAAAGAGATTGCCTTGTCTATTCCCACCATGAGGTAACTGTGAGAAATGGTTGCTTAGGGGAAGGAAATGCAAAATCAGGAGTGTCTTCTCAACTGCTGAGCCAGTCTTTGACAATACATTCTGGAACTACGGAATGTAGGAATTATTCATTAATTTAAAATGAATTCTAAGGACATGTGGCACAAATATATTATACATTACTATTAGCTAATAGATCAAAACTAAAGCACAAACTCAATTTTGATATTGAGGGTGTTAGTGAATATTTTTATTATTCTACTCTTGCTTTTCTTCCTTAGTACATCATTTGTTTCTCCATTTTAAAAAGTCTCTTGGGCAGCCGCGGTGGCCTAGCAGTGTAGTGCCTCCTTCAGTCCAGGGACTGATCCTGGAGACCCGGGATGGAGTCCCACGTCGGGCTCCCTGCATGGAGCCTGCTTCTCCCTCTGCCTGTGTCTCTGCCAATCTCTCTCTCTGTGTCTCTCATGAATAAATAAATCTTTAAGAAATATATAAATAAATAAGTCTCTTGCTCCATATCTCATGTTTTCTTTCTTTGTATATGCATACTATATATTTATATTTGTATTTCCTTGAATGATCATTTTTTTCTTGAGAACTTCTAAAAATATTGCAAGTAATAAAATGACGCCTCCTTATACATGAAAGATGTTAATAGTAATTTTTTTTAAGAGAGAAAGATAGTGTATAATCTCGGGAAGAGGAGCAGAGGAAGAGAGAGAATCTCAAGCAGACTCCCTGCTGAGTGGAAGCCGAATGTGGGGATGGATTTCACAACCTTTAGCTCTTGACCTGACTAGAAATCAAGAGACAGCTGCCCAAACGACTGAGCCAACCAGGCACCTAGTGTTAATAATAATTAAGGCACTATCTAAATTTCAGAAAATAAGACCATACCTGAGAATTAAATCACCATTTTTTAGAGGTATCTATAGTCATTTTTAAATTAAGTATATAATTTACACTACTTAGATATTATTAAACACAAAGTTTTATCACAGCAAAAAGATCTTGGTTAAGTGCAACCAACTTTAGGTTTCTGAAAAAAATTTTAAAAAATTATCTATTGGTATTCTGTTAAATTTGGTATTCTGAATAGCTAAGCATTACCACATATGTTCTTCATGGACTTCTAAATTCCAAAAATTAGAACAAAATAAAGCACCAAAGCTATAATGAATATTCTTCAATTATTAATGAGGCACTACAGGATGACTAGTTTTACTGAAAATCAATTAGCATTTTTATATGCTAATGTTTTCTGATTCAACTCTTTAATTTTTTTTTAGGTTCCAGACAAATATGCATATAATAGCAATGTAAAAATGGCATCCAAGGTGCTTTTATTTTTTAATGATATTAACCATAGTTTTCTGAAAAGAGGAGGAAAAGCTTCACTACCAACAGTAAAATAGGACAGAAGGAGATGTTAGCCTAATGGAAAGCAAGGATTTTTATTTAACAAATGAAAGGAACCTCATTCTGGTTTAAATTGTCGTTTTTGTTTTTTTTTTTTTTTTCTTGTACTTCTGCAGATCATTTTTTGCTAACTTCTAAAATGTCTTTCTCTTCTAAAATATTCTGGCTGGCATTCAGCATCTTTTATTTTTATGTTATCTCACGTGACTTTCTGTTAAGAGACACTTCAGGATATTTTTCATAAAATGTCTTCAGTTTAGAGCCTCAGGTTTATTTTATTTTTTACACTAATGCAGCATTATCTTTGCTCTCCTTACAAGAACAAAAATATCTCGAAAGAGTAAAGCTTCCCAAGGTCATTGGCCTGTGTCTTTCCGACTCCTCAACCAGGTATTCATTTTTCTTAGTTTCTTGTCAGTGTGCAGTGATATCCTTCACATCTGTCTGTGCCTTTGCTTTTATTAGCAGAAAATACAGCTATAGCTTTAGTGTCATGTGTACTATAAAGACAGGATTTTCAAGAGATTTGACAACTCTCATATTTCCCGAAGTATTCTCAATGTAACACAGAAACAGTTTATTACTGTTAAGTAGTGACTGTCTCTCCAGCTTGAATAATGAAGTTCTCTAGGTCAATATTTTATACAATGATACATTTAAGGACGCATTCCTCTTCAGCTTGGCACTAAAACAATGGCTGTCATAACACAGATCTATGTATTATCAATCTCACGTGCTACCATAATCAATCTAATTCGTGGGGCAGGGAAAGTGTAATATGTTATTGAGTTAAACCAGGAATTTTCTTCTACCAAAATGTTTATAAAGGAGCCTAATAAAATTATTTACAGAGACGAGTTCCTACTCTACAGCATGGAATAAATTTAACCTTCTGCGAAGAGTGCTCACAGCTGCAGTGATTTACCTGTGTTACTGGGCAAGGCCCATCAGGTAGGAGAGCCTCCAGTCTCAGCTTCACAAAGCCAGGCAGAGTAGTGAGACAGAAGAGAGAAAGGCAGATATGCATTAAAAAAGTCTGGCTCTTGAATCCAGTGACTACAACAACAAAAAACCCCAAAAAACATAGCACAAAGGGTATTTTGGAATCATTAAAAATCAAAACCTTGCCTGTCTTTCGTTTGAATATTTCATGACAAGAGACCATTTCTGACGGAGAAATGTTTCCTGGCTGGTCAGATAACAGTGGGTTTTAGCATGGAATAAATTCACAAACTTTTCTCAAGAAAGAGAATTTAGGCCATTTCAGTCTAAAGAAGCCAAAGCGTACATCTGCATCGATCCTCTTGGCAGCAAAAAGCAAGTCCCTCTGAAGCTTTAAGTTTGTACCAACACCTGTTAAGACTCCGCCTGCCCTCGATTCCATTTTATATCTGGCAGCGCTGCAAGTGTACTCCAACTGAAGACGAGTCCACAGAATAAAGAAAATGTACCTTGGCCAGAGATATACATTTATTTTTTTTCTTTCCTGTACTTTTCCTCACATATATTCTGGTCTGTACTGCTCCAAGTGAAGCAAAACTCACTGGGGTATGTCTTCTCAGCTCTATGGGTTGGCAAGTAAATTCATTTCAATGGGAAAACTATTCTGATTTAGACTTTGACTTGCATTTTCCATTGAAGATTTTTGCATTATCAAGCTAACTCCTATATACATATATTTTTTTAATTGGTTCAGAGCCAGTAAGAGAAAATTTCGATTGGCACTTCAGAACAAAGCACAATCATGCGCTCATCATTTTTCAATCTTGTTTTTACTTCTCCCAGGTGGCAGACTGCATTGTACCAAGATGGGTACATCTATGTATTTTTCAACATATATTTTTTTTAACGTGACGGTAATACATCTTCATCAAGTGATAGAATCCATGCTCTTTTGTCTTGAACTTGGGTGTACCGTTGTACCCGCTGTAAATAGAGCTGAGTGGAATTAACACTATGACTTTTGTGACTATATTATAGAAGATGAAATGACTTCAGCCTGGTTCTCTTTCTCGGTCTCCGTCTGTCCGTCTATCTGAATCCAGCCAACACTTTGTGAGGAAGACTAGGCCACATGGAGATACTACATTTAAGTGTTCCAGGCACAGTTCCAGCTAAGGTCCAAGCCAATAGCCAGCATCCACCACCAGACATGTGAGTGACATGTATTCAGATTGTTCCAGCACTCAACTTTCAACTTTTCCAACTGAAGCTCAAAATGCCACTCAACAGACAAGCCGTGTCCACTGTGCCGTATACACATTCCTGACACACAGCGACCATGAGAGAAAATAATTTTGTTTTAAACCACCAAATACCGGGGTGGTTTGTTACGCAGTAATAGATATTAAAAGATATGATGGACTATATTTGTTATCTCAAAATCATTCAGGTATTTTTTTTTTTTTAGAGTCTACAGAATATTATCTACAAACTGTTAGATCGCATTCTATATGGATGTCTTTCTCTCAACCATAGAACTTTGTCCTTTGCCAAAACCTTTCTCAGGGGTGACCATCTCAATGTCAAAGGAAACTGCCTCTTATTCCTGCATTTTCCCACTGGGATATCTGTAGAAATCTTAATGAAGTAATTATGTGCTTCAAGATATATTGGTTTGGGACCTGAGAAATCAAAGTGTGCCTCAGATGCCTCCAGAATAATCTTGCCTATAAAAATGCCATGAGCCAAGTGACCTTGCCCAGAGCATGATGAGTAACTCACTAGAGCAGAGGCCTGGAGGCATCAGGGAACTTGTGAGAACTTCTTTCTGCCCTACCTGCTCCAGGCACTAGAAGCCTAAATGCAATTGTTATTGCCTACCCTCAAATCCACATGCTAGACAAACCAATATGCAAATAGGGTTCTTTGATTCAAGACTTTCATTGGAGACCCAAATAACTGAACTGATGCTGGGAAATGAGGATATTGCTATATACTTAATCCTAACAGAATTGTATTCAAGAATGCAAATACCATACAGACAGGATTTCTAATTCTTTAGTCACAGAATTATTTCTCCTAACAATTTTATAATGGTGAGCCCATTATACCAGCCCATAAAACAGATGAATGGCTCAGGTTTGAAGTGGCAACTGGGAACGTAAAGTCCCACTGCTCTGCCTCACTCTCTCCCCCACTTCAGAAACTCCGAGGAATTGCCGCATAAACAAAACTGAGATCCAGGGGAGCCTAGTTTTAAATCAATGTTATAATTTCTTAATTCCTCTTGGATATTAAACTAGTAAAAAAATTCTGTTTATTATGACAGAGGAATATCATCTACATGATTTAGGCGAATTTTCCATGTTCTTCAGATTCTGCTCATTTTTTGTGTTTTTCACACAGGCATACACTTGAGGAACTCACAGGCTAATACAGAGGATATTACCATTAATTTCATAGAACTGTTTCTCTTCTCAAAGTATACATTTTAAAATCTGAGTTATCTGTAGAGCTAAGAACATTTTTTTTTGTTTTTTCCTTCAACAAGCTCTGCAAGGAAATGTGTGATTATTATTGGGAAAGTATCCAATCCCATGTATATTTGGCTGCTCTTACATCCCTGTACCAATATTCAATCATTTTTTCCGAGTTCTATCAATTTAATCTCCTATCTACACCATTTTTCTTACTCCTAAAAACTGTTATAATTGTCATTCATTTGTTCAGACCCAGCCTTTTACACCCCACTATGCTTTCAGTCTCTGTCCTTCCTACTTTTAAAAAATATTAATGCCAGAGTAATTTCCAAAATCATTATGACTCTCTCCTGTTCAGACATATTTACTAGCCCTTCATTGTGTAAAAATCTTTCTAGAGCAAAGATATCCAGTCTGTGATATCCAAGCACACTCTTTATAAGCCCTACACTACACCAACCAAAAGCAGAATCACCTTACCTAAAAGGATTTAATGAAGTTTAAAGAAACTCATTGCCTAAAAGAAAGAAAAGTAACCAGATGAAGAAAGCTGAGTGATAAAATACATAAAAAGTATAAATAAAATTATGTTTTATTCAATAAAAGTACATAGCATCAAGGCCAATTGATTTTCCCTGAGGTTCCCCAAAATAAGAATTAAGATGTAAACATTACTGGTGTTGCTGTTTATACACCCATATGTTAAATAGACCTGTGTTCAAGGGAACACATATACCCATTTCCTATTTTACTGCCTTCTAGAAAAATGATTATTTCATAGTAATAGTAAAAGTTCTATCAGCAGCAGAAAGCACTATTATATACCCAGAAACATATTTACTTTTAGTCATGCCAATCTAGAGAACAAATCTGACTTATACTATCTTCAGGTAAGAGATAAGGGGACTAAGGCTGCGCAAATTTATGAAACCTTCACAAAGGACCCACAACTGCTTAATTGCGCTGGGATACCAAGCTAATAAGTCTAGCTTCAAGACTGAAATTTTTAACCATTATTCGTAGCTGCTTTAAAAGGTTTTCATGGGTATCTGCTAAAATTCTGGACAACTGAGCCATATGTCCATTTCCTTCTAGCTCTCCCACAGACAATATGTGGGAACATGAAAAGATGCCATATGGAATGGTGCATATATCTGGCATATGCTCCTATTACCTTCTCATTTGCCACTCATTCCTTCTGTTCCCTATTCTTGGCCTATTACTGTGACTCCTGTGTCTGTCTCTGAACTTTTTTTCGCCCAATCTGAAATACTGTCAACTCTCGGTGGATGGTGTGCACTAAGCTGTTTTTCACACCTTTTGTCTGGGCTCTTCTCTACTCACTACCTTCATTGCCATAGTGCCTTGAGTTCTGAAAAGAGGTCTTCCTAAAAGTTATCTTCAGCCATACTCAATAGTCCTGCCCTGTCTCCACCTTCTCCTTTCTCCATCTTTTCCCTTAGCCTTTGGCTATGGAGAAGGTCTATACTCTGCCACTGCAAGATGTCTCCCTAAAGCCCTCAAACATCCATATACCTGTGAAGATCCAAGAAGGTGGTAGTTTCCTCTGACTTTCAAGATACATCTCTGATTCTCTTTTGAAAATGTTTTAAAATAAACCTAATCTCTTCAGTTTGGTAATCATGCTAAGAAGAAAGCAAAACTGTGATCACCTTGCTTGTTGGAAGGAAAAGAAGGAATCATTGGTTTAATGTAAAACTTGCAAATACATGAAATATCACCAATGTTCCATGTTCCGTATCTATGCTCTATATTCAAAGTTCTCATGGACACAAATGTATTGAATTCCTTGTAATATTTCTACCCCTAATTTTCAAACTTATACGTTTCCATTTGCTCAGATTCTGACCTTCTGTGTGAATTTTTACTAAGCCATATAATGTCTGTGATAGAACACTGATAATGCAAGTGAATAGGCTTCATGTTTTAATATTTTTTGTGCTTTATCTCCATGCAGATTTAATATTAAAGTGAAATTAGGAGGCATGCAAGATGTAATCAAATTGAGCTATACAGAAAGAATGAACATGTGTGTTCATATTAAAATATTAATACTGTATAACTTTGTATGTAAGAAAATGATCTTGTTGAAATTTGTTATAATGCTAAATTTCTAGGTTTAGTGTCAAAAACTCAACAATGAAGCTCTGGGGATGGCTTCATCAATGAAAAGTTAACAGCAGGGGGACCCCTGGGTGGCTCAGAGGTTTAGCACCTGCCTTTGGCCCAGGGCGCAATCCTGGAGTCCTGGGATCGAGTCTCACGTGGGGCTCCCGGCAGGGAGCCTGCTTCTCCCTCTGCCTGTGTCTCTGCCTCTCTCTCTCTCTCTCTCTCTCTCTCTCTCTGTGTCTATCATAAATCAATAAGTAAGCCTTTATAAAATCATAAAATGTATAAAACTTTAAAAGAAAAGTTAACAGCAAAATAATATCTTTCCTATCTTTATAGGTATATTTCTACAAAAAGATACAGTAAATGCTTCTAAGGATGGATTGCTTTTGTTTGGAAAAAGCTGTATTTGTATTCTACTGTAATGGGAGTAAGCTAGTAGAAATATACTAAGAAAATGAGGGGTCAATACTATAGAATGTGATTGAAAATAACCTATACACATTTTCTGAATCAATGTATATTTCATACCAAGTATATAAAGTATATAGCAAAATATAAAATAATCACAATTTAGTTTAGCAAACTCATTTTTATAATTAAAAACATAATACCATAGTATTAATAGGTATGTTAAATATTACTTTTAAAAAGTTTCGGGTGTATAAGTCAGAAAATGCTATTATATATGTGATAGTGAAAACAAAATCAAAATATCAGTGACATATCATAATGAATTTACTTCTCAGCCATATAAATTTCACTGTGGGCTCAGGTAGTTCTCCAGGACTGTGTCTAGCATTCCAGGCTGCTCTATGGCATCTTCCATATCAACAGAAACTTTCACAATTACCTCAGCCAAACAAGACAAGACTTGGAAACTGACAAAGATCATCTATTAATTCAACTCAAATTTCACTGGCGAATGCAAGCCACAGTACCACAAAAGATTCAGAGAACTACAATTCTTTTTTTTATCAGGAAAGATATTTTGGTAAATAGCCATAATACAAACATGTAAGTCAATTGGGTTTTCAAAATTGCTAACCAATACACTTTCTCTTTATTAGCACTTGTAATCATGTTACTTTGTGAATATAGGAGGGGAACAAGGATGACTTTCCTCTCCTATGCCATCTAGTAATTTTGTCTATACTAATATACATGCAACATAGATCCAATATTAATATAAATAGTATCAGAGTTTAAAAATGGCTATTAAAAATGTTAAAGGAATTTGATTAGCTAGTCAAAACATATTACATGAGAACCTATGAAAAAAGCAAGTGTTTAAGGTGATTGGAGCATAGATAGGAGCTAAAAATAAGTTATCAGACATATAAGTAGTCCATTTGCAATGGTTTGGCCACAGAAATGGAGAGATCAATCCATCCAAGTCCTTTATTTGTAGAAAATGCTATATAATCAAAGACACCCCATGATAATGTGTTAAATCAAGTACAAAAAGTTCAGTTGCATAATACATGGAGTTGCTCTAATTTGACTTACTGAAACAATACGGCATAGCTAATTAGCCAGGAATTTGTAGGGTAAAAGTGAGCTTTCCCCATTTGTCCTGATTCAGCTACAACTTTGTGCTACCTGACAGCTGTCCACTAGAGGTATACTTGGGGATGAATCAAGTCCTGTGGCTCTGATTTCTAGCACAGTGTTCATCATTTTAGTAAGTTTTATGGTCAGTAGATGTACATTTTCTAAGACCATGGAGTTTGGGGTGAAGCAAATACTAGGGTTAGTAAGAATAGTCATTCTCCTCCGTCCACAGAAAAGACTGCCTGTTATTTCCCAACATTGCCTCACTTTCCACTTACTGCTTTCTCATGTTGAACAGTTATAAAATTTAGTTTTTAAGAGTTAAAGTCTTTCCCATATGTCCACCCATTTCCTACTCCCTATGCATTTAATTTTAGAAATTCAGATATGGTGGCATGAAGAATTTGTGCCATCCAAAGTCATAATATCATTTAATGACAGTATTAAGGTAACAACCCAAAATATCTTACTTTTGTATAAAGCAATATGAAAGAACATGGACCTTTTACTTTCCTTTTTGAAAGTATAATATATAAAAACTCAAAATAAGAATAAGTTTGCAAAGTGCAGAGTTAACAAATTTAGTGATAATCATCAATTCAGAATGTAAATAGCATTATACATTTGGAGATCCAGAATTCCACTTTAAGTTCTAAAATAAAGTTCAAAGTATAATAAAGATCAGGCAATTAATATTTTTTTAACCTGATGAACTTTTTACTACTACAGATCTCACTAGAATGTTATTAACTTACAAGTCAATTGAGCTTAATTGTTAATAATTTTTAATTCTCTTAAAGTTGGACCTCACCCATTAGAGTTTCCAACAGCTCAGCCAATGATTTTGAAGTATAACTAGCTTTATGCAATTAGGGCAGTTTTAGAAATCACAAGGTTTTATGTGATTTTCTCCTGTTGAATTAATTTAGTTCTAGTAATTT
The DNA here is from genome assembly GCF_048164855.1 of Canis lupus baileyi. Classification (NCBI taxonomy): domain Eukaryota; kingdom Metazoa; phylum Chordata; class Mammalia; order Carnivora; family Canidae; genus Canis; species Canis lupus. The sequence goes on from NC_132839.1 coordinate 18,137,817, forward strand.
GTTCTGGTCTTTGTTCTAAAGGCCCATTTTAGTAACCTGGCATTAAGTCCTGATTTCTCTTCACTTGTCCAGTCTGCACTATTGATTCTATAGTACAAGAAGATTAATCCTCCAACTCAAACATGACTGTGTCATTCTACCACTAAAATTATATTGGCTATTCTCTCTGAATTGGGTAAGACCCATTTTCTTCCTCATCATATGTGTAATGTTTTTTGCTTCCTAACTAATTTCCTTTAGTCCCATTCTCCCCTCTGTTCACTTGACTCTAGCTACACTGGTAAATTTTCAGACAAAATATAAGGGAAACACCAATATACTGCATGCATTGAACAGATATTTTCTAAATCGTACTCTAGTGACTAGATATAGCTCTTGTCACTTCAAAAGCTACACATCTTATTCTTCACTGTTTACTACTTGAAGAATCAGCAGCAAGTTAATACTAGGCATTATGGCATCATATATTTTAGTCATTTTTATAGTATTTCTACAGGCAACTGCCATAATGTTTAAGTGGAAAAGGATTCAGTTTCTGCCCTACAGCTTATACTGTAAGTGTATGTAGGCATCCATTTAATATGAAGAAGGAATTTTAAATTTCCATTTCTAAGATTATATGCTCTTAAAATTTAGGGTTCACACATATAAGGCTCCACATATAAAATTAATTGGAATTATATGAAACCAGAAAGTCTATACCATAATTTTGTAATGAATTATTCATATATTAGCCTTAATTATTTAAACCAATTTACCTGGTAACCCTGTATCCTTTTTAATAATGTTCTTTATACTAGAAGAAGCTGTAACCCAGAAAAATTCTTAGCTGTTACTCTAGCTTCTCCTCAGGGCCTCAAGAGATTTAATGTGTCAGTCTAGCTCTTGTAAATGCCCCAGCTACAGCTCTTTTTATTATGTTCTCATATAATCTTCTCATGTCAAGGGTCTTCACTCACTTGGAGCATACTTTTGGGCTTAGAGACTCTACAGACTCAGCATATTTCTGTATTGTGTCTTTGAGACCTATTACTTGGAGAGACTTGAATAACTGACACAAAATAGCCATTCGATGACACACAAAGGATTCAATGAACTGGTTAGATATCCTCCCCCAAAAAATTTAAATATCAGAATTTAAACTCTACTTGTAAGTAACTGAAAATAGAAACTATATTTTCTTATTTTAATGCTTTTGCTATGTCATATTCCATATATGATTTGTAAAAAGTCCTGATAAAACCTGAGTTTTAATATTTTCTAACATGATTCACATGTATTTGTTCATGACATAATTATATAAGTAGAGAATCTTAATGCTTAAAAAGCAAAATAAATTTTAAAAACATACTAGATCTAATAAGTGAAGTCAGCAAGGTCTCAGTATATTGATCTCAGGATCAATATAAAAAATCCTATTATAGGGGATCCTTGGGTGGCTCATCGGTTTAGCGCCTGCCTTCAGCCCAGGGTGCGATCCTGGAGTCCCAGGACGAGTCCCACATTGGGCTCCCGGTATGGAGCCTGCTGCTCCCTCTGCCTGTGTCTCTGCCTCTCTCTCTCTCTATGTCTATCATGAATAAATAAAATATTTTAAAAAAACCTATTATATATTTATGCAACATACAATAGCAACATACATACAGCAAACACAATTTCAACATTAATTCTGGAGTTTACCACAATTAGAACTCCATTCATGAAAAGACACTGTCAAAATAAATACAGAAACAAGCTATTGACTGGGAGAAAATATTTCATATTATTTATCAGATAAAATGATATGTACCTAGAAGGAGAGCATAGCAGCAGAGTAGGAAGACCTTCAGCTTGCCTCCTCCCAGGAACTACAACTAGATAAATATTAAATGCCCCAGAAACCAACCTGAAGACTGGAAGAACAAACTCCATGACTAAAGGTAGGGAAAAGGCCACATAGAAGAAGGTAGGAAGTGCAGAGACATGGTTTAGGAGAGAAACAGATCATAACCACTGTGGTGGGAAGGGAGCTATGATCACAGAGAAGGGCAAGAGACAGATTAACACACAAGGGAGAGCAAGAGGAAAACAAATCTCCATAGCAATTGTCTCAGAAAGTCAGAGGGCTCAAATTTTTTGAGTTCTTGCAACAAGTAGGGCTTAAAGTCTAGAGTTTTAAACGTCAGTGTGATTGGCTTACATAGAGCCAGAGGCAATGAGACTGCTTTTGAGAGAAGGCAAACAACATGCAGACATACAGCATGGCAACAGTGATCTGAAGAATGCCTGGCACACACTGAAGAAGTTATTTGTTCATCTCAGTTTATCTCAGAGAGGCAGTATTTATGGACAGACTTCTCTAGGAACAAAGGAACTACAAGGTGCCATTTCCCTCTCCCACTTTTCAGAATAAGCACAGGGCCACCTACAGGAACCAGACACATTCACTGCCTAACTTGCCTATACCAAACCCCACCCTCCCATGCTCCAGTGGAACTGCCCTTCCCCATCATGCTTGCTTCAGTCCCACCTCATTGGCTCTTTCCCCTAAAAGACCAACCCAAGCCCATGCCAACACCATATCTCCCAACCCAGGAGTTTTGCTGTGTTGACAGGTCTAATTTCACAAGCTGATCAGAGCACATCTAGTTAAAACTTGCCACATTCAGGCCAGGGATCAAACACTGCCCACAACAGGCAAAGAGATGACTGGCCAAAAGGGTAAAATAGCTATGAAAAAACAGCCAAATATACACAGCACACATCTGAGACACTCCTGCAAGTGCCAGGGCCTGAGGAACAGAGGATACCACATGGCAGGGCACGACTGGACCTCTTCTGCATGAGGCCATTACCTTCAAGAACAGGGTACCTATGCGACTTTCCTAAAACACAGAAACAGGCACAGAGACTCAGAAAAAAATGTGAATACAAATTAATTTCTCCCATATGAAAGAAGGAGACAATGCCACAACTGGAGATCTAAGTGAAACAGATACAAGTAACATGTCTGACTATTTAAAGCTATGATCATAAGGATAGTCACTGAGCTTGAGAAAAGAATGGAAGACATCAGTGAGACCCTCAATACAGAAATAAAAAAGAACCAATTAGAGATCAAGAGTGCAATAAACAAGATAAGAAACATGCATGATGCAATGAATGGTAGGCTGGAAGAAGCAGAGGAATTAATTAATGGCTTAGAAGAATAATGAAAAATAAGTGAGCTAAAGAAAAGAGAGGGAAAATAATATGCAACATGTGAATAGATTTAGGGAATGCAGTAACTCCATCAAACTTAACAACATTCATACTCTAGGAGTCCCAGAAGAGAGGGAAAAGTAGGCAGAGAATTTATTTGAAGAAATAATAGCTGAAAACTTACCTAATCTGGGGTAGAAAATGAATATTCAGATCGAAGATGTACAGAGAACCCTCAACAAAATCAACAAAATCATATACACACCAAGACATATTGTAATTAAATCAGAAAAATACAGTGATAAAGAAAAAAAAATTAAAGCACCAAGACAAAAGAAGACAGTAACTTACAAGGGAAATACCCATAAGGCTATCAGGGGATTTTTCAGCAGAAATTTTTCAAGCCAGATGGAGCAGCATGATATATTCAATGTGCTGAATGGGAAATGTTTGCAGCAAAAATACTCTATCCAGCAAGACTATCACTCAGAATAGGAAAGATAAAGAGTTTCCCAGACAAAATAAACACTAAAGAAGCTGTGACCACTAAACTAGTCCTGCAAGAAATATTAAAGGGGATTCCTTGAAAAATAAAGACCAGAAGTGACAGAATGGAGGTAAAAACCATAAAAGCAGTAAAAATAAGTATTTCTATTAAAAAAAATCAGTCAAGGAAACCACAAAATAAAAGGCTCTAAAACATGGCACCATATACCTAAAACATGGATAAGAGTAAAGAATGGGATCAAACTTCAATGACAATCAACTCAATATAGATTGCTATATGTAGAAGATGTTATATACAAACCTTATAGTAACCACATATCAAAAACCACTAATAAATATGCAAAGACTACAGAGAAAGAAATCCACTTATATCATTATAGAAAACCAGCAAACCATTGGAGAACATCACAGAAAATCTTCAGTAACAACCACAAAACCAAAAAAAAAAAAAAAAAAGAAAAGCAGTAAATACCTAGCAATAATTACTTTGAATGTAAATAGGCTAAATGCTTCACTCAAAAGACATAGTGTGACAGAATGAATAAAAAAAGAAGACTCATATGTGCTGCCTATGAGAGCTTCATTTCAGACCTAAAGACAGATTACATGTTAGGGTATGGAGAAAATCTGTCATGGAAATGGATGTCAAAAGAAAGCTCAAGTAGCAATATTTACATCAGATAAAATAGACTCTAAAACAAAGACTGCAACAAGAGATAAAGAGGAACACTATATAAAAATAAAGGGAGAAACCCAACAAGTAAATTTAACAATTGTAAATATTTATGAAATGAAAAACCATTTGAAATAAATTATAAATAAATTATAAACCGTTATAAATAAATTATAAATTATTATTTATTATGAAATAAATGGAAAAACCATTTTTCCATGAAAAACCCAACATGGGGTAATGGAAATATATAAAACAGGTAATAATAAACATGAAGGGACTACTCAGTAATAATATAACAATAGCAGGGGACTTTAGCACCCCACTTACCTCCATGCACAGATCATCTAAACAGAAAATCAACAAGGAAACAAAAACTTTGAATAACATACTGGATTAAATGGATTTAACAGATACATTCAGAATATTTCATCCTAAAACAGCAGGATGCACATTCCTTTCAAGTGCACATGGAATATTCTCCAGAACAGATCACATATTAGGCCACAGAACAAATCTCAACAAATTCAAGATCAAAATCACAACATCCATATTTTCTGACCACAACACTATAAAACTAGAAATCAACCTCAAGAAAAATCTGGAAAGACCACAAATACATGGAGGGTAAAGAACATGCTATTAAACAATGAATGGTTCAACCAGGAAATAGAAAAAGAAATTTAAAAAGTACATCAAAACCAATGAAAATGAAAACGTGCCAGTTTAAAACCCCTGGAATGCAGCAAAAGCAGTTCAGAGGGAAGGTTCCAGCAATACTTCAAGAAGCAAAAAAAAATCCTCAATTTAACTTTAGACCTAAATGAGATAGAAAAAGAACAAGTAACAAAACCTAAAACCAGTATAATGAAGGAAATAATTAAGATTCAACAGAAATAAATGATACATAAACTTAAAAAAAAAAAAGGAACAGATCAATAAAACCAAGAGCTGGTTCTTTAAAAAAAAAAAAAAACAACAGATAAACATCTGTACAGACTTATCAATAAAAAAAAGAAGTCCTAGCCTCAGCAATCAGACAACAAAAAGACATTAAAGGCATTCAAATTGGCAAAGAAGTCAAACTCTCCCTCTTCGCCGATGACATGATTCTCTACATAGAAAACCCAAAAGTCTCCACCCCAAGATTGCTAGAACTCATACAGCAATTCGGTAGCGTGGCAGGATACAAAATCAATGCCCAGAAGTCAGTGGCATTTCTGTACACTAACAATGAGACTGAAGAAAGAGAAATTAAGGAGTCAATCCCATTTACAATTGCACCCAAAAGCATAAGATACCTAGGAATAAACCTAACCAAAGATGTAAAGGATCTATACCCTCAAAACTATAGAACACTTCTGAAAGAAATTGAGGAAGACACAAAGAGATGGAAAAATATTCCATGCTCATGGATTGGCAGAATTAATATTGTGAAAATGTCAATGTTACCCAGGGCAATATACACGTTTAATGCAATCCCTATCAAAATACCATGGACTTTCTTCAGAGAGTTAGAACAAATTATTTTAAGATTTGTGTGGAATCAGAAAAGACCCCGAATAGCCAGGAGAATTTTAAAAAAGAAAACCATATCTGGGGGCATCACAATGCCAGATTTCAGGTTGTACTACAAAGCTGTGGTCATCAAGACAGTGTGGTACTGGCACAAAAACAGACACATAGATCAGTGGAACAGAATAGAGAACCCAGAAGTGGACCCTGAACTTTATGGTCAACTAATATTCGATAAAGGAGGAAAGACTATCCATTGGAAGAAAGACAGTCTCTTCAATAAATGGTGCTGGGAAAATTGGACATCCACATGCAGAAGAATGAAACTAGACCACTCTCTTTCACCATACACAAAGTTAAACTCAAAATGGATGAAAGATCTAAATGTGAGACAAGATTCCATCAAAATCCTAGAGAAGAACACAGGCAACACCCTTTTTGAACTCGGCCACAGTAACTTCTTGCAAGATACATCCACGAAGGCAAAAGAAACAAAAGCAAAAGTGAACTATTGGGACTTCATCAAGATAAGAAGCTTTTGCACAGCAAAGGATACAGTCAACAAAACTCAAAGACAACCTACAGAATGGGAGAAGATATTTGCAAATGACGTATCAGATAAAGGGCTAGTTTCCAAGATCTATAAAGAACTTATTAAACTCAACACCAAAGAAACAAACAATCCAATCATGAAATGGGCAAAAGACATGAAGAGAAATCTCACAGAGGAAGACATAGACATGGCCAACATGCATATGAGAAAATGCTCTGCATCACTTGCCATCAGGGAAATACAAATCAAAACAACAATGAGATACCACCTCACACCGGTGAGAATGGGGAAAATTAACAAGGCAGGAAACAACAAATGTTGGAGAGGATGCGGAGAAAAGGGAACCCTCTTACACTGTTGGTGGGAATGTGAACTGGTGCAGCCACTCTGGAAAACTGTGTGGAGGCTCCTCAAAGAGTTAAAAATAGACCTGCCCTACGACCCAGCAATTGCACTGTTGGGGATTTACCCCAAAGATACAGATGCAGTGAAACGCCGGGACACCTGCACCCTGATGTTTCTAGCAGCAATGGCCACGATAGCCAAACTGTGGAAGGAGCCTCGGTGTCCAACGAAAGATGAATGGATAAAGATGATGTGGTTTATGTATACAATGGAATATTACTCAGCTATTAGAAATGACAAATACCCACCATTTGCTTCAACGTGGATAGAACTGGAGGGTATTATGCTGAGTGAAGTAAGTCAGTCGGAGAAGGACAAACATTATATGTTCTCATTCATTTGGGGAATATAAATAATAGTGAAAGGGAATATAAGGGAAGGGAGAAGAAATGTGTGGGAAATATCAGAAAGGGAGACAGAACGTAAAGACTGCTAACTCTGGGAAACGAACTAGGGGTGGTAGAAGGGGAGGAGGGCGGGGGGTGGGAGTGAATGGGTGACGGGCACTGGGGGTTATTCTGTATGTTAGTAAATTGAACACCAATAAAAAATAAATTAAAAAAAAAGAGAAAGGACTCATAAAATCACAAAAGAGAGGATAAATAACACCACAAAAATACAATTATAAAGAATTTTCATGAAAAAATATACAACAAATTGGACAACCTAGAAGAAAAGGATAAATTTCTGCAAAGATATAAACAGAAACAGAAAGAAACAAAAAATGTGAACGTAAGGATTACTGGTAATGAAATTGGAATCAACAATCAAGTTCTCAAGAAACAAAAGTCCAGGGTCAGATGGCTTTACAGGTGAATTCTACCAAACATTTAAACAAGGATTAATACCTAGTCTTCTCAAGCTATTTAAAAAATTATAAAAGGAAGGAAAAATTCAAAATTCATTCTAGGAGGCCAGCATTATCCTCATACCAAAATCAGACAAAGACATCACCAAAAATAAGACAACTACAGGCCATTATTACTGATGAACATAGATGCAAAAATCCTCCAAAATACTAGCAAACTGAATGCAACAATATATTTAAAAAGTCATTCACCACTATCAAGTAGGATTCATAATTGGGTTGCAAGTGTAGTTTAATATTGCAAATCAATCAATAGGATACATAACATCCATAAGAAAATTATAGGAACCATATAATAATTTCCATAGACACAAAAAAAGCATTTGATGAAATAGAACATCCATTTATGATAAGAACCTTAAATAAAATAGGTTTAGTGGAAGCATAACTCAACATATTAAAGGCCATCTATGGAAATCTATAGCTAACATCAACTTAAATAAGGAAAAAGTGAGAGCTTTTCTCCTAAGGTTAGGAACACAGGAATGAACACACTGAGCACTTTTATACAACATAATATTATAAGTCCTAGCCAAAGCAATAAAAACAACGAAAAGAAATAAAATTACCCAAATCAGAAAGGAAGAAGTAAAACTTTCACTAGGTGCAGATGACATGATGCTCTATTAGAAAACCTGAAAGACCCCACCAGAAAAAAAAAATGCTAAAACTAAAATTCTGTAAAACCATTGGATACGAAATCAATGTATAGAAATCAACTTCATTTCTCCACATCAATAATGAAGCAGAAAGAAACTAAGAAAACAATTCCATTTATAGAATAGCACCAAAAATGTTAAGAGACCTAGAAATAAACCTAACCAAAGAGATGACAGCTTTGTACTCTGAAAACTATAAAACACTAATGAAATTGAATGTCACGAGAAGACATGGAAAAATATTCAATGCTCATCAATTAGAAGAACAAATATTGTTGTTGTTCTAGATGTATAAACTACCCAAAGCAACCTACACATTTAATGAAATTCCTATCAAAATATCAACTGCATTTTTCACAGAACTAGAAAAAAATTCTAAAATTTCTATAGAACCATCAAAGACTTTGAATAACTCAAGCTGTCCTGAAAAAGAAAAGCAAAGCTGGAGACCTCACAATTCTGGGCTTTAGGTTATATTACAAAGCTGTAGTAATCAGAACAGTATGGTACTGGCACAAAAGTAGAAACATAAATCAATGGAACAGAACAGAAAATCTAGAAATGAACCCACGGTTATATGGTTAATTAATATTCGGTAAAACAGGAAATAATATCCAAGGGGAGATTCTTTTTCCACAAATGGTGTTGGGAAAACTGGACAGCTACAATGCAAAAGGATGAAACTGGACCACTTTCGTACACTATAGACAACAATAAATTCAAAATAGGTTAAATACCTAAATGTGAGATCTAAAGCCATAAGAATCCTAGTAAAGAATACACAGACAGAAACTTTTCTGACATTGGCCACAGCAACTTTTCTAGGTAGTTCTCCTAAGGCAAGGGGAAAAAAGGAAAAATAATCTATTGTGAGTATATCAAAATAAAAAGCTTCTGCACAGTGAAAGAGACAACAAAACTATAAGGCAACCTACAGAATGGGGGAAGATATTGGCAAATTACATAACCAATAAAGGGTTAGTATCCAAGGTTTTTGGTTATTGAATTGTATCAATTCAAATAATCCATTTTTAAAAAAAAAAATGGGCAGGAGACATGAACAGACATTTCTCCAAAGACTACAAACAAATGGCCAACAGACACAGCCAAAGGTGCCCAACATCACTCACCAGGGAAATGCAGATCAGAACTACAAGGAGCTATCACCTCACACCTGTCAGAATGGCTAAAATCCCCAACACATAAAACAACAGGTGTTAGATGTGGAGAAAAGGACTTTCATGCACTGTTGGTGGGAATGAAAATTAAAACTGGGCAGCCAATGTGGAGAATAGTGTGAAGGTTCCTCAAAAACGTCAAACTAGAACTACCCCATAATCCAACAATTGCACTAGTATTTCCCCAAAGAATATAAAAACACTAATTCAAAGGAATACATGCACCCTTATGTTTACAGTAGTATTATTTATAATAGCTCAATTATGGAAGCAGCAGAAGTGCCCATCAACTGATAAATGGATAAAGATACACACATTATGTATCTATAATGGTTTATTACTCAGATATCAAAAAGAATGAAATCTTGCCATCTTCAACGCCATGGAAGGAGCTAGACAGTATTATGCTAAGTGAGGTAAGTTAGTTAGAGTAAGACGAATACCATAGGATTTCTCTCATATGTGGAATTTAAGAAAGAAAATAGGTCAACTACAACAACAACAAACCCAGACTCTTTAATACAGAGAACAAACTAGAGGGGAGGTGGTTACAGAGATGGGTGAAATAGTTAAAGAGGAAGAAGAGTACACTTACCGTGATAAACACTGAATAATTTACAGAATTGTTGAATAATTATATATCTGAAACTACTGTAATACTGTACATGAAGTATACTTCACTAAAAAGGGGAAATTAAAAAAAATAAGAGGCGATCACATTCATTAGGTGTCAAAGAAACACAAATAACAAAAGTCAATACCAGCCATTGCATTATTCAAATGGCTACAACAAAAAATGCAGTTACATGTTGATGAGGAGTTAGATGTAAGTGGAACATGCATACACTGTTTGGGGGATTGTAAATTGGTACAACCACTAGGGAGAACAGTTTAACAGTATCTACTAAAACTGAGTATATGCACACATTGTAAACTGGCTGTTCCACTCCCAGATATTCATCTCAAAAAAGTTCACACTTTTGCCAAGCGGTATATAGAAAGTTGTTCATAGTAGTACTATTTCCAATAACTCGTATTAGAAACAAATGTTCTTCAACAATACAGGAGTAAATAATACCGACATGATGAATTTCTACAAAGCAGTAAAAATGAACATATTGCAATTACATGCCCCCCAATGTTTAGGTCATACCAATGATAATATGAAGTGAAAGGACACAAGCAGAAAAACAATGCATGCTCCATGATGCCATTCATAAAAAGTTCAAGAATAAATAAAACTGTCCTATGGTTTTAGGATGACAATTATCTAGAGCAGTAAGTAGATTGAGGGAGCCTCCTGACGTGCTCATAATGTTGTAGTTTTAGGTCTAGGTGTCTTTTATATGGTGGATTCACTTTAACAAAATTCATCACTTCTGTATGATCCTTAGAGGTGCTATTTTCTACATTTGTTTTATTAAGACATTTACTTTTTAAAAAAAATAGTTTTTGTTTATCAAAACAGAACATTAGAACAGAAAATGAAAAGACAAAATGGAAGAATACATTTGCAGTACATGTAACAGATCATTTTTATCAGGGAACACTTAAGAGTCCTAATGAGTGCTAAATCTAGATCATCTTCACAGGAGCCACACAATTGACTCCATTTCACTAAAGAGGAAACTGAGGCTCAGAGGGTTTCAGTGACTTTCCTCAGGTCACAAAGATAGGCTGACTCTAAAACTCATGCTCTTATGTCCTTAAGTAGTACAGTAAACTGCTGTTAGAATTAGGCAAGTCATTATGACATGTCTTTGTCATAGTTGTATAACATATATAAAGATAAGAATGATTTTTAAATGTACATTTGTACATACAGGTAAATTATTCTTTGAAGCACAAAAAGAAGCAGTCTGGTATAAGAGAGCACAAGCTTTGGAGTCAGATGGAATCCTGAACCTACCATTCACTGTCTGGTCTTGGAAAGGAAGATCTCTGAATTTTTGGTTCTCCTCCTTGTTAAAATGGCAGTGCTTTCATAAGTGTCTAGAATAGTGCTCAACACTGAGGAACGGATGAATGCTCTTAACATTACAAAAAGTGATAAATACTTACAATGAATATTCTTTTAAATATGTTAAGTCTGAAATATGTATTATTAATGTGTACTCCAGTCAGGTACATAATTAACACTGAAGCTCAGGAAATGATTTTGTTTTTCAATACATTTTCTAACATGTGGCAAAGTTTTATTGTGTAATAATAAATGGATGCATCAATTTACAAAATGCATCAACTGTACAAAAATATGCTGGGCATGTAAGCATTTATTTTTATGAAATGATTACATGTATAGCATAATATATAAATTGTTCTAAAATTATATTGATTTCAAAACAAGAATATAAATCTTAATAGCAATTTGTATCTTGTTGACTTAGTACCAGAAATGGAAAAGTGTCAGTCCATTTTCATAATATTTGAGATTTAAAAATATATATATACTCAGTCCTCAAAAACTCCAGTTTTTGGAAAGCAATTCAGGCCATCACTTTCATTTCTGGAATCAGATTTTAGTATAGAAAATTTGGACATGTTATTCCCTTCCAAATGAATTGAAGCACATATTTGTGTAACTACTTTTGAATTCATTTGCAGAGAATTATTCAAAGTGTTTATTCAGATGAATTATGCCAATTAAAAAAAAGCCAAATCTTTGATCCAATCTTTCCTAGTGAGCCAAGACAGGGATTTTCTCTCGAATGATATTAACAAGTTGGTGTCTTTCATCAGTAAGAAGCATCTCTTGGTGTACTAGGCCAACATTGTCATTTCATCTTCCTGTATTGCACCAGCCTACTACATTCACCAAAGCCTAGAATTTACTGTGACTTAAGTCACAGATTTTATTCACAATAATGACCATGTGCAGTGCTTGTTCCATTTCTAATATTTTACTCAAAAAAAATTCAGGTTAAATACTGCAGTGAAGAAAACTCTATTCAGAATTATGTCACCCTGACTTTAATCTTTATAGCCAAACCAACTTAATTAGAAGCCAATGAAAAAGAATCATCTTATGCAGTCATGCTCGACAATTTTGACTGATTTACACTAAGACCTTTCTTAACATACAAAAATAAATCATCTTTTGTTGTAGTCATTAGAGTTATTAGATCCAAAATGTCTTCGGTCACATTGTTATGGGTTGAATTATGTGTTCCCTTATGCATTATGGTCAGTCCTAAACACCGGTACCTCAGGTTGTGGTTTTGTTTGGCAACAGAGTCGTGGCAAATGTAATTGGCTATGATGAGCTCATGCTGGACTAGGATGAGTCCCAGATCCAAAATGTCTGGAAATTTGGACATAGAGGCACATGGAGGGAAAATTCCATGTGAACACTGCAGTTATACTGCCACAAGCCAAGAACTACCAGAAGTTATGAGAAAGACCTGGGAGAGATCCCTTCCTGGCACCCTCAGAAAGAGCATGACCCACTAACACCTTGATTTGAGTCTCTGGCGTAAAAAACTGTCATTCTCATTATTTAGGCCACTCAGTTTGTGATACTTTGTTGTAATAGCCCTAAGAAACTAATACATTTATAACATCTTTAGTAAGATCATTAATAAAATTAGGTAACAAGAGGTAACTGAAATGGAAGGCACCAGAAATTATTTGTCACTCAACTCCTAAGTTCCACTGCAGAGGCAAGACTAAGTGCATAATACTGCTAATTAGACTCTGTGGAAATGTTTTCTGTTTGAGACACAATTCTCTACACTGCTCAGTAAACACCATTTTTTGAACCTCCCATCTGAAAATTGTGGTATCAAATTAATATTTTTAGTTATTTTCTAATACTTTCATTATTCTATTTGCATTCAAAGATAAGTACCATTGAATTTATTATTATTTGTTCAATTTCACCTAAGTTTTAATCACGTATGTTTTCTAAAGTATAGTGTTCTTACTACAAATTTTTTCACAATGGTATTTTCAGTAAAGATACATTCTATACATTCAACAGGTAGGAATCTCCTAAACTTTCATAAAAAATAGTTTATTCCAAATTTACATGAAACATGTAGCTTACTTGGACTCTCTCTTATATGCCAACTTTCTTTTAGAAATGGAACTTTTGGTTAAGATTTTTGTAAGAAAAAAATGGTGTAAGACAAATGACATCTTGCCTCAGTGTTGGGATACAATAGGGTATAATGGAGCTTCCAGAGGATACATTCTGTATAAAGAAGCTATCAGCCACTCAACTCCAGGGACTTCTTCCTAGCATGTTGCCAGATCTGCCACTTTTAAGTGATAACAAATAAAAAAACATCATGTCTTTGGTATATTTATGGCTTCTGGAATTCTAGTTAGACATCTGAAGAGTTTGTTCCACAATATACTCATGGATACTTATACTCACAACAGCCACATTTTGTTTTGCTAGCCTGAGTCTTTTCTTCATGTTCCCATCAAGCACAATCAGAGACAAGACCCCTTCTTGAAGCAGAAAAACCAGAAACTGGAAACTCTGGATTGCATCTCCTAAGTCTCTCACCCTAGACACTCTGCTGTGGGCCACAAGCATATAAAATCCTTGTACGTGAAGATCATCTGGCGAAGCTTAAGGGTGCAAGAGCCCCACCCCTGAACCAAACCAACAGGAAGAAAGAAGCTGGTGGGGAGGGTAGGGGAGAGCAAGAGAGCACTAATGGACACCTATGCCTGATTTCCCAGAAGACTGGGAGGGAGGGAGGGAAAACTCACTGCCACCATCATGGGTTCTGGGGAAAGTAGACACAATCCTGGGCTAAAGGAAATCTAACAGGGAAACTTCAGCATGCAATTCTAGGAGGGTGAGATTCGGGGGTGGGAGGGTCATCTCCGCACCCTTATGAGGGAAGGAGACAAGGAGAGGAGGCTTTGGGAATCTCAGAGGATGGGAGGCCCCTTCAGCACCTACTCTTGAGGACCTGAAAGTCCAACCAAGGGGATATCTGAAATAATCCTCAGTCTTCTGCCCGGGTCTTGCCTGAGCACAGACCCTGATCCAGTTTGCCATACCCCAGCCTTCCTCACACCCAACTGGCTTTGCCTCATCTCAACCAGCTCTCCCCTGGTATATTCATCCTGCCTTGGGTCGTTCCTCTTCTCTAATAGGTTGCTGGGCTCATTGGGGCATAAGCATCTTTCGAATAGGTCCTTTTTTATTTTCCCTTCAGTAACTGGATGTCATCATTACTTTACCTAGATACTGAGAGAAGAAATCTTACCAGCATCAAAACCTCCTACCCCAACAGGTGATTCTACTTCTTGAAAACTTTAAGTCTCCTCTTTCCCCCTTAAATTCTCCTACCTTTTTACAGATTATCATCAATGTTCATCTGGACTATTTTTACAAGGCCTGGTAATACACTTCTTTTAACGCTAGAGTTCCCTTTCTGCACCACACACTCTATATACTTACAGAGTACAGAATACGTGAATGGTTTTAATTAAAGAATAACTGTTATTTCTTTGACTTGGCATCAAAAGCCTGACACATTTGCACGAACATTTTAGTCTAAGAATTTGTATTTTCCAGGATCTACAATATGCCAGACTCCGGAGATTGATTACTGTATGGATAAACTGTTGAACAAAACTGGTCAGATTTCATCTTCAAAAAGCTGATATTTTATCAGAATGGGATCATTATTCAATATAAACAAAAATATAAATGTAATATTAAAATACATGGTCTGGTACATAAAATCAATTCCCTATGCCTTCTTGGTCTCCCATGGCTTGGCACCTGTCCAAAATCATTTTGCCTCACCCAGTAGACCTCCTACAAGCTCCTTGGGCAGAGTTTCTCTTTCTCCTCTGTACCCTTATTTTCTTGCACAAGCCTGGGACATGATCAAAACATAGTTTTGAATCCATAACTGTTATTTATTATTGTTCTGTAATTATTTCTTCATTCTCCATATATAAATTCCTAAAGGGAAGGAAGGTGTATGCATTCTTTGCATTTTATGTTCCATGTATCTGGAATGTTGCTGAGACTATAGCAGAATCTTTATTAGTATCTGGATGCCTGGTTATTTACAACATGCTGGACCAGTTTCCCATGGTAAGAGGCAGCAGGAAGACACCTAGTTTCCTCAATAGTTTCTGTACACTACATTCCTTCAACAGTTTCTGAATACTATGCTAAAAGTTTCTTAAATTCACTATTTTTTCCTATATAATTTTAAGAGGCTGACAAAAATTATTTGTGGATATAATAAATGACTAACCTGTAAATTATTAATATTAATTATAAAATACAGATCAAGGTACATAAATCATCTCTAAATGATCAATTTTAACACAGTCGTACACTTAGTAACTTGCACATGGGGAAAATCTGATTTAGTTTTTGACTGGAATCCTCTATTCCTTCATTCAATGACTGTGTACTAACACAAGAATTTATGAGACTTTTTATATTTTTAATACATATAATTAATGATACTAATTTCCAAGTGAGAGATATAAATTGCTCATATAAAAAGTCTGATGATCATAAGTAAATCTGAGTGAAATTAAAGGATTACGAGGTCTGTTTCACACCTTTTCTTACACTATTGTGGCTTATAAACTCCAGAAATATCTCAATTCTTGTAAAATTATGTAAAATATCATAAATTTGTAAAGTCAATTAAAATTTAGTAGTGTCCTTTAGCAGATAGATACCCACCACTATACAATGAAATAAAACATGTAATACTATATAACATCTTTAGATTTCATATAAACTTAGGGGTAAAACATTGATTTATACAAAGTAATTGGCCTTTGAAAAAAATTTAGAGTGCATACTAAAAAAAATAATGGGATAAATCATTTTATCTTAATGATCTTGATAAAATTTACATATTTTCATAGTTCCAAGTATCCCTGTATATGTTATAAATTATCTGTGAATATCATTCAGTGAATCATCTCCAAGTTTTTTTTTTCATCTCCAAGTTTTAAATCATGTTCTATTCTTAGTAATAGAGTTGACATCAGTTTGAACCCACTTAAAAAAATACAACTTATTTTTCAAAGGAGAGGTAATTAGCATCAGTATCAATGTTTTGAAATCATATTAGCATTTTGGTAAGGTAACCATCGTATCTAAAAGGAAGAAAATGAAGTTTAAGAAAAACAAACAACCAGACACATTGAAAATAAGCCATTTTATAGGAGTAGTATACATTAACAAATTACACAGGATCTAGGGGTTACAAAATTCCCCAAACTAGAAATAATGCAAATAACGTTATCTACTAGATGTTAAACATGAAAGTCAATATAATGGATCAATCTAAAAACTTGACCACAAACGGACTAAAGTTCTTTTAAGATTTATTTATTTATTAGTGACAGAGAGACAGAGACAGAGACAGATATTGAGAGAGAGAGAGGCAGAGACACAAGCTGAGGGAGAAGCAGGCTCCCTGCAAGGAGCCTGATGTGGGACTTGATCCTGGATCCCGGGATCATGCCCTGGGCCAAAGGCAGACACTCAACTGCTGAGCCACCCAGGCATCCCTGGACTAAAGTTCTTAACATAAAAGAAGAAAGTAATAATTAAAAGATGCACTTGTGCTATGCTATTGCTCTCACAAACATTGTCCAGAAAGAGAATATCCTGAGAACAATTGTAAATCTACCTCTAAAAAGATGAGAGTGCCTCAGAATGATAGAGCCTAGTGTCATTACATATCCAAACTCTTGTTCTTCTGAATACAGTCTGCCAAGCAATATCTTGTTTACAATTTGGCTGACTTAGTATAAGGAGAAATTACACCTCTCAGAAATATGTTTGTAGGCATTTTCACACTGCATTGAAAAAATTAGATTTAATGTATAATTATCAGTGCCAGATAATCTTACTGAGGCCTATCAATACTTAATGATCACAAGTACTAAGAATTATACAATAAGATTATGATAAAGCACAATTAACTGAAGGTTTACCATATGCCAGATACTGTATTAAACATATTAAGACTTTAAATTCACTATCTCATTTAATCTATACACACATCATCTGGGTAAGAATTGGTCCTATTGTCCTATCTGTTTTACTGATGGGCATACTAAGTTTCAAAGCAGCTAGGACATTTGCTCAGATCCCTATTAAGTAGTAGAGCACACATGCATTTATTTACAGGTCTGTCTGGCTTTGGAGCCTGGGTTCTCAGGCTTCACTCTACTTCTAAGTAACACTACTATAGGAATGATCTCTTGACCTCACAGATCAATTTTTTTAAATTTCTACAACCAGTTTATTTGAGGAGAAAGAAGGTGTCATAGAAATTGTATCTGGCATCTTGTGGGCAATAAAATTTTGGTCTAAAGCAAGTAAACCACATTGTTATGGATAGGAGTTCTAGAAAAAAGAACATAAAAGGGGACAAAGACATGGACATATGTTTTGTTATGAATCAGTGTTGCAGAATAGTAAAAGCCAATGAATGCCCCTCTTGAATTGTAGTTCCTTGCTGTAACTGAAGCACTTTAGTCTTTATGGATGTCAGTCTATACAAGCATTAATTCAGCTTAAAAGAAAAGCATGGCAGCTTCATCTGTCTCTTGAGACACTGTATCATGACTTGGTACAGAAGCACTTTGCATTTAAAATGTTGAAAATGTTCAGAAACATTCTTTGAATGTAAGAGTTAAAAGCTTTAAACACTAGGCTAAGGTAACCAATTTAAGGCAATGAACATAGAAATACAGTAGCTGTAGCATATGCAATGCTGATGGATAATCCTGTGAATCAAAATATTTTGTTAAGAATCCAATACATCAAGAGAATTTACTAGTAAATACTCAGCAAAGGATAGGCAAATAAACATATATAAATAATTAGGTTTCTGGGTTTTCAACTTTGTAACTCAGTTGATGTCATCACTTGTGTCAGTTTTAACTCCAACAGAAATTTTTAAAAATATTATAATATTCCATTGGTCTCCCATCTCAACAGCAGCAATAAAGGACTATTATAGTTAAATTTAGATCTTCTCATCCAATTATGGATAACCAGTAATGTATCTTTGGAGAGAAGAGGCCAGGTTCTGAAAGAAAAGCAATAGTGTTCAATCTGTCTGATCTGGAGTAGAGTCTAGACGAATAAAAGGTGAAGACCTACTTCCCTAGGTTCATTACAGAGCCTGTTTCCTAAACTCACCAATGTTGTTGTACCTTGAACTAAATTAAGAAAGTGCCACAATGGTGTAACGAGAAATAGTAATAGCTTTCTACTAATGACAATCAGATCAATATTATATTTTGAGTTCCAAAAGGTACAGTGTTTGATAAATATGATTTAACATCAATGGTATTTTCCTGCTAAGAGTTTCAAATAGAATCTACTCATTTATAAAGATTAACAATACCATTACATACACATATAATAAAATAAGAAGTGGGGATGTGCTAGGTCTTCAAGGAATTCAGAATCCATTTGAAAATAAAGCATATGTAACAGAAAAACAATAATATAATAAGTAAAAATAAAGGAAGAAAGAAAAAGTATACATGCAGAAGGCAGCAAATAGTTGAAAAGGGAGATAATTTGATTCAAAACTAAAAAATTGGCAATTCACAATTGAAGAAATTAGAAGTCAACTCAGAAAGAGTTATCATGTAAGCAAAAGATTAAAGAAGCGCATATCTAACATTTTTCAAATGCCAATATGCATCAGGAACTAAGCATGAAAATGTGACCTGCTATCTTTCATGGCAAATGGCTTCCATGCTTCTATGGCAATTTAGGCTGACAGAAGTTCTACTGTGTTGTAGCTTCATGATTTGGATCATAAGGCCTCCAAAAAAAAAAGGGGGGGGGAGGCAGTGGAAGAGAATGCTGGAGGTTCTCCAGGGAAGGCAGCTCAGCACTTCTTTCTACTCAGAACCCTGTGGTCTAACCTAACAGAGATGAAGGAGTAAGAGCATCATTGTAGGAGAAAGAAGAACCAAATGGACTGGATGTGAACTGGCACTATTTGTCTACGCAAACCATGAGGAAGAAGAGTTTTTACTTTGGCAAGTGTGGAATATGTTTCAAGGAAGTCACTAGGGAATATAAAAGTCATTACAATTTAATGAAAGCATAGTCAAGTGGCACTTTAAGTCCAAATGAGAGATGATGATTCCTGATAGCTTCAGTTCTCACATGAGGTTGATTTTCAGAATGTACAAAGAGAAGAGTATGGACTCATATAGTTGGGAGTCAAAGGGGAGAAAATCATTTGAATAATCTTCTTATAAAATACCAAGTCTGAGTTAAAAGACGAGCAAAGCCAGAAGGAGCTAAAACATCGACCCAATTGATTTCAATGGCTACACCTTCTATAAGCGCCTAGACACATAAATAGGTAAATTGCAGTGAAACAGTAAGAAAAGTCATTTTCAGCATCAGCATCTTTTCTGACCAAGGGTCAACAACATCCCCAAACTCTTAAATTTAGAAATAAAATTGTCCCATTGGATGAATGGACAGTGATAAAGAAGCGGTATACTCAATGCCTACCCATATGAGCCTAACAATGACCTTTTGCTAAAACTGCCTCTCTTGAGTAATGCCTTACTTTTTGCATGACAGGCTGCTTCAAATCTCACTGCTGAAGTGCTTCATATCGGGGATGAATTTATGGTACTATTTCACAGGCTACTAAAAAGAAACAGATCACACTGGAAGTTGATGCTTATATGAACAGAGTATAGCAGCAGAAAACCCATCTTCTAAGTTAATGAAGGTAATTGTTCTAGAATTATTTTCTATTTGTATGTTGGCCTATAATATGTAAAAGAAAACTATTATTATCGTATAAAGAAGAAAAAATGAGAATAACTTGATAGCCTGAGACTCATTATGAAGTTGGAGAATAATAATCAGTATCAGTGATAGGGCTATTTTGCCCCCAATTTATTCAAAGGAATGACATCTGTTTATTAACTCGAATAATCAGCTAACAGTTAACCACATGAAACCACTTATAATGTTGACTGTCCATTGTCAGTTGACAATCACTGTCATTTCTGGACAAAGAAATAAATAAGAAACAGTATTTGGTAAAAATACAGGCTTAAGTGTTCAATTATATTTTCAGATAAAACTACTAAAAAAACAATTGCTTCAAATGAGAATGTTAAGCATTTTAGGAAACATTTGTAGTGTAAGAGCACAGATAGATCATTGAAAATGTGCTTTTGTAATTTTTTTTTTTAAGTCAGAAGGCTCTAAGCTTAGGTTTTAAAACTTTGATTTTGGATCCCTACCCTCCTTAAAATTTCCCCAACAGATGTCTGATTATTATACATCTCTAAATATATGCGGCTTTGCCATTGTAACCATGTTTAGTTTGGGTATCTGATTTCACTAATAGGTATACAGTGATGTACACCCAGTTCAGTGTGATTAACTTGTGTCTCTGCTTGACCATTAAACTGGCACCAATCTTTTCAATATTTGTAACGATAAAAACCTACAGAAGCCTCCAGATCATATATACTAAAAGTGATATGTGAGATACTAAAAACACAATAAACCAATAAAATTAGCATATGAATTTATTATTTAAAATTGATTAAATATTAATTCACTATGATTTAACCTTTAGAAATTTGTATCAAAGAATAAAAAACCTTCTGACTGACATTGGACTAAGAAGTCTGTATTATAAAGGAGTGTCCCAAAGAGGGAGTAGAGAATTTGCCTTTGTGTATCTTCCTCTCTTTCCTGTTCTCTTGTATGAGCTGCAAGTGCATCCTTTTTCCTATCTCTTTAACCTTTATCATATAATACTAAGCAACTGTAGATTTAATGGACAATTACATTAAGCAATTTTGCTAAACATCCTTCTACATCCTTCACATCTTCAAAAAGGCAGTTTTTTAAATATTCAATTGATACTGCAAAACATTTGTTTTCTGTTCCATATTTGGTGTAGTCTTGCAACAGAGTACATTATTTTTGCTTCTATTATAAGATTATGCTAGATCAACCATGGTTTTGTGTTATAGTCTTATTAAAGTTGAGCTTTAAAAAAAATCAAAGTCTTGGTCTTCTTGTTTTTCTTTCTTTAGTACTTACTGGTTTCTTATTGTGAATTTTATATTTCTTTATGTCTTCATTATCTAGCACACTTAACCCATAATAGATACAATATATTTCTGTTTAATGAAAAAGAATGAAGGGATACATAAATTTACTAAGGGTACTTACGTGGTCATTCGGATTAGTTGCAAATAGGAGGCAATTATGGCTGGTGAATTTTGAATTGAAACTCATTCTAAAGAGTCAGCAGTGCAAGTGTCATATACCCTCTTTAGGGCACAGAGTAATCTCTAAACATGTTAAGGTCTCAAGAAGTTATTTAACAGTTATTTCCTATTGAGTAATCCATTATTTGAAGATGATTTGTTCAATGGATTGTTAACAAAATAATCCCCTTTCTTATTTATTCAATTTGATGACTTGCAACTTATTAATAGGTTTGGCTCTTCTACATTCATTATAGTGATATATTAATAAAAAAATTTCATTTAAAAAAATGGCATTTACCTTAAAAGCAACAAAGTAATTTTAAGTGTTTCCAATGACTATCTAGAAATGCTCTATATGAAAATCGTGATGATATTTCAAGGAGAAAATTCAGGTTTTAAGGAAGCACAAGCACTATATGCCTTAGTTACAAACATAAGAGCATAGGAAAGTGGTTGTTGTGTAGGTCCCAAGTGTGTCTTTGCAGACTTGTTAGCCTGTGGGATCACCGAAGTCATACTAGGCTCTCTGGGTCCCTTCAGTCAAAAGATCACTCATGCTAGAATGCCACAGAAGCCCTGGCTTCATTTTGAATTTTATATTCTTTTAGATCAAAACCTGCCCCACAGAATTTTATGTTCCTTTCATTTTTTCTTGAAGTATAGGTGATACACTTTATTATGTTAGTTTTATAGGTACCATGTACAGATTCGACATTTGTATACATTACTCAATGTTTACCGTGATAAGCATAGTTACCATCTGTCTCCATACAATGTTATTACAATATTGATTGTATTCCCTATGCTGTACTTCTCACACCTGGAGGAGGGAAGTGGTGCAGGACAAAGGCAAAATAAGTCAAGAGATTTAGAATTACAAACTTCAAGTTATGAAATGAGTCCCCTCCCCTTTTTTCTTTTGTACAGTCTCTGTGGCTACTTGAACAAATTCCCTGAGGACTGTCCAAAATATTATGTTGAAGAATAAATTATCACTAAGATTCCGCTTACATATACACACACACGCTAATTAGAGATCATATTCCAGATACACTTGAGGCTTTGTTTTTAGCATCTTTTTTTTAAGTAAACATTCTTCTCTCATTTGCATTTCTAAGACACCAGAAATTTTTAAGTATGACAAGATCTAAGTTTAGATTCTATGAACATACAGCAAAATCATTTGGGAACTCAGTATTTAGACTTTGAGGGATATTGGTAATATTTATTGTGAATAGAACACAATTGATCTTTGCTAAAACCACAAAATATGCAACCGTTTTATATGTTAACAGGTACAATGTGCAGAGCATTAAGAGTTAACAACTCTAGGCCAGGTTTAAGTCAGTATTATATTCACACATCTTAGCTTTTCTTTTTCCAAAATCAATATCTGCAAATAATAAATGAGATCCCAGAGGGTTGAGTTAAGCTCCAACCACCACAGAGCAAGTCTGCAATTGGTCATTGACTCAATAATGCAGGTGAGTGCCACACTATAGAATATCTTTAACACATTGTAATAGAAAATTAATAGCTTTCAAATCAGCACCAGGATGACCCTAAGGATTACTTAATAGCTTAGGTTAGAACAATCACCCAATTCCACGACGTATAAAATGCCATAAAAACCTCAGAAAGATACAAAAGCTCCAACATCTTACTAAATTTGTTCCATGTACACTGTATGCTACTCCAACAACAAAAGGCTGCGGATATGAAAGTGTCTTGTGGAAAACCATGGACTAATAAGCCGCATTGCAGTCTTGTCCATGGTGTCAGTATGAAGTTCGTACATCACTGTACAGCAATTTACATACCAGAATCAGGAACCTGTGAATTGTGAAAATTTTTCCTTAACATAGTAAACATTAGACATTCCAGACACATCCTCATACCATCTTAACACTTTTCGAAGGAAGTTGCCCCATAAGAAGAAGCTCGTTTTATTTTTCTCTGTCATGTGACATTTCTTTCAACCATAGAGTCCAGAAGGATAACATGACTATACGTTCTGAAACTAAATTCAAGAAGGAGAGCATATAAAAGGGGGTAACGTGTGTGTGTGTATATTAGTTTACACAGCTGGAAACCAATGGCACCAATGACTAATAAGCACTCAGAGTTAAGAAACAATCCTTACTGTCCTAAAGTTGTGTCAGAAAACTTGTGAGCTGCACAGTATAAAATATGCTTCTATAAGGAGACAATAGCATGTGATAGAATAACAATTATTCATTTATCCATTTTTCAATGCCAGAGAAATCTTTGGATATAGAAAGGCCCAAAAATAAAACTTGGAGCATTTTGATTTCCACAATGAACATGTTAAAGACAGGCATAGAGTAAGCAAAGTACTTCTAAGCTTTATAAAGTTATTCTGTTTTTTTTTTTCTATCACTTGGCATTTAGAGAACAGATCAGTGCACATGTTTACAAAATTACGTCTTTTCACCTCAAAGAAAAACCACAAATAAGTCACATTGTTAAAGGAGATTTATCTCTGAATGCTTCTTATGAAGCAAAATACGTGGCGTTCATGCATATTTTTAGGTGTTGGATATAGAATCCAAATTACAACTATTTCTCAAACTCTAAGATTAGCTTTAAATTAAAAAACCAAAACAAAAAACAAAACCAAGCCAAACAGAAAACAAGACAACAAATATTATTGAGAAGGCATAGACACTAAAGGATAGTAGAGACTTACCCACAGGCTGTCAACATCCAGTCAACTGCTACAGCTAAAAGCATATGGCATTTCCCTGCAGGCTACTTGTCCTTTACTTTTCAAGGAATTTCATCATCTAATTTAACGCCACCTGCAAAGGTATGGGAAAGCAAAGAAAATCTTCCTTCCTGGTCTTTTCCTTCTAGTTCCTTCTCTTAGTGGCTTGTGTCACGCACACAAAATGGCACCTTTCTCTCAATGCAGAAGCAGGCTTTATATACCAAGCATGTGTTTGTGAGTATGCCACAAAACACCGGTTCCTTATCATGCGCTTGTTAGCTTGTCCAATCTATGGCAATCACTTCAGTCCCAGGGGTTGAAAGACACAACAGGCAGGGAAAAAGGGAAGCAAAAGCTGAAGAAAGATCAATACTGCACTGTGAAACAAGAAGTGTAGGCTATTTACTTTTCATTGATCTGATGATGCAGGAGAAACACCTCAAACTGGCATTAAATTGAAGGAATACATCTTCTGTGTGTGTGTGTGTGTGTGTGTACGTGTGTGTGTGTGTGTGTGTTTACCTCAAGGTCAGGAAGAAGCAAAAAAGAAATTAGAACAAACAGAAACTAATCACAGGAGTACAATAAAACTATTAATCCACATTACAGACCCGGATAGCAACATAATTAAATTTCAGGTTGAATGAGAATCACGATGAAACAGATAGTATCGGTTTTTCTTTTTTTTAAGTTGTTTTAACTCGTACAGAGAACTACAAAACAATAGTAGATGAGAACTGAATCCGACCAACATTTAATGCCTAGCTGGAGGCCCAGCAAGTATTTAGCAATAATTACAAAGCAAAATAAATGTCCAGAGACTAATTAGAAATAAGTTCTATTCCAGACACACAAAGAAGTACTGTTCCTAGGTTTTAAAGATCCCTCAAAAATATCAAAATTGTTTTCAGAGGGTCTAGCCTAAAATTCCTTGCCATTTTTCTTTGAGTTTTGAAAACTCTAATATATTTGGATAGAAGGTATACTTATATACATGCAAACAAGCTGTCAACTAAAACATTTCACTCCTACAGTGATAAGCCATGACGGGCCTTAAGACTAACTGGATGTATCCCTTGACATCAATGTTGTAAGAAAAGAATTCTGAGCTTTTATTCATTTCTCTGTCCATTCATTCATTCCCATGAGTTTCTGTGGGGGTCACCACATGCCTACACGTACACACAGATATTTAACAGATAGGTTTTCATTATGGTTTTCTAGAACATTATTATTTTATCTGGGTCAAGATTTCAAAACTGGAGAAGTTGGGGTATACAAGTTAAATTTTAACGTTTTGAGTTATATACTATAGGTTTCTTGTTTTGTGGTTACCTTGAGGCTTACATAAAACATCTTAGAGCTTTAAGGGCCTATTTTAAAACACTAACTTTGATCTCACAAAAAACATTTGTCTTTTTACTCCCCTCACCCATGTTTTATGTTTTTGATGTCACAATCTACTTCTTATATTGTGTATCCATTAATAAATTATTATAACGATACTTTTAATGCTTTTGTCTTTTCATCTTTACAATAAGTTAAGTGATTTATACACTGCCATTGCAGTTTTAAAGTATTCTGGATTGGACTACATCCGTACTATTGCCAATGTGTTTTCTGTCTGTGTCTGTTTTCATGTTACTCATTACCATTATTTCACTTCATTTCAGCTTGAAAAGATCCCTTTTTCTAGCTTTTCTTACAAGGCAGGTCTAATGGTAAAGAATTCCTGTAGCTTCCTTTTGACTGGTTAAGCCTGCCTGTCTCCTTCATTTCTAGGGACAGCTATACCCGTTAAGGTATTTTTGGTTGGCAGTTTTGGTCTTTGAACAATTTGAATTTATCCCCTCACTCTCTCCTGACCTGCAAGGCGTCTGCCAAGAAGTCCATTAACAGCCTTGTTGGGGACAACCTAGTATGAAATGAGGTGTTTGATTTTTTCCCATCTTGATGCTTTCATAATTTACTGGCCTTTGATTTTTTTAAAAAAAGATTTTATTTATTCATGAGGGACATAGAGAGGGAGGCAGAGACATAGGCAAAGGGAGAAGTAGGCTCCCCATGGGGAGCCTGATACAAGACTTGATCCCAGGACCTCAGTATCATGACCTGAGCCAAAGGCAGATGCTCAACCACTGAGCCACCCAGGTACCCATCTTTAATTTTTGACAGTTTTATCATAATGTCGTTCGATGCACTCCTCTTTTGACTTAATCTGCATTGGGACTTATGAGTTTTGTGTACAATACCTGGATACCTGTATTTCTCCCCAGATTTGAAAAATTTTCAGTTTCATCAATACTTCACGATGTATGCATATATCAAATCATGTTGTACACCTAAATACTTTTTTTCAAGGATGCCTCAATAAAGCTTGGGGGGAAAAATAAGTAATCCAGGTGATCGATAAAAATAATGAATAAAATCCACCAATATTGGATTGAGTCATCCAATAGAGAAATTATTTCTCTGTACTATGAATTCATGTGTTTTAATATTTAATCACAGTTGTGAGGCATGTACACTCTATGAAAAATATCCCGCTTTGAATTTGCTAAGTGAGGACCTTGACCATCTTAGAAGATGTGAATGACAAGAACACAGGAAGAAACAGGCAGGACAACCATGTAATTTTGCCAAAAAGACAAGGGCATTATTCTTGTTTACTAGAATAGTGTTGCTTCACTCTCATCAAGTTTGTCACAACATGATTTTAAAAGACCCAAATTTCTCAATAGTGGCTGTTTATTTCTCTTTTATCCACAGCCAAAGATAATACCTTCTTTAAAATTTATTTTATTCAGAGAAACTATAGTGAAGTTATACTTCAGCATTCCATTTTCTAAAATTTCACCTAAGTTTCCTTAAAGTCATAAAATACATGGGATTTTTTTTTCTGTTAGTGCATCTTAACACTAAGACTCAAATTCTACATTTAAAATTATTAATGAGGGATGCCTGGGTGGCTCAGTGGTTGAGTATCTGCCTTTGGCTCAGGTCATGAACCCAGGGTCCTGGGATCGAGTCTCACATCAGGCTCCCCGCAGGGAGTCTGCTTCTCCCTCTGCCTGGGTCTCTGCCTCTCTCTGTGTGTCTCTCATGAATAAATAAAATCTTTAAAAAATTAAAAAAAATAAATTCAAAAATAAAAATCTTAATGACGGGGTGCTTGGGTAGCTCATTTGGTTAACTATCAAACTCTTGATTTAAGCTCAGTTCACAATCTCAGGGTCCACTGGGCTCTACCCTAAGCATCAAGTCGTCTTGAGATTCTCTCTCTCCTTCCCCCTCCCCTTCCTCATTGTTCTCACTCTCTAAAGTAATTAATTTTTTTTAAAACAATCTTAATGACAATTCAGAATGTAATCATTTCTAGAGATTCTAGGATTTTGTCTATTTTAAACAAACTGATTTTTTTATTTAAAATCATTTCTATCATTACTGAGTATTCAAAATATGAACAAGTCTAAAAACAGATATACCTATTTGTGAAAGCCATAAATACGTGAAACAAAAAAACTACTGTCTTATTTGCTATGGACATCTCAAGCATTTTTTTGGATTTTAATCATTTTTGGAAAGATATTTCAATGTTCTTATAAAATCCTAATATTGTTCCTACTCTATTACAAGGAAATTGAAGAGATTTCTCCTTTATTGGCTTTCCTTCTCATCTCCCTTCCCTTTTTCTTCCCTGACTCCTATTTTAAGGAAATATTTATTAAAAGTTAGAGTCCCTTAAAACTGGCTATCATTTTAACTTTTATTTAAATGTTGATTTATCCAAATTTAGTAATTGAACAAATGAAAAGATAAAGCTTTATGAACTTTTTTTTTTTTTCAATTGAAGACACAAGAACTACATTGTGAAGTTCAAGCTACCTGGGAATGGAGTGTGGACTGACTTTTTATAAGACATAAACCTGTTTGTATTTGAGGTTTTTATACAACTTCTCTTTCATTTGAGTGACTTCATGGATATATCAGTATTTTGCTTATTTGGGCAGAAGTCCAGAAATCTTTTCCACTAGGTTAATTTGCTTAGAGCATAGTTGGCCAGGAACAAACTTGATGTTTGTAGCAAGAATGGTACTCTCAAAATGCATCCCAGTCCAGACTTACCCTTAGAAACTAAAACTAATCATGGTGAGGAAGGACAAGTGGCAAAACAAGGTTACAATGATTTCTTAGGTGGAATGTAGTAAGTAGTTGTGGTTTCACAATAGATTTTCCATCTTACCATAATTCACTTGGTGGGGTAATAGCTGACAAGCTTTTCTTTTGTTACATAATCAAAAATTATTCAATGTTTGAATCTCAAGAGAATTAAGGAAGAATTTATCATTCCATCTACGTAAGATAGATTATTCATTACCATCTTTATTTCTGAAACATTATCTCTACAGATTTGAAGAGTTTTAAAGAATTTGCATAACTTTTGTAATCTTGGTTTTCTTATAAAACATTTTAAAAATGAAAGCATTTTGTTTTGAATTTTTTAAAAAATATATCTTCAGTGTCATTTAAAAAGAATCTTAAGATTTACTTATACTATATGAATCTCAAGATACAAAAATATAGTATGTTTATTATTCTCAATCTCTACATGCTTAAGATTTATTGATTAATGAGCTGTTTAAAGTATATTAAAATATTAAAGTACCTGTAAGAATATAATTATTTCTTTTAAAAAAATTACCAGGAAATGTGAATTGAAATGAATTATAGATTAGTATTTTTGAGGTCATTCCTATGGTACATTTCCTAACATGACATAGACTATGATACCAATTCTTGGTCATATTTAATTACCTAACTGAAGTATTATATACATTAATTCCACATAGGATTGCAGGATCTTTAAACAGTAAGTTATTTCTAGGTCACTTTGGCAATGGTCAAAATCTTCAGGCAAGAAGGAATCAGAATGTTTCTGAGATAAAAGATCATTAGGCAGTACCTTTATTAAATTTAACATTGAACATAGTATATATTCCCTGGGTATCATTATTACTCTTTGAGTGGTAAAAACAATAAAATTATTTAATAGATAGTTTTTTAAGGATTTATTTCAGAGAGAGTGTATGCATGAGTACGGGGGACAGAGGGAGAAGCAGACTCTCCACTGATTAGGGATCTTGACATGTTAGGGCTCAATCCCAGGACCATGGGATAATGATCTGAGCCAAAGGCAGATGCTTAACTGACTGAGCCACCCAGGTGTCCCATTAATGGATAATATTTGCACATATTTCTACTTTTTATTCTTAACTTACCCCAAACATAAAACTCCCTAAAATGGGTCAACTCTGTTCATAATCATGTCATAAACTGTTGTCAAACCAAATCTTTTTAAGTATTTCCCAGCAAATACTGGATTTCTAATTTTTATTTAACAGAATATTTTTTATGGTCTTACAATGTGTAATGACGTGATGAAATAAACCATGTTCTTAGAAGAATTCAAGATAACCACAAAAAATTGAAATGTTATGTAATTATTCATTAATTATATAGTTTTCAAAGTTTTTGTCATCTGTCCATTAAAACTGTCCATGACAGCTCATCTCAATCCAGACAGCAGGTTACTGAGCAAGGGGTAACTGCACTAATAACTCATCACTAGATTGCTACTCAAAGTTCTAGGAAATGGCTCATTATCTTTCATTGCCTAAAATCTCTGTGTAAAGGAAAGAATAAAGATGCACTTTTTATAATTTACCATTTCCTTGCTATTTTCTATTTAAACGTTGACATGTAGCTTTTGAGGGATTCATCTTGACATACCTGTCAAGCTTGACTTTTTCATTTTTAATAAGGTGAATAATAGGTGATAAAGGTTGATTAGATATGAACCTGGAGATGCATTTTATTAAATTTTGCTACATTTTATATATAAGCATACAATCTATTTTTTGTCATTTAAAATTCATATGAAAAGATTGTATTGCTTCCCTAGAATTTGAAACTTAATATATTTTAAGATGTGTCACATTGGATCAAAAAGAGAATGACCTTCAAAGTCAAGGTGATCTCTTCCAAAGTAAATATACAAATTGAAAATTATAAAATTATTCGCTGTCAAGTCTTTCAAATTAGAAAATAGATTTTTGCCTGTAAGATTAAAAGTCTTAATTTAGATTTTTCTAATATAAGAGTTTATAAGCCCTGAAAATTCTATGAGTTCAGAATTTGTAATTCTTGAGTATTTAAGTAAGATCCAGGATGCTGATAACATATTTAAATGTTTTTCATAAACCACTTTTTAAAGTGAATCAATGAAATTTAATTTCTCCTTCTACAAGCTTTTTATCTGATCCTTTAATTGAAACACTTTTACTTCCGGAAGCCAACTCTTTATGATATCTTCCTTAGTACCTAAGTAGATAGAAAGCATTAATCAAATCCCTGAGGCCTGAATATAACTTGAAAAGACACTGGCCATTATCCTGGTATAAATAAAACTATGGAACTCTACTCTTACTCCCAGAGAATGGGAAATAATAAAGTCCTAAATCTAGAGTTAGATGCTGCAAAGGCTAATTTTATTAGAGAAGAAAATCAAAGACTTAAGAAAAAATTCTTACTCCTCAGATGAGAAAGGAAATTATAGAAAGATTGTAAAAGGGGAACAAAAAAGAAACAGACCAAAGAACTGTTTGTTAAGAGTGTTTTTTTTAAAATAATAAGGACAACTAATATTAAAATTGACGTTTCTATTGTTGTAATATAAGCTCACTGTTGCCCCAAGCTCAGTAAATTCTGCTATTTATCTAAGTGTCTACAGAGAATCTATATGTTTTTAAATTATGGGAAGAGAAAATATTCTACATTATGTTCAACAAAGGGTAGAAGAAAGATAGTAAAATTGAACAACAAAAATAAATCTGTAAAGAGATTCTACTGCCACACAGTTTGGAGTTATTAGGCACGAAGTTTCAACTGAATTTTATGAAGGCCTTAATAGGCTTTCTGATAACAACTAACACAGAAACAAAAAGATAATCGGTAACTCTACAGTCAATAGCCATGAATATGAATGCACTATGAGATTTTAGTTTTATTCTCATGAGAAGAACATAGTCACAGTGAGACCTCTGACCCCCGATTTCTAAGAAGGATACGGATTTTCACTTTCATAGGTTATGGGACAGAAATCTGCAAAGGCAAGAACGTTAAGTGTGGTATAGATTTCAGCGCCCATTCACGTCTGAGTCCTCTTTCCTTTCCATTAAAAGAGATGTATTTGTTTGTCCCTTTACAGAAAACTAGAGCCATGCTACAAGTGATTGGTTCTGGCCACTGGGCTGTGAAAAGGAAGAGTTGTGTGCATCATCTATGAGTAGAAGCATTTTGTCACTGTGTGAGACCCTTCAGCTCTCTCTTTCCTTCTCATGACAACCTTTGAGGATACATATTCCAGACAGCAGAAATCTAACATGGTGGGAACTCAGATCATCCTAGATTATACTTAGCTGTTCTAAGACAGTTTCCCTGGAAACTCACCCAGGCCTGCTACGGACTTTGCAGGAACAAGAAATAAATTTTATTGTCTGAAGCCACCAATTTTAGGGTGGTTTGTTATTACTAATTACTTCAGTTTATTCTAATGAATAAATTAATAACTCAAGTTGGAAGCTTCTAAAACAAATTACTAAAACATATATCCTTGCTTTAGTGATAGAACGGAAAAGACCAGTATTGTGGCAATCTGGTAAAATGGTCATCTTTCTACTATTTGCAGGAAGAAACATGATTCAGATGCTCTATCATGAATCTAATGATCATGTAGCACTAGGAAAAGAGTTTGAAAAAGTGGATGTCACTTATCTGAATTATTGCTGCTATCTGCTTTTTCCAGTATATTATTTTAAAAATTGGTAACGTAAGATTTGACTAATTTTCAAGTTAAAATGACGAAAGTGAAGAGACTCAAGAAACTTTGCCATTTGTTATGTGGCACTACCAATTGCTCTAAAATCACAAACACTAGGAATGTAAAGTTAAGAAGCATGTTAACTGATAACGGTAATTAAAAGTAGCTTTTGCAACAAAGAGAGAAGATATGGTCTTCATAACTCCTATTAACATTTTTCAAAAATTAAGGAGACTCGGGGCAAAGATTACATTATAGATGTGGTAAACAGTAATTCTTTTTATTGGATATAATAACTCAGAGGAAATATCCTTTGAAGAGCTGCTATTTATTAAATAAAAAGCATACTAAGTTATTAAGAGAGATAAGCTGCCAA
This sequence comes from Canis lupus baileyi, assembly GCF_048164855.1. Classification (NCBI taxonomy): domain Eukaryota; kingdom Metazoa; phylum Chordata; class Mammalia; order Carnivora; family Canidae; genus Canis; species Canis lupus. Next base: position 18,170,584 of record NC_132839.1, read on the forward strand.
AAAACCCATAAAACTGGACTAAAATTGCCTGAGTTTAAAACCTTGGTTCCCCAAACATTTTAGGAACAGTCAGACTACTACTCAGCCCCAAAAGGGACATGTTCTTCATCTCCCATTTGAAGATATGAATAAGAATGACAATGGAAAAGGAAAATCTCTCCAGAGGAGCCAATAGTCACATAGAAAAATGAACAAGAGAGTTCCTCAAAGAGGGCAAAAAAGATGTGTAAGCCGTTAAATCAAGCAAGAAATGTTAACATTTTTAGATGGAAAGAGTAAGACAAAGATATGTTATGCCAGGAAAATACCTATTTTAGCACTGAGGTTAACTCTGAATTTTACACTGATCAGTGCTCATTCAATCTACAAAATCTTCATTCCAGAAGCAGACAGAATTAAAAGTACACAGTTTAACATTTTAATGGGGAAGCATTTATTTAATGTATATGAAGTCAATGTGAAAGTTTTACCAACAATAATTTGTTGAAAATATTTTTATCAAAGCCCAAATCAAAATTAGACAAAAGCAGTTAGAAAAAAGTTAGTGGTTTTGTGACTTAACAAGTAATCCTCTGCAGTCTTCTTTGGCTAAGAAAGACCCTAAGAAGAACTGAATGATCTCATTCAGATGTTATTTGGATATACTAAGAGAGACTAATGGAAGAGAAGAGGAAAAAAGGAGAGAGAAAAAAAACCCTTACTCTACATTGGTAAGCTGAGGACATGATGGCCTTCAGTGTGCTCCACCTGCAGAATCTGACTTTTTCCACACCCTACTCCCCACCTAACCTTTGAATTCCTGCAAAATGGAAGTTATCTGGATAACTGGTAATGAATATTAGAAGTCAGATAAAGGTGGGCACCTTGGAGAGGTAACCAAATGAGTTACAGAGACTCAGGGAATAAACGAGAAGGGGTGATAAAGGAGAAAATAAATGATAAATAAGTCTGTGACTTTGTTTTTTAAGATTTTGTTTATTTATTCATGAGACACACAGAGAGAGAGAGAGAGAGGGAGAGAGAGAGAGAGCAGAGACATAGGCAGAGGGAGAAGCAGGCTCCATGCAAAAACCCAATGTGGGACTCAATCCTGGGACTCCCAGATCATGCCCTGAGCCAAAGGTAGATGCTCAACCACTGAGCCACCCAGCCGTCCCTGTCTGTGACTTTGTATTTAAGGGGGGGGGGGCAGGTAAGAAGAAGAAGAAGAAGAACTAGGTAGTGACAGGGTAATTTGCATTGAATAGAATTAAGGAAAATGCTCTGGAACCCTAACTCCAAGAGGACTCTCTGGGTTGGAAAATATAACTTGAATAAGAAGTAACTGGCCGTTAGCACATTCCTTTTGATCTCTTTTGGGTCTCCAATTGGATATTTTAAGAAATTTTTAATAGTATATTTTACAGTTCACTTTACAACTTAAGGCAAAATACTTGATTTCCAAATTTAAAAAAAGAGAAAAAGCATTTTGTGATGTGATTTACAAATTTAAGGAGACAGATGAAATGAGAAATGAAGCTTCTGATTTGAAATAATGAGTTGTATTTTTAAGAGTAGTTTGAACATTAAAGTAACTAAGGTTATGGAATGATGGGAAAAATGATGTTTTAACTTGTTTTCTCTTTTCATAATCTATGTCAAATATAGAAACCAAGTCCTTATTTCAAACTCACATAAACTATTCATTTCCTCATTTGTTATTCTAGCTTCCCACTCTGTTCTATCTAGCCATCTACTTTGACTAAACTCTTATAAATGTTCTATTTCCTCCACTAAGTCCTACCAAGATTCACATTTACTGGCTTTGATATGCAAAAATACTCTCTAAAATAGAAGGATTAAAATGCCCTTAATATGATGTCGCTTACTTTATTTACATAAAAATTTGGCTCCCATTGTTTATCTTGTAATAGACAACTTTCCCTCAGTTTGTTCCAATATGTCCAATTGGCCAAAAAAAAAAAAAATCACATTGCTTCCATAACAAATGCTTAACTAAATAGTAATAATATGCATAAGTATACATTATTAATAAGTTTGTAACTTATAAGCATAATTTTCTGTTATTCTCTCTGTCTTCTATTAGCCTTTAAGGTGCTCTAAGGTCTAACTGAGCCTCTGGAAAACCATGATCACTTGGGTAAGTCTCTTATTTTTTTAGTAATAAAACTGAGTCCAAAAATATGTTATCTCTGCCATGTGACTTTGGTTTGGCTCTAGACAACTTTTGACAGTTGACTTGTTCACCCACAACACACACACACACACACACACACACACACACACACACAAACCCGTCAATTAAAAATATTTAAAAGACAACTGGCAATGTATATTTCATCGATAAGTACTTTGATTTTTAATCTTGATAAGCTCAGAAGTGATTAACCGGGTGTTAGTCTATTCATTCTAATACTTTCTATTTTCAGAATTAGAAATAGATGGTTTTAAAACAAATACACTACTTCTGGTTATTTATTTTCTTCTAAGAAAATTAAGAGCAAAAGTCAAATTTAAAAATCAAAGTACAAGGGACTGGGATGCCTGGGTGGCTCAGCAGTTGAGCATCCACCTTTGGCTCAAAGGTGTGATCCCACGGTCCCAGGATCAAGTCCCACATCGGGCTCCCTGCGTGGAGCCTGCTTCTCCCTCTGCCTATGTCTCTGCCTCTCTCTCTGTGTCTCTCATGAATAAATCTTAAAAACAAAACAAAAACAAACAAACAAAAAAACCCACAAAGCACAAGGGATGTCTGGGTGGCTCAGTGGTGGAGCATCTACCTTTGGCTCATGGCATCATCTGGGTCCCAAGATTGAGTCCCCCATCAGGATCCCTAAGGGGAGCCTGCTTCTCCCTTTGCCTATGTCTTTGTGTCTCTCATGAGTAAATAAATAAAATCTTACAATAAAATAAAATAAAACCACAAGATTTGACAGGAAATGAATTGGAAAAACTAGTTATTATGCCTAAATATCACTTTCCCATTTAGAGATTCTTAATGCTTTATTTAGTGTTAATTGCTAATTTAGTATACCTCTGTAAGAGAAATGTTAACATTTTTTAAGACATAAACTATCAACTAGACCAGATACTTATGAAAACATTTCATTTTCAAAATGTGACTATTATATAGGTAGGATCTGAACCTATCATCATTAATCAATAAATACTTTGCTTTATTATGTGATGCAATTAAGAGAACACTGCTACCACATTTTTTCCTATATTCATCTTCATCTTGGTGACTGGGCAGCCAGAAAACAAGGAGGACTGGGACCATAACTTTGAATTTAAATTTATCATCAGGATGGGATGAATGCAGACAGAATGATAAACAATCCATTTCAAATATGATTTGGACTAGAATATAATTATCTCTAGCTCTAGAAAGCAGGAATTGAGTTTGAAGCTTTGCAGTAGATAAAATTGTGTAGGAAAACAAAGCTCAAAGCTTTATGAGAATTTTAAGGCAGGCTTAGAGAACACCAAGAGTGACAGATATGGAGAGCCGCCTACGTAATATACATTTTAATATGTCTTAATAAGAAAAGCCACAATCTTATTTAGACTTGGTGCCTAAATAATCCTTACTTCTCCAGATTAGTATTTCTAGAGGATACATGGGATACATTTCTGGATTCTGTAATACACGAATCTCCCTCTTCTGGTCTCCCCTTTTTATTTGATTTCTACTTGACTTACATATAGAATTCTCAGATATGAAAGAGCCATCTTGTGCCTTTCCTAACAGAGGCCTCAGTTGACAGTATCAATCACCAGATTTATGAGTAAATAGACCTTCAGATGAATTTAACATTCAGCCTAGGAGTTTTCCAGCTGAGACCCCAGACACTGCAAATCAGAAATAAGCTATAGCCTTTATACCCTGTCTCGTTTTGTGACTCACTCAAGGCATCATCATAACGCACGGGTGTTTTTTAATATTAGATTTGGGATAATTTCTTACATAGCCACAATAACTGGAACAGTAAGTTCTTGAATACACATTTTAGGTAAATAGAAATAATATAGCTTTGGGAAGAAAATGAATACTTAATAGATCTTTAAAAGACTGTTCACAAGAAAAGTCCTTATTCAAGCTAAATAATATTTGAAAGCTTTGTCTTAATGCATTAGAAATATTGATGCAAGTGTACTTAAATTTTCTTGAAGCTATGTATTATCTAGATTTAAAACCTACAATTTCAAAGATACTAGTTTCATTTAATTAAAAAAAAAAGTGCTTTTGGTTAGCGATCACTCATTTGAACACATATTTGGAATCACATAGAAAATATAAAGGACTACATAAATAAAATTTACTAAACAATTTCATAAAATATTTTCTCAGTATTTTGGGAGAAAACACCAAAATCTTTGTTACACAGTAGGTATGGGAGTAAATCTTCACATGACATTTCATTAATTATGGTTGTAGAGGAAGATAGATCAAAACATAGCATTTCCACAGCTTTGTAGAATATACAATCCGTACATTGCATGTCACCACAAATTAAGAATCATACATAGAAGCCTGAGATATGAAAGGTGCACCTGTATGTATGACTCCTCACAATGGAGATTATTTTCTAACCTTTTGCTTTATCTTTTCCTACAAGGGCCCTTTTCTTCTGGCTAATATCCAAATGTATGTACCAAATATGTTTCTGTATCACCTCTACCATGTAATCAAAAGTTCAGACAAATTAAATGGAAAAATTTTCCCACAAAAAAGGGAAAAAATTCTTTAAACAAGTAGAAATATTAAATGGTTGTCTAATTTTTGTAAGTACTTTTAATGAGATTATTTGATTTACTTTTTCATTAGTTACAGAAACCTAAACCATAAAGACAACACATTTTGGAAAAAAAAGTTTTCGGGATCCCTGGATGGCGCAGCAGTTTAGCGCCTGCCTTTGGCCCAGGGCGCGATCCTGGAGATCCGGAATCGAATCCCATGTCGGGCTCCTGGTGCATGGAGCCTGCTTCTCCCTCTGCCTATGTCTCTGCCTCTCTCTCTCTCTCTGTGACTATTGTAAAAAAAAAAAAAAAAAAAAAAAAGAAAGTTTTCAAAAAGTCATGCTACTTTTTAAGTTTTCATTTAAATCCCACTTATTTAACATACAGTGTAGAATTAGTTTCAGGTGTACAATTCAGTGATTTACCAGTACCATACATCACCTGGTGTTCATCACAAGTGCACTATTTAAATGATAAGTGCACACACACACACACACACACACACAAAATAGTATCAGGAAAAAAATCTAAATTATGCCTGATTTAATGGACCAAATACGGTTGAGATTATCAGTAAGGACTATTTTTTTTTATAATAAGGAAAAAGAGGTATGATTTTTACATAGTAGTTACATATCAAACTAACATTATCTATATTCAGTTTTGCAAATTTTATAAAATTATTAACTTGAAGAAATGTATTTTTTGCTTGAGCTTTCATCTCATACTAAATGCACATAAAGTTTACAAATTGAAGACAAAAGAGTTTGTCTTCTGCTGTGCCTTAAAAGAATTGCTGTCTGAAAAAAGGGAACAAGAGTCTAAACTTCTGATAAGTAAACTCCTGTGTTATTTCTTATAGGTGAACATTAACAGGGTGTCTCAAAAATCTTATTACTAATGCCAAGAGCCGTATTTAAATGCTGAGACAATCAACAACAAAGACAAGTGCATTGTATTTGGTAAACCATCATTGTAATTCTAACCTTCAAACACAAGTTAAAATTTAACAAGATATGAAAATACAGATAGTTATCTTTGCAGTAACTTTCAGCTGCAGATGGAAAAAGGAGAGAAAAGCTCAGTAACTTTGACTTATCACATTCAATTTCATTAATTTGCTTCAGATACAAGTCAGAATTGCTAAGAATGTCTTTAAAATATATCATTATGTAGGAGAAATGTTTGTTGAAATGGAAATCAATGCACGAAATATTAACAAGAGTGAAACAAAATTTCCTTCTTCAGAGAAGCAACATGGAAAGTCACAGCAATAAAAGAACATGGATAAAAATAATCTCAGTCAGTTAAACTAAATGTATTATTACTTTCTATACCCCAAATAGTACTTTAAATAAGTAATAGCTGAAAATTTGAACAGAAATAAAGTCAAAATCTTTATCAACCAGGATTTAAGATACTAAAATGGCAAGATTAGTATTGACGATTAACTGAAAATAAGAGAGGTAAAAATATCCTTTAATCCACTTTGAGGTAATTCCGACAAATGAGCCAATACTACTTCATCTATACATAAAACAAGGAGGCAAAAATAGTTTGCCTGAAGTGAAAGTTAATTAAAGATATACAGGCTGTTTCTAATTACATTTAAATTTATTTACTTCTACTTTCTCCTCTTGATCAATTTACTTGATAAGAATTGCTCAACATGAGGGTGTATGAAACAGAAGTAATTTGTAGATCTATGACATGTGCTCTTAAAAACCAGATGCATTTAGACAAGCAAGAAATAAAACTGGAAGTTGTACATTGGACATAATTAGGTGGCTGAAGATATTCTACAAACTTTGGCCAAGAGTCCTTAGGATTCCAATTCAAATGGTTAACTGAAATGGAGTGAGAAGTTTTGTTCAGGCAAAGAATGAATTTAGTCACAATTCAGGCAAGAAAAACCAATCTGGAAGATACAGTGGAGAAAGTGTAACTTTAAAAATTTGTTTCTTAATCAAACGTACCTTCAAGATAAAAAAATATATATATATGAGATCTCTTACTTACACACCAATACATTAATTCTATTTTTTTGTCTCAGTAAAAAAAAAAAAAATGTAGTTTGGATGCTTCTGATTTCTAGTCTGTCACTGTAAAGAGCTTACAAGTTGCCACTCCATCCTATGTCAGGTAAAACACTAAACAAAAAAGATCAACAAATTTCCCTGATCTGTCAGAGTAATGAGGTTATAAAGCAAAGTGCACCAAAGTTGGAAAGATAGACCTAATCCAAAAACTTACTGGAGGGTCACCTGGGTGGCTCAGTTGGTTGATCCCATTGTCCTGGGATAGAGCCCCATGATGTCAGGCTCTCTGCTCAGCGGGAGCCTGCTTCTCCCTCTCCCCCTGCCCCTCCCCCTGCTTGTGTGCTCCCTCCTCTCCTCTTTCCCTTCTCTCTCTCAAATAAATAAATCTTTAAAAAAATATATTGGAGCATAAACTGTAGAACAGAAACCACTCCTAGTTTAGGAAAACCTAAACTATAGTTGACCAATTGCTGGATCTTCAATGTGGACAAATCAGTCAAAAATTCCAAGGTGATAGAGTCAGTGGAGGGGCCTCCATCCTCCTGTGAATCTTAACTTCCAGGTGTTTGATCAGATATTTACAGTTACAGTCAGAAAAATTCCCCCATACTTCTAGCAGGGAAAAGAGAAAGTAACCTTTCTGAGATATGCTGTAGCATTCTGCTCTTAACCAAATACCCCACTCCCAGAAGAAGCTGTTTTACCAACACCTAACCTACCTGGGAGAAGGGAAGTACTCAAGAAAAAACTGAGAAGAACTGATTAAGTTCTTGGGACCCCTGGGTGGCTCAGTGGTTGAGTGTAGCTTTGGCTTAGGTTGTGATCCTGGGGTCTGGGGATCGAGTCCCACATCAGGCTCCCTTCAGGAAGCCTGGTTCTTCCTCTGCCTACATCTCTCCCTCTGTATGTCTGTAATGAACAAATAAATTAAAAATCTTAAAGAGAGAGAGAAAGAGAGAGAGAGAGAACTGATTAAGTTCATAGTTCAAGAGAAAATGCTCATCCAAAACTGAGACCTAATCATACGACTATAAAATGTGTCCTCTTCCCCATACCAGCCCAACCACTAAAGACCTATTCACTTGAGTTCCTTTCACCTAGTACAGCAAATCTAAATTTCAACAACAAAAAAATTACAGAGTATACAAGGGGCACCTGGATGGCTCTGTGGGTTAAGAGTCCCACTCTCGATTTTGACTCAGGTCACAACCTTGGTGTCATGGGATCAAGCCCCATGTCAGGCTCTACACTGGGCATGGAGCCTGCTTAAGATTCTCTCCCTCAAGGAGAGAAAATGAGTGAACATGTCAGTGACGGTGACAAAACATGAGAGACACCTAACTCTGGGAAACAAACAAGGGGTAGTGGAAGGGGAGGTGGGCGGGGGGTTGGGGTGACTGGGTGATGGGCACTGAGGGAGGTACTTGGTGGGATGAGCACTGGGTGTTATGCTATATGTTGGCAAATTGAACTCCAATAAAAAAATTAAAAAATAAATAAATACCTGTCCAAAAAAAAAAAAAAAAAGATTCTCTCCCTCTTCTCTGCCCCTCACCCACCCCTGCTCATTCACACACACACACACACACACACAAAATTACAGAGCATACTAAAAGGCATAAAATAGTTTGAAGAGACAAAGCAAGCACCAGGACCAGACATGGTAAGGATATTGCATTATTAGGGTGGGAATTTCAAACAACTATAATTATATGCTAAGGGCTTTACTAGATTAAGCAGATATCATGCAAGAACAGATGGGTAATATAAGCAGAGAAATAGAAATTCTAAGAACCAAAAAGAAATGCTAGAGATAAAAAAAAAATGTGTAACAAAAATGAAGATTGCCTTTAATAGGCTCATTAATAGACTGGACATGGTTGAGAAATAATCTGAGCTTTATCATTTTTCAATAGCAACTTCTAAAACTGAAAAGCAAAGGAAAAAAAGCAGAATATACAAGAATTGTGGTACAACTACAAAAAGTATAGCACATAAGTATCAGGAACATCAGAGAGAAAGATAAGCATTATTTAAAACAATGACCCAACATGTTCCCAAATGTCAGATACGAATCTTTAGACCCATGAAGCTCAGAAGCACCAAGCAGAATGAATGACCCCAAATCATGCCTAGTCTTAATACCTAGTCTTAGTATTTTCAAACTTGAAAACAATTAAAGAAAAAATCTTAAATGAAGTCAAAGACAAAATACTTCATGTATCAAGATGCAATGGTAAGAAATGCATCATACCTATCATACCTATACTCAGAAACCAGGTAAGCAAGAAGAGAATAGAGCAAAATACTTTAAAAAGTAAGACAAAGAGGGAAAATACCTACAGTTTTGTACCTGGCACAAAATTATTTTTCAAAAGTTAAAGAAAACTCAAGACTTTCTCTGACAGACATAAATTGGGAATCTGTTGCTAATAAACCTGCCTTGCAAGAGATGTTAAAAGTTCTTTAGAAAGAAAGCAAATAGGGGATCCCTGGGTGGCGCAGCGGTTTGGCGCCTGCCTTTGGCCCAGGGCGCGATCCTGGAGACCCGGGATCGAATCCCACATCGGGCTCCTGGTGCATGAAGCCTGCTTCTCCCTCTGCCTGTGTCGCTACCTCGCTCTCTCTCTGTGTGTGTGACTATCATAAATAAATAAAAAAAATAGAAAAAAATTTAAAAAAAGAAAGAAAGCAAATATAGGTGAGAAACTCATACCTACATAAAGTAAGGAAAACCATTAAAATAAGATTAAACATAAAATGGAAACTTATTAGTGATATAGCTATCTGTTCAAGATAGTCAGAACAGCAATGTAATTACACGTGCTTATGTAAATGTTTATGTACACTTATATATAAGTAAAATGAATGACGGCCATACTATAAGCAACAGGAAGGATGAATTAGGAATATTTTAAGATTTGTACTAAGCGAAGAGGTATATTATTTCAACATGGACCTGGATTACTTTTAATTTTATAGTGCAAATTCTAACACAATCACTAAAAAAATGTTAAGAGAAAAAGTATGACTGATATGCTAAGAAAGAGAAAATGGAATTAATAAATGCTCAGTAAAAAACACAGAAGCTAAAAAAAAAAGCCAACACACATAAAAGGCAGAAAAAGACAAAAATAGAAACCAAGAACAGGGGCCACAAATAGGAAACAGTAGAAAAAAAAATGTGGCATATATTTCTAATTAAATCACTTTTAAACATCAATGGTCAAAATCTATCATCCCTTCTTATCCACAGGATATGCGCCAAGACCCCCAGCAGATGGCTAAAACCAGATAGTAGCAAACTATACAAACACTATGTTTTTTCCTCTACATACACACCTATGATAAAGTTTAATTTATAAATTAGGTATAATACAAGGAATAAAAAATTTTACCATAATGAAAGTTATATGAATGTGTTGTCTCTCTCTTTCAAAATACCCTATTGTACTATAGTCACCTTTTGATGTGAGATGATGAAATATCTATAGAGGAGATGAAATGAGGTGAATGGCAGAGGCATTGCGAAGCAGTGCTAGGCTTCTAGTAGCTTTCTGACAATACATAAGGAGAATTACTGCTTTTAGACTAGTTAATTGTAGGTAAATGAAACTACAGAACAAAACCACAGATGGAGCAGGAATTATACACCCATTAAAAGATAGAGATTGTCTCAATAGATAAAAACACAAGATGCAAATATATGTTTCCTACAAAAAAACCACATTAAGACACACATATATATTAAAAGTAAAGAAATAGAGCTAGATCATGCTTACACTAATTGAAAGAAAGTGAGAAGAGCTACATTAAGACAAAGCAGATTACAAAGTATACGAAGTCTTCAAAAATAAAAGTAACCATCAGATGATAACAGGTTAATTTTCCTAGAAGACATAAGAATCTTTAAAACTGAGAGCTTTTCCCCTAATGTCAGGCACATGACGGCAGTGTCCACTCCCACCACTGCTATTATTCACAATAATATTAGAAGTCCTTGCCTCAGCAATCAGATAACAAAAAGAAATAAAAGGCATCAAAACTGGCAAAGAAGTCGTCAAATTCTCACTTTTCACAAATAACATGACACTTTGTGTGGAAAACTCAAGACCCCACCCAAAAATTGTTAGCTCTCGTACAGGAATTCAGCAACATACGGCCAGATATAAAATCAAGGACAGCAAATCAGCTGCATGTCTGTATACTAACATTGAGACAGAAGAAAAAGAAATTAAGGAATTGATCCCATCTGCAATTGCACCAAAAACCGTAAGATACTTAGAAATAAACCTAACCGAAGAGGTAAAGGATCTGTATTCTGAAAACTACAGAATACTTAACGAAATTGAAGAACAAAGAAATGAAAAAACATTCCATGTTTATTGATCAGAAGAACAAATATTGTTAAAATATCTATGCTATCCAGAGCAATCCACACATTCAACATAATCCCTATCAAAATACCATCAACATTTTTCACAGAGCTGGAACAAATAACCCTAAAATTTGTATGGAACCAGAAAAACTCTGAATAGCCAGAGGAATGTTATAAAAGAAAAACAAAGCTGGTGGCATCACAATGCCAGACTTCAAACTGTATTACAAAGCTATAATCATCAAGACAGTGTGGACAGCACACTAGCACAAAAAAAGACACAGAGATCCATGGAACAGAATACAGAACCCAGAAATGGACCTTCAACTCTACGGACAACTAATCTTCAACAAAACAAGAAAAAATATCCAATGGAGAAAGGACAGTCTCTTCAACAAATGGTATTGGGAAAACTGGACAGCCACATGCAAAAGAATGAAAGTGGACGGCTTTCTTACACATTATTTTAAAAATCAACTTAATATGGGTGAAAGACCTAACGTGAAACAGAAATCCATCAAACTCCTACTGGAGAACACAGGGAGCAACCTCTGTGACCTCAGCCACAGCAACTTCTTGCTAATTAAGTCTCCAGAGGCAAGGGAAACAAAGGCAAAAATGAACTATTAGTTGGGATGCCTGGATGGCTCAGCAGTTGAGCATCTGCCTTTGGCTCAGGTCCTGATCTCAGGATCCAGGATCAAGTCCTGCATCAGGCTTCTTGTGGGAAGACATTCTCCTTCTGCCTATGTCTCTCATGAATAAATAAAATCTTTTTTAAAAATGAACAATTAAAACTTCATCAAGATAAAAAGCTTTTGCACAACATAGGAAACAGTCGACAAAACCAAAAGACAGCTGACAGAATGGGAGAAGATATTTGCAAATGTCTTACCAGATAAAAGGCTAGCATCCAAGATCTATAAAAAATTTATGAAACTCAACACCCAAAAACCAAATAATCCAGTTAATAAAGGAGAAGACATGAACAGACATTTCTCCAAAGACATGCAAATGACCAAGAGACACATGAAAAAATGCTCAGGAAATGAGAGATGTTGGCAAAGATGTAGAGAAAAGGGGATGTACAAAGATGAAGAGAAAGGGGAACCCTCTTAAACTGTTGGTGAGAATAACAACAAGCTGGTACAGACACTCTAGAAAACAGTATTAAAAAATACTCAAGAAGTTAAAAATAGAGCTAACCTAAGATCCAGCAATTGCACTACTAGGTATTTATCCCAAAGTACCCCCACACTATACAAATGTAGTGATCTGAAGGGCCCTTGGACCCCAATGTTTATAGCAGCAATGCCCACCTCAGCCAAACTATGTAAAGAGCCCAGAAGTCTATCAACAGAAGAATGAAGAAAGAAGATGTGGTATATTTATACATAATGGACTATTACTCAGTCATCAAAAGGATGAAATCTTACCATTTATATAGACATGGATAGAACTGGAGGATATTATGCTAGTGAAATAAGTCAATCAGAGAAAGACAATTATCATTTGGTTTCACTCATATGCAGATTTTTTTAAGATCTTATTTATTTATTCATGAGAGAGAGAGAGAGAGAGAGAGAGAGAGAGGTAGAGACACTGGCAGAGGGTAAAGCAGGCTCCATGCAGGGAGCCCCACACAGGACTCCATCCCAGATCTCCAGGATCAAGTCCTGGACTGAAGGTGGTGCTAAACTGCTGAGCCACCTGGGCTGCCCCTCATAGGCAGAATTTAAGAAACAAAAGAGGATTATAAGGGAAGGAAGGGAAAAATAAAATAAGCCAAAATCAGACAGGTAGACAAACCACAAAAGCCTCTTCATCCTAGGAAACAAACTGAGGGTAGCAGGAAGGGAGGAGATTGGGGGGACAGGGTAACATTGACAGTTTTTAAGGAAGGCACATGACAAAATAATCACTGGGTGTTATATAAGACCAAGAAATCACTGAACTCATCTGAAACTAATAATACGCTATATGTTAACTAAATGAATTTAAATAAAATAAGTTTTAAAAATAAAGAATCTTTAATGTGCACATATCTAAAAATAGAGCATCAAATAAATTGAGACAAAAACTGACAGAATGATAAAAATAACAGATGAATCCATACTGTGATAGTTGGAGATGTAAAGACATATCTACCAAGAATATACATATCCAGTCAACAGAAAATCAGTAAGTATATAGTTAAACTGAATAGCACCATCAATCAACTGGATATAATTGCCATCTCTTGACAACTTCATCCAACCACAACAGAATATACATTATTCTCAAGCTAACGTGGAATATCCACATGAAAAAAAAAAATCCCAAAATACTGGGACTAAATAACATACTTGAAGTAACACATAGATCAAAGACACGTGAAGAGAAATTTAAAAAACAGTTTCAACTAAGTTGGTGGGGAGGGGGTGCTTTGGGATCTAGATAGGAGCTTGCAAAACCCTAGTGGAGCCTAAAATACTGCAGGGTCATTTTGAAAAGGCCGGCCTATGCCAAGAAGGTAGGCTTGCCAATATGGTCTTGGATACAAATCTGGAAGCAGCCCCATATCCTAGAGGAATTAATCACAGCTCTGTTTGGTCTTGGCCCTGATACCAGCACCATTTGCCAAGGGATCTAGGAGGAGTACTGCCCAACCACGTTTTGGGTAAAATCTTGATCCTGTGTACATTGTAGCAGCCTGTGAACCAGTCCCTAAGTCAGTCCAAGAGCAGTACTACCCACCCAGGGAAGGAACACACAGGTATTTTACTGTGCTCCTGAAGGAAGTCTTGCAGATCTCATTCCCACCCATGACTTAGTTCCAGTTCCACTCAGTGACATCTCTGGGCCAGTCCTGACTGCCTTACAACCCATGCAGTGACCTGGTAGGAGTCCTCCCAGAGAGCTAGCAGAAGCTACATTCCCCCCAACTGGTAAAAGTAGGACCATCTGTGAACCCAACTGCAGATTTCTAAGTGTATCACTGGCCCAACACTAGGTCTACTGACCAAAGTACTGGAGACAGTCTCATCTATTCTGACTAAACAGGATCCACAACTACCCAAACCCCTAGTAATAGGTCCAAGAGAACACAAACAATTAAACCAAATCAGAAAAACAATCCAAGAACAAAATGAGAAGTTTAATTAAAAAAAATAATTTAAGAACCATGCAGAAATCCTGGAACAGAAGAATGCACCTATTGAACTGAAAAATTCAATAGAGAGCTTCAAAAGCAGACTCAATCATACAGTATTGTGTTGCCTAGAGTACTGTTTTTTGCCATTCCATATAACATTTAGAAACTTTTTTTTTGTTGATATCCATAAAATAACTTGTTGGGATTTTGACTGGGATTCAATTCAATCTGTAGATCAAGTTGATCAGAACGGAGACCTTGACGATATTGAGTCAGTCTATCCATGAACATGGAAGGTCTCTAGTTATTTATCACATTTTTGTAATTATCCTCATGTAGATCTTATACCTATTGTTATTTTATATCTAAGTATTTATTTTGTTATGATAATGTAAAAGGCAATGTGTTTAACTTCAAATTCCACTTGCCTATCCATGTTTTATAAAGGAAAGCAATTAACTTTTGTATGTTAACTCCTGCAGCCTTGCTATAATTGCAATTAAAGGAATAATTGCAAGTTACAGGAATTTTGAGGTTGATTCTTTCAGCTTTTCTACATAGTCAATCGTGTCATCCATAAGCAGTTTTGTTTCTTCTTTCACAATCTGTATATCTTTTTTATTTCCTTTTCTCTGTCATTGCACTAGTCAGGACTTCTAGTAGGCTGTTGGAAGGATTGCTGAGGAGGGAAATCTAGGTCTTGTTGCTAATCTCTAAGTGAGAACTTCAAATTTCTTACCATTACATGTTATATTAGCTCTAAGATTTTTCAGAAAATTTTTTTAAGTTCAGGAAGTGCACCTCTATTCCTAGAGAATTTTAGGCCAGTGAAATGATTGTTGTATGGTAGTATAATAATACACATATGTCATTATATAGTTGCCCAAACCCACAGAATATACACCAAGAATGAATTCTATTTTAAACTATAAATTCGGGATGATGTCTTTTCAGTAAATATTTATATGTTGAAACAAATATACCATTCTGGTATTCCAAGTTAGGGGTACTGGGTGGCTCAGGTCATGATCCTGGAGTCCTGGGATCAAGCCCTGTATGGAATCCCCAGCTCAGTGGAGAGTCTGCTTCTCCTTCTTCCTCTGCCCCTCTCCACCCTCACCTCTCTGCTCATGCATGTTCTCTCTTTAAAAAAAAAAAAAATATATATATATACACACACACACATTAATTGTGACTTAGAAGGCTAATAGAGGGGGAAATTGTGCATATGGGGACAGAACTCAACCTTCTTACTTTGATGGTGCAAAATTCAGGAGCAGCAAAAGTGTATTTAATTTCTGACTGTTGCCAGTTTTATTGAGTGATCTTGTCCAGATTAATCAAAATCTTTCATGCACAGATTACTAATCCATTGTTATTACATTCAAATTTAATTATTTTAACTTCAAGAAGATTATATGGATTTTTTAAATTTATTCTCCTTTTGTAGTGTGTTATACAGTTATTTTTTAAATGATTATATAGTCGTTTGAAAATCACGTATAATCTCAAGCTGGTAAAAAGTTCCCCCTTCCTTTCTCCTTCTCTTTCATTAATGGTGTTTTTACTTAAATCTTCTCTAGCTCTTTTGATTTTCCAGCTTACCAACAATTATTTAACTGGCTATCCATTCTTACTCTGATTTTTCTAACTAATGCTCACACTGTTCCTTCTCTATGGCCTTCCAGAATAAGGTATGGCCTTTGATGGGCTTCTTTAAACTTGTTTCATAGTAATCTCTAAACATTTCTGATCACTCTAAAATGGTTAAGCATGTCTAAGACTACATGTCAATTTTAAATATACACACACATGACCACTACAATATGAGTTATACATTCTGAAGATGAGAGGAGCTAAACTTGGAGGTGTGAAAAAACTGGACTACCTCTGACAGGTATTCTTCTCAGATAAGGTAGTAAGTTACCACCCAAGGTAGGACAGCTCTGTCAGTTACTGAAGAGGCTGCTTCTGCTATCTAAGGAAGCTCACAAGAGTCTTAGTGTTTGGGCTTAGCTATTTCTAAACGTATTTATATGTCCCTATCCTTATTTTCAGGAGACTTCTCTCTCCCAATAAATGTCCTGACATTTGTAGAAGGGATTTGGCAAAGCTGTGAATTGAACTTACACTGCAATTCAATGAACAGATTCTAGCTATGCATCTAATTTCCAGTTGAGTAAGGCTTTCAATTACAAAAAATAACATTTTATTTTATGGTCCTACTCAGTCTCTGACCATGCCAAGGTGTGATATTATCTTTTTCTTTAATTTCTTTACTTTTTTGAGAAAGAGCCAGCCCTTGTTTGCTTGGTCTACCAAGAGCTCTTAGTCTACCAGACTAGCCTTTTTTTTTTTTTTAAATCTTTTTTTTTTTAAGATTTTATTTATTTATTTGTTCATGAAAGACTGAGAGACAGAGAGAGAGAGAGCGCCAGAGACAAAGGCAGAGGGAGAAGCAGGCTCCATGCACCGGGAGCCGGATGTGGGATTCGATCCCGGGTCTCCAGGACCGCGCCCTGGGCCAAAGGCAGGCGCTAAACCACTGCGCCACCCAGGGATCCCTTACTAGCCTTTTTTTTATATATATAAATTTATTTTTTATTGGTGTTCAATTTGCCAACATATAGAGTAACACCCAGTGCTCATCCCATCAAGTGCCGCCCTCAGTGCCCGTCACCCAGCCCAAGACTAGCCTTAAAAAGACATCTCATTCCACTTAATTCCAGGTAACACTTTTTTTTTTTTTTTTTTTTTTACCTCAATATACCATAGACTTTTCTACTCCTAATGGTAATGATTTCCGTAAAAATACTTAGCAGACCCACTGCTCAATAAGAGCTATTACCTCTGGAGAATATGCTGGAATCAAGAATGCCACAACTGCTGCCAGGGTAATCGCCTCTGGATCCCCAGGAGAAAGAGCCACCTATGACTTAACCAAATCAGGGAGACTCCTCTGCTGCTGATGCCTCCTTAATGGTGTCTCGACATTTTGGAAGCTGAGGAATAGATGCTGAATATTGCTGCAGAAAAAGCTCCTGTTCTACAACCATTCTAGCTTTGTTCCTACTTGTATTGCTTTTTTAATTCTTTGCAAGTAGGTATTATACAAACATATTCATAAACTTCTGTGAACTCCTGAAGATTCCTATATACATTTTCCATTTACTTTTAGGTTGTTCTAATATTTTTATTTTTCCACAATAAATAACCTCTGAATTGCTTATTTTTTTAAAGTAACTTTCTTAGTCATTTACCAAGATGTTTTTATATTTATTTTGAGTTAGAGACTCAGCTTAAACTAGGCAGGTTCTTTTAAGTTTCGTTCCTCACCCTCTCCCTTCTGTGTTCAACTGTCTCTGTGTAAAGACTTTCCCTGTTCTCCATAGGTGTTTTTGGTCTCCTCATCCCACTGTATGTCTAATACTAGTTCTTAGTGGCTCCTCCATGGGTGGATAGTGGGAATATTGCATATCCAGTTTCTATTCTTCACAGAGCAATGGAATACCTTAATGCCATCTGCAACTGTACTCTGAGCTCAGCAGATTTGCAGCTTCAGTCCCAATACTTACACTTTGGAACTTCTCTTCGTCCACAGCAAATCTTTATTTTGGAAAAAAAAAAAAAAAAAAGCTGTCACTTTTAATTGGATTATTTAAATGTAATGTTTTACTGTTGCTATTAGTTTGACACTGTGGAATGGCCTCAAATATGAATTTTACAAATGTATTTTAGAATGTGTGTTTATACATATATGTATGTATTAGGAAAGCTGTCCTTTAGAAGTTAGGTTGGCACTGACAAATGGCTGCCCCTTTTTTATTATATTTGAGTACGTGTGACTAAGATGGAAATAGAAATTTTTTTTTCTTGTACTGCATATGTGAGGTACAAAAACAGGTACTGAAAGTGGACAATTTCAAGTGTAGCAAAGTCACAGTGGACAAATACCTGCTAGACTCAGAGCCAGCCAACAGGCTACAAATATTAACATAATTTTCAATGAGGATCTGACTAGTAGTACCCAGCTAGATGGTCTGTAGAGTCAAGGGAAAAGTCAGGTGCACCTTTTAATCACAAAGTTTGTATTAATCTCTTTTCATTTAAAAATGAAGAAAAGGAGAACAAATGGAAGGAAGGAAGGAAAGAAAAGACAAGTTTCCTACCATTGTATTACCTAAGAATTGCAGAAGAGCTAACAGTTATTTAACAATAACCTAAGTAAAGCTAAGGAAAGGCTGTGGGCCTAAATCCGGGCAAGATTTCTGCTTAATAAGTCATGACACATTCTTGTACTATATATAAAACATCCACATTTTGGATGAAATAACCATCCCCCCCACCCCCACCAAAAGAGAGGATATGCATGAAAATTCAGAACACAGTGAACAGCTCTGTCTCCAACATGTTATTGGCTTTTTTCCCTTTTATACCTAAGTAGAACTATGTTGATTCAAATGTTATATTCAGCAGTATAGAATTGAAAAAAGCAAGGAGCAGTATTGGGAAAGAAGCAAGGATATAGCATTTTATGTTCAAAGAATTCCAACAGTAAGTGAATATTGGAACAGGAGAAACTTAGCATTGAAACAGCAGATGATGGAAGCTCAGTTTACAGAACTACTTCACGAATTGCAAATCAAGCTTAGGGTGGTGCTTCAGGCTGAGATATAAGAAGATAAACCACCTACCATTCAAGTAAATAGTGACAGGAGCTGTGAAACATGGCATCTACCCTGAGGGCAAACACTCTGCCCAGACAAGGAAAATAAAAATACATCTATGAATTACTACCCAGTATAAACAAAAAGCAAATTATACTTAATAGTCCCAGGAAAAAAAAATAACTTTGAAAATAACCTTCACCAAAGAATAGATAGATATCCTTTTTTTTTTTTAAAGTAAGCAGCAGCTTGTTGTGCTCAAAATAATGCAAGAGGAAATGAGTTATAGGAAGCAGAATCAAGAAGCCTTAAGGATAAAACTGACTGAGTTAAGATGGAAAGGGGGCTGGCAGCTTAAGAGTGGCATAATAAAAATCCACATTGGAGGTAGTCCCAATTGGATTTGATTACAGAAAATCAAATCAATGGTATAGAGGGTAAATTTGAGAAATGTATCCAAAATGCACAGAAAAGAGAGATTACAAACTAAGATAACATGTAAAAAAAATAAAGCACAAAAATCTGGGAATAAAAAATTATTAGTTTTCCAGAGAATTAAGCAAAAGCATCAAAATGCACAGTGATACAGAATTATTTCTAGATCTAAACACACACACACAAAAGCCCACCTAAATTTACATAAACTCATCACCTTGACAGTGTACCATAGCCCGCTTTTGATAGGTGCTTATGATGTTAAGTTCAAAAGATGGGACTTCTATGAGAAGTCCTGTATATTTTGCCTCATATTTGTGGATAGTTACCCTTAGGGTGGATTCCAATCAGTGGGTTAAAGGAAAAAAATAAATATATGTTAGCTTTCTGATAGAGCTAAATATCCTATAGTGGATTTGTGTAATTTTCATGCCTATCAGCAACACAGGAATAGTGTGCCAGCTAAGTGTGTGGTCAAGTTTTTGGACTTGTGCCAATCTGATAGGAAGATGTGTTTTTAGTGTAATTTTGATTTACATTTCTTTTCATATAACTGACATGAGCCTGTGTTCATATTATTATGGGTCATTTGCTTTTCTTTTCTCTGAATTTATCTTCATAATTCAGCTCCCTTTTATCTGTTTATATATGGTCTTCTCAATTTTTAAGACCTAAAAGTTTGGAAATGATCCCTTTATGAACAAAAAAAGGGGGAAATTGTTTTTCTTGTCCATCATTTTGTTTATGGAGTTCCTCTTACTCCTCCCATTTACACAGACTTTGAAAATTAATGCATTCACCCGTCTGATCTGTTACTGATTCTGAATTTTGAATCATATTAGAAGTTTTCCATGTTTCAAGATTAAAAGATTCCACTAGTAAATCTATGGTTTCGTTTTATAGATTTCTGACCCTTTTTTAAGTAGCTATCCACTTCAACTTTTTTTTTTTTTTTTTTTAGTCTGGCTTTCCTATACCACAGGTATCTTAGAAGCCAACTTTATCATATAACACATTTAAGGAATTATTCTTGATTTCCATCCTACTCCATTGATCTAGCCATGTGCCAAATACATATTATTTTCATTATTACAGTTTTAATAAAGACTTCATATATATCAGAATGTTTGCAGTTAACTCTTTACTTTTCTACTTTTTCCAGAGTTATCCTATTGATTATTTTCCTATAGTTTTTACTACAATTGCATTTAATTTATATATTGAGAAGTAAATCTTTAGGAGGCTGAACTATTCTAGGAAAACAAATGCTCGTTTATTCCCATCTATTATGATATTCATGTATAGTTGAAATCTTTCTAGATTTTATTTTCTTCTGGTTCACATTACTATCCTCAACCTTTTTTTCCATTGTATATTCTAATATAGTTAGCTACATAAAAGCTCTTGGTCTTTATGTTACTTTTATAACCTGTTAGTCCAATAAATACTTCTAGCATTAATTCTCTTTGTTTTTGTTCAAGGTTATTGTATCATTTAACAGTAGAGATAATTTGCTCTCCTTTTCCAGAGCTCATGCTTCCCTTAATTTCTTTAGCCTTAATGTATGTAACTAACATCTACAAAGCAATCATTAAAATCATACTGGTGCTAACATGCATACTTTTTTCCTGACTCTAATGGAAAATACCCAATGTTTCCTCATTTTTTAAAGATGCTGATTTTTGGACTAAGATATATAGATTTTACCATGTTAATGGAAGAGAAATCAACAAATAGTTCTTCAACTTTTTGTCTATTTTTTTTCTTTTTAAGGAGTAGGTATTAGATTTTGTTGAATGTCTTTTTAGCATTAGTGGCAGTGTTATTTCTTTTACGAATACGTGAATTAATTCATTCCCTAATAGTAAATCATCCTCACATTTCTATAATAAGTTTGGTCATGATTTATCATTTCTTAATAAGCAAAAATTCAATTTGCTAATATTTAGGATTTTTCAGCAATCTCCAGTTTTAATACTTTGTCAATTTTGTACATGTATCAACATTTCCTGTCTTCAAAATATATTTGGAGTTTTTCTTTTTCATACTCTGAAATCATTTTAATACTATTGATGTTATCTGGGTCCTGTTGAATATGTACAATTTCCCTATGATACAGTTTTGTCCTGGTGTTTTTTTGGTTTTGTTTTTATACAGAGTGTCAGTCTAGGATGGAATGTGATTAAGGGTCTTTGATAAATTTCCGTAGTCTATGGGAATTAGTCTGGATTAATTTTATCTGGTAGGTTTAGTATTTTTCTTAAATTATATAATTCATTTAAGTTTCTGCTATTTATAGATAAATATGCAAACAAGACTCATTTTTAATTTCCTGGGTTTCAGTGTTTTTGGTCTTTCAAGTTCTTATTTTTTGCTTTTCCCTTTTAATTCTCTTGATTAGATTAGCTGATAGTTGATTCTTACTAATTTGTATTTTTCTGTTTTTTTCATCTTTCATTCCTTTTCAGAATGCTTTATATAATGAGTATTTTCACTCTTATTTTATTAATTCAGCATTTAGTTATGAATAATGCCCTAATTATTGTTATAATTGTATTCTGTGGAGTCTGATATGTAGTGTTTTTATTACTTTTAAGTAATACTGCAAAAGCTTTTAATTACCAGATAGAAAACATTTGTGAGAATTTTTTTTAGTTTTATTATCTCTTTATATTATTTGATACTATTTGCATTTTTATTTTACTTTATTGAACTACATAAGGTTTCGTTTATGGATTAATGCTTTTTTACAAAGAATTCTTTGTGCATTATCAGTAATACAAAGTCATTCTTTTTAAAAATTCCTTATGCTTCCTAGGTTTTTTTCTATACTTTTATTTTGGTCCCTAAATAATTCCAAGACTGCAATTGTGTCACAGTGGTGTTTTCATATGTTTTTATTTCTTTTTTGCATCTTCTGAAGTTTCTGCTTCATAAGGATCGGTACCAAATTTCTTGATGCACAACCATCCATAATTGCTTTATCTTCATTTTAAACTGTGATGTTAATTATATAGATCTTCACCTTATTCAAAGGTTTTTGTTCAAAATCTTGATAAGTATCAAGCATAAGGCCTGCTTATTTTGTGTTTTCTGTTATGTATTTCCTCATTTATCTTTATTCTTTCTGAAACTTGCGTTTAGCGTATTGTTGGTTTTTTCTCTGCATTCCAAACCAAAAATTTGTATTAATGTGTTAGTTGAGCCCTAATGATTTTAAATATTTGAGAAAATAGTTATAAGAATGTTTAAGAAAATGAAAGTGTTGATTAATTAAATGAACAAAAATAACATATTTGTCCTTGGAGAATCAAATGACCCCTATGTAGCAAAAAAGAGTTTAAGGAAGAGTCCAACAGAAGGATTCTAATCTATTGCTTACTAGCCAAGTATTTGGTCATTTAATTATATCCCAAAATCCTCATCTCTGAATGAATAATAGTATTTACATTTACTGTTGAAAGAAATGGTATTGTTCAATGAGATGGTAGTTTAATAGTGCTTGCTCCATAGCACCTATTTTTTTTTAATTTCTAATACAGCATAATAGTAAAAATGTAAAAGAATAGAAATCCATATTTATCATTTAGCATAATAAATGAAAGTGAATCAAATACAGTCAGATTAAATTAAAAATTAAATTATTTCAAATCACATGAATTGAAAAGCATTTGCTCTAAAAGTGTGTGGTTTGTCTGTCTTTTATATACAGGTAATTCTTATATTAGGAAAGCTTCCCAGTAGCAGAAGAAAGAGTCCTAAGTGCCCATTACCTTTTAGGTGATCAGAGATAGTATGAAAAATATCTAATCCAATAAATAAGTGTTCCAAGTTGCCAAAATCTCTCCATCATTTTGTCTGAAACTAATTATATAGGTTAAAGCTCATAGAGACTGAAAAAAATCCCACCCAGCTGCCAGTGTTGTACGGTGCTGTCCATTTTTCCTCCCAACCTCTGCCCCAGTGCACACTTCAAGAGCTAAATACGTAGTTTTCAAGTATGTCAAATTCTGCATCTTCAAAGCATTTTGGTCTGAAATACAAATTCCAAATAAACTCAAATTATAATGAGACAAAGGACACTTTTAGAAAGCATTAACAAATATGTAATCATACTATGTATAAGAAAGCAGTCCTTCCAAAAAGGCCTAACAAATTATCCAGGAAGACATTAACAAGGATTAAAGACTCAGCTAAGCTACAGAGGATGCCAGGAGTGACCACTTTCTTAGAAAATTCAGTAATAATAAGAATCGAAGCAAATCATGGAAGGATTTGGTTATTTTCACAAAGAAGAGACTAATAGAGACCATGAAATCATTAAATAAGCATCTCTATAAAGTATCTTTTACCTCAAATAGTGAAGTGCCTTGAGCAAGTGTCCATTTCTCGTGTATTTTATTTTCCAATTTTACTTAATGATTAGGATTCTGAGTTAGGTCTCTCATAATGAAAATATATTCATTAAGCTGTCAATTTTTCTTCTATTATTTGCTATTTCTAGAACAAGTCTTTCTCAAGCTGTACTTTTTCTCAAAACATAAGTATCAGAAATTTCCTCTTTAAAATAAAATTTCATAGTTTAACTTTCTCTTAGATTTTATTAACTATTTCTTTACTAAAGGGTATATTATTTAAAATTGTTATCAATATGTGTTAGTCCATTAACAGTGTTCTCAACTCTTAAGAAAAAAATTGACTTCAATAAAGCTAATTAGCAAATCCAAGCAGGAATAATAATCACTTTATAAACAGATTTTTTTCGTTCTCAAATATGTATGTTTAGAGTTAACACAAGTTATTAGTAAATTTATATAGCAAAATGTATTTAAAATCTGACTATAACAATAGTAGCACCTAATGGTTTACCCATCTAGGCACTTCTATACTTGATTCTATAAATGCTACTAGGTTGTGGTGTTCTTTTAAATTACCAGATAATTTTCAACAATACACAAAGTTTGAAAACTTTGAAAGCTATTTTGTGAACAGAGCAAGTGTTTAATATAAGTTGATTCAATTTAATTTAAAATGATTAATGATGAATAATTTAGGAACAAAAGAGTTTCAAATTATAGTGAAACTTTGTAGACCTAGAATAGAATTTGGGAGGGGATGAAATTTCTACTAAGTTTTGAGGATCTACAATTTTAACATTTGAAGTCACTTAGCTAATTTTTATGTTCTAAATGTCTAAGTGTCAGTACGAGAGATCTATCCAAATTAAAAATCAAGCCTATATCACGTAAGCAGAACATCTCAGGGAATAGTACTGATACTTAGAGTATATATCCAATCATAATAATGGTAGCAAACTTTCACTTTTGAGGATAATGGATGTCATATAGGGATGAAAACTGATTATGGCCCCAAATGGTAATTTCTCTTTCAATAATACTTGTAAATATGCATACAATTATACATAAATAAGACTACAATTTGTTCTGATTTGCCAACCATAGGCTACATGTTTTATGCACCATCCTACTTAACCATATATTTAAATAAATATACTTATTTGTGAAATTCACTAATAGTATTACCAATATTACTATTCACTAATAGTTTAAAGGCATATTTACACTTATTACTCCTGGTGTCTACTACTGTATTCTTAATATGAGTGCAGCACATTCTGTAACTAGCAAGTCACAGTTTCTGCTTTGCAGCTTTTGGGTACTTAGCTTTTCTATCTCCCGATAGGCTGTAAACCCAAGTAGTGCAGGGACCATGTCTGGTTTTGCTCATGACTCTAGCCCCAGCATTTTATCTAGCCATTTAGAAGATGGCAGGTACCCCATACTGATGTAATAAATCAGCAAGTCATATCAATAGCTATCATGTGTTCTAAAAAATTAAGTATTAACTTCATTTAAAGTACATTATAATTTCTCAGAGAAGATGAAGGAATAGAAGGACTCTAACCTTTTTTCATCCCTCAAACACAGCTAGATTATAAATTCATTCTGAACACCCGAGAAATCATTCTGAGGATTGAGAGAACAAAACTATAAGTCTTCAAGTAGAATTGTGGGAGATAGGAGCTGCAGAGAGTTGATTTGGGGGAAATAACTGCATGTGCTGCAAAGGAGAGGGAACCCTGCTTATGCAGGCTACCACAGGGTACTATATTCAGAGAACAAATTATGAAGTTTCAGAAGTCTGCCATTGCCAGGGTCATCGCTGTCCTAGTAGTGCTCCTATAGGGAAGGAGAGTGGAGACCTGGGAGTAGACATTGTTGTCTGAAAATCCCCCTGAGTTGCATAGGAGAAATAGTTGCCCTGCTTGGAGTGCAGTTGGGAGTGACAGCAAGGCCTCCCTGGGGACAGAAGAATGAATGGGACCAAAGTGCTTCATTGTTCCCAGGCATAGGAGTATGGATGCCAACTGTAGGCAGAGCCACGGTGCTGGCTTTCTGCTTTGCTTTCAACTGCAAGCCACTGTGCAGTCATGGGACCATTTCCTGGAGTCAAACTGGTAAACAGCAAAAACGCAGGAAGACCCTCCCCCAGAGGATCAGCACAGGGCTGTGCCATGTGAGTCCCTATAATTTGGAGTTTAGAAACAAAGTCAGGTTACTGAGATTAAAAAAAAAAAAAATGAGTACTATGCCACCTGGCAGGCAGACAACTCAGACACAGCATGAAGTCATGGATTTGACAGAGCCTTCTATGAGAGCTTTAAGAGTGGCAGGTCCAAGAGTGGGGTGATGCCATTTTGCCCCCTGCCCATCAACAGTAACAAACTTCAGTGAACTAAAGATCACTACCAAGTGGAGACTGGGCCTCTTACACTAGCCCTGCCCCTCGCCCCCACACCCTGTAGGTGCATCTCTGCCAGGGCAAGCAAGCCTGAGTATCAGTGCAACAGATCTTTTCCCCTGAAGACCAGCACAAACCCCTTGTACACATCAAGTCTCCTGATCATAGAGTGCTGCAAAGCTTCAGCTCTAGGAGAAAGAGGATCTAGCTTCCTATTTACTTTTGCTTTTTGGATCTAGTTTCTTTTAACAAGCAGACCAAAACACACCTGAGATCTAGGTTGCTTTTTCCTGGACGGTGTTACAAGATGGAAGAATTTACCTGAAGAGACTAGCAGGAAGTAGAAGTGATAGCCAGAGATTTAATCAATACAAATATAAGTAAAATGTCTGAACTGGAATTTAAAACAGCAATTATAAGGATACTGGCTGGGCTTGGAAAAAAAAAAAAAACATAAAAGACACTAGAGAATCCCTTACTACAGAGATAAAATAACTAAAATCTAGTCAGACCAAAATTGAAAATGCTGTAACCAAGATGCAAATCTGAATGGATGCCTTTACAATGAGGATGGATGAAGCTAAGGAATGAATCAGTGATACAGAAGATAAAATCATATAAAATAATGAGGCTGAAAAGAAGAGGGCAAGAAAGGTATTGGCTCATGAAATTAGGGAATTCAGTGACTTCTTAAAACATAATAACATCCATATCAGGAGTCCCAGAAGATGAAAAGAGAGAAAAAACAGGCAGAAGTTTTGAGAAAATTATAGCTTAAAACTTTCCTAATCTGGAGAAGGACAAAGACATCAAAGTCCAAGAATAGAGAACTACCATTAAATTCAACAAAATCAACAATCACCGAGGCATATCACAGTCAAATTCACAAAATGTAAAGACAAGGAAAGAATCCTGAAAGCAGTAAGGGGAAAAAGAAAAAGAAAAAAAAGAAAAAAAAAAAAAAAAAAAAAACAACCAACAAGTGAATACAGATGAGATTTGCAGTAGACCTGACCAAAGAAACTTCACAGGGCTGAAGTCAATGGCAGGATATAGTCAATAGTCTGAATGGGAAAAGTATTCAGCCAAGAACACTTTATCCAACAAGGCAGTCATTCCAAAAAAAGAAATAAAGAGTCTCCCATACAAAAATTAAAGGAGTTCATGAACCAGTCCTAAAAGAACTATTAAAGGGACGCTGAGTAGGGAAGAAAAGACCAAAAGCAATTGATTAGAAATAACAGAGACCACCACCAGAAACACCAACTTTACAGGTAACAAAATGGCACTAAATGCTTAACTCTAAATAATCACTCTGAATGTAAACAGACTAAATGCTCCAATCAAAAGACATCAGGTATCAGACTAGAGTTTTTAAAAAAAAGAACAAGACCCATCTATATATTGAATACAAGAGACTCGTCCTACATCTAAGGATACCTCCCAATTGAAAGTAAAGGGATGGAGGACCATTTATCCTGCTAATAAACGTCAAAAGAAAGCCAGAGTACCACACCCCCTTTTTAAAGATTTTATTTATTCATGAGACAGAGAGAGAGAGAGAGAGAGAGAGAGAGAGAGAGAGAGGCAGAGACACAGGCAGAGGGAGAAGCAGGCTCCATGCAGGGAGCCTGAGGTGGGACTTGATCCAGGGTCTCCAGGATCACACCCTGGGCCAAATGCAGTGCTAAACCACTGAGCCACCCAGGCTGCCCGAGTAGCCCCCCTTTTATCAGAAAAACTAGATTTTAAAACAAAGAGTGTAACAAGAGATGAAGAAAGGCATTGTATCATAATTAAAGTGGTCTATCCATCAAGATGATGTAACAATTGTAAATATTTATGCCTACAACTCGGGAGCACCCAATTATCTAAAACAATTAATAAAGGAACTCAATAATCCAATAATAGTAGAGGACTTTAACACCTCACTTACAGCAAAAGACAGATAATCCAAGCAGAAAATCAATAAGTAAACACTGGCTTTGAATGACACACTAGACCAGATGGACTTACTTTCAGAAGATTTCATCCTTCAAAAAAAAAAAAATGTATTTTGACACTTTGAGTGCACATGGAACATCCTCCAGAATAGATCACATACTGGGTCACAAATCTGGCCTCAACCAGTACAAAAAGACTGATATCATATACTTGTTTTCTGATCAAAACACTATGAAACCTGAAGTCAATAACAAGAAAAAAAAATTGGAAAACTACAAATGCATGGAGGCTAAAAGGATTCTACTAGAGAATGAGTGAGTTAATCGGGAAGATAAAGAAATTGAAAACAAAATACATGGACACAAATGAAAATGTAAACACCACTGTCCAAAACCTTTGGGACTTAGTAAAAGTGGTCCTAATAGGAAACTACATAGCAATACAAGCCTTCCTCAAGAAGCAAGAAAAATTTCAAATAAGCAACCTAATCTTACACCTAAAAGAGCTAGAAAAAGAATAGCAAATGAAGCCTAAAGCCAGTAGAAGGAAACTAATAAAGAGCAGAAATAAATGATACATAAACAAAAAACAGTAGAACAGATCTATGAAACCAGGAGCTCTTTCTTTGAAAAAAATAAATTGGTAACTCCTTAGACTTAGCAAAAAGAAAAGTAAATGGGCCTAAATAAGTAAAAATCACAAAGAGGAAAAATCACAACCAACTCAACAGAAATACAAATGATCATTAAAGAATATTATGAAAATTAAATGCCAACAAACTAGGAAATCTGGAAGAAATGCACAAATTCCTAGAAACATTAAAACTACCAAAACCAAAACATGAAGAATTAGAAAATTTGAACAGCTAAATAACTGGCAAAGAAATTGAATCAGTAATCAAAAATCTCCCAAAGTCCAGGGCCAAAGGCTTCCCCAGGGAATTCTGACAGATATTTTAAAGAAGAATTCATACTTTTCACAAATTGTTCGAAGAAACAGAAATGGAAGGAAAACTTCCAAACTCTTACTATGAGCCCAGCACTACCTTGATTCCAAAACCAGACAAAGACCTCACTAAAAAGGAGAATTACAGGCTAACATCCTGGTGAACACAGATGTAAAAATTCTCAAGATACTAGTAAATCAAATCCAACAGTATGTTAAAAGAATTATTCACCATGACCAAGTGAGATTTATTCCTGGGCTACACAGCTGGTTCAATATTCACAAATCGATGTGATATACCACGTTAATAAAAGATAAGAATCATGTGATTCTCTCAATAGATGCAGAAAGAGCATTTTAAAAAATATAGCATCTTTCCTTGATAAAAACCCTTAACAACATAGGGATAGATGGAACATACCTCAGTATCATTAAGACTACAGCTAATATCATCCTCAGTGGGGAAAAATGAGAGCCGTTCCCCTATGGTCAGGAACAAGGCAAAGATGTCCACTCCCACCATAACTATTGAACATACTACTAAAAATCTTAGCCTCAGCAACCAGACAACATAAATAAGTAAATAGTGTCCAAATTGGAAAGGAAGAAGTCAAACATTATTTACAGATGACATGATATTCTATGTAGAAAACCCAAAGACTCCACCAAAAGTTGTTAGGATCCATGAATTTAGCAAAGTCACAGGACATAAAAATCCATGTATAGAAATCTGTTACATTTCTATACACCAGTATTGAAGAACAAAGAACCGGAAATATATTCCATTCTCATGGATAAGAAAAAATATTGTTAAAGTATGTCTTCTACCCAAAGCAGTCTACGCATTTAATGTAATCCCTAATAAAATACCACCAGTAATTTTCACAAAGCTAAAACAAACAATCCTAAAATTTGTATGGAACTAGAAAAGACTCTGAATAGTTAAAACCATCCTGAAAAAGAAAACACAAGTGGGTGGCATCACAATTCCAGACTTTAGGCTGTATTACAAAATCTATAATCATCAAGACAGTGTGATACTGGCACAAAAACAGAAATATCAATCAATGGAACAGAATAGAAAACTCCGAAATGCACCCACAACCCTATGGTCAACTAATCTTTGACAAAGTAGGAAAAGGTATGCAATGGGAAAAGCACAATCTCTTCCACAAATGGTGTTGGGAAAACTGGACAGCCGCATGCAGGAGAATGAAACTGGACCACTTTCTTTCACCAGACACAAAAATAGTCTCAACAAAGAAGACAGACCTAAATGTGAGACAGAAAACCAACAAAATCCTGTAGGAGAACATATGCACTTACCTCTTTGACCTCGGCCATAGCAACTTCTTACTAGACACATCACTGGAAGCAAGAGAAACAAAGGCAAAAATGAACTCTTGGGACTTCATCAAGATACATAGCTTCTGCAGAGTGGAGGAAACAATTAACAAAACTAACAGGCAGCCTACAGAATGGGAGAAGAGGTTTGCAAATGGCACATCCAATAAAGGGCTAGTATCCAAGATCTATAAAGAACTTATCCAACCGAAACCCAGATAATCCAGTAAAGAAATGGGCAGAAGACATGAACAGACATTTTTCCAAAGAAGACATCCAGTTGGCTAACAGACACATTGCTCATCATCAGGGAAGGGCAAATCAAGATCATGGTGAGATACCACCTCACCCCTGTCAGAATGGTGAAAATTCATAACTCAGGAAACAATAGATATTGGCAAAGATGCAGGGAGAGGGGGGAACCCTCTTACCCTGTCAGTGGGAATGCAAAGTGGTGCAGCCACTCTGGAAAACAGTGTGGATGTTCCTCAGAGTCAAAAATAGAACTACTCTACAATCTAGCAACTGCACTACTAGGCATTTCCCTAGAGGATACAAAAATAGAGATTTTAAGGGGTTTAGTGTTTATAAGAGCATTATCAACAATAGACAATTTATGGAAAAAGCCCAAATGTTTATCAACTGATGAATATATAAAGAAGATTCGGTATAATATACAATAAAATATTACTCAGCCATCAAGAAGAATGAAATCTTGCTCTTTGCAATGATGTAGATTTAAGTACACTGCATTATGTTAACTGAAAAAAGAGAGACAAATACCATGTGATTTTGCTCATATGTAGAATTTAAAAAACAAAACAGAAGAACATGGGAGGAAGTAAAAAAGAGGGAAACTGACAATAAGAGACACTTAAAGAATAAACTGAAGATTTATTAAGGAATGTGGGTGGAAGATAGTTGAGATAGGTAAAGGCTAGTATGGAGGGCACTTGTTATGGGGAGCACTGGGTGCTTTATGTAAGTGATCAATTACTGAATTATACTCCTGAAGATAATATTGCACTGTATGTTAAGTAACTGAAATTTAAATAAAATTTTCAAGAAAAAAAAACACAGCACATTATAGTTTCTTATGTGTCTGCTGTTTAAATAATTATCCTAAGTTTTCTGTTTTTCAATAAATATAAAACACAAAAACCAAAGAAGAAAATCAAAATAAGTATATTACTTGAAAGCAAATTTCATTATAACAATAGCTAAAAATGTATTAAGTACATTTAATATCTAGTCATTGTTTTAACTGTTTTCAATATATTGCTCATTTAAGCTGCACAACCTCCTTGCAAAATACATACC
Source organism: Canis lupus baileyi (assembly GCF_048164855.1). Taxonomy (NCBI): domain Eukaryota; kingdom Metazoa; phylum Chordata; class Mammalia; order Carnivora; family Canidae; genus Canis; species Canis lupus. The sequence continues at coordinate 18,202,291 of NC_132839.1, forward strand.
ATTATTACTATTTTGTCAATGACCAAGTCTTAGAGTTACTTTCCAAAAAGAATCTAGCTACTAAGTAGTAAAACCAATCATGAAATCCATGATATCTAAATGTAGTCCTGAATTAACCTCTAGGATTTATATTTGTTTTTTTCATATTCTTACACAACACCATAAAACATGTAACCATACATGTTTGCCATTCATTTGATTTAAATATTTTAGGAACTGTCAGTTTTTCCTGAAGATAAAAATATCAATGTTTAACTAAAATTATATATTTTTTTCTGTATGCTGTGATTAAAGACCTAGTGAATTCTATGTAAGTTTTCAATTACTAGCTTCATTGTTAAGCTGAGCTTCTTAATGTGCATATCATTTTTATATGCATTTTAAAAAGCTGACTCAGTGATACAACATACTTCAAAACCAAAGGTTTAACAGTTCTGGTTTAATACAGGGCCATAATTCACAATATTTTCTGTAAAAAAGTAACTCATCATTCTCTAAGGCTCACATACTACGGTATTACTTAAAGTGTCTTAGTTAAATACCAAAATACTCTGCAAAGTATACTAAACAATGAACACCTTTTCAGTTCATATGAAGAAATTAAGACTTGAGGTCAGTTCTATTATTATCCTTACCTAACAACATAGTATCATTTCACTTTCACTTCTTTACAGGCATCACTTAAGATAAAGAAAACCTGACAGGCACATTTTAACAATGAATTCATTAATTGTCTGGAAATTTTATTCATTATTTTTGGATTTGAAGAACCTAAATACATGATAGGCACAAGGCACTTTCTCTAGCTCCAAGGACTATGTATGCTTGAATCTTCTAATCAGAGTTGTCCCCACTGGACACGTGGATCCTCCTCCAAAACTAATAATGTCTTTGGAACCCTGTCTCATATACATTTTCTTATACTCACATTATGATTTTGCTAACACTAATGTAATTCCCCTAAAAACAAAATGGTGAAAATGAAGGTGTGTAAATAACACACAATGCATCTAGAGCTTCGCCCTTTCTTGGAATAGGAGTATACATCATACCAATTATCCATCATCTAGTAACTTACTCTTCATAGAGGCTTATCTCTAATAATATTTGATTTATTGTACTAGGTTCCTTTTATGAGTTTCTATAATAATCAGTCTCCTTTTCTTGGAGGTCTAGTCCCTAAGTTATGATAACTATATTAACTAACCATCACATCAAATAACAATTTTGCTTCCTTTTCCAAAAATTAAAATCCTTCCTCTGAACCTAGCATATCATGAACTATGGTTTATTCAGATCTATTTTATTGATTGGCTTTTTAATGCCTCATATGCAATTCATATAAGGTAGCTTTTATATAGCTTTATACTACCTATTGTTTCAGGTCATTCTTACCATTCTCACTGCTGCTGAGCCTGTGTTCAAGTTTCTATGTCTTCTCTATTACCACCAGGTCTCTTAGCCAGTTCTTAGAACTTGAATCTATTTTTAACATGACTACCATAGTGGTCTAAAAGCAAAACTGATCAGGCTTATGATTATTAAAGTCTTCCCCTGATTTTAAGAATACATTTCAAACCCCAAGTTTAACATAATAATCTTGGCTACTATCTACCTACAGAAACCTAACCTCCCAGCCTTCTTCATATTACAGACTGTATTCTAGCTGCAACAATCAACCTACACTTAACTTGCAAGCCTTCTTACACACCCCTCTACTTGAAATATACCTTTCCACCCCTCCCACATATGTTGTTGGCCACTAGTCCTAAAACTCTTTGTGATCATCTTTTCCACTTGGAAGCCTACCTAGAACATTCTGTCCATGGATACCCTTCCTGTGAACACACTCTATGTACCCTTTAATTATCAGACAATGTTCTACTCTAACAGTTAACTGTGTCTTTGGCTAGGCCATTAGCTTTGTTTTAGGCAACCTCTGAGATGGACCACAGTGATCTCCACCTCCTGGTACACATTCCTTGTCAATCCTCTCCCCTGAGTCCGTTGGACGTATCCATTCAATTCTGACTAAATATTACAATATGACTAATGTGCCTAGGAAGCAAGGAACTGAGGTAGTTCCATGGTCAACTGCTGGCAAGAAGGTGGACTTTGTCAATAGCCACAGGAGTTTGAAAAAAGACAAGCCTTTTAAGTGAGATAGCCCTTTTGGCAGCTTGAGAAAAACTTCAAAAATCTCCTTGAGCCAGAGAAACCCAGCTAAATTCTTCCCAAAATCATGACCCACAAAAATAAATATTTGTCATGTTCAGCTGTTAAGTTCTAGGATAAATTGTTATGTAGTAATAGATAACTAATACAAGTGTTTGTGCTCTTAAGTTTAGAGAACATATCTTGTTTGACTTTGAATCATATACACCTACCACAGGTAAGATTCTCCACAAAAATATTGAGTGAATTAATACTATTTGAATTTTTACCTCTAACCCCTACCAATATATTTCAGGTATTCAAAATTCAAACTTTCTGAAAAATATTTTCTAACTTTGTTCATTATGAGTAGTTTTTCATAGCACAAAGTCTTCCAATCTTGCAAATGTATTGTAAATCAACATTTGAATATGCACATACAGGGGCATATATGCAATTTTACAAAGATAAAATTAGGAAAATGCTCAGGATGTTTTTTTCTAGGATCATATTTTTAATTCAGCTATATAGCAGCATAATATAAGGCATAAGTTTTATTTTAGGTTTTAAAAATCAAATGACTCTCATGTAGGTGGCACCATGTCTACATATAAGAAGGATGCCCTATTTCCCTAGGCATTAATTTGACTTCTTAAGCTGAGAAAACCCATCTTTTTCCTAGAAAGAACCCCACCAATTATCCTTTTATTATATTTTCATAATAACAAATATTGCCTCGTGCAAGATTTCCCCATTAGTGTTTTATATTTAAGTGCACACAGTCTGTTTAATCCTTCAACTTTATCATACTTCACTGATTAATCTAGTTTAAATACCATAAAAGTCCATAACCATTGCTATAAAAACTTATGCTTGCTTATTAAACCAGCTACTTTGCCACTGTCAAATGCAAGCAATAAAATTGTGCATAAATATAATGGAGCATTTTTGCAATTGCTAAATAGATTTTATCTTGTGCATATGAATGCCTTCAATTTAATTCAAACTTACACGATGAGCAACTAAAATATATTTTGTATAAATATACTTTAATATTTAAACTGTGCCTCTGGCTAACTGGTATGGGTGCCTCCACTGAATAGTCCTTGACATGATATATGTATTTTTAAGGCACACAGAAGACTCTTCTTAACATGTTCAAGATATTCACAGTGAAAAAAGACATCAAATTCAGCAAAGTCTTGACAGGTAAAATGTAACAGGTATTTAAGTTTATATGTAACAAAAATCTGGTACTCAACTCTTAAATAATCAAGGCTGGTATATTAAAACAGGTTTTGGGGCAGCAGACGGGGAAGGCTGAAAATGAAGATGGGAAAAAAAATAATTTTTTCATTCCATAATACCACCTTACTCTTAATTGTTTTGCAATTATTTCCTAGTCTTGTTGCCAAAAGCTTTATTTTTTTCAGAAAAGCTTTAGCCATTTTTCCACAAACCTTTATTTATGTCATGTTGTCAACAGAGCTTTGAAAACAGCACTTCAGGAAAAAGTCACATAACTGAAGGATTGACTAAGATCTCCAAGCCCAGTCTAGGATATGCCTTATAAATAACAGCAGAGTTGTATCATTAGCTCAGACCCGGACTTGCTCTTCACCTTAATGACAGACGACTTTAAAAAAATGTCCAGCACTGGATTGAGATGAATGGGCTGTTTGGCTTCTTACTCAGCAGTACTGTATATAAATATACATATATAATTTTTTTTCTTTTCTTGGTTTATCACTGCATACTTTTCACATCCATAAGGGAGATTAGTGTTCTCCGGGAAATGGAAATTGTTAATACACATCCATCAATAGAGAACAGAATGAAGAGAGATAAACACAAAGAAAAACACATTCCATTTTTCATCAAATTCAGAGAGAAAATGATCTATTTTTCATTCAATCAATGGATAGCTAAAAATATCCTGGACTTACTATCCCTACTTGTGTCTAAACACAATTCATAAGTCTTAATTCATTAGACTAATGTGTTTATAAGGCAGTTGAAATGTCAAAGCTCTGCTGGATTTAGTATAAACTTAAATTCCATTACCTGGCAGGCATTAATTGCTTATGGAGCACAGGGATTCTTCCCAAGGGTCTTATATGTTTCCTTTTGTCATTTTGCTAACTATTCTGTCTAGACGAACTTAAAGCCCTTAATCCACCATTGGGATCAATAAACTGCACAATAATTCAGTCCTAATAATTAGCTTTCACTTAAACACAAATGGTCATTTCATTGTGAACTGCAGTACAAAATGATAATGAAATAATTAAAAAGACAGATGAAAGAGTGACTTAATAGGGAAGAGGCCTTACTGTTCAATTAGAGGCATTACCATTCAACCTTTTTATTACTGCCACAACCTTTCAATTTTTAAAAAAAATAATACTTCAAGCTCTGCTCATTTAACCCATGGCAGCATCACTATTATATGCAGTCTTATGATGGGAGCTTTATGCTACAGACATCTGTGAAGCAGTTGTCTTTCTCAAATTATTAAAATGGTGAATATTTCACTCGGAGATTTGTAAATTGTATATAAATCGTAACACTGTATTGTCCTGATTTCTCACATTAGGGATTTTCTTGAGCCTTCCCAATTTCTTTTTAAACAGGATTAGCTCTACATAGTTCCTTTGAAACAGCCTTGAAATTACACAGAACAGTTTTAAGGTACTGTATGTTCTGGAATAAATCGTAAAGGCATCTCATTTTTCCCCCTAGAGAATTTCCTAGGATAGTCCAGAGTACAAAAATTTCTTCATATTTGCTGACCCGACAATTTAGTTTTAAGTCCAAAAAGGTACCAAACTTCATTAACCTTTTAATACATTCTCACAGATGTAGGGTGATAGATATGTTTGAATCTTTATGATCAAAGCACTCGCCTAATAGCAAAATCTTTCACTTTACCTTTGCCATGTCCTGTTTTCATTTTAATTTCTACTCTATCCTCACAAGAATATGGACAGGCTGTACTTCTGCCTTGCCAGTAGCTGGAGACATTCATAATCAATTTCTGCAAAACCTGCTACTGTTCTTTCTATTGGCACAGGACATAGGGCCCTTGGGCTTCCCCAGTCTCTTTGAAAGTAAGGGGAAAAATCTCCAGGAAAAGTCTCAGCTCATTAATCCTGATCTAACTTGTAAAGACATACCACAAAATGGACATCCCAAGTGAGATATAGCCGTATTTTCCCACATGCTAAGAGGAAAGGTCTTCAACTTACAAAAATTTGCACCATGTCAATATTAAAAAGAGGATTGTGGCCATAATCTTCACTCACAATCATAATACCTGGCACAAATTTGGGATAGGGATTGAAGTATCTGGTTAACAAATAAGTGAAAAAAAGCTTGTAAAACATGAAAGCATCCATTCATTTCACTTCTCTTATCCCTCTCATTGTCGTTATTATATAGAACTACTATCTGAATCGGTCAGCTGTCACCCAAAGTCAAAACCAAATCAACAAACCTACAAACAAAACTCAACAGAAACAAGATTATCTCCCTGGGGTTTGACACAGCAGACTCCCTTGGTAAGAACTTAACCTGAATCAGTAGGAAGGTACACACAGGCACATTCCTCACATATATTTTTTTCCAGTTATCATGGAGCACAGCTTCAACACATATTCAGTATAGGATATAACGTAGAGCCTATGTTTTGAGAGTTTTTTTTTTTTTGTCCTGAGTTATTCTGAATTTTGAAATACACCTATTGGGAAGGGTTTGGGAAATGTTATGATAGATATGCAGTATTAAAAGCAAGCTATAATGAAATATACCTTGCACTTCAGCACAGGTCAGAAAAAAAATTTACCTTTAAAATTTAAGTGGTTAGTATCCACCCAAAATAAGCAGGACCAATTGTCTTCACAACAACACAGCAGTACATGGCATGTAAATATGGTACTAGAGAGCCCGAATTTCTATACATGAAGAGTTTTATGCATTTCTTAGATAAATTAAGCAGCTAAGAACTGTTCTTGGAAATGAGCTATAGTTCACGTAACTTTAGCAACCTGGTAACAGTAGTCAGGACCTTATTAGAAAAGGACAATTAAGGTTCATTCATTATGCCAATGTTTCCAAAACTTAGTTCATGAAAATCAGAAATACTGTTAGGTTTCTGTTCCCACCCCTGGAACTCCAGAGTCACTATAGCAGGAACAGGACCTACAGATTCAGTCTATAATGGATATAGGGATACAATTATTTTTAGACTCCAGAAAGCTATTTTGTCTAGTTCACCTAGCTTAGCAGAAATTCCAAGTCACTTATTTCCTTCATGTTGAGGCAAAGCACATGAAATTCTCTCATGCCATTTTTCTTCCATGTAGTTTTGAACAAAAAGGAGTGCTTTATGTAAAAAATAAATAAATAAATAAATAAATAAATAAATAAATAAATAAATACCTGTGTTCTGTTTGTAAATGAACTCTATGGTTTATAATTTAGCATTTTGACTGTGGTTTCTCACAACCAAACTTGAGTCAGACCTTGAAAAGCTATTGTGGAATTTTTCAAATTGAATTTCTGGAGATCTAAAGCTGAGAATCTAACTCTGGATTGTTGTAGATTCATTAGGATTTTGCTGACCTACTCATTTCCATCCAAAATAACTAGCTGGCCTCCTTTTAAAACCTATTATAACAACATTTTCCTTTATAAAATTTTATTCTGTTTCTTCTGTTCACATTATACAAGAATAGCATGTGATATTTACAGTATTAATATTGACTGAAGTTCCATTCTCTGAAGCTTTCCCTCCTCTAGTCTATACCTTGACAGAGGAATCCCATTTCTGTCCTTTGCCAATAATAACTGATTTTTTTTCCTCTTTACTTTTTGGCTCATTCAATCTCATTATTTAGCTCTCCAAGGTGGAATCCTTGTAATTTTACTTTTTTCTTTCAAAATTTTTACTCTTTATGTTCCCCAACTGGTCTATCAATTCTGCTTTTTCCGGGCACTCTAAATATTCTAAGTTCGTTCCCACCACCATGATCTCTTAGCCCCTAAGTAGTCTCCATGCCTCCATTTTCACCTTGTACAGCCCCAAACTCAGCCAGGATATGTCTAAAACCACTTTCTTTTTAAATCTTATTTTATTTAAATTCAATTAGTTAACCTAAACTGTATCATTAATTTCAGATGTAGAGTTCAATTATTCATCAATCGTATATAACACCCAGTGCTCATTATCACATGCCTCCCTAATGCACATCATTCAGTTACATCTTCCTCTCATCCCCTCTCCCTTCCAGCAGCCCTCAGTTTGCTTCCTATAGTTTACAGTCTCTTATGATTTGTCTGCCTCTCTGATTTTGTCTTCTTTCATTTTACCCTCCAATTTCTGATCATGGCAAAGTCAAAAAGGTGTTAGCAAGATATAGGAGATATTCCGTATGTAACCAGAAAAGACTCTGAATAGTTAGAACAATCCTGAAAAAGGAAACAAAAGAAATCTCAATTCCAGAGTTCAAGCTATATCACAAAGCTATAATAAACAGGATAGTGTGGTACTGGCACAAAAATAGAAATATCAATCAATGGAACAGAATAGAAAACTCCGAAATGCACCCACAACCCTATGGTCAACTAATCTTTGACAAAGTAGGAAAAGGTATGCAATGGGAAAAGCACAATCTCTTCCACAAATGGTGTTGGGAAAACTGGACAGCCGCATGCAGGAGAATGAAACTGGACCACTTTCTTTCACCAGACACAAAAATAGACTCAACAAAGAAGACAGACCTAAATGTGAGACAGAAAACCAACAAAATCCTATAGGAGAACATATGCACTTACCTCTTTGACCTCGGCCATAGCAACTTCTTACTAGACACATCACTGGAAGCAAGAGAAACAAAGGCAAAAATGAACTCTTGGGACTTCATCAAGATACATAGCTTCTGCAGAGTGGAGGAAACAATTAACAAAACTAACAGGCAGCCTACAGAATGGGAGAAGAGGTTTGCAAATGGCACATCCAATAAAGGGCTAGTATCCAAGATCTATAAAGAACTTATCCAACCGAAACCCGGATAATCCAGTAAAGAAATGGGCAGAAGACATGAACAGACATTTTTCCAAAGAAGACATCCAGTTGGCTAACAGACACATTGCTCATCATCAGGGAAGGGCAAATCAAAATCATGGTGAGGTACAACCTCACCCCTGTCAGAATGGTGAAAATTCATAACTCAAGAAACAACAGATGTTGGCAAAGATGCAGGGAAAAAGGGGAACCCTCTTGCCCTGTCAGTGGGAATGTAAAGTGGTACAGCCATTCTGGAAAACAGTGTAGAGTTTCCTCAAAAAGTTGCAAATAGAGTTACCCCAGGACCCAGCAATTGCACTACTAGGGATTTACCCCAAAGATACAAATGTAGTGATCTGAAGGGGCATCTGCCCCCCAGTGTTCATAGCAGCAATGTTCACAATAGCCAAGCTGTGGGAGGAGCCACGATGTCCTGCAACAAATGAATGAATAAAGAAGTTGTAGTATATATATGCAATGGAATAGTACTTAGCCATCAAAAGAGAAATCTTGCTATTTGCAATGACATGGATGGAACTAGAAGGTGTTATGCTAAGGTAAATAAGTCAATCAGAGAAAGAATTATATGGTCTCACTCCTATGTACAATTTAAGAGACAAGACAGGATTATAGGGGAAGGGAGAGAAAAATAAAACAGGATGAATTCAGAGAGGTAGACAAACCATAAGAGACTCTTAATCCTAGGAAACCAACTGAGGGTTGCTGGAGGGGAGCAAAGTGGAAAATAGGTGATGGACATTAAGGCAGGCATGTGATATAAGGAGTACTAGGTATTATAAAAGAGTGATGAACCACTGAACTCTATCTCTGAAACTAATAATTTACTATATATTAAATGAATTTAAATTTTAAAAAAGATACAGGAGATATTACACTATCTGACAGTATTTATCCTTTTTATATCTTCCTATTCCACACAGTTTACAGTCTGCACTCCAATCACAATAAATTTCCTGTAATTTCCTAAGTACCTGTGATAATTTATATTATTTCTAATTATTCACTCACTTTCCTCCCACAGGGAGATTATAATCCCTGTTCATTGTCATGGAAACTCTAGTCCTTTAAAAAATACAGAGTACACTTAAGAAACACTGATGTCTACCTCATCAATTTTAGACTTGGCCATGTGACTTCCCTTAGTTAATGCATGTGGGTGTGTTACACATGTCACATCTCAATAGATGCTTTAAAGATGATTGCATGGTTTGGCTCACCTTCTTGCTCTTTATTTATGCAGAAGAATGGAAACATTCCACATTGGGCTGCCTTTCTAACTAGGTCCCTGAATAAGAAAGCATGAGAGCAGGGCTCAAACAGCAGTAGTCTCATCGAGCCTTTCTGTTTGCACTCAAGATGTATTTTCCTCTTCCTTCACTAGAAAAATTTCTATTAATACTTCAAGAACTACTGAAATTTCTTTTTGAGGCTTTCCTTCAAGTCAGAATTCATAGCTTTTCCAACACTAATCACATTGTATTTTATAGCACCAGTCAACATTATATTTTTCTTATTTGCATGTATTTTTATCTCTTCAACTATGATTTGACTCTTTGAGGGCAGAAACCATTTTTTAAAAAATCATTTCATGTGGCTAGCCATAATCCTGGCAAATGTTAAAAGTTCCATAATTTGTTCAATTAACAATGCAATCAATGTCTAGGGATCCCTGGGTGGCGCAGTGGTTTGGTGCCTGCCTTTGGCCCAAGGCGCGATCCTGGAGACCCGGGATCGAATCCCACATCAGGCTCCCGGTGCATGGAGCCTGCTTCTCCCTCTGCCTGTGCCTCTGCCTCTCTCTCTCTCTCTCTGTGACTATCATAAATAAATAAAAATTAAAAAAAAAACAATGCAATGTCTAATATTGACTAAGGGAATAAATGTTTACCTCAAGCAACCTCACTGATGGGCAGTCTTTCAAAGGAAGGATTTATATGTTGTGAATACATTATGATTAAACATTTTATTTTGCCAATACTTATATAATACTTGCTATGTATTATGCATTGTCACATGTTCTTTAAAAAAAATAACTTTTCTTAATCATCACAGCAACCATCTGAGATAGTCCATACTATCCTAATTTTCAGATCAACTACCCAAAATACAGAGAGGTTAATGTTTGTGCAAGTATTCTGTAACAAAGCAGACATTTAAATCTCAACATCCCAATGTCAGAGCCTATTGGTTCAATTACACATCTCCCAGTAAGTAACTTAGGACCTCAATTTTCTCATCTTTCAAAAGAAAGCCTAAAATTAGATAGGGCCGATGTCAAAGTTTCTGGTACTTAGGGACTAAAATCAAAATGTATTCCAGAAGCAAGAATTTTAATTTTCCAAATAAAATTTTAATTCTGGAATAAATTTGAGGTAACTTTGCCAGTTTCTCATGGGGCCATGCACCTCTGATCGGGGTTAGATGGTGACCCCCACCATCCTACAGGTATAGCCAGTTTGTCTCTTTAGGTTCATATGGCTTCCAAGAACTAAGAAATGGTCTCCAAAAAATGGCCTCTGTTTAGCTACTGAAACAAAAAGATCATACAACTAGTTAGTGAGTATGAAGAATATTATTCAATTTTTTGATGGAATAGCAAAGGTTAAACAGAAAATGAGAAATTTAACAATGTATGTGCTCTAAAAATTCACATATTCACAGATGAATTCCTCATTTGTGTGTGAATATCTCTATATTCCTAAACTGAATATAGATGTGTTCATTTTTCAACATATTTTGAAATAAAGCATAATTGTATTTTATATGTACCCAGAAGCCAGAACATTTGAAAAGTCCCATGCATTAAAAGAAATGTAAGGTCATGGAACTGAGACTATTACTGTTGCCTCCTAGGAAATTAAAAATGTACTAGAGGAAAGAGAAGAAATATCTTGATATTAAGAGAGCACCAAAAAGAAACTGTAATCTGATTTACTTAAATGAGTGTAGGTATCACTTCTGTTCATTGTACACATGTAATTTTCAAGCATACAGTTGTGCAAATCATAAAGACAACTGTAGCAACATATATTTGAGGGATATTTTATTAACTAAAAATAGACTACACAATTCATTTCTTTGTATTCAGTCTACTTTCTATCCTACCAATGTGTGATCTGTCATTTCACTACAAAGAAATTTTACTAGTAATTAGAAGAATGCTATCCATGAAAGCTAACTAGTTAGTCAAATCAATGATATTTTACCCTAGGACTCTAACTCATATTAGGGAGTTGTTAAATAAAATTTCTTTGAAAATTTTTATCTTATTCCATTCACCTCACAGAATTTGGAACATTTTTGCTGTAAGGGTAACCAATACTGAAAACCTCTTTGAGACTTCAATCTTTATCCAAAAGAGACCCATTAGCAGTCATATTTACTTTCATAACAATAACTGGAAACTTGTATTTACAACAAATCTGTATATAAAAAATATATATAAAAACTATGAGTCTATTTGAATATATTTTTTCTTCTTAAATTCTTAGAAAAGGTATATGGAATAGAATTGTTTTCATGTGAGTCATCTCTTCTGCATTACTCCCATAAGTAATCCCTAATTATATACGATGGAGAAGAAATAATCTTAAATATAATTAACAATGAGAACAATGGTGAGTTTGAAAAAAAAAAAAAAACCCCTTTCTATTAAGGTCAATTGTTATCATTGGAATTTTCTGCTTTTTCATTCAAGGACCATTGGAAGACAGATTTTGTATTTCCCTGTCAGCTCATGTTTGACTTTTGCCATTTATATAAATACAATGTAAAAAGTCATAGAAGAGGTAATGGGTGCTTCCAGCTTTTCTGCTAACATAAGAAAGATGCAAGGGCTCTAATATTCCTAGTCATTGACATTTACAACTATGGGTTTGTTTTTAATACAGGGCAGTGAGCAATGTACTTAAGGCCTCAGAAAATGCTTTATGGCATACACTAAAGGTGAATCACTTTTTTAGTAGATTTATTAGCTAGAGGAATTGCAATCTCAAGAGGAAATTTAGCTAGTTTTAACCCAAGTAGTGCTTCTTCCAGTTATTTCCTCTTGAATTCTCAGCAGGACTCAGGCATTCTAAATGTCCTATTCAGGGATCCTGATTTCTTTCCCCCAGCTGGTTTCTGCCACCTTGGGTACTGACAGAGTACTCATTAACAAACTAATTGATTTTTATTAATTATCTGTGGTATAATCTTTCCACGGTTTTCCCCCCTAGTATCTAAGCTTATTAACTCCAAACACACACGCGCGCGCGCACACACACACACACACACACACACACACCCCATAATTAGTCCTAAAAACTTTGGAATAAGAATGATCTCAAATATACAGATTGATTGCACAAATCAAAATGTTATTAAGAAAAAGTTAGCTATTCCATGTTAAAATGCCACCCAACAAAAATATAGAATTATAAATATTGAACTAAAAAAGAAACAGAATTGAGAATATTAAAATGACCTTACAAAATAGTTTAAATATTGGTTAAGATAGAATACACAATTTGTTTTTAAATTATAAGAAAACTATGCAAATGGAAACATTTTAGTTGAGAACAAGCTCTTAGCAATTCAAGAGAACATACTCTCAGCACTGCAAAAGAACAGATACACTTCTGCACTGTTTTTCTGAAGGCCGTTCACAATCTTTAATAATATATCAAGATAGGAGTCAACATAAATTACATTATTAAAATATTAAAATCATACGAAGAAATGAAGCTGTGAAAATGTCAAACTAATAGCCTAAGAGGAAAAAAATATAATGGTACCAACTAAAAATATGCAAGTCTTCCCTCTGTCTCTTTCTAGCTGTAGGATTTGAAGCAGGGTCTTTAATTTTTCAAAGCCTCAGTTTCCATACTTGTAATACTGAGTTATTAACAGTAACCATCTTATCAGGTTGTTATGGAACTAATGAAAACGATGCTTAGTACCATTCTTAGCATATAATAAAGGCTCAATATGTGATTCGTGCAACAGTAACTGTCACATTATCCTTTTAGCCCTGTACTTATTGATGTGCATGTATCAACTTTGTAGTTTATTTTATATTAACATTAAAACAAAGATACTCAAAATTTCTAATTTTTTTAAAACATTTTATTTATTTATTCATGAGAGACACGGGGTGGGGGGAGGGAGAGAGAGAGAGAGAGAGAGAGACCGACAGACAGACACAGGCAGAGGAGCAGGATCCATGCTGGGAGCCCAACCTGGGACTCGATCCCAGGACTCCAGGATCACACCCTGGGCTGAAGGCAGGGCTGAACCGCTGAGCCACCTGGGCTGCCCAAAATTTCTAATTTTTAATCTGCTATTTTCAGACTCACACTCTCAGGATCCAACAAAGATTTTATTATGCTGGTCCCCACTTGCTCCAAACACACAGACTCTTCCTCTATTCTTAATACTAAGAACAGCACAGCTGATTCACATTGATATCTTTAGACTGTCATTAGATACAAATGATCTTTCATGTAAAAGTCTAGGCACTATATTCTCCTCACCAGTCTCATAGCTTTAACCCAAGATGGAGTCCTTATTCTCACCATCACAGTTATCTTCTTTACTGGTTTTCAAATGACTTATGATAAATTTCAAAAAAGTATTCTAATTAGTAAATTTAATATTTACTAAGATGTGTGGAAACATGAGGAAAAACAAGTTGTACAGAATCTAAAACAATGAAGAATTATTTTCCTCTCATAATTCTTTTTTGAGAAAGAGATAGTGCATGTACACAAGCAGAGGGGAGAGGGAGAGAGAGAGCACAGAGTCTGACATAGGGGTTGATCTCTTGACCCTTAGATCATGACTAGAGCCAAAAATCAAGAGTTGGACACTTACGTGACTATGCTATATTGTTCCCCCTCAATAGACTTATCCTATATGTAGGTTTTGTCAAGATATAGACTTTTCCTTTACATTAATTCATGCAACTAACATTGAGCAATTTTTATGCATCAATGTATTATGCAAAGTGCTAAAGATTTTTTTTTCCTTTAAAAATAAGATGCACTAACCCCTCATCAGAAAAACAGGATTGATAAGCACTGTCATAGAGTTATGGAGGATTAAACACTATTTACCCAAATCAACTTTTCAAAATAGAGAAAGAAAACCATCAAACAGGGAAAACCTAGTGGCAAATAATCCTGGAACTTCCTATAGGAATGGTCTGACTCATTTTCACACAGAGAAATAAATGTTCTATCTAGAGAGTCATAAGAAGAAAAAAGAAAGAAAGAAAAGAAAAGAAAAGAAAAGAAAAGAAAAGGAAAGAAAAGGAAAGAAAAGGAAAGAAAAGGAAAGAAAAGGAAAGAAAAGGAAAGAAAAGGAAAGAAAAGGAAAGAAAAGGAAAGAAAAGGAAAGAAAAGGAAAGAAAAGGAAAGAAAAGGAAAGAAAAGGAAAGAAAAGGAAAGAAAAGGAAAGAAAAGGAAAGAAAAGGAAAGAAAAGGAAAGAAAAGGAAAGAAAAGGAAAGCAAAGGAAAGCAAAGGAAAGCAAAGGAAAGCAAAGAAAGCAAAGAAAGCAAAGAAAGCAAAGAAAGCAAAGAAAGCAAAGAAAGCAAAGAAAGCAAAGAAAGCAAAGAAAGCAAAGAAAGCAAAGAAAGCAAAGAAAGCAAAGCAAAGAAAGAAAGCAAAGCAAAGAAAGAAAGCAAAGCAAAGAAAGAAAGCAAAGCAAAGAAAGAAAAGCAAAGAAAGAAAAGCAAAGAAAGAAAAGCAAAGAAAGAAAAGAAAGCAAAGAAAGCAAAGAAAGCAAAGAAAGAAAGCAAAGAAAAAAAAGAAAGAAAGCAAAGAAAGAAAGCAAAGAAAGAAAGAAAAGAAAGAAAGAAAAGAAAGAAAGAAAAGAAAGAAAGAAAAGAAAGAAAGAAAAGAAAGAAAGAAAAGAAAGAAAGAAAAGAAAGAAAGAAAAGAAAGAAAGAAAAGGAGCATATTTGGGAAAATGTGCCCAGAAAGAGGATTTATTTAATGGAGAGATGAAGGAAGAAGAGCTAAGAAGTAAAATATGGTATTTACAATTGAATATACATGCCACAAGAAGCTGGTGTTTTATGTTGTTGTGTGGTGGCACTTTACTTTTTTTGTGGATCCATATCTACTGACCCTTTTCCAAAAATGTACATATCTATATATTTATACCCACACTTTGTCACTTACTGTTATGGAGTTCCATGGACACCTGAAACCTATTTGGTGGCCCAGATTATGTGTTCCTACTTATGCAATAGGAACCCAGACAGATTTTTAATCACTGGAACAAACTGTTTTCATGATGTCTTCATCACTAGAGCAAACTGATTGCATGGTGTCTTTGGGAAATATTCCGGTTGCCATGAAGGAAGAACAGTAGATTAGAGAAGAAGTTCACGTCCGAGAGATAAGTGAAGAGGCTATCCTAATGGCCCAATTAGCAAAAATAAGGACATTTAGCTAACTTAGCTATCTATCCTTCCCAAGTACCTTTGTCACCTCTACATGCATTGTCAACCCATTGATACGTATGCATCCTCAACTAAGATGCAAGATCTTCCACTCCAGACAAGTTAGTAGGTTCTTTAGACAGAATGCTTTAATGAAGTTTAGAAATCAGTAACGAATGACCCAAGAATCAGTTATCAGAGAGATTTCTTGGTAGTGGTAGAACTTGGCAACGAATTAGAAGTAGGGAGCAAAGCAACAAAATTAACTAAGAATAATTCCAATGTTTGTAGCCTGGAGATAAAATACAGGGTGAGGATTAAATTTTGCTAGATAATATAAATTTTACTTTTCAGATGCAGGATTTACACCTGTTCTGGTGGAAACACAGATAACATGTTCAAGAGAAAAGCAGATTCAAGAGAAATAGAATCTGCCATTACCAGCAAATGGACAGTAGATGATGTACTGCCAGTGAATGAGATCCTGTAGGGATCAATGAGAAGAGAAGCACATATACACACACAAACAAACAACAAACAAAACCAGAAACCCTACAAATTATCTTTTCTTTGCAGATAGAAAAGATGCAGCCAAAAATAGAAAGACTGAGCAAGAATAGCCAAAGAATAGGAAGAAAATGATGAGCAGAACCAAAGAAATCCAAAAAGTAGTGGTGCTTTTCCCATTGTTAAGTAAATTAAGAACTATAGTCTAAAAAGAATGAAAATGATTGGCATTATATTTCATTAACTTTGTTCTAAATATTTACTTCTGGAGGAAAGGTAAAATTAAGTGAAAAAGTATATATGCACAGTATTTTGCATAAAATATGAAGTGTGTCATCAAATAGTTTTAAGGCTCAACTTTGTAAACCCAAATTTTTGCTCTTGTATCAAGGTTATCATATTTTTTTCAATAAAAAATAGTGGTAGGAAATTAACACTATAATCAAAGAGGATATATAAACAAGAAGCACAACTCTCAGTGCTATGATGAGGTCCAAAGGGGTTTGTGTTTTGTTTTACCAAATATAAATTGAAATTAAAATACACACCTACACCTCTTCCAACTGCGCTAAAATTTTCATACACACAAAGAAAAGGAAACAAGTCTTTAATAACAGACAGGGAAAGCAACAATATACTTAGAAAAGGCTATGTACCTAACATCAAAATACTATAACAATTTTGTAAGATGTTAGTAAGATTACTGTGAAATCTGCAAATTTTTATTTGTGATATTCTT
The DNA here is from genome assembly GCF_048164855.1 of Canis lupus baileyi. Taxonomy (NCBI): domain Eukaryota; kingdom Metazoa; phylum Chordata; class Mammalia; order Carnivora; family Canidae; genus Canis; species Canis lupus. The sequence goes on from NC_132839.1 coordinate 18,219,206, forward strand.
GAACTTCCACTTACTTCCTTGCTATGCATGTTTCCTCTGTGATAAACTGTGAGATTTAATGAAGTCCTGCTAATAGGAATAAGCTCAAATCCTGGTGAGAATCAGAATAGCAAAGAGGAAAATCAATGATTGTAACTAGTTAGTGCTTTTGAAAAATGTTCACTTGGGCAGGGAGCAAGGGAATTAGAGATCTACCTTTGTGCTTTTATCCTTGTAGGTCAGTTAATAGTCCTATCACAGGTCCAATAGGATCGGATTGTATTTTATGTATGAACACTCATCAAGTGATCTATTGCTATTGAAATTCTAGCACCACATTTTGTTCTTCACTGTGCTTAATTTGAAAGTAAATTCACTACTTATAAAAACAAGCTATTGACAGTGATTGAATGCCCACAAAGACATCTGTTTACCTGTTTCTCTATGCATCCCCAGTTCCAGACATCAACATTTAAATGAAAGGGTATTCTAGTATTTTAAGAGAGAAACAAAGTAAATGCAATAGTCATTTATATGCCACCTTATAGTGCAAGCATTTTCAGTGACACTGAAATAAATAATTTAATAATTATAAATCATAATTGTATAATGATTTAATAATTTTAATAATAATTTAAAAATAATAAATTTTCTCCTTTCTATTTAACAACAGACACCATAACAGACCTAAAATTCAGCGACCTGGGGGGGTACTTCTTAAGCTAAGAGTGATAACTAAATTATTTCTGTAAAGGATTTGTCAAGAGATGAAAACATTCTGACCCCAATACCACAAAGTCAACTTCAGAAAGTCAAAAAGGATTGCCTTAGATCTCCCTGACATCTATAAGGCCCTTCTCTGCTTTCTCTGCTCCCCAGCAGTATGGTGGCTGCAATCCAAGCGGTGGAATTATTGTCCTGCACAGCTCATCTTCAAAGTAGATGACCATGATATAATTTTAGTATCCAGGATGTCAGCCAATTCCAATTACCTGTGACATCACAATCCAGTGCCATTTTAGGCACACTGCAATTGTTCAATTGGTTTTTGTTGTGGTGGTTTTTTGTTTTGTTTGTTTTGCTCTTCATCTTCTCAGGAAGGAGAAAGCTTGTCCAGGAACTAGTAATTACAAGGAATAAACATAGTTTTGAAGGCAGCATATATATATTAGACACACACGTATTACATATAATCTATGTTTTATAATGAGTATTTTGTGTATCAATATGAAACTCAAAATACACTTGAATAGTTGTTTAATACCAGATTCATTTTCTTTCTTTACCAGACTAGATCAGCTATGTCCTAATAGCTAGGATCTAGAAATTCTACTTACGGTAATATATCTAAGAAAGAGAGATGAAACAGAAGGATATGAAACAAAGTAGCCATAGGAAAATTAGTGCATTTACTATTAGCTTTAATGTCATTTGAACTGCGAAAAAATTCTATAATTGAGGGAAAGTCTGTTCTAACTCGTTTTGAGGTAGAATTAGAATTTTAAACATACCAAAATACTCTAGAAATAGAATTCTTAATAAATTGAAAAAAAATTCTAAAGCTACTTAAAAGTGTCAAGACAATGAGTTTGAGTTGAAGGTCTATAGAAAACTCATGAGTAGGAATATATTAAACATAATGCTATCAGGGAAAATGGACTGGACTCATAAGACTTACACTCTATTTTTGTTCCAATTACATGATCTTGGGTAAATAACTTCATTAAAGGTATAAAGTACTTTAATTTGTTTTAAATTATTTTTTTCTAGATGTATAATTTCATATATGCTAAAATAATATTTGGAGTAAAACTTACTTCGTAAAGTACTAACTTTTAGGTTGTAAATTACAATGTTTACCCTATTTATACACATTTATATATATGGTTTTCCTGATAATATTCGACTATTGCTAAGCGCAATTCACTTAGGAAAAATGAGCAAAAACGGATTTGCCAAGAAGGAATTTTCAAATATTTGATACCTATAAAAATGTCAGTGTTTGCATAGAACTGCTAGAAATGTAAAAGGTGATTTTTTCCATGCTCTAAGACTTTATTTTTATCACTTATTAGTGATAAACTATTCGTATGGTAACATGCACTTCTACAGTTCTGTAAGTACACTGGCATTTAGGGTATCTGTATAGACCAGTTGAAATAAAAGCTTATTGTTTTTTCTTTTTAGTAGGCATTAAAATACTTAGCCATTTTAGTCCACAATGGAAGAGAAAGAATATCAAGTCTGATGCATTGAATTCCAAGCAAGCAAATATAATCTGTTACACATGAACAGTGTAAAGGGGATTGATTAGGGTGTGGAGGTACCTGTGAGTGTGGTTTGGAAGAGGGGGGAAAACAAGTAAGGGCACATATAAATTTTTTATAATGGATTTGTGAAATGCCATCTTAATGTATTAAGCAGGAATATTTTTAAACCAAATTCTAAGGTAACAATTTAATTTTCATCAAGTAACACTGCTGCTCAGAGATCTCCAAGATCAAACGTCCATCAATTTTATGAAAGGTTCTGTGTACAATGGATGGATTCCAGAGATTTAAGCCACTCTTCCTGTTAGAGACTTTTGGAGTCACTCCTATTTTTTTAATACCTAAATTTCCAATTTAGTCCACCAGATAGAAAATATATTGACCCAAAACTGAAATAAATCCCTTGTGAACACTTTCCATAGCCTTCTTCAAGAACCATGTAGCTAAAATTCACCTTAACAAGGATTTGGCCACAAACATTTGTTCCTTACACAAATAATCCAAATAATAAAGTTCATGATTACAGACATGTGACTCTATTCAGCTTTTTGACTTAATACTCAAAGCAACAATTTGTTTTTGCTTAACTTTTTTGTACATTAAAAATGCCACACTTTTGATATTCTTTTAATTGGTGTATTTTCTTCCAAACCTCACAGCTCAAAGAGTACCAAAACATAAATATTAGGATCATTCGTCTTAGATTGTTTACAATTGAATATGTTAAATTATTATTGTTTTTATTAAATTCTTTCACTCAATGTCAGAATAACTTTTTCTTATGTACAGCTATGTTAGATTTAATTATTAATAGCATAGTATTTTCGGAGGCAATTATAAATTTGATTTCCTAGTCAATTAATGTAAGAATGAAACATTCTTTAAAAAATATTCTACAGTTTAAGAAGAAAGTCATTACTTTTATCAAATAGTTAAAGAGAAAATTAAGACACCTGTATTTCAAGAACAGGTTTTAGAAACTGGTTAACAGAAATTTAAAAATCTGTTGTTTCCTAGTTATTTTGCCAACCAATTTAAATAATGAAAAATAGGACAATATTTTATAAAAACATATGATTTAGAAAAGTACTAAAAGTAATAATGGGTGAGAAAATAATGGGGGAGAATAAAATCTATAGAAGGAAAGAAAACTAAAATTAAATGTCTCCTAGGAAATATCCCGGTCAAGTCAATTGTATCTATCTATATCTTGTTTTATAGTATAAGCCAGGCTGAAATTTTATAATGAAATGACCCTGACCTGAAGCCTCCTTTGTAAATGACTAGTGCCTTAATTATTTGCATCTGTGAACTCAAATGAACATACTTAAGGATATATCAATATGCTCATAAATCATCTGCAGGCGATAAGTAGTCCAACATAGATAATTAGAGAATTTACGGAAGGCTTACTCCCTCTGTTTATCTGCTTATGACATTTGCGGTACAGCCCTAACAGCAGGATAATTACTAGATTTATTCATCAAACAAAATCACGCCTTCTGGGAATGCACAGTGACTCCGGTTTTAGGACTAATAAAGACATTTTTCACCAAAACTCAAGTACTAATTTGCTCAATAACTAGCTGCAATAAGCTTTTATGGAAGCACTCAAAGAAAAGGCTTGGCACCAGAGGGCAGATAATTAAAGGTGCAGTATCCCTATACAAAAGGATCTGAACAATTCCCTGACCATATTAAAATTTAATTGTTGAATGTTAATTGAAAAAAAAAAAATAAGTCGCTTCTGTTCTCTGCGTTTCAGTAATTATTCTCCTCAGATCAAAAACCTATCTGTACGTCTAACAAAAGAAAACCTAAAATAAAGTGCTCTCAACACTTGTCATAAACTACCACAGCAAAATTAAAAATTAGGGATTTTTCCCCATAATCGTTATCTTATATGAAGCTAGTATGCATTTGCTTTCAATTCTCTCCTCCAACCCGTCTCTCTCTTCCTCCATCCCTCACCCACCAACAGAGCAGTTATAATCAGGTTGTTTCATTAAAAGTTTCAACAACTTTATAAATGATAATACCCCAGAATATGTTAGTTATTTGAAAACTTAAGTATTCCTTAACTTCATTTTTCCGCGTGTAATTTTTTTGCAATATTTTTTCTAGGATTTCTCTTCTGTATCCAAAGGGAGCTACTTCAACAAGAAAGCATTCTTAACCAAACACATGGCACGTTAATTAGGTAAAGGGATCCCTACTTGGCTTGTCCACACACAATGTTGCTTCTCAAGGAAGTGAATAATTGCAGTTCAATTCTACATATTTACACCACCATTCTGATAAAAATAGTAATTACAAAGTGTTTTTAAAATGTTTCCACATGGGACAGTTAGGGTGTTCCCAGAAGCTAAGCTTTTGCACTCTACCAAAAATCAGAAATCCTCAGGCCCTTGGGCTCACTTTCTGCTGCAGGGGAATGATGAACTACACAAAATGCAGACTTTTAAACTCATATTTAATTGTTTAATGTCATGGCTCTTGGTAGAGCATTGTTGCTTGAAAAATAAATTGGGTAATTCAATTAAATGGCTACAGAAGATACATCATATCAGATGTAGAAAGGCACTAACCCCAGCTTGAACTTGACGTCCCACATCGCTTCACTTATTTGACAAATGGATTCTTGAAAATAATTGAAACACATGGCTGCCAGCATAGGTCAATAATACTTTTTTGCCATTCAGCCTCTTAACAGCTTCCATTTTTTCTTGCACTGTGCCATTCAGGGCAAAGATTGCATTTGCCTGGTAAATCATGCAAGCATTATTACTAAAATGGGACTAAATGCAATGAAAATGGACTACATAAAAGTAATGGCACTTAAGTAAAAGGAAGACCATCTACCAGGGCAAACACTAAATGTCAGAGTTAAATACTATATGACATTACTTCCATTACAAGCTCATATTATGCACATAAGAAAGCAAACTCAGTAACTACAGCTGCATACTACATTTTGATGTTGTTAACCAATGTTTTCAAAGAAACTACTGTTAACCCAGACTTAAAGCAGAGCCACATACGTGCCATTTCAAACTTTCTCCCATATCTTTAGGTAGAATATCACATTTAGGCAAAAATTGCATCACTTCCTAAATTTTCCATTGAACATCAACAGATCTAAAGGCTGATTCTAAGGCTTTGTAACGCAGGAGGAAAAACCTCAACTAGAAACCAAGAATTTTAACAGTACTGTCTGCATAAAAAGGTTTTGAAATGGAGGGGGAGCACAGGGGAGAGAAACGTGTGCTTTAGCCTAGATGATACAAGCAGGAAGTATTTTAATTCTCAAATTCCAATTTTATTGTGTTATACACTCCAAATGGTTAAGAGGGAGCTAATACATAAAGCAGAATATGAAGATCCAAGTAGAAATATTTTTTCTTGTTTTCCGGACACTGGAACCAGACACTAACAATTTCTTAGTGTTGCTCGTTTAGTGTTTGGTGTGGTTTTTGTTAAGAAAAGGTGTCCTAGTTTCTTAATGTTCAGACTTTCAATTATTTCACAACTAGGCAATACTGCTTAGAGATAAAAATTCAATCACAATGTCTAGGATTGACTCCTGCCTCCACCCCTCTGCTATGAGCAAAGTACTCAATCTTTTTATGCCTCAGTTTTCACATCTGTAAAATGAAGATAAAGATAGTTCTCACTCTCATGAGTTTCTAAGAGGATTAGTGTTTAATGTAGTACCTAATAATAAAGACTTAATAAATATCTTCAGGCATCGTATACAGAACGTATGCATCAATCATAAGACTTTCTGAAGACAAGAGATGTTCTTGAGTGAATGCTAAGCATTTCGACACTTGAGTCCAACTTAAACATTCTCAGGTCATGTTTGACTTTTTTCACCCTTTCTAAATCATAAAGCTCTTTTAACTTTCATTTCATTGATCAAACTGTCTTTCCTTTTGAAATGCTAACTCCTGGAAGTTATACTACAACTATCAACATCCATTGATCTTAACCCTCGGATGAACCCAGTTACCTTCTAGGAGCTAACTGTGCCTTTTCAGGTTCTCAAAGTTTTCTAGACAACTCTTCTCCAATTGAGGGTATTAAGTACTAGGAAAGCAAACTCTTCGGGCTGCTTAAGAATGATTAGGGTCTACAAAACTTTTTTTTTTTTTTTTTAGTCACTTATTTTTTTTCTTTTCCTTTGTAGCAGCCCCTGCCACTGCCACCATTGCCATCACCACCATCCTTCAGCTCCAACACAGCCATCCCTTGAACCTACTGAGGCTAAGCATGTGTTTGTCAGATTAGGAGGGAAGAAGGTAGAAGGTAGATTTCTGGGAGAAATTTACATCATCATTACTGCTTCTGCTGGTTTAGGTTTTACAAGATTTTGGTTATTTAAAAAAGTAATCTAGCCAAGAAAAATTTAATAGATCTATGGAGGTAAATTTCAAAACTTTTGGTTTGTCTTGTGTTTTCAGTGAGCTAAGGCTTTGTTAAAAAACTGATACTCAAGAACCCTAAACATTGGAGTGAGGAGAAAATAGAGTGGTTTTGACAGAACTATTCTTCAAATAATATAAAAGGAAAAAAAGGTTAAAAAATAGCCAAAACTGCAGAGAGAAAAGATCAATCAGAGAAGATACAAACTATTGCATGTTTCAACAATCACAAGGATATTGATAGATTATGGAAAACAATTGAAATGACTAAGATTCACAGATTTCTATCTACTATTCAAGTGTATTTGATGAAATCAATTTAAACTTATTAAAAGTAGTAAAATCCTACTATATTTATCTTCATACATAAAATGTAGAATTTAGGGATTTATTTACCTTGTATTGAAATATGACTGCCTCTGTGCTATTCACTGATTACTATGATGGAATTTACTTTTCATATTTATTTTGCAAAATACTAATTCCTCAAATTTAAAAAGGCACCTGGGTGGCTCAGTGATTGAGCATCTGCATTTGGCTCAGATTGTGGTCCTGGGGCCCTGGGGTCAAGTCCTACATCAGGTTCCCTGCAGGGAGCCTGCCTCTCCCTCTCCAGGTCTCTGCCTCTCTCATAAATAAATAAATAAAATCTTTAAAAATAAAAAAAAAAAAAAAAAAGCAAGGGCACTTGTATGTACACTCACAAAAATTAAATATATTTCATTCAATTCTAAAAGGACACTCACAAAAATAGATGATGTGCATTAAAACAGATTCTTGCCGTAAAAAAAGTCTAACGGGAAAATTTGCTGGTCCAGGCGTTTGATTTAGGCTGAGTATTTCAAAATTCTCAAAGCTTACTTTTCTCAATTAAGGATTATGGAAACAATCCTGGTAAGCCTAAAGGGTATTGAATTGTGCTTGTAGAACATTAAGCAAACATGGGTATCTCCAGATTCACAAAGCTCCAATAAAACCATGTGTATGTAATTAGATCAATCAACAGGAACCATTATGAAATATATGTCAGAGGAAGGCTCATAACAAGCAGCCATATAGAGAGCATTAACTCTATCCACCTAAGGCCTAATTCACTCAATAACAGACATCACTTAAATCTATAATGGTATTAAATCTATTAATAGTGTGTGAGTTAAGTATTTTTTAAAAACCAAGCAAAACAAACAAACAAAAACAAAAAGCATAGGCAAACAGTTTCAATTTTAATATACTTTGCACTCATAATTGACAAAAAAAACATGGGGTTTTTACAAGATAAATGGAGTATTTTCCAATGAATTTTTTTTCTAAACAAAATACTAAATCGCCACTTGTGAAAAAAAATAGACCTTAAACCAAAAGAATGATGTGGTATGAACATCAACTTTAATTTTAAAATTAGACAAAAAGTAAAAATCTAACTACATTAACAAACCAAGAGCTACTAACTCAGCTCTAAACTCCTTTTGAGTCTTGTGGCTTATATACTCTAGGAGATAATCGAACAATGAAAATAAGGCTTTGTACCACTTCTTCCAGAATATTACAATATTTGTGAGCTCTCATGGAAATAAAGTTGCAAAGTAAACATATCTGTTCATAATAGTGAAAGGACCCCTTGAATAGATATCAATATAACTCCAAAAGCTCAATGATTTAAACATATACCTACCTTGATTTGCTAGTGCTGCCAAAATCCAGTCTGCATGTTTGGTTTCTTCGGAGACATCTCCCCCAAGGCTCACAGATGGCCACCTTCCTGCGGCTTGTTCACACAGTCTTCCTTCTATAGGGACGCGCATGTCTGTTTCGTAAAGATTTCTTCTTACAAGGACACCAGTTATATTGGCTTAAGGCCTACCCATGTGATCTCATTTCACCTTAAATGTCTCTTCGGAGCCCTTCTTTCCAAACAGAGTCACATTAAGGAGTACTAAAGTGTTACCAACTTAGGAATTTTGGTGACACAATTCAGCCCCTAACAATCCCTTTAACAATTCATTACCCATTTTTATTTTTAATACAGTTAAAAATATTTGCACTGATTATTTTGGTGAATATTACAAACACAGTGGCTGTCAAACTAAAGTGTTTGTCAGAATCATCTGGAGGGCTTGTTAAAACACAATGGCCTCCAGTCCCAGAGTTTCTGATTCATGGGATATGGGATGCACCTTGACAATTTACATTTCTGATGAGTTCCCAGGTGATGCTGATACTGCTAGGTAGGTGACTACATTCTGAGAACCACCGATTTAGAACCTTCCAAAATTATTTTTATAGCCTTAGTATAACTTTAAAAGAAAATTACTTAAATTCAGATAAAACCACATAATTCCACTGAAATGTGAACTTTATATAAAGTAAATGGTGAGTCATGATCATAAATTGGTGCATTAGGAAGCATATCTAGGTATTTTTTTTTTTTTTTATTTATGATAGTCACAGAGAGAGAGAGAGAGAGGCAGAGACATAGGCAGAGGGAGAAGCAGGCTCCATGCACCGGGAGCCCGATGTGGGATTCGATCCTGGGTCTCCAGGATCGCGCCCTGGGCCAAAGGCAGGCGCCAAACCGCTGCGCCACCCAGGGATCCCATATCTAGGTATTTTTAAGTACAGCTGAATAGCTATAATTTGAAATATGTTTTCTCCCTTTTTTAGCCATTTCTCATGAAGCATTTTTTAAAGCAATGTTACGCTGAAGAAGAAAGAAAGATCATTATTAATTAAGAGAGAAATCCCTAAGAATAATTATTGGAAGATAGCTAATGATTCATTTTTTGACATACATAACTTACTATGGGAGGAAAGTAAAATCGCATTCTTCATTCAGTCACTAAAGATGGTCTACTCTGCTTAAAGCCCACACTGAGCACTGCTGGTCTGCTTAATGAGCAGATGAAAAATTCATCCCACCTATAAGCTTCCACTCTGAAAGGGAAGGTATGATCAGTTGACAAAAAGCTGTAATGGTAAGTCCAAAAGGAAGTAGAGATGAATTTTCTTTAAGTCAAACAAAAAGTCAGAAAAAAATATAGTCGATTTGGATCTGTGTTTTGAGATAAATGAAGATGGAAGGAAAGAGAAGTTCAGATGGAGGGATCACCAAGGCAGCTGCACAGAAGAAAAAACTCATGGAGGAAAATACCACACAGAAGAAAGTGTTAGTTTATTGAAAAAAATCCTGTTTGACTTTAAAATAGAATTTCATAGGCCTGTTAGAGAAAATTGCTTTCAGTCTACCTCAAGTCAATTTGAGCAACTCTAAACACAGCAGCTACATGCAGAAAACCTGATTAGCTTTGTCTCTTAACATCTGTATTTTAATCATTGTAAATAAGTTTGATTTGTATTTACATGAAGATGGAGTGAATGTATGAGTTACTAACCTTCAGCTTCAATAGTCTGAGGAATAAGGTATGTACTAGGTTAGCATAGAATGATTTGTATAAAGTTATTAGAGGAAAATATTATTTCATTTGATCTAAAGTATTTATAAATTATAATTATGATTTTATAATCTATAATAATGAGAAAAGTCTGAATTAATGAGTGGATATGAGAACAGTGAGAACTCTGTTCCATTATTTATATCTAATCAACTTTTATTGATTACTTTGATTACAAGCACTTGAACTCTTCTTTAAAATGGGCCAATTCTCAGTTTATTATGCCATTTTGATAGACATTGAGAAAGGTACATGTTATTGCTCTGAATTTATGCTGTGGCATTGGGATTATCATAAAGACCACTATCAGGTTAAAATCAAAGAATTTTCATTTCATTTTCCAAGTCTGGATAGTGTCATGGGTCCCCATTAAACTGCAAGAACTTATTTTCCACCAGTAAAAAAACAACAACAATAAAACCTGGAACACATTATTATTACAAATAACACTCTAAACAGAGATTTCTTTAAAATGCATAAAATTAACATGGGAAAGGAATTTGCATACATAAAATAGATTGACTCCAGAGGAGTAAAAATATGTGACAACACAAGTACACAAATATCAAAATACCCAAAAGTATAGGTGTTAACTCTGCTTCTTCATTCCTTGGCAAACCTGTATGGGAGGAAATGAGTAAAATTACCATATAGAGTGATTACTATTTATATAATTACATATAGTTAAAACAGCTCAATAAATAATTTTGAATCCTACCATCCTACTATATTACAGCATTTTCATGAGGGTGGTCGCAAGGATCCCCTCAACTATCCTTGAGAGTAGTCTCAAGGATTTTAAATACATACGCACACATACACATCTGTATCCTGTGCTCTGTGCTCATATCTGTCTTCTTTTCTCCCCCATTTTACAGCCAAAGATGACATTTTTAGTTTCCTATTGCTTCTAGCAACTAAACACAACACTAACATTTTATCTTAAAGTTCTATAGGTTCCAAGTCCAAAATAGCTTTCATCTTGACTAAAATTCAGGTGTTGGCTGGACTTTCTTCTTCTGGAAGCTCTTGGGATTCGTTTTTCTAGAGCTTTCCCAGATTCCTTAACCAGCCATCTCATTCTTCAGCAAAACCAGCAAGTCATGCTTTTGCCTTCTCCTCCCAACATCACATCTCTTTGGGACTCTCCTGAGTTGCTTTCCTCCTGATAAAGACCCAGTGATTACACAAGACAAATTCAGACAATTCAGGATTATCTTCCCCTCCCAAGATTCTTTTTTTCCCTTACTTTTTGACCTCCTTGATCCATTTCTTCCACTTCTTAAATTAAGATTTGTAACTTATCCCCATTTGCAATGCAAGCAACATTCACAGGTGTTCAAGATTAGGATGTACCCATCTTTAGGGATCACTGTTACACCTACTAGAGGTAACATAGTGCTTTACGTTTTCTCAATTTCCTCAACTCCTCCTGATGTAGTCCTTAAACTACTGCAATTACACTTTTGCCTGAACCACTGGTCTGATACTGTCCTTATCAAGATCACGAGGATATCTTGCTGTTGAATGTTCAAGGCCTGTCCTTAACTTCTTTGGCTACTGTCTTTAGCTTTTATTGGTACATTCCTCTTCAAACTCTTTCCCTCAGCTTTCATGTTGCTCTCTTCTTTCCTCCAAACTGCTCTTCATTGCTCTTCCAGAATTTCTTTCACAAACTCCTCTTCCTCTCTTCTTGCAGTGCTGGCTGTGGTCCTTTAGTTTGTCCTAACTCTCTCTGTTTTCTTTGAGTCCTATAATCTCACCTGTGACTAAATCTTCTATATGGATCAGTCCCTAATCTCTGTCATTTAGATCATTCTCCTGAACTCTGTGGTCCAGCTACTTGTCTATTTGTAGGACCAAACAAAACTAACATGCTCAAATGTAGATAATTATTTATGGGAAACAATCCCTACACCTCTCTTTCTTTCATTCTCTATTTATTTCTACTAATGACAATATACTTTTCCTGGTCGCCAATCCAGAAAATGGGAAATCATTCTTGATAACAAATCTTTCTTCTTTTAAACCTCATGTATAATCCTGCCACATAATTACTGAGTTCTTTGCTTTAATTTTTAAATATTTATTGACTCTAATTCATCTTCAGCATTCTGAGTCACTGCCTTACCCCAGGTCATAGTCATTCTTGTAAATTCCACATTCTCCTAACTAGTTCTTTCTCTCTGACGTGTGTAAGCCCATCCTCCACACTACCACCAAAACAATCTCATACGTAGATAAGACAAAGTCACACTGTAAAAGTATTAATTCTCTCTTTCCATTTCCTATCATCCAGTTTCTTGGGTCCATGGAACTATTTGCTTTTCTGTGCCTCCTTGTTAATCTACTTTCAGTGCTTCTCTCTGATTACCTTGCTCTTCATTCTGCTTTTAGGAATGCTTTGAAGTTAAATGAGATAACATTAGAAAAGTTCACAGCATGATTTCTAGAATAGGGGAAAATAAACATTCAATAAATAAATATTAATTCCCTCTTGTCTCTTTCCCCTTCCTCCTTCCTTTCCTAGAACTCTGCTTATAATCCTTCTGATCACTGAATGTTAGAGGTTCAACCAGTTAAATTTTGATCTAGTGGCCATTGGCCATCCAGAAGTCAGGGAAAAATTCTATACATTTCTCCTCCTTCAGATTTTATGAACAACATTTATTATTCCTAAGGATGGAATGCCAATGGAACATTCCACCAACTCCTCAAGAATTAAAATCCCAAACTATCAAGCTAATAAACAAGCTAATAAGCCAATTTTTCAGCCTCCTCAGTTTAATTAAACGTTTTATTCTCTTTTAATTTCAGTCAGATGATCTATATTAGGACCACCGATATACCATGTAGCAATACCATACAAACATGATTATTATATATACACATGAAAAGGAAATTTCCACTCATAGAAGTTTTCCAGTGTTTTATATTTAAGAGTTTCTGCCACTTTTAAAATACAGCATTTTACTCCTTTCTATCTAACCTGTACTTTGAGAACTCCAAAGTCCACCAATTAAACTTCTACATCATCTTACTTCCAATCGTTTCCCATCACCTCCACCATCTCCATCCTAGTCTACTTGCAGCCTACAAACTTTCTGCAACCTAGCAACCAGAATTATCCTTTTATAATATAATGCAGACTTCATCATTCCTCTGCTTCCTAACACCCTCCGGACAAAAGCCATGGTTTTTGCACAAGGCTTCCACGGCTGACAGGACTCCCCCTCTGGTTACTTCTACTCCTTCTACTGATGTTCCTGCTCTCCTTGCTACAGCCCCTCTGGTCACCTGCCTCAAACATGCAGGCACATCCTCCTAGGTGAGTGCATTTATCCACTCTTCTGCAGAAGGATGGTTTCCTCTCCTCCATCGGGGCTGTTCCAGTGTCACTTTGTCATCCCATCCTTCTCAGACCATCCTATTAAAATCTGAAATGCCATATTTTCTTTCCTGCTTCATCCTTCTCCCTAGTCTGAACATTTTTAATTTTTTAAATATGTCTACTTCCTTCTTATTATAGTGTGAAGGCTCTGAGGACAGGGGATTGTCATTTTTGCTCACTGCACCCCAAAAAGTGCCTGATACATAGTAGATGCTTAGTAAGTGTTGACAGAAATAAAAGTTTCTGTAAGATTCTTTGGAAACCATCAGACCTTCACTTTCACTTGACATCAACTTTTTTCAATTTATTTTTGTAACTTTGGTAGGCATGGACAGTTTATCAGGATGGCACAGATAAATCTAATGGGAAAGAAATCAACTTCACACCTCATATTTTTGCCCAGAGCTCTTCTTCAATGACATTGTACTAATAGTATAATCTGGGGATTCGGGGCCAGAGTTTAAAAATAAAGTTAGGAGGCATAAGGTATGGGCAGCCCTGGTGGCTCAGAGGTTTAGTGCTGCCTTCAGTCCAGGGCAGGATCCTGGGGACCCAGGATTGAGTCCCAGATCAGGCTCCCTGCATGGAGCCTGCTTCTCCCTCTGCTTGCGTCTCTGCCTCTCTCTCTCTCTCTCTGTCTCTGTCTCTGTCTCTGTCTCTCATGAATAAATAAATAAAATCTTTAAAAAAAAAAAAAAAAGAAAAGAAAGCATAAGGTCAGTTCTGTAGATATATCTGGGTACTTCTGGGACAAAGGCCCCCAACAGAAAGGATATTTTATGCTTTTGTTCAAACAAGGATAAACAAGGGTTTTTCAGAAATCTTGATAGTATATGAATTACAATATTTTGAGCCAATAAAGTAGTAAAAACTTGCTACAGGGACTTTCCATAAGGGAAGATAATCATGTTATAGGTCTTAAGACATTTAACACCTAATGTTACATCTGCATACAAAGAAAAAGTAAACTTCTTCATGAATCTTTATAACGCAAAATATTTAAATGTTTTTGCATACATTTTTCTCTGTACGAAACTATTTTTGAATTACAGAAGGGATTTTTTTCATGGGTACTATATAAAATATTTCTCTACTATAAGTAATAGTCAACTTCTATGTAATATCCCCTGCAGTACTCTTTCTATATGTCCTTTGAGGATGTCACTCAAATATATTATGTAGGTTATATTAAGAGTCGGCCAATCATAATTACTCATGTGTGCCTTTCTTTCACAATTTAGTGGCACAGATTTTTGTTTCCTACATAAAACCAAAGTATTATTACAGGTAAACTAATATCTGAACAAAATGAAACTTCCATCCTTGAAGGTATGTTAATTGGCAAAATTTAATTCAACAATTAATATCAAAATTTTTTTTTAGTTTATTAAGAGCCAGATTCAAAGGAGTTTGAGACCAAAAAAAAAAGGGAGGGGGGACCCTAATAATGACTAAAGTGGCTTTTATAGGTCACTTAACAGACTATAGAAATTTTCAATCCTTCCCCGATCTTCTAAGAAAAACAAAATTAATTAATTCTCTCTAGGCAGTCAGGAATCTATATAATTTCTTAAGTATGTAAGCAATACAACTCACATTCACTGGCTCTACTTCTGTCTTAGATTTTTGTTTTGTTTTGATTTGTTTTGTTTTGTTTTCCTAGAACTATATGTAGTGTACTAACCTAATCACATGGACATAACAGTATTCTTCTGTAAAATTACAAGACTTCTTCTGTAAAATGTAAGGCTTCTCATGAGGATACACTCACCTAGATATTTGACTCTAATAGCTATCTGTAGAAGATTTTTATGCCATCTTCTACAAAATTACCCAAATATGTCCTAAAATGTTTACTGAATTCAAACTCCAGTTGCTGAAAAATCTAGAATTAAGTATCTTTATGGAAAAGATTGTGAAAAAGTAAATATATAATACCATGGTATTTAATGGGATTCTGAAAGAAGGTGGCTGAGCTGAGCTCAACACAGCCAAATCATCAGCCTCTATGCCATAAAATATGAAGAAAAAAATTTTAAACTCTACCATCATTCCCTATCCACATTCCTTCTCTAGCTGCTACAGTATATGGGGGAAATAGCAGAAGCTGATAGAATCTAGTGCCCTTATGAAGCTGGAGACCTCCAAACTGTCTCTCTATATCCTGTTTATGTAGCAACATTCTCGAGTTACAACATGGTACGAGTAAAAGATGCAGAAATTCCTCAGCCCTTGCCCATTACATATCTTTATACCTTAACCAACTCAAAACCACAATTCCAGCCCTGTTTGTCAACCTATTATTTTTATCCCTACAAATCCATAATGCTATGATTACAAAGGGTGAGAAATCAAAATGTATTAAGTAGTTTTTGTTCTCAAAGAAGTTAGAATTGAAACAGTGACATAAAAATACAACTATTATATGGGGTCTTGGTTCCAATAGCAAACAAAAAGCAAACTCAGAGCACAAGCACGTGAGTCTAATATAGAGTGATTTACAAAATATGGGGAGAAGGTAGGAAAGTCACAAGGTTAGTGTAGTAACAAGGGGCTACAGAAATATCAAAGCATCTTTACCACTCCCACCTCTAGCCCAAAAGGGCAGTGGGAGCTGTTACCAGAACCAGGTGACCCAGAGAGAGGTTAGTGTGGCATGGCCAACTTGTGATGAAGATAAACAGCCTCAGACAAACCCACAGGGAGGCATTTTAGAGCCATAAACACCTAACCACAATGCATCCCTTTCCTCCCATCCCTGATGAACTTTACGTGGCAAATCCAACAGGAGCCAGAGGTCAAAGAACCCTGTTAATATTATTTAGTCAGAATCACTTCCTGGGGTACAGAGAAAGGTACAGAAGAATGGAAAGAGGGTCTGGAGGAGTAATGAAGATATCCAACACACATTTAAAAACCATATACCACTGCCCTAAATTCTAAACACAGAGAAGTCAGGAACAGAGACCCTTGGAATAGCTGCATTCTTATTTAATTCCAAATTTTTAAAAGTTCAAAAAAAGTGCCTCAAATAAACTATTACTCATAATAATTTGTCATATGATATTAATCATAGTATATTCTTTGCATATTCTTTATTCTTTGGTCTTTCTTGGCTTTATTACAAACTACACGAGTTTCTGAAAATGTAGAATAAAAAAAAAAACTTGTGTAAAAATTTAGTTTAGGTTCTCCAAACAAAATACAATCAGAAAAACATTGCTCTGAGACAGTGTCCACTCCCTAAAACAAGAAGGATTTGATCAGATGAACCTAGCTTTTTGAAAAAAAACTTTGAATACACTGAATGCCTCAGAACTTCAGTAAAGAATAAATAAGAAAAGAGAAGGAAACTCTTTGAACAGCAGACAGTGAATATGAAGAATTGCACAGACCTAAAACAGATAATAATAATTAGTATTTATTAAGAACTTTTTAGAAGCCAAGAATATCCTGCTAGGCACATTTAACATGTGGTCTCACATATGCAACATTCCTAAAAAATAGAGGACTATTAGTCCCATTTTACAGATAAGGAAATTACTTTCAAGATTTTAAGTGGTTGTTCACCCTAGCAAATCATGGAGGCAGGACTAAAACTCAGCTTTCTGATAGCCCAAAATCCTTCTTACTTAAAAACAATATTAATGTAAAGGGTACATTAATGTACCCTTTAATGAAGAAAATTTAGATCTGTCAGACTCAGGGAAGACAATACAATATCCCTATGTAAAATGTATCTAAATTATAAATATTTGGTATTTTAAAAATTATAAAGTTGTAAGATCAGATTTTTATGGTTCTCCTACTTTATTGAGATCTGTACATAGTCATACTAATTATGTCACTACTCAGAATAAAGGTACAGATAATTTGTCTGTAAAACTATCTTCTTTTTCCATTTCCCAACAAAGACTTAACTTTGTTGATTCATTGGTAGCAACTTCATGCTAATAGCAGCTAGGTAGGACAGCAGGCAAAATAGATTGATTCTTTAAAAAAACAGGGTCAGGGCAGCCTGGGTGGCTCAGCGGTTTAGTGCTGCCTTCAGCCCAGGGCCTGATCCTGGAGACCCGGGATCGAGTCCCATGTCAGGCTCCTTCCATGGAGCCTGCTTCTCCCTTTGCCTGTGTCTCTGCCTCTGTCTCTCTCTCTGTCTCTCTCTCTTTCTGTCTCTCATGAATAAATAAATAAAATCTTTTTAAAAAAAACAGGATCACATTCATAAAAGCATGGATGATGCAGTATAGAAAAATAAAAACAAAAATAGATATAATGTGAATATTTATGAAATTTTTTAACTTTTATAACTTACATATGGTATCATCAACTATTTGAAGCAACTTTCCTTGTGAATATTATATACCCATAGACCTAATACATTGACAAATGGCTATACCAAAACATAGAAGACTAAAAAAATCTAAAATTATTTTGGAGATTGGGAAAAAAAAGAGTATTTTACTTAAAACAGTACATGACTTATTTTTGTGATTTGCATCTTTAATTATCTTTAACATTTTACGTATCAAAACATGACATGCTACAATCCATCAACTTATAAAATACAGCACTGTAAATCATGATGTAATGGAACATTTGCCATGGCTCACTGCTTTCAATAATGATGTAATATAAATTTATATGAAAGAATGTTTAATACATATACTTTTAAAACTCAGCTCTCTTCTTCTTCAAGAATGAAAGCACTCTAAACATTAAGGATTCTTCTTCTTCTTCTTCTTTTTTTTTTTTTTATAAAACACCAGTATAATATTCTAAAGAGGAAAACTTCTAGGATAAAATGATAATTTCATCATTAGACTTTGGAAGATTTCAATCTTATGCCCTTCATACATCTTAATTTTCCACATATAATAATAAAAACCTTTATGATCTATGGATAATTGGACTGGATACATATAATCAACCTTCAATTATCATTTCAGAGGCAAGAAAGAAATCACACAGACAAATGAAATGCTCAGATAAAACAAGAATCAGAGAATCATGGAATTTAATGCTGAAGAGACCTGAAAGTGAGCTACTCCAATCCCTTTATTTTATAGATGAATAAACTGAGCTTGGTGAAATGCAGGGATTTTCAAAAGATCACATAGTCAAGTTATTTGCAGTTCCAGGACCAGTGGGTCTTCTGGCTCAGGCTCTTCCCACCATCCTACACTATCTTTTGACAACACTGTCTTTTGAGGTCTTTTCATGGGAAGTGGAATCAGTGACTTACAGAGATCTAGGAACGCTCCATGACAATCTTCCAACTCTGCCTGCCACATTCCTTTAAACTCTTACCTAACCATTGAAAATGTTGCTCAAAAGCAATCACTGGTTGTTGTTGTTTTTGTTTTAAGACTTAAAGGATGCTCAGAATATCATTTGTCAACTGGCTAATGAAAGCAATTAATATCATTGAGTTTAATGTCCTTCTGCCCATGTATTTTGATGGGCACACTAGAAAAGCAGAAAAGCCAAAGAAAAAATGTACTTAAGCAAGTGTCCTTAAATAGAAAACTCCAAAGAAATGAAAGGGAACTCATTCATTCATTTATTTAATAACTTTTTGTTAGGGATTTAAATATTGTGATTTCCAAACTTTTTTTCTGATAAAATTCTCTATCACCAGTCCTCAGGATCCTAACACAACTGTCAGGCTAACCTCAGGAAACTGCATCCTTAATTTTGATTCTTATGACTAGACAAATGACAGGAAACTTTGTACCACATGAAAACAATCAGTGCCCCTGTAGGAACAGAATGATTAATAAGAAAGAACACTGGCTTCATGGAGTTTATAGTTTAGAGGTATAGATAAAGACATAAACAAATGATACTCACATAATGAGCCCACATTCGATGAGAGAAGAAAACTTCCTAGGATATAACATATGAACAATAAATGACATTTTTATAGAGAGAACTCTGCAGGCGAAGGGAATGAATGGCATGTGCACAGTTAGGCAAGAGACATATAGATAGATAAAAGGAAAAAGAGGAAGGAAAAATATAGAGGCAGTTTGTGAATAAGTAAAGAGAGAGGCTTAGCTACACTTAAAATTCATGAAGAAGAGGAGGTGGAAAATAGGCAGGAATGGTATCTTAAGATCAAGTTACTAAGGATAGAAAGATCCAGATTCAGCAATCTCTGAATGTCCTTGACTATGGGGGGCAATTTGGTCACAGTCAAAGGCTAGGATCTTCGATCTGAAAAGCAGTTTCTATAACTAATTGGAGTATGATAAAGCTACAAAATAGGGAAATCATTTGGAATTGGATGGCAAGACCAAATTAAACCTTCAGAATATTTATAAGAATATGAATCTACGTTTGGTACTTTCAAACAAATTTTCAGAGCTATCATAAAAGATTGAAAGCTGCCTCAGGTTTGCCCACTTAATCCTTTTGCAATCTTCTCTGTTAGGGTCTTCCAAAGCTAGTGGAAATCTATCTAATGTTTGGGGACCAATTTCAATGTTTAATAGTTCTCATTGTCAGAAAATATGATCGATACCTAATCAAAATCTCCCCCCACACTTGTTGTTGTTCAAACCTTTCTGTTCAATAGTCATTAGGTAGAGGTAGTGTCAACTACTGTTGATTTAGTGGTTTTCACAAAAGCATTAAGATATGCTTTCTCTCCTTCTCTAAAATTACTAGTTCAATTACATTAACTTTTCCTTAGAGGTCATATTTTCAACTATCTCCTTAGCTTGTAATTATAGCTTTGGCTTTTCTGCGAGTACCGATCATATTTGGCCATAAGGCCTAGTTGGCGTTGTCTGTGTCTTTAATATGTTAGCTTTTTTTCTTTTTTATGCATATCAGACACTCTCTTCATAAAGCAAGTATATTTTTAAGCATTTAAAAAAATAGTTAATGTAAAACAAAAGAGAAATATTTTTCTATATTCTGTTATATTTTAGAAAGATATTGTTTATACTCCATTAAAATGAATAAAATATCTCTACATTTACAATTTATATTACCAAAAATGATGGAGAAAGTAATTGGATTTAGAAAGGCTTCTTTGAGCATAAAATGAAAAGTGTAAACCATTTGCCTATAGAAATTTTGTGAAGCAAAATGTTTTAGACCAGTTTTAAACTTAAAGCAAATGGAAAAATGTATGTAGCATATCCATCTGTATAAATTATGTTACTCCTAACTCTAACAGCTATATTACTTCTAAATAAGAAAGTGCCAAGTTACAAAAAGGGGGGACCAAATTAAAAGGGCAAATACAAAAACTTGAGAATACAAAATTTTTAAAAGGAAAAAATTAAAGCAACTTTAGAATCAATTCTATTTGTCAGTATGAACACATGCACACACACCTGTGGAGTGATAATGTTTAGAATGGATGAGAATGCAGTAAAAGAAGTTATATATAAAATAGAATAATCTTCCTTGCAGCAAATGAGTAATATCAAACAGAATTTCTAGTGTATTCCCTTTGATTCTTTTCCAAGAATTTCTTCTTCAAAAATATTCACATAAACATGTAAAAATGTGTCTACAAGGATTACTACAATTTTGTCTTCAGTGATAAAATATTGGAAACGATTTACATGTATGCTAATCAAATAATGTATGATTCATCCACATGTTGGAATATTATGCAACTATTAAAAAGTGAGGCAAAACTATATCAAATGAAATAGAAGAGATTCACAATATGTTAATAAATGAAACAAGCAATTTTACATATATTTACACACACATACATAGTATGGTATTCTATTGTATTTTGGACATAACATTCTTGTGTGTGTGTGTGTGTGTGTGTGTGTGTGTGTATCATATACATTGTATGTACATACACCAAGCGGGGTGTATATAAAATGCTACTGGAAGCTATTTCTGAGAAATGACATCATGAGAATACAATATTTTTAACTTTACTCTTTTCTGTAATCTTTAAGTAGTTTGTAATAAATTTATATCGCTTTGTAAAAAAGAATTAATTATAAAATATTTTCAGGGTAATATTCATATAGACCCATTTTAAAAAAAATCGGTGTAGGCAAAGAAATTTTATCATATCCTTCACATCTAAACTGGTGAAAGTTGGGGTGCCTGGGTGGCTCAGTGGCTGAGCGTTTGCCTTCAGCTAAGGGTGTGATCCCAGGGTCCTACATCGGGCCCCCTACATGGAGCCTGCTTCTACCTCTGCCTATGTCTCTGCCTCTCTCTCTCTCTCTCTCTCTCTCTGTGTGTGTTTCTCATGAATGAATAAATTAAAAATCTTTAAAAAATAAACTGGTGAAAGTTTGTACTCAGTGAAAATTGAAATACTTTATTAAAAGCAGATTAACTAACATAATTAAGTATCTGGGGGTTTTGCTGATGTTCTTATAAGTTAAATTCCTATTATATAAACAAGCTCTATGTGTTTGAAAGAGTTGCATAAATAAAAACTGTAGATTGCATGGACTCATCTGGGAATCAATGCAGATATGGGGGAAGAAGTGATGATGTCATTACAAATGGAAGACACACAATTTTCCCAATACGACAGTTTCAATGGTAGCATGCATCTTTGATCATAGCAAAAGTACAAGCCATCTCATTGGCTTGTACTTAGAACTCACCATCTTTCAAAGTTTGGGCTTTTTCTTCTTGCAGAAGGTAAGCCAAACAGCAAAGAACCTATTTGTACAACAAATTCTGATCAGCAAAAACTAATCTGTAAATTAAAAGTGATATAATATTTTAAGTTAAATGGCCAGGTATTGTTA
Organism: Canis lupus baileyi; assembly: GCF_048164855.1. Taxonomy (NCBI): domain Eukaryota; kingdom Metazoa; phylum Chordata; class Mammalia; order Carnivora; family Canidae; genus Canis; species Canis lupus. The sequence goes on from NC_132839.1 coordinate 18,241,472, forward strand.
GAGATTGTGATAGTCAAGTAGGGAGGCTAGCATAGTAGAACTTAAACTATATATACAATCTTTAAAAAAAGGAAATTTCAAAAAGTTCACATAAAAGACTTAATTTAATAAAAGAAAATATGGCTCAATAAGAGTGATGAACGAATCATAAGATTATCACAATCCAAAAATATACTGTTTTAACAGAAAAGGGAAGCATCTAAAAATTAAAGATAACTTTTACAAAAAGAGAATAAGTTAAAAAGAAAAGCAAATACATCTGAAGTGGCTTAGAAGCCCATCTTTCACACACCCACCCACCCTCATAAAAGAGAAAAAAGAAAGATACTTAAAGAACAAATATGTAAAAAATGATTAGTTCTGTAATAAACACATGAGACATAAGAAAGACCAGAAGAAAGCCTTTCAAAAAAAAATGTTAAGATCCACAAAAAGGGACATGTTACATACAAATATATATATATACATATAAAAGTAAATGTTGGAGCAAATATTCTGAGGGATGAATGACCAGCTATGCCTATTAAATGTTCATCTTCTTGGACAAGTGATATGACTATCATTATTATTTTTACATTATATAGCACTTTGTATTTTAGTTGAAACATTTCACATACATTTTATCATACGTATTGCACTGTCGCCTAGGACGTTTGTATTGACACTCTGTCATTCTAATTTTATAGAGAAAAAAGCAGAGACTCGGTGGTGTGACATATGACACGGCACACAGTAGGAAGGTGGCATTCTAACACCACATCAGCCTAAGTAGACTATTTAGACTATTATGTACTCTATCATCCTACTTTTTCAGGAAATTAAAAGTCCATATTATATGTAGCACATTTCAGGGAAGAAAGTAATTAGATTGATTTGGGTAATACGGAGTTTGAGGAGAGTGTAGGACTTCCAGGAGAGGCTCTCCAGTTGGCAGCTGGAGATATTAGTTTGTATTCAGAAGGGAGACCAGTGTAGAGGCTGCATTTATAATATAACAAAATCTAAGTATGGAGAAGATCATCCTACTCCGTGAAGTCAGAAGAATATTTGAAGAATGGATAGAGTGAGAAAAAGAGGTCGGGTCATAGTAAAGGTGAAGGGAAGAGAGGATTTACTTCTAGAAGAGAGTTGTCAGAAACTGAGAAGTGAAATGGGCAGTGACAGAACAGGCAGATTGTTCATTAAGTTTACCAGAGAATCATGGGAGAGGTTGGTCTCCAGCGGGGAAATGGAAAAACCAGAAGAGAATTGAGCATGTTTTTAATGCTGATATGATGAGGGAAGTGGAGAGTAAAGGATAAAGATGTAATTAGACTAGGCAGTAATAGATGAGATGTCCTTATAAACAGGTATAACCAGAGCACTGAAGGAGGTATTTGGTCTAGGAATGGCGTCTTGTTCTTGCTTCCTGTTGGGAATGGGAGTGGATTTGGTGGCAAGATGTGTTTTTATCTCCTTCACTTTCTCAGTAAAGCAGGAATTATAACCATTTGCTCAGTGTATATAATGATGTGGTTAACTAAAAATTTGAAAAAGAAGGTTCAACATGCAAACAATTGAAAAAGAGAACCAACTGGAGAAAAAAGGATTACCAGGTAGCAAAGAGGATTCAGCTAAGGTTGGAACCATGGATTTGCAGAAATTATACTGTGTGATTTTTTTCTATCAGCATTCAGCAGCCCAGACATAGCAGAAGGAAAGATAGACAACTGGATTATATTAGAGCTTGAATTTTGAAAAACGAATAGAAAGAGAAGGAAGGAAATTGGCAAGAGAGTGATTGAAATGAAAGGCTGTAGTCTACATTGGATAGCAAAGCAAGTAAAGGCAGGAATGTTTCATTCTAGGAAGTAAGTAGGGAATTCAAGATATTAGAAATCTTCATTTTGCTGAAGTATAAAAGAAAATTTCTGTGTAACCAGAACACTGACAACTCTGGCTTGTAAATAATTTTAATCTCTAAAAGCAGTGTCTGGTATTAATACACAGCTTTGCAGAATAATCTTTGGATTTCATGACATCAGCCTTAAACTTCATGAGTCAAAACATATTTAGTCAAGAGAATAAGAAGATAAACCTAGACTGGAAGAAAATATTTATAGACACATCTGATAAAGAAGGGTTATTCAAAATATACAAAGAACTCTATAAAATCAACAATAAGAAAACAAATCACCCAATTAAAAAGTGGGCTGAAGGCCTTAACAGACCACTCACCAAAGAAAAAAAAAAAAAAACAAACAGATGGTAAATAACCATATGAAAAGATGCTCCACATCATACGCCATCTGGAATACACAAAATAAAATGAGATACAACTATATACCTATTAGTGCGGCCAAACCCCAAACTCTGAAAACACTAAATGGTGGGGAGGATGTGGAGCCACAGGCTCATCAACATTGTTGATGAAAATGCAAAACGGTATAGCCATGTTGGAAGAGGATTTGGTAGTTTCTTACAGAACTGAACATATTCTTGCCAAATAATGAAGTAATCCATTTGTTGGTATTTATCCAAAGTAGTTCAAAATTTAGGTCCATACAAAAACCTACACACACATGTTTATCAAAGCTTTATTCATAATACCTGGAAGCAACCAAGATGTCCTTCAATAGTTAAACTGGTAAATAAACTCTGGTACAATCAGATAATGAAATAAAAAAGAAATGAGCTAGTAAACCTTGGGGAAAAACTGAAAGGCATATTATTAAGTGAAAGATGCCAAATTGAAAAGTTAACATACTATGCAATTCCAACAATAAGGCATTCTGGAAAAGACAAAACAATGGAAAGATCGTCGGTTGGCACTGATGGGGAGGGATGAATTGGGGGAACCCAGAAGATTTTTAGGGCAGTGAAACTACTCTGTCTTATATTATAATGATGGATACAAGTAATTATATATTTGCTCAAACCCATAGAATGCACAACACCAAGAGTGAACCCTAATGTAAACTCTAGACTTGGGATGATTATGACGTGTAATATAGGTTCACCAATCGTAAACAAATGTACCACACTGGTGGAAAATATTGATAATGGGAAGGCTATGTATGTGTGGGAGCAAAGAATACATGGGATATCCCTGTACTTTCACATTAATTTTTCTATGCATTAAAAAAACATGTAAAAACAAAACAAAACATATTCAGCATGCAGTTCCTACTATACAAATAAGGTACTCTTGGCTAAGTATTATATCATATTTGCCAAAAAGCCCACATCGATAATGATATATCCACCATAAATATGGCTCAAAAAAAAAGTTTAAAATCTCTTCTTGGCTTAACACAACAGTAGTTCTCAAAATGTCTCAGACCAGCAGAATCAACAAACCTTTGAGATTTGTTAAAAATATAAATTCTTAAATATATAAATTCTTTGCCACCCACCCTGCTACTGAATCAGAAACTATAGAGGTAAAGCCCAGTGAAGTGTTTTTTCACAAGCCCTCCAGATGGTTCTGATGCTCACTAATGTGTGAGAACTCTTGCAATATAGCAATCTCATTGGTATAAACTGGCCCAAAAAGTCAGCTGGATTTCTCTCTAATAACTGTGAACTAGTCTCAGGCCAATTTCTTACTATCAAAGATGGATTGATGAGACATGAAAAATATGCAGTGACTAGGAAGCTAAAAACAAAAACAAGAAGAGGCACCATAGTTTTCTGGAAAAAAAAACAAACAAACAAAAACAAAACACACACACACACACACACACACACACACACAAACCACTTCAAATTTTGATAGAACACTCTGGGCTTATGTATCTACCAGCACAGGTGACTTTAGTTTCTTGGATATTGGCTGTTAGACCTATTGCCATCCCTAAAGGAAAGAAACCAAGGGCTTTTATAGATAGTAGTAATAGATAATTTTAATAACATACAGCGAATTCCCAGGATTTGGGGATGGAAATTTCCTGGGTGCTGCATTCTGTCTCCAAAGTGAACGTTGTAATGAAATCCTGAGGATGTTATTCATTATACTTTAACAGCTTGGGCAGTATTAAGGAAAAATAAGGAGAAAGAAGAGAAAGAGATGGGGGACAGAGGAGAGAAGGGAATGTGGAAAAGAGAGGCCATGATGCCTACAGGAGAAAATAATTGATTGGTACAGAGATTAAGTTTCTTGAAACATGGGAACAAGGGCTAAACTTTGGTCCCAGGGCACAGATTCTCTATGAAGATAAGTAGCCATTGAAGGAAAACTCAGCAGTATTTCTGTGATAAACAATATTTGATTTCTTGTTGATTATGTCTTCTGTTTTTTTTTTTTTCCTTTGGCAACTATAGCTGAAGGTGGTAGGACAAAACTAAACATCAACATAAAACAAGTTTCTAGTTTTTCCTGAAGTTGGTTCCTTGGAACTGAAAGGATTCAATTAATAAGCATTGATCATCCATGATAAATCTCTTTCAGTAAATAACTCACCATATCATACTGACTAGCAACTAAATCAAAATTAATTAACCAATTAATGGGGACAGGGGAGGGATCAAGATAAGCAACTGTTTAAAGTTACTTATGACTTAGCAATATTTCCATTAAAACATTTAATTTACAAGAGAATGCAGTAAAATTTTCACTAATGTTTAAACTTTCAGTCGTAGGAGTGTTTTTTTTATTGCAATTTCTCAAATTAATTGCTATGAGGTTAAAAAAAATCCAGTAAATTATTTATAATCAAATTTAGAATGCCATTCTTGAGACATGGTATAATTCACGAACATACAGTAAATTCAAAAACAACTAATATTAGCACAAAATATTCAGAATTTAATTATATAATTGGTATATAAATTATTGTAAATTATGAATTACTGTGATGTCCTGTATACTGAAATGAGACTATTCTCACAGTCATCTATACTGTAAAGTATCTTAGATGCTAAGCCACTGCATTTGCATTTCGGTAACAAAGAACTTCATTTTCTTGAAACATGTTATGGCCTGGCCTCATTAATTCAGAAAAAAGAAAATACAATTAAAGAAAGTCTTCAGAGGTTCTAAAGTCATCTGAATTTTGGAGTGGTTAATGACATGAGTGTTATTAGCTTAAATTAATCCTGTTACTAGGGTAGGTTATATAAAACTATTCATATTTTAATTTAGGAATTTTGCTGTATTTCCATTTGATCTCCGTGAGAGAAATGTGGGACCAAACATAGTATTATATATATAAGCTGTATGAAAATGAAATACACAGTTCAGTACTGCACTCTATATTGGCTAGAAAACTAAAAACATTTACTTTTTTCATGTTTAATTTCTATTCTTTTTTAGTTGAAAACAAAAGAGCTAGTTATTTAAAATGCCTATGTAGCTGTATCTATACTTGTAACATTCCTTCCTCATTTTCCTCATATGGAAACTTGCACTTAACTATTGAGCTTAAGTTTCTTTTCATTTCACGTGACATTTACAGATTTCAATTTTGAATTGAGTACATAGGCTGTATGTTTAACATATACTACCATACAAGTATCTCACTTTAGGAACAATGTCATTTATTATAGGATGACCTTAAACCTGCCATTCTTACTGGATGTTATAATACATTTTGTAATAGTATATGTGATTTGGGGACTTATAAATATAGAGACTTTATCTCCAGAATGCAAAGTATTTCAACTCACACACAGCTATAAAATGATAGCATATCAACACTTACACATGGACCACAAAGTTTTGTCACTGAGATACATGAAAGCATTCCTGTAACACACTTTCTAATTGTTTTCTTGAATGAAAAAAGAAGAACAATGCTACTTAACAATAATTTAGTATTAATATGGGTAAGTTAAACATAAAACTTCATTGTCATATTAATGGGTAAAGATTTTTTGAAATATGGTCAATTTATTGATTTCAGCATGTAAAACTGTTCCTGTTACTTAGGCAGCTTTCTTTTGTTACATCAAGAATGGTAATTTTATTGAGAAAGGCACAATAGAAGATGATTGATTGTCTGCTTTTGTCATGGAGATGAATTATTGCAGAATGCATACGTGAAAAAATAAAAGCATTGTTCTATAAATTGGCCCTTGATGCTTTGTTCATTTGAGTTCATTGTTCATAGGGTGTAGCATGAGCTAATACCAAATAGTATAGTAAATAAAAGCATTTTTTTGCTGCAGCAAAATTACTTTCTTCACTAATGAAACTCAGCTTTATGAAATAACGGTGCCTGCCAGTGTGCTACATTTAAAATGTATAATTTAATCTATGCCAAAAGCTGAGTAGTAACAGAAAGTTTGCATAGCCATTATCATTTTATTAAATTAGTAATAAGAGTGCATAATGAAAAATGAAAAACTTTTTATTTAAAACTTAATGGGAAAGCAGCTCACAAGCAATGCAAATTAAAAAGTGGTACATTTAATTTTAGACAGTTGAATAAAATCTATTAAGAAAAAAATATAATTGTCAGTAACCGTTGAATGACTTCAATAACTTTTTAATCAAAAAATTAGACTCATGACTATCAAATTTTCCAAGACTTTTAAAAGGATAAAATATTAGAATACAAAAAAAGTTTCATCAACCATTAGGTCTCTAAAACAAGACATAAAATACTACTTTTAAACAGATTAATGTCATCCCAACTTATTATTTGCTGCTAGGAGAAATTCTTTATATTTGGGGCATGGGTAATATCTAATGTAATTAGTCTGTTGCTTTATGAAGTTTGCTTTTTAGGTAGATTTCAGTGCCAGTGCCAGTTGGATTACTCCAGCTATGTTACTTATAACTTAGCTTATTTTTTTCCAATGCACTGTGATTTGTTGAGAGACAGAACACTTCATTCTAGATACAGCTATCACCTGGTGTTTGCTAAATCACTGTGAAATTCTTGCAACAGCTGTTTGTTCCTGGGGAAACATTCACTTCATATTGCAGCAATAAACTGATCATTGCCAATTAAATGCCCATTAATTGTGTAAGCAAGGATTACTGCCAGATGTTTACATTAGAAAGAAAAATATCCTTTGCTATTTATTTCCCACTTATAGCCATCCCTTTTCATGTAAATAATTATGTATATGAGTTTTGATTTTTATAATATGCCACAAATTCCAATTCAAAAATTAATAAACAATCTCTCCTTAGGTTTGTTTTAATAGAGGATAAGCCAGGGTATATCATGCATATAATAAAAAGAATAAATTTAGGAAAATCACTTTTTCAGTGCCAAAAAAAAAAATGCTGAAGCATTACTTGGTGACTCAAATTTTCTAGTTTGCTATGTTACATGTTTCCTAGAATTTGCCTTTATTTCCCTTTGGAAATAATAAGTTTGGAATAATAAGTTTATGAAATCATGTTCTTAAAAGTTAAGATAAAACAAACTCTCTTACATAGCCTGTAATGTAGAAGAAAACTATAAAACTATAAGAATCGCTATGAATAAAAGCAGGTGGTGTTTTTAGATTTTAAGCTAAATCTCAGCACTTTTGTATTTACCTGAGGCTTCATTTGGTCTCAAAATATTAAATTCTTCTCCAGAATGCAGCAGTGATGAAAATGAAACATGCACTTAATAATATGTTGTCCCAAGTAATTTATTTCTCAACACCAAAACAAAATGGGAAATAAACATTAAACATAATGAATATATTTATTACCTCTTTCAGTGTCGAAATAAATGGCAAAAGTTAGAAGAAAAAAAAGTGCATCCCTGGCAATGCACACCTATAAATCACACCTTTTAGATAGGAGAGCTTTCACAGAATATATCATACACACATTCCTTGCAGTTGCACCTTGATGTTTTTCTAAGTAATAGCAAATTCTTATACATGTCTTCTGTGTTAGAGTCACTGATCCCAGCCCCTCACAGCCCAGCCACACAACGTATGCAAACAACAACAACAAAAAGATTAGGTGGTTCTGTTCCTCACCAGATTGAACCACACCTCCTCTTTGGAAGGTGATCACAGGACACATTCAGAGCTGCGGAAGACATGAAACAGTAGCATCTGGCTCCTTAAATATCTCCACAGGCATTTGTAATGGCATCTTTGAAGTTTTCTCTGCATCTGTCACATGTTTAGACTGCACATTGACTGCCCCAGCTGAGCACGATTTTGATTCTTTGAGACTTTGAATAGTGTAATCTGTTTAAGAATAAGGCTCGGGAAAATCCCTCATAATATCCATACACAAGCTCTTTCATGATTAAAAAAAGGGGGTCCTCATTCCCATAACTGTTATTTTTTTATGCTGAAATGATGCCAGCCTTTGAGTTAATAATACAGCCTACAATTACATTCCAGCTTTGCGCATTTTTTGAGAACCTGTACTCAAAAAATCGCATCTTGTCTAGTTTTTTTAAAAAACCAGTATTATAGAAATTACTACTTGAGAAGAAGGCCTCTGTAAATGTGATGTGTGCATAATCGTCTTGGCACCCGATTATAAAAGAAATCTGACCACGGTCAACTCACTTTGAAAATCATTTTTGATTCAACCTATTGAACATCAAGTGCATCAAGTGCAGAATATAAGAATAAAGGGTGATTTGACTTAAATGGTAGTTTGAGTGCTATTGACTTTGCATCTATTAAATTAATATAGTTCTAACAATTAATCCATAAAAACTCTATTTCACCCACCTCCATATGTGTATGGACTATTTCCTACTATTAATGGGTCCCTAGAAACATAAATATAAATCCAGACTAGTAAGTACAACTTCATTCTCTCCAATCCCATGATTGCCCTATTTTAAATTTTTGAAGTTGACAAATTTTTTCCTGGTGTCTCTAAACTCAGTATTTCTATTTGCATCGAGGAAAATGTCTAATAAGTTCATTGACACTAGGTATCAAAGGCTTAATATTTTTCTCTCCCTTTAAGGTTTCTATTTTTAAAAGATCACATGAAGGAAAGTGCTTCTAATGATTAATTTGAGCATATGTGCATGCATGCACGCACACACATGTCCACACACATGCACACACACACATGCACCCCTCAGAATAAACAGAAAACAATAGCTGCTTTAAGACAAAGTTTTTCCAACCACATTAAAGTTTACCATTTCAGCCACCATTTTCTCTGTCTCTAAGATTACCCTGACTATATGGATTATCTCAATAATTCATAACAAGCTTTGTTTGTTTTTTCAATCAAAAAGAACACCACATTTAATTTTTAAAATATAAATATAAAACCCACGCCACAAAAAAGATGAAAAAGTATACTCCTACCATGAACACAATCATCAAGAGAAATTAAACAATTTATACAAATGATCTGACCTATAAACTTTAGTAATCAGAACCCTGGGGTGAGGCAGTGTGTGTGACACAAATGAATATGAAACAGCTGGGAGAAGCAGGAGCTGTTTGTGAAGAAGAAATCCAGATCCACACTATTCCACAGTAAGAGAATTAAGAGTTTAATTTATTCTTCTGGAATGTTTCCCCACTATCTTCAGAAGCAGACTATTAGAGTGTGGAGCAGCTTCTTTTTCCCCTTTCTGCCAACTTTGATGGTAACTCCCTCCAAAGTCTTTGATTACTAAGGGCATTATGACCATCACAAAGGTCACCGTGTAATGTGGTTTTGTTTGCTTAAGTTTGTGATCTTCATTATACGTCTGTTTGATACGCAAAAGTACAATTTGCATGCATATGTCTCTTCATAGTCACACCTCTATGTCTCAACCCAGATTTGGGACAATGGTTGATGTAAAATATGGGGCTTGAGGTTTCTTACTGAATCCATGTCACAGTCCTAAACAAAAATGAATATGCTTCACGTTTCCAGAAAATATAGTAATGAAAGACCATAATGGGGAAGTGTGGTCCACTGCTATTTTCACAAATTAACAACACAGAGAAATATCTACCATGAGTCCATTTGACAATCATGGTACATATGTGACAAAAGCCACTTTTGGCGTTGGTTGGCAGGAAATGATGTGAAGCATAAATGGGAAATCCTTTCCAAGAAATGACTTAAAAGTCTTATCTTTGTTTTTAAAAATCCATGCCACAGAGTTTTTTTTCCCTCATTTTCTTTATGGATAACTGAGGAAATATTCCAGAACAAATTACTGATGTTTACACAATTGTTACAAAAGAAACTTGGATGACAAATTCATTTGCTTTATATCAAAACAATGAAGGCTTAAAAGAAAAGCTATAAAAGACTCTAGGAGAAAGAGTCAATAAATTTTGAAGGAAGATATAAAGAGGAAACTCCAGAGAAATCTTGTAGGTACTGATTAATTTAACCATTTATTTATTCAAGAAACATTTACTCCGTTACTACTATTGTTCTAAGGACTGTGAGAAAGCATAGAGCTGGGAGAAAAAGATAATTTGCTAAGGATTTTAAGTCTAGTTCTTCCACTGACTGGCTGCTAACCAAGAGTAGTCCACTCTACTTTTATAAGCACTAATTTTCCCATTTGTAAAATAAGAAGAGTGAAATAGATATCCAAATAGAGCGATATCTTCTCGCTCTAAAGCTCATTACTGAAATGTTCATTTTTCAATGAGATTGTGTGCCATATTGTCATGCAGCCCTTGGGTATGCAGAGTGCTGCTCCAGACTCCTCAAACTAAGCAGGGCATTTCTGACTCTCACAATTCAGCTCCTATCCTGAGATTCCTCTGATATTCACCCTCAAGTACAAAACAGTTGGAAAAGAAGAAATCTAATACTTAGAAAGGGAGCACAATTAAAGAGATACCCCAGAATGCAAGCAAAATGAAATCCTCCTATCCAGAATGGAAGCATGCTTCCAAATTTATTGCATGAATTTAACAAAATCTTATGGATGTTTCATGAGGCGTGAATCCCACAGTATTTTCCAGAAGAAAGGAGCCTGGTGATCAAATGAGTCTAAAACATCCTCTACACTACTGATCTTAGAGGGTCAAGAATGACAGTTATGAAAAGTCTTACAGCTTAAAAGAAAAATGTTTAATGCTTACCGTTTCCAAAGTTACTAAACTAAGCACATGACTGTGGAATCCAATTTAGAAAACATTGTAGTAGGAAATTAAACCAAGATTTAGCTTAATGGGTTTCTTAGAAAAAAACAACAACAACCCTAAGACACCAATGAAGATTCTATACGGTAGCCTGTACAAAGGCACATAGCCAAGAAAGTTTTCATTGTTAAACTTACCAACCATCCCACAAACCCCAGAACTTCTGCTATGGGTCAAAGGGGAGTTGGGTGAGGGCCAAGTATCCCTTATTTTTCAGAGGACAGACTGTTTTAATGAGTAGCTTTTAGTGCCCCAAAGAACGTAGGTTTTTGAAGTTTATATAGTCCAATGAAACCCCTATTAAGCTCCATGGGAAGGCAATTTTAGATATAATTGGATTGCATCTTAAGACTCATCTTCCAGCAAGCAAGCATTCCTAAACAGCTAAGCATTCCATTTCCCATTTTAGGTCTCAGACAGGGATCTGTATGGGAGAAAGTGAGACTCGGGAAAGGCAAGGAGAGCTGCCAGCCGTCTTGAGAAGTAAACAAGTAGCAGGCTGATTCCTGCCTCTCCAATACCCTCTCTACCCTGTGTGAGTTGGGTCAGCAAACCACACATCATGTATTATTTTGTCAATCACTCCTACAGAACCATTAACAGCTTCTATCAATGTGTAAACAGGAGCAAACACCACCATGTGGTGCCAAAACATGACCAGGGCATATGTGAACCCCTTAGAAGCACCCGGGGAAGTCTTGGCCAATTAGTAGGTAAATCTGCCCCAACCATGTCCCCACTCTTACAAAAACATGATCCTAGATCCATTTTACCAAACTGCATTTTTCGGACCCAAGTCATCGCTTACTAGTAATGTTTTACTATGTATGAACTTGAAATCATGGATTATGAGCTCTGGTGGCCACGACCATGCTGAACAACTTCTCTGGAAGAAAGTTTCTGAGAGAAGCTTAATAATCACCTTCTGGCCCCGTGAATCATTTGGGGATGTTTCTGCTGCAAATGTGTAGAAAAACTGATAAACTGTATCTTAAATCTGAAGAGCCAATTTTTCTGACATAAGAAAAAAAAAAAAAACCCAGCTGTTGACACTAAATACTATTTAACTAGCTTAGTAATCCAGTTCCAGTGTACCTATTTTTTGGCTTTTTCTTCATATATGCAAGACTCCACTACAGCTCAGACATCGTTTTTACATTCAGAGATGGACAAAGGAGGACAGTATCAGTTACAACTTTCACTTTGACCCTGGGAAGCAACAGGCTTCCTAATAGACTTCAGCAGATTTCTACTTTAGCCCAAGCTATCACATAGTCACAAGGGAGCCCAGGAATGCTTGTATCAAAAGAAAGAATATCCAGGACAGTCAAAGGGTCCAGAGCAGCCACAAAGACTGTCATATCCTCTCTAAACATAATTTTGCTTTCTATGGTTGTAATTACACAGAGCCTTCAAAAGGAAAAAAAGCTGAAAACTATTTAAACAAAACCCCATGACATTTTTTTCTCTCTGACAGAAAGAAGATTTTTAAATTTCAGTTTCAAGCAATAGTGTTGGGTGTTTTCCTATTTAAATGGGTTGTGAATAACAGTGACTACATATAGCAATGTTAATCAAAACAGTGCCAATCTCCCCTGATGAAATCTCTGTAAAGGAACTGGTGATAATTGAATTCAAATCCAAGGTTTCTTTCCTTGACGAAGTGACTATCCTCCCTGATGTTTCTAGAACACTCTCAATTGTTTGTTGTTTCTGTATGATTGCTAACAACACCTCTTTCACTTTCAAAAGTGTCCTGGCTTAGACAATAAATTATATGATCACCTGATTCATTAGTCTCTCTATGCTAATGATTTTTAAATTCACATCATTAGACATAATCATGTACTGAACTATAGTACTCCATTAAGAGAAGCCTACTTGGGTAACCTGGGTGGCTCAATTGGTTAAGCATCTGCTTTTGGCTCAGGTCATGATCCCAGAGTCCTGGGATCAAGCCCTGTGTTGGGCTCCCTGATAAGGGGAGAGCCTGCTTCTCCCTCTTCTCCTCACTTGTGCTCTCTGTCTCTATCTCTGTCTTTCCCTCAAATAAAAATAGAATCTTTAAAAGATAGAGAAAGAGCAGCCTACTTGATGTCTCCACTGGAAAGGTCCACCAAAAACTCAGCTATCCCAAAGCAAACCTATGGTACCCAACGGTGGTTCTTTCCCTATTATGCAAGAGCTTAAAAGGACCTTGCGCTTTCCTTTAAGTACATTTTCAAGTTGTCTACATAGCCCTACTTCACACACTTTCGAATTGGGAATGTGGGAAAATCACTGATGAGCTTTTTTTTTAAAGATTTTATTCTTAAGTAATCTCTACATCTAACATGGGGCTCGAACTTACCACCTTGAGATCAAGAGTTGCATTGCTCTACTTTACCACCTTGAGATCAAGAGTTGCATTGCTCTACTTAATGAGCCAGGCAGGTGTCCCTCATTGATGGGCTTTAAACAGACAACATTAATGAATAATTTCTCATTCCTTTTAGAATAAAGATCCAAATTTCTCTATGGTCTACAAGATTCTTCAGTCTATGCTATTCTCTTAATTGTCATTTTATTTTTATTTTTTTATTATTTTTTTTAATTTTTTTTATTATTTTTTTTAATTTTTTTTATTTTTTTATTTTATTTTATTTTTTTATTATTTTTTTTAATTTTTTTTAAAATTTTTTTTTAATTGTCATTTTAAACCATTTTCCCCACATTCCTAGATCATTTACTATCCTGGAATTTGTTCAGTTTCTTAAAAATATCATTTTCCCTCCCAGCTATGCCCTCTGAATGTTCTGTTCAATGTTCTTGGGATAGTCTCCACATCTTCTTTGATACTTAATCCTCTTTCAGACCTTGGCTCAACCATCTTTTCATCAGGGGAATGTCCCTTACACTCCAATATTAAGTCTCTTATACCTTAAATGTAATCTGTACTTCCATACATTTTCCTTCCAAATATTCAACTTCAAATTTGTAAATTTATACTTGTATGGCTGTTTGACCACAAATTATCTCCTGAACTAAACATGTTTTACAGTATCTTTAGCATAGTTCTTGTTCTCAATAGTATGTTCTCAATAACTAGTTACTAGTTCTCAATAACTATTGAATGAATGAATATATGTTCTCAATATGTTCTCAATAACTAGTTACTAGTTCTCAATAACTATTGAATGAATGAATGAATGAATGAATGAATGATAGTATAGTATAGTATAGTACATAGAGCATGATAGTATCAGGTCATATTTAATCTTTATTACCAACAGACACTCCAAGTGAAAGTCATCCTTTCAGAAGATAATCTTAAAGGATGAAATAATTAGATTTCCATAAAAATATTTTTTTTTCATTTGATCAAACACTTATCCAAACTGTATTCTTACATTATTTGACCCGGATATACTAAATTAATGACTACCTAATTGTATAGAATAGCACTTTTAGATTTAACTTAAAACTATTTAAATTTTGAGGAGTAGCTCCTTATCCTGTGAATTTAGTTTTGTTTGTTTTTTTTTTTTTTTGAGAACTACTTCCTATGACATTTCATAATTTTAGAAATATTTTTATATCTCTTTCTGATTACTGCAAGCTCTGGGATATTCCACACAGATTCCCTTTACCAGGCAGTTGCATCCATCTATCAGGCACTATAAGTGTTGTCTGCTAACAGCTCACAGCTGACCCTTTCACCAGAGAATTGCCCTTGGCTGATGGGGGCCTTCTCTCTTCTAAAAAAGAAGATGAAATAATGAGTGCCTGGCCACAGGTCACCAAATAACTAGGACACTTTGACACATGTAAAAGTACTAATAAAAAACAACATTTCAAAAAAACATTTTTCTTCCAAATAAAATATTTGTCATTGCTATTACAAAACTGCAAGACTTGGTAAATGTCACTTCAAAATTCAGCTATAGGATTGAGATTTACAAAGGTGACTCAGTATACCAGGAGAAATACTGCCTTCCCCCTACCACAGCCCAGTGTGGATTAAGAAATGAAATCATTCTAATTTTATGATGTGTTTAACAAATAAATTTAAGCAATGATTAGGTCATTGGTTCATATAAGAACAAAATCAGTATGGTGCTATACGTGAAAAACTACTCATTGAGAGAACTGGACGGTTTTAACTGTTCAACTCCTATTTTAGAAGCCATGGGGAAAAACAAAGCTAAAGGGCTAAAATATAGTGGACCAATCCTGCATTCTTTATGAACTATACTCAGTCACTTGTAATTCTCTAGAGATCCAATAAGTGTTCATCAATTAAAATAAGAGAAAAAAATCTTTACCTAAAATAAGTAAAAATAGGGCAGCCCGGGTGGCTCAGAGGTTTAGCATCGCCTTCAGCCCAGGGCGTGATCCTGGAGATCCAGGATAGAGTCCCACATCGGGCTCCCTGCATGGAACCTGCTTCTTCCTCTGCCTGTGTCTCTGCCTCTCACTCTGTCTGTGTCTGTCATGAATAAATAAATAAAATCTTTAAAAATAAAAAAGAAGTAAGAATAAAACCAATTCTTTCCAGATGCTGATATAAAGGATGAAATTTCCTAAATTGAAAATCATTCTCTTCATGTTTTTGCATAAGTTTGTAGTAAGATAAAATTAACCTCATGATTATCCATTGATTAGGTTTGTTTAGGTTATAAGACTAGGTTCAATTCAGGGGTCATTTAACTTTGACCTTAATTAATAATTATCACAAACATACTGCTAATTTAAAAATCTTCCAGGAAGAACATATCAGCCAATGATAATATTATCAGTATGTATGAAGTATTATATGCATTCTTTAATATTTAAAATAATAGTACTTATTACAAGTAATATAAAATTATTATGTGGGTGTTTCTCATTAACAACATATGCCACTAAGTTTTACAACTCAATATTAGAAAGAATATTAACCAAAGAAGTATCAGTTGGGGAAGAATGGTGGTTCAGGTTAAATGTCTCCTTCAGCTCAGGTCAGGACCTCAGGGTCCTGGGATTGACCCCTGAGTTAGGTTCCCTGTTCAGCAGTCCTTCTTCCACTGCCCCCGCCTGCCCCTCCTCCTCCTGAACCCAGCTCATGGAAGCTCTCTCTCTCTCTCAAATAAATAAACAAAATCTTAAAAAAAAAAAAAAAAGATATCTGTTGAATAGTGAAAACTCATTAAACTCCATATAGGAGGATTTTGTCTCAAAATCAAAAAGCCAAGGACTCATCAGCTACTTGAATATTAAGAACTACCAGCACTTTAAACCTCATTTCCCAGTGAAAATCCTGGAAACTTGAGAAAATGCAAAAGAACATGTGGGTGGAAAATAGAAAAAGAAACAGCAAGAGAAAAAAATTTAAAAAGGCAAATGTAACTTGTAAATAATGAGTTTTTACTGTCAATGAAAATTCCATGTGTGATATCTTGGAATTACCTTTAGCCAGAAGAGTGCCAAATGTATCAAGAAAGAGTTTGTAGTTAATAAACCAAGAAGTGATTCTACTGCCTTCATCACTGTAACTCACCTTAAAGGAAATCCTTCCCAGTTATTGTGGAAATGAGACGTTTCCCAACAGTCAATAGAAAGATAATTATCTAACAGAAATTTTCAAAGTTATAAAGGCACGTCATAGTTTAGAGTAATCTTATTAAAAATCAAATTCACAACATCAACAGATCCTTCCTGTGCCATGTAATTACATTACAGACACTTAATTGAAATAAACTGGAAACAAAACCTGGCCTAGCACAGACATGTACTGATGGTTAAGACTCAGCAGGGTGGTACTAGTTCATTAAACTCAGTCTTCACATATGTCTACCCATTACGTTCTAAGAAAATATTAAAAATAAGGACATTAACTCAATTAAACACATTCAGATATTAGCATTCATATAAAATTTCCCCTATGTGTGTATAAAACTTACTTGAAAACAGTGATGTAGGTAAAGGCAGTTTATGATTTTGTGTGGTTACCTGGAGAGAAAAAAATTACACGCAGAAGAATTAAACATTTTCAAAGATAACTTACAAATGTATATAAAATAATTAATAAAAATTTTATACTACAAAAATTTCTAAGCCTTATTATGATTTGGATTCTCAAAGTATTGGCCCAATTGCGCAAATTATTCCCATTGGCATCTGAAGGACATTAGCAGTTCACTGAAAGGTCTGCGCTGGAAGGTCAGAGACTATATTGTTGCTAACCCAAGTACCACCTACTCCGGATTCGAAAGCTCCATAGGAAAGTTAGTCAACCAGAATGTTCTTATATTTTTCAACAAGGAATGTGAATTTATTCAGAAAATATACATTTTATAGGTTACTTCTTGAGTTCAGATAAACTAACCAGAAAGGTGAGTTTCTTTCTGTGTCCTCTGGGGCATTGCACAACCCAGACAGAAATCCCTGCAGAGCTAAGGGTCCTTGGCCACTGGGTTTAAACATGCAAAGCAAGTTTGGTCCTCTGAAAGCAGGTGGATGGAAACAGGGGCAGCTGAGTGCTGTTGTGAAGGAGAGCCCAGGCCACAGGCCTCCAATGACAATGCAGGTCATAGAAGAGATACTTTACCTCCTGTAAGTTATCTCAGAATGAACTTCTAGGGATTTTATAGTACGAAGGGCTGAATTTCAAATATACTGTTTTCATATTTGTGTGAGTCAAGTTTAAATTAAAGATTTAGCGTGTACTGTATTCCAATCACATTCCTGTACCTACAAACTTCGAAGAAGGAAACTTAGTTTTTGGTCGTATATAAAACCAATGTGTTTAGGCTGCAGCTTTATCTAGTTAATGAAAATCTTATAAATACACCAGCCCAAAATCTCTCTTTGATAAACTTAAAGGAAAGGCTTTGCAGAAAAAGCAAGCAAGCAAGCAAGCAATAGCTTGGTTTTGGGGATGCCTGAGTGGCTCAGTGGCTGAGTGACTGCCTTTGGCTCAGGGTGTGATCCCGGAGTCTTGGGATCAAGTCCCACATTGGGCTCCCTGCATGGGGCCTGCTTCTCCCTCTGCCTCTCTCTCTGTGTCTCTCATGAATAAACAAATAAAATCTTAAAAAAAAAAAAAAGAAAGCTTGTCTTTGCTATAGATTATTTAACCTGCTCTAAAGAAGATAAAATAATTTATCGCCAAATATTGTAAATTATTTTACAATAATTTGTAAAAATTTCTTTTTAAGAAAGGATGGGTTTTAAAACAATCTTTATGGGATGCCTGGGTAGCTCAGTGGTTGAGCGTCTGCCTTCGGCTTGGGGCGTGATCCTGGAGTCCTGGGATCGAGTCCCACATCGGGTTCCCTGCATGGAGCCTGCTTCTCCCTCTGCCTATGTCTCTGCCTCTCTCTCTCTCTCTGTCTCTCATGAATAAATACATAAAATCTTTTAAAAAATAAATAAATAAAACAATCTTTACAATAGATTTGCTAGAGCATTTGTCCTTCCTAAGTACAATTTATTTCTCCTATAATCCACATATTTTTTAAGAACCATAACAATAACAAATCAAAATCCTGCAATATTAAGTAGGCCTAATAATTAAGAGAAAGCCTAAAACAAACTAATATCCAACATAAAAGGGCCTGAATTGGCTCATCTAACTAGTGGCCCTCACAGCTGGTTTGATTCAGCACCTCACCAATGTCAATACAGAATCTGATTTTTTTTTTCTCTTTCCTCGGCATTCTGTAGAGTTAGAGTCATCCTAAGTTTGGTTTCTTTATTGAGACAAAATGGTTAAAGAAGTCCTCTAAATGAGGCACTTTCCAGGAAAGAAGGTTCTGTACTCTGGAAGAACTAACAAAAGCTGTCAGCTTAGTTTTGATCACACCAGCCCTGAAAGCATTCCTGTGGCCAGAGAAATGCCATGTGCCAATTGGCTTAAGCCTAGGTTATAGAACTAATCACCATGGAAACACGTGAAAGGGCCATTGGCTTCCACAAATCAAGAGCCACTGGGGTAAAGTCAATTTCATCCAAATTTTAGTGCCTGCCTTACAATGAAGGGCATGAAGCAACAGACATCATTTCTTGTCGAAACCAAAGATATTTCTTGCCTTCTGAGCTTCTAATCAAACTTCAGTGTTAGCTGGAGAGTAAACAGAGATTCCTTCATTTCAGACATGAAATTATGACCTGGATATGGCCACTGAAATTTAAGAGCCTGTAGGGAAGCTACTGCCTATTTTCTATCTATGAACACAATCATGTGACGATGAGGCTTACAGTAACATTAGCTATCTTGAGAATATTAAAAAGAAAGCCCAGGAAAATCATAGGTACTATCCCCTATACTCTGAAATTGTCCTGCCACTAAAAATCTGAAGAACTGAAATGCTACTTCACTGCAATTTTTTTAACCTTTTTATCAATTGAAGTTACAGTGGCCTGGAAAAACACAGACTGTAATAAGTTAGCATAGTACAAAAATAAAATGAAGATAGATGTATGGTGATAAACTGCAAGTGCTCATGAAAAAACAAGCATCAAACAAGAGTTTTCTTGAAAATTCTGGAATACATATACTTAGGGACTATATAACTTTTGGTGGAAAAGCAGACACATGAAGGCCAGAAGACATATGGAGGATAGTGCAATACTAATAGAAAAAACAGTATTGAAACATCTTTAATGTCCTCCTTTCCCTGTACCTTCAGAAAGAACTTACTCTGTCTACTGCTCAGAAGAGGATAGTCCCAGATATCCAATGACAATTTCAGTTTTTAGACTTCAGTTGATTGGACCAGAAAGGGCAATTGATCTAGAATGAGCTAGTCCATTGGCTGACTCAATTGAATAGCCAATTATTTTTCTCAACTCATGAATTTGAATAATGAATTTGAGATTCTGAAAAAGTTAAACTACTTTAAGGACAGAGTGGACACCCCAGTGAAGGCCCAGGAGCTCTTACTGCTCAGACAGATCAATCCTGGTTCTTCCCGTATGTGAGCTTTCTTTTAAAACCATATATCTAATAATACTCCAGGATATTCTTAACTTCAACTGAGTACAGAAATACTTAAAACGATTTTCTTTTATTACTGATAGCTCTTTTTAAACATTTCTCTACAAAGATTTTGAGTACTACAATTCCATCATTCTGAAAAATAGGCATCTCTTTTATTAATATTTTACCTTGTTATTATGAAAATGTTAAAATAAAAAATACAGAAATAGAGAAAATAAGTAAATGAACTTTGTGTACTCATCATTCTGCTTCCATAATTGTCAATATTTTAGGTAATAATCTTTTTAATTTTTAAAAATTATATTACTTTGGGTCATTCTGAAATATTTATTCTTTACAAACTTGAAATGTTTGGGGGATTCATGTATTATCAATCAGAAGACTAGTCTAAAAAAATCTGAATATTTATGAATTTCTGAATCGTGTTTTGCTAACATGCCAGTGTTACAGTTATACACATTTAAAAGCAAACAAACAAATAAACAAAAACATGATTCAGCATTTTAAGTAGGTTGCTATTTGTAGGTAAAATACGATGTTTCTGGTAATGTAAACTTATTTCCTTACTTTATATTAACTAATAGTTACAACATACTACTCTATACTTAAAGGCTATTTTTCTTAAAGATTTTATTTATTTATTTGAGGGAAAGAGAGAGAGTGAGCACACAAGCAGGGTGAGTAGCAGAGGGAGAGGGAAAAACAGATTCCTCACTGGGCAGGGAGCCCAATGGAGGGGCTCAAGCCCAGGACTCCAGGATTATGACCTGAGCCAAAGGCACCACCCAATGGACTGAGCCACCTAGGTGCCCCTATTTATAAGCTATTTATACTCTATTAAATACCCAGATCCTCATCTTCCACTTTTTTTTCAAAAGGACATTATTTGCATTTTTTTCTGTTTATAAACATTTTATAGCAATTTTATGAAAATTTTATTTATTTATTTTTATTTTTTATTTTTATTATTTAGGGCTTCTGTTTGAGCCCCTAAGCACTTCTGCAGGATTGGAGAGGATAAAAGTATCTTATTGGTAAGATTTAGGGCTGCTTTTTAGTATGCAAGAACCAGAAGTATCTTTTGTTTTATGTACTTGCCCAGTGGCCTTTTGGAATCAAGTTTATCATAATTTTGCAATCTTATATTTATACAAATGCAATTTCATAAATTTTGGGAGAAGTTTGAAGTAGGAAATCAAAAAAAAGAAACATGGATTCCAGTCCAAGATCTGCTACAAAATAGCTGATGATCTTGAAAAGTCACTTTGCCTCTCTGGGGCTCCTTTGCTTACTTATAAAATGTGCAGTGTAGACTACATGACCTTTAATTTTCTCTCAGCTCTAAAACTTGATGTCTAGCTACGTTTTTTTTTCCACAATGAACAAACAGATTTCTTTCTTTGTTAAGCATCAATTCAAAGTTAAAGGAATTTTCTCCTCCAATGATTTTTACTCAGAAAACTTGAGCTTTAGAAAGATAATTTATAGTGTATGTACTTCAGAAACTGATGTTAAAAAAAAAAAAAAAGAAAGAAAGAAAGAAAGAAAGAAAGAAAGAAAGAAAGAAAGAAAGAAAAAGAAAGAAAGAAAGAAAGAAACTGATGCTCTAGTGTATCTAAGTTCTTGGGTTTGGAGAAGATATTCTCTGTGCTCTTGAGATGCTTTAACCTACAATGTTATAGGATCTCAGAAAAAATAGAAAGCTATTACACAGTTACTACCTCTTGCTTTAGAATTTTTACTTATAAGAAGAGGTTGAGCATCTCAGATTGCCTAAAAAGCAAGATTTCTAGAATTATAATTGTTGTTTCCCATGCAGGTAATTGGTATCTGTAGAGAAGCTGAGGTTAAAAAAATAAATAAAAGCTAGGCAAAACTTTCTATTTTAACATATCATTAAACTTCATGAATTTAACAGGAAAATCACTTTCAGCCTGTAAAATTATTTTTTGTTATTATTAACTAAGAAGTCTTCAAAATTTCAAGTTTGCTCCCAGTGAGATTTAGGCCTACCTTTAGATACACACTGTACAATATGGTACCACTTGCCATCTATGATTACTGAACAGTTGAAATGTGGCCTGTACCACTAAGGGACTCAGGTTTTAAGTTAAATTAAATTTAAATTTAATTAAAATTAAATTCAAAATTAATTAAGAACTTTTAAAATATGTACAGAACAATTTTTAGGTATGAATCTACTTTTCCAGTTATAAATTTTATGAATAAAAGTGCATATTAAGTGTTTCTGAAAAAAAGTTAGTGCCTCAGCAAGACAAAACATCAGCAAAGAGAGAAAACAACCTACAGAATGGAAAAAAAATATTTGTAAACTGTATATCCAATAAAGGGTTAATATCCAAAATATATAAATAACTCATACAACTCAATAGCAATAAAACAAATAATTCAGTTAACAAAAGGACAAAAGACCTGAATAGGCATATCTTCAAAGTATACACAAAGCCAACAGGTACATGAAAAGATACTCAACCGCACTAGTCATTAGAGAAATGCAAATTAAAACCACAATGGAATACTGCTTCATTCCTGTTAGAGTGGCCATCATCAAAAACAAAGGGATAATAAATGGTAATATGGATGTGGAGAAAAGGGAACTTTTGTGTCATATTGGGAGGACTATAAATTGGTACACCCACTATGGAAAATATGAGGGTTCCTCAAACAATTAAAAATAGAATCAGCATATAATCCAGTGATTCTGCTTTGGGAATATATCCAAAAGAAATAAGAACACTATCTTAAACAGACACCTGCACCCACATGTTCACAGAAGCCTTATTTACAACAGCCAAGACATGGAAACAACCTAATTGTCCATCAATGAAGGCATGGCTAAAGAAGTTATGGTATATATACAATGGAACATTATTCAGCCATTAAAAATGAGGAGATCCTATCATTTGCAGCAATGTGGATGGACCTTGAAGGCATTATGCTCGGTGAAATAAGTCAGAGAAAGACAAATACTGTATGAGATCAGACTTGTGAGTATGAGGCAGGGAGGGGGGACTGGAGGAAGATGGCACAAAAGTTATACTTCAAAAAAAAAGTTAAACTTCCAGGTATAAAATGAATAAGTACTAGGGATGCAATGCACAACATGATGACTATAGCTGAAATTGCTTTTATTATACATGGGAAACTCGCTAAGAGTTCCCATCCAAGGGAGAATTTGTTTTCTTTTTATTATGTCTATAAAATGATAGATGTTGACTAAACCCATTGTAGTAACCATTTCACAATATATATAAATCAAACCATTATGCTGTGTGCCTTACACATACACAGTGATGTAACATCAATTATTTCTTAGTAAAACGGGAAAAAATTTAGTGCCTCGCTGACTTTTTGAAAGTGGAAAATACACAAGAAAAATGTAAAATATACCATTAATAAATCTTAAAATATTAACTATATACTGTAAGGATAATATGTTGGATATACTGGCTTAAAATATATTGCTAAAGTTAATTTTATCTGCCCCCTTTTTGTTTTTAAACATGAGTATTAGAAAATTTCAAGTTATTTAAAATAAAGTTATGTGGCCCAATCTCTGTTTCCAGTAGACAACACTGGTCTGGAGCACTGGGTCATTTTAAGAGAATAATTTCTAAGCAGAATTAGCCTTTGCTGTTTCCTTCTGAAACATTCAATTCCAGTAGTGATTAGAATAAAAAATAAAGAACACCTGAGGTCTGACAAAATTATTTTTGTTAAGCAGACAAACTAATTAGAGGTAACTGAGGTCTGTTTCAATTTCTAGATAATAAATTTAGAATCACTGGCTGAATTTTTAAAAATATATCCAGAATTTTAAAATCAGAAAATATCTTACTTCATCAAAATTAATTCTATGCAGAAGAAAGCATACTTCATGCAATATTCTCAAATTCATTTAGAAAGTTTGTGGTCCCATCAGAACAAGAAGTTCCAATTTTCAACCTCTTCTGCCTAAGGGTGATTACATATAAAGGAAAGAATTTAAATAATAATTCCAAGAAAAACTATCCAGCAAATGTCATCAAAAATGGTTTGTCTTAGGATCCTTCAAAAGTTCTTTCTGCACAGTATAGGTCACATAAAAAGTTGATTTTAAAAAGAAACATTTATCTTCCAAAGGTTTACTTATTTTGCAATTTAATCAGTTGTTCTTTCCCACTTTCCTACAGTCTTTTTGAAAGATATATCCCCTATCATAAGAGCTGTATACTTACTATAGCCATCCATTGGAATAAAAGTGGCCTAGAAAGGGTTAAGATTGGGAGCAAACTTAAGGCCAAACTAAAATCAAAAAGTTGCTGATGTGAAGTACCAGGTCTCCTGGGGAAACAACATACAGGCTGCACCATTGACTTGCCAATTAATCCAAGGAGCCACATGGCCATTAGTTCGGGAGAGATGCTTGCTTGACTGTTTGCCTAGAGGTAAGAGCTAGGTTTGCAGCTGCCAAGCAGCAGGATGACAGAAATAAATGGTGGGAGAAATTAGGACTAAGAATATAAGTACTTCATTATCTTGGCTTGGCTTCAAAGGAATACCTGAATGTCAAACAAACTACGGCATCTTGCATAATATACAGATTAATCTATCACAAAAAGCCTTCAAGATAATAAATAATTTTCTAAGTATCTTTACAATAGCTTTATACTAGGTACATTCTACTAATTCCTACAAAATTCTAAACCAAGTCTTCCAATTTAATAATTGAAAACCTGAAGGTGGGCCCATATCACTTTCCAGGGCTATAAATAAGTTTCATATAGTAAATTCAATGAAGGAGTTATTAAAACTCTGCATGTTAATTATTACCTGTATATTAATTACTATCTTGCTCATTTTTGTCATAACTTGCCTATTTTCTTGTTTGGGGCTCAGGATGCTTTTAATGGCTACATGATTTACTTTTCTATGGATTTCCATGTATGAAATGGTTCAGTGAAAGTGACTGTATTTGATTCTGACACTGAGAAATTGCTAACAGCTCATACCTACTCTGAAGTTAATTAAGAACATCCTGGATATGTTCTTTGGGGAGGTACTTCAAGGTAATTCATAGAAAAAAAATTCAACTGAAAGCATCCAACTAAACAGCTGAAATCTCAACTGTGTTCTTTAAATGTATTTCAGCAAAACACAAGGATACTGGGGCATGAAACGTAACTAAATAAAGTCACTGAAATTATACTTAGAAAAATATTTGTAGCTTTCTCTCATAAAAATACTGCTGTACAATTAACATATTTAATACCCTAAAATGTTTTCTGTCAGAGATACATTTTCTTATTCTACATTATTTCCTGTCTTAATCATGGCCTGGTTGATGATACAATATCTGGGATGAACTCCCAGCCTCATTGAATCTAGTTGGGTACCACTTTGTACTGTGCCACCCTTTTCGCACTGAATCAGAACGAAAAGAGTCTCGGGCAGTCGACAGCTTCATCACTGCTTCCAAGTTCAGGTTGGCTGGGCTCCCAAATCTCTTGGGGTATGTTGGCTGCCAAAGCAAATTAGTCTCACTTTATCTTTGGGGCAGTGACTTTGCTAACTTTATTGGCTGTGTGGGGCCTAGGCCTTCCAACATAAGCAGGTGACACATTGAAAAAAAAGAAAGTATAGTTAAGATATTGATCTCCTTCCCACTCAAAAATGACATTTCCAAAAAAATAATCAGAAAATCTACAAGGGAAGAAGAATCCAGTCAGAATACACGAAAGAAGTCAGGGCTTAAATTATAGTTCAAAGTGGACAAAAGAGCAGTGTGGAATCACCACAAGACCGACATTAGTAGTAAATTTACAATCTGAAAAACATTAATGTCATTGATGAAGCAGAGGAAACAACAGATCATATCCGGCATATATAACAATATATATATATTTTTAAATATATATAAAAGATGGTAGAGGGAAAAGAATAGAATGAAAGAAGCAATCAAATTTGGAAATCACGGAGAAGTTGGACAGGCTTGAATAAATCAGTCGAAGAGTTACGTAGTACTCACAGAAACATGTCCAAATAGAAATGTTTAAGTTTGCCATCTGTATCTTCAGCCTCCCGAGTTGGTGGGAAAACTGGAGGTGTGTGTGTGTGTGTGTGTGTGTGTGTACTTATAAATACATAAAAAGAACTCTTTATTTCAAATATGCAGTTTGGTTGATTTGTACATTTGTAAAAGTTGTCTCAAGTTGTACTGAGCCTAGAAATGGTTAACTGTGGACAGCTTCTCTTTGTCAGCAATGTTCCCTAGACATCAAGGACAAAACCTCAGAAGGCCTGATCACCAGATATTCTTACGTGATGGGTCTGAGAAGGGCCCAGGATAATTTCTTTTCTAATGTCTAAGAGCAAGAGAAGAGACTTTCTTAGGTACCAGTGCAGTCCCCGAACATTAAACAGCATTTGGCACATGATAAATACCTTATAAATAACGCATGAATGAATAAAAGAAAAATTACTAACAATTAAATAAGTGAATAAAGCACACATGATTCTGATGCAAAACTGTCCGTGGACCAAGCAAGCTTCAGGAAACAGTGATCTGGAATCTTTATTCCTCTTCTTTAATTTCAAAGAATGATGAAAATTAATATTCATTGCCACTGCAGACCACTCAGGAAGTGTGGCTTGCGCTATGCGGCATCTAGTTGATTGAGATACCTCTGGTTTACTAATTCAGGTTTCAAAAGTAATTGGATGCTATAGCAATTATTTCCAGAAAGACTTCCTTCCTCAGTGATGAAACAATTTTTCTTTCAGTTGTGAGTGCACACAAAAGTTCTAAAGTTAATTGGATAGCGTGTAAGCTTGCTTCACTTCATAGTAATCCTTTACTGCCAATCTTGTCATCTCCAGGGTTAAAATCATGGCTTCTCTGAACTCCCTGCCCATGTGGATAGCAACATCACCAACGACAAATGAATTTAGTGAGAGCAACTAAGTACTGACTGAGGACAAGTTGACAGCACACCTACTCATATAATCTGCCCGTGGTCACTGATCTCAAGTGCATTTGTTCCCTTCTCAGTCAAAGGCTAGGAAATGAAGAGTTAAGCCTTAGCAGGGCTTCCTGAGACGGCTCCAGAAGTTCGGAATTTGGAGACTTAATACTGTATCCTGTCCCCTTTATGATCTAAAGTACAGAGAACATCAAAGGTTAAGGTTCGCTTCGACCTCCTAATTAAAGCTGCTTCTCAGTTGTGACAAACTTCAATACAACGCTACCCCAGAATGGACTCCTCTTACAAACAGTCTTGTTCTACAAAGTATTTTAACTGCAAAAGCAACGATAAGGAGAAAAGCTGATTTTGTGTCTGTTGTAAATTTTTGACAGAGAGCTAGAAGTTAACAGTCACATTTATATTTAAAAATATATTACCCAATAAAAGGTTGAAATCTAAAGGAAAAAGCTATAAGGATTTGGAAGAGGCAGAGTTTAAATTTTATTTGAGGGATCAAGGAATTCTTAGAAAAGGAAGCATTTCAATGACTTCCATGTAGCAGGTACTAAGCAAATATTTGTTGTCAGAATATTATAGACACTCTGTAATAAGCATGAAGTATGAGAACCACTTACTATTAAGCAAATTTTTAAAATTACCTTTAAGATATAAACCTGAATTTTACACTGGCTGACAGGGTTCTTCGTGGCCTGACTTCTCCTACCCACATTTTGAATTACATTCTTCTGAGTCAGCCACAACACGTATTAATTTCCCAAAGCATAATATTGTGTCCACACATTGTGTAACGTTTTCCTATTATTTGATACGACATCGTCACGTTAGATTTTCTCTGTATGTGTCTGGAGGCAATTTTGCCACTGTCCCTTAGAGCCCCTGGTGACCAGGTGAGAGAAGAGGCAATTCTAGCTGGTATCCAGTACCTACACCTTTTCGAGTCTCCACGTTACACAGGGCACAGAGGCATCTGGCTTTATCATGGTATTATGAATTTTTAAAATGGCAAAGGACAAGACACATATCAGCTATCTTCTGCTTCTTCTTTTTCTTTGCAAATTCTCAGGATCTTGGCATTGGGAGAAGACTACAGATAATAGTAATGAGAATTAAGTTATTGTTTACCTTCCCTCCCTGATTCTAACTTACATTTCGACAATACTTGATTGCCATGTTGACCTTTTCCACATTTTGGTCTTAATGACTCTCTTACTAAAAAATAGTCTAAGTCCCTGCTACTCTGACCTCTCAGAGGACCACAGCTTAGGAGAGAAGGGATGAGTTAAGAATTCAGCTACTCAAGATGGGAAAGGACAGCATTCTAGACATGGAACCAGAGGACAGTTGGGGGCGGCGGGGAGCCTGAGTAAATCTCTAGATAAAGCAGAGACTTTTTTTGAGATGACTTTGAAATTAAGGTCTGATACATGCAAGGAAAAACAAAATAATGTTAAGAGAGGCTAAGACAAAGCTATGAGAATAAGGATTCTGTGTGTTGATGAAATGTCCACGGAAGCAATCCCAAGTGCAGAGTCAGTTTACGTCCCTTCCCTCTTCTCATTCTTCCCCTTCCCTGCTTTGAAAAACATTCACAGGAATTGAATGGCTTGACTCATAACTGCAAAACCAACTAGCACATGTCATCCTATTGAAGATGAAATATATCACTGACAAGGTACAATATGGAACCAAGTGACAGTTTTTATCAGGGTGTTGCATTTTTCTTGAAAGTTTATTTCCCAACAGTAACCCCTCTAAATCAACTACGACTTCATTTGTTATATGAATAATGATTTCATTTGTCTTAGTATTCTATTGTCTCAGTGGTCTCCAACAAATACTATTTGTTTTTCAAATTTACATTCAAATTCTAGTTAAGTAACATGCAGTGCACTATTAGTTTCAGGAGTAGAATTCAGTGGTTCATCACTTACATACAATACCCAGTGCTCATCACAAGTGCCCTCCTGAATGCCCATCATCCATCTAGCCCCTCCCCTACTCACCTCCCTCCATCAACCCTCAGTTTGTTTTCTATCATTAAGAGTCTCTTATAGTTTGATTCCTTCTCTTTTTCCCTCTACCACATGTTCATTTCTTTTCTTTCTTAAATTCCACATATGAGTGAAATCATATGGTATTTGTCTTTCTCTGACTTATTTTTCTTAGCATAATACACTCTAGCTCCATCCACATCATTGCAAATGACAAGATTTCATTCTTTTTGATGATTGATAATATTCCATTGTGTGTGTGTGTGTGTGTGTGTCTGTGTGGATGGATAGATAGATAGATAGATAGATAGATAGATAGATAGATAGATAGATAGATGATAGATAGATATCAGCTCTTTATCCACTCATCAGTCAAGGGGCATTTGGGTTCTTTCCATAGTTTGGCTATTGTTGATAATGCTGCTATAGACACCAGGGTACATGTACCCCTTCAAAACTAGATTTTTGTATCTTTTGGGTAAGTACCTAGTAGTGCAATTGCTGAATTGTAAGGTATTTCTATTTTTAACTTTTTGAGGAAACTCCATACTGTTTTCCAGACTGACTGCACCAGTTTGCACTCAGTGCAAACAAACACTATTTTAGAAGTACTCTTGTCAAATTATTTTCTATTCTTTAGAGCATACATATATAAATCTAACTACAAAAGAAGAAAAGAACAAGACAATAGCTTCAGAGTGATTCAGAAATATGTTGGGTTTTAAGAAAATGGATAATCTCTACTAGTAAAAATTGGGTAACTCTCAGAAAGTCTTTGGCTTTTACTTTTCTCCTTTCTATTAAACCATGCTCATTCTTCACTACGCATATATTTACTCACCTGAGAGATCAGTGAAATGTACTGTTCATACTTGGAATAACAAAACAGAAGGACTCTCAGCAGAAAAGTGAGGTGTAATAAACCAGTTCTCCAGTCAGAGCATAGTAGTGAAACTAGAAGCATTCTCATTAACTTAAAATTGAATAATAGTTTCAGTGAAAATAGTGACAGGTCGATGGTATAGGATGGTAGAGGCACTAAAATTGTTCAATTCAAAACAATTATGAAATTCTAAGTGAAAAATACCAATGTATTTTTTACCCCTCAAGGACTTACACCTTCATGATACTGTACTCATATTCTGTGTTTTCAGGTTCATGCTTAAACGATCAATACAATAATGGGTTGAGTTGTTTTCTGACACTTGTGAATCTTACCCCTTTACTCTTTCATTCTTAGGATATTGTTTCTAGGGTAGTATGTAATTAAATTATTCCCCTTAAGTTTCGCCTGCTCATTTCTACTATATGGAAAGTAAAATTTCATTTATCATAAATGCTTGCCTTTGTTTAAAGATCTATTTGGCCCTCTAGGTTCTATGTTCAAGAAAATTACCTTAGTCATTTCATGAAAACAAGATTATAGTGACTTTCATTTTGTAGGAAATATGAAGTCACTACACGTTTAAAGACTGATGCTATAGACATAGAAGGACATTCTAGAAGCAACATAGACTAAAAACTGACTGGAATTTTTAAAAATAATGTTTTTAAAGTACTGAGTATTCAAATTAATAAGATTATAAAAGATAGATAATAGATATTGAGAGGTATTGATATTGGGCCCATAGTAGCAAGGCCTGATTGAATGAACTGATAAAGCAAGGGAACAGAGAAACCCATAGTAATTATTAAGTTGTGTTTCTGTTTCCTTGAGATAATGATAGCATCACTAATGAAAATGATGAAATTAATTCAAGGAAATGATTTGATGAGAAAATAGAACATGTGAAATCAAGATATTTCTGGAGACAGCATATAAAAATATTGTAATTCCAGACATTTATTCTCAGCTTCAGATCCACGTATCTTTCTGACATTTCTTCTCAGGTGTCCTAGAGTTAAAGGTGACTCAAAGTGAGCAAAACCATATTCATATTCTGCTCCTGTTCTCTCCTATTATTTTAATTCAGAGATGGCAGGTCAGAAAGAGAGTTACCAGATTTGCCAAGTAAACTTGAATTTCATAAAATGACAAATAATATTTTAGTATATACATGTCCCAAATATTGCATGGGATATACTTACACTAAAAACAAACAAAAAAATCATTATTTACCTGAAATTCAAATTTAGCTCATGTCCTGTATTTTATAGTATTTATTTAGAAGTCAGGATTTTATCACCATGCCTTTTTTCACATTCTTTCATTGCTTTTTCTACATCAATCTATCACCAAGTCCTGAAAGTTTTATTCCCTAAATATCTTTTGAATCAGCCATCGAGTCCTCTGTTGGTACCACATGCAGCAGATTAAGCTACCATTATCTTCACCTAGAACACCACCTCACTAGTTTCTCCATGATTCTCCTCTACTTCTCTGGCTTCCCTCAACTCTTTTCTCCAATCTGCTCCTAGTGTTTTATTTTCAAAATAAATATCTGTCATATCACAGCACCCCCTCAGACTGCTTGAAAATTTGCTCAAAGGATAAAGATAAAAATTCTTTGATTTGACACAGTTTACAGGTCAATAAGATCTGACTTTTCCTGACTAGTTTTATCTCACATGTGCCCCAGTGACACTGGCCTTTTTCAGACACAAACAATCCAGGGCATTCCCATGAAAGGCCTATAAACCTGTTTTGTCCATGGTTTGAAACATTCATGCCTCTTCTGACCTAGTTAATGCCTACTATCGGCCTTCATATCTCAATTTAACTATCACTTCTAACAGCAGCCACCCCTGGTCTGATCTTTTTATTACATTCATTTATAGCATTTCCATTCATAATCTTCATCACAGATTAATTTTACATGGCTTTGTCTGATTGTTTGAAATTTTATTTTCCTGCAAGAATCAAGGCACCATGATGGCAATGACCATGTTGGTTGTTTTTTTCTCTCATTGATAACTTCAGAATTAAGCCTGGTGTGGAATTTATACTTGTGACTGAATAAATATTGTTTGAGTAAATCATGTCTGGAGGATATTTTGAGAAAGGAATTGACATTGGTAAGGTGGTCTAGGGAGAGATGTGAAATGGTTTAATGGATAAGACTTTATGAGATTTGGTTAGATATAGCAAAAAAAGAAGAAAGAGTGATGATTTAATGGTGAACATTCAGAATCGGGTAACTGGTTAAGGACTATGAAGAGAAGAAAAAGGAATAATCAGAGTAAGGAATCAAATCTTCAATAGGAGTTGATCAGCATTTTCAAACACTGCAGAGTGAAAAAAGAGAAAAAGGAAAGAATCAGTACTTAATGTATCAGTTAGGGGGTTATTGGTGACCTTGCATAAAGAAAAAAATTTTAATGGTGGCATAAACAGCCAGCTGCAAAATAAACAGCCAACTGCAAAGTACAGCAGAAGATGAGGTCAAGCTTCTGTTTTGAAGGATATATCCCTAAAACTCGTCATGTTGCTGAAACTGATTTCACTTAGAATTTAAAAGGAAAACAAGCAGATACTCTTTATATAACCTGTACACATGATTCTCTGTAACAGTGTTTGATATATAAATAGGAACATTATGTATAATTATAATAGTTTCCAAATACAAGAAAAAAAGAAAAATTAAACAGTTATTTAGTGCACTCTGTGTGTGCAGATAAATATACACATACTTTTCGGCAGAAAAGCAAAATCTGTCAGCTGTCAGAATGTAACAAAAGCACAAGACTACTCACCTTCCACCAAACAAAACCTATTTTTTAATAGAAACGCTCTTCAATTGTTATACAATTATAGCAAAGGGTATTGAACAAAAGGAAACTTTTATTTAAATAGGTCCAAAATTTGTGTAACACAGTAAAAAAGACTATGGCAAATATTTCTCAATCACTTAAAAAGCATAAGTCAAAAAAATACATAATCCTCCTTGTATACCTGACATGGAGTATATGTGTTTTCATAGATTCTAACATTGAATTAAACATAGGCACCATTCACGCACTTTCTATGATTATACCCATTACAATTTTTAAAGAACTATGCTGTTTATCACTTTCTTTAACAAATATTTCATGAATTATTATTTTCCTTTTGCTGGTTCACTTAATGCAACATGTAACATCTAAGCAAAATAGATTAACATTAGGAGAAACAAAAACTTAAAAATTCACGAGTGATCGTGTGTCAGATAGAGTGTCATCTTGGGGCATCTTTCTTTTCTCACTTCTCCTTACTAGAATTTCTTTGAGGTAAAAAAGGTGAGCCTTTTTTGTACCTTAATATTTTTTAGCTGTTCTTTAAAGCAGCCAGTGGGAAGTTTGAGAGGACACTGTGGAAAGATAGCCTGGATTCTCTGCCAAAGGGACCCATCCTTTGCTAAAGCCAAATAGCTTTAAGTGTCAAGAATGGAAAGGCTGTGGACACTGTAGAAAAAAAATGTTCGGGATCCCTGGGTGGCGCAGCGGTTTGGCGCCTGCCTTTGGCCCAGGGCGTGATCCTGGAGACCCGGGAATCGAATCCCACGTCGGGCTCCCGGTGCATGGAGCCTGCTTCTCCCTCTGCCTGTGTTGCTGCCTCTCTCTCTCTCTCTCTCTCTCTCTCTGTGATTATCATGAATAAATAAATAAATAAAATCTAAAAAAAAAAAAAATGTTCATTTTGCAATAGAGTGTCAAGCCTCCCTCAAGTTGAACCAGAAATGAAAATTCAGCACTACACCATTTTTTATCCCGTTACATATTGTTACGTGAATGAAGAATTATTGCAGAGAAAAGCATCTTTACTTTTACTGCTATTGCCATATGCCTTCTATGAGTAAATATATCTTCCATTATACTACTGTATATTGGTGTTTTAAGATGTGCTTTTAAAAAACTGTATTATGCCTTGAAAGTACATAATAACCATGTTAAACAACTTTATTTTTCCAAGAAATGGTGCATTTTTAAGTGTCATCTACTATAATCATTTTGCATTTAACATGAATTGAACAGGCATTCTCCTTCAGATGAACTTTCTGATGACAAACTTTGAAATTGACAGATTAAAGCTGATTTGAAGTTGTCAAAATATGGTATAGGTATGTGCACAAAATACACATAAAATTTTACAGATGGTGGACTACTGGTTTACATGGCTGCTATGTTAGTATACCCACTGCCAGTTAAATTAGTAGTGTCACAATCTATATTCCTGGCAGGTGTAAATGACTTTTAGCACATCAATCATTAGTTGATAATGATGTCCCTTCAGTACTTAAGGTTTACCATCGATTTTACATTCTAGGCAAAATAACACACATATAATCTCCATATCTTGTTGTAGGATGGGTTTTAAAATAAACTAAACATTTATAGACTTGGGGAGAATCTATTAAAAATAGCAGACCTAGTCAATTATCAAATTATCTGCTAATTACTCCACATGACAATAGGGATTCCAAGTTCTAACTTTCACCTTACACAGATTAGCATTGAAAGTGAACATTCAAGAAATCTCTGATATGTAAATGAATCCACGTAAAAAATCTTCCTGAAATAGCTGCTATTATAATGTGGACAGTTCAATGATTTGGAAGGTATTCTACGAGGAATATTAAATTAACTGAACAACTCCTCATGGCTGAACTAGTCTTTAGTAAAGGCTACTGATTTCATGATCACCATCAACATCACCATTATTATTCATAATAATGCCTTAAATTTGTATAGCACTTTACAATCTGAAAAGCACTTTTACATGTAAAGTAATCCCTCTCCAATTTTAGTTCCTATT
This sequence comes from Canis lupus baileyi, assembly GCF_048164855.1. Taxonomy (NCBI): domain Eukaryota; kingdom Metazoa; phylum Chordata; class Mammalia; order Carnivora; family Canidae; genus Canis; species Canis lupus. The sequence continues at coordinate 18,276,161 of NC_132839.1, forward strand.
ATGTGAGTTTCAAATATATGCAAATTTATTTCTATATATTTTTTCACATCTACTAGAATATCAGTTCCACTCACTTCTATTGAAGATCACTTTGAAAAAGAAAACTGGGTGTTGGGAACCTCTAAAGGAATTTAAAGTGGGTTGTCCAGAAATAGAGATTCTTACAATAGAATCTTTGAAAAGATAAAGAAAGAAAAGGAAAAAAGATTCAGATCAGAAAACCACATCAGATGAGAAAAGGAATGGATGGAAGTAAGAGCGCTGATGACCAGAGCTTCAGTAGGAAGTTATTTTGGGTGAGATTTCTAAGAATATGTAACCCAGGCTACAAGGGAGGCCATATGTGAGATACTTACTCAGTAATATTGAGGAGGTCATATACAGCGATTAAAGAGTTTTTCTGCTTCAGCATCCAAGTTACTCTATGTTCTATAGTCCGCTTTGAGACATGAGAGATGAGAATTAACAAACTGAAGTCATAAAAATACAAAACTGTTATGTATTTTTTGGAAGGCACAGATATAATGGAGATTTCTTTAAAAGAGCTACTTGGTGTGCTTATTATATAAAAATTGCAAAGCTAATATGTACGATCTTTAAACAGCAGAGAGGAAAGAACCTATCAAGTTCTTTTATCATCAAGTACAAGATGATAAATTAAAATGGTACAGTACCCATTGTTACTATACTAAGATGTGTCAGCTGTCATTGATTTTTTTATACTGATATCTTAATCTAATGTCCCAACTTTGTTTCTGCAAAAATATGATTCTATCTATAACTCCAAACCTCAATCCTCAACCCCTTTTATTTTTCCATTTCAATTGTTAATTGAAAACTACTGAGAAAATTTTGTTAACTTAAGGTTCACAACCATCTTTCAGCATAAAAGTTAATTACTCATGATTTTCTGGATGGTTTTCAAATCATAAAAGGAAAAAAGTTATAATAAAAATAATAAATGAAACTAGGAAGGTTACTTTCAAATTTGATCTCCAATTGCTAGGAATTCTCATATTCTGAACAACAGTGTTGTTAGATGAATGACTCCAGATGAATCACACCACCAGATAGCCATACCTTTGTGTGGTCTCTTCCCACATTGAGACTTAGTCTGGTCATGTGATTTGCTTTGGTCAATGGAACATTAGTAAATATGAAGCAAGCATGAGCTTCTTAAAACATTTGCATAATGGAGTTTTGCTACTTGGATATACTTTCTTGGAACACAAAAACCACCCTTCTCTGAGGTAGCTCAAGCTGGGCACATGGAATGGCTGGAGGATGACCAAGAAACAGAATCAACATTTACCGCCAAGGATGCACAGGTATTGTCCCATTCAATGCATTGCACTATGCCTGGCTCTTGCTTGATCCTAGCTAAAGATCCCAACATTGTAAACACAATTTTGAGCAAGTAAAATACTATTTGTTTTAAGCTACTGAGTTTTAGAGTGGTTTGTCAGGCAGCTACAGGACTTTTTACAGTGCTTGGTGAGCTTCAAAATGTAGATGATAATAAAACAAAATATAAGTAATTATAGAGGCTGAATACTAATAAAAGTCATAAAACAGCTTTTGATTATATAACATCACTCTTTAACTTTAATAGTACTTACTATTTTTACTAAAACATGGTTTCAGTTGAGTTTAAAAACAATTAAAAAAATATATCTTGCTTACTTCAATAGGCATAGATGCTATGCAGAGATTCGGCTTTTAAAAATTTACAGGAATAATTCATTTTAATAATTCAAATACTGGCATGTTCTATTCTTATCAAGAACATCCTTTATTCCAAAAAACAAAAGAGATTTAAGTATGTTAAATTTTAGTGCAAAGGACACTAAAAATGTTTTTTCTTTGGAAAAATGGCTGATATTTCAAACAATAAGTTTTAGAGACAAAATATCTGTTTTCCATTTCTATAAGACACATATTTATGCAATTTTACTCACCAAATTGTTTTTGGTGGCCTATGTTGTCAAAGATATAGTGACATCACAGATGATTCAAGTGCAATATTCCTGAATTATTATCAAATAAAAGAAACTCTTTGATCACATTTCCATTACTGTATAAATTACAAAATTAGAGATAAATTCTTCTACAAGGGAGAAATTTGATCATTAAATGCAGCTAATGTATTTTGACATGCACCTAACAAAAAAAATATATAAGCCATAGATTCTTCATACTATCTACATTTGCCATATATTTTCTGTGATGCAGAGTAAAAATGGGCTTGGGTATACTTTTTTATTTATTTTTTAATGGGAAAGATCAATGAAGGCGTAAGACTAAAAGAAAATTTGTAAGAATTATTGCTGCTTCATAATTTCCTGAATGTAGAAGACTGATACAGAATTTAATTGTGAGTAAAATAAAAAGTGCACTTTCATACATTCCCTTCCCACCCCCCAAAAAACTTGGGAATTTGTCATCTTTATTTCTCATTCGTTTACATTTGTTTTATGTTATTTATAATGCTTTTGGGAAAGCTGTGACTTTTGACAGTTGAAAATGAACCAAGAAAGAGAGGGAAGAGGCTGCTGAATTTAGAAATATGAATTTAATCCAACATAAACAGAAGTAGAATTCAAATTCACATAATTTCACAGTAAAATTTTGCACATTGGAGGTGCTACCTATCAATGAATATCTAAATTTATCAGGACATGTCTTGTCACAGGTAAAAGAAATATATCATTAATAATCTCATCTTTTGAAATTAAAATCAATTCATAAATAATGCAGATTACTTTCTTTAAAAACTAAAGAAGCTTCTACCTTACAGAACCAAAAGTTAACTTTACTTCAGTAAAGAGAATTCAGTGATACTATGCATGAATCATTGATCCTCTATAGGCATCACATCAGTATGAGGGCTATACAATAAGTCTGTGCTTCGGTCTCTTTTAATATCTTTACTCACCACCATGGTGAAATCATGATGAGTTATCCATAATCATCATTAAGACTGACGAAATGATAAGGTGAACTCTGCTAAACCAATTTATATGATTTGAACTGGCTTCTCTGTCGCATACTTAAGACTTACTGCTTCAATTTGTTCAATTTTATCATGTGCTGCTGTAGTACATTTAAATACATATCTATTGAATTAATGTTCACTGTATTTAAGTTGTGAACTGTCAAATGAATATGTTCAACTAAATATAATTTTGTCCTATTCTTTGTTGTTTCTGATCTTGGTATTTTTCAAGAATATTCACAGCAATAGCCTCTTAAAGAATTAAAACTTATCAAAAATATCTGACATTTTCCTTGCTTATCAGGTGTGAGAAAACAAATTAGTGACATATAAGATTTATATATGAGCTCTATAACTCTCAGATTTTATTCTGAATCAGATCCCATACTAATACAAAGGTCCCCTTTGCTATGTTTTCCTGCATGACCCTGTGCAAAATTTAATGCTTCTATAAATACAAATATGAATATATAAAGCATACACAGCAACTTAGATTTGGATGTTTTTAGGTTAATCCTTGAGAATAGTAAGTATGTCTTACAGTTTGTGCACTAAGGACAATAATAGAGTGTGAAAGAAGAAAAGAGAGAAAGAGAAAGAGAAAGAAAGAAAGAAAGAAAGAAAGAAAGAAAGAAAGAAAGAAAGAAAGAAAGAAAGAGGCAAAAAGGAGGGCCAGAAAGACATAATCCAGGGGGAAACAAGCAGAGTCTAGAAGCTATGTGTTAATTCAACACTGGGGGAGGGGGATCAGCAAGTAAAGTCATGGAGAAATTGTGAAAGTAGTGAAACACTGCCTCTGGGGTAAGAGAGGAGGAGAAACAGCCATAAAAATTTAAAGGGCGCTAGAAATTTACTCAGATGCCAAAGGGAATCTGTGGAAGAATTTATTGGATTCCCTGCATGAGAAATTTAAAGTTCAAATACAGCATCTCTGGGCTTATTGACCGATGCACTAAATGAATAGGAGATGTCTTTGCGTTATCTCTATAGACAGATACATTATATATTCAAGAACACACACAAATCCATATACCTCTGCATATAACAAAATAATATATTTATGATAATTTCAGGTAAAGAATTATTTTCATTTGAACTGGTTACATAAAATATGATTTTTACAGAAGCATTTTTGATAAATGACTCATTAAGAGTATTTAAGAAACAAAATATTATTTTATGCACTAGAATATTCCACATATTTATGAACCACTTACTTATTTGTAACATAAATTATCATATAACATAATGTTTTTCAAAGTCAAACTTGCACCAGACAAAGCTAAACAGGCAAGGAAGACTTTAAGACTATTTGCAATAAGGGGAAATAGCTCAGCCTGAGATCAATTTCATTGAAACAAAGAGATGAGGAGTTTTTAAGAGCTGGGGTGGGAGGAATCCTAGGCCACCTGCATTTTCTAATTGGGCTTACTCAAAAGAAAAGTAAACTTTCTCATATCTTTATGACCGGAGGTAGTTTTACAACTTGGAGCAAAGTGTCCCAAAGAAGTTAGGTTCCCACTCTCCACAGAGATTGGGAAATGGTGCCATCTTCCTTGATGATATATTTCAGAGAGATGATTCCCAGGTCCTTGAGAAAGAAATTTCTGGGTTGTAAAATTAGCAAGAAGCTTTTTAAAAGATTTACCTCTCAGAGGGGCAGAGAAAAAAATTATAATTATACATTTCCTAAAGTAAATGGTCTAAGAAAAGGGAGGTCAGGGGCCTAGAGAAAGGAAGAAACCTATCTGAAGTTCAGTTAAGCTGAGGGGAATATTAAAGCCATCTTGGCCTTGCCACAAAAGCATTTCATTTCATTTTTATTTTATTTATTTTTTTTTTAAATTTTTATTTATTTATGATAGTCACACAGAGAGAGAGAGAGAGGCAGAGACACAGGCAGAGGGAGAAGCAGGCTCCATGCACCGGGAGCCCGACGTGGGATTCGATCCCGGGTCTCCAGGATCGCGCCCTGGGCCAAAGGCAGGCGCCAAACCGCTGCGCCACCCAGGGATCCCTCATTTCATTTTTAAATGATAGTTTGATATGCATTTCTTTTACCTTTTATTGTTCAACCCATATTGATTTATCTTTGCATTATTTAATATATGAATATATAGAATATTTTTAAATTATAAATGATAACATAGGCTTATCTCAGACTATAGATCTATAATGTCTGGATCCATTCATGCCATCTATGGATCTACAATCCTGAGAAGATTTTAATAGTACAATCACTATTTACTCTTGGGCTATGATGAATTTTAAAAAAGCAAACCAAAAAACCCTGGTTCCTAAACACTTAGAAAAATTGGGAGAAGTGTCCATTTTTTTAAAGATTTTATTTATTTATTCATGACAGAGAGAGAGAGAGAGAGAGGCAGAGACACAGGCAGAGGGATAAGCAGGCTCCAAGCAGGGAGCCCAACGTGGGACTCGATCCAGGGTCTTCAGGATCCTGCCCTGGGCTGAAAGCAGCGCTAGACCGCTGAGCCACGGGGGCTGCCCTCAATTTTTTTTTTTTTTTTTTTTTGTGGTATCTGCTTCTCAAAAGTTCTACCATTGTGCTGTGAGAAATAATTTAGAGTATATTATCTATCATAAGATGAACTGACAGTAAAGTGTTTTAATGAACATAATGTAAAAAAAATAGATTTTTTTCTTTTCTTTCTATTTTAAAGTTTCTTTTTAGACATAATACAATTTTAGTATTAGAGGGAAAACAGGTACCTCACAGAAAAAATATTTTAAACTCCTTCAAACACACAGTTGCATTCAAAGGAACTTGAAACCTGATGTATATAAAAATTTCTGTCATTTATAAAATGCATGATACTATACATTAGTCAAATTCAAATACCTCAGGAGGCTTTCTTCTTCTCCTCTTGGCTGCTGATATTTAAGAAGGGAAAATATGTCAAAAATATCTGGGATATCTGAGCGAAAATGAGAATGGGGTCGAGCTTCTCAAACTACACAGGGTTCTGTGTTACCAAGCCATTCCAATGCATCTTGCTAAGAAAACACTTCTCCTTGAGTGCCTTTGAAAATAACCACAAATGTGTGTGTGTGTATACACACACACACACACACACACACAATGGAATATTACTCAGCCATTAGAAAGGACGAATACCCATCATTGCTTCAACGTGGACAGAACTGGAGGGGATTATGCTGAGTGAAGTAAGTCAATTGGAGAAAGACAATCATCATATGGTTTCACTTATATGTGGAATATAAGAAATAGTGAGAGGGGTTATAAGGCAAAGGAGGGGAACTGAGTGGGAAAAAATCAGAGAGGAAGTCAAACTATGAGAGATTCCTAACTCTGGGAAACAAAGGGTTGGGGAAGGGGAGGTGGGTGGAGAGATGGGGTGACAGGCACTTGATGGGATGAGCACGGGGTGTTATACTATATGTTGGCAAATTGAACTTAAATTAAAAAATAAAAAAATAAAGCAACCCAATTTTTACTTTAAAAAAAGAAAATAACCACAAATGATGAGAGATATTATGAAGGTTTTATTTTGTATATAAATTTTATAGAGATGAGGGGAAAAGAGAACAACAGTATTCTAGAACAGTATCTGGTAATAGTCATTGTTCAATGGGGGAATAGCTTCATTTGACAAATATTGAAGAAAATTAATAGAAGTAAAACTTGCCAATTTTATCTCTAGTAAATTCAGTAACCATTTTTTGAACATCTACTATGTTCCTATCATTCTTACACTTTTTTTTTTCAAATTATCAGGAAGGTAAACTTGAGAAGGCTAAACCAGCCTTCAGACTATTGTTTAAGAAAGCTAGAGTGTCCCCTCCCCACCATGTATAACGGAATGAGCTGTAAGCAATCCATTTTTCTTGGGAGATAAAGTTGGGAGTCAGATTCTTTTTGAAGCTGGTGATACCACCTATTCTGAAGGCTCAAAGTTCTTCTCATTTTATATGGCAGCCTATTATTAATAAGCTGACTTATATATTAGTAAAATAATGTTGACTTATTATTTTTGAGAAGTAGGATCAAAGTCACATTATTAAAAGGGATGTACCTTTTTCATGAAATCAGATGATGTTGACTACTGTTGTAAGCAAACTTGCTTTTAGGTAATTTTTGCAGAAACTTACCACAGCTGGGATGCCTGAGTGGGTCAGCTGTTGAGCTTCTGCCTTTGGTTCAGGTCGTGATCCCAGGATCCTAGGATCGAGTTCCACATCAGGCTCCCCGCAGGGAGCCTGCTTCTTCCTCTGCCTCTCTCTCTCTGGGTCTTTCATGAATAAATAAATAAAAATCTTTAAAAAAAAGAAGAAAAAAAATAAAAAAAGAAGAAGAAGAGAAAAGAAAGAAAAGAAAAGAAGAAAGGAAAAGAAAGAAAAGAAAAGAAAAGAAGAAAGGAAAAGAAAGAAAAGAAAAGAAAAGAAAAGAAAAGAAAAGAAAGAAAAGAGAAAAGAAAAGAAAAGAAAGAAAAAAAAAGAAAAGAAAAGAAAAGAAGAGAAAAGAAAAGAAAAGAAAAGGAAAGAAAAGAAAAGAAAAGAAAAGAAAGAAAAGAAAAGAAAAGAAAAGAAAAAAGAAAAGAAAAGAAAAGAAACGAAAACTCACCACAGCTGCTGTGCACACAGGTAGGGGAGAAGGGCAAGGGGATTTGAGAAGCAAAGTTAAGATCTAGAGGGAAGACACTGTGTCTGGAAAGCCTAACACTTACAAACACCCCTCAAATCTCTTTAAGAGAATTAATTAGGTGATGAGACAAATCTTGGCCTCCTGTTGTCATCCTGCCATGTACATTATGTCAACCTGAGCTCAATTTGAAGAGATGGTTGGGAAATAGATGGTAGCCACTTCCTGGCCACTTTGGGTGGCACACTTTCACCCAACCTGCATCCCAGAGAAGCTTGATGTTAAATTGATAAAAAAGAATCTCCACATTTACTAGAGATGTCTTCTAGGAAGCCCAAGAATAAAGGAAACCTTGTGCTAACAACAGCAAAGGAAAGGTGAATAAAGAAGAGTTAGCAGGGAGTCTACAAACAAATGATGCTTCTGAGTACAGGTGTATTGCAAGCCCTGGGGACATTCAACCTTTGTTTTTCTTCTTTTTGTCTGCATTCCAGAGTTTTTCTCCCTTCTTATATAATAACATAATCTCTAGTCTCTGTTGCTGTTGATATGATTTAGACAAAGGGTAAAAAATGGATAATCTGTAGCACTGGCCTTCCTGGTGGTTATTTATAATCCCAGAAGAGCTTGTTAAAATAGAAGGATTGAGTTGCCAATTGGAGGAAACTGTGAGCAAGAAATGTATGCTCTTCCTATTCCTTTCACTATTCCTACCACCCCACTTCTTAACTCCCCAAACCAGCTCAGCAGGGATCAAGACCCTTCCTGGCAGCTCTACAGACAGCTCACCAACCTTCCCTCATATACTCAAGTGTGTCACACAAGAGATACAGAATTTCTTTACAGAAATTATAGTAGATTGAAAGAATTGCTTTGCAGTAACTCAGAATTGAGTCATATAAAATATAATGCAAATTATTTCTAAATTGATGCATAAGTGTAATTTGAAGTAAGGAGGAGAAGCAAAAATAAATATAGGAAAATAAACAAATAATGGCTTTTCAATAGTTTAAAAGGGTACGAATCCAGGTTCGGAATTAAGTGGTTAGGAAATTCTTCTCTGTAATGTATCAACGTAATATTGTACATGAAGCACTTTGGAAACAATAAAACATTATTAATGACTTTGTCATTATCTCATCTTTTAATTCCATCAAAGCTAAAGCCTTATTCTGTATTTTCACTTTGATCCCATGACCAGTATTCTGCTCAGTTATTCATTCCATATCAACTGTTATCTGTCCCTAACCTGAGGGATACCTGAAATAATCTTTAAGAAGCAGCTGCACACTTGAACCAGTTGTAAAACTAAACATTTCTTAAAGAAAATCAGGAAAAAACATATGTATCCCTTCTCCTATCAATGAGTATATATATTTTCTCTCTCTTTCCCTCTCTCTTTTCTTCTCTCTCTCTATATATATACTTATATATATATACTTATATATATACTTATATATTTATATATATATACTTATATATATTAGAATTCTATTTAGTACTATTAGTTCTATTTAGTACTTTATCATGAAGATCATTAAACATTTAAAAGTATAAAGATATGCAGAATTTTTGCTATCGTTTGTTTTTTGTAACTCAAAAGTCAACTCACAATTCAGGATTTGGATGCATATCAAGTTTCCTTAGACATGATATTTTAAGAATGTCCTTTTGCTTTGTTCTCTTTTGTTTATAAGTTGACAATAGGTACCAATCATTATAATATAAATAATATATAAACTCATTGAGTGCTTACGATGTCCCTTGAGCACCATGTATTAAATAATTTAATCCTTACAATCATCTTAGAGAATCAGTACTACTCTCTTCCTGTCCTGCATATGAGGAAACAGGGGCCCTGAGAAATTAATTAAAATTCCCCAAGTTCCCACAGCCAGGAAGTAGAGAGGTGGGGTTTCTAACCTAGGCAATGTGGCTCCTGAGCCCAGGTTCCTAAGAGCTACAATATTTTGCCTCTTGTATCTTATAGACAAGAGACTATATCATGGGAGAAACATGACTGCATGTGGAAAAAGGTAGGAGACTTTGCTAGATAATGCATTACAACACAGGAACTGGTAGCACAGTAGTGGAAGCAATGTTGAAGGAAGTTGAGTCAGAATGGTCAACAGATTTAGACATTTTTAGATAATATTTTGCACATGATCCAAAGGATAATTCAAAAGGGTATGATGTAACCAAGCCTGTGTGTTTTGCAAAGACTTCAGACTAATGCATACAGAACTATTTTAAAAGGCAAATTATAGATTGGTGAAAGTTTAGTAGACGTATAATTCATCTCTGAGTCATGGAACCTAAGTCTATAAAAGGGAGTTGGGTTAGATCATCTATATGGTCTTTTTAAAATCTAAACATTCTATGGTCTCATAATAAAGGAAAAGAAAAGAAAATTTGCCTATAAAGCCATTTAACAAATAATCTCTGCTCTTAAACTGGTATGGTCTGATAATCATGTTTCTAAGTACTTCCTTAATGATAATGGAAGTACATAAAATATTTGCCTTTTAAATTTAAAGTCAAAGATGAATAAATATAATAAAATTTTAGGAAGAATATAATTAATGAGCAGGTATGTATTGAATATTTATTATGTGCAAAACACTCTCTGATGCTCAGAAACATATAAGATGATTCTGAATTATGGGCACTACATTATCAGGATTTTAAATTTTGAGTAAAGATTTAAGATCAATGTGCATGAAATAATAGTTTAAATATCATTTAACAATTAAGCTGTTTTACTGTGCAAGTAACAGAGAAGAATTCAAAGTAGCTGAAACAATGTAGATACTTCAGGGGAAAAGAAAAATTTGTTTGAATAAGTGATATTGGGCAAGTTTATAAAAGAGTGTGGATTTTAGTTTGGACACGACTTGACAAGCAGTGGGGGCAGAAGGTGGAATGGATTAGAGTAAAAAGAGAAAGCCTGGGAGTTGGGAAAACAGGTTTAGGAGTTGGTTTATGAAATGGGTACAGAAATTTTGGCTTACAACTCAAAGAATGAAGTTATGGCTGGTATTCAGTGTGTTCCAGTCCATGCCACCTCTACAAGTTTAAGAAACTGAAGTGAGCACAAAGATGTGTGATTAGCATAACCATTTATGAGGCCAGAGTCATAATAGACGACCGTGGAAGCTGGTGAAAGATATTAATTGTAAGCTCCAAATCAGGGACTTTCCAGGAATGCTCACATGTATTAAAAGCATCAGAAGAGCCACAGTTTATATGTCCACCAGTCTCTTGTGTCCCCAGTGGCTGCATAGACTATTCCAAGAAAAAACCATCAGTTCATTATTGCTTGGGATTTAAGAGCAGGAACATCCATCGTTCAACGCATATGCACCACTGGGCTTTTAAGAAGGAGACTGAAGGAGTGCGTAGTACTGGAGGAGAGACTAGCAGTCTGCTTTCTGAGGAAGCTTGTTATCTAGAAAAGTTGGAAGCAAAATGGATTCTGGTTCCTCTTTACTTTTCAGAGGATGTCTGTTTTCTGATGTAGAAAAGATTTCTTTATGTAATAAGAAGGTTTAGATAGGAATAAAAAAAATTTCTTTTTTGGCCTATGTCAATGTTGATATATGTGTAACCTTGTAGAAATCACTTTTGACAATAAAATTCCACATTCCCATTTTTAAAACAGGAATAATACTATGTACCCCTCACAGAGATATGTAAGTTTTCATAAAATATTTACAATACTGTACAAATATATTACTAAGAAATATGAGCTATATAAATTATCTTTAAAAAGTTTTTTTACTGAAATCTACATTTCCTTCTGCACTTAATTTTAAATTAAGCATGACTTGTACATATTTAAAGGGCATGCTTAATATTTCCTTCACAAAAAAATATTGGAAGAAATGCAAAACCATCCCTTAGATTCTGTATTCAGTTTGGAAGCATATTCTATAAAAGAAAATATATTCTACACTCCCAAAGAGAATGCCAAAAGACAAGTAAAGCAGTCATGCTGATCCTACCTTTTATATCAACAGCGAGAAGAATAAACCTTCATGCTTTCAACCAGTTTTGAATACAGGAAAGCAGCTGGGGCCTAGAATCCTCTTTCATCACCTCAGGGTGTGACATGATTATTCAGGAAAAATCAAATTGACTTTATAACTTCGGAAAGGTACATCTACAAAGAAAAGAACTGAAATGAAAAACTGTAAATTATAGTTCCCTACTTGAGAAGGCCAAATAATTCACCCTGGTTTTAGGAATAGTTCCTATGCTTCAGGGATGGAGAACTGTTTCTGTGAGAAAAATCACTGAAGTTCAGTGACAGCAGGGCACTTGATGGGATGAGCACTGGGTGTTATTCTGTATGCTAGTAAGGTTTTCAAAATTACTTATATTTACTTAGTTTTGTTTTCATTAATAGGAACACTAGAAATAACTTGAATAATTGTCTATATGTGTGTATATCTATATCTAGATTTCTCTATCTATAGGGAGAGAATCCTCGTAGGATAAAAATTATACTTGCATCTGATAAATTTTGAAAAGATTATCAAAACAATTTCATTAAATATCTCTTTCCTTAAATCCATAATTCAAATCACATATGTGAAAACCATGTGATCTGACCACACTGTGGTTTTTATAGTGGCTTGCATGGGAGGATACTACTGGAGGACAAGTGGCCTTATTTTCACATTCTAAGCTTCGTGTATTTGAGTATGCCAATGAATGGTCCATAAATCCTAATAGTAGAACATAAGCTCATTCTCTGAAGAGCAGATAAGAAGTTCAATTAAAAAATCCCCTTCTCACAACACTTGTTGATTCAAGTGTGAGGACTTAGATTTCACAGCCATTTGCATCCATGAATAAGATTACGTAAAGAATGCCACCCTCTTATATTTGCACTGTCACCTCTTCAAATGTTGAGTGACTTGCACGAGGAAATTCTAAGTTATAGCCTCAAATAATTTAATACTGCCCTCTAGAGGCATTATATTAGCATTAAATTTGTTCCTTCTGGTTGGTTTTACTAAATTTATTTCCCTAAATTTAAAGGCACAACTTTTTGAAAACCCACAAAAGACAAATTAACATAACAATTTTCTAAGAGTTAAATTTCTAAGAGCTAAATTTCGAACTTAATTTACAAGTATCAAATTGTTGGCCAGGTGGTAATGTATACATGGGAGTGCCCCAGTTGCTAGGCTTTTCTGTGAACCCTGAAGCACATTACTATAAACAACCCCTACCCCAAAAGTACCCTAATTAAAATTAAGAACTTGAAAATAAGAAATATTTCTTTCCCTATAAGAAGAAAGTAAAGCAGCAAACTAAGAGCACTCTCTTCAAGACATGAGTAATAGGCAATTTGCTAAAATATGAGTCAGTGAATAAGAAAAATAAGACTGCTTTTAGAACTACCTCTTTGGAAGATTTTTATGGATAAATAAATAGATTAAGCAAAGTAAATATGGATTTACAATAACAAAAGTTAGAAAACATATTAAAAGAGAAGAGGATATTCAGATATTTGGGTTTCTGTGAGAGAAAAATACCAAGTAGCATTAATTTTAGATACTAAGGAATCAATAGAAGTTTGAAAACTAAGAAACTTTGAAGAGTTTTATCATAAAACATCTGGCAGTTTGAGAACGAAAGGACTGGATGTATGACTCTTATTTTAAAAGAAAGTTCCAGGTTTTACACGTAGGCCTGAAAGAAGAAATTTTACTTCATAATTTTTAGTGTTAGGAAATGGTGTATATTGCCTGTTGTCTTTCTTGTTGGCACAGAGAAAGCTATATGAAAATAAAATTCAGTGCCTGTTTCCCCCCAAAAAAGATCATTTTCTGAAGTTGCTTATATTGGAAATGTTGCTTGTTATCATACAAAGTAATGTGTTATTAAATCTACTACATTGTACAGCAATTTGAAAGAAAGTGCTTGTTGAAAAAGATTACATGACAATTATCCATAAAATAAGTTACTTCCACTCATCTTTCCATCTTGTTGTTAGAAGTCAGAGATCCATTCCCATACCTAGAAACTTAAAATTTTTGCATATCAGTAAATGTTGTACACAGATTGAAGTATAATTACAAAAACAAGTATTCAGAGTTAAATTTTGTCAAATTTAAGCAATTTGTGCTAAATATGGGTATACACTGAGGAAAATTTAACTACACTTGCAAGCATATTCTTACTTACATAGAGTTTATAAAATCTATATAACTTATAATTTAAATCACATGCACAATTTAAATGACTCCAAAAAAAGAAATAAATAACTTGTTTCTTTGAAAGGAATAATTACTAATTTATTGGAATGACTGTGAGAATTTCAGAAAAAAAAAAGAAATGCATGAAGAAATATGGATTTTAGTTAAACTGTATAATGTTAGAGGACAACATCAAGGTAATAAAAAGATATTTATTTATGCATTTAATTAAAGTTCATGCACTCATGTTTTATCTCCCTCCTGTCTGGATTGCCTTAAGTAACCATTCAACCAGTATGGAAAGGTCTAAGAATGCTGCAAGAAATATAAAACTATAATCACTAATGTAAGTCAGGCGTAAACATAACTATAACATATCATTTATTAGTAAAGTAAAATAATGAAAATTACGAATAATTAAGAACAACCTGACTAGCAAAAGAGGGTTTACAAATTCAATTGTATTTACATATAAGTAGTATAATATCTAACTTAGATTAATAACTGTTTTTTAAAGCTAGAGAGCATATTGCTAATTCTCTACAATTATAATGAAATGATTCAGGCAACCACTAGGTGATTGTGTTGACAAAATGGAGTGGGGTTGGTGAACAGGCATTAGTATGTTGCTACATTCAAAAAATTCTGAGGGCATATGACACAGAAGGGAGTGAAAAATACAGAAGAAAAATCTGTGTATTCATTCTTTGAACATTCCAAAGATTTCTTAAAGAAATAATAATAAAACACTACCAACAAGATAGTTTATACTCTTTCAAATAATTCTTAAAACTATACAATAAGATTTATGGAGTGAAACTACCTAAAGAAATCATTTTATCTGAATGAGACAATGGATTTTACCAGTCAGTCAAGATACAATACCTTATTTGAAAATTAAAATGTATGTTCACTTATAGGAACAGAAGATAATAAAGACAGAGAGATTATCAAGGACTTTGTGTTGGAGGGTGGGGCAATTACTGTTGATGTATTTTCCTGAAATTTTCATTGATCCAGCTATTCCAAAAAAAAGCGATATTTCAAAATTAGATAGTATTAAAATAAGCATGAAGGTGCTAATTCTAGAGTGATACTTCAAATACTGCAAATATACCCTTTCCCATCATAAGTAACATACAAACAGTACTTTTATTTAAAAATACAATTAGAAATGTTTTTAGGCATCATGTGTTTCATCCCATACAGTTCTTTTATATCAAAATGTATGCATTCTGAAGATCTTATTTTTAAAATTTAATTTTTTTTACCTAAGATCTTACTTTTGATTTATCACTCTATATTTTAAATGTTAAGCAAAAGACCATTCATTCAATTAAATAATCTATATAATATTTTAAAAGGGCAAATGACTGGTATTTTTCTATATTGCTATGTTTTGAAAAATATTTGGATACTCTCCCTAATACTGACAATTAGGGAGTCCTGTCCTATTCTTCAGATGTGCCAACTATAAACCTCTTTATCCTCCAGTCTGATATCACCCATATTTTTTCTTCTCTTATGAACAAGTACAAGTTTTTGTCTATGATTTTTTTCCCCATCTTTTTCCTTTGTCTCTGTCTCTCTCCATTTTCATTTGTTGCTATATGTGACTTGTTGCCTCGCTTTTACATCTCTGGGAGCCATTGTATTGTTATGAGTCCCCTATGGAGCACTGGACATCTAAGTTCAGTTTCTGGATCTACTGCTCACCCATGGAAGAACTGGCCAGTTTCCTGCCTCTCTCAACCTCAGAGTTATTCTGCAGGCCAATATATGTATGCTAAATGAAATTTTCTGCCCTAATTTCATTACAAATTATAGTTGTGTGATGGCTAAAAATGTGATTTGCTTTTCTGGAAAATATTGTAGTAAGTGCTGTTTGGCTTTTAGGTTATAGCTCTAGAAAACTCTTCTTCCTGAGGTCACTGACTTTCTCCTAATTTTAAAATTAGATCATTCAATAGCATTTGACTCATCCTTACTTAAAATTCTCTCTTCCCTTGACTTCTGTGATACCATCCTGTTTTAGTTTTTATTTTCAACTCTAAAAGATTCTTGTCAGTCTTCTTGTCCTCTTATCCCAGACTTCTGTTCTTACTTCGTGTCTCTATGTCTCAATGTTGTTGCTGCTGTTGTCTTTCTGAATGTGTTTTTCCCAACTGCAGAAGCCCCCTTCCTAGAGTGAAATATGTAGCCCAGATTTCTTGCTTGACTTTCAGCCACGCAAAAGTATCTACTGATCCTCTCCATTTGTATGTGCCCCCCAGATACTTCATATTGAATATGTCAAAACTAAATTCTTTATATCCTCTTAAGTCATCTCTCCTGTGTTTCCAATGTCTTAATGGCTCCACCAACCATTCAATGAGGGGATAATCCCAGACTCTTCCTTTTTACCTTCCCTCTACATTACTTAGGGTTCCCGAGAGAAACAAAACGAACAGGATATATAATATAATGGAGAGATTTATTTTAAGGAATTGGCTCACATGATTGTGGAGTCTTGGCAAGTCCAAAATCTGCAGGGTAGGCTGGCAGTCTGGAGATCCAGGAAAGAGCTGCAGTTCACGTCCAAGTTGGCTGGCAGAAGTTTCTCTTCTTCTGGGGAGATCAGTCTTTTTTCTGCGAAGGCCAACTGAGTGAATGAGGCTCACCCACATTATGGAGGATAATCTGCTTCACTCAAAGTCTATTGATTTAAATCTCAGTCTCATCTAAACAATGCCTTCGCAGAAACATCTAGAATAATACTTAGCCAAATATCTGAGTACCGTGCCCTAACCACGCTGACACATAAAATTATCCATCTCACTCCCTCATGAAAAAATTGATTACCATTTCCTATTTTACGTATCTATACCTATCAGCTTTGTCCACTGTCTCCTCCCCTTACAGACTGCATGAAGCCCAGGCTATTATCCTCTGCTTTGACTACTGTAATAGTCTCTTAACTCTCTGACTCCAACATTTCCCTCCTAATCCATTCTCCACATTAAGCGGAATGATTATTTTGATTATATTAATTCCATGTTTAAAAATATTAAACATCTCTCTTTCACTTCCTGGAGAGTCCAACACCACCAGCATGATAGATAAGTTCCTCATGATCTGATTCTTGATTTTTTCGAATCTTTCCTCCCATCATTCTTTAACATACCATACCCAAAGCTCCAAATATATCAAATTATTTGTAGTTCAATGTACTGGCTGATTTATGCATCCATATATTTGCAAATGCAATTCTATTTAGACTATGTCCTAGTGCTTCTTTGATTCTTTCTCTTCTTGGCCTTATTTATGCTTTAAGACTCAGCTCAATGACCATCTTCTGCAGGAAGCCTTCTACGGTATCACAGGGATTAGGTAGCTGTCCACTCATTAAATTACAGGAGCAACTTGTGTTCTATTATTACCTGAGTTAATACCAGAAAATGCTTAAGACAGTCTGGAATATAGCAAGTGCTTTTTGCTATTAGCTCTTTGTATTAATAACAATATTTATAGCACTGACATCAAATTATAACCTGGGTGATTTGATCATTGCTCCAAAAATTACCTTAAAGGTTAATAAATTTTTCCTACCCTTGTAAATTCCCAGTTCACAGCACAAGCATGACACATAGTAGGTAATAAATATGTGTCACTGAATGAAAGAACTCTCCAGTATTAGAGACATATGATGTTTCCTGAAAAAAAAAAATTACTCTGTACAAAAAATTTCAGACCCAATGCCAGATGTCTTAGACTTCAAACAAGAATAGGTGAATTTTTCAATGTGATTTTACTAAAAGCCTTCATAAAATTAAAACAGAATTCATCACATATTATGGACATTTTGACATTATCTTTTGCCAGTCATATATCTATAGAAAATGTGATGTATTACTAAGAATACTTCAGGAAATGGCTACGAATAAAATGTCACTAAAATTATCCCAGTCTTTTTTCTGAACTTTCTTAGTAATTTAAAGATCACTTTATTCAATAGCTTACAGTACACAATGTTATTTTCTTTCCATCTAATTGTACCACATTTTAACTTCATAGAAATCTTCTTGTCTTTTATAATGTTTCAATCTTTTTTCCCCATTCCTGTTTCCTATAAAAAAAATTCTTGTAAAGAGTTCAAGTCAACTTTGACCCATGCTAATGATATAAGAAGACAGTGATAGCTGAAGTGTACCTATCAACTTCTAATTTCTTCTATTTTAAAATAAATGGGAATACTCTTTAAAGATGGAAGTACATTTGTATTTTTTATGGTTATAAAAATTACATTTTCTTTATACATTATTTAAAAATTACATAGAGGAAAAACCTGCATTTACATCTTTTTTTTTAGTTACCAATCTGACTTATGTGTTTATTTTCCTTGTGTATTTTTAGGTTTTGAAAGTTCATTATATGTTCTGATATGTTTATCAGATATATTTGCAATTTTTTTCTCTCAACAATCCACAGGTACTACCACAGAGGAAAGTTTATTTTTAATAATATGAAGGAACCATCCAATCAAAATATATGAGTCTTAAACATTTTGCAGTAAATGAATGGTCTAAAAATATATTTAAAAAAAACTCACCTCAGAACAAGGAGAAGCAGACCAATCCAAAATCATAGTGAAAAAATTTTTAAATTTTAATCTTTGTAACTATTAAAACAGAAAGATATAGAATCAGTAGATATAACAAATCAGAAAAAAAAAGGAATAGCAAACTTGACCTTATTGTCCTTTATTTTCAAAAGCACCTAGATATATATAGATATAGATATATAAAATTAATATATGTAGAGCCATAAATGTAGTCTTAAAAAATCAAAGTATTTAAATCATACATGCAAACATACTTATTTAGAACATAATGATGTTAGAAATCATTTTTTAAAAACTTAGCTTAAAAATTAACATATGTTTAAATATCAAAGAACACACTTTCAAATGACACAAAACTAACTAGAAATCACAGTGGAAGTTATAAAATGTTTTGAGCTGCAATACTAATATTGCATATCAAATTTTTGGTATGAAGCTATAGATAAGCTTAGAGAAAAATGTGCAACATTAAATGCAAAAAAAAAATCATTTATTGTGAACCAATTTCAAAAAGTTAGAAAAAGAAAAGCAAATTAAACTCACAGTATGTACCAGAAAGAAAGTAACAAAAAAAAAAAAAAAAGATGAGAAGTTAACAAAGTAGGAGATTGTCAACGTTAGAAAAATTTTAAACAGCAAACAGTTGATTATTTGGAAAAATTAAGAAAACACAGAAATATTAATCAAAGGGAAAAAGAGAGAAATCACAACCAATATCAAGAATAAAAAAAGAATATTGTCAAAAATATAGAAACATTGAAAAGATTAAAATAGGGTATTATGGTCAATGCTGTGACAATAAATTTGAAAACATAACATATCAAAACTGACTGAACACTAAGAAATCCAAATAGTTTTATAGTTATTAATAAATTGAATACATAAAGAAAAACCTACCCACAAAGAGAACTTTAAGGGGATGGCTGGGTGGCTCAGCTGGTTAAGCATCTGCCTTCAGCTCGGGTCATGATCCCGGGGTCCTGGGATCAATCCCTATGTAGGGCTCCTCACTCAGGAGGGAGGCTGTTTCCCCATACTCTCTTCCCTCTCCCCCCTACTTGTGCTCTCTCATTCTCATTCTTTCTCTCAAATAAATAAATAAAATCTTAAAAAAGAGAGAGAGAATCTTAGGGCCAGATTGCCTCACTGGTAAATCTTTCAAATATGTAAAATGAAACATGGCTATTTAAAACCCTCACAAAAAAAAAAAAAAAAAAAAAAAAAAAAAACCCTCACAAAGAATAGAAAAATAAGAAATACCTTTAAAGTCATTTTGTGAGAGCAGCATGATTCTGGGACCAAACCTGGAGAAAACATTACAAGAAAGAAAATTACAGGTCAATTTCTTTAGTGAAAAAGATCCCAAAGTTTTAAACAAAATAATAAAAAATTAAATCTGGTAAAAATCTAAAAGTATTAAGCATCTGGACAATATTTTATTTGAAGAGTACAAGATTAGTTTCATACTAAAAATAAATATATGAGGGCACCCAGGAGGCTCAGTCAGTTAAGTGTTTGCCTTCAGCTCAGGTCATGATCCCAGGGTCCTGGAATATAGCTCTCTGCTCAGCAGGAAGTCTGTTTCTCTCTCTCCCTCAGCCCCTCCCCTCTGTTCATGCTCTCTCTCATGTGTTCTCTCTCTCTTTTAAATAAATAAATAAACTTTTAAAAAAAAATAAAAAACAAATATATGAACTAAGGAATAAATGAGAAAACTCATATAATCGTTTCCATTGACACAAAATTTGTTAAGATTATTCACCTAATCAATATAAAAACAGCAAACTAAAAATATGAGAATTCCTTAATCTAGAAGATATTTTCAGTACACACACATACATACAAAATATGCATACTCAGAATGTATACACACTCCTAAAAATTATAGGCAATGTGTTAAAGAAAGTTCCTGAGTAGACCATTAACAAAAGAGTATGTCCGAATATCCAATAAACAGGAAAAGGGTTCAACCTCATTAGACACTAGAAAATGCAAACTGAAGTCATATTGAGATTGCCCTATATACCCACCAAAATTTCCAAAATTAAAAATAGTGAGAGCACAAGGATGGTGAGGATGTGAAGCAAGTAAAATTCTCATGTTGTTTGTGGGAAAGCAAAGTATATGCTAAACTTGAATACATACACACACTCCACACGCACACATGTAATACCTATATCCCTATAACACAGTAATTCTATTCCAAGCTATATACACACAAAAAAATGCATACATATGCACACCAAAATATGCATTTAAGATGTAAAACTAATGCAGATAAACTAAACAGTTTACTCACCATTACCCATCAATTTAATAGGTAATTAATTGTATAATATTCATACCATGGTACATTATAAAGCTAAATAATCAAACTACAGAGATGAACCTCACAAAAACAATGTTGAGTGAAAGAAGTTGAAAGAAGTGAAAAAAAAAAAAAAGGACGAAAGCCTAACTAAACTTAAAACTATTGATTTCATACAAACTATGTTCTCTAACCAAAATGGAATAAAGTTAGAAATCAGTCACAAAGTTTGGGAAACTTCACAAATTTGTGGAAATTAAGCAATATATTCATAAATAACCATTTAAAATGATTACTCTTTTTTGTCAAAAAAATTTTCAAGAAAAATTAGACAATGCTTTGAGAGGGATAGAAATAAAAAACAAGGGATGCCTGGGTAGCTCAGCGGTTGAGTGCCTGCCTTTGGCCCAGGGCGTGATCCTGAAGTCCCAGGATCAAGTCCCACATCAGGCTCCCTGTGAGAAGCCTGCTTCTCCCTCTGCCTATGTCTCTGCCTCTCTCTCTCTCTGTCTCTCATGAATAAATAAATAAAATCTTTAAAAAAATAAAAATAAATAAAATATTTTTAAAAGAAATAAAAAAACAATATAAATAAATTTATCATGTACAGCAAAAATAGTGTTCAGAGGGAAATTTATACCTGTAAACACTTATATTAAAAAAAGAATATAGATCTCAAATCAATAACCTAAAATCTCACCTTACAGAACTAGAAAAAAAAATATCAAAGTAAACTAACAAAAAGCATAAAGGAGATAATGAGGATTTGAGAAATAATATTGAAATAGAGAATAGCTGAATAATTGAAAAATAACAGTAAAACCAAAGGTTGGGTCTTTGAAAAGACCAATAAAATTGAGAAACCTTTACTTAGTCTTACCAAGAGAAAAAGACATGATTCAAATTATTAAAACCAAGAATAAAAGAGGAGGCACCACTACTTCTCTACTGAAATACAAATGTTTATAAGGAAATATTATTAACAATGTTATGCAAAAAAATAGATTAGCTAGATGAAATTGACAGATTCCTAGAATGACAGCAATAACCAAAGTGATTCATGAAGAAATAGGAAATTTGCATGGGCTTATAAAAGGAAAAGACATTGAGTTGCTACTTAAATAACAAACAAAAATCAACTTACCACAATGAAAAGCCCAGGCCCAGACGGCTTTACAAATGAATTTTACCAAATACTTTAAGAAGAATTAATTCCAATCCTTCACAGAATCTTCCAAGAAATAGAATAGGGTAGAACACTAAGACTAATATCACTCATACCAAAACCAGAAAAATGCATCACAAAAAAAGAATAGTTGTAGATAAATACCCATTATTGACATATATGTAAAAATCCTCAACAAAATAGTCATACAGAGAATTCAGCTATGTATACAAAGAATTATTTATACCATGATCAATTTATCTAAGAATATAAGGCTTGTTTTAATATCTATATCAATTACTATAATATACCTTATTAGTAGGACAAAAGGCAAAACCACAGCATAAAACAAATAGAGACAGAAAATATATTTGACAAAATCCAATGCACTGTAATAATAAAAAAGATTCAACTAACTAGAAGTACAAGAGAATATCCTCAACCTAATAATGAGTATCTATGAGAAACCCACAACTCACACCATACTTACTTATGAAAAAGACTGAATATTTCCCCCGTAACATCAGAAACAAAGCAAAGCTGCCTCTCTTACCATTTCTATTTAATTCTGTACTGGAGATTCTTTCTAGGGCAATTAGGCAGGAAAAGCAAATGCACCCCGTTAGAAAGAATGAAGCAAAACCATTTCTATTCTCGAGTGACAAAATCATATTTCTAGAAGTTCCTAGGCAATTCACACAACATACTATCAGAACTAATGAATGAGTTCAAGAAAGCTGCAGGATGCAAAATCAACATACAAAAACCAACTGTACTTCTATACACTAGTAAAGAACAACTAAAAAATAAAATTAAGAGAATGATTAATAGCAACTTACAATGGCATGAAAAAGTAATAAAATATATAATGGTAAATTTAATAAAAATAGTGTACTTTTTATTGAAAAGTACAAAACATTAATGAAAAATTTAAAGGAGACTTAAGTAAGTGGAAAGGCATCGCATAAACATAGAATGGAGGACCTAAATTGTTAAGGTAGTGATACTTCCTAAATTGATCTGCAGATTCAGAGCAATTCCTATCAAAATCTTGGATGTTATTTTTGCTCAATTGACAAACTGATTCTAAAATTCATATGGAAAGTCAAAGGATACGGAATAGCCAAAATAATATTGAAAAAGAGAAACAGAATTTAAGGACACATGCATTCAGATTTCAAAACCTACTACAACGTTATGATATTTAAGACACTATGTTATTGGCATAACGATAGATATATAGATCTGGGGAATACAATTTAGGGTCCGGAAATAAACCCTTATAATTCTGGTTGGTTAATTTTCAACAATGGTGCTAAGATAATTAAATAGGCAGTGTTTCATAGAAACTACTAGGACAAAAAAAAAAAACAAAACTACTAGGACAAATGGATACCTACATGCAAAAACTAAAGTTGCATTCCTATCTCACACCATACACAAAAATTAACTTCAATTGATCACAGACCCACTTAACGGCAAAAATTACTAACCTCCTAGAAGGAAGCAGAGGAGTAAATCTTCATGATCGTGTGTTAACAATGATTTCTTAGATAGGACGCTACACACACACACAAATATTAGATAAATTGGATTTCATTAAATTTAAAAATATTGTGCTTCAGAGAAGACATTTAAGAAGTGAAAAAGACAACCCAGAGATTAGAAGAACATATGCAAATTATATATTGGATAAGAGACTTGTATCAAGAATATATTTTAAAAACCTTTTCAACCCATCAATAAAAAAATAATCAAATTGAAATCAAGAAAAGATTTCAAAAGAACTTTATCCAATTTAGATAAATACATGGTCAATAAGTACATTAAAAAGATGTTTAACAGCCATAGTAATTAGGAAAATGGAAAGCAAAACCACAATGAAATAAATACCACATCAGACCCATTACAATAGTTAAAATAAAAAAAGACAAACAGTAATAAGCATTGGAGAAGAAGTGAAGAGATTGGAATCCTCATGAATTGTTGGTGGTATTATAAAATGGTGCAGTCACTTTTGAAAACAGTTTGGTAGTTTCACAAAATATTAAATACACAGAGTTCCCATATAAGGCAACAATTCCACTCCCAGAGATATACCCAAGAGAATTAAAAATTTACATCCACAAAAAAATGTACACAAGTGTTCATAGAAGCAATAGTCATAATAGTCAAAAAATTGAAACTAAATGCCTATCCAATGATAAATGGATAGCCTAATGTGGTATATTCATGTGATGGAATCTGATTCAGCATTAAAGAAAGAATTAGTACTGATACTTATGATAACAAGGATGGATTCTGTAAGCATTTTGCTATGTTAAAGAAGCCAGTCACAAAATACATATAATGTATGATTCCATTTATATAAAATGTTCGGAATGTGTTTATTCATAAATACAGAAGTAGATTAATGGTTGCCAGGGGCTTAGATGGGAAGGGCACAAGGAGTGTTATGGGTTAATGGATATGGGTTTTGGAGGTGATAAAAATGTTCTAAAATTAGATAGTGCTGATTGTTGCACAACCATGTAACTAAAATAAAAAACAATAATTTTAATTTTGTAAGGGTATACTTAGCTCAACATAGCTGTTATAAAGATAGAATAAAAATTCATTTTATATAAGGATCAATAATTTTAAAAACAAATCTATTATCATATAAGGCAGAATGGTGGTTATCTCATGGGGAATGCATCGTAGGATAATGAGCAAGGCTCCTGTGTGCTGGTTTTATCCCATATCATGAAATGTGTTATGCTTACATGGGTAGGTGTTAAATTTGTAAAACACCATGAATCTCTTCATTTACGACTTGTGTGTGTGCGTTTAAACCAAGTTTACTTAGGAGTGACTGAGTTGCTGAGTTGGTTAAGTGTCTGACTCTTGATTTAAGCTCAGGTCATAATCTCAGGGTAGAGAGATTGAGACTCAGGTCAGGCTCTGCACTGGGTATGGAGCCCACTTAAGATTCTCTCTCTCCCTTTCCCACTGCCCCTCCCCTCCCCACTCATGCATGCTCACTCTCTCTTTAAAAAGGAAGGAAGGAAGGAAGGAAGGAAGGAAGGAAGGAAGGAAGGAAGGAAGGAAGGAAGGAAGGAAGGGAGAAAGAAAGAAAGAAGAAAGAAAGAAAAGAAAGAAAGAAAGAAAGAAAGAAAGAAAGAAAGAAAGAAAGAAAGAAAGAAAGAATAGTTTACTTAAAATTAAAAGTTTAAAAGGTCTGCAAGAAAGTTTGGAAAAATGGAATGTGAAAATGGAGACAAGGAGTCTGAAGAGAACCTGTGCATCACTCTTTAGAGAGAGGATCTCTTCTGTGGGTCATTTGAGGCCGTGGCCAGGAAATACCAGTGAAAAAAGAATAAATGTTAAGGTTTCAAGGCATTAAAAATACTGATAGTATTAAATACTGCAGCTACTTTGGAAAACAGGTTAGCAGTTTCTCAGAAAGTTAAATATAAAACTATTGTATGACCCAGCAAAAATTTACAAATCAAGGGTGGCATTATTCATAATAGTCCCAAGCTGGAAACAAATTAAATGTCCACCAAGTTGTGAATAAGTAGACTAATTGTGATATATTTATACAATTGAATGCTATTCAGTGATGAAAAGAAATAAACTACTGACAAATGCAATATCATGGATGAACCTCAAAAACATTCTGCTAGGTTAAAAAAGTCAAACATAAGAGCTACATATCATGATCCCATATATGTAAAATATTCAGAAATGATAAATTTGTAGAGACATAATGTAAAATAGTGGTTGCTTAGTGGCTGGGGTGGAAATAAGGATTCCCAGTATATGAGAGTATAAGGTATCTTACTGAAGGAATAAAGATATTCTAAAACAGATATATGGTGATGACTGTATTACATTGTAAAGTTCCTAAAATTCATGGCTGTATTCTTAAAGTGGGTGGATTTTATGTTACATAAAATACGTATTAATAAATAATGTTAAAAATACGGATAGTAACACTCATAGTCTCCTGTAGGAAAAACTATTGCCATTAAAAAACAAGCAAAATACAATAAAATCATTTTTGCCAGGACCTGACCAACTATTCCCAGAATGGTCTCTACACACTTTGCCAAACCCTGACTAATGTACAATTATTATACACAGCTGAATAATAGCTAAAGCAATTCAACAGAATCAGATGGCTCTGATACAAACCCCAGATCTCCTATTTGCTGCCTTTTAGCCGTGAGGCAAATCACTTAAGTTCTGTAAGCCTCAGTTTCCTCACTCTAAATCTTGGATAATAATAGTACTATGTTATAGGATAGCATAAGAATTAAACGAGGTAATTTGTATAATGCCTAGTACAATGTCTGTCACAGAGTAGAAAATAAATGTTAGCTTCCTTAGTATTGTCATTACTTGGGGGAATAAAGATCTCTACACAGAAAAAAAAAAAATTAAAAGAAATGCTGAATTTACCTACCATACAAAAGTTTGTAGCTTTCCATAACAATAAAGGAATAAAACAATATAAAACCATAGGCTAAGAAAACAGTGAAGGAAGTGCCCGAAGATATAGAGGATATTAAACTTTGCCAGATGGAAGGCAGATGGTTTATTCAGCCAAGTGGAAAAAGCTAAATTTGAGCAAGGGTATCTAGAAGAAGTGAACCGATTATACACTGAGAGAGGCTCAGAATTCGGAGATCCTAGCTATTTTTGAAAGCTAGATTTAAGAAAGAAGAAGGCCAGAGTATACACTTTGGAAAGACTAAACCAAAGAGCAGAGGATTTGAAGATGCCAGGGATAGCAAAGAACAGGAGTGTGAGATACTGTATTTGGAAACCAAGGGATTAAGAAAGCTATACATGCTGGAACATCAGAGTCTCAGATTCATCTCTTCCCTCACTATGGTCCAGGGCACCCACATCTCTGACAGGAGTTTTTCACTTCCCACTTCTCACAGTACTGAAGGGTATGGAAAAAATTAGCAACGTAAACAAATGAAAGGTCATTTTATTGGGAGAGAATCTTGCCAAACATCTTGATTCCAATCCAATCGCTCTATAGTCAAGCACAGAACTTCCGTAAGAGCCTCACTATCACATAGGTGTAAAGAAAGTCTCAATAGTTAAGATCATATCAAAATACTTGAGAAGTTTCTAACTTGAAAGATAAAGATCATACTTATAAACACAAAAAAATAGCACTCAAAGAAAATGGATAGTACAAATAAAAATTTAAAACAATATTATAAATATTCTTAGGGAAAATGTTACACCCATGACCTCAGAACAATATTCAATGGAAATGAATTTTAGAGACCAAGAAAGATTAAAAATATTATAAAAATACTATAAAATATTAAAAATATTATAAAATTAAAATATTATAAAAATAATATTTTAGCAGAAATATTATGGCATTAAAAATATTATAAAAATAATATTTTAGCAGAAGTTCACAGGGAAGAAAGCAGGTAAAAAGAAAAATAAATTAAAAATGAGGAGATAAGGGTGCCTGGGTGGTCCAGTTGGTTAAGCGTCCAACTCTTGATTTTGGCTCAGGTCATGATCTCCAGGTCATGAGATCAAACCCCACCTCATGCTCCATGCTCAGTGAAGAGTCTGCTGGAGATTCTCTCCCTTTCCCTCTTACCCTTCCCCTGTTTATGCACACACATGCTCACTCTCTCTCTTTCTCTCTCACTCCCTCTCTCAGATAAATAAATAAATCTTTTTTTTTAAATGAGAAGATATATCTACAAGGTCCAAGAGCTGACTCATAAACAGAAGAGAAACAAAGAGTACAGGAAAATGGACAGAGGAAATTATCAGAGAAATAATATTTCAAATAAAATTTATACTAAAGGGTGTAACTTCCCAGAATAAGGAGACCAATTTCCTAGGGCAACAAATTAATTAAAAAGACCAACATAAGAAATATTTTGACTATATTTCAGAGTACTAGGGATATAATTATTAAAATTTTCCAGAGAGAGAAAAAAAAAAAAAACTACATCAACACTGATGAAAACTGGATGACCTTTAGATGTCTCAAGACTAACACTGAAAACATGGAGAAAATAAGAAATGTGTCCAGAATTTTGGAGGAAATCATTTCCATCCTAGAATTCTCTATACAAAGTTCAAACAGCTCTCAGAATAAATTAAAGGTATATTCTGATATGCAAAGTCTTGATTTTTTCTCAATTTTTTTATTTCTCATTTACACTTTGCAGGAAACCACTGGAGAATGTACTCTATGAAAATGGAAAGTAAACTTAGAAAAAATAAAATGTATGATAGGCTATGGAAAACTGAGGACCCAATATGTTATAGAGGCTGAGACTTTTGTCATGGTAGTGATTAGGTAAAATTCCAGAATGACAGATTTGAAGCAGGCTTAAAGACAAAGACCTCAGCTTAGAGCAGAAAGATGAAAGATTCTGTGAGTTATTTACCCAATTTAAAAAATACTGATAAAGGGGCACCTGGGTCATTCAAGTCACGATGTCAGGGTTCTAGATTCAAGCCCCAGGTCCCTATTAGTCTCTATGTGCAATGAGGAATCTGCTTCTCCCTCTCCCTTTGCCCCTCCCCACATCTCATGCTCTCTCTCTCTCTCTCATATAAACAAAATATTTAAAAAATACTTATAGAAGTACCTAATAAGCTTAACCATATTAATAAAGGTTTTACTTTGAATAGTATTAATAATAAGCACATTTTTAAAAAAGCAATTTAACATTTTTGAAAATTAGCCTGCTCCAAGGCAAAAGAATAGTTTATAAAGGATCTTACAAGAAAGGAAATACAATGATGGTGCACATTATGATTTAGCTGTGAAAATAGTTATATAGGAAAATAATCTAAGCTATAGACATTTATTTAACCAAAAGTTTTGATATAACTTTATTTGGAGGGTGAGACTATAGCAGTTATAGGAGAGGGTTTAAAATTATTTTTCCTTTAGAACTACATAAAGGGCGAGATTATAGCAGTTATAGGAGTGGGCTTAAAATTATTTTTCCTCTAGAACTACATATATGAGCTACTTTTCGTTTGTTAATCAGATGCCAATATCATTTTCATTGACTTCACTTACATCTTCATCATTTAACTTGCAATTTCACTTTTTTATTTTATTATTTTTGGCAACATTGAATGGTTAAGTTAAACAAGCAAGCCTCCTGTAGTAAAATTATTAAAGCAACTTTACTGTGTTGTCACTTTCCTTTTAAGTCCAGTTGATGTGTATATCTTTCTCCCCCAGTCCCTATTCCCAGATAGACACTCAGGCAGGGCCCATGAATTCATTGGTAAACTTAGGTATGAAGTTTAAACTCATAATTTGGAATACCCAGAACCAGATATTAATCAAAACTTTCAATTTGATCTAAAGTTAATCTTTCCATCATCTAGATATTTTAGAGAAAAATTCTGTAGTCTCTTGAGTGCACATGGTGTAAATTTTTTTCCCTCTTTCCTTGTATGGTATCTATATGACATGTCTATTATCATTTTTATTCCTAACTAGCGTTTCTGCCATTTCCAATCAAGGTTGAAGCAAGTTAAGTTTGAAGAGATGTGGAAAGGGACAGGGAGCCAGAGAAAACAGAAATTTCTCTAATGATTGTTCTTCTTATGAAACAGTTTCAAGCTCTTTGTTCCAGGTAAATAATTAAATCTAACATTTTTTTCTATGTTTTATGGAATGCTCTTGCTGAATTTCTCCAATTTTAACTCTCATGACACAATCATTCGGGTCCTTTGGCTCATGGCTTAACATTTACCCTCAATTTCTTCAGTGTTTTCAAGCTGTGGCAGCAGTCTTCATGTGGCCTCCTCTTCTGACCGAGGCTGCTTTTGCTCACGTCTTGTCCTTAAGCTCTCTTTTCAATGTGAGTTAGATCCCATTCACTGTCTCTCCATATTACAAGGAACACATTTCAAGCTGTCCTACCAGTCTAGCTGAAAATTCAAGAGGAGCAAGCACATCTACCTATACTCCTTTGTTTGGGACAAACAGAATCCCAACCATGCTCTTTCCAAAGTCATTCCCCTCAAATCCTTTATAGTTTCCTACAACTTGACCCATTTATAGTCTTAATTTGTGTAAGTAATCTAATTATTTTGGATCATCTACTTTAAATTTCTATTACCATGTCTCAATCAAAATGAAGATAACAATAGTCCCATTACAAACATATAACATCTGACAATTAGAAAGATAATGAACTATACAAATACAAGGTAGACATTAGGGTTAATTGTTGGGGGAAATGCTTCAGTGGACACTAATTTCATAACTGATTGGTTTATTTGTGAATAATTTTCAGGTTATGATGACTTTTGCTTTGATATCCAACTTTGCATATGAAAAACCCAATTATACTAAAAGCCCAAGTAAATAGCACATCTTGTATTTTAAAAAGGACAAACACCAGACATGGCAGGTGTAACTCTTTGTTGGCTCTTCATTAATTCATAGTTTTTCCACATAAAATGTTCTCAAACCAAAGTATTTGATCTCTCTTATGGTACATTTCTCTTTTATGTCAATGCTTTATATAATCAGCTCTATGGATACTGCAAATGCAAAGGTATAATTTGAGAAACCTTTCAAAACCCTCCTAGCTCACTTTCTTAACTCTAGATCCTTTCCTGATAATCCACAATATGGGTAACTATTGACCTAATGTTCCTAAAGTACAACTCTGATGAGATCATTAAACAATAGAAATACTTCAGTGACTCCCTGCTGACAATAAAATAAAATTCTAAACCATTGGCCTGGTACCAAGTCTCTCTAGGCTATGACTATCACTTTCTTTCCCAGCCTAATATATTTCTACAGCCTTTGCAATTTTCACAATCCTTCTATGCCAAAGTTACACAACTTCTTCCAGTTCCAACTATGTGTTCAATGCTTCTCATTATCTTGGGAATTCTGTATATGATCCCCTAGAACTGGAATGTTAGGAATACATCCATGCACTTACCCTTCTTTATTATACAGATATGTAAAAAATTAAGAAAATCCTTATATTCTTATATTATAATAAAATCCTTATATTCTCACCACTGAGAGATAACTATTATTGACTACTTGATGTTCTTCATTACAGACTAATTCCTATTTCTATGTATTCATAAATAAATAAATGTTTTATTAAAACAGAGTATTTAAAACTAGCTTTTTTTCATTTAATAATTTATCATATCTCCTCTATATAAACACATATACAGCTATTTCTCTTTATCTATTTACCTATCTCTGCCTCGAAGAGAGAACACAAAGGAATAACATAGAACATAACATTTATATACCTACTTACATATGTGTACAATTACCGACAATTTTTTAGTATAAACATCTAGGAGTACAATTTCTGTATTAAAGTTATGTACCATTTTATGGCTATTGATACATACTGACAAATTGCAACACTATACAATAATGTTTATTTTTCCACAATTAAAAAGTGTGAGCATTAATATAAAACATTACCACTTTGATGGGAGAAAACTGGAAATTCAATAGGCATTTAAAAATTGCTTTAATAAGCATTTTTTACTATTGAGATTGAACATTTCTCATACATTTATGTTCAGTTGTTTTATTGTATAATTGTCTCCAATGAAAAACAAGCTGATTTTAAGCTAAAGCTGCCTATATGTCTACCTTTCAAGGATTATTTGTTTCTAAATTATAGTATGCGGCAAATAAATTAAAAATAAACACTCAGCAAGGTTATTCTGATAGAACAAGACATTTTAAAAAGAAGGGAAGGTGAAGCTAAGACAACTACCAAGTACATGGTAGCTTAAGCGCTAGCTGTTCAAAGTAGTTTACTGAAACACATGATCATAAAGATAGGATTCAGACATCAAAAGCATTTAAATATTATGTTAAGAAGGAGATGAAATGGTGTATTAC
This sequence comes from Canis lupus baileyi, assembly GCF_048164855.1. Taxonomy (NCBI): domain Eukaryota; kingdom Metazoa; phylum Chordata; class Mammalia; order Carnivora; family Canidae; genus Canis; species Canis lupus. The sequence goes on from NC_132839.1 coordinate 18,307,972, forward strand.
ATTTAAAAAATATTTTCACCTAAATTGTTAGTCCTTGGTATTTGAAAAATTGATATTCAGTAGTCTGGAAATTTCACTTACGTATTTTATTCCTGAAGTGAAAGATAAACAAAGCATTGACTTATTTTATTCTATTGTTATAAGATTACTTTGTATACATACAGCTTTATGACCATAGAATTTAATTTTTGGTACATTTCAAAATAATTCGGACTTTTCACCTCCCATATATTTCCAAACTAGTATAAACAAGAATACAGTACAAACTGGAGGCCCCAAATTATTTATTTTTAACTCTGAATTTGTGCATATTTCCTTTTAGCTGGGCAAAGATGCAGTAATTTCCTAAAAAAGGAAAAAATATTAACTGATTTTTATTATCCCCATAAAAACATTGCTTTGAAGAATACCTAGTATAGTAGAAACTCAAGACTTTTTTTTTAAAATAAATAGCACTTAAAACAAAGTGAAACACTTAGTTTTATGAACAAGGACATGCTAAAATCAAATAATTACTCTGCCCACTCAAAAAATACTTAGTCATTAATCAAATATTTGATAAACTATTTTGTATATTTTTGCTGATATAATAAATGAATTGCATTGTTGATATGGAAGGACATGCAATCCTATCTTAAGAGAAGATCTTAGGCAAAGATTGAAAACACGTAGGCTCTAGTCCTGTGGCTCCTCTAATAATTTCATAATATTAAACAAACCACTTGACCTTCCTTGGTGTCATTTTCTCCAGCTGTAAATGGTATAGTAGTAACTCCCTGTGAAGCACAGATGGTTGTTGTAAAGATAAAATGAGATGATAGATATAGAAGTGCTTTCAAATAAAGCTTATATAAATGTAAGATATTATATAGATGTATTCAGACAAAGGGAAAATCAGAACAAGCTCACAAAGGCAGAATAGCTAAATCTCACTGTAATACTTTCAACTCTGAATAGTGTTAGATAAAGAAAGATAACCGAAATACATTCAAAAAGAACTGGTCTCCTTCTAAGAACAGAAATTTGAAATAGATAACCTAAAATGTCCATCATGTATTCTGGATACTGGCCAAAGACCCACAGTAGTTTTAAATAAGAAAAGGTGGAAGATTGCATGTTTGAAGTCTGTGATTATTTTTTCTTATAAGGAGAGTTTATTCCCTCATCTCCTAAATAAATCCACATTTAACTGACACAAGAAATCTAAAGTTAGAGTATAGTGATTTGGAATAATTATTTTTCTTAATCTCTCAAGGTTTCATTTTTTACACAAGAAGAATGAAGGTTATGTATATACTATTTTCATAGAGATTTAGAATTAAAGAAATATGTATATATATATGCATAAAATATGGAGGCATGAATACATGTGAAAACTTTGTAAATATGTACATTACAAACATTCAGAGATAGAAAAATTCTTAAGTCTCCAAAGCGATTCATTGAACTTAGCTGTTGAGTACCTGAAATTGTCATACAGGGAGGTGGAACATAATGATACCAAAATAAACAACCAAGGTTCTCAAACCAGTTGAGTTTGATTCTATTTAAAATCTGGAACTGGAACCATACAAGTCAAAATTAAAAAAACAAACTGCAAATAAAAATTAAACCTGTTGGGATCCCTGGGTGGCACAGCGGTTTAGCGCCTGCCTTTGGCCCAGGGCGCGATCATGGATACCCGGGATCGAATCCCACGTCGGGCTCCCAGTGCATGGAGCCTGCTTCTCCCTCTGCGTATGTCTCTGCCTCTCTCTCGCTCTGTGTGTGTGTGTGACTATCATAAAAATAAATAAATAAATAAAACTGTTAAAAACAGGGGCAGCCCGGGTGGCTCAGCAGTTTGGCGCTGCCTTCAGCCCAGGGTGTGATCCTGGAGACACGGGATCGAGTCCCACATCAGGGTCCCTGCATGGAGCCTGCTTCTCCCTCTGCCTGTGTATCTGCCTCTCTCTCTCTCTCTGTCTCTCTCTTTCTCTGTCTCTCATGAATAAATAAATAAAATTTAAAAAAAAGAAACTGTTAAAAACAAAGTTAAATTTCAAAATGGTTCTGGTTTAACAAAATTAGTTGTTTATCTTGCTAATTTCTGCATAATACTATGATTTATCAGTTTTAATGTCATATGGAATCAGCTCTTAATTTTTAAAAACATTGTTTCAAGGTCCTTTTTTTTTTTACAATTTCTAAAACAATTAATCTCTTAAATAGCTTACAATTTTAAAAAGTGGTACTTTAATCTCCTACCTAGCAAAATTTTTTGCATGTGTTTTGTCTCTACAGTTATTAATAGTAAGAATGAAAAATATTGGCATTGTGTAACTTTGAGATCATTATGGTTAACATTTTAACTTAAAATGGGATTAATCTCTTTGTGTCTCTTTATTATTTATGTATCTATTTATTTATTTATGTAGAAATAGCTAAGAGTATCATGAAGACACTGATATTTCACATTCTTTATAATATACTCTCAGATGGTATAGAGTGTCAATATAAACATAATGCTAAATGGAATATATCTTAATTCTGAAGCATAAATATATAATTTTTTTCTCCAAGGCTCTGGGAAAAATCAAACTTTCTCTTTTTCCTCTATTTATAGAAGTACCTAGTTCATTGCCCTACCTAAAGTTTTCCACTAGTGTCTGAATAGTCACTTAAAATAGCATCCAGATTTCCAGAGCTAATGGAATGGCAGATAAGATACTTTGGTAACAATCAATTAACCAGGTAAAATCCACTAAAATGGGCAAAAATTAGTGAAAAGAGGAATCTACTGAGCTCAATCTTTCTATGACATATGTTGCCAAATCCGAATTTCCTCAATTTCCCACTGTGGCTGCAGAATGGGGAACAGGATATGAATCCAAGATCCTGCTAAGTTAGGGAAGGATCATCATCACAAACTGAGGCCTTAATTGACACACCATCAGTGTGTAATAGTGAAGCAAAAATAAAGCTGCCACAGAGAAGAGAAGAACAAGAAAAATGGCCAGTCTCAAACTTGGCACCAAGTGAAGGTAACAAACAAACAAAATTTCCCCCTAAAGTATTTGTTCTAATCATATTATCATGTAGTAAACTGTTGCCTGAAAAACCTCATGAGGAAAATTTAATTTTCAGTGGTGCTGGTTTGGTCTGCTGGAATCCACTGGAAGAATGAATTTTCAAACAAAAATTTCTAAGGTAAATAAGCAGCTTACATATACAAAAAAAAAAAAAAAAGAAAGAAAGAAAGAAAATCACAAAACACACAGGAAAAAAATACCATGAATAATACCTAAGGGAATCGATTGATAGCAAATTTATATACCTAAGGACTTTAGATATTAAAATTATCAGCAAGCAAATGTAAAATAAGCATGATTATGTGTAAGAAAAAATTAAAAAATAAGCTCAAAAATACAAGCAAGGAATGAGTCCATAAAGCGTCTCTAAACATACTGAAAATTAACAATATATAACACAAAATGTAAAACTAAAAATTAATTGGCCTAATTAAAGGATATTAGTGAAACGAGAATTACTGAATTGAAAAACAGAATTTTCCAATGAATTATGTAAAAGAAACATTCAAACAAACCAATAAATAGAAAATCTCAAAGATAATTAAAGATGGTCAAACATACTAGAACTTGGAGTTTTTTAAGAAAAATATGAGAATAAGGAGATTAGGCAATTATCAGAGATGACAGCATATAATTTTTTAGGCTATGAGGAAGTATTAAACTGAGACCAAGAAAGCCAAATGAACCTCAAGCATTATATATGAAAATAATGACACCTGCATCATGGGGAAATTATGGAACATCAAAGACAAAAAGGAGATATTAAATGTAACCAGAGATAAAACTAAAAATTTAAATAAAGGAAAGCAATAAAATCGACAGCTGACTTCTCAACAACAGCGATAGAAAAAACATGGAAAATTTTCAATCGGCTCTAATGTCTAAATCAACAGAATATACAGTTCTCTCTACCACCAGTGGGACAGTCAACTGGTACAAAAACTTTAGAGAACTCTTAGACAATTTCTTTAAATATTAAATGCTAATCTATTTTATGACCCAGCAATTCCATCTCTAAATATTTATTCAAGATAATGAAAATATACAACCACAAAAAAAAACTTGTACACAAATGTTCATAGCAGTTACACATTAAAGCCCAGGCCTTCTGGAAGGCCAAGGACAGTGGCAGCTATGTAGCTTCTACCTCCTAATATTGCCCCAAACAATAATAAACAAGGGGAGAAAATTAAATACTTTATAAAACTATGCCCTCAACACCAGCTGAAGATAGACAATACTCATACATCAAAATAAATGTAAGGAATGAAAAGAGAAATCACCAAATTCCTGTACACCATCTCTTCTGGTGTCACTCCCCCCCACTCTGTTGCCCTGTTGCAGGGCTTTGAGGCAAGCAAAGGCAGACCAAAAAAATTTCAAGGAGGAAATAATAGGAAACTAGTGAAGGGATCTGAGGGAGATCAAAATAATGGTCAGGAAGATTATGTTTAACCTAAATCTAAAACGAATTATAAATGAGACACTAGGTGGTACAGTCGGTAAGTGACTGACTGTTTCTGTTCAGATTGTAATCTGAGAGTAGTGACATCAAACCCAGGGTCAGGCTCCATGCTCAGTGCAGAGTCTACTTAAGACTCTGTCTCCCCCTCCCTCTGCCACTCCTAACCCCACACTCATGTTCTATGTTTCTCTCTCTCTAATAAATAAATACAATCTTTCAAAAAATAAATTAAATAAATATAAATATTTAAATACTTTCAGGCAGGTCACAGCATGTATGAGAGGGAAGTGATTTCAAAGAACATGCAACTTTAAAAGGGTAGGCTCAATTTAAAAGGGGGGAGTTTTCAAAACGTATAGCTTCTGAGGAATAAAATACAACAAAGAAGAATGGAAAAATCACTTCTTAGCAATTGAGTGGTGAAGAGGAAAAGAAAAAAAGTATATCTCTATAAATTTATATGACTAGTTTAGAGTCAAATAATTTTCATCTATTTCTCACATAAAAGCAAATTCAGCCAATTGAAGCACCATACAATCAAAAGGGAAAGAGGCCTGCCATCTTTGGAAGTTCTAGATCTGCTTTTGCTTGCTTCACACTCTGCCCCACCACATCAATACAAAAACAAACAAACAAACAAACAAACAAAACAAAAAAAAAGTACCCAGACTGTGCTCTACCAATAGATTAGACGGACATTAAAGTAGAAATCTTGTTAAACACCCCAATATCAAAAAAGTGAACAAAAGGAAGCTCAGTAAGTCCGTGTTAAGTTATTGAAAAATATCAGAAAAAAAGTCACTTTGTCCAACTGATTTAAAAAACCCTCCTGCAAAAACAAACAAACAAACAAAAAACAGGAAGCAGAAGAAAACAAAAAATCCACATGCCAAATATGATCACAATACTCAATTCCACATTTGAGGATATGGGGGGAAAAAACTTACATTAGAAATCCAAATACAATAAACAGAACAGACATAAATAGGAAGAAAAATTTTTTAAAGTTGATTGAACTCAGGAAAGAAATGGAAAAAAACAAAAAGCAAAATTAATTCAGAAATAAAGAACAAATTACTAGGTGCCTGAAGGGGAAAGACTCAAATAGAAATTGAACAAGGGGCACTGAAGACAGACAAGAAAGCAACAAAGTAAAAGTAAAAAGGCTTAGAAACCCATAGAAATGAAAGACCAGCAAAGAAGGAATAATATTCCTATCACCAGAGTCCCTAAAGGAGAAAACAAAATAATGAGTAGAGCAAATATTTAAAACCATAATCTAAACTGATATCCTTTTTTCATTTGTATCGTTTCTTAAATGAGAGGCCTCCTTTCCCCAATGGTTGTGTGATGCTTCCATTGGCTGCATCACTTTTATGTTGGCAATAGGCAAAAGTTATTTTACTCAATCACCTACAATGATCTTAATTCCCCCATGTATTTATGAAATTTTATGTTTTTTCAAAATATTAGAGACATTTTGAAATATTGCCAACAATTCTGTGAATTAGAGAATGGGCTCTTCCCATCAAGCTGGCGGGAGGGGGGGTGGTGAACTTGGCAGAGACCCTGCTTCAGGTCCTCAGCAAGACAACTGTGGATCACTTCCAGCGTTCATATGTTGAACCCTGCTGCCTGCTCCTCTCCAAACCACACTCAGATGCCGTCATTGCACTGAACAGGCCAATGTACGTTGAGTTTCTATAATGTGCTAGCAAGCGGATCACGTCATAGACTGTCTGATTTCCCTTCCAGGATCCTTTCTGTGTCACCATACAGCTACACAGCTACACTGATGATGCTGTCAGTGCACCCTTTTTTTCAGATCCTTTTTTTAAAAATGAATACTGTAACCAGAAATTTCAGCATCTCATTTTCTCAGATTTGTCTACTATGGTTTCTCCTTGCCAGAAAACTGTTCTCCCTCTACATTCCCTCATTACAATTGGTATTACTGACTAGACTAGAGCGGGGCGGGGGGGGGGGGGGGGACACAAAAAAACAAAAAAAAATCCTCTTTTTTTCTTGTCAAGAAATAGTTACTTAATTTATTAGAGTTAATGTTTTAAGAAAGGCATTATGTTTCTTTTTTTTCTCATGTGGCTGGGTTACAAAGATTACACATACATGTGCACACACATACACACACCCAAACCTGAGTCTCCAGTATGTTTTTCTTCATTCTTACAGCCTACAGTTTTTTTTTTTAAGTACAGTGTAATAACATAATAACCAGTCTCTATTTTAAGAGTTCAATCTCTATTATCACCTACTTAAGAACGAATTAGCTACTATATAATGAAGAAGAACTAAAATTTAACATGCAGGAATTTCAAACGTCTATTTCTGCTGCTACCCAAATGTGAGTTCCTACCAAGACACCCACACCCTGTGGAAGGAAAGGTGTGGTTTTCACATAACAAGTGGTTTCCGAATACAAAATTACAACTCAACTCAGTCTGAAATTCTCATCTTAAAGGACAGATCTGAATTTCTAGCAGCATAATAGATCTGTGCTATTGAATGTTCCATGATTATCTTAAATTCAATTTGATTTCTCTCTCTCAAAATTAACTTCATTTTTTGATTGACCTGTTTTCAATTCATGGGTCCAGACTTTCATTTACACAGGCTCAGAAGCTCAGAGCAGCCATCGGCTCATCCATACTTTCATCTTGGGCATTTAATCAATCAGTCACTGTGTCCACCGATTCTCTTTCAGATTTCTCTCAGTCGAACCCTTCCTTTTCATCATGATGCCCTTGCTAGCCCTCACTGTTTCACACCTGGACTCCTATTTCATTTTTCTAGTTCAGTCTCTTTCACCTCCATCAGATTATAGGCATTGCCACAAGATCAAGACCAATGTCGCCAAAACACACTACTCCCCCTTTGTCTACATTATGCCAGTCGAATGCCTACAATTGTAATTCAAAACACTTATATATAGTCCAATTCTTAACCTGCGTTCCTCAGCTTCAACTCTTTTGTAAATCCTTCTCTGATAAGACTCAGATACTCAAACCAACTTACTACACTCTGTTTTGTCATAAACTGTGATGTAAAATGACCACATCAGCTGGAATAATTTCAGTTGCTAGCAACTGAGTACTCAATTCAAAATTGGTGAAATAGCAAATGACTTATTACTACACCTGACAAAAATTCTTCAAGCGAGTTTTTTCTCAGCTTTGTTTTTTTAATAGCTCAGTGATACCAATTACACAATTTTTTCTAACTTTCTGGTAAACCAAATTTGATATATTAAACCACCACAGAGTAAGTAGTGTCAAGCTCCAATCTCTGAATCAATCTCTTGGTAAGGACACCGAGATCACTTGTAAGACTTTAGACAAATCAAGATTCACCCGTTGGAGTTGGGGGGTTCCTAGGATTTTTTAAAAGACAAAGACACTATAAAGACAAATCAGAGCTCAGTTGCTAAGTGTGTATAAAAAAATGCCTTTTAGAAGGTTAAAATCAATTTGCCACTGAGTCCACCTCCCCTCCACCCTCCCTGTGTCCGTTACATATTTAATGATGAATATTTATAAAAGTTAAATTGGTTTTACCTAATATAGCAGCAGACTACCTGGTAGCTTCAAAAATAAATCTGAAGACACTCTTTCAAGATATTTTTTCCTGTTAAGGCCAACTCTGTTAGTTCTCTTACACATTTATTCTTTTATTTTCAGGAGTGTGTTTTAAGAAAAATTCAGTACTCCCCAGAAAATTCCTTAACAGCTAAAACTGTCAGCATGGGATCTTGTCAACATGTCTAGCTGGAAACAATGAGCTAATATTTTGTTATCACCTTCTTCATTATTCTAGATGAGAATGTTTTGTAACACGTAAGTAATATGAGATGGTGGACATCACAAAGAAAAAGATCTTATAAAAGATTTGTAAACACCTTACATGGATATTGCTTTTCCTGCAATTAAAAGTAAAACAAAACAAAAACAAAAACAAAAAACAGAGACAGACAGAAAGAGAGAGAGAAAGCCCCTACATGGAAAACGTTGCATGGAAACTTCTGTAAAATTAGAGGTATAAACAACTAAGAGAATGATTTATCATTGTTCTTTTTTTGGTCTCCAGAAATCCTGTAGTTTTTGTTTCTTTGTGCTTTTCATGTATTTTTCTGCAAAAAAAAAATTGTTTTGAGTGTAGAATCCACAATTTTTATTCATTTATCTTTGTATATTTTTTATTAGAGTTCAATTTGCTAACATATAGTATAACACCCAGTGCTCATCCCATCAAGTGCCCCCTTCAGTGCCTGTCACCCAGTCACCCCATCCCCCCCACCCACCTCCCCTTCCACTCTCCCTTGTTCATTTCTCAGTTAGGAGTCTCTCATGGTTTGCCACCCTCGCTGATATTTCCCACTCATTTTCTCTCCTTTCCCCTTTATCCCTTTCACTATTTTTTATATTCCCCAAATGAATGAAACATATAATGTTTGTCCTTCTCCGATTGACTTACTTCACTCAGCATAACACCCTCCAGTTCCATCCACATTGAAGCAAATGGTGGGTATTCGTCGTTTCTGATGTCTGAGTAATATTCCATTGTATACATAGACCACATCTTCTCTATCCATTCATCTGTCGATAGACACCGAGGCTCCTTCCACATTTTGGCTATTGTGGACATTGCTGCTGTGAACATTGGGGTGCAGGCGTCCTGCTGTTTCACTGCATCTGTATCATTGGGGTAAATCCCCAGCAGTGCAATTGCTGGTTCGCAGGGCAGGTCTATTTTTAACTCTTTGAGGAACCTCCACACAGTTTTCCAGAGTGGCTGCACCAGTTCACATTCCCACCAATAGTGCAAGAGGGTTCCCCTTTCTCCACATCTTCTCCAACATTTGTTGTTTCCTGTCTTGTTAATTTTTGCCATTCTCACTAGTGTGAGGTGGTATCTCATTGTGGTTTGGATTTGTATTTCCTTGATGGCAAGTGATGCAGAGCATTTTCTCATGTGCTTGTTGTCCATGTGTATGTCTTCTATGGTGAAATTTCTGTTCATGTCTTCTGCCCATTTCATGATTCGATTGTTTGTTTCTTTGCTGTTGAGTTTAATAAGTTCTTTATAGATCTTGGATACTAGCCCTTTTTCTGATATGTCATTTGCAAAAATCTTCTCCCATTCTATAGGTTGTTTTTTAGCTTTGATTGTTTCTTTTGCTGTGCAGAAGCTTTTTATCTTGATAAAGTACCAATAGTTTATTTTTTCTTTTGTTTCCCTTAGCTTCATGGATATATCTTGCAAGAAGTTGCTGTGGCCAAGGTCAAAAAGGGTGTTCTCTATGTTCTCCTCTAGGATTTTTTTTTAAGATTTTATTTATTCATGAGAGACAGAGAGAGAGAGAGAGAGAGAGAGAGAGGCAGAAGGAGAAACAGGCTTCATGCAGGGAGCCCAATGTGGGACTCGATCCTGGGTCTCCAGGATCAGGCCCTGGGCCAAAGGCGGCACTAAACTGGTGAGCCACCTGGACTGCCCCTCCTCTAGGATTTTGATGGACTCTTGTCTCATATTTAGATCTTTCATCCATTTTGAGTTTATCTTTATGTGTGGTGTAAGAGAATGCTCTAGTTTCATTCTTCTGCACGTGGCCGTCCAATTTCCCAGCACCATTTATTGAAGTGACTGTGCTTTTTCCAGTGGATAGTCTTTCTTGATTTATCAAATATTACTTGATCATAGAGCTGAGGGCCCATTTCTGGGTTCTCTATTCTGTTCCATAGATCTATGTGTCTGTTTTTGTGCCAGTACCACACTGTCTTAATGATCACAGCTTTGTAGTACAACCTGAAATCTGGCATTGTGATGCTCCGGCTCTGGTTTTCTTTCTCAATATTCCCCTGGCTATTTGGGGTCTTTTCTGATTCCACACAAATCTTAAGATTATTTTTCCAACTCTCTGAAGAAAGTCCATGGTATTTTGATAGGGATTGCATTGAATGTGTAAATTGCCCTGAGTAGTATAGACATTTTCACAATATTAATTCTTTCAATCCATGAGCATGGAATATTTTCCCATCTCTTTGTGTCTTCCTCAATTTCTTTCAGAAGTGTTCTATAGTTTTTAAGGTATAGATCCTTTACCTCTTTGGTTAGGTTTATTCCTAGGTATCTTATGCTTTTGGGTGCAGTTGTAAATGGGATTGATTCCTTAATTGCTCTCTCTTCAGTCTCATTGTTAGTGTATAAAAATGCCACTGATTTCTGGGCATTGATTTTGTATCCCACCACATCGCTGAATTAGTGTATGAGTTCTAGCAATCTTGGGGTCGAGTCTTTCAGGTTTTCTATGTATAGTATCATGTTATCTGCGAAGAGGGAGCGTTTGACTTCTTTTTTGCCAATTTGAATGCCTTTTATTTCTTTTTGTTGTCTGATTGCTGAGGCTAGCTAGGACTTCTAGTAGTATGTTGAATGGCAGTGGGGAGAGTGGACATCCCTGTCTTGTTCCTGATCTTAGGGGAAAGGCTCCCAGTGCTTCCCCATTGAGAATGATATTTGCTGTGAGCTTTTTGTAGCTGGCTTTTAAGATGCTAGGGAATGTTCCCTCTATCCCTATACTCTGAAGTTTTGATCAGGAATGGATGCTGTATTTTGTCAAATGCTTTCTCTCCATCTATTGAGAGGATTATATGGTTCTTGTTTTTTCTCTTATTGATGTGATCTATCATGTTGATTGTTTTATGAGTGTTGAACGAACTTTGCATCTGGGGATAAATCCCACTTGGTCACAGTGAATAATCTTCTTCACCTACTGTTGGATCCTATTGGCTAGTATCTTCTTGAGAATTTTTGCATCTGTGTTCATCAGGGATATTGGTCTATAACTACCTTCTTGGTGGGGTCTTTGTCTGGTTTTAGAATTAAGGTGATGCTGGCCTCATAAAAGGAGATTGGAAGTATTCCATCCCTCTATATGTTTCGGAACAGCTTTAATAGAATAGGTATTGTTTCTTCTTTAAACGTTTGATAGTTTCCCCTGGGAAGCCACCTGGCCCTGGACTTTTGTGTCTTGGGAGGTTTTCGATGACTGCTTCAATTTCCTCCCTGGTTATTGGCCTGTTTTCTATTTCTTCCTGTTCCAGTTTTGGTAATTTGTGGTTTTCCAGAAATGCATCCATTTCTTCTAGAGTGCCTAACTTGTTGGCATATAGCTGCTCATAATACATTTTTAAAATCATTTGTATTTCTTTGGTATTAGTTGTGATCTCTCCTCTTTCATTCATTATTTTATTAATTTGGGTCTTTTTTATTTTTAATAAGGCTGGCTAATGGTTTATCTGTCTTATTAATTCTTTCAAAGAACCAACTCCTGGTTTTGTTTATCTGTTCTACAGTTCTTCTGGTCTCTATTTCATTGAGTTCTGCTCGAATCTTTATTAACTCTCTTCTTCTGCTTGGTGTAGGTTTTACTTTGCAGTTCTTTCTCCAGTTCCTTTAGGTGCAATGTTACCTTGTGCATTTGAGTTTTTTCCAATTTTTTGAGGGATGCTTGCATTGCGATATATTTTCCTCTTAGGAGTGCTTTTGCTGTATCCCAAATATTTTGAATATTTGTATCTTCATTCTCATTAGTTTCCATGACTCTTTTTAATTCTTCTCTAATTTCCTGGTTAACCCATTCATCTTTTAGCAGCATGCTCTTTAACCTCTGCGTGTTTGAATTTCTTCCAAATTTCTTCTTGTGATTGAAGTCTAGTTTCAAAGCATTGTGGTCTTAAAATATGCAGGGGACAATCCCAATCTTTTGGTATCAGTTGTGACCTGATTTGTGACGAGTATGTGGTCTATTCTGGAGAAAGTTCCATGTGCACTTGAGAAGAATGTGTATTCAGTTGCGTTTAGATGTGAAGTTCTGTAAATATCTGTGAAATCCATCTGATCCAGTGTATCATTTAAAGCTCTTGTTTCTTTGGAGATGTTGTGCTTAGAATATCTGTCATTTGCAGAAAGTGCTGTGTTGAAGTCTCCCAGTATTAGTGTATGATTATCTAAGTATGTCTTTACTTTGGTTATTAATTGATTGATAGACTTGGCATTTCCCACATTAGGGGAATAAATATTCATGATCATTAGGTCTTCTTGTGGGATAGAGCCTTTAAGTATGTAATAGTGGCCCTTTTCATCTCCTACTGTAGTCTTTGGATAAATGTTAATTTATCTCATGTGAATATTGCTACCCCAGCTTTCTTTTTAAAGACGATTTGAATGGCAAATGGTTCTCTAACCTTTCATTTTCAGGCTGGAGGTACCCTTAGGTCTCAAATAGTCTCTTGTAGACAGCAAATAATGGGTCTTGCTTTTAATCCAATCTGAAACCCTGTGTCTTTTGGATGGGATCATTTAGCCCATTCAGGTTCAGAGAATTTAGTGTCATCGTAATACCTATTCAGTCCCTGTTTTTGTGGATTATTTCTTTGGGCTTCCCCTTTCTTTTACAGGGTCCCTCTTAATATTTCTTGCAGAGCTGGTTTGGTGGTCACATATTCTTTCAGTTTCTGCCTATCTTGGAAGCTCTTTATATCTCCTTCTATTCTGAATGAGAGCCTTGCTGGATAGAGTATTCTTGACTGCATTCTCATTTAGGACCCTAAATTCTCATTTAGGATCCTGAATATATCCTGCCAGCCCTTTCTGGTCTGCCAGGTCTCTATGGAGAGGTCTGCTGTTAATCTAATATTTCTCCCCATGTAAGTTAGGGATCTCTTGTGTCTCACTGCTTTCAGGATTTTCTCTTTATCTTTGGAATTTGCAAGTTTCACTATTAAATGTCAAGGTGTTGAACAGTTTTTATGGAATTTGGGGGGGACCTCTCTATCTCCTGGATCTGAATGTTTGTTTCCCTCCCCAAATTAGGGAAGTTCTCAGCTATGATTTGTTCAAATATGTTTTCTGGCCTCTGTCCCTCTCGGCGTTCTCTGGAATTCCAATTATATGTAGATTTTTCCTTCTGAGGCTATCATTTATTTCCCTTAACCTTTCCTATGGTCTTTTACTTGTTGTTCTCTTTTGTCCTCAGCTTCCTTCCTTGCCATCAACTTGTCTTCTATGTCACTCACTCTTTCTTCTACCTCATTAACCCTCATCATTAGGACCTCCAGTTTGGATTGCATCTCATTCAATTGATTTTTAATTTCAGCCTGATTAGATCTAAATCTGCAGTCATGAAGTCTCTTGATTCCTTTATGTTTTCTTCCAGAGCAACCAGTAGCTTTATAATTGTGCTTCTGAATTGGCTTTCTGACATTGAATTGTAATCCATATTCCATAATTCTGTGGCAGAGAGTACTGTTTCTGATTCTTTCTTTTGTGGTGCATTCTTCCTTCTAGTCATTTTGCTCAGTGCAGAGTAGCTGTATGAGCGACCTAAGTCAAGAATATCAACCACGACCTAAGTAAATTTCACCCTAGATGATTCTCACAAGGTCAGAGACCAGAAATTGAAAATGAAGATCAGAATGAAATAAAACAATAGGACCACTAAAGTGAAAAACAAATTTTAAAACAAAGTAGTAAAAAATAAAAGGCCAAGAATCCCAAAGAAGAAGAAAAAAAAAAAAGAAAGAAAGAAAGAAAGAAAGAAAGAAAGAAAGAAAGAAAGAAAAGAGAAAAAAGCAAAAGTAAAGAGAAAAAAAAGAGAAGAAAAAAAGGGAGGTACTGGGAGTTGGTGGTGTTGATGAAGTTGTAGTGGAGGGAGAATATTGTCTACCTGAGGGGTCCTAGAGGGTGATCCTCTTGGTTCTGAGTATATTAAGTTCTGTATGTTAGAAGATGCTCGGTCCCAAATTTTATAAGCTAGAAATACTTGTAGAAAGCCCCAACATTGACCATCCAAACCTTAAATGAGATAACAGAGGGGGGCAGAATGGGAATGAGGAATTTCACAGAAGGAATCAGCATGGTATACCACTTGGTTCTGGGTGCATGCTGGTCGTGTTTTAGAAGGTATTAATGTCTGCCCTTGTGGAACAAAATTAGGCAGAGAAAACAAGAATCACAAAACAAAAAAACAAGGCAAAAAAAAATATCCCAAAATTAAGTTGAGTATGTTGAAGGGAATCTAGAAGTGGGAAATGTATCTAAGACCTATATTGGTAGAAATATGAAAGTCAAAAAGGAAGGAACTTAAATATGAAGAAGTGGTAAAATATTGTAGTTAAGGTGGGAAAAGAAAAAAAAGGAAATTTGCAGTCTGAAATAAAAATGAGTTGTACTGGAAAAAGGAAGAAAAAAAATAGGAGAGGTACCCTCTGGCTCTATATACTATTAATACCTCGACTTCCCCTGGAGCTTTCCAGCACTGCTTAGTCAAGAACTTGCTCTTCCCCTGTCCTTCCAGGAGGTCTCTGGGGGAGGGGCTGCTGTGCTGATGTTCAGGTGTGTGCACCTTGGGAGCTGCCCTGCACCTTGCCAGGTGCTGGCTCAGTGGGAGCTGTTGACTCTGTGAGGCCCCTGTCCCCTGGCGGCCCCACTCGTCCCAGGCACAGGGTGACACAGAAGGAACCACCCCACTGGCAGCGGCCAGATCCCCAGCTCTGGAGTCAGCTCCCGCAGTAATTCCCCACAGCTCTGGGTCAGCAGGGGCCTGGGTGCTCCAGGGGCGGCGGGGGCAGGGGGTGGGGGGCGCTGACCTGCACAGCTCAGGGCGGCAGGAGCGTCCTCGCTGTCTTGTGTCCTCCCCGCCTCCCCTACCTCCCCACTCCCGGGGCAGGAGGATCCTTGCCGTCTGTGCCCTCCTTGCCCCGCACCTTCCCTGCCTCCTGAGGCAGGAGGGTCCTCCCAGCCTCTGCCCTCCCTGTCCTCAGCCCACCCTGGGGGGAAGCTCAGGATCCCAGCTGCCCCCCACACACACCCCACCCCGTGCCCTGGGATCCAGGCCCTGTGCTGCTGAACCCCATCCAGTGCCTCCTTTCCCGGGAGATTGGGGATCAGCCTCCCCAAGGATCAGGGCTCAGCCCCCTCCACCCGGAGCCCCCCCTACCCCAGGGATCGGGGCTCAGCCCCCTCCGCCGGAGCCCCCCACTTCTCCCCGAGGCCCGGGGCCGCGCTCCAGCCCTTCACCGAGACCCCGCGGGGTGCGTGCGCTCCCCCCGGCGCCCTCCTCCCCTGGTGACCCCGGGACTGGAGGCGTCACCCCCTCCTGGGTCCCCCCATCTCCCCGCTGTGCACTTTCCCTCCGGGATGAATCCGGCGGATCGTTAAAGCCCCAGCATCTGGGGGGCTCTCCCGCCCGAGGCTCCCCCCGGCCCGGCTCCTCGGCCCGCCCCCTTGATTGTTTCATTTCTCCTTCTCCGTCCCCGACCTCGTCAGAGGCGAAGGCCCTTCTCACTGCAGCTCCCGGTTCTCTGCTCACCTCCCAGGTGGAGCTTGTGGGTGCTCAGGGGGGTGGAAAGTTGCCCCGGGAGCTGGTGGGGCAGTGGGCTGAGCTTGTCCCGCCTTCCTTTTTCTGCAAAAATTAATACATGCACCCAAAGCCTCAGATAAAATTCCAGAAGAAAATAACCCAAAAGTCTTCTACTCCAATAAAAGTAACGTTAAAGACTACTGATTACTTTGGAGTCCTTTCTACATGCTAGCGTGAGGACACATGATGTGCACCTTCCATCCCTCCAGCCTACTGAAAGCATGCTAAAATATCTGTAGAAGAATGAACTCTGACATTAAGGGCCAAAAATATAAATACTACCGCCTCAAGCTTCACCTGCCTTTGTCTGTGATATTCTCATTTATTTGCCTCATAGGTGGACTCCTCTTTTCTGTGTTTTTCTAATTTTTCAAATTTCCTTGTCTGCTCACCTGCCTCCACAAATCAAGCTGTTTGTTGGACACGTTTGTGTCCAGCAGGAGAAGGTAAAACTGAGGAGTATTTCTGGGGTCCAGATACTTCAGCGGTAATTCACAAGCAATTGCAGAAGCCAACTGGATGCTGTTTGCACTGAAAATTCATCAGCAGTGCCACCTACCTCCGAGTGAGAAGCATCCCTCTCTGTCTTTTTGTGTTACATTTCACCAAGGGCTATCCCACAGCAAGGGGGCCTAGCTACCAACGATTTGTAGCAGTTCTAAACCACAGAGAGATCCATCTCTCAAGAACCTACAAATGTCAAAGAGATGGTGGGTCATGATGAGCTGTGCTGTCAGCAAGATGCTCCCCTCTGAAGTATAGACCCTACTCCAAGGTTCACTCTGTCTACCTGACTCTTTCTATGGTGAGCCTGTTCTCTAGGCACACATGGCAATTTCCAGCCTTGTTTTCTTTTGGATAGCCCTAATATGCCTGACAATCTACCTTTTCAAACATAATTGTAAAGAAAGACACAGTCTAACTTTAACGTCTCACAGAAATGGTTCAAGTACATCTCAATCTCATTGGGATATATCCACTCACACACACACACACACACACACACACACACGTATTAAACTTCATAATTTACATATGATTTATCATTCTTCAAGGCAGATAATTAGCTTTCTAAGAAAACATACCAACAATATTTTGATCGTTGCTTTTTAAATTATCATTAATATTGTTGTTGTTGATTGTGATTAGGAAACCTGCTGAAGCCTGAAATAAAGTAACTAAGAGTTCTACCTACATTCTTATTTGAACACCATATTCTATTTTTCTTATTTGAACACCATAACATGTGACACATATAGTTTACTTATACCCAATTAATGGTGTTATCTTTGTGTATCTTTTTTTTTAATTTATTATACATTCTTAAAAAGTCTGGTAAGACCAAAAAGCTGATAACTCAAGAAACTGGCAACAAAGAGAGACAGAGAAGGAGAAAGAGGGAGAATAATCATTGAGAAAAACATATAGTCCATCATATTTATGAACATATGAAGAACTCTGGCAAATATGGAACAATTATGTTTTGGAAACATGTATATAGTCAGGCAAGCTAGGGAGAGCCCAGTGGAAATGGGGTTTATCTGTCAACTGTCTTTATGAGAAAGGGGGTAGATCTTCTAAAATGCATATACTTGGCAGCCATTTTGCAATTGTTCCCCAAAATTTAGAAGTCCTATCGATGAACTCAAGAGTAATGTTCAATCTCACGGTTTAGAGATTTTTTCCAAAAAGAAAGATTTCCAATTTTTGATGGTAAAAGTATTATAAATCTGATTACACATTTGCCATCATTTACTCAATCATATGTGAATTGCACTGCCCTGATCATTCAGTATACCTAAAATAAATAATACACCATCCTCAACGTTGAACAATACTTTTTCCACATGTGCTATAAAACACACTCTTATTTACACCTGTTTGCCTATACTATGCAAAAATACAGTCCACTTTAAGAGAAGAAGTTTAAGAGATGGTTTTAAGTGTTCACTTTCCATCTTCCATCAAAGTATTCTAAAGGTGTTGCCCTATTAGTATTTTTATAACCCAACAGCCGAAAAGTAAGCTCTTATATCTGCCCAGTTAATAAGGCTCTACAGAAATATATACTATTTCCCCCAATACAATCACAAAAACATATTTATGCAGCGCCGCATTTTAAACCGCCCACGATTGATTTCTCCACAGGGCTTGCTTGTCACAGCGCTTTGTTACCGTACCCACTACAGTACAGTATATCAGACAACTTTGCCTTGCATTGTCAATTAGAGAAAAAAAATAATAATAACCAAAGTAGTTTGCCTTCCAAATTCTTAGCTGCCCCAATGCTGAAAGCCAATGATGTGTAGAAAAGAAAAACCCTCATAACTCCTTGCCTGATAAATGAGTAGGGAGAGTTTGACAGATCAGAACGAGATGAAGCAGCCTAAAACATTTGGCACAATGTGCGTCTGGCATACAGAGACTGCCTGTCAAATGCCTATGACTCCATACAGCAGCTAGGGACCCTATGGAGCAGCAGATGGGCCATTAAGGTAGTATTAATGTAGATGCCATCAGTTTTCAGTTCTGACTGGGACATACTCTTTAGAACTATGAGCAGCTGCTGCCATTTATTGTGACAGCTTCCTGCTAACTTTTGCCAACTGGCACAATCTGACTCTTTGTACCTGAGCTATTAAATGTGTGACTTCCACCATTTTATTCCTCCAGAGAACGCTTTTAATAATCCTCTAAAGAAGGAATGAAGCATTTATCACCAAAGTGAATATACATACCATGCCGTTCTATTGTACCAGACTCCTGCCCAGTGTACTTTATAGACCTTATATTAATACATTCTTATTAAAACTAAGCATAGATCTTTTCATATATATGGAAATGCTAAATTGAAAATGATCACTCATACTTAAGCCTAAATCTTTCATGTAATATTGATGCACTTAACTATTAAGTAACTGGAACCTTTTATCTTTTGAAATATTATTTCCCCGATGAGCAAATGTTTCAAAAAGTCACGTGAAATGCAGTAGTAATAAATTAACAAACCAAAAGTAAGTGATTTCATGGCTCTCTAAATATAGGTAAATATTTTCATCTCCAAACGTTCAGACACACCTGGTGGTTTGCTAAATATGTGTACAGAAATTTTAGGTGTATGAATAGATTTAAAAGCTCTATATCTGAATAATGTCCTTACTAGAGATCATGAAGAATGCACTACAAACGATGGTAATTGTGTATTTATCACCTGCAGAATAATTTCCACAGAATATGCAACCAAACTATTGGCAGAAGCAGTACTCTGCTGCCTTCTTTTCATCCAGCTAGACTTCTAGGGATACATTGCATCATTTTTTATTATGTCGAACAAGAAAGCTCACAGTACAGCACAGCATACGGTTTGTCAGACAATAAAAACTGCAGCAAGTCATTATAAAAATGGCTGGCAGACATATTCATTATGCTGAGCTAACGTCTTTTCTGCATCAAATATCTCTACAATCTGACCAATAATCTATGTATGAGATTTCTAAACATATCTTACCCTCTCAATACTATATTTCATCGGAAGGTCTGTCTGTGCATTTATCCGTGCGTGCACACACACACAAACACACACACACACACCCCAATACACAAATAGTAGATCTTAAGGCCATTAAAATTCCAAAGTTCACTTCCTGTAATAATGAGCATACATCTACCAGAATGCATAATAGAGGAAAGTTGCAGAGCTTTTGACATTGATCACACAGCATTTGAGATGCTTTTATGATACACGAAAGAAAAAGTGTAGAAATAATGTTTAAGATGTCCCATGTTACATGTAAAGGAAACATGTGAAATAACGATGGTGCGAATAGACTAAAGAATAGTAAATAGCATCTCGACGTCAAGGCACTCTCAGTGACTCCCACGAATACATCCATGAACCAATCTATGACATTTGTCAGAATTTTAGAAGCTCCTTTTTAGTATCTGTGTGCACGTATGTGTGTGTGGATTTATAGGTGTTGACTTGCCTTTGCATATTATTTCTAAAGGAATTGCAAGGTCTTTACTTTCAGGAAACTCCAAAGAATGAACCATGATAACATGGAAATGGACCTAAAGAACGTGAGTGTGATTTTCAAGAATGCAAATGCAGGGATCCCTGGGTGGCGCAGCGGTTTGGCGCCTGCCTTTGGCCCGGGGCGCGATCCTGGAGACCCGGGATCGAATCCCACGTCGGGCTCCCGGTGCATGGAGCCTGCTTCTCCCTCTGCCTGTGTCTCTGCCGCTCTCTCTCTCTCTCTCTCTGTGACTATCATAAGTAAATAAAAATTAAAAAAAAAACCCTAAAAGAAAAAAAAGAATGCAAACGCAAACACACACATTCACACACAAAACAAAAACACCACACTAAAATTATTATGTTAAAACCTAACTATAAGAGCCTAACTATAAGAGACATGCTAAAATTTTGATTTATTAGTTAATTCTAGTAGTTATGTTGATCTATTTTAATTACATGGTTTATTATGGTTGTTATTGTTGTTTTAACATTTCAGCCTTCACATAGTATTATTCACATTATTCACACTTCACATAGTATTCTTTTTCACTTCACCAAAGAGCACTGAAATCATAATACCATATGAACTTGTTTTGAAGGTTTAAATAGTAGTGGTCATAAGTGAATTTTTTTTACAGTAGCTATCTCATACAAAGCTAAGTTAACAAAAAGGAATCGTCAAAAATCGGCAAAATCTAAAATGATTTTTGAAACTTCTCCAGTGCTTACTTTGACTTGGTATCAAATTAAAGATGCCATTCTATTGCCACTCTGATGTCATTTTGAAAATAACCTAATAATGCACCTGAAAAAATTTAATGTAAAAACATGAGCATTGTTCACATGTAGCACCTGTAGCAGTGTTTCCTTGGAAGAGCATTTACTTGGGCTTCCTCAAGGAAGGAGGACTGTCTTTCTTCATGGGCAAACCAAGGTCCAAGAGATGAAACTTCCAGAGTGTCTCTATTGGACAAAAACAAATAAATCCATTTAAAAAAAAAAGAGTCTGGAGATCAATTCTTTTTAGAGGAATTGAGAGTTTTACAATACCATGCTACTATATAGTAAATCTAGAACTGATACCTGAGAATTATAGTACACATACATTTGCAAAGACACTGAATTCAAAAAGAGCTACACAAAGTTGACATTATTAGTCTTACTTTATCGAGTGGTGATTTTGTATTTTTAAAGATGTGTTTTAGATATGTTATTTTCAAGGAAAAATCTAAGTAAAATATTCTTACGAAAACCAAAGGACAGAAACTTTTCTCTTCCAATAAGTTATTAAATAGTTACTTATAAAATATAATTCTAAATAATACAATGGTGTCTTGATAAGAAATATTAGTTTTGTGACCAGGGCTAGAAAGTATGCCGGCTTTTTTCGAGACTCATGATTTAAAGTGTTTACTGAAGAGCTTAGAATAAGGAACTTTACCTTTCAGCATCTATCTGCAGGGATAGTTTTGTAAAGCTCTGCAGCATCCTGTGCAGTAGTGCTGTAAAATCAATGAATATATGTAATGTCAAGGATATTTATCTATTATGTTTTTCAAACACAGAGGTAGTGAAAATGTTTTACTAAAAATCTATGCACAGAATCTACAATCTTCAAACCTCGGAGGCATCTTCCCGTAGAGGAACCACTTGTATTTCTAATCTGGTTCAAACTGCTATTGTCACTATTATTTCCATAGAAATATTTCACTGAACTATGAAAAGCATGTAAAGAGGTAAAATCTAAAAGCCCTAAAGAGAGAATATACTTGAAGATTTATCATTTTTAATAAAAATAAATGAATCTCTATTGTGACTTTTTTAAAGTTAGCAGAGAAGGACTGGAAATCAATAGTCTTGAAATAAATGAAATCAGCCCCTCTTATGTTTTTGTTTTATAATCTACAGGAACAGGAAAACTCCATTGCCCATCCTAAATGTTGGTAATACATTAAGATCATGTGGTATTTGAATATAACATGTGACACCCTAAGGGTCAATAATATTTCAAGGACCAAAATTATAAAATATATCCACAACCCTACTCAATCCACACATAGGTACTGTTGGTTTTTTTTAACTGCCAAAAGATACTTTTTTAAAAAAACTGCATCTTTTTATCAGTGTGCATATTTTATAAATTTCACAAGTATATCAATTTCTTCCGTGATTCAGTTAAAGTAAACAGAAATAATTAGAATGGTGACAACTGAATTATTAGAAATTTATTTAGCAAGAACAGTACACTCTAAGTACAAAAGGTTCCATGGGTAGTGAGTTCTCAGAAAATTAATAATGTTACAATGGTTGTTTTTTTCTTTGCCTTTTAACCTTCACAGAAATAGTTTTTCTAGAAAAATGTTATTAAAAACGTACAAGAACCTTAGGTTAAAGACAAATTACACTCATATGCATGTCTTTACTTAGCTCTTCACTCTTTTCTGATAAGGACAAAAGTAAAAAAAAAAATCTCAAATACCAACAAAAGAATTTAAGTTATGATATTATTTTCCCTCAAATTCAACAACTGAACTGGACTTTGAGTGGTTCTCCTTCTTCACAACAACCACCGGGCATATGTAAGCACAAATACAGAAAAGGGGAATAAAATTTGAGATTTGCCCCAATCGTCTTTCACCAAATTCTTTCCCCACTTTTTCAAAATTCTGCTTATATCATACTTTCCCTTGAAATCTTTACAAAACCTCTTAATTAGTCTTCATTCAATTTACAACTCAATCATGTAGAGAAAAAAATTCCTTACTTAGCCTAGGACCACACTAGTCTTCCTCCAAATCCCAAGTTTGTGGTTATCAGGAAAAATAAGCAAGCAGCCACAAAATTAAAAGGCTGTATAAATACAAAGAACAAATTGATGGTTGCCATTGTGGTGCAGGTGGGGAGATGAGCAAAATGGGTGAAGCTGAATGGGAGATACATGCCTCCAGTCACGTATTGAGTAAGTCACAGGAATAAAAAGCACCACATAGGGAATACAGTCAATGACACTGTAATAGAAACATATGGTGACAGATACAGCTACACCTGTGGTGAGCACAGCACAATGGATAAACTTGTGGAATCACTATGTTATACACTGGAAACTAATGTAACATTGTGTGTCAACTATACTTAAATAAAATAAGTTAGTTAAAAAATAAAAGGTGTTATTTAAAAAAAAGAAATATGGAAGCCCTGGTGGCTCAGCAGTTTAGCGCCACCTTCAGCCCAGGGCGAGACCGGGGATCAAGTCTCAGGTCAGGCTCTCTGCATGGAGCCTGCTTCTCCCCTATCTCTGCCTCTCTCTCAATCTCTCTCTCTCTCTCTCCGTCTCTCTCTCTCTCTCTCATACATAAAAACTTTAAAAAAATAAAAAATAAAAAGAAATAAAAAGTCTGATTTTTTAAAATATATTTTATTTATTTTATTCATGAGAGACACAGAGAGGCAGAGACATTGGCAGAGGGAAAAGCAGGCTCCCAGTGGAGAGTCTGTTATAGGACTCAATCCTGGGACTCCAGGAATACGCCCTGAGCCGAAGGCAGATGCTCAATGACTGAGCTATCCAGGCGCCCCAAAAAGGGCTGATTTTTAAAGCCTAAACTAAGTAATGATTTAAATTGCCTGTTTAAGAAGTATTTATTGCCTGGAATTAGAGTTCTCAGTTTCTCAGCCTCTCAATTCCATGTTTTTCTTTGTAAGATGAAGTCCAGATGCAGCAAAAGAGTCTGGGACCTAATGGAAGAAGAGAAGGATTGGACACTTAGGGGAAAAGTCCCCCCACACCTCCAGGCCCTAAAATTATATAAGTGCTGCCTTCCCAGCAGCCTCTTCTAGAAGAGGAGGATTCTGATGGTGTAATCTAATCTGACCTCTTAGTCTCCTTCCAAAGGGACAACATTCACGTACTATTGGGCTTCATCTAGGCTCATGCTGGTGGTACAAGAATTCTTTCATTTAATCTTGGACAATCTAATCTGTAGTGATCCCACAGCAAAGTCCTTCTGGTGATCCCCTGTATTAGTCAGGTTTCTCCTGTGATAATGTTGCATATAAAAGTCCTCTCCCACATTTCAGTGTCCTACGAAAACAAACATTTATTTTTCTTGCTCAGAGGTTCATGGTTCATGGTTTGGTGCAGTTGGCTCTGCTTTAGGTTACAGACCTGGTTCAGATTTTTTTCATGGTTTTTCTTTGTCTTTTGAGAATTAGTCGCTATCAGAGTAGGATCCTTCCATGATGGATAGCAGAAGAGCAAGAGGGGCTAACCGAAACAAGCAATGCTTATTAAGACAGGGGCCCCTGAGGTGGTTCAACTGGTTGAGCATCTGACTTGGTTTTGGCTCAGGTCGTAATCTCCAAGTCCTGGAATCCAATCCCACATAGGGCTCTGTGATTGACAGGGAATCTCCTCGAGGATTCTCTCTAGGATTCTCCCTCCCTCCCTCTTTGCCCCTCTTCTTGCTCTCCCTCTCTCTTTCTCTCTCAAATAAATAAATACATTTTTTAAAAATTCTGGATCATAAATAACCCATTGTCACTTCTTCCCAGAGTCCACTGGCTAAAAATCATATGGCCAAGGCAAAATCATTGGAGTGTGGGTGTGCATAATCCATATACTAGTGTCAGAAGCACTGACAATTTAGATCACAGAAAGCAAATACATACTTCTATGACAGTAGCTAGTGAGATAATATGGAGAACAATTCAATTCACCATACCTCCTCTGGAAAACTCTCAAGGCTGATTGTCATCTGGTTCTTGGTCTTATCTCTGTTCCACTAGCTAAGCTCAGGTCTTCTTGTTTACCTGGCCAACAGCTGCTATGTTGATGTTACTCAGCCCCTGCCCTCTCCACACATCCATTGAACACTACTTTCTTCCTCTCTAAATCTGAGACAAGACACATTTTGACTGATTCTATTTTCTTTTTGTTTGTTCACAGTTTCTAATAATGCCACACTCGACTTTTTCTTTGTTACACCAAATTCCCGGGAAACACTAAATGGTAGACAGGATATTTTTTTTTATATATTAGTAGAACTCCATGACACAGATCCTAAGGATCAAATATTACATTAAAAAATGAGAGAATTTAGAAAATTTTCCCTCAAGACAATTGCCTTGATTGCAGAGCTAGTGACTGGATCTGTAATCCTATTTTTAAATATCAGAAGCTAAATATCTACTAAGTTTTTCTCATTACATTTCCTTATAGCACATACTTATCTGGACAATTGATGGCCAGGGAGAAGGTTGTGTTTTCTAGGAAGCAAAAGATTAAAAAAGCACATTAAATTTTCATATTGACATTATATTTATGTAGAAGGTTAATTTTCCTTTTAGTTTTCAAGTGTCAACTCCTTGAGCATAGAATAATTGTACAGAGGTTTTCTCCATGGAAATAATTAGAATAATAATTAGAGAGAAAAACCATTAAATGATATAAGTAAGACAATAAAAATTATTGTTTGGAAGTTGATTGCTGGTAAAGAAATAGTGTTGCAATAGCACTTTCACCCTAATGCTATAATGAGGTATACAAGAAGAATAAGGATTAGAGTGGAGAGAAATGATTCTAGGAGCCCAGCAAAGCCAATAAGGAGGGAAGAACAGAATCATCATGCTCAGAGAAGATGTATTTTAAAAACTGAAAAAAAAAACACTTAATCTATATTTATTACGATACATTTACATATATTTTTAAAGAGATAGGATAGTGGAAATACACTATTTGATACTGCAATGTTGAATACATGTCATTAGACATTTGTCCAAACCCACAGAATGTACACCACCAAGAAAGAATGCTAATGTAAACTATGGAATTGGGGCAATAACAATATATTGATGTAGGTTCAGCAATTGTACCAAATGTAGCACTCTCTTCTAAAAAATAAAAAGTCTTAGAGAGAGAGAGAAGTAAAAAATACATACATATATACATACATACATACATACATACATACATACATACATAAAAATCAGCCCTACTCATCAGTCCAAGAATCTATAAATGATAGGTTGTGTTTTGCATTCCTCAACATTAAAAAATTCAGGCCTGTTTTGAAGGGAGATGATTATGAAGAGATCTTATAGAACACATCCAATTTCTTGGTTATAAAAAGTATTATTCTGGGAAGCATTACCAGAAGAGAACAGCCTGATCTGGTTTATGACAATATGCATGAGTAAAGTCCAAGGTAATGTTGTTAGGAGAATGATTTTTTTAGAGTTTATTTCATTTCAGAGAGGATGAGAGAGAGCATGCATGAGTGGGTGGAGGGGCTGAGGGAGAAGGAGAGGGAGAGAGGCAGACTCCACACTGAGCATAGAGCCCAGTGTAGGGTTCAATCCCAGGCCCTTGAGATCATGACCTGAGATAAAAATCAAGAGTCACACACCTAACTGACTGAGGTACCCAGGCACCTCCAGGGGGAGAATACTTTTTTAAAATACACCTGCTGGAATATCCAAAACATTTCATTTTGTTCCCTTCTAATTGGTAGGACTTAATTTTATTCAGAATATTGGTATTGTAACTCAGTCTACTTTCATTTCTACTTCTATTGAAGGTTAGAGTTTAATATGTATACTGTGTATAATGTGATGCCGGTAATAATTTACCAATGTTTATTGATGACAATTATCTTTCATTATAATGATCAATACAAAAGAAAGTATTGTAAATTAGGTATATATATTACTGATTTTCCCAACACAGAATTAAATTTCTTATACTTTTTATCCAATGCTCTCCTTTTAGAGGCAAGGAGACAGCAGTATTTCCAACAGACCACAGGCCATCCCATCATACCTGTGATATGCTTGCTGGCAAAAGATATTTCCTCAAATAAGCAACACATTTTGTTTTTAAAAAGGATTACTTTGAAATACTCAAAAATACATGTGACATTAAAATATGAGTATAATTTAAATTTGTTTTATATTTTAAATGAATCCAAGTATTTTTCAAAAGTTATTTTTAATACTTCAAAAGTCTTTTTGGCACTTAGTTCATACTGGTGACATTTAATTATAGATAAAAAAATGTTCTGTAAAAAAAAGACAAAAACATATGTACAAAGACAGCAATCTATTTTAAAATCTTTTATTTTTGTTGCTTTTTTCCCCAATAATTAAAATGTTACTCTTACCTCTGATATCTATTTGAGTGGTGTATGCTCCGAAAAATTCTTCAGAATTATAGCCGGCAAAAACAACCGGATGCATATCTCTAGAAAGTGATGTCTTTAATAACAGATTTGTTCTCCGTGGAGAAAAGTTTCCTAAATTCTAGGATTTTTTTTCTCTCCTCCAGCTTGTGAACTCTTAATACATACTGGAAATTTATTCTAGACCCCTTTTGGTTTTACTGGGGTTATATCACTCATCTGCCAATTCACTAATAAAGAAAAAAATCCTGCCTTATTGAGCACTTGTTATATGCTAGATACTCTGTCAAATGCTTAACATGGATGGCTCATCTATTTTAATTCTTATAAAGGCCTTATGAATAGGAAACCAAAAAAGTAGAGAGACTGATTATGTTACAAGAGATTCAGTAAATTATTATACCATTTGAACTGTATTCTTTAAAAATGCCTTGGTGTTGTTTAAAAGCCAACGTGACAGTGGTGAAGAAGTGGAAATGTCAGGAGGGAGGAAAGAGGAAAGGCACTAAAAAGATGAGAATGCTAGTGTCAGAAAGTATCCGAAAAGGAATGTGGCCTTTGTGGGGAAGATTTTCTGCCTGCCTACTGCTCGAGAACATTGAGTGGTATTGCTCACAGATAGGAATTTCAACAGTGTTATCTAGATGTCCTTCCATAAAGGCATTACATATTTTATGCATAATATGCTTTCTCCATTTTGTAACATGTGTGTGTGATAAGAAAGTAAAAGACCACAATATTTTCACTCTCCTCATCAGAAGTTCAATGAGATAGAATTGTACTATTGATGGAAACGCAGGGCGTCCACACTGCTTTAAGTCAAAAACAAAATATGGAATTTGGGCTTATATATGTCAAAACCCCATCCATCCTCATGCCCTTTCAGACAGTAGTAAAGTTTCTCAAAATCTAAAATAACAAAGTGATACCAAAATCCGACAAAATTTTACATACAAAAGTATTTAGTATATTTTTATACAGAACAGTATATATATATACATATATATACATATATGAAAAGTACACATACATAAAGATATTTTAGAGTCTTAAGGAATTTACATGGAATCATATAACATTATATAAAAAGCATAAGATTAATATTGTATAAAAATTGAGAAGGTTATGATTACATAAAACAGAAACATAAGATAAGGGACCTCATCCTACATCTTTGAGGGGTTATCTCTAAGTAATGGGATTGTGTTTGTTATTTTCTCCTGTATTTTTCTGTTTACTTATTTTTTGTATTTTCAACAATGAGAAGTTGCTACCTTTGTTTTCAAAAGTTACACTTAAAATTATAAAAAAAAATTATCTTGCTGTCCCGTGTACCCTTTATGAAACTAGACAATTTTTTGAATAAAAGCAAAATAATTCACCATTTTAAGAGGTTAGATCTTTTAGAATTTTTTTCACAAATTAATTGCTAATGTCAATGATACTTTTGCAGATTGGATTCTACTTTTTTGGGGGGGGATTCTACTTTAACAAATTTCAAAATCATTTAATAAAAATAAATCTTAGTAATTGACTTTATTTAACACACAGGAAATGACTTATTTGGAAGAGTATTAGAGAAGAATAAATATTATTGGAATATACTTAAGTATTTATCGTAAGTCAAAGAATATTTTAGGTACACTTCAAAAGTCTACCAAAAATGTATAATAATACATGTCTGAGACCTAGCTTTACTAAGTGCTCTTTTTTACCATTATAGAAAAGTCCACTAGAAGACTTTTGGCTGATTTTGAATACTGGATACTTCTTAAACCTTGAGTCTTAAGAAAGGAGTCTGTGAAGTACCAGGTTTTGAAGTTGAATGTTGGACTTATGTTGCCTTATCTTTATACAGTGTGTTATGTTTTCAGTGATCTTCTACATTCAATTTCTACTATATTTACACTGCTACTTTGAGGTATATAGGCCAAATAGTAAATACAATTTGAAGAGTCTTGTGGCTTCCCCATAGCCCATTGGCCCAAATCTATGAACAGAGGCCAGATCTTATAGTCCTGTGTCTTTTTAATACAATGTCCTTTTTCCTTCTAAAGGTAGTTCTAATAACCAGGTAGGATAGGAATGCTGGGCAATAGGATCTCATTGCACAAATCAAATTATGCTAGATAAGTGACCTTCTTTGTCTAAACAGGGGGCAGAAGATTAAGACTGGAATTTATATGCATATGAACTTGTCAGTTGACTATTTCCTTCTAGTTCCTATCTCAGATCATATGGTACTCATCTGCTATTATAGTGCAAGATGCCTAGAATGTGTCCCTCAATTGTTTCTAGAGTGCAGAAATTAATAATTTTCTTGTCATTAGACAGCTATAAAAAAAAAAAAACATTAACAAACATTTTGCCTCAGAACTCTCAATCAACTTTTTACTCAGCCACTTTCAACATTCGGATTCATTAAGATAGTCTAAAAGGAGT
Organism: Canis lupus baileyi; assembly: GCF_048164855.1. NCBI lineage: Eukaryota > Metazoa > Chordata > Mammalia > Carnivora > Canidae > Canis > Canis lupus. The sequence goes on from NC_132839.1 coordinate 18,337,577, forward strand.
GGGCAGGGTACCGTGTGTTCTGAAATCTGTTCCTGGCTGGATGGAAAATGCATATTGTATTCATAAAGAAGGATGCTCAGGTTATTTTAGTCAGAGTAGCCAGTCTCCTTCCAGCTGTGAAATAACAGGTTTAAGTTTTGTTTTGTTTGTGACCATTAAAACATTTCAATGAAATAACCATCACAAATGTTGTTGAGTAAAGTAAAGTGAGCCACTGACAAAGCAGACACAAAACAATGTTGCTTTTGAAGCTTGCTGACAAGTAGGAGATGTCAGTCTTTGTAAGTATAGGACTTCATGGATCAGTTAATAAATTTCCAAATGCTTATGACTCCAGTGATTAGGCATTAGGGCTAATTACTCTAAGTATTTTTTCTTCAAGACCTACTTCCTACTTTTAGTCATTCAAATGAAACAATTAGACTCACCAAGAGAAATGGATAATGTCTTTTCAAACCATATTTCCCATAACACTTGGTTTCCTGCAGCAAATCATTAAATAGTCAACAGATGCAATGAGTTTTCAGTCTAAACTTCAAGCAATTATTTTGAAGGGCAAAAGTGGCTTTTTTCCCCTTTAGTACCAAATATCTTCTCCTGCCCCCAATTAAACAGACAGGTTATTAAAGAAATTGCTTTACTTCTATGCAACTTGCATACTACTTTCCATTTCAACATACTTGAGAGTCGATATCAAATGCCATGAAAGGTCTTGGGGCAAGGAAGAGAAGAGATTTAAAGTTCACTTTGTGAAAAGGAAATGACTGATTGTTGATATATGCTGTAAAGGAACCATTCCTGTTAATAGGGTGAGCACTTAACAATTATATCACCTAGGAAACTATATGCTCCAGAGTTGACAAATTATTGGGAGCCCCCTTCCCCCAACTGCCTTTTGTTTCAGCCCCAAAATATAAAGCAAGTATACTTTAGTGACATGATTTTTTTTCTGGCACCTTTCCATAGCCAATTCCATTCATGCAGAAAAAGGATGAAATTCCATCATTCGAGCATGACATCTCAAAATTCAAACTTAATGAGAGCTTTGGCAGCTTCTGTCGAAGGCAGACAGTGATTAACAAAACACTTCAGAGTACAAGGCACAGCAGTGCTCAAAGAAAACAGTGATGATCTCCACTTAATTGTAGAAAAGCCCAAAGCATCTGCCAGCCGAGGAGAGCTGGAGCCATAAGGAGCTATTGCTCAGATAGGCTGTCATCTCCAGAGATCAACAACCATATGCTCAGCTCAAGCACAAACTCCAAAGAAGTTAATTTTCTGACAAAATACAGGGATAAATATGACATTCAAACAAGTGTGCTCACCCATCCTGAACACACGTTCATCTGCACGCATCAGATTTATGCATCGTTTAAACACAAGCAAATATAATTTGTTTGGAACACAAACATTGCTGCATGAGTACAGGTATAATTAATCTTTGTCTGCTCCACAGGTTCTTGTGTTCTACTGGTTAACCACGCTTTCAACAAACTTTTGATGAATGGAAAAGTCACTTGTTGCTTCATACCTAAACATATACCACGTTCATTCAAGCTCTTGAAATTAATGCAAATTATTTAATTCAAGATGAAAAAAATAAACCATATTATAGCTATGATTTGAAGTATGTATTTATATGTGTGTACATACCTATGTATATACGTGTGTGTGTTATTTATACACATACACAGAGATCTATCTTCTTGTCTATCTGTCCATCCGTCCGTTTGTCTGTCTTTTTCTCTCTGAAAGCAAAGCTGAGATCTTGACCAAACGTTTCTGGGATATAGGCCTGCAAACAAAAGCCAAGTTTTCCACCTGAGAGGTAGACATTTCTCAGGATGAAGTCACCAGAAAAACTGCTTGTTGGTACCTGTGGTCATGATGTGTTCTCATTGAAAATAATACAAAGTAAAACACAAGAGAACAAGAAATAGATACTGAACATAAGAGCTGCAAAAAGTAAAAAGATAAGAGGTTGCATTCTAAAAATGAAAATATGGGGCAGCCCCAGTGGCTCAGGGGTTTGGTGCCACCTTTGGCCCAGGGCGTGATCCTGGAGACCCGGGATCGAGTCCCACGTCGGGGTCCCTGCATGGAGCCTGTTTCTCCCTCTGCCTGTGTCTCTGCCTCTCTCTCTCTCTCTCTCTCTGTGTCTCTCATGAATAAATAAATAAAAATAAATAAAAATGAAAATATAAAGAATAGAAAGAGAAATCCCCCACATTCTCCCATTATTTAGAAGTGGAGATTCCTCTTTGAGGTAATACCTCCTGGAAAAATGCAACATGTGGCATCAGATGGAATAGTGTCGGCAGACTATCAACTGTGCATGTCTTAAAAACAGGTGTTTGATTTAACATTTGCACACTAGCCAAACAGTAGTTAATGTTTCAGAGGTGAAAACTACAGTCCTTAAAGAAACTAAAGGGAAGCATCTGCTGGAAAAGTGCTTCAGTAGCAAACCTAAATCCTGTTTTTAAAAAACTTCTAATGTCCTTCACAAAAAAAGAATTCGATTTCTCTTTTGCCTGTGTCATCAGTATCTTCCAAGGTTTCACAAGAAAGCTTAAGCATTGGCTTATTTCTAGTTGTTGCCACTCTCCACATGTTGAGATTACAGTGGAAAATGTCACACTGTCACGTCTATGTATAAGCTTTGTCAGAGTCTGAGTTAACTTGCTCTCTTCTAAATTTGTAATTATGATATTGTCATGGGTTCATCATTTGGAAATATGTATTTTTAAATTTTCTTCAATTATAGAAGCATTTTGTTTATAATAGATAATTTGTAAAATACAGGCAAGTGCAAAGAGGAAAGGGCAAATCATCTTTAAAGCCATAATTAGTAAAAATTTAAAAAGCCCTCAAAATTAGTTAATTTTGATAAAATTTTCTTATATACATAATAGTCATACCACTGAACTCATATTAAAAAGTTTATTTTTTTATTTTCCCTCCTTATGCTGTACTCTCTATTTTATGCATATTCATATCACCATACGGATTTGAAAACATTCTTAAATTGCTGATTAACATTCCATTTCATAAATGGACTTATTTTACCATGATTTATTTAACCATACCCCTATTTGAAGCTTTTCTAATTTTTCACCATTATAAATAGCACTCTAATGAAATTAATTCTTAAATTATTTCAACTGGAGTTTCTAGATCAATTGATATGATTATTTTTAAGACTCTTGATATGTGTTACTAAATTTTCCTCAAGAATGTTAATATAAAACCTTACTGACTATACATGAAGATTACATTAAATGGCATCTTCATTAATAGGTATTAATGCAGGTAATATTTTAATTAAACCTATGATTTAATTAAAAAGTGTTTGCTATCTGGAGAACAAAGTAAAATAGGGACAAAGTTGATTAAAACACTTCCAAATTGGGGCATCTGGGCACCCAACTCTTGATTTCGGCTCAGGTCATGATCTCAGAGTCATGGGATCAGAACCTCAACCAGGTTCCATGCTCAGTGGTAAGTCTACTTGGTATTCTTTCTCTCTCTCTCTCTCTCTCTCTCTCTCCTAAATAAATAAATAAATAAATATTTAAAAATAAAGAAATGATTAGTTAAAAAATAAAACACTTCCAAATTAAGATGGTTTAGACAGAAGAAATATTCATTAGTAGATTTTAATTAGAAATCTGTAAGAAGGGTTACCTGGGTGGCTCAGTCATGATCTCAGGGTTCTAGGATCGAGACCCTTGTCTGGCTTCCTACTCAGTGGAGAAGGAAGTGTTTCTCCCTCTTCCTCTACTCTTTCCCTCCCCCTGCTCATGCTCTAATAAGTAAAATCTTTTTTTAAAAAAAACTATAAAAATATTCATAATTCATAATTATTCATAATTCATGTTACTTGTAATATTTATGTTATAGATTTGGGATAAAAATACACTTTTTAATCTACAAATGTGACAATGAGGGAAGTAAATGAAAGTTTATTCATGAAAAAAAAAAACAGAAAAGGTAATGCAAAATAGTCCAGAGACAATCTAGTAAAAGAAACAGTCTTGACCCCTAAGTATAGTTTATCTTTAGGTCAAAAATATATACTGATTTAGATTTTTATACACTCTTTCAAGTCTATATTCAAGCATACACATACCTCTCTCGAATAACTGCATGAACACTCTGAACCCTTGATCTTTTCCATCAAAGTTTGTAACATAAATGGCCAGAATCCTACTGCTTCTAGTTCCTCACTGTCCTCAGCCTACTTAGCTGATTTGACTTCCATGCCCACTATTTCACAGAAAACACCTTTCAAGGAAATCATTATTTTTCTTGTTGAATGTCTTTGGTTCATTTCTTGCTTTCTCTCTCTTTTCTTTGGATTTTCTTCTTGAAATCATTTTCTAATATACATTCTCCCCTCTCCATTTGTCCTTAGTCTTCCTTCCTCTAAAAAGACCTCTTCCCTTTCTCCATCTACAATCAAACTGTTTCTTTAAGAAATAAAATCAACATCTTCTGCAAACAGCTTTCTCTGATGGTTCCAACTCTAAAGAATTCATGGCACACGTTTGGCATTGATAACATATCACCCACTAGTACTGTTTTATGAATATGTCTTAAGTCTCACAATAAATTTTAAACTGGTTGACAGGAGAGTGCCTGCAGATCTTGTATTTATACATTTCTTTGCCTATTAATTTGTCCGTGTTAAAGTCATACTATTGATAGAGTCCAATTATTTTATGAGGCCTACATGACTCCAGTATCTCTGATAGTCTGTAATAAAAACTGTCTCCTCAGCAGCCGTTCTTCATCCTTTCCATGCCATGTGATACTTGTTCTATCATTCTGACATTGCTGTGAGCCTTCTCCTGTGAAGGCTCCTGTGAAACAATGAGTTTTAAAATTCTAACTTAGGGTCCAGAATATTGTAAATTCTCAGTACAGTGTTTCTGGAATCTCTTTCTTGCTTCTGTTCTCGGTCCTTATTATTCTATTCTCTGTGGAAAATTGCCATTTCTTGGCTTCCAAGTATCTGACTTATCTTCCTGTTTGTGGGAATCGCTCCCACATTGTGCTATACAGCCAGTTCTGTTCTAATGTAACATGTGTATTTGTGAAAATTGCCATGCTACGCAAAATTGTACAATAAAATCACCAGGCTTATGAGAAAAATAGAGCTGGGGCACAACTTCATCAGTGACACATTTTATCAAAAATTTTTTTGGTAATAAGTACATAAGACTTTTGAAAAAAAATAAAACTAAACACCACAGTAGCAGAATTTTACATATGTCAGATGGTTAAGAAATACATAAATACAGGATGCCTGGGTGGCTCAGCAGTTTGGCGCCTGCCTTTGGCCCAGGGCGTGATCCTGGAGTGCTGGGATCGAGTCCCACATCGGGCTCCCTGCATGGAGCCTGCTTCTCCCCCTGCCTGTGTCTCTGCTTCTCTCTCTGTATCTCTCAGGAATAAATAAATAAAATCTTTGAAAAAAGGAAATACATAAATACTGTAACAAATATGGTACTTTACCTTAGTAAACACCTGAGGTTTCCTTATGAGTGGTGGTAGGTAGTCAGTGTGAATTAATGTGAAGTGGTGGAAGAGTTATCTGAAGTGGGATCTAACACTGTTACATCAGATGTGGATGGGCGTGGTTTGTAGTGTGATTGTGGCAGGGTGGGTATGTTTTGTGCATACCTAAAGGGCCCAGTTGAGCTGAGTATAGTTTTCTGCAGTCTCCTAGTCTTTCTCACAATCATTATAATAGAGACATTGTGTCCCTATAATTGTCTCCCAATATATAAATTGAAATTTGTGTTTTCAAAGTGTTAGATCAGAACTGCATGCATATGCCACATTAAGATGTGCTTTCTATCCCAAATACTTGATGTCCTGCACACTGACAGCTTTGTGTGAAACTCAGAACAAGAACAGCATCTTCAAATGTTTCAGTTTCAAAACAAGTGGTTCTGTCATTAGGTCCTTATGAATGGGTGGGTCCATTGGCACTCTCCATACTGCAGGTGGGTTGGGCTGCTGTCTAAGACTTGTTACATACAAAAGAGAGTCATATCACTCTCATAGGGTTTATAGTAAAATTGTGTCTTCTCCTGAATATATCTGTTCTCTTTTTTAGAAATAGCTCTTGACTTTTTCCATACTTCACTGTCAAACAACAGCTAACCATGTGCCCTGACCTGCTCAGTGTTATTCAAAGCCATGAACTCCAGTATATTCAATATCCATTGATTGCCAAGTGAAAGTTTTGCCTATTGTAAAGAATAGGAGGGCCTGAATGCACAAGTAAATTGCAGGAAAATTTGCCTTGCACTCTGAACATGACAATTCCTGCCACGCTGTTACTGATCTCTCAGTCCCTAATTACAGACCCTAGGGGAATCTGTTGACTGAAGAAGGAGTTGACTGAAGAGGGAAAAACAAAATTTGTCTTAAAAGTGTACAATAGGCTGAGTCCAACCTGAATGTAGCCTAAAAAAAAATCCCCAAAGGATAGGAAAGAAAATCTAGGAGGTAGAAATGTATAAGACACTGCCCTCTTTGCCTGGAAGGAGTAATAGTCTGATGGAAAGTTTTATACAATACGTGGATAGTGGCTAAGGTTTGGTCAAGTAAGAAATTCAAAATACTTGAGGATTAATGACTGGTTTAGGCAAAGGTATCTAGGCAGATATCTTGAAATATTCTCAATGTGGTCTCGGTGTTTGTGTTCTTGAATGTTCACCTCCAAAATGGAAGAGGTTCCCAATAATCAGGCCAACAAGATACTCCTCTCTCTGAATGTCATTTAGCTCTTTTCACAGTGACCCCCTTAAAGCCAGTACTTTCACAGAAATAAACATATAATAAATAGCTCTCATGTCAAAATACTAGTATGGTGAATACAGAGGCTATATATGAGCTCAACTAAAAGGACTCTTTTTCACCCAAATTGATCTGGCTAGTACCACTCCCAAGTGTCAAGATTCCAACATGAGAGTTGAATCCGAAACCCTCAAATTTTGCCATAAAAGGCTAAAATCAATCACTTGATGGTTTGTTAAACTATTTCCATCATGAAGAAAGCAGAGAGTTTGCTCACTAGAAAAAAAAAAAAAATATATATATATATATATACTTTCTCTGGATTTGGATTTTTTTGTATCTACCATGTTTCTGCCAGAAAATCATCGGATTACTTACCAGATATCTCATTCATCATCATCAAGAAATTTGCTTTTAATTAAGGAAGTAGGTAAAGAAGTGATGCTTACAAGTCTCTCATCCTTACCATATACATTATAGAGAAATAGATGAGCTTACAGAATTGAAAGGTAATCTATTACATACTGAAGTGTCCGTAGGTACACAATGCCTTGAGCCATTGCACTGCTGTTCTACATGATGAAGTATTTGTTCTGAATCAGCAATAATATATGAAAAGATGGAGTTGCTATTTACTGAGATGGGAAAGACTGGAGGGAGTACAAAAGACATTCAGAATTTCTGTTTTGACACTTTGAATGTGTTTTCATTTTTTTTTAATTAAAGAAAAAAACTTTATCTGTACACTTTCATATTTTTTACTTTCTATTTTAATTTGCTATTTATTTTTAAATAATTTTTATTGAAGTATAATTAATTATATAATGTATTACTAGTTTCAATTGTACAATATTCTGATGCCACAATTCTAGATATCACTAATTTGAAGTGCCTATTTGATATCAACATGGAGACTTATGGGAGAAAGGTCTGGGAAGGATGTACTCATGTGAGAGTCATCAACAAGTAGATGGTGTTTAAAGCTGGGAGTCTAGATGACCTCGCCCAGGCAGTGAAAGTTGACAAAAATGAGAAGAGGTTCAGAGAGCTGATGGTTCTCCAGAAAGAGCCAAGGAGACAAAAAGGAGCAGCCGCTAAATAGAGCCACCAAAAGGATGCTGTCTTGAAACCTACCTGAAGAAACCATTTCAAGAAGAAGAGGATGATGTGTTATGTCAAAAAAACTGCTACAAAACAAGCTGTAAAGCAATCATTCCAGCATGCAACATGGATGTCACTAGTACTTGTGACAACAACTATTTCAGGGGATTGATAGGACCAAAAGCCTAATTAGAACAGATTCAAGACAGCTTGGGAGGAAATTTTTTTGATAATAAGTACATAAGACTTTTGAGGAATTTTACTGTAAAGGCAATGAGGATGGAAGTAAGGATAAATAATATCAGTTCCATGATAACCATGAGAAGGCAGCAGGCAAACACACATGCAAGTGCATCGACATATGTGGGAGCGTGTGCAAGCTCTTTTCTGAGTGTTACCTGCCTTTGCTTTCTCTGTGAGATGGGTAGCAAGGTTGTCAGCAGAGCATGATGATATGGAGCTGCATAAGAAGTTTGAGCAGAGAAAAGAAAATAAGAACTCGTGGTCTAGGACAGGGGAAGAGCACGCAACTTCAGTTCACTCACCTTGTATGGATGATTTTTCTCCAGTCTCTTTCAGCTCTTTATGCAAGGCATGGAATGGGTGGAGAGTTATTGGGGAAAAAAAAAAAAAAAAAAACAGGTGAGAATTCGCTAAGCCACTAAAGACTTAGGGAGAGTGAAGCAATGGGAAAGGTGTTCAGAGGGTGAGAGAACAATGCCCCTGTGATCTAAGCCAGGAGAAGAGGAAGTAAGGAAACTATTGATCCCGTCCTGTGGGAAGCACTTAAATTCCTTAGCTTCTGCTCTATTCCTCTGGGCTTCTAACAAATACAAGTTCTTACAGTCATTTAAATGACATTTGTATATCTTGAAAAGTAAAAAGAGCATGATCAGGATAATGACACAATAATAAATATAATCACTGATTACTTTCTACTTTTAGAAAGAGTCATTTATTCTCTTTCTGATCCATGGAGAGAAACACAAATTAGGTATGGGCTTAACTGTGGGGTAAAACATTTTTCTGAGATAACAGAGGACAAATCCTGAGCTTTGGAATCACATAGAACTGGGTTTGAATTCCGGCCTAGCTACTCCTATGGTTTATGTTACCAGAGCAGGAAAACAAACCTGTCTCAACCTGAGTTTTTCCATCTTTAAAATGAAGATAATACCTTCCAAGTAGCTTTACAGTGAATGTTAAACAAGATAATATTTTATATTACTTGTACATTGTGGGTCAGTTTATTTCTACAATGTAGTTACTTTTCTCCACTGTCAATTGATAGGCCTAAATTGTGTTAGCTGAAATGCTAGTTTCCCTGGGTACTGTGTAATAAAGTGATTTCATGGTCAAATACATTTTAAAACGCTATGTCAAGCAAGGGTAAACAGTTTTCTTAATTGTAGCACTTCTCAAAGGGTTTGCTATGTTAAGATGCTTTTGAAATTTGAGAGAGGGTTAAAAACACGCATAGTGTCCCACACATATTTGACAGGAGAATTCATTTTTTCCAAATATTTAAACGGCCTACTATTTCACAAGATATGTGCTACTGGGAGAAACTGTTTTAGATATTTCTCTGCCTAGATTTCTACTCTGAGAAGTCATTTGAGGATAGCTAAACTCCAAATACTCTGTTTGGCAGATCCAATGGCATTTTCAAAGGCCATGTCATACTTTCAAAGATCTAGCATAGTTCTTTTTCAGGGGGAAAATTCTACAGCCTCTTGAGAAATCAAATTAGGAGCCTAATTTTGGGGAGGGGATTAATTTTAAGAATAGTTGTCTTTTTTTTTTTCAGATTGATTGATTGATTTGAATAAGAAAGAGACAGCAGAGGGGCAGAGGGAGAGGGAGAAGCAGACTCCCCACTGAGCAGGGAGCCCAATGCAAGGCTTCATCTCAGGACCATCAAATCATGACCTGAACCAAAGACAGACACTTAGCCCACTGAACCACCCAGGTGCCCCAAGAAGAGTTTCTTATATATAGCTAAATCCTCTGTATTCCAAGTCAGTCAACTGACCTCTTACTCAACATAATTTTGTTACAATAAGTATTTTGTCACAACCTCTTCATGTCTTCATTTTGTTGCTAGCTCAGCAAGTTTTCATATAATACAATCTTCTTAACTATTTTTTAAATAATAAATCTAAGCAAATAGTTTGTGCTCATATCCTACACAGAGGAAAGAAGTCAGATAGCAACTGGATATATAGCTGTTGATCTTCTAAAAATCCCCAGGCAAGAAATATATAGACCTATATTGGCAGGAGAACAAAGTACCTGGTCTTTTTTCATCAAAATAATGGCACTCATTAAGCAAGCACATGACAAGACTTTATTTTTAAGAACTGAAAGCCATTTCTTTCTTTTTTCCTCCTAGGATTCACGTTACTGTGCTAGTAAGGACCAGAGAGCTACTTTTTCTGTGTCTCCCTGATCTTTTACACAGTTAACCAAGAAGTGAACAAATAGCAAATAAAAGATCATCAGTCTTTTACATAATCATTTTTTCCTGGGACTGCACACACATCTGTGGTCTGCCTTAACCACTGAGAATTGACATTTCCTATATCCTCGGGTTAGTGTGACATTAACTGCTGCATCACATTCTGCTAGTATCTCTTTCCCTTATTATTTTTATGCATTTTATGCTATTTTTAAAGTCATGCTGCTGAACATGTCATGACTGAATATGAGTGAATCCAAATATCAGACCTTTTAATATGAATACAAATGTCAGAATGCAGGCAAGCCCTTGTTGGTTGAATTTGATAACAGAGAACACATCCCATGTCCAGCTAATGCTAGAATGTCATCTCAGCCCAGTGTTCTTATAAAAGTACAAGCATAATGGCACTGACAAATTTTAAATGAGTTCAGAAAAACATAAATGATTCAGGTTAATTTTGAGAAGGAAATAAAGCTGCAAATACATATGATCCAGTGTCAACCTAAATATGATACGAAGGAAAATTATAACAGTATCTTCCTAGGTAAATGGAGTATCAGCTTCAGATTGTTAGTGACTAGTTTGGATGTGAGAAAATAAAGATAAAATAATACTTGTTCCCCCATTTTTTGTTGGATTTTGCATTTACTCTACTTATTGGGTAGAGTGCATAGCCAAGTCATTTAAATTTTCAGTAATCCATTTCAAAGAGTGACCACAGGTGACAGGGGGCCTTTTGGCATTCATCTCTTTAAGTTTTGATGCTACAGTTGCTGAAGGAAATCACTAAAAGCCAGATGACCCTGGGGTCCAGGGCCCTTTGACACAACATATTTGGAGCATCAAACATAGGTACATGCCAATCAGATTCTAATTATCCTGGGCTGCCACAAAGAAATCTCTTTTTACTTCATTTTGGGCTAACTTTCATTTTGCCATTCAATTGAATATAATAATACTTAATGTGAGCTATATAAAGACTTATTTTGCCTTTGCAGCCTCCTGTGCTCTGAGCAATGTCAATCTATACTTCTTTTATTTGGGCGAATCACTCTCTCTTTGAGTCTGTGGAAGAACACCAGCAGAGGGAAGGATACTTAGTAGAGTCGCAGCATATAAATAGCTCTGCCGAGAGCATTACAAAGGCTCTGTTGTGCTATCACACAGCAGAGCCAATAACGTACAATATGAAAAATCCCTGCCAAGTGCACAGAGAATACAGACAATGTTTGCCATTTCTCTGATCGGTTGTTTGTTATGTGTTGCAAGAGTTTATAGCGATAGAGTCAGAAAAGTCTACCACACCCCAAAGTCTTTCTATTAGAACAATAACGACAACTGCATAAACCATAAACACACGCACACACACACACACACATTCACACCCTTAAAGACATTAGAACAGCACCAACAACAACAAAAAAACAGTGGGTGGGAGTGGAATTGAAACGCAAACATTTCTATAGAAACAGAAATGGAGTTTTCACAAAGCAACAAAGCCTTGTATCACCACTACTTCCTTAAAGATGTCTTCTGTTTTCTGAAAGCACATCAATCTAGCAATTTGTAAGAGTTAGAACATCAGGATTTAATAAAAACTCATATGTTGAAAAATCATGTATGAAAATCACATAAGAACTGAGTACCCTTTTTAAACTACTAAACCAAAGCCATTTCTTCTCCATGAAAAGTTAAAATTTTATTTTCAGAAGATGGGCTACAAAATCAGCATCACTGCTTTTTGTTTTCCAATTATGGCTCAGACACGTAGCAAGAAAATAAGAAAGCTACTGCTTAAGATTCTCTTTGACTTTTATCTCCTGTATTTGGAGATGCTGCTGTTATGGATGTGGAAGGCAAACGCATGTTCTGGGCGTTCTTGATTTTAGCTACTCTCAACAAGTATTTTCCATTTTTTTCTGAGCAAATTTTTCTTGAAAATTATCATGTTATTATATTTTTATTATAAAAGCCTAAAATAACCGTGTAATAGGGGTGCTGGGTGGCTCAGTCAGGTAAGGACCCACCTTTGGCTCATGCATGATCCCAGGACCCTGGGATCCAGCCTGCATAAAACTCCCTGCTCAGTGGGGGTCTGCTTCTCCCTCTCCCTCTGCCTCTCCCCCTGCTTGTGCTCTCTCTCTCTTAAATGAATAAATAAAATCTTTAAAAATAAATAAATAAAACAAAATAACCATCCAGTAATATCTTTTAAAGTTGCTTTTGTCTTCTTACCCAAATCTCTGCTCTGTTTCCTTCCCTGTATTTTCTTACAACAACAGTCCTCTGATCCCCTCTCTCCTCTTGGCTTCTGTCTTTCCTTTTCTCAGTCACTTCTAAAATCATTATTAATCCTTCGTTTATTTCTATTTTTCATATACCTCAGTCTGAATTTCCCTCTCCTCTTCTAATATCTAGCTCCACTCTCTTTTCTTTCTCTATTTGCTCTTTCCTTCCTCTCCTGTTTTTTACTGTTCACCACCCACCATCCCGTCAAAAAGCATGAAGCAGCAGAATTTTTAAAAATAAGACCTTGTAAGTCTTCTCAGGTTATAGAGAACAAAATGTCCAAGCTGAATCATCCCAGTTTACCCCAAGTTTCTATAGAAGAACCCATCATACTTCATAGCCCAGTTCAAAATTCACCTCCTCTGTGAAATCTTTCTCTCCTTCCTTAGGAAAAAACGTTCTCCTATCTACCCCCAAAGAACTGTTTACAGTTCTATTTTAGAACTTGCCTTGGTATATTATAGAAGGTGGTTTGCACATTTATCTGGCCTACGAAAGTGTGAACTGCTTGACTGGAAATGTATGTTTTACATATCTTCTTATTCCCCCCACCTAAAATGATATCTTAAACCCAGCAAGTCCTCAATTAACAAAAAGTTGAATGAACACATGTACACAAACCGTTCTGAGTTGATAGCCTGCTTTTCATTCATTGAGCAAGTTCCTCACCCATTAAAAACTCAGATTTCTAATTTATAGATTATAAATAATCATTTGCTGGACATAGTTAAATAATGCATCCAAAGCACTTAGCACAGTACCTGGCACATAGTACTTGCTCAGTTTGTGTTTGCTGTTTGCTCTTCAGGAAGGTTGACCTCTGCTGATACCAATATTTTCATATGGTTAAAATTTCTCTTAAAATAAAACTGTTAGAATTCCTCCAAACACTTTTTTTTGGTCAACATCATCTTGCAAATGTGCTGCTGGATGTCTCATTAAATGATATATAGATTCCCTAAAGGTGAAGTTGAGGACTTGAAACTTTTCTGTAATGGGTATCACTAGGGAGTAAGAACTCCAGATGGTTCATGGCAGAGCCAGCTGTCCAGGGACACTGCTTGACGAGAGCTATGGCCCACAGAGAGCAATGAAAAGGTAAGGGCCCATCTGAAAGTCTGGCTCAGTGGCCTAGGGTAAGACTACGTGCACGTCAAGTGCGAGATCCATCATTTGATCCATTCATGAGTCATTTATTATTACCCCATTCAATGTATTATATGATTATAAATTTGACATTAGAGAACAAACTATAGCTAATGCTTGTTTTATATATAACCATCCATTTCTAGAAAAACCTTATTATTTTTAGTACCCGTGAGAAAAAAATACAAAGTCACAATGCAAATTATAACCAAGAACATGATACAGACTCCCAATGTTCTGCCTGAAATAAATATACCTATGCAACAATTTCTTTCACATTGCTCCTGCCAGCCTATTGTTTGTACAATGGGTAGAGATGGGAGAAAATCTCATATATCTTTTTGCTTTCTTACAGTTAGGAAATGCACTTCCATATCTTGCCTCACACATTCAACTAACTTTTCAAAAATGTCCCTAAATCCTTAAATTTCTGCAACTGCCTAAAAGAAAATAATCCATATTATTTCCTGAACCCCAAAGGCCTTAAATGTACAGACCTTTGTTGAGATATTTCCCAAATCTATTCTACTTGTCTTTGTCTATTTCTCTACTCTGTATTTGTATTACTGACTTTGTTCTAAAAATACCATTTTGCACTTAATGAATTAAAAATCATCCTGATTTGTTTTATAAAGATCATTTTGTTTTCCTTGGGGTCATTTGTACTTCCTGTTACTTCTCTCAACTCTTGGGCACTTATAATCTCTCCGATATGTGTAGCTCCCAATACATTTGCAAGAAATTCTGGCTCCTTTCCTTCTTTTCTCTGAGTGCACTTACACTCACTTCCAGAAGTATCAGCCATTACCCTTCGTGGTTCTCCAGGTCTCTGTGTGGGTTTTCTTCTGGTCTTACCTTCGTCCTTATCCAGCCAAGAATCCTCAATCACTAACTGAAGCCTTTCTGTTGGCAGCATCTCAAGTCCTTAGGGCTGACAATCCTCTACTCTGCATACATATTCAGCCCTGGATAAGCACAGTCATTCACTTCTTTCATTTCTATGTACTGAGCAGTACTAGAGAAAAATCACAAAATCATGATGCTTGGGGCTTTTACAAATATACGGCTTCTGATTTGAACAATGCCCTTTAGATGGGTCATTTTTAATGTCTTTTATTAGTACTCTTTTTCATTTCCAGAATATGTGTCCTAAAACTTCATTCATTATTCCTTTAAAACCAGTATTAAACATTTACCTACTTACCCTTGGTATATATTTGCCACCTATTTTGTACAGTAAACCAAGATCATCATCATCTAACTGATTTTCTCAACCTCCTGCCTCTTACCTTTTTTCAAAAAATGATACACTCCTCAAGCATCATAATTTCGTCCGATGCTTCTTCTAGGAAAGAAATGGCCCTTATTCCTATTCAAGAATACACCTTTGCCTCTTATCTAGATCAATATTTCTGCTCAACAATCAAGTCTTTACTGATCAACATCATAATAGAAAAGAAATAGAGTTTTTCATAAAGTATTTAATATCAAGGATCACTTTTATTCTGTGAGATACCCTTCTGCTTCTATTGACATTAAATATCTTATAAATGAAAAGCAATATCACATACAATTTATTTCTTAATGCTTTTGCTCTCAGCTGAGTTCTTTTAGTTATCTTTCAGTGGAAAAAGAAAAGGTGAAAAATAAATTCAGAAAATATTTTTCTTTGCCCACTACTAATCCCACAACTTTATTTTTTAATTTCTTGTTTCTTTTAGACTCAAGCTTCTTAAAGAGTCATATGCATCCACTGTTCAGTTTCCACAATTCCCAGGCACTTCTTAACCACTAAATTTGACTCTTGTCCCTGAAATCCTACATCTCAAGATATATTGCAAAGCTGTAGTAATCAAAACAGTACGGTGATGGTACAAAAAATAGAAACATGGATCAACAGAACAGAATGGAGCACCCAGAAATAAATCCATCCTTATATTGTTAATCATTAACAATAAAGACAAGAATATACAATGGAGAAAAAATCCTCTTCAGTGCAGAGAAAACTGGACAGCTATATGCAAAAGAATGAAACGGGACCACTTTCTTATGTTGTATATATAAAAATAGACTCCAAATGGACTAAGAACCTAAATGTGAGATCTGAAACCATGAAATTTCTAAAAGAAAACAGAGGCAGTAATCTTTCGGACACTGGCCTTAGCAACATTTTTCTAGATATGTCTCCTCTGGCAAATGAAACAAAAATAAACTATTGGGAATACACCAAAATAAAAAGCTTTTGCACAGCAAAGGAAACCATGAACAATATGAAAAGGCAACCTACTGAATGGGAGAAGATATTTGCAAATGACATATCTGATAAGGGGTTAATATCCAAAATAAAATTGCTTTCCTTTAGATCAATAATCATCTCCTAGTTACCAAAGTCAAGGGTCACTTTTAAGCCCTCATTTTCCTTGGTCCCAAAGATACCTTTGGCACTACTGACCATTCCCATATCTTTGAAAGTTTTGCCTCCCTTAGCTAGGATAATGCAACATTTTTTTTTTTTTTGGTTCTCTATTCACTTTCCAACAACACTCTTTGTCCCTCTTTTGGAGATTGGCCTATCTGCAAGGCTTTTAAGTTTCCATCTTCCTCCCTGTTCCCTTCTTTGTCCATTTTTAGTCTCACCTTACTCACTTCCTGTGTTATCTCAGTCTTATGCCTCACAATTTCAAATAATCTGTATCTCTCAACTAGTTATCTTTATGGGGTACTAATCACCATTATTAACTTCATACTATGAATTTTTATACATACACCCTATTAACTTCAGGTTAAAGATGCTCAAACTACTAATTCTCTTTCACCTTTAAATGTTTTCTTCTGCCAACACTCTATAGAAATGATGCTACCCTTGAACTAGTTGTCAAGCAAGAAACTTCCCTTTTACTCTCTAGTCAGTCAGTTACCTAGAGCTCTTGGAAAGTCCTCCTGTCTTCTCAGTTCTAACAGGCACCAACTTAATTAGTTTCTTCTTGATTTCTTGCCTTGATTAGAGCAATACCATTCTGACTTCAATCTATCTTTCAAAATGCACCTGAAATGATCTTTCTAAAACTGCAACAGTTTCTATAATTTACGAGATGAAGTCCAATGTCAGCTATGTTTTAAAAAGTTCCCTGCCTCTCCTATCATGCTTCTCAGCATTCTTCTCCATCTCTCTGATCTTGCCGTATGAGACATCTTAGTGTACCACTCATGGCTTCTACTGGGCACATACTTCTTTCTGCCTAGAACATCCTTCTTTTTCTCCCAAATGCTTAAACAACATTCAAGATACAATTGAAAGTTCTCTTTGTAGCCTTTGTTAATCTCTTTCAGAGAGCTTGAAACACTGCTTATTAAAGGATCACTTATTTGCTTTTGTTTCAGCACAAGGTCATAAGCTTCTCTGACTAGAAGAAGCCTGCCTTTTTCATCTGGTGTGGAGCCTGGTTTGTCACAGCCACCTTCTAGATGTGCACTGGTAAACAGCATTCTCTTCTCTCAGCATTGAACCTAATTTCTCTGCTTGATTTAAGCAGAGTATTAAAATCTGCCGCTCATCCCTAGGAGTTTCATAATTCTTTTAGTCATGAGCATTATACCTAGTTTGCTAATAGCAATAAGCTTTTTCATTAAAAGCAATCATGAGGCTTAACTCACAAAATCTTTGGGGGCAAGCTGAAGCCTATTGGTGCAAAAATAAATTAACAATGAAAGTAGAAGTATATCTTGAGCTAAAACTATTGCAAATGTCTGACACTATTTAGAACAGCTAATTTATAATCACATACCGGCAACACCCTAATTCTAATATCACTAATAACGTGCTTGGTGGAGAATTGGTAAGTGACTCACAAACTTAATAGGAAATATTTTTTGAAATTAAGGGTTTCTGATGTCAAAGGAAGAATAAGACTAAATTATTTTTTAATCAAATATTCTGTCCTTTCACTAATACAAGTGCAAGTGGGAAGGAAAATCCAATTAATTCAAAAATACTCCTTTTATTCTTAAATTTTAGAATTATCACTGCATTCTAGTTCTCAGATCTAAATCTATTTCTTCATGGGAGTCTCTAGGAAAAAGTATAAAATAGATGACTTTTATCTTTGGCATTCTCATAAGTCTCTTGTGTGGCATCTCTTGTGATGTTCCCTTCCCACACACTGAGACACTATCCCCCACCCCAGGCATACAGACCATATTTGTGAAGTTCCTAGAGTGATAGAGTAATAAAAGATAGAACTTACATTCCTTCATTATTACTTTTATTTGAGCACAGGACTCTGAAAGTACTAAGAACTATCAGGATCCAGAAGAATTATACTCGAATGTGTATTTTACACTCCAGCTAGCAATTGGTGGGAATTTGTTGTGGTTGTTCAGAGGAGTGGGATAAGAAGAGGTAACTCTTTAATACTGCCCAAATTATAACAACTACTCATAAGGCCAGATGTATTGTTAATTTCCTGAAAAGATATCAGATCTGATTTGAAGAGAGGCCTTTATCTCGCTTCTTAAAAAATTATTTTTTTAACGTTAAGGAAATGAGGACTAAATGATATGCTGCTAAAAACAGGGGAAATATCATATAGCAACCAACTAACAAACACAACTCACAAGGTGCTAAGCAAGGATTTAGGCTTAAAGGAGTTTTTGAGAGAACACCAAAATAAAAAGAAAAGAAAGAAAAGAAAAGAAAAGAAAAGAAAAGAAAAGAAGAAAAGAAAAGAAAAGAAAAGAAAAGAAAAGAAAAGAAAAGAAAAGAAAAGAAAAGAAAAGAAAAGAAGAAGGCCAAAAAGAAAGAAAGAAATTCTTAAGAAGACATGGTCTCCAAGAAACTTACCTGAACACGTGTTTGGGGTGTGGTGGGACTGAAGGAGCAAGAATGGTTTTTGAATACCCTTATACATGGTATTTTAAGCCAAAGCCATATTTACTCATTGCTTCCTCAACTCACAAGGAAAAAAAAATACAAAGATGAATAACATTTAAAGTGAGATAAATGATAAAGGGGCAGTATCTTGAATCTATCATTGACTATTTCCTATGCTTGTAAACCACAGATTTTGGAGTGGGAGTATAATTATTAGAAGATTTTTATGTTTCTCTTCATTGAGCTAAGGATCAATAACATATGAGCTGAAGGAAGAGTTTTCCCAGAGTTGCGTTTCAGTAAATATCAACTTGCTAAGCCCTGGTGGAAATTTGAATTGGTATTTACAGATGTATAAGGTAAAAAGAAAAAAAAAATGCTATTCTTCAAAAAAGTATTTGAGTGTTGGACACTTGATAATAAATTGCAGGTTGATTCAAAATATTTAAATGATAAATATATCTTTAATTTCTGGTCTCATGAAATAGTTTTTAAGGTATATCTGTATCCTATTAATCATTGTATACCCCAATCTCTAGCAAAATGTCTAGCATGTAGCAGTACTCAATAAATACTTCCCAAATAAATGGTGAAACCCGTAAGTTGCAATGATTTGGGC
Organism: Canis lupus baileyi; assembly: GCF_048164855.1. Classification (NCBI taxonomy): domain Eukaryota; kingdom Metazoa; phylum Chordata; class Mammalia; order Carnivora; family Canidae; genus Canis; species Canis lupus. Next base: position 18,356,876 of record NC_132839.1, read on the forward strand.
TGTTAATAATAAGGGTTAAGTGCTTATTGAGGGCTTCCTATGTACTGGGCATTGGAACAAGCACGTAGAACAAAAGTTTTCTGTGTAATACCTTTTTTACTCCTTGTGGTAACAATATGAAGTAAGGGGAATTATGACCTTCAATTGAAATATAAGGTAAATGAAGTACGGAAAGATAAGTAATTTGCCCAACAAGTGAGTGACAGAGTCACACACAGGCAGGCAGACCAGAGAATCATTGAACTTAACCACCACAACATAGCTTTTCTGCATTTTCTGCTGTCTTTTGTGACACCCTTATTCATTTCACAAAGTATTGTAGGGTGGCTTTTAAGTACTAAGCACTGGTACAAGCATTGAGGTTGTAAGAATGAGCCAAACACCAAGGATTTATACTCCATTATTATATTAAAGAGAGGGGAAGGGAGGAGATACAAATTAAATAAACAGTAGATAAAAAAGAAAACTAGAGCAGAATAAAAGGGGATGGTTTGCTATTTCAGATAGACAGTTAAGTAAAGTCATTCTGTTAAGGTGATATTTGACCAGAAACATAAAGAAAGAAGGGAGCAAATATGTCAGTGGAGCTTGTTTTCCTCAAGGGAAGCACTTGAGGCAGAGGGGCACTTGGCATCTTCAGAGAACACTGAGGTGGCCCGTGAGGTCAGAGCAGATGAGAAAGCAGAAAGGGAGAAGACAATGAGGACAAAGTCATGCTGGGAGGAGGCAGAAGGCCTTCCAGGCCATGATATAAAGGTTTTGGGTTTTATTCTGAGTCTTTTAGGGCTGAGGACTTTAGGAAGTGTCATAGTTTAAAAAATAATAAGCACAAACAGACATATGTCTTCCTATTTTACAGACAATGCTCTGCCCATGATGATGTTTATGAAAATATGAAAATTATATATTCAGACATGTTACAAAATTAAATATTTTATTTCCATAACTCAGTGCCTCTCAGGCCCAACATGTTGAGCTGAGAAAATCTTCCAAGGAAGAAAGTCCTGAATAAGACCGGTCACCCTCTAGGGTACATCTGTGTATAGTCTTCTTTTTCAGGCTACACACAATCCCTGGGCCATTTTTTTTCTCCTTGCCACTTTTATCCTCTACATATTGATACTGTAAAGATCAATAATCTTAAGCCAGTTTCAGATCCATATAGCAAAGCATTCTATCACCCTCCTTCTTGAATATCCCACTCAAAAGCATTTGGAACATCACACGACCAAAACCAAACCCTTCAACTTCTCTAATAAACTCTCTTCCCTCTTAAATTCCCTTTGTTGTTAAATATTATCATTCATTTATCCAAAGTCATAGGCCTGAGTCTGTTTATTCTTTTATTCAAGAATATTTATTAAGACTTCATTATATATCAGGAACAATATTGAGACCCAGGGATGCAGGTGTGAACAAACAAGGACAGAGTCAACACATGAATATTCAGGTCTACTGAAGCACAAGGTCAAGAAACAAATACATACATGACTATATATATATTAGAAAAGTACAGGATGCTAAAAGATTGTATCACTTGAGCCAAGAAGTTGAGGGAAATCTCCCAGGGTAATTTCCATTGAATATGAAACCTGTAGTGTTGAATGAGTGTTAAAATCAGTGAGAATCAGTGGAAGAGAAAGAGAAACAGGCAAGGACTGGAAGATGGTTTACAGAGTGGAAGAAAGAAAATATATTGTAGATTTTAGGCAAATGGAGCCACTCATATAAAAGTCCCAGGAAAACAGTAGATAATGAGAAGAAAAGAGAGTTCAGAATGGAACCCTAAATAACATGTTATTGGAGGTTGGTTAAAAAAAATAATAAAATAAAATAAAAATAAAGAAACAAGAGAGAGGAGGAAGAAGAGAAAAGAAGCAGGCAGACACTGAAAAGAAAAGCCAAGGTAGAGAAAAATAGAATATGATGTCAGTGGGAAAAAAAGAGTTGTTAAATACAATGGAGAAATTTAAAAATCAAGTAAAATGAAAACTGAAAATTGTTCACTGCATTTGTTAACATGGCCATTGGTAAAGACCTCAACAAGAGCAATTTTATAGATATTATGGCAGAAGCAACCAGAATTGAAAGGTTTGGAGAATGACTAGTACTCCTACCATTTTGTGCAATAAGGTTAACAAATTAAATAGAAATTGTCAAACATCCTGAAGAGACAATTCACACCGTAGGAAACTTGATTATCCAACAAAACATAGGAATAGATACTAAACTTTCCTAATAATCAAAGACATTCCATAGTTACTTCTTCATATATCAGCACACCACATTAACAAAAACATTTTGACATCAAGTATTGATAACACTTGATGAACACACAATATACAATAGTGTGAAACCATGAGAAATCTTAAATGCAGCTTATTATGGTTCACACGTTGGAAATAATTTGCCTTTACCTAGAAAAGTCAAAGATACCCATGTTCGGACCCAAAACTGCCCTAGAGGAATTTGTATGCATTACCCTATTTGCATATACACTAGAATATGCATATGCACAGTACTATTTTCTAAAAGCACAAAACCTGGATAAATGTCTGCCAACAATGAAATATATATATATATATATATATATATATATATATATATACTTATATCATGCTATAAGTATATAATGGACTACTATACATTTGTAAAGATAAATAAACTCTAATTACTCTTGTCAACATAGACAAATCCCTAAAACATAGTTGACTGAAAAAAACATGACACAGAAGAATACTACTGTATGATTCAAAATGTGAAATGTTATCAAGCAGGCAAAACTGAGCAATAGTGTTTAAAAATACATACATAGTGGCAACTTAATAAAGAAAAATATAAAGAAGACAAGCAAAAATTTCAGTAAGTGCTCACCTTACTGCATTTTATACAAAATAGCACAAAAAGAGATAAAGGAGAGACACATTAGAAATTTCGAGTTACTGGTAATATTCTATTTATTCACAGCTAATTGACACATGGGTATTTATTTTCTTGTCATTTGCTTGTTTGAATCCATAATATATTTTTTCACTATTATTTTAAGGAATGATAGGGTAAGAAAGGAATAGAGAAAATTTAAGATGATCCTTTAAAGAATCTTACAAAAGAAGAGTGATAAGAAAAGGTTATAAGATCCAAAACAATTTTTATAAAATGAGAGAGACTCTTTTAATATTACAGAATAGGGTCTAGAAGAGAGAACATGATTACAGATCCAAGAGAGACAGACTAAGCTGTGAAGCAGGTGGAAGGAGGACATAACTCAAGAAAAATATGCATGGCTTCCCTTTTCTTATTTATTAATTGAGGAAATAACTCCCTTTCACATAGATGTATGTGATAAAGTAACTAAGGACATAAATCACAATATATTTTGGGAAGAAAATGCAGACTAAACTCAAATGCTCATGTCTCTTAACACTCATTTCTTCATTTCTCCCCTCCAAAACTTTTATTGTAGGACATTTTAGCACCTTCAAGAGTGGACAGAACAAGTATAATGAATCTTCATGTATCCATTGCCCAGATTCAAAAATCATCAACATGTAGCAATCTTATCTCATCTCTACCCAACTCCTTTTTCCCCACTCTCATGTTATTTTAAAGAAAATCCTGAATATCATATCATTTAATCTGTAAAGCTTTCATATACAACTCTAATGAATGGCCCTTAAAAAAATCACATCCACAATGCTATCACCGCACCACAACCTATTGACAAGAACCCACAATGCCATCAACTAGTCATAATTGACTTCCTTTTGACACACTCCAGAAAACTCACACTTTCTACCTCACCAGCCCTTACCTCTGATCAAAACCATTTTAGAAAAATTTAAAACAGATCTGTTGAATTCTTAATTTGCATGAACCTGGACCTCTCAACGCCCAGCCACCAAACCTATAGATTTTCCCAAATACCCCCCACTCTCTCTAATTTCACCTTAAAAAAAAAAAAAAAACAAACAGACGTATATGTTCTCCCAATTCTCCCACTTGTGTTCAGAATCACAAGTTACTCAAATGAACTTCTATTCCAAGTAATCAGTAGTTGGAGACCCACATATCCATTAGAATTTTATCATAGTAATAATTAGAGTAACATTTCATAGGAAGGGTTAAAAAAAGTTGTAAAGAAATAGAGGTTTAAAAATATTCTAGTTATATTTATAAAAAATTCATAGCAGAGATGAAATTCTGAGTTTTTATTGTGTTCTTGATGCAGAAAAAGAACCCAGTGCGTGCACAGAGAAGCATGTCAAAATGGTTCCGTTTTGTTCCCAGGGCTCTGATACCAGCTGACTTCTATTACATGGCAGTGAGCTGGAAAAGCATTCTGGGTATTGGTATGCAAATGAACTCACCAAGCATTTCTTCCTATGGCTTTGGAACTCCCACAGCCACGACTACAATGAAATATATATTGTAAAGTTGCATTTTAAGCAAGTAATTAAAAGGTTAAAACTGTCCTTTCCATGGGCCAGATATAACCCTAAAGAACCTAAAAATTTTTTGTAAGAGGAATAAAAATAATTTCTAAAATATAAGACTTTTTTCAAGTGTTTCAAAGATAGGAGGGAATATATGTACACAGCATAATCCTTAATCTATAATTTCAGCCTGAAAAGCAAACAAATATATATATAGGCATTTTTAAGGAAGTTTATAATTGGCATATGTATAAAGCAATTAAGGATTAGTGACTGGATACCTAGAAAACATTGTTCTTAGTCTCTAAATCATCAGTTTGGCTTTTAAAATAAATACCCTTCCAATTATTTAATTTTAGAATAAACTATTGGCACTTTGAAGCAATAACTAATTTGGGAAAAAAATTAAGAATAAAACATTCTCTCTCCAGTACAGAAATTCACATGGAGAATTTTTTAAAGTATTTATATTTGACACCCTGATTGTCCATTCCCCTTACCCTATAGAGATTTATTTCTAATAAAGGCATCAGTGGCTCCAAGAAAATTTTACAATGGCAGTGCTTTCATAATGGGATACAATATCCTGATCTGTCTTAGTATTTAACTCCACCCTCTTCACACTCTCCCCCCTGCCTTAAATAAAGTAGTTTTAGATTCTAAAATTATAAACTGAAATGCAAAGTGTATAATGCAAGCCATTCTTTTTCTGTGTAAGCCAAGATCACTTTGCAGCATACCCCTGCAGGGGACCTAACAGGGAATTTCCAAAAACATTAATGTATTCAGAAGAAATGTCAAAATAAAGAAAGCCTGTAAACATTGTCTGTGGGAAGCTTTTCTGTGCCCTTCCTGAATGCAAAACGAACTCTCATTTTCTCACAGAAGTAGGATCTGTTTCTGCCATCTAGTGACAATAAGGCCAATGGGTGTTTAGAAAAGAAAAACATTTTCTAAATAGGCTCAGCATATCAATCCAAAGCAACCAGTATTTTACACATATATACGGACACATACACACACACTCTCTTTAGAAAGGAGTCTTTAACGGGTACCTAGAGTATAATCAGTATCCAGATGCCATCCTGGATGTCATCCTGGATGATCTGTGAAATAAGAAAAAAAGACAGTAGTACCTATAGGAGTGCTTTTAAAGTTGTCAAATCACTTTCACAGCAGTCCAAGAAGCAGCTCGAGTACTTGTTGATAAGTATGGGTTCTAGAGTTAGACTCTGAATTCAAAGCTTACTTGCTCTCCTATTTGAAATCTTGTTAATATCCCAACAGAGTATAGGATTCAGCTCTCCTGATTACTAAGTGACCTTTGTGCACTGATTATATCTCACACCTTTCTATATATTGAGTTTGGTTACATAGCTACATTAAGGAGGAAAGCAGAAAATCACCTTTATTTCAGATGTTCTGATTATGGAATTTTACAAGAATATTAAGACCTATGAGTAGATATAAAACTATTTGATGGTAGAAATACCTTTGGATAAAAAAGGTGAGGTGGGAGGGTTATGGTTTGAATTATAACTTGCTATATTTCTGGGATTTTAGTTCCCCAGGTACCCCTGAGAATTTGGGCTTGAGGGACACCTGAGTGGCTCAGTTGTTGAGCGTCTGTCTGCCTTTGGCTCAGGTCGTGATCCCGGGGTCCTGAGATTGAGTCCCCTGCTTCTCCCTCTCCCTATGTCTCTGCCTCTCTGTGTGTGTGTCTCTCATGAATAAATAAATAAAATCTTTTTTAAAAAAAGAATTTGGGCTTGAAGGCTTAAGGAGAACACAAATAAAAGCAGTAAGTATTTACTTATTTTTCTTCTGTATTATTCATTCCTCTCCTCAACTTTATCTGGTAAAAAAATCCAAACCTTTACTATATTTAGCTCAAACTATTCTTTTCCACATCAGAAAGGATGGGAAGACATAGAAAAGGGAAGGATGGCTTTTTCTAGGAGTATGTTCCATCCATTACCACTGGAGAGAAGGCTGAATTTGGAGCATAGACAGAACCTGGTGGGGGAAGGAGGGCCTGTGGAACACTTTTTTCTTAGTCTCTCTGCTTCTCATATTGACATATCCCTGCTTCCAAGACCTGGTTTTCCTGATTTTTATTCTGTGAGTTGCTTATTATCATATTCTTTACCGGTTTTCTCTTATCTCTCCAATCCTGACATGTTGGAATCAAAACCTTATTCTTGGACCTTTTCTCTTTTCTATCTATTCTCACATCTACAGCAATATTATCTTAGCTTCATGGCTTTAAATACTATGTATCCATATACGAACAACTCACAAATATGTCTCTATAGCCTAGAAAATTTCCCTGAACTCTAGATTTATATATTCAAATATTCCATCGAGGTCCCCATCTGAAAAAATAACTGGTATCTCAAAATTAATATGTTCAAAACTGAGTTTCCAGATCATGCCTCTGAAACTCATATCCCAAACCCACCTTTTGTAAATGGCAACTCCCATCCCTCCATTTGTCTATACTATTTAGTCTATTTATGATGATATGACTTGAGCCTCTGGATGTAGCTACACCTAAAACTACCACTGAGCATCTGGATCACAACAGCCAATAACTTCTTGTCATTTATCACTAAAAATAGTCTTCACTACTGTCCTTCCGTATGCCTAGCCAACATCCCTTCATCATTTTGATCTCGGACTGGAAGTTTTACTCTATGGAAAACCTTTCCCAATCTTGGAACACTGGTTTAGGCACCCTTCTATGACATCAGACACCATGTAACTGCACACTGTGTTGTAATGCAGATTTGTCTAATTACTTATTCAACTGCAAAATCTGAGGGCAGAGATTGTAATGTGTGTTCATCATGAGCTCTCTTTCGCAAAGCACAAAAATATTCACTTAATTCTTGAATCATTGTGAATTCTATCCCAAATTAAATTTTCTAATCTATGTATTAAATGTCCTAGAGGACAAATAACAAAAAAAATCCCACTCAAATGTCTTAAATAATAAAAAAAAAAAATTACCACCCTCCATAACAAGATGTTTCTCACAATATAATTCTAGGATCAGTATAATCAGAGGTTAATCATGTCACAAAAGATCTCAGTTTGTCAAATTTGTCCTCAAAATGACACCCTCATGGTTACATTGTGCCTGCAATAATTCCAGGCATCATATACAAACATGACAACATTTAGAGGAAGAAAGACATTATCTCTTTCTGAGTCTCTTTGAGACTAAGAGAGTGGGGGGACCTTGCCAGAGTGCCTCCTAGATTCTCTGTCCTATATCAATGACCACAGTTGGCCATTCCGAGACCAATCTCTTATAAGAGAGAATAGAAATACTTTGTCCTTGAGTAATTGTTCAAAGTAGACTATCAACCACCATATCACAACTTTGTAATTTGAATTGCCCCAATCTATCTAAATATGTCATAGTAAAATACCTTTCCCAAATATTTAACTAGAAGTTAAATTACTGAGCACATCCATTCCAACTCTCAATGGCTTGCATGGATTTATTTAAACAAGCAGTTCAATTTATTGATGTGGAAGTTCTTCCATTCCCATTGTTCCATTGTCTTACAAGTGAATGAATGATGTACATAAATTACTCCAATTTATAAAAGCATAGCTACCAGCGCTTTTCTGGCATTTGCTTCTACCTATAAAATTTCCTGTGTGGGACCTTCACGCCAGAGCAAGTGCATGTGCCAATTCCTCTACTATTTTTTCAGGTCTCCCTTAATAGTCACTGTCTTGGAATTGAAGTAGAAAGGTGGAAGATAGGGCAATGATACTTTGTTTACCTTGGAAGCTAACACCTGTGAGGTAGAAGATCATGGAAAAGGAGCTCAAACTAGAAGAGGCTTATAACATATTTAAATAAATTTAAAATAAAATAGAAAATTAAATAGGACTCAGTCAATATGTATAGATTAGAGCTAGGTGAGACAAACCTCAGATTTTCTCCCATCATGGAATAAATAAACTCAAACACCTAAGAGTCCAAAGGATAAAAACTCTTGATCAACCTTCCTCCAGGATCTCAAAGAACATAGCTAATCAAATTTGGAGGAGTGGGAGTTTCTATTACCAATAATAGCTTCCTTCTTTTTATCTTAATGCTCTCTCTCTTTACTTCTTCAAGTCCACTTAGAATATTTTCACAAGGATCTACCAAGAAGGTGGTTAGCAGTCTTTGAACACACATGACATATAAAACACTGGGTTACACATTATTTCATTTAATTCATGGAACCATATGGTATAAGTATACATACTTTCATTTTACTGGTAGAAACTGTGGCCCAGAGAAGTGGAGTAGTTTGTACAGTATTACCAAGTAAGATATGAACCTAGATCAATCTTAGGGCAAAGTCCTTTGGGTAAAAGTTTAAATTTTATAGAAGTGAAAGTTTCTTGCACCTCACAGAAAATTTTAAATTTTTGTGTTCCCTATTTACAAAAATTCCGACAACTCTGATACATAAGATCAAAGTATTATACAAACTACTGAGGTTTCTATGGTAACTAGTCTCAGGTATAATAGTTCATGTTCTGGTAATAAACAACAATAATAGAAAGTTTATTACTTGTTCACTTGGAAATATGCACACTACTTTGGCTCACATGTCATTGTTCAAAGTCTTAACCCATGCCTTACTCTAAAGGCTTGTGAAAATTGTAGTCTTCTTGCATGTCTCCAGAAAAAGCAGTGACCTAGACGTATTGGTGATCATTAGTGATACCCTGTGAAATAATACTTGGACACCTGCCTTCTTTGCTTCTTTGGAGGTGGAATCATAGAGGAGAGGAGTGACTTCTGCCTGGTGACTTGCGCAGCAGAAATGTACTTCGCTATCTTTGTGTAGCTAGTTCCACCTTCTGTCACGTTTTCCATTTGCAGGTACTTGAATATAAATAAGGTCTGACATGGGTCTTTGTAATTTATACCTAAGAGAAATCTGGCATCAAAAGCTAAAAGTAGAAACCCTTAGAAAAAAAATATTAGACTTTATTAAAATAAAGAAAATTATTTTAAACATGATAAAAGAGCTTCCTACATAATAGAGTCAGGTATATTTATCTTCATTCCTCAGTTTTTTGTCAAAAAACTTTATATACTTTATGATTTCCAAAATTACAGAAGAAATGTGTACTTGCTATCTCGTGCTAAATAATACAGAGGCATTAAAATGTTATTAGCTCACACTCTTTCCCCGGCTATGCTGCCCCTGAGTTAAATGTTAAAATTTTAGTGTGCATTCTTTTGAGGCATGAGTCTATGCTCATACCAATATAGAGAGTTCTTTTTCTTTTAAGAGAAACTGGTTCACACAATACCCTTTTCTCTATGACTGCCCTCTTACATATCGAGAGTCAATTTACATTTATATATCATGTCAGGAGTATTACTTTAACTTGTTTATACTAATGGTGTGAAATATTCTTTATTATAATCACATCTTAACTTATATAGCCATTCACCTATGTTTAGATATTCAGATTAATTCCAGGTTTTTACAGTTATAAACAAAGATAAAATAAACCCTGTTGTATACGCGATTTATGTATTATCATCTTTACTGTGTACATAGATTCCCAAAAGTGAATAGGCTAAGTCAGAAGATGTGCATAGGCTAAAATCTAATAGATAGTGGCACGTTATTTTTCAAATGTTTACTGCGATCAGATATATCATTTATTATCTAGCTATGACTCTATCTCAGAGGCATAGAGAAGGGAGAGATGTATAAATGGGTTTCCCTTGTATCCCTGTAAAATTTATGACACTTAAAGATTTTCTTGTAACTTTTGGGTTTACTCACCACTTTTAAACAAAAATTACCTTGGGAGATAATGTAAAGAGGAAAAAAAATAAAGTGGATGATAAAAAGATAAGGAGCCAGTGAATTTAAAGACACTGCACTTCATTAACTAGAATATCCATGCGTTGTCTGCTGCTTCTTCATTCCTTGACCAACAAAATAAATTTCAAAGATCTCCACCTCATATCCCAAAAGACATATCTCCCAAGACATGTCTTCCAAGAGACGTATCCCAAAAAAGGAAATTAATTATTCCTTCAGAGGCTGATACACATGCAAACAAAGGATACCTATGGTGTTCTGTTTTTAATTCACATGTCTATATGAATCCTGTTAACTTAGAAGAAGATGAAATAAGAAATCCTCACCATTTCTGTAGGTTAGTTTGGATAATTTGCTTCCAGTTGGCTTTTCCTCGTGTCGCCTACAAGTATGTAACAAATAAGTAGAACAAATTCCACATTTACAAGCTGCTAACACACCACATTTTCTAAACAAACACGCAATTAAGTATCAATATAATTTCCCTTAATTTGTGAAGTTGAACAAGGATAAAGTCAAAGACAGAACTCTATACCAAAGGGGACAGTGTGCAGAATATGTTGGCCAAAAAGGATAAATCTTGCTGAGAACATCAAACAGTTCAAGCCAAAAACCATCACCAGAAGAGGTAGGTTTTTCCCCTTACTTTTATGTGTCTTCATCACTGATGGCCAGTTACAATAGTTCATGAGAGCACTCTAGTAAGGAGAGTATGTCAGTAAATTTCACTGTGTGTGGCAGGTAAGCTCTGCTCTGTTACACAATCACAACTCTGTTCTACCCCAAAGTCTATCTTATAATGTTCTCTGGGCTCTGCAGATGTCTGAGGACTATGAAGAGAGAGTAATTTCAAGTCTCCCACTCAAAGTGACCCTCTTAGGTTTCATTCTGGCACTAGAACTAAACCTCACAATATAAGGCCTCAAGTTTAATTATCCATCAAACTTCTTCAAATTCTCCAATCTCTTAGGCTATTATCCTATCATCATACATCACTTCACACCAAAAATAAACCTATTAGCCAAAAATCAGCATCAGTACTCCTTAGACATAATCTGGCTAGAAAATGTATTACCCAAATCAATCTCTTATTTCCAAATAAAATCCTTAACCTTAATTTCTAACCAAAAAGGCCTAATTAAATTATATTTTCTCTCTTTTATAATTACTATAGCCCTTAGCCTATTAATTCTTAATTACCACGAGTAACTTCTATAGTCACTATAATACCAGTCAACAATGATCAACCAGTAATAATCACCATCAAGTTCCATAACTATACAATGCTGCAATTCCCATAGCCTCCTCACTAAAAAACTCTGAATCCCCCGTATCATAAATTACTCAATCACCTATTCCATTAAATTTCAGCACTACCTCAACCTCATCATCCTTTGAAATATAGCAACTCAGATAATAAACCAGTAATTATTGCAGCCAACATAGCCTTATTAGAAACCCAAACCTCAGGATAGTGCTCAGTAGCCATAGCAGCCATATAACCAAAAACCACAAGCATTCTCCCCAAATATATTTAAAAAAACTATCAACCCCAAAAAGGATCCCCCAAAATTCAACACAATAGCACAATACCACCACTAAGTAAAATCTTTTAAAAAAATGAATGTTGAGAAAGAACAACAGCAAAATATTCCAATAAATTCCTATTCATGTCTCCCAAAGAGAAATTCACACATGTCCATAATGAAATAAGGGAAAATAGGAAATAAAATAAAATAATGGAAAAAGGAAAAAAAATTGTGTTTCCTGTTGGACATTTTCACACCTGAGTTTTACATATATAGTTAGGTTTTTACAGCACTAAAGTAAAGCCACCAGGGGGAAAATACAAAAGGTGTGTTCTGCTCTGTAAGTCCAATTCATCTTCACGTTGGTTCTCATTTCCTTCCACTCTTTTGTCTTTTCCAGTTGCCAGGAACAGCCCTGGGAATAATCACCTCCCACGCCAAAAGCTGGGGACATGATAATTGGTGTCTGATGACAGGAGAGGATATTTTTAAGTAATCACTTTCAACTTCATAACATATATGTCATCTTTAACCACTAATAATTAATACAAGCCCACCATAAATAGGAGAAGGTTTTGTGGCAAAACCCACAAAACTTATTACAAAGACAATGCTTAAAATACAAACAATGTATGTTATTATTATTCCTACATGGAATCTAACCATGACTAGTTACATGAAAAATCATTGTTGTGTTTCAACTGCAAGAATATTAATGACCAACATTCGAAAAACTTACCCACTAGCCAAAATTGTTAACAGCTCATTCATTGATCTTCCTGCACCATCAAATATTTCAGCATAATGAAACTTCAGATCCCTACTGGGCATATGCCTAATCCTACAAATTCCAACAGGACTATTCCTAGCCATACACTACACATCAGACACAGCAACAGCCTTTTCATCAATCACCCATATTTGCTGAGACGTAGATTATGACTGAATTATCTGATATATACATGCAAACAGAGCCTCCATATTCTTTATTTGCCTGTTTATGCACATAGGATGAGGATTATATTACGGATCCTACATATTCATAGAAACATGAAATAGTGGAATTATTCTCCTACTTGCAACTATAGCCACAGCATTCATGGGTTACATTTACCATGAGGACAAATATCTTTTTGAGGAGTGACTGTCATCACAAACTTACTTACATAGGCCTTCCTTGACTCCATCCTTCCATTTAATACATAATAAATTCAAACTCAATATTACATAAATTAATGCCAATACAAATATATTTGTTAATGTAGCTTAATAAATAAAGCGAGGCCGTGAAAATGCCTAGATGAGTCATAAGACTCCATAAACACAAAGGTTTGGGCCTAGCCTTCCTATTAGTCCTTAGTAATATTACACATGCAAGCCTCCACACCCCAGTGAGAAAGCCCTCAAAACCACCAATGATTTAAAGGAGCGGGTATCCAGCACACTCATAAAGTAACTCATAACACCTTGCTAAGCCACACCCCCACGGGATACAGCAGTGATAAAAATTAAGCCATGAACGAAAGTTTGACTAAGCTATACTAAAGAGGGTTGGTAAGTTTCGAACCGGCCACCGCAGTCATACGATTAACCCAAGCTAATAGGTCCACAGTGTAAAGTGTGTTGAAGATAAACCAATACAAAACTAAACCAAGTTAAGTTTTAACTTGTCCTTAAGAACATCTATGATTATGTCTCTTAGCGCTAGAGAAAGTCCAGCCAATAACCTGGTCCGTGAAGTAAAATGTTATTTTAAGCCAAACTGTGGCCAGCTTGGAAATCTACAACTCAACATTAAGTTATATAGTATAAAATAATCTAAGAACAAATAAATATTAGAGATTGAATTTCCAAGGCAATAATTGAAGAAAATGGTGGCACACTGAATAGAGGAAAATGTATTATTTTAAAAGGTTAAATAAGTTTATTTATTGCAGGCCTTTTCACAAGCTTTAACAAGACAATTTTCACTACCAATGCCCAATAAATGGGTATAATATTCCCAACCAAGTTTTCCCTACTGATCTTTGTTGCTTAGCCATTGGAAAGTATTATTTTATGGAAGGGTCACATATGGAGGATAAATTATTTACTAACCAACATGAGTATATGATAGTAAGATCATGCTAGAAAATTTAACTATATTTAGAAACCAAGGGTTTGTCATTAAATCAACTGATTGTCAGTTAATTGACAAAACTCATTCAGAATCTACTAAGTCAGGTCATAAAATATGAAGCTCATTCCTGCATAATACCAGTCAAAATATCAATACAAAGAAAACAAAGTACTTAGGGAAGCTTATCAAGAAAATGCAGTCTATTGATTCTAGAATCTAAATCAATGGTTATCAATTTTTTTGAAAGAAGGGTAACATGATAGAAAAAAAAAACTCTGCAAATTGTCTTTCATCCGCATTTCAAATAAAATATACTGAGTCTAATGGGGTAAAAAGTATTCTTATATTATTTACTAAAGTAATGTCAGTCAGAACATTAGCACTGATGTTCTGCCTCTAAAATATTTATCATGGCACTTTTGAAATAATTCACTAATTTCTCCTCTCTGACATTGTATAGTGTTTTTGAGTTCACTCCTTGTTTCAGCAAATATTTATTAAGCACTTTTTATTAGCCAGTATGTCCCTATGTATTAATTTACCTTGTTCCGGAAATATCCCATTGAGGTCAGTATCATTATCCCTGTTTACAAAGGCAAAGTTATTTGCCTATATTAAAATAGTAAGTTGATTTTAGAGCTTGGGAGAGGAATAACTTCCATACAAAAGCAACAAGTACGAGCGGCCTCTTGTTTGCAGGCATCCACTGACAGGCCTTGGGGTTATGAAGATGAGTAAGAAGTGGTCCCTGCCCTCCTTACCTGGGCCTTTCTTATGCTTGGGTATAAGATCTCCTTGACGAAGCTAGTAGAGAGATGAGAACCCTTGTACTTGGAAGCAGCAACGCCATCAGTTTCCTGGAAGGATCAGGGGAATGAACTGAACTGAAGTTATATTACACAGTGGCCTAAGTTAAAGCTTTGGAGCCGTTTATATACCTGATGTTGCTCCACGCATCTATAGATATTACAAGATCTCTCCTTGCACCAGCAGGACCACCAAAAAGTAGCATGATTGGATCACAGAGTATAGCCACCCTTCTCCCATAAAAATGCTTTTCATTGCAATCATGCGTGAGCAAGATAGCATCTCCCGATATTTAGGGACAATACACAAAACAGACCTATGAAACCCCTAACTCTATGATAAATATGTTTCCAATTTTTCATTCTTACAATATACACAAAATTTTGTTTCATGATCTTGGTTTCATGAATAGTTAATATGCTTCTTCAAAGCAACTCATTTCCTTCTACCTTAGAGATAGTAATCACATTTTTTAGAAAGCTTAGAGTCAAATTTGTGATCTACCTCTAGCAAGTGTACAGAACTTGAGGGCAAATATTTTATGTACCAACCTCACTCCTGGCTGGATTTTACTATTTTATTCTTATTTTCCCTTTCCCTTGGCTTGTTTACACATTTAAAATTCATTTCATCTTGCGTGAATGTTTATAAGTTCTGATAAATTATTTTTGTTACAACTCAGAGTACTGGTAAATAAATAACTAAACAGTATGGAATTTATTTTGAAGGGCAGATATTTCAAAACTCATAGGACTTGATTTTGAAAAGGTAGGAAACAGCAGTAGCAGTACAAACCCTTGATAAGCTCTTAGAAATAAGATAATTTTGAGCAATGTTTTGGTAAAATAATAAAGACATAAGTCAGAGTTACAATCAGAGATACAAATTACAGGTATAGACTGAAAAACAGCCCAGCTAGAGTTCATGGGTTCACAGAGACACAAGCTGAGATGCTGGTAGAACCAGTTTTGTCTCCCTTGCTCCCATGCTGAGGAACATGACTGTGCGTGGTGTGTTAAACAAGCACATTGGAAAATTTTAACAGGAGAGCATATCCATATTTATATAAAGTACCAATGGAAGAGACAGAGTCTAATGACCATAGATTTATTTATAAGGTTGAGGCTTAACCTGAAAGATCCTCTGAGCATACTTACTCCAGATCTTTTGAAATGAAACTAAGAATTCAATAATAACAGCAAGACATAAAGTTCGTGGCTTAGAACTTAAAGTTCATAGCAGATCACGTTCACCATATATATATATATATATATATATATATATATATATATATAGTAATTAAGCCCATTGACTTCCAATTTCTGGTGAATGGGTAGGCTGCCTCACCTACTAAATGGGCTGCAGAAACTTCTTCCACAGCAGCACCACGGAAATAAAGACATTGCCAGGTCAGAAGGAGAGTCAAGTGTGCATATCTTCCCCTCTTCATTCCCACTCCAGGATCTAGAGGGTTCTGTTATAAATTTTTTTTTTGAATTTCAAATTCTCACTTGTAAATGAGAGAAACTAACATTAGCACACCAAAAATAATACCGTGTAACTAAACACATGGATAAATTACCAACTTTGTGATCTAACACGTTGGCATGATGTTTAGCCAGTGTAAATGTGAGGGAAATAGACATTTCCCCAGGAATGGTTAACATGTCAAAAAAAAAATTCCCGTTTTTGTAACTTCTCAACTCATAGTTTTAATAACTCAGTTTCGGTAAAGAACTACATCTGGGAATTAACACAGCATTTATTCAGGTACTGAGGTTTCAGGAGAGAAGCTAAGGGAACTGTCCTTATAACTCTCCTATAGCAGGAGGACAAGCAAGCGCCCTGGGCACCTGTGCAGAGTGATGAAGTACCTTTGGTTTGAGGTCCAATTGCTGGCTCTGAAATACTTCTGAAATTTAATCACAAGCTACATAATTCCTGAACTTTAATTTAATTATAAGTAAAATGTAGATAAGAATGCTGTGGAACAGAATTATTGCAAGGATTAAATGAGATGACATTACATAAGAAACAACTATGAAATAAGCATTTGATAATTTTTAAATAAAAATGCTTTGTATATTGTGTTTTTAAGTGAGAAATTTTAACCTTAATACTTAACTTATTTCTTGCCCCTAGAAGCTTTATTTAAATTAACTTATATAAAATATACCTAAACTTAACACAGTTTACAAAAGAGTTTCATCTTGGATCCTTTTGTAGTTAGCTTAGATTTAAAAGAAGAGGAGACTTAAGATCATGATTCATCAGATATTTTTAAGCAAACAGAATTATGTCCACAGTTCACTTTTGAAGGAGAACACAAAAAAGATTGATAGCAAATAAATGTACGACATCTTTTATAACTATTCTTTATTGAAAATTGTATCATTCAATCCATAAAAGGGGCTTTAGAAAACCACTTTCTCAAGTTAAACCTGATCAGATGGGAGGTTTTACTTACATTAATAAATCGAATGAACAGTTTTAATTAAAAACTCATGCTATTTTCAAAATAATGCTGAAGAGTAGATTTCTGATCAATTGTAACTGCCAGATGGGAGATTTTCATAAGCTGTTTTTAATATTTCACTTTCATGAGCACATCACTTAAATATGCTGCCTACCAATCTCAAATACAAATTCTATTCAATCACAGTATTAAAATAATGCAATAACTTAAGTACTTTTCTATAATTTTTGTTTATAGGCTTTAAATACAAGGCATGAAATTCAATAATTGAATTAGCAAAGCTTTTCATCAAATTACTTTAAGTAAATTTCCACAGCAAGCACATTGGCGAGGAATTACGACATACCTGGTCAGTAGGCTACAGTTGTGCCGAGATGATAATTCGGCAAGTGTCACTGATGACTGCAATGAGAAAAAATAATGTGTATGTGTATTTTCCATAAGATTTGTATTTATATTAAGTTTTATGAAATTAAGTTACATTGATATTTATATTGAACATGTTAGAGTTTGTATAAAAGGCAAGGGGGGAAACAGGGCTTATTTGCAACATTTTACATTTGTCTAAAAGTGACATTTTGCTTTTGCAAAAGGATTCTGACATTCATCATTTTATCCGATTCTCAAAATATTTCAGTGATGTAAGGAAACTATTACCTTGCCTGCCAAGCAAGAAAACTAAGAAATATAGAGATGTAAGGGTTTGCTAAAGACACAGCACTAATTTTAGAATCTAGGTCCAGAATCTTCCATGACAGTGTTCTCTTTCACTACTCACCCCACAGGTAGGCAGAGGTGAAGGGGCTAGATCTAACTGGTTTTCCCCAGCTAAATGTAAAAATAATTAGAACCCAGACAGGAAAGAATAAGGAAAACTAATTTTTTACCTTTTTTTTAAGTTCCTGATGAAACCATAGTCATAGAGCTATTTTTTGCTTCTTTCCTCATCAGGAGAAAAAAGCAGCAAGAGCAAAAGCAACCAACAAAATATCCATAGCAAAGTCTTTATAGATCAACAGAATCTAACACCAGATTAAGAATTAGACACCAGGGCAGCCCGGGTGGCTCAGCGGTTTAGTGCTGCCTTCAGCCCAGAGCGTGATCCTGAAGACCCAGGATCGAGTCCCACGTCAGGCTCCCTGCATGGAGCCTGCTTCTCCCTCTGCCTGTGTCTCTGCCTCTCTCTCTCTCTCTCCCTCTGTGTTTCTCATGAATAAATAAATAAAATATTTAAAAAAAAAAGAATTAGACACCATGGAGCACCTGGGTGGCTCAGTCGATTAAGTGTCTGACTCTTGGATTTAGTTCAGGTCATGATCTCATGGGTCTTGAGATGGAACTCTAGGTTGGGTTCCATGCTCAGCAGGGAGTCTGCTGGACAGTCTCTTCCTCTGCCCCTCCCCCCACTCACATCGTGCACTCTCTCTCTCTCAAATAAATATATCCTTTAAAAAAAGAATTAGACATCTTGCATATCTCTAGCTCAGGACTGGGCTGCATTCTCTCTCTATTTTTAATTTTAGCTTCATTATTACATGTGGTCTCACTATTTTGAAGAGAGCTGTTTCAAATTCCCTGGTCAGATTAAAAAAAGGGGGAGGACTAGAGGCATTGCAGAAAGTTTAGAATTTAGCAGTTACAATGGTACAGGATCGAAGGGAAATCAGAGTATAATATATAATCATAATTATGAAAAAGTCACTTAGAGGCGGGAACACCTTCAAAAACATGAGCATGTGTCCAGGAGGAGGGTCTAAATCTGTAAGATCAGATTGACAGCAAAACAAACAGAGTATGATGTTATTTCTGTACATTAATGCCAAAAACAAATGAGATATCCCTGAAAGCAACCCTCAGGAAGGCCGGATAGAATAAATGCAGAGTTTTAAGCAGCACCAATAAGAGTTTAAACCAAAATGAAGAAGATCAATCCCCAAGTGCCATTTTAATATTTTTAAGGTGAAATATCTGTGCTAGACACTCTTCTGGTCACTTTCATACATGTTATCTTATTTGATCTTTGTAATAGTCTCATGAGGTACACAATGATACTCCCATTTTACAGAATGAAGAAACTAAGATCCAATTACTTGAAGTATTTTCCCAATCGATAAAAGGTAGAAGCAGGATAAATCTCAGATTTTTGGAAATCAATGCATTAGTACTGAACTCCTGAATGTATACCCATAGTAGAACAGATTTTAATATAAGACATATCAAAACATTCTACAGATACTACAAAGTGTTGTTTTTTTGTTTTTTTTTTAAACAGGAATACAACCAGTGCCAAGCACTGTGGTACCACAGAGCATCAGGCAGGGATCTTGCTGGTCCTCTCTAAGGTGATAGCTAAGGTGATAGCTACGGCTTCCTCTCCCCATTTCACTCATGTCATAAATAACCCCCCTTCATAGGCACATAAAAGGATGCTCAACACCATTAACCAACAAGGAAATGAAAATTGAAATGACAATGAGATATCATCACACATCTGTCAGAATGGCTGTTACCAAAAAGACAAGAAATAACCAGTGTTGGCGAGGATGTGGAAAAAATGGAATTCTTGTGCACTGCTGGTGGGAATGCAAATTGGTACAGCCACTCTGGAAAACGGAATGAGGATTCATCAAAAAATTAAAAAAGAGGACAGCCCCGGTGGCCCAGCCATTCAGTGCTGCCTTCGGCCCAGGGTGTGATCCTGGAAACCCAGCATCAAGTTCTGTGGCAGGCTCCCTGCATGGAGCCTGCTTCTCCCTCTGCCTGTGTCTCTGCCTCTCTCTCTCTTTCTCTGTGTCTGTCATGAATAAATAAATAAAATCTTTAAAAAAATTTAAAAAGAGCTAGCATATGATGCAGCAACTCACTTCTAGGTATTTATTCAAAGAAAATAGAAACAATTCAAAAAGACACATGCACCCCTATGTCACTTCAGCATTCTTTACAATAGCCAAGATATGAAAGCAACTTAAATGTCCATCCATTGATGAATGGATAAAGATGTGATGTACATACACGATGGGATATTACTCAGGCATAAAGTATAATCTTGCCACCTGTGACAACACGTATGGACCTAGAGAAATAAGTCAGACAAAGACAGTTACTGTATCATTTCACTTAAATGTGGAATCTTAAAAAAAACAAAACAAACAGAAACACTCATAGATACAAAGAACAAACTGATAATTGGTGGGCCAGATGGACAAAATAGGTAAAGAGGATTAAAAGGTACAATCTCCCAGTTGTTAAACAAATAAGACAAGGGGAAGTAATGCACAGCGTAGAGAATACAGTCACCACATTTTGTATGGTGATAGATGGTAATCAGACTTATCATAGTGACCACGTTTAATGTATATAAATATTGAACCTCCATGTTGTATACCTGAAACTAATATAATATGGCTTGCCAATTATGCTTCAATTAAAAACATAAAAACAGAAATAAATAAATAAATAAATAAATAAATAAATAGTAACTCACTTTGACAACATGATCTTCATTCTGTTTCAAAAAGACAATTTGGTTACCATCTGCCCACTGACCCATGCTTCAGAACTGCTATAATATCATTAGTCAAGTTTTTGCAAAGCATTCTCATAGTAAGTATACTGGGATTTCATACTTTTTATGGTAAAAACATTTCTAATTGTGACATTGCAATTAATAGTTTAACCCCAGACTTGGCAATTGTTTTGTGGGCTATTGTGGTACCAGGATTCTGTTGAGACTGAAATTAAAAAGAACATTATTAATTGGATCAGCCCGTTTTCCCAGGTGTCCTTGATGGACAGTGATGGAAGGATTAAGGAAGATAACAACCTTGGTGAAAGTTATTAAGTTTCATCGAGACAAAAGTTAGGGATGAAGTAAAGAGTGCACCGACTGAAAAGTCCTAGGCTAAGGTGCAGCTTATGTAAAGTGTACTATACTGCATTGTAAGGGTTATGAATCCAGGCAAGGAAATGCAGTAGTCTTGTTTGGAAAGCTCAGATTCTCTGAGTCTGAAGGGTTGACTCAGTAATTATATCAGAAGACTGTCATTCAAACACCCTAGCCAGCCAAGGCTGATTTGCTTTGGTATCTAGAGCATAATTGATTCTCAGGTTAATTACTCTTTCCTGAGAAAATCAGAAATAAGATGGGTGAGGTCACAGGAACCTTTACTTTTAAAAATATGCAAAATTTAGTGTAGAAGGCTTCAGAGTAGCATCCAATTAAAATGGGTCATGACTGCATTATCTGAATAGATTAGAGATCAAATTTATTCAGTACAAAATACTCACATACAGTAAAAACTTGACATAATGTGGTTACCATATGTGACAAAGGCTGCTAAATGTTCACAAAAATCCCTTTATTTCCGTTCTGGGCACACAGGTAGACTATATCCAAGTCTTCCTTGCAGTTAGGTGGGGCCATGTGATGTCTTACACGTAAAGCAGAAATCTCCCACCCACCCCTCCATGTTCTCATTCTCTTTCCTCATCTCACAGCCAGACACAGAATTTCCAGTGGAGGTGTCTGAGGTCCTGAGGATCCTCAGAATAGCAGAGCCACTAGGTGAAAGGAGCCCAGGTCCCCTCAATCTACATCGCACTGAGACAGGAGCAAGAAATAAAGCTCTTAGTGATTTAAACCACTGAAATTTGGAGTATGTTTGTTTCACATATAACAAGCCCTGACTTAACAAATACATCACTTCTATCACCCGACAACTGTTAGCTTTCAATGCTTCTAACCTCGCTATTTCCTCTACCTCTTATGTTTGAGGAAATAAACCTGTGCCTTCTCAGATTCTCTTGACTGCCTTTTTCTTTCTCTCCTTTGGTCAGGTCCCCATTCATATCACTCCTCTATTGTTGGGCTTGGATAAAATAACACTCCATAGTACAAGGGATATCTCTTCCTGAGCAGCCACAAGGGGTTGGATGATACAACACGATAGTATAAAGGTTGAAGCTCTCCATGGAATTTGACCAGTTAGGTGATTTGAGATAAGAGAGCTGCAGAGACAAATTTCTCCTTTCCTTCTCCTAGATGTGATTTATTCTTACCACATTTCCAGAGAAGTTCTTATATTGACTGAAAACACCTGCTATGCAACGTTCAGTATCTCTTAGTGACTAATTATGCAACAACGAGCAGTGTTGTAAAACAATGTATTAAACTGCTTTGCTGCTATCCTTGCTTCACTTTGGTTTTCTCTTCCCATTCTGGTGGGATTTCATCTTCCAAATAAAATGATAGTTTCTTATCCTTAGCTCAAGCTCTGCTTTTTAAAGGATTGAGCTAAATCAACTTCTTTGCACAATTAGTTTTCAAACAGATTTATTATTTTTTTCCAATTCCTATGCTCTTTTCATCCCCATTCTGTCAAATCTTTGCCCAGGATCCTATAGTTACCTAAAGTTTCAGGAAAAAGTTACTGCAATCTGATAGTACAAAGCTTTAAATCCAGGAATACTGAATTTCTGGCATTCAATTTTTTTTTTATAAAACATTCAAAGAATCCTAGTAATAATCAGCAGGAGCAGTGCAAAGAAATTTAGTAAACTACCAATAGTGAAGGAATAATCACAGAGAGATACGTATTATAATACAGGTATATTAAATGTGTTAGCTATTATAGGCGGCAAGCAGGGTAAATTATTATAGGAGCCTTTCTCATATCTCTGAAATTATACCTTACAAACAACCACATGGAAATCCAAGGTAGATGTTTTAAAGCAAATATTGTAATTATATATTTGGGCTACATGCTCTCTTTAGTTATTATTCTTATTGGTCTCTTTCTTTTCCATTTACTTTTACTCAGCATACTGTCCACATCTGAGTAGATGAACCCTTTGAAGTGCAAACATTTATGATTATTTCTGCTCTAGGGAAGTTTTGAAATGTCATCTTTTCTTAGAATATATGTGAACACAGGAAAAGTGAAAAGACCCCAGAATTAGGTATTAGTGGTATAATTTCATTATGTTGCTTAAATTCCCTAAAGACCAGAAATAACTATAATCAAAATTTCAATGAAATGTATTTCTAAATCAAATCTTAGCCCTGTGAGTTTTATAAGGAATGTTTTTCTCTTCCACCAATCCAGATGGCCATTAGCTTATACCATATACAATTGGGGGAAAAAAATAACAAATCTGTTTCAGCAGGTGATCTCACAGGTATTTTATACATGTTTTCTATTTTTATCTTAACCCTGCCCCATAAAGTAGGAGTTATTAGCCTCAGTTTCTACAAAGAAAACAGAGGATGAGAACTTTGAAAACTTTGCACAAATCACTTAGCCAATTAGTTGTCAAGACATATTTGAAACTCAGATTTGACATCCAAGTCCACCTAGAAAATTAAAAAGGTATATTAACATTCACAGGCTAAAGTACTTCTGAAGAAACAAAAGTACCTACATTATTTTCCTAAGATGTCCTCTCATAATAAATAGGGTGCCATGAAAAATAGCAAAAAATAATTAAGTTATCCTCCCCTTATCTGAAAAAATTAATTCAACTTTTTGAAAACAACCCTTAACTAGGGCATAGTTTTCTCAGTAAAAAATTCTGGCATACTTAATAAAGTAACAGATGCTAGCTCAATGAACACAAAATATAGGAGCATTCCTCTTTCACTGGGCATTTGGCAACTCGTGAGGGAAATCAGGCAGCTGGGTCATAGCATAGTAAATTATTTAAAAGTCAAATATGCTCACCTCACACCATATGCTGAAATAAATTCCAGATGTATGAAAAAGTTTAATATTTTTAAAGATCAAACCAAATAAAATTAAAATAATATTGAATACTCAAGCCTTTGACAGAGAAATGATTTTTCTATGCTTTGAATTGATAACGAATACACAGGAAAATACCAACAAATGTTACCACAACATTTGAAATGTTAACATAAAAAAAATAAAAAGCTAAACTTACTGGGAGATTTTTCAGCAAATGTAGCATTGAATTACTAGTGTGATTATATTTTTTATATGTATAAAACAAAACACTCAAACTTCTGATTGGAACATCACTAAGACTGTAACAGGTAAACTGGCAAGAGCAGATAACTTAAAGGAGAGGAAAATGATTATCACTTAAAGGTAAATGATTATCAAACATGGATTTGAAAATATTCAAGCTTTCTAACAGCCAAAAAATTTAAGTTAAAACAAATATCATTTGGCCTATGAAACTACAAAAATAAATAAGTAAATAAGCACCTGAATGCTGTAAAAGTACAGTGAATTCACTGTCCCATTCACTCCTGATGACAAACATAAACTGGTACAATTCTAGAAAGCAATTTGGCAAATAACTCGTTATAGGTGTTCCCAATATCCACATTCCCAAAAATCTAGCCTAAGAAAGTCAGCCAAAATATGCAAAAAGTTAAATATATGAAGACATACATAATATTACAATAAGGATAATTAGAAGAAACTCAATCTAACAGCAGAGGAATGTTTTGGGACATTATCACAAATCCATTGGATAAAATATATGGCTGTTTTAAAACATTAATCATTGAAGAAAGAAAACAAATATCTAAAATCAATATTTCTTTAAGCAAAATTACATGAATCTGATTATTAGTACATTTTGAAATGATGTTTTCTTTTTCTTTTTTTTTTTTTTTTTGAAATGTTTTCTAAAAAACTGGAGTGCAGTACACTAAAACTCTGCTAGTGGTTGGACTCATGGGTGCACTTTTTACATTTGTGCTTTTCACACTTTCTAAGCTGGGTCTCTAATCTATATTTTATAAACAGGGTACATATCAAAACTAAGCATTGGAATAAGAAATTGCATGATTAAGATTAATGCAGAACAGACAACAAAAGTCAATAACAAGTGTTTTTTAAGTATTACCTCTTATCAGCTTGATTTACATACACTTGTTGACTTTGGAGGACCTGTGTATCTGGTGAATGAAGGAATTCTTTCAGTTAGAGAACATAATTAGTCTAACTTTTAAAATTCAGAAAACAAGGGCGCCTGAGTGGGCTCAGTCAGTGAACCAGCCGACTCTTGATTTTAGCTCAGGTCATGATCTCAGGGGCCTGGAACTGAGCCCTGTGATGGTCTCGCCACTCAGAGGGAAGTCTGCTTCAGGATTCCCTCTCCCCCCCTTCCCTCCCTTGCTCCTCTCTAAAATAAATAAATAAGTCTTTTTAAAAAATAAAAATCAGAAACCATCCCCATCAGGCAAATGACACTAAACAGAGCACCATGATGCAAGCAATATCAGTGAAGTAATAACACGATTTATGTTAAATTTACCTTTATCACCTAGTATCTCACAGAGTAGTACCCCCAACTTGGGAAAATCAGTGTTTTCCAATTTAAAAAAAAGGAAAATTAACTTAGAGAAGGAGAGAGAGAGAGAGAGGATTAATATAGTTAGAATGACAAGTAGAAAAATAAACAGCTCAGCTGCATCTGAGCAGTTTGTATATAGCCCCACCCCACCCCCAGATGTTTCTAACAGCATGTCTCAGCATTAAGGTACTAGAAATAGGTATCATTCAACAGTGAACATGCACATCACCTGGGCCTCAATAGGCACCCAGAATATGGAAGTCAAATTGAATTGAACCTGTTGATATGGCTTGGCAAATCTCATAAACAAGAGAGTATAAAAAATGACTGATATTGGGTTTTGAAAATATTTACTTTCCTTTACATACAAACCAAATGCTTCCTAGGATCCACATGATATGTTGGAATCTGGGGAGTCCTTGGAGTCATTAGTAGAGAGATATGCTCTCCCCACCTACTCACTTTCCCGGCTCCTGCTGCCATCAGGAGAATACCAGTAATAGCTACCATTTATCGAGTCATGTGCCTCTCATGTGCCAGGCACTTTGCATCTGTTATCTCATTTATTTCCAACCACAACCTTGTGAGGTCCGGACAATGGCTCTCAGAGGGCTATAACATGGCTCTTGAAACACACTAGCGGCAATGCTTCCCTCTATCTGCTCGTAAGACTAATTGGGCCAGCTCTCAGAAATGCTGTGTGGAAACAATTTTTCTGTATTTATGATCTATGCAGTGATCTTCTCACACATCCTTTTGCAGGTGATGTAAGAAAAGGTGTAAAACAAAAAATGAGTAGATTATTGTACAGAAAGAAAAGAAGCCTAAGCATCATGCCTATATTTGGTTCTGTTCTTGGTTCCTGGTTCTGTTCTTCACAAGTTGGGTGATCTTAATTAAGTCATTTCAACTCTTCAATTCTCCAAGCATCAGGACCTCATATTCACAAACCAGGAGGACCACAATGTGGTAAAGGCTTTTTTTTTTTTTTTAATTGTAACAGGAACCATATCAGACATGCTTAAGCAAAAAGCAAAGTTACACCAAAATTATATGGGGATTTTATTTAAAAAGTAGCTAAAGTTTCTCAGGATTTTGAACCAGAAAAAAAGAATGTTATGAGGCACTGGAAGAGCTTTTGGGGGGCAGGCACTCTGAAATCTACCAGTAGGGTCAAATGTAAATCATAATTTCACCATCAAATCATATCATTACTTAAACTGATTTTCTAATACTTTTTAACACAGTGTGTGATCCAAGGTGGGTGTCTAATAAATGGGAGCTATTTTATTATTATTTTGTCATCAGGAATAATGCTTGTGTTCCAATTCCAACCCCACTACCTATTATCTATGTGACTATAAGAAAGTAATCACAGATTATCTTAATAAAAACATTTGCTTAAGGGCATCTGGGTGGCTCAGTCAGTTAAGTGTCTGCCTTTGGCTCAGATCATGATCCTAGGGTTGTGATATCCAACCCTACACTGGGCTGCCTGCTCCAAAGGGAGTTTGCTTCTCCCCCTCCCTCAGCTTATCCCACTGTTCACTCTCTCTCAAATAAATAATCTTTCAAAAAAATAATAAAAAAATAAAAACATTTGCTTAGTGGTGAAGATTAAACGAGATGATATGTATACAACATTGCAATTGAGTCCTGCCGGTTACTAAATGTTCAATAGGCAGTGGTGATAAAAGTAATCCTTTAACAGCAATGTCCACAATAGCCAAACTGTGAGAGGAGCCATGATGTCCTCCGACAGATGACTGGATAAAGAAGATGTGGTCTGTGTATACAATGGAATATTCCTCAGCCATCAGAAAGGACTAATACCCACCATTTGCTTCAACATGGATAGAACTGGAGGGTATTATGCTGAGTGAAATAAGTCAATAAGAGGACAATCATCATATGGTTTCACTCATACGGGGAATAAAAGAATTAGTGAAAGGGATTATAAGGGAAAGGAGGGAAACTGAGTGGGAAAAATTAGAGAGGGAGACTCCTAACTCTGGGAAACAAACAAAGGGTTGCAGAAGGGAGGACAGTGAGGGGATGGGGTGACTGGGTGACAGGCACTAAGGAGGGCACTTGATGGGATGAGCACTAGGTGTTATACTATATGTTGGCAAATTGAATCTTAATAAAAAAATTACTGCTTTAAAATTTTTATGTGCTTAGGAATAAAATTTCTAGGCAAGGGGAGCCTGGGTGGCTCAACTCGTTAAGCATATGCCTTCAGCTCAGGTCATGATACTAGGGTCCTGGGATCGAGTCCCATATCAGGTTCCCTCCTCACCGGGGAGTCTGTGTCTCCCCCTCCCTTTTCCCCTCCCCCATCCATGTTCTCTCCCTCTCTCTCTTTCAAATAAATAAATAAAATCTTTTTTAAAAATTTCAAGGCAAACAAAAGGAAAATCTGAAAGGAATCAGAATCCAGGGTGATGACTACAACCAAGTGGCATTTAATGGAAAAACCCACCCTAACTTCACCCTTAGTCTGTCCTTGTTTTTAATTTTTCCATTTTCTTTTTCTCACAGCCATCGGGAATAAAGAAGTCACTAAAGTGACATCATTTAAATGACTTACCGTACATTCTAGTGCAGCATTAGCATCACCTGGGAATTTGCAAATTCTTGTGCTACCTTCCCAAACTCACTGGATTAGAAGCTCTCTAGTGTGCATGAAGGTGGGGGTTAGGAGTAGAATATGTCTTTCAACCAGCCCTCTGCATGACCCTGAGACTCGCTCAAGTCAGAGAACCACAAGTTGAAGAATTCTGCATGTCAGATTCACCTGTAGAACTTTTTAAAATATCTATATTGATGCTAGAGTTGAATCAGAATTACTGGGGATGGGGCCAGGACACCAACACAGATATTTTAGAAACAGAACCAAAAGCTCCCCCTTGTAACCAGAAAGAATCATTGCAATTGTCCATTCCACACAATCACTGCAATTGTCCATTCCACACAGCGTCTTAGCGGCCATCACCACGGATGCCTGTGAAGAGCATGGAAGTAGAAGTGGACTTGGTTTGAAGCATGTTCTATTCCCACAGTATGGATGCTCCCCAGTATTACTTAATACTCGAAGATCTCCTCTTTTCTCATCTCAGGGTAACTCTCTCATGTAGTACATCTGATCCCACAAGGAAACCAGTTCTTAGTTTTTTTTTTCATTCCTACTGATAGAAATCTCAATCAACCCAGAAGAACATTTTTAAGTAAAATTTTATATATTTGCCAAGTGAAATTTCAGACATTGGCTAAATGGAGTATATAAAAGATTGGGGACAGAGAGTAGGGGCCCCTTTCCATGGCTTTATTTTAATTACCCAGCCTATTTTCTCAGCTACAGTGAATTATAGAGCACTGACCATTTATTATATTGAGTAGCATAAGTTAATGAATACTAACCCCTTTCAATCCTTTTTGGCAACCCCCAGAATTAACTAAACTAACTGTATTGTTATGAGAGCAGCCACTGAGCAACAGCAAAGGTGCTAACTGGTACACTTAACGGCAGTGAAAACACAACCTGCAAAGTTATTTGGAGGCAGAAAAATGAAAGCACATTGATAGTAGGGCCTAGAATGATAAAATTTCTATTACACGTTGCAACAAAAATAAAGCCGTTTTAATGGAATCATGTCAAAGGACCCATGTCTCCTGCTTTGAAAACAAATGGTGTTGGCTTCCAGTCAACTTTTCCAGGGCTTAGCAGCAGGAGGTCATTACCCTTTGACAATGTTCAGTTACACAGACATTATCTCCAATTAACAGGTTTTAACTACAAGGATTTCTCTTTTATTGAAAACAGTGGTTTTTTTAAATAAATAACTATAGCAGTTATTGGGTAATTTTGTCTTATTGACTGGGACTGAGATGATTACGTTTACTCCTATAAACACACACACATGCACATGCATACACACACACATCTGAGTCAATAGAATACTTTTAGTGTCCTTGAACTCTTTTTAAAGCATGGTAGAGAAATATGCTAATCTTTACATAAACATTTCACAAAGACTTCTTTCTCTTAAAAAAAAAAAATCCTTCCCCATATTGATGTAACCAAGCCATTCTAAGTGTTTCAAATTTCCCAAACAAAGTACTACCAATGAAACATTTATCAATCGTAATGCATTATGTTTTCTGTCTCATTTGAGAAGGTTTTATGGAATTCTGGATGATGGCCAGAAGCTCAGAGGAGAATTTTTAACACCCTCTCAATAGACACATTTATAGCTTTAAACTATACAGAGTACTGGTCTTATCAGTGCATAGCAGGGAAATGATTAAAATATTCCAAGCAAACTTAAACTTGGTAGTCCTTAGGTGGAAATGAAGCATCATTCTGGGCTGAAACCTCCAATTATATAAGATAGGAAGTCACAGAAAGACATCAGATTTGTACACTGTCAGTCTACACGGCAGATGGTAGTGTCTGGCAATGCCTTTTTTATAACAGAAAATATTATTATAAAAATATCCAGAGAAGACATTTTTAGTTCCTTGACTTAATATGAGGAAAAATTAGAGATTTCTATAGAAATTAGAGGTTTAATACCCAATAATATGAAACAGTAATTTTCTTTGAAATCTATGCATTAACTATTCCATCACTTCTTAGAGAATTTTTTATAGTTGGAAGTCATCTGGTATTTTCATTTCTCTATCTCTCTCTGTCTCTCTCTATCTCTCTTTCTCTCTCACTCTCAACCACCTATTTAAATTCAGCCTAAATCTATATATTTTTATACAACACTTAAATCATACCATAGTGTGCTGTGGTGTGCTGTATGTCACATTTTAGCCTTCCCCAATGTTATTACAATAGAATTGCCTTTATCTCAAAGGGGATATTTTCTTATAGATGAAGTTTCTTGAAGGTAGAATTCTCCTGAGAGCCACACTTTTGAGTGGCATGTTCTTAAGCATATTGCATTATGTGTCAGCACAATTAGCATATTCTTCTGGATTGTAAAAAGTAACAATAGCTGACAGCTGAGTATGTAGGGAAATGGCCTGTAAAACTATCTCAAAACTAGGAAACCCAGTCCTTGTGTGGAACAAGCAGGAGTAGCACAGTTTTTGTGATCCTAATTCAAAAATGAATGGAGGAAGCTTAGACTCCCAGGTGGTTAGACCATTCCTGTCTCATACTCAGATACCATATTCGGTGTTTATAGTTTGGGGAGCAAAGGGAGCAGAGAGGATGGCTGAAGGAGAGGGAGCATAGATGGAAATATCCCTGCCTAATTCTAGCACAGTTCATAAGAGTTGTCAATATAGCCATGGAAATGTCCCCAATGATTTTCAGAGAACCTTACTAGCTGCAAAAATGTCTCTGTTCTCAGAAATGTGATATTGAAGTAGTATATGTTCACAAACTACCGAAGAACTGATGAGTGTGGTTTCACCTCACCAGAATGAATTTGAAAAGGTGAGCAATCCGATTTGCTGCATAACTAGGACACAGATGTGCAAATGTGCAAAAGACACTGTTAAATAGAAAGAACAACAACAACAACAAAAAAAAAACATAAAATAGCCCCAGAAATAAACACTATTTTGGAGAATTTGATGAGACACAAAACACCTTCTTAATTATATATGCTAGAAGGGTATTTCAAGGAGCTTACGGGGTATTAGGGTGGCCTCTGAGACAAAGCGTTGTCTTCATTCCCTGGTGCATACTTGTTATTTTGATATACTTATTTAATTTTAAATTAAAATGATAGGATAAAAAATGCCTGAGGTCATTCCTATAGTTAGCTTTTCATTGTCCTAAATCTTATTTTTGTGGATAAAGATCATTAAAGATTTAAATATTTTCATTTGCAAATGAAGTGTGAGAATTAAAAAATATTAGACCCAAGTCCTGAAATTTTGAAAACAAAGGAGAAAGACATCAGCAGTGTCATATTGAACATATACATATGTGTGTGCATGTGTGTGTGTAAAGATATATAAACATATATTTTCACTGTCCATCCTTTTTCTATCTGCATCCCCAGCTTGATTTTGTGCCTACTACTATCCTATAACTTTACCTTTAGACATATTATTTGTTTCAATATATCAAACTCCCCATTCTCCACACTTCCAGGTCCTTATCAGGACTTAAATTTGATATGTCCCTATGGCTTACAGAAGCCACTGGAAAGGCCCAGATAGTCTCATCTCTGATAGTTTAATTTTAACTTAAATTTACAAATTAATGTAACACCACCACACATTGAGCAGATCATCCACATTCTTTTACTTAGCACCAAAATGTGTACCTCAGTTCCCTCTGTACCATGATTTCAGTCACCCACTACTGACTCAACAACTATTTTACTGTGGCAGTAGCCCTCTCAGAATAAGGCCACTGGAACTAATTATTCTTTTATGTTTTTGTGCCACAATCCCTTGCCTTTGGAGACAAATGAGCATAATACAAAAGTATTTGTACTTTTGAGCCTTAGATGTCCCCAATTTTTTTCAGACTCCATTTATTTATTCATGAGAGACACAGAGAGAGGCAGAGACATAGACAGAGGGAGAAGGAGGCTCCTCACGCGGAGTCTGATGGGGCACTTGATCCCAGGACCTGGAGGTGGTGACGCAAGCCAAAGACACTCAACCACCGAGCCACCCAGGCACCCCAGATGTCCCTTATTTATGTCAAAATTCCACTATTTTTTTTCTTTTTTTTTTTAAATTCCACTGTTAAAAACGCACTAGATTCTACTGGAGATTTTTAAGTCCATACATTTTAGAGAAAAAGACTTAAGTATTCTAGAATGATTAAAGATAGTGAAGAAATGTAAGACTGAAGGGTAGGCAACACAAACAACAAACAGCTTCAACACAAACACAACAACAAACAGCTTCAACATATTGACTGAAATTAGTTCAAATGAGTGGCTAGTTATGGTAGACAGTTTCTAAGGTAATGGAGCTCTGAGGCATTGCTTCCTATCCCAAACAACTGGAGGTTTTCCTCAAAGACCACTCTAACAAATATCAGTTATCCTTTGGGATAGTTTAACTTCAGAGTGATCATTCATTGATAATAATACATCATTAACTTCTTAGTTTAATTAACATTTATTGAAGCCCTCAATATCCAATCAATATTGCCCTAGACTCCAGAAATAATGGAGTAATCATCCAAAGGAGAAGAAAAATGAGATGTTGATTAAAATGTATCTGTAAAAATAAGAATTCATCTCAAATCTGGGTTATTTCTGATGTAATAAATTTATAGCACACTGAATTATTTCTGAAAATCATGGCCTTCTCAGTTAACCCCAGATAACTGGCCCACCATCCTTTCCCTGGAGGTATTTACAGGAAGCACCAGAAATACTTGCTTTTTCCAAATGCTTTGGTTTACTAAGGAGGTCCAGATAGACTATCATAAGCTGGTCTCATGATGGACTGGACCCATAACTACAGCAGCCAATCAACTGTTGGCTGAGAACCACATACTCAAAATACTTTGTGATTGAAGCACAGAGAGCCATGACATACAGACAAAAAAAAAAAAAAAAAGAGAAGAGAAGTAAACACACCTAACTACATGTCATATAAGTTCTTGAGTTGTTAGTTGACAAATACAAAGAGTGTAAAGCAATAGAAACTAGCATACTCTTGGTGAAACACACATTCTATTTCCTAATGCTATGAGCCCTCTGTTATAATCTACATGAGCTCCCATTGATTTTTATGTCAAATTTATAAAACCTAGCTTACATGTTAATAGAATATGTGGTTGGTTCACCAAGGCAAGTGCTATTTATGCATCCTGGTATACTCAGAATGTAGCACAATATACTGAATCACAAAGCATGACAAAATGAATGCTGTTTTTAAAAACACGATTTAAGAACACTTAGCAAACATATAAAGTTATTTTGGTGATGCTGAGCAATATAATTTCTCTAAGCTATTTAGTTATAGGAAGATGAGCGTTTGCTAAAACAAACCTTGTTCACTAATGTATATGAAAGTGGGACATATAAGTCACACTCCAATTTGTCAAGGAAATTTTGTAGAAAAAATGTAAGTGCTATTCTCTACTTACTCATTGAAAGTCACGCTAAAGCATTTTTTTCCATAAAACTACCAAAGGAACAGTAAAGTGTAAATTTTCTTCTATCAGTAAACTATCCTGGAGTTCAGTCTTGTATATACAATATTAATGATTTAGACTCAAAGAATTTTTGAGTATTTGGTGAATGAATGTATTATAATCTATAACATATATTCTTCCAAAATCTATATGGAAAGAGAAGCCTATCATTGTATACCTAACTTCATTTTTACACAGTTTATTCTTTTCCTATCAAAATTTTAAAATGAGATTGTCCATCATACTTTAACAATGTAATTGACAGAAAGTAATAACAGATAATGGGTGTGTATATGAAGAGACAGCAAGAGAGAAAAGGAGAGGTGATTATACATTCACTGTAATTTCAAATGGAAAAAGAAATGGGAAACTCCACAATGCAATATTCCCATTCTACATTCAAACTGTGCCAAATTCCACCACTTTTTCTTTACAAAATTTCTAAAATCCATCTGTTTTATGATGAAATATACATTTTTATCCCAGTTTAGATCATATCAACTACTTTATTTCTTACATCATGGACTCCTCCATGCAAGGTATGATAAACATGTGTCTGGTCAAGGCAAAATTATAAAAACAGTAAAACCGACACTTCTACTTCTCTCTTTACCTTTGTCCGCCCAACTGGTGTCTACATCTACTCTCTTGACTGTGGATGTATTCAGGCTTATGGCCTCCTAGAAAGCCCACTTGCTTCCCTTCTAGGCCCACTTCTCTGTTTCTGTTTGTGGTTATATCGTTCTCTGCATAGTCTTCTCATTAAACCCACTAATCAGATCTCAATTTAGAATTTACTCAAGTTTTATACATAAACCACAGTGAAATGTTAATAACGGGAAGGATGTAATCAGTTTCTAGAAGTATTTATATTTTAAATGTTGACTATTTATCAATAAACACAGTATTAATTTAGCACTGACTTGGCACTGGCTGCTTAGCATTGGCTGAGTCAGACACAAAAGATACATAACAGATTGTCCCTGTTCTTGAGGAGTTTAACACTGTTTGAGTTGGGGAGATACTGCTAATATGAAACATTTTAAGCTAAATTGCCAATCTCTGACTTCGATATAATTGGAATTCTCAGTTGGAAGCATTCAGGATGGGATGAAGTACATAGAAAAGTCTTCAGGAAGAAACCGAGCCATTAACAGAACCTTAAGAAATATCCTGGTTTTAAATCAAGGCAAAGCCAATGATTGAGGTCATTTCTGAAGCTGGAAAAAGCATGAAAAAAGGGACAAAAGTGGGAAACAAAATAGTCTGAGCAAGAGACACTTTGGAAGCTGGGTTAATTGAATAGGATATCTCCTAGCCTGCCAGTAAAAAAGTAAACTCAGGTAGGTTGGGCTTGATGTTACCTTTCCATTATTTCTTTCCTTTCTGATGACTTTAAGGAGGAATCCTTTTCCTTACCTTGTCCAACTTCAAGAGGCTGAACAAATTATTTTGATGCCCCCCAAAAGTTGTCCATTTACTAATCCCTGGAACCTATGCAGAAGTGAGTGTACATGGCAAAGGGACTTGGCAGAAGTGAATAAATTAAAGACTCTGATATGGGGAGATTATCCTGGATTAGCCAGGTATGCCAAATCTAACCAAATGGGTCCTTCAAATCAGTGAAACTTACCCAGCTATGGTCAGAATGAACTATGAATACAGAACAGTCAGATAAACAAAATATTGATCCCTTTAAGACGGAGGAAGGGGGCCATGAGCCAAGGAATGTGGGTAGCCTCTTGAACCTGGAAAGACAAAGAAACAGACTATTCCTTACAGCATCCAAAAAGGAACACAGCCCATTCTAACACACTGATTGTAGTGCAGTGAGACCTATGTCAGACTTCTGACCTACATGATTGAAAGACAATAAATTTGTCTTAAACCAAAGAAACTGGACACCTAAATGTTGAAGTAAAAATCATCATACTCTACTCAAATTCCTATTCTATTTAACAATATCTACCCACTCAGTGCTAGGAGCTAAGTAAGGGCCCAATAAATGATTGCATATTTATTTTTAATGATTCTGAATTGTGACTCTTCTGAAGTCTTTCAAATATTTATGGTAAAAAAAAAAGTCATAAGTGGAATATGTAACACTGTCACAAAATACACCAGCCGAGCTTATAAGAACAAAAGTTTCTAAAACTTTTTTCACAAGGAAATCTCTCAATAAATCACTCCTCAAATTAACAATATATAATACAGTATTTGCTATTTTTATTACAAAAAAAAGTGAGACACAAAGAAATTAAGTTAGTTACTCAAAGTGAGTCGCAAAACAAAATCAGAACTTAGGTCCCTCTGGCTTTTCATTACTGCACCAGTCAAGTATATTTGATTTCTTAAAATTTGATAGTATTCTTCTACCTGACTATATAGTACAGAAACTCTTTGCCTGTCTAGTTCATTTTACTTCCAAGCTGTGCAAACAAGAAAGATAGGAAAGCGAATAGTGGTCAACCACAGTGTTTTCCAAGTTGGAGGATTTATATAGATATAAGTGCATAAGAAAATCCACACGGGCCAAGTCATCTTTGCCTTTTGTTACAAATGAATGTATTTGTACGATAATTCATACTATACAATAATAAATACTTTATTAGATGTCTAGTTCAGTGTTGTCTTTAGAAAGCCTCCGGGACCCCCACAGAGCTACCCCACTCAAATCTCCTTTCCAGGGAGTATCTGCCACAGAGGTGCTGTCACCCAACAACCTCTGCTATGGCCCCTTTGCAGTCCACCTTGGTATCTACTATGAGATACACTTTCTGCAGGCAGCTCTAGCCAATAATGGCAGAGCTGATAAATTCCAGGACCTGGGTAATCCCTGCCCTGGAGCTCCTCCTTAGGCTGGCTGTGACTTTGTCAGGGCAGGCACTGCTCTCAGACTCTCTCCATCCAGTTTTCCTCTCAGCCTCCCTCCTATCACAGGTGTAGGACCTACATCATAGTCTTAATTCTTTCCTTTCCCCTTTGCCTTTTTCTCTTTAACTTCAATGCATATTCCCTCCAAAACAACTTTTGTGTTTGTAACTCAGTGTGCACCTGACTCCAGTTGCCCCAGAACTAATACTAATGATTACAAGGCCTTTGAGGAGTCCATTTCCCTTCCAAGATGAACTAAGACACTCTTTTAAATATAAAGCTACTATGTCTCTGCACAAATCAATTACTGATGACCAGGATCCTTTCGGCTCAGCAGGTGGCCACCTGGGATACACAGTCAATGTTGTTCCACCACAATATCACTTCTACCTTCTATCACTGCTTCCAATGCTGGTGGCAACAAGGCTGAAAACTTACCTATAAATACTTCCAGTCTCTTTGCCAGAAAAGCTGGTATGTTCTGTTGTGTCATCCATACCTGTAAAGAACAACCTGTCCCTTTATTTCCATCTGCTGTGTGTGACAAAATCAAGCCTGTGTTTCCTCACTCAGCATATTTCCAGCCTTTGCTTGTATTAACATGGCTTGTCCTCCTTTCAATTTATTAACTCACTAATGAATTATGAGCCACCAGAGGAAGTATCATATTTAATGCAGCATTTGAGACTATTTCAAAACTATGATTTCTCCTTTAAAATATTTCTAATGCTATTGAGAGAAATAATCATGCAAATAAGCATGTGGTTGTGTTTTACCTGAACCATTTCCTAGTTCTATTATAAACCTTTGTTTTTCCTTTGCTTTTCAACATGGCATATGTGCTTTTTTTTATACTCTGGTAAAGCAACTTGACAGTTGGTAGCTGTCTGGCTGTTTATTCAACATATGTACCACTTAATGCACAGGTCTCAGTGATACAGTCCCCAAAGTCGGTCCAACTGGGATAAAAGTCAACAAATAGAGCATTGCAAGGAGAACATTTACTTGGGGAGAGTTAAATATTTGAAAGGTGTTTAACAGTTAAGATTTAAGCCTAATGTCCTAAGAATTTACAGGGTCAGCATCTCCCCCAGCACTGCACATTCTCCTGATTTCACATAGGAACTCCATATGTTAGGAAATCACCTTTTTAATTAGATCTCTGTAGCCTCGTTCTAAGTTACCACTGTCACAAGTCTTGGATAAAATCCTATTCTCAAGAAACCTTTCAGTAAACAGTTAGCTGTAGGTTCTTACAAGAAGATATGGAGACAGATTCTCCCAGATTGCAAGTGATTTTAAATTAGCTGCTCTGGAAAGTGGTGGGTGTGGTGTTATTTCAACATCCTTATATGTTACCTGAGCCTTTTCCCTAGAGAAAACAAAATGTGCTCAGTTGTTTGCATGTCTGCAAGTGGAATTGGTTAGGGAGTTCTGTGGCCTATTCCAGTCTGTCTGGACTAGCAGACAAGATAAAACACAGAAATCTCCAATCAGTTTGGCCATTAGGACGGCTGAGGTGTGAATCCATCTGACAAGTAAAGTTTCCTGAAAATACAGAAACAGTCTTCAAGAAGAGAGAAGAAAGTTTGTGGAAAAGTTATATATAAGAAGCTATTTTATACCAGATACCAACCTCCCAAAAACCCCAAAGGGAAGGCAGTACTAATATTTTTCACTATTTTGGTGAAAGAAACTAGTGAGGCTGAGCAGCAAAGTGACTTTCCCAAGGAGACAAAGATCAATAACAGCACAGCACAGCTTCAAGTGCCATTATGGATGAAACCAAAGTCCTATTCTTAACCAGAACCATACACTGTTTACGAGCAATCTAATTATAATGATGCCTTGAAACTTATAGCAATTGCAGGGCAACTCAATCTCACATGAAGTTCTTTTGGCCCTGGAGTTAACCTACGCTAAATGGAGTTAGCCTCAATTCCAGAGATAAACTAAGTTCTGAAGTCATCAATTCTCAGATTTAGTGTATCATACAAAAATGTTACCATCTTTTTCAAGTTCCCATGGTCCCTGCCTCCTGGCCCATAGTGCTGCCACTGAGGCCCAACCAATCATTCACTCTGTGAGTGTCGAGCTCTCCCTCCTTGGCAGCTGCCACAAGGCAGATGAGCTGCATGCCTAGAGTTTTCATCCTTCCCCTCTACCTTTAGATTTGAATGGAATAGCTCATCTCAGTACATGGAACCTGGAATGTCTCCCATTCAAAGTGGTTGGCCTGCAAAGGAACCATCTGACACAACATGGTAATGACAGAAAGTTAACTCTCTATGGTGGAAACATTGACCAATGGAAAAAATACGGGCCAAGCAAATAAATGTCCTCATGTTCCCCACACGACCTAACATGGATCATTCTGTGCAGCACATCTGGGCATACACTCTGTGAAGAAAAAATACACCTGCCTAGGAGCATCATGGCTTGTTGTGAAGCTGTAGTCAGATATAGAAATACAGCATTTCATTTATCTTCCACATCTTTTCCTTGCCTCATTGCTTTTATTCCTAACCCTCTTGTCTTAGGTTAGCACATATGAAATAACACACAAGCACTTAGTCCTCACCTCAGCCTCCATTTTCTGAGGAAACTTACAAGCAAAGTCACTTAGTGAAGGCAAGGATTACTACATGGAATTGTCAAAAAATGTAGATATCCTCATGCTGGCTTTCTCTACCTTAGACATGAAAACTTTTCTAGGTCATAATTTAATTTCAGATGCTATTTTATTTCATGTCAATCTTGTATTTAAGAGAGATTCTGTGGAATAACTCAAGATGCCCAAGTAGCAAGTTTCTGTTTTCTTCTTCTATGCTAAAAAAAAAAAATACAATTGTGTTATAGTCGGTGATATGTTTACAGCCAGGTAATGAACCATGATTGGTCTAACTCAGTTATGACAACAACATTCCCAAATTTCCAAGCTTCCACTGAAGCAAGATATGCCACTTGCCCAACTCTGGATGAGATGAGTCTGGAAAAGCTTTGTTTCAATAATAAAAAAGGATAGATGCAGCTGGCTTGATGTCTGATTCTTCCTCAACCTTCTTTCTAGAATGTAGCTATGATGATACACATGATGCCTGGAGGTACAATACCATTTGTCCACTAGCTTCAACAGCCATCTATCCCCGTATAGTGACAAGTAAGAAGAAGACTCAACATATCCAAGACAATGGAGCAGACAGAGAAAAGAGTTAGCCTGGACTTTTTGCAACATGGAGAAAAAAAAAAAAAAACTTTGTTTAAGCCATTATATAGTTAGATTTTAAGCTACTTAGCCAAATGAATTATTAACTGATAAACATTCTTAGTTTTGCATATCATGTTGATAGTCTCTTAAAATCCATGATTTCCCATGTGGAACTTATCTAACAAGGGCAATGACTTAATCTTATCAGAGTAGGGAAACGGAAGAAAGAGAAAGGAAAGAAGGAAGGAAGGAAGGAAGGAAGGAAGGAAGGAAGGAAGGAAGGAAGGAAGGAAGGAAGGAAGGAAGGAGAGAAAATAGAATAAAAGCCAAATGTGCAGTAAGTTGATATACTGCATACCCTACATATTCTAAACAGAATAAGCATAGGAAACAGAGTATTTTTCCTATATTGGAAATGTAGTTTAACATCTAAGAAAAAGTTAAATATATCCCCCCTAGTATCACAGTGAAGTGGTTAGGTCAGTATTTAAATACAAGAGTTCCAAGGTGCCAAAATGTGTATATTTAGCATTATAAAGTTTTCTTTCCAAAATATATATTTACATGGAAAACTGATGACATTTTTAACAAAAAATGTATATAAATTGTTATAATGACTTCAAATGGTTTTTGGAAGCACTGGTTTTATTTCTGTATTCTTTCTCAGTCCTTGATTTTTCAATTTATATTATAAACCTCCAACAATAAAAAATAAATGTACATTTATTTCAATAGGGAGGCTTCCCCCCCCCCTCCCCAAGAATGCCTATTAATGTCTTAGCAAACACCAGTATTCCAAGAAACAAAGACTAGGAAAGCTGTGTCAGCATAAGTACAGGTATTTACTCAACATTTTGTGACGTACTGAAGTATATCACTTACTACAATCATTTATGCACTCACACACACACATAAATATTTCTACATATCTAGATATATCTTATATTGTTTTCAAAAATCTTTAGGTTTAATACTAAGAAGAGGTCAGATGTCTTTTCTTTTAATGCTCTATGTAGTTCAGTTTATCACTCGGTTCCTTATTGTTCTTATTAGAAATTTCCAAGAAGAAAACAAATGTAAGAAGAATTTTCTAACATGTTCAAGTTTACATCATGGGTTTATAGTTGAACTAAGACTGCAATTTCTGCCTCCAGTTTATTCTTACAGTCACTGGACAATCCTTCTGTAATATTCAAGCTACTTTCTGGGGTCTGGAAGATGAAGAGGGAGAAAAGAAAGTAGATAATATTTAATTTCAAGTCTACGGCCATACCACCCTGAACGCGCCCGATCTCGTCTGATCTCGGAAGCTAAGCAGGGTCGGGCCTGGTTAGTACTTGGATGGGAGATAATATTTAATTTCAAAGTACAATTCCTTCTAATTGTTCCATTCAGTTAAGAAAGGAAACAAAAATATTGTAATGTAAAACTACCACTTGGAAGAAATCGCATCTATTTAAGACTAATTAAAAATTAATCTAATTAAACTAATTAAAAATTGAAATCAGCATTTCAATCAACATAGATTTATTTTGTTTATTTTCAGTTTTGCAAGTTTAGAACAACTGTCATATGGTCATAGTGGTGATGGAGTTCTTATTTTAATTATGAGTTTTGCTTCTGCAGAAAGAAAAATGTAGACTTATCATGCTTTAATAGATAATAAAAGGAGAAGAGTTCAAACTCTAGATAGTACAATGACTTTCCCAAAAACAGATCTTTTCCTTTTAAGCACCAGATCAATAAGTGACCCTTTTGATCACAGAACAAACTAAAACCTCCTCTATATTTTGCTTGTTACTTTCATTTTTTTCCCCCAAGAAAAGATGAAGCCACTTAAGTAGCAGACCACAAAAGCACTGTGACACTTTCATCTTAGTTAGGAGTTCAAAAAGTAAATAAAACTTTTTGAAACTTATACTTAAGAACAAAGCTAGCACCCAGTAGCTCAATATGCCTTTGGGGTTAGGAGTTTATTCAGAGCATCAAGAATCAGTATTTCCATCTAGACATACAAGTGATCTAAATAGCATTCATAGGACTTTAAAAGCCTTTTTGAAATAAAAAGTAGAGCAAACTACAAAAGTATAAATTCTAAGTTTTTCTACATCATTCCCACTTTGTAGAGCATTTGGTCAGGACGGGGACTGCCAGGACATCACATATCAATCGGATATGAAAGACTACGCTGGTCCACGTGGCCAAGACCCAGGAACAGACTAATGAGAACCAAGCTGCGTGCCTCTCCTCTTCAGTTCGCCCTATGTCAATCGGCCCAGGAATCCATCGGGTGGGGACGCTGCATGGGTATTTGCTATCACTGCCAGATTCTGATCTTTCCATAGTATATCGAAATATGGACTAGTAGAAAGGAGCATAAGTGCTGGAAAGCAAAGGGGAACAAGACAAGTATATATGGGAAGGAATGGTGCACACACTGGCAGCCTGCCTGGGTATTTGGTGCAAACTGAATGCTAGGGGAGAAAA
Organism: Canis lupus baileyi; assembly: GCF_048164855.1. NCBI lineage: Eukaryota > Metazoa > Chordata > Mammalia > Carnivora > Canidae > Canis > Canis lupus. The sequence continues at coordinate 18,399,129 of NC_132839.1, forward strand.
GCTTATCTCTTTGCAAAGTCGACATTTCTGTTCCTTTTTACAGGTAATTTGGAGCATTTAGCAGATAATAGGGATTAAGAAGGTCCAACTGCGAGTTTTGTAATATCAAGAAATAATACTTTTAAATGTATTTTAAATACAAGAGGGAAGTACAAAATCTCTCCCTACCTCCGTCCTTGAGCGTATAGACAAAATAAGGAAGCATCCACTCAACGGCTTATTTGGTTCATTTCTGTATTTTTTAATACGAAAAGCTACTGAGAATAAGTCAAGAGCTCCACATTTTGATTACCGGTTATTTATTTCCTCTTGGCCCTAAGCAGATTTGATACCTGTTTTGTTCTCACCATCACAGTTAAACTCACCCATACAACTGAGTACTGAAATCTAGTTAGAAAGAAACAAACAAAAAAGAAAACTTAGATATTTATATGGAAAACGTGCCCTGAAGAAAAAGCCACTATAATGTCAGAACTAAAAAATGGCAGTTTTGTATTTGAGCATTCCTTACTGAAAATGTTAATTGCAAAATGTGCCAACTAAGATTTGCTCTGTCATTTACCAGCACAAGATCTCATTTGCTCCTTTGTCTTGCTATACGCCCCTACTGCAGTCTGAATGAGTGATGCTCTTGAATCACTGCTCTTTCCAAATTCTTTTTCCTCTGCTTCCCTTACTTTACTAGTTCTCGGGTTTCTGTCTCTATTGTTCCCGTTGTCTGGTACTCCTTCTGGAATTGTAGCTTTATAAAATGCTGTAGTGATGGGTTGCAGGATTTTTTCCCTCCACTTGTATACTGCCAAGGGACTCTTTGAAGACCTTACTTTTACCATCAAGAACTAGGGAGGCAGACCTGGTGGCCTTAAGGGATTCAATTAGAGTTCACCAAGTCAGAATCTCCAAGCTCTCAAAGACCTAATTTAAATACAAGTTCACTCACTTTTTCAACTATTTCTTAGGCCCTTATTAAAATTTCAGGTTATTAAAGGGAACATCCTGCGTTTTGCAATACCCAGAAAATAAACCTGGGTTATGCAGACTCTCAAACATCCTCTAGGTGCAAATGCAAAATTCTGCCAATCGCTAAGGAAATAATAATGAATTAGCATATAAATTATTGAAACAACCATTGTGGAATTTTGTTGATCATGATCAATTATATTTACACGGACAAGACCTATTTTAATGGAGACAGTTAAACACGGGTAGTAGATGAGTTAGAGAAAATATGTAATTAAATGCTTTTGCGGTCAGTTGTCCTATTATTGCCTTATATAAAAATGGTAATTATTATGACTACTCTTTAGGTAGTGTGATATCCCTTTTGTTAAGCTGTCATCCAGAATCCTTGTTAAAAGCTCAAGACAAATTACATCGATTTACAAAAATGTTCTGGTCAATCAAACTTCTGTTACACATGGGTATGATAAGAAAGTCACATAGAACATGATTTCTGATTGGCCACATTGAGATTTTATGAGGGAAAAAAAGTGCTGGTCTTTTCTTGCCCTTTCCTTTCTGCATTAAGAACTGTGTCTCAATTAGACCTTCTAGGCAGAGATTGACTTAAAACACGAATTGACCATACTATGGTGTCAAAATTAAATAACTAACTGCATTAAAATCTATGGAGCTTTGGCATGAAGAGCAGAGAGCCACAGTGGAAAGTGCCACTAAGCCAGTTGTCACAGAAGTAGAAGAAATGGGCAAAAAGAAAGCAAACAGGTTGCTTTGACACCATTTAACTGCCAGTCTCCATATAAAAACAGAAGAAATTCATAGGGGCCAGGGAGATGGAAAGAAAATGAAAGCTTTGCCACCTTTCTTTGATTTGGGGTGCAATTTACAAAACATATCTTGCTTTTAAAAAAAAATGCCCTAGAAAGATTTCTTTTTGGTGAAATAAATAATTGTGAAAATTCTGTCACAGTCATTGTTTTCAATATTTCTAAGCTCATATCCCTGTAGTATTTTCATATACTTAGCATATTAGCTTTCTCAAAGTTAACCTTCACTATGGCTTTAATAAGTGGATTGAAGAGCTGGGTCTTTTCACAGAGCTAACTGGTGAGATATAGAAAGAATTTAGGTCGCTGTACACTTTAGATTTTTTATTATTTATATACTTTTAAGTAGGAATAAAATCTTAGGTACTTTTCCATATATTTTATTCATTCAAATATGAAATATTTTATGCCATTTACACTATAAGTCAAGTTATATTTTAATCCTGATTATTTTCTGGCATCACTGCACAGAAAAATAGTGAAGTTATCATCTTACAAAAGCACACTAATTCTCAGTTACAACATTACAAGACTAGTTTATTGGTATAAATTCACATGAACTTCCCAAGATGAGATATTTTTCATAATTTAAAATTTTAAAGTTATGGTTTATAATGATCACCCTGGAGCAGAAAAGGAAAATCTGTTTCTTCAGTAGATGTGTTAAAAATTCTTTCCATTTGCTTTCCACCAAAAGATCATGCTTAAGTACTTTCATTTAATATAAAATATTTTTCAGGTTTGCCTTGTTATTTAACGAAATTCAAAATCAGTTTGCAAAGGCAATCGCCCCATTCGCCCAACCCTCTAAAAAAACTTGTCATTTCATGACAAACATAGATTTCCTGAGAGATGGAAAACATTCACTGTGAAAATTGCTATATTTATCCTTGAGACATATTTGGTAAAATTCACTAATTTGCCCAGTGCATAATTTCAGTATGTTCATGGAAAAACAAACTGTCTTACCAATGACTTTAAAACAGAATCCCTCTGCTCTCAGAATTCAATGGAAGCAAGTGCTATGTAAATACTAATGATTGAATGTGATCTTCCCAGGCAGTGGGAAGGAAAATGCTCATTTCGATCACACACACTTAGGCGTGCACACACGCACTTGTGTGTGTGATTTTTTTCAGGAAAGACCTTTATAAGATTGTCATAAAAAATCAAAAAGGCAATTTACAAGTAAACATTTAAGTCAGCAAGATGGAGACAACCAAGTATGAGGATTACTTTTCTAAATCACATATGTCAGATGCTATTTGTCCCCAAATGGTCTCTGAAGATTCTAGTTATACTTAATTTGTGTTAATATGATGCTGCAAAATTTACCTTAATAATGTGTGAAAAGTCAACAGAAGTCAATCTTTGATTCCTTCTGATGTCCCTTTTAGCTGTGCATAAGCTGGTTGATGAAGGGGAAATGAATTTCCCAAATTTGAAGGTGAATATACACTATCAGCTTGGGATGTGCTCCCAGTTTCCTGTCCTGGAAGATTCAGCTCCTCAAATTCATGTCTAGATCTCCTTTGGTGTATTATAATTTAAAAGAAATTAGACATTATATTTGATTTAAAATAAACATACAGATTTTTTGTTTGATTTTTTACTGTTCATGTATGAATAGGTACGGTATATTTTTCTAAATTATTGTGTAATCGATTTCACAAAGAATTATTAACATTTTGAGCATCATATGAGGAATCAAAATAGACCTCTAATCTACCATTTCTCCATGCCAATTCTAATTCTTATTTTCTTCATTTTAATTCTAGGTTATTGCATTACCTACTTACAAAAAGGCCCTTGCTTGTAGGTGAAAAGACAGGAATTCACAAAAATAGCCAGAAATAGCCACTCAGTCCTCAAGCCTCTTGCATCCTCTTGCATCCTCAAAGACATATGAACTTATACATTCATTTTTTAAAGTCTTGCTTTAACACTTAATGATAGATTCAAATTGATTACACTAAGACCATCTCTGTTTTCACCTGATAATATAGCAGACAAAACACTTGAACTAAAGCTAAAACAATTGCCAATTCAGCAATTTCCTTAGTTTACTTGTGCTAGCTTTATTAGTATTGCCTTCAATATTAAGTTCCTCTATAGGATTCTTTTAATTCATCAGTAATCTTTGGAGAGTGGAGTTAGATAAAACCAGAAAAAATAATATTTTTGGATACCCACAAACTACAATATGTAGTAAGACACAGAAAGCAAGTAAGCAACTGAGTGTACCATTAGATACTGTGGAGAATCCTCCTTGCCCTTAGAATACCTCACATACAGTATGTAATTTGTGACTCCCTGATGTTTTGTCCAAGAATAGGTGCCAGAGTTGGTCTTTACATAAAATATGAAAAATTTTTGAGTTTTTAGGCAAACCAGATGCTATTAAAGTTATATCTTCTTCTAGCCTTCCAACATACTGCATTGCGTACTCATCTGGGGTTTATACACACCACTACCACACCCAACTACCCCTCTGCCACAGAATGGAGCCAGTAACTATGTAATACTACCAAACTGATATTCATAAAACTGTACTAAAGAGGTGTCAGTTCTCTCCAGTATTTACATTATGATTCGTCTTAGATTTCCTCTACAAGCCCATTTTATTCTAACATTCAGTTTTAATATCGTCTGCCCTCAGTCCCCATCACTCAATGCTGATACTGCCTCTCTGATCCCCTTCTCTACCACACAAAGGTTTTTTTCTAAAACTGTCTTCTTTTTTTCCTATGCTCCTGATCAAGTTCTGCTTTTTGAAGCTTTCTGCAATTATTTAAGTCCACACTGCTTATTCAGCTTATTAAATTATATTGCTCATAGTACCATATAAATTATTCATTCATCTGAAAAACACGGTCTTTGGTTTTCTTCTGCCCCTTCCCCAAATTATTTTCTTGTCTTTAGTTTTTGTTTCCTATTTGCAAAAGACACTTTAATGCTTGCCTATAAGATAAAGTAAAAGAATCTTTAATGTGTTGTTTTGGTAGGTATATGGCTAAATTTGGGGTAACAAAACCCAACATAAGAGTGACTAAACTAAATTAAACTAATTTCTTCCTAATTTAACAGTCTGAGGAAGACAGTTTAGGATTGTAATGGCAGCAGTGCTTCCAGCGACATCAAGGAATCTGGGATCCTTCTATATTGCTGCTTTGTTACATGTTAGACTACACCTTTGCTTCTATGATCCAAGCTGGCTCACAATCCCAAACATATTCTTTTAAAAAAAAGTAGAATATAGGAAAAATAGAAGGGAGAAGAGCCTCTCCAATGAAGGACACCTCATTTCCTTAGACCACATTGTTCTAAATTTAATCAAAGCCACACCTAGTAGTAAGGAGACCAGAAAATAGAGTGTTTATTTCAGGTATTTGTATGCCCAGCTACAAATCAGGTATTTTGTTACCAAAAGAGAAGTAACTGGATATAAGTAGACCCAAATTCTGTTATACAAGGACTACAGTGATCTCTGCCATTATTAACTCTATGCCTATCTGCCTAGTATTTTCATTATTTTTACTTCCCCTACTTTAGAAATAATAAATTTTTTCAGCTCCTCAATCTCCTCCTTTTTCCTGAATCATACTATCTTTATGTCGTCAGGTGGCTAACATCTATTCATTCTTCACCCCTCACCTTAAGATCACCTCCTCAGGGAGTCCTGCATCAAATTGAGTCTTATTATAAAGTCTAATAGCACTCTGACTCCTTTGATACATTCATTGTACTTCTGTTTGCATGTTTAATGCTATTTTTTATTGAGCAGTTCAATCCATAAAAACAGGTCAGTGTGACAGAAGTTCAAAGTACCTTGAGAAAAGATTTATCATAGAAAGTGAGAAAAGACTTCAATTTGAAAGTTCATTTTGGAAGCTGAATTTTGATCTGTGTAGGCAGAGATAATGGGAAAAGAACTACAGAGTACAACTCATTTATTGGATGATCAGGATGTCACTGAAACAACCAAGTTTTTTTTTGGGGGGGGGGTTGGTTTTTTTTGTCACTATTGGTTTTGTAAGTTCACTCTATGGATCTATTTATCACTGTCCCTGGGATAAAATCTCAGACAGGTCCCCTATATTTTTCAGTCACTCATCGATAATTGAAATGCGCAGTTCATTCAAATAACCTCATAACTTCCGGCTAGGCCAACCTACTTTGATAACTTTACTATCCAATTTAAACTATTTTCAGGGCCTTGGAAACCTAGATTAGAGAAGAGAAATCAGGAATAAAAAACTTATTTTTATATAGATGGTAGCATGATACTGTGGCACTGATACCCTCTGGATAATTGTTGAGTCATTGCTATTTTCTCGTTCATTAGGCAATTTTGTAGATTCCACAGAAATGCTCCTGCCTGAACTCTCCAACCATAGTTCCCAGAGTGCTGGTGCTGCCTGGCCACTTACAATTCCCTCATCCTCCTGTGTCTGTATTGAGATAGTCATCTACTTCTATGCAAACCCATTGAGTGAAATTTCTTATTAAGACAACATAAGACCGAAAACCTTTTTTGGGTTTCATATCTGGCCCCCAAGAAACAGGCATTTTTCCCTTTAAACTCTTAAACTGAAGCTCCTACAAACATAATTACTTCTATTAACTCAGCAGGAAGAGGCAGCTTTAGACAAATCCTCTTTCTTTTTACATATGAGAGAGAAATTAGTCGTGAGATTCTTAAAATGCCAAAGAAAAGATATTAAACTCTCTGGGCTGTCCTTGTGAAGATCTTTTCACTTGACCTGAGGTAAGAGAGTGGGAATAACTGTCTTCATATCCTCCATAAAAGGGATTGGGAATCCAAAGCACACTTAAAATTTCTCTTCAAAGAAATCCCTCCTCATCTCAATTTTCTTCTGCTTAGATGCTAATCAATAGCTTAAATGTGGCTGATGGGAGACTCCTCCTCAAATGAGCATTACTGTCTCTTAGCTAAGCTGCAGAGATAAACACCTCACTTTAGAATTAAGGAATATATGATTCCTCTCTTAGTTATAGCCTTTATGGCCTCAAACTAAAAAAAGAGACACTCATATAACATCATATTTTAGGCGGAAAAAACAAGGCTAATTTGGGAATATCTGGTCACCCTCTATTTGGAGATAACCCAATAACCATATTGATAGATTCATAGTAAGATTCATTCATACAAACAAATATAAAATTGAGAGAAAAAGCTGAAAAGGGTTTCTTGAAGATCATGCTTAAGAGTTGAAATTTGGACCAATATCCTAGCCCCGGCCCCCAGCCTCCAGGCCCTAGCTGGACAGCCACCTTTGACTCAGTGCCTACAGATGCCCTGACCGGCCCCCAAGACTCTGGGGAGAAGGAGCCGAGCTCTGGGCTCTTTGCCCCACAGGGGTCCCTCAGCATACCCCGGGACCTCCCTGCCTTGAGCCTGGCCGGCCCTATGGCCTGCACCACCCTGCAGCTCAGGTCTCAGGACCCCGTGTCCCCCTCAGCACCTCAGGAAGCCACAGATGGCAGCAAAGTAGCAGAGCCTTCGGCCCCCCTGCCAGTCCTTGGTCAGCATCGGGGACCTCCAGGCCACACTCAGAGGGACATGCTCCACCCCCAGCTCCTTGGACAGTGCAACCAGAGACCCTGCTACGTCTGTTCCAGTCTCCGGGGCCTGCCAGCACCCCCAGACCACAGAGGGGGAGAAGAGCCCAGAGCCCTCAGGGCTCCCTCATAGCCAGAGTGCCCAGGCCCTTGAGCCACCTCCAATGCCCAATGGCTCTGCCCCCAGAGGGCCAGTGTCCCTGGGTTCCCAGTAACTGCCCGGTCCCAGTGATGGCGGCTAAATCCTCTCTACTCCACATGGACCCTGCCCGAGTGGGGGCAGGGTGGGGCCCATGGTGGCCCTGTTGCCCCATCACCGTGTCCCCACCCTCTCTGCCCCCACATTCTCTCCTTTAGACTCCCAGTAGCCCGGTGCCAGGGAGACAGGCCCCTACCCACCCCCATTTGCACTGAGAAAAGAAATTATGGAGTTTTGTCTCCTAGAATAAAGAAACAGAGTTGAGTAGAGAGAGAGAAGAGAGAGAGAGAGAGAGAGACCTATATTATATATTATATACAGAGAGAGAGTGGGTGGATGGAGAGCCAGGAGCAGGCCCGGCCAGGCAGGGCAGCTGGTGGGACCTGCTTCCCATCCCAGTGGAGTGGGGGGTCGGGGGCTGTGTAGGGTCCTGGGGCCGTTGCCCACTCTCCCCTCCCACCATGCCCCCATCCTCCAGTGCAGATGTCCACACCCACACTTGGTCAGGTCCACCTCGGGGGAGGGCCCGAGTGGGGGCCGTGCCTTTGCCCAAACCCTTGCCCTGGACTTTGACCCAGGCTGGGAGATCAAGGACCCACCTGGCTCTGCTGGCTCTGTGGGAGCTGGCAGTCCCTGTCCAGGGGGTTTCTCCGGTGACATTCCCATGGGGCCCTGATGCACTCACTGAGAGCCCCATCTTGCACCTCCCATGGACCCCAGGGGTGGAGAGTTGGCGGGGGTCTGGCTGGGGTCCCCTTCCTATGCCCAAGGGTCTGGGGTCCAGCCCAGCTGCCAAGTGACCTTGTCCCAGCTCCCTCTCCCCAGGCTGGCGTGAGTGTGCATGTGTTCGTGCTGAGCTTCTATTTCATATTGCAAATATAAATAAAGAGAGCTTAAATTCCTAAAAAAAAAAAAAAAAAAAAAAAAACTACTATAGAACTACCATAGAATTTTACTGTGAGATTATTTTTAAAAACACATTACATTCCCCATCACACTTTTGTAATCACTTCAAACCTTGAGAATGATAAAAATCTGCTGTAGGGACATTTCTATTAGTGACTCTATTATAATGTGATAGAGTTGGATAGTCCCACTGGATTTACATAACTCTGCATTTGGTTCAAAAATTATAGAATTTCAGAGTAAAGAAATCATGATGTACAATCTTTATTAATAATACAATGAAAACAATTTTATATGAAATTCCTATGCCACATAAAAATAAGAATACTGCTAATAAGGGTAGCATAGTATATTCTAACATAATTTTTCAACTGAAGTCACGTAATCTAGCTGAAGGGAAAGTGCCAAGTAGAAAAAAAGCCACAAAATCAATTAGATAGGTCAATATGAGTGCTTCCTTATGAACATTCTTTTGAAGGAATATCCTTATCATTCTATTCTAAGTCTTTATAAAGCAGAAAGGGAGTTGGGAAGTCATATGACTTGATTCTACAAGAACCAGTTAGTAAATCTGAATAATACTGGCATAGATATGATAATCAAATCCAGATCTATTAATGACACTGCCATGAGAAGCATATAAATATAAAAATAAAAGGACAAGAATAGAGCCCTGGGGGACCACACATTTTACAGTAACTGTTTCTGATGAGCTGCTACCCAATATAGTATGCTGTGTCTGCTGACAAAGATAATTACATTTCAAACCAATTTAATGCTGTCTCGGAATTCCAACTCACGTTTCTGAAAGTTCTAACAATATATCACTGTCTACTGTGTCAAAGGTGAGTGATAGATCTGGCTTTGAGTGTAGGCATCTATTCTTTCTCAGAAACTTTCACATATCACTGAAGATAAACAGGTAGTCCCTGGTAACTTATTGGGCACCCCAAAATCCATGTTGGAATTTTATCAAATATTAATCATAAATAATTGAAAATATCAAACATGTCTCTATTCTATTTTTTTCATAAGAGATAAGAACTGGAAAATCTATACCAGAGTCCAGTAGGCACATGGTTGATAATCCTCAAATGTTTGTTGAATGAATATATGCATACATGTTTATTCAATAATCAGTGAACTAGAGAAGCAAAAAGCCTGTGAACTATAGTGTGCTAATAGGTTATAGAATTCTCATTTCTACTAAAAATTATATTCTGTACATAATTCCTTAATACATGTGTGAGCAGGGCCATATAAGTCCTTAAAATAAGACAAAAAGCAAGAAAATAAAAATAAATATATAATGAAAAATCCCAAAGCATGCAGAGAATTTCTTTGTGTTTCTCCAAGACTTGTTTTGAATTAACACTTTTAAGAATTAAAAATAGGAAGATTTTATACCTGTAGTGGGTATAAACCAAAGGCCATAAGTTCAGATGTGTGAGTAAAAATTGTTTTCATTATTTTCTTTCAATCAGTGATTTATATTCTCCAATCCCACTGAAGTGTGGGAAAGTTAGCTCTATTCATACCACTTGCTTCCCTCCAAGATGGTGGGAATACCTACACTCATCAGTCAACACCAATGACCACAACAACATGCTCTCAGTCCTCAAAGTCCCTTCAGTTTTGCCATTTTTGCTGTTTAAGTGCCCTTCTCAGCGCCTAGTATCCAGTCTGCAGGGAGCTACCACAAAAATCTGCTCATGTTCATTTATATACCAATTTCTTCTCTTCCAAAGTCCTTGGAAGTATCTTTCTCTTGAAAGGCATCTCCCCCTTTTTTCTCTTTTCAAACCCTCCAGGACACCAAATTTATTCTCAATGACTGGATTCTAGTCAAGATAAGCCAGGAAGGAAAATACATTAGTTAAGAAGTTGAGATTCTATCATAAAGTAATCAATAATATAAAGACTGAAATAGGGCAGCCTGGGTGGCTCAGCGGTTTAGCGCCACCTTCAGCCCAGAGTGTGATCCTGGAGACCCAGGATCAAGTCTCACATCAGACTCCCTGCATGAAGCCTGCTTCTCCCTCTGCCTGTGTCTCTGCCTCTCTCTCTCTCTCTCTCTCTCTCTGTCTGTCTCTCATGAATAAATAAATAAAATCTTTTTTTAAAAAAAAAGACTGAAATAATTCAATTCAAAAGATCCTTTACTAACAGAAGAGCTCTACTATCTTCATCCCAGGCACCTCTGGTTTGGGGATCAAGGTAGTTGTTCAAAGTGCTTATCTCCTGGCCAATGGGAAGGAGAAAGGGACTTAGGGGGAACATGTGCATACTTCTTTATAGGGGCAAAGGAATAAGGACTGGTTTCACAGGTGTGTAGCCAGTGCAGTCACACAGGCCTTGTGCTCAGAAAGCAGTCCCACCATATTCACGCTCTGCGATCACCATATTAATTCTTTTTCATTATCAATCATTTTATCTTTGAATTTCTGTTTTGCAAGAGTTTTTCACTGGGACAATGAAGCATGTGTTAGGGGCATGGAGCCTTGGCTTACTGCTGATTCTACCTTTTTGCGATGTTCCCTCTTGAGACAAGTCTCCAACACTCTCAGCCTCAACTCACTCAACAGATGATGCTGTTGCTAACCTCCAGCAGGGTTTTGACTTTTACAAATAAAGTTTTATCAACATTCATGTACATGTTTTTGTGCCAACATAAATTTTTCTTTCTCTGAGAAAAATATCTAAAAGTGGTATCTCTGGTCATACAGTAGATAGGTTTAACTTTATTAGAAACTGCAGATCTATTTTTCAAATGTCGTAGCATTTGACATTGTCACCAGCAAAGTATGGTAACAGCAGTTGCTCTGCATCAACACCACACTTGATATTGTCATTATTTTTTATTTTATCCATTTTCACAGGTGTGTAGTGGTAGTTACTCTGGGTTCTAATTTGAAATTTCCTAATGGATAATCACGTTGAATGCATTTCATGGACCTATATACCATATTTATATTCTCTTTGGTGAAATATTTGTGCAAGTTTTTGCCTTTTTTTGAATTGGGTTGTTTTCTTATTGTTGAGCTCTAGGAAGTCTTTATATTTTCTGGATATAAATTATTTGTCAGCTATATGACTTGCAAATATTTTCTCCTGGTCTGTAACTTGGCTTTTAATTCTCTTGACAGATTAGCAAAGAAAATTTTCTAATTTAGATGAAATCCAATTTTTCAGGGTTTTTTTATGGTTTATATTTTTAGATCCATTTCTAAAATTTCTTGGCCTAACTCCAAGTGAAAAAGATTGCCTCTTCTGCTTTTTATTTAAAGTTTATAGATTTATGTTTTACATTTAGACATTTTGTATTACATTTTGTATTAATTTTTATATAAGGAATGAGGTTTAGGTCCAGGTTTATGTGTGTGCAAATGGATGACCAATTGTTCCAACACTGTTATTAACAAGACCAATCTTATGCATTTAATGCTTTGCACCCTTGTCAATAATCAAATAGCTATATTCATGTAGGTCTATTTCTTTATTCTCTACGTGGTTCCATTGATCTTGTGTCTCTTTTCGCCAATACCACAATGTCTTCATTAGTGTCTATAATGTATATTGATCAATTATTTTTTATTTAAATAAGTTTGTTTAGTAGCATGTTTTCTGTGGGCAGTTGGTGTTATCAGAACTCTTGGAGAAAAGGTTTGATTTAGTTAGGATGGGGGAATGGCTTACAAAGACAATGTTCATCAGCATGTACAGAGTATGCCTGTCAATCCGACCTCTAAGCTTGAGATAAGCACTATATCTAGAAGCGGGTGGATACTAAAGACTGATATAGTTCATTTGAAAATGAACATCAATCATTCTTTGTTTATCCTTGTGGAATTTTGCTTTATTCGTGTGCAGCCTCGGAAGATACTGAACGTCACAGATACAGATATCTAGACCACATATCTGGAGCTTTTTCTACATAACTCCTACTATCTTGGAACTATCTGCTGAGATTTCTAGCTGTCTCAGTTCCCTGAACTCAAGTTCCCAGCTCCTCAACTCACCAAGGCCACCAGACTCTGGGTTCTCTTTTGTATGCCCACAGTCTGAAAGTGGCCACCAATCAGAAATCCTAAGTGATATTAAGGCTACGATCTTTTGTTTTCTTTTTCTCAAGGATAATCCCTTTACTGTCATTGTCCAATGTTGAAAGCAGTTGCTTCACACAGTCTTCCTGTTTTCTAGCTGTTACCTTGGAAAGTTAAGGCCAATACTTATTAATCATAGCAGGAAGCAAAAGTCTATTATTTTATTTATTGACTGTCAGATTAGGTGTGTGTGCATGTTTATGTGACTAACAAATCAAATTGTTATAAATATTTATATTCAGATATTTAAACAAATAGAAGTTTTCTCTACATGATTGCTGGCTGGAGCTGTGTTAAGGGTACGGGAACTTTCTAAGATACACTTTTATAGAGTGGTTGTACCATTTATAGTCTCACTACCAATGGATGCCATTTCCACCTGTTCCACATCTATATGCTTGGTATCATCAGTTGTTTTTTTTTATTTTTTCCATTCTGTGTGGTGTGACTTTAATTTACATTTTGCTAATGGTTAATGATGTTGAGAATTTTTCCTGTGCTTATTTTCCGTCTGTATATTTCCTCTGGTGATGTGTCCAAATCATTTAAGCATAATTTTAATTGGGATTTTTTTTCTCATTATTGAGTTTTGGGTGTTCTTTATATATTCTGAATACAAATCTTATGCCAGACACAAATATTTGCAAATATTTTCACCCAGATTGTGGCTCATCTTTTCATTCCCTTAACAGTGTCTTTCAAAGGCTTCTCTGTTTAATTTTGATTAAATTTAACTTAGCAATTTTTTAATAGATCATGCTTTTTGTTTTACCTAAAGAATCTTTACCTAAGTTTTTACATAAGGCAAGATCGCAAAGATTCTTTCCTATATTTTTCGTCTTGAAGCTTTCTAATTATGTGCACTATATTTATGTATATGATCCATTTTGAGTTAATTTTTGTTATATATAAAGTTCTTTTTTTGTTTTTAACATATAGAGATCCAATTTTTCAGGCACAATTTGTTGAAATCACAGTTCTTTCTTCATTGACTTGCCTTTTATACCTTTGTCAAAAGCCAAGTAATTATAGTGTATAGGTTTATTTCTGGACTCTATATTATGTTCCATCGATCTATGTGCCTATCATTTTATTAATATTACACTGACTAGATTATTGGAGCTTCTTGTTAAGTCATAAAATAAGGTAGTGTAAGTTCTAAACTTCATTTTTGATTTTGTTTATGCTTTTCTAGATACTGTGTCTTCCTAAGTACATTTTAGAATCAATTTGATAATGTTTACAAAATCTTAACTGGATTTTTTTTGGAATTGCTTTGAATCTATGAGTATTATTTTAGAGAAAGGTGACAGTTCAAGCAATGGTGAGTTTTCCAACCTATAAACACATATTTCTCCATTGGTGTCTGTCTTAATTTCCTTCATTTGTGTTTTATAATTTTCAGTAACAAGTCTTACATATATTTTATTAGATTTGTATATAGGCATATTATTTTCAGCACAATTATAAGTAGTATATTTTAATTTAAATTTCCAGTTGTTTATTAGTATATAGAAATACAACAAATTTTTGTATATTGAACTATTATCTATAACCCTACTGCACTCACTTTTTATTTTAATAATTTTTCTGTAGATTCTTTGAAATTTTCTATGTAGGCAACATGTTGTCTCTAAATGGAAATAGTTTTAGTGCTTTTTTTTTCCAACTTGTGTGTTTTTAATATATTTTTTAACCCTATTGTACTGGCTAGAACTTCCCATAGTATGTTGAATAGGAGGGTGAGGACATCTTTTCTTTAGTACAAATCTTAGGTGAAAAGAATTTAGTCTTTAACTATTAAGGACAATGTTACCTGACAATTTTGTGAGGATGTCCTTTATCAGGATAAAGACACCCCCTTCCACTCATGATTTGCTGAGTTTTTAATCATGAATCAATCTTGAATTTGGTGGAATGCTTTTTCTTCATCTATTGAGATCTATGGTGGTAAATGTCTAACAACTGACATTCTGAGAAAACTATGAATAGTGCTCCTATGAACATCCATGTGCAAGTATCTGTTTACATATCTGTCTTCTATTAACCCCAGTTTTCTTTTTGATTAGTGTTACTATGACATGGTTTTCTTTATGCTTTCATATTTAACCATTGGTGTTTTTGTATTTTGGTAGGCAGCATATGGTTCAGTTTTGCTTTTTGTAACCATCTAAAAAAACAAACAACACATTTTAAATTTAATTGAGGTGCTTAAGCCATTTGTATATATTATTGATATTCTTTAGTTTAACTATACTAAGTAGCTATTTGTATTCGATGGTATCATCTTTTTCTTGCAGCATTTTTCCTTTTATCTTGCCTCCTTTTGGATTAATTTTTTTTTATGATTCCATCTTGTTGGCTTATTAGCTACTTTTTAAAGGAGTGCATTTAGAGTTAATGAAATATATCTCTATCAAATGTTCCTTCAAGTAGGATTACATCATTTCAAATAGAGCATAAAAATCTCAAAACAGTATATTTCAATTATCTCCTTCTTGGTCTTTGTGTTACTGTCATACATTTGTTTCAATCTATGCTATAAGTTCTATAATACATTATTATTATTACTTTAAGCTGTCAATTATCTTCTAACATGATTTTTTAATAAAAAAGCAATTATTTTACATTTACCCTACCTTATTATATTTACTATAAATATACTTAGTTATTATATAATTGCCTTTCTAAAAACTCTTCCTCTTTGTGTAGATCCATAGTTCCAGATGAATCTTTTTTATTTTCTGCCAGATGGACTTTTTTTCTTAATTGCTTCATTCAAAAATGAAGGCAAATAAAGATTATTTAAGATATATACAAACTCAAGGAATTCACCATCACATATTGCTATCTAATAAAAATATAATGCAAAGCACATATAAAATTTTTAATTCTATAATACTTACAAAGCTAAAAAGATTAAGGCCAACTTTAATATATTATTTAACCCAATGTAACCAAAATATTTCAAGATATTACCATTAAAAGTAACAAAATATTTCACATTATTTTTTACTTTTCAATATCTGATGTGAATTTTACAGTTATAGCATATCTTAATTTGACCTACTCACATTTCCAGTGCTCAAAAATCACACACAGATACTGGCTATTGTTTTGGACATCATAGGTCTAAACTACCATGACTAACCTAAAACAATCACAGTCACTTTCCTAGGGTTGGAAATAGGAACCCAAAGCAAGATAGGAAGTACTTAATGTGTGTTTTGTAGGCAACTATCAAAGTGTAGAACACAGAATTCATATCTCCTCTTCCTATGACTTCTCAGTTATAATAATGATAACAATTATACCATTCTGAATGTATGATCATCTTGGATTTATGTTTCCTAAAATTTTTGTAAGTTAGGACTATATCTACAAGGGGATATAGAAACAGCTGACCAATCCTTATGTGATGGCAACTTGCCACTTTCTTCCTTAGTCCTAGAATACAAAAAAAAAAAAAAAAAAAAAAAAAAACTGAACAAATAATCCATGTACTGCATGTACCTAGTACCTGGCCCAAACCTCTCAGCAATGTACTGACATAGATCTTCTGCTCATGACCTAATTGTCGATAGCATCCGATTTTCAATTTTCCAATCTTTCCCTAAGGTCTTGCAAGCAAATAAGTATAAATTACTCAAATCTTCAATTCCTCAAGTTCTTTGGTTGCCCCTTTGCATACATGTTGTGCTCAGTAGTAGAATAGAGAGGAAAGATTTAGCTGGTTGATAAACCTCCTGTTAATCTAAAATAGTATATCTACTCTGGAACCTGCTTCTCTGGAAGGAATAAAGGAGTGACATTTAAAAGCAATGTTCCCAGTAGTGTAACAGATTCTCTGAAAAAAGATTTCCCTTCACAGAACTATCAAGGCTCTATAGCAAAATATGCAAATATATAAAACAATATTGTTTTATATGATAACCCATGTATATATAATCTCCTTACAGTATGCAGGTATTTAAGTAGTAAAATTTGAGATCTGATATGGAAGCATTTGAAATGGCACATAGAGCCCTGTTCTCTAACATCCTTCATCTTCTAATCTTATTTTTAGGAAAAAAGGATAGCTCTTTATCTCTTTCAAAATTACATAGAAAAGGATTACTACATACATTTCTGTGTGCAATAATTTGCTCTTATGTTGCCATATTTGGAAGACTCTACAGATACTGGTTGTGTTTTGGGTTCTAAAATCAGCCTGACATAGCTAAATCCTAGTTCCAACAAATATACTAGTTCTTTTAAATGGGAATATTTCTTTCTTTACATCAGTTTTCTCAAATGTATAACATACGACATATAGACAGATGTTGATATTCTATAGAAAAAATAGAATTAGATGACATCACATCCATGAAATATCACCACAGAGCTTTACAAAGAAAAAAACTCAATAAATATTATCTCTGCATCTGTTTAGTTGATTGCTTGATATCTTACCAATGGGTCTTTTTCTATTCCTTTTTTTTTTTTTTTTGGTGTGTCGTGTATTTTTTGTTTAAATGTTAGACATTATATGTAGAAGAGTGATAGAGATTGGAGGAAATATAATTTATGGGGGGGGGGGGGACTATGCTTCTTTTTTTTTTCCTCTGGTTAGACCATCCATGAGAATGGTTGATTTAATCTAGTCCATAGGCTAATTGGGCTTGGGATTTGTTATTGGTACAGTTTTCTTTGTTACTAGTACACCAGCAACTTCAAATTTTTCCATCAGTGGACTACTGCTTTCTTATAGTTGGACAGAGCAAGAAGTGCCAGAAGTTTTTCTGGTATTTTTGTTCTACCTTAAGCTTTCAGAAGACTATGCATTCCCTGCACCACAAAAAGGGAGTTTTATCACATTTTTTTCCTCTCTCACCTGCACACTGCCACTGTTTGGTATATAGGGTGAGGGCTTTCTCAGTTCCCCTACTCAGGCCTTAGTTTTAGGCAAATCATGTGTGCTGTGACTGCTCTTGCTTCTAATTCTCAGGGGAGAATCTCGTCATCCTTTAAAATTTAGTTCATTTGGTTGCACTGTAGCTCAGCTTTCTAACACCCCTCCCCAAGTTATGACTTTAAGTATCATCTTTTTGTTTTTGTTGTTGTTCTTAGAATGTAATGTTCTCTTCTGACTTACTACATCCTAAGAAAAACACCTATACTGAAACATTCTAAGAAGTCATTCTCATCCTTTGACAAGAATGACTAAGTTATTTGTAAGGATACAGTCACATGACACTATGCATGCAAGATACTTGGTAAATATTCCAAATCAAGTTCACTTTTGGAGAGTACTTAAATTCAGAAGTTGAATTTTTATATCATCAATTAAACACTGTAATCCTGTAATTCAATAAACTAAACTGAATTAAACTATCCATAGCAGCCTTACATAATAAAATGGCTTATTACACATAGATATATATACAACATATAATATCCAAATATGTTTTTAGTTGTGGCAATATACCTTTGTGGGGTTTTTTGTTGTTTTATTTTTTTTTTGTGGCAATATACCTTTTTTTTTATTTTTTTTTATTTTTTTTATTGGTGTTCAATTTACTAACATACAGAATAACACCCAGTGCCCGTCACCCATTCACTCCCACCCCCCGCCCTCCTCCCCTTCCACCACCCCTAGTTCGTTTCCCAGAGTTAGCAGTCTTTACGTTCTGTCTCCCTTTCTGATATTTCCCACACATTTCTTCTCCCTTCCCTTATTTTCCCTTTCACTATTATTTATAATACCCAAATGAATGAGAACATATAATGTTTGTCCTTCTCCGACTGACTTACTTCACTCAGCATAATACCCTCCAGTTCCATCCACGTTGAAGCAAATGGTGGGTATTTGTCATTTCTAATAGCTGAGTAATATTCCATTGTATACATAAACCACATCTTCTTTATCCATTCATCTTTCGTTGGACACCGAGGCTCCTTCCACAGTTTGGCTATCGTGGCCATTGCTGCTAGAAACATCGGGGTGCAGGTGTCCCGGCGTTTCATTGCATTTGTATCTTTGGGGTAAATCCCCAACAGTGCAATTGCTGGGTCGTAGGGCAGGTCTATTTTTAACTGTTTGAGGAACCTCCACACAGTTTTCCAGAGTGGCTGCACCAGTTCACATTCCCACCAACAGTGTAAGAGGGTTCCCTTTTCTCCGCATCCTCTCCAACATTTGTTGTTTCCTGCCTTGTTAATTTTCCCCATTCTCACTGGTGTGAGGTGGTATCTCATTGTAGTTTTGATTTGTATTTCCCTGATGGCAAGTGATGCAGAGCATTTTCTCATATGCATGTTGGCCATGTCTATGTCTTCCTCTGTGAGATTTCTCTTCATGTCTTTTGCCCATTTCATGATTGGATTGTTTGTTTCTTTGGTGTTGAGTTTAATAAGTTCTTTATAGATCTTGGAAACTAGCCCTTTATCTGATATGTCATTTGCAAATATCTTCTCCCATTCTGTAGGTTGTCTTTGAGTTTTGTTGACTGTATCCTTTGCTGTGCAAAAGCTTCTTATCTTGATGAAGTCCCAATAGTTCATTTTTGCTTTTGTTTCTTTTGCCTTCGTGGATGTATCTTGCAAGAAGTTACTATGGCCGAGTTCAAAAAGGGTGTTGCCTGTGTTCTTCTCTAGGATTTTGATGGAATCTTGTCTCACATTTAGATCTTTCATCCATTTTGAGTTTATCTTTGTGTATGGTGAAAGAGAGTGGTCTAGTTTCATTCTTCTGCATGTGGATGTCCAATTTTCCCAGCACCATTTATTGAAGAGACTGTCTTTCTTCCAATGGATAGTCTTTCCTCCTTTATCGAATATTAGTTGCCCATAAAGTTCAGGGTCCACTTCTGGATTCTCTATTCTGTTCCACTGATCTATGTGTCTGTTTTTGTGCCAGTACCACACTGTCTTGATGACCACAGCTTTGTAGTACAACCTGAAATCTGGCATTGTGATGCCCCCAGATATGGTTTTCTTTTTTAAAATTCCCCTGGCTATTCGGGGTCTTTTCTGATTCCACACAAATCTTAAAATAATTTGTTCTAACTCTCTGAAAAAAGTCCATGGTATTTTGATAGGGATTGCATTAAACGGCAATATACCTTTTTATCAGTATTTTCATTCGATTGCAGCACTAAAAGAAATCTCAGAGACTTGATTTGGAAAAACAAATGCTTTTTGGAAAATCAATTAAAAACTGTAATAAATTATGTAACAGTGAACTTCTAGAGTCTTATAGTTTTATTTAAATGAGGTTATAAGTCATAATCCAGTCTATATAATAAAAATAATCAATTGAAACATCTTAGAATCTTTTGCCAATATATTCATATCAGAGACCATGTAAAAAATATTATTTTTTCAATATTCATCACTGGGGTATGTAGGAGTAATTTTTTAATGGAGAAATATAAAATATTCACATGATGAAAACTATTTTTATCAAAATCAAAAATTATATTGAATTGTTATGCATTATCACAATAATTGGATTACAATATCTTTAACAAAACCTCTCTTATGTTACATTATAATGTGATGCCTAAAAGATATATTTAGAAAAAATTTTTATTTAAGAGAAATGCTCCACAAGGGATGCTGAGCATCAAAATCTCAAGCTTGAAGTTTTACATATTGGCAGCTCTGAAAAGCATACAGAAAAATGTTGGTAAGACCACCTCACAAATCATTATCTAGGGTTTCTCTACCTCATCACTGTTGACTGGATAATTACTGTGGGAGCTGTCCTGTGACTTCTTGGTTATTTAGTAGCATTCCTGACCTTTACCCCCTAAATGCTAATAGTACCCATGCAATAATAACAAACATTACCAAATATCCCTTTTTGTGTGAGGACAAATGCACTCCTAATTGTGAACCATAACTAGTCCCTGGCATAACATATCCCCATCACCAGTTAAACCTGAAGTATACATCCAAAAGTAAACAGTCCCAAATTCTGAGAACTGAGGCCTCATGAGTTCTATATTCAAATATATATGTGTGCCAAATGTATGTGTAAATGGCTTTTAAAAGTCTATAGGATATTCACTGAGAAGAAATTATCATGAAGTGGCCAGAAACAGGCTGAGAATATGGTAGAGTAGGAAAACCCTAAGCTCACCTCCAATGGATACAATTAGATAACACTCACATCAGCATAAATAACCCAGAAAATGACCCAAGGACTGGCAGATGAAACTCCACAACTAAAGGTAGAAAAGAAGCCACATTGAAGAAGATAGGAAGGGTAAAGACATGGTTTGGGAGGGAATAGGACCATGGCTATCTGCCAATGGGAGTAAGCCATGGAGCAGAGCAAAGGGTAAGAAACAGACTATGACATAGTGGAGCACACAGAAAGAAAATGAATCCCATTATATTTGGCTTTGAAAGGAAGAGGAGCTGAATTTTTTGAATTCTGACAATGAGCAGGTCTTAAAGTCTGGAATCTTAAAAATCTGTGGGCTCAGCTCTGGGAGAATCTGGAGAGTATTAGGAAGTGAAGTCCCTGACCTTAAAGAGACAACAGGACAAACTCTCAGCAGAGATACAGCATAGAAGTGGCAGCTTGAAAAATGCCTGGGCACATGGGAGAGACATTTATTTACTCATCTCAGAGCATGGTCAGAGAGGCAGAGATTTCAGGGAGACACCTCCAGGAAGAAAGGAGCTAACAGGTATCATATCCCTTTCCATCCATCAATATAACCACATGGCCAGCTGTGGGAACCAGTAGAGCACCTTCACTCACTACCTAGCTTGCTTACACCAAGCCCTGTCCCACTCCGTTCACCCCCATGCTTCAGTGGATCTGCCCTATCCAGTCACTCTAATCATGCTTGCTTCACTCTTGTTGCTGCAACTCCCTGTCCCCAAAAGATCAGTGCATACACGGACAATACCGTGTCCACCAACCCAGGGCCTCAGTTCAGCAGTGGCAGTGGGAGGTCTCATTTCACAAGCAGACCAGCACAACCTTGTTAAAATACATTCCATCCAGTCAGGGACAAAATATAGCCCACAACTGGCCAAGAGAGCATTTGTAAACAACTGATCTGAAGGAAAAAGCAGCCAGGATACAATGGCTTGCCATTGTAGGACACTCTAGGGCACTCTAGGACCTCTTCTTCATAAGTCCATTATCCTCAAGAGCAAGAGACATAGTTGATTTTCCTAATATAGAGAGACACAGAGTTAGACAAAATGAGGAGACAGAGGAATATGTCCAAATGAAAGATCAGAACAAAACTACAACAGAAGATCTGAGCAAAATGGATATGAATAATATTCCTGATAGAGAATTTAAAGTAATGATCATAAAGATAATGGACTTGAGAAAAGAATGGAGGACATAAGTGTAACTTTTAACAAAGAGATTAAAAAAGAAACAATCAGAGATATAGAACACAAAGTGAAATTAAAAATACAGTTGATAGAATAACAGGCTAGGGGAAGCAGAGGAATGAATTAATGACCTGGAAGACAGAGTCTGGAAAGTAATCAAGCTGAGCAGGTAAGAGAAAAAAAAATATTAGGCAAAATGAGAATAGACTTAGGGAATTCAGTAACTGCATAAAGCATAACAATAGTCACATTATAGGGATCCCAGTAGAAGAAAAAAGAGACAAAGGGGGCAGAAAAATTATTTGAAGAAATTATAGCTGAAAATTTCCCTAACCTGGGGAAGGAAACAGATATCTGGATGCAGGAAGCAGAAATCAACCCAGGGAGGTCTATATGAAAACATATGGTAATTAAAGTGGCAAAAAGTAGTGATAAAGAATGATTTTATAAGCAGCAAGAGAAAATAAGGCAGTTACATATGTATATACATGAGTAGCTCAGTCAGTTAAGCATCCAGCATGTGATTTCAGCTCAGGTTATGATCTCATGGGTCATGGGGTTGGACCCTGCACTGGGCTCTGTGCCTGGGGGGAGTCTACTTGAGATTATCTCCCTCTGTACCTCCCCTGACTTGTGTTTTCTCTCTTTATCTCTCTCTCTCAAATAAATAAATAAATAAATAAATAAATAAATAAATAAATATTTTTAAAAGAAATTTTTGTATTTTTTATTTTTGTAAAAGATTTTACATACTAGGGGAAGCTCCATAATACTATCAGATTTTTCAGCAGAAACTTTTTTTTTTTTTAAAGATTTTATTTATTTATTCATGATAGTCACAGAGAGAGAGAGAGAGAGAGAGGCAGAGACACAGGCAGAGGGAGAAGCGGGCTCCATGCAGGGAGCCCGATGTGGGATTCGATCCCGGGTCCCCAGGATCGCGCCCTGGGCCAAAGGCAGGCGCCAAACCGCTGCGCCACCCAGGGATCCCCAGCAGAAACTTTTCAGGCCAGAAGAGAGTGATATTATGTATTCAAAGTGCCAAAAGGGAAAAATCTATAGCCAAGACTACTTTATCCAATAAAGGTATCATTCAAAATAGGAGAGATAGTTTCTTTGACAAACAAAAACTAAAGGAGTTCATGACCATTAAACCAAAAAATATTAAAAGGAACTCATTGAATGGAAAGGAAAGACCATAAGTGATAACAAACATTAAAATATGCCACCATATACCAAAAATGTGGGTGGCAGAGGAGTAAAGAAAGGGTTCAAACTTAAGCAACCATCAACTTAACATTGACTGTTATATGCCAAAGATGTTTTATAAATATCTAATAGTAATCACAAATCAAAAACCAGTAATAGATAAACAAAGAATAAAGAGAAAGAAATTCAAGTTTATTATGAAAGAAAACCAACAAACCATGAAAAAGAGAAAGGAACAGAGAAAAACTATAAAAACAAGAAAACAAGTAACAAGATGGCAATAAAAACATACCTATCAATAATTACTTCGAATGTAAGTGGACTAAATGCTCCTGTCAAAAGACATACAGGGAGACAGTGGATAAAAAAAAACAAGACTATTCTATATGTTGCCTAAAAGAAACTCATTTGTTGATGTAAAGACATCTGCAGATTGAGAGTGAGGGAATGTAAAAACATTTATCCTGCAAATGGATGTCAAAAGAAAGCTGAAGTAGCAATATTTATATTGGATAAAAAGACTATAAGAAAAACAAGGATAGGCCACAGCCAGCACAACTAAAAAGGCAATCAACTGAATGGAAGAAGATACTTGCAAAAGACATATTCAGTAAAGAGTTAGTTTCCAAAATATATAAAGAACTAATACAACTCAACATCCAAGAAACAAATAACCCAATTAAAAAATGGGAAAAAGACATAAACAGAAGTTTCTTCAAAGAAGACATCCAGATAGCCAACAGACCCATGAAAAGATGTTCAATGTCACTCATCATCAGGGAAATGCAAATAAAACCACAATAAGATTAAACCTCACACATGTCAGAATGGCTAAAACAAAAAACACAGGAAACAACAAATGGTGGGAGGGATGTAGAGAAAAAGGAACCATTGTGAACTGTTGGAAATGCAAACTGATGCAGCCACCGGGGAAGACATTTTTGAGGTTCCTCAAAATGTTAAAAATAAAACTACTCTATTACCTAGTAATCACACTACTAGGTATTTACCCAAAAAATACAAAAACACTAATTCAAAGGAGTACATGACCTCTGTTTATTGCAGCATTGTTTGAAATAGCTAAATTATGGAGGCAGCCAAAGTGTCCATTGATAGATGAATGGATAAAGAAGAGGTGGTACATAGATACAATAGAATATTATTCAGCCATTAAAAAGAATGAAATCTTGCCATTTGCAATTACCTGAAAGGACCTAGAGAGTATAACACTAAGTGAACTGTCAGTTAGAGAAAGTCAAATACCATATGATTTCACTCAAATGTGGACTTTAAAAAACAAAATAAATAAAAAGGGGTGGAAAAGAGACAAACCAAAAGCACTCTTAACTACAGAGAATGAACAGATGGTCCCAAGAGGGGATATAGATGGGCAACGGGTGAAATAGTGATAGGATTAAAGAGTACAATTATCATGATGAGCACAGAATAATGCATATAAGTATTGAATCACCAAATTGTACACCTGAAACTAACATAACACTGTATGTTAACACTACTGGAATTAAAATTAAAAACTTAATAAAAAATGAAGTGGCCATCACATAAGTCTTGTCAAGATACTTCTATAAACTTGAAAAAAAGTAGTAACTTAAAAATTAGACATTTAAATAGAGAGAGTACTACTATAGTGTCTGAAACTCGTAAGGCACACATGTACTATACAATTACCTGGGTCACACTAATTATGACATTTCTTGGAGGACACATAATTTAGGATTACAAAACACCACAGACCTTTGGTTTCCACATGACATCATTTTCAGACTTCAGGGAGTTTATTTTCTCATGAAACAGAAAATAAAATGCAAGTTGGAATTTATAACAATGGTATTGAAAACAGAACAGCAAAACTGCTTATAAAATGGCAAGTAAAAGATACTTAAAGAATCCAAAAACAAACAAATAAAAAATCTATGTTCTATTTGGCATCATCTCATGCATTTGAGGGGGCAATAGGGTAAAAAAAATGTATTATGATCCATAATTTTTCTCAGCCTCCTCTTCCCAGCCCCCACTAGGATCCCACACCAGTCTTCATCTGTTCAGTCAAGTTTTCCTCACCTTCCACCACATTCTAAGGAAGGAATGTCTCAGACAAATAAGTTTCTGAAGCTTTCAAAGGTGGAAAGGGACAAGTGGTGACGAAAAGAGATACAGCCCACCCACAGGTGAACTTTTTATAATAATAAAAGCATAAGAGAGGAAGAAGAAGAGGATAGAAGAGAGAAGAAAACAGTTTTTCAAGTCTGAAGTGGAAATGATTTGGCTGGAACTTGGAAAATGAGAGGGGTTTAAGCCAATGAAGAGAGTATGAGAACTTTAGCGGGGAGAAAATACATAAGAACTACGACAGAGTGTTATGAATTGGGTCTACTTTAAAGTTTTTTGAAAGACATAAGGCTAGAATTTCTTTTTTTTTTTTTTTTTACGATTTTATTTACCTATTTCAGAGGGAGTCAGAAAGCACACAGAGGGAGAGCGAGAAGCAGACTCCCAGTTGAGCCAGAAGCCTGAGGCAGGGCCAGGCTCGAACCCAGTACCAGGACCATGACCTGAGCCAAAGGCAGACACTTAACTAACAGAGCTACCCAGGCACCCTGAGCATTTCAATTTTTTAAAAATTACTTCTAGCCACATGTCCTTTGTTTCTCTGAATGTGATCCCTTGCAGAATCTGGAACAATTCAACCTGGGACTTATTAGTAAAGGTATATTCACATTGATGGAATTCCTACATTGAGGCAAATGGAACAATATTAGTAAAACATTTGAATGTTAAGTCACTGAGAAATGGGATCATCACTTCAGAAAAGAATTCCACAAATGTGGATAATAGTTTCCTTGGCCCTTCCTCCCCTCCTATGGACTTAACCTTGGCAATCATGGGGAATTACCATCTGGGAACAAGTACAAGGGTGTTCTGTTATAGAGTGGCCCAGAGATCAATCGGAGGCTACCTCAGCATTCCCAGAACTGTACACATGAAATTCAACCAGTACACCTTTGATTCCATATTACACTGCTTAGTTCCTTATGGCATTCTGATGGATTCCTGCTGTTTACCAGATAAAACTTTGTTAATCTAAATTATTAGCCAGTGTAATTAATGCAAATCTGGTCCTTGACCTGTGGGTCAGAGGAGAATATTAATTACATTTTACCTCTGATATTTGTCAAGTGCTTTCTGTACTCATTTGAACCTTAAATCTGCTGAAGACATGAAATGCTTAAATTTATAATACATGTGAATATATTTCAACTGGACCCTGACATATTGCGATTTTTTAAAAAATAATGTTGCATTTACACCTATGCTGTAGGTTAGAATCTTAATGTATGGTAGTTAATGTACTGAATGGGAAATCATTATCATCCAGCACCAAAAACATAAAGAAATAAACAAGAAATAGAGACAGGGTAGAAATAGCAATACTACAGTGTCTCCTAAATACATAATTTTTCCTACATAAGTAACATAATCACCCATTAAGGACAAAGTTCTTATCTTGGTCCATGCATGTGTTCAGATAGTTAATTATCTGTTAGCTCCTTAAAGTAAAATCCTCTGCCAAGTGATGTTATAATCACAGTGAGCAGTTAAAACTTCAAAAGTTGTATCTGATGCTGTTCTGTAGAAATGCAAGCGTGTATTTGCTAATTCAATTTGTGTTTAGTGTGTTAAATGGTTTCAAAAAATAAAATCCACATCCAGAGCATTCTTTCCCAAAGCTTTTATGAGCTTTAGCGCATGCACACTTGCATTTATTCAAGATGTGGTTTTCAATTTTTTGCCCCAAATGAAATTTTTTGTAATACACTTCACACCTCCAAAACCATCACCTTTCCTAAGTAGAAAATTGTTACTGAAATGTAAGCCATCTTCACACTTTGGTAGTATTCTCATTATATTTATTTTGCAAGCTTGTAACTTTGAGTTTTTCACCATGTAAAATATGGCTGGTAGATTCATTTTTTTCTCCCTTTTTTTAGGTGTGTGTGTCACAGGTAGAGGGGGACATTTATTCAATTCCATTACTTTTTTGTTATTGTTTTGTTACTTTTGCGTAGTAAAAGGCTTTATTACTTTCCCCAAACATAAAAATCTGAATTATAGGGATCAAAACCACCAGAAAAACCGATGTTTTCATTTAGAGAAAATTGTTAAAGAAATCATCTCACTATGTTCAATATATTTTTCATAAACAGATGCTATAAACATGTTTCTAAACTTTCAAAAAATATTTTACTCATATTTTATATATATTTAATATTTACTTATAACTGAGAGCAATATATATATATATATATATATATATATATATATATATATATAGTATCACCCATCAATCTCCAGCTTCTTCAATTTTCTTCTCAAAATGTATTTCTGTAATGCTAGGATCTTGTGCCCACAAAAGCAAATATTCAACCCACCATTCCCTTGACTTGCCCTCTTCCCAGGTTTCTGCCTCAGGACTCAATGAATCATTTGTGTGACCTTTAAAACAATGAAAAGGTATCTTAATCCAGGGGTTCTCAATAAGGGCAGAATTTGCCAGAATTACCTAAGGAAATTTTTTCAACTCCATATACCTGTCTCCTTTTGTCCTATCTCCAACCCAAAATTTCTAATAAAATTTAAATATCTGTACAAAATATTATTTTCCTTTATAGAAATTTCATCCACACATGATTTTAATGTTGTAACCAACAGACATCACCTCTGAAGTATTTAACCAAAGAAGGCATTTATTTATATTACATGGTTTGTTCACATAATTATTGGACGGTCTGATTAGCAGATACAGAGTTGGGCAAACCTATAAAACTAGGCAGGATCCAGGACAGCAATCAAAATCATATCCCAAATGCAAATCTACAAGAATACTGCAGGCCACCAAACACCGGATGCTACCCCTTGCACTCCACTGTGACCACCTCAGAGCACTCTGCAGGAGCACAGCCCTGTTCCTTTTCTGCTCAGGGCATGTGAATGCTCTTGGCCCCACACCATCTAACATGAAAATAGATTCTCACCTTCGCTCTTTGGTTTACTAGCTCCCAATTCAGAATCTGGGGTGATGTATCTAATCTGCCTGGACAAACCAGAAGAGGTTTGCTGGGGAAACTAAGTATCTGTCATTTTCATCTTTTATGGGGAATTTTCAAAACACAGAAGTTCAGATAATGGTCACGCTGCAGGCTTTGAACAAAAACGTATGAGTATTTGACTTTGAGTCCCTGCTAATATAATGCTACTTTGAAATCCCTCTATTGGTAAACGCTGTACTTTTAAACATATATAATTGTTAATTTGAGTTTACTAGCAAGTGTTTTAAATCTAAAGATTAATATTCTAAAGCACTGGTTCATCATACACAAATAAATATGTTTTATTAAAACAAAGAAGAGGAAATAAACCAAATAATACTGAATGAGAAAAACATACATCATTCCAGAATAGTGAGTATCTTTATTTTGCATTTATTCTACCAATCTATACACACTATAAATCTTAATTTGCCTTTTATTTTTCATATAACAAAAGTAGTGTTGGCCTAACAATGAGAAGGCTCAGTCAGCTATGCAACTAATGCACTGTGCTCCCTTGGGTGGTCATTTATTCTGTGTGTCACTGTCCTATTTTATAAAACAGATACATTAATGCAGGGTCAAAATGCCTCTCAGAATTCTTAAGAGAAACTAATAATAACCTTCCCTTTGCTGGCTCCTTTTCACTTTAGAGTCCCCTTACCACAGTGGCCATCCAGTGGTACTCTACTAAATTGGCCCCTACTAGAAACTCATTCTCCTATCAATCTGATTTCAGTTTTTTTGTCACTCTCCAAAAACACCTTGTTCATTTAAGTGTTTACTGTTTGCCTTTCTATCATGAGAATATAATTTTTCAGGGACAGGGATAAAATCTAACTAACCAATGTATCACCAGCTTCTAGAACCAAGCCCAGCACACAGCAGACACTTAAATATCTATAAACAAATAGATAAATGAGATAAAAGACATGAAAGCACTTTTGGGAAGTTAAAATATCTATTGAAAGTAAAATATTTGTAAAAATATTTATCCCTCAATAGTTACAACAAAAATAGTCTTTTTCATCTAAATTAGTTATATCTGTTGTCAATTCTGTCAACAAAAGTTAAAGATTTTAACAAATACTATGGTTCCTCTTCTGATTCTGGCACCAGGGATACATTTTTACATGCACATAATAAAATATTTGTAAAAATATTTATCCCTCAATAGTTACAACAAAAATAGTCTTTTTCATCTAAATCAGTTATATCTGTTGTCAATTCTGTCAACAAAAGTTAAAGATTTTAGCAAATACTATGGTTCCTCTTCTGATTCTGACACCAGGGATAAATTTTTACATCCACATAAAGAATTCCACATAAAAGATTTTATGTGTCTCTTTCAAAAGATTTTTCTCTCCCTATAAGGAGAAACTTTCTGTTATATGGACAAGTTCTCTGTGATGAATAATACAAGATCAGAGGAGGACAGTGGACACCTACTTCTCTTTTCTTGGTGCTACGGTTCACCTAATACACTCTCATTCTTTGTTCTTTACAATGATATACCATTGCCACTGGCCTTCTAAATGCTCCTTTAATTTCTTCCTCCTGCTGCACTACATGATTTTTATGAGGATGAACAAAGAATTACTAGTCCATTTCGATCAGCAGTAAATCTCCCTTTTGCCCTTGTTGCTTCTTAACTGTACTTTTAGTCTTATTTTCTGAAAATGATTAATTCAAGTGGAAAGGTAGTATATTGCCACATCCTTGGATTTTACCTCCTCTTTCTGACTAACTGCTGCATGGGTGCAACTCATATGCACCGAACTTGGTCAAGGCTTTGACACTTTCGTTATAGCATTAGACCAAACTGGGAGTATAGAATCCATGAAACAGTCAGGACACATGGTATCTGTTCAAATTCTGATATTACCTTTCTTTATTAACTTGCATAAATTATTTTCCTCTTTGACTAGTTTCATTGCTTGTGTTATGAGAATGGAAACTAAGAAAAGTCTATATTTTCCTATGTAATTCATAGTGTAAAGTTTGATAAATAATGTAGCCTGGAAAGTTTCCTTAAGATGTAGATTATCTACTGTCAAAGTGGAGATAAAAATAATTTATGGCATTCCTCACAGACATGAAAACAAAACTCAAGAATAATTTCCTCATTTTAAATTATGGAAAAATAGATATTTGTAAGAGAGCTTAATTAAGTAAGAGACTGTTGGTCAACTGAGGTTAAAAAGCAGTGTGATACACTGAAAGGTAGAGTACTAATCTAAGAATTAAATATTTCAGGTGTCATTTTGAGCACTATTAAATGATTGCTCTATAGTCTGAGGGCAATAACTTAAAGTTTTGGTGTTTCATTTTCCTACCTGTATTTTGAGAAGCCTTATGGATTTAAGAACCCTGTAGTCGCTAGTAGAATCTCCAATCAGATAGGTCACCACTTTTACACAAGAACTGGGTCTAGAGCCTTCTCTGGGGGATTAAAATGTGGAAATCACAGCAATTTATTTACCCATAAATGTCTGGTTCCAAAAGAAAAGGAAAAAACTAATTATGCATAAGGCATTCACAAAATACAGACGACTTCACATAAGATGAGGCATTCTACTGTTTCTTTGTGTTAAGGTATGATACTGAAACTGAGCTACTACCCTGGAAGGAATAAAGGTGGACGCAGAAATATGCAGAATGCAAACTGCACTCCTGATATGGTAAATGCTTACAACATGGGGAGAGGTAAGGTCTTTCCTTTCTTTGATGTAATGATAAAAGAGTACACAAGGCTAGTTGTAGAACAAAATCTTGAAGAATATACCTTTTACATGCCCATTATTTTTTTAAAAACATGACCATCTTTTATTCACTGAATCCTCTACTCTCAAGAAGATAATAGCTATTATTTGTCCCAAACAATGACAACACAGTCGTGGTTGCCTATAGACCAACTGCTTCAGATATCATCCATGTCCTTGTTTTATCACTTAACACAATTTTAATGGATTAATGAATTAGATCCAAGGTTTGGGGTGAGAAAGTTACTTCTCAAAACACCCAATAATGGTGAATGATGCTATGAATGGAGGGAAGGCAGACCAGGATGTACCTCTAAAAATTGGTGAGAATTTGTTATTGCCCTCGCCTATAGCATTTCTGTTCTTGGATCACTCTTCTTAAGAAAGTAGCCAGGTATTCTGAGTTTTTCTTGTTTATTTCCCTAAGTAGAGGTTCCTTTAATTCAACGTGGCTTATATTCTATTCTCATGAATATGCTACACTTCATTCTACCTGGCTAGTGATAATTTATGATTTCTTACAGCTTTTATGCCAAAGTTAGCTGGAAAGTTTCTCATATTTGCTCCCATATTCTGAATTCTTTAGTCTGTTACAGAGCTAGCTCAGCACTAGTTTTCAAATAGAGAAATCTTTCCTTTGTTGCTTCAAAGACAGGGACATTGGTAATGTAATTCTAGGATAATAGAAATATTAATAGAGGGTAATAGTAATAACTAGAGTAGTAGTTACCAACATGGAAATAGACATAAGAACAAGAAAAGTAACAATAACAGTGGAAATGGCTAAAGACAAACCTTGCACAATGGAAGACGTAGAGGTTTGTTTTTCATTTTTGTTATGGTTTTGTTTTGTTTTGTTTTGTTTTGTTTTTTTCAGTTACGGCTCCTTGCATTCTTTCCTTGTGTGGCCTGAGGATTAGTGGGCTCAGAGTAAGCCCATCTTTCCTAAATTATAGAAGGTCTCTGAGTAGTTCAAGTTTACCACTCTAGGTCATGTTGTGTAAACTATGAGAATCATGGTTGGAATGAAATGAGAAGCTAAGTAAAGTAATGGTATTATAGGTCTGGAATGCCTCTTTCACAACTCTTGCCATGCAGAGGATTTGAGAATCAAACAAATCAATCTATGTAGTATTTCTTTCTGTTCATATCTCTGGTTGCCTAAAATAAAATCAAATGATGATCCCTGATGCTTTCTAGTGCAGAAAAGTTTGGACCATGGTTGACACAAAAAGAACAGCAGATGCATGCATATGTGGTGCTTAGATGTATTAAGCTTTCACAACACAGAATAGACAAAGTGCTATAGTGAATGAGTCACAGAGCAAAACAGGAAAAAGCCTTAACCCAGTATGCTGGGAGAAAAATCTCTGGGTAGCAGTACTGATTAGCATTTGGACTTCTGGAGGAGAGCTGTAAAATGAAAACAGGTGAGAACATCTCAACTTAGAAGAGAACTGAAAACCACTGGCAGGGTTACAGAACCAAGAAGCAGAGTACATTTTAGAGGTAAGATCAAGTAAGCGGTTTTAAATCAGTTTCTTTTGAGGCTTTATAAAAAAGGAAAGACAAAAAGAAAGGTATATAGTATATAAAGGATGGATACTCAGTATTTATTTTTCTCTTCCTAGGTAGTAAACTATTAACACTGGAATTTTAATTCATCCTGAATTCTTATATTTCTTTTCCATTGAGTAAGGCAAAAAAGAATTCTCATTAAAACAGAAGCAAAAAGAAAGAAAAACTGTACAGATGAAGAGTAAAGAAAAATATCTTGCTCTTCATTAAAATTTGTTCTCACTGATAAAATCCCAACAGCTATATTCCATTTAGTGGAGTGCAAGGAGGGGACAGAGTTTTTCCAATCCATATAAACTAAAAGAAGTCTAACAAACAAAATATTGACTATCCTTTCAAATAGCTCAATTGGGAAATAATGATTAGTGTCAGACATAATATCACAAGGTCAGTAACCTTTCATCCCACAGCGCAATATTTTACTGTGTTTGCCCCAGAAATCAGTTACAATAAACCCTACCATTTGTCATGTACATCATTTGGATTTTCTGAATGTAGGAATAGTTGACCTTAACCATTCTACAACTACTAGAAGTTGAAGGTCATGCCATATGTCATTGAAAAGAGAATTTTCTCTGAATTGGCAATAAGCTCTTGACTTTGACCCGTGACATTAATGCCATGAAGTAAAATGTTTTCCATCTTTGTGATTTACATAGAAAACACATGTACTTTATTCTACTAGGCTATTCTTTTACATCTGTACCAGAATCTTGTGCATTTAAAATGAAGTATTCAAGCAGACAGATTTCCTTGCTGCTAAAATTAACTTGCTTCCAGAGAATACAGTTCTAGAGCAATTTCTCTTTTCTCTACTGCATGTCTGATAGCTAGAGAAACAAATAAAGGTAGCTATCAATAATAGATCATTTCAGAAGCCATAAACATGATGTAGTTGAGAAATACAAATACTTCTTTTTAAAAACTATATGAATACTTAAGACCCACCCTTCAAAATCTCTTTAACTATCAATTGTTATCTTTTCCCTCCAGGTGACTTGTTGAAATGAGAAAAAGGGAGAATTCTGGTTAAATATTTTACCGCATTTAATATATTTAACACCTCATATAATATTGGCACAGTTCGCAACCTAGATTTCATCTGACAATTGCTCTGTAAGAAAAATGCAATATACTCATATGTCACCAATCAATTTAAGGTTATATTATGTTTAGTCACAAACCCATCTTTCAGAACTTTCATTTCATTTCCTATCACACCCTGCAGATGTGATATGTATGTTTCTTAGTGGAAAAGAGAATAGAGTATTTCTAAAGGCTGTGCACTTCAAGTAACCAAGGCACCATAAAGATCCTTTATTTTTCATCAAATTAAATTTAGAAGTTTGCCAGGGAGAAATGTGAGCAGAAAGATACAAAGAGAAACATTCTTCTTTATATGAATATATGAAACCTTAAATATTTCTATTTTACAGTGATTTGTGTATCACATGTGATTATTGCAACATATCTTTCTAGGAGAGAGAGAGATATACATACATAGAGAAAGATCTACACCCATATAATTCATATATTTAATGATGACAATAACTTGATTCATTCACCTATCTTTCATTTTCTCCTTTCCAACATGGTTATGATCTCCCTATGGACAAGAAATATACTGTACTTGTTTTTGTGTGTTAATATCTAGCATGTATTGGGCATTAGGTAAATGCCTGTTAGCTACTGGTATTGAAGGAAAAATAAAATTTTATATGCATAGTATCTATTAATTATGTAGTGCTTCCTAAAATTTTAGTTTTCCTAAAATTTCCTCCTTCCAGTTACAAGGACCTTACTGTATTTCAGTATGCCATATTCAGTATACCATGAAGCTTTGCTCCTTCACTTATTATGAAATTTATTATGAAAATTTAGGCAAGATGCCTAACCATTTGTGCTTCATTTTCCTATATGAAAATGGATATAATAATTATACCTACTCCACAGGGATTAGGAGGATTATTTGGGTTAATATAAGTGCCTCAAAGAGTGCCTGGTACATAGTAAGGGCTATGCAAGGATATGCTGTGTTAATTACTACTATCTCCTAGTCTTCTTTTCTGAAAATAAGAACAATAATACCACTACTTCATAGATCTATTAGCATTAAATGAGACAATAAATATAAAGCAACTAACATAATTTTCTGGTAGGTTGGATGTGGAGTATAAGAGAAAGTAGAGTCAAGAATGATCCTAAGGCTTTTCTCCTAAGCAATTAAAGGGAAGGAATTGACATACACTGAGATGGGGAAACTTGAAGGAGCATTTCTGGTGGGAGCAATTCAAAAGGTCAATCTTAAGGATTTTAGATTATAAACACTACTAAATATTTTAATGTATGTTTTAATGTATACAAAATAAAAGAAAGAATACAAATCAGTAAATTCAAAATCGAAGTACTAATCCACAGGGTCTATATTGAGTTAATTGAACCAACTGTATATATCAGTGGTTTCCAATTTATTAGATATTTGGGACGTTTTCAGAAGCTGATGATAGGTACATGTACACATACACACAAAATGCTCAAAAATTTAATTTTTATGCTTGGAAATTTGATTTTATCCACATGAGCCATAAAAACATTTTTGACAAAATTATAATCCTCTCATTCCAGTTTTTCATGCAAAATAACACTCACTTCCTGAAAAACAATTTTAGCAAATTGCACAAATAAAATCAAACATAAACTTTATTTCTGCATAAAAGTTAATTTCAATAGACAGCTGCTGTTGTTTGGCTTATGTGAAAAGCTGACAACTTGTATAGTACATTCAATTTATTTAGATATTAAATTATTTCGGATTTTTTGTTTTAATGGTAGCAAGGTTTTAAAACCAAAGTTCACATAAATATACTTGAACAAATGATATCTGAGTTCTCATATTTCATATCATTTCAGAATTCTGCTCTTTTAAAGAATCTGAGTTGAATTTTCACAAGTATCTTTGTCCTCAAACCCATGAGGTCATCTGGTAAAGCCTGTATCAACCTTCATAAAAATGTATTCCAGCACGGAAATATTGACATAATTAACTCTCTCATACCTCCTCTTCCAAAATGGTGAGTTGGCCAAAATATTTCTAATTTTAACACCATTAATCATGACAAATGTAAGAACTTGACTCAATCTGTTTTTCCCATTATTAAAGTCAAATCTATTGTCCAAAATACCTAGGCAATGAATAAATGTATTACTATAAAACTGTTCTAAGTTATAATAGTGAACAACAGAAAAGGAAATTAAGTGCACAAGTCATCTATACTTGCATAAAATGAACAAAATACTTAGGAATAAATTTAACAAAAGGAGTATAAAAC
The DNA here is from genome assembly GCF_048164855.1 of Canis lupus baileyi. NCBI lineage: Eukaryota > Metazoa > Chordata > Mammalia > Carnivora > Canidae > Canis > Canis lupus. Next base: position 18,435,041 of record NC_132839.1, read on the forward strand.
TTGTACTCTGAAAACTACAAAACGTTGTTGAGAGGCACTAAAGAACACCTCAATAAATGGGAAGACATCTCATGTTCTTAGATCAGAAGTTATCATTAAGATGGGAGTACTTCCCAAAGTGATACACATTTATAGTAATTCATATCAAAATCTCAGTTAGCTTTTCTACAGAATCTGCAAACTCAAAATTCATTGGTAAATGCCAGGGAAACATCATATCCAAAATAATCAATACAGATTTAAAATTATTGCTTTATGAAGTTGACTTTTAAATCAGATAGAAGAAAAGAGTTGCAAATTGAGTACATCTGTATCAACTTTTGTATTTATCTATCTACTTACCATTACATTACTATTATCCTTTATTTTTTGTTTCTGTATATTCAGGTAAGTGCCTAGTTTCTTTTTATGTCAGTTTAAAGGGATTCTCTTAGTATTTCTTGCAGGACAGGTCTTCTAATAACAATTATTTAAATCTCTTGTTTATCTAAAAGATATCTTAATTTCTCTTAATTTTCTGAAAGATTGTTTTGCTGGATATAGAATTATTTGTTGATGGTCCTTTTTTAAAACAATTCAAATAGATCATTCTGTTGCCTTCTGACCTCCAAAGAATCTGATTAAAGGAAAAAAAAATTAGATGTTAACCTTATTGGTATCTCCAAGTGATGAATCATTTCTCTCTTGCTGCTTTTAGGATCCTCTCTTCATCTTTAGTTTCACAAGTATATGATGTGCTTAGTTGTGCATCTGAATTTATCCTACTCGGAGCTCTTTGAATTACTTGTATATATTGACTAAAGTTTTTAATGGAATTTGGGCAATTGTTAGTTCTTATCTCTTCAAATATTTGTTCTGTTTCTTTCACTCTCTCCTTCGCTTCTAGAACTTCCGTTATGTACATGTTGGTATTCCTGATGGTTTCTTACATGTCTCCAAGTTTCTGGTCATTTTCCTTCATTACTTTTTGTCTTTGTTTTAATCTCAGTTGACCTACCTTTAAATTCACTTTATCTTTCTTCCGCTGACTCAAATCAGATTAGATAGTGTACTTTTCAACTTCAGAATTTCTATTCAGTTGTCTTTTGTGATTTCTATCCACTTACAGATACTCTCTATTGATACATTATTTCCATATTTTCCTTTATTTTTTAGACATCGTTTCCTTTATTTCCTTTAACATAATTATAATAAGTGATTTAACAACCCTTCTGAGATCGAGTATCTGGGTTTACTCAGGAACACTTTCTAAAGACTGTTTTGTTGTTTTCCTATACATGGGTCATAGATGTCAGTTCTCTGCATGTCTTGTACTTTTTTGGTGAAAACTAGACATTTTAGAAAATATACTGTCACAGCTCTGAATATTAGATCCCTACCTCCCACGGATTTAGTGACTGTTCTGGACTAATTCTGCAAATTCTGTATACTTTGTCATTTGCTTCATTAGCTCAGTGGTTAGCCAATTATTGGACAGTTATTTACTTAAATCTTTCAAACCAATAAATCTTCCAACATTTGCCAAAGAGTTCTTTCTGTCTTTGGGGGCACACTTTCAATCCTTTGGCAGGAAAATTATGACTCTACCTTAGCCTTCAATTCCTGCTGTGATATATCCTCTAGATGAAGCAGATATGAGAGATCAATGCTTTCTCAGGTTTTTTCTGGACTTAGGTACAGTTCTATAAATAGTACTGACCTTCTAGATTTCCAAGGATATGAACAAAGCTCTTGACATCTCCTTCTCCCATATGGCATTGCTCCCTCAAATTGCTATGGTATTAAACAAGTATGTATATATATATATATATATATATATATATATATATATATATATATATATTCATTTGTAAGATATATATATATACACATATATACATTATATATACTTGTTTATAGGGTTGGATACACAGAGGGAACTCTGAGTCAGATCAAACAAACACAAGCCCTGAGGATAAAGTTTGCATGGAACTGTTAGGTCAGCGAAAATTTTGGGGGGGATAGGATTTTGGGGGAACTCCAAACCCTTTCTTTCCTTCTTTATGATTGCTGTTTCTCACAGACACTGTAGTTGAGAAATAACTTTCAAGGCTACTGTGGAGCTGGAGAAGGGGACATGGAATGGGATATTCACAAAATTCTGTTCTTTCTGTGATTCATCTGGTTGTTTCATTATTTTTGTTTTATTTTAATAAACACTTCTCAAAATGCTGCAAACACTTCACTAATTTACAGAATTCTGAAAATGTTGATCTCAACATTTTTTGCCAGTGTTTTCCTTGCTTTTATGGAGGAGCAGATTTTTGGATGTCCTTATCTCACCATTCCAAAAGAGATTTTCATTCCATTCTGTGAGCAAACTATCAGCATGGCTTATTCAAATATCATATAGATTATAAAACAAGTTCTCCTAAACCATTAGCAACTTGAAATTAAACCATTTCATTATTATGTAATCTCAATTTTAGCATATCAATCCCTTACTTATTTTACCATGATTTTTGCTTTCACTTTTTTGTAATTTTTTTAAAGATGTATTTATTTATTTGAGAGAAGGAGGGGCAGAAAGAGGGGGAGAGAGAAAACGGCAAGCAGACTCCCACTGAATACAAAACCCAAGGCAGAGCACAATCTCAGGACCTGAGATCACGACCAAAGCCAAAATCACAAGTCAGATGCTTAACTGACTAAATTACACAGATGCCCCATATATTTTAAAAAATGATCTTACCCCTTCAGGAAACATGGATAGAGAAATAATAATAGACAATGATAAAACCCAAAGTATGAAGAAATTATAAAACTCAAGTGTTAAAATATGATAAAATGGTTTTCAAAAAACTTTTAATTTCTTATAAAGTCCTAAGAGCTGGATAGTCCAATGTCTAATACCTTTAACAATTATTTTTATAGGCTAATATATAGAGAAAGTAACGATAAACCTATAGTCTATGGGGGAAAAGGTTAAATATTTTTAAAATATCTAAAGGGTTAAATTGAACCTCAGACAATAATCCACATTTAGGAATTTTTTTTTAATACCACCATCATAATTGTGTAATTGCTTATGTTAAAGTTTTTAAATAGGTGTTAGATGTTTGCATTTTTATTTTCATTGCTTTTCTCATTTAAATTATTAACATTATCATCATTGAGGGATTCCTCTCTTCTTTTTTTGGCAATATTTAAATACAAATCAAGAGAATGATTTATATTGTACATTCATTTTTCCACAAAGAATAGTTTTTAAATATTTAAAGAATAGTAATTAAATTTTCTGGAAATAGAAAAGTTTATCTTATTTAATTATATTACTATTTTATCAACAGATTATGAAACTGTTTTTATTTTAAAATATAAACACCCTTTGTTTTTTTCCCCAAATTTTATTGTCCATTATAAAATGGCAAATAGTCTCCAGAAAAAAATAGTAACAAAGCAAGGGGGGGATTTGATTTAATAATTATGTTTGAGGTCATGAAAATATGGTATAAATGTACTATACCAATGCAAGATGTTAATAACAGGGGAAATTAAGCAAGGGGTATACAGTGTAAGAGTATATGGGAACTGTATACTTGCCACTCAATTTTTCTGTAAATCTAAAACAACTCAAAAAATAACCTATTAATTTTTTAAATGTACTGATGGATATTTCTGACACCTCTATTACAAAACCAAAAAAAATCTATAGCATAGAAATAATAAATAGTTGACATCTTCAAACACCAGCAAGTATTTTTGGAGGAAAATAAAACATTCATGCCCTAAATAGATAATTTTCCAATCTCTAAAAAAAATGCTATCTTACAGAAATGCAGTTCCTGAAATGGTCTTTAGACTTCCAATTAAAAATGAGTCTTTTAAATACACTCCTACTGGGGCACTTAGGTGGCTCAGTGGTTGAGCATCTGCCTTTGGCTAGGGTAGTGATCCCAGGGTCCTGGGATTGAGTCCCACATCGGGCTCCCAGTAGGGAGCCTGCTTTTCACTCTGCCTATGTCTCTGCCTTTCTCTATGTGTCTCTCCTGAATAAATAAATAAAATCACTCTTTAAAAAGTGATTTAAAAGTAAATCTTTAGAAGTAAATGAATAAATAAATAAACACACTCCTACTTTTGCCACATATCTGTGAGCAGTACATGGTGAAGACCTTCATCAGAGAGTTATATTTATTTTTATATACTTAGAAATTTACATTAATGCTGCATGTCAATTTCATGACACTGCATGTCAATCACTACATGACATTACTATAATTTCTCTACTATATAAATTCTATGATTATTTAAAAACTAGAAGCTGCCTAAAGCATTCTCTCAGACTGCATAGCCATTTTAAAACCTTATGAAGGAAGAACCAAGGAAGACAAAAATTAACATTACATTTGAACATGGATACAAAATTCCTTAATAAAATATTAACACACTGGTAGTTTATCCTAGCAATGAAAATATAGTTTCAATATAGGAAATCTAATGCAATATACTACATTATTAGCTCAGAAAAAGAAAAACATGATAATGTGATAATTATACAAAATAAGTGATGAAATTCAAAAGAAAACAGGATGCTTGCTACCACTACCACCACACATTATTGTTCTCGTTCCAGTCAATGCAGTAAAATAATACAAAGAAGACATGTCACTATTTAAAGGGCATAAATTTAAACCATTATTTTTTAAATGCTAGCAGAATATTCAGAAAGTAAAGTTAAAAATTTTAAATGTATAAGATAAATGTCTTACATGCACATACACACGGACTTTTGTGTAATAGCAATACCAACTGCAATTGGAAATTAGTAAATTCTATTCACAATAACAAAATAATCAAAGCATGTAAAAAAAAAATAACCAGTTGAGGGTATCTACCATATTCTTCTATGGGAAGAGTGAATATTATAAAGCTGACCCCAGTTATTCTGTGCATTCATGGTAGGCCACCTCTAATACCCTGACAACGCTCATCTCTGATATTTACGTCCTTGCATAATGTCCTCCCTTGACTGTGGACTGGACCTCATTATTCATTCTATTGAACAGAAGATGGCAAACATGATGGGCTATCACTTCTGAGACTAGATTACAAAAGACAGGTTTCTACTTTGCTCACTCTCTCTCTCAACATGGCTGGTTCTGAGGGAAATCAGCAGTCATGTTGCAAACTGACTTACAGGGAAGCCCATGTGACAAGAAACTGAGGCAGCCTTTGGCCCACAGCAAAGAGAAAATAAGGTCCTCAGTCCAACAGTCCATGAAGAAGGATCCTGACAGCAGCCTGGAAGAAGATCCGACCCTAGGCTAGCCTGGAGATGACTACAGCCACAGCTATCACCTTAACTGCAGGTTTATAAAACACATTGAGGCAGAGACATCCAGAAAAGCCACGCCAGAACTCCTGACTTACAGAAACTCTGAGATTGTATTCTTTTGACTTAATAAAGTTAGTAGTGTTGTTGTTTAAGCTGCTAAATTTTGGAGTAATTTGTTATATAGGAATAGGTAAGTAATAAAGATTTCATTACAAATATAATATAACTGCTGAAGGAATTTTAAAATCTAATATTAAATTATCTGTAGGAAATGTCAAAGAATTATCATGATAACTGATAAAAAGGACAGTAGGGAAAGACTTTTTTTATCATATAGTCTAAAAGTACAACCATTAAAACAGGATATGTCTTGATTTAGGAATAGACAAGAATGGAATGAAAATAAAGTTGAAAAACAAAGACTATTTACGTGGGGATAAAGGAAGCATTTTAAATCCGTAGAAATGATAGAGAATTCAAACAGCATCTGCAAAACAAATGAGTTTCCTCTTAGACAAAAAAAAAAAAAAAAAAAAGACTAAAAATGCCAACATCATTGTATACCAAAAAGTAACTCAAGGTAGATTAAAGTGCTAAAAGATTTCAAAAGAAAAGATATTTTTTTAGGTAGTGAAAAAGTTCTTTCTAAATAAGATCAAAAGCTAAGACATAATGGAAAAAATTGACATATTTAATGACCTAAAAATTTAAACCTCCTTTGTGATTAAAGATACTATTAACAAACAAAACCAGGGGACGAAACTGAGAGAAAATGTTTGGAAAATATGTAGTAAGAAATATATATACTAAAATATATTCCAGAAAAGATTAAGAAAAGAACTCCAGAGAACATTTTAAAAAGCAATTCAAGGGATGCCTGGGTGGCTCAGGGGTTAAGCGTCTGCCTTCAGCCCAGGGCATGACCCTGGAGTCCCGGGATCGGGTCCCACATCGGGCTCCCTGCATAGAGCCTGCTTCTCTCTCTGCCCGTGTCTCTGCCTCTCTCTCTCTCTCTCTCTCTCTCCCTCTCTCTCTCTGTGACTCTCATGATAAATAAATAAAATCTTTAAAAAAAATTCAAATATAGATCTTTCTTGACTTATGATGGGTTACCTCCAGATAAACTGACCCTAAATTAAAAATATCCTAAGTTGAAAATGCATTTAACTCATCTATTCCACATAACAGCATAGTTTACCCTCATGTACCTTAAATGTGCTCAGAACACTTATATTAGCCTACAGATGGGCAAAATCATCTAATACGAAGGCTATTTTATAATAAAGTGTTACTTATCTCATGTAATTTCTTGACTACTATAATGAAAGTGAATATTAAAATGATAGTATGGGTACAAAATGGTTGTAAGGATATGGGTTGTTTACCCTCTTGCTCATGGGGCTGACTGGGAACTAAGGCTCCCTGCCACTACCCAGCATCATGGGACAATATCATAGAATCGCACTATCAATAGCCTGGGCAAAGATCAAATTTCAAAATGTAAAGTGAATGTGTATTGCTTTTGCACCACCATAAAGTCGAAAAATTATTAAGTCGAGCCATTAAAGTTCAGAGACCATCTGTACATATTTATATGTATGTCTGTACATTATATGTAGATTGTGTGTGTATTTATGTATATAGTTGACCCTTGTTATTCACAATTCTCTGAGAATTCCCCTGCTCCCTGAAATTTATTTGGAACTTCAAAATCAAAGCAAAGTAGGCGTTCACAGTCATTAGTGGAGATACCCAGAACCGTGAAAAATTTGAATCTCTCTATATGCACGTGCCCAGCTGAAGTCAAACAAGGCAATGTTCTGTCTTCCTGTTTGTGATCTCAGACAGCAATGGCCAGAGGACGGAGATAGCAGTGAGATAGAATCCAAGAAGCTCTGGCTTTAGGGCCTGTTGTCCAGGGTTTGAATCTCACTGATGGCACCAGTTATCAGGGCAGCCTCAGGCAAGTCACTTTTGAACTTTGTGTTCTCTTTCATAAAAATAAAATAAAATAAAAAAAAGAACCTACCAAAATGAGTTGTTTTTTCAAATGTAAGAGTATAATCTATGTGAGGTTATATATGTATCTGTGTGTATGTCTGTGTGTGTATTTCCACTAAGAGCCATGGTTCAGTATTTGCTAATTCAGTGTTTGCAGTGATTTTATAGAACATAACTACCAGGAATAACAAGAATTGACTGTGTGTGCATGTGTGTATATATAATAAACATGTAAAAATATTCAATCTCACTAGCAATAACAGAAATGCATGCTAAAACAATACAAACTTTCACTAGTAGAGTAACAAAAAATAAAGGTCAATACTATAAAGCTTTGGTGAAGATATAAAAGAAGTAGTACTCTTATTAACTGTTGGGGGCGAGGTTAAACACAAATACAGACTACTTAGAGATAATTTGGCAATATTTAGGAAAACCAATCAATTACTTCAAAATCTACCTTACAGACATAAAGATTTCTTTAGATTGCAAATAAAAATAAAGATCATCCAAATGTCTATCAGTAGAAAAATGGTTTAAAATACTTAGTCCTGGGATGCCTGGGTGGCTCAGCGATTTAGCACCTGCCTTCGGCCCAGGGCATGATCCTGGAGACCCAAGATCGAGTCCCACGTCGGGTTCCCTGCATGGAGGCTGCTTCTCTTTCTCTGCCTCTCTCTCTGCCTGTGTCTCTGCCTCTCTCTCTGTATATCTCATGAATAAATAAATAAAATATTTAAAAATAAATAAAATAAAATAAAATACTTAGTCCCATCTACACTCAAAAACAGTATGAAAAAGTATGGAAAGCAAAATGCAAATACACCAGGTACTGATGCACATTGTATTTAAAGTGAATTTTTTTTCAATTTTATGTGTACTATATATGTGCATACATATATGTAATGTGTACATCTTTCATGTACATGTGCACACACATACATTCAATATATAAAGAAATGTTCATATAAATATATAGAAAAAGATCCAGAAGAGCCCTCCAACTTGTTTCTAATAGTTACCTACAGGAGGATGCTGGAATCTTACTGCAGAAAGGTGGGGATGATGTCAAGGTTTTATTATTGTTTCTGTTGTTGTTTTTCACTTAATACTGTTATTCTTGGATATTTTTATTTCTTTAGAAAGAGCACGCATCCTTGTATTATTTTTATTTATAATTTATTTTTTTAAGATTTATTTATTTATTCATTCATTCATGATAGACACAGAGAGAGACAGAGGCAGAGACACAGGCAGAGGGAGAAGCAGGCTCCACACTGGGAGCCCAACGCAGGACTCGATCCCGGGACTCCAGGATCGTGCCCTGGGCCAAAGGCAGGCGCCAAACCGCTGAGCCACCCAGGGATCCCCCTTTTATTTATAATTTAAATTTTATTTGTCAATTACCATTAAAAAATTTAACCTAATTAAACATGTCCCAATTTTTAGTTTTACTTATAATTCCTAGCCTAGATTTCAAAAACAATTTTCTATCATTATTCCCATTGCCTATTTGGCACAAAATAGTCTGCATACATTTCAATGAAAGTGAATTGGTCCCCTTTTCTCTAGAAAGCAAACACTACAAAGATAAGACAAAATCTAATATGCACTAACCTGCACAATTTTTCTAAACAGACGTAATAGAATTTCTTTCTCTCATGAAAACTTAGAGAATCTTCTTTCATTTGTTCAGAAATTTTGAGGCAATTCTGCCTCAATTGCCTTAGGCAATTCTGTTCAAATTCAAGCAAAACTTACAGAATTGATATGGTTTACTCAGATGGTGTAAATTATATCATTAGAAACAGCATTGGCTTTATTTTTCCCTATGAAACACCATATAATACAGGGCAACAGGAAATATGTTCTTTTCCAACCCCCAAAGTAACTATTATGTGTGTCTACAAGATCATTTAATTTATTCTTAACGATTTGAATCTTTTCTTAGGGTCAAAGTCATCTTTTATATCAACTTGCTTTTACAAATTAATGTTTTGAAGGAAACAGTAAAAGTCAAGTTGCTTGGGAGTGCATTAAATTATATGCTAGTTAATAGTGTTAGAGAGATGGCTTAAAAATAAATTGTCCATAATACCTTTTAATAAAGGCACCAAATGCACTTTTTTATTCTGTGTTAAAAGCAGATGCCTATTTGGCACTGTTTGGAATCCCATTTGCCATGTATATTTTGATTAATATTATGCCAGGTAATCTGCTCTATGTGGTCTAGGTTCAGTAACCTCACTGTAAAATAATGAGCCTTCAAGAATAAAAAATATGCTCTCTATAAAGTTGCATATTCTGAGAAGCAGTGAACATATTCAAATGAAATGAAAAAATGAGGTTTTCACCCAGTAAATTTGCTCGAAGTGAAACTTACATTTCTCAATTTGTATTTAGCTGTCAGTCTGTGCATTAAAAACTGGACGAGCTATCAACCTTTTGCATATGTTTTCTATAAATACCTTTTCTTCTCTGCTTCGACTGCCATAGGACTCTGCGGAAGTAGTGGTCTTAAGGGAGCTTACGGCACCGGGGATGCAGCCAATGGCAGTGAGTTCCCACACTAAGTGGCATCTTCAGAAAAGGACGAGCACTCATATTTTATGCAATATGTAACATGATTTACCCAGGGTTGTCAGAAGAGATGAATTTCAGCCAATGCAAGGTAATGAATAGTAATATCTGCTGCATATATTTGACTTATAACCCTTGGCGTTTCGAAACAAAATTCTCCTGAGAATTCATTTTCTACGTCATAAACTTTTCTATTGTTTTTCCTGTTTGGGTTGTCTTTGGCACCAGACTTCCCATGAAAGTATTTTTCAAAATTATAAATGAAGAACTATTTTTTACAATACTCACCTAAGATTTTCTTTCCAGGCAACACTTGAAATAGGAAAGTTAGTAGTGTAGAAAATGGCAGGTTTCATGAAGTCAAAACGTAGAGAAGAGAAAAAACCCAACCAGTTGTTTGTCCATGATTATGAGAAATTTGTTATTACAATTTAATGCTCTTTTCCCTCATGAAAGAGTATCTTTTAGAAACACAGAAAAATAATTTTGCTACATTTATTTTTACATATTCAGGATGAAATGTAAAGGCTCAGCTAGCATACAGTTATCCTTTTTTAATTCAAGGTGTAACACTTTCCATTAAATATAAATATAGCTACTTCCCAGATTATCTTCTGTTGATCTAATAGACACTATGTTTTAATGGCTGCAGTTAAAGAAGCTAATGAATGGCTATTTTGCTGTTGTCCCTTGGATGACTGTTACGAGATCATGTGGGTAGTCACACATAGCCTTGCATTTAGTTTACATTTTCTTTCTTTGTCTCTCCACACACAAACACACAAATATTTTTTAGTGGTTCTCACATAATGTTAGTTACAAGTATCCGATTAATGTTTAGCATCATATTACTAATCATATATATTTTAATATCTGCCATCCATATTTCTGTGCATAAGATTATATATTTTCAGATTAACATCCGTGGAGAGATTTCAATATTGGGTTATATTCATAAAACACAAACTAAGTGAAGGAACACCCCCTACACACAAATATATATATTATTTTGCTAAATACACATACGCTTTCCAAGAGGTATGGACTCCGCCCCTGAAACTGTGCCTGCTTTCTCCCCAGTGATTCTATTCTGAAGTTTCTCCTGGCAGATTCTTTTGAGTTCACAAAGGAAACTTGAAGCTGGCCCCTGTAACAAGGCCCCAGAGACTTTGCATTTGCAGTAGCTCCTTACATCTCAATAATAGAAAACAAGACTTGGGAATAGATATATCTTCTCAATCTTATGAGGACTGTGAAGGCTACTACTTGAATTATTCATTGAACAGGGAATAGGAAGATTATGTGACCACAGCCCACCTTTGCAACTGAACATTTTAACATCATTATAAAAAAACATGTATTACACATCTGTTATGGTGCTGAGCCAGGCACTGTGTACACTGAATTTATGAGAATTACCCTCCATAAATTTCCAGTTAAGACATAACTGAATATCTGTAAGACAGATAATGAACATCTACTTATGTAAATTATATAAATATGTCCATAAATATGTTAACCAGAGGTGAAAACGTACACACTGTATATAATTAAACAACAGTTTTAGGTTTTAGTTTTTGTGTGTTTTTTATATCAGCTTTTCTAGACCAAGAAATAACAGAAAGATTTTAATAGAGGAGGCAGAGACAATAATAAACTTTTGTATTCTCCAATCTTAATCAGTATCCAGCCCACAAAATTTATATATAATGAGCATAAATTATTTCTAATTCTACCATTGTTACCATGAAAATGTTTTGACATAGGTCACCAAGCTAACTTTGTAAGCTTCCCTAACTGAAGATAAATTGAAAAGGCAAATTAAAAGATCACGCCTGTGCTGACATTCAGGTTGGTGAGTGATTTTGCTCTCCCTATTTAGCTAAGTCATGAAATGCTGTTCTTAGGCAGACTGTAGAAGCTCTATGGCAGATGCATTCCAAGATGATTTTCATATTTTAATAAGGGATTTATTAAAAGCCTAGTAATTAAGCCAGAATATGTTTTACTCACTTACTCTTTGTTTGTCGCTCTTCTGGGCACTGGAGAAATCGAGATGACCAAGGTACAGCTTCTGCTTTCAGTGGGCTCCTAATCTAATAACCAGACAATAAGAATCAATCAAATAAGTGAATAATTATAATAAAATATTCTGCATGCTGTGTTGAGAGAATTCAGAGAACTATTGAGTCCAGAATAAAGATTTCCAAACTGTATCCCACAAGACAATCCAAATTACAGAAATAGAGGGGAAAAAAGTGGAGACTGGGAGAAGAGTGAGCAATGATGGAGACAAGAGGAGTGTTATAGTATGTGTATAGCAAATGCTATTTGCTATATTTAATATAATATTAAATTAATATTAATATATGTTCAGTATTCTAGTAATTTCTAGGGACATCTTATTCTGTATCATTCACATCAAAGAATTCTAGAAAGAGAGGAATTCTGGAAAAAGAGCATATTTCGAGAATGTTGAATAGGCAATAAGAATTTTCCAGAGAGACATAAACTCCAGATACATGAAGGACAATAATCCTCAAGCAGGGTAAATAAAAATAAGCCAATTCCTAGATTCACCATAGTCAAACATATAATGGGGGAGAAAAGATATTATTTTAAAAGCTAGTAAAAAAAAAAAAAAGGAATTCCCATCAGAGGTACAGTGAAATCTAACAGCAACAGTGAAAGCCATAGTCAGCGGAACATTATATTTAAGTGGAAAACAAGATAAATGAGAAGAGAATTATATGTTCTGAGAAATTATCTTTCAATAACAAGTGCAAAGAAGCTTTAAATAAACAAAAATGGAGAGTTTACTAGTTTCCTCACTAAAGGAAATATTAAAATTTGACTTTAGAAAGAAAGAAAATCAACCTAGAAAAAAATAGTGAACATATGGGTAAATCTAAAATAATGTTAATGGCATCTGTAACAATAATGTCTAATTTAAGAGGTGATATATATTATATACTCCTAGGAGATAAAGGAAGGAGTATTAATAAGCACAAGTTTTAAGTTAGCAGTAATCTCAGCAAGGAAGGAAGAAGTGATTACAGAGAACATACCAAGCCTCAAAGGAATGAGTCCTATTTTATTAAGCTGGTGGTGGGTCCACAGGCATGTGTTTTAGATGTACTATTTGGAAAATCCTAAATACCATATATAAAAAATTTAAACTAGAGTGTCTCATTCTCTAACTACCCATGCTATAAACTAAGTACATTATAGCCTGTAACAATATTATGCGCTTAAATTTTCACGCTGTGTTCACTAATGTTATCACATCCCCTTTCCTCAACTATAGGATAAGCCTGCTTTACACTACTACACTGCCAGGTTCAATTATTAGACTCTTGGGCATGAAGGTCCTCAATGAGTAAGTGTCATTTGATTTACTTGTCAGATGGTGATATGCAATAACATTAAGGATACAGTTGTCTCAGCTAAATCTCTACAGCATTTTTAACCCAACTTTACATTCTGAAATTTTTAAGCTGTTAATTAACTGTGCTTAGCATTTCTGTTTTGCATATTACTCACCACTTTCTTGCCTAGATTCTGACTTTAATAAACCTTTTCATATAGATAACTCCCATCTCCAGAATGATTATGTCCTGCACAAAACCACATAAGCCCTGAGTAATTAATTTACAGTGGGGCTAAGTACTGCATCAAGTTAGTCTATTCCCTCCAAAGAGCTGTGGGCCCAAGAGCCCTTCAGTTTTACAATTTGTTGAGGTATGACAGACCTTTTAGCTGAGAAAGAAGGAGGAAGGAAGCAAGCAAGCAAGCAAGCAAGCAAGCAAGCTTTACTAAAATAAATGCATACTTAACAACTACCATAGTTTCCACTTACAGTGTCATTTAAACCACTCTTTAGTGCAAATAGTTTCCTTCCCCTATTTTTTCTCTTTTGAAGGTTTGCAAAATGCTCTCTATTATAACTTCTTGAAATGTTTCTAATAACAGTGATATAAACTTCACTTACTGTGAAGTCCAAGTGAAAAAGACAATATTTATGAATACTTTTTCAAATTTTGTCATATAATAGACTACCATCTCCTCTGGTACACTTACAAAATTCAAAAGTCTCTAAGTGAATATCAATCAAAGATTTTAACTAGACTGACAAAACTATTAATATAGTTTTCAGAAGGGACTTTGACAAGCATCATCTTTGGATACTTAATTTATTGTCCTAGAATTTGGGGAATGTTTTACTTATTTTCTCAGAAGATGTAGGTTATACCATTTAAATAATTTCTGAACATGGGAACCTAAATCTATTTATGATCTTTATCACAATGTCCCTGTGATATCCTCAGCAAGTCTTCGATACTTCTAGGCCTATTTCTTTATGAACACAGGGAGAATTGTTAAATAAATGTGGCTTTTAATAGATAAACCATACTGTACACACCAAAATAGAATTATTTCAAATATAATAATGCTAGGCTTCTTTTTTGAACTTGTCTCCTAAACACTGAAAAAGAGGAGTCATTGGCTTTTATTATTATTAGTTTTTTATCAATATTTTAATGTGGTTGGGGCATCATAATAACAATTTAAGAATTGTATATAATCATGCTTTCTTGGGTCTGGAGCACGATAAGCAATTAAAAGCAGGCTTGTTTAGCTTCTTATTTGATTTCATCCTAACTGCCATGCAGATAGATAGCTTTTCCTTTAAAGTTGTACCCCCTTTCTCTTCCAAGATGCATCTTACACTTATTATCTGTGCTTTAAATAGGATATATCTGATACGTGAGAATCAGTAGTCTATCTCTTTCATGGAATGGATCTTAACTGAAAAATCTGATTTTCAAAAATCTTATTTCTATGACATTAAGCAAGAGCAAAGCTCTAAGGGGCTCATAATAGAATTAGCATAGCATCATTTTGGTCACTACGCAAATTCTACCGGCCAGTTTTCATCACCAAAATTAGTATGTTAATGATGAAACACATACATATGGAGAACTACATGCCTATACATATACACTGGCAGGTTGAAGGACATGCTCAGTAGTACAGTTTCACGGATGCTTGCTAATATACGGAGATAGATGCTGTGCCTGAGTAACTTGTCACTCTCTGTGGTGGTTTCTCTTCCTTCAGTGACCAGTGTTAATAGTTTGAAGCTAATGGGAAAAAGAGTTCAGTCATAACATGGACTGATTATTTCCATAGTGACCAGGATCAAAGACTATAGTCCTCAGCCATGACCAGTCATTTCATAAATGCATGCCATACTATTTTAAAATAAGATAGATAAAAGACACAGGGTCTCAAAAAAAAAAAAAAAAGACACAGGGTCTCAATTTAAATGTTCTTTCCTTAAGAAAAATACCTTCTACTTTCCACCCTAGGATAAGATTTCTTTGCTATATATCCACAGCTTTATATTCTTTAGCTTTCATAGCATATATAACACACGATTGCAATTACTTGTTCAATCATTAACTTAAGATTGGATTCTCAATAAGCAGTCTGAGACGGGATACATGACACAACTGATTAAGAGTGGGCTCTCAGAAGAAACACGTATGGGCATGAGGGAGAAAGACAGGGAAGAGGAGGAAGTCAAGCAAGGGTGTAGTTGGGGGTTGAAGTTTACCTTCAGTCTAATCCCACAGGGGAGCTTTGGAACATAAATTGTCCCACAGAATATATGCAGCCTTGAAGAAAGGTTATTACACGTCTAGACACCATGTCAGTCAGTCATTGCCTACGGGCTACCTAAAGGCAGTAGAGAGGCAGAGGCTTAATTCCTAGGCATCTCTAAGCAAAATGGTTCCAGTATCCTTTCTATTATGAACTCCAGAGAAGGTTACAGATAGGAGATGTTAGAGCAAAATCCTACCATGGCAGTTGGAGGAAGCACACCAAATGAATAAAATGGTTCCCAGGGGATCTAGGCAGGGCACCAATGAGTCTATGACAATTCCCTTCCTTCTTTAAAAGTATAAGTTCGGGCACCTGGGTGGCTCAGTGGCTGAGTGTCTGCCTTTGGCTTAGGGCATGATCCCGGGGTGAGTCCCACAACAGGCTCCCCACAGGGAGCCTGCTTCTCCCTCTGCCTATGTCTCTGCCTCTCTCTCTGTGTCTCTCATGAATAAATAAATAAAAATCTTTAAAAACAAAACAGTATAAGCTCACTAATGACAGAGGCAGTTTCAGTCTTGTTTATGAATGATACCAAGGATGTACTAGTGACTTAAGAAATACTTGTAGTAAGAATAGATAAATAAATGATTTGGTGGAAATATTGGGCAGTTAACAAATCATGTTTCCACCTACTTTGAACACCCTATCATCTTAATGAGAACTGGCACTGCAGGTGGATTGAATACATTGATATTCAGGTATAATATGTGAGTGTAGAGCAAAGCCCATCAGAATAAAATATACATGATACTGTGGTGTCCAGAATTATAACCATGATTTTCCACATAATCATTATTTTCCAGAATCTATTCATACAGTATTTTGGTCAATACATTTCTTTGGTACATGAGTCAGGACATAAAATGATAGCTATTTACCTAGCACCTAGTTAAATAGAAGGGCAAACAAATCTAAGAGTCAAGGAATTTTACTAGCTTCTTATCTTAACTCATTAGCAAGCCAAAGAGGTAATGTGGGTTAGTTTATGTGATTATCTATTACTATCCACTATCAATGATTTATGGCATAGGTTTATGTATCTGCAATATTGATGTGAAACATTTTATACTGCTTTTTGTCTGGCTTATGTCATAAACGTTTTAGTTTTTCTGTATGTCCTTCATATTTATAGTAAGAAAGATACGTGCACATGTGTACATTCACATATGAATGCATGTGTAGTCTATCAGATTATTATATGTTGGTAAAATATTTTAGTATGGCATACGTTTCTTGTGTTCTTTGAATTGCTATCATTATTAAAGCTACAATGAACATATTTGAGGATAGTTCTGCTTCTGTTTAATTGAGATAAAATTTGGAATGAAAGTATAATATTTAAGTCTAGCAATTTAATTTCTGTCATATTGCTTTTCAGAAAGTCTGCACTAAATTACTAAATTAATAATAATGAATGAATACAGTAATTTCTTTTCAGTATAGCCAGCATTGGATGTTTTGGTTTTGGTTCCTTTGTTTGCTAATTTTACTATGTAAAATAATGTCATAAGAATGCTTTCTTTTACCTTGTTTTGATAAGTAGATTGGCTAATATTTACCTTATTTATCTGTCAATTTTATTGCCCCTTTCATAAACTATCTTATTATTTACCCATTAATTTATTTAGAATTCTGAATATTTCTAACAAATTTGAATATACATTACTATTAACATATTGAGGAAACTATAATCTATTATAGATTTAATTTATTATAGATTTATTGTTTATATCTATAAACAATATTATTATTTTATTTAGACTTCATCTTTTTTGCCAGAAAATTATTATGCACACATACTTTCATAACTTTTAACTAATTCAAAGAAAAATGTTATTCTACCACAGAGCTATTAATTATTCTATTCCATTACTTTCTACTTTTTCTTTTGTTTAAAGCTCATTTTTAACTATTTAATGCACCTGCCATTTATTTTTAAATAATGTAAGATGGAAATAACATTTTTTCACAATTGTTCCAATATATTTATATAATTCTGTTTTTTTATTATGTTATCATACAATAAGAATAGGTATATAATTATTGATATTTCAGGTATCTACCTTCAATTTCACTCAATGGCTAAAACGTTGCACAAATTGTATTTTATGTATTATGTACTAAATAATATGTTTTAATGTTTGATGGAGCAGGTAACTTTTCTATTTAAAAATTTTATATATTTTCTTCTAATAAACATTTTTACAGTTTATTTTTTTTTTTGAAGAACTGTATTACCAAGTTCAGATTTTTATGTAATTAAATTGGAATGTTTTGGTATACATTAGTTAAAATTTGCATTTTTAGAAATATAAAATAGTCCCCTGAAAAAATAGGTTCTACATCTTTAATTATTCACATTTTCATTTAAGTCTTCCAATGATAAGATTATGTAATTTCCATATAAAGTCTCACCATATATTAAAATTTTCTCAATATTTATTCCTAAATATTTCCTATATTTGTTGCTCTGATGAATCTCTCCTTCTTTAAAATGATATTTTCTAGCTTTGTTAACTGGATCCTAGAAATACAAGAAAACGTATATATTTACATTATGATTAGAAATGTATTAGTTTACGATGGATTTACATGGATGTTTTAAGTGTATAATTTCACATATATAAACACATACATACATATAAATATGCTCCTGGTCAATACTTCTCATTTTCCTTGATATTTGCATTCTCAAGAAACCTAAATGTTTTATTAAGAATTCAGAAGTATTTGTGGATCTAGGGGCAGGCTGGCGGAGGAGCAGGGGCCTCACCCCCCCGCCCCCCGCCCGCTCCCGGGGCAACCTTCCACCCCCCTGAGCACCCACGAGCTCCACCTGGGAGGTGAGCAGAGAACCGGGAGCTGCAGCGGGAAGGGCCTTCGCCTCTGACGAGGTCGGGGGCGGAGAAGGAGAAATGAAACAGCATCGAGGGGGCGGGCCGAGGAGCCGGGCTGGGGGGAGCCTCGGGCGGGAGAGCCCCCCAGATGCCGGGGCTTTAACGATCCGCCGGATTCTTCCCGGAGGGAAAGTGCACAGCGGGGAGATGGGGGGACCCGGGGGGGTGACGCCTCCAGTCCCGGGGTCACCAGGGGAGGAGGGCGCCGGGGGGAGCGCACACACCCTGCGGGGTCTCGGTGAAGGGCTGGAGCGCGGCCCGGGGCCTCGGGGAAAAGTAGGGGGGCTCCGGCGGAGGGGGCTGAGCCCCAATCCCTGGGGAGTGCTCTGGATAGATGGGGGCTGAGCCCTGATCCCTAAGGAGAGCTCTGGGTGGAGGGGCTGAGCCCCGATCCCTGGGGGGGGCTCCGGGTGGAGGGGGGGCTGAGCCCCAATCCCTGGGGGTGAGGAGGCTGAGCCCCAATCCCTGGCGGGGCTCTGGGTTGAGGGGGTTGAGCCCTGATCTCCCCGGGAGAGGCGGCCCAGAGCAGGTCCAGCGGCACAGGGCTGGGATCCCAGGGCACCCGAATGGGCAACAGCCGGGATCCTGTGCTCCTCCCAGGGGTGGGCAGAGGTGGGGAGGACCCTTTTGCCTGCGGGTGAGGGGAGGCGGAGGCAGGGAGAGCACCTGAGAGCCAGGACAGTCCACCGGGGTGCCCCTAAGCTCTGCAGAGCAGCACCTCTGCCGCCCTGGAGCACCCAGGCCAGTGCTGACCGGGAGCTACAGTAGTTACTGGGGGAGCTGTCTCCAGACCTGGGGAGTGGCCGCCGCCAGTGTGATTGTTCCTCCATGTTCCACCTCCACCGGGGAGGAGGAGGTGGGGCACCTCCCCAGGTGCACACACCTGAGAATCAGCACGCAGGCCCCTCCCCCAGAGACCTGCTGGAAGGACAGGAGAAGAGCAAGTTCCTGACCAAGCAGCACTGGAGAGCTCCAGGACCAAGGGAAAATCAAGGCAGAATAGTATATAGAACTAGAGGGTCCCTGCCCTTTTTTTTTTTTTCCTTTTTCCATTACAACTTTTGTATATCAGACTAAAAATTTCCAATATTTTTTCTCTTTTCCCACCTTAACTCCAATTTTTTACCAGCTTTTCATTTTTAAGTTTTTTCCTTTTCGACTTTCAGATTTCTATAATTACATGTCTTAGATATATTTTTCACTTCTGGGTTCCCTTCAACATATTTGATTTAATTTTGAGAGATACGAGATATGGGTTTTTGTTTTGTGTTTTTTGTTTACCCTGCCTCATTTTGTTCTCCAATGGCTGATGTTAATACCTTCTAAAACATGACCAGCATGCACCCAGAACCAAGTGGAATACCGTGCTGGTTCATTCTGTGAGATTATATTGTCTCTTCCTCCCCATTATGCCCCTCTCTTTTATCTTGTTTATGCTTTGGTGGTCAAAACATATGGGGCTTTCTATAAGTATTGCTGCTTTATATAAATTTGCTTTATATAAATTTGAGCATCTTCTAACATACAGAACAAAATACACTCAGAACCAAGAGGATCACCCTCTAGGACCCCTCAAGTAGACAACATTCTCTCTCCACTACCACTTCTTCACCACCACCATCCCCTAGTTCTCCCCCTATTTTTTCCCGTCTTTTTTCTCTTTTTCATTTTTATTTTTTTCCTTTTATTCTTTTTCTTTTTTCTTCTTCTTTGGGGTTTTTGGCCTTTTATTTACTACTTTGTTATTTTACTTTATTTTTTTTTAATTTGTTTTTCACTTTAGTGGTCTTTTTGTTTTATTTTTTTCAGAGCTTCTTTTTCATTTTCTGGCCTCTGACCTCAACATAATCTTCTAGGGTGGAATTTACTTGGGTCGTGGTTGATATTTTTGACTCCGCTCACTCATACAACTACTCTGTACTGAACAAAATGGCTAGAAGGAAGAACTCACCACAAAAGAAAGAACCAGAAACAGTACTCTCTGCCACAGAGTTACAAAATATGGATTTCAATTCAATGTCAGAAAGCCAATTCCAAAGGACAATTATAAAGCTACTGGTGGCTCTGGAAAAAGGATAAAGGACTCTAGAAACTTTGTTACTACAGAAACAGAATTCAGATCTAATCAGGCTGAAATTAAAAATAAATGAGACGCAATCCAAACTGGATGTCTTATTGCTAGGGTTAATAAGGTGGAAGAAACATGAGTGAAATAGAAGACAAGTTGATGTAAGCTGAGAAAAGAAGAGAAAAACAATTAATAGACCATGAGGAAAGGTTCAGAGAAATAAATGACAGCCTGAGAAGGAAGAATCTATGTATAATTGAGGTTCCAGAAGATGCCAAGAGGGAGAGAGGGCCAGAAAGTGTGTTTGAACAAATCACAGATGAGAACTTCCCTAATTTGGGGAAATAGGCACTCAGATCCAGTAGAAAGAGGTGCCCCCCCCCCAAATAATAAAAAACTTTCAACACCTCGACTTTTCATAGTGAAACTTGCAAATTCCAAAGATAAAGAGAAAATCCTGAAAGGAGCAAAAGACAAGAGATTCTTAACTTATATGGGGAGAAATATCAGATTAACAGCAGACCTCTCCACAGAGACTGGCAGGCCAGAAAGGGCTGGCAGGATATATTCAGGATCCTAAATGAGAAGAACATGCAGCAAAGAATGTTCTATCCAGCAAGGCTCTCATTCAGAATAGAAGGAGAGATAAAGAGCTTCCAAGATAGGCAGAAACTGAAAGAATATGTGACCACCAAACCAGCTCTGCAATAAATATTAAGGGGGACCTGTAAAAGAAAGGGAAGCCCAAAGAAATAATCCACAAAAACAGGGACTGAATAGGTGTTACGATGACACTAAAGTCATATCTTTCAATAGTTACTATGAACGTGAATGGGCTAAATGATCCCATCAAAAGACTCTGGGTATCGGACTGGATAAAAAAGCAAGACCCATCTGTATGGTGTCTACAAGAGACTCATTTTAGATCTAAGGACACCTCCAGCCTGAAAATAAAAGGACCATTTACCATTCAAATGGTCCTCAGAAGAAAGCTGGGGTAGCAGTACTCATATCAGATAAATTAATGTTTATCCCAAAGACTGTAGTAAGAGATGAAGAGAGACACTATATCATACTTAAAGGGGCTATCCCACAAGAAGACCTAACAATCATGAATATGTATGCCCCTAATGTGGGAGCTGCCAAGTATATCAATCAATTAATAATCAAATTAAAGAGATACTTAGATAATAATACACTAATACTGGGAGACTTCAACACAGCACTTTCTGCAAATGACATATTTTCTAAGCACATCAACAAAGAAACAAAGACCTTATGATACACTGGACCAGATGGATTTAACAGATATTTACAGAACTTTACATCTAAACGCAACTGAAAACACATTCTTCTGAAGTGCACATGGAACTTTCTCCAGAATAGAGCACATACTGGGTCAAAAATCAGGTCTCAACTGATACCAAAAGATTGGGATTGTCCTCTGCATATTTTCAGACCACAATGCTTTGAAACTAGACCTCAATCACAGGAAGAAATTTGGAAGAAACTCAAACACATAGAGGTTAAAGATCAACCTACTAAAAGATGAATGGGTCAACCAGGAAATTAGAGTAGAACTAAAAAGATTGAGGGAAACTAATGTAAGTGCATATACAACTGCTCAAAATCTTTGGGATACAGCACAAGCAGACCTAACAGGGAAATACATCACAATACAAGCATCCCTCAAAAAATTGGAAAAAGACTCAAATACACAAGCTAACCTTGCACTTAAAGGAACTGGAGAAAGAACAACAAGTAAAACCTACACCAAGCAGAAGAAGGGAGATGATAAAGATTCGAGCAGAACTCAATGAAATAGCGACCAGAAGAACTATAGACGGGCACTGGGTGTTATTCTGTATGTTAGTAAATTGAACACCAATAAAAAATAAATTAAAAAAATAAATAAATAAATAAATAAAAATAAAAAATAAAAAAATAAAAAAATAAAAATTGTGATTAAAAGAAAAAAAAAGAACTATAGAAGAGATCAACAAAACCAGGGGTTGGTTCTTTGAAAGAATTAATAAGATAAACCCCTAGCCACCCTTATTAAAAATAAAAGAGAAAAGACTCAATAAAATCATGAATGAAAGAGGAGAGATCACAATCAATACCAAGGAAATACAAATTATCTTAAAAACATATTAGAGCAACTATATGCCAACAAATTAGGCACTTTAGAAGAAATGGATGCATTTCTGGAAAACCACAAATTACCAAAACTGGAACAGGAAGAAATAGAAAACCTGAACAGGCCAATAACCAATGAGGAAATTGAAGCAGTCATCAAAAACCTTCCAAGACACAAAAGTCCAGGGCCAGATGGCTTCCCTGGGGAATTCTATCAAACATTTAAAGAAGAAATAATACCTACTCTACTAAAGCTGTTCTGCAGGACAAAAAGGGATGGAATACTTCCAAACTCATTTTATGAGGCCAGCATCACCCTGATTCCAAAACCAGACAAAGACCCCACCAAAAAGGAGAATTATAGACCAATATCCCTGATGAACACAGATGCAAAAATTCTCAACAAGATACTAGCCAATAGGATCCAACAGTACATGAAGACGATTATTCACCATGACCAAGTACGATTTATCCCCGGGACACAAGGCTGGTTCAACACTCATAAAACAATCAATGTGATAGATCATATCAATAAGAGAAAAACCAAGAACCATATGATCCTCTCATTAGATGCAGAGAAAGCATTTGACAAAATACAGCATCCATTCCTGATCAAAACTCTTCAGAGTGTAGGGATAGAGGGAACATTCCTTAACATCTTAAAAGCCATCTACGAAAAGCCCACAGCAAATATCATTCTCAATGGGAAAAACCTGAGAGCCTTTCCCCTGAGATCAGCAACAGGACAGGGATTTCTACTCTCACCACTGCTATGCAACATAGTCCTAGAAGTCCTAGCCTCAGCAATCAGGCAACAAAAAGAAATAAAAGGCATTCATATTGGCAAAGAAGTCAAACGCTCCCTCTTTGCCGATGACATGATACTGTACATAGAACACCCAAAAGACTCCACCCCAAGATTGCTAGAACTCATACAGCAATTCGGCAGTGTGGCAGGATACAAAATAAATGCCCAGAAATCAGTGGCATTTCTATACACTAGCAATGAGACTGAAGAAAGAGAAATTAAGGAGTCAATCCCATTTACAATTGCACCCAAAAGCATAAGATACCTAGGAATAAACCAAATCAAAGAGGTATAGGATCTATACCTTAAAAACTACAGAACACTTCCGAAAGAAATTAAGACACAAAGAGATGGAAAAATATTCCATGCTCATGGATTGGAAAAATAAATATTGTGAAAATGTCTATGCTACCCAGAGCAATTTACACGTTCCATGCAATCCCTATAAAAATACCATGGACTTTCTTCAGAGAGTTGGAACAAATAATCTTAAGATTTGTGTGGAATCAGAAAAGACCCCAAATAGCCAGGGGAATATTGAAAAAGAAAACGAGAGCCAGGGGCATCACAATGCCGGATTTCAGGTTGTACTACAAAGCTGTGATCATCAAGACAGTGTGTCACTGGCACAAAGACAGACACATAGATCTGTGGAACAGAATAGAGAACCCAGAAATGGGCCCTCAACTCTATGGTCAACTAATATTTGACAAAGCAGGAAAGACTATCCACTGGAAAAAGGGCAGTCTCTTCAATAAATGGTGTTGGGAAAATTGGACGGCCACGTGCAGAAGAATGAAACTAGAGCATTCTCTTACACCACACACAAAGATAAACTCAAAATGGATGAAAGATCTAAATGTGAGACAAGAATCCATCAAAATCCTAGAGGATAACACAGGCAACACCCTTTTTGACCTTGGCCACAGCAACTTCTTGCAAGATACATCTATGAAGGCAAAGGAAACAAAAGCAAAAATGAACTATTGGGAGTTAATCAGGATAAAAAGCTTCTGCACAGCAAAAGAAACAGTCAACAAAACTAAAAGACAACCTACAGAATGGGAGAAGAGATTTGCAAATGACCTATCAGATAAAGGGCTAGTATCCAAGATCTATAAAGAACTTATTAAACTCAACATCCAGGAAACAATCCAATCATGAAATGGGCAAAAGACAAAAACAGAAATTTCACCAAAGAAAACAAACATGGCCAACAAGCCCATGAGAAATGCTCCGTATCACTTGCCATCAGGGAAATACAAATCCAAACCACAATGAGATACCACTTCATACCAGTGAGAATGGTGAAAATTAACAATTCAGGAAACAAATGATGTTGGAGAGGATGTGGAGAAAGGGGAACCCTCTTGCACTATTGGTAGGAATATGAACTGGTGCAGCCACTCTGGATAACAGTGTGGAGGTTCCTCAAGAGTTAAAAATAAAGCTACCCTGCAACCCAGCAATTGCACTACTGGGGATTTACCCCAAAGATACAGATGCAGGGCAGCTGGTGTGGCTCAGCGGTTTAGCGCCATCTTCAGCCCAGGGCCTGATCCTGGAGACCCAGAATTGAGTCCTGTGTCGGGCTCCCTGCTTCTCCCTCTGCCTGTGTCTCTGTCTGTCTGTCTCTCTCTCTCTCTGTGTCTCTCATGAATAAATAAATAAAATCTTTTTTTAAAAAAATATACAAAAAAATTTTTAAAAAATATACAGCTGCAGTGAAACGCTGGGACACCTGCACCTCGATGTTTATAGCAGCAATGTCCACAATAGCCAAACTGTGGAAGAAGCCTTGATGTCCATTGACAGATAAATGGATTAAGAAGATGTAGCCTATATATACAATGGAATGTTACTCAGCCATCAGAGAAGATGCATACCCATTCTTTGCTCTGACGTGGATGGAAGTGGAGAGTATCATGCTGAGTGAAGTAAGTCAATGAGAGGACAATCATCACATGGTTTCACTCATATGGGGAATATAATAGTGAAAGGGATTATAAGGGAAAGGAGGGGAACTGAATGGGAAAAATTAGAGAGGGTGACAAAACATGAGAGACCTCTAACTCTGGGAAACGAACAAAGTGTAGTGGAAGGGGAGGTGGGTGGGGGTTGGGGTGGGGGTGACTGGCACTGAGGAGGGCACTTGATGGGATGAGCACTGCGTGTTATATGTTGGCAAATCGAACTTCAATAAAAAAAATATGGAAGTATTATTCCTGACTTTTAAATTAATCCATTCTCAGAATATCTGGGTGGCTCAGCAGTTGAGTGTCTTCCTTTGGCTCAGGGTGTGAACCCGGAGTCCCAGGATCGAGTCCCACATTGGGCTCCCTGCATGGAGCCTGCTTCTCCCTCTGCCTGTGTCTCTGCCTCTCTTGCTCTGTGTCTCTATTCTATTAAAAATGCATACACTTGACTCTGAAAACCATAAAACATTGATGAACGATAATGAAGATAACACAAATAGAAAGTATATTCCATGCTCATGGAATGAAAAAATTAATATTATTAAAATGTCTATGCCACCAAAAGTGATCCTCAGATTCAATGCCACCCCTGTCAAACTACCAATGACATTTTTCACAGAACTAGGAATAATAATACTAAAATCTGTATGGAACCAAATAACCCAAGCAATCTTGAGAAAGAAGAACGAAGCTGGAGGTATCACAAACCATATTTCAAGGTATACTACAAAGCTGTAGTAATCAAAACAGCATGGTACTGGCACATGACACAGAGATCAATAGAACAGAATAGAGAGCTCAGAAACCTATACTTCCATGGTCAATTAATCTACAACAAAGGAGGCAAGAATATGCACTGGGAAAAAGTCTCTTCAATAAATGATGCTGAGAAAACTGGACAGCTACATGCAAAAGAATGAAGCTGAATCATTTTCTTACGCCATACAAAAAAAAAAAAAACTCAAAACAGATTAAAGACCTAAATGTGAAATCTAAAACCATAAACCCCCTGAAAGAAAACACAGGCAGGAATTTATTTGGCACAGGCTGTAGAATCATTTTTCTAGATATATCTCCTCAGGCAAAAGAAACACAAACAAAAATAGGCTATTAGGATTACAGCAAAATAAAAAGCTTTTGCACAGTGAAGAAAACAAACAAATCAACAAAACAAAAAGGCAACCTATTGAATGAGAGAGATATTTGCAAATGATATATCCAATAGGAAGTTAAAATCCAAAATATATAAAGAACTCATATATCACCCAATAATGATGATGATGATGATGATGATACTCTGATTAAAAATGGGCAAAGGACAAAAAGACATTTTTTCCAAAGAAGACATAAAGATGGCAAACAAGCATATTAAAAGATGTTCAACATCATTCATCATCCGGAAAATACAAATCAAAACCAGAATGATATACCACCTCATACCTGTCAGAATGGCTATAATAAAAAGACAAGAACAAGTGTAGGTGAAAATGTAAAGAAAAGAAAACCTGCATGCACTGTTGTTAGGAATGTAAATTGATGCAGCCATTGTGGAGAACAGTATGGAGACTTTTCAAAAAATTTTAAAAGAAACATTATATGATCCAGTAATTAGACTACTGGGTATTTAGCCAAAGAAAGCAAAAACACTAATTTGAAAGGATATATGCACCCCTATGCTCACTGAAGCATTATTTACAAGGGCATCTGGGTGGCTCAGTCAATTAAATGTTCAATTCTTGATTTTGGCTCAGGTCATGATCTCAGAGTCATGAGATTAAGCCCTGGCTCAGGCTCCATGCCCTTGGGTTCTCTCTCTCCTTCTCCTTCCACCCCTCCCTTCTCACTCGAGCTATCCTTCTCTCTTTCTAATAATAGTAAAAAAAATATATGTATGGACAACACAAGATGTGGTAGATATATAGATCTATACACACATACATACACACTAGAATATTAGCCCTAAAAGAATAAAATCTTCCATTTGCAACAACATGGATGGACCTAGAATACATTATGCTAAGTGAAATAAGCCAGAGAAAGACAAATACCCTATAATTTCACTTATATTAGAATCTAAAAAAGGAAAAAAAAAACAGAACAAATGAATAAACAAACAGAAATCAGAAGAAGACCTATAAATTCATAAATAAAGTGATGGTTTCCAAACAAGAAGGGGATATAGGATCAACAAAATGAGTGAAGGAGAGTGGAAGATAGAGGCTTCCTGTTATGTAATGGATAAGTCATGGGGATAAAAGGTACAGGATAGGAAATATAGTCGATGGTATTGTAACAACATCACAAGGTGACAGATGGTAGCTGTACTTGTGGTGCATCCAGCATAACGTATAGACTTGTGGAATTACTAGGCTGTATACCTGAAATTAATGTGACATTATGTGAACCACACTTCAACTTTTAAAAAATGTACATATCTGTACACTCAGACATGCATATATGCACATAGAGTGTACATAAATGTTGCTATTGATTGTAATACTGGTTTCCTATTTAGCAAGGGAGAGTGCTTTTATTTTCTAATGCAAAATGCATTCATTAGGGTCTGATTTTAAACTGTAGTAAATACTGTAGACATCTACTAAATCACTGCATATTATTTTCTTATTTAACTTGTTGATGTAGTAGTATTATGTTAAATTTTTTTTGGATTTCAAAGAGTAAAAAAAATCTCCTATTTGTTAACGGAGTAGTATTCGTTGGTATAGCAACAGAACTCAAATTCTTAGTACTGTGTATAATTGTCAATCCAACTTTATCAGTGAGAGTGAGTTTTTGGTTTTATCATTAAGTGGGATAAGGAAGCATTGATGCAGGGTGAGAAACTAGACACTTTTAGAAGTTATTTTAAAGAAATACAAGAAATTATCCCAAAAGGCAAACATCACACATAAGCATTCTTCCTAGGGGCATGTCCTATGAAAAAATGGCCATATTATAGTTGTGTTAAATTTTAACAGAGGATGAATATAACCATCAGAAGTATTTTCAAGTAACCATCTCTGTAACTGCTGACAATGAGCAACAGGCAAGTGAGCCCTTTATTTTATTTTATTTTATTTTTTTTGCTATGGTTTCTTTTTTTTTTAATTTTTTAAAATTTTTTATTGGAGTTCAATTTGCCAACAAATAGCATAACACTCAGTGCTCATCCCATCAAGTGCCCCCCTCAGTGCCCGTCACCCAGTCACCCCAACTCCCCACCCACCTCCCTTTCCACTACCCTTTGTTCATTTCCCAGAGTTAGGTGTCTCTCATGTTTTGTCACCCTCACTGATATTTTCACTCATTTTCTCTCCTTTCCCTTTATTCCCTTTCACTAATTTTTATATTCCCCAAATGAATGAGACCATATAATGTTTGTCCTTTTCCAATTGACTTATTGGCAGTGAGCCCTTTAAAAGCAGAGTGCTCTTTTACTTGTTGTTTCAAATAAACCAAAGAATGCTTTTGCAATCTGGCATTTTATTTACAATTTTATTTTATTTTAATTCTCCTGCTTGGGGAACTACTTGAAGTAGCACATTCTTTATATAATAAATTATAGTTCTTATCTGCATAAAGACTGAATTATAGATTAATCTCTATTGGAAAACATAAAAAGAAAAATATTCTGAATTTTCCTAAAATGTGTGACCTGCCTCTGAACCCTTGCAAGTAAAGCACTCCTCATTTTGTCAATGTCTTAAACTCCTATTTCACCTTTGACACATGTTTTTAATATAAAATCATTCTTGATTCTAGCTGCCATCTTGCAGGGAGTGTTCCCCTCCTCGCTCAACTATATGTTTCTGGTAGATGTAATGGAAATATATAGGTTTAAGAACTGAGAAAAAACAACAGAAATTCAAATCTTAAATTTGTTACTTACTAACTACGGGAGACTGAAGGATTCCCTGAAGAATTTCATTTTCTCTTTTGCTAACTGGCTACTGTCCCTTCCCTGACAGGGTCAGTTTGAGTCTTTTATGAAAGAATGTGTGTTAAATCTCAACAAAATTAGTTCATTGTCGCTATATTCTAATACTTTTAATGTTTGTATTTATATTCATCATAAAATTCTTCTCCTGTTATAATGTTTCGTCAGTCTACTTGAGGTCAAGGACTATGTTTTATTCATCCTTGTATCTCATGTTTGACTCAATGAGTCTGGGAAATCAATTACTGTGCTCCAACCTCTGGGAATCAGAAAGACCAGAAAGTGCTTGCCCAGTTAATTCTTAAAACTCGTTTATATATTTGTCAAGAGTGCCCCCTGTGGTGCTTGCACCTACTGTGTATTACTCCAAATACACAGGCATTAGTACCGCACTAAGTGCTTGTTGATAGCGCTTGCATGAAAATAAATTGATTCTGTTGCCTCATTCCACTTGGCAAAATACATAATGGATATTTTCTATGACCTACTTATACAAAGCTTTTATTCCTGTGTGTCTGATATCTAATGTCACCGCTGGTCTGGACAGTGGCTCTCAACAATGTGACTTTGAGAAAGCTCCAGGAACCTCAACTCTCGGCAAATCCATGTGGAGCTGTGATACACAGGTGAAAAGTTTGAAATTGAGTCATTTTCTCTCTAGAAAATGGGGCACATGGAGTACACTCCAGCGGCATGAATCCATACCAGGAGGATCACCCGCACAGTCCGGGCTGCTGCTGCTGCTGCTTTGGAAGGTTTTTGCTCTGGGACAGTCCCAGGATTTCTAGGAAACATTTATGTCTTGGTCCCTCTGCTACTTCCAGTCTTTTGTCATTTTTCACAGCCACTAACAAAATGGCTCTACGACTTTGAAATCTCTAATAAGAGCTATGCCAGGTTAAAAGCATTTCCCTGAATACTTACATGGCAGGGGAGTTATCATGATCACAAAAGTGGTTTTCCCAAGGTAAGGCTCATCCACTGCACTCTGAATGTCTTGACCCCTGTGATTTCCCCCAAACATGGGAAATTTGACTGCATGATTTGTGGTAGTAGGAGACTGCCATTATACTTCCCCCTGAAAAAGACAAAACAAAATGAAAAAGCATTTCCTTGAGGCAGATACAGACAAACGGTCCTTGGGCTTTATTTCAAAGTTGAGAAGATTAGGTTGAAAGGAAACCAATAATTGGGTATCGTAGGTAACCAAATCATTAGAAGAAATCCACAATTTCCACAGAGCACTAAACAATCCCTCTCTGGATGAAGATGGCAATACTAGGAGAAGAGAAAGGGTAAGTAGTGACTCATGTAATGCTGATACTATTTTGACTTGTTACAGCTGTTAATACTAGTGTTTCTAATGGATAATCAAAGCATTAAGACATTAAAACACATTAATAATTGTAAAAAAAAAATGGAACTCTGCTTCTGTAATTTTCTGCCTGCTTTAGAGTCAATCTGTTGTTATCCATATCACTTAAACTATCTCTGTTTGTTTTGTCCACAACCTGCAGCAACCATACCATGGTTTTATCCCACAGATAACAATCCTTCTAAATGACCAGAAGCTATATGGCATTAAGATCATACAAATCCACTATAAAAGGGTCAATATATTTTCTCTCCCTCTGTCTTTCTGTCTCTCTGTCTTTCTGTCTCTCTATCTCTCTCTCACACACACACAGGCGTGCATTCCTTCACATATACTCATATTTTTCCTTCTTTCTTCTTAGGAAAAAATGATAGGTATTAAACAAGGATTAACTTACATTTTTTAAAAGGGCAATGGAAATCTATTTGCAAGTCTGAAGTGCATTTTCATTATACCTAGAATTCTTTACACTATTTCCAAGAGGATATTGTCCCAAGAGCACATTCTGCAAAAGCATGGAATTTTTATTATTCTTTTAAAAATATTATCTCAAATAATTTTCTGTCAAATTATGTTAAATGTTTTATTTATAAATATTACTTTATAGCATAATTGTTTAGTAAGTACCCCATCTAGCATTCCACTATGTAAAGAAAATAATGATTTTACTTACCAAAATTAATGCTAACCAAATTAATTATGTAGTCCCTAATTATGCTTTAAAATATTGGTATCAATCCCTGCTAGAAAATACAGACATTTTCTGCTTTTCCTCAGTTCATCAGTTAATGTTAAGTAAGTGTCAGTAATATATTTCTTTGGCTTTCAAATAAGTAGCCACCTACTCAGTGCACTAGCTGGGGAGAAATAATTTAAAACTCTTGTGAGGCTGAAGTAGAAAACTGTAAAAATCAGCATAGATCTTCTTAAAATGGAAAATACGAATTCAATTTACAAAGTAGGAACTCACAAATTGGCAAGAATGTCTATCATAAGTCATCTATCACAAATTAATCAGGACCAACCAGATGCTATCTTTAATAGTATGGAATAATGGGAAGAATTTAATCATTTTCCTACAACAATTATATAATTAATTTCCTCTCCTGACCTTTCAGTTGTTAGACCCTCATTGATGAAATCTTCCTAAAATAATCCTAATAAAAATTATATTTACGCAGGGAGCTCTGAAAAAGATCCCAATAGTCACAGCTGAAACCATCTGAGGAAAAATAAATAAATAACAATATTAGGTTTTAACAAAGACTAAGACAATTATCCATGAGTTGGTATTGATTTTATTTTTTTTAATTTCATACTTAGAATTTTTATGCAATAGTATTGACTTTTTCTCTTCATATACAGTTCAGCACATTTTAACATATGTATGGATTTGTTTAACCACTACCACCGAGATACACAGAAGAGTTCCAGGATACCCACAGAACTCTCTCATGTTATCCTTTATGCTCAATTCCTTTCCTGACCCTACATTTGTCAATCACTCACCTGTTCTATATAGTTTTTTTTTTTCTTTTCAAATGTCATACAAAAGGAACCATATGCTATATAACCTTCTAAAACTGGCTTTTCTCGCTCTGCTTAATACCTTGCATATATGAGCAGTTTGCTCTTTTTTGTGGCTGATTAGTATCCCATTGTATAGATATGCACAGTTCATTTATCCATTCACCCACTGAAGGACATTTGGGTTCATTCCAAATTTGTTTTGTTTCATTTTTGCAAATATGACTACAACTGTTATAAACATTTTTGTATAGATACTTGTTTAAACACTGGTTTTCAATTCTCAAGGCTAAATACCCAGGAGTGGGATTGCTGGGTCATATGCTAAGTCTGTGTTTAACTTTATAAAAAAACTGTGAAAATGTTTTCAGAGTGACTGGCTAGGCCATTTTGCATTCCCACCAATAATTTATGATCTCCACTTTGCGTGCTTGCCAGCCCTTAATATAGTATTTCTGTTTTAATGTAGTCATTCTAATACATGTGTGTAGTGGTATCTTACCATGATTTTAACCTGCATTTCCCTAAAGGCTAACCAGGTCGCACATATTCTTGTGCATCTTTTGGCCTGTTCAATTCCGTTGACCAATTTTAAATGCACTGTTTCTCTGATTATGGAATTTTGAGAGTTCTTAAGATATTCTTAAAATATTTCATTTGTGGGATATGTAATTTGCAAATATTTTTACACAGTCTATAGTTTGTTTTCATTTTCTTAAGGTCTCTTTCTCAGAGAAAGTTTTTAAATTTTGATAGAAAAATAAATAAATAAATTTTGATAGAGGGTAATTTATCTTTTTCTTTTATGTATCATGCTTTCAGTGTCATATTTAAGACTTTGTCTACCACCTGGCCACATAGATTTTCTCTTACATTTTCCTCTAAAAGTTTTATAGTTTTATGTTTTATGTTTAGAGCTATGTTCCACTTTGAGTGAATTTTTGTATGTGAAGTGTAAGGTTTAGGCTAAAGTTCATTTTTTTTCTTCTGTTCCTTGCATCCAATGTCTTACTCTCTTGATCACTGTAGCTTTATATTGTTGGGGTTTTTTAATATTTTATTTATTTATCTGACAGAGAGAAAGTAGGCAGAGAAGCAGGCAGAGGGAGAGGGAGAAGCAAGTAATAGGATTCCTCCAAGTATATTTTTCTTATCAGACTGATATAATAAATATATAATAAATATTTGAATAAGTATATGCAGAAGAAATACATTTTTCTTATGGTAGTACTGGAAATAATATAGCAGTAATGAGAAAAAAATCATAAAATCACCACTAGATCACCACAGTAATAACTTCAATAGGCAATATCTGCTGATGAATACGAATATTTTCAGTTGGCAAAACCTTAAGAAGAAACAGGATAGTCAAATGGCCTCTAGGTATCTTCTCAAAATTATATGTGTTACTAAAATTTATTTTATTTTATTTATTTATAAATGGGAGGCAGAGACATAGAGAGAGGGAGAAGCAGGCTCCCTGTGGGGAACCTGATTCAGGACTTGATCCCAGGACCCCAGGATCACGACCTGAGCCAAAGGCAGATGCTCAACCACTAAGCCACCCAGGTGCCCCACTAAAATGGTTTTAACACATATTTTCAAATTCTTTGATACTCTTCCCTGATGGAGGTGGAGCTTAATTCTCCTCTGGAGTATGAGCTAGATTTAATGACTCACTTATAACAAATAGAATATGCAAAGGTAAAAATCATAATTATATGCTGGAGAAACCTGGCAGACAGCACTTTAACCAAGTGATCATGGTTAGCATCATCAGTAATAAATCATGCTGATATTGGGTGCTTTGAGATGCTGCAGTGAAAAGGACACATCGCGTCTGTGGTATACTTTCCAATAATGCATAACCTCAATCTAATCATGAGAAAACATCAGACAAACCCAATGGCTATAAAATACAGACCAGTACTCCTCAAAAGTGTCAAGGTCATGGGGGAAAAGAAAAGACTGAGGGATTGCTGCAAACTGGACAGGACTGTAGAGACATGAAGACTAATACAGCATGATATTCTGCACTAACTCCAGGGAATGTGAAACCAGCGAAAGAAAATGGAAAAAACACATAAAGTCTATACTTTGGGTAATACTATTGTATCAATGTTACTTTCTCAGTTTTGCTAAATATACCATGATTATGTAAGTTGCTAAGATTTGGGGATTTGTGAAGGGTGTAATGAAGCCTCAGGACTTCTTTCCAACTCTTCTATAAATCTAACTTATTTCAAAACGAAAAGTCCAAAAAAAGTTTCCCTTTGCTGAGTGATAAATACGACAGTATTAACAACCAAAAAACTAATATTATTGTTATTTGTATCTTCTACTAAAGGAGCTGATCATAATCCTAAAAGACTCTTTCACTCACTAAAAACTTGTATTTTTTTCATTAATTTAGTAATAACTAGTAGCGAATAGGAAGTCCACGCTGAATATATGCTCTGCTGTTAGGAACTGTACTGTATACTCTTGGAAGGCTATCTGGGTTTTTTTGCTGATATTTTCTTAGTCTTTCTTTCCTTTGATAAAAATACTTTCAGGGAACCTCTCTTCCCTGCTCTCAGTTCATTGGGTTTTGGATGGGGCTGTTTTAGGGTAGGTGTAGAGTTCAAGACTGGACCTTCAAAGTATCCCAAAAGCCTGGCACTAGTAATGGATTCCAGTTTGAATACTTTGTTTTTGATGGCTCAATCAGGGCTAATGCTGGGACAGCTTTTGAGTGCCTGGAAAACAACTATCTCTCATTGCACTGAACTTTTTTATTTATATAATCTTAATCACGGAGCTCTTGGAACCCCCAAGATGGAGATGAAATCAACACAAAGGAAAGTAGAGCCAAGAGATGAGGAGAATGAGAAAGAAAAATACCCGATCCTGATGACATTATTTAAGCTACTTGATTTAGTTATGTCTAATGACTGTTATTCTGGAAAACTGAACCCAGATTTTTCCTTTTTTTCTTTGAGACACTAAAGTCTTTAATCCATATCTTGTAATTTGGGGTGGGTGAATAATTAGGAGAGAGCCCAAGACACATACCCTGGTAAAGGACAATGCTACCAATCAATGCTATAAAATTATTAAATGACTATGGGTCTAATATTCAATAACTAGAGAGAATATATTGAATAGCATCTAGAAATAAGCCCGAAAAGACTTAGGGAGTTCAAAATCAAGAATTTTAACAATCGCTATAGTATATATAGACAAACTTTGTTTATATTTCTAGAGCTAAGTTAAAGAAGAAGCTACAGAAATAGACGACTGTATAGAAGTAAGGCTTCAAGCAAATAAACCCATGCCTCTGTACTTGTACGTCTACCTATCTACTCAGTAGAAACTTCATGGATTAAGAAAAGTGTGTATATCCCATCTGCCTTCTTGTGCAATCTATGCCTTCAGTTCCATACGATTCCCCCAATTGATCTACAATATTTTGCTGAGTGTATAACTCACAATTTAAAGTGTAAAAAGAATGGACTGATTCCATTCTTATTCAATTTTATGGCATACTCAAAAGGAAAACCGTCCTTTTGAGAAAAGATCTCCAAATGGAGGATATAGTATTACCAGGCCTTTGAAAACCATTATTGGGTATAAGATTACATACATAGCATGCAGGTGACTTGATTTTATAATCAAGAATGATTGGATTTCTTTTAAAGAAATCATTTTAGCACATCTTAAATTTCCTACTCTTGACAAAACCCTTCCCCCTCCCATGTTATTTACCCAAATGGTTCACAAATTAAGTTGCATAAAACTCTACATGGAAGATTTACAAGGGCACAATAAGAGAACTGGCAGGTGTTCTTCCATTCACTCTTTGAGCAGGAAGGGCATGTGGAAATGGCACTGGTTTGAATGACATTTGAAGTAATGGCCTGCCATTCTGCTGGCACTTTTAGTGTTAAGCAAGTGATCTGCAAAGTAAAGTGGATTCACAGTTAGAGTCAGCACCAGTGCACAGGTCGCCCGTAAAAATAGAAGATTCCATTATTCTTCAGGCTCCCTAGAGGGAGCAAGGTCTCTAGCATCATTACCAGGACTAAATCTGACTTTTCTACCTCCCCTAATTTCCTCCTAGTAATTATAGGTCAAGCACTCTTTTGTAAATTATAAAACCTTTGTTCTTATCAAAAATGAATAGCTGAGGAAAAAATTATAAAAAGAGTCCAAGGAAAAAAATTTCAATTAGAAAACCAAGCTAATTTGGTATGACCAAAGACTGTCAGGCATTCTGACAGTGCTCTATTATGCAGTCATTTGGGCTCTTTCAAATTAGTTATGTTAATGTCCTGTGAGTGAATGTAACACTTGGATGGGACAAGATTTCTGCAATTAATTTCTGCAGTCAGTGGAGAGACAAGCAAATTTATTTTCCCCCTCTCTGGGAATTGGTAGTGGAGGGTGTGAGGTAGCAAAAGTGCATTTAGGAACAGAGTACAAGCTAAACACAAGCCCTAAATAAAGCAGAAACAATGGGAGCCAATGCCTCCTCATTCATTCAATTGACAATGTTTTGCAGCTTAAACCTGTTTTATTAATTATGTTTGACATTTCCTTAATTAGTTTCATTTACACCAAATCAATCCCTACTGCTGTATGGCATCATTTATCATTTTGAAAAATTTGCATACTGAGTGCTGACTTTTCCTACTTAATTATACATTAAAAGTGTCAAGCGCACTTGCTGCCTGGCATTATCTGCAGCAGAAAGGTTTGTGGCTGGACGGTGATGGTATTAATCATTAAGAGCCCCCAAGTGCTGCTGGGTAATATCTGGGGAGTAGAGTGACTCTCATTTTAACGCTAGAGAGCAGAAGTGCTTTTGTAAAATGACCCAGAGCAAAAACAAAATAAATGACCTAAAACATCCGGTGTACTGTAATGTTTTGCTCTTTCAATAAAAATATGCTTTGGTGAGAAGGTTTATTATTAACTATTCGTTTTCTGTAAATTTAAACACTATGAATCCAATAGGAGTGCATTTGTGACCTCTGCTTTGACTTGAAAACAAGATATTTTGGTTGAATATACAATGGTGGCTTGGTAGCATACATTCCAATATATGCCAACTCAAATGTGTTACTTTACAAATGAAAGCTAGAAAATATAGTATACCATTAATACAGTGATTGATGTTGCTCATTTCTTTCCTACTTATAACTTTCAATGAATAAGCAACTATTTTTCATTGAACAAGGAGCACAACTGAACATAGTATATGGCTAAAAATCTAATATCCTAACAGAACTTCATTTGTATAGCCTAACAGGTTTCAATATTATGGAATTTTCAGTGATGAAAAAATTGTAAGACTGTTTTTAAACACAAAGCATGATTGTGAGCTATAGCAATGAAAGAGTTAACAAGAACCTGTTTGTAAATTGTGTATCAACTATGCCTTCCTTCATGTCAGAACCCAAAGTTAGCGCATTTAATATTCAAATTCATTTTCAAATGCTTGCCCATTAACATAATATATGCCACTTTGCAAGCCTGGTCAGAGAAATCTGTAACTAAATAATTTTCAAGTTTCCTTCATATCAGATGCATTATATGCAGTGTGAAATTATTTCCCCACTCTATCCCTTTGCTGAACAGCAGAAAACCAACACACAATATAGTAGATATTACTGCAAGTGCATTACATTCTTTAGGAGCTACTATATATGCAGGAAAGTTTATAATTGCTAATTTCAAGTGAGCATTTAATTGCATAGCTTGTGTATAATTGTAAGGTTAATATGCAATTGCAATACCACATTACTTAAAACTTTAAAAAGAAGAATGTATATGGCACCAATGTATTTATGCAAATATTATAAATAACTCATTTATGTTTTCAGTTAAATATGCCGTGTTTTTTAATGATACCATCATTAAATATACGTGCTTTGTCTCACATGAAAAACACTCAAGAATGGGAACTATATATCTAGTTTAAATATCTAAGTTAACACCACAATGATCCAAGTATGTAGTGACAATCCAGTTACATTTTTTAAATGATGTTGAAACCAGTAGTATAGCTTCTACATACCTTGTATCTTTCAAATTTTATATCTTTAAATCTTTACTTAAATCCTTTCTTGCCCTTTCAAGCCATGGTCCTTCATTCTAGTTACAAATTGTAAAAGGGTAAGTAGCTTTTCTCATCATGAAAGAATAAAAAAAATCTTAAATAATCATGGTGATCATGATAATAAGAGCATATTTTAATGCTTATTATGTCCCAGGCACTGTGCTAAATGTTTTATATTTATTATCTTTATCCTCAAATAATCTGATTAGGCAGAGTGATGATTATGCCACCAAGGCTAACAATTTTAAGGAGCCAGTCTAAGGTCACAGATTTAAGTGGCAAAGTTCAATGTCACAAAAGTATTGCCCCTCCAAGGTCCCCATTCCCAGGGATTTTGCTTACATAGGTTCATAATATTCCACAAACTTCTAGAGGTATGTGTGCTGTGGTGAAAAGGAAATCAGCTTTTTAAATCTGACTGGTATGCTTAAATCCAAATCTATCACGTATTAATTATATGTCTTTCAACAATTACTTACATTTTCTGGGCTCTTTTCTGATCTATAAATTGGGATCATATGTTTGTTGGAAGAAGTAAGAATTTGTCACACTACAATACTTAAGTACTAAAGGTGACCTCTCTTGCCCCTGTTAGATGTAAAACACCTGTTTACATCTGTCCCTCCAAAGAAACAAGTCCTTCTTTGTCAACTTTGTTCACCATGCTTTCCCAAGCACCTAGAACAAAGTCAGGCACATTGTAAAAATTCACAATTGTCTGAAAATTGTCTGAGAGAATTGTTTTATAATGTTGAGTACTGAAATTGATCCCCTCTCATCTCAGATCATCTTCCTCCCCTCTAGGCCTCACTACCTACCTAGAATCTGTTTGGGAAAAATAGTCTCTGCCTTTTCTCCTCCGCTTCTCCACTGCGATCTGAATTCTATACCCAGAGCCAGGGCACTTCTCATGCTCATTCACCTGTCAACTTGCTTAGTGGAAACTAGGGTGACAGCAGAGGCTAATTTTTATTCATAGTCTAATCAGGGCTAACAAAGAGTTAAACCCAGAGAAAAAAATAAGGACTTGACTGTGATTCTTTACAAACAGCACATTCTATATGATATAGCTATGTAATAGTTTTAGCATAACAGTCGATAGCCTGATCCAAAGTCAAAGACAAAATTTACCCAGAGTATTTAATATTTTCCAACATTTTGGAGGATATTTGGTATTGTAAACCTTAAGAATGTAGAAGTAGATTTTTCTTGGCATTGGTTCTTATTACATATTTTTAAAAGAAAAGATCTTCAATGTGTGAACTGAAATTCAAATAATCACACTTTGAAATAAACATATGCATGCGTGAGTCATATAAAGTTAGTTTATATATACACCCCACAAGGCTTACTTGCTTCATTATATGCAGTAACTCCAAACACATGTGGCCTTTCAAGAATACACACACAGACACACACACAGACACACACACACACACACACACACACACTATATGTTCTACAGTTCAGAAACTCTCTACTTGTTCAAAAATTAGCAAAACTCATTTACTTGGCTCTTACAGGATTCATTAACCTTTGTCTTCTTTTAAGAAACCAGGAACTATTCTAAAACTGACATTGTCATTAAAAACCAATAGGAAGTTACCATTTTTAAATTAAAGTCATTAGATAAGTTTTCAAGAGTTAAAAAAAGATTAGAAAAAAATTCAAATGAGAAAAATAATTTTGCTTTGGGTGTAAAAAGGCCCCAAGAGGAATTCCTCAAGTTTTGTTAGAAAGTACTCTTTTGTGATCAGAATATCTATGATATTTCAACCCACAGTATTTTTAAGGATTTAACTCTTTCATTATTCAAAATGAAACAACTGAAATAACAATTATATGATCACCATGTTATGCAATAAGTAAAAAAATCACACAATACGCTAAAAATATTTTCCTGTGACAAAGTTCTAAGAACTACATTAATATTTCATAATTCACTAATATTTCATTAATTTATAATTATATATTGGTATAGTAATTGTACTTCCACTATCATCATGGAAACAGTAATATTCCTCTAACCTTTTTTTTCAGAACATCATTCTTTAGGTAGTAAAATAAACCCACCATATAATTCTTCATATCAGAGCCAACTTACATATTTTTCTATTGTCCAAATGGTTTCATATATATTCTAGCACTTTAAACTAAACCAAAATATATAACCTCCCACTGAGAAAAATGGCCTATGTAGATGAGGGGTACCTAAGCCTAAGATTATAACTGGTAGTTGTGGAAATTTTAAAGAATATTGAAGTTATAGCCACCATTCTCTAACACACTAACCTTGGTAATACTTGGACATGACTTTGGATAGTAATTTCTACTACTTCTCTCTCATATTAACCAAAAAAAATCATTATAATAATAATTCCACCATTAATTCTCTATATTCCTTTCACATTACCCTGTCTTACTTCTTGTTATCTTCCTTTAATATCCCCATAATAATTCTTTCAAAGAAAACTTCCTCTCTCTAAGCAATTCTGCTCTATTCCTATTTATTTATTTACTATCAGACTTTTTTTGAAATACTACTCATTCCACAACTTATCTCAGAAACACCCCAACTTTACATTTCATTTACCAGCTCTTTTTCTTTTAAAGATTTAATTTATTTGTTTGAGAGAGAGAGAGAGCGAGAGAGAGAGCGAGAGCAAGCATGAGCAGCAGAGATGGGTAGAGGGAGAGGGAGCTTGACATGAAGCTCAATCACACTTAACTGACTGACCCACCCAGCCACCCCAGTTGGCAGTTGTTTCATGTACAAGTCAAGTAAAACTACTCTTCCTTAAATATCTTCTGTGTTTCCCTTATCTCTGAGGTTTTTAATAAACCTTTCCTCCACCTTGGAATACTCTGCCATTTGCCAAGTTTTACTAATTGTGTTTTCCTCAATTGAAAATGATATTTCCTCTTATTGGTTTCCTGTAGTATTGCCAAAACTATAGAACAGTATTTCTAAGTTACCTTAGGTATTGTTTTTATCATTTATTGTTTGTATATATTCTTTCCCAAACTACATTTTAGTTTCTTGGAAGGGGATACTATTTTTTTTCTTGGTATATACAGAAATCTCATACCCAATGTCACTGATATTATTTCCCTGTATCTTCATCTACACTGTGAGTTCCTTAAGAGATAGTACAATGCTTAGAAAATTTCCTGGTTCACAATCAACATTTAAGAAATTCTGTTTGAATATTAAATAAAACAAAACTTCTCTTTTGATCTATTATTTTTCACAAGAACAGATAACATTATTATGCATATACAGAGAAAAATAAATAAAGCAGACTATTATAAAATATTTAATCCTTCAAAGAACTTGCCATTTCAGTAAATCCTTAAGGAATTTCATTTGGAATTCAAGCAATACATTATAAATTAATTTTTATGTAATTAAATATGTAATTTTAATATTCTAAAAGTGGAATACACCTGCATTCAATCTTTTAAAGATTAAATATCTTTAGTCACAAGAGAAAACATGGAATGCCTTTTTTCAGGGGAGTTGACTTAGAATGTTTATAACTATTTACTGTCTTAACAGTGGGAGACCAAGTCAGACATTTCTGAATAAAATATTTTCAACAGATACAACAGAAATAAAGAGCAAAACCTCACAATTAAGAAGCTTTTGAAATACTTAAATATCAAAATATGGACACAAATAGCTTAAATATTAATAATTACAGATTATTTGGTACAGTTCAGTCTATTTTAAATTCCTGAGTGTGCAAAAGGCAGAGGTAAGCAGTTGGCAGCAAACTTTGTCTCCAGAGGTAAGAGTAACCTGAGACTTTGCTATCATTACAAGGCTTTGGCAAAATAATGCTTTATTGGACAAATAAGGAGCAGTCTCACATTACCCAAAACATTAAAACTAAAAATGAGAATAACGAAAACATTATTTTCCAAAGTTATTTTTTTTTCTTTTTGCCTGAGTATATGGCTTATTTAAAATTTAACATTATAAAATCAAAAGTATAAGATAGCTTTTTTATTCAAGAGAATAAATGTTCTTTATTCTCTAAATTTGACATATGAAAAGAGTGAGAAAAAGAGAAAGAAAAGAAAGAAGAAAAAGAGTATCAATGAATGTTTAATTATACTTAATTAAAAAGTTATCATTGGCATGAGGAATATTAAGCCACAAGTTACAAATAAAAAATTAAGGTAAAACATTAAAGTTAACTTTTCAATTGGGAATTCAGGCTTTTTTTAAGGGTGCATTCGTAAGTTTTTTTTTTTTTTTTAATTCCAAAACCATTCCTCCCTCTTAGTCGGGATTCATTTGTTTGCAGATAAAAGAATATCCAACTCATTGGCTTGAACAGATAAGAGTAGGTATCAATTTACCAATTTACATAACTAAAAACTCCTGGGGAACCTAGATGACCCAGTTGGCTAAGCATCAAGCATAGGTCTCTTGGTTTTGGCTCAGGTCATGATTTCAGGGCTGTGAGATTGAGCCCCACATGGGGCTCCATACTCAGCCTGAAGTCTGCTTACGATTCTCTCTCTCTCCCTCTTTCTCTGCTCCTCTCCACACACCCCCCCCAAACAAACAAATTAATCTTTAAAAAGAAGTTCCATAACTAAGAGTCAGCATCCTCAAGACTTACTCCTCTTTATCCCTTTTTGGCTTCATTAACTTTGGCTTCAAGGAGGTTCTTCTTATGTGGTGACAAACATGGTCAACAGTGACTCTATTGGACTTAATAGTACTCTAAATAGCAAAAGCAAAAGTTCTAGAGCATTGAATGTCACAGTTTGGGTCACATACCCAGTCCTGAACCAATCAAGATGGTAGCCAGAAGAATACAGTGTCCATTCACTGGGCAGGTCTGAGCAACAGGTCAGTCTGAAGCCAGAGGCAGGGTCAGTCCATCTGAACCATATGGAATCAGTTCCATCTACCATAGGACTTAAGACATGAGTCCCTTCTGCCAGAAGAAGGGCTACTGAAAACAAAAACCTATTGTACACTTTACTCTCAGGAAGAAAAGTTTACAGCAATGATAGGAAAATATAAGCTGCAGGATAACTTTGTGACACAAGAGAGAAAAAATAAAAACAAATTGTAGGAGATTGACTATATATATGTTGACTGTATATATATACATATATATATATACACACACACACTCAAATGTACATATTATATATATTTGCTGATTATATACATAGATCTAATTGTTTAAAAACACACATCTAAGATTATAACCACATTTCCAAGTATATTAAATATAGTAATAGTAATATCTATGTTTTCACATTCTATTTTGACTTGTTTTTGTCAGTATCATAAATTTACTGAGCTCTGAATCTAGCTTAGGATTATTGATCAAAACTAAGTATAATCTAGTGTTATTCAGTATGGTCAAGAAATAAAGCGTTTTAACATTACCATGAATTCCTTATATGTGTGGGTAGTGGAGTTCTCAACGTGAGTCATCGCCTTCTATCAGCAACTTCTCTGTCCCCCTGAGAGCAGAAAATAAACCTCCCATGTGAAAGTTACCCTCCCTGTAGCAGGATGTAAAGAGACATCCTTATCATCAGAGACAGGAAATTTAGAGCCGAGAAGGCTGTATAAACAACCCT
The DNA here is from genome assembly GCF_048164855.1 of Canis lupus baileyi. Classification (NCBI taxonomy): domain Eukaryota; kingdom Metazoa; phylum Chordata; class Mammalia; order Carnivora; family Canidae; genus Canis; species Canis lupus. The sequence continues at coordinate 18,479,055 of NC_132839.1, forward strand.
TGTTACTTATTACTCACTTACTACCATGGCCCAAATTCTATCTAGAATTCCTTACTCATTGAAGCTCTCAAAGTTAAGTTTTCTTTGTCCTGTCAATTCCTTGAAGATTTTTTTTTCTTTGTATAAAACATATTAAAACTACCTGCCTCAGTCATCTCTTTAGGTTTTAATTTTAGTATTGGGCCCCCTGTAAGCAAGTAGTAACCCTTCAGGTTTTTTTCTCTTTTAGTCAGTCTCCTATAAATTTAATTTTTTGTTTAGCTGTAAAATCTTGCAGAGTAGAGAAAGAATTTTTCCTTCCCTACAGTCCCAACTAGTAAGGGACAAAAGCAAGATTTGAATGCAGCTTCTCACTGAAAAGTAAACAGCCTTTGACACCATACACCACCACCTCTGCGTGTTTGGGAAATTGTAATTGTTCTATAAGCGGCAACTGTTATTGTTTGAGTCCTCACAAATATTGATTGTTGTTACCCTAGAGATGTTCAGAACTACTGATGAATAAAATATTGTGCATGATAAAACAGTTTGCTTCATATGTTTTTCGAGTCTTGATAATAGTTGACATTTTTTAAATAATTGATTATAGGGCACGTGCATTTTTCTTCTTTTTTTGACAAAACTTTATTTCAACAATACAGCTTAGGATCACATTTTTTCATGTTCAGTTAGTTTTTTAGAGTTTTCCTTTAAGAAAACTTTTGGTCCAAAATTCATTGAGACCTAACGAATTCAGAGACCAAAAAAGCACTTACCCTCCCTCTAATGGTTCATGTACTTTTTAAAAAGGATTAAATTTGTTGGTAGCACACCTTATAATGAAAAAGAAAAAAAAAAAAAGACCTCCTTTAACACTTCTAGATTTTGTCATTTTAAATCTTAATGAAGAGATCATTTTCACACAATAGTAATTTTCTGAGGAAGTCATTTATACTCTCTTCACCCAATCATGGTCTTAGAGGGGTTGGGGGAGGAGGGTGGTTTTGCTAGTTAAATTTTGCTGCTAGGTTTTTATTTCATTTATTTTTTCATTCCACAGTCAAATTTACTTTTTCCCAACCTCACTGTGGTACAATCGACAAATGAAACTAAAATAGTTAAAGTATACATATTGGTGATCTGATATATTCATTGTGCAAGGATCCCTCATCTAGTTAATGAACACATCCATCACTTCACATGCTTATTTGTATATGTGTGAGACCATTTAAGTTCTTCTAACAAATTTCAATTATATAATACAGTGTCACCAATAGTTGCCATGTTTGTTTGTTTGTTTTTAAGATTTTATTCATTCATTCATGAGAGACACACACAGAGAGAGGCAGAGACACAGGCAGAGGGAGACGCAGGCTCCATGCAGGGAGCCCGATGTGGGACTCCATCTCTGGACTCCAGGATCATGTCCTGGGCCAAAGTCAGGCAGGCACTACACCACTGAGCCACCCAGATGTACCAGTTACCATATTTTGTATTAGATTCTCAGACCTTATTGATCTATAGCTAAAAGTGCCTACCCTCTTACTACATTTTAATAAAGGAAAAAATAACATTTTTCGCCTGCATGCATTTCTGTCTAAAATCATCTTGATTCTACATGAGTCAGATCTCACAGAATCAATGACTATTTCAAAGCAATCAGGGGATAAAATTGGGCTTAGATGTTTAATTAAAGATTCTAATCAATTACTTCTTTATAACCATATACTGTTATGAGTTGTTTTTCTTTTAGAAATCACAAAAAATTGTGCTAAAATCATCCAAAGTTTTCTAGTTTTAAAACCAAGCATTATAGAAATGTTTACATGCTATATTCAACTGTAATAACAATTTTAGACTCCTGACCTTTAACTTATTTTGATAATTGTAAATTTTATAAAGCATATTTAATTATTCAGTTAACTCTTTAGAAAATGATGTACAAACCAAAGAGCATAATTAGACTATTATTTTTATATACATATTTTCTTCACTAAAATATTAAATTTAGATTTGAGATGTTAAATTATTTTGGTCATGTAAGCTTTAGGTAAAAAAAAATGTCAGTTGAACAAATATTCCCCCCAACTGGAAAATACTGATGAAAACATAATTCAGCATACTAGTTTTGTATTATTCATATTCTTAGAGTTCAGAATCTACCTAGGTAGTCTAAGTCATATGGTGGTCTAAGAGGCCCTAAACTAATTTTAACCTTCATGAACTTTAACTTTTCCCTGTTTTTTTTTTTTTTTTTTTTTTTAAGATTTTATTTATTTATTCATGAGAGAGAGAGAGAGGCAGAGACACAGGCAGAGGGAGAAGCAGGCTCCATGCAGGGAGCCTGACCTGGGACTCCACACCAGGTCTCCAGGGTCATGCCCTGGGCCAAAGGCAGGCGCTAAACAGCTGAGCCACCCAGGGATCCCTCCCTGTTTATTTTGAACAACATTCATTACAACAAAAATCTCCTGAGGAGAAAGGAGACAACAAACTTGTCACTGTTTATTTTCATCCAAATGTTATTCTCTCTCTTCCTCTGCACATATCCACAAACATACAAGACATTCTCCCTACCTTAATTTTTGTCCTGGAGAATTATTTCTTATTAAATATTTTAAGCATAAATCAGATAGTATTAAAGTTTGTATTTATAAGCTTCTTTTTTTTTTTTTTTTTTTTTTTTTGGTTGTTAACTGCTTTGTTGGCACTAAAGTCAAAGAAGCTAATGCCAAATGCCAAATTCTCCATTTTACAGCAGCTCGCGCAGATTGCCATTTTTCCTATTTGAATGTAATTTTTATACTGAGAGGGATACGCCGTTAAAAATACGAACTGATTCTTATTAGAAGCTTTTAATAAATTATGTGAGGGAGCGCGCCCTCTCGGCGCCCTGAGGCGACTCCCACAGCGCACGGCCCAGGGCGCCAGCCGGCCCCGCGCATGCGCGCTCTGTCGCAGTCACTCTGTGGAGCACAATTTGTGGGTCTCTGTGAAATGCAGCTATTGGTGGTTCTGCCTGTACTCAAATGAAGTGATATTGAATTTCTATTATGCATGTGCCTTGGAAACCTCACAGCTCTCCATAAAGATTTTATTCACACAGCAGATTTGTTGTGACTTAGATAGTTTCAGACAATTTTAGATTTGAATGGACATGGCAGGATCTGACAGTATAAAAGAAATATCAGGAGAAAGAAACATGTAGAACCAAATGATATATTAAGCAACCTACAGAACAAAGCAAAGAGAATGCCTGTGATTGTAGTAAACAAAACCAGAAAGTACATCTTTGAAGGTCCTCTCGTGGGGGCTCAGCTTTTTATATTGCAGCTATGAGTTGGTTGATAGAACTTGTCAACTCCTTTCATCCTACAAATTAAGTTTTGATAAAGCCTTGTTCCTTATATAACCTTCATGGTTTTGAAATAAATTGCTCATAATAAGACACATTCTAGTTTTCATAGATTTCTCCCAAAGATCTAGGTTGCAAATACAAATGGAAAATAAGCACCATTGCAAACAAATATTTATTCCTCAACTAGAATTTAGATTTAATTGGAAAAAGAAGAGTACTTTTTTGGCGAAAATATAAAATATGGAATTCAAATAACAGCAAAACAGGGGAGAGATTGTTAATATACTTAGGTCAAAAAGAATGATGCTAATATGAAGTTTCTTCATTATTGAGAGTAGTACTGTGCATGATGCATAATTTAGGGACTGCAGAAATAACGCCGAATGATGCAAACAATACCCATTATTTCATGGAGTTTATTTACTAATGAGGAAACTGTTAATAAAGAAGTACACAAATTAAAGAAAGAGTAATCCTAGCTAGTAGCAAATGCTATGAAGAATGTAAAACAGGCTAGTAGAACAGAATCTATCTGGAACAGTTGGCAGGGTGTAAGGAGGCAGCTACTTTATCTTTGGTGACTAGGGAAGGCCTCATAAAAGAGGTGATATGAGTTGAGACATGAATGACAAGAAGAAGGTAGCCATATGAAAGCCTGCAGGCAGAGTATTCTAGATTGACATACAGCAAATGCAAAATCCCTTCTTAGGTTAATGTTCCTATCAGATGGTATTTCTTCAGATTCCACATATTTACATTACTCTAAAAATAATTCACTTCTGGACAGTATGGAAATTCCTCAAGAAATTAAAAATAGAACTACCATATGATCCCTCAATCCTACTTCTGGGTATATATCCAAAGGAAAGGAAATGATTATCACAAAGAGATGTCTGTACTCCCATGTTCCCTGTAACATTATTCACAATAGCCAAGATATGGAAACAACCTAAGCCATCCATCAACAGATGAATGGATAAAGAAAATGTGAGATAGGTAGATAGATGATAGATAGATAGATAGATAGATGATAGATAGATAGATAGATAGATAGATCTCCATACAAACACATATCCACAATGTGATGCAAAATGTGATATATATATGCATGTAATAGACCTCACACATACACAACGGAATATTATTCAGCCTTACAAAAGAGGGAAATACTGCCATTTGTGGCAACATGGGTGAACTTGGGCAAATAAGCCAGACAAAGACAAATACTCCATAGGGTATACTTACATAGAGAACTTTAACAAGCAAATAGATAAATAAATAAAGTTGAACTCACAGAAACAGAGAGAATATTGGATGTCAGGGCCTAGGGGATGGAAGAAATGGGGAAATGTTGATAAAAGTGTAGAAACATTTAGTTAAAACATGAGTGAAGTCTGAGGATCTAATGTATAACATAGAGACTATAGTTTATAAAATAAATTGCTACAAGACTAGAACTTAGCATTCTCACCAAAAGAAGAAAAAAGGTAACTATATGAGATTATTGATGTATTTGGTAGGTTACAGGAATCTTTTCCCAATGTTTACATATATTAAGTCATTATGCTGTATGGTGTATCCTTGAAATATAATTTGTCAATTATACTTCAGTAAATTTGGAAAAATGATAAATGTACATATGAACACACACACACACACACACACACACACAATTCACTTTGTAAGAAAAGTTGGATAAGGATCATGGGACAGAGAGGAGAGGATGTTAGTTCACAACCTTGTCCAGAGCTTCCCTGGTGTAATCTGAACCTGGCTTCTGTACTCACAGGGTGGGAAAGACTGAAGAAAGACGCAGGCCACTCCAGACTTGTGGGGGGCAGTTTTAATAGCAGCAGAGGGAACTTCCAAACAAGGCCTGTCTTGGGTGGCAGCAAGACAAACAGATACCCACACTCACCTGCCAAATCTTAAAAGTTTATAAAGCCCTAAACTGGGCTCATACATACAGCATACGTGTTCTCAACACCACATCACTATCTCAGAGATGTCCTTGGAGCCCCTCTGAGCAGTAAAGGCAAGCAGAACCCACATTCCCAGGAGAGGGAGAGTGAGGAGCCTTGGAGTGCCCACGTCCCACTCCTGAATCAATCAGTTGTCTTACTTTTCGACAAAGTTTCCCAACAAAGTAGGAGAAAGAAAAATACCTAGTAGGCTACATTAGACAAAAGACATATTTGTTACCATATACATTAAGAACTGGATATACCTATGTACAAATCAAGATAAGTAGCACATTTAATCATGTACTTTCAGAAATTTTAGTTCTGCCTCCAAATCAGTTAACAAGTTTTTTACATAGGCATTCCCTATTTTTACAAATGATGTTTCATGCATTTGATTTCTATGAGCATCTGTTTTATTTGAATTATTTAATATGACTTCAACAGCACTTTAATGGTTCTACAGATATATCCCAAAACCACAGTCTCAGAATTCTCCTCCCTCTACTCCTCTCTAGCCTAGCTTCCTAAAGTTCCCTTGACACGCAGGGACTTTCATGCTCCAAGGGAGAACTATTTTATGTATTATTCCATATTAAGATGCTAGCAATTTATTTATCTATGTGGAAAAAAATGAGAGGAAAGGTAATGATCAATACAAAGTAACATGCCTACACATGGTATTTCATTCATCTCATAACCCTGATGAAATTATATCGAAGTGAAATATTATTGTATTACCCTTTCATTAATCCCTCTAGTCTGCCTCCATTTAACCTGGCTTGGAGTACAAACTTGGGGTAGGCTCTGTTCCAGAAACTTTCAGATCAGCATCATCATTCTATAGGACCTCTGGAAGGCTCAATTTGTAGATAAAGTCATATGTGAATTACATAGATCTACAATATGTACTTGAAGTCGCCTTTACAGTCAAGGCATCCTTATAACAGTTCGTAAGTTCTTTAAGGACAAGGACATCTATCCCAATCATATCTTACATTTCCTGCTAACATAGGATTTGGAATTATCAAAGAAAAATTGGGGATGCCTGGGTGGCTAAACATGGCTGGGTGGCTGAATCACATTCAACAGTGATTGAACATCTGCCTTCGGCTCAGGTCATGATCCCAGGGTCCCAGGATCAAGTCCTTCATCAGGTTCCCTGGAAAGAGCCTGTTTCTCCCTCTGCCTGTGTCTCTGCCTCTCTCTGTGTGTCTCTCATGAATAATAAAATATTAAAAAAAAGAAAAGAAAAATTGCACTGGGGGCGGGGAGGAAGATTTGAAAAAAAAAAAAAAAACATCACAATAGGAGAGAGAGAATGAACTCAATTCTGCTGACACAGAGGCAGGAGAGACTTTAAGCCCTGGACTAGTTAGTGGAAAAGTACTGGAAGATGTTATGGAGGATGGTGGTTAATGTGATTAGGCCATTGCATCTGTTAATTGGCAATTATCAAAGCTGGGTTCCTATCCTCCACAGAGACTGAAAGATAGGGATGCTATCTTGATGATTTTATGTCAAAGAGATGGCTACTAGGTCCTCAAGAAAAACATTCCTGGGTTGTAAAACTGATCAGAGACTAAGATAAGATTTAATATCAAGGGGGCAGAGAAAGGATTTACAGCTGAAAGTTTCCTAAAGTAAATGCTTTTAGGGAGAGGAGGCCAGGGACCTACAGTCTGGAAGAAACCTGTCTAGGTTTAGTCAAGCTGAGGGGAAATTTTAAGTCCTTCTCACTCAAAATGTAGTGTTTGTTCTATAAATATTTGCTAAACAAATGAACGAATGTACCTTCCAAATATTTTAGAAATCTTGTAGGTTTTGAAATCTTTCAACCACAACATACCTGAATACATACTTATAAAAGAAATGTCCCTTTAGATGATTAATTCCAGAAAATCTAAAACTGACATTTTATTTCTGCATATTATACTACTCCAACTTACAGTAGATACTGATGGTAACTAATAGTGTAAATACATACATGGTATCAGAAGCACAAACTTTTTGGGCTTCTGTTAAATTCTTGCATATATTTAGGTCTCTTATTTGTCTTACTTATTAATTTCTTTTTTTTTTTTGGTTGGGTGTTCGTTCAATTATGAGATGTTTTAGGACTAGGATGATTTCAATTCTCATTTGAAATGAATTCTTTTCAATGAAAGTTAATGGAGAGGAAGAAACTCACTTTATTAAAGTGATCACTCAAGCCAAGAGTATTTTATTTGCCCTTCTCCACTGAGAACTATGCCCAATTACTTAATTAAATCTGAAATTATCAAATAGAGTACACTCTCCAGGGTTCAGAGAGTCAAAAGAAAAGGAAATAATTTGTATTTTCTGCTCAAAATTGAAAGATGTTTATTATGGTATGTTAAGATCCCCTTATAATTGCAATTCATTTTTTCTTAGGATGAGAGTTAACCTGATGGCAGGACAAGGGAAAAGCCCTAACAGCAATTTCCAATCACCTTCCTACTCGATTTCCAAGGAACAGAACCCTGTATGCCAGGACCTTCAAGCTCTACCCTCCCAGTAGTGCATCTGAGAAGAAATTATGGTAATCTCAAAATCCTATTGAGGCTCAAAGACATTTCATCAAGTGAAAAAAAAAAATTGAGTAAAATGCAGAAGTGGTTTTTTTTTTCTATTTAGAAGAACTCAGATTTATGTGAATAGGTCTCATGTGGGGAGTCTTTTGAAGCCAGGGACTTCAAAGCAGATCATGGACTTCCAGTGGGTTAATCACTTAATGCAAGAGTGGGGAGATGGAATTACCACCATTCAGTCAAGCTAAACTTACCCTTTTTTTTCTTTTGAGAGACAGCAAGCAAATACCCATCTTTTAGTTCCCAACAGTACTCTAGTTGAACACGTGTGTGTGAGCCTGCTTTGTTTGCCAGCTATTTTACGTAAATCACAATGGAAAGAAGTTCCAAAAGGCTACTAGCGGCATTTGATGCACCACTTCATTCAGGGGACATCATCTTTCCCTTTGCTGCAAATCAAAGTTTTAAATGTTAGAACATGCCTATTCAATGCAGAACAAATTACTAAAAAGAGCAGCAAGATTATATAAAGTGAGGGCAGGAAAAGCTGGACTTTCTGACTACAAAAACAAGAAGTCGAGCCTCATATTTTGATTAAAGTGCTTAAAAGTTAGTAGAAATCATCCAGAATGTCTGGAAACTAGTAGGAGATAGAAAGAGTGGGTATTATTTCCACCAAACTTGCATTTTATGGTCACCAATGTTTGTGTGTATATATATATATATATATATAAAATCACATAGGATGATTAGAAATGAACATGTAGAAAATTAAGAAGCCTTAAAAACTAAGGCCACAAAGAACACATTCATGTTCTAGCCTGTGAGAAAAGAGATGATCTAGCATATGCCACCTTGTCATTTAAGGAAATGACCTAGAAACTGCAAATATATCTCTGCCTTTACCCCAGGAACCCAAATCCAATCCCACAGCCACTCCTACTGTGCTAGCTTGCTGGGGCTGCTATAAGCAAGCAGCACAGACTGGGTGCTGAAACAACAGGAATTTACCTCCTCACCAGTATGAGGGTAGAAATCTGAGATCAAGGTATCAGCAGCTCCGGTCTCTTTTCCAGGCTTGCAGACGGCTGCCTTCCTCATTGTTTTCACGTAGTCTTTCCTCTGTATATGTCTGGGTCATAGTCTCCTTTTTTTAGAAGGATGGCAAGCATATTCCTATTGGCTTGGGTCCACACTAATGGTTTCATTTAACCTTAATTACTCTCATAAAAACCCAGTCTCCAAATATAGCCACATTCTGAGTTACTGGGGTTTAGAACTCTGACGTGCAAATTTTGAAAGGATATGATTCAGCCCAATACTTGCTTCAAAGGAGATTGAGAAATGTAGTTTCTTTTTGGGTGGCTATTTAGCAAAGTAATACTTCAGTCCTACTACTAAAAGGAAAGAATGGAAATAGATATTAAGGAATTTATCAGCACCTGTGAATTATCCTAGAATCAATAGATACAAGGCCAAGTATATATGAGGTAAAAGCTCACAAGAAAAAGAATGAGAAGGATATATAATTGATAATGAAATTCAACAGCAGTTAAGCCCCAAGAAAGAAATTCTGTTTCAATACAAAGGCCTGGTCAAAATTAACTCAATTTTAGAAATAGTAAGGCCATTTCAAGTGGGGAGAAAATAATTTAAGATAAATATAATATCTGAATAGGATTTTTAAGCACTAGGAGAAACAGATTTCTTAAGATGTAGAATCAGTCTCCTTCGACCACCACAAAAAGTGGATATAACTGGGCAACCCATCAATAGAATTTTACCAATACTATCATTCTCCTTTTTTATGTTTAAATGTTACATCCTGCACATAGAAGATTTTCTCTTAATCTAAAAATAAAGAAAATAAAAAGGCTTTTCTAAATGAAACTAAAGCCCTATAATTTATGTGAACTTGCTATATGAGCAAACTATAGGGATTTGCTCTTCACAAAAATTATTGGATGTACACAAGAGGATGGAAGATGATAAATATGACTACTGAATTATTAAGCAGAATAATTTCTGGCTAAATTTTTGTGTTTTCTTTTTGTTTCTTAATAAGTGCTCAAACATGTTAATGGCTTTTTTAAAAAAATTCCTCTACAAGGATAAGTCTCAAGTATAATTCAGAAACCTACATATAACCTTCATTTCTTGTTCTCAATTCCCATGGCAGTTCTATACTGTGAAACCATAAACATGTGAGCACAGTTACAAATTGTTAATTTATGAAATTTATTTGAGTAGATATTTGCCAGTTTCTTTCTGCGGTGACTCATGTTTGGGTACATGCCAAGAGCACCCCTTGCCTTTTACTTTATACATACAAGAAGAAAATGGGAGCATAAGGCACTTTTACTAAGAAATATTGTGATTAAAAAATAGTTATACAGCAAAAAACAGTTGCAAACACATAGTATCATTCATTGCTAATGAGTTAAAAGGATACCACAGTGCACATATAAATCACTATACAGTATCTTGCAGTTTATTTAAATTCATTGTGCCTCATTATAACTGAGCTATGCACCTTTAGGTCTGAGTTGATTAGGAATGCGATAGCTCAGAATAGCTTTTAATTCAGAGAAACATGGCCTGACCTTTACCATAATCCTGTGTGAAACACACTATAGTTTAGACATTAATAATGATGCTACCTCTTTTTCATACTGGTGAGATGCTACTTAAAATTTGGTATTATTAGTTAACAGGCTCAGGCCAATACATCAAAACCAAATTACCCTTCTGTGTATAACTACAGTACTTAATTCTGAGTTCTTCATCTCTCATAACTATTACTTCCTCTTTAAAAATGCTAAAAACCAAAATGTAATAGTGTCATGTCATAGCAATAAGTCACAGATACAAACTAAAGGCACTCCTCTTCACTCCCCATGGACTGCCACTGTATGCTGTTAAGGATTTGTGCTTCATGATATACGTTTTAACAGCTAAGGCATTGCTTGTCTTTGACCTTTGTCTCTCAATTTAAGAATGCCATTCCTTTAAATCACCTTCTGGTAAGTCAACTAGTACAAACAACAGAACTTTCTTACCATTCTCATTCAGATATAGTAATAAATGCAAATCAGAGTTGAATACCTATTGTCCTTTCTTAAAAAAATCATTTATAGTGTCTTTATCACTAAAAATACAGTAAATAATAAAATAATGTCTACAGAATTGAATTGATCTAATAGTTCACCATAGCTCATAATGGAAAATAACATTCCTCATGCCACTCATTTTTACCCCTTTCCATATTTGCTTCCCACTCCCCAGAGGCAACTTGTTTGGACTCTCTTACATGATTTCTCTAGTTTCAACTCCTATCCCTAAATAACATGCTTATATGACAAAATCTCAATGTTTCCATTTTAGGTATTATATTTTGACCCACTGTAATAAAGAATAAGATAAAGCCCTTTTAGAACATCATCCCCTCAAAACCTAGGATTTCCCTTCATTGTCCTGGGGATTTCCTTTTTCATTCTTGTGTTCAATCCCCTTTCACAGAATCTTTTTTTTTTTTTTTTAATTTAGGATTTTCCTTGTTTCTAAGAATCAGAAATTCAAAACAAAGTACCAAATGAAATAAGATTCTACTTAGCGCAGTCAAAAGAATGTTCAGGGGGAGGGCGGGTAGAATGACCCTCAGATCTCATCGTTTTGCTATGCTTGAATTTCCCAGGACACATGGTTAGGATAAAAAAATGGCTGATGAAGCTTTCATCATTATGGTTCTACAGAAAAGAAAGAGGAAGGACAAGCCCATTTCCCTTCAACACACTTCCTGTAAATTGTGCATACTACCTCTACTTAAATCCCATAAGCAGAACTTAATCACATGACCACAACTGGCTTAAAAAAAGAAAAAAAAAAAAACAGGAAGCTTAAGTCTTTATTTTAGCAGTTCTGTTCCTAAGAAAGAAGGCAGGATATTATTATGGGATGCTCAGCCATACCATGTCATCTTTCTACATTATTTGAATGAAGCATATATTGAAGGAGTTTTCTGAGGAAAGATAGGCTAGAGATATATTTTTTGAGGTCTTGCCCCTCTTAAAATGTCTTTATTTTTATACTTTCATACTAGACTGAAAGATTGGCTGGGATATAAAAACCAAACGATAAATTTTTTTATAGAATTTTGAGGGTGTTTCATTGTCTTTGAGCTTCCAGAGTTGATATTGAGAAGTTCAAGCCTGTTCTGATTCCTAATCCTTTGTCCGTGATCCTTTTGTATTCCACTCTGGGAGTTTTTAGCATGGTCTCTTTACTCTGGTATTCAAAAATGTTACAATAGCATGTGTTATCTGAGTTTCATTCATTAGTTGTGCTTGGCACTAAGAGGGGCTTTCAATCTGGAAATTAAAGTCCACTCATTCTGGGAAATGCTTTGCCTTATTTCTATGAAAATTTTATTACTTCTTTTTTCTCATTTCTCCTCTGAACATTGTACCTTGCATCAATCAAAATGAACTATGTTGTGTTGCAATAAAAAGCAAATCCAAACATCAGCGGTTTAGCACAGCAGAGGTTTATTTCTAACCAACACCACGGGTCCAACAGGAACGGGCCTGCTCAGGGCTCACCTCCACGTTGCCCCTGCAGAGGCCATGCTGACAGTCTCCACACCCTCCAGGATCTGAGGACGGCAGTAGGTGAATGGCAACATGGCAAGCCACACACCGACTGGTAAACAAATCCACCCAGAAGTAATTTGCATCATGTTTACCCACATTTAATCAGTCACAGAAAGTGCCATGTCCATGCCTAACTGTGAAAGCCAGAAGGTGTAATCCCACAATGTGTCTAAAGGAAAGACAAGTAGAATATTGACCAACAGCCCTTAGGACAATAACAAGTCTCCTACACAGATACTTTCATTTGCTTTTTATATTCTCTCTAATTTTTATTGCTGAATTCAGTTTATATGAAGTAAAAAGTATACACATTTATAGAATCAAGTATTATGTACTCTTCAGTGTCTGGATTCTTTCACTTAGCCATAAGTTGGTGAAAATCATCAGTAATGCTACATGTACTAAAATGGTTTTCTCTATTTCCGTGTTCTTTTTGATTCCAAGGACTATAGCACCCTTTATTTATCCATTCCACCATTGTTAGACATTCAGGTTGTTTCTAGTTTTGGACTATTCAGAAAAGCTGCTGTGCACTTCACTGTAGCTGTCTTTTGGTGAAAAACATTGAAAATTGAACAGAAGTTATTAATCCTAATACATTTCAATTTTTTAAGTAGTTTAATAGTTAGTACTCTTTGTGTCCTAGTTAAGAAATTGTTGGCTATCCAAGTTATGAAGGTATTCTATGAAATTTTACCTCCAAACTCTTATATTTTACTGCTAACATCTAGATCCCTGATCCATCTCAAATTTGGTATATAGTGTACAATAGAGGTCAAGATTTTTTTCCATTTGGATAACTAACTAAGAGGAATCATTTATTAAGACCATTCTTTACAAGTGGATTTGTACTGATGCCCTTTTTTTTGCAAATCAAATAGCTATGTATGCTCCAATTTTCTATATCTTTGGCCTTTGTTTCCTTTCTAGGATGATTTCTTTAACCTTATATTCTAACCCTTATGTGCCTTTATTTTACATTTCTGATATCACATTTTACTTTCCAAAGGCCCTTTCCTGTTCTCTGATATCCCTTTTACATTGTAGAATGTTTTTAAATCAAGGATACATTATATTCTCTTATCTGTGGATCTTCTATTTGTGGGTATTGACTATACTTTTTCAACCTCCTGAATTGGCTTAGCCTCCTCTGAGTTCTTGCTTTAGTATCTGTCCCTTCATGTAAAAGATTTTCTCAAACAGCTGGTAGTCACTGGCTACCCCATTCAGTACACATAAAGCCGACTAGATCTCACTCTAGGTGAGAAGAGCTCACTACCTGAAGGGCCCCAGTGTATGGGATTGCTGAATAGACACAATATTTTACTAGCTTTTCTCTAGTTTCTGCTAGTTTCCACAGAGAAATCTTCTGCTAGGAAATGTAAACCTGTGACTCAACTGTGATACCACCATGCTCAATAGTATGCTGCCCCTAAATCTAGAGACCCTCTGGTTAGTCCTCTCAGAAGAAAAAACATCCAGACCTCCCCTGGAATTGAGCAGGAAGTGTTCTGTCAGTTGTTTGGAGTGGAGACAGAACGGATCACCTAATTGCTTTGTATTACCAACTTCCAACATTCTTTGTTTCTACCCCCTCACCACTATAGCCCATATTCCAATATACCCATTATTGTCAATCCCTAGTTTCTGTGAGATAAATAGGATGATTTCTTGATTGATTTCCTCCACAAAATGTGAACTAAAATTTCAGATTTTTCTAGTTTGCTTAGTGAGTTGCCACTTGTCTATTTTACCTATATTTTAAAATATCATATTGATCTCCATTTACCTGCTATTTATTATCTGTCCTCCTCAGTTCCACCCATCCTCTTTTGCCTTACAGGTTGATGATTTTTTTGTGTTTGTCATCATTTTAGTGGTATTTGTCTGATTGGGATTCACTGTTGGACCTCTTTGGCACAAGATAAATTACATTCTGAAAGCAAAACAAAACAAATGAGTCATTTCTATTAAATTGAAAATGAAAAATAATTAATCTCTATGCCTAAACTTCAACAAACTTCTAGAGTTTGTGTTTTTCCTTTCACATTTAAAAAGCATCTATATAGGTTTTAAGAACACGGACTCCCAAATGTTCCCCCTGACTATATTTAAAATATGACTTTGTTTTTAGATAAAAGGTTATAAAATATTAATCAAATTGTATTGAAACACTCATCATTTTTCTCACCTTCCAACAGCACCTCTTTTTAAAGTTTTCTTGAATTTGACAGTGCCCTCTACAATTTCTTCTCAAAAAATAGATTGTGTGTTTTTATTGCTATTAGAATTACATAAGCCAGTCTAGCTGGCTAGGCAATTTTCTCCTCTCATTACTATTCCATGTTTTATCCCTCCTGGGAATGTGCCCCTGAATGCAAATTTGCCTCTACAAATAGACAAGAAAATGTCTTAAGACTGATGTCAAAGAATAGCTGACTTTTCTAACTAGCATCACTATTTCAAATTCATTTTTATTAAGATACAGATACCAAACGGTAAGCATAACACAAAGGATAGTAGATATGCTATTTATTAAGTCCTGCTTTTCAAATGAGGTAAGAGGAAGGAAGTAGAAGAATCTTGGATACTTACAAGAAACAATTACAAGAAAATTTTGTTGTTTCAGAAATGTACCCCCACACCTTTCTCTCCTCATCACCTTAGTATATAAACGAGAAATTAGCTCTAAAGAAATAAGTAACTTTGCCTTGATTATACAACCACTTGAACTAGAATAAAACTAATATTTCCTAGAATCCCAGCCCAGTGTATGAGTTTGTTTATTTCCATTTGTGAACTACAGAATTTAATATTTATCTTTTTTTCTCCTCTCCAGTCATTTTGGCTAGTATTCCCAGGATAATGTTAAATAAAAGTAGTAATTTGAGTAGCTATGTGGTTCTTGCATCCATTAGAAATGTTCCTTGTATAAGCATTTAAGTCATGATTCTGTTTTTGGCATTGATTTACATGTTAACACACTATTTTTACTCATTTTATTGAGAATTATTTTGAGCAACTGATGATAAATTTTCAGCACCTTTGGAGAAAAATACAATTCTTCTTTCACGTGTAAATTACAGTAGAATTTTTATATTAAACCATCTTTGCATTCCTGCTATAGATCTCAGTTGATAATGTTATAGTATATGTTTAACAATGTTGCTGAATTCTATTTGCTAATGCTTTAAGCATATTTTATTGACATTTTTTAGTCTATTATATTCCTTTTGAGCTATTTTTGCCAGTCTTTATTATCAATGTTTCACTGGCTTTATTAAAGAATGTTGAAGGCTCATTTATACTAACTCTGGAAGATTTTTAATAGCAAAGGAATTGTATTATGACAAATAGTTCATATCACTGGACGCTCAAATTAATTAACCCTACACATTTTTTCCTTCTAGGATATAGCACTGCTTCTTCTATTGTCTCTCTCATTATATTTCCCCCTCATCTGGCAGTTAGTTAAACTCAATATTAGGCACTCTGTGAACAGCAACATAGGGATAGAGAAAATTACAGCAAAATGCCATTCAATGCTACCTGTCAACTCTCCAGTTTCAAGGAAAATGTACCTTCCCACTGTGCAAAGCAGACATTTGACAACTTCCCTTTTCTCATACTTCCAACACCCTTACAATTGACTTTATTTGATACATTTTTCTCTTTTACTCTTGAGGAAAGAAAGCCATCAAACAAGAATTGCCTAAGCCCATCACAAAGTCTACAACTCACTTGTGAGCTACACATTGCACTGTTTCTAAGGCTTCCTAATTCTGCCTCATATGTTTACTGACACAAAGATTTATTTCTGAAATTATTGTTATTGTGATCCATATTTATAGATATTCTCCATTCATTTTTACTATTTTACAGAGTTTCATCATATAAATATACAACATTGTATGTGTTACTTTCTGTGATAATGTACATAAGGGGACTGAAAAGAAATCCGTTTCAAACGTTTAAGATTTCACTATTAATCTGGTGCTTTCCCTGATTATAAACACAAAAATGTCCTGTATTTTTCTCTCATTTTCTATTTCTTTTGAGTAATAAGATTATTTTTTAAGTCTTTATGTTTAGATTATGTTTAGAGTAATAGTTTAGATTTTTTAAGTCTTTATGCACTTAAAATATATAGGAATTTTCTCTTGACATGCATTCATGTTTACCAAACAACAATGTTATAATTTTGTTTGATGTGTATCTGCCTTCAAGAAGAAAATTCACTTAGGGACTTATAAAATTACTCAATAGATTTTTCTCACCAGAAATTAAGAGGCATTCTGGAGATTTCTGTTTCTGGTAAAGATGGTATAACAGGGACTGGATTTACTCTCCCATGTGAAACAACTAAAATTATGGACAAAAAATACAAAGTGATGGCACTTAAGACATTGGAGTTCAGGCAAAAAGGGCAGTGAATATGAAAAGATGGGGGGAGAGGGAGATGAGCCCTACTATTTTTCTAATTTACTGCCTGGACAAAGATTCTATTTCAAGCAGATAAATTACATGCAATTGGAACCCCTAAAAGGCACGTAGGGTGTTGGGGGTGAAAAGATGTAAGTAATATAGTAGTAAGGGCTAAATTTTTCCAAAGGCGATGAAAATTATATCACTAGTCCAAAATATTCAACTAATTCCAAACACATTAAAGATGAAGAAAACTATACAAGACTCATCATAATCAAATTGCTTAAAACCAGTGATAAAGAGAAACTTTTATAAGCAGCCAGAGCAAAATACACCTTACATAAAGGAACAAAGGTAAGAATGACAACATAAGTCTTGTAAGAAACAATGAAACCCGAAAGACAGTGGAGCAACATCTTTAAGTAGGTGGGGGGTGAGGGAGGAAAAAGGGAAGATTTGGCCTATGATTTTTTTAACCAGTCAAAATTTCTCTTAAATATGAAGGTGATATAATGACTTTTTTCAGATATGTAACATCTGAAAGAGCTCCTCAGCACTAGATCAGCACTGTAATAAACATTAAAGGAGGTCCTTCAGGCAGAAACAAAATAATACCATATCAAAAACTAGGTAACACACACACACACACACACACAAAAGGCCATCAGAAATTGTAACTCTGTAGATAAATGTAAATACTTTTTATTATTTAAATCAAAGATAGTTGACTCTTTAATCAAAAATAAGAACAATGCATTTGGGGGTTAATAGCATATACAGATACAAAATGCATGGCAAGAGCAGCATAAAGGCCAGGAATGCATAAATAAATTATTTTAAAATCCTTTTACTATACATGAAATAGTATATTAGCTGAAAGTAAAATGTGATGAGTTAAAGATATGTACTGTTAATAATAAAGCAATCAGTCAAACAACACAACAAACAGTGCTATAACTCTTCTGTTACTTGAGTGACTGTTTTAGTACACACCAACACTAAAATACTAGGTCACTAAAATGAACCAAAAGGAGATCAAATAAATCATAAAAGATAATTAATGCAAAAGAAGACAGAAAACAAGGGAGTAACAAAGAACAGATGGGACAAAAAGAAATAACAAGATAGATTAAAATCCAATCTTACCATATCACTAATCACATTAAATATGAACACTAAAAGCCCGCTTAAAAGGCAGACACTGTGAGATTGGTGAAAAAGACAAAACCTAAGTACATGATACATACAAGAAATGCATATCAATGTCTTTTCTGTCTCTGTTCACAATACTTTTTCCTTGTCTTTGGCTTTAAGTGTGTTTTAGTATGATGTGCTTAAGAACTGTTTTCTTGTATATTTATCCTGCTTGTTATTTACAGAGCTTTTTGTATCTTTTGTCTAATAATTGTAGTCAGATTTTTGTATGTGTTTGTGTGTGTGTATGTATTATATATATACACATTTATATATAGACATATATATTTAACATTTATGAAAAAGATTAATATTAAGAAAAGTAAGCTGAAACTGAATATTCTTCCTCTAAAGAAAGACTGCCTAAAAAATATTTTTATTTTCAAATAAGATGAAAAATCATTCTTGTGTATACCATAGACCACATATCATATCTTATTAGGTATGACATAGTTTGTATAGACCTTATTGGAGAAGGTAAAATTATGTTTTGGGTTTGTTTAACAAAGTGAAAATAAAAGTTATTTCTAACTACATTTCGGACTTGTATTCAATTCATATCTTTTATGGGAAAGAGATATAACACAAAAAGAGAAAGCTAACATAATGGACTAAAAAAGAGAAAAATATTCTCTATTATAATAATCATTGAAAATTAATATTGGATCATTATATCTGCAACTTACTGATTGTACTAATGTACCATAAACTATAGATATGATTGTTATGCAGAGCTTCCCTGAGACCTTAAATTTATTATTTTAAGGTTTCTGCTAGGATAAAAATCCTGAAAAGCCTGTTCTAGAGATTACAAGATTCATATTTAACTCATTATCTTCCAGTATAAGTTACGTATTTTTCATTTCTCAAAAATTTCTATGACTCTGGAACACTTTTACTCCATGTACCTATCCCACAGTTTGTGTTACTATAGTGTTCTGTTTTTACACATGATTTAGACTCCATACATTTTTGTCATTTTTTGCATAGTATTCACTATGCAAAATTCATTCATATGGATTCGTGTGTTTGCCCTTGCAGGAACTCTCCATTTCATGTGTATTTACTTGTATTTCTATCTCCCAGCATTTTCCTTAATCTAAAAAATACCCCTTGGTATTTTCCAATGTCTAAATTGAATTTGTGTTTTAAAAGTTTTCCCTTTTTTATCAGGAAAGATTTAATGACATCTTCACTTTTGAAGGACAGTTTTACTAGTTTGTAAAATTCCAAGGAGACAGTTGTCTTCGTGCAACACTTAAAGATGCCATTACACTGTTTTCTGGTTTCTTCCATTTCTGTTGAAGAGGCAAGATAAGTTTTATTTTACCCCTGTAAAATTTATGCCATTTATTCCCTCTGCTAACATATGATCCTTGTTTCTGTCAGACTCAGGGTTAGGTTGCAGGTTTTGTAAGGTTGATTTTCTTCCTCTAATTCATAATTGTGACTAGAATATAGCTCTCCAGGTCCAAGAGCCTACGTCATTCTGCAATGTCCTTCTTCCTTGTAATTTTGAAATTGTGAAAAACTGCTTTTTTTTGGTACTTTCTGCTTTCTTCTTACCCTGTGGAACTTACAAGTTCCACCAATACCTCAAGAGAGAAGGCTGATGACCACTGGCTCTATCTGCCATTTACCCATGACCTTGCTCTCTTGAGTTTTGATTGCTGTAGCAACCCTGAACTTCAGCATTTTGTCTTTCCATGTCATTTGGAGATTGTCTAAAACTCTTTTGGATTCTCTTCTTAAAATGGCACTCTCACTCCTCCACCTGATTGTAATCTCTCATTCTTCTTTGGAAAGCTTATTTACAAGTAATATAATAGAATATGATCATTAATCAGTTCTCTCAATCTTTCTTTTCCTCTGATTTAACTTAAACAGGAAGCAATATGTTCTTCATTAGCCATCGTTGAATATATACAATTTTCCTTTATCATCTGTATATAGACTAAATCCTTTTTTAAAAACTCATAGGACTTGCCACAATACTCTCTCTAAAGACCCCAGTTGTTTCAATTCTTCAGAAACATTGCAAATACACACACACACACATACACACATATCTGAATCATAGCTTTAGTTTCAGTTTTTACCTGCCAACTTCATCCATTTATATAAAAGCCAATTGAATGTAAACTATAGTTGTTCTCCCTATTTCTCTCTATGATATTCTCATGATTGACTTAGGGCCTTACTGATCTCCTAAACTTGCCCTCACAAAAGTAACAAATGACCTTTTCATCACTAGAGAAATGAAAATCTACCTTTTTCATATTTTTAGTATCTTTGCAATACCCACATGGTTAATCTTTATTCCCTTATGAATTCCCTAACATTTCTGGGTTTCTGAGGCTCTATTGAATCCTGGTTCTTTCATAGCAGTGAAAGCCTGGTGCAGTTTTCCTTTTGATAATTCCTACTTCATCTCTTATAATATATAGCTATCTAAAGTTAAAATAAATGCTATATAGATTTAAAATCTACTGAAGATCATTATCTTACCCTATTTACTTCAATATCTCAATAGCATTTTTGTATATAGCAGATATTTAATAAGTAAATTTCATTAAATTATTAAAATTTGAGTGTCCTTTAAGAACAAAATAATTACAGAATTAAAAAGTTCTACTTAGCAACAATTTCTCTTAAATGTTAAAGATATTAAATCTGTGAATAGCATAGTCAGAAATGTGCTTTAGAAAAATCAGCTGAAGGGTGGTATGTGGTTAGAAGAACTTAGAAAGAGAAGACATGTTGAATGTACTCTTACCAGGGCTGAACTTTTTCTTAAAAATAAGAAATTGCTACTAGATGTTGATAACCAACACTGCTTTGCCAAGAACTAATGATACCTTGATGTCTTTCAGGTTCTCCAAACTTGACCCATTCAGTAGCAAAATTATTGTTTCCCTCTTCTCACAAGCCTGCTTTTCTCTCTCTTGTGTTTCTATATTGGTGAATGATACAATTCAGATGGTTGCTTTAAATCAAAATACAGCCATACTGGACTGTTTCATCTCCTTTATTGTCTACAACCAGCAAATCCTACAGATTATTATCTCCAAAATACTTCTTGACTCCAGCTACCTCTTTCTAGTCCCATTGCCAACTTCCCTTATAAGCTCCGATCGCATTGCACATTGCAGAATTATTGCAGTACTCTCAAAACTCATCTCGCTTTCTTCCAATTTTTGCCACACTGTACAGAATTAATGCTCTTTATAAAAGGCAACTCTAACCGTATCATGCCCCTGATTAAAATGCTGTCAGTGCTCTCCACATTGCTCTTTATATAAACACTAGCATGTCTTATGGCCTCTACCTCATCTGTTTCTCTTTCCCTCTCCAGCCATATCCCTTGTTACTTCAGAATCAACTTTTTCGAGCTCCCTAAACAAGTCATCGTCTCTTTAATCTCCAGAACTTTACACACACAGTTCTACCTACAATTCTCTACCCCACCTTTTGCTCTGATTAACTCTTACTCATCCTTCAAGTCTCAGCTTACATGCACTATCTTTCAGAAAGCTTCCCCAGACTCCCAAAATGGAGATGGTTGCTTCTCATGAGCTCCCATAATCAAACTGCCCTTTCACATATCATGCATTGTCAATTTTCCATTCACTTATCAGTTTCCCTTGACAGTATTATTTGAAGAGATCACCTACTGTGATATTTTTCACTAGCATTTTCTTAAAATCTAACACGGAAAAAGAACATGTGGTAGATATATACACACATGTGATACTATATAGAAATTTCATTATATAATTGAATGAACCAACTTAGGGCTTTCTAATCCATATTTTTTATTGTTAAAATAATTCAATAATCTGAGAGACGCACATTTCAGAGAGTAAAGAACAAGGAAAAAGAGAAAGAAGAATAGTCCTTATTTCATAGAGCTTATTAAAATCTAGATGGAGGACCAAAATAAATACTATGAAGAAAAATATAGTTTTAAACCAGAAGTCTCATAAAACTTCCACTGTTAAACAAATGTGTTGTATTCTTCAGAATGAGCTACTTAATTTTTGAGGCAGAGCAGAGGTAAAGGACATGTTTGAACTCTGTAGCAGTAAGACTCATGAATTCAAAATAGAATTATGGTGCAGAAGTAACTATTACTTATTTTTGAAGAAGTTGTGCTTTCTTTACAGATTAAATAATTCTATAATTTCAATATTTTCTGTGAATAAAATATCAAAAAAGATAATATGAGTTAAGTAACAAATTAATATCATAGACAATAAACCCTTTTTTTTTTGTTAGTAGGAAAATCTTCCAAGGAGTGAAATTAGAGAATTTATGAAGTAGATAGAATTTTTGTTACATCTTAAATTACTTTTACAGGCAAAGATATGTGAAGACAAAAATTCACATATAAAAAAGTTCAAATACTGCCATATCTAGAGGTACTTCGTTCTGATTGAATTTTGATTTATGAGTTAGCATGAGATTATGAAGAACCCTGAAAGCTACATTCAGGAGTTTATTTTAAAATAAGAAAACTTTAAAATTTAGAAGGCGAGGGTGCCTGGTGGCTTAGTCAGTTAGGCATCTACATTTGGCTCAGGTCATGATCCCAGAGTTCTGGGATCAAGCCCCACAATGAGCTCCCTGCTCTTCCAGGCTTACTCTCTCTTGCTATCTCTGATTCTCTGTCTCAAATAAATAAATAAAATCTTTTTTTTAAAAAAATCTAAAAACAAGGGATCCCTGGGTGGCTCAGCGGTTTGGCGCCTGCCTTCGGTCCAGGCATGGTCCTGGAGTCCCGGGATCGAGTCCCACATCCGGCTCCCTGCATGGAACCTGCTTCGCCCTCTGCCTGTGTCTCTGCCTCTCTCTCTCTCAATCTCTCTCTCTCTCTCGATCTCTCTGAGTCTATCATGAATAAATAAATAAATAAAAATCTTTTAAAAAATAAAATAAAATAAAAATTTAAAAACAAAGTCTAGAAGGCAGGGAGAGATGGCACATGATAAATTACAAATTGGAGACAATAGTCAACAAATGGTATAGACAGAATAAATTAAAATTCTAAAATAATCCTATTCAAAAAAATAAAATAAAATAAAATAAAATAAAATAATCCTATTCAAAAATATCCAAATTTTTGATATATATAATATATATAATATAATACAATATGTATTTTTATATAATTATATAATATATAATAATTATCAAAATAATTTTGATATATAATACACTGTAATAATTATATTATAATATATAATATATATTATATATATATTACCCCCTTGAGGATTCTGCTTCTTTTCTAGACCAAAATTCCACCCAATTGCAGAGAGTGAGGTATAAGACACTTCCCTGGAAAGCTTTCACCAGTCGGCTCTCCCTCCAAGCTGAAAGAACTTCAGCGCCCCTAACCAGGTGCTCGGATCACCTCACACTTCCCCTGCCATGTGTCAATTCACTGTGAGATATTTTTAAGACTTTCTAATTACCTGCCTTCCTCACTAAGCTGAAAGCTCTGTGAAGACCATCTCATTCTTTATTCCATTCACAGCATGACTTACACTGAGTAGGTGTGTCCTATTCTTTTAAGTGACTTACACTGAGTAGGTGTGTCTTATTCTTTTAAGTTAGACATCTTATCACTGGGTAAGGTCAAAAAGCTCTGAGAGTGATCTGGTGTGTGCCTATGGATGGGCCCATTATACCTCATGGAGGAGCTGAACAAGAAAGCCACTATAACTCACCACAGCTAGGATATCTGCCTAGATCTCCAACATAGTGGCACTGTGCCCGGTTTCTTTCCTGGAATTTTTCCTCCCCTAGCATACTTGATTTATATTTTTAAATGAACTGTTCTGTTAATTATTGAGCATTTGCAGAATATTATGTACTTACAAAGTACTTACCCTATAAATTATTTTCATTCACACAAAGAAAGATAATATTCATGGTATAGCCATTTTTTAGATGGAAAAGCCAAGCGAAAAGATTGTCATCCTATCACACAGCTAGACAGAAAATCGGCCATTTATTTGTATCTTCCTATGAAACAGAATATTACTCTGGAAGTCACAGTTATGAATTCCGTCCTATTTCTTCAGTGCAGCCTCAGAAAGCCTTTCTTAGTCTATGAAAATAGACAAGGGATAAAGGTGTACACAGCCTAAATAGTAGAACCAAAACTTCCCCATTCAGGTAGGCAAGCTAAGGCTTGAACTAATCATAAATATTGAAACATAAATACACAATACGAATGCTCGTGAGAAATATATGCTCTAATACCATAAACTTTCACTTGAATTTTTAAAAATATTTTTGCACACATTTTGTATTTATCATGACACTTTTCAGTAAATTGTATTTATAAAATAAACACACCAAAAAATGTTAAGCTGTCCTGAACCTTGAGTTTACACCTACTTGATCAAAAAAGTTATTTCTAAGTTATTATGTAATATGTTCCAGGAAAATAAGTCTACTGTCCTTCTACTCCTCAAATATATATATATATATATATGGTATATTATTTACATTTACTATGAATGTATTATATATTTTGTAATGCTATATATTATATATTGTATACTATAATATAGTATATATTAGTATATAACATTATATATTTTAAATTTATATAACTTTACTATTTACTATATATTTTATATTATGTTATATATATGTTATATACACACAGATACATGTATAAAACATTGGAACCTCCAAAATAAAAATTTCCATTGATCCACAAAATCAGATCTCCAGGACTGTTTTTCATGCATAAATGATTGTTCTTTAATCTGTATATTTTTTAATGTGCTCAAAAATTTAATGATGTATAAATCTGTCAGTGTAACTATTCTTTGTCCCATTATTTCAAGCTGCTTAACTTGCATTATACAAATTTCCCTTTACAAATGATTTGAATAATGAGTTTAACTCTCAACAAATTCAGTTTAGTTTGATATATATTTTAGAAATAAACCAATCATCAAAAAATAAATAGGTCATTTTTTATTTTATTTTATTTTTTAAAGATTTTATTTATTCATGAGAGACACAGAGCGAGAGAGGCAAAGACATAGGCAGAGGGAAAAACAGGTCCATACAGGGAGCCCAATGTGGGACTTAATCCCAGGACTCCAGGATCACACCCTGAGCCAAAGGCAGATACTTAATAGTGAAACCACTCAGGTGTCCCTGGGTCACTTACTTTGAAACAAACAAATAAAAACATGTATTCCTGGTGACTATCAAAGTCTATTATAGTCCTTATTAGGCCTTTGAGGCCTTAGGCCTCAAAAAGAATGAAATTTTGCCATTTCCAAAGACATGGATGGAACTAGAGTGCGTTAAGCTAAGCAAAATAAGTTGGTCATAGAAAGACAAATACCATCTGATTTCACCCATATGTGGAATTTAGGAGACAGAACATGAAAGACTCCTAACTCTGGGAAACGAACTAGGGGTGGTGGAAGGGGAGGTGGGCGGGGCGTGGGGGTGACTGGGTGCCAGGCACTGAGGTGGGCACTTGACGGGATGAGCACTGGGTGTTGTTCTATATGTTGGCAAATTGAACACCAATAAATAATAAATTTATTTTAAAAATGAAAATAAAAAAGAAACAAAACAGAAGAACACAGAGGAAGGGAAGGAAAAATAAAATAAAAACAGAGAGGGAGGCAAACCATAAGAGACTTTTTACTATAGGAAACAAATTGAAGGTTGTTGGAGGGGAGGTAAGTATAGGGATGGGGTAACTGGGTAGTGGGCATTAAGGAGGGCACTGGATGTAAGGAACACTGAGTTCTGATGAATCACTGAATTCTACCCCTGAAACTAATAGTATACTATATGTTAACTAAACTGAATTTAGGGATCCCTGTGTGGCTCAGCAGTTTAGCACCTGACTTCAGCCCAGAGCGTGATCCTGGAGTCCCGGGATCAATTCCCACATCAGGCTCCCTGTGTGGAGCTTGCTTCTCCCTCTTCCTGTATCTCTTCCTTTCTCTCTCTCTCTGTGTCTCTCATGAATAAATAAAATCTTTTAAATAAATAAGTAAATAAACTGAATTTAAAAGGAAAAAAATTATTATGTTCCTAAAGCGTACTGGACTTTTCTGAATTCAGATCTTTTGAATGGTGAAATTAAGGTCTACCAACAATATTCCAAATGTGAATTCCTGTTATATTGAAGATTTCAAAGGATCTACCCTTATGCAAGGAAAATGCAAAAATGAAGGCCAAAAGCTATTGATACATCATCAATTTTTCTCCCAATAGTCTAGTAATCTACAGATTATCCGTAACCACTCTCCAAATGAAATCTGAAGCATTCCTCTAGTTATGACCTTTTTCCCTTTAGCCACTTCACATTAAAATTAGAATGACCAGAAGAAAAACCATACTCAAATAATTGCCAAGTTAAAACTGTCAAAAATTGGGATTTTGGAGAATTGTCTATTTTCATAAATTTCTAAACCTAGCCCATAGCCCACTCTTGCCTATTCCTGAAGCGACATTATTTCAATTCAAAAATAGAATTCATTATTTAGTCATTCACTAGAGGTCATGAAAATTATTTTAGGAGTTTTGATAATGGTCCATGTTTTAGCAGAAAAATATCCAATGCACATGGAATAGAATTGCTTACAAAATATTCTGCTATTCGTGAAACAGGTTTTGGTACTTCAGTTGAAATGTAGATACTTAAAATTAAGAGACTCCTCCTGCAGTAAATAATCCCAAATACTTTTAAAAATGTTTCTTACCATAAGAAATTTCTTTCCTCAATACATGTAGCTGGAATTTGTCTGATTATAAGCTCCAATTCTTCTTTCTATGAATAAATCAAATGTCTTTCCTTCAAGTAAATAATGGCAGAAATTATGTCATCTAATCATTGAACAAATAATTATTCTTTACCCACTGGGTACTAAGAACCATTCGTGAACAGAACAGAAATTGTCCCTACCCTGTTAGAGTAGACCTATCCTGTTGGTCTTTAATGAAACATTGCTTAACTCCTTTAAGAGAATTTTTCCTGGAGCACAGTTTTCAGAATGTTAGCATACTTTTTAGGCTCCTCTTTAATGAATTTCAGTTTTTCGATATCCCTATTAGAACAAGTAAATAAAATGAATGTATGATTAAATCTCTTGCTTTAATCACATTATGATGAGTTATTATTTATACAGATACAATATATTCTAAAATATGATTTTACATTGTATATTATACTTTCACACTCAGAGATGCATACATTCAATACAGAATACTGAATCAGTCCTTTCTTCCTCTGGATGGTACTGATTCATCCAGAATAATGCCTCTGGAAAGATACACTTGCATACTTCTTATGCCCACTAGAACTGAGAGCAAAATAAATCACTTTTGCTTCTCTGAGTCTATGTGAATACCTACAAAGTAAAACTATTTCTACCTTACCTTACAGAGTTGTAAGGAGCCAATTAAAGTTAAAATCAAAGAATAATTTTAGTAATACATTGTAGTTTAGCACATAAGATAAACTATAGTTTACTAACAAGTATAACAGTTATATATCTATTGTTGCTATTATTATTCTCACTTCAACACATTCCTATCAACACATATAGATCATAAATATGTTTACATGGATATGCATTTTTACATAGAATGTTTTATCTTAATAAGATTCTGTAGGGCAAGATTACATTAACAATTTCAAAAAACAAACCATATTAACTGGCCTAAATGAAAAACTCCATAGTTTTTATCTTCCTTGTTTTTCTTTATTATTAATTGGTACTATTAAATCATAGCTGCTATCAAGCCATGTGTTGCCCTAACCTGTATTGATGCACTTGGATTTTTTAATTCAAGTTCAGTATTTACATAGACTCTAGTATTTTCATTTGATTACTTTAGTCATAATTCATTTTGAAATTCTAGTTCTATCCTCAAATATTTCTGTTATCTTTCTAAGCTTTGATCATCCATATTTTTAATGAGCCTGCATTCCACATCTTCAACCAAGTCATTGATAAAACTATAAAATAGGATGTCAGCGTTAAGTGAGCCTCTCACATAGTTCAAAATCCCTTTATTGAGATTAATACTGTCTTATTAATTGTGTGGCAAGCCCTTTTTCCCTCTTCAAAATATTTTTTGAAATAAAACTACAAGGATGACAGAGTCTGAATAACCAAACAATAATAATAACAGGTGTGTACACATCCTATCCTGGTGTTCCTCTTTAGGAGAGATGTCTAAGAAATATTTCCCTAAATAAGTGTTTTCCTGACAGACTGTGATTAAAGAGTCATGATTTTTACATGGCAAAGCTACCAGCTATGGGCATAGAACAAAGGGAGCCAAAGAATATGAGAATCAACTTTCTTTTAAAAAAAGTTGCACATTAAGATTCTAGAGGAAGAGTTGATGATTAGTTCAGGCCACAGCCCGGCACCGGAAACCAGTTTAGACAGGGGACAAAGTCATTTTTTAAAAGTAAAGACGAGTCAAAATGTATGATGAACATTCTGTGGTCAGAGGCCTGGGATGAGCTTTCACTTTCAAGCTCTGTGAACTACCTCATCCTTGGTTCCCACAGAATCCAGTGTCCTTACTAGCACTGCTGCTGCTGTATTAAAACTATTTGTATCTGTATGTCTCTGCAGAATACATAAATGAATTAGCATCCAATTAATTAAAGGAGAATACTTTTTGGTATAAAGCAATGGAGTCCAAAGAGAAAATATTCTGCATTTTCAGGACAAAATGGTGTGGTAGAAATACCTTTTTTTTAATTATATAGGAATGGGAAGTATGATTGTATTAGGCAGAAACTTTAGAATGACCCAAAGTCCATAGCTAGTCAACTTGTGGTTGTTAAGAGGAAGGACAATCAAGAGTATGTGGAACTTTAAGTTGAATAAAGCTAAGTGAAAGTGAAAGTGCATATTTATATGTCTATGCTTCATAGTGTAAAATGTCATAAGCCCAGTAAAATGACTTTGGAACTTTAATTTCCTGCAAGGACAAAAACCCACTATATTGAGTATGACTGAGGGATGAACACTGTAGAACAGGGAGATGAAAACTTTTCACTGTGGTGTCATGGGATCGCTGTGAAGTCTGCCCCTTTGCTTTGCTCCACAACTTCTTTACTGCAGACTCCATTTTTTATTAAGTGGATATCCACCCAGGCAGCTGAGGGCAGAGACAGAGATGAGATCATCCCACTCCCTCATGCGAGCAAAGAAAGCAACTCCTGCTTCACTATCCTAGAAAGGTGCTGCTGTGGTCCATGAGCAAAAGTCATGTTTTCAGCTGAAACATTCATGATGATTTGCTTCTTCAAAGCCAATAGCAGACAGTATTTCTGATTTCAAGACTCTTTCTTAATGGGTTCATCTGATTAGTTCAGGCTCACCCAGAATAATTTCTCTTCTGATTGACTCAAAGTCAACTGATGAAAGGAATTATAATCACATCTGTGAAATTTCCTTCACTTTTGCCATGTAATTTAATTTATTCACAGGAGAAAATATCATGATATTCACAGGTTCCATCCACCCTCAATGATAAGGGATTATACAGGGCATGCCCTTCAAGGGATAGGAATCTCAGGGGACATCCTAGAATCTTGCCTATCATATGGAGAAAATTTAAATTACTTTAATAATCCAGCAGCAGAATGTTAGAGTAATCATTTAGCATGTAAGTATGCCATACAGACAGTCCTTGACTTACGATGATTCAACTTACAATTTTTTCAACTTTACAATAATGCAAAAGTGATATGCACTCAGCAGAAATCGTACTTCAGATTTTGAATTTAATCTTTTCTTAGGCTAACAATGTGCAATAGATAGTCTCTCATGATGCTGGGCAGCAGCAGCGAGCCACAGCTCCCAAGCAGCCATGTGATCACAACCATTTTATACCTACACGAATGTTCTGTTTTTCACTTTCAGTAGAGTGTTTGACAAATTACATGAGCTATTCAACACTCTATTATCAAATGGGCTTTGTGTTAGATGATAGTGCCCATCCTAGGCTAATGTAAATCTTCTGAGCACATTTAATGTAGGCTAGGCTAAGCTATGATGTTCTCTAAGTTAGTCATATTAAATGCAATCTTGACTATGATATTTTTAACTTATTATGGGTTTATCGAGACATAACCTTGTGTTAAGTTGAGGAAGATATGTATCTCCTTATTTCAAAACTGTTACAAGCATGAGCTTGAATTTCACTATTTACTCTATAATTTCAACAAAATTTCTCTTTCCTACTTTCCTCCATCACTCTCCCCAGTCACCCAAATCTTTGATGTCACTTATTTTCTCTCACTATGATCTTGAGCTGCTGAGAGATCTCCTAAGAGGGCAGAACACTGGTGCTTTCATAATGTGGCACCATGCCTTACCCTCATTAATGAGTGCACTTGTGCATATTAAAGAAATAAGTCATTCTAGGGACTATTCTATGTCAGAGATACCTTAATTTAGATGAAATCAGAACATTAATTTGGGATTCCTGAAAAAAAAAAAAAAAGCTTTATTCCAATTAGGTTTCTTCTCCACACCAGCTTGCAGATATAATTTGGTATTTTTCCTTTTCTTTTAAGAAATGCCCTTTTAAGAACTGAATAAAATAGAATTCGGAAGGCTGACACTGAGGGTATATGGGCCATGTCCTGTCCAGTCTTTCTTTTATACATCGCCTTTGAATTATTACTCCTAAACCTTACCCGGAGCTCCTCTGATCACAAGTATCAAATAATTCACCCAATTTACTCCACTCCCAATGTCTATCACATCTGAAAATTGTACAGTGTGAATTTCCTGAGGGGTGAAATCATGTTGCCCTGGTGGGTTTTGTTTTGGGTTTTTTTTGTTTTTTTTTTGTTTTTTTTGTTTTTTTTGTAGTCACAGATTTACCACAACACAAAGAGCAAAGAGCTTGATATAATATTCACAGAATAGAACTGAAGGATTCTACTCTACAACCTAGCATTCAAGGTTGTCTATACATAAGCTCACACATATTTTCCATGACCTTTTAGCTCCTATTCTTCTTCAGTTCTTTTACGCCTCGTTGGGCAGAATGTCCACTATGCCCTTTATTCCTACAGGGTGGCATCTCTGCATTTGCCCTATATCATTCCTAAAGGGTCCACCTTAGCCTAATGCCACTTGACCTGTGGAATCCTTTGTGATTCATCTTAATCCTCATTCCATCAGATGGGAGCAACACTCCCCCAATTCAAAATTCATATTACTCTTTCTATACCTTAGTTGTGGGCTTTTTATGTTCTCCAGACTTTTGAGTTACTTATATTGACAATTTAATTCTTCAACTAGATTTTAAGATTCTTGGGAAAGATATTTTTATCTCCCACAGAGTTTGACACCCACAGTAGACACTAAGTAAATAAATACTTCTTTAAAGACTCAAAAGAAGGGGCACCTGGGTGGCTCAGTGTTTGAGCGTCTGCCTTTGACTCAGGTCATGATCCCAGGGTCCTGGGATTGAGTCCCATATCAGGCTTTCCATAGGGAGCCTGTTTCTCCCTCTGCCTATGTCACTGCCTCACTCTGTGTCTCTCATGAATAAACAAAATCTTAAAAAAATTAAATTAAATTAAGAAATAATCAAAAAATTCTTATAAGCATTACAAAAGTTATTGTATTGCTTAAAAATTAACCAATAATTTTCTATACCAATACTTCCTATAATCTTGTTTATTTGTGTGTGTATGTCTTGTTTTAATCCGTTCTCCCACTCTGTCTTTTAATTGGAAACTTTAGTGCATTTACATTTAAAGTAATGCTACATAAATAGATAAGCTAATTATTTTGTTCATTGTTCCTGGTTGTTTTGTTGTTCCTCTTTGTTCCTTTATTCTTCTCTGCTCTCTTCCCTTGTGGTTTGATGACTTTCTTTAGTGTTATGATCGGGTTTCTTTTTCATTTATTTTGTGTCTTGTGTGTGTGTGTGTGTGTGTGTGTCTTTACTACAATTTTTTTTCTTTTTGGTTATCAAGAGGTTTGCATATAACCAATTACATATATAACAATCTATTTTAAGTTGATAGCAACTTAAATTTGAATACATCCCAAGACTACATTTTTACTCCCCCTCCATGTTTTTGATGCCACATTTTACATCTTTTTACTTTATGTATCCCTTAACTAATTGTAGTTTTAATTAGTTTTAGCACTTTTGTCTTTTAATCTTCAAAGTAGCTTTATAAGTGATTATTACACTACCTTTTCTATATATTTACCTTTTCCAATGAGATTCTTACTTTGGCATGTTTTCTTATTAATTAGTGCCATTTCTTTCCAGCTTAAAGAAGTCCCTTTCACATTTCTTGTAAGGTTTAGCAGTGATGAATTCCTTTAGCTTCTGCTTATCTAGAAAATTCTTTATCTTTCTTTTAATTTTGAATGATAGACTTGCCAGGTAGAATATTCTTGGTCAGAAGTTTTTTCCCTCCAGCACTTTGAATATGCCATGCTCTTTCTTCTGATCTGCAAAGTTTCTACTTAGAAATCTGCTGATAGCCTATGGGGTTTCCCCTGTATGTAACAACTTATTTTTCTCTTGTTGCTTTTAAGGGTCTCTCTTTAGGTTTACTTTTGACATTTTAACCCTAACACATCTTGATGTGGATCACTTTGGGCTCATCTTACTTGGAACTCTCTATGTTTTTTGGACCTAGATGTCTGTTTTCTTCCCTAGGTTAGGGAAATTTTCAGCCATTATTTCTTCAAATAAATTTTCTATTCCTGTCTCTTTCTCTTCTTCTAGGACTCCTATAATGTGAATATTATTCCACTTTGTCCTATAGGTCCCTTAAATTATCTTCAATTGTTTAATTCTTTTTTTTCCGCTGCTGCTCTGTCTGGGTGAGTTCCATTGCTTTGTCTTCCAGCTTGCTGAGCTGCTCTTCTGCATCATCTCATCTATGTTGAATCACTCTAGTGTGTTTTTCTGTTCTGTTATGGTATTCTTCAGCTGTGACTTCTGTTTGGTATTTTATATTTTCTATCTCTGTTAAGATTCTACTGTGTTTGGTGAGCATTTTATGACCATTACCTTGAATTTTCCATCATGTAGATTACTCATCTCCATATTGTTAATGTCTTTTTCTGAGGTTTTGTTTTGTTCTCTTTTTTTGAAATATATTTCTCTATTTCTTCATTTTGCTTGGCTTTCTGTGTTTTTGTCTCTGTATTAGGCAAAGCAGCCATCTCTTTCAATCTTGAAAGAGTGGCCTTCTTTAGATGATAATAACCCTTATTCAACCTTGTCATAGCCCTTGACTGTCTCTCAAACCTTAGTGAATAAGCCTGACTTATTCTTGACATATCCCCACTGTTGAGGATATGTTAAGATCTGTCCATGTTCCAAGTGGAGAAATCTTATTTAGCATCTAGTTTCAGGCTAATTGGAAGCCAGATCCAGGGGCAGCAGCTCTTAAAGTATGCAAATATATACAGTTCTGTGGGGCCACAGTCCCTGATGGACCAGGAGATTTGGAAGTGTTCCCTGAATGATAGTCATAAAAATTGGGATTCCTTTAGGAGAGGTCTCATCAAGCTATTGTGAGGCCAAGGAGGTGCACAAGGATGATGTCTCCCTGTTTACATTCTCCAGGAGCACTTCTATGCACTCAGGTGTGAGAAACCTGAAGCCTGTTTCTTGGAATAAAACTTCACATTAAGTAAATAGGATTTTTTTGCCAAGAATATTAGGGTTCTGTTTCAGTCTGCTGGGGTGGTGGCCTGGCAAAAAAATGACTCCAATTGTTAAATTTCCATGGAGTTAAGGAATACCAGCTCTCTTAGCCACCAGGGCCAGATGCCCAATCAAGGGGTGTTCCCTGAGTGAATTGCATATGCCTGCTGGCTTTAGATAGGCAGCTGGAGAGCATAAGGGGCAGGACATGCTCATTGGCTACATAAAGGCAATAGGAAAATGTCATGACTGTGTGCATCCTCTGGTTTCAGGAATATAGCAAGCAAGTGCCTTGTCTGTGCATATGTCTTAGCTTTAAGCTGGCTGCAGAATGTCATGACTACTTATGCCTGCCAGTCCCAGCCATGGAGCAGGAGAGTGCTACAATCACCTGTGCTCTCCAGCTTCAGCAAGGCAGTGGGATAGCCAGGATAATTCACTCCACCTGTTTTAGCAAGGTGGCAAGAAGGTGCCACAACCGAGGTCACCCACTTGTGCTAGCAGGGTGGGTAGAGAGTGAAAAATTGCTATCTGCCAGCACCTCCATCTCCAGGGGGAGTTTCATCTATCCCCTGCCCCTCCAGCAGATGCTTCTAAATTAGCAAATGATTTTCCTTCTCAGATAGTCTAGGCACTTTTCAAGGTCCTATTTTTCCCTGTATCTCAGGGTGAGTGAGACATGTAAGCCCTTTAAAGAGGGAATCTCAGTTTCCCCTAGCATTTTGGGTCTCTTGAACACTAGCCTCATTGGTTTTCTAAACCAGACATTTGGGTAGCCTGTTTCTCCAATGCAGATTCCATGGGTTAGGGTGCCAGATATAGAGTATACCAATCCCTCACTCCTCCAAGAGAACTGCCAGAATGGTGAGATCACTCCCTACTATGTGTTGCTATACCAAGAGATGGGCAATATCATGTATCTGCCTCTCCTACCCTCTTCATTTGGTCTTTTCATCCTTTGTTGTAGAAAAGCAGTTCATCTAGTTTTCAGATCTTTATCAGAGGGAAATTAACAATTTTTAGCTGTGGGTCTGGTGTGTCTATGGGATAGGTGAATTCAGAATTTTCTTACACTGCCATCTTGCAGATGTCTCCCCAGTGCCTTTGTTACTGCTAATACTGTAAGCCAAAGGAACCCCAAATGACCTAAGTTCTATAAACTATAATTTCTGATTAGAATTAAGATATTCATTTTAAAAGGAAATATTTTACAAAATTTCATTAATTCAATTATAATTATATATGATGAGGAAGAGGGAAAGATGAAGTAAAAAGTTAATGGAAGCTTCTATTCAGACTACTGGTGATGACTTTCCTTGTTTTGACCTTCCTATGGCAGATATTTAAATTTTGTTTGCTTTCTTTACAGGGAACACTTAAACATTTAGCTTATCTAAGGTGCAGTGACCTGAATAATAGAAGCAGAGAAAACTGCTAATTTAGAGATTTTAAATGGATAAACCTTGTAAATGGATTATGGAAATTTAAACATAACAAATCAGCTTTAATCATGTAGTTAATGAACTTCCACAATTTAACTGTGAACTTTTCAAATGTTGGGTTATGTTTATAGTCAAAGTCAAGTATGCATAAGCCAAGGGTACATAAGAAACAATTTAAAGGTCTTTATAACTTTTAGAGACTTCTGTTGCTTCATCTGAGTTTATAATATTTTCTGTACACCAGTGTAGTAACAAAGTAGTCTTAACATTTTTCATTTAAGTTTTGATTAGAACTTGACACCTCCCCTAAAACTAATACTACACTATATGTTAACTAACTTGAATTTAAATAAAATCTTGAGAGAGAGATAAAAGAACTTGACAACCTACTATAGACTAAGTTTATCAGAGGCAGATATTTATGCTTTGATATTCATTTCTCTTTCTACTCTTATGAGTTACACATAGAGTAGTCAATAAATGTCCAGTGAATCAAACTCTGTAGTGCTTTACAACCAAACTACTATTTTTCAACATGATTACTACAGAGAACATATGGAGCATGAACCCTGGCCTAAAAATTCTCATCATCTCTCTCATCATTACCTGTTAAATCATTTCATCATAGTTTGAATCCTTTATGTTAGAGGTTGGCTGAGGCCTGGAGTAAAGAATGAAAATGTGACAAATGGCCACTTATTGGTCATTAACTATCATGATTAGAGCAGCCTGCCTCTCAGAGTGAGGGTCAGCATTAAGAAATGAAACCATCCTTTAGAGTATCCTCTTGATAGAAATGAAGCTGTTCATTATCTGATCATTAGGGTCCATGCCAAATAAAACACATCTCTCACACAACCCAAGTCCTAATTGTTCATTTAGTTATTGGCTTAAATGGGAAGCAATGAAAAAAAGCAAGTAACTAAGCAACTGTACAATCTTCAGACCCTTATCTAAGTGCAGGATGATGTTTATTGCTAACGAAATAGCTCAGAGCAAATAACTATTGAGAGCAACTCTGGGAAATTATATGTGGCACGCAGCCACACATGGAACTCCACTTATTGGTTCAGCTTAAAATTGTAGTAATTGCTATCTTGCCTCACTATTGAAATAACAAGTTTCAAAAAACTAAATTAAAATACTTGAAAAACAATTTTTTTAAGTTACACAGATATCAAAGAATTATCATGTTTAGGAATGATAAATAGATAAAGGAGAAGAAGGTAACAAATGAAGTTAGAGAGACCCACATGATAGGGAATCTAGAAATAACATAGAAATGTACATCAACAGTGGCAACAGTGACAAACATCTTGTGGCTAGCAGCAATATAAGGTAAGATTCTTTATTGGGTATTTGAGAATTCTCAGTTCTCATCAAAACTATTGTAAAAGTATCTTGATATTTTATTTTATTTTTCTTTAATTTTTTAACTTATTTATTTATTTGTTTATGATAGTCACAGAGAGAGAGAGAGAGAGAGAGAGAGAGGCAGAGACACAGGCAGAGGGAGAAGCAGGCTCCATGCACCGGGAGCCCGATGTGGGACTCGATCCTGGGTCTCCAGGATCGTGCCCTGGGCCAAAGGCAGGCACCAAACCACTGCGCCACCCAGGGATCCCATATCTTGATATTTTAAACACAAATTCCCCTCACCAAATATCTACGCACTCACTTTCACAAACAGCCCACGGTACAATCAACAGAGAAGAGAATTTTCCAAATACCTTTTTTTTAAACTAAAACAGAAAACTTCCCAGACCCAGTAAGTATGCCACATTTGAATTCATCAAGCATTTAAGTAGCTTTTATTTTTTTTTTTAATTTTTATTTATGATAGTCACAGAGAGAGAGAGAGGCGCAGAGACATAGGCAGAGGGAGAAGCAGGCTCCATGCACCGGGAGCCTGATGTGGGATTCGATCCCGGGTCTCCAGGATCGCGCCCTGGGCCAAAGGCAGGCGCCAAACCGCTGCGCCACCCAGGGATCCCACTTTTATTTTATTGATAAAATAATGTAAAGGATATGAAGAGGTACAATTTGTTATGACTTATAAACTATTTGTCAGGAAATGAATCATGGATTTATTTTTACTCTCCTCTTTTTACTATTTATAGCAATTGTAAAAAAAAATCCAATGATTATGAACAGAAAACATCTCTATTTTAAGATGGCAGACTAGAACATATGATTTATGGAAAAGTCTGCCTGTCTTGTCCAGCAATAAAATACACATACGATTTCTTTTAAATAGCATAAAGAGACATTTTTCTAACCAACTTCATTTCTCCATTGATAAACAATTTTGCCTCTGATGGCATGGAAAGCAAGTCATTTTCTATCACAATAAGAGTTCAGAGTCAAACTGCTAATTTATTTTATACTGACTGACCAGCAATATTTATTTCCATCCAAACTGATTTATTTCAGGAATTTACCTAATTGCATAATTTAAATAACCTACCAAAATTTCAGCATAGTCATAATAACACCAATCCAGCAAAGAGCCCAAATTTTAGTGTGATTTGTTAAAAGTTGAATGACCTTTGTTGGACTAATCTGCAAGCATCAAGAAGTAGATCTCACGTAGAGTTGACCAGTGTCACTGTCATGCTTCTAGTAGAGCATGACCTTCAATCAAGGGTACAGCAAAATCTCAGTGATGAAACATGCATGGAAAAAGACCTATTGACTTGCAATAATTTTCTTGGACACTATCTAACCTCACGTGTTAGAGTAAAGGATCAAACACTGAATGAAATTTTAATAAGTGCTCCTTTTAGAAGAGGAATAAAAAACAGGTTATTTTCTGATTTATCTCTATTTTTAAAACCTAGAATAAAGACAAACTAGATTTGTCTAGACACATTTTCCCAGGCAGTAGGAACAAAATCAGGATGGCTACAAAAAGAAATCTCAATTTGGATGCTTCTTGAACATTCGTGAAAATAGAAACATATTATCTATCTAATTATTATCTTAAAAAACCTATCTTTTTAAGAAGATAGTTTCTCACTCATAGATAGATAGATAGATAGATAGATGCCATTCTCCTGGTTGCTAAAGGAGCCACTGAGCTCTAAAGAAAAATATTCAGTGTACCTGATATGGTGAGCTTTCCTAACACCTTTTACTGAAGTATGGTTGACACGCAACATAGTGATTCAACATTTATACACATTACAAAATGATTGCCACAGTAAGTCTAGTCACCATCTATAACTATACAAAGTAATTACAGTATTATTGACTATATCTCCTATGTTGTACCTACATCCCTGTAACTTACTTGTTTTATAACCAGAAATTTGTGCCTCTTAATCTCCTCCACCTAAGTCACCCATCTCCCTACCTCTCTTCAAAACCACCAGATTTTTCTCTGAATCTACAAGTCTGCTTCTGTTTTGTTTCATTTGTTCATTTGCTTCGTTTCTTTTTTTAGATTCCACATATAAGTGAAATATTTGTCTATCTCTGACTTATTTCACTCAGCATAACATCAACTAGGCCATCCATGTTGTTGAAAATGGCAAGATTACATTCGTTTTTATGGCTAATATTCCACTGTATATACTACTTCATCTTCTCTATCCATTCATCTATCGATGGACACTAGCATTGCTTCCATATCTTGGCTATCGTAAATAGCGTTGTAGTGACCATAAGGGTGCATATACCTTTCTGAATTAGTGTTTTGATTTTCTTTGGATAAGTACTGAGAAGTGGAATTGGTAAACTGTATGGCAGTTCTATTTTTAATTTTTTGAGGAATCTCCATACTGTTTTCCCTAGTGGTTAAACCAATTTATATCCTCAC
Source organism: Canis lupus baileyi (assembly GCF_048164855.1). NCBI lineage: Eukaryota > Metazoa > Chordata > Mammalia > Carnivora > Canidae > Canis > Canis lupus. The sequence continues at coordinate 18,518,155 of NC_132839.1, forward strand.
AAATAGTACATGACGGTTCCCTTTTCTCCAACACTGTCTCTTACCCATCATCCTCTCCTATACTTGTTATTTCTTATCTATTGGTATTAGCCATTCTGACAGGTGTACAGTGGTATCTCATTGTGGTTTTGATTTCCATTTCCCTGATGATTAGTAATGGTGAGTGTCTTTTCTTGTGTTTGTTGGGCAACTGTATGTCTTCTTTGGAAAAATGTCTATTCAGGACCTCTGCATACTTTTGAATCAGCTGTGGGGTTTTTGGTGCTGAGTTGTATGAGCTTTTTATATATTTGGATATATCATTACTGGATATATCATTAACTTAGGATATGATGTAATAATCTTCAGGTTTTCACCCTAAGTAGAGCTTTAAATTATGTATCATAGAAAAATTAAGATTCTCAGAAAATCTCACATGCCATTTCTGTTCTTCCCATGACAATGTGACAACATATAAACACATGGGAGCCTATGAATAACAGAAGTGTTGTGCCTAGGGCAAAAACAGAATAGTTCATACATTTGTGGAGTAAGCTCAGTGATGAGTCCAGACAAGACTATTGCTGGTACCGTCTGCTCCTTGGGAAACAAATACATTAAAAAAGAGGCACTATTTGAAAATGTCTTCTAGTGTTTCACCATGATAATGCTTCTTTTCATGATATGTTAACCACCATAAGCTCAACATCTCTGCCTGAAGAGAGGGCTGAACAAGTGCCACTTTAAGAGAGCATGCCTCACAAAACAAATTGCTCTTTCAGTTTCTCTGATATCTGTATTACTGCCTCAGTTTTGAAAGGTCCATAGTGTAGTTAAAACAATTAACATAAATAACATTCTAAAACATCATTTAAGCAAGTTCCTGATAATGTGACAAAATTTATCCCAAAGCCTAAGCTAATACAAGAAGTATTTCATGATGATTGAGGCCAATCAGTCACATCTGAGGTTTTGAAACAAACAGGACTTACAAGGTCAACAATGAAGCTGACAAAGAAAAAGTGGAGAGTTTGTTAATGGTAGCAAGGTGATATGAAATGATGTGAAAGTTTGGCTTTGAGTTTAATTAGCCCATACAGATGAGAAACCTAAAGAGCATATAATTTAAATCATGATCTACCTAAAATGTAGAGAAACTTGATTCTACATTAGTTTGTTGTAGGACTCTGTAGTCAATCTCTCTCCTCTTATTTTTATAGCAACTAACAGAAGCCCAGGAATTACTATTGACAAAAGGTCCTAATAAGACATAACTTATGCTAGATGGCAAAATCTTAACATATCAAAATCCCCTGGTAGTGTTGAAATGTGATATCTTCTCCTTTTCTCAAATTATCACCATAACCAACTAATTATTCATAAGATACTATAGACATGTTCAGCATGGAAAACATTTATGAACACAAGCAGTGCCTAAGTGAAGAAGAACTAAAGTATTTCATGACTCTTGGTTGCTTTACAGGATTTAAACAAAAAGGAATTGTTTCATTTAGAAACAGGGGAAAAGTCATGCAAGGACATGTGAAAGAATAGATAGGAGCAAGAGATATTGCATTTCTCGATTAGATCAACTCCACTCTCCTTCATTTGCACTTTTCATATATCTACTTTCGAATGCCTAGAATATAAAAGGCATTTTTAATAAAAGAGTTTGTGTATCTAATTTACTTAAATTTTCTTGACACTCTATTAATTGGGTTGATTTTTCACAATGTAAGTGTAATAACTATTCATAGCCAATATTTGTTGATCATCTATTTTCTAGGCAAAGGAAGATCATAGTGAACAAAATATACATTGACTACCCTCAAGGATTTAGTTTAGATGCAAGGACAATTCAATGTGTATCTTCATTGGTATTTTATTTTTGTGAACATAATTCACATCTTGAAATAAAATAGATATTCCTTCTACCACAATCTGACTTGGAAATAAAATGAATATAGGGTTTTTTAAATGCTAAAAAAGTATAAAAATAATTTCTGCTGAGGCAAGTAAATAAGTATGTATGTCATTTGATACACATTTATCCAGAAGAATGAATTTGAGAAGTCATAAAGACAACTCCATTAGGAAGACTTGGGCTGGGACTAAAGAGAGATATTCAAACAGTTCCACATAAGTCAGTCACATGTGTCAAGGAGTTTATGTTCAGTGTTCTTGTGGTCATGACAGATTTTTGAAGATCTATTCAAATATTTATGTCAATCAATGCCAGCCAAATGTCGTGTCAAATATGCCTTTCATGTCTATATGAATTAAAGTCTAAAGCCTATTATCAAGATCATTGGCCAAACAAAAAACAAAAAATTAAAAATTAAGTGATATAATTATATTATATTATAATATATATAAGAATATATATTATATATTATATAATTATAATTTATATAATTATATATAATCATTTAATACATTATATATTTATAAATATAAAATATGTAATAATTAATTTATTATGTATGATTAAATATAATATAAATATAATATATAATATATAGATATTTTTATAGCTGTAAAATATCCCATTATACAGATATAACATAATGTAATCCACTTCATGGTATTGAATATTCATTTTGTAATTTTGAGTACTATAAAAATGCTATGATGAATATCTTTATACATTAATACTAGTACGCATCTTCAACACTGTCTCTGAAAGTGGAAGTTTAATGAACTGGCTATTTTAGAAATTGTAATGTATTATTACCTCTAAATGTGTATCAACTTATTCCCACAAGCAAAAACAACATGGCCAACTAAACCATTTTCACAATGGATGTCATGTTTTTAATATGTTTCAGTAAGAAAGACAAAATGTTTGATTTGCATTTATTTCATGCATATTAAGGATAAGTTTTTGCCTAGTTAGCCATTCAGTGATTACTATTGGCCAGAAAGTGGACTGATCAAAGACATGATCACTAATCACATAATGTATGTAATACATATGTATTACAGATCACATGTTATATATTTACATATGTAATCACTGATCACATAATCACAAAAGACATGATCACTAATGCAAAAAGTCTTAGAAAAGCAACCTTTGTGAATACAAAGAAGTGTGTGGAAGGTTTAGGCTGATAGCGGATATTCTGTATCTTGTGGTAGTGATCTCACAGCATTTGTAACAACTTACCAAAATGTACAGTTTAAGAAGGAGGAATTTTACTATACATAAATTATAAATCAATTAAACTTGACCTTAAAAAAAGACCAAGGATATTCACACTATACTTTTTGGTAACCCCAAAGATGAAAAATAAAATAGCGTACCAAAAAATTCAAAAGCATAAATTAAAAAAAAATCTTCAAAATGAAAGAACCCTTGAATGTACCAATTAAAATGGCACATTGTACCCCAGGGAAAAAATTGACACAAAATAATACAAATACCTGTTTCACTAAGGTAACTAAGCTTTAAGATAAATGAAACTTAGGTAAAAATTAAGTCACCTAGCAGGAAAACTAGGCTACTAAATAAAAATGAAAGAAAACTACTGATTTCACAGTAGTTAATTTCAGTAGCTAATGTATAGTCACTAACTTAATCAATAAATATTTGTTCCATATGTCAATTCATGCCAGGACACTGATGTAAGGTTAATATTTCCCATATAAGACAGGACATTTTTGTTTGTTACAGATAAGGAGCAAAGATTTCAATTGATAAATCTTGGTAAAGATACTTAAAAATATACAATAATAGGGACCTCTGGGTGGCTCAGTGGTTGAGTGTCTGCCTTGGGCTCAGAGTGTGATCCTCAGGGTCCTGAGATTGAGTCCTGCATCAGGCTCCCCACAGGGAGCCTGCTTCTCCCTCTGCCTCTCTCTGTGTCTCTCATGAATAAATAAATTAAATATTTAATATATAATACATATATATACATACACAATAATAACTTTTCATGGCTGAAGTAGGAACATTACATGTAATAAGTAAATCTATTTTTTTTTCAGAACATATAAATTTGTTAGAAGAAGAGTTGAGAGGAATGGCAGATCTGGCAGGAGGACATTTTTAAGGTAGTTATAATGAGGGTTGAGGAATTAAACCTGAAAGGTCCCAGCAAAATGAAAGGAACCTAATACATACTTTATTTAGGGAATTTTACTGGTGTAAACAGAATTCAGGTAGATAGAGTTTCGATAAACTAGAAAATCAAAATGGAAGTTGGGAAGCATAGAGTACTAATGCCAGTCAGTTTGGTCAGTCTGGGAAAGCCTGAGTGACATACTCATGTAGGTATCACACCAAACCTGGACTTCTGGGTGAGGCTTTGCCTACCAGAGGGAGCATCCCTCTAGAGGCATGGGTCTATATCTTGTGAAAGACCAATAGCTCATTCCTTAATAGGAAGCCATCTTCGTATGCCTCAGGTAAGTAAGCTTCCTTGAAAAATATGGCAGATTCTCAGAAGATTTGCCAATGACTAATCTGATTATCTGACAATAATTAATGAAGCTTATTTAAAATATATAAAGAACTTCTATAAATCAATACCCAAAAAACAAATAATCCAATTGAAAATGAGCAGAAGACAGGAACAAACATTCTCCAAAGACATCCACATGACCAACAGACACCTGAAAAGATGCTCAACATCACTCATCATCAGGGAAATGCAAATCAAAACTACAATGAGATATCACCTCACACCTGTTAGAATGGCTAAAATTTGAATATAAGAAACAACAAATGTTGGCAAGAATGTAGAGGGAAAGGAACACTTGTGCATTGCTGGTGGGAATACAAACTGGTGCAGCCACTGTGGAAAACAATATGGAGATTCCTCAGAAAGTCAAAATAGAACTACACTATGATCCAGTAAGCACACCACAGGGTATTTACTCCCAAAATACAACAACACTAATTCAAAGGGATCCATCCCGATGTTTATAAGCAGCATTATTTACAATAGACAAGTTATGGAAGTAGCCCAACTGTCCACTGATGGATGAATGGATAAAGAACAGGTGGTACACACACACACACACACACACACACACACACACACTCACCCCAGAATGAAATCTTGCCACTTGCATTGACATGGATACAGCTAAAAAAGTATAATGCTAAGCAAAATAAGTCAGTCAGAGAAAGACAAATACTATATAATTTCACTTATATGTGAAATTTAAGAAACAAAACAAATAAGCAAAAGAAAAAAAGAGGGACAAGCCAAGAAACAGACTCTTAACTATTGAGAACAAACTGATGGTTGCAAGAGGGACGTGGGTAGGAGGATGCATGAGAAAGGTGATGGGGATGCAGAGTACACTCATCTTCATGAGCACCAATGTAATGTGTAGAATTATTGAGTCACTATATTGTACACCTGAAACCAATATAATACCACATATTAACTATACTGGAATTAAAATAAAATTTTAAACACATAATTAATGAAGCTGACCCTTACTTTTCAGTTGCTCCATTCCACTCCAAAGACATATATCCTATTATTGTATTATAATGCTGTCACTGAATTCCAACTTGCTCCTTTGTTTCTTCAAGCAGCTAGAATTATCTCTTCTTGTACTTAAAAGAGGGTATGTGTGTATTGTTAAACATTGTCTTGATATAAAATTTGACAACCCCACATTTTCTTCATTTCTTTCTTTGATAGGTTGGGTTGGCACATTACTGTTCTGCTTGCCTTTATTCAGGGCATTTTCAATTTCTCTTCTGCATAGGTAAGTGATATGATGTTCCAGGTGACTGGATAGTTTGCCATCCTTAAACACATAATTTCCTACTTGGCTTCCTTATGCCAAGCAGACTTGAACACATTCAATACATTGAAGTGCAAAGGATTTCCTCCATTTGCATTTTAAATATTTCATTATCACATATACTTTCCATAAATCTAGATAATTCCCTCTGCCCATCTAACATAAGGTTGTGCTCTCAGCAAGCCCGTAGAGTAAATCTACAGTTAACCAAAGAGGTCAAATATGAGGCATTCTGGGTGAACTAGATGTAACCTTAAGTAAAACAAACCTTCGAATTTCACCTCATATTGTTTATGAAAATCCACTTCACTGCCTTAGATACCACAGAATAAATTTGATATTGCTTTGATTCAACATTTCATGCTGTTTGGGAGTCGACATTATGAATATCAATTATTTGGTAATGGAGATAGGCAATAGTAAGAATGTAAGTATATCTGTAAAGATTTTATAACATTTACTAAAATAGAAATTAAACCTAGTATAAAATATTAGGATATGCTGGTTATTGGGGAGAGAATAGATTCAGAAAGGTCTCATACAGCTCAGTCTTTCAGTAGCCACAATATCCCTTAAAGAAAAGGGATATTTATCCAGCCTGAACCACCACTGAGCCACACACAGTTCTGACACTACCAGGACTCCTGCCTGCTTATCTAAGAGGATTTTGATGAAATTTCTGTTATTTAAAACTATGGCATCCAAACATGGATAGCAAATATGCTGAAGTTTTGGCATAATGGATTCAAAAAAATGTTATGTTTCCTCTTTTAAAACACTATTAGTGGAGCACCTGGGTGGCTCAGTCAGTTCAGTGACTGACTCTTAATTTTGGCTTGGGTCAAGATCTCAGGGTTGTGAGATCAAGCCCTGGGTTGGGATTTATGCTGAACATGGAGGCTGCTTAAGATTCTCTCTCTCCCCTCTCTAATCCTCTCTAATCCCCAACAGCCCCTACTCTACCCCTGTGCATGTGCCTGGTCTCTGTCCTAAAATAAATAAAGAAATAAATAAAGAAATTAAGAAAGAAAGAAAGGAAAGAAAGAAAGAAAGAAAGAAAGAAAGAAAGAAAGAAAGAAAGAAAGAAAGAGAGAGAGAGAAAGAAAGAAAGAAAGAAAGAAAGAAAGAAAGAAAGAAAGAAAATAAAAATAAAAATAATAAAAATTTTTTTAAAAACTTTTTAGCAAACTATGTTCACAATGAATAGCCATCCCCAAAGATCTGATATTTCACTCCTCAGTTGTTAAGATCCACATGGTGTTCAAAGAGACAATTTTTCCTCTGATCAATGCACATGTTACAAGAGGGAAATTAGGGCAAAGGATTAAAGTTAAGAATAAGAACCAAATAACAGAAGTAAGACTAGTAATTTATGTTCCCTACTTTGTTGATGAGAAGGAAAAGATCTCCATAAATGGAATGGGACTGACATAAACATGCACATTATCTCAATTATCCAAGATCCATAAATAGAATAATTATGAAGAAAGTGCCCATCGGAAAGGTACCATGAGAAGAAATAAGAGGTAATGCTAGATCTGCAAAATTTTTCTTTTTCCAAAGAAAAACAGTAAGAACCTAAACCTCTTAGTTATTGACCAAATCTCTGACAAAAGGAAAAGAATCATCAACATTTCTCCAAAGAAATTACAGCCTACCAGTCATGTTCATATACACCAAATTTACTGAAAGACATTTCAGACTCTCTCATCATAGTTTTTACTTAGTTCAAAAATTCTGCAACCTTAAATCCCATGCACACGCAAACACGAGACTTCATAAGAAAGCAAGTTCTAAAAGTGAAACACAGCCCTTTGCATATCCTTCAGGAGTTCCAACCATCTTCAGCTGGATGCCATTTATAAGACCTGGGTCACTTCACTCACCTTTACCTCACTGACTGTCTGCTACTTTTGCTCAAAAATAAAAGTGTCTTCTCTTGCTCAACATGTCTCAAATGGAATTAATTACCTTCTCACTAAAATCAGTTCCCTCTGTCCCAACAATCCTGATTCTGTTCCTGGCAATCACTGAGTGCTGCCATTGAAGTCCTGACATGTTTCTCAGCTGCACCCTGCAACACTATGGTCACTACCCTAGATCAAGCACCTCCCCTCACCCAGGCCAGTGTAGCCTCACCCCCTACCAGCTCTCACACAGATCCATTATTGAGAAAGGCATCAAAGAGATCTTTATCACAAGTGCAGCCTGTCACATTACTCCCCTGTTTACCATTTATCAGTGATTCCCACACCTAAATTCTTAATGCTTCTTTAGCCTGCATACAAGTTTCCCAGGCTTAGGGTCTAACCATGTCTCCTGCTTTAATTCTAATAAGTTTGCCTCCAGTTCAGGCTTCAGGCATATCAAACACTGGGTAGCACCTCCCACACACTGCAGTTTGATGCCCCTGCCTCTTCTAGAATGACCCTCAGCTCTCCCCACTGCTGCTCCACCTTCTCCAGAAAGGTATCACTGACCATTTTTAGCTATGATAATCTCCTCCCAGATTCCTTACACCAAAGTCTAACCCACGATCCCATTACCTAACCCGCTCTATCATACAGAAATTCAATTATCAATGGCTGTGTACTGTATATACATTGAGGGTGAGAACAGAGAGATTTCTATCTCACTTGACCCCAGCACTTACTGCATAATTTAGCCTTTAATAAAACTTTCCTTAATTAGACTGACTGAACTTTCACCAGAGTTTGTGATCTAAGACCTATGATTCAGTGGAGTCCAGAGACTCCGATGGATTTCCAGAGGCAAAACCACTGTTATTTTAATCTTACACAGCAGAGATCTAAAATTGGATATTAATCCACAGCATTCAGAAAATGTTCAAAAACTCCCAGAATAGATTGGTCCTTCTTAGATAATCTACATATGTGGTCTTCTGTGCTGCCACTTTATAGAATTAAAAGCAAACATGCAGCAAATCTACTACTACACTGTGATAATCATGAGCTTTAGAATGACCGTCTTCATTCATTACAGGAGTAATATGACCTAAAAAAATATTTCTAACATTTTTGCTACCCTAAATATGCCATTTGTTCACCAAGCATTCAACTCCCTCACTAGCTTTCTGCCCTGCCATATCACACATCTTTTATTGCCCTCTGTGGCAGGTGTGATAGCAGCTTTTTATTCTTCCTTTTCTTTCTGTCATATTCCTGGAAGTGCCAACCCCCTTTCCTCTCCCTCGTTGATAAGTAGCTCTATAGACCTGTCACATCTCATGCAAGTCTTTGCTTCGTTGAAAGAACTTGGGACTCTGTCCACGGTGCTCCAGCAATAGCAATGTCAACTGCAAAATGAAGCAGAAGTGTCTGCCCTCTGGGAGCCTTTCCATGGAGAGTAAGGGTTGTTGGCCAGGGGCTGGGCCAGCCAAGAGAAGTCTATGCCCAACCTGAGCTGAGATTTCCAGTGTGACTCTCAGCCTTAAGGAAGCATTTTTAGATGAGGGATGCCAACTGGAACAAGAAGCCATGCTAATATAAAAGCTTCTGTGAACTTCTAGTTTAATTTACCCAATAAAAATAATGTGGTTAAAATCTAATTATGCTACTTGATAATGCTTCGTTTGGAAAGCACAGAGGCATTGAAGATTTTTTCAACTAAACTTCATTTTTTCATTTCTTAGATTGTTTGTTCCAGCAATTCTAGATCATTAACTGCTGCCAGAGCACTATTTCTAAAATATAAATGAGACAGTGTCATTCTACTGTTTAAATATAGAAGTGACCCACGTATCCCTTTAGGATAAAGTGATCTTCCTTACTTAATATAGCATACAAGGCCCTTCATGTCTCATTTTTCTCTACAGAGAGCCTTATCTCTCTCTGTACCTCTTTAATACAGAATGTAGACCAACATGACTTCTTGCTAATTTCCCTCATTATGCCATGCTCTGAATTTGCCATGCTGCCACAAAACTTATTCTCTACCTATAACATGGTTTTGCCCACCATCCACTTTCATCTACTCCTTTCTCAAGATTCAGTTCATGAGCCACCCTCTCTAGGATGCCTGTCTCCTCCCATCCCTGTCCCCTTATTGTTCTTAGGTTCTCCTAGCTGGCAAAGTACCTGGCATACACCACTACTATGACATTTACTCCTCTGTACTCCAGTGTCTTCCTATTAGTCTACATCTGCCACAGGAGTATGAATTATTTGAGAGGGAAAAAAAGCCTTATACAATTCAGTTACCATAACATTTGATAGCATCTACATAAATGCGGGCTGAATATATAATGATGAGGAAATATTCACCAAAGCTAACCATTTTTTTACTTGAGTAACATATCTGAAGAAAATATTTTGGATAGTCATTCTAGCAAAAGAGATAAAAGAAAAAGTAACTTTTGCTCAAACAAAAAAAAAATCCGTTTAATGATTCACCCCTGGGGTCCTTCAAATAGCAAGTGTTTCTAGTGGATTTGTAGATTTAAAATGATTAATTAACTACCTCACAGAAAAACTAAAAGGAAGAGAGATAAAATTTTAATAGGAGAATCCAATACCAAATGAAAATAAACCAAATGAAAGGGCATGCGAATAGCAATAAAAATGCTTCCAAAGCATTAGTCAAGACAAATAAGATTACAATTATGTTTGATTTGCACACATTTAAAAAAAAACTGTTCATTGTGTAGAACAGAGATAAATCGGTATCTAACTTTCCAGAAGAATTTTCATAGGTAAACTCTGAGAAGTAAGACTTATGGTATGTTACTTTTCTCTGTGCATATCGATTATATTGAAATAATGTGTTTGTGTATGTTTTCCAAGCAAGACCATAAAGTTAAGATCCCAGAGCATGTCTTATTCATGTTTGTATCACCAGGACTTAACATAGTATGTGGTACCTAGCAAATATTCTGTTTATTGAGTTGACTCTATACTAGAATCTTATTGTTCTATTGAATATGTCACATCCAGAAGACAATAAATTTCTCCTTTCAAAAGGCATGCTTTTATACATAACGTATACTTTGTATCTCAATCCAGAATTGTGGAATATACCGAAAATACTCAAAATTTGGGAATATACATATTTATTTTCCAACATTTCAAGCTTCCAGAAAAATCTTTATTGCATATTGACAAATTCATTGCATATAATCATGACCTCAGATTCTGATGACTATAAAGGTCAAAATTCTAATCTTAAAAAATCAAATTCAACACCCATTCATGATTTTAAAAACACTTAATAAAGTAGGTTTAGAGGAAACATACTTCAACATAATAAAAGCCACAGCTAATATCATCCTTAATAGGGAAAAACTGAGAACTTCTCTAAGATGAGGATTATGACAAGGATGTCCACTATCACCACTTCTATTCAACATAGCAATGGAAGTCCTAACCTCAGCAATCAGACAGCAAAAAAGAAATAAAAGGCATCCAAATCAGTAAGGAAGAAGTACAACTTTCATTATTTGCAGATGATGTGATACTCTATGTAAAAAACCTAAGACTCCAGCAAAATCCTGCTAGAACTGACAAATGAATTCAGAAAAATTGCAGGATACAAAATCTGTACAGAAATCTGTTTCATTTCTATATAACAACAATGAAGCAGCAGAAAGAGAAATTAAGAAAACATTCCCATTTGTAACTGCATCAAAAATAATGTTACCTAGGAATAAACCTAATCAAAGAGGTAAAAGCTCTGTACTCTGAAAACTGTAAAACACTGATGAAATTGAAGATAATACAAAGAAATGGAAAGACATTCCATGCCCATGGATTGCAAGAACAAATATTATTAAAATGTTTGTATCACCCAAAGCAATCTACAGATTTAGTCCAATATCTATCAAAATACCAACAGCATTGTTCACAGAACTAGAATAAACAATTCTAAAATTTATATGGAACCACAGCCAAAGCAATCTTGAAGAAGAAAAGCAAAGCTGGAGGCCTCACAATTCTAGACTTCAAGTTATATTACAAAGCTACAGTAATCAGAACAGTATAGTACTGACACAAAAACAGACACATAGATCAATAGAACAGAATAGGAAACCCAGAAATAACCCACGATTATATGGTCAATTAAGCTTTGACAAAGCAGGAAAAAATATGCAATGGGAAAAGGACAGTGTCTCAACAAATGGTGTTGGGAAAACCGGAACAGAAACATGCAAAAGAATAAAACTGGACCACTTTCTTACACCATACACAAAAATAAACTCAAAACGGATTAAAGACCTAAATGTAAGACCTGAAACTAGAAAAGTCCTGCCAAAGAACAAAGCCAATAACCTCTCTGCCATTGGCCAAAGCAACTTTTCTCTAGATATGTCTCCTAAGGCAAAGGAAAAAACAACAAAAATAAACTATTGGGACTACATCAAAATAAAAAGCTGCTGTACGTCACAGCAATCAACAAAACTAAAGGTGACCTATGGAATGAGATATGATATTTGCAAATGGCATGACTGACAAAGGGTTAGTAACCAAAATACATAAATAACATGCAACTCAACACTCTAAAAACAAATAATCCAGGATCCCTGGGTGGCGTAGCAGTTTAGCGCCTGCCTTTGGCCCAGGGCGCGATCCTGGAGACCCAGGATCGAATCCCACGTCAGGCTCCTGGTGCATGGAGCCTGCTTCTCCCTCTGCCTGTGTCTCTGCCTCTCTCTCTCTCACTGTGTGCCTATCATAAGTAAATAAAAAAAATTAAAAAAAAACAAATAATCCAATTAAAAATGGGCAGAAGATAGGAACAAACATGATTCCAAAAAAGACATCCACATGTCCAACAGACACAGAAAAAGATGTTCATCATCACTTACCATCAGAGAAATGCAAATCAAAACTAAAATGAGAAATCACCTCACATCTGTCAGAATGGCTGAAATCAACAATACAAGAAACAATAGAGGTTGGCAAGGATGTGGAGAAAAGGGAACTCTCTTGCACTGTTGGAGGGAATGCAAATGGGTGCAGCCACTGTGCAAAAAAAAAAAAAACCAGAAGATTCCTCAAGAACTTAAAATAGAACTACGTTATAATCCAGCAATTTACCCAAATGATACAAAAACACAAATTTAAAAGGATACACGTACCCCTATGTTTATATCAATGTTATTTACAATGGCTGAGATATGAGCAGTCACCTGCTCACTGACTGACTGATGGATAAAGAAGATGTGGTATATATGTACAATGGAATATTACTCGGCCATCAAAAAGAATGAAATCTTGCCATTTGTAGCAATATGGATGGAGCTACAGGGTATAATGTTAAGCAAAATAAGACAATCAGAGAAACTCATACGTGGAATTTAAGAAACAAAACAAACCAGCAAAGAGAAAAAAGTGTGAGAAAGAGAGACAAAACAAATAGCAGACTCTTACTTATAGAGAAAAAACTGAAGGTTGCCAGAGGAGAGGGGTGTGGGGGTTTCAGTTAAACAGGCAATGGGGATTAAGGAGTGCACTTGTCTTGATGAATACTAGGTGATATTTGGAACTGTTAATCACTATATTGTATATGTGAAATTAATATAACACTGTAAAAAAAGTCATGCTTACACCAAAAAAATCAAATTTAGATTCTTAATGTATAATGTACAATTTCAATCTAAAAAATTAGATATCAAAAAATGCAATGTTAAATTTACAACTATATATTTTTAAAACATCCTAGTTTGAAAACTAAATATGAAATATCACCTATTGAATGCATTAGCAGAACACAGAGAAAAAGCACTCCATCCTGACTGCCTCTGGGTATCAAACCATCTCTAACCCATTTCAGATTCCTACTTATAAAACTGTGGGTGGTAACAATCTGGATACATTTTTTTGCTTAAATCTTTCATAGATACAACATCTGTCAAACAGCCAACATGCCTGACCCAGTCGTATTGAGTAAGCCCTACAGATTATTTGTCAAACAAATTCAGTAACCCAATATTTGTTTCTTTATTTTAAAATTTAATTGGTATGCAAATAGGGCAACAAGACAGCATTTGTGCTGGATACAGTTGTCACTTCAGATTCTGGGAATGCTCATTATCATGCTTACAGATGTTTTCTTCCCACCTAACATCTGCCAATACTACCTAAACCCCAGGAAGTCCACAAACCTGTGCAAACTTCCTCTCACTGTGGATCTCTTTCTCTGTTATCTGTTCCATGCACACTAATTTTGTGCATCTGAGGCCTCTGTACGCCAGAATTATGCCTGCTTCCTAACACGTCTGCCTCCAGAGCTTTTGATTTGAAATTGAACAGACACAGAGCCAATTTATCATAGGATGACATGTGTCATGTTTATGGTATTACCAAAGGAACCCTGGTATGCACTGTATTTATCCTTTTGCTGTCAGCATGGACCAGACAACACAGGAGAGAGAAGCTATAATGTTTTTAATAATATGATATATACTTTAAAAATAGAACATCAAATACCATTGCCTTCAAAATGTGGTATTAGATCATTCTGCTTAAAATCAAAATTTCTTTGTCAAATAATCATCTGTCATTCAAGAATACATCTTATTGAAATGAGAATAACAAACAAAGGCATTGGAATATGTTCCCTCAAAGAAAAAGATAACACTTTGTTCAAACCAACAATTTATTTCTTCTATCTGTCTCATTTTCACATAAATTCTAATCATGCTTAATGATGGCTTTATCTTGAATACAATATAAATTCACATCATGTGGCTTTTGTCAACAAATATAAATATCCAAGAGCATCCTCATTCCATCTTTTACACACTAATAAATGTACTTTTAACACCCTAATGATGCATCTCTCACTGTGTTTCTGGATCACACATAAAGCAAACATCTACAGAGACAGCAATATTTCAAGCATAAACCTAATAGCCGAAAGGAAAAAGCTTTTCATTTGAACCAAGTTGAGTAAAAAGCCAAAACTTGAGGCAAAACTTTCAACTGTGAAAATGGCTGATCACAGAGTGACATCTTCTTAACACCTCTACAAAAATCTACTTTTTATCAGGAACAAACATTTGTGCATGCCAAACCTGGCATTTAGTTGCTCATTTCAATGTGTAATTAATTTTGATTTCCAGCATGCCTCCAATTACTTTTTAACATTTTCAAATATGCTCCTCAAAGGAAAGAGTAAACAAAACCTAAATGCTACCACTTTGAAGATTTTATTAATATGTAATAAGCAGGTATAAAGAACAAATATGCAAAACTCAAAACTGCATATATACAAGTACAGCTAAGCCTGCCTCTCAAATCTGATGGTGAGTTTGCTAGACTGAGTACAAGCTGTTACTAAACAGTACTGAGGAATATTTATTAATATTAATTGCTATTAATATTAATTACTCTTATTAATATTAATTAGACATATTGGTCAGAATCCAACAGTTGGACTCAGAAAATAATTAATTCAAAATGATATTTAATGAAAGAACAATTTACAGAGATTTGAACAGGGCTAAGGAAACTAATACAGACAGTGAAGGACCCAAAACCTCATAAAAGCAGGAAGCTATTACTCACACCAGCCTGAAATGGCAAAGCGAGCGAGGTGTTAGCAGAACTCTGGCAGAGGGTTTGCCAAGCAGGACCATGGCCTTAGTATCGAGAAAAACAAAAATAAAATCTCAGCCTTGTCAGGATAAAACAGATGGCATAAATACCGCACCTATTTTGTCCTCCACTTTTCAATAACCCACACTATGTTCCATTGGCAAACCCAACCAAAAGCCAGAGGTCAGGGAAGCCCAGGTGAGGTCATGGCACAGAGTAAAATAGAGACAGGCCAAACAAAAATCTGCAAGGGCAAGTGGAAAACATCTAGCACTTGGATTTTCTCTGTGGTGCAGACTTCACCCACTGTCAAATGGTACAGCCAGGAGGATCTGATCATTAGAGAATGTCTTGAATCCATTCCTAAGACTCACATGAACTTCAAAAGTGAAGTTCAGGAATTACTGTATGTTCCATAAATTGAAGAGAAAACCATTATTCTTTCAAATGTGTACATCCTCAGCGAGGACCTTCCAGAGCTCCAGAACCAAACTGCCCAACTCCGCCTGGCTGACAGAAACCTGGATGCCCATTTTTCTATAGCCAAGGAAAAGTATGGCCTCATGGTAAATCAAGGCTAGGGACTTGAAATCATCATGATGTTTAGAAGAACATTATGAGCTCACTTATAAGACATAAAGATTATTCCTGATGGTGCTAACACATTGTTGGAGGGGTCTCCAGGAGAGTTGTGGAACAATTTTTAAATATCATCTAACTATCCTACAACCCGATACCACCTTGGCTTCAATATCCCTTCTCCACTTCCATCTTGCATTAAATTTTTTTTCTTAATTAAGAACTTTCCACTCTAGCCACCTAATTAGGTATTGTAACAACCTTTCTTAATCCAAGCTGCTATGACAAAAGTACCACAGACTGGTGGCTTAAACAGCAAACATTTACTTGTCAAAGTTCTGGAAATTGGGAAGTCCAGGACCTAGGTGCTGGCAGGGAGAGAGACAAACACAGAGACTGAGAAAGTCTCTTCTCATAAGAGCACTACTCCCACTTCTGATGGCTCCCTGCTAATGACCTCATTACTTTCCAAAGCCACCATCTTCCTATCATATGATTCATCATATAAATTTTAGAAAGGACACAAACATGCAGTGCATAACTTATATGTTACCTTAATTCTCAAAACAAAGTTGGTGGTAGATACGCTGTTTTTCATTTTATGAATTAGCATTTGAGACTCAGAGAGGTGAGGGAGCTTACAGAGTCATAGTCTGCTGTCCTGACTAGAATCTGCATTCCATATCTGCATTCCACATTAAGCATAAAGATATGGAATCTGCATTCCATATCTTCAAGCCACAACTGCCTCATACTATAGCTACGATGGCTTAGTAGCCCCTCCTTGCCTAAAGAGACCACACAATTTCATAACTCCATATATTTATGGAGTTATGAAGTTGCATGGTCTGACCTATAAAATGCTTCCTGATGTCTTCATCTAACAGGCTTTCAACAGACATTCCTGAAACATCTACTTTGTACAGTGATAGGCAAGAGGAATACAAATGCAAAGAATCATGAGATCCCTGTGTTTAAGCAACATGGAGCTAACAGTGGATACAAACTATTCTTGAACCATCTATTTCAGATTCTTCCTCCATGGCAAATCCTCTTCCAGCCTACAGTGAAGTCTCTCTCCAGCTGAACCTCAGAGGACACATGTAATCATCAGGGCCGTGTGCCTTTTTTGCATATTCACCATCTCAACAACTAGATTATGGAAGTGGTATGTTTTTCTACTCCTTGCTAAAACTTTTCTCATTCATCAGTTATGGCAAGCACTTTATAATAAGCCCTCATTAAGAAAAGATTTATTCTGTGCTTATAAGGTGCTAGGCACCATGCTAAGTTCAGGAATAGGTGGTGGGGAAAAAAAAACACATGAATCCTCTCCAGGAATCCCTCTGAAAATGCTGGGGTTTCTTAAGATACATAGACATGGAAATGGTCACTTACAATACAGTATGATAAACCTTGTAACATCGAAGCAGGTGTTTCTAGTTATCCCTATGACTCCATAAAGAGGTCCATAAAGAGGTCATATCCGTTTGAATCCTAAGCTTTAGGATGGGCATGAAGTTTACATGCTCCACCATCTTCAACATACATCAGAGCACAGAAGAGATAGTGCCAAATATGTCACAGCAAAGCCAATGATTCTGGATTTTTAATGGCCTAAATTTGGTGTCTTTTAATTAAATTCAATCTCGGTGCTACTATAAAGGGATTGAAGAGGGTCTGCTCTTCATAGAGACCAAAAATTAATCATAGCTTGTTTTTTAAAATAATACCATTTATAATCCAATGACATCTATAAAGTCCAACAGGTATTTCTGTTTTCTTTGAAAGATATTTCTTTGAAACATTGAAGTTTACAACAGGCCATAAGAGTTTTAAAGCCCAACACTTCTTTTCTTTCTGGGTGGAGAACACTATGTCAATTGTATACATGCCAAATATTCACAACTGATAGCAATCATTAAAATTCCCACAATCTTTCACATGAAAAGTCATAGAAAATATAACAGTTTTGAGCAACATAAGACATGATATATCCTAAAATTCGTATTTGTGTCACAGAATATAAACATGCCAGATTAAGCTGGTTTAATATTTTTCATTCACTCAGTAAAGATGAACATTTACCACATTCTTAGTTCAAAGCAATGATGTTCATTCATTAAGCAGCAAAATCACTTCTTTCTGCAAAAATGTACTGAGCCAGAAACAACAGAAATGTGCATTTGTATTATGATGCACATAAACTTATTGACTTTGAAAGGATTAACTTGTGGATCAATAAGGGAGAAATTCATTACACCAATCAACTCCAAGTAACTAGAACTAAACAAGGTGCATCAGTCTAAGTTAAAATGGAATTTGCTTCAGGACTGCTACAGCCTAAAACAAATCATAAAATGAAATCAGCACATTGTACCAGGAAATTTTCATAAACAATCTGATAGACTCTAATACGTTAGGCTTGCATGTATACCAGCCTCTCTGGCTGTATGAAAAATGTTGCGATCAATAGATGCTGATGAGCAATATTTAAATGAATTTCTAAATGACTATAATAAAAAATTTAGTTGACTCAACCCCTGCTGTTCTGGGCTGTAAAGTTATGAGCTCTATTTACCTGAAAGCATGTATGCCTATTAGACTTGGCAGGAGTTTCTCAACATTGCTATTAAATAGAATATCTATTTAAAATGAACCAAGCATCAAGCTATATCAAGTCTGTTACTTCAGACTGGGATAAAGCAGCATGCTAACCTCATGTACATGATGCAGAGAGCAGAAGAGAATAAATCTTCGTGGCTTTTAACCTTCTTTGTGAGTAAAAATTTTTCATAAAATGTGGCTGGCATTGAAAGAATATAAGCAAGTTGGCTTTCACAGGTACTAACTATAAAATGCCTAAATAAAAAGTGACACAAGAGAAAGCAAGACAAATTAAAAGTATAGAGAAGCATTAAACAAACACATCTTTCAAAAAGCTTCCACACCTTTCTGGAGGCCAAGAAATATCTATAGAGCTTAATGAAGAAGGGAATGAAATCCGCAAGACATTAGTCTCATACTTATCATCAACAGAAATTACATCAGGGTAGGAAAAAAAATTTTAAATCATACGAAATACTGGGTGTTACACTAAATGTTGGTGAATTGAATTTAAATAATTTTAAAAATAAATAAAAATAAAATGATATTAAATATGGCTAAAGAGAATTGTTTACAGTGAACTCAGATGAGTTAGGAGGGCTAGGATGCAAAAAAGTGATATATATTAAAGTGATTTGTAAACTCGATAGTATATGTTCACACTGAGCATGTGTCAGCTTTTTTTCCAAATAGACCAATAAACAGCAAGAGGAAACAAGAAATAAATAACTCTAAAGTTGAATTTTTTCTTTTACCTCCAGTAATAAAATATTAATTGTGAATGCTAGGAAATTGTGCAGTTTTTTTTTTGTTTTTGTAGAAAAGGGATTAACAAAATTAAAATTCCAATTGATGTTTAAAAATCATATAATTAAAATATCAAAAACTGATATCAGATCAACAATCTGTCAGTTCTGAGTCCTATATTCTGCTTTGTGATGTGAAAAATATGATAAGACTCCTTTCCAAAATGGAAAGGAACTGGTAGGTGAAGGGAGAAGCATGGCTGAGCACCACTTCTGATGGTTCACTTGATGGCTATGGAGTAGCAGTCATTTCACTGTTTTACAAGGTTTACAGGGTTGGCCAGTTGCTCCATCCATATAGGAACTGACCAGTACTGGGAGAAGGTAGGCAGGAAATAGAATCATGGAGTCATAGAGAAGAAAAAGGTCAGGGCACTTAGCAATCTGGTGTCTCTCCAAGTGGCTGTATCCCTGTGCCAGTCACAGCTGCTGTCACACAACCCTGTCCGCATTCTGGGAGCAGCTCCCTCTACTTGCTCAGCAGGCCTGCCATGTGACACGGTACCCCTTTGTTGGTAGCCTCAGGATACAGTGTCATCCATAGTTTCTTGTCCATAGCTTTGCAAAGAGCCCCCTCATTAAAATATCTTAAAATATCTTAGTACAGGTGGCTGACTGTTTCTTTCTGGGGCCCTGACTGATAATTTAACAACCTTTGTTATCAAGGACTTTATGATCCTGAGAAAGCAGGAATCATTTCTATAAAACAATGGGAAAGCAATATAAGACTTCTTTAATGAAGTACTATATGTTGCAGCAGAGATGAAAGTTTTAAGAAGAGAGGTGTGAACCAAATAGGACAGCTTTAGGGAGGACTTCTTATGCTTAAAAGTCAAGATGGATTTCAAAAGAGGGAGAAAAGATTAAAAGGATGAATTCTAACCTAGGAGAAAAGTCATTGTAAAAAGAAAAAAAGACATCTAGTCCTTGAAGATAATCATAGATTAGAAGTGAGGGCAACCATATATCCAACCTAGACTGTCCAAGACATCCTCAGTTCATAGCTATTGTCTCAGTGAAATTCATTAATAGTAATAAATTATATGGTAATGCTTTTGAATGCATTATATAGTAGAAAGTCATTTTGAATTCCTGAACAAGGAATTACTATGATGAAAGAGGTATTTTACACAGATACATTTGGCAAAGGAATGCAATATAGACTTGATAAAGAAAGGAAAGTTCAGAGAATAATGGATTTTAAAGAGAAAAATCACTTGATTAAAATGATGACACTGTGAATGAAAGGAGAAATCTTAAGAAAAAATAAAGTGTTTTCATAAAATCTATTTTTTAAGATTGTATTTATTTATTCATGAGAGAGGTAGAGACATACACAGGGGGAGAGGCAGGCTCCCCCGCCATTGATTGCAAGACTCAATCCCGGGACCCCAGGATCACACCCTGAGCCAAAGGCAAACAAAATCTTATATGTATTCAAAATACAACTAACAGTTCTTTGTAAACTCAAGTCTATGCTGAATCTCACACAAAAACAAAGTCTTAGAACCTAAAGGAGTTAAATCTTTGTGTTTACTTTTTTTTAAAGATTTATTTATTTATTCAGGATAGACACAGAGACAGACTGGGAGACAGGGAGAAGCAGGCTCCATGCCGGGAGCCTGATGCGGGACTCAATCCCAGGACTCCAGGATTGTGCCCTAGGCCAAAGGGAGGCGCCAAACCGCTGAGCCACCCAGGGATCCCCAATCTTTGTGTTTATTAAGCAAGTTAGTTTATCCTCTTGCCTTGCCAGCATTCTCTTATCCTCTCACTTGTTCTCATTCCTACCTCATTTGGTCCCTCTGACAGAGTCTCAGAGAATCCTGTCCTTCTTCAGCCTCTACTTTGCTCCAATCTCAGCATCCTTTAGATCAAGCTTGCTCTGAAAATGGTAAAATTTTTAGCTTGGTTTACTGAAGTTCTCACATCAGAAAGATGTGGTGTCTTTAGGATGCATTGTTACTACAGTGATGTGTGTACACGGCAATAAAATAATCAGAATTTATGTGTAGAAGCGTATTTTGGCTACATATTCCCCCTTCATCCCAACCCACCTTGCAGAGTTAACCTCTTCTGTTCTTGGTTTTAATTCCTCATGTGATTAAATCATTGTTTGACTTTAAATAATATGTTTATGCCATTCTTATTTTATTAATTTCCTATATAGCAACTAATAAACCCCTACTACGAAATATAAGGATTGAACATACTTGTAACTCTTCCTCACCTTATCCTCATCTTATCCTGAAATGTTTTGTAGACAAATTACTAGCTTTATTTTTTTTATTAGGTAACTTGGTAAGTTTAATAAAGCATGTACCCTTTTTTTAAATTCCAGTGTCATTTGACTCCTTGCTGTGTAAAATGAGAATGTGGACACCTGGGTGGCTCAGTCAGGTGGGCTTCTGCCTTCGGCCCAGGCTGTGATCCCGTGGTCCTGCAATCAAGCCCCACATCAGGCTCTCTGTTCAGAAGGGAGCCTGCTTCTCCCTCTCCCTCTACCTGCTACTCCTCCAGCTTGTGCGTTCGTGCTCTCTCTATATATATCAAATAAATAAATAAGTAAAATCTTTAAAAAATAAATAAATAAAATAAGATAAAATAAAATAAGGATGTTAGTATCTTCCTTCCCCACATTTTCCCTTTATTTCCTCCTTCTGAAAATTATACTTTTAGTTTCGACTTTAACATTGCCCATGTTGTTCGTACTTAAACGAAATTTTAAACCATGACAGACTTTGATCATGCTTTGACTGTAGTTTGATTATAAAATTCTAAAACCAATAAACTATATTTAACATTAGCTTTCTCACTATAAGGCCACATGGTATGTGAACATTGTATTTTCTTCTTATGTGAAATATCAGGCTTCTTGGCACCTTGAAGGAGATGCTTCTAACGTCAATGACAAATTTTCTTTCTTGCACTCCTCCAAGTGATTAAAATCATTTCACATTTAGTTTATTTTGAACCACAAATTTATTTCAGGGGTAGAATGTTTTACTGTGATTTATTATTTTTCTCATGCAAAAATTAAATGTTTTTAGCATATTCTCTAGATTACTCACATTTCATCCACCATTTCTTACATGGCAACCCATATTTCCCTGAATACAGCCCTCCTCTAGCATGTATATATTTGCCATTAAAAACTCAGGAAATTACAGCATAAAACTTTGACTTCGGTCAATTCCATCATGTTTCTCTGCCTAAACCACTATCTCCCTTTTCAATTCCTACACATGTAGGGAATACTATAAACATGATGATTAAGGGTGATTTAAAAGATATAGTCCCACTTGCAGTTATGATAGAGCAGCTTATAGTCAACCAACTAAATCTCCTGCCAACAAAACCCATAATGGTATGGAAATACTGAAATTACAGCTGGTCACAGACACTGGAGATCAACCAGGGCTTCCAGAATTTTAGCATCCAAGACCTTGTCTGTTGACATTCCAATAATATGATGGGAGCCATAAAACAATGAAGATCTTTAACATGCTGAAAGATGTTAAAATCTTATACACCATGAAAAGTATCCATCAACAATGAAAATTAAGACATTTTCTGACAAAAGTGAGAGAATTTTTCATTAGCAAACACCAAAAGACAAGTAACTGGACCTAATTTAAATGCAATCTATAACTACTGAATACATATTCATCCCAAATCATGAACATTTACCAAAATTGACTGTGTGCTGCACCAGAAAGCATGACTCAACACATTTTAAAGTATTAGTATCACTCAGAGAAATTGCCTTTAATTTTAAAAAGACATATTTTAAAAACCAGGAAGCTTTCCAAATATTTGGAAATAAAGAAACACACTTCCAAAAAATCTTTGGGTCAAGAAGAAATCTTAATGGAAATTCCAAAACATTTTGAGTGCACAATAATGAAAAAACACATGACAGCAAAATTGGGGGGATGCAACTAAAATCACGCTTACAGGAAAATGCATGGCCTCAATGCACACCAGAGGGGAATAAAGGCAGACAACCGATGACATAAGTGTCCATAGCACTTGTAAACGGCAGAATGGGGATTCAAACTCTTGCAGTTTGGCTTTAGGGTATGAGCTTTTAATTTCTTCACTGCCACATTTATTTAAGTATCTCCCAAGCTAACAAGAAATCATTTTGAAACCAACAACTACTTCTAGATACCTCCTCTCTCATCTTACCTTCTCAGAAAAGTTCTTGAAACAAGTGTCTATACTTGGCTTTCTTCGATTTTTATCCCCTAGTCACTCTTTAATCCATGATTTTTTTTTTTTTTTACTGTTTGCTTGCCCTGCCGACCCCACTGAAACCGCTCTTACTGTTATCAATCTATTTGCCAAATCTCAACCTTTTTTTTATTTTTTACATACCTATTTTCAAAGAGAATATTTGTGTTATGTTTTATTTCTTAAAATTCACTTCCCTACTTACCTACTATCATAACCTCTCAGAGATATCAAAATGTTTCCTTCTTACAGAAAAGTCCAAAGGATTACCCTAAAACATATCTCCAACACATCTGTAGCTGCCTTAAGCTCTGGGGAAGTAGAATGATCACAGTACTCAAACTTAGAGCTTTATTATCCATTGACTATTACAACTTTGGTATGACTGTAATGTGAAACTGGTGAAAGGAAAATGTGATTAATGATATTTTCAATTTAACTGTGGATTAATGTTCCAAGGGAATTGGTTAAATGTTTAGGGCCAGGGAACTGGCATGTGTGAAAAATGGAAAGAGGAGTATTTATATATTAGCAAAAACCAAAAAGTTCTCTATTGGGCACAAATTGCTGGTCTGAATACCAGTGCTAGATCTGGTGGTTAACCTAAAATGGTTAACATACATATATGAGGGCTCCACAAGCAGAGATTTTATTTCAAAGTATGTGGGGTAGAAGAAAGATTGTACTTTTTTAAATCTTTCCAAATAATTATGACTTGCTATATATTTTAAAGTAAACAGATTACAGTAACATTTCCCAGACCACTGGAAGTTATTGCCAAGTACTATTTTTTTAAAAAGTATTGTTATCTTGTTAAAAAATAGTATTTTTAATGTTAACTATTTTTATAGTAGGCTTTACTTCCCTCCCCTAACAATTAAAGATTAAAATCACTTTTTTTATTGGAAAAGGTTTTGAATTTGAAAAGTTTAGATATTACTTTCTATAACACTTCAAAGATTGTGGAAATGTGTTCATTTTTATTAGAACCTTCAATTTGTCCATGTCACAGATAAGACCTTTTGCCCCCATTATATTTTCAAAAAAATATATATTTTCAAAGAAGAAAATAGTAGCAATCTAGATGTTATTACTTCTGAGAGAAATTACAAGAATACCATGAAATATACATTAAGAAACTGAAAATCCACTAGTCATGTTTTGAAATTTTAAAAAATATTTTGTTCATTTTTCAAAAGTTTATCTCAGCAAGACTTATAATCTAATTAAGAGACTTTATTTCAGAAGCAATTTAATAAAAGATTACTATGCAATGATTAAAATTTGTGTGGTCACAAATTGTTGCATATTTATATATTAAGTCAGAGGTGTATAAAACTTAAGCAGCAAATGTCACTCTCTTACTAGCAATTTATTATCTAGAAATATATATAAAGATTTATTGAATTCTACAAACCTAAATATCATCTTTAAATTATGAAGCACAATGTTTGCTCTTTTAAAATAAGTAGTATTCCTAACACTGAATGTACTAATTTAGACAAACATAAAACTTGATGAGTTGATATGCCTTCAATGATCATGACTGTAACAGGTAACTTCATATGCACAATATCAACATTTGGAAGGATGCTCAGATATAATGTATAATCAATAAGAAAAGAAGTTTAGGTTATTAGAGGATTGTAGTATTAAGTTAGAAGACTGTGAATATACACTATATACGTGATATTGATACAGTTCAACATTGCTTTGTTCTTCCCATTAAATAGTTACTATTCAGTTTTAGTTCCCCCAAGACTGAGTAGATGAGAGGAGGAATGCAAGCTTTTTGGCATTGAATCCCAGGAAGCACAGTGAAAAAGTGAGGGAATGAGAGACGGAAGGGAAGAAATCCAATGAGGGGTGTGTTGAAGAACAGTTACCATGGAAACCAAGCCGCAGTGTACCCTCAGAGACAATGTAGAACACGCCACAGAATTGTGCCACCGAAGGGAGAACATGAGATATTTATCCATGAACTGCTATTCACTTCTACCTCCCCGGGCTTCCAACCTACCCAATGCCAAGGCTGGGTATGTTTCTTAGGTAAAAAAAATGCCTTTAGGTAGAAAGATTCCGGAAGACTTAGGAATGTTTAAAAATTGTCTGTAGGTGACTTGGTGGCTGGATACAGATTTGAGCAGGGAAATACCAGTGACAGCCCCAGTCATCATTTTCTTGGTACTATGGTCCATCTCAGCTGGGCAACCAGTAGCCCATCTTCTTTAAGGCCTCTACTTCCCTTATGATGTGATTCATATCCTCTTTTTCTCATTCCCCAGTGTACTCAAAGGGCTAAGAAAATTATTTAGGCATTCTAACATGCATTGTTTTTATCTGAGATTCTCTTGTTAATTCTAAGTGGTTTTATGCTCATGTTTAACTATTATTCACTACAAGGTATATAGCAAATGAGAAAATATGAGTGTACGTATTAATATAAGAGTGTCAAAGTCAGAAATAATCATCTCTATCTTACCTAAACTTCCCTAGCCAATCCTTGGGAATCTTTCTGCAAACACACAGTCACTGTGTTGGAATCTACCTTCAAGAACTTATTCTTTTACCTGCCTTAGCCCAGATCCTTCATTTTATCCACATGTATCTGTCAACCAATACCCAGGTCTTCAGCATGTAACTGGTGTGAAGGTTGATCATTAGTATTGGTACTCTGGTATTTCAGAGTACTGTCCTCTACTTACTGGTTCCTATCAGACTTCTCTACCTCTTGGAATTCAGACTTTTATCGTCTTGACCACAACTGTCACTGTGACTTTCATCTCTCACTTATCTACCTGGACTTTTAGCCTCCTGATTCTCCCTAACCTTGGTAATTATATGATCCTCAACTCTTACTTTGCCTATCTAGTATCCATTTTCTGAAAAGTATTCCAACACATTGGCTAGTGCTGATTTCCACGTCTTAATCATGGCCTCATTTGCAGCCATGGAACTATTATCTTTTAATTCAATCAACAAGTATTTGTTGAGTACTTATTATGTACCATACTGGTGATGGAGTTGAGGAGCAACAGTGAATAACAGACCAACTGCTAGCTCTCTCAATATCACAGGACGAATGGCCAGAGCAAATACCCTGTTAAAACATGTTTACAACAAACACCTAGCTTGAATCATAGCTTTGGTTAAAACTATTTCCTGAAGCAAATGGTGGGTATTTGTCATTTCTAATAGCTGAGTAATATTCCATTGTATACATAAACCACATCTTCTTTATCCATTCATCTTTCGTTGGACACCGAGGCTCCTTCCACAGTTTGGCTATCGTGGCCATTGCTGCTATAAACATCGGGGTGCAGGTGTCCCGGCGTTTCATTGCATTTGTATCTTTGGGGTAAATCCCCAACAGTGCAATTGCTGGGTCGTAGGGCAGGTATATTTTTAACTGTTTGAGGAACTTCCACACAGTTTTCCAGAGTATTATGCTGAGTGAAGTAAGCCAGTCGGAGAAGGACAAACATTATATGTTCTCATTCATTTGGGGAATATAAATAATAGTGAAAGGGAATATAAGGGAAGGGGGAAGAAATGTGTGGGAAATATCAGAAAGGGAGACAGAACGTAAAGACTGCTAACTCTGGGAAATGAACTAGGGGTGGTGGAAGGGGAGGAGGGCGGGGGGTGGGAGTGAATGGGTGACAGGCACTGGGGGTTATTCTGTATGTTAGTAAATTGAACACCAATAAAAAATAAATTAAAAAAAAAACTATTTCCTGAGAACCACACAAAAAAAATGGCCACAACTAGGCAACAAATATACACCGCTTAACACTGGGTAAAACAATTAGAAAATAATATGCAAGACTTGAAATGCAAGCTTTCTGTACCTAGAGTCTAAAAATATTTAATTTTCAGATTATTCCAAAAGCAGCTTTTCCAAACATCTTTTTGAAGCAAACAAAAAGAAAAATATTCGACCTATATGTGATCAACAACTTTTTAAAACCATGATTAAATGCCTTACATTGTGTCCAGCTGTTTTTTAAGTCAGAAATGGGGTGATTTATTTGTTCATCCATTTGCTCATTCAAAATGTATATTTTGAATGTCTGTTACATATCAGAACAGAATATAGATCCTTCCAAGTACAAGGATCCAGATTAAATAAGTAAGCAAATAATGTGTAATGATATATATGAAGTAACCTGTGTGCACTGATACAGAAAAAAGGGTTGGGGTAGAGGGAAGTTATTTAGATAAAATGAACAGAGAATGCCTCCCTGAATCATTGAACATCAAGAGTGAGACTTTTTTAGCTACTCAAAATTCAAACATAAGTATAGTGTGTGTGAAATATTCTCATATGCCTTAATACCAATTATAATACATCTGCCCTTTATTTCTCACTGTCTCTCACAAAATTCACCTTTGTTCAGAAAATGTGACTAAAATTCTCAAAGTTAAAAACAAGAGAAAGTTTGAATGGGTGTGAAACCAGGACTTAGAATATAATCGCTCTTTCAACATTAATTATACTGTACATTTTGAGAAGCTATAATCAGGAATTGAAAGCTGCTTTTTGTCTTAGGTTCAAAATCATGAAGCAACAATTTCACACAGTGAATGCATCTTTGTAAGAAATTCTGAAACAGAAAACAATGACCTGGTAACGATTTCCTACAGGAAAATTAGTCCAGACAAGAACTACTGCCTATCTTCTCTTTTTGGGTTTATTTTGTTGATACTTTTCTGGGGGGCATGGCAGGTTAGAGGACACATAGAGGAAAGTGCAATAATAGAAGTATTCAGCATAAATAAATTTTAAAGGAACTTTCAAGAAATCAAATATGGCAGTTTTACACAATGGACTTAAAGTGGAAGAACAAACAAGAATTGTTGGCCAAGACAATTTCAAAAAAATCATTGTTTTTATCCACTAAATAATAAACAATCAATTACTATCTTTCTGTAAGCCTTATTTATAGAAATAAGTGCAGATGTTGTTATTGCTTGGTATCAACATAGTATAATGGGTTTTTTTCAGTAATTCTTTTCAAGTATCATTTGGTTTCCTTTCCCTACTTCCTGGTGCTTAGTGGAAACACAGACACAAAATTCAAAGATGTTATCTTTTTCATGTTTATTTCACAGCATTCAACAAAAATATTTGATTCACAATAGAAGCTCAGTAATGAATAAATAATTGAATGAATGAATGAATGAGAATATTAAAATGTCGATCATTTAAAAAAATAATGTTGAGCACCTACTATGGGATCAACTAGCAAATATTTAACTGTAGTGACACAAATTAAGATGAAATTATCACAGAAAATTAAGTCCATAGTAAATAATTATATTTCACTTAAACAAGCTGTACAGATAGTATGCTTTTCCAACAAATGACTATTACTATTGTGTTACTTTAAGAAAATCTTCACTAACCCAATATTTCAGACAGATGTTAGTTTCAGGAAACTTCCTTTTGTTTTTCAGTATGCATTCAAAAACTAGCAAACTTAGGTAGTGTCACTGATATGATCCTCTAGTTTATTCCCAATTCTAGTAATATCTTAAATGAACAGAGATTTTATTTCTTATTCAAGGAAATAATACTTTACAAATCTTTTACCAAGAACAAATAATTCTGGTTAATTCATTCCCCTGTTTCTTTTTATTTTTTTTTATTTTTTTATTTTTTGGAAAGCCAATGGTTCTAATTGCATAACTATAAAATAAGGATCTCACTTTGCTACAAAGCCCCCATAGTGACTCTGGAAATAATCCTAAACAAAAGAGTGCAAAATGTGATGAAAAGTGGCAGCCTACTGGTAGAGAAAACATCATTTTGATGCTCAGATGGCTTTCATGTACACATACACATGTGTATACTACATACCCTGATTATTAAGAATCTTTGTTTTTAAAAAATATACATTACTAAAGTTACATATTTTAAAGCCAAGCTTTTCCTTAAATTTATAAGCCTAACTTACAAACTCATGATTGTCTAGCAGATTTTAGTGATCCATTTTAAGGAGGTATTCAATTAATATGTGTTCCTATTTACAAACTTAACCTCATTAGTCACCTAAACTGAACTCATAAACATACATTATTATACCTTAAGTACTTTAGTTCTCTGCCTGAATAAATTTTTAATAATAAATTTTCTCAGGTTTATAAGGAATTCTTTAAATTACTATAGAGTTAACCTTATATTCTCCTAAATTTTCTGATACTATTTATAATTGGTAAGATTTCAATGTGAAGTCACAACCTTAAATCAATTATTCAATGGTACATTTTAAATTGGATGTGCAAGACTGACTTGCTAGTCTAAAAGGCCAAAATCTCTTAAATATTTCAAGTAACTAAAGTACCAAATATGCTCATATTTCTCAACACTCAAAAAGCTTTCAATACTATAGGTCTGATTTTCTTGAAAATTTCTCTATTTAACTGTAAGTCTTTCCATGGTTAGAAGATGCAATATTAGGTTGGACAGTGGCCCCCAAAGATGTCAATATCCCAATCTCTGGACCTGATAAATATCACACATTTCCTACGTGGAAAAGTGACTTTGCGGGTGTAATTAAATTAAGGCTCTGAGATAGGGAGGTTATCCTGGACAATTCAGGTAGACCCACTGTAATCACAAGGGTCATTATAAGAATAAAGTAGGAAAGTCAGAGAGGGAGCAGTGATTATGGACATAGTGGCTAAGAGAGACTAGATGACTAGATCTGAACATGGAAGAGGACCATGGAAGAATGCTGGCAGCTTCTAGAATCTGGAAAAGATAAGGAAACAGATTCTCTTCTAGACTTCCAAAAGGAATCCAATCCTGCCAGCACCTTGATTTTAGCCTAGTGAAACACATTTTTCACTTCTGACCTCTAGGACTGTAAAACAATACTTTTTAATTCTAAACAACCAAGTTTACGGAAATTTGTCACAGCATTAGTAGGAAACTCATACAGATGCTTACCCACTAGAGAAACATTTGTGCTATTTCAAACAATCTGAAGACTTACCTTCCTAATTGTTGACATTGCATCTTCCCCAGAGAGTTGGGCTACTTTGCTGATTTCCTTCCTTTTATGAAAATGATGACACATACTGAATCCTTCTTATAGTTCATAAATGGACCTAAGTTATTAAAAAAAGGGGGGGGGAAGAGGTTATTTACCTCATATTCCTTAGAGTCATCACACAATGAAGTTAACCTACATATCCATACAGGTTTATAAAATCTACCAAGTTGCTGCATCAGCTGATTTTATATTGTGTTATTTCATTCATATTTAAATATCTACCACTCTAAATGTAAAGACTTTCAAATTTTATGTAATGTTATGGGTTTTTTTTTATTACCTATCTGATCAAACAACAAAATCTACAAATGATAAAATAACATCTAGTTAAATCATTCATGATTTTATCTGATTCTATGCCCACAGAATAATAAAACGTGGAGAAAGGGGCAGTACTAGGAGTTACTGAATACTTTATACTCAAAAGATATTCTGTTGAACATTTGGGCTGTTTTCAGCTTTTGGCTACTGTTGATTGAATTACTATAAATATTTGTCTACAAGCATTTGTGTAGACATAGGTTTTTGTTATTAACACCTAGGAGAAAAATTTTAGGATCACATGGTAAGAGTATGTTTAATTTTATAAGAAAAAACTGCAAACTTTTCCAAAGTCACTGTATAATTTTAACTTAACTTTATCCACTCTAGTAGACACATAATAGTATTTCATTGTGGATTTAATTTGCATCTCTCTGTTGAGTCTGATGTTAAGCATCCCTTCATATGCTTGACAATATGTGCCTTCATTAATTGTCCTTTTTAATCTTTTGCTCATTTTTAGTCAGGAGTTGTAAGAGCTTTTTGTATATTCTGGATATAAGTCTTTTGCCAGATATATATACCGCAAATATTTTCTCTGTGATTGCCTTTCCATTTTCTCAATGGTAACTTTTGAAGAGCAAGGGTTTTTAATTTTATGAAGTTCAACTTTTGAATGATTTTCTTAATAGTATTTTTTTTCCATCCTAGGAAATCTTTGGGTCATACAGGTTACAAAGATTTTCTTCTTTATTCTAGATGTTTTCTAGTTTCTTCTAGATGTTTATCTTTCTGTCCATTTCGAGCTAATTTTTGTAAGCAATATTAGGTAAGGGTCAAAGTCAAGGCCTATATGTGGTATAAGTTACCTGGAGAATATTTTTGTCACAACTCATAAATTGTACAATAGAAATCAATGCAATTTAATATAAATTATCCCTCAACAAAGTTGTTTCAAAAAATATCTTAAAGTATCTAGCAAATATTGGGAGCTGCGAGTAAAATAAAGATCAATAAAAGAACAAAAATTTCTTAAAGAAATCTTAACAATATTGTATTACATATTTGAAAGCTGCTAAGAGAGTAGATATTAAAGGTTCTCATCACAAGAAAAAAATTTTGAACTACATATGTTGGTGGATGTTAACTAAACTTATTGTGGTAACCATTTCACAAATGTACATATATCATATCATAATATACATCTAAAACTAACACAACAAAACATGTCAATTATATCTCAATAAAAAAGAAAAATACAATAGTAAAAAATAGAAATGTACACACACACAAAAAAAATCAACATGCACATTTGTCAAAAGACATACTGGCCTAAACTCCAAAGTATTTTGGTTAATTGGTATTTTTCTTATGGAATATATTGCATAAAGTAAGTAATACAGAAGAACCATAATTGATTTTTTATTATCTACTTTGTAATTTATGCATTCTAATTTTTATTTTACTCATCATCCACCACATTTCTACATCATCTCCCAACTGTCAATCAGTTATACATCTTAGGGAATAATAGCATACCGTTAGCATAAGTAAAACATTAATAAAATATGCATTCCAGTGCCTCAATAATATATTTGGGAATTATTTGCTAATCTTTTATTATTACATATAACTGGGAATTTATTTTCCCTGACTACAGTCAACTCTTAAACACCTCAGGATGTTAGGAGCATCAATCGCAACAAAGTAAAAAATCCATGTATAAATTTTGACTCCCCCAAAACTTAACTACTAATAGCCTACTGTTGACCAAAAGCTGTATTGATAACATAAATAGTCAATTAACACATATTTGTATGTTGTATACATTATATAGTATATTCTTACAATAAAGTAAGCCAAAGAAGAGAAAATGTTATTAAGGAAAACATAAGGAAGAAAAAATGCATTTATAGTACTATATTTATTTTTTTAAATACTCATATATAAATGGACTTGCTCAGCTCAAACCCATGTTATTCCAAGGTCAATCATAATGTTATATTCTCCATCTTATTAATACTATTATATTTTAGTAATGAACAATGGCTATACATTTCAGTTTTTATGTCTCATTTGGATATATTATATTATCTAATCATTTCCCATCATTTTGAAATACATTAAAATACAGAAAGCTATAAAAGACAATATAAAAAGTATTTCTCTGGTTCCTACCAAAAAAGAACAAACTATTGTTCAATAAATATTTAAAAAATAATTTAAAAAATAATAATAATAAAAAATTATTGTTCAATAATTTGTTCAATAAATTGTTCCACCATTTATTTCATCCATGCTTCAGATAAAATAAGTAAACTTTCACATAAGTTTACTTATTTCACATTATTACTTATTTCACATTATTCCAGGATAATTTTCTTCTCTCTCACCTACCACAGAAGAAATCATTATTATGTAACTGGTGTTAATCCAGCCTATCCATGTTTTCAGAGAGAGAGAGAAAGGTAACACACACACACAGACAATTCACTCACTCATTCAAGAGTTGTGGTAATATTTTGTGCGTATTTTTTAACTTCTGTAAATAGGATCCTACTCTATATGACACTCACAAAGTCACTTTTTTCACTTAAAACATTTTATAGAATTACTAAAGTTGTTAAAGGTAGAGCTAGCTCATTTATTTTTAACTGTTATATAATAGTCCATTGTGTGAATATATCATAATTTATTTTTCCATTTCACCACTAATGGACATATATACTGCTATTATAAAATAACATTGAAATGAGCAACTTTTATACTTCTTGTGCACATACATGGGAAGAATTTTCTTATAGATAGCACTAATAGTGACTTTCCACAATGATGGCAATGCCTTGTGCTATGGCTACAGAGCACTGGAAATGTGTCTGATGTGACTAGGGAACTGAATTTTTCACTTTATTTAATTCTAATTAATTTAAATGTAAATTTACATAGCTACATGTGACTTAAGGCATCTTATTGGACAATATAGGTCTAGTGCATAGACTCAGAAGTGGAATCACTAGGCCCTATGGTATATCCATTTACAAAAATTTGCTTTTTGCCCTCTAAAGTGATTACACCAATTTACACTTCTATCAACAGGGTTATTACTTCCCCACATCCTGGTCAATATTTGTACTTAGACATTTCCTTTTATGCCAATCTAAAAAATTAAAAGTTATATCTCATTTTTGCTTTAATTTACATTAACCCAATTAATAGTGTAGATGGAAATGTCGCATAATTTTTATTGACCATTTGGGTTTTTTCCTCTCTGAATTGTCTGCATATCTGCATCCTTTCTCCAATAGGTAATATAGGTAATATTTTTTTTCCTTATTAATCTGTAAAAGCCTTTCTAATTCTTATTCATTCCTATTCCCTCCTTGACAACTCTGTCCAAAGAAATCTCATGGACTTAAAGAAATTTTCATCACTCTTGAACCACTTTTTATTCAGCATAGAACTGAGTATATACTAATGCTGACAAGTATCCCAATCTCACAGAACATCCAACATGAAGATTTGGCACCTTATCTTCCAATGTGGAATATACAGTATCTGTTCTGTTCTTGGTCGTGGGGTCTCAGAGAACTAACGAAACAGAAAAAGTTCCAATTTTATATATTATTTGCATTTCCATGGACATTTGACATTTACACTTCCATGGACATGCTCTTTAGATCTGCTTTCAGATGAGTGTATTTATAGGATATTTCTCAGAAATGCTGGATAAATTTGGGAATTCAACATATTAATAAGCAAAACTTCATAGATCTATAAATAAGAAATACATAAATAAAAATATATACAATGACATTTTGAATAATATCATTGCACTTAATCTATTTGATATCACAATCTCACTGGGATGGTCTTTTGGCCTCATAAAGAACAACGACAACAGCATGCACAAATTCTTATCTTCAGAAATATAATGCAAACCAAACTGCAGGAGCAACAATATGCTCCTTTACAATCAGTTACACAGAGAAATGTGTATCAGAGCAGTAACTTCAACAACCATATGTTACATTATGGGAAATTTTATTATTCAGAAATACATTTTCCATTTTGGGGGGAGGAAGTCACAATAGGAATTTCAATTTATAGCCACTGAAGATCACTCCTATATGGAATCAATGTCCAAAAAAGTGAAGTAATGACTGAGAATATGTAGGAGATAAGATAGGCAGGCCTATAGCAATTGGGGAAGGAATTCAATTTTTCCAACAAATCTTTGGGAGACAAAGCTGAATAAAATGTAGTGCTCTTCAGTAGTGACTGAGGATAAGGCCTGAGCTCATGGGACTGGCACAGGCACAATCAGGACTATCAAACTATGGATGCCAGGGGAAATTTCTCAAAAACAAGTTATCCAAAACATTTTCTAACCTCAAGATCCAGGGCTTTCTGGATCTCTGTGGACATGAGAGTCTAGAGAATGGGATCTAACAGGCAGGATATAGGAGGTAGAAAGCAAAGGTTCTGCTTTATCAAATTAGACAGGTATTTTATTTAATTTTATTATTTTTGACAGGTATTTTAAACTTCAAATGAAGTATCAAAGATGTTTTAAGCCCCTAGATGTATTTTTTTAATTTCAAGTAGCAAGTGAATTTATGAAATGTTCTTTGAATTTAGAGAAAAGAGAAATTCCACAAACTTTTTAGCTTTGGGAATTTTTTTTTAAAATCCATTCCTTTTGACTAGTGTGCAAAACTGATTTATTATATTCAGGTGAAAATACATTAAGCCCCTCCCATCCAGAGTCACCAAAACATTATTTTTTTTTTCAATTATCTCCATTACTTAAATACAAATTTTTCTAGCTTGGTGCCCTTCCAAAAAATGCCAAAGGACTTGCTTTTCTGGTCTTGTCCAAGGATTTTGTAATTGAGTCTCCTGGTATCAAACCCACCCATCCACCTCCTCCCAACCCCCCCCACCCCAACGCCTCACCATTGTAAATATCAGCAACCCTGCAGCTGACTAAAAATTACCAAACATCAATTTGTGGCCAACTGCCTACTTAGCGGACAGCATCCCAAGTGATGGGGAAAAAAAAGAAACATTATATTTAGTTGATTCAATAGTATCAACTCCTTGCTCACAATAAATCAATTCTATAATTTCCTTCTCATCCTCTAAATAGTTCTATGCTCTCCTGATTCTACAAGATACTTTCATAAAATATTTTTAAACCCCATTTAAGTTTCTTTGCCATCACATAAAGATGAAATGGAAAGAGTAAAACTTCTCAGCTTCTAGACAAACCCAACCACTACCACTACGTTGTTATCTTTAATAAGATATGCATTTTAAATCATTCTGTTTTTCCTTCCAAATTCCCCTCATCTGGGACAACTATTATTGACAATTTATTTTATATCCTTCTTGATATTTCAGTATATTTAAATATTTTAAACCTATGTAATCATATTACACATAACTCTTCTGTGACTTTTTTTACTCAATATACATCAGGCAGTTTTTCAATTCAGGACATCTAAATAGGTTTAGCATATTTGTTCAGCAGTTGCATATTTCACTTCTTTTCCTAACAGCCACTTAAAGCTGTATCTAGGAGGGTATAAGAAAAGAAAAAAAAATAATAAATAAATGGGAGCACCTGGGTGGCTCAGGTGGTTAAGTGTCTGCCTTTGGCTCAGGTCATGATCCCAGGGTCCTGGGATCAAGCCCCCCCACCCAGCTCCCTGCTCAGCGGAGACTCTGCTTCTCCCTCTGTCCCTTCCTCTGGTTGTGCACTCGCTCTCTCTTGCTCTCTCTCTGTCTCTCAAATAAATAAAATATTTAAAAAAATAGAAAAGAAAAAATGTTCACAGGCCCTAATCTGCATAAAAATTATACATGCATGCAGGTAATAAAAAGCATATATATGTACACTCTGCTGCTGTCAGCTAACAATGTAGTATTTCAGGTGGACACTCAGGATCTACAGAATGCCCAAAGGATATACATTACTAAATAGAGAGATGAAGTGCTGAACTGGATATGGCCTTCCTCTTATTCAAAGGATGCAATGTTTTGTCTGCCAAGAATCTGACATTTTGCTTAAGGGTAAAATGAGAAAATATTTAAGTAGGCATTAAAGGAAAGCAAAGAAACTTGAGTAATAGCAAAATACCAGCAAGAGGACCACACAAATTAGTCCTAGGCCTCTAGGCAAAGGTCAGAGATTATAGAATAGGCCCATCAGAAATCATGGTTTTAAAAAACACAGACAGAAGTACAACACACAAGGGAAGCTTTTAGTCCAGGACTACTCACAAACTGTTTGTAGAAGAGATTGACAAAAAATTATCAGGTGGGAAAAATATCTGAGCAGATGATAGATCCTTTTGTGGCTGCCTCTAATGCCGAAGTACAGGCATATCAATAATTCAGCCTCTCACGCTGTCTAAAAACGTAAAGCAGAGTTGGTACAATTTAGTAAATGCCATCCATCCACAAAGCCCATACCAAGCCAATTTCCAACAGCCAATATTTTCCATCTTATTTTCTCTATAATATTTAGCTTTTTGCTTTAATTACACTTGATATTTGTAAAGAGAAAGCTGGCGTTGTAATAATTGGATAGCTTTTTTATCTATGTTGGCAGAAACAGAACTTTCTCTTATATTTGAAGAGCAATACAAAAGCAAAACTTCCTTTTCTCACCAACTCAATGCCAAAACTATCCTCTGAGTCACACCGTTTCTTTAAATCATGTTGTTCTGAAAGTTGAGATGTGTTATCTTAAACCTGCTGCCAGGATCCTCCTGTTCCTCAGTACCAAAAAACTCCCAGTGTCAGTTCATGCTTCTCCAAGACATTCTCTTTTTCTCCTTTCTTTTCTCCTCTACTTCCTTCTGATAGGCCCACTTTTTTCTTTCCTTCCTTCTATCCTTCTCTTCCTCCTCTCTCTCTTTCTGTCTCTCTCCCTTTATCTCTCTCATTCTTGATCCAAGACAGCAAAGGAAACACAACCTTTTAAAATTATAGATCCAAAATTATAGAACCAAAAGAAATACTGCAAAGTAATTCTCCTCCTACCCATTTTTTTTTCTGGAAAATAATTCTAGACTGACTCAGTGCAATTGTTTCAGCTTTAAGGGAAAAAATTAATCTCCTAAAAGGAAAAAAAAATGTTTGTGTTGAATTAAAATTTAAATATTTATAAAAGATTTTCAACTGGACATGAAGTTTTATTTATTTATTTATTTATTTATTTATTTATAGTTTTATTTATTAATACTAATCAAATAGAAATGTATATTCTTAAATTTTCGCATCATTAAGTACTTAAAATTGCATTGTGAAATCTTGGAAAGGTACACTGTTTGATACATACTAAAGGCATAATGAGTTGACTGGACAGTATTCAAATATGTATCTGTTAAGGGTTGTTACAAAGCAGGTTTCCTAAGTTCTCATTATCTTAAGTTATTCTTAGCATTTTTCAAGTACCAGCAACAATCCTTAAATTTTTAAAATTCATTTTGCAAGCAAAATAGATAATGCTACCAGTACACAGCTACCAAACTTTCCATTTATGTACTCAAAATACCTGTTTTGAAAGGACAATTACCTGTTTTCAGTCACAACTTAGGTGTAAATCTCTAAAATTTTAGCTGACAGGTTTTACTATGTAATAAAACATGTCAAATTCAAACTGACAAGTGGATTTCATTTTTGGAGGGCTTTTCCTCACACCTTTTTCCATTAGAATACAAGTACTACTTAGCCATATGATTTTCTGCAAAACTTAACCAAAAATGTAAAACATAATGCATGTCTCAACATCTTCGCACTTACATGGAAGGCTCTGGGGGGAGGGGAAGCCTTGCTAAATTCAGAAAAGTGTACTGTCTGTAAATGAAGAGGCTGCCAGCTTTCATCTGTTGTCTTTCTTTAGGTGCTTGAATGGCTGCCTTCTAAACCTCCACTGAGGCCAGCTACCCCATGTCTGGTTGCATCTCTGAAATTCTTCAATTACTCAGTTTGCGGGTTTAGAATATCGCATTGTCCAGCCACACTTATTCAAAACATCTGATCTGGACACAGAGAGATGTCAGCCGGTGGTCTTAACCACTGAGTTTGCAGCTTGTCTTTTAATGGAGATCTAGAGAGATGTAGAGTGCAATCATCCCATTAAGTATGCGCATGGACCATTTGTTTAATCAAACTGGAAATCATAAGATAATGAATTATGTTAATTTGTTTTAAGTCACAATTGATACTGGAAATAAATACTAAATGGCAAGTTATATAAACAGTAAAGTGTTCTTATTGTGGATATTTGCTCCAGTTTGGTGAGTGGTGAGACAGTAAGATAAAGTTCACTGAAAATGTGTATGTGTGTGTGTGTGTGTAAAATTAATCTATTCCATCACTCCAGTCATTAGCATAGGTATTAAACAATAAGAATTAGTACTCTTACAACAAAACTTCTTAATTTTGTGCCATAATTCTTAGATAAAAAGAAAAAGGGATAAGCCTATATTTGCATACAAACTTTTAATTATTTAAAATTTTAACCTAACAATAGATATTTACAGTCTTAACTGTTCATACGATTGCCTCAACATTAAATAGAAAATGATATTTATTTATTACCAAATGTCTTATAACAAAAGAAAAGCTTTGCTGTTATTAAAAGTGGACCACTAGTGCCCCCTTCTGATACAAAAAATGAAGAACAATTTTTCCCTTAGACTTGAAAAGACACTCTATGCTAATCCTCTAAACAGCTGTTTCAAGTCAGATTTATGCCAATTCTTTTCTGATTTAATAATAAATCCCTCATTTATCTCCTAAAATGTTGAATATTCTGATGTTTTACTATTGTGAGTTATCTTCCTAGGAAACATTACAAAGTCAGGGAATCCTGTTAATTCTTCAACATAATCAAACGCCTCTATGCAAATTGAGCTTTAAAATTAATTCTGAAAAAAATCTTTTAAAAAATATTTGATGTTTTATCCTCATTGGTTTTATATTTGATCGTGTGAAAGCTAATAAACCTGAATCTATACCTGCCTTAATCACATTAAATGTCATGTTACCTCGCTTTTCACCAAATTCAAGCTGATACTCACAGACACACTCATTCATTACATTCCTCTCTGACATACCATAAAGGGCAAAAGGCAGCATGATAGATTAAAAAGATATTGTGGTACAATATTAATTACAGTATCAGCACCTCTTTCTAGCTCAGACTGCATATAAATGTCTATTTTCATTTTTACATTCAGAATATACTTTGAGGGAGAATGGATTTATTGAATAGACATAGTAAATGGCAACTCTGGTCGGATATTCTAATGACACCAAGTATGAGCATACTAAAAAATTTGGAATCTTTGTCTTTAACCCAATTTAGTGTTTGTGCAATTATTTTTAGATTATGAGATTGGGAGATAATATACAAATCATAATGTGACTAGATACAGTAAAACAGAAACATTTAAAAATTCTTCTTCGTGAAACTAAAATTCCAAACATCATTTTTTAAGGATTTGTTCTAAAAGGATAACAAAATAATATTTTTAACATGTGAAATATTAAAATAAATCATACTGTATTCTTAAATACAAATAGTTTTCTGCATGTTGGGCATATTGCAGTAAACTAGTACAAACTTCCATTAGTTAAAATAGCCCACAAAATAACAGTAACTTGTAATACCATTTAACTGTGTCAAAATAAAAATATTCAATATTTATAATCAATTTTATCAAAATATGAATTTATATTCAAGGTCAACCTCAGATAAAATTATCTCAAGCAAAAACATCATGCTGAAACTTTAAGGGACTTGCTAAATAAATATTCCAGTTACCTGACTTGACACAAATCATATGTTACTCCTCAAGTAACCTTATTTCATGAGGTTATTACCCATGTCTCATTTCATAATAATTTTGCTTTCTGGAAAATATAAGGACTTTGTGGGGTTTTTTTCACTCCTTCCTACTGTCCACATTGCGGTGTGTTTCTTTTTCACTGACAGAGTTCAAGTTTCACACGTGGAAAATGACAACCACTTTGATTTGGTGATACAAAACATCTGAATCCATCAGGAATAACTGGGTCTAGGGACATGTTTTCAGTGCTGTGTCTCAAACTGAGAAGCCCGTCTCTGTGAAACTACGAAAGACCCAGGAAGTAGCATCAAGGGGATAATTTCTGAATGGTGTGTTTTTACTTATCAAATTAGTGACTCTCCTGTAGCTCATCCTTTTGGCCAGGAAGAACAGTAGGGTGAGGATTGCTGACTCTGCTAGTCATTCTCCTTCCCTGGGAATCTGACAGAAATCACTTATTGCTACTAAAAATCTGTGATGTGATCCAGATGTTTCCATTCCACTTTTTCCCTTCAGATCTTCAAAAATATACAAAGAAATCTCTCCATATTCAGAATAATAAATCAAATGAGAAAGCAATTTAAATTATAATCCTATTTTTAAGAAGCAATAATGATTGCATCCTATCACAGAAAAACTAAAATGTATTTGATTTCTAGCTTTAACTCTTTGACTGCATTTAATTATAGCCCTCATTTTATTATCACTACCAACAGCCATATGTGGGGCACCTTTGAATGCATTCTGACACTCGGAGGCCAATTCTCTCTGAATGCAAACTACACAAGTACAGCTGCAGAGTGCTGCTGCTGGTGTGCGGACACTGTAGACACGCAATTGTTGCTAAGTTGCATTGCATTAATGAATATCTACCTCAAAAAAACGGGCAGGCATGCAGGCTTTAAGGCAAATCTTACATTCTATTCAGAAATCTCAAAGTTGCTAAAGACAATTCAGAAGGAAGAGAATCCCTAATATTTTAGTCATAAATGAAACAGTAATATGTACGGTTAAAATGTTGCTATTATAATCAAAAGGACTCCCAAAGAGAGAGCAAATGTGATCCATGTACATGGGAGGAAAATCATCTTTACAGAGACTGAAACGTTCAGCCCTAAATTCCAATTCTTAATTCATATATACCAGTTATCCAAATGTTTAAAATATTTGGAAAAATAACTAAGCTTTCCCATTTATGTAAATATTTATAGAATTCGTACAAATCTCCACTCTCCTAGTTTTATGATGTCTTCTCCAAGCTATATTCTATCTAAACTTGGTGGATTTGTGTAGTAAATACGAAAATCATACAATGGTATCCAAACAGGAAAAAATTGAAAGAAAAATGTGCTTCAAAAAATTAGCAAATATAGCTGTTATACCTGTTAATGATGAATTCCAACTTTAAGTAAAGATTTTTCTCCACAGTAGATCGTGGGAGTTCATGATAACTATAGGTATGATCAAGGCTTATTTCAATGCTTTGAAATGTCAAATGAGTAATTTTATTCTCTTTTATTTTTAAACTATTTGCAGAGACAACACAAATTATATAATGTTACATTTATTTTAACCTACACTTCTTCCTTCATAAGGTTACTTGTCTAAACATTTCACTAACATTGTGCAATTTTAAACTGAGAAAAAGAACAAAGTTACAAGTGTGACAATTTATCAGGAATAGATTAAGTGACAGCTGTAACTAGAATCAGAATTAGTAGATTATTTTAATAGTTCCAGGAAGAGTATAATTTACAAAAGTACATTTGAATGATGTTAGGAAGATAGC
Source organism: Canis lupus baileyi (assembly GCF_048164855.1). Lineage (NCBI taxonomy): Eukaryota > Metazoa > Chordata > Mammalia > Carnivora > Canidae > Canis > Canis lupus. The sequence continues at coordinate 18,560,662 of NC_132839.1, forward strand.
ATGAGAAATTATTTGCTTAGTACAAGATGATTTCTTTAAATTAAACTTTGATAATATTCTCTCCATTAGAATATTTTTTTAAGTATAGAGATGTGTCTTCTGATTGAACAATTCAATTCATCATTTGATTCATTGACATGAGGGAAAAGTGAGTATTTCCTAAAGATTTTACTCATGTCATAGAATCTCTTTGAAATTTATAATTTTTTAAAACTATCTTTTGATGGATTTATTGATTGCCCTTACCATAATTCTAAAGATACTGTATAAGCTTCCAAATGTTTTGATATATTAAATTGGCTGCATCTCATCTTTTTCATAACCTAATTTCTAACAAAGGATGTTGTGAAGCATAGATTCGTTATGTCCTCTTTATCAAATTTCCAAGATCTAGACATCTTTCCCTTTTTCCCTTCAAAAACTGCCTGAAATACTACTTCTCCAAGAAGTCTCAACTACTTAAGGGGCATTAATCCAAAATCTCCTTGAGTCTAATATCTCAACAGTCAATACTTATTCTACTACCAGAAATAAACAACCCACTTGACTTCAATATAAATTTATCTGTGATCCATGCTTTTTGTGAAACATCTTTCATTATTCCTACCAGTATGTTCTTTTGTAATTCTCTCCATGTGAATGTCATTTCTTTAGATTAAAAAGGAAGAAAATCTTTCATAGGAACTATTTAACCCCTGTACAGTTATGCATGATTCAGGCCCTTATTAAATGACAACAGAGATAAAAAAAAAAACATTATTATTTTCATAAATGTTCCTGAAAAGGGATAACTTTGATTTGTGAATTAGACTGAATGCTAAGACAATGTTCAATTCCAAATTACATAATTTATACGCTTCTCTTTCTAAACATTCCTCGTTGGTAAGAATAATCTGTTAGCCACTTATTATCCCATTTGACTTTTACAAATCATAGGCATTGCAAGGCTAAATGTATTTTGCAGTCAGTTTCAATACTTAGGATGAGCAAAACCATGACTTACAAGGACTATAAAGAAATTGCATGACATCCTTACCCTCACAGCGATTGATTACACTCTTTGAAAGCAAAATAATTTTTTTAATTTTTTTATTTTATTTATTTATGATAGGCACACAGTGAGAGAGAGAGAGAGAGAGGCAGAGACATAGGCAGAGGGAGAAGCAGGCTCCATGCACCGGGAGCCCGACGTGGGATTCGATCCCAGGTCTCCAGGATCGCGCCCCGGGCCAAAAGCAGGCGCCAAACCGCTGCGACACCCAGGGATCCCCTGAAAGCAAAATAATTTTAATTAAAGCACAGTCTCTAAGTTATGCTCTCATAGAGTATAGGAGATTCCTATAGTATCTTTTAAATTAAAACCATGCTTCCTTGTAATGGTCTCCAGTATAAGCCAAGAAGCTGATTCATTAGGTAAGGTCTTCAGGGATGTGAATGGCTATCGTGCCATCACATACTGAGTTTCTCTGGGCCTTGCAACATACCGCCTTCCATCCATCCTCCTAGGTGGGAACCCAATTGCTTACCCAGACACTTAGACCACGGACAAGACCATTACAAGGAAACGAGTCAGGGTAGTTGTTTTCGGAATCATTATTATAAGTGAGGCAATTTATGATTTGAGGCTCCCTTTGCAATGTGACTCCTGCACGAAACACATACTCTTGAAATTGAACTTGACTGCCCTACAGATGTTGGTATTTCCCCCATGGAGAAAGAGATGGGGCTACTTCATTGACAACAGCAATTATTTTCCTCAGAAACATAACTTCTTGTCACAAGAGATCCTTAATCTCTACATCCTAGTTTCCCAATGGTGCTTTCTGGGGACCTAGGCTGCATGTGATAGTTAAAATCACAGCTGCCCTGTGGATTCCATGGGAGACCAAGGAGTTCAAAGCCATGGGCTGAACCTTAAGAGGGAAAAGACACAGAGGGGCAAAAGGATGCCAAAGAGAGCAAGCAGGCCACATGAAGGTAGAGGGTAACCAATTCCAAGGTTTTAAGGTCAGAACAAGAGTACAACATCCTCACTCAAGGCCAGCCATGGTGGTCTGTACAATGATACAGGCATATGTCTGAGAGAGGGTAGGTTCTGTTGAGACTAACATAAGAAACCAAATGTCCCGATAAAATTTAATTGATTAATTAATTAATTAAAACTATGCATTCAGTATTATATTTTCTAGGACAAAGGTAAAAGTTAGCTTTTCCATGAACTGATCCAGATGTGTTTTCCTCAGTAGAGTCAAAGAGAAAGAAAAGTGAGTGAGTTGCATAGATTTAGCAAGAGAGAAATAGAGAAATAGTAATTACTAGGTATGTAATAGGTATACCAAATGCTGAAAATGCAAACAAATATAAAGATTTGAGCTGTGTTACATTATTGACTTTAAGAAAGAATATTATTAGAAATATCCATATTTATGATACACTTCATTCAGTCTCCAGTTTGCTTCATGTTTTTTGGCTTGCTAAAGAAAGAGAAAGAAGTCCCATAGTGTCTGCATCAACCAACCAAATCCTTTCTAATCCTGAATTGGAGACTCATAACCTACCAAAGTGGTCTACTCAAAGAACTAAATAAATAACCATGCATAAATGTGATAAATGAGCAAAAAATAAATGAATAAAAGGAAAACTGGAGATCAACCTATAAACGAAGGCATGGTCAGAGAGGAATTTATAATTGAAAAATAAAATAAAACGTGACTTGAGAATACTTATGAATATAAATCTCCATGTGACCATTGAAGCTACAATTCTATAAATGCAAATACTCTGCACACAAAGGCAGTTATCAACAGAAATTAATATTTTACCACTATCATAGTTTCACCTGGAAAGAAAGTTCTTAACTGTATCCATATCTAAGCAGCATCTCCCTAAGTGAATTTTGAATACACTCAGAAACAACATCACACAACAATTAGCCAAGTTCTTGAAGGACATTCATTCCAAGTATATCAGGGCTGGCAAAGGAATGACTGCTTTTTAACTGCAGCTCATCTCCTTGAAATGAATTGTTTTCTTGAATCCTCTGTTGTAACTTGTACAGTTGGTAGCATGCAGTTGATTGTTCCCAGCATTTACATGGATGTGTATGTGCTTGTGAGTGGCCACTATGTGTGAAGTCTAAGGGGACTGCTCCATGTTAATGAGAAACCAAGTAATTCCTCTAGCAGCATCTGGCATAAGTGTGAATCACATAATTTAAAGCTGTCTTACATGCCTGGTTTCAAATTTTAGGTCTTCTTTCTTTAAAACCACTTTAATCACTATAATATTAAAAGGAGAAAAGTGTTTTCCTTTGTGTTTCAAGTAGCAATCATAGATTGGGAAAGCCACCATCCCGTGTGCTCTGACCGTACAGAATGAACAACGCAAGCTCATATTGCTGCTTTCAGGACATTTTGAAAAGGCAGATATCCCACAGCCAGGTGCGTCATAATCTGACAGGAAGCCTCTCGTGAGCCACAGGGCTGCAATCAGTAGGCAAAGTGATAGGTCACCCCAATTCACTCTACTGCTGAACTCTTGCAATATGAAAGTCCACCTCATCAGACTCTGAGCTCTTTATTTTTCATACCATTCTTTGTAAAGATTATAATGGAGATGCTTCAGCAAAACTTTAAGAATTTGCTACCCACAGTTCTCATGAAAAAAAGAATAATAATGTGAAGTCTGTGTCAAAGGTGCTTTTATTTGAATTAAATAAAAATAATCAACAGTATATTTTAATAATGTCACTAAGGTAAACCCATATCAAACCTTCATTTTAGCAATTCTGTGATTTTTCTTTTTTTTTTTCTGTGATTTTTCAAATCTGATTCATGCATAAAAAACATTTTCAGGAAAAAATTCACAATTAACTTAAAAAAATGATTTAAATTGTCTCCCTTCTTGTGCCCCAAATATGAACAGAAATGACCCATTTTTTAATCCCTTGTTTTTGGTTAAGATATTACAGAAATATTGGGCTAAGGATAGATTTTAAAAAGCAATAAGCTGGGTATTTCAAATGCCTCTAATGTATATTACTGTACATATCCATAACAAATTGATATGAAAACTTATAACATGCCTAAGAATCAGGAGCTCTCACTTAAAAGAGTACATTATTTTATGAGAATTATGGTGTGGTATCCAGACCCAGAGAACTTTGGAAAAAATATATCTAATCTCAAACAGCAAAAATAAACCCCCCAAAACTGGTAGCAATGTGATGTATGTGGATGACTTTAGTAAATCCTATTTTTGTAGATAATGAGTTACAGAATGAAATTTTATTTTCCTAGTTAAAATGGTAAAAAAAATTAAATGGAGCTTGAAATGATCAGAGACGATTACATTAAAATCTTTTGAGGCTGAAATTTTTATGACTCAAGTTTCTTCAAGAACTTAACCCCTGAAACACTCTATTTGCAAGTGTTACCAGCTTTACTCTTAAAACAAGTCTTAATGTAGTAAGGATGGCTTTGTAAAGGCATCTTCCTTGTTTACTGAAAAGAGGATAAGAACAGAAACATGAATTTTCCTCCTAATCAGGACTCCCCCTGAAAATAATAATTAGCTGCTGAGAGGCAATACTGTCTTAGCTGTCAACAGCTCTAAAATCAGAGATTCCAGTTTGATCATCTTAATATGACATGTGAAGTCCTCTTCAGGACCTAGAACGAGTATAACATAGATACAGCACTAATATAGATAGAGCACTAGTATAGAAAGCACCACGTCATTTTATTTTCCAGAAATAATCTCAGAATAAGGAAAAGTTAGAAACACTGGGAATTTTTTCAAAATCTGTAATTAGCACTCAAAATTAAGTAATGCTAAGTTACATATAAGGATTTTATTGAAAGGTTTAATTTTTCCCAAAACAGAGCTACCAGATAATTCTCATTGTGAAACTAAAGAGAAGACCCTGCAAGGTGTCTATTTATATTTGAAACATAGAAGATATTAGTGCCTGGAGATATGGAAAAATATATTATAGGTCCAACAGAGCAACAAATGGACATAGTCAAATTGTGCAACAATCCTGATAAATCTGGGTATGCCGGGACATTCCCATTAGAAGAGGGCCAGTTCATCTAGTCAATTAGGACTTGCTCCTGGGACATGAGCTGGAACTCAGAATACTAAAACCAAGGGTTTATTTATGCTCCCTCTTTTTAAAAGAAAGAACATACTATCCAGGAGAATTCTTTTAAAATAGCAACTGCTCTTCCTCGTTTCCCTTTTTGTTTCATACTCAACAGAAAAACATATTAGCATATATATGTTCAAATCTAGTCAACTTTATTTTAAATTCTAGCAACCAAAAGTAATCCTCTAACTTGCAGTTCCCTTTTTGCCCTGGCTTCACCTTTCCCATTAGGATTTTGTTTTGTTCTGTATGAGTTTTTGGTTTTGTCTTCTAAAAGTAATCAAACTAAGCAGATACAAAACAAAGAAAAAATGTTCTCAGGCAAATAATTCCCAAGAAATAAACAATATGAATTAGCCATAGATGCTTAATGCCTTCAGCTCAAAAAATATATATGCTTCAGTAAAAATACTAAATTCCAAATATTTGACCCTACCTCTGCTGATTGTATTTCGTAAATATATGCAGTTACAATTAATACATGAAATTATAAATATATAAAATTACAAATAGCAGATACAAAGTACTCATTTTAAATGGTTTAAAGAATATATTGAAAATATTAGTGTGCACTTAGAATGCCCAAAATTTAGGAAAACAAGCTACAGCAAAGAAACTATTTTCCTCCTCAAAGTACAGTTCTACAATCATAGGTGAATACTTTGTTTTACAAAAAAAATATTTTACCTTTTTAGAGGAGTCGAAAGCCAAAGAAAAAAACATTTTCTTTGCAATAATGAATGTGATTCTTGCTGTTTTAAATAGTAAAGCCAAAGAATTATTTTTAAGAACTTTGAAACCAATCTTTTTTTGCAATAACCTCAAATAAAAATCATGTCATCATTTCTACAACAATTATCCCTATTTTATTTGGGTAAATTTTTTTCATGAAAGCAGGTTCAAAAATATATATTCATCTATAATATTCTTATAAGGTCTCGTGATTTTGAAATGTGGCATATTATTCAGCTTTGGGTCTTTGATGTGTGTTTTCCACTCAATCCATGCTCCAACAATTCTGTCATACAGAGAACTGAAAATTAAGTTATTCTCACCAGCAATACTCCCCCACAAAGAATCTATCAAACCATAGATATAAACCTCAGAACAATTCCTGCCAGGTTTCTCATGCAAATGCTGCAGAAAAACTTACAAGAGCACTTTAAGATATTGAGAACCCTTCAATACAACCCAGTATAATAACTTTTACTTGCTAATTTCTATGGGTCAGTTGCAAAGGAATAGACCTGTCAATCAGTTTCAGATGTAGCAGAATTTGTCTGTCTACAAACAGGGATACTTTGTCGTTGCCATAGAGACTAATCCTCCACTTTCCTTCTGTTGACACAGCTAGTCACAGTCTAAACTACCCGATCACACTTTTAATAGGCAGCCGACCGGAGTACCATAAAATGCTCAAATCAAGTTTGCAACACTTGAGGCACACACTGTTGCTTTTTAAAAAAAAATATTATAATTTAAACCTTGTCATATATTGAGAGTCCGATTTGTTCCTTTACCTATCCACAGTATAGAGAAATAGTTAACCGTTGCTATGTTAAATGACGAATTAAATACTATTTTCCAACAAAATGCACCAGAAACCAATATGAACAGAATATAGCTCATAAGGGTTAGAATGCCCATTATTCTATCCTCACAGCTTCATAAGTAGGATAGATTTCTTTGTTCTTCCATACTGTCCTTCAAATATATATTCATGGTATCTCGCTGTCCAACAATCTTAGACATTAAAATGAAGGACCAGAGTCTTTGAAATTATCAAGAATATGATCACATTTTAAAATTCAAAATTGACCAATGTGTCAATTTTATTCCATTTATCAGATTTATATAAAACTATGACCATAGTGTATGCTCTCTTTTCAACTAATCTGACAACATTCGTTAGTCAATTTTATTAATACCAAATATTATTTTATCTAAGTTAAAGGTTTTATTTTCAGACGCTGTAAACAGTTAATCCTTAGGTAGTAGCTTGATTCCTAAATCACTAGTCCAAGTCTCTATAATATCTTCCCTGGCAATTTTAACAGGTTGCTTATAACTTTGTTTCCTGTGAAGATTTCATTTCTTTGAAAGTTGTTACATTATCAAGTTCCACTCAAGATTTCCAAAGGTTATTGAACTACAACAGCATGCCCTTTCAACATATTTAATGAAAAGTTTGTAGTGACTCCTTCAATTAAGAAGGAAAATTGATGTGTATCATTAATTACGTCAGTAGAAATCATAAATCATCACTGAGTGCTGCAATTAATTATTTTTAAATCATGTGAAGAAAAATGACAGACACAAGATAAATCCATAGGCTCTTCAGATGAGAGGGATGTGGGAGGAAAAATATGAGGAAGAAAGGATACTACAAATTAAAAGCAATTCATAAATAAATAGCCACCTTATTTTTTTCTATAGATCAGTATGAAAAATGATATTGGGAGTACTTGAAACATGAACATTATATGTCTTTGTTAGTCCCGTAACACTTGAGTTTCAAGAGTTGATTATTTATCCATTTTATTAATTCACATCACACTGGTACAAAGTGAAATAAAAATTCTCAGTCCAGATGCAATTTTTTTTTAGAATAACAGTGAGAAATGGTTAAGCATGTGTTTCATTTAGATTGAATAAATACTTTTTTTCAGCAATTTTTGTCCTTAGATATTTAATTCAAAAACATACATTTTCTTAAACACATACATACAACTTGTTGAAAAGTCTTTCCATTTTAAAATCAATAAATATAAACTGCATTGCTAATTTTCAGTTACTTGTTTAACAAGGTAGCTAACCAGTTTTTACGTTATATACACTTAATGAATTCCACCGTAAATCCCTTTGATGTCCTGACTTTTCCATTGTCAAACATCTCTCCTATAGGAAAGAAAGGTATATTTGGCACCACAAATTGCTCATCCTACAAATCTGTATTTGTCTATATTAGGATTAAAAAGACAGTATGTTGAGATGGAAATTGCAGCTATAATACACCCAAACAATTACTGTTCTTAAGGTTTCATAAATAATTTAAAGAATTCATTTATATTTAACCCTAATGTTAAAGAGTATAATTGGAGGTAGTTCTTAATACAGTATTCAATACTCACCCATCCCCCTTCCATCTCTCTCCTCCCCGCTCTTTCCCTTGCCTGCCCTCCTTGCCTCTCCCTCCCCACCCCCCCCACGCACACATGCATGCACACCATTCTATTCTTTGGGCTCAATTATCACCTGTAACATTTGACTCACACACACATAGTTACAACACCCCCAAGCTCTCTCCAGAGTTCCAGTCTCAATTTCCCACTTTCTCTTGGGCAAAACAACCTGGGCACTCTACCAGAACTCCAAAACCACCATCTGTCTAGAAAAGAGCTCACTGTCTTTCCAAGCTTATTTCTGTTCTTTATTTGTATTTAAAAGACTCATACTAATACTTTCCTAGTAACAGACTCAAAACTTTAATTTACCAGAACATCCCATTTCCTCTCAGTGACATCCCACCTTTGCCAACTTTGGTTATATTCTTCACTTCCCTTGTACTCCTAAAATATCTATCCTTTTTCCAGTCTATTATTTTCCCTTGTCTGTTTTATTCCAGCTGCCTCCTAATTGGTCCCCTCCTTCCTGCATTACCATCCTTTACCTCTTCACCTTTACCCAATGAATTTGTATACAGGACAGCTCTAAAACTCTATATTCACTGTTTAAAGACCCATGATGACAACAGAATAAACCTCCAGCTAACATATTTTTTGTAACTGCAACTTTTTATTTAAATTCCTATTAGTTAACATACGGTGTATTCTTAGTTTCAGGTGTAGAATCTACTGATCATCACTTACATACAACACTCCGTGTTCATCAAAAGTGCCCTCCTTATTTCCTCTCACCCATTTAGCCCATCCTCTCCTGCCCATCTCCCCTCCAGCAACCCTCAGTGTGTTCTCTATAGTTAAGAATCTAAGGGTTTGCCCTTTTCTTTCCCCTATGTTCATCTGTTTTGTTTCTTAAATTCCACATATAAGTGAAATCATATGATATTTGTCTTTCTCTGACCAACTTATTTAACTCAGCATTATACTCTCTAGTTCCATCCACATCATTCAAAAGGCAATATTTCATTCTTTTTATGCCTGAGTAATATTCCACTGTGTGTGTATCATATATTCTTTATCCACGTATCAGTCCATTAACATATTTTTAAGAGGTCAAGCAGAAATAAACCGAAGACAAAAATTATTGAATGATGCCCCAACTTCTCAGCCTGATGTTCAAATCTGGCCACGTTCTCACATCTGGCTACAGCATTATTTTCTAATATGATTTTCATTCCCGTCTACCTTCTCAAGGGAGTGCAGTTGTACAAATAACATGATGGGGAAGTAACATAAACATAAGAAAATAGAGACTTTTTCAACTTAGTTCTTTGATATATTTTTAGGTATACAACATCAGAATGCTAAAAAAATATTTCCTTGGTAATTGAAAAAAAGAGATTGATTTGTATTATAGGACATTGTACTGGGAGTATGTAGTATATGGTCATATTATCTATAAGTATATATGTATTCACCAAAGGTTAGTTAGGACTATAAAAAGGAATTTGTTTGACCAATTAGCTGTGTCATTTACTAGTTAGTGACCTTCAGATTAGCCACATAAACACACACACACACACACACACACACACACAAATGAAGTCTTTTACTTTTTTTTTTTTAAGGATCTTATTTATTTATTCATGAGAGACACACAGAGAGAGGCAGAGACACAGGCAGAGAGAGAAGCAGACTCCATGCAGGGATGCCAATGTGGGACTCGATCCTGGAACCCCAGGATCATGCCCTGAGCCAAAGGCAGACACCCAACCACTGTGCCACCCAGGCGTCCCAGAAGTCTTTTACTTTTTAAATGGAGCAAATACTACCAAATTTGGAAGGTTGTTTTACTATTAAGTGAAATTCATTTTTAAAAGGGTATTTCCTGGAACGCCTCGGTGGCTCAGTGGTTGAATATCTGCATTTGGCTCAGAGCATGATCCCGCAATCTCGGGATCGAGTCTCTAAATCTGGCTCCCTACATGGAGCCTGCTTCTCCTCCCTCTGCCTGTGTCTCTGCCTCTCTTTCTGTGTCTCTTATGAATAAATAAATAAAATATTTTAAAAATATAAAATAAAATAAATAAAAGGGTATTTCTTCACACATAGTAGATACTCAGTTTATTTTCTCTCTTTCCTTCCACTCATTTTTTAACTTAATTAACATTTCCTCTAACATGTATGCCTTTTGCTCACTCAGATGGCTCTGCCTGGCATACTCATTCTTCCTATTTTAGCCTGGCCAAATCCTACCTACTCTTCAAGAATGAATTCAAATGATATCTCTTCCATAATTCTGTTCCTACTGGTCAGTAATGACCCTTCTAGTGACACCTAATCTGTTCCACTCTGGGGCATTTATTTCATCTTCATCATTATAGTCTAAGAGTAATAGCAACTTTTTTCATATCTGGTTCATTTTTTAATGACTCCTCTTTCCCTAACATCTAACATGATACCAAGCACAAGAGTACTTAATGAGTAAATATAGGTTATCTGAACCTAATTTATTGTCAGGCAAAAAATCAGAACCATAGAAATTAGTGAAAAGTCACAGGTCCAATCGTTAACATAGGATAACAACAGAACTCAAGCACTGTTTTGCTTCATCCTAGGATGTTAGAACCTATATTATTATGCTAATTCTCACTATGAAAGGAGAATAGACTGTCCCATTTTCTTACATTCAAAATATAGTCCCAGTTCCTAAAGCAAAATCAGAAAAGACTGAAGGTTCTTTACTTTGGATATATACTAGTTGTTTCTATAGTCTAAACAGAAGCAATTAGAAACAAGATACTTGAAAAAATATTCATATCAAGCTTGGACTTCAGTCAATGACTTTTTTGGGACACATCAGAGAACTATAGGGAAGGGAAAACTGCCACTCTAAAATCCAGAAAGAGAGGAGAATCCAGCAAATTTATACAAGATCTACCTTCTTGTGACAGAACTACTGGAGGGTAAACTGGTGAGGACACTCCAATGGTAATATGATGATGTACTAGAGCCTGAGTGTGGACTAGCATAAAAGTGAGAAACTCCTGAAGGGCCTTAGTCTGACGGGAGCCCCCAGAATCTTGTGAGTTTCATGGACCCCACCAGGTTCTTATGGTGAAAATCCAAGAAAAATCCTCTCATAGTTGTGGCATATAAGTAATTACTGTGAAATATGCCCAAATCATTCTGTATAACAAAGACCTCCTTTCCAAGGGAAAAGACTCGAGCTTTACTTGAGCTTATCTCAGCAGAGTAGAAGGGGAGTGTCTGTCCCATTTCAGCCTGCTGTAGTGTTCCTGTCTCATCTATGGGGGTAACAAAAGCTATATACCTCATGATAAAAACCTTTGGCACACTAGGAAGAGAAGGGAACTTCTTCAACTTGATAAACAGCATCTATAATTAACCTACAGCTGACATCAAACTTAATAGTGACAAATGAGATGTTTCCTTCTAAAATCAGAAACAAGGCAAGGATGCTACTACCATCACTTCTACTTAATATCGTACTGGAAATCCTAGCTAATGTAATAAGATCAAGAAAAATAAAAGGAAATAGAAGATAGATTGGAAAGGAAGAAATAAAACTGTCTTTGTTCACAGATGACATGACTATCTGTGTAGAAAACTCCAAAGAATCAGCACAAAAACTCCTGGAACTAATAAATGATTATAGAAAGGTCACAGGACACAAAGTTAACATATAAAAGACAAATGGGGATCCCTGGGTGGCGCAGCGGTTTGGCGCCTGCCTTTGGCCCAGGGCGCGATCCTGGAGACCCGGGATCGAATCCCACGTTGGGCTCCCGGTGCATGGAGCCTGCTTCTCCCTCTGCCTGTGTCTCTGCGCCTCTCTCTCTCTCTGTGACTATCATAAATAAATAAAAATAAAAAAAAAATAAAAATAAAAGACAAATGTTTTCTTATATACCAGTGATGAATAATTGGAACCTAAAATTAAAAGCACAAAACCATTACATTAGCACCAAAATAAAGAAAGAAAGAAAGCACTTAGGTGTATATCTAATAAAATCTGACAAGTTCTAAAGGAGGAAAACCACAAAATGCTTATGAATGGAACCAAATAAGATCTTAATAAATTAAGAGATAGTCCAAGTTCATCTGCAGCAAAATAATATTATTAATATGTCAATTCTTTCCAACTTGAAATATAGGCTCAATATAATTCCAAGTAAAATCCAGTAAAGGAATCCAGGGCCCCTTGGAGAAATGGCTATTTCTAGGACTGAGGCAAGAAATACACATGATAAAGCTAGAGTTCCCAATGCTCAAACTGGAACAATTTAAGCAACATAATAAATAAATATTGGATTATAAGACAAAGAATTTAAAAATTCCCATATAGATAAATGATTCAATTAATAAATAGGGCAGAATAGACAAAGCTCCAATGCAGAAAATTCTAAATAATTTATGTAGATACTTCACTATCAAAAATATGGAACATAACTTTCTACTATAGAAGTGTGGGTTGTGCATAGTAGCCTCTTTCTAAAGAGTACAAGAGGAGAAGAAAGCTAAGTTTAGAACAGAGAATTATAACAAACATCACTTCAGCCTAGTGCCTGGAGTTACCTTCAACAATAGTAACTCATTTTTTCATGGTATGTACTCTTAATAAGATACGATGAAAACAGCACTTTATCTCTGTGATCTTCCTCCCCAAAATGCGTATCAGTCTAATCATGAGAGAAACATTAGAAAATTATCAATTCTAGAGAACCTGAGTGGTTCAGTCAATATAGCCTCTGATTCTTAATTTCAGCTCAGCTCATGATCTCAGGGTCCTGAGACAGAACCCTGAGTCAGGTGCCATGCTGGACGTGGAGCCTACTCAAGATTCTCTCTCCCCCTCTCCCTCTCCATCTGCCCCTCCCTGCTCTGTCACTCATGCTTGTGCTCTCTCTGTCAAATGAAAGAAATAGAAAAGAAAGAAGAAAGAAAGAAAGAAAGAAAGAAAGAAAGAAAGAAAGAAAGAAAGAAAGAAAGAAAGAAAGAAAAAAAGAAGAAGAAGAAGAAAAGAAAGAAAGAAAGAAAGAAAGAAAGAAAGAAAGAAGAAAAAAGAAAGAAAGAAGAAAAAAGAAAGAAAGAAAGAAAGAAAGAAAGAAAGAAAAGAAAAAAGTATCAATTGAGAGACATTCCACAAAATATCTAACTAGCACTCCTCAAAGCTGTCAAGTCACCAAGAACTAGGAAAGTCCAAGAAACTATCACAGCCAAGAGGAGACTAGGAAACATGGGGATTAGGGAGAGTGGTGGTATCCCAGATGAGATCCAAAAAACAGACAAAGGAAATTGGAATGAAGTATGAACTTTAATTAATAATAATGTATCAATATTACCTCATTAATTGTAACCAACCTATCATGCTTATGTAAGAAGTTAATAATAGAGAAACTTGAGTCCTCATTATAGGAGGATTCTCTGTACTATTCACAATTTCTCAATGAATCTAAAAATGTCCTAAAATAAAAGGATTATTCAAAAGAATGGTAGGCTTAGAAACAGTAAAATTATGTCATAAACTTTATCAAGCAGCCCATTTCCTTAAGAGTGTTCTGTTGAACAGTGGGAACAAGGGCTCCAGCACCCCATTGTTCCAACTTGCTTCAAGGTTGTGGCCCTTTAATAGGATAAAAGGTCAGAACATAGAGGTCCACTCTAAGAGCCAAGATTATCAGGTTTAAGATTCTAGGTAAGATCTTGAGACATGTATTTTCACAGGTAAGAACAGCCTGAATTTCTACAACAGTTTGTAGGGAACTGAACTGTTAAACAAGTTAGCAGAGAACTGCCCATGACCATGCACTCTGCAATGGAAGCCCAGGCCTGCACCACAGACAGTGGGAGGAGAGGTGCGTGACTACCAGCAGGGAGCACTCTCCAAAGCCCAGATCAGATGCGGCCATCGTGACATTGGGCATGAAAGACCCTCACAGAGAAAAAAGCAGGAGCAGGAGCTGTTAGGACAGGAAGCCCCAATGCTCCTTCCACTGAGACTCAGTCACTGCTATATAAACCATGTGACTGCTGTGTTTCCTTTCTCCCTTTTCCAAATGAGACTGTTTCACTGTAGTAATTGTGAGCTGATCTAAACCAACATAGTTATCCACAATTATGAGACTCTTTCTCCTGACTATTGGCTTCCAAAAGTTATAGGTAAATGTAACCAATATGTTCACTTCCCAAAAATTTGCAAGACTGAAACCAATTTCTGCCACGTGTGCCTTTTATTACGTGACTATACAACGTTTCCTATAAATGCAATGAAGTTTCAGTTCCTGTTCCTCCTAGTCCCTCTAACCATACCATGCATGTAAGAATCACCAGACACTAGCCACAGGATTCAGTTTATAGAGTTGGATTAACTCAAAGAACCTCTCCATATGTTTCTAAATACAGAGCTAAAGAAAATCCTAGGCTTGGAGTGCCATTCCACAGAGAAATGGAAACAAATAGAAAGGAAAGTCTACAGAAGTTACTAGATTCTCAGACCCTATTCACACAAGGGCAGAGATGAGTGTGTAACATTCTAGACAGTATGCATACCTTGAACATCACTTATTTCACAAATGATTAATCATTTCTAAAGTTAATTATCTTAATTAATAAATCACTTGTTGGTGGTGAGATAAAGATAATTGAAGCTCTGGTCATAGTTGCAAGAGGAGGTAAGCTCTAGTAGATGAGGTGCCAATTTTTCAAGTGCTTCAAATGTTAACCAATCATGGGGGTGCCTGGGTGGCCCAGTTGGTTAAGCATCTGCCTGTGGCTCAGGTCATTAATCCTGGGGTCCTGGGATCCAGTCCTGAATCACACTGAGCTCCCTGCTCAGGAGAGAGGCTGCCTCTCCCTCTGCCTCCACCCCTCCCTTCTGCTTGTACTCTTTCTCTTTCTCAATCTAATAAATAAAATATTTTTTTAAATGTTAATTAATTACTCAACAGGATATATACACTAAGACTGACACACACACAAATATAGCACTATTTCAATCAAATTTCACATCTGCTTTTTCTCCATCATTGTGCACTGGATATATAAGGAGCAGATAAGTTTGGGCTTTAAGTAGCTCAATCAGGGAAAACCTTATCGTGATCAATGAAGAGAACTGGTCATCACCTAGAACTTTTAAACTTTGAGTTGGTTGCTATAAAGAGATGATATTCAAGGATGTTCTCCTTGGAGAAAAGGGGAGTTCTCTAGTCTTCTGGCATTATGCATTTCTTTATTTAAAAAAATAAACGATTCTGGATTCTGTCTTCCTTCCCAATAATCTGCAGCCAGCCAGTTGGATGATAAGGATACTACCTTTCTCAAAAAAAAAATAACCAACTGCCTCTGAATTCTCCAAGCATCAATAAAAGGACAAAGAGCCTAAAAGAATACACACACATACAAGAGTATAGTTTAAAAAATAATCACTTAAACACTAATATCAATATAACAGTTATACAATGCCAGGTAAACAATGACTTATAAAATACATTTTACAGGGCAAATCATTTTAAAATTTGATTTGCTAGCTAACCTCTTTCCAGTCTTTACTCAAATGACACCATCTCATTTAGGCCCTCTTTGGTTACTGTATCGAAAACTGACCATCTCCAATATTCCCTCAGCCTCTTTTCTTCATTATCTTCTTAGCTCTCTTTCTATGGATCATACTATATATTTACTTATCAGTATTACTGATGTCTTCTCTTGAGAGTCTGACTTCTTGTTTATTTGGTTCATGATTATATTCCCAGGGCCAGAATCATATCTAAGACATAGTAGTAACTGCTCAGTTGTTGAATTAATTAAAATTACACTTTTCTCTTGTGGGTGAAATGACAGATCACCAGTGTGATACGTTATTTGTATATTCAAGAGGTAAAATTAGAAAAAAATAATGCAACAATATTTTGTAATAAAAAAAATCAATACCTTGAAAATTTATCTAAAGATCAAATGATGATAGACAATAAAATAAAGGAGGTTTAAGCAAGTTTACTCATGCATAAAAGTACTACTTTTCACTGTAGATCCATTACTTTCCCTACCCTCCTCTTGAAAGCATATAGCATTATGGACCAAATTAGTTCATGAGTACACCATTTACATTCAAAAAAATCATTTTTAAGTTTTTTTAAGAAAACCATAATAAATGTCAAATTAACATAGTAGCATTCTGTAATGAAATTTCTCCATTTGGAAGTACGCTATCAAAAAGTCCCTAATGATTATTCATTTACCTACTGTCTGATAAGATACAGACTGAAAGCAGAGAGTGATACAGAAAGAACATTTCTAATAAAGAAAAGAAGATAAACCGCAGTCATGACCAAAAGCCTAAGTTATCAAACATGTTCCAAACTGATAAATAGAAAAGCTCATCAATGCTGTTTCCCAGTAACATTTTCACTACTAGACACAGAATCAGAAAACATAAAGCATAAACATAAATTCTTGGTACAAAACGAACATTCACATTGAGAAGCCAGTACAATGTGATGAAGAGTGGAATTATTCTAGAATCATATCCTGGGTTTCCCACTTATTAGCTTTGGGCTCTTGGGAAGGTTACTTAACATTTTTGAGCTAGAGTTTTAGATTGTCCCTCTGCCAATGGAGTAAAGAGCATGAAGATGATACTTGCCTCTTCAGATTATTTTAAAGATGAATGGTATCATGCCTGTCAAGTACTTGACATAATGTCTGCATACCTTAGCAAACTGTGGCTTACCTTAACCAATCTGCAGCTGCACCACAAATCCCTGCATCAATGCATATCCTTTGCTGTACTGAAGACTAGGTTAAATTAGAAAGTACTAGAGTTGTAGTCAAAAGATTCCCATATTTTTTATGAAATTATTTATGAAAACTTGTTTTAAGATATCTATAATTAATCAGGATATTCCATGAATAGCCAGAGGTACATTCATAAGGGAAGAGAAAAGTTCATTTCAAAGAAGATATAATTGAAAACAAAGTGCAGGGATCCCTGGGTGGCGCAGCGGTTTGGCGCCTGCCTTTGGCCCAGGGCGCGATCCTGGAGACCCGGGATCGAATCCCACGTCGGGCTCCCGGTGCATGGAGCCTGCTTCTCCCTCTGCCTGTGTCTCTGCCTCTCTCTCTCTCTCTCTCTGTTACTATCATAAGTAAATCAAAATTAAAAAATAAAAAATAAAAGATTAGAAAACAAAGTGCAATAAAATATAAATTGCATAGGAAACAGATGATATAATGTTAATACCATAAAACAAAAATAAAGACACTTAAAATGAGTCAAAGTACAAACACTAGGATGAAGTACCTGTGTAAATTCATTTACTTAAAGGTAGAGCCATATAGATATGTCCTGTAAATTCTCTGACCCTTTGCATGCAATCTAGGCTTCTACATCAAATTTTTCATTTATATTTCCTTGCTCTGCCTTTTGAGATTAATATTAGACAACATGCTTGATATTAGAATTTCATCCTAGGAGATTTAATCCCCAACTAAATAATCTATTTTGCAGGTGGACAATGATGTGATGATGTGATGGAATGATGTTTGGTCATGTAAGACTGGGTTCATTAAAAGAAAGTTTTCCTCTGTTTTGAAAGCTTTAAAATATAGAGTCCTGTCTACACTATTCTCCAAGTACTAAACTTGTAAAAGAGGGATACTTCTGCCTCTTTTTGTTTTCCAGCCTTTACTTACACAGCAAAACTGGCTGATTAGAGATAGATCTATGCCTCTCTAGCTCCAAATCCTTTACGTTCCTTCTTGCAGAGAGAAAGTGCTTCTTGTGCCATTCACTTGCAAAAAGGAAAATAAGGGATTCTGAGATCAAAGGCTATTGATCACAATTCCAAAGTCAATGTCACATTTCTCATCCCATGCACCAAAGGACACTGGTTAATCTGAAGATAAGCAGACCAGACCCTGGGCCAGGCCATGATCACCACCAAAACCATTGTTTAGCATCAACAATAATTCACCAAGGATCCATTACTACTGATAAACAATTAACCCACCTAGGACAAATACTGTTAATACAGCCTTAAGAAATACAACTTATTTTAAAACTATATTTATAACAACAAATTCCACCTTAATTTTTAACCTATGTTCTATTGTTTGTTAGTAATAATCTATTCAACGAGTATCTTTACAAAGAGACTGTACTTGACTGATACTTTTAATAATGACTCTGGCACTCTTGATAAAACTAGCTTAGAATAATGAAGGTATTTTAAAAAGAAAAAAATCTCAATGCCGTAGCTGCATATTTGAAATAGGTTTAATGTTCTGGGGCTCCCTTTGCCTAGTTTGTTGGAAGGTTCAGGGCCTCTTCAGAAATGCTGAGGGTATATACAAACATTCAGTTTCTGAGAATGAAATTTAAATAGACTGATGGACCTACTCCTATTTCCTCTCATGGAGTGAGAGCTTTGCGGGAGAGTGGGAAGCCAGTTAGAATCAAGCGTAGGGTCCCGCTCAGTGGATACAATAGCAACTCAAGTGGATGACAATGCCATTTGAAAGTGAGGTTACAATTTCTTTCCAACACATGGACTGCCCAAACACATCCTGAAGGTGGTCTCTCACACAAAAATCCCAAGACTTTTTTTTTTCTTAAAGGGTTTTTTTTTTTTTTTCAATATGTTGTTAAGCATCAGGTATTTCTTTGCATTGAGTATCTTGCAGTAATTTCTTTGCCAGGAAATGTTTCACATTCCTTCTCACTTATCCTCATGACAATAATATATCCCAGAAGTATTTTCTGGAATAGATACTATAAATTAGGAAGGACATTATACCACATTAATTCTAAAGAGATAATGTTATTGCCTAATTTAATAATATTTGGTAACCTGATTTGAGAATCATGACCATTCTAAAAAGTCATAAAAGAAATCATTTTACTGAACCAGAAAATAAATGGAATCAAACAACATTAAATGGAGTAGCTTGAACACTGGAGAAATGGAAGAATAGTTCTTTGCTGTAGTAAGTTACCCAGGTTCTTTTATCAGGCAAGACCTTAAAAGTTCTCTTTTCCTTCTGGGTGTCAGATATCATTCCTTACATTATAGGACAAAACTTTTTTCCTTAATAAGGGCTATAGTTGATTATTGCACAATCTGCTCATTAAAAAAAAAAATTCTATTCAAACCACTGTTTTGATTCCTCCATGATCACTAACCTTACTGAACTCATCGGGACATAATAGCTTGCCTTGATTTGCAGCCAACTAGACCATTTTTATACCCAACCAGATGGTGTTTTTTTGTGACAACCCAAAACTGGAAGAAAAAAGGAATCTAGGGAAAAACATGAAAGAAACCAAGATTTTTACAAATATTTGTTTATTTAGCCACCTTTTTTTTTATTATTGCTAATTTTAGAATTAGGAGACTATGTGGAAGGAACCCATGATTGTAAACATTAATTCTTAAACAGAGCTATGCTGTTGAATTAAGGCTGCTTGTGTGTGTGTTTTCACATAAAAATGTGCAATGTGAAAAATGGAAAGTATTTCATAGTATTGCTGGCTAGATGGATGTGCTAATAATCCGGGTCAGCACACATGCCCCTATTCAGCAGCTCTGGGTGCACTGTGATGATTAGGAATGCTATTTTGAAAGGTGGAGCAAGAGGTCTGCCCTTGCATACACAAAAGTACAGTCCTAAGCAACTAGATGATAATTACCCACTCCCATTACCATTCTTTATAAAAGAATCAGCTATTAGTTGTAGAAAAATTACACACATGCATGGAATGTACTGGGAGAAATGACTGAGGACCATAAATATTACTAAATACTTAGACTACCCTAGCGTCATGAAATTATAAATGTATATAGTGAAAACTTAACGTCTGAAATCAACTCTTCACACATAAGAGACACCTAAAATGGTTTATATTTTTATGCCTTTTCGTAGCTTGCTACCCATGTATTGCAAATAAAGCTTAACCTCATATATTCAGTCCACAGATTCTAAGTGACTTGGGAGGGGTCAGGATGGAGAGCAGGATTGAACACATTCTATATTAGATCTTATGCCCATACTCTCCTGGTGTTCTCCTTCTTCCTTCTGACCAATTTTTCACATCCTATGACCCCTTGTTTTCTATTCCAACGGTAGTTCTTCACCTATCAGAGTTCTATATCTCAGGCAGGGAGTGTCACTCACCAGTTATCCAGGAAATTAATAAAGGGACTCTCAATTAATACATGTGTAGCCTCAGTGAAAAACTGCATCAAGGAATTGAGATTTAACAACATGAAATTATTTTAATAATAAGTTTGGAATAAATCAATTTTGAGGGGGGAGAGAAAAGCCTTTTCTAGCTGTGGAGATGTTCTAAAAAGATTCCCTAAAGGTCATCATTGACAACGCAGTGCACACCGTCATTATTTTCTTTTATCTCGCTCTGTAGTGGTTGAGGGGACACATTTTTCTTTGCTTCTTTAGAAGACATTTAAAAGCAGTGTTCCGGTTTCACAGCCAGCATCTTCACACCATTCGAAAGACATACAGTCAATCATAACCCCAAAGAGGAAGCAGAAGGTTAGTTTTCACTTAAGTAAAGTTTAGTGAAAAGCCAACAGATCAGTGTGATTATGGCCAGATCAATGATGCATAGTTCTGAAAGGTTTTACACAAGCAGCAGTCTTAGGATGCAGCTCTAAGGAGCAGGTAGGTCAGAAAAAACATAAACGCAATGCCCAGCACATGTACCTCCCTTTGGGTCCATAAAGAATCTGACCAGATTGTCTAACGGGAAGCCATTCTCGCCACAGGGGCAGGGTTGAAGTGCTTCCATTTCCGATGACTGCATTTCAGCCTTGAGTATGTCAGCTAAGGTTTTCTGCTGGTCAAAGTCACAAAAATTCTGGTCGATATCTTTTATGAGGAATGACAAATGTAAAAAGATAAACTCGACTGTGTCAGATAAACTATATGGGCTTTTACTAGATCCCAAGCAAAGATTTAACAATGTGTAGTCAATTTCAAAGTCTTCTGCTAATTCAAGGAAACAAAAGATCTCACTAAAAAGATTTCAACCAGGCTGGAGACTATTGTGTTCAGGCTAGGGAAACCTTGAGAGCTGGATTTTTTAGATATGAACTGTTACAGAGAACTTCTTTTTGAAAAGTTTCCTGTGACTGATCAGATAAATGGGAATCACGTCAAAGTTTGCCTTCAGAAGAGATCAATTTTGAATAATCAATCTGGGGCAGAGTACTTTTGGAGTTCTACTATCTCAACTTTAGGAAAAAAAAACCCACAGGGACTTCTTTTTTTTAGAATTTACAAACAATGTATTTTAAGAGTAACCATCCTCAATCTCTCCTCTAAACAGTGGAAAGATTCATTCTTCACTTTTACCTACATGTGTTCTAAACTATCTCTAGGTTATCTCAAAAAACAGGGACGGGGGGATTTCATCTGCCAGAAGTCTATCTGAAGAGGCTACTTACTTTTTTGAGCATTAAAAATTTACAAACTCAAACTCCTCACCCCCATTAACATAAGCATGTGAGGTTCCTATCTAACCATGTTTTTAAATCATAGAGCTGAGCTAGGAATGTTTTCCTCTTTTCTTTCCTTCTCCTTCCTGTCTCTTTCTCTTTCCTTCTCCCTCTCCTTCCAATTCTGAATACAGAATTCCAATATTGGTCATAATAAATTGTAACCGTTTTATTCTATCTCACCAACCTTATTTAAAATTAACTTCCATTTGGAAGCCACACACAGACACCAAAGACATCACAAAAGGGCCTGCAGGATGTGCTGCGTGGATTCTAATTGCAGCTATGTCACCACCTGCCATGGGACCTTGGCGCAGCCACAGTTAATTCCGTCTAAAATGTCACAAAATTATCTCATTCACTAGCATGCACAGCCGAATAAAAAAGCCTTTATTTGGTACTTCAAAGCAACAAACTCTAGTTCAATGTTTTCATTCAAAATAACCTTAAAAATACCAGTATGTGTAAACAATTATCTTTATACGCTTTGGCATGCACAAAAAAAAGTTGGTACTCTACTATTGCAGTCAAATTGTACATAGGTACCCCCAAGTGTCAAAGTAAGTCCAAGGCTCTTGCGTCCATATAGCACGCCTGTGCTCTAGATAATAGTGAAATGAAAATGACTTCTATACAAATGTCCTTAATAATGAAGAAAAAAGGAATATATAATACATAACCAAAATAGAGTTTAAATTCAGCGTTGTTCACATTTTTCCAAGCTTCAGTAGCTTTTAAAGAAAGATTTCAGGGGCTACATATCCCGTAGAAAGCATCAAATCAAAAGGATTGACCATTAAGTTTAGCAGCATGATTCATTTTATCAACTTCCCTCAGCCTTCTAATACTCCTTTTCAAAAATTGTGCAAACTGTGTGAGACTGTGCGTGTATTAAATTACACCATTATGTCCTTAGAGGAAATATTTTCTATTATTCAGGCAAGGAATGATCTTTGCTCAACCATGACAGGTTCACAACTAGCTGATCTAGAATTTCTGGTTGGTGCTCAACACAAGCCAGTCAAACCCTTAGCGATGAAAACAATTATTTCTAAGGAGTTTTACTGGTGCAATATCCTTGGTTCAAAATAATATGGAATCTTAGAGAAGAAAGATCTTCTCTAAGGTAGCTGTTTATGTTGCTTCCTGCAATAAAAATAACCTTGGTTATAGAAACACACAAAAATGATTTAAATGCAAAATAAAAGTGATTTTCGCATTTGTGGCTAAATTTTTTTTTAATTTAACTCTAGTTCCATGAGTTGAATTGATTTATCAGTCAATAATACATGTTCTCTTTCTGGATAAAGTAGATCTATCTACAAAGGAGCTGTCGGACTACTGCCAACAGTATAACTACATGCAATGGGTCAGAAGATAATTAAGCTTAAGAATTCTTACAAAATATCTTTCATTGTTCTGTTTACGCTGACATGTATTGCTACACTCTCTTCCAAAGCTTTTGCTTTCATCTAACTTGAAAATTTTACTTAACTACAATATTACTCTTTCCCCAATAAAACAAAATAGAGATCCTAAGGATGTTCTTTTATCACAATTTCTTCCAATGCTGAGTTCTAGCAAATTCAACCTCTGGCAAAATAGTGATAAAACCCAAGAATTTTCAGAAAAAAAAAGTGTGTATTTTACTAATGCAGACAAATCAATTGCCTAAACAATGATTCATAAGGCAAGAAATAAAATAAAACAAATTGCTCTTTCAAACAGATATTGAAGTCAGGAAACAATTCATGCTTAGACCTGAAATATTAGTCACAGCCCTGTGACCTCTCACCTTCAGTGATAAAATACACAGGTCAGAATTGACAATACATACTCATGGCTGATCATGGCTGCTAGTTATTGATCAGAGGAGAAAAAAAGTACTTTGCAGGAAAAACATTGCTCTGAATTACAAACATCCATTCTCTTGAGACCCAGCAACTCTCTGGGCTTCTCCCTTTGGAACTGGAAGCAAGAAGTGAGTTCAGCCAGTATTTAATATCAAGTGAATGTGGTGTTTAATCAATAGTCTTCTGCTTTGTTCCTCGATGTGGAAAGCAGTGTCTATTCATTCAGCAAAGGTTAATGCCAAGGGTCAAGTGATTTCACACTCTCGGTAGGATCCACAACATTGCAGTAGTTCAGATGCCCTAGACAATGATGACTCAGTTGGACTGATTTATTGCCACTTGAAGGCCCTGCTTAATACTAAAGTGCTCTCTTATGATAATACCTCAGAAAATAGCACTGATAAAAGAGGAGGCAATAATTACCTACATTTTGAGGTAATGTCTTCATTTCTAACATCCTATAAAGATGTAAGGTCCATTTTAAATGATCTGCTTCTGGTATTAGCAAGCCATTTAAACGGGATCTTATCAGCATCTTCTCTTTTATGAAATACACCACAGAAGAAATTCAGTAACCCTATAATACAAATGTAAATTATAAGTAATACATGATTCAACATATGTTTTAGGTAATCCTTTTTAAGTATTTACTTATTGTAATATTTTTCATATTAGACAAGAAGAAAAAATATTTGCTGATGAGAGAAAAAATATAACTGAATATAGTTAATTCCATTAAACAAGGGAGACATAGTTTGCAATTTGATTTCATTCTTTTTGACCAATTTTACCACATGACAGGCAGACTAAAAAGACCTGCCTATATATTCATTCTAAATGTGGTTCACTTAAAGCAGCATTAGTTGAGGTCACTGTTTTAAACCAGAACACATTTGACTATGTCAGGGGTCCAATCTTTAACATGTTAGCATCCATGATTATTATTCAGCAATGTCTCATTCCAGATGTGTTTTATATAATGAAAGAAGTTCAAATGTCACCAGGAAAACAGTGTGAGAAGAATTAATTGGAAAGCTTATCATAAGAAAGTGATTTAGAATCCAGCTTTCACTAATATATCTCTGGATGACGAATATACCAATCAATTAGTAAAATAAAATAAATTCTGTAAAATTATCTAAAGACATCCTATCATTACAAGTGGAAGAACATTTGAAATAGTTTATTATATCCCATTCCAGATGATTAGTATGTAAAGCACTCTAATATAAATGTTCTGTCTTCTACTCCCTCTTTTCACAGGAAATATGGGATTTAAAACTCTAATCCAAACTACTTAAAACAATGATTAATTCAGAAATCCTACTTCAAACTATTTTAAACTATTTAAAAATATATGTGAAGTGTTACAGATGAGTTAAAAATACATTTTTATTCATTTAATTCAAGAACACATTTTTAATTCTCAATGACAGTTTGCCTTAAAACACACAAAATGGGTAACAATCAGTACTTCTGATGTGATCAACAATTTCATTGTGTAGTGACTACTTGTATGATGTCCAGAGGCCTAAATTTACCTTTTAATCGAACTTATCCTCAAAGGATGATGACTTGTCTGCAATTCTTTCCCAAAGAGAATGATTTTATAGGCCATATATTTCAAGACCTGTAGTAGAGGAAAGAAGGAAGAATAATTTAATACAGCTTTTGAAAATAAGAAGAGCAACCAAACAAACTAAATGCATTGGGTTTTTCTTGGCAAAAATAGCATTAGTGACCTAAATACCCTATAGAAAAGATTGTGAATCAACAAGATTGAATGTTTCAAGAATATTCCAAAAGTGTTTTTCCACAATAGCTTTCCCATACTCTATGCTTCAGGCTAAAGATATTTACTGAGAAATATATTTCAGTTAGTTTCAATGGGAATAAAACAAGTAGCCTAAAAAGAATGTGCATGTCTAATTTTGCACTTCAAACACTACTAAATAAATTATAAATAATGTCATCATTTTGAATGGCTAATAAAATATTTGCATTCTTTGAGTTTTGCAATTGTATGTATACACATATAATGACCAGAATAAAACGTGTTATGTTACTATTTTACCCATAATCATAAGTATGAAATATAAATAATTGTTCATGTTACAGTGTGACTAAGAAAATACATTTTCAAGAGTGCACTTATTTCAATAGTAATTATTTCTTCAACTTCTGCCAAAGTATTCTTTTTAAATATGAGTGGTCAGGTTTTTGTGTTCTTCTTTTATATGTTCATATGTGTAAAAAAAAAAGATATATATGAATCTCTGTTAATATAACTCCTCTCTTAGAAATTTAAACACTATTTAGAACTTTAAAAAAATTATCTCTTCTCAACCATGTACACTCATCAGCTGTAATTCAAAACCCCTTAATGCTGATTTCTGTGCCTTATGTTAGAATTATCTTGAGGACCATACTTCTCTCAATAAAAACATCACTTAGGTCAGGACAGCAAGCTTAATGGGCTGATGTTTTGATGATTACTGTACAACATATCTGTAGCTAACTCACTTCAAAATATCAATTTCAAAATAACTAAGCAGGAAAAGGGGAAAAAACATCATTCCCTTCATGTTTTTGAAACTATTAAAGGTTTGCATGAAAGCTTTATTCAAAAGTCCAAACTATTATTGTAATAAAGTTGCCAGATATTCTAATGAAATAAATTTTCTTTAACAATGTTCTCCAATTAGTCACAAAACAATAATAAAACATATTACGTTTTACTTAATACAAGGACAACACACTGTTCATCTTACAAAAGTAAGAAAATTCAGTGCAGCATGGTGACTATAATAAACAAGACTGTATTACATACTTGAATGTTGCTAAGAGAATAGACCTTACAAGTTCTCAGCACAAAGAAGTGGTAATTATGTGAGATTATAGAAGTACTAACTAACACTACTGTGATAATCATTTAGCAATATATGTGTATCAAATCATGTTGTACACCTCAATAAAGCCGGAAAAAATATTTTTAAGTTCAAAAAAAGGAAATTCAAATAGCCAAAAAATAAAATTAAAAATATCTTTAGTCTCATCTCCTATTTATTCATGCATCCAGTCTTTTGTGCATGTATGTACCCAGATATAGACATACACATACTATATGTATGCATATGTAAGAAAATCTAACATATAATGTGTTCATAATAGGATCAGAGTGGTCCATATTATTTTTAAACTTAATTTTTGCTAGCAATTTACTGTGAATACTTTTGCATATCCTTATGTATACTTTTGTATCATATTAATTATTGGTATAATCTACCAAATTTCACTTACCACAATAATCTAATTAGCCATTTTCCCTTCTCTTAAGCATTAAAATCATTTTCCTCTTACTACTATTATAGATAAGGATGTACCAAACCTATTTCTAACAAAATTCTTTTAGAAAAAAATCAGAGGCTCAAAGCAAAGAAAAAGTCATAAAACTTTAGACGGGTTAGAAGAATAATCACTCAGGTGCCTGAGTGGCTCAGTCAGTTAAGCGTCTGCCTCTAGCTCAGGTCATGGGAGCTCCCTGCTTAGTGGGGAGTCTGTTGCTCCCTGTCCTTCTTCCCCTACTCATGTTCTCTCTCTCCCATCTCTCTCCCTCTCAAATAAATAAAATTTAAAAAAAATAGAAGAATCGCTGGTATGGAAATTTCATTGTTAACTTTGTGAAGCAAATAGAGAACGGAAACATTTTTGAGTGTTTTAACCACTTAACTCCCCAGATACAGTAATACACTTCATAGTAGCCTTTATATGTTCTAATACTTTTTTTAAGTCAATAACTAGTAAGTTTCCACTCACTATTTTGCTCAAAAAGCTATTTTTAATTGGCAATACTGATATAACCATCCTCAACCACATAATGGGAATTTATGAGAGTTTCACCAGTTTATAAAGGTTAAATATAGTGTAACAAATATGTAACATTATACAACATTCTAGATTCTTAATTTGGTAGCTATTTTAAAGATACAGCTTGACTTCATTATTGACATCATATATTACTCAGTTGTACAATATTTAGTAAAAAAAATGAAAAAGTATCAGAAAACAAATCTTATTTAGATGTATTAAAGTCAGCCTGGTTAAAAAATTCAAAATAAAAACTCATTATTTCTGAATCTCAATATAAACCAAACCCCAATTAAAATTTTTGTTATAATTTGCTTTCCAAATGGTTGTCTACTCTGACTTTTAATGAAAGAATTTAAGTATTTGCATATTATCCTTTGTTTATTTGACATTCATTAATTAAAAGTTCACTCTATTTTTTATATGTGCTGATTAAAGTTGTCCTTTATTCCAAAGATATTTTTAAAAAAATAAAAACTCAGTCTCACATGAACCCATCAGTAGTTATCTAACATTTATTATTCATTTCCTACATTTTTACAGATGATAGTTTTAAAAATAATTGTGTTAAACTGATATTTAAAAATCAGTGCCAAGGGGCACCTGGGTGGCTCAGTTGGTTAAGCATCTGCCTTCGGCTCAGATCATGATCCCAGGGTCCTGGGATCGAGCCCTGCATCAGGCTCTCTGCTCAGCAGAGAGCCTGCTTCTCTGCAGGCTGCCTCTGGCACTCCCCCTGCTTGTGTTCTTTCTGTATCTCTCTGTCAAATAAATAAATAAATGATCTTTTTTAAAAAATGAGTGCCAAAACCAAGAGGCTAGTAGTTTTTAAATATTACCACTCATGAAAATTTTTATGCAGAATTGTTAATATCAATAAATACTACATACAAAAGTATTAAAAGGTTAAAGTAACAATTTCCTGGGAAGCAAATGTTATTTATATCTCAACATAATGTTGTTCATGAGTTTTATTTTTAGGTCAATAATTGTTTTTAGATCAATAATTGTCCAAATTATCCAAATATATCAAAAATTCTATTAAATAGGCCAATGAAAAAATTGAGATTTGTCATTCTGTCCTTTGACCCAGTATTACAAATTAGACATGACATTCATCTTTAGATAAGTCACAATCTTGCTGGCATTTAGTAAGTGTTATAAGCTTTTAAGGTACCCTTTTTTTGGTTAGTTCTAAAAAAAATTGTCACAGTATAGTTTACATTTTAATTCATAGGCTACTATTTTCATATATAAATTTAAAAATTGTGAAAAATTGGGATACTCCACCAAATTCTGTCATATAGAGCCAAAATGGTTTTGAATATATATTTAAAAGATGTTCCTTTATTTTAGCTTACTTTTCAGGTATTGCATTCAAGAAGAAAACAAATTCATAATGGTTATATAGATTAAGATAGGCAAGATTATATAATGGAAGTGAGCAATACCCAAATATTAGTACCCAAATTTTCTTTCTAACTCTCTACTTGGTCAACAGGTGGATAAGAGGTTCTGTTTATTGTAGAGACCCAGGGACTTAGGCTCTAGGTTTCCATGGCCAGAGTGCCAAAGGGAAGACAATGTAACATAACACACACTTCTCAAGCCATTTGCCAAATCTATATTTTACATACCTAATTTTAAAGGGGCAGAAAACTGGAAGTATTGGTGACTGGCTCTAATTCTAACACAAAAGCTTACCGAGTTTAGCAGGTGATGAAAATGCACTTTATTTGATAAATAAAGTCATTGAAAAAGCAGTGTATACCATAAAGAGGGAAAAGGTTAAAAAAAATCTTTCAATATACTTGTGTATCATTGAGCGATTGGCATAAAATAACCCTGATTAAATGTTAGAGAATTAATGAATGGTGAATTAATGAATGAGTTTGTTAGTGAGTAAATAATCACAAAACTTTCTCGCTGAGAAAAAGACAATAACATCATGAAGGTAGTTCTGTCACTATTTGAGAAATTGGCCAGGCAGGAAATTTAATGAAGGATCCAAAATTATCTATTTAGTAGCACAGTAAATTAATTTTTTTGGCATTGTGTGGACTGAGCATGAGGAAATAAAGTATTTTTCTTACTTTCCTTTTACGATAACTCTCTGTTCAATTAAACAAGTTTTCCCCCTCAGTACCGCCCAAAATGTGCTATACTTTTTTTATTGTGCCAAAATAATAAAAAATTAAAAGTATAATACCATTCTTGGCCATGCCCTAGCATTAGAAGACTTTTCAGTCAGGACAGGGACAAGCATGGAAACATCTGACTATAATATAAGGCAGAATAAAATAAGTACAATAACACAGATTTGAACTGGTCCCAAAACATGAGTATTTTATGCCACAGACATTTTAATTCATCATCTTTCAATACAAAATTTTCACAGCTCAAATGTATCTTCTAATCATATAAGAAAAAGTAACCCCAAGTGGTATCCCTTAACAGTAATACAGCCTTAACATTCCCTATGTAAATCTGTAGAAAGCTTTCTCAGGTTTTAAGAAAAAAAACAGAGATGCTGACATAATTTTATGATTATGTCTGGTAGTCTTTTTTAAGTCTTAAGGTACCCTTTCATATACATGTGTGTACACACACACACATGCACACACACACTGCACACACACATATGCACACAATTAACTTCTTTGATAGTTAATTCATATAGGGACAAATTTCACTAATTTAAATGTGATGGACACTGGCAAATATAGTCATTTCTCCATGTGGCAAATGGCTCTCATCAACTGTTAAAACAAATTACCCCCTTCTTGAGGTCATTTTATATACAGGTTTTGGGTCTTCCCGTCTGCATTAACAACAACAACAAAAGGGCATTTAATGTCATCTGTGAGCATAAGATGTGATGATACTTACTCTAAAGAACACATTTGTTAATCACCTTGCAACTATGAACCACCAGTTCTCAAAACTGTGAATCATCCTTAATCATTTTTTTTTAAATGAGGTTGGTGCTGTTTCAAACATCCGTTTTGCATGATACTTAGGCCACAGAGAAGACCGTGTGCCCTTCCAGGCATCTTGGCAGGAGAGCTAAAATATCAGTCTGTGGATTTCATAAGGCTCGTTCCTACTACAATTCCATGATACTATGCTGAACACCACTGCAAAGAAAAAGTTATTCTCTGCCTTAGGCAATGGCAGGCAAGGATTATATCAAAAAGAAAGGAAATAGAGAATGCTGCACACACAATGCAATATTTAATTCTGGGGGAAGGGACTAGCTGGACTTTACGACATATATACAGAAATTCATTTCTGAGACCATGCAGAAACATCCCGTTTAAATCCATATGCATGTTTGAATCAGGCTCAAATTCAGTAATGAAGCTATTATTGATTCTGTGGAACATGACTTCAAATCTGAGCAAATACTGAACAAACTACGAGGAGCTCTTAAACTCTGGACGTATGTACCTAGACATCTCAATTTAACAACCAGACATACATTAAACAGCATTAATAGCCAGGCACTTAATGGATCAATTCCCACTGTTTGTGTAATGTGGAAATAAAAAAGGCTTATTAAATGACAAGCTTTCCCTGGTTTGTGCTAATTAATTATACACCGCATCTGACTGCTAATTTAGTGGGAAAATGCAGCCCCAAACCACGGTTTCAGCTTGAACTTTGCCTCAGCATCACCCAGTTCAGCACACAGCGCTGCTGCAGCCTGCCTCTGAACGACACCAGTATTAAATTAGAGCACAAGGCCATCAATTTAATAAGTGCTGTAGCAGGTAATTTGAATAAGGACATATTAGTATTCCACCAATGCACAACTAAAAGCAGCTGACCTTTCAGACCAAAGAAGATCCTTGAACACATTCAGCTGAATCTGAGAACACAGTAATAATCTGACAGTGGTGAGAGTGCCAAGAGAGACGTTTACGATCCTGGACCCATTACTATACATCAGGCTCTCCGTGGTATTACGCGAACAGTTTATATACCTCGGCCTCTCATTTTGCTCTCACTCCCTGCCATGAAAGAAAATAAGTAGGATGAGAGTTAAAAAAAAATCTTTTCAATGACGTTTTGAAACTTGTCTTACTTTTTTGGATCTGTGGTACAAAGAACCCAAAACCCAAAACTAATTGATGTACGTGTAAATCAGATCTGGGAATACACGTAAGAAATGATCGATTTCCTGAAATATGAGGCAAACCCAACATTAGCAAAAATAAACTTGCATCTCTTAGAGAAACAACTGCTGTGAAACAACAAGGAACTATGGCACCCCTAGAAGGGATAAAAGCATTGGCCCGGGAGTGACATTAGAAAAGGGTTTGTATCCCTGCTCTGTCACACTCACCATCAAACCTGCAGGAACTGAATTTAGTGAATTCAGTTCAACAGATGTTTATCAAGTCCATAACATACAGTGTTGTAAGCCCTAAGGTTATAAAGATGAGAAGATTTGATCCCTGTTTTCAAGGAGATCAAAATCTAGCAATGGCGAGGGAAACATGCACTATTAATCACAATACAGAGTGAGAGGTGCCTTGAAGCAGAGAACAGTGATAAATTTTGCCTGGTGGTTTCCAGGAAAGGTTCTCAGACATGGCAATAGCAAGCAGAGCTAGACATTGTGAATTTTTCCTCAGCACAGAGGATGGAATGCTATCTGATGGGAAGTACTCATCAAATGGAAAAACTATGGCATTGGAACAAGAAGAGACACTGGGTTAGGTTGAAGGTGTGAGTAGTTATAATCATGTGACCCTGTGTGCTTGAAAATGGCTTCTGTGTACGTATAAACATAATGTATTAGTGGTTTTGAGAGAAGATTTTGAGGAAGAGGCTCGAATGCTTACTTTCTTGGCCTCACAAGAACGCTGTAGGCCAAAAACACACCTAGAGTTCCACCCAAAGGAGGGGATACTCAACTAAGCCGATGGTGTGTGATCACCACACTTGAGTAATGGGTTGACCCCCCTAGGCTCTCTTTCTTTGGAGGGGAAGAGAATAGGAAAGATGTTATTACAGATCTTAAATCTACTTGATTTTTTTTTTAAACTTTGACACCATACCTACTTCTAATTACAAAATACTTCTTTCACATTCTGTGACCAGCACAGGTACTTACACAGTATGTACTAGAGCTACCTTACTGCTTGTTTATAGCTGTATCTGTTTTAATTAGTTGTTGCCCATGCCTTACAAGTTTTTGGATATTTTGAGTGTCATCCACATTAGCCACAGTCCCAGCCGAAAACAGATGACACACTCAAATGAGGTAACTGAAAGAAAGAAGTATTTAGAAAGTGCAGGTAGGAGTAAAAGAAATATTGAGGTATAGCACAGTGTCTTGGAGCTAGTAATTGTGGGCTGCAGCCACCCTTAAGACAGAAGAGGCAGAAGAGAAAGAGCCAATATTTTGCCATTGCAGCAGGGCCCAATCTGATGAAGAAAAACTCTGATTTCACTGAGCTGTCACCTTTTGATCTTCTGCAGTATCTCTCATGGGCCATGCCCAATCAGAAGCTAAAGTCTAAGAAAGCCGATGGATGCAGAACTAATGGTGCTTTGTACCTACAGGGCACCAAGCAGAGAAGAGAGTAGTAGAGAGCAGCTCTGGAAGGGTGAGGGAAACATATCTAACACCTATCTTGCTCCTGTTTGTATTAACTGAGTTATACACCAGCATGTTGAAACTCACAATGGAGAACATCCTTAGTCCAAGTAAGTCTTCTAGGTTTCTAGGGTCCCAGACAGTCTATGTCCCAGGAATCCTACTTCTAATCTTGCCTTTGTCTGGAAATAGCCCATTGTCAACAGCTTTCTGAAAATGTGAGTTGCCTATTAAAGCATGCTGTTCCTCTGGACTACTCTCTTTGTAAATGATAGCTAAAGCTAAAAGTGGTTTTTGTACTGGTGGCTCCTAATATTCATGTATGCTCCTTTCAGTTAACTTTTGAAAATTGCCTTCTTTGTGATGCAAAGCTGAACCAAAAGAAATATCAGTAATGAGAGTCTTTTTGAACCCTACAAAATCATGGGGCAGCCTGCCGTTGCAGCCAGTAAAAGTAAAATGAGAAGCCCTGCAGGCTAGGACTAGGATAGTGGCATGGGGAGGTGATGGGGAGGAGATGACATATTCTACAAGATGGGACTTCATGACGATTGAATTTGGAGGATGAGGTAAGTCATGAATAAGTGGTGTGAGTGACTGATTCGTTGCATAAAAATTCAATTAGTCAATATGAAGAATAAAGGGAAATGTGTAGGCTTTATAAGCTTCATGAACCAAGTTTATTTTTTTCCTTATTAACTAAAATGCAACAATAAGAAAGCAATTAAATTTTCAATGATTTTTCAGTAGTACCTTTCAGCAGAATCACAGGAAGGAAACAAGTGACATTTGGAAATCCCTCAAGAAAACTCTACATTTTTTGAGTGATGTAAGACCAGAATAAATCTACCCCATCCTAAATGACCTAGAGCCTCTTTACAACATTCTGAAGATGAGGTTATCTTAGTAAGAACATTGAGATATCTTAAATAACTGCCATTGTCATCCTTAGTTACAAGCTACAAGGTGAGGGAGGAAAAACCCTCACTTGAGTATTAAATTTTAGTAAGACACAGGAAATGAAGGACAAAACACAAACATACCTGAAGTAGCATAGAAAAGTATATTCAACATCAGGTTCATGTATATTCAACATCAGACTACAGATACAACACTCAGCGTTATGCTAAGTGAAATAAGTCAGAAAAAGACAAATACTGTATGGCCTCACTTATAAATGGAATCTTTTAAAAAATCATAGAAAAAGAGATTAGATTTATCAAGGTGGTGGGGATTGGAGATAGGTGATCACAAGCCACACATTTCCAGTTATAAGACAAGTAAACACTAGGTGTGTGATGTACAACATGATGACTATAGCTAACAACTGCTCTATGATACACTGGAAAGTTGCTAAGAGAGTAAATACTAAGAGATCTCATCACAAGGAAAAAAAACTTTTTTTTTCTTCTTTTCTCTTTATTTATCTATATGAGATGATGGATAGCTGAACACTTCTGGGGTAATTATTTTACAATACATGTAAATCAAACCACCATATTCTATGCCATGAACTTATACAGTCTATGTCAATTATTTCTTTTTATATAGTTAATTTTTTTTATAATGGCTGTGTTTAAAAACTGGCTTGCAAAATTCCTGAAAATTCAACAATTAGTTTGCAAAAGCTCATACATCCAATATATCATACAACTATTTACTATTTACTCCAATGTCAATTATGTCTTACTAAAACTGGAAAAATTTGGGGTGCCTGAGTGGCTCAGTCAGGTCATGACCTCATGATCCTGGATTCAGGCCCCTCTAGGGCTCTCTGTTCTGTGGGAAGTCTGCTTTTATCTCTCCCCCTGCCTTGCACTTGCTCTCTTACTCTCTTTCTCTCTCTGTGTCAAGTGAATGAATAAAATCCTTTTTAAAATACATACATACATACATACATACATACATACATAAACAAACTGGAAAATTTTATTGATGAAGGATACTAGGAGAAAAGCAGAAGAAATGAGAGAGACCCACCTCACACTGAGGCACACCTGTACAAGGCCTGCAGATGTCTGAGAGCATGACAGAGGAGGAGAACTAAGAGAAATGTTCTAGGTGCTCTGGGCCCCATATTCACCTATACAGAAATTAAGAATGAGCTATTATATATCCTAGGGGCATTAAAGAATAATAATGAGATATCATGAACAATCTTAGGCAAATAAATGTGATGACTTAGATGAAATGAACAAAGACATTGAAAAAATTTACATAAACTGATCCAACAAATAAAAAATTGAAATAGCATTTTACCCATTGAAGAAAATGAGTTCACAATTCAAAAACATCCTAATTCCTGAACATGATA
Source organism: Canis lupus baileyi (assembly GCF_048164855.1). Lineage (NCBI taxonomy): Eukaryota > Metazoa > Chordata > Mammalia > Carnivora > Canidae > Canis > Canis lupus. Next base: position 18,596,113 of record NC_132839.1, read on the forward strand.
GAGTAAAAGGCTCCAATCACCACCTCACTCCATCCCCAGAAGAGTAGATAATTCTCTGAGATTGCACAGAGCTGGGAAATGTTTGTGTTCCCATCAGTCAGAGCATTAAGATACCATAATTCTAGTAAGATGAAGTATCTAGTAAGATACCCTCAGAAGGGTATCTCCCAGAAATGAAACTAACTCAGCCCTAGTCTAAAAGATGCCCTGGACCCTCACTAACAAAGCATAAAAGCCCCAATAGTTCATTTTTGCTTTTGTTTCTTTTGCCTTCGTGGATGTATCTTGCAAGAAGTTACTGTGGCCGAGTTCAAAAAGGGCGCTGCCTGTGTTCTTCTCTAGGATTTTGATGGAATCTTGTCTCACATTTAGATCTTTCATCCATTTTGAGTTTATCTTTGTGTATGGTGCAAGAGAGTGGTCTAGTTTCATTCTTCTGCATGTGAATGTTCAATTTTCCCAGTACCATTTATTGAAGAGACTGTCTCTCTTCCAGTGGATAGTCTTTCCTCCTTTGTCGAATATTAGTTGACCATAAAGTTGAGGGTCCACTTCTGGATTCTCTATTCTGTTCCATTGATCTATGTGTCTGTTTTTGTGCCAGTACCACATTGTCTTGATGACCACAGCTTTGTAGTACAACCTGAAATCTGGCATAAGAAGCTTTTGCACAGCAAAGAATACAGTCAACAAAACTAAAAGACAACCTACAGAATGGGAGAAGATATTTGCAAATGACCTATCAGATAAAGGGCTAGTTTCCAAGATCTATAAAGAACTTATTAAACTCAACAGCAAAGAAACAAACAATCCAATCATGAAATGGGCAAAAGACATGAACAGAAATCTCACAGAGGAAGACATAGACATGGCCAACACGCACATGAGAAAATGCTCCACATCACTTGCCATCAGGGAAATACAAATCAAAACCACAATGAGATACCACCTCACACCAGTGAGAATGGGGAAAATTAACAAGGCAGGAAACCACAAATGTTGGAGAGGATGTGGAGAAAAGGGAACCCTCTTACACTGTTGGTGGGAATGTGAACTGGTGCAGCCACTCTGGAAAACTATGTGGAGGTTCCTCAAAGAGTTAAAAATAGATACACCCTACGACCCAGCAATTGCACTGCTGGGGATTTACCCCAAAGATACAGATGCAATGAAACGCCGGGACACCTGCACCCCGATGTTTCTAGCAGCAATGTCCACAATAACCAAACTGTGGAAGGAGCCTCGGTGTCCATCAAAAGATGAATGGATAAAGAAGATGTGGTCTATGTATACAATGGAATATTACTCAGCCATTAGAAACGACAAATTCCCACCATTTGCTTCCACGTGGATGGAACTGAAGGGTATTATGCTGAGTGAAATAAGCCAATTGGAGAAGGACAAACATTATATGGTCTCATTCATTTGAGGAATATAAAAAATAGTGAAAGGGAATAAAGGGGAAAGGAGAAAAAATAAGTGGGAAATATCAGAAAGGGAGACAGAACATGAAAGACTCCTAACTCTGGGAAACGAACTAGGGGTGGGGGAAGGGGAGGTGGGTGGGGGGTGGGGGTGAATGGGTGGCGGGCACTGAGGTGGGCACTTGATGGGATGCACACTGGGTGTTATTCTGTATGTTGGCAAATTGAACACCAATAAAAAATAAATTTATTTAAAAAAAAAACAAAGCATAAAAGCAACCTTCAAATGAATCAAACTGACCCCCCAAAACTTAACTGCATGACATTTTTTAAATCCAATACTTAAAGAAACGTAACAAAATTCTATGCCCTACACCAAAATATTCACAAAAAGAGAAGGAGGGACTGTCTTGCATCAAATCAAAACTATTAATATTATACAGCAGCTGGAAAATATGACTCATAAACAGGAGAAAAATCAATACAAACAGATCCAGAGATGACAAAGGTAATAAAATTAAAATTATCTCAAAATAGCTATTATTATTATTCTCAACTGCTTAAGAATATAGAGAAATAAACAAAAGATATTACATTAAACCAAAAAGGTTTTGCACAGTGAAGGATATTGTCAAGAAAGTTAAAAAGCGACCTACTAAATGTAGAAGATATTTGCAAATGCTATAACTGATAAGGGGCTAGTATCCAAAATACATAAAGAACTCACACAACTCAATATCAAAAAACAAAACAAACAAAAAAAATCCAATTTAAAAATAGGCAGAGGTCCTGAATAGACATTCTCCAAAGAAGACATATAGATGGCCAAAAGACATATAAAGAGATGTTTGGGGGATCCCTGGGTGGCGCAGCGGTTTGGCGCCTGCCTTTGGCCCAGGGCGTGATCCTGGAGACACGGGATCGAATCCCACATCAGGTTCCCGGTGCATGGAGCCTGCTTCTTCCTCTGCCTATGTCTCTGCCTCTCTCTCTCTCTCTCTCTCTCTCTCCCTCTATCATAAATTTAAAAAAAAAAGAGATGTTTGACATGACTAATCAACATGGAAATGCAAATCAAAATTACAATTAGATATCATCTCACACTGGTTAGAATGGGTAGTATCAAAAAGGAAAAGAAGTAACAAGTGATGCTAAATATGTGAAGAAAAAGGAACACTTATGCAGTGCTAGTGGGAATGTCAATTGGTTCAACCACTAGGGAAAACAGTATGGAGTTTCCTTAAAAAATTAAAAATAGAACTACCATGTGATCCAGCAATGCCACTTCTGAGTATTTATCCAAAGAAAATAAAAACATTAGTTCAAAAAGATGTAAGTACCTCTATGTTTATTGCAGGATTATTTACAAGAGCCAAAATATGGAAGCTACTTAAGTGTCTACTGACAGATAAATGGATAAAAAAGATATATGTATTGTGTATATATATATACACATACACAGTGGAATATTATTTGGCCATTAAGAAAAAAATGAAATCTTGCCTTTTGCAGCAATATAGACAGAACTGGAGTATATACTACACTAAGTGAAATAAGTCACACAGAAAAAACTAGTATCATATGATTTCACTTATATGTGGAATCTAAAAACAAAACAAAGGAACAGATGAAACTAAGCAGAAATAGATGCACACATACAGAGAACAATATGGTGTATGCCAGAGGGAGGGTAGAGGGGAAATGGGTGATAAAGGAGGAGGAGATAAAAGGTAAAGACTTCTAGTTATAAATAAGACAGAGATACAATGTACAGTACTGGGAATATATTGGTTAATGATACGTAACAACTTTGTATGGTGACAGATGCCAGATTTATGGTAGTGATCACTTCATAATGCATATAAGTGTTGCATCACTATGCTGTACACCTGGAATTAATATAATATTATATGTCAATCACACTTCAATTTTTAAAAAGAGGAAAAAAGAATATAGAGAAAAACATAAGCATAATGAGGAGAGATGTAAGAGATACTATCAAAATTAAAGCAAACAAAAATAAATGAAACTCCTAGAGATTAAAACTAGTGTCTTAGATGAGATTAAAAATACACTAGATGAGATTAACAGATAATGTAGTGAAGAAAAGACCTGTGACCTTGAAAACACAGCAAGAGAAACTATTACATATGAAGCAATGAAAGGAAAAAATAGCAAAGAAACACAGAGATCAGTGACTTGTGGGACAACAGCAAGTGGTATAGTAACTTGCAATGGCAGTCTCACAAAGAAGGGAAGAGAAAGAATAGAGAGAAATAGAGACCACACATTTTCCAAACTTGATAAAAATTATAAAAGCAGGCCCATGAATGTCAATGTAGCCCCCAAAAAATAAGCAAAGAAATATATACTAGGCACATAATAATTTAATTGCTAAAAACCTATGATAAAGAGATGATCTTAAAAGCATTTGGGGAGTGAAAGGAAAAACATAACCTACAGAGGAACAAAACAAGCATATTAAGTATTTTTTTTTAGAAACTTTCCAAGCTAGAAGAGAGTAACATGTTTAAAATACTGAAAGAAAACTACAATTCTATACCCAGTGACACTATCTTCCAAAATGCAGGTAAATTAAATGAAGACTTGCAAACAAACAAAAGTTGAAAGACTCAACTGCCATTAGATCTGGACTACAAGAATTCTTGAAGAAAGTTTTTCAGAAAGAAGGAAATGATACTAGATTTTTTAAAAAATTGAAAACAAAGGAATAAAGAGCACCAGATCTGTGACTATGTGGGCAGATATAAAAGCTATTTTTCTTACTTTTTTAATCCCTTTACAAAATAATTTACTCTTTAGAGAAAAAATAACATATAGAATTCATAAAACATGTCAAAATAAACTACATGACAAAAATTGCACAAAGGATAGGAGAACAAACTAAAACATCCTATTATAAATTTCTTTCACTATACATAAAGAGGTATAGTATTATTTGAAGGTACTCCCTGATACATTAAAGATTTATATTTTAAACCCTACAGCAACCACTAAGATGAAACAGAGACGTACAGCTTATAATCCAATAACATAGATAAAATGAGTGTTGCTTTTGAATTAACTCAAAAGCATGTAGAAAAAGAAAACATGGTACAAAGAATAAATAAAAAATAGCTCTTACACCTTCCACAAAAATTAACTCAAAATGGATCATAGACCTAAATCAAAACACAAAACTATAAAACAACTGAAGAAAACAGGAGAAAATCTAGTGACCTTTTAAATATATGGCAATGACATTATATAACATTAAAGGCACAACCACTGGAAGAAATAATAAGCTGGACTTCATTAAATTTTAAAACTTCTGCTTTGCAAAAGACACTGTCAAGAGAAGAAGACAAGTTACAAAATGGGGAGAAAATATTTGCAAAAGGCCTGATAAAAGGACTGTTATCCAAAATAAACAAACTCTTAAAGCTCAATAATAACAACAACAAAAAATAGGTTCAAGACCTCAACAGACACCTCACCAAGGAAGATATAGATAACAAACCTATGAAAAGATGCTCCACATTATATGTCATGAGAGAAATACAAATTAAAACAACAGTGAGATATCACTGCACATCCATTAGAATGGCCAAAATCCAGAACACTGACAACACCAAATGCTAGCAAGGCTGTGGAGCAACAAGATTTTTCGCTCACTGATGGTAAAAATGCAAAATTGCACAGTCCCTCTGGAAGACAGTTTGGCAGCTACTTACAAAACTAAACATACTCTTACCATATGATCCAATCATCATGCATATTGGTATTTAGCCAAAGGAGCTGAAAACTTATGTCCACACAAAAACCTGCACACTGATGTTTATAGTAGTTTTATTCATAATTGCCAAAACTTGGAAGCAACCAAGATGTCCTTCAGTAGGTGAAGAGATAAGTAAACTGTGGTACATCCAGACAAAGGAATCTTATTCAGCACTAAAAAGAAATGAGCCAACAAGTCATGAAATGACATGGGGAAACCTTAAATACATTTTACTAAGTGAAAAGGCTACATAGTGTATGATTACAACTATTTGACATTCTTTCTGAAAAAAGCATAAGTATAAAGAGAGATGATGAGACAATCAGTGGCTACCAGAGATTGGGAGAGAGGAAAAGACAAGTGTGCAGAGAAAACAAGAATTTTAGGGCAGTAAAACTATTCTATAGTATACTGTAATAATGGATATGTGTAATTGTACATTTGCCAAAACCCATAGACTGTATAGCACCAGGAGTGACCCTGGTATAAACAATAGACTTTGGGAGATAATTATGTGTCAGGATAAGTTCACCAATTTTAATAAACACAATTGTAATAAATCCCACACTGGTGTGGGTTGTCGATAGTGGGAGAGGCTGGGGTGGATGTGCAAAGGGTATGTAGTTTCTATAGTTTCCACTACATTTTGTTGTGAATATAAAACTGCTCTAAAAAAAGTAAGTCTACTCTGAAACTTAACAATGCATTTTGATGTGATGATATAGAAAATTCCATTAAATACAAATGGCCTAAAAGCCTAAATTAAAAGGCAGAGTTGTCAAATTATATATATTTTTTAAAACATTATTTATTTGAGAGATAAAGAGTGTGGGGGGGAGGGGCAGAGGGAAAGAATCTTCAAGCAGACTCCCCACTGAGTGCAGAGCCCAAAGGGGGGCTCAATCCCACAACCCATGAGACCATGTCCTGAGTCGAAACCAAGAGTCAGACACTTAACCAACTGAGCTACACAGGTGCCCCTTAAATTCTGTTTTAAAAAGATAAACCAACAATATACTCCATATAAGAAATCCACTTTAAATATAGTGACACAGGGGATCCCTGGGTGGCGCAGCAGTTTAGCGCCTGCCTTTGGCCCAGGGTGCGATCCTGGAGACCCGGGATCAAATCCCACACCAGGCTCCCGGTGCATGGAGCCTGTTTCTCCCTCTACCTGTGTCTCTGCCTCTCTCTCTCTCTCTCTCTGTGACTATCATAAGTAAATTAATTAATTAATTAAAAATTTTTTTAAAAAATATAGTGACACATATAAGACAAAAGGATAGAAAGGAATCATAAGAAAGCTAGAGCAGCAAAGTTATTTTCAGATGAAGTCATTTTCAGAACAAGATATACTACCAGATATAAAAAGAATATTTTATAATGAAAAAAAGGTTAGTTCACCAAGAGAACATGATAATCCTAAATACATATGTACCTAAAAATGAAGCTTCAAAGTATATGAAGCAAAAACTGATAGAACTAAAAGTAGAAATAGAGAATTCTCGGTTTTAGTTAGAAATTTCAATATGCCACTCTTGATAATTAACTAGTAGACAAGAGAAGTCAGTCAGGATCTCAACACAACAGAAAACACATTCAAGTACACATGGAGCATTCAGCAAGGCCCAGTGTATTTCTGGCCATAAAACAAATCTCACAATTTTTTAAGGATCGAAACCACATGAAGTATGTTTTCCCAGTGTGGCAGGCAAAATAATGGATCCCTAAAGTTGTGTAGTAATCAATGAAACCTATAAATGCATTAGATTACATGGAAAATAGGAATTGGAATCAACAATGAAATTATGATTGCTAGTTTAGTGACCTTCAAATAGAGACAGTATCCTAGATGTTTCAGGTGAAATCAATGTTATCTACAAAGCCCTTAAAAGTGAAAGGAGGCAGAAGAAGGAGAATCGAAGATAGCAACATGAGGACTCCACACAACATTGCTGACTCTGAAGATGGAGGAAGAGGCTCACGAGCCAAGGATTATAAACTGCCTCTAAAAGCTGGAAAGAGCAAGGAAACTGATCCTCCCCTAGAGACTCCCCCCAAAAATGCAGCTTTACTGTGTCATCTTGATTTTTTTTTTGAAATAACAGTGTGTACAATATGTCTTTCCAGTAATATATCCTTTCATTAAGATATGTGTTGGTAAATTTATGTGTAGAAGCATACTGGACAAGCCATGAATTTAACTTCTTAGAACTACACTGTGTATAAAACACCCTTCAGGGATGCCTGGGTGGCTCACTGGTTGAGCTTCTGCTTTTGGCTCAGAGTGTGATCCCGGGTCCGGATCAAGTCCCTCACCGGGTTTCTTCCAGGAAGCCTGCTTCTCCCTCTTCCTGTGTCTCTGCCTATCTCTGTGTCTCTCACAAATAAATAAATAAAATCTTTTCTTAAAAAATCCTTCAAATAGGGCAGTCCTGGTGGCGCAGCGGTTTGGCGCTGCCTGCAGCCTGGGGTGTGATCCTGGGGTCCCAGGATGGAGTCCCACATCAGGCTTCCTGCATGGAGCCTGCTTCTCCCTCTGCCTGTGTCTGTGCCTCTTTCTCTCTGTGTCTATGAATAAATAAATAAAATCTTTAAAAAAAATCCTTCAAATAATGTCTTCTTTCATTAAATATAACTGTTTTAAAACTTATGTGTAGAAACATATGGAAAGAGTCATGTGCCTCCATCCACCATCACTGCCATCCCCACCAGCCCAGTTTTCTAGCATGATGCCCTCTTTCATCTATATTTGTGTTTCAGGTGTAAAGAGGAGAGAGTGAAGAGGGAGTGGAGCTTTTGTCTGTTGATCTCCCTGGACTGAAGAGAGGGAGGGTGCAAAGCCAAGACTCTTAATGATTCTCAAAATGGTTTACTACCCAGAGCTCTCTGTCTGCATCAGTCAAGAACTATTTCCAAATATGGAAATGGAGGGAATGCTCCCTAAGGGAAAATTTCCTGTCCCAAAGGAAGTGAACTCAAGAAGAGTGAGGAGATTGAGGATACTTCCCTGACTCCACTTGGTGGCAATGAACTCCACTCCCCAGGTGTCAGTCACCTCTACTCTTTTTAATTGTAACATCTCTATATGGTGTATGTGTACTGACGAGGTCATGGTATCATACATGAGATTTTTTCTGTGTAAATCAAGTATAAGAAGGAACTATGTGACTCTGAGCCTTGCTTTAGAGAATTTACAGTGGACAAATAATCATCAAATTAGTTTTTAATCTTTCTGATTCAGGTGAAAATGCCCAGAATTTCACACTATGAATTCATGTTTATAACCTTTACAGGTGGGCCTTCAGGCCTGGTTCTCAACCATGATGTCTTCCACAACTCAAACCCCCTCTGCTCTCACACAACCGGTCCACTCCGGCTTTTCCACTCGCACAGTTCCCAACTGCTTCTTGGAGGAGTCAAGAGTCCCCCCCCGCCTTTTTTTTTTCATTTCGATGTAACAAGCCAAGTGGTTTACGTTCATCAATTGTCTGTATATATTTTATCCATGTACTCTTTTGATGTGTAGAAGTAGTTGAAACTCCTTGATTCCTCACCGTAAGTGACTGAGATACACTCCTAGGACCCGAGACACTGATGAATGGTGCTACTTTGGACTTTCAACATGCTCCTTGGCCAGGGAGCTCTGATGGAGTTATTCTTTATTTCTACATTTTAAGGAGATGTTGGTACTCTGTTTCCTGAATGTTGTTCTCTAGACTGGCTTGACTTGTTTTCCTCATGTCTTCAGTGTGGCTTTCTTCTTCAGCATGATAGGTTGAGTGAACACCATCTCAAAGAGACTCATGTTTCATCAGCTTGCACTCATGGAGTTGCAGTCCCTGTAGCAGGAGCAATCACAAAACTCTAATTTACTTTCCATATCTCTTCTTTTCAGTAGCCTCACCTGCCTACCTTAAAGAAAGATAAGCAATCATTTGGCAAGCATTTTTAGATGTCTCTTTGGCTCTTTCTGTTTCAAAGGTTATTTGGGAGGAAAGGGGCAAACTTTTAAAATAAACCCCTTCAGGAAAAAACCCAAACACTGGCATCTGAGTAGAAATATGAAAATTACACTTTTCCTAAAAAGTAAGTTGAAAAAAAAAGTCTATAATTTTTTTTTTTTTTTTTTTTTTTTTTAGAGACAGAGCACTCTTGACAGTTTTGGTAAGCAGGGTGTAGATTTTACATTTTTGTCCTTGCTCCCAATGAAGTAGATAAACAAAAATAAAATCAGATAATACTGTCTACTCAGGGATTGTTGTTGTATTAGCCAGTCTGAAAGCTCACATGAATTTTTATATGACTGTCTTTTAGCTCTTCCTTTGACAGAGAAGGCTTTGTTCTGCCCTGTTCCTCTTCTGTTTCATGTTCATTTTCCTCCTCCCTTCTTTGTTAGAACAGGTATAACAGCTGTGTAAGTAGAGGAAGAAAACAGTACTCTGCATATTTGTCATTTATGTAGAGCTGCAGTTGAGCACTGCTGAAAATGCAGGCTTTCGTAACAATGCCATCTTTACTGATGTATTCACAAATACCCAATGTATTTTAGCTACTTTAGTAGTATTTGCTCAATAAAGATGCAAGCTGTAAAAAAAAAAAAAGAGTCATGTGCTTAATGCTTGAAACTACACTATGTATAAACCTTCCTTCAAGTAACATCAATACAAGTAGTCTAGGGGGGTGGAGTAATTTTTTTATTAATTTTTTAATTCCAATATAGTTAACATACAGTGTAATATTAGTTTTGGCATACAACATGGTGATTCAACACTTCCATACATCACTCAGTGCTCATCACAAGTGCACTCCTTAATCACCATCACATATTTAACCCACCCTCCCACCCACCTGGTAACCATCAGTTTGTTCTCTGTAATTAAGAGTCTGTTTCTTGGTTTGTCTCTTTTTTTCCCCAGCTATGCTTATTTGTTTTGCTTCCTAAATTCTACATGTGAGAAAAATCATATGTTATTTGTCTTTCTCTGACTGACTTATTTCACTCAGCATTATACTCTCTAGCTCCATCCAGGTCTTTGCAAATGCCAAGATTTCATTCTTTTTTACAGCTGAATAATAAATAATCATATATATGTCATTACATGGATATATGTACATGTAAAAAATCACATATGATTTTTTTCCCAGTGGAAAAGTTTTATTTCATGGTTTGCTTTATAAATTTAAGTCATTTAACACGGGTACAACAGAAACGTGTGAACATGAACCCTACACCACCCCCAAAAATCATATGAAAACACGCAAGGGTAGGGAAATTCAAAACTAAGTTGCCTAAACGTACAATTTTCGAGCTAAGCCTATCATTAAGGTCCGCGGCTTCAGTAGGAAAGCACGGTCGCCAGGAGTGATCCTGCAAGTCCACCTGGAGGGCACTCTGGTCCCTGTTCAGCTTCAGCGCCTCGGAAAGGAGGCTGCGCAGCCGCTCCACACTATCAACCAAGCGGTTCACCTTTGGAAAAACAACGAGTCTTTCCAGGGGCACGTAGAACTTCTTTCCCACACAGTAAGGCTTGGGGGAGCTCTCCATCTGGGCCCTTTGAGCGTCGGTGACGCAACTGTCTTCTGGCACCAATCTACCGTTCACCTTTTTCTTCGGATCACCGATAAACCGCAGTCTCATAGAGTTTACATACATATACAAATATTCCTTTGGTGTATGGCTATTGATATATATCTATATATATCACATCTTCGTTATCCATTCATCCATTTCACTCTGTAAGACCCATTTTATAATTCTCAACCACTAAACTACTAAATATAATAAATTTGTGAAGTTTTCAGCCATTATGTTTGTTTTAATTTATTACATAGCAGCCATAGGAAACTAATACAATCATAGTATAATTGAACCAAAAATAAACAGAAACTTATCAGAAATAATCTCTAAATATTTGCAAATTTAGCAACACACTTCTAAATAACCCACAAGTCAAAGAAGAAAATTCCAGGAAAATTTTAAAATATCTAGGTTCAAATAAACAGGTGATACACACATTGAAATCTAGAAAAATGTTATATATATTGATTTTTTAGGTTGAGAGTTAACACTAATATAAAATATAGTCTTTAATTTATTATAATATATCAACACAGGTTCATAAATGATAACAAATGCACCATTCTGGTGGGGGATGTTGAGAAAGGAGGAAGCTGTACATGTGTGGAAACAGAGGATACGTGGAAAATCTCTGTACTCCCTCTTCAATTTTTCTGTGAACCTAAAACTTCTCTAAATAATAAAGTCTATTCAGAATTAAAATTAAGAATTTATTTTTATTTAAAATAAACAAAGCTACTATATTAAAAAAGAAAGCTTAATAAAGTTGTTGTATTAAAGCAAATTGAATGCTGCTTTCCTAGCATAGGAAAGAGCTTGAAAATTTTACTATACAGATATAGACACCACCTAATATTGGAGCTTGCCCTTTTCATATTGTAGGTTCTTAAAAGATGCACATTACTTGATTTTTCTATAAAACTTGCATGTACTTCATGAAAAATAAACATGAACAGGGCATGACTTATTCATGAATGGCACCCTTAGCCTGATATGGGGCAGCAAGCATGTTGTCAGGTATAACTTATTGCTACAAATAGATAAAATTTCTTTTGCTGCAATTATTAAAATTTGTTCTTCTCTACCTTCCAAGTCAACTTGATTCCAAGCATTAAGAATTTTCCTAAGGGATCCCTGGGTGGCGCAGCGGTTTGGCGCCTGCCTTTGGCCCAGGGCGTGATCCTGGAGACCCGGGATCGAATCCCACATCGGGCTCCCGGTGCATGGAGCCTGCTTCTCCCTCTGCCTATGTCTCTGCCTCTCTCTCTCTCTCTGTGTGACTATCATAAATAAAAAATAAAAAATAAAGAACTTTCCTAAATTTCAGCAAATATTTCATAATTAAAACATAAAACACATTTGTTAAAAGGACAAGCAAAATTATAGTTCATTTTATTTTTAAAAGGCATACAATTTCAGGAAGTACTATTACTCATAATATAAGCACCTAGTTTAAAATATAGTACTGCATGATGCTCCACCTGCCAATCCTGGATGAATAGAGATAGAGACAGTAGGGACAGAATGCATGGTATTATTTAAGGCAAAAATACATACACATCAAACTCAAATATGTGAAATATCAATCTACAGTGATAGAATAAGATTCATATTTCTTACATAAAATATGATGCCTATTTAAAATGGAATGGAATAAGTTTTTTCTTATGTTAAGTCAGTAATATTCTAGAACCTTCTCCCTTTACTATATACTTTCTCTTTGCCACTTAAATCTTTTAGCAACACTGACTTGCTCTTGATACATTTATTTTTAAAAGTATTATTATGGAAAATAGGTTGCCTTAACTTCAGTGTAAAAGTTTATATGTAAAATATACATACATATGTGTATTTGTCATCATTTGCTTTACCATTGCATTTATAGTAAGAAGCAGATTTGAAATTTCCTTTTCAGAATTTCATTGCTTTTTAGGTACTGTGATAATTCAACATTCATCTTGTAACTTAAAGAGCACAATATGGGTCTAACAAAATCTAATGCGATCTCAAAGACTCAAAGCTAAATATCTCCAAAACTTCCAAAATCAGTAATAAAACAGAAAGGTAATAGTAAACCTGGAACAAGAGTTCCAGGATATCTGAGGGACCCCAAGGCAAAGTACAAACAATAGAATTTTTTCCTGCAGAACATCTGGATAGCAGGCTCAAGAAGAGGAAAGGTTTTAAGTTTCCTTTCTATTTCTTTTTACACTCACCCATCAAGTCACTATTTGTTAACAGCTATTATATATGGCCCTGCACAAACTATTTGTTAGTGGTTATTATATATGGCCCTGCACAAATTATTATGATTGCTACAGAAACTCAAGAAACTTATTGCATCAATATGTCCAGTGACATGAAGCAATTGATGCTAAGAAATTAAGGTAACCTAGGGACCTAGTAGTCCAAAGAACTGAGTAAACTTCCATAGTGCTACAAAGACACACTGCCATGTATTTATTTTAATATATCTAAAAAATATAAAAGTCGATGTGGAAAATCATTTAAAATCATTTGTAGTTCCATTATTAACTTTGTTCCTTATATAGAAATGCATTACAGTGAATTTAATGAATTTAACATGTAAAGTTTGGAAGGAAATTGAAGGAAAAGGAAAGAAACAGAAGGGAAAGAGACAAAGAAAAGAAAGACTGGAAAAAAGTGAACATTCTGCAGACATTATCTCCACTGATTCTCCTAAGACATGGGGGAGAAATACATGAAAAAAACACAGCATGGAAATATTACTTTCCCAAAGTAAATGTAAATAGTAAATAACATAACATGTAAAAAGTAACTAACATAACTGATATTTAAACACAGGTCTTTGCTGAATCCAAAGGCATACTCTTTCCTCATCCCAGGATACCCTCTCCTGCCACCTACCTTTTGGTTCAGAACTAGTATGAACACATGCTTGAAACCAAGTTCTGTCCAGTGAGGAAGGTTCAACTCCTTCTGATAAATCATGCATTAGGCAGTCAGTTGACTACTGGACATGTGCCTAACCATTCAACACATATCTTTTTCTTCTCTGACCACAGTAAATGACAAGAAGATTTCTCACCTTCTAGCTAGTATCCATTAGCAAGCAACACTCTGGAAGCCTGGTCCTCAAAAAACCACAATGCAACAAATGTGCTGAAGATAATGCACAGCAAGACTGTAGATGTCTCACCTCTTGCTTTTTTCTCCCTCTAGATTTGTCACCCACAGTTATTTATTATTTACATAGTATCATAAGTGTACAACTCTGTTGATGGGAGTAAAGCCTGTGCCAGAAAGGTCATAGATTTAGTTCACTTCCTATTCTTAAAACAGTTCTTTGATTTATAAGCTTTTTAAAAATAATAATAATAAGTTTTTTTGAATGCCTGAGGGAAAATCCATCAACCCTTAATGAATTATTGGAACATTTTCAAATATATAAGAAATATACATATATAATTAATATTTCACTAAAGTAATAAACTTTAACATCTTTTAAAAGATTTATTTATTTATTTGAGAAAGAAAGAAGGAGGATCAGAAGGAGAGGGAGAGAGAATCTCAAGCCGACTCTCTGCTAAGCACAGAGCCCAATGTGGGGCTTGATCTCACAACCCTGACATCATGACCTGAGCCAAAATCAAGAGTCAGACACAATTGACTGAGCTACCCAGGCATCCTAAACTTTAACATTTTGATGGACTTTTATAAAAAAAAAAAAAAAAGGTAAAGTCTCTTGAAAGATGAGTCACAAAATGTCACTGAGTGTCACAGACCCCAACAGCAAAAGCAAAATTAAATTATTTGTCCAACATTTTGAGTTTGATCTAGGTAAAACAACACATATTACTAAAAAATAACACTATTCCCTAAACCTAATGTTGGGCACATAACCCAGGGTCAAACTCTCCTCCTAGTAGACACATTAAAACATGGAGGAAAGTGGTTGTTATAATATTCAGGGGTGGGAGAGTAGGGACAGAGGTGGAGTGCTATGTATGTTTTGTTGCAGGGGTTGGAGGGGGTGCACAATGATAACCATCTTGCAATATGTAGGACATTCCTTTACAAGGAAGAAGTGTCCACCAAAAATATCAATAACACCTTGGTAAAAATACCACGTGAGCTATTAAAACAAAAAAATTTGAACAATTTAGCCAAGTCTATAATGCCTTATTCAGCTTTCACAGTATTTTAAAATAGATTTGAATGAATATGTATGCTCCAAGATGACAGACATTGCCACTCCATTTTCTTCAACCTACCTTTGTGACTCAGTTACCTGTCAGTCCCCTAAACGCACTTAAAGAAAGCTGACAACCTCTAGACCCTGATCACTGTACACCCATGTAAATGGATGGCTCTATCTAGGTTAGGTAAATGGTACATTTTCTAAAATTCTTTTAGATCTGGATGTGTAATGCAATCACAGATCCTGAAATCTTGAGAAGATCTTTTTCCTCATTAGTACTCAGGAAGAGTAACAAATAGACAATATATTCTTAAATAGTAAGCAAATCTAATAGTTTTTTAAAGTGAGTCTTCCTATGGATAATTTTGTGATAGTTCAGTCTCCAAAGTCCATGGGCAAGAAATCTACAACTGTACTAGAATTCTTCATGCTGGTGGCTTTCCCTTTGTGATGTCTCAAGATGAATTGAGCAGAAGGCAATTAGTTCAGCCCCTACATCTCCCTCATTGAAGAGAGAACATGCATTCATTTCCTTCTGGGTCAATTCAGGTTGAGTAGTTACAAATATGAAACTACTTGTTTTCTTATTTAAACTTCTAATTTAAGAATCATTTTGTTAGTGTTCAGTTTTACTCAAAGTTCTCAATTACATGCTGGAATCCTTGATAGGGATTATAAAATAATTTCTCAAATCTGTGATAACTGATTAACTCTTTGGCTTAACTTTATCTCTAAATGGATTTCAAATTTTAATTCTAATGCATGCTCTTTGAGGCAAGCAAAATGATTAATACAAAAATGATTGTAGACAAAGCTAAGCAATATCCCGTCCCAACAATGTCCATGTCCCCATTAATGCTCTCATTTCCCTTTACCATAATAAGTGACTGGCACTAACAGTGAGACAACTTTCATATATTTCTTTCTGTTCACAGACATACATAAATAGATATGTACATATATCAGCATATACGTGATGTTAGAAGTTTTGGTTTTTTTATTTCATTATTTATACCAAAATAGAATCATTAAATACCACAAATATGCATGTTTTAATTCTTAAAATATCCTAAATATCTCTATCAATCAGTAAATATAGATCTCTTAATATATTTAATTGAAATGAATGAGAAGGAGATGGGGAGGAATGAAAATTGTCAGACTTCTCAAATATTATGGGACAGAACCACAGAGCTGTTCAGCTGCAAACTGACACTATTCTTCAAAACAAAGGAATAATGACCCTGAAGGTGATTCAGAGATCAGGGGTGCCTCCTCAGTTACAAAAGTAGGGACCATCACCTCACTTTCAACAGGCCAGATGACCTCTGCCCAAAGCCATGAGGACAGGGCTCGACTCAAAGTAGTAGGGCAGAGCTGCTCAGCAGAGGTCTAGGGACCCTGCCTGGCAGAGTGCTGGGGCAAGACCTTCACTGTAACAGGTCCAAAAAGCAGGGCTGCTACCCTAGTGGATTCAGAAGGCAAAAGTATCAAGTGAAAGGAGATTATTCTCAAGCCTTAAAATCTCCTGGACCTTGTCTGGCCAGATTTTGGACTTGCTGGGGACCCATCACCCCTCCTTCTTTCCTATTTCTCCCTTTTGGAATGGAATTGTCTATCTTATGCCTGGCCCACCACTGTGTTTTGAAAGCATGTAACACATTTGGTTTCTCAGGTTCACTGCTGGAAAGCAATTTGCTTCAGGATGAATCATACCTCAAGTCTCATTCATGTCTGATTTAGATATTTAAATGACTTTGGATATTAGACTTTAGAGCTGGTACTGCCATGAGTTAAAATTTTGGAGGTGCGGAAATGTAATATATGTATTTGGTATTGAGGACATGAATGAGGGGGGTGCACAAGGGCAGAATGCAATGAACTGAATACTGGTGTTCCCCCAAAATTCATATGTTAAAACCCTAATCCCAATGCAATGGTACTTGAAGGTGGAATCTTTGGGATATAATTATGTCATAAGGGTGGAGTCTTTGTGAATGGTATTAGCATCCTTATAATAAGAGGCCAAAGAGCTAGTTAGCTCTTTCTGCCATGTGAGGATACAGTAAGATGGCTGTCTATAAACCAAGAAGAGGGCCCTCATCAAAAACCCTAACCTACTGGCACCCTGATCCCAAACTTCCAGCCTCCAGAACTATGAAAAACAAGTTTGTTGTTTAAGAAACGCAGTTTATAGTACTTTGTTAGAGCAGCCCAAACTACCTAAGACAGATTCATTCTCATCAGACTTTGACCCCCATATCTTCTCTAAAATTGCTCTCATTTAGGTTACCACGGACCTCCACATCATTACATCAATAATCAATTATCAGTCCCTAACCTACTTAACCTATCAATGATATTTAACCCTATTTATCAATTATTTGTTAGATTCTCTTCACTTTTTTTTCCCCAAGTTTTCCTTCTTCTTCACTTGGTTTGGTTCTCCCTTCTACCTCACTGCTTGCTCTTATCCGGGTTTCTTTACTAGTCCCTAGACTTCTCCCCAGATTCTTAATACTTGAGTACTCCAGGATGCAACTCTAGGACCTAGCTCTCCAGACCTCCTCACTCCATTGGCAACACTACTCGGTCTCATGTCTAGTGTCATCTTCTACTGTGATGCTTGATAAATCTCCTAGTCTTCGACTTGTTCATAGCACTTCCTCCCACAAAACTGATCAGAGATATTTCTTCCTCAGGGTATTTGCTCTACTTGATCCCTCTGTCTAGAATATTTTTCAAATAATTCCTTTCAATTCCTTGCTAACATGTCACCTTCTCTTTTTTTTTCTCTTTTTTCTTTTTTTTTATTGTTGTTCAATTGCCAACATATAGCATAACATCCAGTGCTCATCCCATCAAGTGCCCCCCTCGGTGCCCGTCACCCAGTCACCCCCATCCCCCACCCACCTCCCTTTCTACCACCCCTTGTTCATTTCCCAGAGTTAGGAGTCTCTCACCTTCTCAAATAAGCCACCATAAGATGCTAATTTGTCAAACCTCATCACTACTATCTCATTTAATCATATTATATACCTACTTATGTCATACTATATGATCTCTTAGGTTTTCCTCCCCCATCCTGTAATGTAAGCTCCATTCTCAACTGTTTGTATGTACACTAACATATTCCAAGTATCTAAAGTAATTATTGACATATAGTTATGCTTAATATTTGTTGGATTATTTAAACTATTTTCCTATCAAAAGCATTCAATTTGTCTCTAGATTCTTGTCACTATAAATAAATGCTATGATAAATAGCTAGTAGGTGCTTACATACTAAAGCTTTCATTTCTATGGCTGGATCACTATAAACGGGGACTACAATTCAGAGGTATACACAGTTTTTCTTTTAATAGTTTTCAATTGCTTTCAAGACATCTGTAACAACATAAATTTCCATCAGTATGGTAGATGACTATATATATCCTCATATTTTGTTTTACTTTTAAAAAATTTCCTCGATTGTGAACATATAGTATCATCTTAGAGTCCAAAAGGTTTACATGTCTATGACTACCAGGAGTATCAGGAGACAATGTCTTCAAAGAAAATCAGAAAGATTATTTAGGTTGACTTATTTAAGCTCCCTGTCCTGAAGTTCCTCATCTATGAAATTAGTATTTGAAATAAGATTACCTCTTCTGCAAGTCTAAAAATATACGAATTGATGTAAGATCTATTTTAGAATTTCATCACCAGACCAGAAGTGGTACCTGGGACATCTTAGTATCTTCACATGAACTAATTTATCATCCAGTTTCAGAGAGGTTTCTGAGGAAATAAAACTACAGGTAACTGGGGGAATGGGTTCAAAACATGGGTCACAAGACTGGCTTATCTACACATTAAATAGCTATGATATTGGGCCCCTAGCTCCTCAAAAAAATGTAGAGAGAGGAGGGTGGAACTGAACCAATTATGACCAGTTTCTCAATATTTCTAGGATTAGCCCTGGTCCCTGGTATTTGTTTTAATAACTCAAATACTATCATATGGGAAAAGGAATAAGGGCAAGATCATCTTAATAATAAACCTACTTGATTTCTGCAAGCTCTATTTACAAATACTTATTCCTTGTCAAATCAAATCAAGGGAATTACTTGGAAATTTATACACTCTATTCTATTGGGCTTTGCTGGTCCCTCTTAATGGAAATTTTTTTTCCACAATTTACCACTGACTGCCTTTACAATTATAGATCCTTTATGCCTTCCTCTTAGTGAAGACTCAGCTTAACACAAATTGAGGACTAAAATTCCCACTAGCATCATAAATATCTACACCAAATACAATATTCTGAACACAAAAGAAAATTAACACATGCTTTGTGATCAGAACAACATAAAAATAACCATCCCCAATGAATTCTTATGGAAAAATTTTGTCTCAACCAATATGAATCTTAAATTAGTTTATATAACTCCTTTAAAATTTCTTTTAGTACTACTGAGTCATTTGTGCTGATAATTTTGGTAAATCAAAATAATACAATTATTGAAGCTTCATCATGAGTACATGGTGTGTTTGAGGGAATATTTACATTTATAATCAAATGTTTAAAAACCATTCATGATTACAGTGGAATATACTATCTTCTATTTGTGACATTTCAATCAAAAATATTAATCTTGTCATTGCTTATTGTCTCTTTATCTTTTAAATTCTACCTTGAATAGTATTGTTCATATCACATTAAATTACAGAGGTTAATCAGATTCCTCTTGTAAATGATTTAGTCAGATTAATTTTTTGTGGAGAGAATGAGAGTAGGTGTGAATGGGGTGATTATGATTGCTTTTCATTAATAACTACATCTGTACTATTCCTCATGGAATCACAGAATCTAAGGATTGGAAAGGACACAAATGCATATAGTTCAGCCTTTTATTAAATAACTCCCTCCACAACATTGCTCACTACTCGTAATCTAAATAATGTCTTACTTCTTCCAGTAGTGGGGCACTTAACCACCACAGAGATCACTCCTCACAGTTAAATGCTTCTAATTTCAAGAAAAACCTTCTCATATTGGATCAAAATTATTCTACCATGAATTTTCAATGTTTCTAATCAATGTTCTTAGCAGCAGAAAAAATTAATGCATCTTCTACATAACATTCTCAAAATATTTGAAAGTAGTTATTATGTACCCATTCATTCTGTCTTCTTCAGGCTGAACATGTTCAGTTTCTCCAGTTTTCCCACTTAAGAAATGCTTTCCTTTCTAATCAACCTTCTCTGGCTTCTGCTTCTTTCTGCCTAACCTTTCACACCCTTTCCTCTCAAGTTTCCTGGTAGCCTAGATGACTTTTTAAGCAGAGCATTGCAGCTTGCTCCTCAGCTTTGCATTTCCAGACTTCTCTGGTATGTGGCCCTAAAGACATGATCCACATGCATCTCTGTAAACCTTACATAGACATCTCCACAAGGAAACAAGCGTATGGGAGAAGTTCAACAAATGCTGCAGGAATGGAGTCAGGATGTCCCACTGAACATGTAAAAGATTTAAACTGTGCCTGACATCTATAGGTAAACAAATAAAAAGGATGACATGATAGAGACTAAAGAGATGAGAATCCTTGATAGATGTTTGATGAGGAAGACAATTCTCATGTTAAAGGTGCAAAGGAAAATAGGAGGAACAAATGAAAGGATCAGAAAATGTATTTGACTTCATAAAAACTTTATAATTCCTCTTTTCTAATAAAAAAACTAGAAAATTCAAAGAAAATCATAGCTGCATGCACAGCAAAGAAAAATGACCACAACATCACATATGTTGCAAAGAAAAATATCTTGAAAAGCAATAAAATAACAATGCACTTACAAGGGCATCACTTTCAATAGTTGGTGGAATCTTTCTTTTAACCAGTTTTTTTTTAATATACTCAACTTTAAATTAAAAAATACCAGGGCCATAAATTAAAAAATACTGTAACACTGGATTTTTTAAGTCAAGTTTAGTTTAGTCAGCCAATTGCATTAGTTCTAAATTTATTGTTTGCATTATTATTATATCTAATTGATCACAGACCATGGCTGGTGGTCCAGCTATTTAAAAATATTGACTTGTCTTTCAGAAGAAAGTGTATATTCTGAGATTCTTGTATGTAAGACTACAGGCACTCAGGCAATTAACTGGTGTTTAACTGAAGTGTAACATACATATAGAAGGTACACTGCTCACAAATAAAAACACTTATAGTATCAGCACATTTCAAGAAATAAAATATTTTAAAAAAAAAAAGAAATAAAATATTACCAACACCCAGAGGGTCCCCTCATGCCCTTTATATCCACAGTCCCTCAGGAAAGATAATCACTATTCTGCCTTCTAACAGGATACAAGTCAATTGTGCTTGTTTTGAACTTATAAAAAGGTATAATACAGCACATACTAATTTCAAACTGGATTCTTTTTATCAATACTATGATATTGAGATTTATCCAAATTGCCAAGAAATTGACTTTTAATCAATACTAAAGCAGTCCCATGTCCACTTGCATTGTGATAATGCAAGGATGCTTCATTTTTTAAAAGGCTGGATTCCAGGCCCCACTCTAGACCTAGAGAATCTGAATCTCTGGAAGGAGGGAGGAAATTAAGCCAAAATCTTGAATTTGTATAAATTCCTCCAGTAGTTATTTTGCCTACCAAAGCTTCAGACTCTACACTAAAAATTTAATGCCTCTATTTACTTGCTTAATTCTTACCAAAAGAACTTTTTAGAAAAGGCATGCTCTTTCTGGCATCATACCAATTTTAGCAGTTCCTCAGACTCTGAAACTGATTAGTTGCATTTTTAATAGTTTTAATAGCCTCAAAAAATCTATCAACAATTCTTTCTTACTTCAGTATTTTAGCATCACATATTTCATAAGAGTATCATTTTGTAGCCTTACAAATTACAATATCAGTTTGGGGTGCATTTTTAATTTTCTCTAACATCCCTTGCCTTTCATTATATAGTAACTAAGTGCTTGAAATCTAACAGAGCCAAGTTAATTTTGATAGTTTTCCTAAACTCACATATAGCATAATGACAGTTTTACTATTTAAGGACAATTGTTTCTAGTAAAATTAGTATCTAAAAAACAGTGGGGAAATATGCAATGAACCAGTAATGAACCCTAGCTGAGGCTAACTGTTATGGAATGTATTTTCTTCTTCCTAAAAAGAAGAGGAGTGGCAAGAGATACTGTATTTCAAATGTCCTTTGATGATTCAAAAGATATAAGAACTTGCTGATATATCATGGTCACTTACTTGTGACTAAGATTAGAATTGTTAAATCATTATTAGACTTAACACATATAATCAGGCTAGAAGAGTCTCTAATAGCTCCCAATAAAGATGTTTTCTCACTAAGATATTGTATAAATTTCTCTCTGACACGGTAGTCACACTGAGTCTGCGTGAATTTCAGAAGTTTATAGTTGCTTCTTCAAGTAAATTAGTACTAAATGATATGAGCTTTTCAAAGATGCTCTTAATCTGCTTCTTTGTATAGATGCTTCCATTTTTTTTCTTAGGGAGACTCTTCAACATATCTGAACCAAAATATGATTTTTTTAAGAAAATAAAAATCAGCACTACTATTGGGTAAAATAGATTCTAGTTTACATGCAAAAGTCAATGGTTCTTGATTGGATGAGTTCAAGAGTTTTAAATTGAAATACTACAATAGGGCTGCTAATATTCAAAGAAAATGAAACAATTTTAGAAATTCCAGATTATTCACACAGGACAAATTTTTCTCCACTGGAAGCCACTTAAAATAGTAAAGAATCTAAGCAACTACAGTGTTTATAGTATACTTGTAAATCTCAACACAATATTCCACAATCTTAGCATCATCACTGGGCAGAAACAATCCTCATAGGATTCCCCAGTTCTTCCCTTTGCCTATGAGGTCTTTCCTATTTTTAAGGTTTTCAGGGACAAAAAGCCCACAGTTACTGGTTATAATAATTTTAAAGAGTTATTCCTTTCCCTTTAAGAATTGGGTTTAAAGATATGTCATTCTGTATTCTAGATATGGAAGTTAAGTATCCGATTCTGTAATTTAGAGACATTGTTATAGGGAAGAACTCCCCTCCCCTCATGTCTTCACCTTGGATCACAGAGACGAGAATGCCAGCTGAGTCTTCTACTCTTGAGGAAGAAAGCTTCTGTACTTGTCTCTACCTCGCTACAGATTGAATTGTGTAGTTCCCCTGCCCTGCCTGTCCCCAAATTCATATGTTAAGTCGTAACACCCATTGTGATAGTATTTGAAGGTGAGACCTTTAGAAAGTGATTAGGTCATGAAGGTGGAGCCTTCATGAATGGGATTAGTGTCCTAATAAAAGAATCTTGCAAGAGAGTATCTTTGCACTCTCCAATATGTAAGGACACAGGAAGAATATGGCATCTATGAACCAGGAAGCAGATCTTCCCCAGAAACAAATAGGCCAGCATCTTGATCTTGGACTTCCCAGCATCTAGATCTGGAAACAAATAAATGGCTATTGTTTATAAGCCACCCAGTTTATGTTATTATGCCAAAACTGCTGAGGAGATTAAAATACACCTCTTACCTCTTTTCGCCAATGGGAAAGTAGCTATGCAGGCTGAGCCTTCTATTAGACATGTCCCATGAATTAGAGGTGAGGTTACTTGGTCTCAAGAGTAGGTTAACAAGTTCCATTATTTTTCCCTTGTTCTACTCAGCAATTTCACTAAAACTTTATGATAAAAAGGCCATGAAGCAAAGGACCTTGCAAAACCAGCCAAATCTCTGTCCCTGCTCGTGCAATATCTTTACCTGCCATTGTTTGTAAGTCACTTTAATCTTCTGCAGAAGGGTTCACTGTAGTAGGTTCAAAGTAGTAGGAAGCCTTAAAAATGTTGACCTCTGTCTTAGACTTCTCAATGACATATATGGAGATAATAACTCCTCAGATAAGTTGTAAAGAATAAATGAGATGATATAAAGTGCTATGTAAACAATAAAGTACTCTATGAATACATGCTGCCAAGATTAACTTTCTTCATTTATAAAATAATGGGATTGCCCAGTGCCCCAAAGGCAGCCTTATTCAGAAACAGGGTAATTGTAGTTTGCTGCTACAAGCCAAGGAATTCCTGAGGACACCAGAAACTAGGAAAGGCAAAAAAGTCTACTTGTCTCCAGGTTTTAGAGGGACCATGCCCCTACTGACACCTTGATTTTAGACTTATAGCCTCCACAATTGTAAAACAAAAATTTCTTTGCTTTAAGCCAAACAAAACAAAACAAAAATGGGGTTGGACAAAAGCATTTCTAAGAACCCATTAAATTCTAACATCTCTGGCCCAGATCTATCTTCTGAATCTTAGACTCTTAACCCAACTGCCTAATTATGGACACACATTAGGTAAGGATATAAATACTTAAACAAGCCACTTAACTATTTCATAGTTCCAAATTCAATACATCCAAAAATAAACTCGTTATCTTTCCTTCTGTTCTTTTTCCAGTGTTCTCTATTTTGGTATAAAGTATCATGTCATCTAACCAATGACAAAACTCAGAAATCAGGAAATTATATTTGACTTTTCTCTCACCTTCAATTCCAATTATTCACAGATGTTGATAATTCTTTCTCCTGAAGACCTTTGAAACTGGTCCTCAGGTCTCCACATACACTGCCATCACTCAGTACAGTAACTCCCTATCATTCTCTCAGTTGGACTATCCACCTCACTTCCCAACTAGACTCCACGCATCATTATTTCCCTTCTCTAGATCCTTCACCTCACTGGAGTCAGAGCAATCACTTTAAATTATGAATCTCTGTCAATCTACTTATAAATACACAGTATCTTGTTACTGCTGATATACAGTTCAATTCCTCAGCACACCTAAGAAGCCCCTGCTTCATCCACTGCTTCTCTCCTTCTGCAGCCTCTCTTCACATCCTCCAGTGCATGACTTCTGTTCTCCTATCCTTCTGCCTTCCTGATTCTTTGAATGTCCTATGTCCATTTCCCTTGCTTATTTACTTACTTACTTTGATAGGTCATACTCATTCTTTAGTTCTCAACTGTCATGTTACTTTCTCATAGGAGACTTCTCTAATTATCCCAATCCCCTTTTTTATGTGAAATCCCTCATGCTATGTTCACTCAGTACTATGTAATCTGTACAGTACATATCAATGTAATTAGTCAATTATGAGGTTATTTTTCTTAATGATAAACTTAGTCTTTGTGGGCAGAAAACACGTTTGCTTCAAAATGGCTGTATTCCAATCATCCTGTCCTAGCATACTGAAGTGGAAGGAAGGAAATTTTGCACATACCACTGCATATGAACAAAACATGTGCAATCCAAACACAACACCAACAATGAAGATACCAAGATGCTTCTCATGGTGTTAGAGGGGTTTTTTTCTTTATTAGGAGTCAATGTGTACAATAAAATTAAAGACTTACGACTTTTGTGTCTAAACAGTTTTATTTATTTTTTTAAAGATTTTATTTATTTATTCATAAACACAGAGAGAGAGGCAGAGACACAGGCAGAGGGAGAAGCAGGCTCCATGCAGGGAGCCTGATGTGGGACTCGATTCCGGGTCTCCAGGATCACACCCCAGGCTGCAGGCGGCACCAAACCACTGTGCCACCGGGGCTGCCCTAAACAATTTTAAATACCCTTAATATGTCAAGGAATTCCTGATTTTTATGGTCACTTACTAATAACAGAGTCCCAACTAATAATAACTGCTTTTGTCCTTGTAATAGAGCCCTTCATACATTTTTTTAGAGGGAAGGGGACTGGCAGAGGGAGAAGGAAAGAGAGAATCTTAAGTGGGGCTCTGTCTCACAACCCTGAGATCATGACCTGAGCTGAAATCAAAGAGTCAGATGTTTAACTGACTGAGCCACCCAGGCACCATGATTTTTTTTTTAAAAAGTATAATGACATCTTTTTAAGGCTATGTACAGTTTTGATGGATTATAAATAGCACTCTAAAAATTATGAGAGGATTATCAAGAAATTCTTTGTTTCGAGTTGCATTAAAGTTATACCAGCTACAGTAACAAACTCAAAAATGTAGGATGACTCAAACACAAGTTTATTTCTTTTTTTAAGATTTTATTTATTTATTCATGAGAGACATACAAAGAGAGAGAGAGAGAGAGAGAGAGAGTCAGAGACACAGGCAGAGGGAGAAGCAGGCTCCAGGCAGGGAGCCTGAGGTGGGACTCGATTCCCCAGTCTCCAGGATCATGCCCTGGGCTGAAGGCGGGGCTAAACCATTGAGCCACTAGAGCTGCCCCAATAGTTTATTTCTTGTTCATATAAAGCCCAATTTATTTATTTTTTCTGAGAATCAAGAACTTTCATCTAAACATCAATGCAGGGAGTCAGAATCTTTCCTTTCTGTGACTCCATATATCCAAAATGTGATATCCAAGGCCAATGGGCCAAGCTGTGCCAAGATGGTTAGTAATAGAGGTTAGAGGATTGTGTCAGAGTTCCACATGCCAAACCAGGAAATGGAGCTTGTCACTTCTCCTCTTATGACAATGGATAGATCTCCAACATTCAGGCTATACCTGAGTGCAAGGGAAACTGGGAAATGGAGTTTAATTGTGTGGTCAAGAAGAGGAAGCATGGTTTGGTTAAAATTTCATCAGTCTCTACCATAACTATTACCTCTCTGGTAAGATTCCTCACTGGTCTGCTCTCTACCCATTTCCTTTAACTCATTTTTCCTCAAAGGTTACTCATAAACTGACAATTATGACCAATAATAGAAGATTTAAAGTATAATAACATAATTATTATGTATTGCATGCTATCTCAACATTACAATACTTGTATAGTAATTTTTCCCTTAACAATAATTTCATGCAAATGAACGCACATCCTCCCCATTGTTAACTCTCTACTTATAATTCTTCCTTTCTAAAAAATAGGAAAGGGAAATAATCTTCATAGGTATATTTATAAAGAAGTGTAAAAACAAAGTTAGTAAGAGAATGACTTTAGCTTAAGAACTATTCATTTTATAACAATTGTATAAAGAAACTTGAACAACACGACTTAATTTATGCACATGCTAAATCTGAATAATAAAATTAGCATTCAGTGACTGT
The DNA here is from genome assembly GCF_048164855.1 of Canis lupus baileyi. Taxonomy (NCBI): domain Eukaryota; kingdom Metazoa; phylum Chordata; class Mammalia; order Carnivora; family Canidae; genus Canis; species Canis lupus. The sequence goes on from NC_132839.1 coordinate 18,623,218, forward strand.
CAGCTACACTTATCTGTATAGTAATATTCATTTGCATGAATTGAGATTCATTCTTCATTATTGATAGGAGAAAAAAGTGAAACAAAAAAGGAAGATAAAGAGATTAATAAGTCTGTCACAGTGACTATAATGGAGGAAACACGGATATTCAAGAAAGATTTGATGCAGCCACCTTACTTTTAAGTCAACTCTGATTGCACATGAACACTGAAACTTGCTTCAAGGAAACTGCCAAAACCATTGTTTTTGAGCCTCTTCAATCTCCTTTTTTCACATGGCCTACATAAAATCCAGAAACACTTTCAAAGTCTTGTAATATTTGGAGATGGAGGCATCTTGAAATGTGATGTCTATGACAGTGCATAAGGATAATGATAAAGTGTCTCCCTATTCAAGAATTAGATCATAATCTGAAATATATACTACTAAAATATTAAGTATCTAAATACCTATAAACCTGGGCAGCCCCGGTGGCTCAGCGGCTTAGCGCCGCCTACAACTCAGGGTGTGATCCTGGAGACCCGGGATCGAGTCCCACGTCAGGCTCTCTGCATGGAGCCTGCTTCTCCCTCTGCCTGTGTCTCGGCCTCTCTCTCTCTCTCTTTCTCCTCTCATGAATAAATAAATAAAATCTTTTTAAAAAATAAATAAATAAGTAAATACCTATAAACCTGTAAACCTACGCAGTCACAAATGCAGACTAGAAATGGTGATTCAAATGCAAGAGTAAATCAAAATATTAACTCAGACAAGATACTGTCTGTGATATATGACTGCAGAGTTTGGTACATAAACACAGCAATTAAGATAGGCATATAATGATAATTGAGTCAACTTGAATCAACATAACCAATTATACAGTAGCCTAAAAAAGACGTGGAAATAAAATGTACAGCGATTGTCAGTTTTGAACTACAGGTAAAAGAAGCTTAAATACGAGAGACTGGTTTTTGAACACTCAACACAGAGAGGAGGTTTCCTCAACACTGATTTATGCATTCCATTTCTATTATTTATCACACAATTAACTCTACTTGTAATGATTCTGTCCTCATCAAGTAGTCTTCTGATTCTAATTTAGTTTCCCATGTAGCTCTGCCTAAAATAAGAGAATGTTTAAAAAATAAATAAAAAAATAAAAAAATAAAAAAAAAGAGAATGTTTAGTTGTGCCAACATGAACAGGTTAGTCCATTGACAGTCATCCTTCTCATTGTTCATTAACAATTTGGCCCTAGGTCCTTGGTTGACATAATTCTGATCCAGAGAAATGGATGTAGTCTCCATGTCCAATAAAAGTGCATTTCTAATCTCAAAGAGCAAGTAAAAAAAAACAAAAAACAAAAAACAAAAACCCAGATTGTGATTAGTTGAAACACAGCAAATTCCATCTTTACATCATCAGGACAGCCTGTCAGTCATGTGATCAATATCACTTCTTCACTACTGGATTTCCATTTAAATCCAACAAGTATTTGGGACTTGCCAGGCAACACACCAGTAGACCCAATGAGTAGCATCCCCAAATATACAAACTCAACAATAATAACAGAATAAAATTTCTGATCTATACCTCTACTTTGACAGTGTGAGTCCAGATTAAATTTATAATAAGGTTTATTTTTCATGTTCTCCTTGCTGTCTTTTGAGTAGTTCTTCTCTGGTCCCATATATATGCTTATTTTTGGTGGGACCCTGAAACAAGTCTTTCTTTACACAATGACTTGTACAAATTTCAAAAATTGTTTGTTTGTTTGTTTGTTTGTTTGTTTAGAAAGAGAAAGCAAAAAGGGGGAAGAGCAAAGGGAAGAGAGAAAATCTGAAGCAGACTCCACATACTCATGCAGGGCTAGATCTCAGAACCCTGAGATCATGACCTATACCAAAATCAAGAGTTACATGCTTAAATGACTATACCACCCAGGCACTCCCAAAATGGTTTAAATTTATTTTTGGAGAGAGTAACATCTTATAGGTACATCAGGTCATCTTTTAGCATCAGTGGTTCTTGACTTTCCGTATCTTTCCAACTGACTTTCACTGCATCCTATGGAAACAAGCCCACAATTTAAACTTCAGGAGACTAAACAAAAAAACAGAACCATGAGTGGCTTAGGAGCAAACTGTAAACTAAGAGAAAATATAATGGGCTTTCTGTCTCTGACTTAGCCACAAAGAAGCAGACTTTGTACAAGACAAAATGAATATTAAGATTCACTATTACTTTATATACTGGATTAAAAGAAAATGTTAATTAAACTAGGAAACATTACTGATTGCAAGATGTATCTTCATTTCAAAGAATTAAGATATAAACTTAGAATGAATAAACTATAGTATTGGCTTTTATTGCTTTTTACCGAGTTCCAAACTCACTAAGGTTGACATCAAAGGCACCATTTCTTGAGCAGATGTGATGCAGGGAGAGGATTTCAATAAGCCAGGATGAGTCTTAAAAAGCTACCTCCATGTCCTGCCTGATGTTTCTGATCTAACTGCTACAAACTGTTAACTTCTACCCACCAGCATTCTTGTTCAGGATTCTTAAGTTCTCTAGAATCAATTTCTCTTCTAAAGTTTTATTTACATCCATCCCATCTACCTGAGGAAACCTGTGGGGCTGATGGCTATGTTCGCTCTTTTGTGGTGATGGCCCAATGGGTATGTCAAAACTTATTAGATTGTACACTTTAAATATATGCACTTTACTGTATGTCAGTTAATCTGTCAAAGCTGTTTTTAAAGATAAAGAATGTTCAGTCCTGGAACAAACAAAAAACAAAAAAACACAACCCAGCTAATTCAGTCAACTTTCTTAGGGGCTGAGTGTCAAGTAGAGAAGACAATTACATAAACACATGATTACACTATAGTAAGAGATATGAAAAAGGACTGGGGAGCTAGCCACTAGCTGTGGGACAAACATCTGTACTTGAAGTTCAAAGATAGCATCCTGGAAGAAACAATGTCTCTGATAAGTCATGAAGTGAGATGATAATTTATCTCAAAACATCAACCAGAAAAAAGTAAGAATGAGCCCTCTCAAACCTAACTCTTATTGGTTAGCTTCATGGTATTATTAAAAGAAATTTTTTTAAAGATTTTATTTATTTGAGAGAGAGAGAGAGCATGAAATAGAAAGCACAAGCTGAAGGGAGGGATAAAAGGAGAGGGAGAAGCAGACTCCTCCTAAGCAGGGAGCCCAATGTGGGGATTGATCCCAGGACCCCAGGATCATGACCTGAGCTGAAGGCAGATGCTTAACTGACTGAGCCACCTAGGGGTTTTAGCCATCCCTAAAAAAAATTTTTAATCATATCTGCTCCATAATAGTTCCTGTTTATAAGAAATGTTCAATTATATCTATCCTTTTCATGTTTATTTAATTTTTTTGGATTTCAATTTTAAGTGTTTTTTTCTTTATGGATAAAGTATGCATCATAATGCACAGACTTTATGAAAATATAAAATTATTAGTATCCAGTGAATTTAGCAGCAGCAAATTGACAGGATACATTTAGGCATAGTTAGAGGAGACATCTGAGGCCACCTTTAGGAGTTACCTGATGACAATATATTTGGTAGACATCCTTGGGGAAATTCTTTGAATTAGGTCCTGGGTCCCTAAAATGGTACTATTTTATAATAACACAATTCCTTAAATAGTGGAAAACATATAAACTTAGTATGTAAACCTAGCAACTTGCTAGCAGTATTACTATCTGAATTTAGTCATCTATGCTGTATTTGGTATGTAAGTGCATGATCATCTCATATTTATGTATTCCAAAAGGACTTCTGTTTACCTGGTCATTCCTGATACATCTGAGTACAAAATCCCATTAGTTGAATGGATAAAGAAGATGTGGTTTATGTATACAATGGAATATTACTCAGCCATTAGAAATGACAAATACCCACCATTTGCATCAACGTGGATGGAACTGGAGGGTATTATGCTGAGTGAAATAAGTCAATCAGAGAAGGACAAACATTATATGGTCTCATTCATTTGGGGAATATAAAAAATAGTGAAAGGGAATAGAAGGGAAGGGAGAAGAAATGGGTAGGAAATATCAGAAAGGGAGACAGAACATGAAGACTCTTAACTCTGGGAAACGAACTAGAGGTGGTGGAAGGGGAGGAGGCCGGGGGGTGGGGGTGAATGAGTGACGAGCACAGAGGGGGGCACTTGACGGGATGAGCACTGGGTGTTATTCTGTATGTTGGCAAATTGAACACCAATAAAAAATAAATTTATTATTAAATAAATAAATAAATAAATAAATAATAAAATAATAAAATAAAATAAAATAATAAAATAAAATAAAATAAAATAAAATAAAATAAAATAAAATCAGGATCCATCAATTAAAAAAAAATCCCATTAGTTCCCAAGGGCTACATGATGAAGTACCAAAAATTGGGTGGCTTAAGATAAGAAAAAATTTCCTTTCAAGGTTATAGACTCTAGGAGTCTAAAATTAAGCAGGGCTATGCTCCCTCTGAAGATACTAGGGAAGAATCCTTCTTTGCCTCTTCCTGCTTCTAGTAGTTTCTAGAGATGCTTGGAAGTCCCTGGTTTGGGGATCCCTGGGTGGCTAAGCGGTTTAGCACCTGCCTTTGGCCCAGGGCACGATCCGGAGTCCCAGGATCGAATCCCACGTCAGGCTCCCAGCATGGAGCCTACTTCTCTCTCCTCCTGTGTCTCTGCCTCTCACTCTCTCTTTCTCTGTCTATCATTCATAAATAAATAAATAAATAAATAAATAAATAAATAAATAAATAAATCTTTAAAAAAAAAAAAAAAAGGAAGTCCCTGGTTTATAGATGTTTCCCACCAATCTCCACTTCCATCTTCACAGGACCTTCTCCTCTGTGTGTATATATGTGTCTATGTCTTCACATGCTTGCTTTATAAGAATACCAGTCACTGTCCTTAGGGCCCATCATGATTCAGTATGACTCAATCTTAACAAATTACATCTGTAAAGGCCCTATTTCCAAGTAAGATCACATTCTGAGATTCTAGAGGGACATGAATTGAAAGAGACACAATTTAATACAATATAGGCCACCTCTGATATGCCCAAATTTATGTCTGTCTCTCTATCTATCTATAAGCAAAATATACTCATCTCATCTCAGCATTCTCTAAAGACTTAAACCATTCTAAAATCAACACTAAATCCAAAATCTCATCTAAATATCAAAACAAAGAACTCCACATCTTCTCATCCACATCATCTGAGTCAGTTATAGGTGAGACTCTGAGTATGGCCTATCCTGAAGCAAAATTTCTCTTCATTTGTGAATCTATGAAATATAAAAACTAAGCTATCCTCTTCCAAAACACAGTGGTGAAAAACTAATAATAATAATAATAATAATAATAATAATAATAATAAGTGGAGAATTCCCAGAAACAAAAGTTTAATTATAATGCAATTATTTGAAAAAAAATACAGTGATAAAACAAAAAAGATCTCAAAAGTGAGATACTATGTGTATACAATGGAATATTACTCAGCCATTAGAAAAGACAAATACCCACCATTTGCTTCAACATAGATGAAACTGGAGGGGATTATGCTGAGTGAAATAAGTCAATCGGAGAAGGACAAACATTATATGGTCTCATTCATTTGGGTAATATAAAAATTAGTGAAAGGGAATAAAGGGAAAGGAGAGAAAAGGAGTGAAAATATCAGTGAGGGTGACAAAACATGAGAGACACCTAACTCTGGGAAATGAACAAAGGGTAGTGGAAAGGGAGGTGGGCAGGGGGTTGGGGTGACAGGGTGATGGGCACTGAGGGGGGCACTTGGTGGGATGAGCACTGGGTGTTATGCTAAATATTGGCAAATTGAACTCCAATAAAAAAAAAGAAAAAAGAAAAAAAAAAGAAAAGAAAATGAAAGCAAATTAAAGTTGAAGTGCCAGAATTTTCCTAGACTGTTGAATAAGAAAAAAGATTTTCGTTTCTGTTAAAAAAAAAAAAAAAAAAGGAGATACTGGAAGACACAAAGAGGTCACAGCTCCCAAAGAAGTCCTAAATCCAGCAGAGAAAATTCTAGTCAGCTTTAAAGCCCAAAAGTAATTCTCTGTTTTGATGACATCCTCTGGCCTTCCAGGAAACTCTTCCTTTTGATCATTAATTTGGAAGTCATTTTTCAATTGCAGATAAAGATTATTAAAAAGACAGATGATGATTTAATAATCTGAAAAATAGTATTTCATATGCATAAAATAAATATCTGGTTGACCTTACCAAATTCAGACCAATGTAATGTAACATATGTCTATAAAATTTTTGCTATTCAAAAAAAGAAAAAAATTATAAAAACATTTGGAAAGTTGAATTTCTAAACTAATATATAGATTTTTTCTTTTTTTTTCTTTAGGACTACAAAGAAATTGGAAAAGCCCAAATCTTCTTAATCTAAACATCTGGTATCTCTTTTCCAAACACACTTAATGAATTGCAAAAATACAACAGAACCTTGCTGTCACCTTTCAATACCCTGGAGCTAGAAATCTAATTCTGTCACATAGCACTAAAATAGGAAAACCTTAGATTGTTAAGGACAAATTTAATGAATTTCAGCATTAATATAAAATAGCACCTAAAATTATGGCTTCAAATGAGATGGAAAATAACTTATTTATAGCTCTGCTTAGAGAAACTCAGATCAATAATAAACATTGATATATTACATATATTCCCTATAAAGCATACCTTAACACTAATATTAGAGTATATACTTAAGATGGAGACATTAAATATAGTATGTGACTCATTTAAAAGTTTTATACTGCAAAGAAATCAACCTGAGGACTGACAGCACTACACAACTAGAGGGATAGAAGAGGCCACATCAGGGAAGGTAGGAAGTGCAGAGATATGGTTTGGGGGAAGAAACAGATCAAGAATCCTGCAGAGGGAGAAAGCCATGATAGTGGAGAAAAGCAAGAGAGAAAGAGAAGCAGCACACAGGGGATTGTAAAGGAGAACACTTCCCCAAAGCCATTGGCTGGGAAAACCTGAGTGGCTGATTTTCATGAGTTTTGCAACCAGCGAGCCTTAAAGACTGGAGTTTTAGAAGTCCATGACACGGCTGGGATAGAGCCCTAAAGATGCTTCTCTGCTCCGAGAGAAAAAGCAGGCAAGGTAACCCTGGGGGCAGACCATGCAATCTGATGCTCATCTAAGACTCACAGGAAAGACTGTTCCCTCTTCTTGGAGTGCATCTGAAAGAGGTAGCATTGCCTCTCCAGGGCAAAGGAGCTGATGGGCACCATTTCCCTCTTCTCTCTCCCCGCTTCACATAGGCGCAGAGACACCTGCTGAGTGCAGCTAGCCAAGACCCTGGCTATTTAACCAGCTTTGCTCCAAACCCCCTGCCCCTGCACTTGGACGCAACTGCCCTTCTGGGTGAAATCTGCATCAGGCCCAGTGCAAGGAGACACTCTCCCAGAAGACCAGCTCAGGTCATCATAACACCAGGTGCCTACAGTTTGGAGTTTTAATAGCTAGCCACTTTGGATGAGATAGAGCCCTGCTCAAGGCAGGTAAGCAAACCAAAGAGAAACAATATAAAAACAGTGATCTGAAAAATGTCTAGGATGCATGAGGGGAAATTATTCACTCCTCTGGAAGGGCTTCCCTAAAAGCAATAAGCACAGACTCCACTCTCCAGGGACAAAAGAGATGGCTAGTCCCCACCCCCCCGCCCCCCGCCCAGCATAAACTGATTTCAGTCAACACGACAGTGCCAATACTGGCAGCCTAACCTGCTTACACCAAGTCCCACTGCCCTGTGCTCTGCTGGCACTGCTTCTCTCAGGGAAGTGTGCCTAAGAACCAGCACAGTAGGTCCCTTCCCCAGAATACCAACACAAACCCCCACATGAATCACATCTACTGACCATAGGGTTCTGTCAAGCTTCAATTCTAGTGGAAATAGTATCAGGTCTCTTTTAGCAAACAGACCTGAGCACACTCAGCTGCAACTCACCAAACACTCCCCACTGGAGGCAAGGAGAAACTCTGCAGAGAACTGACCTGACGGATAGAGCAACCATAACACCAGCAGGGCACACACAGCACACACCAGAGACACTTCCTGAAACTCCAGGCCTTGGACATTATATGACCTTTTCTTCATAAAGCCATTACACTCAGAAGCAAGAAATAGAAGAGGCTTTCCTAACACAGAGAAGAAGGCAGAGGCCTAGACAAAATGCCAACATAGAGGAATTCATGCCAAAAGAAAGGACAAGAAAAGGTCATGGCCAGTATCTAATCAAAACAGATATAAGTAATATGCCTGATCCAGAATTTAAAGCAACAGTCATAAGGATATTAGCTAGGCTTGAGAAAAGCAGGGAGGCCATCAAGGAGTCCCTTGCCAGATGAAAGACCTAAACATCAATCAGGCAAAAATGAAAAATGTAATAACTGAGATTTGAAACCAAATAGATATAATGACCACAAGGATGGAAGAAGCAGAGGAACAAATAAGTGATATAAAAGACAGAATTATGGAAAATAATGAAGCTGACAAAAGAGGAAAAGAAAAATCTTGGATCATAAAAGTAGACAGGGAATTCAGTGACTCCATCAAGCCTAATAACATTTGTATCATAGGAATCCCAGGAGAAGACAGAGAAAAGGGGCAGAAGGTTTATTTGAGAAAATTATAACTGAAAACTTCCCTAATCTGAGGAAAGAAATGGACATCTAAATCCAAGAGGCACAGATAATTCCCATCAAAATCAACGACGGCAGGCCAACACCAAGATGTAATATAAATTTACAAAATATAGAGGTAAAGAAAAAATCCTCAAAGCAGCAAGACAAAAGCAGTCCCTAAATTACAAGGGAAGACCAATAAGGTTAGCAGCAGATCTCTCCACAGAAACTTGGCAAGCCAGCAGAAATGGTATGATATATTCAATGTGCTGAATGGGAAAAATCTGCAACCGAGTATCCTCTATCCAGCAAGGCTCTCATTCAAATCAGAAGGAGAGATAAAGAGCTTCCAGAACAAACAGAAACTAAAAGAATTTGTGATCACTAAATCAGCTCTGCAAGAAATATCAAAGGGGACTCTTTGAATGGGAAAGGCCAAAAGTGATAAAGACTAGAAAGGAACCAGAGAAAATATCCAGAAATAATGACAAAACAAGTAACAAAAGGGTACTAAATACATATCAACAATCACTCTGAATATAAATGGACTAAAAGCTCCAATCTAAAGAAGATAAACAACCTAGCGTTACACATAAAGGAACTAGAAATAGAACAATAAATGAAGCCTAAAGCCACCAGAAGAAGGGAAATAATAAAGATTAGAGCAGAAATAAAAGATACAGAAACAAACAAACAAAAAAAAAAAAAAACAATAGAACAGATCAATGAAACCAGGAGCTGGTTCTTTGAAGAAATTAATAAAACTGATAAACCCCAGTCAGACTTATCAAAAAGAAAAGAGAAAGGATGCAAATCAATAAAGTCACATATGAGAAAGGAGAAATAACAATCAACACCAAAGAAATACAAAGCATTATAAGAAAATATGATGAAAAATTATATGCCAACAAATCAAACAATTTGGAAGAAATTGATAAATTCCTAGAAATATATAAATAACCAAGGCTGAAACAGGGAGAAAAAGAAAACTTGAACAGACTAACAACCAACCAAGAAATTGAAACAGTAATCAAAAATCTCCCAACAAACAAAAGCTCAGGGCCAGATGGCTCCATAAGGAAATTTTACAAAACATTTAAAGAAGAGTTAATACCTATTCTTCTCAAAGTATTCAAAAAATAAAAATGGAAGGAAAACTTCCAAACTCATTCAATGAGGCTAGCATTACTTTGATTTCAAAACCAGGAAATGATCCCACTAAAAAGAGAACTATCGGCCAATATCCCTGATAAACATGGATACAAAAATTTTCAATAAAATACTAACTAATCAAATCTAACAGTACATTAAAAAAATCATTCACCACGATCAAGTGGAGTTTATTCCTGGGTTGAAAGGGTCATTCAATATTTGCAAATCAAACAATGTGATACATCACATTAATAAAAGAAAGAATAAGAAATATATGACTCTTTGAATAGATGCAAAAAAAGCATTTGACAAAGTATTACATCCATTCTTGATAAAACCCCTAACAAAGTAAGAAGAGAGGGAACATACCTCAACATCATGAAAGCTATATATAAAAACCAATAGTCAATATCCTCCTCAATGGGGAAAAAAATGATTTTTCTCTATGATCAGGCATAAAACAGAAATATCCACTCTCACCACTTTTATCCAACACAATACTGGAAGTCCTGGCCTCAGCAATCAGGTAACAAAGAGAAATAAAAGGCAGCTGAATCAGCAAGGAAAAAGTCAGACTTTCACTATTTGCTGACAAATTGATATTTTATATTGAAAACCTGAAATGGGCAGCCCAGGAGGCTCAGCAGTTTAGCGCCTGCCTTTGGCCCAAGGCCTGATCCTGGAGACCCAAGATCCAGTCCCATGTCGGTCTCCTGCATGGAGCCTGCTTCTCCCTCTGCCTGTGTCTCTCATGAATGGATAAATAAAACCTTAAAAAAAAAAAAAAAAGAAAAGAAAACCTGAAATACTCCGCCAAAAAAATTCTAGAACTGATATACAAATCCAGTAAAGTCGCAGGATATAAAGTCAACATACAGAAATCTGTTGTATGTCTCCACACCTATAATGAAACAGCAGAAGGAGAAATCAAGGAATTAAACTCAGTTAGAATTGCACCAAACAGTATGATAGCTAAGAGTAAAGCTAACAAAAGAGGTAAAAGATCTGTACTCTGGAAACTAAAAGACTGATGAAAGAAATTGAAGCAGACACAAAGAAATGGAAAAACATTCCATGCTCATGGACTGGAAGAATATTATTAAAATATCTATATTATCCAAAGCAATCTACATATTTAATGCAATCCCTATCAAAACAGATCAAAACAGCACCAGCATTTTTCACAGAGCTAAAAGAAGCAATCCTAAAATTTGTATGGAACCACAAAAAAAAAATATAGATAGATAGATAGATAGATAGATAGATAGATAGATAGATAGATAGCCAAGGCAATCTTCAAAAAGAAAAGCAAAGCTGGAGGCATCACAATTTCAAACTTCAAGTTATATTACAAAGCTGTAGTGATCAAGACAGTATGGTACTGGCACAAAAAACAGACCCATAGATCAACTGAACAGAAAAGAAAACCCAGAAATGGACCCACAACTGTATGGCCAACTGATCTTTAACAATGCAGGAAAGAACTTCCAATGAAAGACAGTCTCTTCAACAAATGGTATTGGGAAACTGGGCAGCAACATACAGAAGAATGAAACTGGGCCACTTTCTTACACCATACACAGAAATAAATTCATAATGGATGAAAGGCCTAAATGTGATACAGGAAACCATCAAAATCCTAGAAGAGAACACAGGCAGCAACCTCTTTGACATTGACTATAGCAATGTCTTACTAGGTATGTCTCTTGAGGCAAGGGAAACAAAGCAAATATAAACTATTGGGACTTCATCAATATCAAAAGCTTCTGCACAGCAAAGGAAACAGTCAACAAAACTAACAGGCAATCGATGGAATGGGAGAAAATATTTGCAAATGACATATCCAATAAAGGGTTAGTATCCAAAATACATAAAGATCCTATAAAACTAAATACCCAAAAATAAATGATCTAGTTAAGAAATAGGCAAAAGACATGAACAGAGATTTTTCCAAAGAAGACATCCAGATGGCTAAGAGACACATGAAAACATGCTCAACACCACTCATCATTAGGGAAATACAAATCAAAACCATAATCAGATTTCACCTCATACCTGTTGGAATGGCTAAAATTAACACAGGAACCAATAGTTTTGATGTTAATGAAGAAAGGGGAACCTTCTTACACTGTTGGTGGGAATGAAACTGGTACAGCCACTCTGGGAAATTCAGAAAAAAAGTATGGAGGTTCCTCAAAAAATTAAAAAATAGAATGACCTAGTGATCCAACAGTTAACTGTACTACTAGATATGTGCCCAAAGGATACAAGAATACAGATTCAGAGGACACATGTACCCCAATGTTTATAACAGAATTATCAACACTAGCCAAATTATGGAAAGAGCCCAAATGTCCATTGACTGATGAAAATAAAGAAGAGGTAGTATTTGTTGGGAGGAGCATTGGGTGTTGTATGTAAGTGGTGAATCACTGAATTCTACTCCAGAAACAATATTGCATTGTATGTTAACTAAGTAAAGTTTAAATTAAAAAGAAGAAGGAGGAGGAGGAGAAAAGGAGGTTATATAGGGAGTATTACTCAGCCATAAAAAGAATGAAATCTTGACATTTGCAACAATGTGGATGGAGCTAGAGTGTATTATGCTAAGAGAAATAAGTCAGTCAGAGAAAGACAAATACCACATGATTTGTCCTGATTTCATTCATATGTGGAATTTAAGAAACAAAATAGATGAGCATCGGGGGGAAACAAGAGGAAACAAACCATTAGAGAACACACTGAGGTCAAACATTATTCTGGGTGTTTCTATGACAGTATTTTGGATGAGATTAACCTCAGTATACTTAGTAAAATAGATTGCTCTCCGTAAAGTGTGGGGCCTCATCTAGTCAGCTGAAGGCTTTAGGACTGACTATTTCCTAAGTAAAATAGACTTTTTCTTGCTTGGCTGCCTTCAAACTGTGGCATGCACTTCTTCCAGCCTTCAGACTCAGTCTGAAATATAGGTTGCATAGGTTGCAAGTCTGTTGGACTTCAGATATCATCAGCTCTCTTGGTTATTGTACCTTTGAATTCAAAACAGAATTATACCACCAGCTCCTCTGCATCTCCATCTTACAGACTAATCCTCCAAATCTTGGGACTCGCCAACCCACATAATTGTATGAGCCAACACAGTATCATATATCATTATCATATATCCCAACACAATATCATGTTATTATCATAAATTATAATATGTTATATTATTATTATAATGGTGTACAAATATATATGAAATTGGTTCATACAATACACACACACACACACACACACACACACACATCCCATTGGTTCTGTTTCTCTAATTCCGGTTCTCTGGAGAACCCTGACTAATACACATAGACTCCAGCTCATATCTTCTTCACCTTATCTCTGTTTGCATTCTAAGCTAGGGAAAACAAGACCATTGAGGGCTTTATTCATTTTGTGTTGACAGTGTCTACAGCAGGCACTACTCTTTGTCCCCCAGTGTCTGGATGATATAGGAAGTTTCTATGGTCATGGCAACTTGAGACATGGAAGTATGGGAAAGTTAAGAACTTTGTGGGCAGTCTACAGCCAATGGAGGACAAGAGCTAATGGATAAATGCATTCATTTCTAGTCTGGAAAGCATGCTATGTGCTTCTGTGGAGGTCCTGGTGCAGCCAAGCCTCCATTGCTTGTAGCATAGACATGATTAACATACCTTGATATTGGTTTGTCCTCCTTTTCATCCTCATTCCTTCAGCTCCTTCACTTCTGCTCCCTAAAATTACCTTCCAGATAAACTATCTGTATACAAGTTTTTATATCATGCTCTGTTGCCAGTGAAACCCAAGCTAAAACAAACATTTTTGGGAATCCCTGGGTAGTTCAGTGATTTAGTACCTGCCTTTGGCCCAGGGCGTGATCCTGGAGTCCCAGGATCAAGTCCCACTTCAGGCTCCCTGCATGGAGCCTGCTTTTCCCTCTGCCTGTGTCTCTGTTTCTCTCTCTCTCCCTCTCTCTCTCTCTCTCTCTGTGTGTGTGTCTCTCATGAATAAATAAATAAAATCTTCAAAAAAACCAAACAGTTTTAATTTGGAACACTGTAATAGAAGGGGAGATGTTAAAATGACTCACCCTAAGTGTCTTAGTGACACCCTAAGTGTCCTAGTGACATCAGTTTAAAGAACAAGTATAGATATCTGAAAATTCCTCCATAAAAGTAATGAAAATACTGGCAAAGATTGTCAGAGTTAACTTTTTTGGAACTCTGAAAATAAACAAAATAACCAAAGGCTGTGGAGTGTTTATTAAAAAGTTAAAAGAAAAAGAAAAACAGCTGAATTGGTAAGAGCAGTAAGCTATGTGACATTTTAACTTGCTTTATTCTCATTCCTTTCTTTACAGATCCACAATAGTCTTAAAAATCCAAAACCTACATTCGTGATGACAATCCTCAGGCTAAAGCCACTGGAAGGAGCAAAACATGCTTTTGGAATGCTTTCAAAGTTCCATTCCTAGACAATCAAGAGTTCTATATCTAATAGATCTATCATTCAAAAATGTAGGAGAAATTAAGACATTCCCAAATGAATAAAATTTGAGAGTGTTTGTTACCAGTCAAACTAACCTACAATAAAAACAAAAGATAGTCCATAGGCTGAAATGAAAGAACATAATAACTCAAATTTGCATGAAGAGATAAAAAGCAATGGTAAAGGTAAGTACCTAATTATTTTTTAAAGACAGTATAAATGTATTTTTTATTTATAACTCTAGTTTTCTCCTATATGGTTTAAAAGCACAAAGCAATTATTATAAATCTATATCCCTGAGCATATAATTTATGAAGATGAAATTTTTATGACAAAACAGCACAAAGGAAGGAGAGGAAAGGAGCCAAATAGAACAAATGTTTTATGTCATTTTAATTAAATTGGTATTAATTTGAATTAGATTGAATAAGTGAAGATGTTAATAGTAATCCCTAGTTACAGAAAAAAAAACTCAAAAATATGGTAAAAGAAACAAGGATATTTAAGTGGTACAGTAAAAAATACCTATTTAATATAAAATAAGGTAGAAATGGAGGAAGGGAGGAACTAAGAAAACCTAAGACATGTTAAACAAACAGCAAAATGGCAAATATAACCTAGTAATTATATATAAATGGATTAAATTCTACAATTAAAAGGCAGAAATGGGCAGAATTAATTTTTTTTAAATAAATCAACTAGATGCTTTGTATACACTTCATATTTACAAACACAAAGAGATTAAAAATAAAAGGATAGAAAGAAAACACCAGGCCAACAATAACGAAAAAAAGAACTAAGATACCAATACTAATTTCAAACCAAATAGACTTTAATGAAAAACTTGTGTTACTAGAGACAAAGAAGGACATGTTATAATGATAGAAGTATCACTGAATCAAGAAATACACCAATTATAAACATGCATGCATATTAACAACAGAACAAGTACATGAAGCAAAAACTGATAGAATAGAAACTTCAATACTCCACTTTCAACAGTAGATAGAACAACTCGATGGAAGATCAACCAGGAAATACAAGATTTGAACAGAATTTATACCTAATGCACACCTAATAATATGACATAAAACAGCATATTCACGTGTCTATGAAACATTCAACATGATAGGTCATATATTGGCCATAAAACAAGTTTCAAAAAATTTAAAAGGATTAAAGGCAACAAAGTATATTTCCCTGACAGCATGAAATAAAATGAAAACTCAATAACAGAAAGAAATTTGGGAAATTCATAAATATGTAGAAATTTTCTTGTTTCTATTAGAGGGAGGGAGACGGGCAGAGGGAGAGAATTTTAAGCAGGCTCCATGCTGGGCCTGAGTATGGAGCCTGAGATCACAACCTGAACCAAAATCAAGAGTCAGAGGCTTAACTGACTGAGCCACCCAGGCACCCCTAAGTATGTGGAAATTAGACAATACACTCCTATAATAATCAAGGAATCAAAGAAGAAATCATAAGACAAATTATAAAATACCTTGAGATTAAAACACATTAAAAAATGAAAACACAATATGCCAAAGATTATGCTATGAATAAGATAAACCAGTGAATCCAGAAACATTTATGGCTCTATGCACTTATATTAAAAAGAAAAATCTCAAATCAATAAGCAAATCTCCCACTGTGAGAAATTAGAAAAAGTGCAAACTGAGCCCAAAGTAAAAATTTCAAAAAATAAGAAAGATTAGATAGGCAAAGAAGTATAGAATGGAAAAAAAATAAGAGAATCAATAAAACCCAAAGTTGGTTCTTCAGAAAGATTATAAAAATTGTTAGCTCTGTAGCTAGACTAATCAAGAAAAAATAGAGATTTTAAATTATTAAAATCAGGGATAAAAGATATAACTACCAAAACTTATTCAAGAAGTTAATGGATAATCTGAATATGCCTATGACAAGTAAAGAGATTGAATTGGTAATCAAAAAAACTTCCCAGCCTGAAAATCTCAGGACAAAATACTTTCATTGGTGATTCTACCAAATGTTTTAAAGAAAAATTAGGGACACTTGGGTGGCTCGGTAGTTTAGTGTCCGCCTTTGGCTCAGGGCGTAATTCCAGGGTCTTGGGATTGAGTCCTGGATTGGGCTCCGTCTGCCTGTGTCTCTGACTCTCTCTTCTCTGTGTGTGTGTGTGTGTGTCTTTCATGAATAAATAAATAAAATCTTTTTTAAAAAAAAAGGAAAATTAACCAATAACCAAACCTTCATAAATTTCTCCAAAAAAATTGTAATTAAAAATATGAGAGGAGAGAACACTTTTGAATTCATTCTATCGGCCAGAATTACCCTCATACGAAAAAGAGGCAAGGATATTATAAGAAAAAGAAAACTACAGACCAATATCCTTCACAAATATAAGCACAAAAATCCTCAAAACAATACTAGCAAATCCAGTCTGGCAACTTATAAAAAGGATTCAACAATATCATCAAGTAGGACTTATTTATTTCATATTTTTCAATACATGAAAATAATATACCACACCATAGAAATATTAAGGGACAAAAGATGATAATTTCAGAAAAAGCATTTGATAAATGCAACACCTGTCAGGACAAAAACACTCAAGAATCTAGGATTGGAATAGAAATTCCTCGATCATTATCTACCAAAAAAAAATCCATAGGTAATATAATATTTCATGATGAAAAAGTGAACGCTCTTTTCCCAAGATCACAAACAAGACAAGGACTTAAGTCACTTCTATTCAACACTGTATAGAGGTTCTAACCAAGGTAACTAGCAAGAGAAATAAAAGGCATTAAGAATGGACAAGAAGAAGATAAACTACATTTGCAGATGGTATGACCCAGCAATTAGAAAATCCTAAAATATCCACTAAAAATCTACTAGAGGTAATAGCTTCAGCAATATTTCAGGATACAAGGTCAGTACACCACAATCAACTAAATTTCTATATGCTAGTAGTAAAAAATCTGAAAATTAAACTATGAAAACAATTCCATTTACCACAGCATTAAAAAAAATCTTTAGGAATAAACTTAACAAAAGGAGTGCATGATATGCACAAAAAATTACAAAACACTGAAATAAAATTATATATTGTGACTGTGTCAGTCCCCAAATAGATCTACAGATTTAATGCAATCTCTATCAAATTCCCAGCTGGCTTTTTTATGGAAATTGACAAAGTGATCTTCTACTCCTAGGTGAGTATTCAAGAAATATATGCCTACACAAGAACTTATACAGGTATGTCTCTAATAGCCAATAGGTGAAAGCAATCCTAATAATTCTAGTGTCTATCAACAGATGAATAGACAAAATGTGATATATCCATATAATGGAGTATTATTCAACCATAAAAAAAAATCAAGTACTTATCCTTATTTTTATGACAACATGAAAGAACACTGAAATCATTATGTGAAAGAAGAACAAAAGGCCATAAACTACATGATTCCATTTGTAATAAATGTCCAAAATAGTCACATTCATAAAAACAGAAGGCAAATTAAGGGTTGCCAGGGAGGGATGGATGGGTAGAAAAAAGAGAATGTCCACAATCACATGATGAAAACACTCTGGAATTAGATAAAGATGATGTTTGTACAACTTTGTGAATAATACTGAAAACTAGGAGCACCCAGGTGGCTCAGTGGTTGAGCATCTGCCTTTGGTTTAAGTCGTGATCCTGGAGTCCAGGGATCTAGTTCTGCATCAGGCTTCCTGTAGGGAGCCTGCTTCTCCCTCTGCCTAGGTCTCTGCCTCTGTCTCTGTCTCTCTCATGAATAAATAGATAAAATCTTTTTTAAAAAAATACTGAAAACCACCCTAAATTTTATACTTCAAAGGGTAAATTTTATTATGTATAATTTTTATCTCAATAAAAGGAATTGAAAGCAAAAATTATGATTTATTGATAGACCAATCACTGCGTACTCTACTGGTTTGTCTAGGTTATCCAGTGGGTTCTCTGACCCAAACTGCAATTGTCCAAAT
Source organism: Canis lupus baileyi (assembly GCF_048164855.1). Lineage (NCBI taxonomy): Eukaryota > Metazoa > Chordata > Mammalia > Carnivora > Canidae > Canis > Canis lupus. The sequence continues at coordinate 18,641,560 of NC_132839.1, forward strand.
TATATACCTTTCCTCAGTATACATTTACTCTTCTGCCTTCAAAATAAGACACTTAAGTATGTTTTGAAAATTCAAGAATTGTTCACTAAATATCCTTGAAATCACTAAGTCAAGCTTCTGCTAGCTCTTTGTAAGCTAGGTGTGTGCTAGCTCTTGATAGAACCAATGTTCAAGGGTTTACAGTGTGTTTCCTTTGTATGTATATACACACTGTTCCTTTCTCCAAAGGTCTTTCAGCTATTTTCTGAGAAATGAGTATGCTTCCAAATACCAAACCCTCAGGATCACCACACTTGCTCCAGCCACATACTACCTTCTCATGGCCCCTGCTTGGACTACTGGCTCTTTTTGGAATGCCCTTCCCAAAGATAATCCTGAGGTTTGCATCCTCACTTCAAACTGCTCAATTGCCAATCTCCAATTTCTTGACCATCCTTTTTGAAAATAGTACTCCCATTATACTCTGTCCCCTTTCAGTTTCATTGTATTTTCCTAGCTCTTATCTAAATGACTGAATATATATATATATATATATATATATATATATATATATATATACATATATATAATACATATATATTTTTTAACCTGTTTACTATAAGTCATAGAGGGCAAAGTCCTAGTCCTTAGTCTCAGCATTGGCAACTGTGGCTGGCATGTAACAGAGGCTCAAAAAATATTTGTTGAATGAATGACTGAAAAGCTATCTTAACACAATATGGAAAATCATTCTTATCACTTATCCATTAATATATTAAGAATTCTATAGATAGACTTCCTTATTCTTGTGAAAAGACATAAAGTTATTAATGAGCTATAGACTTCCTTTCAACCCTGAGTCATCCCTTCCTTTTATTTTTTTTTTTTATCCCTTCCTTTTAATGAAGAGTTTGGGAGTTTTGTCTCAATGATAACTTTCCTAATCAGATAATTAGAGGAAAAAAACTTAATAAAGCAACCTCAGAATTTCTAATACAGTGTTCCCTAAATATATTTATTGAAAAAGTACCAAAAATGAGCACAAAGCTTGATAAGCTAGGACAGTGCATCTTTGGAGAAAATATCATTTTCAGTAGTCTTTCCAAATATGTATGTGAAAGATGAGTAAAGCAAATTACTAGTTTGGTTAACCACATGACAATATTCCTAAAAGTACATCTCTAGAACAGGGGAGGTAGGCTTTCTTAAAAGAAACATGAGCATTTTACACTGATATTTTAAACATGGATCTCCCCATATAAGATGAATTCCCAATTTATTAGGGAATTGGATACAAACACATACATTAAGGGAAGCAGAGTAAAACTCATGACTATATATATAGATTTCCAATCAGAGGAATCTCTTATCTCTCAGCAGGAAATGTGTGAGATGAATTTCTCACTTAGCCAATTAATTTACACTTTAGTCACCAGTGCTGGAAGGTAGTTTGGCCGACTTAGTGGTCTAAAGCTAAAATGAGTAATAATAATTCACATTTATAAAGGGCTTCAGAATATTAATTATTTAATCCACACTATATTGCTGCATGATAATTCAGAATTATTGCTTGTGCTTTTTAGGCTAGAGAAACTGATCTAAATCAATTAAAATCCATGCTAAAAGCAGAGTTCCTGGCCTTCAAGTTGGTCCTCAGTCCATTTTGCCTTGCCACTCAGCCCTTTGGACTCTGTGATGGGTTAATTAACCTCTCTTGCTTTGAATTTGTCCATAAAATGGTGATAATAAGGCTAGCCTTACAGTAGTATATTGTGTGAATTAATTGATTTTTGGAAAGCACTTCCAGATCTATGGAAGGAAAGTATTAGTTGTAAATATCTCAATTGATTTTAAATGATAAATGATCATTTTTCATATCATTTATCAACAGTGATAGTGACAGAGATATTGAATAATATATAAAACGATGAAAAATTCTTTCCATCACTCAAAGAAAGAGTGCTTGAAACTCCCACCTCCATTCAGCCAGCCATGACTCATTCATTGGAAGAGAGGCTATGATTCATTCCTTCCACGACTACCCAGGCTAACATACATTTCCCAGTATAATGAGAATATTGTCTGTTCCTGACAATGTGGTTTGTCATTTATGGTTGTATTTTAAATATGTGTACAATATCCCAATTTGCTACGTACTTCCTTCCATGCAGTTTGGAGTGTAAGTTGTCTGAGAAAAAGACACAGTTTATTTGATTTATATTTTATAGTGCCCTGATCAGAGCTTTCACACTAATATCTTATTAAGTGTTACTATAAACTAGCTCACTTGTAAATAAACATTTTATGGTTTCAATGAAAATACTATCAACATTCTAGATCTCAAAGAATTCTTTTGTTTTTACTTTCTTATGAGTTTTTCTACATAATACTTCTATAAAAAGTATTGAACTTGATTCTGAAAAAAATACAACTAAGTTATTTCATCTTAAAACTACAAACAAATAATTTAAGTACTTTTATTTCAGACATGAACCCAAAGTTGAAGCTCCAAAGCCATATAACCTAGAATTATATGGTGATAAAATGTTGGTGTTTAGTACAAGAAATGAAATACTAAACCTTAAAATGTGTCTAACGGATGGTTTGTAGCCATCTTCAATCAAAACTCAATACCCATTGATTTTTTTTTCCCAAAACAGGAAGCCCAGTTCCCCTCTTAGTGGTCTCTCTAATGTAGAACTCTATCCCCAACACCCCGTCTTCACATTTCTCCCAGCCAGAAATGTAGGCTTACAACAACACAAGCTTTAATAAGGCACAAATTCCATTCAAATCCTGGCTGGAAAATGAAAAAGCCATAATTAGAATGTGCCAAACAGATCCTACCTATCCATTAGCCTAACCTCATAATGCCAGTGCATCCTCAGTTGAAGACAAATCCTAAAATCAAAGGTCAATCAGAGTATCCCAGGCTTTGATGACTATAAGGATCCCATTTAATCTACCCATCTCTCCTTTACGATAGCCTCCTGATTATAGAGAGGGGTGTGGGTGTGCGTGTGTGTGTGTGTGTCGTATTTCAATCTATGTAGCCAATACACATCAACCTACCTGAATAACAAAGAAATGCTCTATATATAAGCTATAGTGTTTCATCTCTTACATGCATTTACAAAATTTATTGCTACCCTTATTTTATACATTAAGATTAAACTACTTATTTAAGTTTCACAAATGGTTAAACATCACTTATATGTGCTTTTTTGCACATATAAAGGTGCTTTATCACCTTTAAATAAAGAAACTTTCCTATTCAGAATCAAAGAGATTAACCCAACCACTACTATAATGGAATGATTCAAAGGAATATTATTCTAAATTATTAATATTGTGGCAATTTGCATAAAATTAGTAAATAAAAAACTTTCATTTTCATGTGATTACTCGAAGTATCTATTTAACTTAAAAATCTCAAGGTTAGCATCCAGTCAAATGGCTATTATATAAAAGGTGGGGCGAGAGGGGGGACTATAAGGGGAGGGAGGAAGTATATCATGTGTTGGCAAGGATGTGGAAAAATTAGGACCCTCATGCACTGCTAGTGGAAATATGAAATGGTGCAGCCACTGTGACAAACAATTTGCTCCTCAAAAAGTTAAACATAGAATTAATATATGATCCAACAGTTCTAATCTTAGCTATATATTCAGAAAAATTCAAAGAAGGGTATGAGATATGGATGCACCAATGTTCACAGCAGCATTATTCCCAGTGGCCAGAATGTCTCAATGTCCATGCCAATATCCATCAACAGATGAATGGATAAGCAAAATGTGGTATACACAAAGAATGAAGTATTATTCAGTCACAAAGGGAATAAAATTCTAATATATCGGTAAAACCTAAAAACATTATGTTAAGTGAAAAATCACACTAAAAGAAATAAGCCAGACATAAAATGGCAAAAATTGTGTCATTCTACATATATGCGGTGTGTAGAATAGGCAAATTCATAGAGCAAAGAGCAGAATAGAGGTTATCAGGGGCTGGGCTGAGGGGGAATAGGGAATCAGTATTTAATAGGTACAAGTTCTTTGCTTAGGAAGATGAAAGGATCTTAGAAATGGACAGTGAGGATGGATGCACACCACGCATGTACTTAATGTCACTGAATTGTACACTTAAAAAGGGCCAAAACAAATTTTGTGTTATGTCCATTTTACCACACACACACACACACACACACACACACACACTAAAAATAACCCTCAAAGCTGATTAGGAATCATTTTGGTATATTTGTTCAGAATTATTTGTTGTCACTTGGCCAATTATGTTTTTTCATAAAAATTAGAGGTCTGAGCTTGTCCCCAGTACATGTAATATAAATGTGTGTGTCCTTATAAAATTGCATTTCAGAAAATGGAAAAAAAAAGTATGCAGCATTCCGATTTATGAGATGAGGGAGCAAACGTAAAATTTACCTTTGTAATTTTGCTGAAGTTTACAGCAAAATATCCTTCTTGAGGTTTATTAAACTCTAATCATTTTCTTGAAAGATTAGCAGCAATTATCATTAAGGTTTAAGCATTTAACTGTGACTACTACAATAAATCTTATTAAAATAACTGAAACATACTTTTTTCGCATGTGGCAACCTGTCTCTGAATCACAACCATCTGTAAGTGGTGATTGCCTGGTGCACACAGATGGGAGTAAAACAACGATCAGGCTATACCATTCTTTCATCATCGCTTGGTACCAAACAAACTGAAATCTGAGTCAGACTATTTGCATTTGAAAGATTCTATGATCGCTATAATTAACAAATACTCGTTGGCTTCCCAATATAAAATGTGTGATAGGTACCTGACTGAAAATAACACTTGAACTGTGCAGCCTCTCTTTCTAATCTCTGACAGCCTATAAAAAAAAATCAGACATTAACAATAGAGGAGCAGGTTTCAAGTTTTTATAGCACACAATTCCTTTACAGATTTAAGATGACAGAAGAAGAGAACAGCCTAATTTATTCTTCCTGGCTTGCGGCACAGAATCATGAAGGCTCTCGGTCATAACTTCAGGGCTACACTAAATTCCTGCCAGCCAGGATCAGTTACAAAGGTGAGCATCTGCTCCACCTTGTTTTTACTTCGAGGCCTGAAAAGACAGACCCATGTTATCACAAAGCCCGAATCATTAAATAAGAAAAAAGGAAGCCAAAAATCAAGTTTAATGCCTTTCTAGGTGTCATGGCAGTTTGGCTAACAACACTGACCCCAAATGTATTAATAATAAGAAAAGGGAAAGAGACTTCTGAGTTGAGAAAATGGCACACAGCAAGGAAGTTGGAGTTGAACAAGCCCTGCCTTCAAGTGTGTGCTAATTACGCAGCATTTACCTAGGCCAAATTACTTAAGCTTTGATAGCCTCAGTGGTCTCATCTGCAAATTAGAGGAAATAAGATATTTTCTCCCTCTCTCTGTCTCTCTCTCTATCTCTCTCTCTCCAAGAGAGAGTTCCTAGTGACCAGAAAGGTTTTTTTTTTTGTTTTTTTTTTTTTGACCAGAAAGGTTTAAATGAGAAACTGAAAAAGGTGCTTAGTACATTGGCATAGAAACATTCCATGCTCTTGTGTTCAATGAATAAATACTATGTCAAAGGGTGATGATAAGCTACCATAACATTAAGTGAATAATTCTGTCAATGAGGTCCTCTTCAATGTTAACTTCAGATTACTTCTTACTTTTCCAAGAATCTGTTTCATAATTAAAACCATGGACCTATATAGAGTCAGACTGCCAAGGCCCAAATCCTGCTTCTTCCACTGAACTGTGTGACTTTGGCAAGTTACTTGACTTCTCTGTGCTTCGCCTAACTCATCTATAAAATAGGCACAATAGTAATCCATTCAAAGTTATGTTTGGATGATAAGATTGAATAGGTTAATATATTTAAGTAGTTTAGAACCTGCCCAGACACATATTATGTCAATAAATATCAATTAGCCTCTCTTTATATATGAGAAGGTCCCCAGGCACATAATGAAGGACAGACATAGTCCTTGACCTCATGGAACTTACAGACTACTAGAAAGACAGACATTATAAAAAAAAAAAAAAAAAAAAAATACAGGGGAGCCCAGGTGGCTCAGTCAGTTAAGCTTCTGACTCTTGATTTCAGCTCCAGTCTTGATCTCAGGGTCATGAGATCAAACCCCATAACCTGCTCCAGGGTGGGCATGGAGCCTGCTTATGATTCCCTCTCTCCTTCTCTCTCTGCCCCTCTCCCCACATGTTCTCTCTCTAAAAAAATAAGTAATACATACACCCATACAACAATACATAACTGCAAGTTGAAAAGAAGTAAAAGAGGATCTGAGTATGATTAGGGCAGATCTCATAATATTTGAGCTAATTATTTCACGACAGGTTCTTTATCCAAAAGATCTCAAAATGTTATCTACAGTGAAGCTATTATAGGAAATATATAAGCATCATAATGTAAAGACCCCTGTAAAAGGAAAACCTTGATACATGTCAATTTCTTTCTTCCCTTTTTCTCCATGATATTTGATCATTTAGATAAGTACTTGCCTTTTTCACTGTTGGTGTGATTATTATTATTACTATTATTATTGCAGGGAAAAGTTTCTTAACCTCAAATGACCTCATTCTTTGAGACGCCAGATGCTGAAGAATATTAAAATTATATTTAAGACAGTGTTACATTCAAATTAAGATGTATTTTCTGCTAGATTACATTTTTAAAAGACAGTCATCACATATTATATACACTTAGATATCAAATGACTGCATTTACATTTGAACCAAAATAAAAGATGAAAGTGGTTAATGAAGTTCTAATTCATTGCCTTGAATGTTTTTAGCCTACTACATCCAAATTATTTTTTTTAAATAACTACCACTAGAAAGGCTAATGCAGTGCAGATGACTCCCCAAATATTTGCAATAGGTCACGTGAATGCCGCCACGGCATCTCAACAATTGACTATAATAGATTTAAGGGAGAATGATAGGCTGCCTTGACATTTAAATAGATAATATTTTCTATTAAATCTTTTTTAAAAAACCTTGATTAACACCAGAAATATTTCTCACTTTACCAAAAGAAACCCTCATTAAGGAAATTTTCACTGAGTTACATACAATATGCTCATCTGTGCACCATGAACTTGTTTTTACTCTATATTCAAAGCTGTATGTTTATTTCTCTGTTCTAGTTCAGTTCTAAAAGCCAAAAATATGAAACAGATGTGGTGACTTTCTGTGTACTGTGAAGCACAATTATGCCTCTTTGAATTGCTTAGGCTAAACAGTTGCCCTCCCTAGAGCATATCGAAACTGCTTGAGATTCTTTACAGCCAAGAATCCAGCTTGCTACCTGTCAGGAACTAGAATTGGCAGGCCACAGCTGGTTGCTTGCAGTGGATGCTCCCTTACTGTCCTTCCAACCAAAGTCTGTGAAACATAAGAAATATATAGGAAAACTGAAGCTGAATGGGCATGCTGTCTTATCCTTAAGAAAAGATGAAGCTGTCTGACAGTGAATACCAAGGTCCACTTTATATGGACCATTTAACAGCACTCAAAAAACAGTTTCGTTTGTCCTGCTTCTGAGTTCACAGACAGCATGGGCAATAACCAGGAGCAAATAAAGAAAAATCTTCCCAATTATCTGTCACAGTGATGATGCCTTTAAACCTGTATCTGCTAGATTAGCCTATGCATCAAAAGTGCAAATGTTGAGTTTTCTTTTGCTGAGAATAGTTTTAAAACATGTGGAAATTGCTATAATTGAGAGAAAGCTTGAAACAAATGGTAATTTTGTTCTCAAAAAGGAAACTTTCTTCAGGCTGTGGGAGGTGAGGAAAGGAAGTCTCCTTTTCTTCTAAAATGAGTGAATGCTGAAAATAATGGCATTCATACAATTTTGCATTGATCTTGTCAGTGTACAACTTCAAAAAGGTTTTAAAACAAAAGTTAGCAAAATGTTAGGAACATGTTCAGAGTGCCATGTTCATGGGGGTCATAAGTTTGATACAAATAAGCAGATCAGAAGTCTCATAAAATGTATGCTTTTCATCAAAGGGCACCCTGCATCCCCATTCACACATTCAGCATTAGTTTAGTCAATGGAGACCTGGGCTTACGCTACATGTTAAGGATCCTGAAAATTCAAAGACGACATATGTGCTGCAAGATGCTCGTATGGAGAGAGGGGGAAGACATTCAAAAGACATGTAACAGAGACACCTGGGTGGCTCAACCAGTTAAGTGTCCAACTTCAGCTAAGGTCTTGATCTCAGGGTCTTGGGATAGAGCCCTTTTTGGGGCTCCACGCTCAGTGGGGAGTCTGCTTGTCCATCTGTCCCTGCCCCTACTTGTACTCTCTCCTTTCTCTCTCTCTCTGAAATAAGTTTTTTTTTAATTTTTAATAAAAAAATAATAAAAGACAAATTTAATATTTTCACTGCTAATGAAGACTCCTTTTCCTCTATCTTCAGGCCTCTGGATCTTGGGATAATAGAAATGAAGGTATGGAAGGCTGAGACAGTTGACCTGCATCATCTTAGGAGATTTTATTATCATCTGAATCTCAGAATCAGGTCAGTTTCAGACTAATTCTCAAGTTACCATTACTTCTCTTACCAATTCCACCATACTCTGAACATACTGCTCATATTAAGCCAAGAAAAGTGAGAGGGAACATCATCAGGAGGACTTATCATCACTGCACTTTACCCTGACAGATATCTGAGCCTATCTGGTCATTTTCAGTTTTACTGACATCTTATAACCACTTTCATACATCTAGAAAAAAACACCAGTTTTTTCTCCCTTATCACCCATCACCGCAGGCTATGGACCCGGTATCCCAGACCCACCCTCCACTCTTAACATTTTCTAGTGTCCTGGGTCATTTAAGAGAGTTTGAGTGTCCATATTCACTCAAAGAGCTCAAGCATCTTTAAGGAATAACAAACAGTAAGGCACAATGCAGTGGCTGCTCCCCATAGCCAAGTGTTACCTATCTCAATGAGGAGGACAAGTGTCATCATTCCTGGGAACTGGTTTTACATGGCTGTAATTCAAGCAGAGAATGGATTCATCTGAGTGTTGGGTCTGCATTGTCTCAGGAGAAAGACCAGTTTCTGGAGCCTACCTCCACTCATCTCACTTAGAATTTTTCGGTCTTAAATCTGAACCAACACTTTGAACTTAGGTACAGGTAATTTAGTGCATGTGTCCTGTGGTTCCACATCAAGGGATAAAGTAGAATATTCTTGGATGGAAAGTCCTTGAAGTACTTGTAAATCAATCATTAAGTGGTCAATAGGTCCAAATCAGTAAAACCATAAAAGTATACTTGTCTAAAGTAAGTTCTATAAAAGAGTTCTAGTTTTGGAAGTATGCTTATTACACAAAGTATTCTATTCCCACCAGTTGTGACCAAAGAAACCATGACTCTTAAAAAATAATAATAACTGAAAAAATAAAAAGAAACCATAACTCTTAAATCAAAACCACCCTGGCTTACCATTCAGTAAAATAAGGGTAGACAAAGTTTGCCTCCATTGCTAGTCTGTTATGTTAATATTACATCTCAGCAAATACAAATCCTATCATTGTTGTGATAATAGTGTATAAGAAAGTACACCAGGTTCAAGGAGCAAAAGGTTACTTAGAGCAGTCAATAAAGTCCTTATCTAAGTCGTTAAACTTAAATGGAGACTTGAGTTTGCCAGGGACAAAAGCAGGAAGGGAGCACTGCAGATTGAGACAACAGCCTGTGCTAAAGCCTAGCAGTCTAAAACCACATGAGAGCCTGGGACACGTGAGTGGGACTGGAACTGGGGAACACAAGAGGTAAGGCATGTCAGCATGCAGGGGTACTGGGACTTATCTCTCAGACCATGGTGTGGCATTTCATAGTTTTAAGCAGTGGTGTAATGTGATCAGACAGTGAGCAGGGGTCGGAAGCATCATTTTCATTCACAAGTGCCACCACAAATACTGCTCTGTGTGTATAAATACATAATCCTGTATGTGCATAATTTGCATCACAAGCTGTTAGGTGCATTTCTCTCAGAGAAGTTTGGAAACAGTAACTCATCAATTGAGCAGACAAGGTAGAGAGACCATGGAAATATGCTGAATAGCTTCTACAGAAATCTCCAATTACAATGAACTTTAATTATTCAGGAATCAAATATGTTATTTGAATTCCAGGGATCTGAACTGTAGAACTTTCAATGTCATTGCCACAGAAGCTATACAGGGTAGTGTTTTTAAAACAGAAAGGGAAAGAAGTCTTTCAAATTGTAAAAATGATAATTATTTAACATAATGTTTGCCACCCCCATAATAGTTTCTCCTAAAGTGTGTGGAATAATTTATATATAAATATGTAGATGTATACAAACTGAAATGCCAAACATTGAAAAGAAACTCAAATGAGTGGGTATTTACATATGGAATAGAGCTCATAAGAAACCGTGTTTTTGTGATAATGAGATGTTTTCCAAGCTCTCCTTCATTCTGGAAATTTTCTCAGAGACAAGCCCATATATTCATAAGACAACAAAGAAATTAAAAAGGCAGACTCAGAAGTCTGAAAAGATAAGATCTGACATAAGAAATGGTCATCATGCCATCTCAAGTTCAGTGATGGGTGAAAGAGTGAAATGGAAAGCCCCAAACCACAGAAGGGGGAAAATCCCTCACTTACCATCTCTGTAACTGATGGAAGTCACACACTAATCCAAGGCCACTGAAACTTGATGCATGTAATTACATTTCCCCTGTTTGGGTACATTCTGCCAAGATCATTATCAATGTACAATCACAGGAAATCAATAGAAAAAAAAAGTTTTCTCCCTAATGTTTAGGAAATAGGTGTGAATCTGGACCCAAACAGAAAACAAGGTGATGCATCTGTCTTCAAATTTGTCTGAGAACTACTTTGTTTAAGAAATGCAACACGGTGTAATCAACTGCCTTGTTGATAGTATCTTCTCAGAGGGCCATCATATTATGTAAGGAAAACAAGAAAAATGGCTTTAAAGCCGTATGTTATTTCCAACAAGAAAGGTAAGCATATCCATTACAAAACTATTATAGTTCTCATCTAAAAGTTATATTCAAACTACTGACTTAGTCAACCTTCTTTCAGTGACAGAGATAAAAACCCAACTCAAACCAGCTTAAAACAAAAGGGGGAATCTATCACCTAACAGGACAAAAGCACGTGCTCAATACAGTTGCTCTAATAAATTCATCAGAGCACTGTCCCTCTGCCTTAACTCTATTTCCCCCCATGTTGGCTTTCTTGTCAAATATGCCTTTCTCAGGCAGTGGGTAAGGATGGCTTCTAATAGCTCCAGGAGGACTTTCTATCAGTATAGAAGGCAAATGGAAAGGGAGAGTCTCTCTTCCAGTAGTTTCTGCTAAAGCCTCAAACTAACTGGGATTGAACCTGAGGAACATGCCCACTTCTGAACTGTTTGTTCTATCCAAGCATGTGACATTGATTGGCAAGATTTGGCCTTTTCTCCTGGAGTCATGGTGAGTGGAATACTTCTGGGTTATACTAACCAAGACTGAAGAATGAATGGTCTCCCCAAAGACACACTGAGTGGAAAAATACATATTTTTCACTCCACAGATAAAAAATAGCATCACAGATTTCTGAGTGGCTTTGTACATTTATTTTTAACAAAACAATATTACATAGGCTCAGTAAACTGCACTATCTGTAAAGACAGGCACTGTACTATGCTTATGCCCTGGCGGATGCTCTAAAGCTAATGGGAAATATGGCAACTATCATACTGCTGGCAAAATCAAATTTCCTTTTTGGTGGAGTCTTTGTCTGGTTTGGGGACCAAGCTAATGCTAGCCTCAGAATGAGTTTGGAAGTTTTCCTTCCATTTCTATTTCTGAAACAGCTTCAGAAGAATAGGTATTAATTCTTCTTTAAATGTTTGGTAGAATTCTTCTGGGAAGCCATCTGGTCCTGGACTCTTGTTTGTTGGGAAACTTTTTATTACTGCTTCAATTTCTTTGCTGGCTGTGGGTCTGTTCAGGTTTTCTATTTCTTCCTGTTTCAGTGTTGGTAGTTTACATGTTTCTAAGGAATGCATTCATTTCTTCAGATTGCCTAATCTGTTGGCTTATAGTTGCTTGTAATATGTTCTTATAATTATTTGTATTTCTTCAGTGTTGGTTATGATCTCTCCTCTTTAATTTATGATTTTATTTATTTGGGTCTTTTTTTCTTTTTGATAAGTCTGGCTAGTTTATTGAACTTATTAATTCTTTCAAAGAACCAACTCCTAGTTTCGTTGATCTGTTCTACCATTCTTTTGGTTTCTATTTCATTGATTTCTGCTCTAATCTTTATTATTTCTCTTCTCCAGCTAGGTTTACGCTGCTCTTTCTCCAGTTCCTTTAGCTGTAAGGCTCAGTTGTATATTTGAGACTCTTCGCCTTTCTTGAGAAAAGCTTGTATTGCTATATATTTCCCTCTTAGGACCGCCTTTACTGTATCCCGAAGGTTCTGTAAAATTCCGTTTTCATTTTCATTTTTTCCATGAAATTTTTAAATTCTTCTTTAATTTCCTGGTTGACCTATTAATTCTTTAGACTATACACAAAAATAAACTAAAAATGGATGAAAGACCTAAATGTGAGACAGGAATCCATCAAAATCCTAGAGGAGAACACAGGCAGCAAACTCTTTGACCTTGGCCACAGCAACTTCTTGCTAGATATGTCTTCAAAGATAAGGGAAAGTAAAGCAAAAATGAACTATTGGGACCTTATCAAGATACAAAGCTTCTGCACAGCAAAGGAAACTGTTGAAAAAACCAAAAGACAACTGACAGAATTGGAGAAGATATTTGCAAATGTCTTATCAGATAAAGGACTAGTATCCCAAATTTATAAAGAACTTATCAAATTCAACACCTAAAGAATAAATAATCCAATCAAGAAGTGGGCAGAAGACGTGGACAGACATTTCTCCAAAGAAGACATATAAATAAATGGCCAACAGACACATTAAAAAATGTTCAATACTCGGCATCAGGGACATACAAATCAAAATCACAATGAGATACCATCTCACACCAATCAGAATGGCTAAAATGAACAAGCCAAAAAATGACAGATGTTGGCAAGGATGTGGAAAAAAGGAACTCTCTTACACTTCTGGTGGGAAGGCAAGCTGGTGCAGCCACTCTGGAAAACAGAATGAAGGTTCCTCAAAAAGTTAAAAATAGAGCTACCCTACAATCCAGCAATTACACTGTTAGGTATTTACCCAAAGGATACAAACATAGTGATCCAAAGGGGCACCTGCACCCCAATGTTGATAGCAACAATGTCCACAATAGCCAAACTATGGAAAGAGCCTAGTGTCCAACAACAGATAAATGGATAAAGAAGATGTGGTGTGTGTGTGTGTGTAATGGACTATTACTCAGCCATCAAAAATGAAATTTTACTATTTAAAACAATATGGATGGAACTAGAGGGCACTATGCTAAGCAAAATAAGTCAATCAAAGAAAAACAATCATCATATGATCTCACTTATGTGGAATTTAAGAAACAAAAGAGAGGATCACAGGGGAAGGGAGGGAAAAATAAAATAAAACAAAGTCAAGGAGGGAAACAAACCATAAGAGACTCTTAATCCTAGGAAACAAACTTAAGGGTTACTGGAAGGGAGATGGATGGAAGTATGGGGTAACTAACTGGGTGATAGGTTAAAGAGGACACTTTAATGAGTGTAATGAGTACTGGGTGTTATATGCAATTGATGAATCACTAAACTCTACTTCTAAAATTAATAATATATGTTAATTCATTGAATTTAAATGTTTAAAAAATCCAGAGTATTTCTTAGCCCCAAAACTATTCCGTGTACTTCCTTTCTTCCCTTTTATTTAGATCCAATTAGCTTTAAAAATTATTTTCAATACAGTCTACTACAAAGGGGTGAGAGGGGTTACATACAGATAACTACATATAGGTACCCTGAAAATTTACATAGTACCAAGGATAGTCATAAGAGGCCAGGGATAAAGCCCAGTAATCAAAAAACTAAACTTACAACAAACATCACAGGAAGTCAATAAAGTCAGGAGGGTAGGACCAAAAAGACAGGGTCTAGAATCTGGGAATTCAGAGATTTAATAAGGACCACAGTAAGACAGAAAAATTTTGATCTAAGAAAGAGGATGATTTTTGCAGTCTTTTAAAACTGCTTAAAGCTGAATATTGAAAGACAAGTTCTCACCAACTAGAAGTATATTTCCATTCCGAAGTAACAAAAGGGTTCCCCATGTGTGTTTTCATCCTATTTGAAGAAAAAGAAGAAGGCTAGAGCTTTGTAAGCTTCAAAGAGATGAGACCAGGTGACCTTAGAAAGTCAGTCCTAACCATGAACAATCATGAGATCATTGCCTCAAAGTTTAAAAAAAAAAAAATCTTTTAACATATTCCTGTTCTGGTATACAGAAATATGTGGCTGAAGGCCATACTGATTGACACCTATCACATGTGACTCAAGCCACAAGAACTCCTTTTAGACCACTACACCAGATCTAACCCTTTACAAAGCACCAATTGTTATTTACTTATTTGATATTATTCCTTATTTGATATTATTCAAGATATAAAAAACCTTGAATACATAACTGAATACCTAATATTGAAAAAAAGGCAAGGAAAATCTAATACTATTGTTTTTCCATCACCTGTGATCAGATGCAGGAGATAACAAAGGGCTAGACAAGAAGTAGATAATGTTATTTTATTTCACTCAACATCATGTAGCACATATCTACAGCTGATTTTCCCCACTATCAGTACTTAATAAATATAAAGCTCAGATACTCTTATATTTGTTTCTTTATGTCCCACCACTTTGCAAAACAACCACCTCCCAAATACTATATTCTGCAACATATGAAAATTTTACCCAACTGTTAAAGAGCTATATGTGTACCTATGTATAAACATATATGTAAATAATACAGAATTTACTATATTTTTATATTTAAAATGTTTAGAATATACGTTATTCTACGCCTTTGCTTATCCAAGACTTGTGAACAGAATAAAAGAAAAATGGAAAAATAATGAAATGCAATTTCTGGAAAAAAATGCCACTCTACTAACATTTGGAAATGCTTTCATTAACTTCTAGGAGGAATTATTAATTATAGGATTTAAAAATTTCTATCTTAGTCAAACTACAAAGATTAAATAGTTTGTGTCTAAGCAGCATTATTCTGTGGTATTACTTTGATCTAAGAACTGAAAAATCCCACCTGAAAAACTACTACTCCCTGGAAAACAGTACTAACACTATACCAGAAATTGCTCCATGAAAATTATAAGAACATAGGGGGGAAAATACTGATACTTTAGCCATCCCTTGTTTCATTCTTTATTCAACTATTTTCCATTTAAGTACTGACCAAGTTTGCTTTCATTTAGTTTCAGAGAACCTGCAGGCAAAAAATTATAAGGTGTCTGAATTATTTATTTTAAAACTTTAAAGGCATCTGAGGCATCTCCTATATTTTATAGACTTTGAATGGATCCGTGTCAACTACTAGGAATGTAGGCTCAATGATCCTATAAGCCCAAATGGCCATTCTGTACCCAAATGAAAAATGTCACGTGAGCCCTTTGGCCTTGGAGAATCTAACCCAGAACTGGCTTATTTATGGGAATTACATGCTTTAGTCACTAATAAATCTTAACAACCACAATCTATGAAGAAACAGATTTTCTTTATATTAAGTTACGGAAGTCAGTGATGGCTGTGAGGTGAGCTGCTTAGAAAGTAGTCTGTAAATCCAACTCTATTAGGTAAGCTTTTTAAGAACATTTTCCTGTTAGCAACAGAGGGAACGGTACTTTGGTTTAGATTTTATTTCCTTATGGAACATATTCTAGTGGTAAAAATGACTGAATATTTTGTGACTCTGAAATGCATTAATTAAAACATAATCTGTTCCTTAAGAACTCAAAATGTTTCTAAATTTGAGATGTACAACTGGGATATCCCAAACTAAATTGAGACTGCTTAAAGAGTGACTCCAAACCTTTCTGCAAAACTAATGCGTGCACCTGCAAGATCTGTAGGACATGTGAACATAACCTGAACATAATACCTTCCCTGCAGGATCAAACCATTTATATCCTAAAATTTTAGGTTCATTTAAACCCCTAAGAAAAGCTTTAACTTCATGGAAAGTATAATTTGTATGTTGACATCTTTTTAAAAGTTCAGGTTTCTAGTTCAAGATGGTAGGCCGTATACATTCCCTTCCCCAACTTCCTAGAATTACAATAATAGAAATGAACAAGAGGGACTGGGCTGAATATTAAGGAGACTGAGATAGTAACAATCAGGAAACTAGAGAATCTCCACAACTTAGAGGCAAAAATCAGACAAGACAGTGTAGGCTGAAAAGCTACAGAAGACTACAACAGAGGTGAAAGCTGCTCTAATGGCAGAGTCCCAGTGGGGTGCCAGGTTTGGGATGAATAAGAACAGGGAATAGCAGAATGCATAGGGCTATAATCAAGGAGATGAATACACTTTGCACAGACCAGTCAAGTGAGCTCTTCCTTTAAGCCTTTCTCTTCCTCTTCATGGCTATCAGGCAGCAGTATTTGCCCCAAGATAAAACCATAGAATTCTTTCTAAAGAAAGTGAAGGATCTTCTGGGTTGAGCTAAGACTCTGAGTAAGGTATAGAGTGAAATGGAAGTGAATATGAACTCTACACCTAACATAACAGGAGAGAAGCAACACATGTGAAGAGAAGCCAGATCTTTTGAAAATAGAGAACTCCTTACTGATAGATATCTAATGCCCACAGAGCCTTTTATGTAGAGTTCACTATTATTTGGGCTTTGTTTTCTGCTTAGTTTATTAAAAATCATCTGTCTAATATAGAACACTTTGCAAGCCAATTTTTCTCGAGGATTTTGACATTGAATACAAATTTGATTTAAAATCCTTTACAAATTCAAACTGCAATTACAAACATAACATGACTAAATCTTTTAAACACCTCAAATCCCTTAAACAAACACAAGCTTGCATAAATACAGTAATTATAAAACATGCACCTTTATAATAAAAACAGTTACAAAACACTAGCACCATTGCATGTAACTGCTTTCCTTATCCTTACACTTCTCTAGATTTCACTGATTCTACAAAATATTGTTTATTTTAATTCCTAGGCTTTTGATAATTTTTAAACCCAAAGGTATAAGAATACAAGCTTCTAAAAAAAAAATACAATCTTCTGAAAGTCAAATTATAGAGCTAGTTTGTGAATAGTTGACACTGGAGGTGGAACATAGTGCCTAACAACACAGTTCAAAAAAGCATACCCAAGTCATCAATCACATGGTTGGACTTCTTTTCCCCACATGGTTGGACTCCTTTTCCCTTTGTTGAAATAAGATATTCTTGAAAAGTGAAAGTAACCAATTATATCTGACTGATTTTCCTATAATTATGATCAACAGACTCTGGCTATTAGTGTTATTAAAAATGCCATATCTCTTATCAGTATTTTACTATAACTAACAGAGGCCATAAAAGCTTTGTCTTCCAGAAACAGAGAAGTTCTGCTTATTTCACCATTTCTAAAACATTCCGTTTTCTTCCCCACATTTAACATCTTTGAAATTTGGGTACATCTTATAATGAAGGGTATCATCTAGTCCAGGTCAACCAGGAGCAGGTGTGGTCACTGCTTGCTCATGCATTTACTTGGTTGCTATTCCAAGAAGTATGACTGGAAACAGCAAGCCTTTGACATTTCAAAGACATTTCAAAGACAACAAAATATTTAAGGATACTTAAAGGAAGAATTATGACCCTTGATTATTGACTGAAAATTTTCCATTGATACCTGCTGTCAAAAATATGAAAACAACAGTAACAAAATTTGCTGAAGGGGTGTCATAGATTTGGAAGAAAATCCCAGAATAAGAGTAGCATATTTCTAGAAAATGCTATAGTATAATGCTCTGTAAACTAAAAAAGGTGAAATTATGCAGAAAAACACAAACACTAATAATTTAGAGCCAATAAGTGGTTCAGAAGACTCATAAAGGTTAACAAAAGCTTTAGTTATACCTTAACCAATTATTTTACGTTTTCCTTTTTATGGATGCATAGTATTAAAATTATGTCTAACTAAGTCCGAATATATTCTAAATGATAAGAGAGATCTTTACTAAGATATAACTGGCAGTCATTTTTTTTCTTGGTGGTATAAAAACATGATGCATCTTATCCTCAAAAGCACCTTAGATTTGGTGACATAGAGTTGCTGTCATTTCAAGAAAATTTAGGTCTTTTAATCATTCCTAAAACACAATCTTGGGTCTCTCTTTCCCATTTATTAACGTGTTTGACACCTGTAGTTATTAACCTGGGCTCCTTATCTGCCAGTTATTCTAGTCTCTCCTAAACTGTTTGTTATGCCCTTGCTTCAGTCACAATCCCCCCCCCCGCCATAATTGTATAGCTCCCTCACCAGTTTGATTCTCTTCCTTGATTACACATAGAAAGAACTACATATTCAAAAAAAAAAAAACTACATATGATGTTTCATTAACAAACATATGCTTTAAAACATCCATAATTTCCTACTTACTAAAATCAATAAAATTTAAGCATAACTTAGTATGCTCACTCTTCTCTCATATTATGCCTGATTTGATATTAATTGTATAATCAATTAATCTTTTATTCTTAAACATAAATGGATAATAATCTACCATTTCAGAAAAAGTGACAGCAAAAAAGAGAAGGATAAAGCAGAACAAATGAAAAAAATTCACATGGTTGAAGAGAAATAACTCTGGAAAAGAAGATACATAACAAAAATTATAAATGATTTTATCCAAATATTTGAGGTAGCTACTATAACCACAAAGCAAGAAAAACCTACTGAGGGCAAAAAGAGCAATCAAAGAACAAGAATCCTGGTAAATCAAGACAAAAATTAAGATAAAATGAATTTTAAAAGAAGAAAATACAACTGATGAAATGAGAAATTGAATAAAAGGGTTAAGTAGGGATCCCTGCGTGGCGCAGCGGTTTAGCGCCTGCCTTTGGCCCAGGGCGCGATCCTGGAGACCCGGGATCGAATCCCACGTCGGGCTCCCGGTGCATGGAGCCTGCTTCTCCCTCTGCCTGTGTCTCTGCCTCTCTCTCTCTCTCTCTCTCTCTGTGACTATCATAAATAAATAAAAATTAAAAAAAAAAAGGGTTAAGTATAGGCAACCCCGAAAAGCAAATAAATGACCTGGAAGAAAACATCAAAGAAAGTCTTTGAATATAGAAATAAAAAGCAAAAACAGAAACTATGAGAGAAAAGTTGAGATAGAACAAAAGCATAAAATCTAATATCCATCATAAGAATCTGAGAGAGAAACCAAAAAATCATAAGATAAAGATATTCTCAAGAAGATATATTTTAGCTGAGGAAAGAAATGAATCTTTATAGGCTGATAGACCTTGACAGGCTGAATTTAAAATTTATATATAAATAAAATATAAAAACTTCATTCAGGCTTATGTCAGAGAAATTTCAGAACTTCAAAGGAAAAAAAACAAAGTTTACAGTCTTTCATAGAAAAAATAAAATTTACCTAAAGCAAAACCAATATTGGAGTTGCACTGTATTACTTATTGGTTCTGAATGCTAGGGAGAAAAAACAACAACAACAACAACAACAAAAAAAAACGCTCAGATTCTGAAGGTGATAAAATGGTTTGAGCCTGAAATCCCTTACAAAACTATTCAAACAACTACAAAAATAGAGAGGAGACTTTTTTAGACATGCAAGGAGTCATTCCAGTTTCACTTTGCATTTCTTTGATTTTAATGAAATGAAATATTTCAAATTTTCACGGTTTATTTCTCTTTTTGCCTTGTGGGAAATACCTATTCATGTGTTTTGTCCATTTTTAATTAAGCTATCTGTTTTTTATTCTCCTATATTCTGAAAACGAATTTTGTCAGCTACATAGGTTTCAAATACCTTTTCACAATCCATAGCTTATCTTTTGACTCTTTAATGTCTTTTGATGATGAAGTTATCTTACTAATATAGTTGAATATAGAAACTCCAAGAAGTCAAGAAATCTTCAAATGCTGGCTTACAGGTAATTTTGGAGGGGTAATCATCAAAGTGTGAGAATGGAATGAATGTTTAGCATGACTGATAACTTTTAAATATTTAGAAATACTACACATGGTCATCTGTTCAAACTCTCAACTTAAGCCCTGCACATGATAGAAGTGTTTGCCTTCTAGGATGGACTTTTATGGATCTCTCACCCCGCCTTTACCTTCCACCTCTTCTCCTCCTCGCCCAGTTTAATAGCTGACAAAGCATCATGTGCCTGGAAAATCTTAAAAGGAGTTTTATACTGAATAGCTCCAGTATGAATCTGAGATTGTCTACTTTTCCAAAGTTTGCATTTACCCTCTGTGAGGTGCTTTCTATACCAAGATTTCCAACTATTATTAATACATCAGCAGACCACAGCAGCCAGATCAATTCTCTTAAATGTAAGAGATGATGGAAAGGAGGAGGGGCAAGACGGCGGAAGAGTAGGGTCTCCAAATCACCTGTCTCCACCAAATTACCTAGAAAACCTTCAAATTATCCTGAAAATCTATGAATTCGGCCTGAGAATTAAAGAGAGAACACCTGGAATGCTACAGTGAGAAGAGTTTGCGCTTCTATCAAGGTAGGAAGACGGAAAAAAGAAATAAACAAAGGCCTCCAGGGGGAGGGGCCCCGCGAGGAGCTGGGCTGAGGCCGGGGCGAGTGTCCCCAGGACAGGAGAGCCCCGTCCCGGAGGAGCAGAAGCTGCACCGACCTTCCCGGGCGGAAAGGGGCTCGCAGGGAGTTGGAGCAGGACCCAGGAGGGCGGGGATGCCCTCGGGCTCCCGGGGACACTAACAGACACCTGTGCCCCGGGAGAGTGCGCCGAGCTCCCTAAGGGCTGCAGCGCGCACGGCGGGACCCGGAGCAGCTCGGGGGGCTTGGGGGCGGCTCCGCGGAGGGGGCTGCGGGGCGGGAGCAGCTCGGGGGGGCTCGGGCGGCGGCTCCGCGGAGGGGGCTGCGGGGCAGGAGCGCGAATCCAACAGCGCAAGCCAGATCAGCAGCCCCGCCCGGAGCCTCCAGGCCCTGCAGACCTAGAGCTCTGGAGTTACTGCGGGAGCTGATCCAGGGGCTCCAGAGCTGGCCGCCGCCACTGGGGTTGTTCCTCCAGGGGTTTGACGGGGTAAACAACCCCCACTGAGCCCTGCACCAGGCAGGGGGCAGAGCAGCTCCCCCAAGTGCTAACACCTGAAAATCAGTACAACAGGCCCCTCCCCCAGAAGACCAGCTAGACGGACAATTTCCAGGGGAAGCCAAGGGACTTAAAGTACACAGAATCAGAAGATACTCCCCCGTGGTTCTTATTTTCTTTCTTTTTTTTTTTTTTTGTTGTTGTTGTTTTGTTTTGTTTTGTTTTGCTTTGCTTTTTGATTTGTTTCCTTCCCCCACCCCCTGTTTTTCCTTTCTTTTTCTCTATTTCTTTTTTTTCGTTTTTTTCTTCCTTTTTTTTTCCTCTTTCTCTTTTCTTTCCTTCTTTCTCTCCTCTCTTTTTCTCCTTTTCCCAATACAACTTGCTTTTGGCCACTCTGCACTGAGCAAAATGACTAGAAGGAAAACCTCACCTCAAAAGAAAGAATCAGAAACAGTCCTCTCTCCCACAGAGTTACAAAATCTGGATTACAATTCAATGTCAGAAAGCCAATTCAGAAGCACTATTAAACAGCTACTGGTGGCTCTAGAAAAACGCATAAAGGACTCAAGAGACTTCATGACTGCAGAATTTAGAGCTAATCAGGCAGAAATTAAAAATCAATTGAATGAGATGCAATCCAAACTAGAAGTTCTAACGACAAGGGTTAACGAGGTGGAAGAACGAGTGAGTGACATAGAAGACAAGTTGATAGCAAAGAGGGAAACTGAGGAAAAAAGAGACAAACAATTGAAGACCATGAAGATAGATTAAGGGAAATAAACGACAGCCTGAGGAAGAAAAACTTACGTTTAATTGGTGTTCCCGAGGGCGCCAAAAGGGATAGAGGGCCAGAATATGTATTTGAACAAATTCTACCTGAAAACTTTCCTAATCTGGGAAGGGAAACAGGCATTCAGATCCAGGAAGTAGAGAGATCCCCCCCTAAAATCAATAAAAACCGTTCAATACCTCGACATTTAATAGTGAAGCTTGCAAATTCCAAAGATAAAAAGAAGATCCTTAAAGCAGCAAGAGACAAGAAATCCCTGACTTTTATGGGGAGGAGTATTAGGGTAACAGCAGACCTCTCCACAGAGACCTGG
Organism: Canis lupus baileyi; assembly: GCF_048164855.1. Classification (NCBI taxonomy): domain Eukaryota; kingdom Metazoa; phylum Chordata; class Mammalia; order Carnivora; family Canidae; genus Canis; species Canis lupus. The sequence goes on from NC_132839.1 coordinate 18,663,988, forward strand.
CAGGCCAGAAAGGGCTGGCAGGATATATTCAGGGTCCTAAATGAGAAGAACATGCAACCAAGAATCCTTTATCCAGCAAGGCTCTCATTCAAAATGGAAGGAGAGATAAAGAGCTTCCAAGACAGGCAGCAACTGAAAGAATATGTGACCTCCAAACCAGCTCTGCAAGAAATTTTAAGGGAGACTCTTAAAATTCCCCTTTAAGAAGAAGTTCAGTGAAACAATCCACAAAAACAAGGACTGAATAGATATCATGATGACACTAAACTCATATCTCTCAATAGTAACTCTGAATGTGAACGGGCTTAATGACCCCATCAAAAGGCGCAGGGTTTCAGACTGGATAAAAAAGCAGGACCCATCTATTTGCTGTCTACAAGAGACTCATTTTAGACAGAAGGACACCTACAGCCTGAAAATAAAAGGTTGGAGAACCATTTACCATTCGAATGGTCCTCAAAAGAAAGCAGGAGTAGCCATCCTTATATCAGATAAACTAAAATTTACCCCGAAGACTGTAGTGAGAGATGAAGAGGGACACTATCTCATACTTAAAGGATCTATCCAACAAGAGGACTTAACAATCCTCAATATATATGCCCCGAATGTGGGAGCTGCCAAGTATATAAATCAATTATTAACCAAAGTGAAGAAATACTTAGATAATAATACACTTATACTTGGTGACTTCAATCTAGCTCTTTCTATACTCGATAGGTCTTCTAAGCACAACATCTCCAAAGAAACGAGAGCTTTAAATGATACACTGGACCAGATGGATTTCACAGATATCTACAGAACTTTACATCCAAACTCAACTGAATACACATTCTTCTCAAGTGCACATGGAACTTTCTCCAGAATAGACCACATACTGGGTCACAAATCGGGTCTGAGCCGATACCAAAAGATTGGGATCGTCCCCTGCATATTCTCAGACCATAATGCCTTGAAATTAGAACTAAATCACAACAAGAAGTTTGGAAGGACCTCAAACACGTGGAGGTTAAGGACCATCCTGCTAAAAGATGAAAGGGTCAACCAGGAAATTAAGGAAGAATTAAAAAGATTCATGGAAACTAATGAGAATGAAGATACAACCGTTCAAAATCTTTGGGATGCAGCAAAAGCAGTCCTAAGGGGGAAATACATCGCAATACAAGCATCCATTCAAAAACTGGAAAGAACTCAAATACAAAAGCTAACCTTACACATAAAGGAGCTAGAGAAAAAACAGCAAATAGATCCTACACCCAGGAGAAGAAGAGAGTTAATAAAGATTCGAGCAGAACTCAACAAAATCGAGACCAGAAGAACTGTGGAACAGATCAACAGAACCAGGAGTTGGTTCTTTGAAAGAATTAATAAGATAGATAAACCATTAGCCAGCCTTATTTAAAAGAAGAGAGAGAAGACTCAAATTAATAAAATCATGAATGACAAAGGAGAGATCACTACCAACACCAAGGAAATACAAACGATTTTAAAAACATATTATGAACAGCTGTACGCCAATAAATTAGGCAATCTAGAAGAAATGGACGCATTCCTGGAAAGCCACAAACTACCAAAACTGGAACAGGAAGAAATAGAAAACCTGAACAGGCCAATAACCAGGGAGGAAATTGAAGCAGTCATCAAAAACCTCCCAAGACACAAGAGTCCAGGGCCAGATGGCTTCCCAGGGGAATTCTATCAAACGTTTAAAGAAGAAACCATACCTATTCTACTAAAGCTGTTTGGAAAGATAGAAAGAGATGGAGTACTTCCAAATTCATTCTATGAGGCCAGCATCACCTTAATTCCAAAACCAGACAAAGACCCCACCAAAAAGGAGAATTACAGACCAATATCCCTGATGAACATGGATGCAAAAATTCTCAACAAGATACTGGCCAATAGGATCCAACATTAAGAAAATTATTCACCATGACCAAGTACGATTTATCCCCGGGACACAAGGCTGGTTCAACACTCGTAAAACAATCAATGTGATTCATCATATCAGCAAGAGAAAAACCAAGAACCATATGATCCTCTCATTAGATGCAGAGAAAGCATTTGACAAAATACAGCATCCATTTCTGATCAAAACTCTTCAGAGTGTAGGGATAGAGGGAACATTCCTCAACATCTTAAAAGCCATCTACGAAAAGCCCACAGCAAATATCATTCTCAATGGGGAAGCACTGGGAACCTTTCCCCTAAGATCAGGAACAAGACAGGGATGTCCACTCTCACCACTGCTATTCAACATAGTACTGGAAGTCCTAGCCTCAGCAATCAGACAACAAAAAAGACATTAAAGGCATTCAAATTGGCAAAGAAGAAGTCAAACTCTCCCTCTTCGCGGATGACATGATACTCTACATAGAAAACCCAAAAGTCTCCACCCCAAGATTGCTAGAACTCATACAGCAATTCGGTAGCGTGGCAGGATACAAAATCAATGCCCAGAAATCAGTGGCATTTCTATACACTAATAATGAGACTGAAGAAAGAGAAATTAAGGAGTCAATCCCATTTACAATTGCACCCAAAAGCATAAGATACCTAGGAATAAACTTAACCAAAGATGTAAAGGATCTATACCCTCAAAACTATAGAACACTTCTGAAAGAAATTGAGGAAGACACAAAGAGATTCTGCTCATGGATTGGCAGAATTAATATTGTGAAAATGTCAATATTACCCAGAGCAATATACACATTTAATACAATCCCTATCAAAATACCATGGACTTTCTTCAGAGAGTTAGAACAAATTATTTTAAGATTTGTGTGGAATCAGAAAAGACCCCGAATAGCCAGGGGAATTTTAAAAAAGAAAACCATATCTGGGGGCATCACAATGCCAGGTTTCAGGTTGTACTACAAAGCTGTGGTCATCAAGACAGTGTGGTACTGGCACAAAAACAGACACATAGATCAATGGAACAGAATAGAGAACCCAGAAGTGGACCCTGAACTTTATGGTCAACTAATATTCGATAAAGGAGGAAAGACTATCCATTGGAAGAAAGACAGTCTCTTCAATAAATGGTGCTGGGAAAATTGGACATCCACATGCAGAAGAATGAAACTAGACCACTCTCTTTCACCATACACAAAGATAAACTCAAAATGGATGAAAGATCTAAATGTGAGACAAGATTCCATCAAAATCCTAGAGAAGAACACAGGCAACACCCTTTTTGAACTCGGCCACAGTAACTTCTTGCAAGATACATCCACGAAGGCAAAAGAAACAAAAGCAAAAATGAACTATTGGGACTTCATCAAGATAAGAAGCTTTTGCACAGCAAAGGATACAGTCAACAAAACTAAAAGACAACCTACAGAATGGGAGAAGATATTTGCAAATGACATATCAGATAAAGGGCTAGTTTCCAAGATCTATAAAGAACTTATCAAACTCAACACCAAAGAAACAAAGAATCCAATCATGAAATGGGCAAAAGTCATGAACAGAAATCTCACAGAGGAAGACATAGACATGGCCAACATGCATATGAGAAAATGCTCTGCATCACTTGCCATCAGGGAAATACAAATCAAAACCACAATGAGATACCAACTCACCCCAGTGAGAATGGGGAAAATGAACAAGGCAGGAAACAACAAATGTTGGAGAGGATGCGGAGAAAAGGGAACCCTCTTACACTGTTGGTGGGAATGTGAACTGGTGCAGCCACTCTGGAAAACTGTGTGGAGGTTCCTCAAAGAGTTAAAAATAGACCTGCCCTACGACCCAGCAATTGCACTGTTGGGGATTTACCCCAAAGATACAGATGCAATGAAACGCCGGGACACCTGCACCCCGATGTTTATAGCAGCCATGGCCTCGATAGCCAAACTGTGGAAGGAGCCTCGGTGTCCAGCGAAAGATGAATGGATAAAGAAGATGTGGTTTATGTATACAATGGAATATTACTCAGCTATTAGAAATGACAAATACCCACCATTTGCTTCAACGTGGATGGAACTCGAGGGTATTATGCTGAGTGAAGTCAGTCGGAGAAGGACAAACATTATATGTTCTCATTCATGTGGGGAATATAAATAATAGTGAAAGGGAATATAAGGGAAGGGAGAAGAAATGTGTGGGAAATATCAGAAAAGGAGACAGAACGTAAAGACTGCTAACTCTGGGAAACGAACTAGGGGTGGTGGAAGGGGAGGAGAGCGGGGGTGGTGGTGGGAGTGATTGGGTGATGGGCACTGGGGGTTATTCTGTATGTTGGTAAATTGAACACCAATAAAAAAAATTATTAGAAAAAAAACAGTATACTGAAAGCTAATCAGTATAAATGGTTGTGCAGGTGGTAAGAGATTCTTAAAAAAAAAAAAAAAAAAAGATGATGGAAATCTCTTGCTGAAAACCATCAAAAGGCTTTCCATCACACTAAACAAATCAAAATTTTTCTGCCTGGCCTCTACACCCCATTTGGCTTATCTCCTGATCACATTTCTGGTCTCTCACTTGAAATCCTATTATTCCCCCCTGTACTCACTCCACTCCAGGATACGGGCCTTTGTGAAATTCCCAAGAATATGTTTCTGCTGAAGGAACTTTGACTTGACATTTCCTCTGCCTGGAGTACTTTTTCTCCTGAAGGCTTAGTCACTAGTTTCATTTTGGTTTCTGTTCAAATTTATCTTTCTGATAAAAGCTTTCCCTGATACTCTATTTCAAGTATACCCTGCTGTGTATTATTTTTTATGGAATTTATTAATGTTTCACTCTTTATATTTCTTCTTATTTAATGACAATATGCTTTATTAAAATGTAAGCTGCATGAGTACAGGTACTTTTTTGTTTAGTTCATATTTGTATCCCCTAGCCCTAGAACATGCCTTTATATAGCCTCATGTAACAGATGTTCAACAAATATTTGTTGAATGAACATTTTATCCACCTACTTCTTAGTCACACATGTGCCCTCAGAGTAGAAAGATGTGGGTAACCCTTTGTTACCCACAAAGGGTAACATTACCAAGGGCACATCTCCAACTATGAGTGTCAGAACCCCAAGAGGAATCTACTGAAAAATCCCAATATAAGGCTAACTGTTCAAATATCTTGACATAAGGCCCTATTGTTAGAGAATAAAGGATCTCTTGATTTAATCAAATTCAACTTCAATAAAATAAAAAGAATTTGCTTCTGGAATTGGGGGTGAGGGGTAACAAAAACACTTCAAAATGTATCTCTTAGAGTAAGATTAATCATGGTCATAGGAACAGGGTCAGAAGATAGTACCATTCCAGACTAGTTGAATTATTTCATCCATGTGTATTAATCACCATTGAAATTTTAAAAAAATAAAGTTTACCATAAGATAATTTTTTTTAATATACTCTGGGGGGGGAAGTGCATATTAAACTTGTTAAAACCTACTTCTGTCCCCAGGTTCCCTCTTACATGTAAATGTAGTATGTTGTATCTTTAACAAAAGGGCTCTAACTCTCTTGAAATATCAGGGTTCATTTTTAGTTCACTAAATCTCCCAGGGAAGTTAGAGATTTCTTGTAATGTATCTTCCTTTCTTCTCACTGCAAAATCAAACACTATGTATTTATGTAACGACTTTCAGTCTATACCTTCATAGATTATCTCATCAGAAAGTGCAAATACATCTTCATTATTCATTACAAAGAGAAAAATTTGAACCAGCAATATATTCCAAGTACTTGACACAGAACACAAGATTACAAGATTTACCATTATTGAAGGACTGCTACAAATTCATGCTAGGTAATTAACCCAAAAGAAAACAGAACAAGTTAATAATGATTATAAAAATAAACATTTCTTCATGTGAGAGATTATTTATTCTAATATTTCTAATTTTTAATTTTTTAATTTAATTTCTATTTTTAATTTTTAAAAGTACTTTATCCCGTTTTTGCAAAAAAGATGTATTTGTGTGTATGTTTACATGCAAATGAAGAGAAAGAGGATAGAAACAATGCTCATAAAATTGTTGACAGTGCTCCCCTTCAGGAGGAAAATGGAGTTGGGGGGAATAATAAAAGGAGATTTCTACATTTTCCTGACTACAGTTCTATATAGTTTGAGTTTTTAACAATGAGATGTATTTATGTTTGCGTAACCTGTGTGCATGTCTGTATGAAACCAATGACTAGGATTTTAGGGGGGTTTAGAGTCATTAAAACTAAAATTTTAAAAAAATAGTAAAAAATTATTTAAAGGCATTGAGAGGTTGATATTTAAATATCATGGAAAATATATTCAACGTTTAAAAATGAAACATTTCTTAAACTGAATTAACAATCTTCTAATTGTTGTCTTTACATCTATATTTCTTTTTTTTTTTAATTTATTTTTTTATTGGTGTTCAATTTACTAACATACAGAATAACACCCAGTGCCCGTCACCCATTCACTCCCACCCCCCGCCCTCCTCCCCTTCTACCACCCCTAGTTCGTTTCCCAGAGTTAGCAGTCTTTATGTTCTGTCTCCCTTTCTGATATTTCCCACACATTTCTTCTCCCTTCCCTTATTTTCCCTTTCACTATTATTTATATTCCCCAAATGAATGAGAACATATAATGTTTGTCCTTCTCTGACTGCATCTATATTTCTATATTGATATAGGCTATACTTAAAACATGATATACCCTTATTCCAATAAACATAATAAAACAAATATGATTTCTATCATCTTATAATATTATAATTCTTAGTCTTTACTCACTCAAGGAAGTGGGTGGGGGTAGAAGAAGGTAAAGAAGTTTATATATTTTTCATCCATTTCTAATATATTCATTTTTAGGATAAAGGGGTATTTCTTAATTATCTCTTTTACCTTTTTACCTTTAAAGTGGAGAACTTTAAAGAAAATGATAGCAGTGTGTGATTGGTTGCTTCCTTCCAAATCCATGACCCACTTCCTGAAATCCTGCTGATGGGCTCTCATGTGAAACATTTCCCATCAGCAGTTTAAATTACCTTTCAGAACCTCCAACATGTTTCAGAATCTTAGGATGAATAATTAATGTAACTGCACTCACAGACCTTTGTAATGAGCACATATTTTATAAGTAAATAACTAATGTCCAATACCAAATGAATACCAATGGAATAAAGATTTCTGGGAAGCAGTCTGGGTGTTTTGTGTGAAACCTGAAATTGACACTGATAGGCCAATATTCACAAACTTCCACTTCTATTAGTTGGTTTTTAGACCCATTTACTCAGTGTGTCAGCTTAATTCTCATATTGGCAAATGAATGTTGTTTGTGGCTCATGAAAGAGAATGGAATTAGCTATATCACTTAACCACAGGAAGCCACAAATAATGTTAACTGATCAGCTGGCCATAAATTTACTCTTTTTAACTGTTGAATTATGCATTCAATTCTCTGCACCTGAAAGCAGTTTTCTTCTCCTTTCCTGTATTTGTGTCACTCTTTTCTACTTTGTGAATCATCTCCACATTCATAGATTATATTATGTGAATCAAAGCTTGCATATATATATATATATATATATAAAATAGTTCAGTCTCATATGCCTGTATGACTTTGAAATATTTTTCCATTTTATATTTTCTCAAAAGCCAGACTTTATAAAATCTAATTTAAAGGCCCTGCATTGCATTAGAAAACATAACTAAAAGAGTATTTGTGGAATTGACCATTTTCCCTGATAAATACCAAAAAACTATACTTCCTGAATTAGGTCTGTTTTTACAAGTTTAGTTTTCATGAATCAATAGACTTTTTTCAAGCAAAACTATTTCAAATGATTGTAAGGAGGTTAAATTTTTTTCTGGTCACTTAGGACACAGTTATGTCTCATTTTCTATTTGCTTTGAGAGAATCTCAGGTGAAAAGAGGAAACTCTGACTTGTGTGATAATACTATATAGTACTTTTATAGAAAATATTCATGAGGTGTATTGGCCTAAGGTGAAGGAAGGCTATTGATTTAATGTGAAAAATCTACCAGAAGGGCTAAAGTATCTGAAAGTAGTGTGTTGGGGGCCAGCCAGGTCTGAGCTCAGTCCTACACAGTTATAGGGACAACATGCAGAAATAACTTGACTCCACTGCAAAGCTTTTTCATGTGTAATGGGAATAATTATTTCTCTCTCTCTTAAACCTGTTCTCAAAACTAAACAATGCATTTAAAGTGCATGACACACAATAATAAGTCTCAATAAACATCAGTTCCCCCCACGCCCTTTCCCCTTCCCTTGTGCAGTTAAAACTGTCACATCTAAAACCCCCAGGTGCCATCTCTCAGAAAGCATTGGGATGAATTCTAGTGTACACAATCTGAATATTAAGGTAGCCATGCTCTAGTCCCTGGCTTCCCCTTCTAATTCTACTTCCCTTTCTTGGCATTTATCACAACTGAAATGAATTACTCTTCCACCTTTGTGTGTCGTGTCTGTCCCCTCTGCGAAGCTGTGACTCCATGAGGACCATGCCCATTTGTCTAACCATCACAGCAACCTCAGAACCTAGCACAGGTACTCTGATGTGTACTCACTGAATGAAGGCAGGCCCTACTCTTTTTCTCTAACAACAACTGCCTTTTACCTGAAGCAGAGATGGCCACTACAGGTACATTTCACCATGGAAAACAATTCAAAACAAAATTTCCAAGACAAAAATATCCCATGTGAATTTTTACCAGCGCATAAAAGTTGAACATTTCCATGTATTCCACACAGAATGTTTTCAAATGGCTTATCGAATTACTTAATATTATTGGTCACTTTTCAAAAATACACATTCTACTTCAATTATCCTACACATATTCATGTGTGTAGGTTTTGCCAAAAAAATCAATTGGCAGTGATCTTTCTGTAAGAAGAGCATAAACATCCTTCTGTGATTTGCTGCTGTAAAAGTTCTCTGCTGAGCCTAAAACTGCTTATGACTTGGCTTTAAATTCAAATTTTACCTGAACCTTTACTAAAAATGGAGGGAAAACTTGTTTTCCATCCTGTGAGTTGTCTGCCACTGCCATTACCAATATTAAAACAATTTTAATCCTTTAAAAATAAATTACTTAAAAAAATATTAAGATTCTCTTTTAAAAAATGAAAAAAATAAACTTCACAGGGCCCACAGCCATGTGCATTTTATTTTTAATGCATTTTAAGGGAAAATTCTAAAGCTGTGAAAGAAACCTTATACTGAGTTAGGTAAGGATCAAGCAGCTTGGCAGACTTTGGATACATAGAAAGGAATGACAGAATGACATGGAAAGATGTCTGCTGGAACAGCAATGGTGAAAACTGCTCTGTAAAGGGAATTCATGGCAGATAGACTTGCCAGACCTAGACTTAAGGATGTGACCACTCATGATAGTTTTAGTCTTAAATATTCCTTAAAGTCTTTTATTTATCAGGTATTTACATTGTTCAGACACTTTGTTAAGCACTTTATTTTTTTCATTCCATAGTGTACCAATAATTATGCTTATTCTATAGATCATTAAATGGAGATCCTGTTGACTTTTTTAAGATTTTATTTATTTAAAAAAAAAGATTTTATTTATTTATTCATGAGAGTCGCAGAGAGAGGCAGAGACACAGGCAGAGGAAGAAGCAGGCTCCCTGTGGGGAGCCTGATGCAGGACTCGATCCCAGGACCCTGGGATTATGCCCTGAGCCAAAGGCAGACACTCAACCACCGAGTCACCAGGTGCCCCTGGTGACCCTGTTAACAAGTAAAATACCTGGGGCCTTAAATTCATCTCTGGCCAAGATTCCTGGTTCTTAATATTATGCTATGCTGACTATACAATCCTATGGGTTAGACAACCTCAAACTGAAAAGGATTTCAATAGGAAAACTACTGCAAAAATGCAAGTTCAAAAACTTCTGTTTGTAAGTCAAGCAAATCTGTCATTTGAAATCTGAGCACAGGGAATCTGGCAATCTTAGCAAATAACCCTGACACATCTGCCTTCTATGGTCCTACCAGAATAACTCAATAACCATTGCAAACATGTTGGCAGAGACTGAGAAGTCTCTGAAATCTTAAGCTCTATTGGATCTCCTAGGAGACCATGACCAGGGCTTCTTTCTCCTAGAGGCAGAGGAAAGCCAAAAGAAAGAAATCACAAAGAAATAGAACAGATTCTCTTCAAAACCCAAGACAGAAATTGCTAATTTTTTGGCTTTCCAAAGGATTATTGCAAAAGTCAATAGAGTCTATTGATTATTAAACAACAAGAGAAAGTTTTTCCTGGGCACTTGCTACATGGAATCCTCAGGGCAGCAGCACAATCCCACTTGCCCCAATTATCTTGAAAGATACCTAGCCACATGAAAAAACTAAATTGCTTGCAGTCTCTATAATGAGAAGACTGTTTTTGCACCTTAAAAATCTCAGAGAAAAAGGGACACATAGGTGGCACAGTTGGTTGAGCAACTGACTCTTAGCTTCAGCTCAGGTCATGATTGTGGAGCTGTGGGATGGAACTCTGCATCCAGCTCCACATTTAGCTTGGAGTCTGCCTGAGATTCTCTCTCCCTTTCCCTCTGCCCCTCCCTTATTCATTCATTCATTCTCTGTCTCTGTCTCTGTCTCTCTCTCTCTCTCTCTCTCTCCCCCCCCCATCTAAAATAAATAAATCTTTTAAAATATAATCTCAGAGAAGAGAATCTTTTTCCTAGTAAATCAGAGGACTGAGAACTGGCCAATTCATTCATTAATACCTTAGAAGAGTAGAAAGTACTCCTACAGATTCGTAAAAGATAAAGAGCCAACATCAAAATGGGAGAACTTAGGAAGCATATCCAAACTGTGAACAAACAAATGAAATGGTTTATGATCTCACCAATATCCAGGGAAATTAAAATTAAAACAAGCATAAGATGCCAAATATTACTAAAATCAGAAATCCCACTTTAGGAAATATATTTGATAGTAATAAAAGCATCAGAACACAGGGATATATGTACACAAACTTTTTTTCTGTAATTAAAAAAATTAAATCACTTTCAGTTTCATTCATAGGAAGATTAAACATACTATAGTATGTTCACCCTATGCAATATATGCCAGCCAGTGAAAATGTTTTCTATTAATCTGGAGATCTGTTTTCAAAAAACAAATTGTAAAATATCATAACAATAATACTTTCTTACTCAAAAACCTGTCTATGTGTATACATGTTTGATATCTTTTCATGAACATGAAGGAAGGTAGAGAATGTCATGCTCTGTGCTATAAAAGTGGTTGGTTTCAGGAAAGTAAAAATAGAAAGATATAAAAGAATCAGTCACTTTTCCTTTACACATCTTTGAGTTGTTGCATATGTGCCAATAAGATATTGTTTTAGAAATTCTTTTTTAAAAACTAAAAGGAAAAAAATATTACATAAAGTTACTTTCAATATGGCAAAGATCCAACCTTATGTGAATTTAAATAATTGTTCAATGCTAAATACCCAAAATTACTGAATTCATAAACACCTCATGCACCACTACAATATATTTCTATCAATAAGATAAAAGATAATAATCATGCCCAAAGGAACATCATTTCCAGCCGCACACTTTATTAAATAAATGCCAGTGTTTAAGCTATATTTTGTCATTGTCATTGTCATTTGTAATCATCTCCACTTTAAAAAGAAAAAGTTCAATAGTTAAAAGCCAACTAAACAAACAGAAAATAAATCTATTATAAAACCAGAAGATGTTTCTATCATCTAAATTCTCTTAAGTTTTTACTATCTTTAGGAGAAATTGAATTAACTATGAAAATAAAGTATCCCTGAACTCCCTTTTTTTACCAAAAGATTTTCTATTTTCTCCTGAGCCCTCTCTCTAAGAAAAAGTATAGGGTTTCAATTGTTGGAAAGAATTTTTGGATCAGTGTTAAGCTTTTGGAGATAACACTGTTTTGAGTTCTTTTGAAAAACTGAAATAGGAGAGAAATCCTGGAGTATCAAACCAGACACCAACATGGATCCTGCAGTTAGAGAACAGTAAGCTCTCTGCATCAGGCAACCCCTGTGCTTGCAAACATGCAGTTTTCCCAAGTCGGGGAAATACGTACAAACACATAAAAGGGATCATATTCAATCACCCCAATTAAGTCTAGCGAAATAAGAAATGCTTTCCTCACTCTACCCTCCCACCATTTTCAATTTACTTTAACCCATTGACCCATTTTTTTATATTCTTAAGTTTTTTATTTTAATTCCAGTATAGTTAACATATGGTATTATATTAGCTTCTGGTGTACATTTTAGTATTTCAACACTTCTACACGTTATTCCATGATTATGATAATTGTACTTTTTAATCCCATCACCTATTTCACCATCTCCCTCATCCACCTCCCCTTTAATAACCATCTGTTTGTTCTCTGTAGTTAAGAATCAGTTTCCTTGGATGGAACTGGAGGGTATTATGCAGAGTGAAATGAGTCAATCGGAGAAGGACAAACATTATATGGTCTCATTCATTTGGGGAATATAAAAAATAGTGAAAGGGAATAAAGGGGAAATGAGAAAAAATAAGTGGGAAATATCAGAAAGGGAGACAGAACATGAAAGACTCCTAACTCTGGGAAACGAACTAGGGGAGGTGGAAGGGGAGGTGGGCGGGGGTGGGGGGTGGAGGTGACTGGGTGATGGGCACTGAGGTGGGCACTTGACAGGATGAGCACTGGATGTTATTCCATATGTTGACAAACTGAACACCAATAAGAAATAAATTTATTTAAAAAAAGAATCAGTTTCTTCATTTGTCTCTTTTTCCCCTTTGCTTCTTTGTTTCTTTAATTCTGCATACAGTATGTCTTTCTCTGACTGACTTATTTCACTTAGTGTTATACTCTCTAGCTCTATCCTGGTCATTGCAAATGGCAACATTTCATTCTGTTATGGCTGAATAATATTCCAACACACACACACACACACACACACACACACCATCTCTTCTTTATCCATTCATCTTTTGACAGACACTTAGGCTGCTTCCATAATTTGGCTATTGTAGATAACATTGCAATAAACATAAGGGTGCATATATCTCTTTGAATTATTATTTCTATATTCTTTGGGTAAATACCCAGTAATGCAATTACTGGATCATAGGGCAGTTCTATCTTTAATTTTTTGAGGGACCTCCACCCTGTTTTCCACAGTGACTGCACCCGTTTGCACTCCATCCAGCAGTACATGAGGGTTCCTTTTTCTCCACATCCTTGCCAACATTTGTTGTTTCTTGTGTTTTTTATTTTAGCCATTTTAGGTGATATCTTTACAGGTATGAGGTGATATCTCATTGTAGTTTTGATTTGCATTTTCCTGATTGATAAGTGATGTTCAGCATCTTTTCCTGTGTCTGTTGGCCATCTGTATATCTTCTTTGGAGAAGTGTCTGTTCTTGTCTTCTGCCCATTTTAATTGGATTATTTGGTTTTTGACAATCATATTGTATTGGTCCTTTACGTATTTTGGATACTAATCCTTTATCAGATATATCATCTGTAAGTCTGTCCTCTCATTCAATAGGTTGTCTTACAGTTTCATTAACCACTGATCCATTCTAAATAAAGTCTATCATTCTCACTGTCAGAAAATTATTCGAAATTAGGTTCCAAAAAATAATTTATTCTCTGCAGAACAGATCAAAAAATTCTTCATTTTTTTCCACTCCTAATTACATCTTGCCACCTATCAGGTTAATGTTTGGTTCTTGATTTTGTTCTTCTAATAGCAACTCCTCCATCCAATTGCCTCAGCACCTGTTTTGACACACTCTAACCTTCTGATTCAGAGCCGCACTCTATGTTGAAATACCAAAGTACAATGCTTCTGTGTGTTGCAGCTTTTTTACAGTTCTCACTTACCTTTGCATCATAGCATACATACATTTCCATAATATTTCCTCATTTATATATAGTCCATTAAGGTAATCCTTCTTAACAAAGTAAATATTATTTCTTTGATATTATAAGCTCTTGGAGTTAAAAAATATTTATAGTATAATTCTCCAAATCTACCCGTATTTAAATAAATCTGATTAGGGGCATACACATACATATATACACACACACACACATTACCATTTTTTTTTATTTTTATTTACTTATTCGAGAGAGAAAGAGAGCGTAGGAGCAGGGGGAGCACACAGAAGGAGAAGAGAGAGAGAAAATCCCAAGCAGACACAGTGCTAAGCACAGAGCCCAAGGTGGGGCCCAATCCCATGACCCCAAGACCACGACCTTAACCAAAATCAAAAGTCAAAAAAAAAAAAAAAAAGACACTTAACCTACTGAGCCACCCAGGCATCCCTACAGTACATTTTTAAGAATAAAAATACTACCACTATGCTATAAGCATTGCTATTTGATACTTTTGGTTTAGTAAAACTTAATGATGCTGGAATATCTATACTCTTAAGAAAGCCTTGTACTAAGTAGAATGTTTACCCAATAGAGAGTAAATCAACTACCCAATAATCATCTCAGGAAGGTACTAGTGATGGCTAGGAGGTTCTTTTTAAGAATAAATTTGGGGGAAAAAATTTGGACAACAGCAAACAGTTTTAATCTATCATGACTGCATATATGCAGTTACATAAGGTCTTTTCTCTGCAAATTAAACCAATTATGAGTCCAAATGTCTGCTCTAGAGAACACAGAGGAAATTGCTAGTAAAATCTTTTTCATATGTGGAGGACTTTTAATTATTGTTACACATGTATTTATTTATTCAACAAGCATTTACTAAGTGTCTACTACATAGTAGGTAATATATTAACTGTAAATAATGTAGGGTAGGAAATCAGAAGATCTGGGCTGAAATCTCTGCTCACTCGCTGTTAGCTGTGTGATTTTGAAAGTTTCTCACTATGCTTTATGGAGTACAGGACTTATTTTCTCCTTCATAAAACAGAGCTAATAATAATACCTAGTCCAAAGACTTATTGTAAGAATTAAGCATTCAGTAATACAGTTGTCAGTGTCTGGCACTTAGTAAGTGTTCAATAAATGTTAGTTGTGTTATTACTTCAGGATTCTTGTCTTAGGAATTTCCTAGTATAAAATGGTAAGAGAATGGAAGAAATAGAGAAGAAAATTCCTTATCAGGGAATAAGTTATGCAGGGTTAGAGAGAAACATAGTGAAACTTGGTGTAAAAGAAAAATTAATCGATGAATTTAATATATTTAAACTGCAGCCTTGGGAAAATAAAACATTATTGCCTTTTATTCCTATGATGCTAATAAAAGACCTATGTCAATTTACAAAGTTAGTTATCTTTATAACACTGGACACAGACAATTCCTGGCACAGTTACCCAAAAATATTGATGAATGAACTGACAAATAAATGCATACATGTATGAACATAGATCTCTTGAAAGTGTTTAAGTATCTTGTAGATAAAATCAGATTTGTATTTTAGAAGGATAATATGGTTGGCTTGTTGAAAATGGGCATTAAAAAGAAGAAACTGGAATAAGGAAAATAGGGAAGTCATCATTAACTCTGGCAAAAAGTGATGAAGACCTAAATCAAGGCAACACCAGTGGGCACAGAAATAAGTTACTCATGTGAAGGAGGCCCAAAATGTGGTAATCCTTCAATGTGAGTAATGAGAAAGAAGCAAGAACAACAACGATCTCAAAGTTTCTAGGCTATGTAGTATGTGAAGATTCTAGCCATAAAAATAGAAAAGGATAGATGGCAAATTTGGAATAGATATATATAGGAAGCAGAAATTGAACTTGGATTTGCTGAGATACTGGGAAATTAACTCTGACACCATAAGCAATGCAGTGATGGATGAAGTTCCAGAAGTGAATGGGATTATCCAGGAAGAACACAAAGATGATGAATAAAGGAAAGACCAAAATTTAACCAGGTTGATGATCAAATATTACAGTTTAGGTGATAAGACTATTTCACAGGAAGTCCTTTTTGTATTAGTATTTCCAAAGATATAAGGTAAGAAGACTAAGTTGATGATAAAGAAGGTGGTATCAGAAATAGGCAAGTTCCACACGAGAATGGATATGGAAAACCATGAAAGCAAAGATAGAGGGAAAATGTCAACATCATTAAATGCACAAATGTCAAAGAAAGCAGACAGAAAAATTGTCCATTGGCCCAAAAGTAAATGTATAGGTAGTCTGCATGGGGCTTGACAGTGTCACATTCCTTCCAGCATGAATAAGAATACCTTCTTCCCCACAACCTTGTGAATAGAGTGATACTGTCAGGCTTTCGTATTTTTGCAATCTTCTGTATGAGGAAAATGGCATCTTACCATAGTTTTTATTTTAATTACTCAGTATCAATGAAGTTGAGTATTTTTGTATATAAAGGCACTGACTACTATACATTCTAATAAATTGTTCAAGCATTTTTGCCAATTTTTCTATAGGATTTGTAATCCTTTATGACTTTTCAAAGTTCTTTATATGTTAGAAATATTAAACTTTTGACTTACGGTTATTTTTCACACGAAATTTTTAATTTTTAGATAGTCAAATTTATCCATTTCTTTCTTTAATTCTTCTGGATTTGGAATCATATTAGAAATGCCTTCCCTAAATCCAGATTTTAGTAGGATTCATTGGTTTTTCTTCTAGATCCTATGTGAATTCATTCTTTTAGATTTACAATCCATTTTAAGTTTATTTTTGTTTACTAGTATAAGAAAAAGGCATAATTTTATCTTTTCCCAAGTGACTACCCAGTTGTCTCAACACCATCTATTAAATAATTGATCCTTTCTCCAGTGATATGACTTTTTTCTATTTACTTTTTTTAATAATCTCTACACCCAACATGGCACTCAAACTCATGAACCCCAAGATCAAGAGTTGCATACTCTTTTGACTGAGCTAGCCAGGTGCCCCTCAACAACTTCTTCATACACTAAAATTCCACATGTACTTGCAATTATTTCTAGAATTGTTTGATCCATCCACTGTTCTACCTATTCATGCACCAGTCCCACACCATTTTAATTACAGAGACTTTACAGGGTGTCTTAAAATATAGTAGCACTACCCCCTTCATAGCTCTGTCCTGTCAGTAATGTCCTAGCTATTCTTACAAGTTATTTTCTTTTCTTTTTTAATTTTTTATTGGTGTTCAATTTACTAAAATACAGAATAACCCCCAGTGCCCGTCACCCATTCACTCCCACCCCCCGCCCTCCTCCCCTTCTACCACCCCTAGTTCGTTTCCCAGAGTTAGCAGTCTTTACGTTCTGTCTCCCTTTCTGATATTTCCCACACATTTCTTCTCCCTTCCCTTATATTCCCTTTCACTATTATTTATATTCCCCAAATGAATGAGAACATATAATGTTTGTCCTTCTCCGACTGACTTACTTCACTCAGCATAATACCCTCCAGTTCCATCCACGTTGAAGCAAATGGTGGGTATTTGTCATTTCTAATAGCTGAGTAATATTCCATTGTATACATAAGCCACATCTTCTTTACAAGTTATTTTCTATATGAAATTTGCTATCAACTTATCTAATTCCACAAAAAGAAATTTGCTGATGTATTTATTAGTATCAAAATAAGTCTACAAATCAACCTACGGAGCACTGCCTTTTTGATAAGGGTGAAGCATCCTATACAAGAGGAGGGATGTCATTCAATTTGATTAAGTTAAGAATGTTACACCATTTCCTTCATGTATATTTGGCACAATTATTGTTGGATTTGTTCCTAACTATTTTCCCTTTTTTTTTGACAGCGTTTTCTCTAAGCGAAAATTTCAGATTTTTAAGTTTTTAGCAGAAACAGAGTTTCTGCCCAATGGAGATCTCATTTTATTTTCTCAAAGATTATTATTTGTGTATATTAGGGTCTCTCAGCCTTTGTACTGCACTAATGACATTCTGAGACCAGTAATTTTTGTTGTTGTTTTTGGCTGGGGAGAAGGGGGCTAGCCCATGCATTTTAAGACATTTAGCAAATCTCTGTTAACTACCCAGTAGATGCTGGTATCAATACCATCCCCTGTCAGGAAAACCCAGAATGTCCCCTCCTCACATGGGGACAGGGGGGCAGCTCAGTTAAGAAACACTGCTATCATGAAATCGGTTGATTTTTGCATGCAAATCATATATTTTATAATATCAATGAATTATTACAGTATCTGCCTGTGTCTTGAAACATTTTAGAAATAAAACAAGAATGAGGCAGGAGTCCAAAATATCATCTTTACTACTAGTAAAATGATTATGGAACAAAGTGGCTCCTATCTCCAGATTTGTGGGCCTTTCTAATGTTAAACCCTCAAAATAGGCATAGACGGCTTCCCATGTCATAGCAGAGGTAAACCACAGGCTTTCCTAGGTAAGACAGATCCTCTCACTGCCTGACAGAGAGAAAAGTAGGAGCTGTGCTTCTTGCAGCCAGGCTCTTTCCAAAGATAAAGGGGAGATGGAGATGTTGGGCACAAATATCCAGTTTTTCCTTTAAAACTCTTCTAGCAGGTTAAGGGGGAAGAGACAGACCAAGAGTTCCCTCCACATAGAAAAATCAAAAGTAGGGAATAAATGCTCTTGAACATAAAGATATTACTCAAAATCTTCCCCAGTAGCATCTAAGTATCACTGCAAGTATCTCATAGGTTCAAGAACATGTCAGTTCATTTCGGAGCCACCATTTCAGACACCCACATCCTCCTTAAGAATGCTCCTCTGTGGAGGAGGGCTGTCATATTCATGACAGCACAGACCCTCACTGTACTAACTTCTTAAGATCTCAAAAGTATGTGGCACTTTGTTTCCTGGGCTCCAAATCAGCCTATCTTCTTCCCAAAGTATCACCACGTCTTCATAACATGGCTCTTCTTCCACTTCCTTCCTTGGGACTCAAACCAGAGAAAAGGCTTCATTCTGTCACCTCCATTGTCCTCATCAACTTGGTCTCTTCTTACCAAAGATACATGAAAAATAACACCTCTTTGTCCCCCTTTAGTTATCAATCCTATCTCCAAAATCCCTATTAATTTTGCAGATAAATGATCCAAGCCATTATTACACTATTACCACAGCTAGATTCTGACTCTTCTTTTTCCTATTTATGAAACACAACCACTTTCAAAAGTGTGCACTATTTAAAATTTGCCCTCGGTAATTCAATATTAGTTATGAAGCATTTACTACACACAGACATTATGCCAGAACAATGATGACAAGACTTCCATTGGCTTGTATTCCAGGGTTAAAGCCACTCTTGTTTATGTCATGGCACACAAGAATGGAATGTTTTGGAATCTATATATCTATGTGGGGTTTTTTTATCCCCTATGTATAATTAGTAATCATATACTTTTGATCATGTCCATAAAATGGAAATTTTCTTCTATTTTTATTTAAACTAGTTAACATGGCATATAATGTATTATTGGTTTCAGAGGTAGAGTTCAGTGATTCATCTGTTTTACATAATACCCAGTACTCATCTCATGCCCTCCATAATGCCCATCACCCAGTTACCCCATTCCCCCACCTCAAGCCTCTCCAGCAACCCTCAGTTTGTTTTCTATAATTAAGAGTCTCTTATGGTTTGTCTTAATTAAGAGTCCCTTATGGTTTGTCTTCCTGTCTGATTTCATATTTCTATGTGCTTACCCACAATCCTAGAATATGACATCAGTATGTCAGGCCACTTGGCATTTCAGACTCTTTTTTTATATGTTCTACCTCTGCAAAATTTTGAACTTCAACATCTCACTAGCTCAGCTTCAGGCAGACCAAATCACAAAAATGACAAGCAGAATTCTAGATAGTGCCCTATCATCAATTGCCTGAAGAATTAAAGCCAGGCTACCACTTTAAGTTTCTGCTCATGGATGCCTTTGAGGGATAACAACCTTCTCTTCCCAAATCCATCCCTTTTAGAAATCATTTGCCTAAAAGCCCTCGCCAGAAGCTCTATCTGGTAGCTTATAAATGATTTTAATATTACTCCCTTAAAATACATACTATGTCCACGATTTTTAAATAATTTGAAACACACAAATCTTTGGCTAATAATGAAATATAATCATGAATTCACACATAAGGACAAGAGAAGCTGTTTTCCATATTAGTGCCAATTTAGGGCCTGAGTTTCCTGGCAGTCCCAGAAATAAAAGAAAAGATGATGAATCACTTATCTCTTACTAACCTTGAGGAGTTTTCCTGTAAATATTTACGTTAAGAACATTCAATTACATTAAGAATGTCCTCAGTCGGTCAGAGCTAGGCAGCGGCGGCGGCACACCACAAAGGAAGGAGTGGGAGTGGCCAGGGGCTGCTGGAGAGAGGAAAGAAATAAAAAATGTACTCAAGAAAGAGTTCTTACAAAAGATGCAGAGATGTACTTTACAATACTATTGCTTTATTTTTAAAAAAAGATTACCATTCCTTTACATGAGAAAAGTTAAAGGCTTTATTTTTATGTGTGTTTGATATACTTATTTTTTAACAAAGTGATTAGAGAACAGAAAAAGTAACAGTGTATATAGTCCTGTCTTTTTAGAGTATCAGTCATTTTACCTATGCTTTTGGCAGTTCATGGTGATCGTGGCAAGGCAGGGCTTTCAGATAAATGCCTAATGAACAAATGTTCTAACTTAAATTAAAAATGATTACTATGGATGGAAGTGCATTGGTGTGTCTTTGTGAGTGATAGAATGTGTGTGATGGAGACACATATGAATAGAGATATCTGATATAAAATATTCCATTTGGGTAGGAGACAGAGACAGGGTAGATACTGTTTCTGAAATTAATGAGCCTGACTTGTGCTCTCAGCTGGGCAGAGGGCATTAAAATTTTCATGAAAGTGGGTCTAAAGGGTAGCTATAAAAAGAGTTAAGGACCTTGAGGTAGGGAGATCATCTTGTATTATGCACATGGATCCAAAGTAATCACAAGGGGTCCTTTAGAACCAAAGAAAGAACTGTGAGTACTGAGTCAGAAGTCTAAAGGATGGAATCACTGGCTTTCTAGATGGAGGGAGAGGCCATGGGTCAAGGTATGCAGACACCCTTAAGAAGCTGGAAAAGCTAAAGGAAAGGATTCTCCTCTGGAACTTTCAGAAGGAACATAAACCTACATAATTTAATTTTAGCCCAGTGAAACCTACACTGACTTCTGACTTCCAGATTACAAGATCATAAATGTGTAGGCCTCTTTTAACCACTAAGTTTGTGATAATTTCTTTGCAGAAGTCATAGGAAACTAATCCAGAATTAAAAGGAAAAATACATGTGAAACATTAGTACAATAGTGGACACACTGAAGTACTCAGTAAACATTGTTACCATCATAATGGACAACAATTCCTAGTTTTGTTCTGATAATAATTTCCAGAAGTTTTGACTACTAGGTTGAATTGTGTGAAACTGCCAATATTTGATCATTTTTAACCTACAATAATGATTATTTCATATGACCCAACCTAACATTTCTAAGCCTACTACTGATTCACAGGAATAAAAAAAACCATTAAAAGATACGATGCTGGAACACCTCAGTGGCTCAGTGGTTGAGCGTCTGCCTTTGGCTCAGGGCATGATCCTGCAGTCCTGGGATCGAGTACCACATCGGGGTCCCTGCAGGAGGCCTGCTTCTCCTTCTGCCTATGTCTATGCCTCTCTCTGTGTGCTCTCATGAATAAATAAATAAATAAACTTAAAAAAATATATACGATGCTTAACTCCTCAAAGTTCACCTCAGCCTTTCCTCTTCAATTACAATAGCCTTGTGAGATTGTTATAAGGATTAAATGAAATAATGTATGTAAAGTAGTAACAGGAGTACTAAAGTAAGCCCAAGTAAAAGGTAGCCATTATTATGCTTTTTAAGCTAAGTTCAGGAGAACTGAGACTTTGTTTTATTCACTGTTATAACTGTTCACACAATGTATTTTTATATAAACTACCTATTAAGACATTCTATGCAGTTCCTTGTAGTACCTGCCCAATATGCCTTTTTGTTAGCCTTGTCATGCCTTTAAAATTTTTTTGTAGGATTAAAAACTATCACTTGAGTCTCACTTGGTCAAGTATTCTGTTTTTTTTTTTATGACCATTTTTCTCTGGCATCTTACACACTTTTTGTGTTTTTTTCATAGTGCATAACCATACCAGTTTAAGAAAAATTGTATTCACTGTTTGGCTGATACAAATAACAATGTATTGGGATCCCTGGGTGGTGCAGCAGTTTGGCGCCTGCCTTTGGCCCAGGGCGTGATCCTGGAGACCCGGGATCCAGTCCCACGTCGGGCTCCTGGTGCACGGAGCCTGCTTCTCCCTCTGCCTATGTCTCTGCCTCTCTCTCTCTGTGTGTGACTATCATTATTAAATACAAATTTAAAAAAATTAAAAAAAAAAACAAATAACAATGTATTTTAACAAAGATGTCTTCTTTCTGTCTCCCTCCTGGATAAATGAAATATAGTAACCCACACCTGCTTCATTCAAGCCAAGCAATGTGGAACTGAAATTTAAAGGTATCAAAATATGGCATGCATGTTATTGTCCACCAATATTCAAGTTTTCCCTCACACTCCTTGCCCCCTGTTATTACATAAAGCCACATGAACTATGGTTAGAGCCCATGGTCTATGGAAGGAAACGGTATGGGCACCTTCTAAATCAAAGCATTTCCAAGTCCATCTGGGAACCTTCAACTCTCAACCTCTGTCAAAGAAGCCTCATGTTTCAGATAGTGCAACTACAAGATGCAGAGCCTCCTTTAGCCTATGATCCTTTGTGACAGTAAGGAGGAAAGCCCCACTCACTCATGTTAGACTAGTAGCATAAGCTAGAAGTTTCACTGCAGTAAGTCGCTGAGATTTTAAAATTGTTTGTTATATAGTTCAGCCACTCTTACCTGAATAAAAAAGAAAGATATATATATTTAATTATGGTAATAATAATATTAATAATATATATTTAACAATGATTCTGATTGCAAATCATTTAGTAATTAGTTGTCCTAACCTTATAAAAATAATTATTTTCAAAATTAAAGAAATTTGGAGAGAAGGTTGAGGACATACTGAAAAGGTAGAAAACAAAAAACATTGTATAGGTAAATGAAATAATATCCATCTGAGATGAAGTCAGACAAAAATTTAAATTTATGCCACTGATTCATAACACACATAGAAATGAAAGCAATATTCTAGGTTTCACAATACCAGAGAACACACACCCTTGTTCAACATTAATGGATATTGTATACTATTACACACTATTATTGTTTGTATAAGAATTCTAGACAGATGTTCACCAGCTGACAACATAACTTTTGAGAATGTCAAATAGAGACCATCTGAGATAGCAGACTGTGAAAATGACACTCTACATCAGTGGTTCTCAAACTTGAATGTTAGTAGGAATCATCTAGGGATTTGGTGAAAAATGCAGATTCCTGAGCCCTGTCTCTAGGTGTTTGTATATACTATGTCTAGAGAAATTCCCACAAACTGGCAATTTTAGCAGAAATCCCAGGTAACTCTGATATAAGAAGTCCATGTACTGTAACTTTGAAAAAAGTATCCTTTACTAGGAGCCCATTAGTAACCTGCTCCAACATAAACGTAAAACATACTTTCTACACACACTCCGATGTTTGCCCTTTCCTTTAAATTTGTTTTATCAGAGTTAATTTTAATATTAATTTGGAGATTTTTCTCTCTCTTTACATGGTTTCTTACACTTAAACTGGTATGTACATAA
The DNA here is from genome assembly GCF_048164855.1 of Canis lupus baileyi. Taxonomy (NCBI): domain Eukaryota; kingdom Metazoa; phylum Chordata; class Mammalia; order Carnivora; family Canidae; genus Canis; species Canis lupus. Next base: position 18,687,709 of record NC_132839.1, read on the forward strand.
TTCTTCCAGTAACTTGAATGTTTATTTGATTAAGAAGTTCAAAAATATTTTTCTAGGGGTACCACAGTGGCTCAGTGGTTGAGAGTCTGCCTTTGGCTCAGGTCATGATCCCAAGGTCCTGGGATCAAGTCCTGGGTCAGCCTTCCCCAAGGGACTCTGCTTCTCCCTCTGCCTATGTCTCTTCCTATCTCTCTGTGTCTCTTATAAATGAATGAATAAATAAATAATCTTAAAAATATTTTTCTAACAAGTATATATTTCTATAAAGATGTGTTTTCATTTTTACTATTAGTGATGGCTTATTTTAAAGAGTTTTATTATTTCTTCAATGAGAATAATCTATTAAGACTGTCATAAGGATTAAATGAGATACCATATTTAAAAGAATTAGAAGCATGTTTAGACTATCCCAAGTCTGAATAATACTAGATATTATTATTCATGAGAATATAAGTCTCATGAGAAAAGAGACTTCTTATGTTCTATTCATTTCTTTAACTTCTCCAACCATAGAGGATACTTCATAAATATCTGTTGGGTGGATGAATGCAGGGATGGATGAATAGGACTATAAAATTGTTATTACTATCACCTACTTGGGTGGACATCATTTAAAAGTTCAAGACTTAAAACCTTAAAACACAGGCTGTTTCAACATCTGCCTTCCTTTTCTGGCCCTCCTCACTCTCATCCTTTCATTTTCACCACCACAGCCAATGCACATAGCCCTTTATCGTCCGTAGTTCTCACAGGTTGGCATTTCAGAGTTGCCTCTATCTAGACTTCTCTGAAGTGGAAAGACTATTGCTCAAACCTAAGACATTGCTCAGCATTTCAGGATCCACACACACAAGGTTAAGAACTAGCGGGTCCAGGTCCATAGCCTACATGTACCAGGAATCCATGAGGCCAGCCACCCCCTGCATGAAATTAAACAACCTCTGGTAGTGGACGCAACAATTGTAAACTGGAAATTGGGACACACAGCATGCTCCTTAGACCATGAGCCTACCACAACCTGAAAGAAAGATGCACCACCACAATCAAACCCAGCATGAGAGTGTCAACAATGATCTTTGTACCTGTGAGGGATAATAAAGTTGTACAGAAGAGAAAACAGTAGCTTAAATCTTTTCCAATCTTCTATAGATGCCAGGCAGCTAGATTAAAAGAGATTGTGATTAAAAGAAAATGTATAAACCCTTCCAAAAAACCATATCAAATGCTTACTATAAAACACTGCAACATATCGTCTAAAGAAATTTTGACTTGCAAGACAAGTTACAACACATCTGCTAGTAATTATTACAATGATTTTATTCCCTAATTTTGAATAATGGCCATGTTCCTACCTTTTAAACCACACAGATATACATTGTACATGACATTAATGTTACATTTGTTTCTCATTATACGTGTTTCTCATTAACAACTAATTAGTCTTGATTTTCCCCCTTAAATTATGTAGTATTAAAAGAAATAGACCTTAAAAAATGTCAACAGCAGTCAGAGTTAAGTCAATATTAAAGAAACAAACAGTGCTGACCTATAGTTAACCTTGCAAGCAAGAGTAAAAATTGACCAAATTGCATGTTTAAATTAACCAAAAAAAGAGTGTGAGGAAAAAAAAAAAAAAGCATGCTTCTCACTACATTTTCCTTTGTGGAGAAAAAAAGATTAAATATACTATATTTAGGATGAAACTGGATGATATTCAATTTGAACCACCAAAATGTTTTTAGCCCTCTTTCCTGACTTGAAGATCTGAACAATATATGTTTCTTTAAAAAGAAAAATATTGCTTTCAATAAATCATGCTACATTAAAAAAATTAATAGATAAAATGTTATTTTTATCTTTTTAATTCAAGTATAATTAATAGTTTTATATTAGTTTCAGGTCTACAATATGATTCCTCAATTCTATGCATTACTCTGTTATATGTTAAAAATGTTATTTTTTAAAAGATTTTATTTATTTATTTGAGAGAAAGAGGACGAGGGGTTAGGAGGGACAGAGGGAAAGAGAGAAGCAGACTCCTCAATGAGCAAGGACCGCTCATTGTGGGGCTCCATCCCAGGACCCTGAGATCATGACCTGAGCTGAAAGCAGATGTTTAACTGCTTAGCCGACTGAGCCACCCAGGCACCCCAAAATGTAATATCCTAACCAAGTTAGAGAATTCTAAAAATGTGTTGGTATGACAAAACTGGAAGAAGAAATGTTATTCTATTTTTCTGTTACAAATTCTAAAATGTTATGTTAAAATAAAGGTTATAATATTCATCCAATCTTTTAACTCTGATGCCTGACTACAGGCAATTTAAAAATATCAGGTGATCCCAATGATTGCATGTCTAGCCCACTAATAATTTTCAATAAATTTTAAAATTGTCCTAATTATTTGACTAGAAGCAGAATAGTTCTAATTATTTACCCAGCCAGCAACACGGCATCATGGGAAGAGATGTCTATAATTATACAGCTTCCTGCAGTGTGAGAAGGTACAAATTCCACACGTCCCAGATTTACCCTCTCCATCAAGGGTTTATAGTAAAATAGTCCTGACATTGACGTCTCAAAGACCCAACAGCTGAAACCACGTTAACAAGGTATTAACACTGCAACATGCTCCATAAACTGTTACCAGCTGGAACAGGGGGTGAGTGAGGTGAGGTCTGGGAGCAAGAGACTGAAGAAAAGAAAGAAGTCATTTCACAGCGGGAAGGGACAGGAAACACAATAAGAATATTAATTTAGTGCGGGTTCTTTTTTGTATCATTGTTTTATTTAGGGAACAAAGTCTTACAGAGAACAATGTTCCAGTAATATATTAACTACTCAAACCATTCGGAGATATTTTCTATTTTCCCTTTCCATGAATCTCGATTTGGAGTTGGGGAAAATTAAAGCTGCACTCATTGTTGTTGTCTGAAAAGACTTTTGAAACTTCTGTAGCAATAATCTCCTAGATTTTTTATGAAAATAAAGAAAAAAGAGGAGGATAGAAAAGAGAAGGAACTCCAGCATTGGAAACTTGAAGCAACTAAATTAAACAGATCAAGTAGTCTTAATTCTAACCATGACTACACCAGTGTTTCTCAGACCATCATGTGCAGGAGGATCACCAGGAGATCATGCTGAACTGCAATGTGCTGATTTAGTAGGTTGAGAATGGGGTCTGAGAGTCTATATTTCTCAAAAGGTCCTCAGTGACCCTGTGCTGCTGCTCTGTGGGCCCCACTTTGAGCAACAATGACTTAGATTTCCCTGCATGTTGACAGAAGTTTCTACTAAATGGATTCATTCAAACAAAAATTGTAATTGGACTCATCTGCTCTAAGGCGTCTAAAGATGACTTAATAACTGGCTTTACTTTGCACCTTCTTATTATTTCTCTTTAGTATACTCTCGGTCATATCCTTCACAATTCCTAGCTGCACTCCATGAAACCATGGAGTATTTTATTTTTGCTTTCCTTACATCTCATATATTCTGCATATTGGTTATTTGATTATTGTTAAAACACTTAAAACATATTTCCTACTGTAAAAGGAAAAAGGCAGTGTCAGGCCATCAGACAATCAGGTAGCAGGCTTACTAACAAGCCAGCATTGGCCACACCTTAGGAAGGTAGGTTGCCAGGCCAGATGAGGTCTTCAGAACCAAGAAAAACAAACTGTATCCATATGTGGCAGAAATCAGATTTGGGGTGCTGATTCTTGTTTCTGCTAAATAACCCCACAATAAAAATACCAACAGCAGCCAAATGCCAACATTCATTTACTATGTCCTTAATAAAGACAAGTTGCATAATTCATGTGTTATCTCTATACACCTTTTGTATATAGAATACATGGAGGAAAGATTTTTAATGTAGCCTTTCTGCACAAAGTGAAGTTTGGATAAAAAGCAAAGAAATTAACATATATCTAGATCTCAGGTATACTATGTCTGCTTGCACAATAGAAAATGCTGTTTAATAGTAGACTTGAAAAACCACCTTGAGTGGTGCCTGGGTGACTCTGTGGTTTAAGCAGCAGACTCTTAGTTATGGCTCAGATTATGATCTCTGAGTCCCGGGATCAAGCCCCATATAGGGCTCCATGATCAGCATGGAATCAACTTGAGATTCTCTCTCTCCCTCTCCCTCTGATCCTCTCCCTGCTCTCTCACTCTCTCTTTCTAAAAAATAAATAAATCTTAAAAAAATAAAAGAAAAACCTTGATGGAAAGCCCTATTCTCATGTTTTTGTGTAATCCCAAAGATTCAGAACTGTAAAGTAGAAACTCCCCTAAAAGTAGTAAGAAATAGTTGAATGAAATAACTAGTAAGTAGTAACAATGGAAAATTGGGAAGCTGGAAAAAGGCTAATTCCACATGAATCCAAATATCCAGTCTTTTCACTGGAAATAAATAGCAACCCAAATAAGTGTTTGATCCGAAGTTGCAAAAACTACCACCTGGTCATCTAGCTTAGTTTGCCAGCCAGTTATTTTGGTGCCCCATAATCACAAACATGATACGAAAGCTAAATGGAGGAAATAAACTATTGCTATTTTTATCTATTTTATTGTTATCAAAGATTAATGAAAGATGTTATGGACAAAAACTGGTAAGAAAAGAATAAGACTACATGACAAACTAAATTTAGAAGAGTGAATAAGGAAAAGGAAGCACATTAGTAAGCATGGTGAGCCATGAATAGCAGAGAGGCCGCTGTGATGGAATTTTTCTGCCAGAGAGGTGAAGGGCAGATCGAAGGAAAGACGGAGAGAAAGGATTCATGTGTCTGAGCAGGGATGAAGTATGATAAAACTACTAACATGAAGGAAACGATGGCAGAAAATATAATATTCTAAAATATTAAAACGTGAAATCAGAAATCCAAACTCCTGAAGATTTTATCCTAAACAAAATTTATGTATTAATGCAAGGACTACAACAGGGAAGGGGGAAAAATACAGTTGCATTGCTTTTGAAAAATTTTCATCACATAATTTAGGCAATGAAATTCTGTGAAATTTAACAAAGCAAGATAACTTTGAGTAAAATGGTGTTCATAAAGGTAGCTGAGCTAACCTCTATTAAACTCACTGACACTGTAGAATCTAAAGAACCATATAATCCAAAGAATCCATCTCACCAACACCATATCACTCCGAAGATATACTGTTTTCATAAATGTGGATGGCAGTAGTCACAGGACACTGTCTAATGGTATGCTTTCTTTTTATTAAAACCACAATTTAAAATACCACCTCAAATGGACAACCCAAAGTCTAGGTCTAAAATACAATCCTACTTTTGGACGAATGAATACATTTCCAAACCAAAATTAATTTAAAATATTAGCCCTAAATAGATAATTACTGGCAGTTGCTGTGCTAGCTTCGGCAGCACTTATACTAAAATTACTGGGAGTTACTTTATTTTTCTGTGATGTAATGTTCTCCAAAAGAAATGCATTACAATAAAAGATATATTTAGGATAAAATTGTTCACTTTTTTAACACCCCTGCCGCTTTTAAATGTATCCCTTCTTAATACTTTTTAATCCACTCATTCACTGAAAAATAAATGAGTGGAGGGTGCCGCAGGGGAGCCTCGTGTAGTCATTTAATTTTAGTCTTACAGTGACATCTAGTGGTGAATAGTAGCTAATCTATTCAATTAAGTATAAAAATAGAAATTTCTGCATTGAATATGAGAGGTTATTTCAATGAGTATATCCCATTTCTATGTAAAAGCACAAAGCCCTTACCTGACTCTGTTTCCACCATCCTGTGTTTTCTTTAGGAGACTTAATTTTGTAGTTTTTAGCACCTGATTGCTGGCTTGTCTCTCTTCCTTACATGAGGCAAAAAAAAAAAAAAAACACACAAGTTCAACCCTCATGTTTGCTCTATTCATGCTCTTTACCCATTATTGTTCTTACAGTACAATGAGGATGATTCTAAATAAATAATGTGTGGGCAAATTTTTTTGAATACACATGTGCACCAAATCTGCCTAATGGCAAGCTCTTTCACTTTCTCCCTCCTCGTGATTAACTGAGCAAACCTAGACAGATTCCTTAACCTGTCTCACCCAGCCTTTCTGTCCTTGGCTTCACCACACTGTGAAAGTTGAGAGCTTGAAAATTGAAGTCAAGTAGATCTGCATTTTATTCCTGTCTTAAATATTATCCATGTGGTCAGGAAACAGTGTTTAACCTCTGCAAATTTCAGCTTCTTCATTGAAGAAATGAGCTAGTCCCTACTACACAGGAATTAAATTAAATGATATATGAAAAGCACCATAAAGTCTGGTTCATAGGAAAGTGTTTAATGTGTTTGGCAATTTGCCTTCTTAACTTTCTTCTGCTAGATTCACAACCGGTCAAATGTCCTATCAATTCCCAAACATTCTTTATATACTCCAAGCCATGGAACTTTACTCATGCTGTTCCCTTTGCCTGGAATACTCCTTCAAGATTTAACTCAAGTGTAACATCCTTCATGAAGACTCCCTCAGTACTGCTTCTTTTGCCCTAATATTGCCTTTCTCTGGTTTGGAGCAATGCCTGATTTCTCGACATGACTTACCTAATTTCACTAATGCCCCTTCCCCACTGGATTTTAAGATACTTTAGGAGAAGACTTTATACCAGAGTAAAACACTGAACAATTTCATATAATAGGCACTCAGTAGTCACTAGCCTTTTACAACCTTGACAATGGGAAGCAGATAAGCTCAGAGGTGTAGTGATTCCTTAAGCATGAGTGTGACTCTCTAGAGTCAATCCACAGATCCAATTGTATTTGACAAAAATAGGATTTTCAAATAGTTGAATAAATGAAGAATAGGTGCTTTCAACTCATTATTAGTAGAAACTTTTCTTCCTGACTCCTCCTTGTTTTCAGGTAGAGCCCTCTGGTAGCATGCCTCGCTTCTTGCCCCATTTTCATTCCACAGATTAGGAGTAACTGACTTGCTTAGTGGGTGGTGTTAATTTACGGACTTCTATAAAGAATGGAAAACAGGGATTTTCTTTCCTGATGCCCTGAACCAATGCAAACCAGGGATCCAGGCAAATGGAACTCCGCTAAACAGGGAAGTTGTACTTCCCTCCCTTAAAGTGTGCTATCCCAAGTGTTATAATCCAATGGGGAAGGGGCAGATGTGAAGAAGTGTCAATGGATCATTTCCAAACCACTTTTCCCAAAAGCTTTGTCAGAAAAAAAAAAAAAAAAGAAAAAAGAAAAGAAAAAAAAACGTTTTAAAATCTGTATGTACCTACCCTATGTTGAGCTCTCGACTAAATTCAGAGGAAGAGTATCAAATTAGCTTTTTTAAACCCTAACAGGTTGCATCCATGACTTTGACATCTTCTATTTCCTGCTTGCCCCAGAGACTTTAGAACAAAGTACCACAATTTTAAATAAAGACAGGATCTGACCCTGTCTTGCTTGCCTCATCCTACTACTCCCAGCCTTTCTGAATTCAGCCTTCTTCTCAGGGTGCTTCCTAACAATATGTAACTGAAAGGCTCAAGGAAGCACAGGCCAGAATTGTCAAACTATAGTGCCCCATCACTCTGGCAAGAGAAGCGGGTTTTATGGCAGCATTTAAGCACAGGATGTAAGGAAGAGCAGAGTCCTTTCTTAGAACTGGGCTGGCAGGAAGGGATTCTTACTAAGCTAGGATTGCTAAATCTAGAAGTTAAGACTCTGGGCAACCAGCAGGCATCTTCTCCATCATTTGAAAAGGGCTTGTGTGTAGAACAAAGCCTAGTCAGAGACAAACAGAGATAAAAGCTAGCTAGAAAAGTAGAGTCCAGAGGCACTGAGACCCCTTCCAGGATGTTCCTTTAGCAATTCCTTCAGGCATGTGAGCTATTCCAGCTATAAGAGCCAACACATTTCCTTTCTGCTCCAGGTAATCTGAACTAAACTTTTTTCACATGTCCAAAAGAATCTTGAGTAATTTTAGGATTTCATCATTAAAAGTTCTTTAAGAAAAATAAAATAAAATAAAATAAAATAAGTTCTTTAAGGTCTATTACTATCAAAAAAAAAAAAAAAACCTTCTTCTTGAATTCTTTAAGCTGATCTAATGCTTAGAACCTTCAGTTTCAGGATGCCAGATGCTCCTACATAGAGAGCTATTGTCCCATGACAAGTGGAAAAATATTTAGTAGCCTAACACACCTGAGGAACTGCTATAAACTATCACAACTTTCCATTTAAAAACAGTACCAAATGAAGTTAGGATCCACATGAAATTTGTCATTAGTGTCCTAAAAATTCTTTTCCAATTACTCTATGTACTTTCAATACCTCATCAATATCATGCCTCGAAACATTCTTTAATATGCCTAATTCTAGGAGAAGTTGTGGAATAATAAAATGACTGCAAGCCATCTAAAATTCTTCCCCCAAAGTGTCCAGGAAGCTGAATAAAGTAGTAGTAGTGGAGTAGTAGTGGAGAAATCCTACTTTGTGTGAACCCTATCAAGAAAATTTGTCTTCATAAAATGTCAGGCACCTACTTTCTTCGGGGAAATAGAACTCAGAGTTAATGGGATTATAGAGAAACTCTTCCTCCAAGGTTTCTTGGCCATGTCTGGGTTCTCTCAGTAGCTGATTCTGTAGCCTGCACAAATAATGGGGCACTCAGCCTGGATGCATCACAGAAGATGAAGCCTCATTTATTTTTTAATTACCATGAAGTAAGATTGCTTGTAATGATTACTAATCATCTTACAGAGCTATAAGTCTGTAAATTTTTATTTTAAAATGCCTAATTCTGTTTAAAGAGAGGGTGTAGTTTTGTATTGCCACCTGTAGATCTTAGCAGAATACGTCTGGAGGGTTTACCCTGTGCTCATTGCTAGACGAGGCCCTTGGAAACATCCTAAGACACAGGTCTCCCTTTGGTGGCTCTGAGTATGGAGCAAATAAAGGTTTAGGGGTTTAAGGGCTGGAAACAATGGGACTCAGTCTAAAGAAACTGCAGGTGACAAAGGAGGGCTGTTGTATATAGGTTGTACGCTGGTAAGGTGGTGGTGAAATCTGTCCTTTAATTTCTAACCAACCTGTGGGTCCTGACACCACTTTCTAATTGTCCCACCCAATGGAGGATCCCTTTTGCAATTTGTCTAGGAAAAAAACAGGATATACTAGAGGATGCCCTAGAAAATGACAGACCCAGGGTTTGCTTGCAACAGCACAAGCAAAGTTGCAGATGGAAGTAATCTGCTCCTCAGCTGACCTTAAAACTGAGTCTCCTAGACTATCACAAAGATTCTTTCAGAAGAGCCCTTGTGAAAAAGAATCCCATAGTTAAAAAGGCAAATGGAAATAACTTAGGTAAGTATAAGTAAGGTCATTAAAAGCTTACATATACAGGCGTCTGAGTGGTTCAGTGGTTAAGTGTCTACCTTCAACTCAGGGCATGATCCTGGGGTCCTGGAATCAAGTCCTGCATTGGGATCCCCACAGAGAGCCTGCTTCTCCCTCTGCGTATGTCTCTGCCTCTGTTTCTGTGTCTCTCATGAATAAATAAATAAAATCTTAAAAAAAAAACCTTACATCTAGAAAATCCCAATTATCATGACATTTTTTAATAAAGAGAAATTAGAAAAACATATGTATTTTCTAACTGGTAAAAACTTTATAGACATGTACCAGTTTTTGAAGGTTTTTTTCCTGTGTTTAAAATTATATATAATATATATTATTATATTACACATATATATAATTATATAAAAGCATATATAATACATATTATATAATTTTAAACTATATATATGATATGATAAACTATATATATATATATATATATGATATGCCATGACCCAATTCTTGCCATATATTAGCCAATTTTTATGGTTAAGAAAAATTGACAAACTTAGAAATCAGGTTTTGTTTTTACTGTATAGTGGACAAGCATGTATTCAATGAAGTATAAAATATATGCTGAACCTGAATAGTAGAAATCTAAGGTATATGAACCTAACTTATAGAACCATATGGCTTGCTATACTATAATGAAAGCAATATTCCTATACCCAACTTAGGCCCTTACTTCAGAGAAGGACAATGTGGTATAGGAGAACTAAAAGATTGAAATCATTAAAGATGGGAGTGGCACCTCGAGGGCTCAGTCAGTTAACTGTCTGACTCTTGGTTTCAGCTCAGGTCATAAACTCATGGGTCGTGAGCCTGAGCCCGGCATCAGGCTCCCTGCTCAGCAAGGAGTCTACTTGAAGATTCTCTCCCTCTGCTCCTCCCACTACTTACTCTCCCTCTTTCTCAAAGTAAATGAATGAATGAATAAATAAATAAATAAATAAATAAATAAATAATCTCTTTAAAAGATCATTAAGGATGGGAATGTACAATGATACTTGAGAAAGTATCATTTCCTTTCACTTAGGAAAATGTTTATAAAATGAAACATACCCATTTGCTATGACCAGCCATTCCACTCTGAAGTATATATGCAAGAGAAATGAAAACAGCCACACAAGAACTTGTAGTGATTTGATTCATAATGGTCAAAAAGGACATCAACAAAGGACAAACAAATTATAGTCAGTACATCTGAGGTAGTACTCAACAATGAAAATACATGAGCTACTCATACAACAATATGGTTGGCTCTCTAAAACATACTCAGTGAAAATCTTACAAAGAGTGTAGATATGAATGATGCCATTTATAGGAAACTATAGAACAACACAACTAATCTGTCCTGAAAAAAAAAAATCAAAACAGTAGGGTGTAAGCAGAGAATGACTGGGAAGCAGTGCAAAGGGAATTTCTGGGTGATGGGAAGTGGTTTGGACTACACAGGAGTATGCATTTGCCAAAATCATCAAATTATAAACTTCAGGAGAAAATTTCACTCTCTATAATTTTACCTCAAAAAATCAAATACTAGGGGCACCTAGGTGGCTCAGCGGTTGAGCATCTGACTCAGGCTGTGATCCCAGGATCCTGGAATGGAGTCCCACATCAGGCTCCCTGCAGGGAGCCTGCTTCTTCCTCTGCCTGTCTCTGCCTCTCTCTCTCTGTGTGTCTTTCATGAATAAATAAATAAAGTCTTTTTAAAAAAATCAAATACTAAATTCTATTGTTCATTATGTTAAAGTGCTTAGTAGGTAAGTGGTGCTGATTGGTACTGAAAATTTAATTTTGAAATACATCAAAAAATATAGGATGGATTGATGGATGGATACAGCCTCAGTTTTTAAAGCAACAATTAATGGCTATCAATCATCCACAATGAAGTAACCAATTAAGAGCAATTTTTAATTAGAATTTCAGTATTTACCAATCCTATTTGCCCTGTACTGTTGATTGTTGGAACTGTGGCAGGTCCCAAATCATATCCCACCTCTTGTGTGAATACCAACATCCACTCAAGGAGCTTTATGCCACATGTATGTCAGTCCCTTAACACTAAAGAATAACCCCAGGTCAAGGAGGATGAAAATTTACTCAGCTAATACAGAATGGGAATTTATCAAACTAGAAAGAACTATTCTCAAATTCTAAAATTCTTTTAAGTTAGGATAAAATAGTCCCTTGAGTCCTTTAGAACTGATTCTTAAAACAAAGGTCTGGCTCATTAAAAAAATTATGAGGACATTAAGATAATCTTATTTGTCTCCTTGGGAGAACTTAGGACTTCCCTCACAAATGCTAGCACAGTCCGTAGTACTGGGATGACATTTTTGGCATACACATCTCAACATTTGAAACTTTTTTTGTACTCAGCACAGGATATAAAGTTCACCTAGTTATAAGATCTTCGTTGAACCTTTTTTTCTTTCTTTCATGTCACACAAATAAGGACTGCAAACTTTTCTTGACTTTGCCTTCTTTAGGATTTATTTTATTCCAGAATTTAGAGAATGACTACTGTGTCATACAGAATTCCAACAACCACATCTGGTACAATGAATAAAATAATTTTATGAATGATTAGAATTGCCTTTGCATTGCCCTTCACCTGAAGCATTTCCCACTTCTCCAAGGTAGAGCAGTATGGAAATTGCTGGCATTTTCTCTTTCTAAAACCCAACCCCTTAATAATGTCTCATAAATCATCACAATTCTCAGCAGTCTTTTTGTAGGAAATATAGACCACTAAACCTTGTCAAAAGGAACCCAATCCTCCAATACAGACCACAATTCAGAATTTGTCCCAAACTAAGGATCTATTTTTATAATTCCTAAGATGAACCCAAGATGAAGAATAGAAATACATTTTTTTTCTACATGCTATTTTGAAGACTTCTTTAATCTGGCTCTAAAGGATTTATCTCAAGGGCAAACAAAACTGAAAGTTAAAACAAAATGGCACAATGAAATAACCACGTCGCACTAGTCAAAATGGCTAAAATACCACCTCGCACTAGTCAAAATGGCTAAAAGTCAAGTTAGGAAACAACAGATTTTGGCAAGGATGCAAAGAAAGGGGAACCCTCTCACACTGTTGGTGGGAATAAAAACAGGTGCAGCCACTCTGGAAAACAGTGTGGAGGTTCCTCAAAAAGTTAAAAATAGGGCAGACCGGGTGGCTCAGTGGTTTAGCACCGCCTTCCGCCCAGGGCATGATACTGGAGACCCAGGGATTGAGTCCCGCGCCAGGCTCCCTGCATGGAGCCTGCTTCTCCTTCTGCCTCTCTCTCTCTCTCTCTCTCTCTCTCTCGAATAATTAATTAATTAAAAATAGTGCTACCCTAAAAAAAAGAAAAAAAATAGTGCTACCGTACAACCCAGCAATTGCACTACTATGTATTTATCCAAAGGATATAAAAATAGTGATTCGGGCTGCCCCGGTGGCGCAGCGGTTTAGCGCGGCCTGCAGCCCAGGGCGTGATCCTAGAGACCCTGGATGGAGTCCCACATCAGGCTCCCTGCATGGAACCTGCTTCTCCCTCTGCCTGTGTCTCTGCTTGTGTCTCTGCTTCTCTCTCTCTCTCTCTCTCTCTCTCTCTCTCTCTGCATCTCTATGAATAAATAAAATCTTTAAAATAAAAAATTAAATTAAATTAAAATAGTGATTCAAAGGGGCACATGCACCCCAATGTTTATAGCAGCAATGTCCCTAATAGAATAAAGAGCCCAGATGTCCACTAATGGATGAATGGATAAAGAAGATGTCGTATATACATACAATGGAATATTACTCAGCTAAAAAAAATGAAATCTTGCTATCTGCAACAATGTGGATGGAACTAGAGGGTATTATGTTAAGCAACATAAATAAGAGACGAATACCGTGTGATTTCATTCATACGGGGAACTTAAGAAACAAAACATATGAACATAAAGGAATGGAAGGAAAAACAAAATAAGATAAAAATAGAGGGTGGCAAACCATAAGAGACTCTTAACTATAGAGAACAAACTAAGGGTTGCTGGAGGGCAGGTGGGTGGGGGTGGGGTAACCAGGTGATGGGTATTAAGGAGAGCACTTGATGTAATAAACACTGGGTGTTGTATGCAATTGATGAATCACTAAATTCTACCGCTGAAACTAATAATACACTATATGTTAACTAAACTAAATATAAATTTAAAATCTAAAAAAACAACAAAGAGGCAGATATAACTTTGATACCTCTTACTATTCTTTCAGAGGTAACTAAAATTGAAGAAATGTCTCTGCATTCAAATAATTGTTCTCCCTCTATAAAACAGCCTGCTCAACAGATATGTAATATTTCCCAGAGACTTCTTTTAAGATATGATTTATTCAAAATACTCTTTAGCCTTTGATATTCAAGAGAGCGACACTGATACAGAAAGCTCCACATAAATTATCAGAGGGTCAGAGAACCTAGCTTCACACTAACCTTCCTTATCCTTGAATCAGAAAATGTTCCAAACATAAAACCTTTTTCACTTTTAATCCATGAATCCAAGCAAATGTGCAGAATGGACGGTAAATTAGTTGGAGGCTGTCAGTGCCCTGTTGGCCATGCAATTTTGAACCCCAAATGCTAGTCCTGTGCAATGAATTTTCCAGGGCCATTTTTGATGGATATAAATCTCCCTTAATCAGATTACTAGGCTAATAACTCCTTTATTTGAACATGAGTATGACAGTATTATGTGTGGCATGCAGAAGAGAAAGTGTTAACAAAATAGATTAGGGAGAGTCAAATAAAAGTCTTTTTTTTAACCATATCCCTTATATTTACTATTTAGAACTAATCAACTCTGCAAACAAATCTAAACTATCAAATGCCATAAGATTTTACTGACTTACTATTCAAAAAAGCATTTATTGAGCTCCTACTTTGTACCAGCACCAGAGGAAACAACTACTTAAAATATGTTTATAGCCTTAAGAAGTTATGATCACAGTGTATGACCAGCTGGTAGAGCATAGGAAGGGACTTTGATGTTTATCCTCTCTTGCACTGAAGTTCTTCATTTCAGTGCAATGAAATGCACTGAAAAATAAACAGAAAAAAATTTTGGTAAGACATCTCTAAATTCTCTTGTAGAACTGAAATTCTTGATCTTATAAATCATTATATTATCTTAACTGTTAGATTTTTTGAAGTTGGAGGAAGGGTGAGAAGCCCAGTTTAATATAGTTGAAGTTAGTTTGCTGTGTGATTGAAGAATAACAAAAAAAAATAATCTCAACACCTTTACTGTAGCAACACAGCCCACTTCCAGTCTTCTGAAATATCAAGTTTTAATTTCCTGATGGCTCTACTACTTTGTGTTTCAACTTCCATAATAGCTATGGCTTCTGCTACTGCTCAGTGACTTTGCTCTTCTTTCAATGGTTGGCTTTTGCATGTGATGGCTTGGGCAAACCTATGGAGTCTCTGTGCTTCTGAGTTGTTTCCCATTTGTGTGTCTCATGTTTGAATGCCTTAAGGAGACCTAACCAGGTTCAGTCTCCTATCTCTTATGCAGAACATCCTGTTTCCTGAGGTTCTCACACCGCGACATGCCACCCACAGGTCACTGGCCAGGATAGTGCTGCCTTTCCCTGATGTCGGTACTAATCCTTGGCCCAGTCAGCTGGGTTCCCAAACAAGATCTCCCCAATACCCAGGGTAAGAAACCACTATGCCCATGTCCTTTGGAAACAAAACATGGAGGTAAGTGGCATTAAAACAATTACCTAATATACCTAAACACCATAAATTTTCTCAGACTATACCTAGACCATCATCAGCTTAAATCTCATCTGGTCAATAGACAAGGATAAAATTCAGAAAATTTGGCCAGGCCATCTCTATAGTGAAGGCAAAATAAGGAAGTCTTCATTTCTAAGTTAGAATACTACCTCCAAAATGTTACAGTTAAAAGCAGAAGGTAAAAGAAGTAAAATTTTAAAACTCACATATTGCCTTTTCAAATTATAAGCTCAAAGTTATAAAGATGATAAAAATATAGACATAGTTTCTAATGAAAAATCTAAATGTTAAAAAAAATCTAGCCACAAAGATCAGAAACATTTATCAGAGGGGCTTATGTTTCTGATAAATATTTAAGTGTGTAAGGCAGAACCACTGAGAACAATAAATACTTTATAGCTGGCACTTTGTCAAACCTATAAGTGGCTCTGCCTTAGAATTTTACATCATCACTGAATTTACAGTCATTTGATAAGTGGAACAGGACAAGAATTACTTCTTTCTAAATCTAAACCAGGTAATAAATCTAACATCAGGATTCTTCTTATTGTCTGTTATCATCTGATGACAATGCCTTTTACCTTCATTGTCTTGGCAGAAATATGCTATGTAAAATTATAATGTCATATCACTCATAGTAATTTAACACTATCCAGCCCATACCATTTTAATCAATCAAAATTGTCGCTTTTTAGTGTAATGATTTTGTGGTGAATTCCCTGTGTTTAATATGATATATGGTCCTATCTACCCGTTGATTTACTATTCTCTTCCAAAGTCTAACAGCTCGGGAAGCTGTTCTTGCTTTTGGACATCTTTGGAATTAGCAAACAAGAATAATTTGTGGTAATAAAAATGCTAATTTCCATGGCACAATGAAAGCTGAAAAAAATATCTTAAATGGTAGTAGCTGCAGCTACTTTTAAGTGCAAATAAAGGATGTTTTTATTAATTAAAATCACAGAAGACCTAGAGCTTCCCCCTCTGTATTCACAAATGATCAAGGCATCCGCAATACTACTACAACCACATCCCTCAGTACCTGATTTTTTTCTTTCATACTATCAAGAAAACTCAGGAACACACAAAGTATTCCCCTTTATTAAATGCAGGCACACATTGCACAAATTTCTTTGTTCTTCAAAAAAAATTGTAAGATAGTTTAAAGTGATTGTATTAATATTTATAAATCTTTTCAACTAGAGTTAAGCTAATAAAAATCAACCCCAGTTCCTATTCCTCAACTATATTATGCATTTAAGATTGGCTACAATGCAGTAACACTCAACCACCAAATCTCAGTGGCCAAAACTATAATTTCTGGCTCATGCTATGTACCCCAAACAAATCCACAGACTCAGTGGACTCAGGGACCCATGCTACAGACTCCACATAGGTCACCAGAGAGTCACTGAGGGAGCCAGTTTATGGAAGCTCTCCCATCTTATGTCTGCACCATCTGGAATACGCAGCCTCCTGAGACACCATAGAAGGGGAAGAGTGAGACACAGGTCCCGAGCCAGTGATTACACGACTAAATTATAAGTCTCTTGTGCTCATAGCCCATTGGCCAGAACTAGTTACATGGCTCTTCCCAACAGCAAGGTTGAGAGAAAACAAAATCTTTCTGTGTGCCTGGAAGGAGAAAATAGGATATGGATGAGCTTAAGAAATCTAAAACTTACTTATTTTTAAAGAGTAAAAAATTTCCAAGTTTATTATAGGGAACTCTCCTTCATTCTCTTTGTAGAATCTTGAATACCACACACTTCCTCTGGAATTTATAAGGCTATGCACTTACAGAGAAAGTTACCTGTATGACAATAAATGAATTGACAACTGATTCCATTATTTAAGCTGCCATATATATTTAAAAGAAAAAGCAAATATTCTGCCTATAGTGTAAGCCAATGAAAGTGCTTATCTTTAATTTCTACAAAATGTATTCCAATTGGCAAAGTAATTAAAATAATTTAAAATAAAATTTTTCGGGATCCCTGGGTGGCTCAGCAGTTTAGCGCCTGCCTTCAGCCCAGGGCATGATCCTGGAGTCCCGGGATTGAGTCCCACATCAGGCTTCCTGCATGGAGCCTGCTTCTCCCTCTGCCTGTGTCTCTGCCTCTCTCTCTCTCATGAATAAATAAATAAAATATTTTTAATTAATTAATTGATTGATTAATTAAATTTTTCATTTTGATGCCCAGTCATTCCAATTCTGGCTTGTTGAAGCATAAACACAGATTTTAAGCACAAAAATGTTAATAAGAAATCTAAGATTCCAACACTTTCAATTTCATAGCAGAGAGAGTTGAGCTTTTTCAAATTTGTTAAAGTCCCCTACTGTTACTGCTCCCACCAGCCAAATCAAGTGCTGTCACTATAGTTCCCAGTGGCCAGAATCAAGAGCTCCTGGGTTGTGCTGGTATTCCATGGCCCACCTTATGCTGATGGAGAGAAGAATATGAGAGTTCATTCATTCATTCATCAAAAAAATAACTGAATACCTACAATGCACCAGGCATCTATCATACTCTGAAAATATAGCAATAATTGAAATAAACAATAACAACACACACACACATACACACACATATCACCAAAAACAACTCTTCTTTCTTGGACTTCACATGCTAGTGAGAGAAGAGGACAAACAACATTAAGGGGAGCCAGAAAATAAACAAATACATGAGGAAGAAAATTCCAAGTAATGATAAATGCTTTAAAAAATAAAATCAAATAAAAGAATAGAGTTTGGAGCTACTTTGGAGTGGATGGCCAGAAAAAAATCTCTGAGGATGTGATATCTGAGCTGAGAGAAGGAGAGTATGAAGGAGCCAGGACAGAGAACTTTAGGTTGAAGAAAACTTAAAGGCAAAACTCCTAAGGCAGAAAGAAGCTTGGCATAAGTCAGGAAAACTACCAGGACCACAGGAGTAGGAAATGAAGAAAACTGGTCAATGGACCAAATCAAGACAGGATCAGAGAAAAATAAGAAAATAGTCCCCAGATTTTCAAACCATTAATGTGGTGTAGAACAGGAAATTTCATGTGGTGATTAATAGTTTTTACTAAGCAAGTTTAGTAGGACCTCCAGGACAACAGAGAACATAAAAACTCCTCCTCCAATTCCAAAAAGCATACTATAAAAGGTTTAGGTTAGTTAAAACTACTGAGTGATCAGAAAGAACTGGAGGGCTGTGAAGGGAGGAATAAGAAATTGAGTTTGCCTTGAGAAATCTACAACTGAATGCAAAAAGCAGAGAATATGTCACTTGAGAATGAATCAAGGACTTTTAAAAACAAAATGTAACTAACTAACTGCAAATTAACATGAGACAAATTACATCTCAAGTGCAAAGGAGAGAGTCAGAAACAAGTGAAATTCTCAGGAAAAAAGAGAGTGAATTTTAGAGTTTTCAAGTAGAGGCCAGATATAAGATTTGCTTCTGAAATGCTAGGAAAGTATCAAAGCAAGGTATTCGATATGGAGGGAAAGAAGTGTGATAAGTGTGAAAAAATGATTTGTGTTTTGCTACAGAGCAAACCATCATAAAATCTAGTGGCTTAAGGTAATTTATTATACTCTCTCACAGTCCTATGGATTGATTGAGCTCGACTGGATGGTGCTTACTTGGGTTCTATAATGTAATTGAAGGAAGACAATGGTTAAGGCTCAGCTGAACTGCTTATCCAAGATGGCAGATGATTCTGGCTCTTGGAGGGAGCTCAGCTGGAGTGTTCACCTGGAGTGCCTACGAGTGCCCTTTCCATGTTGCCTGGGCTCCCCAGAGTAGGAGCTAATTTCTAAGACAGAAAGTCTCATAAGCAAGCATTACAATAGAACAAAGCAGAAGCAGTAAAGCTTATCACCTAGCCTCTAAAATGCCATAAAATCATTTTTACTGCATTCTATTGGTCAAGCTAATCACTAACATGGGCCCAGATTCAAAGGGAAGGAAATTTAACTCTGTCCTTTGACATGAGTAGGAGCATGTGTATTTGTATAAAGAGGAACAGGATTCAGAAGGGCCATTTTTTTACTATTTATCACAGTCTACCCTTGGGCCACCAAAATTCATGCCTCTCCCACACACTCTCTCAACATTTCCAACATTCTTGTCCCACTATATCATCATCTCAGCCTCCAAGATCTTGTCATTTAAGTCAGGTCCAGGTGCAGACGTGCCGTTTCCTTGGATTTAGTTTCTCAAGAATGGTTCCTACCAAGCTGAAGACTGTCAACTAAAGAGGCAAAATTATCTGCCACATACCTAGCCCACACACTGATAAGAAAACTCAGGATAATTGAAACAGATACTGCCTTTCACAAAAACACAAAATGGGAAGCACAGCAGTTCTGAAATCCATCTGGGTGTGTGCTCCCAGTTTCTTGATAACAGCACAGTCATGCTTCCTGGGAATGACTCACTGGAACTTTGGCTGCTCCTTCTGAGATGTTGATTCCACACTCTGAATCATTTTTCCCCATGAGAAAAAAAATAGGCATTCTTGTAATAAGCAGTTTTGTTCAGCCTGCCTCCTCCAGGTTAAGAAAATAAAACCTTATTGTTTTGTAGTATCTCATTCTTTGCATGCCAAGTTTATACAATTCCTTTAAAAGCTTTATGTGCTTCCTGTGTATCAAATCATAATCCACTCCATTCAACAAAAGTTACACCCCTATTTCTTTCCAAAAAATACTTGGCCTAAGTACCAATGTTCCATGGGACAATGACTTTAAGATACATTGAAGCCTCGAGCAGGTGATACAGTCGATTCAGTGTCCAACTCTTGATTTTGGTTCAGGTCATGATCTCAGAGTTGTGAGATTAAGCTCCACATCAGGCTCTGCACCAGGCTTAAGATTCTGTCTCTCCTCCCTCTGTCCCTCCCCACCTCAAAAAAAAAACTTTGAAGCCTTGTCGTCTAGTTGAAAATATCTGAGTCATACACTTAGGATCCTTCAGGCCCTTTATTTTCTAGCAGAGAAAGTTTGCCAGAATATTCTTAGAAAACCTGGTAAGCATACTGTTAAATTTTTCTTGGCTGACAACAAAGGGGCTCACAGGTATACTCTTGAGATCTGCATTTGTACCACCGTAGATTTGATCTTTGCTCAGATGTCACCATTGACAGAAAATCTTGTTGGGAGACACTGAAGGTGAGAAACTTTTTAATACAGAAAACCATGATTACTGTATATTTCCCCTAACTTTCCTTAAAAACCATTCCTTAAATCTCTACATTCTATTCAAAACAGTTTCTTCTTGAGTTTCATACCTCCTTATTTTACCACCACCAAACACATATACACCAACAAAAACCTATTCGGCAATATCTAAATCTATTCAGCCAGATTCATAAGTTCATCAGGTATATATATCAAAATATAATAGCCATTGCTTCCTTTTTGTCCCCCAAATCTCATTTAAATTTCTCTTTTGGCAACCCTAACCCAAAATCACACAGGGAAAAGAACAATGGGAAAGAGACCAAGCTTAGTTGACACAGAACAAAACCATAATAGTTACAGAAGCAGCAAACATTATTTTCCTCCTTTTGTTATAAGCTTATCCCTCTTTTTCTGCAAACACTGCAAAAATTAAAAGCTTCATATTCCATAACAAATTGTGATTTTTTTTTAACATGTCAATAGCTTTAAGGAAGGAAAAACCTAGGGATCCCTGGGTGGCGCAGCGGTTTGGCGCCTGCCTTTGGCCCGGGGCGCGATCCTGGAGACCCGGGATCGAATCCCATGTCGGGCTCCCTGCATGAAGCCTGCTTCTCCCTCTGCCTGTGTCTCTGCCTCTCTGTCTCTCCCTGTGTGACTATCATGAATAAATAAGTAAAATCTAAAAAAAAAAAAAAAAGGAAGGAAAAACCTATGAACATTTGCTGCAATATGTAGTCACTTAATACCTTCCTGTGCACCTGTAAGACCCTTCCATTTTTCTCTTCTTATTCCTCAGGTCTGACAGCTCTCCAGTCAGAAATCCTTCAGTAGTTTTGCTCTGCTTATATAATTATAAATGTTCTTTGTGAATAAAATTTAATCAATACGGAAAAGCAAAATGAAGCAAAAATCATTAGAAATTCCACAACACTGCAACATCCACTATTAACACTGTAGGTGCCCATTGCCCATGGTTCTTTTAATGCACACACACACACACACACACACACACACACACACTTTTACATCTTTCAGGGTAATTTTTATTGTGAACAAATTTATTAACTCCTTCTTTCTTCACTTGTGTGTGTTTTTTTTTTCTTGTCCTACCTGTACCTTTCTATAAATCATCATATCTCCATCAAGGTAATCAACACTAGAAACCTAGAATATAGTTTTCTGTGGCTTTCACTGTGTGTGTGTGTTAGTATGGTTTACCACAATTTATCTTTACTTTTGAAAATCTCTCCAACTCAGTTCCTCAAAAAAGTCAAAAGTAGAACTACTCCATGATCTAGCAATTGCACTACTAAGTATTAACCCCAAAAAGACAAAATACTAATTCAGAGGGATACATGCACCCTAATGTGTATAGCTGCAATATCTACCATAGCCAAATTATGGAAAGAGCCCAAAGTGCCTACAGACTGATGAATGGATAAAGAAAATGTGGTGTGTATATGTGTATATATGTGTGTGTGTGTGTGTGTATATATATATGTATATATATATAATGGAATATTAGTCATCAAAAAAGAATGGAATCTTGACATTTGCAGTGACATGGATGGAGCTAGAGAGTATAATGCTAAATGAAATAAGTTAGTCAGAGAAAGACAAATACCATATGATTTCATTCATATGTGGAATTTAAGAAACAAAACAAAAGGAGGAAAGAGAGAGGGGGGAGGCAAACCAAGAAACAGACTCTTAAATATAGAGAGTAAATTCATGGATATCAGAGGGGAGGTAGGTGGGATGATGGGTGAAATAGATGATGGGGATTAATGAGGGCACTTGTGATGAGCACAGAGTGATGTATGGAAGTGTCAAATCACTATATTGCATGCCTGAAACTAATATTATACCATATGTGAACTGGAATTTAAATAAAAACTTGAAAGGAAGGAGGGAGGGAGGGAGGGAGGGAGGGAGGCAGGGAGGGAGGGAGGGAGGAAGGGAAAGGAAGGAAGGGAGGGAAGAAGAAAGAAGAAAAGAAAGAAGAAAGGAAGAAAGGAAGAAAAGAAAAAGAAAGAAAGAAAGAAAGAAAGAAAGAAAGAAAGAAAGAAAGAAAGAGAAAGAAAGAAAAGAAAGAAGAAGAAATAAAATGAAAGAAAGAAAGAAAGAAAGAAAGAAAGAAAGAAAGAAAGAAAGAAAGAGAAAGAAAGAAAATCTTTCCCACTCAACTGATAGATGGTAGAGAGCTAGCTTATTTCAACGAATTCATAATATATTAATCCTTAATCCTGCTCAGTTTTGTACCTTGTATACAATAAAAAGAATAAAGATCCCATTTTTACTTTCTTCCAAATGAATAGCCAATTGTATTCATACTGCCTATTACACAAAAAATTTGTTCC
Source organism: Canis lupus baileyi (assembly GCF_048164855.1). NCBI lineage: Eukaryota > Metazoa > Chordata > Mammalia > Carnivora > Canidae > Canis > Canis lupus. Next base: position 18,710,406 of record NC_132839.1, read on the forward strand.
CATAAAATTTCCATATATTAAATCCTTTGTATACTAACTTGAGTTCTCTTATTTTATTCTTCCAGTAGATATTTCTGGTACTATACCAATGCCATATTGTTTGTTAATAATAGATTAATATTTCAATATCTATTAATATAAGTTTATTCCCACCATTTATCTTTTCCCAACTTCTTTAGCTAACCTTGTTGCTCATTCTTTTATATTCAAATGGTATCATTTTGTCCAAAGTGCTTTAAATATATTGAAATTTTAGTTGGAGTTGTATTAAATATATGTACAAATCTGTTACTATTGACATTTTATATTATTAATTCTTCCCAGCCAAGAGCATGGTGTCTTTCAGAATGGGTAATGGACTTCAGTAGATTTTATAGTTTTCTTAATATAGATATGGTTTCCTTCTTTATAAGTTTATCTCTAATATTTCCTAGTTTTCCTACTTAATGTGGTAGTGAGGGCAAACAAGGCTAAATCATAAACTTAATTTTTTAGCTCTTGGAAAACTAGCATGAGCCATGACCAAATTTTTAACCAGAATTATGATAAAGACCTGAGCTAGTGCGATCTCTGCATTAACAAAGGCAAAATGATAGGGCAATCCCAATTGATCAGTTACAAACCTCAGACCAGCAAAAAGTATGAGCAAATGACAGCAAATCCATGGCCACTAACAGATACACACACACAAAAAGAGCGCAGTACTTACCCCCATGAATTTGACTGAAACATTTTACAAGGAGCAATTTTATTTTTAAAAATTATGTATAGAGATAATTATATATATATATATATATATATACACATATATATATGTTTACAAGGAGCAATTTTATTTAAAAAAATTATATATATACATATATATATGGTTAAATCATTTAAAATAAAATGCTGACTGGAGGCAAGGGCAGAAAAACTCAATCTGCAACTTTACAGATTTGCATTTCACACAAACTGTCTCTTCAGCAAACTGCCTCTGTCTTAATTAGAAATCACAAGAAACATTAGTAATGAAAGAAAATGCTGGCTTTCTACCTTGGATATCAAGTTCATAATATTTAAAAATCTCATTCTAGGGATCCCTGGGTGGCGCAGCGGTTTAGCGCCTGCCTTTGGCCCAGGGCGTGATCCTGGAGACCCAGGATCGAATCCCACGTCGGGCTCCCGGTGCATGGAGCCTGCTTCTCCCTCTGCCTATGTCTCTGCCTCTCTCTCTGTGTGACTATCATAAATAAATTTAAAAATTAAAAAATAAATAAAAAATAAAAATAAATAAAAATCTCATTCTAAAAAGTCAAAAATGCAATCATTTTCATTTGGAAGATTCTATAATCAAGGACTAACACTAATCTTTTGAAAGATGGTACAAACAGGAGGAACAGTGTGTGAATTTTACTGCCTGTTCCTTCTGGTAGTCTGTAGCTACAACCATTGTGTCCTAACCTCCAGACACATGCAAAAAAACAGATCAATTGGTTAGCTGAATAGTTTCAATCAAGATATTTTTGCATATCCTTGAATACCAACTTATCTTTTGAGATCTTATTATAGTATCCTAGTGTTGGGATGAACTTAAGAGTCCTATATCCCAGACATTTAAGCTCCACTTGATTTTATTATTGATTTTTCCAATAAACATGCCATCCAACCAAAGTTGTATTAAGGGACAGGCAGGCTGGACAGCCAAAATGCCAGGCTGTAATGGACACCAAAAATTCTTTAAATAAATTGAAAATAGTCTTTTATTTATTCTTTAAATAAATTTATATATGATTCCTTACATAACTGTCAAATTATAAGTGAAGTCTTTCATTTAGTTCCTGGTCTTACACACACATACACACACACACACATATATATTATATGTGTGTTATATATTATATTAATATATGTGTGTGTGTATTCAAAATGTTTTTTCTGTATACATCTATTCAGAAAAATATATACATTATTCATAATCCTACTACTTTTTGTGGAGAATGTATCCTTTCAATTGACAGATCTTTTAGTAGCTCTGTGGAAAAAAAAAAAAAAAAAAACTCACTCATTATGATGGCCTCTGACACACTTGAGGCAGAGGCAGTGGCAAAATTTAAAATATTTACTAACCAGTATAGCAGTGAAACCTGCTAACCAAAGCTTCTTTTTTAGAAAAAAAAATTATAAAGGGGACTAATATATCTATCTATGCCTTTATTTCTCTAGATGAAATAATCTCATGACTTTCAGAACTGACTTCATTATCTTGTCTTCAAATCCTCTCCCATGGTTTGTCATTCTCTTCCTCTCCCCAAAGACACAGCCCTCACTGGTGAAGACAATCATCCATATGTGCTCCCACCAACAGGAAATACAGCAGGACTACCACTTCTTCCCGTTTTTGGTTGGGTTTTATTTTTAAGATTTTATTTTTTTATTTTTTTATTGATGAGAGACACAGAAAGAGAGGCAGAGACATAGGCAGCGGGAGAAGCAGGGTCCCCATGGGACCCCAGGATCATGACCTGAACCAAAGGCAGATGCTCAAACACTGGGCCCCCTAGGCATCCCTCTCCTTTCTTTACAGCATAATTTTTAAATAGTCAAAAAATATACTTTTTGGCAGCTTCATCATGCTGTGCCTTATCATTTATCTTCCTATAATCTTTTCATATTACCTTGTTACGTTCAAAGTTGTGTCAAAATACTTAATTAGAAAAACAGACGCCTATTTGATGACTTGGAGAGGGAACCTGCCAAAGTCATTTGTCCTCCTTTCCAAAATACATGAATCAGAATACCCTTATGTGTAATATATTTATTCTAGCTGCTTATATTAAAATTTGCTCAAAAGAATTGTTTTTCTACTTGCCAATCTAATTAACATTTCCATGACTGTGAGAAGCATCTTTTATACCAATGTTTAATTCACACATCAGTAAGCACTCATGATAAGTGTATTTCCATATCAACTTCTAGCAGTTAGGTATGTCAGTGACAGGCATCATAAAATTAAATAGATAACTAATATTCAAAGAGACTGCAATAAAAAAAATATTGTGGTAATTACCAATGTCGAAAGTGAAGAGTTTTAATCAAATCATTTTCTTGGGTGACCATATTTTCATATAAATATGAGTTTGAGAAATCACAGAGAAGGTTGCTGCCTTCAACACTAAATGCAAATCTAATTAGTGCCTTTTTACTGCAATTAATAACTATTATACTCAGCATTCTTTAAATCTGCATAAATAAGTTCTCTTTGGGGCAGCCCCGGTGGCGCAGCAGTTAAGCGCCGCCTGCAGCCCAGGGCGTGATCCTGGAGACCTGGGATCGAGTCCCACGTCAGGCTCCCTGCATGGAGCCTGCTTCTCCCTTTGTGTCTCTGCCTCTCTCTCTCTAGCTGTGTCTCTATGAATAAATAAATAAAATCTTTAAAAAAAAAAATAAGTTCTCTTTGGCTTTTCTCTCTCCACCTTACTCTTTTTCCCCTATGTTTCTCATTAATGTTTGTTAACAAAGAAGAGTATTGATTTCTCTTGAAAAACTAGTTACCATTCCTATTGTCCTGGAGATTTCCTCAGGAGTAGGCAGGGTAGATATTTGAAGAGACTTCTAATTCCCTCTATTGCTTTTGTTGTGGCTTTTAACAGTTTCTGAAAGATGCCATCAGTTTTGTATGATAGTATCTCCTAGTGTAAGTTCATCAAAATCTTGCTTTCCATCGGTGCTCTATTCATTTGAGAATATAAATGTCCTTTTGTCCTCCTGTTAAAATTAGATTCTCAGAAACAAATAGCTTTCTTTAAAATAGTACTTCATAATTTTCTGGCCACACTTACAGATGCTGGTATTTGCAAGAGATAGTTATTATGAGCATTAAATCAACATGTACTAATTCATTGAAAAACCAAGCTGATAAAGAAGAATCATTACTTATGCCCTGATACCATAAAATAGTTTAATAAAAAGTATAATAGTAAAATAAAATAGCAATGGGCTAGAAACTAGAAGACTTGAACCATAATCCTGATGCCCACACTTATTTTACGAGCTGTGAGATCATGTACACATTATTTAAGCTCTTTAAGCCTCTTGTTATTTACAAAATGGTGGTGAGTGTGTCAACAAAACTGGATATAGCATGTGAGAGAAAACAAGAGATCAAGGGTGATTAAGCAAATTAAAGGATGATTTTGCTATTTACTGAGATAAGGAAGATGGCAGGAAAATAAGGGAAAAAATGGGTCTATTTTGATGTGTTAAATTTCAAATATCTAGAATATATCCAAACCAAGATAGCAAGTGGGCAGTTGAATATACAAGTCTAGAGTTCTGAACAGAAGATACAAATATTAATACTCAGATATTAATAATAATTACTTCCACTCACTATGAACCAAACAATGCAGCTGATGTTGTAAGTTATTTATTCCTCCAAACTGTTGAATTCATAATGAGTATTATTACCATTATTATTATTATTTTCTTTTTTTAAGATTTTATTTATTATTTTGAGAGAGAGTGTGCATAAGCAGGGGTAGGGAAACAGGGAGAAGAAGAAACAGACTCCCCACTCAGTGGAGGCTCAATCCCACCACCCCTGGATCACCATCTGAACCAAAGGCAGACGCTTACCCCACTGAGTCACCCAGGCACCCCTCCCATTATTATTATTTTCTAACACTCAACACAGAGTCTAGTTAAGTAAGCTACCAAAATTTTTGAATGAATTCTCAGCTTCCAAATGAGGAACTCAAGACTCAGAAAAGAAACTTAGCCACATCTATTAAGTAGTAGAACCAGAATTTAAAATTAAATTTGTCTTGGGTAGGACGTCTGGCTTGCGAGTCAGCAACTTTCATGTGCGATGAAAGAGTGATTTTAAGATGAGTGATGTTGAGAAGGCAAGAAGATTTCTGTTCATAAGTATGCCCAGTACCATACTGTGGGAAAGGGAGACAAGCACAAGACTGGGCCAATTCCTCATGGTTTATTTGGACAAAAGGCAGGTTAGGCCCCTGGATTTTCTTACATGGATGCAAACAAGAACAAAGACATCACCTGGGGAGAGAAGATATCAATGAAGTATTTGGAGAATTCCAAGAAGTACATCCCTAAAACAAAAGTGATCTTCACTGGCATTAAGGCAGGGGAAAGCACAGACTTGATAGCTTATCTCAAAAAAGCTACTAAGGAGCAATAGTTGGCCACTGCCTTATCTATTACAAAACAAAAATGTTTCATGACTTCTTTTATGTATACTATATTTAAATTGATTTCATACATCAGAATTCAGACCATGAATGGCTGATAGACTATTTCTTTTGGACAGTCCTGATTGAAATAATATTGGCTTCTGGTGAAGTGAGTATGACTATCTTTTGGAACTTTTATAGTAAGTCTGGTTCAGCAAGTGTTATCACTGTTTTCCCTTTCTAACCACATGATTGGAATTGATTAGTAATGTTCAGCTTTTCACAGAGATAGCAAATGCCAGCTCTAAATCAGCAGGAGATTGGTTTTATATTTAAAGTTATATATAATTGGTTATATTAATATGTTTAAATATTGAGAAAATAGTGAAGGGTCACTGTCCATAGAACAGCAAGACTTAGCTGTGTTTCAAGTCATGTTCATTACCCTATTAAACACAAGAACTGATGATAAGCTGGCACTGTCCACTTTATCTTTTTGGTCTTAAATATGCCAAATTAATTAAAATTCCTTGCATTTAATATATTGCCTTTTGCTTAATGAAAGGTATTTTTGCTTGGCTTATGTATAATACTAAATAAAGAATATTTAACACTTCTCACATTTTATATATGATCTATAAGGTCAGATGCTTTTAAAATTCAGTGTGACAAGATATAGTAGCAAATTTATTTATTCTTTACTAAGTCAGACTAAGTTATAATTCAGGATTGTCTTTTAAACAGCTATTCAAAAACACAACTTTAGAATTACCATATATGTATGATTGGTAACGATGGTACTTTTGCCAACTCCTTAGAAGGATTGAAGTAGAGGAGATATATCACCAGCACAGATTTGTAACTTACGTGATAAAGCTTAAGATAATTAAAAACAAAATCATAGACCATTAAAAAAAAATGTTTTGAATTCCAAATGACTATTCTTACCTTTACTGCAGAGGTCACATCAGCTACAATGACTATTCTTAACTTTACTGCAGAAGTCATATTCATTAATTTATTTAATCTACACAATAACCATTTCAGGTAAGAGCAGATGAGAGACTAACACTCAGAGAAGCTGAGTGGTTTGACATCATTATGCATCTGTTCATTATGCCAGGATCTCTATTACCCATAGCTAAAGATGATCATATAAGTTGACCATGCAAAACCTTCTCATGTAAAAATACTTTCATACTCTAAAATTAGAAAACCTATGCTGGGCCTTTTTGAAGACTGATTCTGCAGCTTTCATAGACACTATTGTCAATCGGACTTCAAAACATTTTATCATGCATAACATAGCAAGATAATCTATTACAATCATCATTTGTTTTCTTCTTGCTTCTTTAAAGACCCAAAAGAATGAGAGATGTTGTTCTCAACTACCTCCTAGACAGCAAACGTACCCTGGACTCCTAGAGGTTTGGAGACTCTCTTGCCACAGGGGGAAATTAACAGGGCTCTATTTGGAAATGCTTCTGCTTACAGAGGCCATAGACTCTGGTGAGGGGCCTAGGATTATTGGCCCTATATGGAAGCAAAAGGATAACTTCTCTAAGTCTTGAGAAATAAAAGGTATTTGGGATGTATGAGGGACAGAGACTCCTCTTTTTTTGTACACAGTGCCCAGATGAGGGGGAAGGTTTTGGAGTGGGCTTTGGGAGGTAAGTTAGTGGCTCTTCCCTCTACCTAGAATGTTCTTCCCCCAAATATTCACATGTCTGATTCCACACCTCATCCAAGACTCTAATCACATGTCATGAGCTTCTGAAAGCCTTCCTGATTACTCAAAAAATCGACTCTGACACCCCACCATCACCTTCTCTCTTCTTACTTTGTCTTTTATTGCTTTCCAATTCTGATCTCAACCTGATATTTTATAACATACATATTGTACCTACCTATTTATATATTTATGTAGAAGCTTATTGTTCTTCTCCACTAAAATTTATGCCCTTTGAAGGCAGAGATTTGAGTTTATTCAACATTACATAACTAATACACAGTAAAAAATATTTGTTACGTGATAAGTTTCCCAGATCCCTTGAAAGGACATAAAACATACAAATGTGGGGATCCCTGGGTGGCTCGGCAGTTTAGCACCTGCCTTTGGCCCAGGGCGTAATCCTGTAGTCCTGGGATCGAGTCCCACGTCAGGCTCCTGTATGGAGCCTGCTTCTTTCTCTGCCTATGTCTCTCTCTGCCTCTGTGTGTGTGTGTGTGTCTCTCATGAATAACTAAATAAAAATATTTTTAAAAAAACATACAAATGTAATTTTTAGAGACCCCCACAATTTAACTTTTTGGAATTTTCAAAATTTTTGTCAAGTATTTTACGTGTGTGTATAATGTATGCTAGGTGAAAATAATAAATAAAACAACCACATATCACTAGTTAGCTGAAGAATTAGAACATTTCAACATCTTCAAAGCCTTTTGTGAGCCCCTTCCTTATCCCACAGGGAATCACTGCCATGAATTTTTTACTTTTTTATCCACCTGCTTTTCTTTACAATGTTGAATGTTTGTTTGCCTTTTCCTTTTTTAAAAAAAAGATTTTATTTATTTATTTGACAGAGAGCGAGAACACAAGCAGAGGGAGTAGAAAAGAGAGAAGCAGGCTCCTGGCTGAACTAGGAACCTGATGTGGGGCTTGACGCTAGGACCCTGGGACCATGACCTGAGCCAGAGGCAGAGGCTTAACTGACTGAGCCACCCAGTTGCCCCTGTTGTTTCCCTTTAAAAATATCATTTTCTTTTTGCCTACTTTAAACTTAATCTTTTTTATTCTTTTTAATTTTTTAATTGGAGTTCAATTTGCCAACATATAGCATAACACCTAGTGCTCATCCCATCAAGTGCCTCCCTCAGTGCCCGTCACCCAATCACACCAACCCCCCCGCCCACCTCCCTTTCCATTACCCCTTGTTCATTTCCCAGAGTGAGGAGTCTCTCATGTTCTGTCTCCCTTTCTGATATTTCCCACTTATTTTTTCTCCTTTCCCCTTTATTCCCTTTCACTATTTTTATATACCCAAATGAATGAGACCATATAATGTTTGTCCTTCTCCAATTGACTTATTTCACTCAGCATAATACCCTCCAGTTCCATCCACGTTGAAGCAAATGTGGGTATTTGTCATTTCTAATGGCTGAGGAATATTCCATTGTATACATAGACCACATCTTCTTTATCCATTCATCTTTCAATGGACACCGAGGCTCCTTCCACAGTTTGGCTATTGTGGACATTGCTGCTATAACATCGGGGTGCAGGTATCCCGGCGTTTCACTGCATCTGTATCTTTGGGGTAAATCCCCAGCAGTGCAATTGCTGGGTCATAGGGCATATCTATTTTTAACTCTTTGAGGAACCTCCACACAGTTTTCCAGAGTGGCTGCACCAGTTCACATTCCCACCAACAGTGCAAGAGGGTTCCCTTTTCTCCACATCCTCTCCAACATTTGTTGTTTCCTGCCTTGTTAATTTTCCCCATTCTCACTGGTGTGAGGTGGTAAACTTCATATAAGTGAACAATATCCCATGTATTTTCAACTTATTTCTTTGGCTCAGTATATTTGAGGTGAACTCATAGCTGTGGTCCCCTCATTTTTATTCCTTCATAGTATCCCATTGTATGAAAAACACAATATAGTTATCTTTAATAATCTCATGTTTTGCTGCAGAATGTTCAAGTTGTTCCCAATTTTTTGTTAGTATAGACAACACAACTATGAAATGCTGGTATACATCTCCCACCACACATGTTCAGGAGTTGCTCTAATCTATACGTCATAGAGATGAATTTGGGGGTCATAGGGAAACTGTATATTGATAAACTCCATATGATAACATCAAAATATCTTCCGAAATGGGTGTCTATTTTTCAGCTGGTATACACAGGTATAGATTCACCAGTTTTTTAAATATTGAAATAATTCCACACGTAAGAAATAGCTGCTGCCCTGAATCTCTTAAGGGTCCCCCTATATTTTCCATGGCCCTAGGATGACTAAACTATCCCAATTTGCCTGGAGCTAAGAAAATTTCTGGGACAAAGGATGTTCAGTTTTAAACCAGAAAAGTTCCCAACAAGTCAAGACAAGTTGGTCACTCTACCTTGCAGCCTCATAGCCATCAAAGGTTTTCTCACAATTCAGAGTAATGTCTAACACAGCAAAATATGACTATTGTTCATTGTTGCATCTTACTATACTCTCAACGACAGATTCTCTGTTCCATTTCTCCCTCTCTTCACCATTACTTGTTATAGTTGTAATGCTTCATTTTTGCTATCCAGGGGCATAAAATGTGTCCTCATTATAGTATTTTCATTTTCCTCATGTGATTGATCATGTTTTCAAAGGATAATTGGCTATTTATGTGTCTTTATGAAAGTGTTTCATCATGCCAGAGAGGGGCAAATATAATCAGCTAGGTAAAATGGCTCCAGGCTGTTCAAAAACTTCATTTTCCAACAGTCTTTTAAAAACCAAAGCTTTGGAAAAATTCTCTGTCCCAGTTTTACTTAGAGAGAGTGGAGTTCCGCCCTCCAAATTGGCCATCAAAGTTTGTACCCTGAGCATCTATCACGATGGCAAAAAAAAAAAAACAAAAAACCCTGATATCCAAAAGCCCTTTCCTACTTTTTTTGGATTATGTAAGCCACCTGAGTACCCTGTACCATAGCAAAAAAGAAGAGATTGACAAACGAATTACAACTAATATTGAATATCTAGCCAAACTAAGTTGAATAATTAATACATGGATTTTATTTTACTGAGAAATATACAGCAATAGGATACTGTTGCACCTCCATTTGGAAGCCCATATTCACACACTCTATAGTAGACTCCTCTGACCACCAAACTGAACACAGTATAATCTGCTCTAAATGTGTAATTCATACAAATTAGTATATGTCCAAAACCAGGATGAAAATTAGTACAGTCTTGAAATAGAAAGCAAATCTAAAGGTAGTCAGAGACTGAAAATGAAGTACCATAGTTGGTCCTCCTGTCTTTTAAAGTGTTTTAAGTATGTCTGGGGAAAGTGGGTCAATGAAGGTAACTGAGAAAGGCATCATATAATTGCTGCACCGCATGTGTGATCTCTAAAAACAGTGACATTTCCTGGTTCAAAAAGTTTTTGCCCAAGTTCCTTGGCTGAGAGGAATAAAGCCTGATTTTAACCTTGCTAAGCAATATTTCCGTGGCTTTTACATTCTACCAAATTATATGTTCATGATCTTCTACATCAGTGTATGATAACAAATCTTTTGCTTGTTTTCATTATGTCATGCTTAAAAGAAAAAGAATTTCTTTAGCAATGTTCATAGGGCATTATTCACAATATTTTGGTATGTAGATAGGGAGAGTGGAGGCAGCAGAAGAGCTGGAGTAAGAGAATAAGTGGCTCACAAAACTACGGAGAACAAGCTTACTCTTGAGAAACACAATTTAAGAAGTTTGAGAAAACCATCCAATCCCAAAATGCCTCCTAACTCCTTGTTTCAGTGCCTGGATTTCCATCATCCAACCCTAATTATTAGGCCTTGAAATTTCTCAACAAGAACACCCTACGTGTTTCTTTTTAAAGGCAACTATTTGCAGAATATGTGACTCAAAAATAACATAGTGGATGAGAAGGAAATGGCAGCTAAAACCGCATCAACCAACACAGAAGTTCTTATAACCCCTATAAATGTTTATTTTGCCCCTACTCAATTGACTGAAGAAGCATGAAGGAATTAAAGGCAAGGCTTACCTTCTTTATAGCCCACTCTCATCAACACTACTAATGAGTCATTGCCCCCCCTCCCCAGCCCCTTTACCACTTGTCATAAGCCAAGCAATGACCTATTCTTCGCTACTGCATCTGAAGATCCCCAGTGGAGCCCAACCAGTATCTGACCATTCATTCACCAAGCCCTGAGGATGGAATATCTGGCCTGTTGGTTCTGTTTTTTTTTTTTTTAAGATTTATCTATTTATTTATTCATGAGAGAGAGAGAGAGAGAGAGAGAGAGAGAGAGAGAGAGACAGGCAGAGGGAGAAGCAGGCTCCATGCTGGGAGCCCGACACGGAACTCGATCCCGGGACTCCAGGATCGTGCCCTGGGCCAAAGGCAGGCACCAAACCATTAAGCCACCCAGGGATCCCCCTGTTGGTTCTGGTTTGTAGGAAATCTTAAACTGCTTCATTTACTAAATACAACAAATGGGGACTTTTTATTTTTAAAATATAAATAATCTATCAACAGAAATGAAATACAAAGAAACAGTTAAGAATTTAAAAACTACCTTTTTGTTAAAACCTGAATTACTATTCATGTTGAACATGTAAGGAATTTTAATGACTACTATGTAGATCATGTATTATTCTGTTGTTTTCATATGCCATATCTTTTCATTTAAAGAGCTAAATCCAAAGTCACTTGGAGCAATAAGAAAATAAAAGAAATCTCTACAAACATGTAAACCCATACTTGGAAAGGAAACCCCTTTTCTCTTTAGATGGGCTTTAGATGGGCTGATATTTGGAGGTGGGACCTTTGGGAGGTAATTAAGTTTATTTTTTTATTTTTTTTTAAGTTTTTATTTATTTATTCATGAAAGACAGAGAGAGAGAGAGAGAGAGGCAGAGACACAGGCAGAGGGGGAAGCAGGCTCCACACAGGGAGCCTGACGTGGGACTCGATCCCAGGTCTCCAGAATCACGCCCTGGGCCGAAGGCAGGTGCCAAACAGCTGAGCCACCCAGGGATTCCCGGTAATTAAGTTTAGATGAGGTCATGAGTGTTCTCATAATAGAATTAATGCTCATAGAAGAAGAGCTCCCTCTGTGTCTTCCCATGGGTACCCACCAAGCAAAGGCCATGTAAAGACATAACCAGAAGACAGCTATCTGCAAACCAGGAAGAGGACTCTGACCACACACCACATTGGCTGATGCCTTGCTCTGGACTTCCCAGCCTCCAGAACTGTGAGAGATAATGCTTGTCATTCAGCCACCCAGTCTATGATATCCTGTTATAGCAGCCCAAGCTGACTAAGACTTCATATTATACAAAGGCAGGAGAACTGTGCAGTTATTAATATATAGGGTTATACACACAGAGACACCTACACACACATAGGAAAATAACTGTCCTATCTATTTGAAGGGAAGAGATAAGTCAAGCAATTTATATTTTTTAAAATTGAAAGAATCAACATAATTACATACATAGGATGAACACTAGAGAAGAAAATAAAGGATTTGACATAAATCTAATTAGTCATATCAGCAGAGAGATGTACAGGTTGGTTTTAGTAAACACAGGGTGGTTTTTGAGCGGAAAGTAAATAAGTGCACTGAGGTACTGTACTAATCACATTTGTTCTAACATTGACCTTATAATAATTAAAAATTGATGCTTGAAACATAATACAGCTGTGCAATCATATTTAAACCTAATCATTTCATAGAGAGAGGAAAGTTGTACAAAAAGGTCAAAAACACTTTAATTTCATGACAGTAAATTTACTCTTTATTCCCAAAGTGAAAATGTCTAATTTCTAAAAGAGCAAACCAATAATTACTTATTATAAAGCTATTTTAGTCAATACTTAATTTCTCTATATTGATTAGTGTTTAGACATTTAAAATGTACCCTACAGCAAGAATATGTGTACAATACTATTCTCTCTACTGATGTTTGTAAGTATTACCGGTATTGATTTAAGACATGTCTCAAAAATGCCAAACTTAATAGAATCATATAAAACGGGGTTTGACTCTTTTAAAACTGGAATTTAATTTTTAAATGTTTGAATAATAGTGTCCTTAAAGGTCTCTGTATCATGATCGCTATTCCTGCCATTACATATTTTAATGACTAAACTGTGCATTATAAATTCCGCCCCTCTCCCGAAAGTAATAGAGAAGGAAAATATAAAAATGATCAACTCTATCACTCACAACTGGAACAAAATGTTTTCTTTTTATTTTATGTACTTCTGATTGTAAAATAAGGACTGGGATATTATCCCCCCCTTAACTTGCATTCTGTGTAAGTTAGAGCTCTTTGCAATAAAACGAAATGATGCTTCATCAGGATGTTACTGGGAGTACCAAGGCAATTTACCAACTTTCTATCATTAAGTCTGAGAACATCACTGTGAGGCAGGTATTAATATAACACTTCTCTCTTGAGGAATTCAGTGCACTTTACATAACTTTACTTTATTAACTCTTCCTTGAGCTGGGCAAAAAGGCTAAGTAAGACACCTATCCAATGTACCTCATAGCCAATGATTGCATAAAAAAAGAAAAAACTATCCGGTCATATGCTTTAAGTTCACTTTTATTTCTAATCTGAAATTATGACCAAAGAGAAGGCCAATAGGTTTTACTCCATATATTTAGCTTCTGTTAATATTAATTTTTAACAGATTTCAATTTTATAAACATGAAGTCAGAATTAAAACACCTAGAGTATTGATCCTATTAATTCTTAAGCAGTAATAAGATAGAAAAAAATCAAAGGTAATAAGCAACTTTTCCCTCTATTAAAATATGCTCGAAATGATGAAAGCAGAATATGATCCGGGGGACAGGTATCACAACATCTTTAAGTAAATTTATGCCTTTCTTAGCAAGAGTGCAATGATGTACAAATGAAGACAGCTAGAAGAGAGATACAAAGTGAAGGACATAGAAACACTAATAATATCTAATAGTGCTTCCCAAGTGTCAGCCACTACTTTAAAGAATCCACATGTATTAACTCATTTCATCCTCACAACAACTCCTTGAGGCAGGTAATATCCCCATTTGATAGATAAGGGAACTCAGGCTCAGAGAGCTGAACCTGCCCTAGATCACAAAGCTACTAAGTAGCAGAGCCGGGCTACAACCCAGAAAATATGATTCCAGAGCTCAGGTTCTTGGCTAATTTTCTAGAAAGGAAGAAAGCTGTCCACAGAGGCCTCAATCCATGATATACCTTATCATAGAGTTCCAAGTCCACAAGTTCTTTCCATTCAATTGCAACATTTCCTGCCTCACAGTCAAACTCATAATCAACAGAGAATCATTGTTCAAGTTTGTGCACTGTGCTTTCAAAATATGACAACAGTATTTAGAAGAGGGTCACAAGAAGGTAGTATAGTATTATCAGGAGTACAGTACTTTAACAGGCTGCCATTAGGCAAGTTACTTCCATCCAAGTTCCATAAAATAGAGATAATGGAACATACTTCCTGATGTTGTAGTCAGAATTAAACCAGTTAATATTAAGTGTTTAACACAGAGGTTCACAGGTAGTAAGCACTCAATAAGTGGCTGCTATTATAATAAGCTAATATAAAATTATGTGTGCCATTCTCAAAACTCTGAAATTCAGAATTAACAGTGAAGTTAAGCACATCACAATACTGGTGATAAATTGAATTTAATTGATTCTTTTATCAAATATATGTTCTCTGTATTATGCATGATCTTATTTAATCCTTAGAATAAACCTAGAATTGAAGTGTGGTTAGTTTTACTTTTAGATAGGAGAATCGGCTTAGAGACAACTTGCCCACTATTTTGCCAAAAGTAAAATCACATGATCAATCAATTAACTAGATGCTTCCCACAAAGCAGGATGAAAACCAATAAGCAGGGAGATTATTTGAAAAACTCTTCTCTCTCAAAATATAATGAAACTGAAAAAGTTCCTGGGCTAAAGGTCACCTTGTTTAGCTTTGCTATAATTAGACTAATGCTGCACCCAGAGAATAGTTAGAACAGAGATGATTAAGAGGAAAAATACTGCCCCAAAATACATCCCCCATGACCAGCATATACCAAGTGCTTCGATGCCTTCCATCAGAGCCACCAAGGAAAACAGCAGGGTCCAAGGTTGGGGTAGGAGCTTTCAAAGGGGACAGTGTTAGAGGGAGGCAGGCAAGAACTCTGCACTAAGGAGCTGGGGCCCCAGACAAAGGGAAGTAAGACTGTGATTGTGTACAGCAGACTTGCCTGGAATTAGCCTCACCTGAACCCAAACATCCTACAGAGGTCTTCTTTTGGTCTATTGATAGAAATCTTAAAAAAAAAAAGAGAGAAAGAGAAAATACATTACATTAGTCCTTCTTTGAATCCCCTGAACTTTAACCTACCACTATTCCCTAAATTAGAAATGTCTTAGTTATGCAAAACAAAAATACCTCCTGCTGAATTAAAACACTATTTCCTCTTTCTCTCTTAACGTACATAAAAAGGTTTTGTCATTTCCATAATATTTGCTGTATAAAGAAAGAATATTACTTATCATTCTCATTTAAAGAATATGATGCTGATTATAATATATATTTTATTTCTACAATGACTGAAAAAAGCTTTATGTGGAAGAATGGAAATTCACCTTTCAATGGCTAATGTACAAGCCAATATCGAAGATGTGGCAGATAAAAGTAATTGTATATAAAAAGAGTCACAAGCACAATGATACAGGGTTCTCTTATACAGGTGTGGAGAAAAGTGAAAAATAATTGAGCCTTATGTCAGAAAGAAATATAACTGAAAATGTATCCCTACTATCTCAAGAACCTCTAAGAGCTTGCATTTCATTATCAATTACCTGGCAGCAACCTAATCGTTTCTTCCATGTTTAGAATATATGGCCTCTCTTGATAATTCAAACTTTTAATCATTGTCATATAAAGTAAACCCTTTCTTATCTAACTCCAATCACTCATACGATGTGACTGAAGCATCCAGCATGATGCTGAGAACATACCAGATAACTACATAAACCCTGGCTGATGGTACGATTTCGGTTTCTTTCCCTTTTCTCTGACCTTAGTGGAGACAGGAGAAATGCTTAGACAGAAACACTGGCAAATAGTTAGATAGAAGAGGAAGTTGATGAGGGACAAATCCAGAGTAGAGCTGAGGAAAACAATGTGGAATGACTCACAGTGCCCTAGTACAGTAGGATCTATTTTAGAAGACACAGCCAGCCACCAACAAAATACGCATTGCAAAACAAAACTTGCTAAAGCATACACTCAGAAAATAAACTGCTTCACTGCTTTCCCACTCAATTCCATGTAAATAATTCCCAAATTATCAACCTCTTTCTAACCCTGACCTCTCCCAGAATTCCAATTCCACTGGGGTAGTAAGATGGAATATTCTTTCTCCATGACTCACTCTGTCCTTCTTCCATGGTTTTACTGCAAGTATGGAAGGCATCATTGGTAGGACCTAGTGAGGAGAACCATTGTGGGTTGCCATAGTGAGCCACTGACATTTTAGTAGGAGTAGTAATCAAAATTAACAAGGAAAAATGTTTACTTGCCTTGCAGATCCTTCAGTCTCTTGAATCTAACGTATAGAAGAGACCTGACAACACTTACGCTAGAAGTTAGAGAATCCTTGGGGAGAGGGTAGAAAGCTCACTGGAAACAGTGAAGTAGGTGATAATGGTTAACAGCATGTGTCTCTGGTAATGGAATGGACTTGTCTGTTATTCCCTGTAATAAAGGATCCAACAAAGGGATTAAATTTGGATCCCCTGGAAGCACCTCAAAGTTAAAATTAAACTTCCCCAAGAACCAGTTTCTGCTGACTTCCTTGTTTGTTAAGGGTACACTTGTTCTCTCAGGCTCCAAACATGAGTCATCCTGCCTCATTCCTCACCCACCCCCACTATATCTAATTAAATACCAACTCGGGTCTGTTTTTCTCTTCAGCACTTTTTTTTCTTTTTTTTTTTTTGCAACTTTCTGCTGCTTTCTTTTTCCCATTGCTTCATCTCTAATTTTGTTTTGACTTCCCACCTGGCTCCCTGACCATAGCCCCTCAACTATTTCAGACATCTGGCAGGTGGCTTCTGCTTTGAGTATGAGCTCTGCCTTGATTGGGTCATTGTTCTTATCAGAAATATTCTGGTTTCTCCCTCCTCTGCTCTACAAATACTCCAAGCTACTTCCAAATGCACCCCAAGCTGCTTCTCAGTCTTACTCCTGCCTTTCTGGGCACCAGCCACGCTGGCTAGAATCCTGCTCTCGACCACTTTCCTGCCCTGGAGCCCCACCATTTCTTTTCCCTTTAAGACAGTCTCCCCCAGCCCCAGTGCATGCACACGCGCGCACACACACACACAAACACACACACTTGTTTTGGTGTCAGTTCAGATGTCCTCCACTCTTGTAAGTCTTGCTTCACTGTCCCACAGATCCCCCATCAGAAGTTTTTCCTGCTGTTCTAGAGCTTTTGGTTGCCTTCATTTTACAGCAAAACATATTACTTCGTATCATACTTATTATTTTTACTCATGTATCTTACTTTCCGATCCTAGGCTCTCTGCCCTTCCAAGAACTATGTCTTACTATCTTATATCCCTTAGTACATGACCTGCTGCCCCTCACAGACTGAGTGGTCAGCAGCTAGTTTACGTGAACAAATGCAGGAACAAAATGGCTATCCCAGATACAGTTTTCAAACAGTGCTTTTTTTTTTCTTTTTTTTTTCTTTTTTTTTCTTTTCAAGCTTTAAAGTGACACAGAAATACCTGTGATGCTTACTCAGATATTCTGATTCAAAAGATCTGATCTGAGAACCAAGAATGAATATCTTAAATGCCTTAAAAACTAAAATTCCATTAATTCCCATGGAAAAAAAAGTGCTGCCTAGGCAATTCATAGTCTGAGATATTGAGGTAGATCTCACACTATCATTTAAAAAAAGCTTTTAAAAAACTGCACACCTCAAATTAGCAAAACAATTGATGCTCAATAATAATAAACATAGAAATCATTTGGAGCTATTTTTCTATATTAAGGATCACTTATTAGGTAAAATAAATCAAGCAGGATAGTATTTCAGTTGATAGCTCCTGCTGAAAATAATTTCCATTCCAAGCAAAAAATTTTTCTCAAATATTTCCCATAATGCACTATCTACAGGTACACAAAACTAACAACTCTTTCCTTATACAAATGGTTTTGGTTTGCTACAGAAATTTTGTTTTCCAAAAGTTCAAAAAAGTGATTTTAAGATTGTACAATGGTAGAGAGTAGAAAGGGGAAAAAAATATTTTCCCTCTCTCTATAATAGAATGGAACCATTACTTTGTCTATCCATAGTCAGTCCTCATCTTGCTTTTCTGCAGCCATTTCCCATGTGTCAAGCTTACTTGCACCTTGGAACCCCACCACAGGGTCTGTGTTCTTTAGCCTAGTTTGAGCTCTTAGGGAACTCACGGGTTCTTAAGGAAGACAGTGTTCATCAAGGAAAGTAAGTAAACATAGAGAAAAATGGGATTTTTCCTTAAAAAGTCTATGAATTCAGAGAAAACTATCTTTGCTATAGAATTTAGAGATGGACAATATAAATTATATCTAAGCATAAATTCTAACAATTTACATTTTATTACAGTAATTTTTTACAACTAATATAAAAAAGAAAATTTTACCTTTAAAGCATTAACTTTAGTTCTAAAAATATAGCTAAGAGGTGCCCGGATGGCTGTTGGTTAAGGGTCTGCCTGAAGCACAGGTCATGATCTTGCGGTCCTGGGACTGAGCTCCCGGTCAGGCTCCCTGCTCAAAGAGGAGTCTGCTTCTCCCTCCCTCTCTCTGCTTCTCCCCCCACTCATGCTCTCTCTCAAATAAATAAAATCTTTTTAAAATGTGTGTGTATAAATATATATATATATGTGTGTGTGTCCAAAAGGCTGATTAAATATACTATAATTAATTAGAATAGTATATAATCACTAACATGCTGTAAAAATCTTCTCAATAAAATAATATTAAAAAATTTAAGAACCAATTATAAAAGACTATATAAAAATATAACATTTTACAAGACACATCCAATCATAGAAAATAAACATAGAAAGACATTCACCAAAATGTCAATCATGGCTCTTTCTGGCTTTGGGGTTTTTTTTTTTTATGTTGTTCTTAACCCTTTATCTATTTTATAAATTATAATAAATGTCATATTTTTGTAACCAGCGCAAAAAGAAGGAAAAGTCTGGATTGTAGTGATTGCTGGGTCACCTTGAGCAAATTGCTTAAGCTCACTCAGCCAGTTACTACTTCATCTAAAAAAGTGGGCCGATAATTATACCAACTTTACAGAGTTTGGTAATAATTAAAATAAATAATATAATACATGTAAAATATTTAGTACTGGTATATGGAAAAAATAGGAGTTTGAAAAGACCAGCTAAAGGTGTTGCATAGGAACTTCAAGTTTCACCTCTTTTTTTATTCTTAATCAGTTTAATCATCAAGCTAGTCTACCCTTGAGTTCAAACTCTCATAAATCAAATAATTGTTTCACTAACGTGTGGGGGTTTGTTGATACAAAGAACATAACTATGGCTGTGGCCCAAGTTGATATTTTCCACTAGCTGCATTGCACATTGGTGGTTTCAATAAATGATCATAATAGCCAACAGGGGAAAGAAAAGAATTATCTTTTGAATCCATGCTCTTCGGGAATTCTACGAAGGAAACACATAATTGCTAGAATTTGGCTGGTGTATTGAACCTGGTGCATGAAGAAAAGTCATGGGACTCCTAATGATAGAAAATGGTCCAGACCTCAGGTTTGTATGTCACCAAATAAAAATAAATCCTTTAAGCAAAGTACTCTAATAAAACCATGTTTTACTTCTGGGTACATTTTAGTCATTTTAACTGGAAAAAATATATTGTTATTCTGTATAATTATTATACTTTCATTTTTCTTGGATGTATGTATCACTGTTAATCAGTTAATAATCTGACTGAAAACATTCACAAGTTCAGGGATATACTCCTTCCTTCCTTCCTTTATTCATGCACCCAACAAATATTTATTGGTTAGTCTGTGCCACTCACAATGCAAACACTAAGGACACAAGGAAGATCTCTTCTGATGGAGCACAGAGAGAAAAGACTATTCAAATAATTCCATGAAAAAATACATAATAAAAATGTAATTGATGCTACAAAGGAGAGATAGTACAGTACCAGGTGAAGAGTACAGAATGTGGAATTAGAAGCATCAAGCTATTAAGATGCTGAGAGTTCGCTATCATGTAAAGAGGCTTCTCTCATACCCCTCCCATCCATCCCTACCTCTCATTCTCACTGTGTGTGCTGCGTCCTGAATGCCCATGATGGACTATCTGCATCAACGCTTTAGCTTTGTAAATTGAAAATGTTAAGCTAGGGCTGTCATAGCTATAAAATACCACGGATTGGGTACCTTAAAACAACAGAATTTTTTTTTCACAGTTCC
Source organism: Canis lupus baileyi (assembly GCF_048164855.1). Taxonomy (NCBI): domain Eukaryota; kingdom Metazoa; phylum Chordata; class Mammalia; order Carnivora; family Canidae; genus Canis; species Canis lupus. The sequence continues at coordinate 18,730,864 of NC_132839.1, forward strand.
TGAATACTGCAAGTCCAAGATCAAAAGCAGGACTGGTTTCCTCTGAAGCCACTCTCTTTGGCTTGCAGAAGGCAATCTCTTGCTGCCTCTTCACATGTTTTTCTCTCTGTGCCTGCCACATCTCATGTCTCTGCCTCTTTTTATGAGGACACTGGTCAGGTTAGATTAGGGCCACCCCCTCAACAGCCTCATTTTGATTGCCTTTTTAGAAACCTTGTTTTTAGATATCATTATATTCTGAGGTACTAGGAGTTGGGATTTCAAAATATGAATTTTGCAAGGCCATGAATCAGCCCATAACAGAGGATTAGGGGACAGAGGTGCCACGTATGGTAGTGCCAGTTACACACTGCACAACTCCAGAATGTGTCATCCACGTCACAATTATAATTTTTTCTAATTTTTTATGGAAATTTTTCTTGCAGAAAGCTTTTTAATTGAACACTTCCTGAAGAAGGAGTTACCCTTTTCTAGCTTTCACAAAGACCTCCTGGGAGAGCCATGTTGCTCCATAGTAAGAAACCCTTCCTGGCCCCTGTTTACCCCATCCTCCACACCTTCCTTAAAGAGCGATTTATTTTGAATGACTAATATAGTTCCATGAAGGTCATATGCCTACAATCCCATAATAGAGGCAATGTTGGGTAGGATTAAACAGGCAACTTCCAGAATAAAATGACCTAGGCCTCAACTCCAGTCCTACCACTGTGTTACCCTAGGCCTCATTCAACACCTGTAGACTTAAGATTCCTCTCATGCATACGGGGCACCTGGGTGGCTCAGCGGTTGAGTGTCTGCCTTTGACTCACGGCATGATCCTGGGGTCCTGGGATCAAGTCCTGCATTGGGCTCCTCACAGGGAGCCTGCCTCTCCCTCTACTTATGTCTCTGCTTCTCAGTGTGTCTCTCATGAATAAACAAATATTTAAATTAATTATCTTTTGTTTAATAAACAAAAGAGTCCTCATGCATAAAATGAAAGTGGTAAATGTACCTACTTTTTAGGGTTAGTGTAAGAATCCAATAAGATTACACCTATTTGGAGTATAGGTATAAGTAAACCATTGTATAAGTAAACATTCAATAAAAGCCGATAATGATTTGAATGTAGTTTCAAGAGGGCTGCAACTACACTCCAGTATATACCAAATATTTGGTAGAACTCCTGACATGGAGAAAATATTCCAGACTTGTTAAATGAATGAGTTTCCTAAAGGAATCAAGACCAGACTGCAGAATTCCTATCTACAATGGACAATGGGCCTCTCATCTCATGAGTGCATACACATCCTCTAAACTGCCTAGTATGGGGTCTTATGTCCAGTGGGTCCCAAAATGTCTACTAAGTTGCCATAAGGTTAAATAAACATAAAATATATTAATATGATTTTTACCGTTGCTCTTTTTCTGGGTGAATTTTCTTTATGTGACAAAAAAGCTCCTCGATGTATGAGAAGTGCTACATGATTACAAATGCTTGTTGCTGGAGTCCTGGAGATGGACAGTGGTGATGGTTGCACAACAATGTGACTCTAGTGAATGCTACTAAATGGTACCCTTCAAAACCAGTCAGAATGGTAACTTTTATGTTATGTATATTTTACCACAACTTTTTTTAATGTCCACTAGTGATTGTATGGTGAGAAAAAAGGGAAATTTTGCTACTGAACTACAAAGTTGTTTTGAGAATCAAGTAAGATACCACAGTGCCTGGCACATGGCAGAAGCTTGATAAAAATTAGTTCCCTTTTGCATTAGTTCTAGGTCACAACTGCCCTTGATGGTGGTGACAGTCACTCAGAATGTTCACCGTAGTTCCTATTGCCAAATAAAGTTTCCTCTGAGAGGAAAAAAAAAATCTCCAACCCTTGTAATGTTTCATGTCCTGATACTGTAGATGGTGACAACAACCCCTCTGGAAGAAACCTTGCAGCTTGGTCTCTGTTATGGTCAATTTTAGTATCATATATTATCAAGTGTCATAGGAAATGCTTGATACTATTAAAAGAAGTCATGACATCTGTCCATTTTGGATAGGCATCTGTAATATTTGTTTCAAAGTAACATAGATTTTTTTGGCACCTAGGTGACTCAGTCAGTTAGGCATCTACCTTCTGCTCAGGTCGTGATCTCAGGGTCCTGGAATCCAGTCCCACATGAGGCTCCCTGCTCAGCAGGGGGTCTGCTTCTGCCTCTCTCTACCTCTCACCCCGCTCATGTTCTCTCTCTCTCACTCTCTCTCTCTCTCTCATTCGCTCACTCTCAAATAAATAAAATCTTTTAAACAAAAAAGATTTCAAAGTAACATAGATTTTTTTTTCCATTACAGCTCTAGTGAATTTATGTGCCTCTCTATAAAGTAATTCTATAGGAGTTGAGGGATTAGAAAATAGAGTCATTAACTCTTTCTTCAGAGAAAAACCACAGGAACCTACAAAGAAGGAATAAAAGATATAAATAAGAATTTCATATTTAATATACAGTCAATAGTTTATTTTTAAAAATATATTCCTATTTGCCTCCTAATTATTCTCCTTGAATTTGACTATTTTTTTAAATCAACATATTCTTGATTGCCTGAGTTTAAATAAATCATGGCCTGATCCTGAGAACTTGGCAAGAACATCAATGACTTTACATCTGGTATCACACACCAGCTGCATGTTGAGGGAATGAAAAGCTTTTCTATTTCTTTACCTTGCTTCATTAGTGAATATGTGGTGATGCATGCATTACCGCGTGTGTGCAGGCTCAGCTCCCCATATGGAGAGGCATCCAGCAATGTCACAAAACTCATGCATCATTTGCTATGATGCTGAATTTTCGAAAATAATAAGATGATATTTTTACTGAAATCCTTTTATCTGTGATTGGACATATGTTTTTTGTTGATAGGGCTATATACTTAATGTATATTGATAGAACCTGTTGCAAAAGTCTCTAATGGAGAAATAACTTTAACTGTCACAGCTGAACATATGTACAGTATGGTACCCATCTTCAAATCATCATACAGTAAAAAACAATAATTTCCTTGCCAAATCTATGTCCGACACATTTTCTACTTAGTTCTTGACAACTATACTTCTTACTGAAAAAATATCTGCACTGCAAGCTTTGTGGCTATTTAATTAAAGAAATCTTTATGTGTCCTCATTCTCATCACAGTTACTTGCCTTATGTTTGCATACTGTAAGTTTAACAAACACCTCTTCTTATTAGTTATCTATTGCTGGGCAACAGCCCAAAATTTAATGACTTAAAATAACAATAATAGTTTATTGTCTTGAGCTTTCTTTGGGTCAGGAAGTTAAGAGTGGCTTAGCTAAGCAGTTACGGCTCAGAATTTCTTGTGAGGTTACACTTTAGGTGCCAGAGCTGCATTTGTCTTAAGTTTTGACTGGCTGAAGGAGCCACTTCCAAGATAGCTCGCTTTGGTGATTGGCAAGTTGTCACTGACTCTTGTGGCAAGAGGTTACCATTCCTTTTAATCTGGAATTCTCTAGAAAGCTCCTTAAGTGTCCTTATGGCATGACAAATTCAGCTGTCACCAGAGAAGGTGATCTAAGAGAACAAGGTAGAAGAGGCACTGCCCTTCATAATCTAGTCTTGAGAGTCATACGCCAGCACTTCCACCATAGTCTATTGGTCATACTACCACACCGGGCACAATATAAAAGGGGAGTACATAAGGGCATGAATATCAAAGGTAAAAATCTTTGAGGGCCATCATTAAAGCTGGCTACCACATTCCTAAATAATTTTTCTTCAAATTTGTAAGTTTTCATTGTACACACACTCCTATTTGGTTGAAACCTGATTTTGCACATGTTCACTATTCTGTCTTGGCAGAACACTAAAATATCTGCACAAAAGTAAAAATAGAGGTTCTCAACCATAGTAATTTAATCAATCTAAAAATTATAAGTCCATCCATAGTTAAATAAAGGAAAACATTTTTCTGATCTAACAGCAAAGCTATTTGTAATCCACTGAAAGTATTTACATAATAATAAAACAAAAATCACCTTAAGTCATTGGTTAAAATTATATAGATCAGGAAACTAATTATTTGAAGGAACTTTGCTGCTCTATTTTATTCAATATTCTGAGGTAATATCAATCATTAATCTCAAACTAAATTATTTTCTTAGTAAAATAAAACTTTTGCATATGTCTGATCTTCTGAAAGCTTTTAATTAATGATATCTTAAAAGAAGAGAATTATTTTTAGGGTTTTTTTAAGATTTTATTTATTCATGAGAGACACAGAGAGAGATACAGAGACATAGGCAAAGGAAAAAGCAGGCTCCATGTAGGGAGCTCGATGTGGGACTCAATCCCAGGTCCCGGGATCATGCCCTGAACCAAAGGCAGATGTTCAATCAGGTGTACCTTATGGGTTTTTAAAACAATGAAAAGGAAATATTCATGCAGAACATATTTGGTACCCACCTTAATGATTCAACAAATATGTCTGAGCACCTTTTGCTTTGAGATATTCTGGGGATATATAGAAATCTAAGCCAAGCCATTGCTTTCAAGGAGTTATGCCTTGTTAGGCTGACAAGACAGGTTAACTCATACTTTAATGCTAAACATTGTGCAGAAAGTATCGTAAGAGACGGAGAAAGTGCACTATGAGTTAGAAGAGGGAGAGATCAATTCTAATTGGCAAACCCAGCAAAGCATATGGAATATTGGCATTTGAGGCAACTGTTGAAGGATGAATAGGTTTTAACAGTAGGAGATAGTTGAGTGGCTACTACAATGAAAGGATCAGCAAAATCAAAGTGTAAATGGAGGAAATCATGAAGTCACTAATACACACCACACTCTCCTCATTGTAGGCACATTCTCCAAATATTCCCCTATTCCATATTCCCACATTCTCCTTATTTCAAGGTGAGAGTCAAAGTAGATTCTGATGCTCCAATGACTATGTCTACTCCTCTTCCATCCTTTATCCAGTGCAACATTGACATGACCTTCTACTGGTTCTTGGTTCATAATTTCTGTGTCTGGTTTTCCTGACATTCCATCAGTACTATAATTTACACACTATAAGTAATTTTTTGCTGTAATTAACTAGTGAGGTTTTCTGTATAAGTTTTAAAATTTTATATTCTGAAAATAAAAAAAGCTATGGTGTCAGACTGTATTTTCCAACATGATCACAAAAACAGCCTGAGCTGTGGTCTCAGCTCTAGCTACCATCTGACTGCCACCAAAAGACAGATCTCTAGTGAGAGCTGGTTAGTTGAGCCTAGTCCACCTCAGAACCACTAGAGGTAATAATGAATGGACTGTTGTTGTTTTAAGCCATTATGCCTTTGAGTGGTCTGTTTCAGAACAGTAAATACTGAGGAGAGATTCTGATACCCAGAAGTGGGGCATGACAATAACAAAATCCTAGGACATGTAGCATTACCTATAGGGCCAGGCTGTGAGCAGAAAGTAGGATGACATTAAGGAGACTTAGTGGAAACCAAAAGAGCTTCCATGAAAGCATTATGGAAGCCTAGAGGGCTTCAAGGGGGCTGTCATAGAAGGCTCAGGCAAAGTACGGGAAATATCATTGGAAGCAGTTAGGAAAAGGCACCCTTATTTTGTAGAGGGGCAAAGTATGGCAGGACTGTTGCCTGTGGTCATGTGGAAAATAGGAAATGTACCTAATGAACTCCAAGATCTAGCTAATGGAGCTTTCCAAGCAGACTACTGAAATTGCCACCTGTCTGCGTCTCACTGCCCATGATAAAATGAAAAAACTGGAGATAAGCTAATGAATGAACTGTTAACAGAGGAGCCAAGATTTGCTGGGCTTCAAAATAAAACTATTTCATATTCTCAGCCTCCCTAGACAGCAAATGATTCTAAAATAAAAACTACTTTCTGGGAAGAGATCAAATCTACTATACTATCAGGAAAACAGGGTCCAAAAATGAAACTAAGGACATGATAGTAAATTCTTTCTTAAGATTTTAGAAAGATCTTAGGTGATACCTCGCAGAACCTTCCAATCAGACCAAACGCTTTTCAAGAATTGTGGGAGTGTTCTCTGTACATCTTCTCTGCAAATATTGGGCCTTTAAGAATCTTAAAGGATATCGTCCCATAGCAGTGTCATACTGAGCCCAAGGTAGAGAGGGCTTAGCTTGAAGAAATAGTATTATAAAGTGATACATTTAAATGCACAAAACAAATAATGTTCTTAAGAGAATTATTCTGGTGGAACCATAGCGAAGCTGGCCTAGAAAGAACAAACACTAAATATTAAATAAAAAGGACTTTGAACCTGTACTTTTTGCAAGCAAGAAGCAGGCTGAGAAAGCTATTCCATTACAAACTCAGGATTTCTTATTAGGAAAAATAAAAGGATGACTTTGAGGGCAGAACCAAAGGCCCAAAAGGTAGGACCAATAGTCATGACAAATACCTACCAGGCAAGTGGACTGAGCCCTAATCCAAGCTCTTGGAAACATGCTAAGAATCAGTGACTGCTTTACATCTCTTGTTTTACCCTTGAGAAACTATCTCACAGTTGTATGTTGGGGTGTGGGAAGAAGATAGGTCTCTTTAGTTCATAGGAGTTCAAACTGAGGGAAATGGGATACAAGAAGGTATATCCCAACAACCATGGGATAAAAGCCTTATCTGCCCATGGGCCTGATTTTGATGACAAGATCCTGGACTTTGAGCAAATGCCATAATGGAATGAGACGCAATGGAAGAGGAAGGGATAAGTGTATTGTGCATATGGGAGAGAGATAAATTGTTATGGCAAAAGGGTAGACTGTGACTCATAGTACTTTCTAACATGACCACAAAACCTCCCATACCAGACGCTCTTCTTACACTGTGACCCTGAGAGATCATTCCTCCCGATCTTCCTTGAATCTGCACAGGCCTATGGCTGTGGCAGAAATGATGTGACTTCAAAAGATAAGCTATAAGAGGTAACACAGTTTGTATCAGAGCCCCTTAGGATGTTTCCTCTTGGAATCAGTCACCATGTCCTGAGGAAGAAGGAAGACTTCACTGAGAACCACTTGAAGGTGTTCTAGCCAACAGCCCCAGCTGAGGTCACAGCTAAGAGGCAGTATCAGCTTACAGACAAGGGAGCAAGTGATCCTGTGAATAATCCAGCCCCAGCCACTAAGAGACTGTATCAATGAATATTGATCCTAAGTACAAACTACCTAGCCAAATCCAATTAACCCCAGAATCATAAGAAAAAAATATAAAATAAATCCTGTTGTTTTAGACCACTAAGTTTTAAAACAATTCATTATGTAGTAATAAATCATTAGAACAGTAACTATTAAAGAAATTATTTACTTTAATTCTTATCAATGCCAAAAGGATTAACAATATTAGAAACTAGGTTTTGTTTCTACAAGTATTTTTTAAAGTAATGTCTTTCTCTTATACAAAGGTGATGTCTTTCTTTTATATAAAAGTATAAGAAATCTCTTGTAGTCAATGTATGTTGCTCTTTGACTGCACACCCTATCCTCCAGGTTCAGGTTGATCCATGAGTGGTTCCCATTATTCAGAGAGTGCCATGTGGCTCATAATATTAAGATAGTCTATGTATAGAATGAACGAGGTAGGTATAAGCCAAATTGCTGTAACAAAGAATCTCCAAAATATAACTAAGGAAGCAAAGAAGATTATTCACTCTCATTTAACAGTCCAGAAGTGAGCATTTCAAGGCCAGTAAAGGGGCCCTGCTTAAGTTTATCCAGGGATGCAGTCTTTTCATGCCGTACCACTTCCAGAAACCTCCTAACATTATTTATCTTCATCTGCAAAGTCAACAACACTCTCTAGCACCATATTTACATTGTCATTTGCAGGAAGGGGGAGACAGAGCAGACGGTGACAAAAAACTTCTTTATTAAAGAAGATTCCAGAATCTCCACCCTCATTATTTCTGCTGTCCTCCCATTGACCAGAACATAGAGCTATCCCTAGCTTCAGGGAAGGCTGGGAAATGCAAACCATGCCTGAGCAGATATATACTTAGTTTCGGTACAAAGATTCTTAAAAAGCCCTGTGACCCCTGTTTCTCGGTATTCACACCTTCACATAATCTCTCGACTGTGGATGGGACCTGTGACTTGCTTCTAACCAGTAGAATGTGATAAAGGTAATGGGATGCACATGATTACATTACTTAAGACTGTAGGGTCCCACTTTGATAGGAAACAAGAGAGTGAGGGCAGTACCCGTCGAACGTCCAGCATAGAAGTAAACGCTACCACAGACCACAAAATCCAATAGGTTAGAAGACAGAGAGTGGTTCCACCCTTCAACAAGAGAGCAACAACACTAGTACCAGAGGGCAAACTTAAGGCATTCAATGAGAGGAACAATCACAGGGTACCAACTACTCAGTCAGCCTGGTTAGCCCAAGTCATAGAGGCCAAATTACAATTAGCAGGTGAGCATGCAATTGCTTAAAAAAAAAAAAATTATAGTATGAATCAAGTGCTAAACAATGCCACAGTAACTTAACATGATATGACCATTGCACAGTAGGAACAGACAAATCCACAAATCTGACTCCTCAGAACAATGACTGGATGAACGATGTTAACATTTTTTCCAGGGGCTTCTGTTTGTGGAATAAGCTGACCAAACTCTTTTGATTGACACATTCTTTTCTGTATATTCTTGCAATCTAAATGTGCCAAGTAAGGCCACAATGCAGTTATACAGATTGTATGGATTATACAGCGTAGAATGACTACACATAACCTGACAACATTGACTTTCATGTTGATTTCATGTATTTTTTTATATTTATTATGAAATTTATCTGACCAAATGGAAGTCATGTGTTTTTAAGGAAAGGATACCTTTCACATTAATTAACATAGAACTCCATAGACAGTTTGACCAGTTGATTGAGGAGAATATTTTCTAAAACGCATTTAAAATTTACTAAATAGACATACTCTATTTGGCAATAACAGGTATACTTATAACATTAAGAGAAGGGAGTAAAGAAATGCTTTCTGGGAGGTGCCCCACTTGGAAATTATCTTGCTTTCTAACTCTCAATCATATACTTTTTCACCAACCCTCAGCCTCATCTTAGGATCCCACTCTGGTCCAGTCTCAAATCCCCTCCTGAAGATTTGCCACCTATCCTCAAATATGAGAAGTCTCATAACATTGTCCTTTCCTATGCCTTATGAACTTTGATGCTACCAGTTTCAGCCTGATTTTAATGCTCATTTTTCTCTGCTCCAGTTTCTGCCTTCCCTGAAAAGAAGAGTGGTGGACTTTGATCCCAGGAGCACAAGGAAGAAAGTGGGTGCCACTATTCCATATCAATCTTTCTACAAAAAATAGCTGCAAAACATTTCCTCCTGAATTATCTAAAGGCAAACACAGCACCTCCAATGCCAAGTGTACTAGTTCCCTAGGATTTCCATGACAAATTACCATAAACTTGGATGGCTTAAAACAACAGAAATTTATTGTCTCACATTTCTGGGGGCTAAAAGAAATTAAGGTGTCAGCACGACCATGCTCCCTCTGAAAGTTCTAGGGAAGGATCCTCCCTTGCCTCTTCCCCAAATCACTCCAATTTGTTTTGTTTTGTTTTGTTTTTTTTAAGATTTTATTTAATCATGAGAGACACAGAGAGAGAGAGAGGCAGAGACATAGGTAGAGAGAGAGGCAGGCTCCACCTAGGGAGCCTGATGTGCGACTCAACCCTGGGACTCCAGGACCACGCCCTGGGCCAAAGGCAGGCACTATACTGCTGAGCCACCCAGGGATCCCGATCACTCTAATTTCTGCCTCCATAATCACATAACATTTTTCTGTATCTGTACTTTGGTCACTTGATTAGGGCCGACTGTGAGTAGACTTCCCCATAGGTGTTTATTCAGAGGATCAATAGTGCTATAGATCAGAGAGTGCACAGTGGCCAGCAAATAGTAAGTACTCAATAAATAATAGCTGAAGCAATGATAGTAGGTTCATCTGAGATCTCATCCAAATCTGAGATTCTGTAATTTTACAAGGTGTCTATTTATAAAACAGTGATTTAGTAGTCCTAACATTTTAGGACCTAGTATTTTTATTAATAACATTATTACTACCAACAAATTGAAAAACTAGGTTTTATACTAAGTGCCTTATTGTTGTCTCAAATAAATACCTCTATGAGGTAACTACTGTCATTCCCAATTTACAAGTGAGGAAACAAAGACTCCACCAGTTTACTTGATATATGCGAGGTCACATAGCTAATAAAATACAAAACCAAGACTCCATTCAAATTTGTTTGGCTCTACAGTTATATTTACCACTCATTACATTATTTCAAAGAACAAAATTGCTGATGACCCTTCAGAGACATAATACCATATGGATAATAATTTTCAAGTAAGGCAGAAACACAGGTGTCCTCAGAGATAGATATTTACATTTTTCACTGAAATCAAAGAGGTAGGGATCCCTGGGTGCCTCAGCGGTTTGGCTCCCACCTTCAGCCCAGGGCATGACCCCGGGGTCCCGGGATCGAGTCCCATATCGGGCTCCCTGCATGGAGCCTGCTCCTCCCTCTGCCTGTGTCTCTGCCTCTGTGTGTGTGTGTGTCTCTCATGAATAAATGAATAAAATCCTTTTAAAAAAAATCAAAGAGGTATTATTGCTTTTCCTTGATGAGGTCTCATAAAAGAAAGACACCATATGACTAGATCAGAAGGGTATCTGACCTTTGCCAAACTCCATCCTTGGGAATAAAACTCAAGAAAGAACCCCACTGAGGCTTCCAGCTACCACTTTAAAGAGAGTTTGGAACTATGGACTAGAGATACCTGCAAGAGAATATAAATAACAGTAAAAGGGAATATAAGGGAAGGGAGAAGAAAAAGAGTCCTAACTCGGGGAAACAAACTAGGGGTGGTGGAAGGGGAGGAGGGCGGGGGGTGGGGGTGAATGGGTGACGGGCACTGAGGGGGGCACTTGACGGGATGAGCACTGGGTGTTATTCTGTATGTTGGTAAATTGAACACCAATAAAAAATAAATTTATTAAAAAAAAAAAGAGATACCTGCAAGAATTTGTAAACTTTGGAAGTTACTCTAGTGCACTTATCTCATTAAACTCTTTTTTTTTTCCAAAATGATTACTTGAAAACTCATAAAAATATCAGAAAGGGGGATCCCTGGGTGGCGCAGTGGTTTGGCCCAGGGTGCGATCCGGGAGACCGGGTATCGAATCCCACATCGGGCTCCTGGTGCATGGAGCCTACTTCTCCCTCTGCCTATGTCTCTGCCTCTCTCTCTCTGTGTGTGTGACTATCATAAATAAATAAATCTTTAAAAAAAAATATCAGAAAGGGAGACAGAACATGAGAGACTCCTAACTCTGGGAAATGAACTAGGGGTGGTAGAAAGGGAAGTGGGCAGGGGGTGGGGGTGACTGGGAGACGGGCACTGAGGGGGACACTTGATGGGATGAGCACTGGGTGTTATTCTTTATGTTGGCAAATTGAACACCAATAAAAAATAAATTTATTTAAAAAAAAGAGAGAGAGAAAAGGACCTGGGTGCTATGTTCAAGCATAATAAAGGAAAGAGAACTACTATTTTTTTTTTAACCAACCACACCACATAGAAAAAAAGACCTTTCATAACACAGTTGGCAGTGCAAAGGTCTAAAAGACAGAAACCTAAGTTAAGTGGCCAAGCTTTGTAGCAAAATAGAAAGAATTTTGGTGACCTGGAGCTGGTTGGAGCCTGGCTCAACAAACAGTAAAACATTTTCCAGTCTCCCCTGGGATACAGAGATGCCTGACCAAAGGACCGTTCTCAAAATGTCGTTCCCAGGCCAAAACATCATCACCTGGAAATTCATTTAATATGCAAACAATGCAGCCCCATTCCTGACCTACTGAATCAAAAACTCCGGGGATGAGTCCCAGCCATCTGTATTTTAACAAGCCTCCAGATGATTCTAATATACACTAAGTTTGCAAACCATTGCACTGGGGAGGAAGATTTGGCTCATTATAGAATTTCACCTCAGGAGATTCTGTTCTCCTGATGCAAGGTAAAAACAAAAACAAGTTGATTAGAAAGGAGCTGTGCAGTGAAAGCCAAAGAAAATGATTCATTTCTTCAATATTCACCAACAGAATTATCACCAAAGTAGCAAAGCAAATAATCCATTGAATGATCATGAGTCATCACTCTCCATAGTATCTATCCTCTATGTATATTGCTGCACAATCCACATTTGTTTGCTGACAGTTTTACTTGTTAACCAAAATCAAGAATACTTACTATAAATGATATAAAAATAGGATTTAAAATTAGTGAAACTTACCATATCAGTTAGCAATGAATTTGGCTGAAAACAACATATGCCTAAGATAAACACATATTATTCATTCCAGTCAGGCACTTTAAAAAAAATGAAAATTAAAAAAAAAAAAAACCAGACCGTGGTTATCAGTGAATTATCAGTCACTGATGTCCTAAAATGAAAGGTTTATTACTCATATATACTCATGAACTTGTTTAAAATGTGACAAATCCTACTGCTCAATATACTGGGAAACATTTGTATGTTCTAATGAGTTGAAAGAATGAAGAAAAAACAGTATACAAGACCATACTCAAACCCACATGAAACCATGATGTTTTGCTTCCCAGATTTCAATGTGAATTTTTTAATTTATATTTCTCATAACAACCAATGTCCTTATCATTATATCATATAGAACCCATTTTCAAACTTCTTCAGAGATTGAGTACATTAAAAAAGGAAGAAATATTTTAAAACAAACCTTTTTATTGAAGAAAAAGAAATATAAGGCCTCTTACCATTAGAAGATAAATCCCATGAGGTTGTATAAAGGTAGCTAAGCCATAGATAAGAGCAGGCTCCCAGCTGCAAAACATAACACAAATGTCATTGATGCTGGATTGATGCCAAAACTCCTCAGTGAGAGAAACTGAGAAGAGGAGTCACATAGGTTTACACAGTGAGGGAAGGGGAAGCAGTCCTGGAATTTTATCTGCCATAACTATAGTGGGTGATAGCAAATATTCCTCATCTTCAAGTGCTTAAAATTTTTCTTTATTAAAACAACGATAACCCAGAGAAGATACTGATGTTGACAGGAAGGTGCGGGATGACACTAGAGCAGCAAATAATTTCAATCTAGTTCATACAGTTCTCTTTCCAACCTTGCTGTATTCAGAGACACCTAATTACATCACCATATGTTTTGAAAAGAAAAATTTTTTCACTGCATCTAAAACAAACATATGGTGAAATATTTTTTCAATGTTATCTTTTAAATAAAGTGAAGAATTGACATAGTATATAATACTTATAATATGTAAGAAGTTTGAAGACCTTTGAGATCCAACATCAGAATAGATGGATTAATAATTTTCTTGACATATTTTTGCATGTTTGATTAATTAATTGGTGTCTTGAGACTATGTCATTTTATATCAAGATTTGAATGTACATGGGTTAATTTGGTAATGGATATCATTTTAATTGGATTCAAAATTGGGGTATATGTCTCTGAGGATCCTAACTGGTCAGGGTAGTCAAAACTATTAATTAATGCACTTCAGAATATTAACTTATTTTCTGAATGCCTTATGGTCCTCCTGAGTTCATCAAGTTTTCCTCTCAGCACGAACTCATGCCCATACATTTGGGTGTTATAGATTTGTCAAATTTGAAATTACAAAATAAAAGGAAAAAATTTTTATCATAGGCCTTCTGTTACTGATTTTTAAATTAGTTTACTAAAAATGCACTTGCAGTATCTAGAAATATTCCACTGTGTGTTTCTTGGATGCCTATATCTACTTTCTATCAAATAGCAACGTATCAACCAGTGTTATCAAATTAAGCCACTTAAACAATGATTTTTGTCACTCTGTTTTAGAAATACATGTGTCAAAATAACATGCCTAGTAGTTTGGAGGTCAGAAAACATGAGATTAGTTGTGGCTCTTCCAATCACTATTTTTGCAACCTGATCAAGTTACCTTGTCTTTTTGTATCTGGTGCCCTTATTTGTAAAATGCTGCTTCACTCTCACACTGCTGTAGTTCATTACAGTCTGGGTCCATGAAGACTATAGAGAGAAGAGATGGGGCCTATTTGCTAACTCTCATACTCACTGAGATACCTATCAAACACTTACAGACACCAAATACAACTGTACATCCTGCAGTCGACAGATGTGAGGTTGGGAAAAATTTAGTATTAAAAATCCAACCAGGGATCCCTGGGTGGCTCAGCAGTTTAGCGCCTGCCTTCAGCCCAGGGCGTGATTCTGGAATCCCGGGATCGAGTTCCGCGTCAGGCTCCCTGCACGGAGCTTCTCCCTCTGCCTGTGTCTCTGCTTCTCTTACTCTCTGTATCTCTCATGAATAAATAAATAAAAATCTTTTTAAAAAATCCAACCAAAATAGCAATTTTTTAGATGAAGAAATAAAAGCTTTAAAACAATATCTCTAATTCTATTTCTGTCAAAATTAAAATAGCCCCAAATTCTTTGTATGTTCTTATATGACTCTGAGAGTAATATTTTTAAAAGTCAGAAAGGATGCAAACCAAATTCTAACCATGCCTGCCATCCAAAAGGAGAATGGGATGGAGAAAGTTAGTAGGGGAAAATGTGAAAAGAGATGTTGACTTTTTCCTCTGTACAGTTCTGTATATTGTTAAATTTTTACAACGAGCATATATTCATATATTATGTGTGTTTTAAAAGATACAGTTTACTAGTTTTTAATACACAGAAAAAAAGAGCTTGTTGAATGTCAGAAATCTAAGAAGCAATAAATCTCATACACAAAGGATTGTCTTAAGTAAATGTATGGCCCCACCTAAAACACAACCTCCCCACATACCCCTGCCTCCACCCCAAAAAACTTCAAGAACTATGAGAATTTGTAAGAAGATTCACTGAAAGAAGGTAATAAAAGATGTAGCACAAAGTGATTCCTATTTTGTTTTACTCTTGGTTTGCTTGATTTGCTATCACCTCTGGCTGGGCCTTTCCTAGAACTAGAGTATGAATAATAGCTATTTCGAGTGATAGATGAAGGATTATGAATTATGAAACTATTATGAAACTATAGCCTCTAAGAACAAAAGAGAGGCTATAGTTTGCCAAGGCAGGAAGTGAGGGTGTATTAGCACCAAGTGCTACATGTTATATACATACCCCTAGATATATAGCATATATATATAAAGCATACACACACATATGCGCACACACATAATCCACACAAAATGATAACCTGAGGGATCCCTGGGTGGCGCAGCAGTTTGGCGCCTGCCTTTAGCCCAGGGCGCGATCCTGGAGACCCGGGATCGAATCCCACATCAGGCTCCCGGTGCATGGAGCCTGCTTCTCCCTCTGCCTATGTCTCTGCCTCTCTCTCTCTCTCTCTCTCTGTGACTATCATAAATAAAAAAAAAAAAAGTCTTAAAAAAAAAAATGATAACCTGACACGTAGGCATCAACACAAATGTTCTAAACTAGGCAAGAATATTTTACCTACCATTGATTGAAGACTATGCTGGCCACTTAAATACATTGTCATTTAACCTACAACTTACTAGGTAGGTATTACAGCCTAACCATATTCCCCCAAATTCATATGTTGAAGTTCTAACCATCAGTACCTCAGAATATGACTCTATTTGAAGCTAGGGTCTAAAGTGGTAATTCAGATAAAAAGGAGGTCGTATGGGTGGTCCCTAACCCAATCTAATGTCCTTATAAAAAGAGGAGATGAGACATAGACATATAGAAGCAACACCTTGTGAAGACACTGGAGGACAACCATCTATAAGCCAAGGAGAAAGGCCTTACTTGGATTTCCAGTCTCAAGAATTGTGAAGAAAGTAAATTCCTGTTCTTTAAGCACCCAGTCTATGATACTTTGTTATGATAGCTTTAGCAAACTAATACAGTAGGTTAGTTTATCCTATTACCTGATTCTTTTGAGATTTAATCAAATTCTGGTAGTGCGCCCCAAAGAACTTATAATGGATATCTGTTTTGGGCACTGTTTCTAATAGTTTCTATTCCATGGAGTCCTGCTAGGTCCACTAACAAAGAGTGAGCAACTGATCAAGACTATGACATCCTAAGATTCCTTCCTGCAACTGGCCCAGAAGAAACTTTGAGCCCAAGCTTTCAATCAGCCTTTCCTTCTTAGGATGGAACACCTGAGTAGAGTCACACAAAACAGAAGGCATTTGTCAAGTCTAGTGACCTAAACAGACTCTCCATGAGTTTTTACCATAGAGATCCCTGGAGCCACCCTGGTTGTTGACCTTCCCAAGGCCTTATAGTTTCAATCCTTTCTCTGCTTCTGGTCAATTCTTTTTTTGCCCTAGGCTCACTAGAGACAGTCTTCATCCCGTAAAGCTAAAAACACCTCAATAATACACATATTATTTTGTACTACTGAGTCTTTCGTATGGATAGTCTCTTAATAAATGAGTTCATTGTATATCCGTGGGTCCCTGAAGGAAAAGTGTTTGAAGATGTCTTGCAAATTAGAACTCATCATCACACCTATCCAACTAGGTGTGATCCTTTGAAAAGGGTCAAAGAACAGATGCTAATACACAAACAGACCTTTGCAACACATCAAACAGAACTTACTAAGAAAATTAGGGGCAAGAAGAAACAGTACACAGAATTCAGCATTGAACTGTAGAAGTATGGAATTTGCTCAACAACCAGGTTGGAGTTTGTACCTGCAGCACACACTGACACAGCTAACCTGGAGCTAGAGAGTGAATGAGTGCCGGAGTTTTGCAATGATAACTTTGCCCTACTGAACTCTCACACACCAAAACCCAGTAGTTTCCATAGACAATCTGCTTCATTACCAATGTGACTTAATATCAGAAAATTTTTAACACACTTTCAATAGTAGGGTTTACTGATATCCCTACACAAATGATATGCAAAAAAGTTCTATTTGCCAAATAGTGATTTACCACAATGGAAACTATTTATTCTGCACTTACTATTTATACCATTTATACTCTGTTTGCATAAAGTTTATAAAAATTATATACTCTCCCAACCCCCTATCATTTACAATTTTAAAATTGCCTAGATCCAGATAATACAATTAAATCTCTGAATTAACATAACCCTTTTCTGTTTAAATTTTAAAACATCAATATAGCTTTCATTTACTTTTCCATCCTCCTTCAATATTAGAAATTAAATTTCATTAACTGGCTTTTTTTTTTTTTTTTAATACCTGGGAGATTTTTACTTGTCTCTGCTTTTTCTTACCCAAAGAACTACTACAATAGTTTTCAGACCTTTATAAGCCACAATTTAAACTGAATTGATCATTCTTGAAACTGGTAATCCTGCACACTGCCAGCTTGCTACCTTAACTAGTAAGTATTAGGAATGACCTTTTACATGCCATTGAAATAAATCACCTCCTGAGATAGGCTAATGAATGGAATCAGCAGTAGTCTTTTTTTTTTTTTTTAAGATTTTATTTATTTATTCATGAGAGACACACAGAGAGAGAGAAAGGCAGAGACACAGGCAGAGGGAGAAGCAGGCTCCATGCAGGGAGCCTGACGTGGGACTTGATCCCCGGGACTCCAGGATCATGCCCTGGGCTGAAGGTGGATGCTAAACTGCTGAGCCCTGGGCTGCCCAATCAGCAGTAGTCTCATTATCATGTCCTATACCTAAGGAAGTTTGCAGGTATCCCCATTATTAGCCACAGCTAATGTTTATTTGTCCAACTACAAATCTACAAATCAAAATCTCTCCCTTCTTCTTCCTTCCTGAGTCCTTCCTCCATCTCTCCTCTCTCATTTCCTCTCCCCTGCTTTGGTTTCTGAATGTTTTCATTTCAGTATTCTGGATCAGTCAATCCCAACTCAATAACTTAGCTTCCAAAGAGAGATGAACACAGAAAAACGGTTATGATTCACGAGGTGCTAAAAGCCTCCATAGTGCTTTTTCCTTTACACAGCAGTTAACATTGTCCCCAAATTCCCACACTTAATAACCACAGGAGAAGTTTAAGGCCTGGTCTCTCCAGATCAATGCTGTTAAGATATACACAACTGCAGTGGCAAATTAGCACATGAATAGCCATTAATACAGTAGGGATAGAGTGCTAGGGAAAAAAAACCCAGACTGTAAGTAGTGTAGACCCAGACATTTAGCCCTGATATGATCCAGTCAGCAGAAGAATCACAGGTTTAAAGACAGGAGTGGGGCACCCGGGGGGTTCAGTCGGTTAAGCGTCTGCCTTAGGATCAGGTCATGATCCCAGGGTCTTTGGGATAGAGCTCTGAGTCTGGCTCCCTGCTCAGCAGGGAGTCTGCTTTTTCCTCTCTCTCTGCCCTTCCCCCCTTGTTCTGCTCTCTCTCAAATAAATAAATAAAATCTTAAAAAAAAAAAAAAAGTGAAGAAATGAGATGGTACAAGAAGTTGTGACCTGTAAGGAGATAATGAAGTCTAGACACTACAGTAACTGTTTCAAATGATAGGGACAGGGGATCCCTGGGTGGCTCAGCGGTTTGGCACCTGCCTTCGGCCCAGGGTGTGGTCCTGGAGTCCCAGATCCGGTTCCCTGAGTGGAGCCTGCTTCTCCCTCTGCCTGTGCCTCTGCCTCTGTGTGTGTGTGTGTGTGTGTGTGTGTCTCTCATGAATAACTAAAATCCTTAAAAAAAAAAAAAAAGAAAGAAAGAAGGAAAATGATAGGGACAGATTCACATTTGTGTGATCTGTGGAGTTCCAAATTTTTAAAAAGTAACACAAAAGTGAGTATTTAGAATGAGAGATGAAATAACGATTTACTCATTTTTAAAAGCTGACAAATATGACACACTTTTAATACTGTTTTTCAACATTTTTAACCTGCACACCCATTGACCACTTCTTCAAATGACAACAATTAGGTCATATTTTCTGTAAAGAGAATAGAAAAGTAATTCAATCTTCTAGCCTGGCTGGGAGATTTGGGTGTTGTTTTGTTTTGTTTTTTTACTGATAGATTCTAAGTTTCTTTTAATTTCACAATTAATTTTTTTGTCACAATAGATTTTTTTTCAAATTCAACAAAGCCTCTCATTAAGTCTTTTTCATACACGACTAGTTTCTGGCTCTATACATTTCAAACATTGTTTCTCACCACTGCCTACATATATTCAGTGCCAAGAACACGTTCACATGGCAACATGCTCCAGGATCTTGCACCTTCAAATCCAGCTGCCACTGTCAGAACCAAGTTTCTACAAAGCGACAGTGGCTTTGTTTATGAATCCACACATTAAACATAGAACACACATCAACAGACTTTTTCTTGTGACAAAATTTATCTGTAACCAAGTCATGAGATAACAGAAGCATTTACAGTATCAGGCAAATCTACACCCATTTTTAATTGTATGTTAAATGGAGTAAGGCACATGAATTTGCCGATAATTTCCTCATCACCAGAGCAGTTGCTTCTTGTGTGATCTGGCTTTCTTCCAGCCTTTTAGATAGCAATGCTGACCAAATTATCCTGTTATTCAGAAAACTCAATGAAACATTAGATCATATTTATTTTCAATAATTAAATTCATACCCAGCTGCTGAACAAGAAAAGCATTCTTTCTAATGCAAACCAAATCAGTTTTAAAAAAGACATTGCTCTCAAAGAGTTCATGTAATGAACCATAATATCGTATATTTAAAGCTACTCATAACCATGTAGACCACTATGGATGCATTAATTTGCAGGCAGTAAGGGGAAGTCCTTTTCACATTATTTTATAAAATGTAATCTTCCACCATAAACTAAACAGTTTACTAAAGATTTGATAATCATTCCCAAAGTGTCTAACATAGAAGCTCGATTTAAAGACCACAACATAAAAATAGTATTTCCATAGACTTAACTAAAAGTGTCTATTCACACTATTCTTAGGATGGCTATGAAATTTCTGACTTGTGTCACGATGACTTTATAAAGTTAAAAAGCTATATAGGTTTTTTACTCTGAATTTAATAATTTGCTAAAACATGGAAATCTAACTAAACTTCTTTATCACTCATTTGGTCTTCTAGGAAACTTCCACCGAAAATAAAGGTAAGAAATTCAAGACAAACAGGTTTTTAAATTTGCTTTAAATATAAACAAAAATAAAATATTTAAAGGCAGCTATTCTCAATCATGGATGTATATTAGAATCACCTGGGGAGATTTTAAAACTCCTGATGTCCAGACCACGCCCCAGATAAATTAATTAGAAATTTCTGCATATAAGACACAGACATCCGTATTTATAAAAGCCCCAAGTGATTCTGGCTGTATGATAAGTTAAGAACAATTGTTTTATAGTATATTCATAATCAGCTGGCAGGCAAGAACAGACAAGAACACACTTAAGGATATTTGCTATGATTTAAGCCAGAGGGAAAAGCTGTACAAAGTACCAAAGTCATTTGGTACCCAGCCTTTCCAGATGGCAAGCAGTCCTCAAAGCAGGAATAAAAAGGGTAAAGATTACTTCAATGTGGCTATAAGACTTTTTGTTAAGACTTCAGAAAAATTAACCCTCTCCAGCAGATAAGCAGCCTTTCTATGACTAGTGTGGGCTCTGTCTCACATCTTGACAGTCAGCAAGGCCAGAAAGGGACCAAACTTGCAGAGATTTGTGGCTGTGGCTTTTACCTAATGTTATAAACCCCAAAAGGATTTATAGAAACTTTTAGGAAAACTGTACTAACAAAAGTACCACCAGCTTAAACTAAAGGGGACAAGGCAGAGGGGCCATAGTGCCACCACTGTTCTAGAGAGGATAGAAAGTAGGCTTAACCTTGACACTGGCACATGGGACAAGGAGAAGAAGGGATGACATAGGGGCAGAACCACAGATCTGGTGCCCAGATTGATTTCAGAATTGCTATTGGCCAGAGGACTCCTCAGAGTACTGGTCAGAGGACTCACTTCCTAGCACTACCATAAAAAATTACCACAAATTTGGTGAATAAACACAAGTTTATGATCTTACAGCTCTCTAGATCAAAAGCTCAATATGAGCTTTACCAAAATAAAATCAAGGTTTTGGCAGGTCTCTAAGAGAGAATCTGTTTCCTGCTCATTCTGGTTATTGGCAGAATTCAGTACCCTGTGATTATAGGAACGAGTCCCCTGTTTTCTTACTGGCTGTAAATGGAATGTAGACTTCTCAAGGTCATCACATTGCTGAGCTCATGATCTCGTTCTCCATCTTCAAAGCCTACAGCAGCCTCTGTCTGACTCACTTTTTTGCCTTCCTCTTCCACTTTTAAGGACTCAGGTAACTAGATTGGGCCCACCTGGACAATCCAGAAAAATCTTCCCATCTCAAGTCCTTAACCTTAACACATCTGCAAAGTCCCTTTTGCCAGGTATGGTAATATGCTCACAGGTGTTGGGATTTAGGACATAGATATTTTTGGGGGCCTTTTCTCCGTGTACATTGATGCCAAGTGCTATCAGCCTCCTCCTGCTTTTTTTTTTTTAATTGTTATTTATTTATGATAGTCACACAGAGAGAGAGAGAGAGAGGCAGAGACACAGGCAGAGGGAGAAGCAGGCTCCATGCACCGGGAGCCCGACGTGGGATTCGATCCCGGGTCTCCAGGATCGCACCCCGGGCCAAAGGCAAGCGCTAAACCGCTGCGCCACCCAGGGATCCCGGCCACCTCCTGCTTTTTAATGGAAATGTCTACTTTGGTGATCCTATCTTTGTCCTACCAGAGTACATGTAAGGGTGGAGACAGGGAGGCCTGACAGTGACAAAAAGGGACAGATAACCACTCTTTTTAATGTACAAGTCTTCTGAGCAACTGGATCTGAACTCAAGGAGCTGTACCCAAGCAATCACACATGAGGAGCATCAGCCATATCTGAGTCTGATTCAGATGAAGAGCTCTTTGATTTTGAGCTGATGCTGTAGCAAAATGACATTTTATAGGAACTTGGAATATTTTGTATGTGAGAGGTATATAAATAGTCTACAACCAGAAGGCAACCTATAGTAGACTAAAGATGATCTCAGATTCCTTGCTACTGCTCCCATTGAGAGGTGGGGTCTACTTCCTTCCCCTTGAATCTTATGACTGCTTTGACCAACAGAGTATAGCATAAATGATGCATCAGCCATTCATTATTGTGCCTCTCAATAACAATGCTCAAAGAACATGTGTCCAGTGAGTGGACAAATAAAAAGCCTATCCTTTGTAGAAGCTAGGGAAGATTACCTTAAATATTAATAATTGTGTATGGTCACATAACCACTTATTGGAGACTTACTATGTGCCAGGCAATATGCTATGTGCTTTAATTCGTGTACTATAATTGTATTATCTGGACTTTATAGATGAGAGCAGAGAGATTAAGCCATATGAATATAATCATATGGTTAGGAAGTGGCTTCACAGGTATTCATACCTGAGTCCCTCTAATGCCAGTAGCCTCCTTCCTTTCTTTCCTCTTTCTTCCTTTCCTGAGTTCCTTTTAAGCTAGTCACATAAATGGCAAAAACAAAACCACAAGCAATGCAAGACTGTCTAGTCAAAAGTATGTCTCCTTCCCACCACTGAACCTAGCCTCTGTTTCCCTCTACAAAAAACAAAACAAAACAAAACAAAAAAAAAAAAAAACACCACTAGTTTCCTTTGTATTATCCTAAATATATCCTAGGCAATTTTTTTACACAAATGATAGTATTTTAAACATAGTAATTCAACTTTTCATATAATTATGTCTCCAAAATCCCCAAAAAATATATTGCATACACACATACACACACACAATCTGGGAAATCTCAAAGTAACTTGAGAAAGTCTATTTGTTTAAACTATAAAATAGTTATGTGGCCCAAACAAATCAAATATTTTATTCCTCTAGTTTTTTTCAATTAAATCTCTTAAATATCTATTCCATACTTTACAATAGTTTAGGGGTATCGAGTATTATATTCATTAAGCAAATGAAAAAACATCTTATGTGGGGCACTTGAGTAGCTCAGTTGGTTGAGCATGTGCCTTAAGCTCAGGTTATGATCCTAGGGTGATAGTATAGAGCTCCGTGTCAGGCTCCCTGTTCAGCAGGAACCTGTTTCTCCCTCTCCCCTCTGCTTATGCTCTCTCTAGCTATCTCTGTCTCTGTCTCCCTCAACCAAATAAATAAAATCTTAAGAAAAAGTCATATAATTTAAGTATTAATATTAAAGTTTTATTCACATAAAAATAATAAAAATTTAAGAAATAAAGTTTTATTCAACATATAGATGCCTATAGAATCTCAAACAAAGGATAAATGGAAGAGGTTTAGGTCTGTCACTATTTACTGATTTTCACTAACCACTAGGGAAATGAGACATATACAAGGAAAACATATGGGCATTTTCCACAGACTTATAGCAATATTTATTCTTAAACATTCTGAACCTATAGCTAATTATCATATGGAAAAAATTCTCATGGCTGCCTCTTATGCTGTGTTTGTTTCCATCTTTTATTGATGCAAAATGAAATTTTAGTGGAAGTTTTCTAAAGACAGAGCAAAAAAGTTTTATTAGTATGAAAGAAGAAAATATAAATTTTACAAAGGATGAAAAGATTTTACAATATGAAAAATTAATTCAATACTTCAAGAATAACTCTCCTGGAATAAGCATTTATGTTCAAAAATATGAGAAAATTATCAAACTGCATCTTTCAGGATAAATTTGGCCAATAAATATCACACAGAATAAAACTACCAATTAATAAAACCTGTCTTTCCTTTAGCAGTAAGAAAAAAGTGGCCCAAACGTTTGGTTATAAATTTTTCATCATAGGGTAGCTTATACATCAAAGTGACACCCTAAATAATATATATACACAAATAATTCACATTTGTCTCAGTATGGATTTCCCCCAGAAGCATAATCCGCAACAAGTATTCTAATACAAGTAGCTCATTTGAGAGGAGATCCCAGGAAAAAATTGGTGGGGTCAGAAGTCAGAGAGGGGTGTTTTTTCAAGGCAGTTAGCACTATGGGCAACCAGACTTGATACCCTATTAAAAATAAAACAAGGGATCCCTGGGTGGCGCAGCGGTTTAGCGCCTGCCTTTGGCCCAGGGCGTGATCCTGGAGACCCAGGATCAAATCCCACGTCAGGCTCCCGGTGCATGGAGCCTGCTTCTCCCTCTGCCTGTGTCTCTGCCTCTCTCTCTCTCTCACTGTGTGCCTATCATAAATAAATAAAAATTTAAAAAAAAAATTTTTTAAAAACAAAACAAAAGCAAACAAATGAAAACTTTATTGGTGTTGAACATGCCTAATCTATGGGTATTTATCTACTAACTATCATTGGTTGAAGGCTGTTGATTTGTGCACACTTTTGACCTGCTGGGAACACAGGCAAGGATGCTCAGACCCAGAGAAAGCCCTCAAACAGTGACAGGACTTTGTACTACAGGGGTGGAACTTAAGGGAATATGGGCAGTCTTGGCTATAGTATTTTAAACCATGGGTAGGGAAATGTTTTCTGTAAAGGTCCAGAAAGGAAATATTTCAGGCTTTGCTGGCCAGTTGCAGCTACTCAATTATGCAGCTGTAGCACAAAGCAGCCATAGGCAGACAAAAGAGCATGGCTTTGTTTCAATAAAACTTTATTAATAAGCAGTGAAATTTTAATTTTGTATAATTTTTACATGTTACAAAATGTCATTCTTATTTGAATTTTTTAACCACTTAAAAATACAAAAACTAGTCTCAGTTTGCAGACATATAAAACAGGTGGTAGGCTGTATTTGGCCCAGTAGCCATAGTTTGGGAGCCAACTCCTGTTTCAGACTATAAAGATAATTACTAAACATTTATAAAATCCCATGGGAGACAATATTCAACTTGCAAGAATATCATATAATATTTAACAACCAACCTAAAATAAAAACTGCCTTAATATTTTGAAAATAGTTTATTTCCATTTTAGTTCACTGATCTAAGTGAAATTACTGAGTTATTAAATAAAATGAACATGTACCTGAAAATTGAAGTGACAAATTATCTCAGATTTGTTTAAAAACTGATTGAGTTTAATCTCATTCTTTTAAATCAGAATAATCTTACATTCGGTGACTACAAATATATATATGAATTACCAGATCACAGAGAGCTTTTCATCAATCTTAAGTGCACTGTGCTAATCTGCATATTTAAATTAACTGTGAAGTACACATAACATAATCTAAGTAAGCGAGTACAGAATGTCATTTTATAGAGGGAACTTGGGTGAACTGCTTGGAAGGCAGGGCTAGTCTTGAACTAGTTTGTATACAAAGCGTGTTACTTTTCTTTAGGTTATAAATTTATTTGGGACAATTTATATGATAGAGGGAAGAAACAGTGCAGATTACAGAAGGGTATAAAATCTCCTCTTGAAAGTGCCCCTTTAGGCCAACACTACAGCAGGCAAAAGAGTTAGGAAACCTAAGCTCGAACCTTCCGCACAAGGGAGATTAACT
Source organism: Canis lupus baileyi (assembly GCF_048164855.1). Taxonomy (NCBI): domain Eukaryota; kingdom Metazoa; phylum Chordata; class Mammalia; order Carnivora; family Canidae; genus Canis; species Canis lupus. Next base: position 18,756,429 of record NC_132839.1, read on the forward strand.
TGAGAAAACTATCTGACCTCTGTGATCATCACTTATTCTGAAAAACAGTCATTAGACACCAACTATAATGCAAAAAGCACCTTGCTTGATGCTGGAGTTGGTCAGACCCTAACTTTTAAAAGTCTGATATTTAAAAGAAGATGTGGTATATAAATATTACTCAGCCACAAAAAAAGAACAAAATCTTGCCATTTGCAACGACATGGATAGAGCTAAGGAGTATTACGCTAAGTGAAATAAGTCAGTCAGAGAAAGACCAATACCATATGATTTCACTCATATGTGGAATTTAAGAAACAAAATAAGCAAAAGGAGAAAAGAGAGAGAGTGTGGCAAAACAAGAAAGAGATCCTTTTTTAAAAAAAAATTATTAAAAAAAATTATTTATTTATTCATGAGAGACAGAGAGAGAGAGAGAGAAAGGCAGAGACATGGGCAGAGGGAGAAGCAGGCTCCATGCAGGGAACCTGATGTGGGACTCGATCCCGGGACCATGGGATCACGCCTTGAGCTGAAGGCAGATGCTCAACTGCTGAGCCACCCAGACGTCCCAAGAAAGAAATTCTTAGCTATAGAGAACAAACTGATGGGTGAGAGGATGAGTGAAAAAAATGATGGGGATTAAGGAGTGCACTTGTGATGAGCACCAGGTGTTGTATGGAAGTGCAGAATCACTATATTGTACACCTGAAACTAACATTACACTGTATTTTAAGTAACTGGAATTTAAATAAAAACTTTAAAAAAATAGGGGTATCTGGATGGCTCAGTTAAGTAGCTGCCTTTGGTTCAGGTCATGTGCTAGGATCAAGCCCCATGTCCAACTCCCTGCTCAGCAGGGAGTCTGCTTCTCCCTCTGCCCCCTCTCCCACTTGTCCTCTCTCTCTCTCTCTCTCTCTCTCTCTCTCTCTCAAGTAAATAAAGTATATAATAAAATATTGATAAATAAAAATAAAAGTCCAATATTTATTGGACAGATCACAATTCAATAAAAGTGCTCAATTAAATGTGTGCATCTGAGGTATGGGATCTCAGAAAAGAGTGACTATCAAGCTTTACACAGATATTTGAGTTAATTCTTAAAGGATAAACATGTCATAGCATGTTGTGGGAAGGAGTTTAGAATTTATCCTGCAGACTAAAAGATGAACGTTCTCTGAGACTGTGACAAGGAGCTAAAGCACAAGCAGCAAGGGTATGATAAGGAATCAGACTAGGAGACATATCTGGGCTAAAGGTGACTGGACTTCACTGATTAGATACAGGATGAAAGAAAGCAGTAGTCCATGAGGTCCCAAATTGCTAACAGATTTGGTGGACTAGGCGAATTGTGTTGACACTGATCTAGATATATTTTACAAAAAGAAAAGAAATTTGTGGAGAAAATCAGAGTTTGGCTTTGAAAAAAAGTACTCAGAATACTCACAGTAACTGCAGCCTAAAATTAGAAGAAATGTCTGCGCTAAAGGGTTAGATTTAGGAATCTCTAATCCATGGAGAGCTATAAGAGAACAAAGAAGAGGCTGAAGACAAAATTCTGATAGATACAAAAAAAGCTCCTGTCTGTAAAATGGATATAATAAAGGGTCTCAGAACAAGCATTCTGAATGCACAGGTATATATTATATTAAGAGGTTCTGCTGAACACTATTTGTGGAATCAGCCAGTATCAATCATAGATCTTCTAGGTACCAAGCCCAGTGCTAGGACATCACAGTTTTGCAGCAATGAACCAGACAAACAAATTCAGTGAGTCATCGAACTTAGTCTATGTGAAGACACACTTAACAAATAATCAAAGATGTAAAATAAGTCCAGACTGTTCCAAGTGCTAGGAAGAAAATGAGCAGAGTACTATGAACCTACTTAGAATTTTTTTTCTCAAGAACAAATTTCTCTGAGGCGGTTTCATTTAAGCTGAGACCTGAGAGAAACAATGGAGGAAGCATTCTGGGAAGATGATAGCAAGTACAAAATCCTTTTGTAAGAAAGAGTTTGATCTGTTCTCAAAACAGCCAGAATGCCTGCATGACTAGCAAGTGGAAAGCAAGACAGGTAGAGATGGAGCCAGGGTACAGATCTTATAGTCAGGTAAAACACGAGGCTAAGATTTGAGAGTTAAAAAAATAAAAAGAAAGGAGTTAAGGAGGACTCCTGGTTTCATGATTTTATTAGCATTATAGACAGTTGTGTAATTTTCAAAGACAGTAAAGATCCAGAAAAAGACACATTTGGGGCTAAAATCTAGAATTTTATTTGTACACATTAGGTTGATGTATAGGCTGCCAAGTGGGAATGTCAAAAAGGCATGTGAGTATACAAGACTAGAGTTCAGAGGAGAGGTTTTGACTGAAGAAATACTTTGTGATATTGTAAGGTATGAGAAGAAATCAGATTCTCTGAGAAGAGTGATACATCATTCAGTAAATATTTGCTCAGTAAATGAGTAAATGAATAACCCATTAAAAATATAGGACAGATACAGATTTAAATCTTGACTGTGCCTCTTGTGAGCTGTGTATATTGGATAAACAATTTAACCATGCTGAGCACAATTTTCTCATCTGTAAAAGTGGAAACAATAATAAATGGCTCACTTGATTGGTTTTTAAGACTAATGAAGTTACAAGTGTAACGTGCCTAACAGTGCATGGAATATAGCAAATTCTGACAAAGGTTAATTCTCCACCACTCCATTTCCCCCAGCACCCCTATGACACAGTAAATGTCATAGGTGAAATTTACTGTATCTTTACCAAAGCTTTTTATGTGACAAGCAGCAAATTATCTCCTGTCCCTTCCTGCCTTCTTCCTTTTTCTTTTCCTTCCTTTCTCCTTCCTCTCTCCCTTTCTCCTCTTTCTTTTCTTTTCTTTTCTTCTTTTCTTTTTTTCTTTTCTTTTCTTTCTTTTCTTTTCTTTCTTTTCTCTTCTCTTCTCTTCTCTTTCTTTCTTTCTTTCTTTCTTTCTTTCTTTTCTTTCTTTCTTTCTTTCTTTCATAACCCATTGACCTTTAATGCCTCATTTGGTTACTGAAGAGACAGCAATGAACAAAAGTGTAGTAACAAAGAACACAAACAACTCTGTGCCTTTAATTATCCCCAAAATACAATTAAATCAAATACCAACATAATCTAACAATGATAAAAACCAGTCACTACAGAAGACAAAGACTGAAAAAAATCTGTTAAATCAGTTTCCTGGGATAGCTTAATAAATGAGCAATTGCAATCATTCTCTTAAACTTGAATTTCTTCCAAAACATTCACATTTGTGTCCTTAACCTCTTAGACTTAATTCTTGAACAGTAAAATTGAATTCACACTGCCTAATATGAAGGATGGTTGTGGGAAGCAGACTGTCTACTTAAAAAATCTTGCACAATGCGGAGTACAAAGCAGACAATTAACAAAGTTATTTCCAGCTCCCTTCCCCCTTCTTCTTGCATTTAAAAAATAATTTCTTATATTAAACACACACACACACACACACACACACCTACATCAATCTTTTCTAGAAAAAAGAAAAAAAATAATTTAAATTTTATTGAGCATAGACAAATATGACTTTTTTGGAATTATATTTTATATTAAGAAAAAGGTGGCAGTTTTAACTGTGTAAGGCTCTCAAAAATAAATCAAGTATAAATATAAAACAGAATGGAAACTCTGTCATACAACTATAGTTTATACCATACAGAAACATGCCTTCATTTTATGTGCACAAGTTCTTGAAATTGGCATTTGAAATATTTTTACTCATTGACTTAACACTAATTATTACAAAGTGTGAAGTAATTCACAGTATTTCCTGAAAAAGAGGTCACAAAAGGGAAACTGAAGAGCTGGAATTTGGCCAGCAGATGGCACTAAGATCCCAAATATCTGTACTAGGCAAACAAAAGAGCATTCAAAAGTTAATTTAGAGCTGTAAGGTTAGTCAATTGCTTGGTTGTGTTTTTCTGGTACATGCACATCATCCTGAAGAATCACAGGAAATAATTTCTTATGGATCAAGACTCCTTTACGGGGGCACCTGAGTGGCTCAGTTGGTTTAATCATCTTGCCTTCTGATCTGGTCATGATTCCAGAATCACATCGGGCTTCCTGATGCGCGGGGAGCATGCATCTCCTTCTGCCTCTGCCTGCTGCTCCCCCTGCTTGTGCACGCTCTGTCTCTCTCTCTGTGTCAAATAAATAAAATCTTAAAAAGAAAAAAAAAGATTTCTTTATGGGATCCTATCAGATTCCTGTTTTAGCTGTTCATATTTTAATGTGTTGAGTTTTCAAGATACTTTTCAATGTCAGACTATTACCACGTAAACTTACTGAAGAATATATTCATTAAACGTTAGGCCATGAATGAAGAAAAAATATCAAGTAAAATTACTCCCAGATGTCAAATTTTAGTTATTTTAAATCCAAAGTAACATGGTAGAAACTGATTCAAATCAACTTTCTTGAGATTGAGATTTGTAGTAGGAAGTGGAATTTCAGATGTATTCATAAGACTTGGAAATTCCACTCTTAGGGACTACATAGCTGCTTCTTTTCAAAGAAGTTTAATTTTCATATGTGTTTTAGTTTTCTACTTGCCAATTTCAATACTCAGGTGTGTTTTTCAAATCTGTCCTACATGTTTCTGCATGTTGCTATGAGACTCTGAGTCTTTATTGTTGATCTTAATGAAGAGATTCAGGTTTGTTTTTTAATTCCACTATAATTAACATTCAGTGTTATATTCACTTCAAGTGTACAATATAGTAATTCAATAATTCTATATATTATTCAGTGCTCACCAAGATAAGTGTACTTTTAATCTCCTTTACCTATTTCACTCACCCTCCTCTACCTCCCTTCTAAATAACCATCTGTTCTCTACAGTTGGGAGCCTGTTATTTGGTCTTTTTTTTTTTTTCCTTTTTTCATTTGTTTCGTTTCTTAAATTCCACATGAGAGTGAAATCATATGGTATTGGTCTTTCTCTGACTGGCTTGCTTCACTTAGCATAATACTCTCTAGTTCCATCCGTGTTGTTGCAAATGGCAAGATTTCATTCTTTTTATGACTGCATAATATTCCATTGTGTACATACACAAATGTACACACACCCCTCTTCTTTATTCATTCATCTATCAATGGACACTTAGCTGCTTCCATAATTTGGCTAACATGAATAATGCTGCAATAAACACAGGGATGCCTGTATCCCTTTGAATTAGTGTTTTTGTATTGAGTAAATACCCAATAGTACAGTTCCTGGATCTATTTTTTAATTTTTTGAGGAAAACTACTGTTTTCCACAGTGGCTGCACCAATTTGCATTCACACCAACAGTGCACAAAAGCTCCTATTTCTCCACATCCTTGCAAACACGTGTATCTTGTGTTTTTGATTTTAAACATCCTGACAGGTATACGGTGATATCTTATTGTAGCTTTGGTTTGCAATTCCCTGATGATGAGTGATATTGAGCAGCTTTTAGGGGTCTGTTGGCCATCTGGATGTCTTCTTTGTAGAAACATATTTTCTGGTTTTCTGTCCATTTTGTAATTGGATTATTTGGTTTTGGGGTGGTGAGTTGTCTAAATTCTTTATATATTTTTGATACTAACTCTATCAGATCATTTGCAAATATCTTCTCCCATTCAGTAGGTTGTCTTTTTGTTTTGTTGGTTGTTTCCTTAGCTGTGCAGAAGCTTCTCATTTTTATATAATCCCAACAGTGTTGGACTACAGGCATAGTCCCTTGCCTCAAGAGCCAGATCTAGAAAGATACTGTTATGGCTGATGTCAGAGAAATTACTGCCTGTGCTCTCATCTGAGCTTTTAATGGTTTCAGGCCTCACGTTTAGATCTTTAACCCATTTTGAGTTTACTTTTGTATATGGTGTAAGAAAGTGGTCCAATTTCATTCTTTTGCATGTGGCTGTTCAGTTTTCCCAACACTATTTGTTGAAGAGAATGTCATCTTCTCATCACATATTCTTGCCTCCTTTGACAAATATTAACTGACCATATATTTGTGGTTTTCTTTCTGGGCTTTCTATTCTGTTCCATTGACCTATGTGATTATTTTTGTGCTAGTGCCATACTGTTTTGATTACTACAGCTTTGTACTATATCTTGAAATCTGGGATTGTGATACCACCAGTTTAGTTCTTCTTTTTCAATATTGCTTTGGCTATTTGGGGCCTCTTGTGGTTCCATACAAATTTTAGAATTATTCTAGTTTGGTGAAAAATGCTATTGGCATGTTGATAGAGATTTCTTGGAGTAATGTAGACATTTTAAAAATATTCATTCTTCCAAAACACGAGCATAGAATGTCTTTCCATTTCTCTGTATTATCTTCAATCTCTTTCATCAGTGTTTTATAGTTTTCAGAGTATAGATATTTTACCTCTTTGGTTAAGTTTACTCCTAGGTATTTTAATATTTTTGGTGCAATTGTAAATGTGATTTTTTTCTTAATTTTTGCTTCTGCTGCTTCATTATTAGTGTATAGAAACGCAATGAAGTTCTATCCATTTATTTTATATCCTGTGACTCTAATGAATTTATCAGTTCTAGTAGTAATTTTTTTGGCAGAGTCTTTAGGTTTCTATATGTAATATCAGATCATCTGAAAATACTGAAAGTTTTATTTTTTGCTGATTTGGATGCCTTCTATTTTGCTGTTGTTGTCTGATTGCTGTGGCCAGGACTTCTAATACTATGTTGAATAAAAATGGGAAGAGAGGACACCCTTGTCTGTTCCTGACCTTGGAGGAAAAATTCTCAGTTTTTCCCCAATTAGAATTTTTATTTTTTTTAAATTACAGTGTATTGGTATCAACAGATTATATTATGCTGCTACATAACATATGCTACTACAATCTCCAAAATCTCAGTGGACTAAAAAACAAAAGTTCATTCCTCGGGCACACTACAAGTCCACTGCAATTTGTTTGGGGCTCTCTTTCACATTACACTCACTCCAGGACCCAACCTCAAGATCATTCACCAACTAGATATTCCTACTCTCTATGGCACAGGGAAACAGAGGCAGTAAATCTACATTGGCTCAAAAGGTCCAACTGGAATTACCACATCATTTTCACTCACATCTCATTGGCCCAAACCAGTTGCATGCAATATACCTAACACCAGGAGATCTAAAAAGGAGAAAGCTGGAAATATATAGTGGAGAGTCACTACAATTTACAAATATGTAGTCATTATACCTATATATATATATATATATATATATATATATATATATATATATATATATATATATATATATATAACATATTCTGGATTACTCTAACATAAAACACCGTATATGAATTTTATGTCCTTACCACCAAATCCTCTTTGTATTAAGGAAATGGAAAAAGTTCTTTCTTTTACAGGCATTAAGAACACCTAGAGAGAAAAATCATATTTAAAAAACAAAATTCTGGGATCTGTGGGTGGCTCAGTGGTTTGGTGCCTGCCTTTGGCCCAGGGCATGAATCCGGAGACCCAGGATCGAGTCCCACGTTGGGCTTCCTGCATGGAGCCTGCTTCTTCCTCTGCCTGTGTCTCTGCCTCTCCCTCTCTCTCTGTGTGTCTCTCATGAATAAATAAATGAAATCTTTTTTAAAAAAAATTAAAAACAAAAAAACTCTGCCATCAACTATCACTATTTTATGAAGAAAAAAAATTTATCAGAAAAAGTAGGGAAAAAATCTCAAAAGTTTACATTTAAGTAATTTTAGCTATATACAACTCTAACATTATCCATATTTTTATCATTTTACTGTGGCTGGTGAAAACTTGGTCACAAGCTAGCTTCTGTGATTACTGGCCTAAAAAAATGAAGAGTCCAAATTGAGATTAATGAGAAAGTCAGAACACCTTCAAAGTGAAATCGAGTAATTTCATCTGATTGGCAAAAATACAAGGTAGCCTATAGAATGGGAGAAGATATTTACAAATGACATATCTGTTAAAGGGTTAGTATCCAAAATCTATAAAGAACTTATCAAACTCTACACCCAAAAAAAATAATCCAGTTAAGAAATGGGCAAAGACATGAATGGACATTTTTCCAAAGAAAACATCCAAATGGCTAGCAGACACATGAAAAGATGCTCCATATCACTCATCATCAAGGAAATACAAATCAAAACCATGATGAGATACCACATCACCCCTATCAGAATGGCTAAAATTAATAACACAGGAAACAACAGATGTTGGTGAGGATGAGGAGAAAGGGGAACCCTCTTATACCGTTCATGGGAATGCAGACTGGAGCAGCCACTCTAGAAATGAGGCTCCTGAGGAAGTTAAAAATAGAACTACTCTATGATCCAGCAATCACACTATTAGGTATTTACCCAAAAGATATAAAAATACAGATTCAAGTGGATACATGCACCCTGATATTTATGACAGCATCATCAATAAGAGACAAGCTATGGAAAGAGCCCAAATGTCCATTGAATAGTGAATGGATAAAGAAGATGTGGCATATATATGCAATGGAAAAGAGTGATATCTTGCCATTTGCACAACATGGTGGACTAGAGTGTATTATGCCAAATAAAATAAGTCAACCAGAGAAAGACAAATACTATATGATAATTTCACTCATCTGTGGAATTCAAGAAACAAAACAGATGAACATAGGGGAAGAAAAAAAGAGGGGGAGGGGAAGCAAACCATAAGAGACTCTTAAAAGAAAACAAACAGGGTTGATGGAGGGAGGTGTGTAGAGGATGGGCTAAATAGATGATGGGTATTCAGGAAGAGATTTATGACAAGCACTGGGTGTTGTATATAAGTGATGAATCACTAAATTCTACTCCTGAAACCAATATTACACTATATGTTAACTAACTAGAATTCAAACAATTTTTTTTTTTATTTCATCTGGTTGGCAACCAATAATTACTATTTATCTTTAAGTAGAGCACTAACTAAAATTGGGGACTGGAGATGGAAGGAGAAGCCTAGAAACAGAACTTCCAAAATTACCTGCAATAACCCATAAAGTTACAGGAATCTGGATTAGGATGCAAGAAAAGAAGAGGCAGGCAGCCCCGGTAGCACAGCGGTTCAGCACCACCTGCAGCCCGGGGTGTGATCCTGGAGACCCAGGATCCAGTCCCATATCGGGCTTCCTGCAGGGAGCCTGCTTCTCCCTCTGCCTGTGTCTCTGCCTCCTCTTCGCTCTCTCTGAATGAGTAAATAAATAAATCTTAAAAAAAAAAAAAAAAAGAAAAGAAAAGAAAAGAAAAGAAAAGAAAAGGCAATGTAGATGAGAAACCAAGAAAAAATTCTTAAAAATAAGCTTAGCCCCCTATATACCCTCATGCCCAGAAAAGTTTTGTTTGGGTTTTTTTAATGATTTGTGTGACACAGTCAAATATCTAATATGTCAAAATGTTCCATAGATCTTTAAAAAATGCTATATAAACAAAACTATAACTAGGCAACGAGAGAAGAGAGTATTTCAACATCCTCCACTGGTGGCGCCTATCACTTAAACCTTCATCTAGCAAACAGACCCAAGGGAATGCAGCCAACTAATCTTGTTTATGTAATGCTCTTCTCACTGTGCTTTTACTTTCATTGTGAACAATTCAACCACACAGTTATATGAAAATGATATTACTTAAGCACTAAATGATTAGTTATTTGTACTCGCGTAACTCTGAAGAAAGAAAGCATTAGATTAGACTATAAGTATTTACCAAGAGTTATTGAAACTAAGAGCATATTTTTTGTCTTCAAGTAATTTCAACTTAATTCTAAATCATAGGGTTTTCCTTTGAAGTAAAATAATACTTCATTATTTTTCTGGGGGGGATAAAGGCTTTTTGGCATTAACTTTTTTTTAAGACTTATTTATTTGAGACAGAGTTAGCAGAGGGAAAGGCAGAGACAGAATCCTCAAGCACATTCCCCACTGAGCACAGCTTGATCCTAGGACCCTGAGATGAGGACCTGAGCCAAAATCAAGAGTCATAGGACGCCCAACTGACTGAGCCACTCAGGTGCCCCTTGTGTTAACTTCTAAAAACATATTTCTTTATACAAGGCATTCTTGACTCAAATATATCAAAATATGGATTAATTTTGTTATTTTGTGTTGTTTTTATTGAAGTATAGTTGACATATAATGTTATATTACTTTTAGGTGTACTACGCCTACACTGGGCGTAGAGATTACTTAAAAAATTAAATCTTTCCCAAAAAATGACAATAGTAATTTTTTGTTTTAATTATTGATTATTTAGGGGCAGCTGGGTGGCTCAGTGGGTTGGGCATCTGCCTTCAGCTTGGGTCATGATCCCAGGGCTCTGGGATCAAGCCCCACATCAGGGAGCCTGCTTCTCCCTCTCCCTCCACCTGCCACCCTCCCTTCTTGTGCTCTCTCTCTCTCTCTGTGTCAAATAAATAAATAAAATCTTTTTTAAAAAAAAATAATTATTGATTATTTAAGACCTATTAAAACATAAAGTAACAGAAATATCTAAGTACCCCCTCCATGATCTTAAAACATAAAACAAAATAAAATTTGTTGTGTATCTCCACATGTTATAATTCCAACCTCTTTTTCCCATCCTAGAAATAAACACTATCTCAATTTGATGTTTCTCATTAGGATACTGCACAGTTGCTATATTTTTATTACATATGTAAGCATCTATAACAACATGCAATATTATCTAGTACATATTAAAACTTTATACACATGGCATTCTACTGTACATATCCTTCCCCATTTTGTCACTCAACCTCATGTTGGGATTTAGCCACAGGTTAATACACCTAACTATATAGGTAATTCACATTTTCTTCCACATACTGTTTGCTTATCCATTCTATTATTGGACAATTAGATATTTTTCCATACTCATAATATTGAACAATGCTTCCATCAACCTTCTTATCCCAATCCCCTCACATTATGCAAGACTTTCTCTAACCTCCACATTTTGATGTACATCCTGTCTGTCATCAGTAGTATTAGTTCTTTTAATTTCTCCCCCTCACCAAAACTTTTCATAAATTTTCTGACTTTATGCCAATCTGATGGGTGTGAAATGGTATTGCACTGAGGTTTTAATTTCTTTTTCCTGTTTACAAATGAGATAAGCATTTTTTTGTGTTAGAGGACATCCATTTTTTCTCATGTGTGAAATGCCTTGTCAGAGCTTTGCCTATTTCTTTACTGGGTTGCTCATCTCTTTATTATTGATTGTGCAAGGTTCTTTGTATATTTGGAATATCATTTGAAAGTCAAAAAAAAGTCAATAATAAGCATTAAAAATATCTTCTTTCAATTTATAGCTCATATTTTTACTTTCTAATGTTTTCTAATGTACATAAATATTAGGAATATCTACCATGCAGTCTCATCTCTTTTGCTTTATGATTGCATTTTTTGTAGTTTGTTTTGTTATATCTTTTGTTTACTGTGTTTTTTGTATCTTGTTTCTTGTTTATCGATCGCTATTTCGAAGGCATAAAGATATTTCCTTATATTTTCTTTTAGAAATTTAAAAAATCTTCTTTCACATTAAAGACTTTAATGCTTCTAAAATATATTTTCGAGTATTTTGTTGGTCAAGAATCTAATTTTATTTTTCCACCTGAGTAAAGAATTGCCATGGCATTATTTATGGAATAGTGCATTCTTTTCTCCTTGATTTTTTAATTATCTGTCATATATTAAGTTTCTATATATGTAAGTATCTGTTTCTGAGCTTTCTATTATTTTTAAGCAGCAGGGAACTTTCAAAGAGCAAAGCTTTATCTAATCAACTTTATAAAATAAGTCTATATCTTCACCAACTTACGAAAAATTTTAATGCAAGACTGATTCTCTAAGAAATATTTCACATTCTAATAATGATTTCAAGTCAAAGCAATCAGCTGAAGATTTTCCCTTTTCCTCTTTCACCTGGGGTGGCAGTCAATACGATGAACCACTGTCAACAATGGTACAATTTGCTGAGAAAATTAGAAGAAAGGAGGGAGGGAGAGAGAAAATGAGAGGCTGAGGAAGAGAAGCTCAGACACACACGCACACACAACATTTTAGTGCTCATCCTGCTTCTTTTAATTGATCTGTTGTATGCTTAGACTCTTTTTCCCAAATATCTTCTCAAACACAATACCTTGTTTGAGACCCAATTGGTGTGATGATAAGGTGTGGTGCCAGGGTAGCCAGACCACTTTATGGAGTCCTGGCTCTGTCATTTTCTACCTATGCGACAGACCTTGGGCTTATGATTTAACACCTGGGTATTCTAGTTTCCTCATGAGTAAAATGTAGATAAAAACTACCCTTACCTTATAGGGTTTTTGTGAAGAATAAAGGCATAAATTAATATTTCTAAGTCAAGAAGTATCATAAGTACCATTTTTCCTCCTTGTAGGATTTGTTCTTTCTGCCTAAAGTCTTGCACCATTTTCTATTCATGATTAGAGCTCAGGGACTTTATCATGACATACTAAGTATATTTTTCCTCACCTCTCAAACCTAGAACTTGGTGAGATACTAGAATCTGCAAGCTTCTTTCTTTCTTCAGTGAATAGAAAGCAATCTCCATATTTCTTTTTTTTTTTTTTTTTTTATTTATGATAGGCACACAGTGAGAGAGAGAGAGGCAGAGACACAGGCAGAGGGAGAAGCAGGCTCCATGCACCGGGAGCCCGATGTGGGATTCGATCCCGGGTCTCCAGGATCGCGCCCTGGGCCAAAGGCAGGCACCAAACCGCTGCGCCACCCAGGGATCCCCTCCATATTTCTTTAGTTACTGCCTTTCTTTCCCTTCTAGAACTACCATTACTCACATGTTAGACCTCTAGACATATTTCCTAAGCATCTAACTGCTTCCCTCAGATTCCCACCTCTTATATTTTTACTCTAACTTTAATAAACATCTTGGCACTGATTTTTAGTTGACTATTTCAAATTTCAACAGTGAGCATCCTCTTTCCAAATTCCCCTAATAAATTATTTATTTGAATTTTTTTTTCCACAGAAAGCCTCTTTTATGCTGTGTTTTTATCTCCCTTGGTGCTCTGCCCATTTTTGAGTTCAGGACTTCCTCTGCCCTCTCCTGAAAGCTCTACTGCACTGATTACTCTGCCTTATCTTCCCCTCTTGGGCTTCTGGCCCCCTTTACATAAGATGTCATTTTTCTTTTGGCTCAAAGGGACTGAATCTTAGGTGTTCGAGAACACTGCAGGTGAAGGCTAGGCTTCTCCTAGGAGACAAGCAGGCAGACGGCTAGTGCCTCACTAGGCACCTCAGGGAAGCTTCCCCATTATTTGTCCCTGCCAATTACCTAGCCTCGAGCGCAGGGATACTCCTTGACTTTCTGGAAGCCAAGGAAACTGGGTTTACTCCTGCTGAGCCTGTGATGACCCCTCCCTTATGGGTCCACAGTCTCCTCTGAATTCACTACTTTGTGGTCCTCAGCTGCCCACTCATTTACTGGGCCTCACTCCTTACTTGCACTCACTTCTGAATTTGGTTGAGAAGAAGCCCACAGATTGGAATTAGGAGTGGAAGTGTAAGGATGTTCTGGTCACCATCTTCTTGTGTGATTTATAAAAACTAAAAAGAAAAAAGCTAGGAAAAAAAATCATAGGGCAGCCCAGGTGGCTCAGCAGTTTAGCACCACCTTCAGCCCAGGGTGTGATCCTGGAGACCCGGGATCGAGTCCCACATCAGGCTTCCTGCATGGAGCCTGCTTCTTGCTTTGCCTGTGTCTCTGCCTCTTTCTCTCCCTCTCTCTTTGTGTCTCTCATGAATAAATCAATAAAATCTTTTTTAAAAAATCACAGAAGTGTGCAACATACAATTTTTATGGGGAGGCATATTATTTCTATAATTTCCAAATATTGTAAAACAAATATTTGTCATTTAACAAGCAAGAATGTTACATGTTATTCACTTTAAAGCCAACTATCGGCCACTCTTCTTTCATTTCATTTATTTATTTATTTCCTAGATTTTTATTTATTTATTCATGAGAGGACCCCAGGATGACAACCTGAGCCGAAGGCAGATGCTCAACCACTGAGCCACTCACGTGCCCCCTAGTTATATATTCATAATAAACAAAGACTTTTATATCCTTGTAAGATGTAAAAATGAACAATACTATTTCACAGTAAGTGTGGCTACCACTTGATATTCCTGCAAATGTGCATCTCTGAACTGAATTTTACCAGTGAGATCACAGATAAATTCAGCCAGTCAATTAAGCAAAGTCCTGATTACAGACCACTTAAATAGATTTACTTGGATTAATTATGGGAACTCAGTAACTAAACTGTCATGGAGGTTAGTATTACATTTAAAAACATCAGATTATTAAAAGACAAATTGTCTATGATTGGGGCCGAAATAAAATATTTAAACATATTTTACCTATTAAAAATCAAGTTAAGAAAACAAACAGGAGAGATAGTAAAAACAAAATATTTGAACCATTTTATGTATAACGAGAAAGAAATGTCACTGTGGAAGAATGTAATTTGCCTCATCTGTGATTTAGAATAAGCCTGGGGTATAATGTAATCTCACTAGTAGTCACTCGGTGTGCCTTCCTATAATGCTGTATTGAGAAAGATTTTGAATCCTGGATAGGTCTCAGTAGCCTAGAGTGCAGGGATCAATTAGTGATGTATGCTTCCAGAAAGGGAACGAGAAATGGTGGCTTTCATTTTGCCTGAGGCTACACTGGCCCTAGAGCCACTGTCAGGCCCCCAACTGGAACTAGCTGTGCTGCTGTTTCCTCAAGGCAGCTACAGAACAAAATGAAAACATGACCTAGAATAGCAGCAATGTCCACAATAGGCAAACTGTGGAAGGAGTCACGATATCCTTTGACAGTTGAATGGATAAAGAAGATGTGGTCTATATATACAATGGAATATTAGTCATCAGAAAGAACAAATACCCACCATTTGCTTCAACATGGATGGAACTGGAGGGTATTATGCTAAGTGAAATATGTCCGAGAAGGACAATCATCATACGGTTTCATTCATGCAGAATATAAGAAATAGTGAAAGGGATTATAAGGGAAAGAAGGGAAACTGAGTGGGGAAAAATTAGAAAGGGAGACAAACCATGAGAGACTGCTAACTCTGGAAAACAAAGGGTTGCGGAAAGTGAGGAAGGTAGGGGGTTGGGGTCACTGGTGACGGGCACTAAGGAGGGCACTTGATGAGATGAGCACTGGGTTTTATACTATATGTTGGCAAATTGAATTTAAATTTAAAAAGGGAAAAAAACATGACCTAGAGATGCTGGCCACTCAAATTTGCTTTGACCTATAATCAAAATAACTTCATCTGGTACGTACCACCCTACAAGAAGAGCTTTATGTTTTAACCTTGTGTTAAAAGTAAAGAGATAGAAGAGTTTCTGGAGCTGGAAAAAAGGAAATCAATATTTCATGTGAGGAGACGGCCTGGGAAATGGAAGTACTACTAGGTTCAGCTTCAACAGCGCAACCCTCTGCAGGGCAATAGCAGGGCCCTGCAGATTATAGATCAGGCAAGATAGGACACGCAGAAATGGAAAAGAATTCTGCATTGGGAATCAAAAACATGCCAGAAATAGTAGCAGTTGGTGTAATAAAAAGAACTACTCTGTGGTATCTTTTTCTACACAGGACCATAATAATGATTAGATATATTTTGCAAGGCGCCTGGGTAACTCAGTTGGTTGAGCATCTGACTCTTGATTTTGGCTCAGGTCATGATCTTAGGGTCATGTGTTGGGCTGTATGCTCAGTGAGGAGTCTGCTTCTCTCCCTCTCTCTCTCCCTCTGCCCCTCCTCCTGTGCATACACATACTCTCTCTAAAATAAATAAATATTTTTTAAAAATACATTTTAAAGTAGAAACTGAAAATTAGGATAGAATATTTTAATATATAAAATCTTTTCTGAATCCTGACTCTCTTATCTGTGAAACCTGGACCCTTTTTCTTTATCAATAAAATAGAGATAATAATCCATATTTTATCAGATGCTTGATAGATAGTAAGTTTGCGAGTGTTAACTCTTGTTATTCATTTTTATTTATTATTATTTTTTTTTTTTTTAGAGAAGGAGAGAGAGGCAGTATAGGCGCAGAGGGAGAGATAGGAAAAGAATCTTAAGCAGGTTCCATGCCCAGCATGGAGCCCAATAGGTTATAACCCTGAGGTTATGACCTGAGCTGAAATCAAGAGTTGGATGCTTAACTGACTGAGCCATCCAGGTGCCCCTTAACTCTTGTTATTTAAAAATAATAATAATAAAATATAATAACTTATGAGTGATCAGGGACACATGAAACTCATTTAATGATTATGTAGAAATAGAACACTGCATGGAAAATAAAAACTATGGAGTGATCTCCAAGATATTTGTTGCTTGAAAAAGAGTAAGATGTAGAACAGCATATACCATATGTTTGCCTTTTCAAAAAGGGCATTTTAAGTGTATATATATATATATATATACATACATATACATATATCTTGTATCAGTATATACATTTTTTGAGAATGACACTCAAACTGTTAATACTTGGGAGGGAGATGGCAGCTTCTGGGTGTAACACGAGTCTGATTTTTACTGTGTCTTTTTGTACTGCTTGAATTTTTCAATCATGCATCTGGAGATTCTAATTGAAAAGAACAAATTCAAAGTTAAGGATGTATAGAGGTTAATATCTCTTTCGTTAGACATTTTTTCAATATATTGTTTCACCTGTCAAAACAGAAAATTTTCATTGGCAAATTATGAAAGTGAGCCATTGTTTACAGTAGCCAAATTATGGAGACAGCCCAAATGTCCATCAACAGATGGATAAAAAAAATGTGGTATACACACACACACACGCACACACACACACACACACACACACACTGGAATATTCTTCAGCCACACAAAAGCATGAGCACTTGCCATTTGAAACAACATGGATGGAGCTAGAGAATATTATGTTAGGTGAAATAAGTCAGTCAGAGAAAATACCATATGATCTCACTCATATATGTAATTTAAGAAACAAAACACATGAGAAAAGGGGAAAAAAGAGACAAATCAAGAAACAGACTCTTAATTATAGAGAACAAAATTATAGTTTCCAGAGAGGAGATGAGTAGAGAGATGGTTGAAATAGGTGATGGAGATTAAGGAAGGTACTTGTGATGAGCACCAGGTGATGTATGGAAGTGTTGAATCACTGTATTGTACATATGAAACTAATATTATACTGTATGCTAACTAGCTGGAATTTATTATTGTTTTTTTTGTTTTTTTTGTTTTTTTGTTTTTTAGTAACTTCAGCATGGAGCTTGAACTTACCTGAGATCAAGTGTTGCATGCCCTACTGATTGAGCCAGGCAGGTGCCCCCTAACTGGAACTTAAATAAAAACTTTAAAAAAGAAAAGAAATTAAGCTATTGCTAACAATGATCCTTAGCAATTCTAATATATATGACTGAACAGTGACATCTGTATAAAACTATATATAATCAATCATGATATGTAATAATTTATGGGATTATATTATGGTGAAATATTTGCTGGATCTCATTTTAATCCTAGTCTTTAATTCAGTAATTTGGATTAGAAATGTACTCTAATTAACTGAAAATAAATCATGATAGTAACTTCTTTATCATTTAAAGACATATTTTGGTTAATAATAAGCTTAGACTTCTAAAATGGCATAAGAGCACATCCGGGTGGCTCAGTGGTTAAGCATCTGCCTTTGGCTCAGGTCGTGATCCCAGGGTTCTGGGATCAGGTCCTACATCAGGCTCCTCACAGGGAGCTTCCCCCTCTGCCTGTGTCTCTGCTTCTCTCTCTGTATCTCTCATGAATGAATAAATAAAATCTTTAAAAAATTAAGTATATAACTAATCATCTATATACTCTGGATTCTGAACACTAGAGGATAATGTGTAAGCCGGAGAAGATGAATAAAAATTATATTTCACTCTAACTTACATGGAAACATGTCTACATGATTAGAGAATATTTATCAAGTTTTAGCAAAAGGACCATAGTCTAGAGATTCCTGGTTTATATAACGGCATTGCCTCTGTAAAGCACTTGTCCAACATAACAGGTCAGAGTTTGACCCTGGGCAACAGTGGAAAGAGCTGGGCTTTGGAATTAATCACTGCTCAGTGTCTTCCTAGTTAAGACAAGTTATTAATCATTAAGTATTTCAGTTTTATCATCTGTAAGATGGAACTAATACCCCCTAGCTTGCAAGGATGAGCTCATAAAGATTAGAAAAAGGTTAAAAACATTTTAAGACAAAACTTTATCAGTTAACAAACTTTATCAGTTACTTATGAAGTTGTCGTTTCTGATGTCTTTGTTAGAACCGAAGCTGCAAAGACAGTCTTACACAGGCCCGCCTCTGAGATGTGGCCCCAGCATTAATTAGCAAGAGGTCCAGAGGGAATGACTGTCGTACTCTCCAGCTTGGATCCCTGATTCAGGATCTCAGCTCCAAAAATTGACTTGTTCCTTCCAGGTAGAGACATAAATCCCCAAATGCTGGCCCTTGGAATGTATACACCAAATATTTCTTTCCATTCTACTACCCACATGTCTACTGAGGCTTCCCTTCTGCTCCAACACCCACAAGTGCATATGCTATCTCTGTACTTTATTCTTTTTGTAGCTTTTTCACTACTGAAATTACATTCTAAGCATATAAGCTAAACTGCTCATTATTTGACCCTATCATTAAAAATACAACTTCTAGGAGGAAAGGCAATTTGTCTCTTTTTTCTTACCACTGATCCTCAGTGCCTAGAACAGTGGCCAGAGCATAGAATGAATTCAATAAATATGTGCAAAATGAACAAATTATTTAAATAATTTACTCTGTACAGCTGAACATAAAACTCAGTTGATTCAAGAACTACTAAATAATTCACTCACAAAAAACATATTATTGGGCAATGGTGATTTTACTGAAGATTTTATATGGGAAATGAAGAAAGGATTTATATTGGCATTCTTCATTGAAATTGCTCAACCTCACCCATAACAACAACAAAAAAAAAATGCAACCTAAACCTGCGCCAAGAAGCCAGAGTTGTTAGAGCCTGTGAAGAGTGAAGAGAACTTCTGTAAGAAATGGCAGGCAAGAGGAGGGGAAAGAGAGGTATCTGCACAAAGCCCAAGAAGACTGAGGAAAGTATTACTGTGGGAGATGGGCAGTAAAGGGAGATGTGTTACATGCAGGCAGGAATCATTAAATAAGTAAACATTTAAGAATAATGTGAAATAAGTTTCTAATTGTCATAGAAAGGAATTAAAAACATGGAAAGAGAGATAACTAAAATGAATTATGTGTTATTAGATAAGACTTGAAGTTATAGTATCAACACATAGTTTTAATAGAAAGAGAGGAATGGAAGAAAGAAGAAAGAAAAGAAAGAAAGAAGGAAGAAAAAACTGTTTGTTAAGAGGATCCAGGGACAGAGACACCCTAGTAGCAAGGACCACACCTAGTACTCGATCTTGGCTTCTAAATACCACTCTTCACTAAAAGTTTCCTTGAAGAAATAGATGATTCCAGGTCTGGGAAAGCAAAGTATTAGATGAGCCTAGAACATTTCTTTGGATCAGAAAGCAAAAAAGTGTCCACAGATAATGGAGATAAGTCAAAAGGACAGAGGAGCCAGGTTGAAGGAGCTCCCTTTGAACATATCTAGGACAATTTGACCATGAAAATAAATAATGATAGTAACAGACTATGACCTATTAAATATAAGAGAAACCAGGGGTCCACAGTGATATTACTAAAGGAAACAACTGACACATTGAAATTTTCACACTGAAACTCTCTATATGGGGGATGCCTGGGTGGCTCAGTGGTTTGGCGCCTGCCTTTGGCCCAGGGCACGATCCTGGAGTCCCAGGATCGAGTCCCATGTCAGGCTCCCAGCATGGAGCCTGCTTCTCCCTCCTCCTGTGTCTCTGCCTCTCTCTCTCTCATTCTGTATCTATCATAAATAAGTAAGTAAATAAATAAAATAAATCTCTCTATATAATTTCAAAGTACTTTATAATTACAAAAGGAAGACTAAATTTACAGTGGAGAATCATGGCAGCCAAAAATTTAATGAAGTGATCAGAATAACATCATCCATAATATAATAAATCAAAATTTTGAGTCACCAGATAGGTTGCAATGAGAAGAACATAGCATCATTTCTGCCATATTCCTGTCAAACATATTCCTGTCAAACATGTATATAGTTTGGATATCTTTCCTTTCCTATCATTACATAGAGACCTCTCTAATTCTTTTCCCTTGTTCCACTGTATTCCATTTTATCTATGTACCATAATTAATTTAACCTGTTTATGGACATTAGGTCCATAGAATAAGTTCTCAGTAATGTTGGATAAGATACATGCACAGTTGGGTAAGATATATGCAGTTGTAATTTTTTCCTTTTTCTTTTCTTTTTTTTTTAATATTTTACTTATTTGAGAGAGCAAGCATACAAGCAGCGGAGGAGAGGAAGGGGGCAAAGGAAAGAGAGAAGCAGACCCCCCCCATTGAACAGGTATCTGGTGGATGCAGGGCTCAAATTCAGAACCATGAGATCATGACCTAAGCTGAAGGCAGATATTTAATCGACTGAGTCCCTCCTTTCTTCTTTTTTTAAAGTTTTTTTTAATTCCAATTTGTTAACATGTAGTGTTATATTTGTTTCAGGTATACAATATAATAATTCAAAATTACCATACAGCACCATGTGCTAATCATGACAAGTGCATTGACTCAACTCTCTCTCCCTTATTTTTTTCCCTTTGCTCAAATTACCTTTGATCATGTGGTATTTGTCTTTTCTAACTTATTTCACTTAGCATTAAATTCTCTTGCTTCATCCATGTCATTGCAAATGGCAAGATTTCATTCTTTTTTATGGCTAAATAAAATTCCACTGTGTGTGTGTGTGTGTGTGTGTGTGTGTATACCATATCTTCTTTATCTATCCATCAATCAATGGATACTTGGGCTGCTTCCATATCTTGATTATTGTAAAAAAATGCTACTGTAAACATAGAGGTGCATATATCCCTATGAAATACAGTTCTTGTATTCTTTGGATAAATACTCAGTAGTGCAATCAATAGATCATAGGGCAGCTCTATTTTTAACTTTTTGAGGAACCTCCATACTGTTTTCCACAGTGGCTGGACCAGTCTGCACTCTCTCCAACAGTGTAAGAAGGTTGGTTCCTTTTTCTTCACATCCTCACCAACACCTGTTGTTTCTTGTGCTGTTCATTTTAGCCATTCTGACAGGTGGACGTGATATCTCATTGTAGTTTTGATTTGCATTTCCCTGATGATAAGTGATAATGGGCATCTTTTCATGTGCCTGCTAGCCATCTGGATGTCTTTTTTTGATATGCAATTGTAATTTTGATAAACATTGCTACATTTCCCTCCCAAGGAATTGTATTGATTTATGCTTGAAACAGAAATGAATAAAAGTGCCTAGTTTCTCAAAGCTTTACCAACACAGTGTATTATCAAACTACTCCAAAGTAGTTTATCAAAGTATTTTTTTCTAAATACATACATTTTTGCCCAAGAGAAACACTAATGAATGGGATTTTTCCACCTCATGAGGTACTCATTTACTTACTAGTGGTGCCCCTCTGTTCACACACATTTTCTATCACATGACCTTCTCTTGCTCTTTATTTTGGTGGGTCCTGATATGCATGGGCCTCCATCCCTCTTATCTAATGCTGAACAAGTAGCATCTATCTCTAAAGAGGCAAAAGGCTCTGCCCAAATTTGGAGAAACATTTAAAACTAGTCAAAACTGAGGATTTTGGCTCAAACTCAAGATGAGAAGGATAAACAAACCCCGCCCAAATGGAATCCGTTCTGATATATTTTCCTGCCTTCCTAATTAAAGACAAATGTTTGAATACTTCCTAAATTACCTCTGAAATTCACTGCATTATTTTGCCTTTTAAAAGCAGACAAGCTTATATTTACATTGTTAATAGATTTATTTTAACATATGCTCATTTTTCCGTTTGTCATGGTGTGTCATGAATCTCCACTATGGCCAGCCCCATGAGCTCTATTCTTCCATGGACTGACTGATAAATCTGCTGCCTGGGCCACACATGTACCGAATACCCTCTCATACAACTTTTTGCCATTATTTTGCTTCCTGACAATGATACAAAAGGAGCCAGGGAAAAGGATCCAAGATATTAGTGATCAGTTAACACTAACAGTACAAAAAGTGAAATCTTCGGACTTGACCATTTCAAAATAATACAATCCCAAACATTTCAGCAGTGTATTTCAGAATCCACTGTAAGTGCTGTCCGTTTTTATTTCTACAATTTGAGGTGAATATAATTATTCCCATTCTTTAAGTCAGGAAATGAAAACTCAGAGATGATAACTGAATTTCCCCAGATCACACAGGTAGGAAGAAACAAGCTGATATGGTACCTGAATTAGTCTAATCTTCAATGATCTCAGAGTAAATCTCCATGATTATTAAGTTTAATAATTCTATCAGTAATGGATATTTCTAAATTCAAATGAGTTTAAAATTTTATGAGGCTATCTAATGCCTCGAGAACAGTATCTATGGAGGCTGGGAATTCCAGAAAATAGGAGCTAAAAAGGTTAATTTATTCTGACAGAAGGATGATTAATACAAGGTAAGATTACCTATCTCTAATTAACCTAGTCCATTATTGAGTTCTTAACAAGAAGGATACGGATAGCAGAAATGTCACTCAGAAAGAATTCAGCTGAGAAAGTTTGAAGACAGTACTGCTCTGGGAATGATAATCATTATATTTGTTCGCCACTGGGAATGCTTAAAACCATCTTCATATTTAAGCCAGAACCTAAAATACTTCTTTATTCAAACCTCTGTTAAGGGGACTATGAGGCATAAGATTAACAAGTACATTTTAACATCTATTTAAATTTTGCAAACATCTTTCAAGGGTCTTAAAGGGACATCTATTTATTGTTTTTAAATCAATGCCAACCTGCTTATTATATGCAAAGCCCTAATAATAAAAACAGTTAAAGCCAAACATTGTTACTGAGCTATATTTTTGACTAATGATATAATAGTAGGCCTAACTTCTCTCCCTCACTCTGACATCCATCTTATACCTGTCATATTCCAAAAGGAATTCAGACAAAGCAACTATAATATTATTCACTAACAGTATTTCTGATGACCTTGGAAAATCAATGCTGCTCTAAACATACTTAACTCAAAATTTTAGGCACCGAAAAAATTTGGTTCGTCACATCCCATGGGTTAGTTTGTGGTTTGTTTGTTTGTTTTTTTCCTTTTCATTGTATAATGCAAGGTCAAGTAAGAATGAAAGATATCATTTAGTTTTGTGCTATAATAATTGAATATTGAATGAGATCTTTCTTGTTGTCTTGGAATTGGTTATTCTGACCAAAAAAAGGATAACAAAATAGTATAAGGATTTCATACTTCCAAAGGCCTCTCCAACCACTGGGGACAAAAGCCTCCCTGAGGACTTATCCAAAAACCTTTGCCCTGAGGCAAAGGGACCACCTCTCCTATTCCCAACCAACATGTCAGCCCTAAATGGGCAGAAAAGTACATCCCCTCAACCCACCAGAAGCCAAGTAAACAGGGAGTTCCAGTGAAAAGCAGAATGTGAGTGCTGGCAAGGCAGGAAGATTGACAGCCTCCTACTTAGCTAAATATTTATAGTCAGGGACCTAGAGACCAATTTGAAGCCTGTCTTCAAAGTGCAGTGAGCCCCATGAGGGAGTCTGGCAGAGAACCTGACCTATGTCGTTTGGAATTTGGGAGCATATCTGAACACTAAGAATTGTGCCTCCTCCTTTTCTGGAGATTTTGAAGGAGAAGCACTTGCTGGCTGAGCCCAAGAGGGACAAAACGAGACCATGTTATAAGGAATTTAAGAAAAATGTGGAGGAAACTTCCAACATGTTTCCAGTTTCTTGACCCATCAGAAGGTGCAGAAGAGGACTTCCATGCTTGACTCAATACAAAGAAATACTGAGGAGAGAGGGGAAAGCCCAAGCCCTAGGGTTACCTGACAGCTTGTTTCTTATGGGGAGTGAAATGTGGACCAAAGGCAGGACTAAAGGACAACATGGGTACCTCCTCTGACATCTCCATAGAGAAGGCCCATATCCTCCAAGGTGAAGCCAAACAGCACTAAAAATTGCACAAAGTTATGAGAAGACCACCACATCCTCAGCGACACCAGTAGCAACAGAATCATGCACTTTCTTGTGGGTAAGGGTACTTCCTCATCTCCAATAAGCAGTCCCTGCCATCTCTTATATTCCTCTTCCCCAACAGAGGAGTTAGATGCTGGCAGAGGCAACTGAGAGGATTATACTTGAAATCAGATTTGAGACTGGATTTTTACACTGGAGTGAAATTAGTTTGGTTTTGCTTTGTTTTTTTAATAACTGAAAGTGATGAGAAAGATGTGGAATATGCCCAAGAAATTGTCTTGGGAGATTTCTACAAAGCACTACTGGGAATTGTGATTGGAGAAAAATAAAAACATTATTGTGTTAATATCCACCAAGTAGAGTCTACTCAGTAAAACTGTTTACACTAAAATGCTGACTTTTTTTTTTAAGATTTTATTTATTTATTCATGAGAGATAGAGAGAGAGAGAGGCAGAAACACAGGCAGAGGAAGAAGGAGGCTCCATGCAGGGAGACCGATGCAGGACTCAATCCCAGGACTCAATCCTGGGACTCAATCCTGGAACTCAATCCTGGGACTCCAGGATCACGTCCTGAGCCAAAGGCAGGCGCTAAACCGCTGAGCCACCCAGGGATTGATTGATCAATCAATCAAATGCTGACTTTCTAAAGCAGGCTGGGAGGGGTTTTGGGAGGAGGGAGGGGGTCACACATTATCTCAAAAATAGTGGACAATGAAAAGAACTACAATAATAAAAAACAAGTCAATTCTTAAATGCAGGAATTAGGAAAAAAGATTTTAAAAGAATTAAAAAATCATTCATATTTGATTTTATATAATAAATTGAAGCCACATACTTATTTATCTATGTCCTTTTTAAAAGGAGACATTTTTAGGGGCACCTGGGTACCTGGGTAGCTTAGTCAGTTGAGCATCTACTCTTGGTTTTGGTTTAGGTTGTGATCTTGAGGTAGTGAGATCGAGCCCAGGGTCAGGCTCTAAGCTCAGTGTGAAGTGTGCTTGAGATTCTTTCCCCTTTCTCTCCCTCTCCCTCTGCTCTCCTTCCACCCACCAAATAAATTTTTTTTAAAGATGTTTTTAGTAAAGCAAACCTTAGATTTGTATTAAGGCCTTCAAGTTTTCAATGTACTGTTTTGAATTTTATTTTATGAGCAAAAGACTAAACTCTCATTATTCACTTTTTTTTTCATTATTCACTTCCATATCCATAGTGTTTATGACAGAGCTGAACCACAGAAAACGTTCAAATCATGATTTTCAAGTCATTCTGATGAAGGATAGTTGGAAGAAAAGCAGGCAGTGAGTGACAAGGGTCCCCCTCCTGCCCTGCCCTAAGAGGAAACCACCCTTAAAAGGATTTTACACCCACCATGGAAGGAGCCCTCCACCTTTTCCCACATGATAGATAGAAAACAAAAACCTGTTTGGATCACAGGTTCATGGCAGGGTTAATCAGATTAAAACAGCCCACCAACAACTCCATAAAAACCACTAGACTTAGAAACTCCAGTGGCAACCCTCTCTGGTCTCCTCTCTCTTTGGGAGCTTTGTACTCTTACTTTACCATCGCTCAATAAACTTTGCTTTGCTGCCCACCACTGTCTGGTCTACCTCTTCATTCTCCCAAGCAGTGACCAAGAACCACGGGCACCAAAGGAAAAGAAAACCTGTAACAATTCTAACACCTTCTACCTATTTCTCCCTTTTGCTGTCTTACTTTCACATTCATTGGATATATGGGGGAGGAGAGTGGTTTTAATTATTTTTACAAGGTACATGTATTAGTTTTGTAATTTAAAAAAAAAGTAAAAAAAAATGATTAGCATTCTATTCATCATCTTCCCCTTCCTGTGAAATTATACTTTAGCCTACATAAATTCAATACCACACATGCAATCTACCAAAGCTGAACATCTCTTGTTTTCGTTTTTTTGTTTTTGTTTTTAAATAAATTTACTTTTTATTGGTGTTCAATTTGTCAACATACAGAATAACACCCATTGCTCATCCCGTCAAGTCATCTCTTGTTTTTGGCACCAAAAGCATCCATTCTACCTCTCTTAATACTTTTGTTTTCCTTTAGGAACTGTTTCTATCCTATTTCATCCTTCTTGGTAGAACCCTATTCTCCTGTCCAAGAGGGTGAGAACAAGACCCAAGTCATTTAAACTTTAAGTTTTCTTCTTGGTATCTGAATCATGAGCAAGAATAGATTGATAATAGAGCTGATTCATTCCAGTACTGGTCATCTAAAGAGGTTTCCTAATAACTACAACACCAAAACCACATGCTTCCTGTATTTCTGAGGCAAAATTTTTCAGCCTGACTTTTAATTCGGTGAGCTACCCAATATACTCATAACAAATCCTTCACCTCCCTACCCTTATACAAATACTCTTAAGTTAAAGTTGGTTTCTGATTGCTTGGGACAAAGTCACACAAGGACCTTGAAATGGACCATTGACCCATCTACTATCCCTCTTCCATACCCCTCCTCTCTTCCTTTATTTTCTTAATAACTACTCATTTCAACATTCCAATATTCAACATTCATTTCCTTCACATTAACCCAATATCTTCAACTTACCTGTGTCATGTTTTTCTATTTAACTGTTTGCCTCATAAAAACTGCCTTCTCCACTCCTATCGCTGGCACCTGCTAAAGAAAACACTGCAACCATTCAGGTGGGTGTCTTAACTCATTTTCATTTTTGATTCTCAGATCTTCCATAATACTCAGAAATTTGTGTTTGTTTTGTTTTTGCTCATTTCACTTTCTCGTTCTCTCCAGGGATTTCAAAACTCTCTCTAGTTTCCTCAAAGCTCCAACTAAATCACTATTTCTCAGCAATCTGCACAGAGAAACTAAAAGCCATAAGATAGAAAGTCACTCTTCTTCCAGCCAGGAAATTTTCAAACCAATCTGTATTGAAGCCATTCTCTCCTCTCCTCCTATTGAAGTGGGAACTTGGTCTTTCCTCATATTTAAAACTAATCCTGGGCA
This sequence comes from Canis lupus baileyi, assembly GCF_048164855.1. Classification (NCBI taxonomy): domain Eukaryota; kingdom Metazoa; phylum Chordata; class Mammalia; order Carnivora; family Canidae; genus Canis; species Canis lupus. The sequence continues at coordinate 18,783,727 of NC_132839.1, forward strand.
GCCCCAGTGGCGCAGCGGTTTAGCGCCGCCTGCAGCCCGGGGTGTGATCCTGGATCGAGTCCCATGTTGGGTTTCCTGCATGGAGCCTGCTTTTCCCTCTGCCTGTGTCTTTGCCCTCTCTCTCTGTGTGTGCGTCTCTATGAATAAATAAATAAATAAAATCTTTAAAAAACAAAAACTAATCCTATCTCTTTTACATCTTTAAATTTGCCCTTAGATTGTCATCTTATCAAAAACAAGTCTTTCCTGAATGAGGGACCTTTTAGCTACTTCCCTTTCTTTTTCATTAACAACTAAACTGAAATAGTTGCATATCTGCCCTGCTTGTGGAACAAGTTGGGGGAAGTGGGGAGCCCACCTGATACTGGATAAAGATGTCTCCACACAAAGTTTAGTCCAGTGTAGAGAGGCCAAGCCTGAGTAGGGTGAGAATTTGCCCATATACAGGGGCAGTCTGGCATGGATGACAGAGCCTGCACAGGGGAATAGTGCACCTACAGAGGAGAGGGGATGGCGGTGGAAAGGAGATAATGATTACATACAGAAGGACTGGGAATATAAGTCATATAATCAGGCCCGTGGGAGCCAGGTTTCTCAGCAGCAAGGAAAGGGGTTACATATATGGAAAGGGAAAAAATTAGAATAAACCCTGACATGCTAGATTAAAACTAATGTTATCAGTATACATTCACGGTTTAATAGATGGATAGACAGATGAAATCCAAATGTGTGGACATTCATTCATATATATGGGCATATAAAGCTTAGCTCTCTCCACTGAAAAACACTGAAGCATCACACTCCAAGAGTAAGTACACTTGACTTTACCCAGGCTTTGTCTTCTAAATGTTATTTTCCACTAAATGTTATTCAGGGCTAAAATGGCTAATTCCAGGACTAGGGTAGGGGAAGTACAAAATGACCCTGTTCATATCTTATGCCAGAAGGAAAGAAGTAAAACAAAGTGCTAGAGACGTGTCAAGAGAACACATAAACCACCTGCAAGGGGCTTCCACTAGCTAAACTGGGAACAATTTGAATACTAGGATAAATGACAGTAAAGAATTAAAACCCATATTAATCACTAGTACTATAAATAAATAAATGACTAAATTGAAAGTTTGATGAGAAATGGGCTATTTGCAAAGCCTCAAAGAACTTCCCTACAAAATACCTATTAATTACCAAGGAAGGAAAAAAAAAAAAAAACTAAATAGTTAAGAATTCTAAGAGACACATCCTTACTCAAGTGAGCATTAGTAATGGGATAAATCAAAACTGCGTGTCATCTGATAGGATTCAATGTGGAGAAAACAGTATCACTTTTAAGGTATTCCTCCCCAAATCTATTAATTCAGTCTTTTTCAAATGAACCACAGAACACAGTGACTATTTTCTCAACTCTCTCAAGAATAGCACATAATTAACATCATTCTAGGTATATTGAAAGAAGTTAATTTTTTCATACAATAGATGCCCTAAGATGTTAGGGTCTAACGTCTCCAGTTGGAAAAGGCCCAGAGGTACGTTCTGTAAAATAACTGGTCTGTAATCTTTAAAATGTCAAGGTCACTGAAAACTAGAAATGGCTTTACTGCTGTTCCCAACTGAAAGAGGCTAAAGATGTATTATAACTATATGCAACAGATGACTCTTAACTATATCCTTCTGTTTTAAAGGTCAGGATTGAGACAAGTGGCAAACTTGATTGTGATTTGAGGATCAGATGGTAGTAATATATAATTATCATCAATGACTTGATTTTCATTGTTTCATTATAGTTACAAAGGCAATGTCCTTGTTGGTAGGAAATACATAGTAAAGTATTTAGGAGTGGTGAAGCATAATACTGGAAGTTACTTTCAAATGGTTTTGGAAAAAACATGTTGTACTGTGTCTGCAAATTTCTATACATTTTTTAATGTTTCAAAATTTTAAAAATCAAAAAAATTAAAAATGAACAAATATAAAACTGAACAAAAGTAAAATCATTAGCACCCTCACTCCTCCCATGTTCCTCAACTCAGTGAATGGCTCCACCACTCACTCAAGTTGCTTATCCAGAAATCCAGTGTCATCCTTGACTTCCCTTTCCCTCCACTACAATATACATCCTGTTAATATATATGGCTCCCTCCAAACCCATATCCAATTACACCCCACATTATAATGATTCTGCATCCTAAATCTCTCTTAAACTTAATCCATTTCCCTTTCATCTAATATTACACAATTCTGGCCACCATCACACTCCCCTGTGCTACCAAAACAGCCTCCTAAAATAATCTATAAATTTCCTCCAATCCATTTTCCAGCATCAGTCTCAGTTATTCCAAAACATAAATCTGTTCATGTCATCCTGCTTGAAAATCCTTCGATGTTCTTGAATGCTTCTAGAATGAAATCCAAACTCCTTAGACTACCACACATTCTGGTTTGCCCAGGATGCTTTTTGTTTATTTCTGTTGGACAAACCTGGTTATTTTTGGCCTCCCTTTCATGCTCACTAGTGTCCCAAATAGGACAATGAATCACAGAGGCACCTGGATGGCTCAGTGGTTGAGCATCTGCCTTTGGCATAGGTCGTGATCCTGGGGTCCTGGGATCAAGTCCCAAATCAGGCTCCCCACCAGGAGTCTGCTTCTCCCTCCGTCTATGTCTCTGCCTTTCTCTGTGTCTTTCATGAATAAATAAATAAAATCTAAAAAAAAAAAAAAAAAGACAATGAATCATATGTTCCATTTACTTCTCTAGATTGATCTAGATGATACTTCCCTCTCATCTCTAGTGAATCTCAACTCTTCTGGGAAAGCTCTGCCTGAGCCCTGTATCAGGATTCAATACCTTTGCTAGATGCTTCCTAATACTATGTTAGTTCTTCTAAGTAACATATATCTATTGTACACACGTCTTTATTGTAACTATTTGCTTATATTTACCCTTAAACAGTAAATCCTGTAAAGATAACTTTGCCATTTGGGGGTGTGACCTTGAGCAAGCTACTAGACCTTTCTAAGCTTCAGTTTCTCCATCCATAAAATGAGGATAATTGCACTATTATTATCAAATGATATAAAGCAGGTAAAGGCTTAGCCCACCATATTCATCATTGTATGTTTTAAGAACTATGTAAGTAGTTAAAGGCATATTTCTTCTAGTGCTCCTTAAAATTGTCTTCTTTTCATAGCCAATCTTCTGATTTTTTTTCTATGTATCCTACTTATCAAGCAGAGATAAAAATTGTCTCTTCTTAACACAATATAACAAGTCTCTTTACGATTCTTATTTTTCATTTTATTTATTTGCTTTAAAAAAAAACATGCTCTAACAGAAAGTTATCTTCTGAGAAATGAGATAATACCAGAAATTATTAGCACTGCTCAGGCATAGAATATTTCTTTCCTTTCTGTCCTAGTGAGTAAACACATATAAGTCCCCACAGCAAATTCTACACATAAACTGTATGGTAAATATAGTATATTTATAAGAAGATATCCTTTTAAAATATTATAAAACAATGAGGGCCAAATACAAAGATTTGTGGAAGACAATGTTTCTATCATTTAAATGGTTATTTATTAATAACTAAACATTATTTGGGGGAAAAATCCCTATTGTAAAAAATAACATTTCAATTACTTAATGGGACCTACACTGACAGATTGGACATTGCATACAATACATAAAAAGGTCTTCTGAGTCCCATAATTGTGAAGAAGTATATGTGGGTATTTTCTAGCTCTCTTAAATTGTCTTTTATAAATTTTAAACTAAAAATTCCAGCTGCCAGAGGTAAAAATTTACAATTGCATACATGATCATACATTTCTACTCACTGACCACATTCTTTCTCTAAACTTAACTACCATATTTTACCTTTGTTAATTATATGATTTTATCATTGATCTCCTTTATTTAGTAAATTATGCAAAACAATATTTTAAACACATTCTTAGAGCTTTTCTTATAATTATTGAAGGAAAATTAATTTACTAGTTCAGAAGTTAATTTTACACAAACACATTTAATCCACTGCAATTTAAGAAACAAAACAAAAAAGCAAAGGGAAGGAAAATATGAGAGAGAGACAAACCAGAAACAGACTCTAAACTATAGAGAAAGCACTGATGTTTACCAGAGGGGAGGTGGGTGGGTGGATGGGTGAAATAGGTGATAAGGATTAAGGTGTGCACTTGTCATGATCAGTACTAGGTATTGTATGGAAGTGATGAATCACCAAATTGTACATCTGAAATTAATATAACCCTGTATATTAACTGGAATTTAAATACAAACTCTTTTAAAAATGTAATCCACAGCACTTGAGATTGCTCAGGCTTTCTACTACCTTGTAAGAATCCAGAAGATTATATCACATTTTTATTCATGAATCCAGAAAAGTTTGTGTCTCCACAGCAAATATTGTAGTATTTTCCATCTAATTATTTCACTGTTTTTAAAAATAAAAATATATTTGAAAAATATGCAAAATCATTTTTAAATAATATAGATTTTTAGTGACCAGGTTTTCACATACCCGACTGTCAGATTTACCAAACTTACGAACGAAAAAGTGTTTGTCTTCAGAAATGTATTTAGTGATTTTAATTTCCAAGATAGATATCACCTACATATAATCTCCATGTATATACCAAATAAAATATTACAAAATCAAGATTTTTGAAATAAACCTTTCTATGATCTATTTGCAAATCTGTTCAGAATACTTTTATTAAATGTCAGCTGTGAAACTATGTTAAAAATACAGAAAGCAATATCACAAGTTTCATTGAACTTCCCAAATTCTTACAGCCAGGTATTGCGCTCTCTGCTATGGCACACAATAGTATTTTTCTAAAGCAATCAAAAGCAGGCTGGAAGATTCTTTGTTCGTTAGTTGTAAATAATATACTAAATATAAGTAAAAAATGCTGAAAGGTGATATATGCATTTTTAACATGATTATTACTTTAAAACCATAAAACTTGGGATGCCTAGGTGGCTCAGCGGTTGAGCATCTGCCTTCAGCTCAGGGCATGATCCCGGAGACCCAAGATCAAGTCCCACATCGGGCTCCCAGGATGGAGCCTGCTTCTCCCTCTGCATGTGTCTCAGCCTCTCTCTCTCTGTGTCTCTCATGAATAAATAAATAAAATCTTTTAAAAAATAAATAAAAACTAAAACCATAAAATTTTAGCTAATGCACTAAATTTTACTTCAACGGAGATTGGACAATACATCATGATGAGGACATTGAGGCAATCAGCACACATTTATAAAATGATGGCTTGAACTTATATTTCATTTTTCATTCATCAGTCTCAGGTGCTTTCAAGTGGATATCTGGAAAATTTTCCCATAAGATTCTTATAACAGAAGATTGCTTACAGATAATGTTCCTTTATCAATTTATCACAGATCAGTAAACATTTATTGAGTGTGTACTATGTGCCAGGCACTATGCTAAGTATTGGAGACAGAAAAATGATTAACTCTTGAGCCCTAGATAAGATATGAAGAGTACCCCTGAGAGGTTCGGAATGGTTTTACTCTCTCTTATGGAAGAGAGAGTAAAAACAAACCAAATAAAATCCTGTTAAGAAACAGGGTTTTCAAAAGGTTCTGTGAACGAGGAAGAGAAACATATAATCCAAACTAGGGGAGGGGAGGACGATTACAAAGGCTTTCTTGGAGGCTTATCAATAAACAAGCCTACTGCCTTGCTTTCAGCATGGCCTACTGATTAAGAGCATAAATTCAAATCTGAGAATCATCTGTTACTAGCTGTATGGGTTTGGGCAAGTTACTTTGTCATTCCAAGTTTATTTCCTTGTTTATAAGATGGATATGAGTGTATTTACCTCACAGTGCTATTAAGAGGACCAAATAAGATAATAACTAGAAAGTACAATGGCTGCCATAAAATATACTAGTATTCTGGTTGTTATAATGATGACCTCTCTCTCTCTCTCTCTCTCTCATACACACACACCCCACTTAGCCTAAAAGCTGGTGTTTTCTGGACTTGTTGGTCAATACATGTTAAGTCTTTTATATACCTATAAAAGAAAAACCTTCTTCATCCCACCAAGCCTGCCCCTCTCCATTTTCTGTTTTCAGTCAGGCTTTCTGATCCCCCAAAAAGTCTCCTTGACTTGCTGATCATTAACAGCCATGCCCGTACCATGTCTACTCTCTGAATGTAAGCCTGACCACTGAGAAACCTCCGGACTGTCTACCATAACGGTCCCGTCATCCTTCCCCATCCTCCTCCTCCATGAGAATACAGATCTTTGCCCTTCACCTTCACCCTCTCTGATGGGTCTTTCTTACCAATGTTTCAATGATTTTTCCATAGGCCACTTACCCAGCTTTGTTCTCTAATGGTCACCACTGTCTCTGAGCCAGCAGCCAACACTTCATTTCATTATGTTTCATTTGGATTGAACATCCCTGCAAAGACACTGAATAAAACAATGCGATTAGAACACAAAATCACCGAGGTTCGTGAAGTTGAGAAAGGGTAGCGCTAAAAACATTAAGAGTATGGTCTTTTGTTCCTTCCCACATTATCCTCTTTAGGAACATGACTGTATTTTATAATCATTCTTTCTCCTTCAGTAATCTCCCATTGGCCACTTATCTATCAAGTAACTCTCCCTAAAAGGTTTTTCTCTCCTTCCTCTTCATTTGCAGAAAGACCTGAGGGATGGGTCCAGGCTCAATTCAGTTTCTTTTTTTTTTTTTCTTTTCTTTTTAAGATTTTATTTATTTATTCATGAGAGACACAGAGAGAGAGGTAGAAACACAGGAGGGAGAAGCAGGCTCCCTATGGGGAGCCTGATTTGGGACTCAATCCCAGGACCCTGGGACCAGGCCCTGATCCAAAGGCAAATGCTCAACCGCTGAGCCACCCAGGTGCCCCTCAGTTCAGTTTCTTCTTATACTTTGACCTTTCTGAGCTTACAAAACTATTTTAGCTTTACCAAAGCATTACTCCCACTTTTTAAAGACCAAGATAGACTATATTATTTCAATTTGTAAATTATTCATGATTTAATTCTGTTCCTCATTTGAGACACTTTGTTTTGTGCATCTTTACAACAGCATGTTTACTTCATGCCCACAAAACTTTTCATGTGTTTCAAAGTCCCAAATAGTAAAGCATTTAAGGTCCTATCAGACTCCCCACAGCAAAATAATTTCAAATCCATACCTGATTACAGAAATCAATTATCAGTGGGTTGTATCAATTACATATCAATTTGGGGCAGAAAATTTCAGTTGCCTAATGTTTCCCCTGAAATGTAGAGTTTATACATAAACCAAAAAAAAAAAAAAAATTGTGTTACAAAAACAGAAAATAGAAAACCAATTGCTGATTAGCAACATGTGAATTTACTAAGCCACAGACTGTATGATTTCAAAGTTTAGCTATCATCTAACCTGTATCATGACCCTGAAACAAAAGGTCATTTGAAACACTTAGAATTCTGGAGGTAGTGAGTCCCCAGCAAAATTTTAAACTTAAATTGCCCCTCCTTCTTACAGCTTTTCCCAACAAACGCTTCCTTCATCATAGCTACTTCTTCAAAGTCGTAGCAAGTAAAATTCCTCAACAACAGGAAAAATAGGAAAACTGAGCTGATTCAGATGAATGACAAGCAATAATTCTCTCTCGCCGTTTTTAAGTCATGATAGCATAAGTATAATAATTAACATCAATAAATAAAACTAACTTTACATAGCAGACCCTTGGAAAATGCTTCCATTAAACAGTGGAAAAATAGTGACAATAAATAACAAGTTTTTGAGGGTATTTTTTTTTTTTTTTTGGTGGGGGGATAGTTGTTTTTAGAGAGGGAGGGAGAAAAAGAGAAGTTGAGATAGCTTGCTTTTTTAAAAATAATATCAAGCATTTTGATATGTGAAAAACTCCAGACTTGGCAGTAATTTTTACATACCACATCAATATGAAGTGTCTTGATAGTGATTATCATTTGTCAGTTTTAGAAGTTGTTTTTGAAGATTTGATTTATTTATTTCAGAGAGCACACGCAGGGAGAGCAGCAGAGAGAGAGGGAGAAGACCAACCCCCTCACTCCCCACCTTCCCACCCCAACCCACCCGCTGCTGAGCAGGAAACCCAGTGCAGACTTACTCCCAGAACCCTGGGATCACGACCTCAGCCAAAGGCAGATGCTTAACCAACTGAGCCACCCAGGTGCCCCTAGACAGAGTTCTTTTTTTTTTTTTTTTTTTTTTTTTTTTAGACAGAGTTCTTGAGATTGGGTTTACTCCTTTGTACAGTAAGGCGGAACAGCCATTGAATTTAAAATCCAAGAAACAAATACCATAAAGACAGATTTCTATTTTAAGCTCTGATGAAGCTTTAAAAAAGGAAGGAGGTGCTCGTTATTCTGTCTAGTTGGAATTTTATTCAGTTGTGCCAGCTGAGTCTAGTAAAGGGGTTAGAAGAAGGGAAGGAGAAAACAGCAGTGGGATGTTGTTCTGGGCAGAGAAAGCAGCATGTAACTTCACACTGGCAACAGCAAGACAGGCTAACAAAGGGACAGAAGATGTACTTGACAGGAGTATAGAGAGTTAGCAGATGAGTAGGAGGAGATGGCATATGAGACGTAGGCTGGGGTGCTAGGAAAGAGCCTTGGTGGTAAAGATGAATAGCTTAAACTTAATGCAAAATACAATAAGGGCCTAGTGAGACAAGTCCAGAAGACCACAATAACAGCTACAATACAACATTTCAACTTATCTAAAGGCAGATTTTTAGACAAGGAGTTTTGAAAAGGGGAGGTTACAAAAGCCAGGAAAGAAAACAGTCCAAAATTTAGTCCAAGTGTTTTGTTTTTTTTTTTCTTTTAGACATGAAAGCATAGGGGCGCCTGGCTGGCTCAGTCAGAAGGGCATGCGACTCGATCTCAGGATTGTGAGTTTGAACTGCACATTGGGTGTAGAAATTACTTAAACTTTAAAAAAAAATTAAACATAAACAGGAATTTAGGGGTGCCAGAGTTGTTTGTTGTTTCTGGCGTTTTCATGGTTTGAATAAATAGGAGGAAGTAAACAAAATGAAGCAAGTAAACTCAAGTTTAGACATGTAAGAAAGAGTTAGGTGACCAAATCCAAAACAAAGAAAGGTAATAATTAGGCTGAGTAGGATCTTAAGTAAAAATGATAGGGGATAAAAACTTCCTGGCAACTGGTCAGTGATCAATGTTTAGGAAGACAGAGTAAAAAGAAAATAAAGAGAAATGGCAAAGTAAATAATAAAGACGATAATATCCTAAAAGCTTCAAAGAGAAGGAATAAAGCATGATAGTCACAGGAATGAATCATTAAATATAGTAAAACAATTTTCCAAACTACAAGTAAATCTCTTAGGGTTCTTTCTGGTTAAATGCAATTCTAGTTTATTTAAAAAGCTGACTTATTTTTTCGTAAGTTATATTCCTACTGGGAAAAGTTTACTAAAAATTCTCAAGAATTCAGCCATTGTTAAGTAGCCTTTAAGAATTTAAAACAATATTTATTAATGAAGGCCTCATTGTGTACTACACGGTTAAATCCGTTTCTTGTCCAATGTCATTTGAATGCTTAATATCATTTGACCTTAAAGCTAAGAAACTGACATTTTCGCAAATTCACCATTTTGCCACTAGGTGGCGAAAAAACCCAAGTAGTATCTGCCACTAAGGCTAGTACAAAATCCCAAGCACTTAAACCACTAGAATTTCCACCAGGTGTCAACCAAGAGGAGAAAAAAAAAAAAAAAGACTATTTTTCCCCACTCAAATACACAAATTCATAGCTTTAAACATAACCACCTAAACTCAATTAGAGATAAATGGCTTGCCATTAGCTCTCCAAATAGTTTGCATATTTATATATAATGCTGAGGCCAAGATCACTGCCTTGTCAAATAAGGCAATTGGCCTTGTCAACTTTCCCCCAAAAGCAAGAAAACAGCAAGACCATTAAATACAGTCAAAAACCTTCTACAGTTTATGAATATATAGTTCCAGATTCTTATTTTTTTCCCTTCTACATTTCTTAGAAAGTTCTGATTGCAAAAATCTAGAAAAGATTATGCTTACACTTTGAACCCCAGTGTGATTTTATGAAAACATTGCCATTTGTTACTAAAATGTTCACAATCGAGAGATACATGTACTTGTCTTGAGACTTAGTATGAGAATTACGATGTTGAACCGTCTAAGGCTATTGGGCCTGTAAAAATTAACATTAGAACTTTACAAAACTAAGCTCTATTCATATACCAAAGCATGCTTTTTAAAAACCAGGTTACAGCCTTCACTAATTTCTAACGAAGATCTATTATGTCGTGAAAGTGATGTCAGCTAAAACACTGTGTCATGTTGCCTCGTAGAAGGTGGTACTTTTTTAGGCCGAACTCTATTTTTAATCCCCTGGACAGAGTTGTAATCATGTCATACACTGCACATCTAGCCGGAGGTGGTGTCTTTAAAAAAAAAAAAAAAAAGTCTCTTTTCTTCCTTCTAGGAAGTGGTCAGCCTCCCCCCCCCCCACCCCCGCGTCATCATGCAAACAACTTTGTTGCGTTTCGTTGCTAATTAAGAGATGGAAGACAAAAACAGTTGAAGAGAAAGCAAAACCTATTGATTGAAAAACAACAACGACAACCCATTGATGAAATTCTAGTTGCTTCTGCTTCTGGCTCCTTACGGTGTCCTCTCCTCTAAGGTTTCTGTGGCCTCGCCTGAGTTCATTTCCACAACTGCCTACAACGCACTGGTCTTTAAAAAAAAAAAAAAAAATTCAAGCCAAGAATGCTCGTGTCTACGGACATTATTTCTTGTCTGGTTTTTATTACGTCTTCTTTTGAAATTCGTTAGGTCGTGCTCAGCTCAGCAGCCGGCCGCTTGCCCAACCGGTTTCCTTCCCCCGTGCCCCCACCCGCCTTCACGCATCACTTTTTCCTCCCTCCATCCGAGCAGTGGGCCGAACCCCGCAGTGCCGGGAACGCAGGCTTCGGGCTGTGCACGCGGCAGTTTGTCCTTCCCCGGCTTTGCACACAGCCTCCCGCCCGTCCCTGGCCGCCCCCCCACCCCGAGCCCCACTGTCTCAGGATCTATTAGGGTGAGCTCGGTAAGCGGCCCCGGAGCGCACGTCGAGGGTTTACGGTAGCCCGCCTGCCAATGGGAGCCCACGATGGAGAGAAGTCAGGCCCGGCCTCCCGACAGCCCCGGAGCCTCCCTCCCGCAGCCGCGCACCTACTGTACCCGCGAGCGAGCCGGGGACGCGCCGAGAGGGCGGACAGCAGCCGCGGCGTGCGCCTGCGCACTGGGGTTGTTTTTCACAAAGCTGCTCTTAAAGTGAGCTGGCAGGCTCCAGCCGCCCGTCTTTGTAAGGAGACCACTGAGACTAGCGGGATCGTGCAGCGGCGGCGGCTCTGCTGCCCTGACTTTTTAAGAAATCTCAATGAACTATTTGTAAAGAATCACTGATCTTGCCTGCAAGCTTTTTGCACGGCAAAGACATCGATCAGTGTTAGGTGAAGATCACATTTTATATGTGATCTTGACTTTTTTTTTTTGGTCTTACATTATATTTTTATAGATTTTTTTTTGTTGTTATAAACATGGTGCTGGGAAAGGTGAAGAGTTTGACAATAAGCTTTGACTGTCTTAATGACAGCAACGTCCCTGTGTATTCTAGTGGGGATACAGTCTCAGGAAGGGTGAATTTAGAAGTTACTGGGGAAATCAGAGTAAAATCTCTTAAAATTCATGCAAGAGGGCATGCGAAAGTACGCTGGACCGAATCGAGAAACGCCGGCTCCAATACTGCCTACACGCAGAATTACACTGAAGAAGTAGAATATTTCAACCATAAAGACATCTTAATTGGACACGAAAGAGGTAAGTTTTTATATTATGGAGGACTCATTAGACCGATTTTTTCTTTGGGAAAGTGCCTTTTCAGCTTTTTCTGAATTAATGTAATTCCACTCCGGGCGTAACACATAGCAGCTTGATGAAGATTAGCAAAGTTGGAAGATCTTGGTTCTCCTTGACATTCATCGTGTGTTAAGCCGTAATGCATGCAGGCATCTGCAAAGTGACTGCAAACTGCACTTAACTACCTCTAGACCCGGCTTGGTCGGTGCCATACGCACTTGCAGTACATTTCTACCTTGCTTGTAAATTCTACTTAAATCCCATCCAGTAATTTTACTAATCAGTTTCCAAATTAATTGCTAAACCCTGCAGTCCCAATATTCCATTTTTCCCCCTTATACTCTGCAACCTCAGGTCTAGAAACTAAGCTTCAGTGGAGAAATGGAATAACATTTTTAAGTGGGTTAATAGGTGGTTTTCGCTTTTAATATTGACACGCAAAATACTTTAAAGGACTCATCGTTGTTTTTTGATCAAGGATTTCTGTGGCTTATTTTGACATATGGTATCGACACCCCACGTGTTTTTTCCTTATTCTCTCCAAATCCTTTATAAATTTACATCAAGCATTCTCTATTTTAAAGGACAGTAACCTATCATTAGGATAGGTTTCAAATCAGTTTCAGGAACCATCTCGGGTCAGTAATTTTCTTTTCCGAGTAGGATGCCTAACTTTGGAACGTGCATTCAATGAAACCCGTGCCAGTCAAATGGAATTGAAAAGTATTCGGCACATTGGATTTGATTTTTGGTTGGAAAAGGGAGATAAAGGGTTGTCAAGGGGAGAAGGGGTCCTGAGATTTCCAATCTATTGTTTAAATGGTTACATTGTGGAAATATAGGAGACTCTAAGCTTGTTTTTCTAAGTTTCCACCCTTTGTTAGAAGCGGTTCAATCCTGTTTCGGACCAGTTCTGGGGGGTGGTGAGGAGGGGCGCTTGTTCTGCTCTCAGCAGATTGGTTACACGCGTCAGGTGGTGGCGATGACTTAATTCCTAGCCCAAGAAGAATATAATGTTAAAACTGGTTATGTAATTTCATGCTTCTCTTTTTTAATGCAGTATTTAGTTCAAATGGGGCCGATTTTTCAAAAAGTACAGCACACCTTTAACCTTTTTTCATCTTAAAAACCACGTCCCCGGAGGAAGTGCTAATTGAACTAAGACAAGTGTCGAAATGAAGGATGCTTTTGAGTTACGGCACGTAATGCATTATTATTATTATTATCACTATTATTAAATACGAAGATGAAATCAGTTCTTTATATAAAGTTGGGTTTTCACAGTTGCACCTTAGCTAACCTGCATCCTGAGATAATTTCCTAGCTCCTCTTTCCAAGCAGGAACACTGATAAGAACTGCAGATGCCGAATGACAGCCTCGGTATCTGTTGGAAAGCAGACGCAGGGGTTTGCGTTTGAACCTTTCTGGACGTTGCAGCTTTTTATAAAATACATAAGAAACAAAGGTTTTGGAGGAGTTGAGGCTTGCAGCCGGGCTAGAAGTAGAATCACGACTTACGGGGACAAACGCAATTTCATTAGTTGGCTCCGTGCTTCCGTGCTAAAGAAAGCCGGGTACCCCGTACCCCCCCCCACGAGATGCCCCCCCCCCCCTCGACCCCCGCAAAGCGTGGACGGGCTCTCTTTAGCTGGAATAGTTTCAATGACTTAAAAGTGGGACCTCTCAAACTAGCCTGGTAACTGAGGCCCCGCCCCGGGCGCCCGGCGATAGGCGGAGCCGCGTTTGTTAGCCTGTTGCTAAGGCGATGCCGCGCGCTGATTGGATTGGGCGCGGGCGGGTGGGGAGAGTGGGCGTGGCTTGGAACCGGCGTGCGCCGGCAGAGTCTCTTCGGAGCGGCCGCCCCCGCCCCCCCCCGGGTCCCCGCCGGGTCGCCCCCCGCGCCGGCCTTCCTGGGGGGCTGGGGGGGCGGAAGCCTGCGGCCTCCAGGGTCGGACGAGCCCACGGGGAGAAGCTCGCGGCGGCCTCGCAGGTGCCGCTGGGCCGCTGGGCGTGCCCGGAGCCGGCCAGCCCATCCTGAGGGAACTTGCGCGGCAGGGTTAGCCGGACCCCATTTTCCTGGCCTTTTTTTTTTTTTTTTTTTTTCGGCTGGAAGATGTCAGGTGGCTTCTGTGAAGGCCCGTTTCCTCTCAGCTGGAACAAAGCGTGTGTGCCACCCCGAGCAGCCCCCAGGCCGGCTACCTCGCTGGGACCTGAGGGGCCAGGACGGGAAGGAAAGCCGGGTGTGTGGCTGTGGGTGGGTGGGGGCCCTCGGCGAGCGTCCTCCGACCCCCCATTGTGCGGCCCTGCCCTCCCCCCCGCCCCGGTTTCCCTCACCGTCACTGGAAAGGTGTCAGGGTGGCCCGAGCCAGATCGAACCGGTCACCGGCTGGGGCGTGGAAAGCGGAAGCGCCGCGCTGCGGCCGCCCCGCCCCCCGGCCCCAGCAGGCTAGGCTGCGCGACCGCGAGCGCGAGCGCCGCGCGACGTATGCCGTATGTATAGCGGGGCGCGCGGGCGGCGGCGGCGGCGGCGGCGGCGCGCGGGCGGGCCGGCTGGGATCTGCTCGCGCCGGTTTAGGCCGGTCCTCTCCTGCTCCGGTCTAGTTCTTGATTGACAGCCCGGCACTTGTTTACCACGGCGCGGCCGCCGCCGCCGCCGCCGCCGCCGCCGCTCGCCTCAATGAGACTGCTGAGCTGGCACAAAAAGGGAGCGAGGAGGGAAGGGAAGGAGAGGGAGGCGAACTTTGGGCGCCTCGCAGGGGAGCGCCGCGAAACGGCCCCCGGCCCGCCGGCCCGCTCCCGAGGCGGGGGTTCGCTGAGGGCGTCTGCACGGGGGGCGAGGGGAGCCGTGCTGAGGGCAAAGGGACTCCGCGGGGCTTCTGAAGAGAAGCGGCCGCGCGGGGACGCCTCTCCCCGCCGCGTGCCCCTCGGACGTGAGGGGCCTCGCGTCGTGTGCTCTCGGCGCTTCGGGGGAAGTCCGCGGGCGCGGGCCCGGGCGCTCCTGGCCAGGTCGGCCTCCGCGCCGCACTCTCCGTCAGCGAGACGTTCCCTGCGCTCGCCAAGGCGGAAATCAGAGTCCTCCGAAGAGTCCGGCATCCCCGCCCACAGTGTCGTGCAATTTATTTATTCTGGAGAAATCTTAAAAAAAAAAATCGGTCTCCAGAAATTGGGTCTTAAAAAAAAAAAGAAAGGTCCTCCTCCTTCCTGGCCGTTGGAAACAACCTGATCAGAATTCACCTTTTCCAGAATGTTTGGAACGGTGTGGTTTCCCGGTAAAAGCAGGCAGGCCAGGCACCTTTTAGATCTCAAAAGATAAATTTTTATCTATGCAAATTTCTAGCTTGTTGCCAGGACAAACTGAAGTGTGATCGTTTTAGATTCAATCAAGAAGTTTTGTTTTGTTTAGCCCTAAAACCAACGTTAAAAAAAAAATCCCCGTTCCTTTTTTTTTTTTTTTTTTTTTGACTTCCAACATTTCGACAAAGTTTTCTGATGGTTGTAGGATTTTGACATTCGTGTCCTCTGTATCAAAACGGACGTTAAAGATCTAGGCGATTTTTCTCTCCCATACAGTCATGAATTTTTCTTTTTTTTTTTTTTTTTTTTAGATTTTATTTATTTATTTATGAGAGATACATAGAGAGGCAGAGACACAGGCAGGCTCCACTCAGGGAGCGGGACGTGGGACTCGATGCCGGGTCTCCAGGGTCACGCCCTGGGCCGCAGGCGGCGCTAAACCGCTGAGCCACCCCAGCTGCCCCAGTCATGAATTTTTAGGTCAACCATTGGAGACCAGGATGGCGTCACCTGAGCTCTGACTCCTCTGTTGGACGTGAACTCTAGTAGTCACAGGTGCCCCGCAGTGCGGGTCATTCCCTTTAGAAAGACACCTGTAAGGTAGGCCTACGGATCATCCCGGTCTCACAGGGGAGGCAACTGAAGTCTCGGGACTTGTAGTTGGCCCGAAGGGAGCGACCAAAGTCCGAATTCAGATCTCGCGGGCTCCAAAGCCCGTGGCCTTAACTATTATCAGAGTACCTTTAACGCGATGCCACCAGGAAGACTGTATAAAGGTCTAATATCCAGTCTTTTGTTTTCTTTTCCTGTTTGTTTCAGATGATGATAATTCAGAAGAAGGTTTCAACACTATTCATTCAGGAAGGCATGAATATGCATTCAGCTTCGAGCTTCCACAGACGTAAGTATTATGAGTAACAGGCTTTTTTTTTTTTTTTTTTTTGGTAGACCTCTGTTCTTTGAAAATTAAAGTCATTCTAAATTTAGATATTTTTTAGTTAAAAAAAAAAACCCTTTTCATTACTGAATATTGCTAGAGGAAAACAATACATTAAAAAAAAAGAAGCTGCTTTTTGATGGAGCCTGGCAAAATTATGGAAAGCAAAGCTCGATTCTTAGTCCTCGGTCTTGAAACCTATGAGGTTTTCAAGACTTGAATAGTATTTCAGGTACTGAGAGTGAATTGGAAGGTGCTCGTCAGATACTAAGCACTTTGTACTTTATATCAGGTGGCATTAGCCGAAACGTGGAACATATCAAGTCTCTGACTCAATAATTCAAAAAAAATTAAGCATTTAATCTGTTCTGCTAAATGCTAACCAACAGCAGTAAGCTGAAAAGATAAAAATAAATAAATATCCTAACGTTAGAAGTGGATGTTCTTTTGATATGAGTTCAGTAGCTTCTGTGCAAAGAACTGAAAAAGTCACACAGGTGTACTACGACCTGGAATTCAAGGGAAACACCCATCAGATACCTAAATATAAGGCACAGATATAGCATGAAAAAGGAGAGTGGTTTATTAGTAAAAATAGATTGTTGCAAGAGATTATACTCTCCTCAGTTTTTTAAATGTCTTTATTAATTCTAGTATTTGAATGGTTATATGTGGATAGAGTTCATAAATGGTGTCTTCCAGAGTATTTATCAAATTACGTGACCTCTTTCTAAATGTAATGCCCTAATCTACTTTTAATAGAAGTACTGCGAGTCTGAATATAATGCTAATATTGGACCTGAGTAGTTTTAAGGATAGAGGTCATTTAATATATATTTAAAAAAATTCTATCTATAAACCAAAGTCATCTAAAATAGACTCTGGAAGACTTACATAAATACTGCATTTTCATGCTATACACATTAATGCAAGAGTCTAAAATGCAAAATAAATCTGTAAAAACACCACTACTTCTCATGCTAATCCAGGTTAGCACTCTACCTTGTAAGTAACTGACTACTGGGCATATTTCTAATGAAATTATGAAAAAGAGACTAAACTTACTGAAATAAAACCTCCACAATTAATAAAATCTAGGGGAGAGTTGAAAACCAGTTCTGATGAAAAAAGGGGGATGGGAAGAAAACCAGTTCTGATTCTCTGGATACAGATTAATAGAAAAGTTTCTTTTTATTTTTAAGTTCTGTAAAGTTATACAACACAGCCAAAAAGAGTTCTTAGGACATGAGTAACCTAAGAAACGGAAAAGCAGCTTTTTAGAGTTTCAGAAGAGTTTATAAAATGTGAAATTTTTGAAATTATAACAACAGTCCCAGGCATTTTCTAGACCTTCTTAATTAGTTCCTATAAAAGGAGAGAGAATTCGTAGCCAGTGTGTAGAATATTAGAAATGCTGAAACCATTCTTAACTTTGTTTTTAAATTACCAACCTTTCAAGAATTGCTGACTTTCCAAACTTTCATAATTTTGCCACCAGCATTGAAAGTAGCCTCTTCTTAGTTTAAAGGGATTGTATTCTTCTGGCTTTTTAAAGCAAAATTTCTATAATACTTAAGTGTTAGCTATTGTTTTTTGGAAAACAGAAGGCTTTTTTTCCCCCAATGACTTCTCCCTTTGGAAATTAAAAAAATTCTGTTTGATACCTCATTGATACATGAACAGTGCAATATAGTAACACTTCTATGCTGACCTACTGTATAATTATTAAAAAGAGGTATAAAATTAATATATTGAACTTTATATTCTGCACAGACCACTTGCTACCTCATTCGAAGGCCGACATGGCAGTGTGCGCTATTGGGTGAAAGCCGAATTGCACAGGCCTTGGCTTCTACCAGTAAAATTAAAGAAGGAATTTACAGTCTTTGAGCATATAGATATCAACACTCCTTCATTACTGGTAAGAATTGACTGAATTCTTCATTCTTTGTTTTTTGGCATATAAATACTAAAGAATAATCACCTAAACTATGCAGTCTGTATAATTTTAAAACCGTGATTTCAAATTCCGTAAATACTAATATATTTTTTAAAATACAGTCAAGAGCACACAAATTAGTGAAGAATATGCTCGTATTTCCTGACAGTATAATGACTTTAAAAATTTTTTAAAGTCAAAGCAACATATGGTATGAAATAACTCTTACTCTGAAATTAACAGAATAACAAAAAATAGATCTGTTCCCTGGATAATTTAAGTGGAGGCGGAACAGTACTATCAATTATTTTTATTGTAAGAAAATGTATGTCACTTACCATGAAAAGATCATACTCTAAAATTTGGACTGCATTGCATATTCCAATATAGGGATAGTTGTCAAATAATGGGGAGATTGTCACTTTCATGAAAAAACCATTACATTTTAAAAGAAATCCTTTTTAATTGCATTTTTTCACAAGATTCAAATTTGACTTTAAAAACTTCATCAGTTTTAAGCAAATGATAACATCTTTAGGCAAATAAGAATCCTAAAAATGAGAGTTTTCCTTTTTTCACAAAACTGATTTTTACATTCTCAAAGAAAGATGTTAACATTTGGGATTAGAACCAAGTTGCTTTCCAAGCTGCCTTTTTTTAAGGCAGTTTAAGTGGAATGTGGAAAGGGTTTTTTTGTTTGTTTGTTTGTTTGATTGGTTTGTTTTTAATTACTATATATGTAAATAGTGTGAGCGAAAACTGTGTTTATGGGATATGTTAAGCCATGTTTTTTGTTTTATTTTTTTTTAACTGGATGGAAATTTGTATAAAACAAAAATAATTGTATAATTCAGAAGCCATTGGTTAGTTTTTTAAAAAGTATATTTCAATACACTTGGGGGAAAAAAAGCAACACTGCTTTTAATTTTAATTCCCCAAGAATCAAGAGTTTTATTTTAAAACATTCTGTTACTGCTCTAATTTATACATTGACCCTTTTCTCTAAATTTATTTCTTGCAGTCACCCCAAGCAGGCACAAAAGAAAAGACTCTCTGTTGCTGGTTCTGTACCTCAGGCCCAATATCCTTAAGTGCCAAAATCGAAAGGAAGGGCTATACCCCAGGTATGTATGAGATGGATTCCCACAGAAGTGGTCTTTCTTCTCTTAGCTCTTGGTGTAAATTTATAGTATTTCTACTAAATGCAAATGTAATACAGTATTCTTTGGTAAAATAACTCCGTTTTCTTTCATGCATGGGAATGTGGTTTCCTTTTTTTTTTTTTTTTCTTTTAAGATTTTATTTATTTATTCATGAGAGACACAGGAGAGAGGCAGAGACCTAGGCAGAGGGAGAAGCATGGGACTCGATCCCAGGCCCCAGGATCATGCCCTGAGTCAGAGGCAGATGCTCAACTGCTAAGCCACTCAGGTGTCCTGTGTGATGTCCATTTTTAAATAGCTACTAGAAATCAGTAGCCATTTTACCAATTTAAGTTACTTGCCACTTTGGGGACAGTTTTTCATCCATGTAGTCCATTGAACTTTCACACTTATCTACATTTTTAGAGGGTTTTTTATTTGTTTAACAGTAGATACATGTTTTTTTTCACCAGGTGAATCAATTCAGATATTTGCTGAGATTGAGAACTGCTCTTCCCGAATGGTAGTGCCAAAGGCAGCCATTTACCAAACACAGGCCTTCTATGCCAAAGGGAAAATGAAGGAAGTAAAACAGCTGGTGGCTAACTTGCGAGGAGAATCCTTATCATCTGGAAAGACCGATACATGGAATGGAAAATTGCTGAAAATTCCACCAGTTTCTCCCTCTATCCTCGACTGTAGCATCATTCGTGTGGAATATTCACTAATGGTATGTATAGATTTAAGAGTTTGTTCATTATTAAAGTCATGAGGATATCATTCTGTCTTATTCCAGGGTTTGGTTTTTATCTTCCATGTATCATAGATACATACATATGTAAACCTTTAATTTGAATTACCACTATTTTATGTCACATGTAAATGTACTACACAGTACTATACATAGTGGAGGAACTTTTATTTTAGAATATATATATAGGGATCCCTGGGTGGCGCAGCGGTTTGGCGCCTGCCTTTGGCCCAGGGCGCGATCCCGGAGACCCGGGATCGAATCCCACATCGGGTTCCCGGTGCATGGAGCCTGCTTCTCCCTCTGCCTGTGTCTCTGCCTCTCTCTCTGTCTCTGTATGTGACTATCATAAATAAATAAAAATTAAAAAAAAATTTAAAAAAAAAATAGAATATATATATATATATGTATGTATAAAAGAAAGTAAATGAAAAACTAAGGTAATGTTAAAATTGGGTTATTGGTTTTTTAAAAAGAAATAATGCTTGGAATTCTAAACCTATCATCTCATTTCAATGTTTTAGGTATATGTGGATATTCCTGGAGCTATGGATTTATTTCTTAATTTGCCACTTGTCATTGGTACCATTCCTCTACATCCATTTGGTAGCAGAACCTCAAGTGTAAGCAGTCAGTGTAGCATGAATATGAACTGGCTTGGCTTATCCCTACGTGAAAGACCTGAAGGTAATTCAATAATGCATGTTTAAGCCTAATCTCGTATGATTATTTTCAAGATTGTAATTTTGCTTCTAGTATTTTATGATTAAATTTTTGTCTATATCTGCAGAAAGTAGATGTGTCCCTAATGTTAGATTTAAAACATATATCCCCCTAGTTTTAATCACAAAACAATTATTATTTTTACCTTGACATTCCTTTTTAATACCTACTATTCTGTGTATTTTGACATGCATAAGAACATGCTGTTCGAATTGCGTGTATCTTTTTCCTTCAGCACCACCCAGCTATGCAGAAGTGGTAACAGAGGAACAAAGGCGGAACAATCTTGCACCAGTGAGTGCTTGTGATGACTTTGAGAGAGCGCTTCAAGGACCACTGTTTGCATATATCCAGGAGTTTCGGTTCTTGCCTCCACCTCTTTATTCAGAGGTAAGCCCCAGCATCTTGAGTCTGAAATGGGCAGACTCTCCTAGGAAATAGCACTGCAGACTTAAAAAAAAAAAAAAAAGTAGTTAGGTTTTGATTCTCATCGTATTAATAGAAAAACATGATCTAGAACAACAGGATAAACATTTGATTAAGGTGTCAAGATTCACATTCTTAAATTTAATAAGTAGAACTCATATTATTGGGGAAATAGGGATAATGCTCTAAACTCATACTTACAAAGTGCCAGTTAAAGGAACAATTCATACTTTAAAGCATCAATAGAAGTGGCATTTTGCAAGCATGAACTAATCAAGTAACTAGAAGTTATCTTTATCATCCTTTCCCAATGTAATTCTTGCATATAACGTTCCCAGTCATAGGGGAAGATAACATATTTGCAAATCATGTTAGACAAGCATTTCTACACGGTTTCTTTTTATTCATCTCATATGAATGACCACGAAGCACTTACGTGAGTAGAACATGGCCCTTACTTGGGAGAGGCCTACAGATTTGTGAGAACAAATTTAGAAGCAAGGTATTCCATAATAAAGTGATTAGAATGCACTCAGTTCATTTGAGGAGCAGTTCATTAGGCCTTGGAAATCGAGAAAGTCTTCCCTGAGAAGGGAGCCAAATCTTCAAAGGAAGAGGAAGGAGGAGGAAGTTCTAGATTGTATTAAGGTTTTTTCTCTTTTAAGTTATTGAAAGTTACTTGCTTTTTTCCCCCCTCAAAAATGTGTTTTACCTAGTTTTGTGAGTCACTTTAAATTATGCCACATTTAAATGCAAGTAAAATGGGTCTTGTCCAAAAGATGTTTCAGTAAACGAAATGTATTAAAGCCAATTATTTGCCTTCTTGTGCCCATTCTCTTTGTACCCGAGAGGCAGCTGAGATACAGTCACCTTGCTTTGAATATATGTGCATATGAAAGTCACACTAGTAACAGAGGAAGGGGGCAGGCTCAGCCTTGCTATTTCTTGATAGACCTAATTTTCCTAGGCCCTCTCTGGTGTCTCTTACTCACAAATTATTACTTCAAATATTCACCAAGAACATTATTTACACAACTGCATTCTTCCCAAAGCCTAGAAAAACATGAGTTGACTTTTGTAAAAGGATGGAAGGGATACTTTACAAAGATCATTACTACGAAGATGTGTTCTCCATTGTATTTTAGTCTTAAATACTACGAAGTGCTGAGTAAAACACCATTCACTGATAAAATTTTTACCATTAGCTTTTGGGAAAGAGAACTATTTGGGCATACCTTATTAATCTAGTAATTAAATATCAGCCACTTTATAGATATTACGAGTATCCTTTTCTCCCTTACATGCTGTGTATGTTCTGATTAAACTCTTCAGTAGTACTCAAAATGTTAGTCACTGCTCCATTTTTATTAGACCTTTTCAAAGAAGTGTAATTTTTTTTTCACTTTTCTTTTTAGATTGATCCAAATCCTGATCAGTCAGCAGATGATAGACCATCCTGCCCATCTCGTTGAAGGAACACTTGGTTAAATCAAGTTGATGTGGATTCCGAACTGTATCTCTTCCCAGCTGAGGACAGAGAAGTATCTTGGAGACACGTTTTCAGAGGAAGTGGAATTGCTTTTGCCCAGAAAAATGGCAAATACATGAAACAACCAGTGATCATGCTTTAGAAGCCTACAGCAACATTCTGGGACTGCTCCAACATGCTTGAAGATCTAAGCTTTTCTCCTTTAAAACAGGCACATACTAAGAGCAGTCTTCTTAGCCTATGGTCATACGTGTCAAGACACCACGTTGTAAAGAGGGATGATTTCCTTCTTTTGATTTGAAAATTTGCACATGCTCAATGCTTACATTGTGCAGTTCCGATGTCACTACAGCTTTTTTTTTTTCCATTTATGCCAGACTCTTGATACTCTTTAAAAACTTGTTTGTGGTCAGCACAACAAGGAACAAAAGAAAGCTTTGAAAAAACTTTAACATGAAAAAAACGCACTGACTTTTTTTTTTTTAATTTAATATAGCCTGGACTTTACCTGCGTATGCACATGCTCAGAAATGTCCTACTAGGCTGACCATGTATCACCTCTTCAGCTTGGATCCTATTGTGGATTTATTTACAAACATCAAATGCCTTCAAGCCAATCCTTCTTGCTGTATGTTTTGCAGCCTACTGTAGTAGATACGCAACAGATATGTGGGAAAAAGAGATAAGAGGAGGAAGCTAATAAGAGACTTTGTCAAGATTGTATACCTTCTTGGTTTCTTTTAAGAATTTGTTGCCTTTCTACTATTACAGCAAAGCAGCATTTTGTTACTGACTGCCTAAAATCACTTAATCTCAGGTGAACGCATCACTTGCCAAACTGTTGGAATGCTATTTGTGTTTTGTTGCACTGTTGAGTTATTTTTTTGTTTGTTTGTTTGGTTGGCTTTTTGGAGAGGGAAATTTGGAAAAGGGACATACACAAAAGTGATAACCCACCCACATTCCCTTTTTATCATGACATAAAAGAAGAAACTAGCAGAGCTAAGAATGGAGTAAGAAAGGCAGTATGGCAGGCACCAGCAAAGAGTTAAGGGCTTGTTGCTCTTAAAATTTACTGTTATTTTTATTATTTTAAGAGTATGGAAACTTTCCAGTCACTGGAGAAGAGGAGAAAGTGCATTTATTTTTATACAGAGTTACTTAATTACCTCCAAAACACATATGTTGGAAATCATTTTTGCTGGTGCAGAGTATTTTAATGAGCAGGAATATATATATACACACATACACATAGATCCAAATATATATGTGTATGTGTGTGTGTATATATATTCAGGTTACAATTAGCTTAATTTATACATTTCCTATCCTGCTCAAGCTTCTCAGAGCTTGAAAACCCAGGTTTATTCTAAAAGTGTATAACTTCAAAATTACAAATACTAGAATGTATGCTGGAATGAGAACTGTTTTTATATTTTTGTGGGTTTTTTTTTTTTAATCAAAGTATTTTTTCCATTACCTAAAGAACATTTTGCTTAAACATGAGAAACCACTCACTTTGAGTATATATAGATAAGAGCAACCACCTCAGTACATTATAATTAAAGATAATTTACAGTTGGCTCATTACAAATATACCAGCATTCATGATGACACTTAAAAACCACTTTCCAAGGTACCAAGTGTACTGATTGTCTTATTTCAGAAGGAATTCAGCTCTGCTGTTTTTAATGAAAATCAGCATCTCTGATGTTGCAACATACGTGTGAAATGGATGTTACATCTATCCTGCCATTTAACCCCACAGTGAATAAAGTGGCTGAAAATAATAGTAACTCTGGCTTGGTGCTTGACCTGGTTAAATACTGTCTTAAAGCTTCATACAAAACAAATAGGCTTTTCCATAAGTGGCCTTTAAGAAAACATGGAAGACAATTCATGTTTGAAAAATGCTGACAGGGTGAAGAAAGCCCAGCGTAAAAATGAATCGCGTTTTAAGTGATTCAGTAAAGGGTTTGGGCTCCCGTAGCAAACTAATACTAGATAATAAGGAAATGGGGGTGAAATATTTTTTTATTGTTGTTAAATCATTTTGTGAATGTCCCCCTCAAAAGAAGCTAATGGAATATTTGGCATAAAGGGCATTTGGTGGTTTTATTTTTGTTTGGGGGGGGGGGGACTGTCTGAAAAATCCCTTTTCTTTTCTCTCTTCTTATGTCTAACTGACTAGGGAACAATTGTTGATATGCATAGCATTGGAATACTTATCACCATATACTCTTATAACACATGAAGCAAGAATGACCAATATTCTGATAATTGGACTGGGTCACAAAATGTGATTAAATTTTAAATATATAAAACTTTATCAAATAAAGTTTTATTTTCCCCATTAAAATATTTCTTTTCTTTCTTATTTAGAGGCATTACTTTACTCTCTTCTAAATATTGGTCAATTCCTGACATAAGATGTGAGGTTCACAGTTGTATTCCAGTATTCAAGATAGATTCCTGATTTTGCAATTAGGAAAAGTAAAACCCAAAACGTTAGCAAAACAAAGTGCAATATTAAATGTTTGCTTTATAGATTATATTCTATGGCTGTTTGTAATTTCTCTTTTTTTCCTGTTTTATTTGGTGCTGAATATGTCCTTGTAGGCTCTGTTTTAAGAAAACAATATGTGGGAAATGATTTAATTTTTCCTATTGCTCTTCCTTGTGGAAAATAAAGTGTTTTGTTTTTTTCTTTTTTGTAAAATTGTGGAGATTTACTTGAATCTTGATCATGTCAGTAACTCATCATACATGCAAACACTATTAGAGCTACAATTAAATTCTATTTTAAGCCATTCTGGGTAAGACTTACTTCAAGCCACCAAAGAGAACTACTGAAACCTTAAAGGAATTTTTAATACTGATTATCAGCGTTTGACTTAATAATCCATCAAATTATGGATGCTGTTTAAATAAAAGCTGTAAGTCCATTGTATAAATTTCAGTCCTCTATATGATCCAAACTTACCTGTTACCAGGTAAAGTAGTTTCACTTTCAGGTACCAATTCCTTCTTGCTGTGATGTGTCCCAAGTTTCTATTATTTCAAGAGCACATAAATTAAGTTTTATTAACTAATCTTAGAAAAATATTTTTTATAAACTTTAGAACAACTGTACGTATTCTTTTTCTGAAGGAATGTGTGGATTTCACAGTGATTTGTAACATTAGAAGTAGTTTTGGACCACATTAAGAAAATAACCTTTCTTCAGTGTTTATATACTCCTAGATTAGCTATCAAGTTGTATATGTGCCTTATACTATGATTCTCTCCTATTCTCAAATTTGTATACATACATAAGGTGTGACAAATGTTTAGACAATATGTTTATAATCAATTTTACAGATATAAGAGCTAGCAATCTACACAATGTCTATACAGTAAGAAAGATGACCAAGGGAAGAACTATAGCATGAGAAAGGGAGATAGAGGTTTTGGGTTCTATAACTTTAGATGTAGCCTTGAACAAAATGTGTGAATTTTGATGTCTTCATCTTCAAGGTGGAAAAGATCTCCAAAGTCCCTTTCATCACTGAAGGTACAAGGTTATAATATATCTTAAGCTAAAGAAATAATGCTCTAAGTCAATTACAACATTGGAAATGAACTACAGTGCTTCTTAATTTGCATTAGAATACTTTTAGACTGAGTTAAGTACATGTTTCAAGTTATATACAATTGATAGTTACCTGGCTCTGCTTCTGCATTGTCATCGATACTTAGCAAACTATCACCAGTTAGGATTTACTGAATGACCAAGCTTACTATATTTTTCAGGATTTTTTTTTATTGTAACAGGGAGAAACTCAGACTAGCTTAAGTACTAAAACACTAATAACCAGTAATTCCAAGGATGAACTATATTAAATACATTTGAATCCAGAAATCCAAATAATGCTCTGAGGACACTTGTCTCTCATCTCTGTTCACTTACCTTTTTCATATTAGCCTTATTCTTTCATAATAGGCCAAGAAAGATGAGCCCAGCTTCTATAGCTCCAGGAAGAAAAGCCATCTGGACTCTCCAAATCACTTGTTAGGGAAGATTCTGATTGGCCAATATCTGGGTTATGTCTCATGCCACACAGAATGGGTTTCCCAATAGAAATCTGTTTCCAGAAGAAGGGAGAAAAGCGGTTACTATATATTCTTGGTATTTCTAGTGTTGTCCAAACCAGCAGTAATGGATCACTTGAAAAGCGCATTAGAAAAGCAGTATATCAGGGTCTATCCCAGAATACTGACCCAATACCTGTTTACATGATTCCTAGATAATTTGTAAGTACATTAAATTTAAGAAGCTCTGTAGCACACCAAAGAAAAGTAAGAGATGAAGACACAACAGGCAACTTTGTTTTCATGAGTCTCAGACTGTAAGTGAGCTGAGGATTTGGGAACTTAGTAAGTGAAAACTAGGGACGCCTGGGTGGCTCAGCTGTGCCTTCGGCCCAGGGCGTGATCCTGGAGTCCTGGGATTGAGTCCCACATCATGGGACTGCCCTGCATGGAGCCTGCTTGGAGCTGGCTTCTCCTCCGCCTGTGTCTCTCATGAATAAATAAATAAAATCTTGTTTAAAAAAAAATAAATGAAAAATAATCATGCCATTTTAAATCTCAAAGCCTGTTTATGGCTTGATATTTTGGGGATACAATTTTGTAACTACTACTATAATGATGGGTGGCAATTATTATACTTATATTAACAACCAGCATTTCTCAAAACATCCATGACTAAATGATGAAATATTTTGTCTTTTTATTTCTTGATTTCAAAATCAATAGGAGATGCATTTTTCAATTCATGAGAGAAAAATTTATTGAGATTAAAAAATTAATTTGACTTTTGAGGAATGTAGTCTGAAATCTTTTTAAGAAAAAAAATTTAGGAAAATAGCCAGGAAATGCAGTAGATACATGAAGATGGAAATCCAATACACGAATATGTCAAATCCAAAACAACCAGTAGTTAAAAATCCAAATGCACAAGCCCAACTGGAAATAGAACCAATATCATTGTCTTTGTTGAATAGCATGAAGTTATAAGGAAAAGAATATATTTTCTCAAACCAGCTTCACAATTACTAACTTAGGTAATTGAAGTCACGATTATTATAGAGCAGAAAAACAACAAGTTGCTTTAGAATAGATTCTAATACTTTTATGTTAAGATCATATAGCCTAATGTGATTCACGAAAACAAATGCTTATGACTTGAGGAATTTCTGATGCATTATAGTTAAGTCTAACTGGAAATGGATTTTTGCTACTTCTAAATTCAAGACTTCCATAAATTCTCAACATCAGTTTACAATCTACACAAAATGATTATTACCTCTGGCACTGATAGGTCTCTGGGAACATTAATAAAGTTAAAATAGGGAGTTAAAACATCTTTGCATAATTTAGAGATTTACTAGTTACACAAAACAGTCTTATCAGTAAACAGAAGGATGTGAAAAATTAAAATATATTGTCCTAAGTCTAACAGTGATGATACAACAGATGAAAGTCAAATTATTACACTACTATTACTTTAGATGACATGAATTTTTGCTATCTGATCCTTACTGAATATAGGAATTTGTACTTATTAGATCATCTTTCTCTAATGATTAATAGCTTAAATAATGATAGAAATGCAAAAAACAAATTGCTAGAATAAACAGCCAGTTTCTGCTTTGCTTTTTTTTTTTTTAAGGACATCATCAACATTTCTACCTTCAAGTGCAAGACACACTTGTATAATCTACACATCTTGACAGATCTGAATCCCAAAAGGTAGTACTCACGATGTTTAGAACAAGAGGAAAATAACAGGAAACTAAGATACAGCACACACATCACATAAACAGGATGCTGGCAGCCCTTATAAAAAGCGGTCCCATAATCCACAACAGCAAAATCACACATGCATTCCCTTCCCAAACTGGTAATCCCAAAATGACAAAAGCAGAGGAGAAAATACTCTCTCTCCTTACTATTTCTCCTATTTGGAGAGTCAACTTCAGGAAACCCTTGTGAAGAAACAACCACAGGAGTACACGCTGTGTAGGGAAGCAGTGGACAAATACCTCCGCTGGCGAGCTTTCATGAGTGCCTTGAGCAGCCTGACCAGGAAAAGCCCCATAAATTCCCTCATTACATTGTTCTCTGTTATTAGTTTCCTACTGGCTACCTCAACAAAATACTTCAAACCAGGAGACCTAAAACAACTGAAATTTACTCTCTCACGGTTCTGGAGGCTAAAAGTCCAAAATCATGGCAGTGCTCTACTCCTGAAGTCTACAGAGGCAGACCTTTCCTTGCCTCTTCTTGCCTATGGTGGTGGCTGCCCATCTTTGGCAGTCCTTGTTTTGCAGACGCACCGCTGGAACCTCTGCCCTTTTTTATCTAATGGCCATCTTCTCCTAGGGTCTCTGTCCCTTCACATGGCTTTCTCCTCTGAGTTTCTCCTCGTCTTATACAGACAGAGTCGTGCTGGATTAAGGGTCCACTGTACTACAGCACAAACTTTATATTACCTAATTACAACTGCAATGTCCCTGTTCCAAATCAAGTCATATTCTGAGACACTGGGGATTAGAGCTGCAACCTATCTTTTTGGGAGACACAATTCAATCCATAACAACCTTCTTTCCTCCAAAAAAGAAAACATGCTAATAATGTAGTACCTATAAGGAAAAGCTATCTATTTAGAGGAAATACATTCAGCTATTCCTCACTTTTTAGAGCAGATTTAGTCCCAAACTGTGAAATCACTATAGATCAAAGGAAACATTCCCTCCCTGCTACCCCTTTTTTTCCTGCTGGGTTACTGTTTGGGGGTGAGCACTCATCTGAGAGATAAGAAATCTAAGTTCTGGTCCACAGACACTAAGTGGCTGAATGAACTGAACAAGTCATCTGACTTTTCTGATGTTGCATTTCCTGCTTCTTAATCTATGAAATTTCTTGGGGCACCTGGCTGGCTCAGTCAGTGGGGCACGTGACTCTTGACCTCAGGGTGTGAGTTCAAGCCCCATGTTGGCTGTACTTAAAAAATAAAAACTTAAAAAAAAAATGAAATTCCTCTTCCAGCAATACCTTTCCATTCAGAATACCTGATATAGTTGAATTAAAATATCATAACCTTGTACTCAGGTTCTGGACTTGAAGATTTTATATTACTGTAAAATTTATTATTTCCCTATACTTACACCAATACTACAACCTAAAACTTACACAACTAAATTTCACTCTAGAAAATAGTATATGGTACTATGTAGGCCACTACTTTATTTGAAACAGTAAAAGCTAGCCACGATTCATCCAATAACCATGGGGTTTTAGAAAGCACATTGTGTCAGGAATCAAGAATCCTGCTCCCAGTCTTCCTCTAGCTAGTTGGTCCCAATGTAACCACCAGTGAACTCTCTGGGCCTTGGTTTCTTCATTCTTCATCAGGTAAAAAGAGACTTTCCCATGACTTCTGCGATTTCTTCTAGCCAAATAGTCAACCCATCTACCTGTTATGCAACAGGGATGAAATTCAGGTGAGAGCTTGCTTTCAGAATGCCACATAATCCATCTTTAGGCATGCCTTGGAGATCTTGCAGGTTCGGTTCCAGACCATTTCAATAAGGTGAATATTGCAATAAAGCTAGTCAAATAAGTGTTTTTGTTGGTTTTTATTTTTATTCATTCATTCATTCATTCATGAGACAGAGAGAGAGAGAGAGAGAGACAGGCAGAGACACAGGCAGAGGGAGAAGCAGGCTCCATGCCGGGAGCCTGACGCGGGACTCGATCCCGGGACCCCAGGATCACACCCTGGGCCAAAGGCAGGTGCTAAACCACTGAGCCATCCAGGGAACCCCAAATAAATGTTTTTATATCCCAGAACATTTAAAAATTATGTTTACACTATAATGTACTATATTAAGTGTGTAATAGCATTGTGTCTTTAAAAAAATGTGTATACCTTTTTTGTTTATAAGATTTATTTATTTGTTTAGTTATTTATTTATTTGAGAGAGAGAGAGAGAGAAAGCATCAGTGAGGGGAGGAGCAGAGGGAGAAGGAGGGAGAATTTTAAGCAGGCTCCATGCCAAGCACGGAGCCCAACGTGGGGCTCGATCTCATGACCCTGAGATCATGACCAGAGCCAAAATCAAAGTCAGAGACACAACTGACTGAGCCACCCAGGCACCCCAACAATGTGTATACCTTTTTTTAAAAAGATTTTATTTCTTTATTCATGAGAGACACAGAGAGAGAGAGAGGCAGAGACACACACAGGCAGAGGGAGAAGCAGGCTCCATGCAAGGAACTCGATGTGGGACTCGATCCCAGGATCCCGGGATCACGCCCTGAGCCAAAGGCAGACGCTCAACCACTGAGCCACCCAGGTGTCCCAACAATGTGTATACCTTAATGAAACAATACTTTATGGCCAAAAAAGGCTAACCATCATGAGAGCTTTCAGCAACTTATAATCTTTTTGCTGGTGGAGGGTTAATGGCTGCTGACTGATCAGGGTGCTGGTTGCTGAGGATTGGGGTGATTGTAGTCATTTCTTTTTTGTTTTATGTAAACTCTGTGTCCAAAGTGGATCTCATGACCCTGAGATCAAGAGTCACGTGCTCTACCAACTGAGCAGCCAGGCAGGAACCCTTTCTTGTGGTAATTTCTTAAAATAAGACAACAATGAATTTTGCCACATTAACTGGCTCTTCCTTTCATGAATGATTTCTTTGTAGCATGTGAAGCTGTTTGATAGCATTTTACCTATGGTAGAACTATCGAAATTGAAATCAATCCTCTCAAACCCTGCTGCTGCTTTATTAACTAAGTTTATGTAAAATTCTAAATCTCTTATTGTCATTTCAACAGTCTTCATAACATCTTCACCAGGAGTAGATTCCCTCCCTAGAAACCACTTTGCTCATCCATAAGAAGTAGCTCTTCATCTGTTCAAATTTTATCACGATGTTCTAGCAATTGAGCCAATTATCAAGATTGTTCTAGCAATCTTTAGGCTCCACTTCTAATTCTAGTTTTCTTGCTCTTTCCACTACATCTGCACTTACTTCCTCCACTGAAGTTAAACTCCTCAATGTCATCCATGAGGCCTGGAATCACTTCTTCCAAACTCCTTTTCATATTGATATTTTTACCTCTTCTCATGAATCACAAATTTTCTTAATGGCATCTAACATGGTGAATTCTTTCCAGAAGGTTTTCAACTGACTGCCCAGATCCATCAGAGGAATCACTATATCCATGGCAGCTTTGATTTTACATAATATATTTCTTAAATAATTAACACTTGAAAGTTGGGGTGTCTGATTCAATCATCAAGCAAGAGAATCTTGATGTTGGGGTTGTTAAGTTCGAGCCCCATGTTGGGTGTAGAGATTATTTAAAAATAAAATCTGTTTTAAAAAATACATACATATATACACACTTGAAAGTCAAAACTCCTCTTTAGTCCCTGGGCTGCAAAGTGGATATAATATTAGCAGGCATGAGAACAACATTCTTCTCATTGTCCATCTTCATCAGAACTCTTGGGTGACCAGGCACATTGTCAATGAGCAGTGATATTTTGTGGAACGCTTCATGAATTTGCGTGTCATCCTCACACAGGGGCCATGCTAATCTTCTCTGTATCATCCCAATTTTAGTACACGTGCTGCTGAAGCAAGCACAGCAGTGATATTTTGAAAGGAATCTTTTTTTTTTTTTTTCTGAGCAGTAGATGTCAACAGTGGGCATAAAATATTCAGCAAACCATGTTGTAAACATATTGTGCTGTCATCTAGGCTCTGTTGCTCCATTTATGGAGCACGGGCTGAGTAGATTTAGCATAAGTCCTCGGGCCCTAGGATTTTCAGAATGGTAAGTGAGCATTGGTGTCAACTTAAAGTCACCAGTTGTATTAGCCCCTAATGAGAGAGTCAGCCTATCCTGTGAAGCTTTGAAGCAAGACATTGACTTCTCCTCTCCAGCTATGAAAGTCCTAGATGGCATCTTCTTCCAGTATAAAGCTGTTTCATCGACACCGAAAATCTGTTGCTCAGTGTAGGCACTTTCATGAATTATCTTAGCTAAACCTTCGAAATAACTTGCTGCCACTTCTCCATCAGGCACCCACTGCTTCACCTTGCACTGTTATTGTTATAGAGATGGCTTATTTCCTTAAATCTCATGTACCAAGCTCTGCTAGCCTCAGACTTTTCTTCTGCAGTGTCCTCACTTTTCTCAGCCTTCATACAACTGAAGAGAGAGAGGGCCTTGCTCTGGATTTGGCTTTGACTTAAGGGAATGTCATGGCTAGTTTGGTCTTATAGTCAACCATTAAAATTTTCTCCATATCAGCAATAGGCTATTTAACTTTCTTATCAATCACATTGTTCACTGGAGTGGCATTTTTCATTTCCTTTAAGAACCTTTCCTTTGCATTCATAACTTGGCTATTTAGCACAAGCAGCCTATCTTTTGGCCTATCTCAGCTTTTGACGTGTCTTTCTCACTAAGCTTATTTATTTCCAGCTTTTGATTTAAAGTGAGAGACGTGACTCTTCCTTTCCCTTGAACACTAAGAGGCCATCAGAGGGTTATTAATTGGCCTCATTTCAATATTGTTGTGTCTCAGGGAAGAAGGAGGCAGGAGAGAGAGAGAGATGGGGTATAACCCATCAGGAGACACACACATTTGTCACTTATGTTCACGGTCTTCCAAGGGTGTGGTTCACACTGTCCCAAAACAATTTTAATAGCAACATCGAAAGTCACTGATCAGAGATCACCATAACAAATACAATAAATAATGAAAAAGTTTCAAATATTGGGAGACTTACCAAAATGTGACACAGGGACACAGAGTAATAAGCAAATGCTATTGGAAAAAAGGCCCCCAAAGATTTGCTCCACACAAGCTTGCCACCAGCCTTCAATCTGCAAAAAAACAAAGTATTCACAAAGTGCAATAAAGCACAGTGCAATAAAATGAGGTGTGCCTACATGCAATTTGGGATTGGTTTGGTTATTTAGACAAAAGTCTCTTTCTTGTTTAAGGTAATTAGACTCTTCCCAATTCTAACATGAAGATATGTATTTTTACCTATAGCACTGAGCAATTTCAGCATATACTCCTAATGCTAAGATACAGATCCAAAACATTTCAGGACAGGACTAGTAAATAAGGAATGTATTTGGTTTTCTAAAACTCACGACAACAAAAATTAATTCATAGAGTAGTTGAGCCTCAGTTGGTTTACGAGTCAGAAGAGAGTAAGACTTCTGAAAAGATCTGGCTGTTATTCAGGAACAGCTGCAAAGTCACCTGCCTGCTTTTGTGGGAAAGATACCAGTGATTCTGGCTTACATAAACGGAGGGAGGAAGATGATAGGCAAGTAGAAATGTTCCTTTGAAAGGAAGTTGAATATTTCTCTGTTCACCTTAATGTTGTTTACTTCAAAGATAATCTCCAATTTATGTTAACACTAGATTCTCTCAAGAGTAAAAAGTGAACCTGGGATATCTCTATTTGGGATAACGCTACTAAAGTACACAATAGAAAACCCTGGAGAAAAACAGTATAAAGTTCGGGCTACAATCCCCTCTTATTACACAGTGAAATTTCCTTCCCAAATACCCTCAGCTCAGTTCTAATGGAATACAACATAATAGAGTTTTGTTACCTTAGGGTATTATCTACACCATTCTATGCTTCTTTGACAGTTAGCTTTCTTGATTCAATAAAGGAGAAGAAAATTGCTCCAATTTAAGGAAAATCTATTAACTTGTTTGGTTCTCTAAGGTACTATTCTTCAGTACGTTGAAGCACTAGCTAACAAAATAACATCATAGAAATCGAAAAGCTCTGACCAGGTAGAGCTTGGAGTATATATTGCTAAATTAGGGGAAAGACTGTATGTCTGTATGCCTTAACCCTCTTCCTCATAAGTCCACGTGGAGTGATTTGTGAAGTAGAGAAATGACACACGTGTATTTTGCTTTGGCCTGTCATATAAAATACTGCCCTACGAAGCCCCTACAATACGCCAGGTACTGGGCGAGGTCTCTTGATGTACATCTGCCTTGTTTATCCTTATAGCCAATTTCAAAGACAGTGGTTACACTTATGTTTTAGCTGGGGAAACTGTTTTCAAGAAGGGTTGAGCAGCCATCTCAAATCACACACCTGTCAAGATGAAAGCCTAATGATTCACATCCAAGATTGTCTGGATTTAAAGTCCTAGAATTTTATTATAACACTACAAATATTATTAATTAACCCCTTATCTGAATCAAGGCTTTGTCATCAGAAAGCCACAAGGTAGCATAAAATTCATTTATCCACACCAGGACTCCAGAAGAACTAGACACTAGAATGGCAAATACTGCTAGGAGATGAGAAGAGGTTGGAGGATCTAAAATATTGGGTTCAGTTGTGAGCAGCTCTGAGCTCCAACGGAGGAGTAGGAAATTCAAAGGCAGACCACTAACTACACCTTGTCTTCCCAGAAGCAGACTGGACCATCAGCAGCAGCTGCTGGTGCAAAGAGAAAGGTCAATGAGCGCAGAACTGCCAAGGGAAGGCTGAGACAGGCCCAGGAGAGAGGACCTGGTTCCAAAGGGAAAACTAGGTCACAGCATAATAATTTTCCAGGATCCCCGCCCACTGGGAATGCCTTAGTGAATGTACCTGGACGAGTATGACAGTCAGATGACTCCTCTGAAAACTGAGCTGATTAACCCCTTCATGTGATGGGAGAAACATTTTACCTCATCAACTCTTCAGTGTGTAAGTAATAATTAATGGTCAAAACAATCAGTTAAATGGAAGTGGGAAAGCTGCTCAACCTGAAAACATCTCTGATGAACAACAGGCACTTTGGACTTTAAACTTCTAACATTCATCCATTCAGTCACCAAACTGACCAACAAATGTTCATTTTACAAAACACTAAGTGCTGTGTATACCCTGAGAAAATCAGAACTAAATCCATTAAATTTTCAATAGTCATACACCACCACGCCATGTGCTGTTGCTAGATCCTTAGGAGTCATGACAATTATTCACTCTTTTCTTTCCATACATCTCTCTACAATCTCTTTAAATACTTTCTGAAAGAGATGTTTCATTTCCTTAGCCTCAATTATCAACCCTATGATAATGATTCAAATACCTATTATCTCCAGTCCTACTTTTTCTCATCTCCTTGCCCTTATTCTCAATGATAACACAGATATTTTATTTAGCAAATTCTCCAGTTTCTAAAAACTGTTATTTCTAAAAGAATTTATCTTTCCCCATGTACCTAACACCACCCCCATACGTTCTTTCACCCTTGGAATTTCTGATCTATGTTAAAAGAATCACTCTCCTCACCCTTTCTCTCCATGTCTCGGTTATGAAGTCCTCTCTATGCCAGTCAGTTAGCAAGTTTTTTCAGTGCTTTCTGTAAGACCTCTCTGGTACCTGGCCCTTTTCCTCCATTCCCATTACTACCCTCCTGGTCTGGGTTCTTATCCTGTCATTTCTTACTTCCTTTCACCAGTTCTAAAATCCTAGCTTAAGCCTCAACTCTTCCATAAGGCTTTTGGACCATTTCAATCTTCATTGATCCCTGCCACTCTGAAGTTCCTACAGCATTTATTCTACCTCACAGCATTTGTTCTAGTTTATGATTGCCTCCTCAGTGAGTATTTCATCCCATCCCACCACACTTCCAACCATCACAATGCCTGGTCCAGCCTGAGTACAGAGCAGATGCTCAAAAAATGCTTGGGTAATGATTAACATGTGGGCACTGCTATAAACTGAATCTGGCCCCCCTCTAATTCATATGGTGAAGCCCTAATGCCCAACGTAACTATCTGAAGACAAGATCTTTAAAAGTGAATTTAGGGTACATGAAGTCAAAATGGTGATGCCCTAATCTGGTAGGACTATGGCCTTAGAAGAAGCCGATGACAGATTTCTCCTTCTGTCTCTCTCTCTCTCTCTCTCTGCCACGTGAGGACACGGCAAAAAGGTGGCCATCTGGAAGCCAGAAAGAGAGCTCTCACCAGAGCCCAACCACATTGGCATCCTGATCTTGGACTTGCCAACCTCCAGATTTGTGAGAAAATAAATATCTATCTTTCAAGCCTCTTAGTCTACAGTATTTCACTATGGCAGCCTGTGGGTGTAACCAGTACTTAATCTTTTTATGATTAAGGCTTCATCCTCGTGAAAGCAAAGAACTACCATACAAAAAGAAGGGCTACCTGTGAGGTACCAACTGAGAGGATGATCATAATTAATGAAGCTTCTAAAGAAAGTGTCTCTGGTCAGCTTCCTATCCTTACACCATCCATTCAGCCATGAAGTATGGATGAGCTAAGACAGAGAAGCCTTGGTTAGCTCTGTCTTGTGTTGTCTTTCTTAGAAGCAGAATAGAAGAAGAAATCTAAAAACCACAGAAGACAAGCAACAGGAGGTCCAAAGCCATATATTTTTGTTATAATTGAGATAATATACTTTTGATAAATTATGTTGCTGGTGCAGAGCCTAATCTTTTTTTAATCATTCTCAGTAGGTAAGTCCAAAGAAGATCTAATGATCACAGATTAAGCTCTCTGAAGAAAAATTTTAAATCAGGATAATATAGAGCAGGGCAGGGATCATAAAAGTGAATGCTTTCAGGGACCACGCAGGTACTACATAGGAGCAGGCTGTGTGCCTGGGGAGTGGAGCGGATTGGGGATTAGTGCTCTGTCCAAAGTGTACCGACAGTACTCAGCTCCAGCTGACTGCTGCCTTGGAGAAAATTAGCTTTGTGTTGTCAGATTTTCCAGTTTTTTCAAGAGAAACTAGAAATGTGTGTATATACAGTATGTGTGTGTAAAATCAGCTAATTAGAAAAAAAATCAACGTTCAGTCCAAAAAAAGGAAAGAAAAAAGAAAGTCAGTGAGCTATTTCTCTGAGTTATTCCATAGAGAAGTCAACTTAAAGGAACCTGAGGAAGGCAGCCTGGGTGGCTCAGCGGTTTAGCGCCACCTTCGGTCCAGGGCGTGATCCTGGAGTCCCAGGATGGGGTCCCACATCAGGCTCCCTGCATGGAGCCTGCTTCTCCATCCCTCTGTGTCTCTATGAATAAATAAATAAAATCTTAAAAAAAAAAAAAAGGAACTTGAGGAGCAGATCACTTGAGCATCTTTTTCAAACTACATTCACTTCTCCTCTCCTCACACCTGAGGGCACATGTAATTAGGCAGAGAACAGCCAGTATTGGAACAGGGCTTCTTTACTTTCAAGGAGCATAGAAGAAAAACCTAGGTATCTTGTTACAATGCAGATTCCCAAACAGCAGGTCCTGGGGTGGAGTCTGAGTTTACATTTTGAATTGGCTCCCAGGTGTTGTGATGCTGTTTGTTCACTCTTTGAGTAGCAAGACTTTACAGTAGATTTTTCTAGCTTTTTCTGACCACGACCTAAAATTAAAAAAAAAAAAAAATTTACTTGACAACCTAGAACAAATACCTAAAATAAACATGTAATTGAAAGGGAAACAAGAGTCATTATAAGGGGTACAGCTGGTATTTTTTTATCTGATTCCAATGTTTTATTTTATCCTATTGCATTGTATTTTATCCCTTTAAATGCTGATTGTGACTCATTAAATAGATTTTATAACCCACTAACAGGCTATGACATAAATTTGAAAAACGCTTCTATTCCATTTTTATTCAAACCCCTTCCTATACATTTTTTAAATGTATCTTTCCTTCTCTTCAAAGACCAGAATAAGAAGACAAAAATCTGTAAAGGCTGCTTAAGGAATGTAGGTCAACACAATGATAGTAGGAGGTAACAGAGGTTGAACACTTACTATTTACCAGGAGTATGGTTAAGCCCATGTGCTCCAGGACCACACTGCGTAGCCACCTACAAGCTGCAAAATCTTAGGCACGTTACTTAACCACTCTGTGCCGTTTCCACATATGTAAAAAGGAGATCACAATTACACAAATACCTCATGAAGCTTTTGTGATGAATACTGTATATTGACAGCTCTACATGTATAGGACAAAGTACTGCACCCAGCAGGTATCAGAGATTTATTTGCCAATGCCATCCTTATTACTAAGTACTTCACAGAAGTTCTTTCATTACCAAAAAAAAAGAAAAAGAAAAAGGTTCTATCACTTAGTTTTCCAGTAATCCTAAGGAATAGCAGAACAGAACTGTTAGGTGGGCCAGTTTACAGCCATTCCCACCTACTTCATTGTTGACCGAATTCCCACTTGCTCAGGGCATCCATCCCTCGCAGGTGACGAAGGAGTGAATCCTAGTCAGTAAGGCGATCACAGTAAACCCTCTCCACTTGCCAGAGACGGGTTAAAAAAGATCATGTGAATGAAGTCTAGCCAATGAACCACAAGGCAACCAGGAAATATTTCCTCTCCCTTAAAGGAAAACAGAAGGAAAAAACATTGTATCTTCTTCCACTGAATGTTGTTATGTCATGTGAGGCCAGAAATGGCAGCAATGCATTCAGTGACCATGACGGTAGCCTGTAGAGAACAAAGTGAAAGGGATGCTCCTGTTTACACGTGAGCATGGTTACCACCCCCATTATGGAAGAGGAAGGTGAGGGATAAAACAGGTGTAGGAAGTTCTCAAAAATCACTCAGCAAATTGTCTATTCGTTTTCCACCAGGCTACAACAGCCCATTTTGAAGAACATCATCATTTTTTTAAACACCCTGAAGACAAGACTTGATAGATACGTAGAGCATTTCTAGAATCAGCTGTCCATCTCAAGATCTTTACGGTCAGTTAACATGGTCATTTGCTGTGGGTAGGTCGGCTGTGATCCTGTTAACGTGTACAGCATCGATATATTTATTTTATGCCATACTCTGCCACCTTGTACGTGTTTATTACTTTGTGACTATGCTCTTCTTACTACCTGCCTATAGATTAGTTTCTAACTAGGCTGTCGATTCCAAAATTATTCTGATAAACAACTTGAAGCCAAGGTGTTATTGACTAATAATAGATTATCACATCCCCGTTTCTAGATTGTCTGTGCTTTTAACAAGCAACTTCCCTAAAAGAATTTAAATACTTTGAATTTCAGAGATTCTAGCGGGGACCTAAGACATAGTAGGGGGGAAAGGTGACCACTTTGATCCCTAAAAATAACACCCCTTAGGGAGCTGCTTGACCTCTGAGTCTTACATTTTCCTTCTAAAACCTAGCAGGAATAATAGTCTCCATGGCAATACTCTCCTCTCTTGTTATTCCATTGAACATGGGAATACCTAAATTAAAAAGTACTACACAGGCATGATGTTTAAAATATACTAACTCATTCTACAAAGTCACAATGACCTCTTTTGGTTTTTTGAATCAATACTTGGATTCTAAAAAACACACTCTTACTTCACATTTTAATATCTCTGAAACTGGTTAGTATCTTCCTATCTTTGTTGGCTAAGCAGGGATCATGATGCACTTGCCACTGACTATGCACAAACCTGTAGTTATTTCTGGTGGCAGCACAAAAACTCTAAGCACACGTCATTTTAGGACCAGTTGAGTTGTAGCTCTTGTCCAGAAGCCTTCTGATAACACCTTTGGATAAGATGAAAAAAGCAACAGCTTCAAAACTTATAAATAGGGTTAGAAGCTTGGGGGGTGGGAGCGGAGAATGTATAATAACCATAGTAAAGCTGTCTTTTAGAAAATGCTGCATTAACAACCAATATCCATAGGCATTGATAAATGTGACTCAAAAGTAAATCTGAAGAGCTGGACTCCAAGGAAAATTTCAGAATACCTTAACTGATTATTTGGTTTCTACTTTTCTTTTTTTATATACAAGAGTAAAGTACTGGTGCACCTGGGTGGTGCAGTCAGTTAAGCAACCAACTCCTGTTTTCAGCTCAGGTCATGATCTCAGGGTCCTAAGATCCAGCCCCTTGTAGAGCTCCTCCATGCTCAGCACAGAGTCTGAGTTTCTCTCTCCCTCTCCCTCTGCCCCTGACCTCCCCACATTGCTCTTCGTCTCTCTAAAATTAAAAAGAAAAAAAAAATTAAAGAGTTACGTACCACAAAAATTTATATCTATATCTAAGTCTAAAAGAACTCTTTCAAATATCAAACATAGGGATGCCTGGATGGCTCAGTGGTTGAGAATCTGTCTGCCTTTGGCTCAGGTCACGATCCCAGGGTCCTAGGATCGAGTCCTGCATCAGGTTCCCTGTCGGGAGCCTACTTCTCTCTCTGCCTATGTCTCTGTCTCTCTCTCTCTGTGTCTCTCATCAATAAATAAATAAAATATTTAATAAAAAAACATCAAAAGTAGATCTCGAAGTCATAAGTTCAAGTCCCATGTTAGGGGTAGAGCTTACTTAATTTTTTTAAAAAAGGCTAATTAAAAAAAAACACAAATATCAAAAGTAAGCAATAATTCTAAGTAATAAAATGAATTATGTCATACTTTAATTGGCATCATTTTTTTTTATTTAAGGGTCACATTTATTTTTTCCATGTAAATATCCGCATATTCCATGACCATTTATTAAAAAAAAAAACTATCCAGTATTGAATTACCTTACTGTCTTTGTAAACAAACAAACAAAAAAAATCAATTAATGTTTTGAATGTGGGTCTATTTCTGAACTCTTAATCTTGTCCATTGACCTAGATGTCTACACCTATTTTTTTAGTTATTTTATTTTTTATTATTTTAAAATTATTTTATTTATTTATTCATGAAAGACAGAGAGAGAGGCAGAGACACAGGCAGAGGGAGAAGCAGGCTCCATGCAGGGAGCCCAGTATGGGATTTGATCCCCGGTCTCCAGGATCATGCCCTGAGCTGAAGGCAGGCGCTAAACCACTGAGCTACTCAGGGTTCCCCTAGTTCTTATTTTTATCACCCAGTGCCTATCATGACAAGTGCACTCCTTAATCCTCATCACCTATTTCACCCATTCCCCCACCTATCATATTTTTCTTCCTTAATGATACCTAAAATAATGGTGCATCGTCAACTCAAAGACATCTTGAAGTGTATGAATATGATGTTATTCACAAAAGAGCTAACAGGGTCAGAAAAGCTAAACAACTTACACACACACACACACACACACAGTTTCCACAGGACTAGAAGACAGGTTTTTTCTATGCACTGCAATATTTTGCCTCTCTTTTGATGAATATCTGGGCATGAGCTAGTTTTCTAAGTCTCCTTCTAATCCAAAAATTCCATTCGGAGACAGTATTTGCCACCCATTGACTGTTATGTATATTGTTTCTCTAAGACATAGTGCATATGAAATGGAAAATGACACAGCAGGGGTACTGTTTTCTCTTAATGTAAATCACTGCAAAGGAAGAACTGGATTGTCCAGATTGTAGGCAGGAACTGCGGTCTGTGAGACACAGATTGTATATGTTAGAGAAAAAGCCACATTGAGCACACGTGCTCCGTCTGCTGTGACACGTAGGCTCCATCGGGGCCTATCGGCCTCTGGAGAAAGTTGTGTGCTTTTGCTAGGCTGACGTGCAAAACACACGGTGCAAAATGTTCTGATGATCTGATGATTATGTTTCAGAGTTTTGCTTCAGTGATCAATTGTGTGAAGGAAAGATCAAAATCTTTCAAGATTTTAAAATGTGAAAGTGCCTAAAGGGAATTCTAGTGTGATCCCACAGTGTTTGTTAGCTCAGATACTTACAAGCTCCTGCTGGTCTTGCAAGTAAACATTTCTCTGAAAGAAAAAATATCCTGCAGGAAAAGTTGGAAACAATATTAAGAGCTCCTGGACTGTGTGATGGTGCTGAAGTGTTTGGAGTTTAAGAAATGGGCCTAGCAAAAAAAAAAAAAAAAAGAGAAGAAATGGTCCTAGCAAAGATTATATTTCGTAGTCTACATTCAGAATGCAATGCTTTAAATTAAAAACAATAAATCTTTCTAAACTCCAGTTT
This sequence comes from Canis lupus baileyi, assembly GCF_048164855.1. Lineage (NCBI taxonomy): Eukaryota > Metazoa > Chordata > Mammalia > Carnivora > Canidae > Canis > Canis lupus. The sequence goes on from NC_132839.1 coordinate 18,826,381, forward strand.
TCTGCCAATAATGATTTGGAAACTGAAGCACAGATCATTCAATTGAACAGATCTATAAAAGGGAAAGGACAAACAAAATCCAAGAGAATTCTTGCCATGAAGCTTTTGAGAGGAGTCTGCCAAAAAGACAGTTTATGATTATACGAACTTAGAGAAGCAGGGAGGGCTTTAGGAGGCGGGCGCAGGGACAAGGGAAAGCCTGATGTACTACAAAAAGATCCACTTCCAATCAGACCCATGACATTAAAATCCTTAATCTGATTTTACCTTCTTTAAAGCAAGTCATGAATTACTTAAACTAATTTAGCGCTAGATTTTTTTTTTTTTTTGGTCCACTGTCATTGCCAACAGCTAGTTAAATTTAGAGATTTTTTTTTTTAAGACTTTATTTTTAAGTAATGTCTATACTCATTGTGGGGCCGGAGCCCACAACTCCAGAACCAATAGTCACACGCTCCACTGACTAAGCCAGGCTAGTGCCCCAAATTTAGAGATTTCTAGTTGGTAATTTACTCAAAATAATATTTTGCCAGTCCTCAATTATAAAGTGTTTAGTGGAATCTCTAATAGCTTTAAACAGGAATTATTTTTTGTGTGAATCTAAAATATTCAGACCCTGTACCAAAATGTCAACTGAAGTTTTTTCATTTCCCTTCCTTCAAATAAAGTAATTTGGTACCTTCCCCCTGATAAGTAATTTAAAAAAAAAAATAAGATAAAATAAAATAATCCAGGCCCTATGTTCAAGAAGAGGAAAAATAATCATCAGCCAAAATGCTTCTAAATTATTGTCAGTATTAGTTTGCAATCTGCCTGCTTCCTCTTAAGGAAATGTTATATAAATAATCAGGAGCATATCTCAGTTGTTCTGGGAGATTATGTATGTCAGAGTTAAAAGAAGAAAATCTTGAGAAATATCTTTTTTATAAGGTTGTCAAAAAAGGTTTTCTGGGGGGCACCTGGCTGGCTCAGTAGGTAGAGCACAGTACTCTGGACCTCGGGGTCATGGGCTTGAGCCCCACATTAGGTGAAGAGATTATTTAAAAGTAAAAAAAAAACAAAAAAACTTCAAGGGATTTTCTTGTATTTTTCTTTCCTATTATGATAGAAGGCTTTTAGAAAACTTAGTTTAAAATAATGACATAGGGCAGCCCGGGTGGCGCAGCAGTTTAGCACCGCCTGCAGCCCAGGGCGTGATCCTGGAAACCCTGGATCTCTGCATGGAGCCTGCTTCTCCCTCTGCCTGTGTCTCTGCCTCTCTCTGGGTGTCTCTATGAATAAATAAATAAAATCTTTTATAAAATAATGACATATAAAATGTGATCATGGACAAAACCTTTTCCAAATCAGTTTCCTTTTTTCTTTATTATCCACACAACCTGAAATTTCATTGTAGAATGCTTCCCAAAACATTCAGTTTTGCTCTGCTTTCCATCTCAATTATTTTCAGAGAAGCCAGCCTGGAAATTTTGAACATTCCTCAGACATTTTCAAACAAATTAATATCTGTGTTTCATACAGACCAGTTTTCAACAGGGGTGATTTTGCATCTCCCCTACCCCTGCCAAACTCCAGGTGATATTTGGCAATGTCTGGATACAGTTTGGGTGGTCATAACCCGGGGAGAGGCAGAGGTGCTATGGGCACCTAGTGAGTAGAAGTCAGGGAGGCTGCTGGCCATCCTACAACACAGCACAGCCTCTATAACAAAGAATTATCCCATCCAAAATGTTCACAGGGCTGAGGCTGAGCAGCCCTGAAACAGCATATCTTTGTTTCTCTTTATTTGAAGGATGTGACGTGGCACAAGTCCCTTGGGGTGTAATTCAGTGCACAGAGAGAGAAAACAATTTGACACACACCCTATCTGCCAGGTGCACTGCTGGCATTCTAGACTATTCCACCATAAATTCCTGCTTGGACTTCTCCAACAGCCTCCCACTGGCCTCCGGTTTCTACGTCTGCTCCTTCTAGTCCATTCTCTCCTGGAGGAGCCAGAGTGGCTTACTGACAGGTGGTTCCCCTTGATATCGACCACGTTACAGTCAGTATTACCTGAGACCCTGCAGAGTCCACCTTCTGTCTCGCTCTCCTGCCTAAGCCACACTTGCCTTTTAGTAGCTCATTTTGCTCTCAGCCTTCCAGGTTTGCACCCTTTATTCCTTATCTTTCAGATCTCATCTCAGTTCCAGGAAGCCTTCTTTAATCCACCTGCACCAGATGAGCTCAGTCTGCTAGAAACCCTCACAGTACTTTTTCTCTTGATACTCTTTATAATTTGCAGTGTACATTTTTTTTTAAATATCATCTACCTATGCCAGTTGACCATAATTCGGTGAGTACAGAGTCACTACCTCATTTGCTTGTTGTTACCTGGCCAAGGCCCTGCCCAGTACCTGACACAGGAGCTCAATTAATGTCATTGAATGAATAAATCCCAGGTTTTGCTTTCTAGGGTGGTTGGGTGACACAACTGATGGGGTTGGAATAAATGTCTCCTGTGTTTACCAATATACCAATATAATACTCGCTATGGAAGGGGAAACACTGAGAGACATAGTTTACAAGGCAAAAGTTTAGTTCCAGTTTAAACTGTTTTGCAAGATAGAAGAAGAATACGAGGCTTGGAGACAGGGGTGACTTGGGAGAGAAGAGAACTGTGACCTCAAAAATATAACTAGAAGCAATATGCTCAGGAGACACAGAAATTCTCTCTCCATAGTGGGAATTAACTGCTAGTTTTTAGAAGAGTGACAGTAATGATTTTGAAGTTGTTTCCTGTACTGTAACCCTTTATTGTTAACACGAATTCCAATTCCAATAAAGTCTTTGTGCTCCTGACCTTGTATGAATGATGCTTTGTGAAATGGGAGTAATCCAGGCTGTGTCCAATGCTAGGAACAGGATGGGGAAAAAGACATCGGAGATAGGCGGAGCCTGAGATCTCAAGAGAGAACAGCAAACTGGAAAAGAAGGAAGAGAAATGTAAAAAAGCCCCTCAAGGATTACTGAAAATACTGAGATAGATGCTGAGTTTCTTCCTCCATATTTATAAAAGGGGCTGGAGTTGATCTTCTGTCAATATCAGAGGTCTAGTTGCTCCTGAGCAGGCGACACCAGGACACTGTGTCTGGATTACATAACAATGTGGAATGAAGAAAGACTGGGTTAAACTAGACGATATCTAAGGTCTCTTTTTTGAACATTTCCCCTCTTTATTCTAACGTAATTACAGGCTGAAGCATAAATCTGAGAAAAACTGCCTTCAATGTTAATATCTGAATATGTGTGCATTTCCTCTGGCAGGTCCAAGTATTATTTCTTTTGTTCCTTTAACACTCATCTGACAAACAGGCAAATGAAAATCATACTTAACCTTTATTCTGAAGTTCCCAGAAAGGTTTACAACTTCCTAACTAAAAGTCACCGAGTGACTCATTATGGCAAGAAATGGGAAAAAGAGTTGCAACGTCTTCATATCTAGCATTTAAATAGGACTCTTAGCTAACACATACATTCCAATTTGTTTTTTAAATGCTTTCATGTATGAATTCACTAAGTCTTATCAACTCTACAAAGTAGGTACTATTGTCATCCCCATTTCACAGAACAAATTTGCGACACAGAGAAGTTAAGCAACCTACTCAAAGCCACACAGCTACGAGGTGGTGAGTTAAGATTAGAACCTAGGCAGTCAACCTCTGGAGGCTACACTTAACCAATGCATACTCATGCCTCAATTTGTTTCAGTTCATACTGACTGGCTTTTGAAAGTGGTACAGTGCTAGGTGACATACAGGATGCCACCTCAGTTAATGCCACCTCTGTCCTTCATTTGTTCAATCCGGAGACACATCCTCGAATTCTTTTACATCTCACATCTAATTTATTAGGAAGCTTACCTGGCTCTGCCTTCAGAATATATCCAGATTGCAACTGCTTCTCATCCTCTTCACTACTACTGACTGCCCTAGTCTACCTAAGTTGCTGGGACCCCCTTGGTAAATTTCTGTGCTGACCTCCCAAATGTTTCCTGATTCTAGCCTTGCCCTCTAGTAAGCTACCCCCAACATGACAGCCAGTGATCTCACTTCACTCACTTCACTCTGAGTGATCTCAAAAGTGAGCTCAAATCACTTCTCTGCTCAAACTCAATTAATGGATCCCCATTTAATTCATGGTGAAAGCCAAAATTGTTACGGTGGCGTATGAGGCTCCCTCCAGACTCTCTGGATCTCCTCTCTCATCATGGTGACTTCATCCCCCACGCACCCACCCAACAGAGCTGTCTGGCCACACTTCCCTTGATCCTTGCTCGAGTCCTTTCCTTTTATATTCTACACGGGCTCTCTGCCTTAGGGCTTATGCCCTGGCCAGTCCTTCTGCCTGGAATTCTACATGGTCACTCACCTCATTTTCCAAAAGTCTTTACTCAAATGAGAGGTAAAACCCCATTTAAAATTATAAACAGCCTCTCCCGTCCTGCTGAATCCCATCTCTCTCTCTGTATATTTTCCCATGTAGGAGTTTTCCCACGGGACTTAACACTCTCTAATATAATATATAATTTACTATTTATTTGTTGTACATGCTGTTGGTCTGTCTTCTCCACTGGAATGTAAGCTTACCAGCACTAAATGTACTTTAAATACCATACAGATTTGTTGATGAAACAAATTTGATGATGAGTGAATGAAAAAGTGGCCCTGGTTAGTAACCCCAAGGAATACACGTAGCTCATTTTTAAAGTCAGGAAGTTGTCCATGGAAGTAAGTATGTGAAATGTATTACGATTGGGGACATCAGTTTTTTGGCACGTAGATGCAAGTGTTTAAAATTTTAGGAAGCTAAATTTTCCTTCCCATGAATCACCAACATCAAAACATAAATTGAAAAGCAATGAATATTACGACTTTAACTGTAGAATTCCTCATGCCAGAATAATGCCCACACATCCTTTTTCCAATGGCTTTAGAAACCCCCCAAAAGGAACAAAAACAGTAATATACAGGCAAATCTTGTTTTCAGAACTCTTCATCCTCCTGTCTCCTCAGCACATTCTTGATAATCTTCTCCCAGAGAATCATCCCACCAAAGCCTTATATCCTTGGGATAACGCACAGAAGTGCATTCAGGTGAGTGGTAGGAAGGACTCTTCCCGCAGGCATCCCAAGTCCTCTATGCTGGCCATGGACAGCATCCGCACCAAAAGTCTGGCCCAGGACCATCTGGATCAGGATTCCCGGGACCCTCACTATTCCTACTCAGTTAGAACCCCTGGGCGTTTGTATTTTAGCTGGTTTCTGGTATGTTTCTTAAATCCCTCTGGTGTTTAAGAACCACTGTCTTACTCTAGACTTTTCCTGATCTTTCTCCCAGGTTCAAATGTGCCCTTCCCAATTCTCACTTCCTTGTGCCTGATTCCCTGCCAAGGCTAATCTTCTGAGAGATGTTTAGGCAATAATTATGGATAATATTTTAATGTAATTCCCAAGAGCCCCTCTCCATAATTGCATTCAAAACCTTTCCACAAAATTGAAAACTCCCTAACTTGGTATCCAATGCCAGAGACTGTCCTCTTGCAGCCTCATAGAGGAAAGGATTTGTGATAACCTTTCTCCCACTCAAGGCAATTCTTGTTCTTTAATGAGGTTGAGAGGAAAGGTGCTTCTCTATGTAAGAAATATTTCTTCTTCCCAATGTCTTTTCATTTAAGTTATGTACTTTGAAGTAAGAAACATGTTCTTGTACATCCTGTTTATGTTTTATTTGGCCACCTACCAGGTGGATTGAGGCAAAACTAGGAGAGCCTTAGTTAGACTGGCATAAATTAATTTTGACCTTGATCCTTAATATTTGCTGGGTTATATAAAATACTGACATAGACAGGTACTTCTGATGTTTATTAGAATAAAGTGATTCTGAGAATTCCAACAGTCTTATTTATATACCATTCCACTAAATCGTAGGTGTTTTTAAAGCAAGGTTCCAACATAAATATAATTCATTCTCATTATTCAGGGTAGTTATGTTCTATAAAGTTGCCATAAACACTGAATTAGTGAACAGTGAAGCATCGCTCCTAGGGAAAATACAAAGCTAGGTTCCTACAAGCCTTTGGTCACAATACTTTTGTCAACTGATCAATACATTACTATTTCTGTATTTTTCTGTTTAAAGATAACTTATTTAATAATGTCATGACCACTCACATTATAACTAATGCCTCCTTGATAGATAATACAGAAGACACATCACAGTCTTCTTGCACTTAGGACCAGCACTTCGGTACTATGCTTGGGAGCCATTTGAAACAGTGAAATAAAACCAAAACAACAACAACAACAACAACAAAAAAAAAAACAGCACAAAAATAAGGAAAACGTGGCACTAAATAAACCATGAAAAGGGCATTTAATACTATGAGAGCTAAAATAAGAAGACATAAAAAGTCACCTGTTTGACTACAGTTAGAAACATGCTCTTAAGGTAACTCAAATTTTCACATACCCATGTCTGCAAATGACCACGGGAGTGCCATAAGTATTGATTTTAAGATTATAAATAAATTGTAGGAGTAGGCAAATTCAAAAATATGGAATCCACGAATAATAAGAATTGACTGTATTTCAAGAATAAAACTAATAATAATATAGCTGCCAAGGACATTTTTTACTTACCTAGTTCTTTAAACAACCAAAACTTACAGATGAAGAAATTGGGATTTAGTGAGATGATTAATTTTCTCAAGATCACTGCACTCTAACTATCAAAGCAGGATTCAAGAATTCAAGATTTTAATTTAAGACCGCGCAGCTGGCTGGCTCAGTTGGTGGAGCATGCAACTCTTGATCTCAGGGTTGTGAGTTTGAGCCCCACATTGGATGTAGAGATTACTTTAAACATAAATAAAAATTTAAAAATAATAATAAAATAAAGAAATAATTTTTTTAAAAAGATTTACTTTAAGACAACTTAAGTATTCCAAGACATGAAACTAAAAAAAAAGGAAAGAAAGTGAGGTGCCTGGATGGCTCAGTTGGTTAAATGTCTGCCTTTGGTTCAGGTCATGATCCTAGGGTCCTGGGATAGAGCCCCAGAGTAGGCTCCATGCTCAGTGGGGATTTGCTTGAGGATTCTCTCTCTCTTCCTCTCCCTCTGCCCCTCACCCCACTCACATATGCTCTCTCTAAAATACATAAATCTTTTAAAAATAAATAAATAGGGACGCCTGGGTGGCTCAGCAGTTGAGTGCCTGCCTTCGGCCCAAGGCATGATCCTGGAGACCCAGGATTGAGTCCCACAGTGGGCTCCCCACAGGGAGCCTGCTTCTCTGCCTATGTCTTTGCCTCTCTCTCTCTCTCTCTCATGAATAAGTAAAAAAAAAAAATTTTTAATCAAATAAAAATAAGTAAGTGGGATATGATTTAAGTTTGTATTTGCCAAACTATTCTAAATTAGAGTAGTAACACTTTTCTGAGGTTATTTGAAGGATCATTGTAATCATAGCAGAACATAAGCTTATAATTTAGCATTTTTACTGGATCAAAATATCAGATAACATAGAATATTGTTAGTGAAATAGCAAATTAAAAGTCTCACTAATTCTTCTCTGTTATTCCCACAGCACTTTGCACCAATCTCTGTTGTACCATGTACCACATGGTACCATAATTATATGCTTACATGTCTTACTGTCCCACCACAAGAGGAGTACCTCAATGTCTAGGGTGCCATGTTACTCACTTTTGCACTGCCTAGTAAGTATAGTGCTTAACTCATAGGAAGTACTCAGTGAAAGCTGAATGAATTTGTAAATGAATGGCTGAATGACTAAATGACTAAATGAGGTTTTTCTATCATTATATATGAGATCTCAAAGAGTGAGAGTGGGTTGATTGTTTCTAATTTGTACTCTGGTCATACATTTAACACATATTTCTCAAGCACTGTTATGTGCCAGCCACTGTATTAGGCAAGAAGTAAAAGTCATATGAAAATTAATATTTTAAAATCTTTAGTGGAGAAGAGGACTCTACCTAAATAAACACATAAATGACTTCAAATAGTAAATAGTGTAATGGGGGGAAAAAAACCTAACAAGGTCATGTGGGCCGAGTGACTGGATTGGGGCCAAGGGGCTCCCTGAGTGGGGGACATGTGAACTAAGACCTGAATGGTGGTGAAGAATCTGACATGGGAAAGCAGAGGACCCACTGCCTCAGCCCAGAAGTAACAGGTCTCACCTATGCTTACATTTCATGGCTAGTACTGGACACATGGCCTCAAGTGACTAGAAACAGGCTGCGTAGTAATAGAGTCTCCTTCATGCCCAAGAACAAAGGGAAGACAGTGGTGAACCAGCAATGTCTACCCAGTGGTTCAGAGGAAAGAGAATGAATAAACAATGACTTTGCTGTCTGAAAATACAATCAATATTTAGTACTTAGTATGGCTTAAAAAATAAGAGGCAAAAATGGTCGTCAGAGAGATCAGCAAGTCATTGCCCATTAAAGGAACCAGAAAGGCTGGTGCATGGCTGGGCCATAATGACAAAAAAGCAGCATGGTAGGACTTGAGGAGCAGCTAGAGGATAGAAAGTACAATGTGGGACAAGCCAGGCAGTATGGATTTTCCTCTAAAAGCATCGCCATGCCTTTCTGAGGTTTGAAAAAGGGGAGACAGGTAACCTGACTTAAATTTTTAAAGTATCTATTTGGCTGTTGTGTGCAGAATAGATTCCAAGGGGGGAAACATAAAGATGGGAAGAGAGTCAGGAGGTTCTGCACTAGTCCAGATGACAGAGGGTGGTCCCTAGGTCCCTTTGATACCCTGGACAGAGGGTATCAAAGAGGATGAAAAGTAGTTAATGTGAAACAGATAGAACTTTGTGGTAAACTGGATGTTAGCAGGTAGATACAGACAGTACTGGCCACTTGTTTTGCTTCCCATCCTTATTTTCATCCATAAACTTAAAGATGCCAGGATATATGCAATACTATGCTCTCCATTGCAAAAGTTTTATGATTTGGGGATGCCTGAGTGGCTCAGTTGGTTAAGCATCTGCCTTTGGCACAGATCATGACCCCAGGGTCCTGGGCTTGAGCCCTGTATCCAGCTCCCTGCTCAGGGGGGGAGTCTGCTTCTCCCTCTCCCACTCCCTCTGTCCCTTCCCCTGCTCATGCTCTCTCACAAATCAATAAATAAAATCTTTTTTAAAGTTTTATGAATTGTTTTAAATAAAATAAATGAGACATGATGAGGTAGTGACAAACAATTTTAAGTTGAAAAGTGAAATAGTTGCTAGTCTTGGCCAAGCCAACAGTTACCTTTAAAAAATACAGCATATTCAAAAAAAATAAATAAAAAAAATAAAAATAAAAAATACAGCATATTCTTGAGTTTGGATTCTAAAATACACCTTATGATTCAGAGTACACAAATGCAGAGTATGAGTTTGTATTGAAAGTTATCTAGAAATTAGTTTATGATCATCTCCTAATGGTAGTCCAACTATCAGAGTAGCAATTAAATTTTATAAATCTCTGCATTCATTGTCAATGCCAATTATATGCTACAAATGCAATTTCCTCACTCACTACCATCACTGGTGGCTTTGTAATTACATTTAAAGAGCAACGCTCCCAACCTTATTTTTAGAAATGTTAACTGCAGCCTTCTAGCCTTTTACATTTTGTATAAAAACACAGGTTATTTTTACATGACGTTTTTTAAATGTTCAAAGCTTTCAGTGAATGGAGATGTAGGCAAAAATGAAACATAAGCATTAGCTATTGAGATATATTGAGGTTTGCATCTGTGTTACATACTAGGCAAAATGAGGTGCAATAGAACTGGCTATTTGCCATAGGAACCACAAATATACCAGACTAGACTGAAGTAGAGCTATTGAAATATCTATTTTGTTGTGCAATGTGACTGGACATGTGTAATATGCAAATGAATCTGAGTCATGTCTTCCATGAGGTTGAGCACCAGCACAAAGCAATGGTGTGATCACAAGACAATGCTCACAATAAGTGGCTGTTTGCGGTATTTTACCTATTTTTTCATATTTTAAACAAGGACTCCTCCAGTTCTAGATCTATCTATACACATTTTTCTGATACATATTATGCACAATTTGCGGAAACCACTCCAGAAACATAGAGAAGGTCCCAGACTAAATCTAGAGATGTGCTAACCTGTCTTGCTCTTTGCTTTTGTGCAACGTGGCTGATTCTTCAAGTGACAGGAATCATTCCATTAAGGGGACAACATATTACTGCCCTAGTTGCCTGGCTGGTACTGGTGAGACTAGGTTGCTTTCACTAAGACCCTCTATGGGAGAAACTCTTTTTTTTTGGGGGGGGGGTATAGTAAGGATCTAAAGGGATTTACCAAGATAAAAGATACAGTGGAGAGAGAAATAGAATGCCAACAATGAAGAGGAAAAAAAATTAGGGAAAGGGGACATTCCAAGTTTGGAGGATTTTTTTTTTTTTTTTTTTTTTTGGTTCTTTTGAGAAATGATTTTGCAACTTTGGGGTGAGGGGGATCTTATATCTTCCTCTTTTTTAGATTTGGAATGTGTCTGTGACGTAAGGACTTACTATAAATGCGTACATCTATTTCTCCTCTTTTTTGTTAAGAAAATTGTCATTAAATGTGCTGCTGCTGCTCCCTTATTTTGCACCAAGTAAATGTTTAAATATTTTAAAATAAACATGTTTCAGCTGACTGCTGGAAGAGATTCATTACAGCCAGGAGGAACTCAGTGGAACTGTTCAAGGAGATCTGGTTAATATCCCTATGATTTATCCTTGTGGTGGAAATTGCACTAATATTTACACGAAGGGCATGGTTTGGGGGCAATGGCAAGGCCCGATTGAAGTGGGAATTTGCACAGTCAATGCCCACTAATGAAAATAGCTACAGTTCAGTGCTCTTTCCAAAAGCATAATTAGGCCCTTCAAATGACATGTTATTTTCACATTTTTACTCTTACACTGCAAACTTTTTCTTGCCATCCAGTGTCTGTATTGAGATTATTACTTTGCAAAAATAATTAAGCAAAATAATACTAAGCCACTAGGTAACTTCTAAAAAATGTATCTTGGTTTTTCTTTTGTAAGCTGTACCAATGGGAAAATCATATTTTCTTGGTATATGTGTGTGTGTGTGTGTGTGTGTGTGTATGAGTTATCTGTACAGTGTCTGAGTAACATTGTAGAACTGCATTTCTTGGTATTCTAAACACTTGAATGACTTCCACGTGGGTGGAAGAGAAATGACAGACCAAAAATTATACTGAAAATACAGTGGTGCGAAGATCCTTGTGGGTGTCCTCATCTAAAATGATGAGTGATCAGTGGGAAATCTCTGACACTGGTTTCTAGGTTTCTACTTTTTCTTTGTTCTTGCTCTCCCAAGTTCAAAAGTTCTCTAATTTGTTTGGGAAGCAGAACATCCTGGAAGTCAAGCTATTCTTCACATCACATGATAAAATACAGATATATTTATTCCAATCCAAAAAACGGATTTAGTACCAAAAAACTTATGTATTGTATCTACATCTAGATACAGACAACTTACATAAATATATAAATATTCATTTTATGTATTTTTCAAGAATATTCAGTGTTGGTGTTGTAAGTCACACTCTCTGGATCTTATATTTATAAATAAAACAAAGCTGCTTCCTGGCTTCCAGTTAGGGCTGTTTCCATCTTTTCCTGTTGGTATTTGTTTGCTACTTATTTGCTTACTTTGGTCCTAACAGATAAGATGCAAATGCTGATGTCTTAAGAAAAATTCATGAGAGAAGAAAATCCAAAATTTCAAAAAGATTCTATCTACTTATTTGAAGTTTTTCTGAGAGCTGAGAAAATTCCATTATTTGATTTTAGCAGTGAAGACAGTGATCCAACTCAGAGTTCAGCAATAATGGATCAGAGCATAGCTTGAGAACTGTTCTCCTAATTTTAAGTTGAACACCCACTACAATATCTAAATGCCGCTCAGAAGATAGAAAGAGGGTATTATTATAGGCCACGGTTAACTGGAAGGCAGCTTCCTTTACAAAAAATTCTTCATTGAGCTCTATGTGTCTGGCTCTGGCTGAAGCCCTTTGCACATATTAATATTTTTAGTCTTCAAAACTCTAAGAAGCAAATAATATAATTTGTTCATTTATTGATACTTTTATGCCAGGTACTACTCTATGTCCTGGAGATAGAACATGAACAAAACAAAGTCCCTGCTCTTCTACAGGGGTACAACTCTGTCTACGTTTAAATCTCTATCCACTTTTATGAGTTCTGTGACCTTGGGCAGATTACATAACTTCTCTGTGCTCCAGCCTCTTTATCTGTAAAGTGTAGATGATAACAGTTCCCACTTTAGGAGGTTGATATAAAGTGATATGATATGATACTAATGAGTTAATAGTTATAAAGCTCTTGGAACAGTGCCTGGCAGATAGTCAGCATTATGTTGTGTATGTTCTTGTCAGGATCATTGTCCTGGTAAAGTGCTTCCTCTTTGTCAGTCACTTTTTTAAACATGCAATTCATACATGTAGTGGTAATAAATGATATGAAGAAGAATGTGGTAAGAGAAATAGACTAAAAACAGATGTGGGGGGTTCATTTTATACAGGTGGATGGAAGAAGCCTCACTGTGACATTTCAACAGATACCCAACAGAGGTGAGACATGCTATCATGGGGACAGCGTAGGGAAGGAGTGGTCTGGGTGCAGGAAGGTGCAGGTACAAAGAACAGAGCCAGGAGTGTGTATCCTGGGTTCAAGAACAGCAGGGAAGCCAACACAACGGAGAAAAAGAGTGTGATGGGAGATGAGGAAAGAAAGAGCAAGAATCATATTGTCACCAGCAAGACCTCTGTGCTCAGGACTAACTATCAATTTTACTTCTTAGAAACTAATGAATTTCTAGAACAGTAAAAGAAACAAACACCACCTGGCCTAGGCAAATTAGAGCTTGACCACCAGGGCGATGCTTGAGAAGCTAAACAATAAAGTACCTGGCAGTTACCTCAACTTTATTATAATTTTAAGATCCCTGCCCTGGGAGAGGCGTAAGCTCCATTAACATAACATACAGTGCGTGTAGAGGCAGGTTGTCTGAAGTGCACAGGCGCAAACCTCTGCCCGCCTTTTCATTGCAATGACAAAACTCTCCCTCTGAATATTCACCACAAACCCCAAGTAAAAAGAACCCCTTTATCCCTGCTCAGGGAGTCACGGCTTTGGAAACTATTCCCCATGATCTCCTTATTTGCTTCAAATAAAGTTGCCTTTGTGTAACAACTCCATCTAGTGTAGTTCATATCTGCAGCTCACGAAGAAGCAAGCTCCCAGTAGGTTCATCGCAGTATCAGGAAGATCCTTGTATGAGAACCTTCTGTTTTAATCAGAGCTGAATAAAGCTATAAGCCTTAGAACAGACCCCCAATAAGTTGTATCCATCGGGCAGCCCAGGTGGCTCAGCCTTCAGCCCAGGGCGTGATCCTGGAGACCCAGGATCCAGTCCCACATTGGGCTCCCTGCTTGGAGCCTGCTTCTCCCTCTGCCTCTCTCTCTCATTCTCTCTCTGTGTGTATGTGTCTCTCATGAATAAATAAATAAAATTAAAAAAAAAAAAAGTTGTACTCATCTTCCTGACCCAGGTTTTAAATAACTAGGTGAAATAGAGCAAGATGTTTTTATCTGTTTTTCTCTTTCTCTTCCTCTCTCATGTATCTGAGCAGTGGAACAGTATCAGGCATAGAGCATTCTCTCACAAAACACCTGATGAGTGACTAAAGGGAGAAATTCTGTTCTAAAGTATAAAATGGAAGCCAACGCAACAGCTTTGTTAACGATTGAGGCAGTTGTTAGATGCTGCTTTGGGTTTGTCAACCAAGCAGACCTGCTAATATTGAACCCAGTGTTAGGCAGAAGGAAGCAGTGATCACTGCAGTCAATTGGCAGGGCCAAAGCAGCCTGAGAAAGACATGATGGCAGAGAGAAGAGCGAGCCTGCTTTCTGTTGGCTGTCACTCCCAGGGAGTGAAGTGCCATGCCTGGTTTTCTGTCCCACACTTATCAACCGGATAAGTCAATCCATCTTCCCAGGAGCAGAGTATCCAGAGACAGAGAGAAGCTAGGAATGTATTTAGGAATTACTCCCTCCATACGGAAACCCAGAGGAGAAACAGTACTGAGTGAGATAGGCACACATTCCAGGATCTGGAGCAGGGTAGGACGTTCTCTGATTTACATTCTATCTGCCCCTCCTCCAGCTCAGTGCTCGGGGGAAACAAGACTGGATGGTAGGGAGGGCCTCTGAGAGCTCACGTGGGGTGAGGTCTGGACATTTCCCTTTCTTGACTCTGGTAACTACCCAGCTCTGAGACAGCACACTGTTCCCTTTTGACTTCCCTCAAACCTGTCCTTACCTTTGTTAACTTGCTCCTTTACTAAACTCTTCAAATTACCTACTTTGGGTATGCCCTCTGTTTCCTGCCTTGGTCCTGATATAGAAATACTGTGGCTTTGGCTGCTTTGTGGGAAAAAGATTATACGGAGGTGCAGGGGTGAAGTGAGAGGAGGAGGAGGAAAGTTTAAAAGCAGACCAGTAGGGAGTGGGTTGTGACAGTTCAGGGAGATGGTGGTAGTGTGCATCCGGGTGCCAACAACAGAGGTAGTGAGAGGTGGCTGGAGTCAGGATTTAATGTGAAGGCAGAGCCAACAGGACTTGCTGATGCACTGGATATGGGACGTAACAGAAAACAAGTGTCAGAAAAGACTCTTCATTTTACAACTGTGGAACAGAATGGTGCTGTTTAGAGGCCTGACAGGGAGAGAACTGGCTGTGGTGTTTTCAGAGGTGGGAGGATATCCTCTAAGAATTTGCAAGATTGCATTAGCAAGTATTTTCCTATTGGTATTTTCATCTCAAAACTGTAATTCCTAAAGCCTGTCCTGTGGCCTTCTGTGGCTTCTCCAGTTATCTCTGTTGCAGATTTTTCAGCCATAGGGAATGAATTTTAAACCATTTTAATGAAAAAAGCAAACATGTAATTATGCCAATGCAGCCTTTTTAAGAAAAAAAGAAAGGAAGTATTTTAAACCAAATTGCCAATGGTTGTTGCAATTGCAAAACTCTTGATATCTACTGGTCCACACACTAAAACCCTAAGTTTCTGAGCACTGAATCTTCACACTGGACCCACCGGCCATAGATACTTCTGACAACTAATGTCTTCATATGCTGAGCAAATATTTATAATATATTCAGCAATATATTAATAATAATGTAGGTACACATGTTATGTGTGCATGTGATGAAAATGAAACTGGAAACATATGAACCAAATTGCTAGGACTATACACAACTTTTTATTTTCTCTTTGTACTTGTCCACATTTAGAGTTTTCTAAAAATAATCAGGTATTAGCTTAAGAAACCTTTTCTATTTTGATATTGAATCTTTATACAGGGCTTTACCTGACCATCTGTCTAAAATAGTTATATGTTTGTCCCATCCAGCTTCCACACAAATGCACACACAGACTGCTTTATTTTTCTTCAGAGCATATATCACAACCTAAAATGATATTATTTGCTTATTGTTCAATTCCATCAATAAAATTTAAGCTGAGAAGTCTTTGCCTACCTCTTTCACTTTCTCAGTACCCAGAGCAGTGTGTGGCACTTAAGACGATGATCAATAAATGTTTGTCAATTCACAGACACACACACACACACACACACACACACATATTTATTTAAAGGTATTTTGCAGCAGCGATTGTCATGGTGATTCTAAAAAAATCTACACCATTTGTAGGAGTATAAATTGATATAAAGTTTCTGAAGATATTTTACCACATATTAGAAAAAGAAGCCTAAGAGAAATCATGACCTCCATTCAGAAACTCTACTTGTAGGGCTTAACAGGAGATTCAGACAAACATGTATTTATAAAAGTGTCTTTGTAGCATTTATATAACAGAAAAATAAGGAGGCATAGTTAAATATATTATGAAAAACCCATAAAATAATAAATCATTATAGCAATTAAATTACTATAGACAGAGGTATATCTACTATTATTAAAGTTGAAGACCAGGTAACAAAGTAACATGTTCAGCATAATTCCTTAGACATGGGAAAACTTGGGGAACTCTAGAATATTAATTGTGGTTATTTCTGGATCCGGAGACTGTAGATGTTGCAGTTTCTTCTGCGTGCTTATCTACACATATTTAAATGTCTATAAAAAACTCATGAAATTAAGTGTTGTTTTCATTTTTCAATAGTGTTAAAAATCACAAGCAATCCAAAATGGATTTCCTAAGGACTCATAACTATAGCATAGCTCCAAGTGGAAAAAGTAAAATTCGCAAATGAACTAGAATCGTAATAATTTCTGAATATTTTCTCTACTTGTTGCCCATTTTACCCAAGTGGAACAACATGTCTCTGGGCTCTTGTAGAGTTACCACCGTCTGCCAACAGAAATTATTATTGGGAATAATAATTAGGTTGACAATGAAAACCCTGGAGGGTATACAGGAGCCACAATTCACCGTTATTCTTGAGTACAATCTACAGAGGATGGAACCAAGTGGCGAGGTCCTCTTTCAAATTCAAATAGAATAAATAATAAGCACCACTACCTGTCCTGGACCCACTGACCTAAGCTCTGAGGAAACAGTATATGTGACCACACTGCTCACCAGAGACTATATTTACTGATGAAGCTGAGAAATTTTGCATTGGAAAGCCATTTGGGGTGCGTTCACACATAAGATGGCATTAGAGGTGAAGAGTGGCGTTGTGGACGGTACAGGTTACTTCCTTCTGCACCGCCAGTTGCAAAAATGGGATCTGAAGGTTGATATCAGTCCTGAAGACATGTAAACACTTCGAGTGCTTAAAAACACAAGTTTAAAATTTTACTTCGTGCTTTTTAGGCAGGACTTTTCACGTATTGCATTCAAGGCTCCTGCTGTTTTTGACCCTTGTATCTGACCTATTCTCGGATCCCTACTTGAAAGGTGATTGGCACTTATCAAACAAAAATTCCTGAGAATACTGCTAGTTCAGGACCAATATGCCATTAAATTTTAATAATGGTAACTTCCCTCAATTCTCAGGAAGTGGCCACTAGATAGGATTTCCTCCTAGGCCTCTTTCTTAAAGCTTTGTCCTGGGGCCCTTTATCTGCCAGGGGTGAAAACAAAGAAACAAAGAGCAGCAAGCCAGTGTTAAGGGGAACCAAGAAACAAAGCCTAGTTAGGGGCTGTGGTGCTGGGAGAGCAGGTGTAGGTCAGTTTCTGCAGGACTTAAGCTGCCAGGATATCAAACTCTGGCTTTATCCTGAAGATAATCAAGAGTCCTGGATGGAGAGACAGAATACAAATTTAAATGCAGCCTCTAAATTTCAGAACCCGAATCCATTGATAAGAGTCCATTTTAAAGAGGAATCTCCAGGCTTGGGGCATGAGATCATGCCTGTCAAACAATTTCTGTCCATCTCCAAATTAGTAATGGGTGACTTGGCACCCTGGCTGATGAGCTGGCAAGAAAGGAGCTATTGTGTGTCATACCGGGGACCTCCACAGACACCCGGGGCAATGTGATTTGTCACTTAAAGGAGGAGACAGCCTGAGAGTGCCCCACTCAGTGCCTGCTGAGTCATCCTACTCTGGTAGTTATTTAAACAGAAGCCTCCAGCAGAGGCACGATCAACACTCCACTCAGACAATGGCCAGACCTCCAGAAGTCATGTCTAGCTTAGATTGCAACAAGTGCAATTTTCACAGTTTCTGTCCTCTTTTCCCGATATTGTCACACTGGGGATCTGACTTCTGGCTCTTTTTCTCCAAACTGGCCTACCCAGCCAGTCCTCCCATGAGACTTGGGCCCCAGAGGTCACCGACTCCTTGTTGAGTTTTCCCATGGTCTCTCCGACTTGACTTCCTTGGCTTTCTTCTAGATCAACAAACACTGGTTGAGCATCTGTTGTGGGTTAGGGACTGAGCTATACAGGTAAGGGGTGACGAAAAAACAATTAAGACACATTCCTTGCCTTTTAGGAGCTCACAGTCCAGGGGAAGAGGCAGTCCGGAAACCGGGCAACCACAATATATGAAGGGACGCCTCTAAGACAGGTGAGTACAAACAAAACGGTGTTTTGGACCTTAATTTTAGGGGGGACCACTACTCTTCCCTCAAAGCCACGGCCCTCTCCGTGTGGCTAGGTGGGAGGAATTCAAGGGCTGCGGAAGGGTGGAGGATTCAGAAGGGCATTTCCACCTGCCTGCCGGACGTTGCCCCGTTTGACCTGGGCTGAGCGGCTGCTGTCTGGCCCTGAGCGCTGCCCGTGGTTCTCTTCCCAGACCATCCTCTAGGTGCTCTCGTCAGTGTGTCAGATGAGGACTCCCTCACATTTGGCTGTCATCTGTCAGCCACAACTGTCCCGTCCGGAGGAGCTGGCTTCGGCCGCTCCATTAAGGATACCATTTGACATCACATGTGCTGCAGGTGCTGCTGATGAAAGTGCTAAAGGAGCTGGATGTGACTGACGTCGGTGGGAAGGACGAGGCTGTGTGCGCGCATGCAGCTGTGCTGTCCAAATGCTGTCCTTACCTCCCAATGGAAAGGTATTGTAAATAAAGTGAAAGGGCACCAGCTTATTTTAAACGCCAAGTATGAGCTAGGAACTGTTCTTGGCACTATGTAAAAGCTTTATTTAGTTCTCACAGTAATATTGTCCTTATGCTAGAGTCCCACTGTATAGACTAAGGAAATTATGGTTCAGAGAGGTTAAGGTCACACAGCTGTGCAATTTTTGGTTCAGCTTGAATGTGAACACAGGTCTATGTGATTCTGAATTTTGTGTTCGACTGGAATGGTTCACCGAGCAGCTGTAGAATAGTAACATGGCAATAGCATTTTTTTTTAAAGACTTTATCTGTTTGTTTATTTTAGAGAGACAGAGAGGGTACATGAGCAGGTGGGAGGAGGAGAGGGAAAGGGAGAGTGAGAATCCCAAGCCGACTCTTCGCTGAGGTCGGAGCCCAATGTGGGGCTCGATCTCATGACCCTGAGATCATGACCTGGTCCAAAACTGAGGTGGTCACTTAACCGACTGCGCCACCCAGGCACCCCCATGGCAGTAAGATTTCTGATTCCTGTCTGATTTTCAACCTTGTGTGATATAAATACAGGACGTATAGCATGAGTTTCTGAATCTTTGTTTTGAAACATGAAACCTGAAAAATTGGAGTAGAAGGAAGCAACAAATATATAATAAAACCAAGTTTATCAGATGAAAATATGGATAAAAATGTTTACATTCCCAGAACTGTAAATATTGAAAAATAAAAGACACACTGAGAAAATATGTCTGTTTTTATGACTTGTTGATATCCAGGGGGTTTTTCCTTAAGCCTCAAAACAATTTACAGCATTGCCAGCAGCATTCAGTACATTCAGAACAGGATCATTTCACCCACAGCTGATGGAGGGCCATGCTTGGGACAGCACCAGAAGAGCCTTCCAGCAGACAGGCCAGGGAGGAAGCCAGGGTCAGTGAGTGAAGAGGAGAGCAGAGCCATTTAAAGCAACATGGTTTATGTAAGTGTGATCTAATTGCTTCCACTGGAAATGGGTCAGATTTGAGTCGAGAGAACCTGGGGCCTTTATGACCCCAGTGAAATCAGATTATAGCTTTTCTTCCAATCTCCTTGGAGAATATGGCCCTTGATGAAAGAATGATGCTCGGATTCATTTCAATCTGCCGTGTTTCCCAGTCTCTTCTTGCCTCCTCGGAGTTGATTCGCATTTTTTTTTTCTTTTCTGATGAAACACATTAAACTAAACAGGATATGTCATATGACAGACTGTGATAAATTTACTATTGGGAATAGGGGAAAAGTATGGGATAAAGAAATAGGTCTTTTTTGTCTCTCACGGCCATGATTCAGTTCTGACTCAAAAGGAAGTGTGCCACCTACTGAATCACGGAAACCACTTCCTGTAGCTGTTTGGTTTATTCTGGAGGGGCATTAGGCCAAGTACTGCCCTGCCCTGACCCTGACTGGCTCTTCAGAGCCAAAGCGTTCACAACTTGAGGTGGTTTGGCCTCAGACTCTGAGAACATTACATATTAAATTACAAGTGTTTCGTTTCCTAGCAAGGAGTCTTTAGCAACATAAAAACGAACATGTGTTATTTGCAAACTGAGTGTCTCCTTACTCAACCTGAATATCCTTACTTTTTCATAAGGTATGTATTCCAGATGACTACTCTCAAGATCTGAATTCATGGTGCTTCTGTTTTTCCTGAGGGCAGTTTGGGCAGTCTGTAGGGTGGCATTAACCAGATGCGGTTTCAAGCGTACCCTTTCATTAGTGAAGCAATACTAAACTTGTATTCATTCATGCAATGTATTTTTTGGAGCACGTGCTTACTGCTGTGTCCTGTACAAGGGAAGGGTAGAGGATAAAGTGGCAAACAAGACATATGGCTCCTGACCTCATGGTACTTATGACCTGCACTGTATGGAAATTATGTTCTCTCTAGACTCCAAGATTGTGCTTTGAACACAATTAAAAGGAACATCAACTAAAGGAAAACTTGTTTCCTCTTTGCCCACAGGACATTTTTGACACCAGATGTGTGGGTTTCTCTACACCAAGGAATTCTTCAATTCTCAGCAACCACTGACTATCCTACAATTTAACTCAACTCTGACAGTAATTGGCCAGGATTAGCACACGCCCTGGGTATAAGGGCTCAGTCCAACAAGATTGCACTTTAGATGCCAATCGTAAGACCCAGGTTGTCACCTGCACTTCTGATCAACTGAATATAAACTGAGTTTTTCCACCATCTCCTCTTGGGGTTTGAAAATTAGCCAGAATGGCTCACAGAATTCAGAAAAATACCTCACTGACATTTACCAGTTTATTATAAAGGATACAACTCAGGAAAAGCCAGATGGAAGAGATACATATGGGAAGGTGTGGGTGGAGGGGGTGTGCAGCTCCATGCCCTCCCTGGATGTGCCACCCTCCTGGCACCTAGATGTCTTCACTGACATGGAAGCTCCTTGGACTCCATAACTTAGGGGTTTTATGGAGAGTCCACTGTGTAGACATGATTGACTAAATCATTGGCCACTGGTGAATAAGTTATCATTCCAGCCTCTTTCCTACCTGGAGGTCAAAGGGCGAAAATGAATGTTCCAACCCTTAAATCACATGATTGGATCCTCTGGCAATCAGCCTCCACCTTCCAAGAGTCATCTCATTAGCATAAAACAGGTATGGTTGAAAAGGGCTTATTATGAATAACAAAAGATGCTTCTGTCACCTTATTCCTCAAGGAATTCCAAGGGTTTCAGTTTTAGAGGCTCTGTGCCAGGAACCAGGGAGGAAGACCAAAATATATATTTATTATACCACGTTCATGCAGCCCCAGCATCTAGCCCTAGGCCTTGCATAAAGAAGCTCCTCAACACTTGAGTAGATACACAAAAGAAAAAACAAAAGATAGAATGACAAAAAGATGGAAAAAAGGAAGGTGATAGTAAAGGGAGGGAGGAAAAGAAGTCATCTCACAGTCATTTCTTACTGTATTTGCAGATGAAGATGAAAATATCCAGCCATTTGTTTTCTTCCATAGTGTCAATTCCAAATAGACTACAGATTTGTGCCCCTATGTGCATCTAGAGAGTCTGTAGTGCTTCAGGAGACAAATGGGCTCCTCATCAGGGAGGTTATAGTACCAAGGAGGTCCGTTCTGAGGCCAGATAAACATTAGAAGTCCTGAGAACCTTCTCTGAGAGTAACAGGCTCTTTGTTATCTCCTCAGAATAGGCCAGAATCCTGAACCATAGATAATCTATTATTCTCCTGGGGATCCATGCCCAAAAGATGTGTCAAAGAATGGCTGCAAAACTGTGTAACACTAAGCACCCACCTGATAGAAGAGTCCTGAGAATTCAGTGAGACAAAGGGCGCCTGCGTGGCTTAGTCAGTGAAGCATCTGACTCTTAATTGCAGCACAGGTCTTGATCTCAGGACGGTAAGTTCTAGCCCCATGTTGGACTCCATGCTGGGCGTAGAGCCTACTTAAAAGAAAAAAAAAATTAAATGAGACAATGTCTAGTTGTCTAGAATAGTCCTTGGCACACAGGAGGCTCCTTGTAAATAGAAGCTATCACTACTACAAATTCTCTTAATCTCATTACCATTACTCCTCCTTCTACTACTGTTGCTTAGGTTATATCCGTTAAAGCCAGCAGTTTTTCCATTAGTCTGACCAATGGCTTGATGTTTAATGATGGAATTCTATGATTCGGTGTAAGCCTCTCTAAACCCATGCTTTCCTTTCAACAATGGTAAAAAAAAAAATTTTTTTTAAGTTTTTATTTATATTAGAGAGATAGAGTAAGGGAGAGAAAGCATGAGCAAGGTGAAGGGCAGAGGGAGAAGCAGACTCCCTGCTAAGTAGGGAGCTGGACAAGGGACCTGATCCCAAGATCCAGGGATCATGACCTGAGCCAAAGGCAGACGCTTAACTGACTGAGCCACTCAGGTGTCCCCTGACAACGGTAAAGATTTTAAATTGACCTCCAGTTGAAACTCCTTGTCAAGAAGAGATTGTCTAAGTTATTTACTGATGTCCAATTTATGAGAGCAATAGCTTTTCCCAAATGTAAGATTATATAACATTGAATGTTTTAAGAAGTTATATGTAACCCAAATATAACTAGCATTATAAGATAAATAGAGGCATATTATGAATTTTAAGTATTTGAGCAAAAATTGAATCAAATTGGGCAGCCCCAGACCAGAATTGGTCAAGAGGGCTCTACCCACAAGAGCTAAGGGAAAGATTTTTCTAGAAAAGAGGAGGAAGAAAAGCAAGAAAATTATTTGATTGTCTAGAGCTTAAGGGCTTGCCTTATTTGGGAAAGCCTAACTGACTGTGATTGGTTGTCTTTGTTTCAATTTCTTAACCTTGAGGCATTACAGGCTTAGGTTTTGGTTTGCTTATGTAGGCACCCAAGGCATTAGAACCACCCCCGGCTAAAGCCTTCTTCTGTTAATTAAATGTTAGGCTGTTTGGCCCCTACCCTAAGGCTACTCTCTACACATTTGACGTATGGGAGGAAGAAGAAAAAAAAGAAAAAGAAGGGAAATAGGAAGAGATACAAAGGAAAAAAAAAATCCCCACCAGAAATACTGAAGAGAGATGGAGGTTTTTGAAGTTTCCCTAAGTACTGCTGAGGTATTTGTTTTGGTATCTCACACCACAAAGATAAGTAATATCTTGTTCAAATCTTGACCAGTTTCCCTCAGAGTTCCCCTTTCCAGAGGAATCCAACATCTCCCTTCAGAGATTCTTCTTTACGTGGATGTCACTCTTTTACATTGTTTCCTCCAAATAATCCCAGAGTCTGCCACCAGTTTAACCTCCTCTGAGCTTCCCTAGTTCCCTCACCTATCACATCATTTGGCTCAACAAAGGATGGGAAGTGAGACCCTAAGCAAAGTTTTTAAAATCAAGGCATTATAAAAAGCTGTGTAGCCAAGAATCATGATAACAATTACAGGCAAACAGACAAATTAGGTCACAAGTCTCAGAAGCCCAACATTATTTTAAATCCTCATCTCCACCTGCAGTTTTGTTACCATTTTGGGTTGTTCCTTGATCCATCCCAAGTAGCTATAATAGTACCTGGCAAAAATATTTGCTGAATAAATAAATTAGCTTAAGAGTTTACATTGCAAATAAAACCAAATACCATTAGATTATCCTTCCTACTTTTTCCTCTTAAATATTCTGTGTGAGGGGCACCTGGGTGGCTCAGTGCTTGAGCATCTGCCTTTGGCTCAGGTCGTAGTCCTGGGGCCCTGAGATCAAGTCCCACATCAGGCTTCCCATGGGACCCTGCTTCTCCCTCTTCCTACGTTTCTGCCTCTTTCTCTGTGTCTCTCATGAATAAATAAATAAAATATTCTAAAGAAATATTCTGTGTGAAACAAATAGTCACACATATATCCATATGAAAGAATATAATTTCCTGCCATTAGTTTTTTATTATGTCAGTTAAGGTCAAATGTCACAAAAAATCACATTGAACTCTTGACCAATCTATCTATTTTTTCCATTGGAATATTGGCCCAACTAAGAAATAACATCAAGGAAAAATTATTTGTTGGCAGAAAAAATCCTCTCTAAATTCTTGTGTGTTTTGTTTTGATTTTTCCTTAGTGACTAGAGGTCAGTTTCAATCCACTGAAGCACAGATTCCAAATTTTCAATCTGGTTTTCTTGAGTACTGACAGAGTGCCAAGAATGAGGCAATGACACAAAATCACTACCAAGACACACACACACACACACACACACACGAGTCCAGGGCATGTTCTGGTGACTTGCAAGCTTCTTTCTCTCTAAAATATATCCTCAAATTCATACTTTTTAACTTGAAATGGATCTACTCCCTGTCTCCCAAGCAAATTCTTATGGATTTTTTGTCTAATACATTGGTCAAGGTATTCCAAACCTTGGTATCTAAAAGATATCATAATAGAATCATCTACTGACCAAAGATTACGTATCTTCTACTTATCCTTTCTTGTTTCCTTTTAAAACTTGAATTTTAGGGACACCTGGGTGGCTCAGCGGTTGAGCATCTGCCTTCGGCTCGGGATGTGGTCCTGGAGTTCCAGAATCGAGTCTCACATTGGGCTCCCTGCATGGGAGCCTGCTTCTCCCTCTGCCTCTCTCTGTCTCTCATGAACAAATAAATAAAGTCTTTTAATATGTTTAGGTGTGGGTCAATGACTATATACATTATTATTGAAAAAACAATTTCGTTTTAGCCTAGTAATAAAAAAAAAAAAACCTAAATGTTATTTGGCAGCCTCCAAAGAATCACATGTTTAATGTAGTGGAGGGACAGTGCCCTAAAAGAAAGGGTGGCATTCTGGACAGCCAAAAGAACAAACGTCCACTACAAGTAATATGAGCACCAAGTTTGGATGCAATCCATCTCTCCTACGAGACTGGTGGCAATTCACTTAATCTGAGCCCCAGTTTTTTCAGCTATGACCAGAGATATCAACACCCAACTACTTATTTTGTGAATCCCTTCACTAAAATTAACTGTTATCTGTTGTTCTGTGATTCTATAAATCTCAGAATAATCTTTTCCTGTTATAGCCAAGTTGTCTATCATGGTCACAGATATTCACCTGGTTATTTTGGCTTCTCTAATCCTGCCGGTGAAAACACCTCCAAGGGAGCTTTTGGTCAGGAGCTGACAATGGCATTTAAGGTCACCTGTGCTTTTGATAAAGGAGAATTTGAAAGGAGACCAATAATATATATATTTTTTTTCACTTGGACCCACTAACTTCCCTGATAAGGATATATAATTCATATTTGTTAAGTCCTAATTAATGCCAAGCCCCTTTTATGCATTATGTCATTTAATTCTTACAGTAATACTTTCAGATAAGTTATCAGCTAGGGTGTTTGACTCTAAGTTAAAGGGAATAAAAAAAGCACAAATCTCCAACCAACTAAAACAAGGGGACTTGTTTGCTCCCATAACTGGCAGTCTAAAGAGAAAGCTGCTTCAGGATTGGTTGAGGAATCTAGTGGCTTCATACTATTACCAGGTTCCTAGGTGCAATCTCTGTCCTTACGTCCAGCATTGCTTTCCTCCTAAACACCCATTTCCCTCCGTAGCATGGCCATCAGTAGGAAACTTGCTTCCTTACTGATATCTAGCAAAGGTGAGAGAGTGCCCCACAAACAATGAAAAAAGTGAAAGAATTGCCTTCTCTTCCTTATGATCCACCTTCAGTCTGATGTTTATCTTTTAAATAACAGCTATAAGAAGTAGAGTTGGGAGGAGGAGAAATACTATGGTATGATTAACTCATCTCATAATCCAGAGGATTATGATTATCTTGATTGATTTGGATAATTATAATTTACGCCTGATGCTGGGGCAATTCTCCATACTACAATGCCTACCACACAGTGCAAAAAGAATAGATCAAATTGGGAGAGCCAACTATAATGTGCACTATAGGTAAATATTGCTAATTCCCAATTTACAGATGAGAAAACTGACACACAGGGGAGAAAGGTTAAGTTAATTTGCCGAAGTTGATAACTGAATGTCAACAGTCTCTCTCCATTCTAAGTCAGTTATTCTCCTGCATTTCTTTCTCTCTCTTTTTTAAAAATATTTTATTTTATTTTATTTTTTTAAAAGATTTTATCCATTTATTCATGAGAGACACAGAGAGAAAGAGAGGCAGAGACACAGGTAGAGGGAGAAGCAAGCTCCATGCAGGGAGCCCGAGACGGGACTCAATCTCGGGTCACCAGGATCATGCCCCGGGCTGAAGGCAGCGCTAAACCACTGAACCACCCGGGCTGCCCAAAAGATTTTATTTTTAAGTAATCTCTACACCCAACATGGGGCTCGAATTCACAACCCTGAAATCAAGAGCACATGCTCCACTGACTGAGCCGGCCAGGCACCCCGCTTGCATGCACTTCTTGAAAGCTTAAGATGTATACAAGGAATTCCAAGAATAGGAGAAAGGGCATAAAGGAAAGACCACAGGACTAGGCATCAAGAGATTAGTTTCCAGTCTTGACTCTCCCATTTACTAGCTGTGTGACTTCTGTGAGAATGAGAATAATAAAACCTACTTACTGGAGTAGTAGCAATACTCAAAGAGGAACCCTGAAGAAGAGTGGCATCATTTAGGAGCTTACTTGAAATGGAAATTCTTCATCTCACCCCTGACTCACTTAATCAGAAGGGGGGGCAGGGAGGCAGCAATAAATACTTTAATAAGCATTCCAACTATTTCTGATGCTTGCTAAAATTTGAGAACCACTGGTCTAACACATTGCCTGGTGCAAACTTTATATGTTCTTATGTCCTAAAGACAATGAACATGTTGACTTCTATCTCTAAGAGCTTATAAGCTAGGGAAACAAAGAAAAAGTTCCATATTAAATTCTTTAATACAGGACCATACTGAGTGATAAATGATCGAATACAAGCTTAATGTGCTTTAAAAGCTTATTAGGGATTGAATTTATTTCTAACAAGGGGAATCTCAGAAGGCTTTATAGATAAGAAATAAAAAGGGATAAAATACCTATAAACTATAAAGTAATGCAGATAATTAAACTTCCAGGGGTTACTGCAAAGTTGTATCTAGAAAGTTAACTTAAAATATATCAATACAGGGGTATCTGAGTGGCTCAGTTGGTTAAGTGTCCAACTCTTGATCCTGGCTCAGGTCTATATCTCAGGATTGTGAGTTCGAGCTCCGAGTTTAAAAAAAAATTATATAATTTCAACACTAACAGATTAGATATCTCATATTGAATGGGAATAACAACCCATCAGAAGTCAGAAGAGGCAGGTTTTAGTACTGAAATTACATTTACTAGCTGCCCCTCAATGTCCAAGTTCATAAAAAAAAAAAAAAAAAAGAGAGAGAGAGGTTGGTCTGGAACCCTGGTTCTTAATCAGGGGAAAGTAAGGTGGGCCCAAGAAATGTGTAGATTTAAAGCTTCCATAAGGGAGTGTGGGTACAGCCTGGTTAAATAGCACTGGACTAAATTGTTTGTCTCTAATCTCTGGCTGTAGATTATTAAAAGTAAAGTTAAAACATCAAGGAAACGTAATTATTATTTACAATTTGCAAGCCCATCTCTGCTTCTTCTTTCTTTTTTTTCTTTCTTTTTTTTTTTTTTTTTTTGCTTAACATCTCTGAAAGTGCTCCAGTACCTGAACACCCAATTAATCAAAGGGAAACATCTGTAATATGTAGCAACTAAAATATCACCTTCCCTGTGTGGATCACAAAGTCCTTGGCAATCACTTCCATACCAGACTAGTGAGTATTGTTGTTCTCATTTTCCAGATGGATAAACAGAGGATAAAGGCCTTGTTTAGTGTCACACATTTCTGTCACCAACTGAGACACAATGGATGTCAGTCTTCTCATTCCTTCAACAATAACGAGCTTTCAAGCTCTTACAGTCAACAAGAACTTTTGGAAAGATTACACTGGCTGAAAGGCATATACATGGACGACATCCACAAATAGAAGGAAATTAACTTGAAGTTGAGTGTCCGACTTCACTGACTCTCTGGTAGAGACAAAAGAAAAGTTTTAGCAAAAAAGAGTCTGAAAGAAAATAAATTATATATAGCTGATTATTGAGTATTGTTTTTACACAGTAAAACAAGTGAAAATTACTCTTCTTTAAGTAGTGATTCCTATCTCTTATCTGAGTCATACATTCATTCAATAAATACTTATTGATTGCCTTTTATGTGCCAAGTCCTCATTTCTGTACTGTGAGCAGAGCAGATAATAATAGTAATAACAATAACAGCTACTGTAGCAGGGACCAATATATTAATAAATAATAACTGTTGAATAAAATGCCAAAGCTCAATATGCACAAGCCTTCTCTTTGGGGCTACCTCCATTTGACTATATACAGCTAATCTGCTCTGAAATTCTCCAGCTCTGGGAAGAAGTGCTTTCCAGCTGTTGTTGAACCTGCCTCTTGTGGATGCATCCACCAATGAGCATGGACTTATACTCATTGTCCTTGGAAAGGCAACCAGAACTGAGAGCATTATGACTTCTTCACCATGATTTTTAAATTACTAGAACCAGTTCTTCTAATTTCTTTCTTGGTTTCCTACAACTCAAATACAGAAAGAGATTGGAAAATAAATGCTGTCTTAATACTGCTTTAACACAAAACAAGTATTCTTTCAACTGTGCTTGCAATGGAACAAAACACAAGCATATGTGAGATTAATTTTCAGTGGTCAATTCATCACATACAGGATTTATAAGAGTAAGTGCTTTGCGGGGCTCTACAAAACATTCCTTCATCTTTCTAAATGCCCATGTACTCACACTAATGGTGCTCTCAGATGTTAGGAAATCTTTTGAGACAGAAGTAGAAAGGGATGGGGGGGGAGGGGATAGAGTGATGCAATATTTCTGAGTGTCATGTGATTTCACAATTTGTTTTTCAATCTGCTTGGACTTCCAAAAAGAAAGACTCTCGTATCAACAAGCACATAAACTGAAGCTTAAAACACTAAAAACAAAACCATAGAGTCTCAAACATATGACATGTATATATTCATATTATTTGATGGGATGCTCCTGAGAAATGTGAATTTTTCTCTGACAGGTTTACCAACTTGCTTCATCTGAACACATGAACCATAAACAATACCTAATGAGAAAACTTTCTGTCTTCTTCAAGGTCAAAGTTGGAACAAGTGTAGGGAATTCAGTTTTCCTTACTCGACAATATTCATCATTCTTGTGCTCAGTATGCTCATGAAAAAATGCAAGCCTCTTATAGTTAGCACAAAGACACAGCAAATTTTCAGGGATAAAATATAAACTGATGAAACTGGTAGGATGTAAAAATACAGTTATTAACCTCTTACATTCCTAAAGTTGAAACTCTATGTTTGTCGTTGTGAAGAGTCAGTCAATGTAACTGTAAACAAGAAAAGCAATCCTTGTTTTCCCATTCTACTAATTTAAGCACCTATGACAACTTTTGCTGTTACTTAGCCCTTAACCTACTCATGCTTTCCAAGTTTCTGTGTCTTTTTCCACTATCTGTTGAGCATTTTAGGTGCAGTACAGATAGCTCAGTGATAATAGGTAAGTGAGGAGGAAGGAAAAAAAAAATCAAGTTCCAAAGTGGCATTATGAATAGCAGCAATAAAACATAATTGTCTGGAAAGGACAGCCTTGGAGGCAGGTGGGTCAAATAAAATATGCCCTTGGTTTGGACTCTGGAGATGCTTTGACTTTCTCTATTAAGCATTTATTTGGTAAATAATAACCAGTTAGCTTTTCTGTGACTCTTGATTTTTAAAAAAGGTTAAAAGCAAATGAAAACATGACTTTGTTTGTGTGTTTATTTATTTTTGTAACCTCTACACCCAACGTGCAGCTTGCACCCACAACCCCAAGATCAAGTCACATGCTCTTCCACCTGAGCCAGCCAGGTGCCCTAACATGAGTTTATTTTTTAAAGGAAATTTAGCAATTAAAATATAAAGTGGCATGAATAGATTATATGGCAATATAATGTAAATTGTTTAGTTGCCAGATCCAGAAGCCTGAGACAATCTTCACATAATTGCAGAGTCTCACTGTGTAATTCTTCCAATATTTTTGGATTTTTTTCACCTTTACTATCCCACATCATATTTTTTTTTAAGATTTTTAATTTATTTATTCATGAGAGACACAGAGAGAAAGAGGCAGAGATACAGGCAGAGGGAGAAGCAGGCTCCATGCAGGGAGCCCGACGTGGGACTCGATCCTGTGACTCCAGGATCACGCCCTGTGCTGAAGGCGGTACTAAACCGCTGAGCCACCCAGGGATCCCCCCACATCGTATTAATGGGTACCAACACGTTTATTTCATTCAAGTCCTAGCCAACTTTTCCATATAGATTAAGAAGTATTCTCCCATACAGCTGTATTTTAAGTCCTATGCATTTAACATTTCTGTATAGAAAAAGAATACACCACGCTAGAATTGTGATGATATGATGAATCACATGTCAGTAGCAAGTTATTATATAAAGTTGAAGCTTGTTAGAGCAGAAATGGTACTAAAAATAAAATCTCCCCCCTCCCCATAAACTCTTCTAATTCCCAGGGCCATCATTTTTAAATAAATCTTGCATATATTTCTTCCATATCTTGCTAGTTTGAGAGCATTAACATTTGCAAAGTGTGCAATTCATTACCAGGTAGTAATTCAAGCAAAGGAAGAAATCTGGCTGGATCAGTGATGTGTCAGCAAGGCCTGAATCACGGGAGGTTGGTCTCTGGTGTATCCTCTTGGTCCAAAAAGTAGGAGGTGGTGGTCCACTGAGCCAGGAATTGCCTGGCAGTATCAACATCCTGGCTGTTGCTCAGGGTAGGTTGCATTTTTTGGCTTTTGCTCCTGAAACAAAAGTTCAAGTGTGAAAACCGGGACTGAAGCCTCTTCTCGGCTGGAACCAGGACACCCCCAGTTCAGCCAGAAGTTAGTTTGAGGGTGTAGTGGCCCAGCATTCCAGGAGTGGCACATGTCAGCAAGATGTGTGCCAGGGCCATGTCCCAACTGCAGAGCAGGACTTGCCACACATCCTTCACTTCATGAATATACTGCATTTCTGGGCGCCTGGGCAGAGACACTGTTGGGACAGAATCAAGATGTGACTTCGTGCTGAGTCTATTATCTCAGCCGGGGTAGGCATGGATCTGAGAAGAGTTAGGCTGTGGCCTCTAGATTGCAAACCTCCTTCCTTCCCCACAGTGCACGGGATCCTTTATCCTTTATGCTTTGCTTCATGTCCCTGAAGAGTAAAGAGCTCATGTTTCCCCCTTGCTCCTTTTGCATCACCAAATACTTCCACAAGAGTGGTCTCCAAAGCTGACTGCATTAGAAGGAAGAAACACCTTCAGACCTGTGCTTCTGACACAATGTGTCCCTTGTGGACCTTTCTCTAAACACCTGCAAACATATATGTTAAGTGTTTCCAAGAGTTTGAGCCTTCTGGAGGTTTGTTTTGTTTTTACAAAAATGGGCAGCATGGAGCCTCTTTTCCCTCTGCCTGTGTCTCTGCCTCTCTCTCTGTGTCTCTCATTAATAAATAAATAAAATCTAAAAAAAAAAAAAAAAAAAAAAAAAAGGTCTCTCGATGTTCTCTTTATCTGCTGAAAATGTGTGTGCACCTGGCAGTTGGAGGGGGTGTAGATGAATGTGCCTTTCTCTTCTCCCTCCCAGCCTCGCTCCATGAGCTGACTCTGTGTGACCTCATGACAGAGAGAGCTTTCTGGTGTGGCATCTGGGGCCTGGGCCATGCTGCAGAGGCGTGGCCACCGACACAGAGAACATCTGGTTTTCAGGTACAAGTCACACGGCCAAGACTCAGGTGCTGGTGTTTCAGAGCCTCACCCAGTCCGGGAGCAGAATGATTTTAACCAGCTAGTAGGAAATATATGAGTGAGTTTGCAATATATGATTTAGCTGAAAATGTCAGTGATTTGAATACAATGAAATTGGTATGAAACTTGCCAGTGGCTACAATTTGTGGTTCACTTCTGTGCTGCTTTTAGCACAAGAAGCAAGTATGATGATATATGTGCGAAACGGCAGTCTCATCAGCTGTTAACTTACACATAGACAGAAAATACAGTGCTTTTCACACCTCCTAATTGCTTCTCTGTTAAGGAAAGTATAACTGCAAACTCTGAAAGTATAGTATCCCCTTACGTGATTGTCTCATTTCATTATCAGGTAACATATGATGAATATTGTTGAGAAGTGACTAAAAGACACATACGTACAGGGAAGTTAGGGTTAAGGCACCACTCTCACAGAAGACAAAGACTTTCTGTTCACACTCATTTATCTCTGTACAGAAATGTGTTACTATTTTGAGATAATTACTGATGTTTTTCTTTCTTGCATTTCTCCTTTGCCCACATCAACCTGTAGGTTAGTGGAAGGGAATGCCTTGGAGTAGGAAGGTTATAGACTAAAGAAATAAATTAAAGTACTGGGTAACTTTTTGGAAGGCTAAAGTAAATAGAATTGCATTGAAAGGCAAATACTTGTATGAGAAGAAAGGATGTTTTAAGCTTCTTAAGACTTAGAGCCTGGGAGCAGCCCTGGTGGCGCAGCAGTTTAGCACAGCCTACAGCCCGGGGCCTGATCCTAGAGACCGGGGATCGAGTCCCACGTCGGGCTCCCTGTGTGGATGCTTCTCCCTCTGCCTGTGTCTCCGCCTCTCTCTCTCTCTCTCTTTCTATGAATAAATAAATACAAAATCTTAAAAAAAAGGGGGGGGGCCTGAAGGAACCAGAACCCCAGAGAGTTTCTCTTTTAAGCCACAGAATGGGTAAAACATCTGGTGTTTCTCCAGCGGGAAGAAGGGAGAGATCCAAAGGGAGAACTGGTCAGTCTATGTGCTGTCCCTGAGTGGGGGCAATAGAAACCCCATAGGGCTTAGGAAGAGTAGAGGTGGAGACTGTGGAGAGTATTGCCTCCATTCTCAGGAGGAGCTGGGTACATGGACCTGAAGGGAGCCTCCCCCGCACAACCCCCCACGTAGAGAAGGACAGTGCCCACAGTTCTGACCCCACAGTTCTCAACAGAAGAGCTGGGGTAGCAGAGAATAGCCAGGGGACCCAAAGCCTGGGGTAGGATAAGGAGTATAGAGAACGTCGGAGCATGACATCTACAGATTATGAACCGTGAGCAGCAGCAGCAGAGGCCAGCAGGGCCAAGCAGCCTGGGCTCTACCTCGAGGCCCACAGGGATGGAGGATGACAGAGACAACATGTGCCACTCCGACCTGACGTCAGGGTGATACGTATGCCCCACTCTCTATCTCCCTTTGCTAGCTCATTGCTAAAAGGGAGAAGGGAAAAGACAGAGAAAGAGCAATCCTATATTAAGTGAGAATTACAAAAATAATAATAATTAATAATAATAATAACATGAGTTTTTAATTAGCAAAATGCAGTTTTTCACGGGCAGTGGAAACAGGGCCCTTGAGCCAGACTAAGATCAGAGATGGAGAAACAGAGCTACATACGGGCATATCTGAGCCCGTGTCCGAATTTTGATGCCTGCTATCTATACACAGACGTACAGGCACGACTGAACAAGCATTTGTATCTGCCTTTTTTATAACATCATAGACCCTGGAGGCAAATAGACCTGGGCTTAAATCTTGTCCTATTATGCACTTTAATAGCTGGATGACTTGGAACAAATTTCTTGATCCAAGATTTTGCTTCAGTGAATAAGGAATAATAGTGTCTTGTAGGCTTGTTCTAAGGATTAAATGAGATACAAAGGTTACCCTAAGACCTGGCATATGGTAAGCCATTAATAAATGCTATTTACCATGATCATGGTAACACTAATAATTATTATGCATATGTTCATCTTGACTAGGAGTCTGAACTTTTGCTTGGCAAGACTTCATTACCGTTGTACATAAAGCATAGCACATCGAGCTACTAAGACTATAAATGCTTCGAGGCTAAGGGGACATTCATATATAGGTCTTTAATGTCAGTATTCGAGGTTAACCCCCTTTTATGTATTTATGTTTATTTAATTTTCCGTTTGTTCCGTTTGTTCTATGTGCCTCTAGATTTGGAGAAATCTGAAGTAAAATTCCTTTTGAGCCAAGATGGAAGTCTAAACTTTAGATTTAGAGGGAACATCTACTCCCCTGCCCCCCACCCCCTTTCCCCTTCATTCTGGCAGAAGTTTGGTGGCCAAAGGTTTACATTTGGTTTCCTCTTTGCCAAGCTCATCAGAGGCACAGCACCCTTGAGCCTCACCCTGACACCCACTAACGAGCATTACCTCATGCATAACATCCGGACTCTCCTCTAGAAGATTCAACCTTGTAGAGGTTTTATTAACGCAATAGCCCTTCTATAACTATATTTCAATATATGTAATGTGGTAGCAGTATCTTCAATATCTCTGGGGCTTCCATCTGATCTGAGAGATTTCACTAGACAAAGTATCCAAGATGCCTCACCACACCTCTGGCCTAAGCATCCTCCCTCTCTTATTCAAGGGTGAGTGGGCAATCCTAATTCTACCCAGTAAGCTATCAAAGTGCAAAGCCTGCAGAAAACCCTGTCCCCAGTAATAAAGCAACACATGTAATAAAACAGCACAGCCATCTAGGGGCTACTAGCCCATGCTGAATTGGGCAGAAGAGGCATAATGAAGTCTTCACTGGTTTTTTGGGTGGCCTCAAATAAAGCATCGAATCTCCTGACTCTGTTAACTTATCTTTTTTTTTTTAATATTTTATTTATTTATTCATGACAGACACAGAGAGAGAGAGAGAAGCAGAGACACAGGCAGAGGGAGAAGCAGGCTCCATGCAGGGAGCCTGCCGTGGGACTCGATCCCGGGCCTCCAGGGTCACACTCCAGGCCCAAGGCTGCACCAAACCGCTGGGCCACTGGGGCTGCCCCCGTTAACTTATCTTTAAGAGGGGGATAATGATACTGTGCCAGTTCACCTCAAAGGAGTATTATCTAAAGCTAGAGATTACACTGTTGAAGAACCAAGACTACGCACGTGCTGTGATTTTCACTAACCAGCACTGGTTTTATTCATATGGTGAGTCTGTTTCCTGTCACTATTACCTATATTAATACAAACAGTGGATAACAGCATTTTCATCTTGAGTCCCTAGATTTTTTTTTTTTTTTAATTTATGATAGTCACAGAGAGAGAGAGAGAGAGAGAGAAAGAGAGGCAGAGACATAGGCAGAGGGAGAAGCAGGATCCACACAGGGAGCCCGACGTGGGATTCGATCCCGGTTCTCCAGGATCGCGCCCTGGGTCAAAGGCAGGTGCTAAACCGCTGCGCCACCCAGGGATCCCGAGTCCCTAGATTTTTTAAGACAGACCCATCATTCACTCACTTTGGTCCCTGAGTCTTTTTCCTAGATCCTGCAACAAACCATTTCCCTTAGAGAGTAGGTTCTATCCTACCAAATGTGCAGTATAGAGGCATAGGCTTTGGCCAGATAAAAGCTTGCCAATGCAAGTTGGCCAGATGTCAGCTGAATTAGGCCTCCCCTCACCCACAGATGTTTTACTTCATCTAATTATATTGTGGAGAAGTTGTACATACATCAACATTTGGCAAATACTCGATTAGCAGAACTGTGGTATTAATAAGAACAAATGTCCCTTGGCATATGAACATATTATCAGAGTATCCAGAAGTTCCTGTATTCTTCAGAACTCAACTAGAAATGTTGATGACTCATTCTCCAGTCACACTTAGAAAAACATATGTTGTGTACATTTGTGGAATAAACACATACAAAGTTGCAAACTGTCACTTTTAACTCTAAAGGCAACTCACTGACATTTGAAACAGCAGGAAATATTGTTTTTTGCCTAGTATTCAAGTTTCCTAGGGGTCCATGGACTTGCTAGGAGACTTAAAAGCAAGCCCTGGTCTACTGGGATGAGTGCCAGCTTTTGGCTTAAGTCTGGCTGTGGAAAATCCCAGAGTAGATCTAGGAATATTCTGATTTGGGATGGGTGTTGAGATCATCACCACCATCACCCTTCTGTGTAGATCCAGCCCTTCTGTATTCTTCCTTTCTCAGAGAGGACGCTTTGGGAAGGCCTTCATATTAATGCAGGCCTCCCTGACTTCAGATCTGGGAGATAAGAAGACTACTGAGTGGAGTCCACGTGTGTGGCCTTATAGTGCACCCAGCAATATCATTTCATGGGGGTATATTCAAAGAACAGAGTATAATCGAGGACAGTCATAGTAAGACCTAGAATTCCTCTCCTGACTTTGTGTCCGAAGTACATTATAAATTCCTTCAGGTGGGGGTCCATGGCCATTTCGTTATGCATTTTGTGGGCTATACATTCAGAGATTCTAGGAAAAGTGGGTTCTGTGATGATTCAAATCACAATCTTTCGTTTTTTAAGATTTTATTTATTTATTCATAAGAGACACAGAGTGAGAGGCAGAGACATAAGCAGAGGGAGAAGCAGGCTCCCCACAGGGAGCCTGATGTGGGACTCAATCCCAGAATCCAGGGATCATGACCTGAGCCAAAGGCTCAATCAAAAAGCCACTCAGGTGCCCCAAATCACAATTTGAATTAAGGCAAGGAGTCATGTTTATTTTTTGGAAATAGAAATGAAGTAAACTGTGTCATTTTTCTGTGTCAGTCTGATTAAGAAGGAATATACTTTATATTCATCGACTTTTCTCAGTAAACTGCATACAAAGAGTGGTTCATATATTATAAAAACTGCCACCTCTTGGCTCCCAAGTGTATTTCCACAATTATGTTAATGGAATTTTTATCAGATACTTGCTCCCCGCCCCCTTTTTTGGGCCATTTTATTGTGAAACTTATTGTGGTCTCCAAAATTGTAGGCTATTGGTCTTAAATATTGACAGGAGTTCAGGACATGGTACCCTGAAATAGGACACTGTGGCATAATCAATTTGAGAAACAGCACAAGTAGCAAGGACTCTCCGACCCTCCCCTAAGGCAGGTCATAACACCCTTATGTGAGGGGTGACCTTCTCATCCCCGGAGGAATAAGGATGCATCCTTATTTTCAAGATGTTGAGAGGAATCTGAATAAACATCTCTTGCTGTTTCCCCCAATTTGTGTGGTAACAAAAAGCTCATACTCCCTTCTGAGCCTATCACATTTCCCCATGACCTTCCACCTTTTGTTACATCTATCCTAAAAATCACTAGGGTCTAAGTAACATCATCATGTCCTCATTTCCTTAGGAGGGCTCCCAAGTCACATGAAACCTCTCATAAATGAATATGATTTTTCTCTTCTTTGTTACTCTTTTGTTACCCAAACCCCAGCTGAGAACTTAGAAGTGTAAAAGAAAGTTATTTTTCCTCCTTACATCAGCAAAGTAGTTAAGGAGGTAATGAGTTGTCAACAGTAGCCAAGAACAGGGTAATTTCTAGAGGATGAGAACAGTAGTCACACTGTGTGAAGTATTAATTCTCAAAAAGAAAAAGAGCAGCAGAGGAGTGGTACCACTGTCAAAAGTAACCCCTCCCATCTCAGAAGTCTCCCAACAGGTGGTATTATGCATCAGAATTGGCCCCATGGTGTTTATTGTTTCTCTTAGGTACATGAGACCAATATATGTGGGGGTTTTGGAGCATTATAGCCAGAAAGTTTTTAATAATTAAGGAATAAATAAGCCTTAATGAAGCTTTGTATCATCATATTCCTAAACACAATGGCAGAGGTTTTCATGTTCTTGTTAGGTTTAATCTTTCTGCATTCAACTTTTAAAGATGCATACTTTTTAACAGGAAAAGAACTTCAAAGTCTGTTACTCTGTGGACTATCATAGATCTCTAAGTCAGAGAACTATCTATTCCAACCCCATGTTCATGGGTAATCCCCTGCTAAGTTTTAGCATGGTAAAATAAGGAAGCCATTTGTGGTGTATGTGTTGTTTTAGATATAGTTGACATATAGTGTTACATTAGTTTCAGGTGTACAGCATAATGATTCTATATTTGTTGATACCTGCCTTTTCATTGACTTCCGCTTAGAATTGGTGAAGCACAGAGGTACTTCGCAAAAGCTTTCTAAACAAGTAAATAAACTCATTTCTTTATTCGGCAAATACAATTGACTATATTCATTGCTGAATTCTTTCCAGTACCAACATACTCATCGAAATAGACCAGAACAGTCCCATCCTGAATAATCTTTGATAAAATAGACACTTACAGCATATCATAAAGAAAAGAGAGCTGGTGTTGGAATCCAGATCTACCTCTACCAACTCCTAGACATCCAGGTTCTGGGTAAAATATCTATAATTCACTGCCTGTCTATAAAATGAAGGGTGTAGAAATGAGGCAGACAGCGATACGATTAAGATCTTGGGAGTTGCAGTTGGACAGGCCTGCATTCTAATCCAATTCTATTCTGCTGCTTGTTAGTTGAGTATCCTTGGGCAAGTTACTTAAACTTCTTATATCTAAATTTCCTTATAACACCACCTCACCTCATGAAGTTGTTACAAAAGTTAAAAGGATAGCAACAGTGCTTCCTCAGTTCAGTGTCTGGTTCTTAACAATATTCAGTGACTCTGGTTTGTAAAAAGAAATCCTGAAAGAACTTTTGGGATCATGAGGCATAAACCTCTTCATTTTTTTATATGAGAAATGGAGGCCCAGACATTACGGATCGTGTCCAAGGTCACTGAACCCACAGGCGTGTGATGCATAGTCCCAAAGCTTTTATGAGTTCTCTGATCTGGTGAGAGTACTATCTCTCTGTGACCTAATCTCCTATTTACTAAATATATGGACTATTAAACTAGGTGATCAAGTTACTGTCCATGTAAAAATGCCAGTAATTACACTGCTGTTTGTTGAGGCCCTTCTTTTTTTTTTTCTTTTTTTTTTTTTTTAAAGATTTTATTTATTTATGATAGTCACACAGAGAGAGAGAGAGAGGCAGAGACACAGGCAGAGGGAGAAGCAGGCTCCATGCAGGGAGCCCGATGTGGGATTCGATCCCGGGTCTCCAGGATCGCGCCCTGGGCCAAAGGCAGGCGCCAAACTGCTGCGCCACCCAGGGATCCCATGTTGAGGCCCTTCTATGTTGAGGGCACGCTGCCAGGTATTGTGGGTGTCATAATGGGCTTATGAGAATCTGTGTCTGGTCTCAAGAGGGTTTACAGCTGAGTTGGAGACATTTATGAGACTTGTAAACTATGGGGATAGCTACATGACTTGGCCAAAGTTGACGTGTCCTAAGAATGGGCCATGAATGTATGTCACAAGGTCCTACAGACAGTGAGATCCACCTGGGTGTCAATGGTGGCTTCATAGAGAAAATGGGACTTTACCTGTGCATTAAGATTAAGCTGGATTAGAATACACAAAGAGTAGAGGGCAGGGTGTGATGTTCCTTTCAACAGCCTGTATAAAAGTAGTGAGGTAGAAAAGAACACCTTTAAGTACGGGGCACTCACCGAAAAGCACTTGTTCACTCATTTCTTATATGGACCCTAGTCCTCTCAGCGTGTTCTGTTTTCACAAGTAGCAGTGGATGTTTTCCCAAGTGTGCATGTGTGTGTACTTATGTTCACACATGAGTCTGAACTCCTCACTTAAAATACTGGCCAGGGGATCCCTGGGGGGCGCAGCAGTTTGGCGCCTGCCTTTGGCCCAGGGCGCGATCCTGGAGACCCGGGATCGAATCCCACATCGGGCTCCTGGTGCATGGAGCCTGCTTCTCCCTCTGCCTGTGTCTCTGCCTCTCTCTCTCTCTCTCTCTCTCTGTGACTATCATAAATAAATAAAAATTTAAATAAATAAATAAATAAATAAATAAATAAATACATACATACATACATACATACATACATACATACATACTGGCCAGGAAAACACCAAGGACTTGTGAATCTCCAAAGTTCAACCCCCAGAAAAGGAGAGGTCATCTCTGAGCTCACTTGCTCTTGACTCTCACTCCAATCTATTAGCCCATTCTGGCTCCTCTACCTCCCCCTTCTCTTTATTTCCACTGCTAGCCACCAGCCCCGGTATCAGCCTTCATTACCCACTGCACTACAGGTGCCCCCATACATTCCCCACACAGCAGTCTTCTAGCAATGCAAATCATATCAGGGAACCCCCTGCTGAAAACCTTTCAAGGACTCCCAGTTTTACTGAGCATATAATCCAAACTGTAATGGCCTTTAAGGCTTCCCAGGATATGGTTTCCTTACCACTCTGACCTCACATCATGTTACCCATTTCCTTAGTCACTTGCAGTTCCTTGAACCAGCCAAGGTGCTTCCCAGCTGAAGGTCTATGGGTTTGCTGTGCCCTCTGCTTGAAACACTCCTCCCCCCTCTCCCCACTTCCTGCTACCTTCTTTCCTTTCAAACTTCAGCTGAAATGTTACCTACTCAAGAGAGGCTTTCTTTGATCTGACTCTGTAAACAAATTCTCTCTGCTAGTCTCTAAGATAGTGCTTTAGGATTTTTCCTTTCCAGTACTTATCAATTTCTTAAGAATTTTTATTTTTTAGTTTTTTAAAGATTTTATTTATTTATCCATGAGAGACACACACACACAGAGGCAGAGACACAGGCAGAGGGAGAAGCAGGCTCCATGCAGGGAGCCGGATGCGGGACTCGATCCGGAGCCTCCAGGATCGAGCCCTGGGCTGAAGGCAGGCGCTAAACCGCTGAGCCACCCAGGGATCCCCAATTTCTTAAAAATTTTTAATACTTAGTGAATTTGTCTGTTGTTTGACTTACTAAATGTTTGTTTTCCCTACCAGGGTATAACCTCTATGATCAGGTCTTGTCCACCTTGTTCACTTTTCAGTCTCCAGAATCCAATAGTGAAAATTTCAGAAATTAGTGGATGAATTTATAAAAGGAAATAAATGGAAAATCATTATAGCAAATGTCTCACAGAATGCAGCTGCTTTAGTGATGGCATCACTCTCGATTCTGTAAATGGGAGACTACAGGTGTTTACAGCACTTGAAGGGTAATTCTAAAAGAAATATTCCATTATTGCAAGAGATTGACTGTTACCTCGAATGAGGAGAAGACTCAGAGCTGCTTGGAGAGGTTGTTGGGAGACTGGTCACTAACCTCCATCCATAGCTAAGCTCATTGGGTTTATACCTGGAAAGTAACACATTTCTGTCTCCAAAATCTAATGAATTACTACATGGCAAGGGAACTGCTCTATAATTTAAAGGGCAAATGTTATATTCTGTCTAGTGACTGCTATTCTATTCTTAAGTTTTTCCCGCTGAGGACAAAAGGAAAGGGCTCTTGCCTGGCTATTCTACATCACTTACCACTTTTCTGGACAACTGGTGATTATAAGCATTCCCTTGATTTCAACTTCCCTTATTTCTCTCCCAGCTTTCCTCTCATAATCAAAGACAATTAAATACTCGCCCAGAAGTTTTACAATCTTACCCAAGGTCATTGAACCAATGTACTAATAACATATATTCCCAAACCTTTTATTAGTGCTGTGATC
Source organism: Canis lupus baileyi (assembly GCF_048164855.1). Lineage (NCBI taxonomy): Eukaryota > Metazoa > Chordata > Mammalia > Carnivora > Canidae > Canis > Canis lupus. The sequence continues at coordinate 18,868,117 of NC_132839.1, forward strand.
TGGACAAAACAATACATCCTTGTGACCTAACCAATCAATCAAGTTCAATAACAGTGACAAGACACAAGATTTCATTTACTGAGGGATTTTTTTTCAAATGTGCGTAGCATTATGCTAAACCTTTTATAGGCATCATCTCTTCTAATCCTGCCTACAAGCCCATGAAACAGTAATTATAATCTCCATTTCACAGAGGAGGAAACTGAGGCCTAGTGAGGCTAAGAAACTTGCCCAAGCTCATACTTGTAAAGTGAACTTGAGTTTCAAACTCAACTTTGAACCTGTAAGCGCCAAAGCAGTCTCAATATGGATCAGCTAATAAAGCAAATCAGAATCAAGCACATTTTTTTAACATCAAATGATATACACATTTAGTTAAGCTTTTAAATATATATTTTTTTAAACTTTTATTTATTTATGATAGTCACACACACAGAGAGAGAGAGAGACAGAGACACAGGCAGAGGGAGAAGCAGGCTCCATGCACCAGGAGCCTGACGTGGGATTCGATCCAGGGTCTCCCGGATCGCGCCCTGGGCCAAAGGCAGGCACCAAACCGCTGTGCCACCCAGGGATCCCGCTTTTAAATATTTTATACAGAAATATTTTGACCTGTCCTTTTGTTAAAGGGTTGCACATAAGTATGTTTCTGGTTACAAATAGTTTGAGTATATTAGATTCCATCTCTGGTCCCTAGAACTCATTTTTGCTTTCCTGGCCCCTCAGCATCTATTTTCAGGTTTCCTTATTTTATATGATTGGTAGCTTTTCCCTTCTTATAAGAAAATTGGGCAGCAATACTTCTCTGTAACCTTGGTGAGTCAGTGCAACCTCTAATTACTTCAGTCTCCTTCTTTGCAAGAAAAGCTGTCAAAATACAACTCTTGAATGTCTTGCATCGCCACACACACACACACACACACACACACACACAGACACACACACACAGGAATAAAGAAGGATGCAATTCTCCCAAAGAAGCAGAATGACTGGCAACAGCTGGCACAACTTCTATAGACTCAGTCTGACTCTGTCTTGGAAATCAGCCTCAAAATCAGAACTACCCCACCCAGACCAGGACTATCTCACTAACTAGCTACACTTACTGACAATACCTGCCTTCGCCTTTCAGCAAAGATGTAAGCATTACCATTAATATTTTGGAAGACTGACAAAGTATCATTTGTACCTCAGGACAACCTGCTATTAGTGAAGGCACAAGGCCCACAACGACATGGCTCCCCTGTCCTTTGGTAACCCATACCAAATTATTATCAAATATGTTTGCAGTCTTTAGAATAATTTACGTGTTAGAAAAGGTGACTGGACACAATCACAAAAACCTGGAGATTTGTTTTGTCTTGTTGCTAAAACAAGGGGCAAATCAGAACAGTTAATACGGCTTTCCCCCCAGTTACCCAGCATTCAAAGCTACCACTGTGGTCACATTTATAATCATGTGTGTGTGACAATTTGATGCATAATTTTCAACACATGTTTCATTAATCCATTCTTCCTGTGCTTCATTTAAAATACTGGAAACTATAAAAAGATCTGCGTGTCACTCCCCTGCCAGGAAAAAAGAAAGAAAAGAAAAAAATAAATGAAAAATCTCACAAACAAGAAAGAAAAAAAGAGGGACCCCTGGGTGGCTCAGCGGTTGAGCATCTGCTGTTTGCCCAGGGCGGGATACCAGAGTCCCGGGATCGAGTCCCACCATCAGGCTCCCTGCATGGAGCCTGCTTCTCCCTCTGCCTGTCTCTGCCTCTCTGAGTCTCTCCTGAATAAATAAACAAAATCTTAAAAAAAGAAAAAAGAAACAAAAAGCCTCACAAACACGAAAAAAAAAAAAAGAAAAGCCTGGCAAACACAAAAAAGAAAAAAGAGCCTCTCGCGGCGCAGAGCCCCGCAGTCAGCCAGCAGTCACCAGGAATCACTCACAGTCAACCTGCAGGCAGCCCCGCAGTCTCCCTGCAGTCACCCTCGCAGTCACCCCGCAGACACCCCCGCAGTCTCCTCCGCAGTCACCCTGCAGTCACCCCCGCAGTCTCCCCTCCGCAGTCACCCCCGCAGTCTCCCCTCCGCAGTCACCCCCGCAGTCTCCTCCGCAGTCACCCCCGCAGTCACCCCCGCAGTCTCCCCTCCGCAGTCACCCCCGCAGTCTCCTCCGCAGTCTCCTCCGCGGTCACCCCCGCGGTCACCCGGCAGTCTCCCCACAGTCTCCCCTCGGCAGTCACCCCCGCAGTCTCCTCCGCAGTCACCCCGCAATCTCCTCTGCAGTCACCCGGCAGTCACCCCCGCAGTCTCCCCGCAGTCACCCCCGCAGTCTCCCCGCAGTCACCCCCGCAGTCACCCCGCAGTCTCCTCCGCAGTCACCCCCGCAGTCTCCCCCGCAGTCTCCTCCGCAGTCTCCCCCGCAGTCACCCCGCAGTCTCCTCCGCAGTCACCCCCGCAGTCTCCCCGCAGTCACCCCCGCAGTCTCCTCCGCAGTCACCCCGCAGTCTCCCCCCGTCACCCCGCAGTCTCCTCCGCAGTCCCCCCGCAGTCTCCCCCCGTCACCCCGCAGTCTCCCTGCAGTCTCCCCGCAGTCTCCTCCGCAGTCCCCCCGCAGTCCCCCCGCAGTCTCCCCGCAGTCTCCCCCCGTCACCCCGCAGTCTCCTCCGCAGTCACCCCGCAGTCTCCCCCCGTCACCCCCGCAGTCTCCTCCGCAGTCCCCCCGCAGTCTCCCCGCAGTCTCCCCCCGTCACCCCGCAGTCTCCCTGCAGTCACCCCCGCAGTCTCCCCCCGTCACCCCGCAGTCTCCCTGCAGTCACCCCCGCAGTCTCCCCCCGTCACCCCGCAGTCTCCTCCGCAGTCACCCCGCAGTCTCCCCCGTCACCCCGCAGTCTCCTCCGCAGTCCCCCCGCAGTCTCCCCCCGTCACCCCGCAGTCTCCTCCGCAGTCACCCCGCAGTCTCCCCCCGTCACCCCGCAGTCTCCTCCGCAGTCCCCCCGCAGTCTCCCCCCGTCACCCCGCAGTCTCCCTGCAGTCTCCCCGCAGTCTCCTCCGCAGTCCCCCCGCAGTCTCCCCGCAGTCTCCCCCCGTCACCCCGCAGTCTCCTCCGCAGTCACCCCGCAGTCTCCCCCCGTCACCCCGCAGTCTCCCTGCAGTCACCCCCGCAGTCTCCCCGCAGCCTCCCCCGCAGTCACCGGGCGGCACGGCCCCGGCGAGCACTCGCAGGCCCGGGAGCGCCCGCGGGGCCCAGGGGCGGGGGAGCCGCCGCTGCGGGCGCGGGCAGGGCTTCCAGGAAGCCGCGGGCTCGGCTGACTTCGCGGCGGCGGGTCGGGTCGGGTCGGGCCGGGTCGGGGCCGCCTCGGCCGGCACGTAGCGCCCGGCGTGACTCAGCGCCGAGTCACGGCTCCCGCCGCCGCCGGGGCTGCCCCGTCCGCCCTCCCCGCCCCCCTCCCCCCACCCCCCACCCCCGGGCCCGCCTGCGCGCCAGCAGCCCCGCCGCCGGCGGCCGAGCGGGAAGGAGCGGCCCCCGGACGCGCCTTGAATCCCGACGGGGGGCGGGGGGGGCGGCGACGGGCCGGCTGCTCTGGCCTCGGGCGCTCCCTGGCCCCACTAATCAAATGCTTCCATCAGAGGCTTGTTGGGACAGATCCCTAACGTCGTCCTTCCACGGTGACTTAGAGATGACCTCCGCTCCGGCTTTGCTTCTGTCGTCCCAGGCCTGCATCTTATTTTTATCCCCCGTTTTCTTAGGTTATCTTTTCAATATGTTTGGTGACTTGTCTTGGCACAAACCCACAAGTGCAGTGACGCAAATCAGGTTGGAACTTGGCACGATGCGCGGGCTTGAGTGACTTACTGTAAAACCGGGGAACACTTCATAAAGGCGTTGGCATCTGCCACCGCAGTTGCTGGTTGGATGCCAGGCTCATTTTCAGGCTGTCACTACCCTTTGAAAGGTCCTGGGACAGGCTGTTAGAATGCAGATTCTCGAGCAGTCATCCTTACTTCTTCCTCTCTCGGACTCCACGTGGAGAACAATGGGACAGCACGACTTCTGCAGCTGCAGCCTGTGCCCACTTGCCTGGAGAGTGACTGGGGCCACGTGGCCGCAGTGCAGGTTCTCAGACCCCACTCCAAACTACAGCCTCAGAATGCCTGTGGGGAGGCCCAGAAATAGACCCTATTAATAAGCAGTCCACAGAGTCGCCTGCCTACACTTAAAGTTCCAAAACTACTAGCCAGAGGAGGACCCTGTGACACATTACTCTGTGAAGACACCAAGAAACATCCTCATAATGCACAGCACTTTGTCCTAAGATTGATTTTGAAGTTCTGATACTGGGCAACCCTATTTCTAAAACTGGTTTTATATGCAATATTGTTTAACGTATGTTAATAGAGACAGTTTTGTTTTGTTTTGTTTTTTTAATTAGACATTTGGCTACAAAATACAATGTAGTACCTACACAGTCAGTTTTATTTCAGGCCGGTTACTTCCTAAACCTGCTTTACACCAGAATTATCCACAGAGACTTTAAACACCAATTCCCGGACCAGACCTCACACCTAAAGAGACACTATCTCTGAAGGCGATACCTAAGAACAGACCATTTGGAAAGCCCTGAAAGTTAGTCTCTGGACCAAGTGATCACGCTTCCCAAGTACAAGAGAAACTTCATTAACTTCAAGATAATTGGCCTGTGCTGCTCCCTTATGGTGCCCATTCATCTCTGTTCGCACTGTTTCCTTTTGAAATCTCAACTTAATCTCTCTCTGTGTGTGTGTCTCTCATGAATAAACAAATTAAAAAAAAAAAAAGACAACCTGAGATCTCAACTTAAAAAATAAAATGAAAAATGACCACATAAGATATCAACTTGGTATTATATTGATAAATGTATATCTCTAGAAAGGAAACTTGAAATCTTTGTGTTCTAAAACTTTTTTTTTTTTTTTTTTTTTTTTGAGGGGGGCTGTGGGAGAGGTTGGAGATTAGAGAATAATCTGGGAGGGAGTATATTTTGAAAATTTTCCTATTCTTCCCTGGGATATTTTATTTGTTTACTCATGGTCTTTTCATCTCACTGGGTAAGTTTCCCCATTTTATCCCTGTTAGCATTGTGGCAAAAAGCCTAGATGTGACACATCTCTGACAAGCACCTCCCATTGTTGACCCTCTTACATATAGTCTTGCTTCTCCAAGTGCGGCCTTTGGGCCAGCAGCATGGACATCACCTGGAAACTTGTAAGAAATGCAGACTCTCAGGTGCCACCAGAACTATACCACAACCGAATCAACAGGTTAGCAAGATCTCCAAGTGATTTGCGTGTATAATAAAATATTGCAAGTACCAGTTTGTAGTAATGGTAACAATCTAAGGCTGATGGTTAAAAACGAGGAAGTAAGAGGTGAGGGTGAATTAGTTTCCTGGGGCTGCCTTAGCAGAGTACCACAAACTGGGTGGCTTAGAACAACAGAAATGTGTTCCTCCAGAGTTCTGGAGGCCAACAGCCCAAAGTCAAGGTATCCATAGAGACGTGTTCTACCTATGGTACTGGATAAGACAAAATTCATAATGAAATTAGTCTGACCATAAAAGTAAGCCCAAAAATAAATAAAAAAGTAATTATAGCTAAAACTAGGACCACATTTTTTTTAAATTTTTTATTTATTTATGATAGTCACAGAGAGAGAAAGGGAGAGAGGCAGAGACACAGGCAGAGGGAGAGGCAGGCTCCATGCACCGGGAGCCCGATGTGGGATTCGATCCCAGGTCTCCAGGATCGTGCCCTGGGCCAAAGGCAGGTGCCAAACCGCTGCGCCACCCAGGGATCCCAAACTAGGACCACATTGACAGGCAAATGGAAAATCTCTTAGGATCAGGGTAAGAAAATGAAGGGAATCCTTCCAACGTCAGGGAAAGATAAGAGTAGGACCAGAGGGGCAGCTCTGAGATAGGCTCCTGACTGTTCGTAGTGGGCATCTGTTCTGCTGGCCCAGGATTCTTTCTCCCTCTTTCCCTTAGTTAAGAAAGTTCTCATCATCCTCCCTAACATTTCAGTGTAGGACATCCCGCACTTTCTCTTCCCCCTTCCTCCCAAGGGTGAAACACGTGACTCTTTAATATCTGTCCTGCACATCTCAATCTGGTTGAGTCCCAAAAAGGCAGAAAGCGGCTGAAGCAGAGTCATTTCAGTCCTCGTGCTCGAAGACACTGAACAGATGTGGCAGTCTGTCCACTGAGAATAGCTAGTAACCCTAGCTGCTGTGCTCCCCAAGTCCCAGTTGTTTAACTTCTTTTGTTCTCAGAGTGACCCAGTGTCTTTCCAAGTGTTTTTAATTTGTTTTAAAGCTTAATATGTTTCATGTTTATTTTTAACTTGCTATTTTAGACTATTTCTTGTTATTGTAATTTATTGTTAATTATCTTAATGGGGCCAAGAGTTTGCCCCAGTTGGTTTCTATTGCTTACAATAAATGAGCCTAACTGTTATGAAATTATTGCTGGGGAGAGCACATATTGCCCACAGCCACCCCACTAAAACAATCTGAATGTTGTCTGCATCCATAACAAATACAACTCTTGAAATATAACAAAGATCTTTTCAGGGTTTTTTTTCCCCAATTGATTTTACCAGCTCTCATTTATTGCCCTATATTTCAAGCTGAGTCATTCTTCCCTTCTGAACCACCCAAATTGCCAGGGGGCGCAAAAGAGAGAATCACTCTTGTTATGCTGCTTGTAGACACCAATAATCTTCTTTATGTTGCCTCCAATTCCTCATTGTGGTTTTCATGATATTTGCAATATTAAGGAGATTAAAGAAAAGTACTCCAAAGTTTCTAATTAGAGCTATTTTACCAGGGGGCTAGTTGGCAAAAAGAGTCTCTGTTATGCCAGACTAAATGTGATCTTTCCTTCTCAAGCAAAGATTAGCCTAAGGCCTTTGTACTGGCCAAGACTAAGAGATGTTTTTTTGAACTCTACTGATAAAATTTAATTTGATCAAGATACATCATCTTATCAAAATCCATACTCCTTATTCTCCTCCTTCCCCCTTCACATTAATTTCCTTAATTTTATCTTATGCCAGTAGTAGTATGGTGGGTACGGTTTCATTTGGCTGGAGTAGGGAGCATATAAGGAGGAGTAAACACAACAAAGTAGCTGTTTTGAAGTTACTATAGTGAATCATGAATGTCATAGTGAGGTCTTCGTACTTAAATGTAACTTTTTTTTTTTTTTGAAAGTTTACTTACTTGAGAAGGGTTCATGGGCACACAGGAAGATTCCCGGCTAAGCAAGGAGCCTGACCAGGGGCTCCATCCCATGACCGTGAGATCATGATCTGAGCCAAAATCAAGAGTCAGACACTTAACTGACTGAGTCACCTAGGTACCCCTTATATGTAATTCTCTACTGTTTTTTTTTCTTAATTTTTTTTTAAATTTTTTATTTATGATAGTCACAGAGAGAGAGAGAGAGAGGCACAGAGACACAGGCAGAGGGAGAAGCAGGCTCCATGCACCGGGAGCCCGATGTGGGATTCGATCCCGGGTCTCCAGGATCGTGCCCTGGGCCAAAGGCAGGCGCCAAACCGCTGTGCCACCCAGGGATCCCTCTCTACTGGTTTTTTTTTTTTTTTTTTTAATTTTTTTATTTATGATAGAGAGAGAGAGAGGCAGAGACACAGGCAGAGGGAGAAGCAGGCCCCATGCCGGGAGCCCGACGTGGGACTCGATCCAGGGACTCCAGGATCGCGCCCTGGGCCAAAGGCAGGTGCCAAACCGCTGAGCCACCCAGGGATCCCTCTCTACTGGTTTTTAAAAAAGATTCTATTTATCTGAAAGAGAGAGAACAGGCATGAGCAGGGGGAGAGGTAGAAGGAGAAGCACACTCGCTGCTGGGCTGGGAGCCCAAGGCAGAGTCCAGCCCAGGATGCTGGGATCACAACCTGAGCTGAAGACAGATGCTTAACTGACTGAGCCACCCAGGCACCCCTCTTTGATGTTTGTGGGTTTTTTTAAGATTGATCTATTTGAGGGGATCCCTGGGTGGCTCAGCGGTTTAGCACCTGCCTTTGGCCCAGGGCGCGATCCTGGAGTCCCTGGATCAAGTCCCACGTCGGGCTCCCGGCATGGGGCCTGCTTCTCCCTCTGCCTGCCTGTCTCTCTCTCTCTCTCTCTCTCATGAATAAATAAATAAATCATAAAAAAAAAAAAAGTTTTATCTATTTGAGAGAGAGAGAGAGCAGAGCTAGCGTACTCACCCACATGACCCTGGGGAGGGGGGGTGGGGAAGGGGTAGAGGGAGATGCAGATAGTCCTAAGCAGACTCCACACCTTCAGGGCTCAGTTTCACAAACCTGAGATCAGAACTTGAGCCAAAACCAAAAGTCTGACGCTCAACCAACTGCACCACCCAGGTGCCCCTCTTTTTTTTTTTTTTTTTTTTTAAAGATTATTTATTTATTTATTCATGAGAGACACAGAAGGAGAGAGAGGCAGAGACACAGGCAGAGGGAGAAGCAGGCTCCATGCAGGGAGCCTGACGTGGGACTCGATCCCAGGTCTCCAGGATCACGCCCCGGGCCAAAGGCTGCTCTAAACCGCTGAGCCACCAGGACTGCCCCCCAGGTGCCCCTCTTAAAGAGTTTTTGATCGAGATAAGAAGTAACATTATCGAGGACATATTGTGTGCCTGGAAGTATATATTGCCATTGATTTCCTGTATCTTTCATAGGTAAAGATTTAGGTCTCTGATATCACCTATGACTTTAAATAAAATATTTAAGTCTCAGAAGATTTTTTTTAAAAAGATTTATTTACTTGAGAGAGAAAGAGCACAAGCAGGGGGGAGGGGCAAAGGGAGAGGGAGAAGTAGACTCCTCTCTGAGCAGGGAGTAGGACATAGGGCTCGACCCAGGCACCCTGAGATCATGACTTGAGCCAAGGGCAGACACTTAACCAACTGAGCCACCCCGGAGACCAGAAGACTTTTTTAAAAATCTGTGACAGACAATATAAGTATCTACTTTGTTAGAAGGGCACACATGCTCCTTGCCATTCTCCTCACTTTTTTCTCTTTGTATCTGTTAAATTCTGTCATCTGTATCTTTCCTTTCTTACCTTATTGGGACTGATAACATTTATATATCCCAACTATTCTGGGGTTTGTCTAAGATTTAACACTGATAAAAAATAAACATTGGCATTACTAAGACTATATGAATATTTTTCATGGCAGAGAATGTAGTATAGTTATGATTACATGTCTCCAGGCCCACTAAACCACTGGGCCACCAGGGCTGCCGCTTATTAGGACTTTCTAAAAAATTTTTTTTTTGTTCTGGGACACCTGGGTGGCTCAATAGTTGAGCCTTTGGCTCGGGGCGTGAGATCCTTGGGTCTGGGGATCGAGTCCCAAATTGGGCTCTCTGTGAGGAGCCTGCTTCTCCCTCTGCCCATGTCTCTGTCTCTCTCTGTGTCTCTCATAAATAAGTAAAATCTTTAAAAAAATTTTTTTCTGTTCCCTGAATTATTTGTATTTTCTTATGCCATGATTATATGTATTTCCTGATGCATTTAATTTATTTTGCAGGTTTTTCAAATGTCTAGGGATCTTGGTTGTGTTTTTATATTTAGAAAGGGGCATCAATTTAGGATACATATGCTTCTGGGTAAATTCCAGAATAATTTTATTTTAGGGCATCAACAACCCCTTGTGCTACTAGGTTGCCATAGGTTGGTTCCCCCAGTGTTTTCAGTGACTCTGGATGAAAATCTTGTGTTTTTGTTTTGAATTGGGGCAAAAAGCTAATTATCAGATGTTTTGAACTAGGGGGCCAGGAGGAGGGACAGGGGAGAACATGGTCCCCTGTGGCTCAGTATTCTCTCTAGCACCTTTAATTTACATGGATGTGTTCATTTCACTTCTCACATTACCATCTCTTAATCTCTCAGTTTCTGAGAACAGATGTTATCTAGGTACTGCAATTAGGCAGCTTTCTGCATTTTGCTAGGACAGTGTCAAAAAATACAGATCCCGTGATCCCTGGGTGGCGCAGCGGTTTGGCGCCTGCCTTTGGCCCAGGGCGCGATCCTGGAGACCTGGGATCGAATCCCACGTTGGGCTCCTGGTGCATGGAGCCTGCTTCTCCCTCTGCCTATGTCTCTGCCCCTCCCCCCCGTGACTATCATAAAAATAAAAAAAAATTAAAAAAAAAAAAAAAACTACAGATCCCTGGATTCTACTGAGGGATCCTGATTCAGCACCTCTAGGATGGGTCTAAATATCTGTATTTCCTTTTCTAATACCTTCCCTGGCTCATGTACACAACCAGTATGGGGCACCACCAAGAAGTTACCAGTGACATGGGGAAGAAGTAACTTTACAAGACAAAGCAGAGGTAGGAGCCTCATGACTTGGCAAATGCCTGGATATGGGGAGAAGAAAGAGGATGGAATAAACAATAACTAGGTTTTAACCCTGAGTGACTCCAAAAATGATAGTGAAATTAGCATAAAAAGGAAACTGATAAAGAGTACTTCCTTCTTGATTTCTTCTTCCAGATACTGTACTAAATGCCAACTCTATAAATATTACTAAAGAGCTCCTTATGTAGAAAAATTACCAGTAAGAATGATGTTAGAGTACAATAAAATAATAAATAAATAGATATATAAATACATTCTTAGACTGGAGAACTAGTATTAATATGCACAAGCTAAACAATCTATCCACTTTTGACCATTTATGAAGGTATTAAAAAATATGCATAGAAAAAACATGCATAGAGCATTCCAAAACCAAATGTGAGTTACTATTAGCAGAGAATTCCTGGTCTTTCAGACAAGTGTCTTAATTTTCCAAGTGTAAAAGAGCAAAATTCAAATATACAATACCTCTTATGCTTAACAAATCTGAAGACAAAAGTGGAGAAAAAAACGCCTTGCAATAACATCTACAACTCTTTGTACAGTTTATATTCTTACTAAAATATTGCTGTTCACACAGTTCAATTTCCATGAATAGTACAGCCTGATGACTCATTTGGTACATTTAGAGTCTAATGAGGACTTTTATTTTTTATTTTTTAATTTTTATTTATTTATGATAGTCACACATAGAGAGAGAGAGAGGCAGAGACACAGGCAGAGGGAGAAGCAGGCTCCATGCACCAGGAGCCCGATGTGGGACTTGATCCTCGGTCTCCAGGATCACGCCCTGGGCCAAAGGCAGGCGCTAAACCGCTGTGCCACCCAGGGATCCCTAATGAGGACTTTTAAATCTGTGATGACCAATACTACCTCCTTCACATTAAGACACCTATTTGGGAGGGAAATAGTTCTATGAAAACACTGACTTTTTCTTTCTTAAAATTAAGGTATAATTTATATACAGTAATTTTTAGACTTTTTAGTGCAAAATTCTGTAAATTTTGACACTTAAGTCATATAACCACAATCAGATAAAATAATTTAATCACTCCTCAAATTCCCTTCATACTCATTTGAAGTCAGAGCCTAATCTTCCCCAAACCTCTGGCAATGACTGATCTGTTAATCCTTTCTATTTATTTTTCCCTCTTTCAGATTGCCATATAAATGTTATCAGGGAGTATGTAGCCTTTTGAATTTGGCTTTTTTCATTTAGCATAATGCATATAAGATTTATCTATTTTCTTGCATGTATCATGAGTTTTTTCCTTTTCATTGCTCATAATATTCTATTGTATGGAGGTATCCAATTACTGATGTTTAATCATTTACTAGTAACTTTATTTTGTAGAGGATGGATTCATGACTATTAAATTATGCTATTTATCAAGAAGGAAAATTTAGATAAATTCTCTTTTGCCTTGCAATTCCTTAGTATTCAACTATATAATAGGTATACCTATTTCAAAAACTGTATTTTTTATATAACTGAAAAAAGTTATTTTATATTTATATAAAATTTATATCTATTCTATCTGTATTTGTATTATTTGTTGGCATGCATTTGAACCATGTGTTATAATTTGAAGGTTTTTTTTTTTTTTTTTTTTTTTTTACCTAGAGTGGTAATAACAGCATATACTACTAATATTGCTGATAACACCAGATAATGTTTTGCTTAAACTTCTGAACGTAAATGCTATATGAATGCCCTAAGCAACCAAGATCGCTGAAATGGCTCACTTCCCATTGCAACCTTCTTAAACTTTAGCTCATGGAGGCAACAGGTGGGTTAGCAAATAGCTAACAGAAGGACAACTGTTGTCCTTCAGGATCAGTGCCAATGGAAAAAAGTGACCTGAAATACAGATCTCAGGCCTGACAAGATGAAAATCTAATGCCACAGCTGTTGTCTCTCACAACTGTCACTCATCATGGTTTTTTTTTTAATGTTTTTTATTTGAAGTATAGTTGACATACACCATTATATTAATTTCAGGGGTATAGCATAATGATACAATATTTATGTATCTTTTAAGATGATCACTATAATAAGTCTAGTTACCATAATTATGTAAGTTTTTTTTCTTATGATGAAAACTTGCTGGATCTTTTCAGCATTTTTCAAATATGCAACACATTATGGACTATAGTCACCATGCTGTGCATTACATCCCCATGACTTATTTATAACTGGAAGTTGATAACTCATCATCCCCTGGGATGATGAACCCATTTTGTTCATACCCTTCCCAATCTGTTTTCTGTATGAAGTTTATTTTGGTTTTCTGCTTTTTTATGTTCCAGATATAGGTGAAATCATAATGTACAGGTCTTTGTTTGACTTATTTCACTTAGCATGATACATTCAAGGTCCATCCATGTTGTCACAAATGGCCAAATTTCACTTTTTTAATGACAGTATTCCACTGTATATATGTATACCACATCCTCTTTTTCCATTAATCCACTGAAACACAATGAGGTTGTTTCTATATACTGACAATTGCAAATAATGCTGCAATGAACATAGGGGTGCAGACATTTTATTAAATTGGTGTTTTTGTTCTTTAGATAAATACCCAGAATTGGAATTACTCAATCATATGGTAGTTCTACTTTTAGTATTTCAAGGAACCTCCATATTGTATTCCATAATGACTGTAACAATTTACATTTCCATCAAGAGTTCACAAAGGTTCCCGTTTTTTACATCTGAACACATTTTAAAACTGCATTTTTTACTGCGTGCACCCCCAATTTTATGTATACGATCTTTTTATTTCGTATATCCCTTAAGTAATTATTGTGGTTATGGTTATTTTTTTACTATTTTCTTTTAACCTTCATACTAGCTTTATAAATGATTAATCTAGTATCTTTTCAATATATTTGCCTTTATCAGTGAGATTTTTACTTTCATACTTTTCTTGTTGCAGATGAGTACCCTATCCTTTCAGCTTAAAGAATTCCCTTTAACATTTCTATTTATGCTTGTTTACTGGTGATGAACTCCTTTAGCTTTTGTTTGTCTGAAAAACTCTTTATCTCCCTTTCAGTTCTAAATGATAACCTTGCTGGGTAAAGTATTCTTGGTTGGAATTTATTCCTTTCAGCACCTGAATATATTATGCCACTCCTTTCGGGCCTAAAAAGTATCTAGTGAGAAATTTGCTGACAGCCTTAAGGGGAGAGAAGGGATTCCCTTGTATACAACAAGTTATTTTTCTCTTACAGCTTTTAATCACTCATCACGTTTTAATTTCATAGTTTTGATTTAGTCTTTTCTAAATACAGCACTAGATAAATACAGAACAAGATAACAAGAGTCCCCAGCAAAGAAGCCAGATTGGTATTAGCACCACCCCCCTTTTCACCACCTCCCCAGCCCCTTGGGCTTTATTTTTTTGTGATGATGGCTTCTCTAGGACACTACTTTATGTTCAGGAAGGTCAGAGCTTCTGCACTAGCTCATAAGCTTAACAAAAATCATTGAGTTTTGATTTCATGGTGACTTCTTAAGCTTTCTTATCATGCTAACCAGGATGCTTTCACCAGACATACTGAATTGTAACACATAGTGCAGTTGGGTCTAAAGAAAAATATCGGGTTTTTCAATGGTGTGCCCTAAGACACTCACCCTTTTCTAAGATTTTTAATTTAAAAAAATATTTTCAGCCATGAGTTACATTCTTTTTCTTATGAAGCCATCTTTTAACCCTCTCCATCTATTCACGTTCTCTCTCAAAAATAAATAACATCTTTGAAAACATAAACCCTCTATTGAATTATATATAATAAAATACACCCATTCTAAGTGTACAATCTTAACAAATGTATACTTAGTGCATATTCCAACACTACAAGATATAGAGCACCCTGCCCCAACCAAAGCCTCCCTAATTTTTCAGTCCATTCTGCCTCCACTCTCAACCTCAGGCAACTGATCTGCCTTCTATCATGATAGATTGTTGTACTTTTTCAAGAATATTCTATAAAGAGTGTATTCTTTTTTTTTTTTTTTTTTAAAGAGTGTATTCTTTTGGGGTCTGGTACTTAATGTAAACTTTTTGAGGTTCATCAGTGTTATATGTATCTATAATTAGTTCTCCCCCTTACACCCCCCCCCCATACTATTCCATTTTTTTGATACAACATCATCTGTTTATCCATTTGCTTGTTGACGGACATTTACATAGTATCCAGTTAGGGGTTGTTATGAGTAAAGCTGCCATGGATGATTGTGAATAGGTTTTTGTGCACTATTCATTTCTCCTGGGAAAATATCTAAAAGCAAATGCCTAGGTTGTATGATTAGCTTTCAAAAAATTACAAGCTACTTTCCAGAATGGTTGTATCATCTTCAATTCCCACTAGTAATACATCTGACCCTTGAATAATATGGGGAGTTAAAAGCTCCAACCCCCAATGCAGTTGAAAATCTGATTATGGGATCCCTGGGTGGCGCAGCGGTTTAGCGCCTGCCTTTGGCTCAGGGCGCGATCCTGGAGACCCGGGATCGAATCCCACATCGGGCTCCCGGTGCATGGAACCTGCTTCTCCCTCTGCCTATGTCTCTGCCTCTTCTCTCTCTCTCTCTCTCTCTCTCTCTCTCTGTGACTATCATAAATTAAAAAAATAAAATAAAAATTAAAAAAAAAAAAAAAAAAAGAAAATCTGATTATAACCTTTGGCTCCCCCTCCAAAACTTTACTAGTAACCTATGGTCTACCAGAATCCTTACCAATAACATAAATAGTCAATTAATACCTATTTTTATATATATTATATACTGAACTCTTACATTAAACTAGAGAAAAGAAACTATTAAGAAAATCATAAGGAAGAGAAACTATATGTATAATACTATACTTACTGAAAAAAAATCCACGAGTGGACTCACATAGTTCAAATCTATGCTGTTCAAGGGTCCACTGTATAATACATTCATTGGGAATAAGTGCTACAGAGAAGTTTAAAAAAAAATGGCAAGCAGATATTATGTTGCTACTTAAGAAGATAATAAGAAAAGGTTTCCTAGAAAAGAAAACATTTGAGCCGAAGTCTGAAGGAAGTAAAGGAAAATCCCGTGAGAATATCTAGGGGAACAGAATTCAGAAGGCAAAAAGAATAGCACATGCAAAAGGGTATTCCTTGGTGTGTCTGAAGAATATCAAAGAGGCCAAGGTATCTGCAATTGAGTGAGAGAAGGAAAATAGGAAAAGAGGTCACTCATATAGGGCCTTAGAGGCCAATGAACTTTGGAATGAATGAAATGGGAAGTCACTGAAGGATTTTGAGCATTAAAGGGACACAGTTTGGGGATCCCTGGGTGGCTCAGCGGTTCAGCACCTGCCTTCGGCCCAGGGCGTGATCCTGGAGACTCAGGATCAAGTCTCATGTCGGGCTCCTTGCATGGAGCCTGCTTCTCCCTCTGCCTGTGTCTCTGCCTCTCTCTATTGTGAATACATAAATAAATAATCTTTAAAAAAAATAAAGTAAAGGGACACAATTTATCTTATCTTTTAGAATGATCACTTTGATGTGGAAATAAACTGTAGGAAGCAATCAGGAAAGTAGGTAGACCAGTTAGGATGTTACTATAATTGCCCAGATGGAAGACTAGATTAGTATTATAGTAGTAAAGCTGGAGAAAAGTGATGGCATTCTGGACCTACTCTAAAGGTAGAGCTGGCAATATTCTCAATGGATTGAAAGTGTCGTGATAAAAGAGGAGTCAAATCAACTTAGGTCAATCTAATTCTAAATCCTTATTTCCTTTAAGTACAGGAAAAAGAAGAAAAAGGGAGAAAAAAATGCAGTTTGTGTGGTTAAAAAATAGTAAGACACTAAGTTGAAACTCATGGTCAGTGGCAATACCAAACTATTTCAGCCACCCTAAAATATCTTCAATCTAAACAGCTCAATGTGTCTGCATGAAAAAATTTAGCATTATGGGGAAAATGTAATACATAGATTATAATGCCAATTTATGAACACTTTAGAATTTGGGGCATATAAAAATACTTCTCTCAAGGTCTGGAAAACAAAAATCACATCAATCCTATCAGATATGAGACGAACAACTATTCATCCTACCATTCCATAGGTTATAAACTTTAAGTCCAGATAAATATATGGCCCCTTTGGGCCAAATCTAATGCACTGGAGACTAGGATCAGTCTGCTGGTTCTAAGTCTGACTGAGATGAACTTTTTGATCGATTGCTGACGCCTACTCAGGACTGTCAATCTTTTCTGCCTATTTTCATTAAATACCTATACCTATACCTTTAATACCCAAGATATACATCTGGAAACACCAATAGATAACTAAAATATCCTACAAGGTGTTAGCAGATTTCACAGGGCCCACCAAATGAAAGCTCAATAAAGCATAAAGAACTTAGAAGAACCAATTTCTAAGAAAACTTGATTATCTTTATCAGCTACTCTAAGTATTTTGAAACATCTAATGCTGCTATAGCTGTGTAGACTTCCTTTCTGTATATTTTTTCAATAGCAAAATCTGTTCAAATATATGCGTATATTGCAGGTAGAGGGTTGAAAGAGATGGTTTCCAAATTTACAAAGAAAGAATATTTATAAACACATTTAAACAAGGCAGGTTTGGGAACTGTAGTTTTTACTTCTCTGATTCTAACCAAATGATAATTACATTTCCCCTAAAATAAAAAAGAGAGGGCTATAGAATTTAACTCTAGCAAAGCATTTGGGTTGTGTGGATTCTTTTATTACACTGTAAATATTTTGCATATGTCTAGAGCAAGCACCAGTAAAGAGGCCATATTGGTAACTCGTCACTCTTAAACACAACAGCTGTGTGTATTTGGAAAGATTAAGAACTAGATTGTTCAGTAATTCTGGGAGCCTGTTTACCAAACTCTAAGACGGCTAGCAAGACTCTTATTGTTTACTTGATATGACGTACTTGTTTTTCATTAAATATTAAATATTTAAGACTTCATAGTTTAAAATTTTTAAACAGAAAGCATTCTCCCTAATTTTGAGGAGAATTAAAGAAGAACTATTTCTAAGGCTGTAATTTTAATTCTTTAGAGTGACCAATAATATCCCACATACAATTTGATGCTTGATCATCTTTTTTAATCAATCATGACTCATTACATCTATACACACACATATTTTAGTATTAAAATTTATCTTCTTGATTATTCCCTGTAATTGTTCAGGAGGTACTATTTCTGTTTTATAGACAAAGTTATAAATATTCAAGTATCGTGCACAAGCTAAAAATCACATGAGAGTAGAATAAGTAGCAGAACATGATTAATTTTGTATTTACAGATCAGTGAGCCCCAAGCATATTTGTTTCTGGGCTGTTTTTCTGGTGAGATGTTTGCTGTGTTTCCTGATGGAGAGACTCCAAATGCACATTTTATACTAATATAAGTTGAAGGCAGAATAAATTGTTAGTGAGAATGATCACCTCTTCCAAATAAAATCCAAGATTCAAAAACAAACATAATTAAGATTGATATATTTCTGGAACATCAGAATAGATAGAGGAAACTGATAAAATAATAAACAAAGTAAAGTTTGTTAGTGACTTTTCTGATTTCTGTGGTTCACTGCATATCATGTTTATTTTGCTAAACAACTTTGGAAAACTTACTAACCAGCAGAAAAATGTAAATTATAGATCTGACTCATTGAAGTAACATAAATTAACATTACCCATGTAGTAAATTTTAATAAAAACCATTTTAAATTGGAACAGATAAGCCCATTTGGAAACTGCTGTCAATTATTCAACCAACAAGGACACTGAACATCTATTTTTAGTCCATCAGTGGTCTAGGCTGATGAAGAGATATGAGAGAGAAAATGAAATGTTCTTTGCTTTCAAAGGACTTATAATCTAGTTCTTAGTGACAATTTTGTTTCACAGTGGTAGATAAAAGCTTTAGGTGTACCTTGATATTCTTTTTTTTTATAATAAATTTATTTTTATTGGTGTTCAATTTACCAACATACAGAATAACACCCAGTGCTTAAGAGAACTAAAATCTGTCAGAATCACATGGTATGTACAATACCATGTACATACTGAAAATGTTTCCTGTAAACCGTGTCTTTATTGTGTTCAGTGAGTGAAGATTCTATATACCTGTTTGAAACACCTCAATGTGGAAGAAGCCTTGACCAATTAGGTGACCTCCGAGAACTCTTTACCTTCAGAAAAGAAAAATAATACTGGTTCTGCCTCCTGGTGCTGGCAAGAAACACATGAGATAATGAATATGCAAGTGCACATCGAAGATTTCCAAAGTATCAAAGAGCCAAGCATTTAAATGAAGCAATTAAGCTTTAGGAAAGAACTTAAAATTTACCCAGTCTAAACTTCTTTCTCTTGATTTTTTTTTTTTTTAAGATTTTATTTTTAAGGGCAGCCCGGGCGGCTCAGTGGTTTAGCACCGCCTTCAGCTCAGGGCCTGATCCTGGAGACCTGGGATCGAGTCCCACGTCGGGCTCCCTGTGTGAAGCCTGCTTCTCCCTCTGCCTGTGTCTCTGCCTCTGTGTGTGTGTGTGTGTGTGTGTGTCTCATGAATAAATAAATAAAAATCTTTAAAATTAAAAAAAAAGAAAAACAGTTAAAAAGAAAAAAGATTTTATTTTTAAGTAATCTCTACACCCAATGGGGGGCTCAAACTCACAAGTCACTTGCTCCACCGATTGAGCCGGCCAGGTGCCCATCTCTTGATGTTCTTTAGAAGGAAGAATGTCAATCATTTTTCTGGTGTCAAGTTTTTGATAATAATTACCTAAAGACTATTATTAGTCTATTATATTTCTTGTACATAATTCCTTTTTTTTTAAAGATTTTATTTACTTATTCATTTTAGAGAGAGAGAGTAAATGGGGGCAGTAGAGGCAGAGGGAGAGGGAGAGAATCTCAAGCAGACTCTGCACTCGCAGAGCCCCAGGTGGGGCTCTATCTCATAACCCTGAGACCACACCTGAGCAGAAATCAAGAGTCTAACACCTAACTGACTAGGCCATCCAGGCACCTCAGATTTCTTGTATGTAACTTTGACTCAAGGTCATTATACTGAGTATCAACAGCACTTCAATAATTATTTATTGAAGGTAAATAAAATTCAATTCAAATTCAAGGTACAATTTTCTGTGCCAGACACAGAAAGAAACCCAAAAATGTAAATATAATGGGGCACCTGAGAGGTTCAGTCAGTTAAGCGTCTGGCTTCAGCTCAGGTCATGATCTCAGGGTCCTGGGATAGAGCCCCACATTGGGCTCCCTACTCAGTGGGGAGCCTGCTTCTCCTTCTCCTGCTGCCATTCCTCTTGCTTGTGCTCTCTGGCTTGCACTCTCTCTGTCATAAAAATAATTAAATCTTGAAAAAAGAAAATAACCATAAGTATTAACCTAGATTTCATGTCTCGCTGCTTACTATTTAGAATAATTTCATAAATTCTATAAAGTTGCATTTGTATTGTTGAGATGTACGTGAAAGTGCAACTAAACTATACTTTCATCATTGATAATAGAATGTGATCTGTAAGGAAAATAGTTTTGAGTTTGCTCATTGTTTATATGCCATGAAAAAGCAATTTACTAAACATAGAGAAAAGTATTTTGGTGAAAATAGATATAAAAATAAAGTAGCCTGCATTAGTGAAATTATCTACTGAAGTCAAAATATGGGGAATAATTCAGTTTTAGGACCTTGAAGATGGGAGAATAGCTTTTTCTGATTCAGTTTAAAAATTGCATAATATAAAAGTTAATAACAATTGCGTAAAATTATGAGAGCCAAACAGGAATATCCATGGTTTTGCCTAAATATGCTCAACCGTCACCATTTTAAAAGATAACTGTCTTCAGATATTTCATATACCTAATACCCATAGCTTTAGAGTGCTTGCTGTAATAGCTAAAATAATGACAAATGAGGATTAGACTTCGAAGTAAAAATAAAGGGCAAAATACTTGTATTCATGTTTTCTTCCTTTCTATAATCTCATCAAAATGAGAGATAAGCTGTTTAAAAAGAACAAACTCATAAGAACGGAGAGCAGAAGAGAATACAAGAAAATTTTAGAAAGTAAACAGCAGACACAGGAGTATTAACTACCTATTAAACTTTAGAAAGCAACTGTGGGAAAAGTCAAGAAACTAATTTACAGTTCAGATTTCCTAAAGCCTCCAAATTTTTGGCAATGGGTACTTTTGGACTGTGAGGCTATCAGCAGGAGAGTGAGGGCAAAGTGTTTATAGGGAATAATTAGACACCTCCCCAGAACTCTTCCCCTAATCTGAATGATGGATCTATTATGCAGGTAGATAGATAATGGCAGGTTTATTCTAGAGAACGTCTTTGACAACAGGGTACTAGGCAAAATCAAAGCTAGGGGGGTAAAAAACAGTGGAATTCAAGTGACCTTTGACTTATGGAATTCTAAGAGCAACTATTTTGTCTTCCTGCACTTGGTTCCTGTAATGCCTGCTTCCAACCTCTACTCCTTAGGCCTAGGAATGGCGAAGTCACCTCTAGGGAGTGTGATTCTAGAAAACCTAAAAATCCTGACACCAGGGTTCTTTCAGTGAAACAGACCACCCAAAACACCAACCAAGAGCAAAGTCCCCCATCAACATACTACGCCTAGAGGTACCCAGAGCTCCCCATAGCTGTCTAATCCCTCCACTCTTAGAAAACCAAAGGTCATTGGGTATCTGAGGAGAGCCTCTGTGTGAACGACAAAGATGGAAACAAGGAGATAGAAGCCAACACTGAAGAGATGAACATAGGGGAGGGGAGAAAACAGAAATGCTATCTTTCATATCCCAAAGAGATGAGAGAGTATACTGTATCCACAGCATGAGAACAGCATGATTATCATCTATCTAAAGAGAACAAAAAAAGAGCTCCTAAAAATTCAAAATATGAGAGCAGACATTTTTTGAAAAAAATAATAAAAGGGCTGAAATATAGTTAAGTTGAGGGGTGCCTGGGTGGCTCAGTGAAGCACCTGACTCTTGGATTCAGCTGGAACAGCGTCAGGCTCCACAATCAGTATAGTCTGCTTGAGATTCTCTCTCTCTCTCTCCCTCTCCCTCTGCACCTCTCCCTTCTTGTGCACACATGCTTTCTCTAAAATAAATAAACACATCTTTAAAAAAAATAGTTGAGGGGCAGCCCTCGTGGCCCAGCAGTTTAACGCCACCTTCGCCCAGGGCGTGATCCTGCCCAGGATCAAGTCCCATGTCAGACTCCCTGGAGGGGCCTGCTTCTTCCTCTACCTATGTCTCTGCCTCTCTCTCTGTGTGTCTCTCATGAATAAATAAATAAAATCTTAAAAATAAAAAAATAATTGAGGAAATGTTTCTGTCACAGAGATCTCTCTTTCAGTAGAGCAAAAAAAGACAATGAGAGGATAACAAGACAGAAGATTTAGAAATCAGAGGACTAAAGGAACAGTCCAGGAGGCCCCATCTGAGTAACTGTAGAAAGGGAGACAAGAGGAAATGGATAAAAGAAAATTATCAAATAAGTAAATCAAGAACATTTTGCATTGAAAGATATGAGTTTCCAAATTAAAAGGGACTAAAAAGTGCCCAGAGCAAAGATTTCTGAATATTTCAGTGTTTTTTTTTTTGGGGGGGGGGGGCAGAGGGAAGGGTAATTTGGGGCCATATTTCTGGGTAATATGTTTATACTCCTTCTTGATTTTGCAGAATTAGGCATTTTTTGACCTCCTAACATGGGAGATGTGGATTTAGTGTTGTTTTGCCACTACCCCTTCATATCTATCACTCTTCTCATCCTCACATCCACATCCTATAATTATATTGTAGTTTTGCTTAAATCATATTCAATATTTACATTGTTGTGACAACGTAAACATAAAACTGTTCACAGCTGAGCCATGTAGTATTTTATAATTTTTCTTTCCTGTATAACCTTCTCTTTTTGTTTCTTTACTTGCAAAATAAGGAAGTTCATGGTTTGACCCATTTCAGATAGAGTCAACATTGTCTTTAAGAAACAGTCCCCTCCTCCAATCTGCTGTGCTTGCTTCTGAGTTACCCTCATTCTCAGGCAAACCCTTCGAGCAAGCAGGCTCTAAGCACCTCCAAACTGGCAGTGCAGAAAAACCTCAGCAGATAAAGGGGACCTTTTTCTCAACAACTCTACTAAGAGAATCAATCTCTTGCTCAAGAGGATGTGCTACTCTTCCTGTTCTCCTGAGTCACCACTTTAGCTAGGGGTGGAGTCAAGTTTTATCTGAGTCTCAGGGATTGAGAATAAGGCAGTCTCAGCAAACAAAACAGGCTGAGAACAATTTTAATGCATTTTACATCTTCTTCTGTAACTATATAACATAGTTCGAACTCAAAAAGTCCTAGAATTTTATAGGCTGGAAAGGACAAGAGTAAGTGATAACTCTGGGCTGAGGAAACATTATATAAATCAAGTTTTCAAGTTTAAAATTGTCCAGGGAATAATAGCATTATGATTTTAGATTAATTCAGAGATTTTGTACTGATATTCAAGTAGTAGAAATTAATAAAGTTAAGACAAAAGTGAATTTGTGGCATCTTTTAATTTCACAAATATGTTTTATTCTTGTTTTTAAGTAGGCTCCATGTTTAGCATGAGTCAGACACTCAACCAACTGAGCCACCCAGGGGCCCCACAAACATGTTTTTATTCCATTTAACTGATCTTTTAAATGTAGGATTTAATATAATTTTTGATGAGTACTATGACTTCCAGAACCTATTAAGTGAGGCAACCAGTGACTATATGAATTAGTATTTATACTACTCTACCCACTGTGTGAGATTTTAGCCAAACAATTTTGGTTTCTTTTCTTTTCTTCTTTTTTCTTTTTTCTTTTTTTTCCTTTTAGGAGCAGAGGGAGAGAGAATCTTAAGCAGGCTCCATGCCCAGTGTACCAGAGCCCAACCCAGGCTCACTCTCAGGACCCTGAGAGAGCATGACCTGAGCTGAAATCAAGAGTCCAACACTCAACCAACAGAGCCATCCAGTTTACCCACAATTTTGGTCATGCCTAAGGAGGCAAGACAATCATTTTCCCTTCTTTTTTTTTTATTTTTTTTTTAATTTTTATTTATTTATGATAGTCACAGAGAGAGAGAGAGAGAGAGGCAGAGACACAGGCAGAGGGAGAAGCAGGCTCCATGCACCGGGAGCCTGATGTGGGATTCGATCCCGGGTCTCCAGGATCGCGCCCTGGGCCAAAGGCAGGCGCCAAACTGCTGCGCTACCCAGGGATCCCCCCTTCTTTTTTGATAATAAATATCTTTTAGCCAATTAAAAGTCCTTAGCTGTATGTCAAATTTTTTGCACTACAATAGGATCAAGAATGTTGACTGGAAAAAAAAAAAAACAACAAAAAACAAAACAACAACAACAAAAAAGTACCAGCAGAATTTCAAAAGTAAGGAACAGGTGCTCATTTCCACAGCACAAATAATAAAATTGAAACAACACAGAGAAGATTAGCATGACCCCTGCACAAGGATGACCTGCAAATTCATGAAATGTTCTGTGTATAGATAAAAATATAAATAAAATGAACAGCTCCATAATTTACATAGCCTCTTAATAGTGCTTTCCACCAATCTTTAGTGTCACTGTATTTATATTTGTTTTATGATTCTTTCACTAATCTCTTTGCAGTGTGGCCATATTTATATCTAAGCTTACAAGTAAATATGTTCATTATGCATTTATTTATCAGTGTTAGAGGACTATAATCATCACTTTTAGTTTATGACAATATGACCTTGCCATTTGCAAATAATGATAATGACAAGAGTTAACAGTAAGTCTCACAAAACCCCTACGAGTTAGACACTATCATTATTCCCAGTACAGTGATGAGGAGATTGAAAAAGAAGACAGAAACTTACTGAAGGCAATACTACTAGACGTAAGAGCCCAGCTGGTCTGAACCCAAAGCCTACACCAGGTAATAAACCATAAGACAGGATCAGCAAGGTTGTGACAGGCTGCCTACTTCCAATAATACCTGAAAAAGACAGACACCAAGCTGCATCTTGTAGGGCATACATACAAGCCAAGAGGCCTCTAATTTGACAGAAAGACTCATGTGGTGGTGTTTGTAAGTCGAAGAAACTACTCCTTGAGGACATCTGCTTAGAACTCTAAGTACAGAACTGGTAAAAAAAGAACCTGGTACAGAACGGAGCCCCCCGTGGAGAACACTTCTTACAATTCCGGAGAAAGAGAATGTTGTATTAGTGTGCTAGCACTCATTCTCTCCTGCTATCCCACCTTCCCTCCCAAACTTTACTCTTTAAAATTTTTTCTTAAAATATTTTATCATCATATACATTAAGTATGCAAAAGGTATAGAACATCATGTCCCATCATTCAACTTCTAACATTTTGCCCTACTAATTTTGTTTTTTTTAATTGTGTAACAGTTTAAATAGTATATAGAATATACCTGTATGACTTTCAGAATAATAAAACAAATACTTATATACTGTCCAGCAAACCTGAAAAATAAAGCATTACTCCTTAACAGCCATCTGTGTTTGCCTCTCTAATGTTGAGAGTTTGAATACAGAGTTCTAAGCTGAAATAATTTTACCTCAGAATTTTGAAGGCACTGTTCCATTCCTGTTTGGATTCCAGTGTTGCTGTTCAGACATCTAATGCCATTCTGCTTCTCTAGTCTTTGTGTGTTAAACCTGCTTTTCACCCTCTACAATCAGAGGCTCTTTGCCCCAGTGTTTTGAAATTTTACAATGATGTATCTTGTTGTGGGTTTATTTTTATCCATGTGTTGAAAACTCTCTGAGCCTTTTCAATCTGGAAATTCCTGATCTTCTGCTCTATGAAATACTATTATATTACTTTTTTGCTGTTTGTCTACACTCCCTACTTTTCCTTGAATTTTGGATATGATGGGCTGGTGTCTTAACTTTCTTTTATTTTCTCTTATTTTTTAT
Organism: Canis lupus baileyi; assembly: GCF_048164855.1. NCBI lineage: Eukaryota > Metazoa > Chordata > Mammalia > Carnivora > Canidae > Canis > Canis lupus. Next base: position 18,893,564 of record NC_132839.1, read on the forward strand.
CTCTTTGCCTTTATGCTCAACTTTTGGGAGATTTTCTTAATTCTAAATTTAGGCCCTTCTAATATCTATTATGTTTACAATTTTCAGTGGCTCCTGTGAGATAGTATATTGATCTCTCCGCCTCTGGTTCTTGGCAGAGAACTGCTTAGGAAATTGACAAGAGCACCAGGAACATCCTTTGTTCTAATGAGGTGGCTCCAAGTGGGCTCCTGGATGGGAGTTGGTCACCAGAAAAACTAAGCTATGATTATAAGCTTGACATTTTCAGCCCTACTCCCACTTTTCTAGAGATGAGAAGGAAACTAGAAATGCAGTTAATAATTGATGTTTACATGAGGAAGCCTCCATAAAATCCCAATAATATGGTGGGATATGTGTCTAGGCTGATGAATACATCCACACCAGAAGGTGACATATTGCAAAATTCCACAGGGACAGAAGCTCTTGCCCTCAAAACTGTCCCAGACCGGGATCCCTGGGTGGCGCAGCGGTTTGGTGCCTGCCTTTGGCCCAGGGCGCGATCCTGGAGACCCGGGATCGAATCCCACGTCGGGCTCCCGGTGCATGGAGCCTGCTTCTCCCTCTGCCTGTGTCTCTGCCTCTCTCTCTCTCACTGTGTGCCTATCATAAATTTAAAAAAAAAAAAAAAACTGTCCCAGACCTCCCTCTACGTTATCTCTTCGTCTGGCTCTTCATCTGTATCCTTAACCTGGGGGGGGGGGGGGGGCATGGGAACTTCCGATTTATAGCCAAATCTGAAAAAAGTTGTGGGTACCTTGGGGACCTACTATTTGTGGTTAGCAGCTGAAGTGGGGGGCAGTCCTGCGGGGCTGACCCCTTACCTGCCGAGTCTAATACTATCTCAAGGTAGATGATGTCAGAATGGAGTCAAATTGCAGGGCACCCAGCTGGTGTCATGGAAAATTATTTGGTTTGGGGAAAAATCTGTATACATCTCATGACCAGAAGAGTCAGAAATGACACAGAAGTGCTCTGTGTGAGTAGTAAAGGAGAAAGGCTTTGGAGGGAAAACCTGGGTGGTTTTTCTTATGCAGTTCCATTTTCCTGTCCTTTTAATAAAGCTTTTTATTTTTCCTTTACCTTTACAGCTGCGCGATCTTATCACTCTGAATATATAAAATAACCTTAAAAAATTTTTTCTCCTCTTCATATGGTCTGTTTTCTTGAAATGCTTTTTTCTGTTTGTTTGACGTCTTTTTGATATTCCTCAACATTGCACAGTGATCTCTGGCTGCTTGATCTCATTTAAGAATGAGGCATTCAACAGATGCTTGGAGTTCCATGTGCGTGCGTGGGGCTTACCGACCGCAAGCATACCTCAAGGTGTTTTGGGTTAAACCATTTCACTCATCAAATCCTGGTATCTGTGCCTATGGGTGCTTGTGAGAAAGCTGGAAGCTTCCCCAGGAGAGATTCTTTCTTTATCCTTCCTTGCCAGTAAAACCTGATTGCTAATGTTTCAAAGCCAGGAGGCTGGAGGAGGAACAGCGGTATCTCCATAGTCAGTATGTCAACATTTCATTTAACTGGTTCAGTTTTTATCGTGATAGTCAGCTCTGCCCTCAACTGTGCCCTGAGACCTGTAGTCCAGAAACACTGGGTACCCTCTCTGGGGAACAGACCTCCAGTGCCCTGCTGAAGGAGAAAAATGCCAACCCCCTAGCTATAGGAGTCTCTAATTCTTCAACATCGAGTCAATCCTCCTTTTTTAGCTCCACCTTTATTCCCACTTCCAAAATTATCAGATACTGCCACTGCTGAGCTGTTCGTGGGTTTTGAGGTATAGACTGGGTTACTTTTTATACTTTCTCATAATGTCATTTTAGAGTAGGAAGCTTTTCAAATTCTGGTAAATCCATCTAGTTTCAGATTCCTAGTTAGACTTCCCATTCTTTTGTTCTTGTTAACAAACCTTTATTTTTGCTCTTGATGTTCTACAGTTTGACAAGTTTAGGAATGGATTTCATTTATCTTGCTTGGAACTCTTTACATCCCTGAATGTGAAGATTTGTATCTTTTACAGTCCCAGCATATATTCAGCTACACTTAAATATATATATTTATATATTTATGTGTTATATATATTAAATATAAATATTTATATCTTCTACCAGCAGTTTTAATGTACATATCACTTTGCAGAATTCTGGAAAATTACTTTAATCATCTAGCCTACTAATTCACTCTTCAGCTGTGTTTATAAACTGCTTTTAAATTATATGTAGAGTTTCTAATTTCTAGAATTTCTATTTAGTTTTTTAAGCATATTAAACATGCTGATATCCTATTAAACATGTCATATATCCCATGACCTATAATTTCAGTATCGATGGCCTTTGATTTTTGTTGTGGTGATGATACTGTTTTCTTGTTTTTGTTTCTCCTACTCGTAGTGGATTGTTTTGTTCTAGGTTTTTGAGATTTTTCATTCTGTATTCCTGTTCCTTGGAAATTTATTTGTGAGAACTCTCTGAGACCTGGATTTAAAACACCTACATTTTGTTCTATCCATTCTACCCAGGAACACTCCCAACCTAGGACCACATTAATGGAAATGTTTAGTTTGGGCATTTTGAGCCATATACAGAGTATCAATTCTAACTCTAAACTCAGGTTGACAGCTAGCTTGAGGTTAAATATTATCAAGATTTCCTACCCTCATCCAGAGTTAATGCAAAGGGAGCCAAGTTTCTTTCTTATTTCCTTTTTTTCTTAGTTATCGCATTGGGAGATTTTTGCTGTTGTCGAGTGAGGGTCTTAAGAATTTCTATACCAGGGCAGCCCTGGTGGCTCGGCAGTTTAGCGCCACCTTCCGCCCGGGGTGTGATCCTGGAGACCTGGGATCGAGTCCCATGTCAGCCTCCCTGCATGGAGCCTGCTTCTCCCTCTGCCTGTGTCTCTGCATCTCTCTCTCTCTCTCTCTCTCTCTCTCTCTCTGTGTCTCTCATGAATAAATAAATAAATAAATCTTTTAAAAAAAAAGGAATTTATATACCAAATGGATCCTCAAGTTTATCTTTTATATATTAAGTCACTAAATCTAAAGCTGTACAGACCCTCTAGAATTCGATCATGGTCTGCCATGCACTTCTTCCCAGGGTTGAGAAAATTTACTAATGCCTTGTTCTGCAACATGGCCCTCTTCCATAGTTCACGTTTTCGTCAATCAGATCATGAGTTGTAAGGAAACCGGAAATGATCTCTAACTTTAACAGGCTTATCTCAAAAGGACACATAAAACATCTAAATACACACAAAAATACATAAAGAAGTTACATTTAAATTTAAATGTATGACTACTTATTAAGCATAAAGGAGAGAAAGATGCTGCTGACTGGTGGGAAAGGAAGCCTATGGCATGAGGTGAACATACACAGGCAACTATGGCAGTGTACCCAGCCTGGCTGTCCTCATTTACCCCTCAGCTGCACGCTGACGAAACATTCACTCCCCGTTTGGCAGCTGGAACATTTTTAGCAGCCGTGGAGTCCAGACATGCACACATTTAGCTCCTCAATGCTGCTCCTGATTGACAGTCCCTAAAATGGAAATCTCTGGAAATTTGGTCATTTAGAGTCTAATGTCCCATCAGAAAGAATTAAAAAGCAAAGTGTATTGTTCCTTTTCCCAGCCAATGTTATTCAACTGCATTCCCCTACCTTACAGCCTTAAAATTGCATGGTGCTAAGCATGGATTTTTCCACCAAATGAGAAAATCCTAACTCTAATGTTAGTTGCTTTTTCAATGACTCCCAAGCGGTAAGGAACAGAATCACCATCTTTGGAGGCATACGACTGTAGTTAGCTGCTACAGAAAACAACCTAATAGAAGAGTTGGACTTATTAGATGAAAAGGAGGCATTAATTTTTTGTTTTTCTTTTTTTTGCTTGATACAACTTAGCGGAGGAACACAAATTTGTAGGTGTGATCTCCTGGCCATGTGCCTAACACATCACATACCTGACAAAATCACCCAAATTCTCTTCCTATTCCCCTTCCCTAGCACACTTTTCTGTATCCATCTTCAATTCATGTGTGTCTGTATGTGTATAACTTGATATTGTGTACAAGTATCATTTACATGAAAACGCAAAAGGCCAACTGTAAGAAACACATGGAGAAAAGTAAGAGTTCTACTAGAAATCAAATGTAATGTAAAAAGCAGGAACCTTCAAAATATCAACATTTAAGAAGATAAAAGGAGAAGAGCATTCCATGGACATTTCATATTCTACCCTTAAGGTTGGGGGAAGGCTCTAGAAAATAGGATCTGAAATAAATGCGGTTTTCCAGCAAGTGCTTACAAAACGCTGTGACTTTATAGCATAAAAAAAAAAAAAAAAAAGCAAGAAAAAATTCTGCATTTCAGTTCTAATTAGTCACATGTCCCAAGCTTTCTTCCTTTCCCTGTATAAAATGGTGATAATTTTAATAATCCCAGAATCACTAGAGTAAACATATTTAAAATGAAAAGTATTATTATTATTACCATTAAGCTCAGTTTCCTTTGATATAAAACCAGTGAGTTTTAAACTAGTGACTTTGATGAAAATTTTGGCTACTCTACAAGAAAATCATCTACAAATGTTGGGGGTGATGTGCCAGTATAATTAAACAAAGAACTTTTGGGGATCCCTGGGTGGCGCAGCGGTTTGGCGCCTGCCTTTGGCCCAGGGCGCGATCCTGGAGACCCGGGATCGAATCCCACATCGGGCTCCCGGTGCATGGAGCCTGCTTCTCCCTCTGCCTGTGTCTCTCTCTCTGTGACTGTCATAAATAAATAAAAATTTAAAAAAAAAAAAAAAAAAACAAAAAACAAAGAACTTTTGGAGTGCCTGGGTGGCTCAATCATTTAAGCATCTGCCTTCAGCTCAGGTCATGATTTCAGAGTCTTGGGATCAAGCCCCGCATTGGGCTCCCTGGTTGGCTGGGCAGGGTAGGGCCGAGGAGGGAGGGGGGGAATTGCTTCTCTCTCTGCCCCTTCCCCCCTCCCATGTTCTTTCTCACTCACTCTCTCTCAAATAAATTTTAAAAAAATTGTTAAAAAATACAATAAAGAATAAAGATTTTTCCCCCATTTTTCAGGTAATTTTATAGGAGATGTATAGATGGAAATAAACAGTTTAATGCCTATCTAAAAATGTGATAGAACACTACAAATATTGGGTTTTGGTCTACCTCCAATTCATAGTTCAAGTAATTAATAGTCGAAATGAAAATATCTTGTATATTTCTAATTAAAGGTGATAATTGCTTAACAAATGTGTTCTGAATAATTTCTTCATTGCCAGTTCAGCACATGCAACATTCTGTATGTGTTGCTTGTGTTTGCATGCTGCTATCAGTGATGCTTGCTCCAAGGCCACAGCCAAGCATTTATTATCTCCCAGGCATGTACAGAGACTACAATCTGAAGGTCATGCATATCTGTGCAATGACAAAAAATTTTGTGATTTCATGCGTAATTTACAAGCATGAAATGGAACTTAAATGCATTATGTAATATTTTGGAAGTTTAAAATGTTGCTATTTCTGTTAGCACTTGTTATTGGGGGTGTTGTATTAAGTTTCAAAATAGCTCAGTTTGAGTTATCTTCAAGACAAACACACTTTGTCCTTCAACAATGAAAACAACCCAATGTCATTATAATTAAAGATTGCTATGTTTATAATACTTTTTATGTTAATCATGTGCTGGCCAGCTGATAGTCAACTGGCTAGTATATCAGTACAGGGATGCCAAGAACAAAATTTCATAAAGCCTTTACCTCTCAATGAAAACAATGTTTTTTTTAATCAATTAAGAATGGATGGGGGAGTAGAAATTTAAACATCAGGAATTTGTAATTCAAATAAATCTTTTTTTTTGGTAATTCAAATAAATCTTATCTTTAGTTCTTTCCTCTGAGGTATAAAATTATCATTAATAACCATTACTGTTGATACTAAGGAAGACTGCATCTTGGCAGTCGTCTTGTTTATAAACTAGATTCCAGATTCACATATCCTATGTCCAATATTCTCAACTATAACCCAAAAAGCTGTCTAAAAACGGTTAAACAAAAAACTTTTAACAGGTCAAGTTCTATGTGCCTTCCAGTGGATACAGAGGTGTGTTTTGTCAGTGGTATGCTAGAGCTGGCCCAGCCTGATTCATGAGAGCCAACTATGAGCAAGTCTTTGCAACTCCACTTTCAATGATGTCATATTAATAGTTCAAAATCAGCTATGGTAGGAGTATTTGTATCACAGAAATAGGAATACACTGTGAGTCAGGTCTTTTTACCCTGAAGAGCCAGCCATTAAACCTTTACTAGCACATCACTATTTGGGGAAGCAGGGGAGGAAAGGAAAATGGATTGTAGAAAGGCAATGGAATTTTAGTTGCTAGTCAGATTAGAATTGGAAAATATTACTCAACATGTTGTGTATTTGAAGAGTATTTTCATCTTTTGTGAGAGCAATTAGTTTTGGAAATTGGAAGCAGCCTACTAGGAATTTTAAGTTATGGGAAGTCCTGAGGAATCTAGTGTATTTATAAAAGGGATATATAATACAATCAAATGAATATCTAATCAAGTACCTTAGTTCTAGTCTGCTCCAGGTTATTCCAATTTGAAACAAAAAGAGTCTTCCCTAGAACCTCAGCCAAACTTGACAGGAAGGGTTAAAAGACTTTCAAATGTAGTGTTTAAGTTGGTGTACTCTGGAAAGTAAATGTACATACATAGGAAGGGATCGGTTTATTATGTCATTTATATAATAATTATATTATATTTGCTTTGTACAGCCAATTTAAGCCAGTTTCTACTTTAGAGCAAAGGAAACAAAGTTCTAAGATGTTTTAATTTGACCCAATTGAGTTCCACAGTGAACTTTACAAAGAAAAACTCATTGTTATTATAGCTCACCTTCGATAGGTAACTTAATGACATACAAAATATAGAACCAGCTATTTTGATTATATGAATCTATAGGGCATCCTACTTATAATTATTTACAAGTAATAAACATATGTATATTCAAATATGTGAAGCCACTATGATATCCAGATGATAAGTGGGCCTATTCTCGGAACTAACATTTTGTTATTAATCAATATGCCACATTGCCTTTCTTGGATTAGTTTTTCTCCATGTACTCTATATATCACACTATATACCTTTCTCACTGTTCTTATACTATCTATATCCATCCACTGCAATGTGGATGAAGGCAAGTGTGTTTTGTTTGTTCATGACTTTATCTCCACTGCTATGTCTATCTCTGATTGGCACATGACAGATAATGAATCTTTGCTGAATAAACTAATGAATTGATTGGTACAGTAGATCCAAGGACTGAAAGTTTTCAGGATTCTACTCGAAATTTCACAGTTACCATTAAAATCAGAAACAGAGACAAGTGGATCCCTGGGTGGCTCAGTGGTTTAGCGCCTGCATTCGGCCCAGGGCATGACCCTGGAGTCCCGGGATCGAGTCCCGCATCGGGCTCCCTGCATGGAGCCTGCTTCTCCCTCTGCTTATGTCTCTGCCTCTCTCTTTCTGTGTCTCTCATGAATAAATAAATAAAATCTTAAAAAAAAAAAAAAACAGAGAGGATGCACTAACCATTAAAATCAGAAAGAGAGACGATGCACATACAAACCTGGCATGAAAAAACGTTACTCATTTGTACCTAGTTTAATAACCATTAAAAGTGTGTTTCAGATGTTATAACCTACTATAAATAATTAAGAAAATACTTTGCTAGTAGTTTAATAAGAAATGGTAACTTCCCTCAAAGTCAAATGAGGTTGCCATTAAATAACCTGATTTTAAGGAGTAAACTCAGTCATTGCTAAAAACCCCAGAGAAGCCGCTTCTCAATAGTGCAATGAAATAAGATGGTTTTCCTTCCCCATTTTGGAGATCCACATGCTTAATAAGAATTGCTTTTAAAATATATTTTTTATTTTTTATGTATTTTTTTTTAAGATTTTTATTTATTTATTCATGAAAGAGACAGAGAGAGAGACAGACACAGGCAGAGGGAGAGGCAGGCTCCCTGCAGGGAGCCTGATGCAGGACTCAATCAGGAATCTCCAGGATCACAACCTGCAGATGCTCAACTGCTTAGCCACCCAGGTGTCCCTTAAAATATATATATTATTATTTGTTATATTATATATATATTACATATATATTATTATTTGTTTACATATGTATATTTAAGATTTTATTTATTTGTTCAGAGAGAGAGAGAGAGAGAGAGGCAGAGACACAGGCAGAGGGAGAAGCAGGCTCCATGCAGGGAGCCTGACGTGTGACTCGATCCCAGGCCTCCAGGATCACACCCCAGGCTGCAGGCGGCGCTAAACCGCTGCACCACAGGAGCTGACCTAAAATACATTTTTTAAAGGTTTCATTTATTATTTACTTGAGAGAAAGAGGAAATCATTTTTATTTCCATTTATTTATTTTAAAGATTTATTTATTTTCAAGAGAGAGAAAGAGAGGAAGAGGGAGACCTGGGGGATGGGGAGAGGGGGAGAGAGAGAGAATCTCAATCAGACTCCCTGCTGAGCACAAAGCCCAATGTGGGGCTCAATTCCAGGACCCTGAGATCATGACCTCAGCCAAGATCATTACTTGAGACGAAATCAGGAGTCTGATGCCCTACTGACTGAGCCACCCAGGCAACCCAAGAAATCATCATAGATCCACTATAGAAACAAGAGAAAAATCAGTACCTATTTAACAGATATGGGTTGGACAGTAGGAACAGCCAACTCAGATGAATTCAATTATCCAGATTTACAGTATATGGTTTTAAAAACCATTAAAAAATAATCTGGGTTTTTCATTTGGCTTCGATTATATAAAGACAGTAGTAGTAACTAACACTATACTTCTCTTTTTCATATTTTTTAAAAATTGAGTTATCGGGGAAGGGGCAGGAAATTAGTGAATTATTAACAAAAAGTCTTTGATAGTCTGATAGTGAGTTCCTTGGAGGGCAATGGCTTTGTCATCCATAACATCTAGCATGAATCTGAGATCATAATCAGTTCTCAATAAATATTTATGGAATGAACATTGCATAACTGATTTAATAAATGAAACATCTTTGCAACTAAGGCTACAAGCTTTGAATTCAGAGTTAGACCAGATATTTTGGTCCCTCAAATTCATTTTCTTCCTTGATTTCACTTTATTCTTTGTTAGCTCTGAGAGAAGTTCAGAATCTTGAACCAACAAAGGAAATAGAAATGTACAAAATGGTATTTTTAATACATGAGTCCATGTGACCTATAAGAAGAGTCCAAACTCAATTGGCTGAAAAGTTTTCTGTGGGCAAAGCATTTTCCCAAGGTCAGAAGAGTTCAAAGAACACAGCAAACTTTCAGGAACATGCCAGTGAATTTTGTAAAAGTTGTTTTTGTGTGTGTGCAAAGACACAAGGTTTGGCTGGTCATTCTGGTCTCCAGATGGTCACAGGATGCAGCCAGTAATGACCATGGAACATCCTGAAACAGATTATTAGTTTAATCGAGCAACATAGTCTCATTTGTCTGCTAGTAAGAGAGAATTTGTTTAAAATGTTGGACTGTTCTCTATCATCCCTATTACCATCCCAGACTGAGTGACTATTGTTTTTCAGCTGAATTACTGTAGTGACTTTCTAACTAGTTTCCTCTTTAATAATCCTGCTTGCCTAAAATCTATTTACACTGAAGCCTTACAGATAGATCATTTTAAGACCTAATTTGGATCTTGCCACTTCCAGCCTTAGATAAATTCTTGGCTTTCTGTGGTAGTTAGGATACAATGTAAACATTTTTACTATAGCCAATGTCCTGCCTGATTAAGACTTTAACTTCTTCATGGTGCCTGGGTGGCTCAGCTGGTTAAGCAACTGCCTTCAGCTCAGGTCATGATCCCGGGGACCCTGGGGACTCTGGGATCGAGCCCTACATTGGGCTTTCTGCTCAGCAGGGGTCCTGCTTCTCCCTCTCCCTCTGCTGCTCCTTCTGCTTGTGTTCTCTCTCTCTCTCTCTCTCTCAAATAATAAAATATTTTAAAAAGACTTTTTCAATTGTCTTTTATGCCATTGCCCCTCTAACTTACTGCTCCAGCCACACTGAGCCCTTGTGGTCACTCAAAAGCCCCACATTCCTTTATCTTAGGGCTTTCTTCCCCCGTGCTCTTCCCTCTTCCTGCAACATGCTTCTCCTTCACAATGCAGTACTACACATACTATCCTAGATATCTCTTTAAGGGTTAGGAGGCAGCCGTCAGTGGTTACTTTTTCTAGGCCAGGCTGGTAATGCTTCCTGACAGAGGCAATTCTCAAATTTGAAGATGGGTGATTATTCCTAGGCAGACAAGACAGCAGTGTAATCTCAACAGAGGGAAGACAACAGATTAAAAAAAGAAAGAGAGTGAGAGGCAAGAAACCATTTGGCATAGAAACAGCAGTGATATTTATTAAAATAAGGTGAAGAGACTGAGGATGAAGTTTTGGGAGAAAGGATATCTGCTTATGACATTTTGAGCTTGAGTGAGCTGGGGCTGCAAGATGGAGATAGTGAAGAGGCAACCGCTATGTGGTGAAGAATATAGGCTACATATATAAAAGGCAGGGAAGGATATACAGATCTAGGGAGTTCTGCACACATACTGTCTCCTAGGAAAATACTGTAGAGTAATAAAAAAACAAAAGAAATGCCAACATTTAAATAGGAGGCACTCGTAAAGAAGATAAAGGAGTGGTCACAGAAATGTTCTGGCAACAAGGGAACGTGACAGTGAAGAAGGAAGTGTTCACAGCAGAAACATAACAGCTAATTTTGGTAAGGTGAGAACTCAAAGGACCAAGGGATTTGGAAACAGGAAAAGTCTTTGATGAGTTTTACCAGAGACATGCGAGAAACTGAGCTAAAAGGAAAGAAGCCAGACTGAAGAGAAAATGGGACATAAAGAAAAGCAAGCAGATTGATGCCCATTCTTTTCTGGAACGACGGCAGAGGTAGAGAAACAGGGTAGCCTGCTATGAAGGGAGGGTGGAGTTGGGGAAAGGTATTTCATTTATATTTTTTACAGTAGTGAGATAAAATCTGTTTTGTAGGGGGAAGAAGGATGATACTGAAGTGTAGGGTTTTTTTTAAGGACACAATCCATAAAACAAATTATTACCAGGGGGAATAAGGGACCTACTTCTGAACCAAAAAAAGTAACTTTCAGTGAAGAGGCAAAGTCTTGAGATAAGAAAAATGAGTCATCAGCTGGTTAAACATCTGTTTACTCCAATTCTCTGGGAGACATGGTCACTGCTGAGAGGCCAGAAGATATGAAAACTTAATCTTAAGTCACTCTACTGATATATCTTATGGTGCAAAACCATAGTGGTTTCATATGTCAAGGGTTCCTAGTTAGGACTTGCTCCACACATAAAATACTCAAGGCTGTGGCATTTCTGCAGTTATGTGCACATGGCCTGGTCTAGGCTCTCCTGGACCAGAAATAAGGGTGCAAGACTAGAGGAGGAGGCTTGAAAGTCAAGCATGTGAAAGCAGCTGGGACAGCAGGTGAGATCCTCTCCATGATAGATGGATTCTTCTCTGACGTCGGCCTTGACACTGCCTTCTCTCTGCCATTGGAGTGCATTTTAGGAATCACTAGAATTCTGGGTGCTACCTGGTAATGCTTGACTGTACCTCAACTGAGAGGTTTGAATTCTTAAACATTTTCAAATAACTGTTTAATTTTGAAAAGATGAGAACTTTTAGTGGAGGGGTGATATACAGAATTTAATATCATTAAACAGCCATGCAACCCCTATAGTTCTCACTGGGAAACAACAGGTTTTAAAAAATATATACCTTGGGGATCCCTGGGTGGCGCAGCGGTTTAGCGCCTGCCTTTGGCCCAGGGCGTGATCCTGGAGACCCGGGATCGAATCCCACGTCGGGCTCCTGGTGCATGGAGCCTGCTTCTCCCTCTGCCTATGTCTCTGCCTCTCTCTCTCTCTCTCTCTGTGACTATCATAAATAAATAAAAAATTTAATATATATATATATATATATATATATATATACCCAATATATTTAGCATACATTTGATATACACATTTGGTTTAAATTAATAGATTATAACTGTACAGGGGCATCTGGGTGGCTCAGTGGTTGAATGTCTGCCTTTGGCTCAGGTTGTGATCCCAGGGTCCTAGGATCAAGTCCTGCATCAGGCTCCTGGCAGGGAGCCTGTTTCTCCCTCTGCCTATGTCTCTGCCTCTCTGTGTATCTCTCATGAATAAATAAAATCTTTTTGAAAAAATTACAGCTGTACATGATTCCTTACCTGATGTATCTGTAAACTTATATGTTTATCTCCTAAGTACTCAAACTTTCTTCAGTGTAACAGAACTTCTTAAATCTCACTTTTTCTTATTTTGCCTTTTTTCCTCTTGCTTCTTTCTGCCTTTGCCTGTATTATCCAGCTGAGTTAACAGTGTTCTGGACACAAAGTAAGCACTGGATAAATATGTGCTGATTGACTGACCCAAATCCCAAAGCAAGATGCTTCAGTCATGGGGTCAAATCAGGAAAATGACGTTGCCAATTTAAACCTGTCTTCCTGGTAGCTTGAAGCCACCCACTCTTGGCTAAACTGTGTGTGTGAGCAAAATGCCTTGCAGCATTGCTCACAGCAGCTGTGCTATCACTGCTAGGAGTGTAGGCGGGAGAATTTACTAAAGTTCAGAAGTCTCTAGCAGTGGTTTTGTCTCCAGCTGCTAATCTTAATTATACTGTCAACCTAAAGGCATCATAGGCGCATGCCATTTCTTTTCTTTACAGTAGCTTCATCACAGAAACAAAAATTCCTGGGATGAGGCCAATGGGTTAAAGCTATGACAACAGGATAAGTTGGTCAAGGCAACTATATTTAAACATCTATTTTTTTATAGTCCATTAAGTAGAATTTTTTAGGTGTTTCTATCATAAATAGTAAGCTGAGGGCTTTCCCTTTCTATGTATTTCTGGCAAAGTCATGGTATGTGTTACTTAGCAGTATTGAATATTTAACAAATTGTTTAAACTTAAATGTTATCGATTCTTCCTAGAAAGCTATTATTTCATTTCGTGCATAGTTTTTAAAACTTTGCCTGTGTTTCATGTGCAAACTTTAAACTTTTTTTTTTCAAACTGCACATGGCTTTTTAAAACCAATGTTTAGAAAACTAGAATTTTAAAAAAGAATGTGTCTAGAACACAATGGTACACAAGACATACTAGATTCTTGCCCACATAGAGTTCATCTATCAGTGGGGAAGATTTTTTTTCTGAGCAGGGAGCCCAATGTGGGGCTCCATCCCAGAATCCTGGGATCATGACCTGAGCTGAAGGCTCAGCTCAGAAGCTGAGCCACCCAGGTGCCCCACAGGGAAGATATTTAAGAAAAACAAGTAAAATGACAAATATATAATTTTAGGCGGGGATAAGCATTACAAAGAAGAAAACTGTGTGAGGACAGAGTGATGGGGCAGGAGTGGGAGGTGCCAAGGGGGTGTCAGAGATCAAAATGAAGCAAAGGGCTGAGCCATGAAAAGGCCTGGGGAAGCCGACTCAACCAGAGGGAAAGCAGGTGCGCAGTCCCTGAAATGGGAATGCACAGTGCACGATGTGTTTCCAGAACACCGAGAAGAGCCAGGGTACTTGGTGCTAAGTAAATGTGGGAGAAGCTGCTGGCAGGCAAGTTAGGATAATGTTGGATCTTTTAAGTACTAGTGAGAATTCTGGATTTCATTCTACATGTTTAAGTGGGGAGTTGAATTAGTCAGCTCTGGCTTCCTTAGCAAAATACTATATAGACTGTGTGGCTTTAACAACAGAAATGCAGCATCTCAGTTCTGAGGCTAGAAGTTTGAAGTCAGGGTGCCAATGTGGCCAGTTTCTGGTGAGGATTCTCCTCCTGGCTTGCAGCCAGTCACCTTCTCACTACATCGTCACAGAGCATTTCATCAATTTGTGCTTGCAAAGGGGAAAGAGCAAGAGAGCCTGTGCAAGGGCAAGCAAGTTCTGGTATCTTTTTCCAGCTTTTAGAATATAACTGACATATGGTACTGTGTGAGTTTTTAAGGTATACAACATAATTTGATATACTTATATACTGCAAAATTATTACCAAAATAGGGTTAATTAACACCTCCATTAGTTCATATAATTACCATTTGTATGTGTGTGATGAGAACATTTAAGATCTACCCTCATAGTAATTTTCAAATACATAATAGTGTTGTTAACTATAGCCTCTATGCTATACATTAGGTCCCCAGAGTTTACTTATCTTCTAATTAGTAGCTTGTACCCTTTGACTGACATCTTCCCTTTTTTTCAGACCCCCCAGCCCCTGACAACTACCATTCTACTCTTTCTATCCATTCAGCTTTTTTTAGATTCCACATATTAATGAGATCATACAATATTTGTCTTTGTCTGGCTTATCTCACTTAGCATGGTGCCCTCAAGGTCCATCCATGCTGCTGCAAATGTCAGGATTTCCTTCCTTCTCATGGCTGAATAATATTTCAAAGTGCATGTGTCTCTGTGTATGTGTGCATGTGCACATACACATACCACATCTTCTTTGTCCAATCATCCATAGACAGACACTTATATAAGACACTATCTTCTCTCCATTGAGTATTCTTGGTTCTCCTGTAAAATATTTGTTGACTATATATGCAAGGGTTTATTTCTGAGTTCTTGATCCTGATACATTGGTCTATGCATCTGTTTTTTGGATAGTACTGTATTGTTTTATTATAGCTTTCTAGTATACTTTGGAATGAGAAAGTATGATGCCTCTAGCTTTGTTCTTTCTCAGGATTGCTTTGGCTTTTTGGGGTCTTTTGTGGTTTCATAGGGATTTTAGAATTTTCCATTTCTGTGAAAAATGCCATTGAAATTTTGACAGGGATTGCATTAAATCTATAGACGGCTTCAGGTAGTATGGACACTTTCACAATAACCAATCCATGAACACAGGATAGCCTTCCATTTGTTTGTGTCCTCTTCAATTTCTTTTATTAGAGTCTTAAGGGTTTTTAGTGTACAGATCCTTCACCCCGTAGGTTAAACTTTTCCCTAATTATTTTATTATTTTTGATGCTATTTTAAATGGAATCATTTTATTTCTTTTCCAGGCATTTTGTTGTTAATGGTATCTCTTTTTATAAAAATACTAATCACATCAGATCATGGCCCTATCCTTAGGACTTCATTTAACCTTAAGTACTACTCAGAGGCCCATCTTCAAATATAGCCATACAAGATTTTAAAACTTCAACACAAATTTTGGTGGGGGGAGGGGGGAGGGTCACATTCAGTTCATAAGAGAAATTATATGGTCTCACTTAAATTTTTTAAACATCACTGTGGCTGCTGTGTGCTGAATAGACCATATGGGGAAAGAGTGAAAACAGAGAAATTAGTTGTAAGTCTAAGGCAGTGGTCCAGATAAGAGAAGATAAAGGCCCTGATGAAGGGGAAATTAGGGTGATATGTGGATTCAGATCAAATTTTGAAAGCAAAGCTGTAGGAAGAACTTGCTGGATGTGGGTCTATAAATGATGAGAGAAAGTAAGGAAGAAAAGAGCATGATGTTAGGTCTGAGCAAACAGGGAGGCTGAAGCATCATAAACTAATGAAGATAGGACTCAGGGAGGAAAGGTGGAAAAATCAAGAATTATATTTTGGACATGTTAAGAGTCAGATACCTATCAGACAGCTAGCTATTTGGTGCTTTGGAGTAAACAATTCTATGAATATTCAATTTGAGGAATGTTGATTGATAACCACCTTTCATAAAAGCATCTATTTCAAGGTTACTTACTACTTAGTTATAAACACGTGAAATAATACTACTGAATTAGACAATACAGTAGTATATAGGGTAAGTCACAGAATCACTGGGAGAGCTGAAGAACCAAAAGTTAGCCTAAGAAACCAAGGAAATCTTCCCAAAACACCCAAACCAGAACTAGCTCTGAGAAAAAAAAAAAACAAAAAAAACACTAAATACATTCTAGGATGATATTGTCCCCAGCTAGGCTTGAACCACCATCATTTAAGTTTCCATACTGTCTGGAGACCCGCAAGCCTCCCGGTGGCCCATTGATTATATTGGACTCCTTCTTTAATGGAGAGTGCAATTACTTGGGGATAATGATTATTATTATTATTATTATTATTAATTGATTATTCTGTATTTGTATTTGCCCACCATATTTCTGCCAGAATTACACTCATATTCTCTATATGAAGTATTACACAATGCAACTTTTTTAAGATTTACTTATTTATTTAAGAGAGAGAGAGAGAGAGAGAGCACGCAGGATGGGAGAGGCAGAAGGAGAGGGAGAGTCCCAAGCAGACTCTGCACTGAGCATATAGCCTAAGGTGGGGCTCAATCTCACAACCCTATGATCATGACCTCAGCCGAGACTACGAGTCAGATGCTTAACTGACTGCACCATCCAGGCACCCCAACACAACATAACTTCTGGTCAAGAAATTTTTTTATGGTGAAGAAAATGGATTCATGTTTATGGAATCACTGGCTTTACCATATATTTCCATTATCCAGTGGCATCTGACCTTACAAAATTTTTGAATGTCAGTTTGGAGACAACACTCCATGAAGATGGGGTGCTAATCTAAGATATGGTATGTGCTCTGAACCATCACAGTTCTGAAACCATTTATGGTACTGAAAATTCCACAGCCAGAATGTGTGAATCTAGTAAGCAAAGGGCAGAACTGGGAGTAATACCTCAAACAAATTCAACTATGCCTCACTCACAAAAATTCTGCATCCTAATCCAGTTCTTTTAGGCTTCACTGCTATAGGGGGCTCTCAGTAGGCAAGGGAGGGGTACTTCCACAGGGCATCAAGTGAAGACTAGTTTAATTGAATTGGAAGTTGAGATGGCCACTTCTACATTTTCGATTCTGAAACCACAGATAAATAGTCAAAAAGAGGATTATGGTATGACAGGAATGATTGATGCTAGCTGTAATGGGAAATAGTGTTCTTATTACACAATGAGATTAAAAAAAAGAAGTGTTAATGGAAATCCAATGGTCTCCTGAGGTACTCTTAATACTGCCATTTCCAATGTTAAAGGTTGAAGGAAATCCAAAACAACACAATATAGGAAATATGGGCAAGGGGTCAGCTTTCTCAGGGATAAAGGTATAGACAACCCTTGGCTGAGGATAAAAGAAAGGTGAAATTAATGGAGGAGGCAAGTCAAACAACACAAATATAGCACAAAGATGAGTTGCAAAAATATGAACTGTAGCATCTATCCATATTTTCTTTCCATGTATATTTATATATTCTATCAAGTTTTCCTATATTTTCCTCTATTTCTCCAATGATTTATATAGGGTATTTTAGTAGTGGTTAACTTTTAAATATTAGTGCATAGTTCATAGAATATTGAGACAAGACCATGGAACAACTCCAGAATTGGACATCTTCCAGAAAGCCTGGATTGCAATCTGGAAAAGACTTCAGCTCATTCCCTTTATATGGGGAAGAATAGTTACTTTACATTAAGAGCAAGTGTTATTTGTCTGGAACTTTAAGTATGAAGAGAAGCTTGTAAGTTGATGTTGATCTGCCAAAGGCTTGGCTTATAGTGGACATCTGTGATTCATTCTGGCTACATAGCAATCAAGCCCCTTTCTATATTTGGGAATTCTCCACTTAGAAGTCTTAATGTGGGGCAGAGAGCCTATTGTTATAGAGACTGAGAACACTAGGTACTTAGCAGCTTGCCTTGAAGACAGAACAATTTCATCAGACTTATGTTCAGAGCTAAACTTTTGACCGAGGAGTTAGTGATGCAAGAAACCAAGAACAGGAGTCGTGTGTGTATGTGTGTGTGTGTGTGTGTGTGTGTGTGAGAGAGAGAGAGACAGAGACAGACAGACCAACCGACCAACTGCCCAAGACAGTGACAGCAATTAGTTCCTTGTGAAAACCAAGGCTGACTTAGTTTGGAGCTTTTCCTTTGGATTCTTAGCCTGAAATTGTACTCTTCAGCCCTCCCAGTATGTTTGTAAACTATCCAATATCCTTGTATAAAAACTCCTTTTCTGTTTAACTCTAGCTAGAATTGTTAGAAATCAAGAACCCCACCTAATACACCAATATTTTGCCAATGTTGTGAATCCTTTTTTAAAAAATACTTTTTGGGGCACCTGGGTGGCTCAGTTGGTTAAGCCTCTGCCTTCGGCTCAGGTCATGTTCCCGAGATCCTGGGATTGAGCTCCATGTCTGGCTCTCTGCTCAGATGAAAGCCTGCTTCTCCCTCTCCCTCTGCTTCTCCTCCTTGCTCACGTGAGTGCGCGCTCTCGCTCTCTCTCTCTCATAAAAAAAGAAAATCTTTAAAAATTAAATAAATAAAACACTGAAAATAACATACGCCTTCATCGATAATTTTAGGAGCACCAGGCTGACAATCATCAAGTTGAGATAAAGTATATACTGTAGAACAAAACCTCTGATTTCAATAAAAGGTTCAACAAAGGGAATATAGTCAATGGTATTGTAACAGTGTTGTATGGTGACAGATGGCAGCTACACTTGTGGGGAGCATAGCATAAGGTACAGACTTACCAAGTCTCTGTGTTGTACACCTGAAACTAATGTAACATTATGTGTCAACTACCATTTAAAAAGCCCCATCGATTCAAATGAAATAGGAAAAACAACTATCTAAATCAATGTAAAATAGGGCAGCCCAGGTGGCTCAGCGGTATAACGCCTGCCTTCAGCTCAGGGCGTGATCCTGGAGTCCCAGGATCGAGTCCCACATCAGGCTCCCTGCGTGGAGCCTCCTTCTCCCTCTGCCTATGTCTCTGCCTCTCTCTGTGTCTCTCATAAATAAATAAAATCTTTAAATAATAATAATAATAAATACATGTAAAATACAGTTTTTAAAGCAATGAAGTTTTATAATTTCCAAGCATGTATAGTAAGTAACTATATCTAAGCCAACAAAGCAGTACTAGAAATGCTATTAAGAAAAAAAAACCTACTAGAAATTACTAGAAATTTGCCAAGCTAGATTTATGGAGTACCTGATTATACACTCAAGTTTTGCTGGAACAGATCTACATCATTCAGGATTCTTTGTTTCAAATAACAGAAACTCAATTCAACTGGCTTAAATTTTAAAAAGGGAATGTGTTGGCACACAAGATTGAAAGATCCAGTTAGTCTGGCTTTAGGCATTGCTAGATGTAGGGGCCCAAAAAGCACCAAGACCCAATCTACATCTCTCCATTAAAAAAAAAAAAAAAAAAAAAAAAAAAAATATATATATATATATATATATTTTTTTTTTTTTTTTTATTTGAGACCGAGAGTGTGAGAGAGAGAGAATACAAGTGGGGTGAGGGGCAAAGGGAGAAACAGACTCCCTGCTGAGCAGGAAGTCCAATGCAGGGCTTGATCCAGGACTCCAGAATCACAACCAAGCCAAAAGCAAACGCTTAATAGACTGAGCCACCCAGGCACCCTACCTTTCTCCATTCTTGGCTATACTTTCCTCTGTACTGGTTCTATTCTCAGGCAAGCCCTCCCCTACTGCTAGCAAGACAGCTGCCAGAATTTCTGGGCCTACACCATGTCTTTCAGCAATCCTGTCAAAAAAAGAATTGTACCCACCAGTTTCTAAAAAACTATTAGGACTGGGGGCCCCTGAATGGCTCAGTCGGGTAAGTGTCTGACTCTTGATCTCGGCTCAGTCCTTAATCTCAGGGTCAAGAGTGCAAACCCTGCATTGGGCTCCATGCTGCGTGTAGTCTACTTTAAAAAACAAAACAAGAGCAAACAAACAAAAACCCTGTGAGGACTGATTCAGATTTGCCTAGCATGACCCATGTGCCATTCTTGGCCAAGAATATGAAAGACACTGAATATCTCTATCAGAACTACATTCTCACCGCTAGAGCCTGAGTATGACTTCAAACCCCAGAGAAGTGGAAAAGAGTAGGCTCAACAAAGAACACTGGCAGACTGTTAACAAAATGAGGAGTGGGGAGCTGGCCAGAAAGAAATAACAGCCATTTTTCCAGAAGACCTTGAATTCTCAGCACCACGTGGAGGAACATCAAGCTCCTCGTAGACACCACTGACTTACCCAATTTTGACTTGCACACTGCTTGTGTCAGTATGTTTTCTTTCTCATTTGGCAATGCATTCTTTGCCAGGAAGTGTTAAAATTCTTCCTTGATTTAAAATTTGCTTCCTTGCATTTTAAAAACATGAATCTGTCTATGTTCTGCTCTCTGGAGTACAACATTTGCCCCTTCCTACTTAAAAATGATGCTCTTTCAAGTATTTGAGGTCGGATATCATGCAAAGCATGCCTTCCATCCAGGATTCTGGTTTCCTCAGCCATTTGTCAAATGACACATTTTCCATGACCTTCACTGTCTTGGACGCTTCCTCAAGACATTTTCTCACTTATCTTTGTTTTTTGTTTTTTCTTTACTAGGGTATCATAAAAATATGTTTCTATAAAAGAATGTTGGGGGGGTAGTAAATAAAATATGATTGTACCATGTAATATAGCCTATCATTTTGTTAACTGTGACAATTTTTTTTTTTTTAGATTTGTTTATTCGTTTTAGAGAGAGAGAGAGAATGGGGGTAGGGGCAGAGGGAGAGGGAGAGAAGCAAATTCCCCACTGAGCAAGGAGCCCGACATGAGGTTTGATCCCATGACCCCAAGATCACAACTCAAGACAAAACCAAGAGTCAGATGCTTAACCAACTGAGCCACCTGGGCGCCCCAACCATGACCCTTCTTTCTTTAAGCGGTCCAATTTGGTCAGAATACCAATCCTTGGATAGGGAGGTAATTGGATGCAGTAAGCCACTTTATACTTTTTCCTGTATAGAGTGACCACAGACTGCACTGCCTAGGATAGTCCCAAATTATATGCCTTTTGGGCTAGTGTAATTATTAATGGTGTCCCTTTCAAAATCTCATTTGGCCACCCTTCTCTTAAACTTCTCTTGAACTGTGGTACAGGTATACTAAGCTGTGAACTACTTGAGAGACTGTTTTATTTCACTTTGTATTCTGAGAACGTTACTCAGTTCTAAGGACATAGCAGATACTTAATACACACTTACTGAATAAGGGGATGAATAAATCTTGTCATTTTGTTTTAAGCTTAAGCACAAAACTTTGCATTTGTTATTAAAAAGTACACCTATAGGGGCACCTGGGTGACTCAGTCCGTCAAGCATCTGCCTTCAGCTCAGGTGGTGATCCCAGAGTCCGGGTATCAAGCCCTACATTGGGCTCTCTCTCAGTGGGGAGCCTGCTTCTCCCTCTCCCTCTGCCTGCCACCCCCCCACCCCCGCTTCTGCTTGCTCACTGTCAAATAAATAAATAAATAAAATCTTTTTTAAAAAGTTTTTTTTTTAATAGACTTTTTTTTTTTTTTTTAAGGTATACCTATAACTGGCAGTAACGTTTAAGTGCTTAAAATAGCTCTCTATGGGGCACTTGGGTGGCTCGGTCCGTTAAGTGTAGGACTCTTGACTTCAGCTCATGATCTCAGAGCCGTAAGATCGAGTCCCACGTAGGGATCTGTGCTGGGTGTGGAGCCTGCTTGAGATTCTCTCTCTCCCTCAGCCTCTGTTCCTCTCCTTTCTTCCACCCCACTCTCTCTTTGTTAATAAAACATATATATATTTAAATAGCTCTTCATGTATTTTCCAAAGTAGCCTTAATATTTCATAGATAATGCCACAGTGAATAGCCAAATAAGTGAAATGTAACTGTAAAAATGTCATAGAGCATCCACATGGATACAGTTTTATAGATGGTAAATATTAAATAAATATTGGTAGAATAAAGATTTTTAAAATAATTATCAATGTTGAATTATGATGATAAAGCAGATACCGAATAAAGTACATTAAATAGATTTGATCGTAGATATTAATGAGCTTAGCTTTACACAGACAGTGCAAGTATATAATCAGCAAAATGTTGGTTAAATAAAATGCTTAAAGAAAGTAGCAATCTTAAATCAAGAACTGCCACTCATAAAAATGACAGACTACTTAACTCAATCCACTCTTTTTTGCAAAGGAGAAAACTTGGATCACGATAGACTTTTTGTTCAGGACTACATGGTTAGTTATCAGCAGAAAGATAATGAACACAGGTCTTAAGGCAGAAAGTGCAGTTATTTTTCTGTGTTACTGGAGTTAATCAGAAAAACACGTTAATAATCTTTGTTATTGTGCTTTTAAAGAAGAAAAGTTGGTCACCTGATGGATATATTTCAGTGACTTTATTTTCCTTAACAGCTACAAGAGTATTCTAAAATATAAAGGGATCCCATTCCAATCATGAGGTTTCCCTGTTAAGAGTTGTAGAGGGAAAGTACACCGAGAGAGCTGTATGTAGGGTGCCAGATGATTTATCACCCAACCTGAAACATTTTTGAGAGATGGGGTTCTATTAATAATGATGCTGGAACAACAGGAGTAAACCAGGATTGTCCTGGGCAAACCAGGATTTACTGTCACCGTACACAACTGTTGTGTAACACAATTACACTTGTGTAATTTGTTTTCTTTTTTTTTTAAGATTTTATTTATTTATTCATGACAGACACACAGAGAGGGAAAGAGAGACAGAGACACAGGCAGAGAGAGAAGGAGAAGCAGGCTTCATGCAGGCAGCCCGTTGCGGGACTCGATCCTGGGTCTCCAGGATCCGGCCCTGGGCTGAAGGTGGCACTAAACCGCTGAGCCACCCAGGCTGCCCCTGTAATTTGTTTTCTATTGGGAAACTGTGGACAAGCATTCTGATCATGGAGGTTGAAGGTAGAGACTTTGTTGTATTTGTTGCATTCAGAATGTACCTTAAATAATGAGTTACAGGATTTGGATTCAGTCCAAACAAACTGCACATCTAGAATGAACCCATCCAAAAATTACACATCCGCTATATCATTTGGGAGCATCAGGGTTAGTAACTGTAACATGAATCAGGTTTCAAATAGGTTGGGAAAAGTACAAGTTGTTTTGAGACACCTCAAACCCTCTCTAATCCCATTACTAATCATGAAAGCAATGCAAATGTTTTTGTTTTCTTCTTGACTTGGGTCACATTCCATTGTGGGATGATGTAAGAGTTTTAACCAAGCATAGAGTAGTAATGAGCAATTTGGGAGATCCAGTTCAAAACCTTGCCTTTGGTCACACATAACTAGCACTTAGAATCTAAGAACACAGTACCATTTGACTTGCAAAGTTAATTGTACACCTGTTTACTTTTGGCATATTTTTTAAGAGGTTAAACTGGAAAAGCAAAGAGTAGGTTATGGTCCACTTGTCCAAGAAAAAGTCGTAAGCACATGAGTCTTTAGTATTTTTCCTATTACATTGAAATATGGAAGTTTGGCCACCATAGCTGTCCTGTACAAACAGCTGACACCTCTTGACCTTTGCTTATGGCCAGTAGCTTTCAGCTTGGCAACACATTAGAATTACTTGGAAGGTTTTTTAGAAATCCTAATGCACAGATCACACCTCAGATCAATTAAATTATCATCTCTGGTGGTGGAACCCAGGCATTGGTATTTTTTAAACACTACAAAGGCATCGTTGAGAACCACCAATAAAGACTCAACTCCATCCTCGGCTCTGGAATCATCTATGGACAAGAAGAGTTCTAGTTCAGTGCTCTCAGAAGTCAAAATCAAGTTACAAAGCCAGGATGACTTACTAGTTTTCCAATAACTGATCTTCTAGAGGTGCGGGCCAAAGTAAGAAAAAAGAAGAAGAATTAGCATTGGACTTAGGTAGGGATTTGTTGTTTAGCTCAAGCCCCATGCCAGGCTTGAATTCACAATACAGAAATCAAGACCTGAGCTGAGGTCAAGAGTCTGCTGCTTAACTGACTGAGCCACCCAGGCACCCCAGATAGGGTTTATTTTTAAACCTGTATTGGGGGGATGCCTGGGTGGCTCAGCGGTTGAGTGTCTGCCTTTGGCTCAGGGCCTGATCCCGGAATCCCGGGATGGAGTCCCACATCAGGCTCCCTGCATGAAGCCTGCTTCTCCCTCTGCCTGGGTCTCTGCCTCTCTCTCTCTTTCATGAATACATAAAAACTCTTATAAAAAAATAAAAAATAAAAAACCTGTATTGGGTACTTAGCTTTATGGCCTTGGGCATTTTATTCTCACTAAGCTTCATCTTGTTCATCTGTAAAATGGACCAACCTATTGTTGAGCTGCTACTCTTGCTTTCTTTGTTATCGAAACCAAACCTTCTTTTCCATTGACCCTAGCTTTGGAAGCTTCTATTTTTATAAGTATCTACAGTCCTATCTTGATAACCTTATATTCTGAGTGTGGATGCCTTCTCAATGACTATAATCTTTACTTGACACCAGCCCCATGTTGGTGTTATGCTACCCACTGATAGACTGTCCTGATCTTATTTTTCTATGCACCTATACTATATGCTGCCCCTTCTAGATTTCTTGTTTTCCTGCCTCTGCCACCCGACCGTTGGCACATTCCAGAACTTCTTCCTGCACATCACTGCTAGCTGTCACCAGTAAGTACACATATTGGGCACCAAGTTCCATCAGCCTGACTAGACTTCCTCTTAGTACCTCTAATTGGGCTATCACCCCAAATTCTATCTCAACCAGAGGGAATGTTCATTAAACCAATATCTGTAAGACATTTACCAAATCCAAGCACTTTGATTCTGCACTCATAGGCTTTTTAAAGAGTAGTGGAGGAAGATTGACAACTAAAGGTATTAGAAAAGGGACAAGTCTAGGCCTTGATGATCCCTATATCCTCTTTTCTCATCAGAGCTTAATACTTTTATATTAATTTTTGTCACAAAATAGGGTCACTGTTAAAGTTTCTTTCTTTTTTCATTTAGGGGGCAGGGATGGCAAGGAAAATGGTTATGGGCTAATATAAATTATGTTGGATCCTCATGTTCTGCTCCACATATTGGATTTGATTATTAATTTGTTTTTATAATTTTTCCAAGTTCATTCTCTACTCATTGGCATAGTGCAAGTACATACTAATTCTATTTTGGGTTCATCTCTGTGAATCTAAAGTGAATTCCAGGGCAGCCCAAGTGGCTCAGCAGTTCAGCGCCACCCTCAGCCCAGGGCCTGATCCTGGAGAGCCAGGATCGAATCCCACATCGTGCTCCCTGCATGGAGCCTGCTTCTCCTTCTGCCTGTCTCTCTGCCTCCCCTCCCCCCGTGTCTCTCATGAAGAAATAACTAAAATCTTTAAAAATTAAAAAAATAAAGTGAAGTCCATACTTAGAAACAATTTTGTATGCTGAATGAATACGGTATCTTCCGACTCTAAAAACCAATCTGGCTTCATCTGTCAATTTCTATAAGAAAAAAAAAAAAACAAAACCTTACAGGGAAGCCTGGGTGGCTCAATGGTTGAGCGTCTGCCTTCAGCTTGGGTCATGATCCTGGGGTCCTGGGATTGAGTCCCACATCAGGCTCCCCTTGGGGAGCCTGCTCCTCCCTCTGCTTGTGTTCTGCCTCTCTCTATGTCTCTCATGAATAAAGAAATAAATCTAAAAAACAAAACAAAACAAAAAAACAACCTTACAGGTATGTGAGCAAACAAATCTCAAAGAGAAGAAATTGGGTAGCCTTTCTAGCAATCTACATTATGGAGCAATCAGTGAGGATGTTATGTAAAACTGCCCTGTGAATGTGGTTCATCAGTCCTGATTCCCCTCTGTGCCTTTCTAACGATTTTTTGGTTTTCTGTGGCTGCCAGCAACCTTCTATTATCTACAAGAGGAATGAAAATGGTTGATTCTACCAGAGGCAATTGAGAAGTTACATATGGCCCCATAGGAGTGATGGAGGAGGAGGAAGCGGAGGAGGTGGAGGAGGTGGAGGAGGTGGTGGTGGTGGTGTTGGTGGTAGTGGTGATGGTGATGGTGATTGTAAAGATGAAGATGAAGACTGTCGCTGTTTTAGCACTTTATAGAATTCAGAAGTAATTGCTGCCTTCTGACCAGTCTACTTATGACCAGTTAACCTTGAATTGCCTGACTGGCTTTGTGGTGATGAGCACCAGCTTAGAAAAATTACAAGGGAGAAAAAAGGTTGGGCCTAATAAATCTGTCTCTGCTATTATGGATCTAGTCTCCCTGTGCTGGTTTCCTAGGGTGCCCTCTGCTGGGCTCCAACCAGGTCTGCTGATTCTGGGCAATAGCCCATGAAACCCATACCTCAACTCTCATTAAGAACTTACCATTTTATGTCTTATGTTATCAGAATCCCAGTACTTATTTTCCAAGCTGACAATTAATCTAGGTAAATTAACCTAGATCAGGGAGTAAATAGATATTATTGTATAAATGAGGGGGAAAAAAACAATGTTCCTCCCAGGTCACTTAAGTGTATGTTTTCACAGTGACTTTACAGAGATAACTGCTTTACTTAGTGTCTAATTCATTGGTAACTAATGCTGGGAATGGAGGCCAAGCATATGGGGAAGGCTATGTTCTGGGAAATCAAAGGGGAAAATATTTTCCAACAGTCAGAACCTTATGGCTTCCCTCAAATTAAACTGTGTGGGCAGCTGTCTCCTCTAGCTATCTATATGGTCATAACTCCCACAGAGGTCATTTTCATTCTGCCAGCAGGAAAAGAATGAACAACATTGTTTACCCTTAAGTTTTTATGAAGAATGCTTTATGCTCTTTGGAGAGTATTATCTAAATCCTGGTAACAAATATGTGGCACTGTTGAGTGGATTAGTCTGTTCATAAAGATGTCTATAGAGTATACATTCATTGGCATGACCTCTATTGCCCTATGTACTTTCTTGTCTACAGAAATCAGTTGGGCAATCCCTGTCTGTAAGCACATTTCCCAAGAACTGGTTAGAGCCAGTCTTCATAAGAGGAACCTCTTATGAAACCAGCTCCAGAGGATATTTACTTTGTTGAAATTCTACTGAAAGATACACTTACTTGAAAATGAAAACGTTTTCCTTTGGCTCCCACCTAGCCCCTTGAAAACCAGAGACCCTTGGGGCTCAGTAAGAATTAGAGAGGGAAGGGATCCCTGGGTGGCGCAGCGGTTTGGCGCCTGCCTTTGGCCCAGGGCGCGATCCTGGAGACTCAGGATCGAATCCCACATCAGGCTCCCGGTGCATGGAGCCTGCTTCTCCCTCTGCCTGTGTCTCTGCCTCTCTCTCTCTCTGTGACTATCATAAATAAATAAAAAATTAAAAAAAAAAAAAAAAAGAATTAGAGAGGGAAGATGACAGCTGGGACTACTCTGCATTTTTCTATAAGCTTTCTCACTGTTTAGGCTGATCTTTGAAAATACCAACTTGTTGAATATATGTGTTCTAAGATCAGCTAAATTAATAAAATATTTTTGAGGTAAATATGTCCCCCAAATTGGGAATCGGGAACATGGCACAAATTTTTTGAAGGCTCACCTTTGTTCTTAAAATTTAAAGTGATGTTTTTTATCTTTCTCTGTAATATACCCATGTTTAAGACAAAAATATTTTAGGCTGTTTTCCAGTTATTAAATCTTCAGTTAAATGAATGTTTCAGTTAAGAAGCAATACCTTTATCTTATGGCTGCTGATATAAAATGGTATCTCCAGGGATGTATGTACTCAAATTTGAAAAACACAGGCTCACAGAACAGAGAGGGAGAGGATCTAGTCTAAGAAGAATGTGTATTAATGATCAGTCAGTCAGTAAGAAGGATTAGCCCAAGTTTGTCGTGGATGACTTTCACAGGGCAACAGTGGCATTTGATGATAAGATCTAGTGCATAGTTGTAATGAGAAAGGGATGTCAGGAGTATCTGAATAGCACTGAAATTGAATAGAAAATAAACTCAAAATAGAGAGTCATCAAGATGGATACGGAAGAGGCAGAAATGTGACTGAACTAATGCAGATTTCCTGGGTTCCTTAAAGACCTACTGTTATTGCAGATGCACTTAGCAAATACCATGGCAAAGAACATTCTGCATGTTAATTTTTTCAGGATAGTATCGTCTCCTTCCTTTCTGAAATTTGAAAATGAATATCCTTTTAACGTTCAAAGTGGTATATATTTTTATCACTAGGTTTTATTATTTGCAATGTTTATTCCAGAAGTTAGACTATGTGTTACCTGAAATACATGGCATGTTTTCCAAGAGAAAGGGTCTTATAACAGTGAATTTTTCCTGCCCACTTCCAAAGTACATTTGATACACAAGGTATCTGGAATGGGTAAGGGCCATAAGTGCCTGACAATCTGCATTTTTGTTGTTTTTGTTAATGCATTTGATGCAAATGATCTAAACAATACTGTGAGAAATTCTATTATAAGAGGTTGAAGACTCTTGTGATTAGAGCAGGAAACTGAGGACAATGGCTGAAAGCTCGGAGCTGGGTTACCAGGGAATACATATTAATATGTATATGTATATACATATTAAGGGGGCTGTTAGCCCACAGTTCTCCTTCTCTACCACCTGGTAGCTCATCACACGTCCAAAAAGAATAGTTACTTTGGCAATTATGCCAGAACTGATGGAACCATGGAAGGATACCGGACCTAAGCCAGACCAACCAGCTATTTTAACTTGGGAGTTTGCAACTGGGGACAGAGGTGCATATGCAGAGGTGCATATTTGAAATGAAGAGATTTTTCAGGGGCTCCAGAGAACCAGTCATGTCAAGAGAATGTACAGGCAGAGGGCCCACATGCATAGAAAAAGAATGAAGAACACAGAGAAGAGAGGAGGATCTATGTGTTAGGAGTAGGGAGGAAGAGCCAGGAAAATAAAAGAGGGAGGGAGAAGTAGCAAAATAAGAAAACCAGAGGGAGAGAATTTTCTTGGAACCTGTTAATGTGCTGCTATGGATGCTGGTCCTTCCTGTGATCTAAACTGTGTTTCATGTCAAATATTTCTTGTGTCCTTCCAATAAATTCCTGTTTTCCACTTAAGCTAATTTGAATGTGTTTCTAAGTGAGAAGACAATGAAGATGTGGGGAAAAGAAAGGACATAATGAGATGCATCTTATTCTCTCTACAATCTCCTGCTTCCTATCTCCATCCATTCTCTCTTCCCTTCCTCTTCCTCTAACTCCTTGATCCATCAGATCCTCTCCCTTTCCTATTTTTAACATAACTTTAACTTCCCTTCTAAAGAGGAAAAGGATTCCCTTTTTTCCACCTCTGCTCCTGTCCAAGTCTTGATGATTTCTGTCCTAAATAGAGATGGCCAGCACACTGAGGCACACAGCAGAGGGCATTCGTAAGGACCACTTGGGCACAGACAGGAAAGTAACTACTGATACTAAATACAATACATGGAGTGTATTTATTTAAAGTGGTCCATCTGTTACGCACACTAAATTTTAAGCAGCAGCTTCAAGCTGGCTTGACAGTATTTACATGTAACATAAAAATGCTTATTACTCTCTTTGAAATTAATTTTATGTAATGTTTGATTTGAAGAAACACTTCTCTGGTTGGATCAGCTTCAGTTGCACTCTAACCTGACCTTTAAAAATTAGGTACTCTTCATTGAACTGGGAAAGCATTGCAGATAAGGAATAAAGGTCTAGATGTGTCATGAACTTAAAATAATAGACCATACATAAGAGTTATGCCTTTCTAGCCTCAAAGTTCTCACTGCGCTATGAGGTCTCAGCAAAAAGTGCTCCAACATAGGTTTGGGTTATTTTTATGAAGCCCTGGACTGAGTCGTTGTAAGCTCACCTGACCAAGGCACACTATGTACAGGCCTTAAAAGGAAGTGGATTCATTTCCCCTCCCTGTTACTGTGTAACAGGAGAGATGTAGCTTACTATGACACGGCAGAGAAAACAACTTCGATTCTCCCTCCGCTCTGCTGCTCGCTGGCTGGCTAGAGGAATCAGAGTCGTCACCATTTCCCTAGGTCTAGATTCTCTTTTATAAAATGTGAAATCCTTTCTTCAAAGCCATATAAAGGAGAAGACTTAGTAGACTTGTGGCCTAAGTGCTCTAAAAACAAAAACAGTAGTAAAATACAGTAAATTCCCTTTAGAATCCATAGCCGATTTCATAGGAAAGTAAGGGAAATTTCCAGGATTCAGAAGGAAGCTAAGTCCATCCACTGTTCTCTATGCCCCCTGCATGCCCCGGTCAAGCTTCCACCATCATTCACTGTGGACCAATGTAAAAGGCCTTGTCTCCCCAACAACTTGCCCCTTGAAACCATTCTCCTCCTAAGTGCAGCCAGAGGGGGGAAAGATTTTAAAATACAAAGACAATTAACTTTCCTGTTCCTGTCTCTTCTACGCCATTATTAGGATAAAGCCCAAAATCTTATCATGGACCCTGTCTAACTCTATAGCCTGTTTCCAGCTATACCTGCTTTCTCTGGGTCTCTGAACAAAGAAATTCCTCTGCTGCACACATACCTCACTGTGCTCTGCCCCGGCCTCAGCTTTCTCTTAGCTAATTCCAACTCATCCTTCAGGGCTTTGCTTAGTGGCACTTCATGTAAAGATGTTCCCTGATGCCTCCAAACCAAGACAGTCTCCCTTGATTGTACTCTATCAGTGTTCTGTACATCTTCCTAGTATTTGTCACAATTCCAACTATACCAGGATTTATTGTTTCATATAGGTCTCTCCTTTTTAAAGGAGAGTTTAAGTTCCACGAAGGGAGGGACTATCTATCTTGTTCTCTGTGACTGTATCTATCTTGTTTCCTATGTTTGTATAACATTCTATAAATATCGTGTTACAGTCAATCTGATCTAATCTAATCTCTGTACCAAGCATGGTATCTTCCATAGGTGATTGAAAATATATTGAGTGAATGATCTATGTGTACATGAGGCTAGAATCAATACTAATTTCTCTCCACCTCACCCCTTATAGTCTGCCCACTACCTTGTAAGGTAAGAAATTCTTTACAGTAAACATTTTAAGAGTTAACACTAGCCTATTACAAGATTTTTTTTTGAGCCTTTCTTATGACACATATATAAAGGAGTTTTACACCATAGTCCCTGACAAACTTTTATCACTCTCTTGCATTTTGAAGTAAATATACTTCATGTACTTCTAATTGTTACAAAGGATCTATGATTTTAAACTCTTATTTTTTAATATTATGACTATCCGTGGAAATATAAGTAAATTTAACTATTTAGGTTTTTCTCTGGTCAGTGGTTGTGGTTGATAAAATCGACTTTATGCCTGAAGTGTTTGGTTGTAACTGAAATATTTAATTTTTGCATTATTAGCAAATCACATGTGTGTGAACAGTTCCCCAATTTAGCCTAGCCTGATTTACTAAGGATTTCCTGTGCCTATAATTCTCTTATTTTATCAAGTTACATATAAAATTTGAGATCTTTAAAAATGGAGACAGTGAAAGAAACAACTGTATACTAACAAGAAATTTCTGAATGTCTGTAAAGTTAGCTTGGGACAAAATAAGCCATTCTCATGTTTAGCAATTCTAATTAATGCAAAATATATTATTCAACTATAAATAACCCGTTTTCTCAGTGTAACAGTTTTATTTTTTCTTTATGAAAGTAGAATCAAGTAACCTGTGTTGTATAAAGTATACACGCTATGCCATGTTCTTGAAGTTGTTCAAAGCTAAGTATTCATGGAGATTGTTTCATGACCAATTATTGGTCTACAAATTAGCATTAGCGACTAGATGAATGCAGAATTTTTTAATGCACATATAATAATCTTAGGTCAGCAAGGGCCAGGCACTGGCTAAAAGTTTTTTTTTTTTTTTTTTAATTTTATTTATTTTATGATAGTCATCAGAGAGAGAGAGAGGCAGAGACACAGGCAGAGGGAGAAGCAGGCTCCATGCACCGGGAGCCCGATGTGGGATTCGATCCTGGGTCTCCAGGTCGCGCCCTGGGCCAAAGGCAGGCGCCAAACCGCTGCGCCACCCAGGGATCCCTGGCTAAAAGTTTTTATCAATTATTTCATCTTACTCTCAAACTAACCATCTGCAACGCACTGGGTCGTTTCATTACATTATCCTCATTTCCTAAAGCTTAGACAGACCAGGTAGCTTTCCCAAAGACACACACATTCATATGTGAGGGTCACAAAGCAAATTCAAGTTCATTTGATTCCACGGCCCCACTTTTAATCACTCGGCTCTAGTGCTCACATAGAAAATTCCTGCAATGTCTCATCTTCAGGTACACAGGATTCATAACCATGATAGTTTTCATTTTAGTTTTATATTTGTTAGGATGATATTGCTTGTGCCAGGCCTGGGAGGACCCAGGTGTCCTGATTCTCATCCCAATGTTTTCCCCAGTATCCATACTATGCTATTTCCAATTATACAGCTTATTCACATATATTTTACTTGTGACATAAACTAAAGCAGTATTACTGGGCTCTTTATTAAAAGAAGGAAATACGGGTACTCCTGGGTGGCTCAGCGGTTGAGCATCTGTCTTCAGCTCAGGGCGTGATCTGGGTCTGGGATCGAGTCCTGGGGTCAGACCCCCTGCCTGGAGTCTGCTTCTCCCTCTGCCTGTGTCTCTGCCTCTCTATCTCTTTCTCTCTCTCTGTGTCTCTCATGAATAAATAAAATCTTTAAAAATAAATAAACAAACAAACAAATAAATAAAATAAAACCTCCTCCTCAGAACTTTAGACCAACCATGATATCAAGCACTCTCTTCATCTTTTTCCCCCTCTTACTCTAACCTGAGAACTGCTAGCAAGAATCACATAGAAATTCTACCCTAGTTCATTATGCCCAACTTTTCTTATCTTTTATTGCACACAGTAAAAGAGAAAAACTAATTATAATGTAGCATCAAGAGGGTAAATCCTGTTTCAGATTTTATTTTTTAATCTGAAAAGTTAACATTCTTCTCTACAATTACAACAAACAAAAAGATAAATATCTCACCACCTAGCATTTCTAAAGATCTATGGACAAAATGTTTCTTCAGATTTACATATCATGGGGCATCTGGGTGGCACAGTTGGTTTAGC
Source organism: Canis lupus baileyi (assembly GCF_048164855.1). Lineage (NCBI taxonomy): Eukaryota > Metazoa > Chordata > Mammalia > Carnivora > Canidae > Canis > Canis lupus. Next base: position 18,926,702 of record NC_132839.1, read on the forward strand.
ATCCAACTCCTGGTTTCGGCTCAGGAAGTGATCAGGGTCCTGAGATGGAATCCCACATAGGGCTGTGGGCTCTGCTTGCAACCCTCTCTTCTCCATCTGCCCCTCCACTTGGAGTGTGCTCTCTCTCTCTCAAATAAATATTTTTTAAAAAGATTTACACATCATAAGTAAATGATGTTACTTTAGCAATATCAGCAAATCTCATCCAACCTACAAATTTTTAAAAGATCACTATAGGCACTGTTTCTTGTTAGGAACCCTAGTTATACCTACGTACACCTCTGAAAACCCTTTAACAACCAACCAACCAAGTTTGGTGGTGGAATAAGTATAATATCTGGAGTACTTTTTAAGATTTTGATAACTTAGAAAAGTATGAGGAATTTTTTTTCTTAGGCTATTTTATTTCATGAAGAACAACCCAAAACTTTCAACTGTTCCACAGAGACCTCATTTCCAATTCCTTAAGAATCTCTTCTGTCCTTCTCTGAATCTGTCCAGATTCCCTAGGGGCTATTTTATGGATTATTAGAATAGTCTCCTCAGTGCTGAGATTTTTAAGACCTATTATCTCACATTTACACATTCATTCAAGAACTATATATTATGATCAACACCAGTGATAGATACAAAGCAGTGTCCAGCTCTAGCACAGACTAGATGACTGCTCACCAGGTCATTTGCTGTTCTTCCTAGGAACACAGCTAGACTACTTTTCCCAACCTTTCTAGGTGTGGCCATGTGTTTGAGCCCAATGGCTTATGGACATAAGTCGTGTGTGACAGTAGCAGGCCTAGCCCATAACACTTCCTTCCCCTTTTTCAAAGTAAACATGTATTGAAACCAACTAAGCCACCAGATAGAACTTGAGACCACGTCTCGTGCTCAGGGTAGTCACCAATTAGAAAGGTCTCTTTTGGACTTCTTTGGGGGCCAGAAATAAACCTCTACTGCATTTAGCTACTTAGATGTAGGAGCTTATCTCCTACAATAGCTAGTAGTGCCCTAATTAATAGATTGCAGTAAAAATCAAATAGAAACTATATTTAATATATACAGTACAGTGCTTTGATAATGGTAAAATACGCTATCATCTAAGCTCAGAGGATAGCTCGGAAGTCAAGCATACAGGGGGTGACATCTGAACTGAATTTTGAAGGCTAAGTGTCAGGCAAACTAAACAGGGAAAGAGTATTCAAGGCAGAATTGCATGTATAAAAGCCCTCAAGTAGGAAAGAGTAATTTCAAAGGATTGGAAGATGTTTGGGAAGGGCTCACTTTTTTTTTTTTTTTTAAGATTTTATTTATTTGTTCATAAGAGACACAGGCAGAGGGAGAAGAAGGCTCCCTGTGGGGATCCTGATGAGGATTTATGTTTGTTTGTTTGTTTGTTTATTTATTTATTTATTTATTTCCCAGGACCCCGGGATCATGACCTGAGCCAAAGGCAGATGCTCAACCACTGAGCCACCCAGGCGTCCCAGGGAAGGGCTCACTTTATTTTTTTTTATTTTTTATTTTTTTGGAAGGGCTCACTTTAAAGAGAGTGTTGGAGATACGAGCATAGAAAGGTAGAGAGGAGCAAATTAATGAAGGAGGAATAGACATCTGACAGGCAAAGAACAGGTGGGCAGAAGCCATTCTGGGCAGGAAAGCAGAATGTACGAAGCACAGAATTATTAAAGAGGAGAGTGATCTCTGGAAGTTAAACACAAATTAGCAGAAAAATGTGGGAAGATAAGAAAGGAGTAGAAGGTAAGACCCTTGTTCTCCTTAACCTTGAGTCTGAAGACAATATAACAGTAAGGAGTCTTAAGCAGGGAAGTGATGGAACATATTTTCACTTTACAAATACTCCTCTGCCCATAAGTCATGTGGAAAACAGATTAGGTTTTATGCAGTTTTTTAACCTAACAGTACTGGGGTTTTTTTTTCCCTACCAAAAATGTTATTGCAATGAGTTTTCCCATTGAATTCTACCTTAATATTTGATGAGAGGAAACAGTTTTAATGCTTATGGATTATCATAATCCATGTACTGGATTAGGAAAGACTGGAAGCAAAGGGACACGCCAGGAGGCTCTCAGTTGTCCAGGACACTGATGGTGAAAGTCTGTGCTAGAGTGGAATAAGAGGAGAGAAAGAAGAGGGCAAGAATTTGAGAAACGGATTAAATAACGTAAAGAGTGGAGTTAGGTAGAAGAAACACCAAAAATGACTTGAGTTATGTTGGGTGAATAGGGAAATGGTAATGCTAGTCCCCCAAAAGGGGCAAGATGTAGAAGAAAAATTGGGAGGAAGAAAAAATTTGGTTTTGGGAATGCTGATCCTGAGGTGACCAAGGCACATCCAAGTGGAAACTGTGAGCCTTCGTTTGCAAAGAAATACAGGCTCTGGTTGGCAAAGATTAGAAAAGTGGGTATAGGGACACCTGAGTGGTTCAGCAGTTGAGGTCTGCCTGCAGCTCAGGGCATGATCCTAGGGTCCCGGGATAGAGTCCTGCATCAGGCTCTCTGCAAGGGGCCTGCTTCTCCCTCTGCCTATGTCTCTGCCTCTCTCTGTCTTTCATGAATGGAAAAATCTAAGAGAAAAGTGGGGATAAATTGTGGAGAATCATCAGTGTATCAGGGTCCCAGCAGAAGCATGAAGGAAAGCAACATGATTCCCTGAGCTGGGCTCCATGCTGAGCGCAATCTTCGCTTGAGATTTTCTCTCCCTCTGACCCTCCCCACCATGCCCACTTGCTCTCTCTCTGAAATAAATAACTTTTAAAACAAAAATAAAAATTTTAAAAAGAGACTAAAGCAGAAGGAGGAAAGCACTTTTGAGGAAGGCCCTAAGTCCAGAACGGTACAATCACAGTATGTACTCAAACATATTAAATGCTGCAACAGTAAGGCCCAGATGCTTCCATACTTGCTGATACACAAGTCTTTGGAGAACTCTTGAGGAAAAGTTTAGTGGAATGGGGGCAAGAATGAAAGCCAGAGTATGGTGAAGAAGAGGAAGGCACAGATGTGAAACCATCAAAAGTCTCCTTTTTAGAAATTTTGCAAGATGGCTAGAGACTGAAAGAAATGTAGGATAGAGGAAAGAGTCTCTTAGGACAAAGATTTGAAAATGTCCATAAGGATTGGGGATGGTCGCAAAGAAGGGAAAGGCACTAAAGATGAAAAAGCCTAGAGAGAATAATGACAGTTATGCTGGTGGTGGACATGGCATGGCCCAGAGACTTATCAAATCACAATGTTGTACACCAGAAACTAATGAAACATCGTATGTTAACTACACTTCAAAAAGAAACTCAATCAATCCCAAGGATTGGGAAAGCCCGGGGATAAGGGGCAAACTCTTAAATGAGGGATGAGGTACAAAGGAAGCCTCTTTTTCCCTTGTTCAGAATCACTGTGGCAGGTTCTGGTACTTTGGCTCTGAAATGAAACCATTTCTAACTACGGGTTCCACAAAGAAAGTCCCTTCTGTACTAACTTTGAAACCAACAGGATCACTAGTATAAAAAGAGGGGAAACACCAGAGATGTAAACACGATTTACTGGGTACATCTGATTCATCTGAAAACCGACACAATTTTAGACCATCTGTGGATACATGTTGTTTCCTACTTCTCAACTAGTTCTCTTATGAACTTCATTATAACTCATGATTTAAATAAAATATTTTTTATTTCAAGGCCACCAACTTTGTGTCATTTCAGTCAAGTCAATAAAAAAAAAATTTTTTTTTCTAGTTTGTCTCTACTTGCCTATTTAAAATAGGTTACCTGCTACTTATCCGCGTTGTTCAAGTAGACAGTTAATAGAATGGCATTCTTCTAGTTATAAGTACTTCCTAGAAAGAGAGGTGACAAGGGATGTAGAGTCAGAAAATATAAATTGGAATCCCAGGTTTATCTTACACTAAACGTAAATAGGTTCACTATTTGCATCATAGCAATAATAAATTTCCTTATTGGACTATTGTGATGTATCTGTAGAAAAAGATCTCTATAGGGCCCCTAGGTGGCTCAGTGGTTGAACATCTATCTGCCTTCGGCTCAGGTTATGATCCAAGGTCCTGGGATCAAATCCCGCATCAGGTTTCCCACAGGCAGCCCACTTCTCCCTCTGCCTATGTCTCTGCCTCTCTCATGAATAAATAAATAAAATCTTTTTAAAAATCTCTACAAATGCAGAATTTACAGTTCTAAAGAAAAATGTGTTAATACCCTTAATGAATGAGATAACCTCATTTCTACAGATAATCTATATTTCATTTGGTAAATCACAAAAATCAACCAGCAAAGTTATAAAACAACTTCCTTTGAAGTTCCCCCAAGATATTACTGGATTTTTTTAAGATTATTTATTCATGAGAAACACAGAGAGAAAGGCAGAGACATACACAGAGGGAGAAGCAGGCTCCTCGAGAAGAGCCTGATGTGGGATTCAATACCAGGACTCTGGGATCACGCTCTGAGCCAAAGGCAGCCGCTCAACCACTGAGCCACCCAGGTGTCCTGGTATTAGTGATTTCTGAGAACACAAGGAAAGTAGGATTTGGACAAATAGCCTCTATCCTTCAGAGTAAAATACTGAAGTAAGGATTTAAAGCATAAAAATTAAAAAACAGATATACTTATCCAAAGAAATTAAGCATCTTTGTGGCTTGGCATTTTATATTCTTATTTTTTTTACATAAACAAAAATTTAACTTCCAGATTGCCTTTATTCCTTTTAGTGCCCATATAAACTCAATAATTGACTCTATTGTATCTGCTGTCCTAGAGCTCATTTAAGCTTTGATCTTTAAACAGTGTATATACTTATAATCTTTTATTATCATCTTATTATGTTTCTTCTTTCACTACCTGGAATCTGTTTTTATTTTCTCACACAGCAAGGCAATATCTGTGTCATAAGTAGTTTGATATGTATTATAGACCCTTAATAAACACCTTTTGATCAATTTTATTTGCTGTTAGAAATGTTCATATTTATGACTCAAATATTGATTCTGATTACCATAAAATTAAAACAGTACACAGGGCATGTCTCCAGGTTTCTATGTTAGAGACAATCTTTTCTTAAACTTTAGATAAGCTCATACTGATATACACTCCCAATATTGGGCTTTCCTACCACTTATTCTAGGATGTATTTATTCTTTTTTAACATAGATTTTTACCTATTCTAAGAATTTCCTCAAGTTGCCTAAGAAAATATCTGATTTTTATTAAAGCAATAATTAGTGTCCATCACCTTTTCTAATCCATATTACACATTATAGTCCTATTCATATTCTTGAATTGGCCTGTTAAATCTTTTCCAAAAGAGTTTCTCATATACTGGATTTTTTTTTCCAACCTATTATCAGTATTTTGCTCTTTTTGATTTGCCCTTAATACATGCTGTATGCTGTTTCTATATTATTTTTTTTTGAGAAGCTGTAGCATTAAGGAGTTTTTTTTTTTTTTTTTTTTTAGTAATCTCCACACCCAACGTGGGGCTCAAACTCACAACCCTGAGGTCAAGAGTTGCATACTCTTCCAATTAAGCTAGCCAGACATCCTTAAAGTAAGGATTTTTGGGATCCCTGAGTGGCACAGCGGTTTGGCGCCTGCCTTTGGCCCAGGGCGCGATCCTGGAGACCCGGGATCGAATCCCACGTCGGGCTCCCGGTGCGTGGAGCCTGCTTCTCCCTCTGCCTGTGTCTCTGCCTCTCTCTCTCTCTCTCCCCGTGTGACTATCATGAATAAATAAAAATAAAAAAAAAAAAAGTAAGGATTTTTGATGAGAGGGTAGGCTCTTAATTTTTATAAGAATTAGAATCCATTCTAAGGCCTGAGGATACATGAAGACCATAAGCCCTATGTTCATCAGCTTTGTTTGAAGTGTTAGTACTCTACATGAGCAGATCCCAAGAGAAAACTCTTCTTTAGAATCACTTAACCAGGGCAGCCCGGGTGGCTCAGTGGATTAGCGCCGCCTTCAGCCCAGGGCCATATCCTGGATATTCGGGATTGAGTCCCACGTTGGGCTCCCTGCGTGGAGCCTGCTTCTCCCTCAGCCTGTATCTCTGCCTCTCTCTCTCTCTCCCTGTGTATCTGTCATGAATAAATAAATAAAACCTTAAAAAAAAAAAAAAGAATCACTTAACCATTTACTATTTTTGTTTTCTTTTGTTTTTGTTTGTTTTATTCGGGGCTATGCCTTTGACTACACCTGGAGATTCTTTGGATAAGTCCAAATCACACTAGACTTCCCATATTTTGAATTTCTTTATAAGAACCACTGTTATTTAACCGTTTCATCTATTAACCATTTTTCCCTTGGCTCTCACATAATCCTCTTTGAAATTCACTTACACTTTTTTGGTGTTTCCCACAATTTCCAGCCCACTGCTTTGTATGTATAGTCAATAGCACATAAGGCATTTAACTGCAAGCATTTAACTGAGTTTTCCTACCCATTAGTCCAAGCCTAAGCTTTACTACTACTCGAATGTGGTCAGACTACGACAAGGTACAGTGCCTGAATACCAATTCATGAGGCAGCAGGAAGATGGTCTATAGTAGTCAGGATCATCAGCACTGCTAGGTACAATGCACAGACTCCAAAAATCCCAGTGGCTTAATATAACAAAGATGTATATTTCTCCCTTGCACTCTGGTCTGATACATATCTAGCAGTTTCTACCATCTTGTCATTATACAATTGTACATGCCTCCAACAAGGAAGGTGACAGAGAATCAGATGGGTGGGGCATCCTAAGGAGCCAGGCCTGGAAGTGACCAAGTGCCTCTGCCCTCATCCTATGTCCACAGCTAATTACATGGCCCAGATGTGTCAGGGAGGCTGGGGAATGTGAAAAGTATATAGACATTTGTTAAGCACTATCGTCTCTGGTCATCTAGTCTGTTGGGTTTTTTTTTTTAAGATTTTATTTATTCATTTGAGAGAGAAAGAGAGAGAGAGAGCACACAAGCAGGGGGAGAGGCAGAGGCAGAGGGAGAAACAGACCCCTGGCTGAGCTGGGAGTCCATCATGGGGCTCGATCATCATCTGAGCCACCCAGGCATTGGTCATCTTTCTTTTTAGAATAAAATTGAGAAAAACTTTAGCACCTTTCTCATTGTCATTCCTTTAAGGCTGAGAAGCATTCAGAAAATTCTCTTGCCATCTCAGTGCGTTCCCTGAGCAGCTGTGTGGGAAGTAACAGAGGCACAGTAATGTGGGGATACAATCACAAGTTCATGACAGTGTAGATTCCAACTGAGGCCTTACATTTTAGGGCTCCTTCAGGTTGTGTTGTGATTTCACTAGGATAGCAAAGGCTTGGAATAGAATCCTCTTTTCAGGCTACTTGTCAGCTTCTCACGTATCCCAGATCATAACTGCCAGGTTCAGTTGCCACTGAATGTATGCTGCAGGTTTGATAATCTCTCACTCTAGAGGTCAAAGGAGCTGCTTTGACTCAGCCCTGGGAAAGCAGTAATTAAACACTGGTTGTGATTCACTTAATATGGCAGGGGTAGGGTGCTTTTCTTCAGTGACCCAGGGTGAGAACAAACCAGACAGGTTCAAACATCCAACCAAAAAATCTTTTTTTTTTCCAGGCCTCTGCATTCCTCAGAAGGAAAAACAGACATTGAATGCACTGCTGTGAAACAGGTATCCTAGGAATAGCCTAGAATAGCAATTTATCTATGCCTCACTGCAGCCTATTCCCCAATGTATGTATGGTGAGAAAACTGAACAAGACAAATCAGCCTACCTGCAATTTTGCTTCATGGGGAAATTTAAATAATTTAAAGTTAACTGATTGGATTTTCAGTTTAATTGACACCCACTCTGTTACACAGCCCAGCACAGCTGGCATCTTCCTGTGCACTCTCCCAAAAGTAATCATTGTCATAGTGCTACCTTTCATTCACTGCGGGTATCTCTGAGGAGCTCCAGCACCAGAACTCTGTTTGATGGGTAGAAATACAGCCCTTTAATGTACTCAGTGCAGTGAGAAACAATCTCAACATAACCATGATGATGGGTGACTATTTCAGGACACTGTGCTATGGCTGCAATGGCCTATCATAGGCTACTACTCATCAATAGATTTTTCTGGCTCGGAGTGATCTAATAAATAGTGGTAGATGGAGTTGTGAGTGCCCTTGGAGAACTGTCTAATCCCACAACCTGTGGAAATGCTCTCTGTACATTGATGGCTCGGCCTTTCTCAGAGACAGAAAATGAACATGACAGGGAAACTGACAGAAGGGAAACAAGCTGCAGAATTTAGAAGCTGTCCTCCTGTTCAAGAGCTGAATTATAGTCCAAGCCAGAGTAATTCCTTGCTCTTGCCAGGCAAACTCACTACTTTTGTTCACAGTGGAAATCAGAACCCTGCCCAGATTAGCTAACTCGGTAAGGGACAGGCCGTACCAGCCTCCACAAATCATTTTTTGCTTTCTCACTCTATCAGTCTGCTCAGGTTGCCATAACAAATACCATATAGACCGGTCAGTTTAGAGCATGCATTTATTTTGTCACTAGAATTACCTGTCACATGAATCATTTTGTTCTAGAGGCTGGAGGTCTGAGATCAAGGTGCCGGTACAATCAGGTTTTTGGTGAGGATCCTCTTCCTGGCTTGCAGATGGCTGCCTTCAGGCTGTGTCCTCATATATGAGAGACAACGAGCAAGCTCTCTGGTGTTGATTCTCATAAGGGTATCAAATCTTACCTCATCTAAGTGCCCCACCTCATGATCTCATCTCAGCCTAATTACTCCACAAACTCCCATCTCCAAAGAGCATCACATTGGGAGTTAGGGCTTCAACGGGAATTTTGGTAAGATATAATTTAGCCTATAGCACTAATATATGAATAGGAGGATTCTACTAGTTTCTTGATGGATCTCCCTGTTCCTCACTAGATCCTATGATCTATTCTCAACAGAAGCTTTTGAAAAATAGAAATCGGGGCAGCCCAGGTAGCTCAGCGCTACTTCAACCCAGGGCGTGATCCTGGAGTCCTGGGATAGAGTCCCACGTTGGGCTCCCTGCATGGAGCCTGCTGCCCCCTCTGCCTGTGTCTCTGCCTGTCTCTGCGTCTCTCATGAATAAATGAAATCTTTAAAAAAATGAAAAATAGAAATCATATAATGTCCTTCCCTGTTCAAAATCCTCTAATGACCTCCCGTCACACTGAAACTATTCCATGGACTCTCCATTATGATTCAGACCCCTCTCTTCTAGTTCCTTCTTTGTTGACTTCACTCCTGCCATACCAAGTCTCTCACTTTTCCTCAAGCACATCATGTTCATTTCTCCTTCAGGAACTTTGCAATTGCTGTGTCATTGGTCAGGAGCATGCTGTTTCCAGATCTTTGAATGGCTTGTTCTCAGTCTTCATTTTCACCTCCTCAGATGTCACCTTGAGGCACTCCACTTTCTTTGATTCTCTTGAACTGTATGTATGTTCTGGTTAATTTAAGTACCATATCTTCAAAGGATTTCATTTATGAAAGTTCACCTTGTTTCTCTTTATAGTCTCAGTAATTAGAGCAGTGCCTGGCACATAGTAGGCAGTAAATTAGCACTTATCATAAAAAATAGGGGATCCCTGGGTGGCTCAGTGGTTTAGCTCCTGCCTTTGGCCCAGGGCATGATCCTGGAGTCCCGGGATTGAGTCCCACCTCCAGCTCCCCGCATGGAGCCTGCTTCTCCCTCTGCCTCTCTGTCTCTCATGAAAAAATAAAATCTTTAAAAAATAAAATGACACAGATGCCAACAACTTCCACATATATATTGTCATCCTAATGGTCTCTTTTGATTTCTAGCCCCCTATACCTAACTGCCTCCTTGGTGTCCTACCTTGACAATTTCATAGACATCCTAACTGCCTCCTTGGTGTCCTACCTTGACAATTTCATAGACATCTCAAATTAAGTTTTCAAAATTGATTAATCTACTCCTTGAAACCTAGGTCATCTCCCATGTTCCTCTTCACATAGTGATTCCAGCAAAAACTGGGAGTCATCTTTAGTTTTTCCCTCCTCTCCTCTCTATATCCAGTCAATAACCTGACCATCTCTTTGCTCCATCTCTACCGCTGCCCCTCTTGTTCAAAATGCCACCATTTCTTGCTAGGAGCACAGCAATGGTCTTTCCACTTTCATTCTTGGCACCTCCTCCACTTGTGTATTTTCTAAGCAAAGCCAGAGTGATTTGGGGTATTTTTTTTTAAGATTTTATTTATTTATTCATCAGACACACAGAGAGACAGAGAGGCAGAGACACAGGCAGAGGGAGAAGCAGCCTCCTTGCAGGGAGCCCGATGTGGGACTCGATCCTGGGTCTCCAGGATCATGCCCTGGGCTGAAGGCAGCACTAAACTGCTGAGCCACCCGGGCTGCCCTGGGTATTTATTTTAATGGTAACAGCTAGGGGTGCCTGGGTGGCTCAGTCAGTTGAGCATCCAACTTTTCATTTTGGCTCAGGTCATGATCTCGGGGTTGTGAGATTGAGCTCCACTGGACATAAAGCCTATTTGAGATGTTCCCTCTCCCTCTGCCCCACCCCACTCCCAATCAAGCACATCTTCTCTATCTAAAACAAAACAAAAACCCCAGCAAGTTAATATGCTACCATGTGCTACTCTGTTGGCACTTGAAGACAAAACAAACCTTTTAGTCTTCCTGAAGGTCCAAAATGCGAATCTGTTCACATTACTACTTTCTATAATAAAAAAACCTTAAAAATCTGTTCTCATTAACCTCAGAATAAAAGCCAGTGTCCTAACCTGGCCACAAGGTGTGTGATACGGCCGGGTCTACTTCTTCCTCTCTCAGTTCTGACTGCAATGGCCTCACTTCCCTCTGAAGCGGCCCCCTGCTTCTCCCCTTCAATGTTTACACACCATCTTCCCTGCCTGGAAAGCTGTTTCTTCCACTCTCGTCCCAAGTAATTCCTGCTTCTTCCAGGCCTCAACTGAAATGTGGCCCCTCAGTGATGCCTCCTGTGAAAACCGAATCAAAATGGAGTCCCTCCTGTCAAATTCTCTTCATAGCACCTACATCTGGTTTTAACATAATTGGTAATTAGATTTATCTTTAACAGCCCAATGGCTGCTTCTGCCATTAGACTGGAAACTCTGGGAATTCAAAAGTCATGGTATGTTTTTTGAACTGCCACATCTTCAAAGGCTGAGCTGAGGACCAGGTACATAGTGAGCATTCGGGAAGTATTTATTACTATAACCAAAAGAAGCAGAACACTCTCCCTCACCCCAAAAAGTACCCAAGACCTTTTATCTCTGGCCTCATGAGTGGCCTAAAACAAAATGCATCAACAGGTTACTATACTATATGGCATGCCAAGTGACTGAGAAAAGGAAGTAGTGCCTTAACCATGGCTTTCACTGAAATTGTTTAGTTTTCTGTTCAAGAACAAAAGTTTTCTGTAAATAGTATGAAAGAATTATGTTTTCTGGTAAGCAACTTGCTTACATTTGGTAATTATCTGTCTTCAATTGTTTATTGTTAAGGCATACTTTTAAATCTATTTTTTTATAATCAACTGCCAATTTACTAATCGAAGTGTTGGGATTTCATTATCAAAATGAAATTCTGCTACACAAAAGTGTAAAGACACATATGTTCTATCCAGTGATTCAGTTATTTGCTAAAATTACTTTGTCATATTTAACATAAGACTCGACATCGATATTTTTTTGTTGTAGTTTTATTTAAGTAATCTCTATACCGAACATGAGGTTCTAACCCACGACCCCAAGATCAAGAGTCACATGCTCTTGTGTGTGATCTGGCCAGGGACCTCACTGAACACAGATTTTTAAAGCCCCAAATACTATATTGTTTTCACAATAACAATTATTATTATTATTAACAACCACAAAAGGCTGCACCCCTAAATCCAGGTGTTTTTAATGAAAATACAAAGGATGAAGTAGCCAATCATAATAGGAGACTATTTTGAGAGCAAGCTGAAGTAATTGTTGTAACTGATTAAATCAGGTTGAGGGTCAAAAACAAAGATATCTTGGCTACAGCCTGGGTAGCTCAGCAGTTTAGCGCCGCCGTCAGTCTGGGGTGTGCTCCTGGAGACCCAGCATCAAGTCCCACATCCGGCTCCCTGCATGGAGCCTGCTTCTACCTCTGCCTGTGTCTCTGCCTCTCTCTGTGTGTGTCTCTCATGAATAAATAAATAAAATCTTTTTTTAAAAATAAGAAACAAGATATCTCAAAGTTGGCAATCAAGATGGCCCATGGACTAAGAACGATTTTATGTATTTAAATGGTTGAAAAGTAACCAATAGAAAATATTTCATGATGTCTAAAAACTGAATTAAATACAAAGTTCACACTACCATGCTCACTCGTTGACATAGTGTCTGTCTAGGTTACTTTCACACTGATGGCAGAGTTCGGTAACTCCAAGAGACTTCTCAAAATTTTGACTGTAATATATTTAACGTCGAGATCTGTATATCTACATGGATAGAGCCGAAAAGTGTCACAAAACAATATTCACACTACTAAAAAGTGCTCTACTGTGTTCTGCTCATTTCTATTTCATTTAAACCATATTTATAATGTTATTTCTGATTCTGACCCACCCACTCATGATTACTACTCAGTTTGAAAAAATTAATTTGGATTTGTTTTCTCAATCCTGGTTACATAACAAATCACTTAGGAAACTCTCGAAAAAACACCAGGCTCCACTCCAGACCAGTCAAATCAAAATCTCTGGGCACCTGGGTATTACTCTTCAAAAACAGCAAGCAAACAAACGGCTGCTCCAGTTGATCTTACTGAGCAGCCTGGGCTGAGGACTAATCCCCTTGCTATTTAAAGCAGGGGTCTTCAGAGCAGCAGCAGCGAAGTTTGTTAGAAATGTAGAATCTCCAAAAAAAAAAAAAAAAAAAAGGAAATGTAGAATCTCAGGCCCCAACCCAGACCCACCGAATCAGATTCTATTTAACAAGAGCCCCGGGTAATTTACAAGCCTGTTAAAGTAGGAGAAGCACAGATCTCAACCAAGAAACGGTTTGATTCAGCACCGCAGCATCGGGTTATGCTCTCCTCTTTGGGAAAGGCAAGTTAACATACCTGCCTCCGGTGAGTACTGAATTGGACCTGCGAGGGCAGCATGTGACATGGCAAAAATAAGAGTCATCCAAAGAGAAAAGCTATTTGATGTGCGGGGCATCTGATCTGTAGGAGGCATCCCACTCCACTTCCAGGGAGTGGAGCTGAAATCCAAGACCGTAACAGGAGTGACTTTGATGTACCAAACCCAACTAGACATCTAAGCGGGGTCCAAGCTGATTGCAAGCCTGCCCTCCCCTGCTCCTGCTGCCACAGTCAAACCCATAACACAGCTTTCTCTAATCCAACCTTTGCACCTGGGCCAGAACCAGACTGGCTTCTAGGAATCTGAGTATGGACTCCGCTACTGTCCATTAGATCAGAAACATGCGTGTTTCAGACAACAAAGTTCTCTGGTGCATTTCATCCCAGTGAGATCAAAGGCGGAATTTTGGAGTTTCCTCCAGTCGCTGAACGTGAGGCTTCCCAGGGACACAGTGAGTCACAGAGGAGCCAGGGAGGGGTGAGGTCTCCAGCAACCTACACAAACTCCTTGGCAACTGGAACCTTGGACGGAAAGTTTTCCCTCTGTCATTTCCTCAGGCCTCTTCTACAGTTTAAACTATTTGTGTTCTCACAGCATTTCCAAATGCTGGTTTTACCCTTCACTGACCTGAGCAACTCAGTTTGGCACTGTTAACTTTTTAAGTGCAGGAAAGAGACCACAACATTTAGATTTGGCTTTCTCTTTTTTGGGGGGGCGGGGGTGGGGAGGATGTAAAGCACAGGTACTAGATTTAGAAGAGTGTATCGATAGAAATTTAATCAAATAACATGAGGTTTAGACAGGAATATCAGAAATCATCTCTCTTTCTTCACAGCTCCTTTCCAAAACAAATACAAACAATAAGAAAACAAACCAAAAACAGACTTAATTTAAGTTGACCACATGTTAACCTCTCTGGAGAAGCTTTCACAACTTCTCTTGGATGTTATTGCTCCCATGCCCCCTGGTGAGAGAGAACTCTTCGTAAGGCAGTGGCTCTCCCAGTGTGGTACCAGGAGAATCCACTTCACCTGAGAACTGGATAGAAATGCTTATTCTTGGGCCTCACCCTCAACCAAACATATTAAATCAGAAGCTCTAGGGCTGGAACTCAGCCGTCCAGGTGGCTGAAATTTGACCTGTATTTAAGGGAATAACTAAATTCACACCAGCTATAACTTAAACTGGTCTCAAAGACATGTTGACCAAGTTTTGGAAAACAGAGTTCTAACCCACACTATCTTTAAAAAACAAAAAAAAAAGTTAATTTATGAAATAGGATTCTGAGAATAGACAGATTAGATCGACTTTTTATGGCCACCACAGCACTTTTTCAATAAGTGCTTAAAAATTTATATAAAACATCACCAAGGGATCCCTGGGTGGCGCAGGGGTTTAGCGCCTGCCTTTGGCCCAGGGCACGATCCTGGAGATCCAGGATCGAATCCCACGTTGGGCTCCCGGTGCATGGAGCCTGCTTCTCCCTCTGCCTGTGTCTCTGCCTCTCTCTCTCTCTCACTGTGTGCCTATCATAAGTAAATAAAAATTAAAAATAAAATAAAAATAAAAATAAAACATCACCAAGCCTCGTTAATCTTCAGTTACCTTCCGGGTAGGTCATCGTTTGTTGATGTACTCCAATGGACATGAATCTGTCAAAAGGAAGAGGACACATTGCTCTCCTTTTGCTGTTGAATTATAGCTTCCAGTCAATAAACTAGATTAATTAATATCTACATGGAAAGAATTAAAATGCTTGCAAGCAAGGTGAAGTTGACTTACCATTACCAGCAAGAACAAACCTGTTCCCACAACTAGGTGCTTTAAAAGCTAAAAGACAAGTTAACATGCATACAAACACAAAGACACATGGAGTGTCTAACATGTTTGCCCAATGAACCATCTACCATAGTTGAGCAGGGATTTCTGAACAAAGTGCAGAATGAAAGTGACTACCCAATCCTCTCAGACAGCTGTAGTTCCTAGCCCAAGACCAACATCTATAAAGGCTCGAAGTATAAGTATCTTAAGATCACACTAATGTATATTAAAAATTGCTAAATAACAACAAAGGGATTAGAGGCAAATGACTTTTTTCATTTACAAAAGTTAAAAAGGAAAAAGGGTAAATTTGGGGTAATATTTTAAAACATCCCACATAGTTTATTGGAAAAGCAGAAAAAGAAAATTCCAGGTGGAGAGAATTTCTTTCTTCTTGAAATTTACGTATCATGCATTTATTCATTAGTTAGTCTGTTACTTGTTGTTACTTCTCTCCTCCTCTTCACACTTTGAGCTTTCCTTGCCTAAAGCGATGGAAAGGCATCACTGGTGAGGAGTATTCTGACTTATAATTATCAATCACCAAGGAAACAGAAGTTTTGGTTATTTACAAGCTATGTGATCTTGAACGAATTCTTTAAGCTCTCAAGAGCCTAGTATCATTTCTGCAAAAAAATTATAATACTTCTTATATATGGTTTGTGATAGGAGATATCCTATACATTCTACCAATAGGATTTCCCCTTAATAAGGGGGAACACATGGAGAAACATAGCAAACATTAATTGGGGTATTTTATTTTGCTTTGCAAACTAAGTATCAACATGCCAAATGTCTTTATCTTAGATATCCTTTCACCTCAAAATGTCCAAGGAAAAACTATTCCCCTATCCAACAAAGTCTCTCTCTTTTTTAATCAGTGTTTACCAGCCATGTTATTCCTATTAATCAAGCTAATCACATCTATTATCTTTATAATCTAACAATTTCAAAGAACATCACAGAACTGTCATCTGTCCCTTCATAACATTTCCGTTACCCTTCCTTCCCCTTGTCTCATCCTTTTGTGTCAGGACTACTACAATCGTTTGATACGTCATTTTCTGGCTTTCAGCCGTCTTTCTTTTTTATAAATATTTTATTTTATTCATTCATGAGAGACAGAGAGAGGGAGAGGCAGAGACACAGGCAGACAGAGAAGCAGGCTCCATGCAGGGAGCCCGATGTGGGACTCGATCCCGAGTCTCCAGGATCACGCTGAAGGCAGAAGCTCAACCACTGAGCCACCCAGGCGTCCCTCAGCTGTCTTTTTCTAGTGAGTAAGAGGGTAATGGATTATTAGACAACCTTCTGGACTATACTGCAGGAGTTTGACTTCTAGGCTCTACTCTTTCATAGTTAAAAGAACACAGGCACCTTATTTCAACACAAATAACTCTGATTTTTTTCACCTGAAGAACATATCATAAAATTATCTTTTTTTAAAAATTAAATGATACAACCTGTATTCCAGAGCAAGCACTATATGTTATTCTTTTATTCACTAACCAATTAATCTTACTAAGTCAGCTTTGATCATGTCATTGCCCACTTAGAAAAACCTGAATAGCTTCCCACTGCCAATAAGTTAGATTCTAGGCTCAGTCAGTACAACAGGTTAACTCTTGATCTCAGGGTTATAAATTCAAATCCCACACTGGATGTAGGAACTACCTAAAAATAAAATCTTAAAAAAAAAGTTAGATACTAGAGCAGAATATTCATAAATGGCTGATAATTTTATTGGAACAAGTATTCTAGTATTCCTTAAAGTAATGAATGCCTTTAAGTCAAGGAACCATGTCGACCAACACAGAAAAGAAAGCTTATATTTGGATGCCAATACAGGGGAGAAAAATAGGTAAATCATACCTATTGATTTACCTATTTCATAAGTAGTACCTTATAATCCAACTTGGAGGACCCATTTCTTATAGGTGCTGTGTCAATCTTCTCCTCTAATCCACCATTGCTTCAACTTCTGAATGTCTCAATTCTCAACACCCTAGTTTTTTTTCCTTCATCACAACCTTACAGGTGGTTGGTTGTACTTCACCCAGTTCCAAACAATCTAAGAACACTCACAAAAATGTTGGGGGATCCCTGGGTGGCTCAGCGGCTTAGCACTGCCTTTGGCCCAAGGCCGGATCCTGGAGACCCAGGATCGAGTCCCACATCGGGCTCCTTGCATGGAGCCTGCTTCTCCCTCTGCCTGTGTCTCTGCCTCTCTCTCTCTCTCTCTCTCTCTGTGCCTCTCATGAATGAGTAAATAAAATCTTTAAAAAAAAAAAATGTTTACGGGGGGGGTAGTGTTTATAGTAGGAGAAAACAAATACACAATACCCTGTTAAATAAAATTTAAATTTTAAAATGTAGCCAAATGACCCCTCTTAAGATCTAGAGTATTCAAACCAATTTTCCCCCTAAGTGTTTGAGTTAGGCCCAATAAAATGTATCTATCTATCTACCTAAATATATATATATATACACACACACACACACACACACATATATATTTGTCTCTATATTTCTATAGCTATGTATCTGCAAATTAAGCAAGCAACTGACACATTGGGTGGAGGCTGGAGTTAAGTTAGTTTATGACATCTGATAATGAACAGTAAACTGATAATGTGTTTGGCAACTTGAAATTCTTCTAAAAGGCAAATCCATTACACAACTAAAAATTGGAAAATTGGGGGGAAGAGCTGATACTTTACCTCCAAAATAAACTTTGAAGTTATTCAAAATAAAACTAAATATCTTTGAATAAATGTTGAAATAGTGGGAAGGACTGCAGCGATTTTAAAATAATGTCCTGGAGGGTTCACAGAAATGTAGGTATGCAGAAAACCTACATCTCAGTTTTACAGAAATAAAATACAGGATGAGGCTCAAAACAGATTAGCTGAGACTTAGAACGCTGGATTATTTTCCCAGAAAGTGGAACGAATTTACTTCTTGTAAAAAAGAAAGTGAATAATATCCTTGCCACACTCTGATGAAATAAAAATATTATGAGGAACAGAGAAAAACTGTTTCAAATGTTCACTTACGGGCAGGTTGAACACAGGTCCTGTTTTGCACTAAGCAGTCCAGGCTTATTCGCTGTGCCCCTCTTTAGATCTTAGAAGTGTCTTGGCTTAGGTAAATTTTAGCTTCACCTCATATAAATAAAAGTAGATCAACATTTAACATGTTGGCTGAATAAAAGGCTTATTTGCCTAATTTGCAAAAGTAGAGCTCTAACTACAACTACCTGCTTCAGAAGGAAACTAAGGTAAATTTCTCAACAGGTGTTGCTTCTAGGATGTGAGGGCTCCCAACTTTGCTTTACGTATTATGGCAATAATTCTTGTGTGGATTTGCAAATTCTAGTGTCTGGTAGGAACTACTATTCAGTTCTTTCCATTTGATAAACCACCTGTACAAGGCAGATGAGAAGGGCATGGACTGCTGGGAAGTGAAGCTAGAAAGAAGTCTCCTTGAGGTAGGGATTAAGGAGAGTATATTAATCTCACACAAGTTTCCTTTACAAATTCTGGAAAGATCAATATATTTATAGGTTGCAAGACAAGTGTAAAGATTAATTAAAGCTTTAGGTCAATTTTCCTGATCCAAATCCCCAAATTTCCATACAAATGTCTCAGTCCTTTAACTTTAAGATCTTTCCCATTCACAAACTGTCTAGGAAAGCAGGAGATACTTCTAGGTTACAGGGAGAGGTCTTACAGGGAGCCAGAAGAGTCTAATATTGCATTAAATATTGCCAGCTTGCATATACTGGAGGGACCTATTCAGGGCTCTTTAGACAGATGTCTCTCCCGAGATAGCTCTAGTTTGTGCCAAGTCCTTTCTGTTTCATGAAATAACTTTTAAAAACTATGAAAATGGACAATAAAGATCGGACTTTTTTTTAAACTTTTTTTTTAGTTTTGGTTTCAAGCTAATTTAGGGTAACACCATCCTCACTTTCTCTCAAATTTCACAAACCCTTTAATGAATAATGTACCTGATTACAGGAGATGACATGTGAGAACATTCTCTGTAAAGTTACACAAATGGAAGGTGTTATAATGGTTAAAATTTCACATGTCTGCATCCTCCAGATTCCTTAGGGTAGTTGGCCTCACGACTGTACAATGCTGAGAGCTGAATTGAAACTACATCAGTAGAGGTGCTGTTTACCATCCCGTTCTCCTTGTAAGTGGGTAGGAGGTGTGGCAAATGCTGTCGCAAGGTTAGTGTGTTTACTTCTCCCTCCTCAAACTTGTTTTGGCAGTCGGGTGAGGTAGCCAACTTCTTCTGAAGACAGTACAATGGGGGAAGGGTTTGGTCCAGAGTAAACACTTGTCCTTTTGACCTGGCTTTTCTCCATCTTTGCACAGCATTTTCACATTGACTAGGAGTATACTTGTCTTTTTTTATTTGAGTTCAATATTTATGCTTCAAAGATTCTGAACGTCTGGCTTCTGAAGTCCAGAGAGGCAAATGAAAGGAAAATCAAAAGGAGGATAAAAAAAGGGGGGGAAAGAGAGAGGGAGAGAGAAATGAAGGTGGAACAGAAAGAGAAAAGCAAGAGAATAGAGAGGAAGAGATTGAGGTGGAAGTTTCTAATGGGTCTAAAGAACCTTTTTGTTTTGGGTTTCTGTTTCCTCTTCTGTAACAGGGATAATCAACTAAATACCTTTTAGGTAAGCTGGGAGGAGTCTATAAGATAAAGCATACAAAGGACAGGAGGCAGTGCCTGGCATATTGCTGGCAACCAAAAATTATTGTGTTATTATAGCACAATTGATAGTGGAAGGAATAATTTGTCAAAGTCACCTTTGCATCAATCTATCTTTAGCCAAAGGTAATCCTTTTTTTTTTTTTTTTTTTTTAAGAAACCATAATCCCTACCCTTCCTGAAATGTATGGTACAGGTGACCAGATCCTTGCCTTTGGTCACCATCCTTGGTGCCCATGATCCAAGTCTAAAGTGAGTATGTATAGATCTGCTTCGTATGGACTCTAATTAGGAACCCATGACTCGTGTGTGTGTGTGTGGCCATAGGTCTTTAACACCCTTGGCTTATGTTTCAATAAAAATGACATGATTCATCAAATAACTCAGGGCCTTTTGCAATGGAAATAATTAGAAAGTAGTCATAGATGCCTCATGGGTTGCGCCTGAGCTCACTGAAGAGTCATGCCCTGAGTCCCAAGAGTTATTTGGTGCCAAGCCTGAACAGCTGCCACCTGGGTTCTGGAGTCAGCTGGTTTGACTTTGGATGGTGTAAGAGGCAATAGAAAAAGATAGATCATAAAAGGCCTTCCGAAATCCTTTTCAATTATAGGTGTGGTATTTTCAAAATTACCCTGTTTTCAGTGAGCTCAGCTCCACCCAGAGGAGAGAAGTCTGTCTGTAGCCAGCCAAAGAGAAATGACTTTGTTAAAGCTCTGCATATAAAAATACAGAAGGAAGGTGGGGAAGGAAGCGGAGGCCTCTATCTTTACCTTCCGGTCTAGTGTTTATATGAAGCAGGAAATCATCTAGTTATAAGCTCAGCCAGCAAACTCCAAGAAATGTTTTTAAGGCATATCAGGTCTTGTCTTATGGCGAATCTTGAGACATCCACTGTGGTCTCTTGAATTCCTGCTCCTACCCCAGCAGAGAGAGATTCTATGCTTCATTTAGTTATAATCTTAGTCACAATCTAACAACTGAAACAGATTCAAGTGGTATTCGGGGGCATTCTGTCAGGGAAATGAATCAGCAATTGAGAATATAATTTTCATATAACCAAAAACTTGAAAACACACCATGTGCCAGGAGGTCGAGAAACACCGATTATCTTTTTTTGTACTGTCTTTTGGAAGTCCTTGGGTATTGGATAGATCCATTCTTGCACAGCTCTTGCATGAGGGAACAGCTGTACCGCCACAAGACTATTATAGAAGAGAATAAATCAGAGAAAGCTGGAACTGAAAATGACATCCAAAATTATCTAGTTCAGTGGTTCTTGTTGCTAGCAGTATGTTAGAATCACCTGAGGAATTATACATGCTACCAATGGCAAGCCCTACTCTCCGGAAATTCTAATTACTCTGGGTTGAATTCTAGGCTCAAATAATCTGGTTATCAAAGAAAAGGATACATGTATTAATAAATGCATAATTAAACACTAATTGATGCATTAATAAATAAACACACTTTTCTAGAAAGTTGGAAACAAAAGCAAACATTTAGAGACATGGTCTGGATTTGCTCCTTTTGGTGTTCTGAGCACCCAATTTCCAACGTGTTGGGAGGTGGTCTCCACACCACCAATTATCTGGGGACATCAGCTGGGTGTCTTACAATCTTTTTTTTTTTTTTAAGATCTTATTTATTCATTCATGAGAGACACAGAGAGGCAGAGAGAGAAGCAGGCTCCATGCAGGGAGCCCCAAGTGAGACTCGATCTCAGGACCCCAGGATCACACCCTGAGCCAAAGGCAGTCGCTCAACTACTGAGCCACCCAGGTGTCCTGCTATCTTACAGTTTAGCTCAGTTTTGACACTGTACCAGAAGTACGGTCAGATTCCACAGACCAAGGATTCAGTTCCACAGGCCCATGTCTTTCTCCCACCCCACTTCCGACGCCAGTAGCAAGCCCACATAGTTAACCTGTGCTTCAGACCAACCAGCTGTAAAACAGAGGTTCCCAAAACCCCCTCCTTTCTTGGGTTCAATTAACTGGGTAGAGTGGCTCACAGAACTCAGAGAAACGTTTTACTTACTACAAAAGGAGCCATCTCAGGAATGGCCAGATAGAAGAGACGCAAAGGGCATGGCGGGGGGGGGGGGGGGGGGGGGGGGGGGGGGGGGGGGGTGGAAGAGCGGAGAGCTCCCATGCCCTCTCCGACTCTCCAACTGTTCACCAATCTGAAAGCTCTCTGAACCCCCTCCTTTCAGGATTTCTATAGGGACTTCCCTATGATAGGATTGGACTAAATCACAGGCCTTTGGCCACTCACTCAACCCCCCCCCCAGGCCCTCTCCTCCCCGGAGGCTAAGGGGTGGAACTGAAAAATGCCAACCCTCGCATCACGTGATCCCTTCTCCTAGCAACCGGCCCCCATCTTTAGGTGTGGTCAAAAAGTCACCTCATTAACATAACAGGAGACACCTTTGTGGCTTTTATCACTTAGGAAATTGCGAGCATTTTAGGAGCTCTGTGCCAGAAATGGGAAAACCAAACAGGTATTTCTGATTAAAAATCACAACATCACACTGTTACACCTTACTTTGGTGAATCGTACATGCAACAACAACAAAAAATAGTAAAAATTGAGTACCAGCTGCAAGACAAACTCTGAAAATGCCATTAAAGAAATTAATGGTGATTTTAAACTATATCCCCCCCAGGAGCTGGGCTGGCCCAGTCAGTAGAGCCTGCGACTCTTGATATCAGGGTTGTAAATTCATGGCCCATGTTGCGTGTAGAGATTACTTGAAAATAAAACCTTTAAAATAAATAAATAAGGGTGCCTGGGTGGCTCAGAGGTTTAGGGCCTGCCTTCCACCCAGGGTGTGATCCTGGAATCCTGGGATCAAGGCCCACATCGGGCACCCCTCATGGAGCCTGCTTCTCCCTCTGCCTTGTCTCTGCCTCTCTCTCTGTGTCTCTCATGAAAAAATAAATAAAATCTTTTAAAAAAGTAAATAAGTAAAAAATAAAATATGCTCCCCAATTTTTTTTATATTCTTACCTTCAAGAAGTAGATTTCTGCAGTGGGCAGTGTCGTAGCCAATGAGGTTTATGGAGACACAATTAATGCTAAACGGGGTAGAGCTAATTTCCCTCCTCGTGAGTGTGGGCTGGATTTAGTGACTAGCTTCTAACCAATAAAATGAAGCAGAAGCTGTTGTGTGACTTCAGAGACCAAGTCGTAAAAAGGCACTGTTGCCCTTTCTCTCTCTTCACTTGCTCTAGGGAAAACAGCTGACGTACCATGAGGACTCTCAGCCGCCTGTGAAGCCCACATCGTGATGAACTAAGGCCTTCTGCCACTAGCAATCTCAGTGAGCCATCTAGGAAGTGGATCCTCTAGATCTGGTCAGGCAATCAGATGACTTCTCAGGAGGTGGCAGCCTTGGCTAACGCCTTCGCGGCAACCTGAGATCCCTTCATCTGGAAGCTCCCAGCGAAACCCCTCCTCAATTCCTGATCCTCAGAAATTGTGTGAGGTAATGTGTGTCGTTTTAAGATGGGAAGCTTTTGTACAATACAGCAACAGATAAACTAATACAGTATTACCTGATCCCTGGCTTCCATAAGTGTGCATCCAGCTGAAAAAGGTTACAGCTCTGAAAACATAATGAACTGGGAAAGGCCCTGGATGTTCTAACATATGAAGAGGATTGATGTGTAGTGAACTCCAAAGGATGATACCGCATGTGGGAAACAAAGGCAGAAGAAAAAATTATTTAATTTCCTTACTACTCTACCTACATACAGCCCATTGACAAGTCCTTGAAACAGGCATAGTGATGATATTCCTCTAGGGCCTCCACTGCCTCAGTGTTGATGCTTTGCTAAAGGCAATGTTAGCCCAACCCCCAGGACCCTGTAAGTCTACTATAACATATACAAATTCCCCTTTATCTCGACCCCCAAGATACATGTCAGCAGTCATCCCCCAAGTATATGACTCACCATATACATCTGAAGGGTCTCATGACTGAGTTTTTACTAAACAGTATTGCCTAACAATAGCCAGCCCTTTCAAGGATCCTGGAAACCTTGTTTCCAAAATACCCAGGAGGCTTACACTGGCCCTAAACTCCTAATGGGCCACTCCTCATGACCCCAGGGCAGCTCTTTCTGCCCAGGGCTCCTGTCCCTGTGCTTCAGTAAAATCACCTTTTTGCACCAAAGACCTCTCAAGAATTCTTTCTTGGCCATTGGCTTCAAACGCTAACATCTTTCCTACATCAAAATCCATATCATGACGGGCACTGGGGGTTATTCTGTATGTTAGTAAATTGAACACCAATAAAAAATAAATTTTAAAAAAATCCATATCATGATCTTTGTGCCTGAGTGCGCTGAAGCTAAGCAATTCGGAGCCTGTGTGGCAGTACAGATTACACACATAATATGGAGTCAGGGAGCAAGCCCGACAGACATTGGGTAGAATATGTTTCAAGAATCCTCCTCAAACTTGTGCAATATCTGAGGAAGGCAGTGCTGGAACTAGTACATCAACCTCGATCTTTAAGTAGCTTATCGAGATTGCATGTAACAAGCTACTAAAACAAAGTTAATCAGTCAGATTAATAAAAAAAATGCGGGTAGGGTAGTTGATTAATCACTGTGGAAGCTTACTTTCCCGGGCGTTAATTCTAACTCTGTTCTTGCCATTGTTTATTGCCGTATATCGTGTTTTTCTTAAACTACCAGCATTGTGCCTTTAATCTCCATTTCTATGAAATGACTCCGCTACTGCCAAAGTTGATTGGACTAGAGGTTGACCACCGGATTCAAACTGAAACCTGAGATACATTTGTGGGAATTAAGAATTGAGACTTGGAGGTGCCTGGGTGGTTCAGTCATTTAAGCATCTGCCTTCAGCTCAGGTCATGATCCCAAGGATAGAGCCCCACATCCACATGGCTGTTGCTCAGCGGGGAGCCTGCTTCTCCTTCTCCCTCTGCCTGCAGCTCCCCCTGTTTGTGCGCTTGCTCTCCTGCTTTCTTTTTGTCAAATAAATAAAATAAAAATCTTAAAAAAAAAAAAAAAGAATTGAGACTAGGTTAAGGTACTCTCTTACATGGAGGGTATGTATGTTGGTATATGTTCTCAACCCAGGAAGCACAGAAACCTAGTCTGGAGAAAGAAACAGAAATACAGAAGAGAGTTCTATAGTATAACCTGTAACTTTATAATAAATTGTCAATTTTCCTCTATCACTGAAACTGGTTACAAGTGGATTTTTTTCTGCAACTGAAAGATTCCAGCCATAATACTATTCATATTTTACAGTTTAGACTATAACGTTAAAAATGATTTGAACTTTGTCTATTGCATATGGCAAAAAGGTCCTAATGGCAAAGTGTCTTTTCTTTTGCACTTTAAATGCTTTTCTTTTTTCTAAATTGAAAAATTTCCCAAGGAAATGGTACAAGTAAAAGAATTTATAAACAACATCTGTCGAGCTCATGTTATTGGTTGTGTAAAAATTTGTCTTATTACTCACACAAGGTTTTTTTCTTTTTCCCTCCCCCCTTTGGAAAAGAATAATCTATGGTTTCCTGTAAGTAGAAGAGCCAGGGAATTTTTTTTTAATTCCAATCTAAATTGTTTCTTCACTTGTAATTATAATACCTACTATTGCCCCATTTAGCCAAGAAAAATCTGACCTGGTGTGAAGCTTTAGAATAATTTTGATTTGGGCAGCCCAGGTGGCTCAGTGGTTTAGCGCTGCCTTCAGCCCAGGGCCTGATCCTGGAGACCCAGGATCGAGTCCCACGTCAGGCTCCCTGCATGGAGCCTGCTTCTCCCTCTGCCTGTGTCTCTGCCCCTCTCTCTCTCTGTCTCTCGTGAATAAATAAATAAAATCTATTTTTTTAAAAAAAGAATAATTTTGATTTATTTATTTTTTAATTTTTATTTATTTATGATAGTCACACAGGGAGAGAGAGAGAGAGGCAGAGACATAGGCAGAGGGAGAAGCAGGCTCCATGCACCGGGAGCCTGACGTGGGATTTGATCCTGGGTCTCCAGGATCACGCCCTGGGCCAAAGGCAGGCGCCAAACCACTGCGCCACCCAGGGATCCCTAATTTTGATTTAAAAAAGTGTTTCAATAGCAACAATAGGTCAATTTAAGTCAGAAGGACCATCATACTCCCATAAGTCATTGAAGAGATAAAAAGAGGTTGGTATGATAAACCTCAAAAGGTGTTCGAAAAACCATTAACATGCACTTTAAAAAAAATGTATCATTATCATAATTAAGTCAAATAGGAACATTTTTATTTTACTGTATATAATTAATTGGATGGATACCAACAAAGACTTAAGAAATGCAGTAATACCTCCCTCTATTTCTTTTTTCCAACAGTATTTGGATGATTTTGAATTTCAGAAGAACAGTGAGGTCTTTTCATCATGAGCTTTTTTTTCTTTTGTTTCTGGGGAAGAAAAATATCTGGTTTAGTAGTGACGTCTAGTGTAAGAGATTGTTTTTCAGAATATTTCAACTCATCTTTGGGGCATTGACCTCAGGTCTGAAAATTGCAAGATGTTTCCTCATGCAGCTTGTTCTTTGGAGGACTCTTTCATAACTCTGGTATCTACCCCTAGGCTGTCTGTTCTGGCACAGGGGATTTATCTTTTTATCTCAGGGAATTTTTAAGGATTGTAAACATGTATGAGAGTATCAAAATTACTGTGTTAGTTTTCTGAAAAACTGTAAGTTCTTATTTTAGCTTCTATCTTTTCCAGAATTCTCCTCATAGCCATTTTTACTGGTTCTCACACTTTGTATTTATGGGTCCTTATGGTAGCTGGTGTTGACTCTGTTTACTTATTTCTCCCTCATTTTTTATTCCCTATACATGTTGAAGGGACCAACAAGATCTGAAGCAAGGGTATTAGTTTTGAAAGCATTTGATTCCTACCTGGAACCTGAGGTAGAGTGTGGGAAGAGTTGGCATGAAGAAATGTACTGGGTTTGTGGGAGGAATAGCTGTGGGTGAGTTAAAATGGTAATACCAGAAAGGTAAGACAGAAAGGGCAACTGGGGTGCCCAGGGTGGTTGGAATGGGAAGAGCCATGTGTACATGAAAACATGCCCTAGATGAGGTTTGGTCACCTAAGAGGGTGTGACTGTGGGAGAGGCGGTTGTGTTCTTCTGCATCTGCTCCTTTATGGCGCACAGCTCAACACATTTCTTAGACAGGGCCATCTGACTGAGTTCTGGACAATGAACTTCTAGTTCTGTTCACAACATACTCCACGAAAGCTTCCACTCTCTCTTTCCCAGGCCACCTGCTAAGAATGAAGGATTCTGAGGGTCTAAAAGATGAGGCTACCACAAGACAGAAGGAGCCATAACTCCTGAGTCATTGCTTGGAGGAGAGTTATACTGGACTTTGCATAACAAGAAATACAATTATGTTAAGCCCCTGAAAGTTGGTGTTTATTACAATATTCTCATATGGTATCTCTTTGATTCTGATGTGGGGTTTGATATTGTCAAAGTAAATAAAAAAATAAGTAAGAAGGAAAATATTACCCAGAGAAGGATATTGGGAAGGGGGGTGAAAGGCAGGAGAAAACAGATGGCATGGGGGCACAGAGAGCCTCCTGAGATAGAAAACATTTTAGAACTAGGCAGGACACCTCTAAATGGGCCTCCGTTTCTATAAAAGTAAACTGACATATTTTGACAACTATAATTAAAAGAATATATATATGATGCAACTGTAAATAAATGAAGTGCAATAAATTAAGTTTACTTGAAAATATTAAGAAAAGTCAGAGATCAAATATCAAGTTCTTAAATATATAAAAGATTTTCAGAATGAGGTATGCTACATGTATTTCAAAATACCAGGGGGAGAAATTGAGGTCGAAAGCCCTAAACTTGATGAGTGGAAGGTGCTATGAGGAAGGGCACTGTGTGTGGAGAATGTTTGGACTGTCTGCAATTAAATATGAAGCATGCTGGGCCTGGGAGTCAGAGAAAGTGGCAAGAGAGAATGAGTTTTTCCCTTTGCTCTTTAGGACTTAAATATAGTGACTTAAAAGTCAGTTTCTATGCAACAAAAGAAATATTTAGTGATCAGATCTGGAACAGTTATTTGAAATTTCCAAACAGCTGAAGGGTAAAAATTTAAAGCTGAAATTTCCTTTGAAATATAGCAGAGTTTTTTTTTTTTTTTTCTAAAATGTGGAATAAATCCAAAAGTCTGAAATAATACCCCTAATGTTCATTCTTCAGGGAATAATTCATTTGTGACCATCAAATATATGTTATTATCTTTAAAATATGCTAACATTGTAGCACCCATTGATTGGAATGAAAGCTCTCCTTTGTTCCTTCTATAAACTGCCAGTGACAGACCTTTCCTGCGACTTGGGCTTCCTTTCTTCTGCCTTCTTTTCCAAGCCCAAATTAGAGATTTCCTTTAGCTGGGAGGGAGTTATGAATAGAGAGTCCACAAGTTCTAGTACCCACAGCTCCAGTGGTCCTGAGGCTCATGGTGGCCATGGGAATCAATCATTGTTTTCACCTAATATCATCTGTGAGGCATATTATAAAAGCACATCAAAGAGCATCAGTCATTTCCACCAGAAACAGCACCTGAGGTTCTCACTGAGAATCTGACCAGCCAGTGGTGGGGGATAATAAGCTGGCGGAAACACAGAGGACTTTAGGGCAGTGAAAATACTCCGTATGATTTTATAATGATGAATTATGTCATTTTTTAAAAAGATTTTTATTTTTTTATTCATGAGACACAGAGAGCAAGAGACAGGCAGAGACACAGGCAGAGGGAGAAGCAGGTTCCATGCAGGGAGCCCGATGTGGGACTCGATCCAGGGTCTCCAGGGTCACGCCCTGGGCTGAAGGCAGCACTAAACCACTGAGCCACCCAGGCTGCCCGAATTATGTCATTATAGGTTTGTCCAAACCCACAGAATTTATACCACGAAGAGTAAACCCTAAGGTAACTTTGAATGTTGGCTTATTATGATGCGTCAATGCAGGTTCATCCATTGTAAAAAGTGTATGTACCATTCTGGTGAGTGATGTTGATAATAGTGTATGTTAATAGTAATGTTGATAATAATAAGGCTATGCACGTGTGGAGGCAGAGGGTATGTTGGAAATCTCTACTTTTCTCTGTTTTGTTGTAAACCTGCCCTAAAAAATAAAATCTTGTAAAAAAACAAAAAACAAAAAACCTCACCAGCTAGAATTGTTTCACTAGAAGCTGACTGAGCAAAAAAAAAAAAGTGTCTTAAACACCACCTGTGCTAAATTCAGGGCTTAAATAATTTCCACTAAAGTGTACAATATTTTTCTGATTTCAAAGATAACACGTGTTCTTTGTAGAAAACTTGAAAAATACAGAAAAGCCAAAGAAGAAATTGAGACTCTCTGAACACTATTAAAGACTTATGTACATGTATGTGTTTATGTGTGATGTGTGTTTGTGTGAAGATGAGTGTGTATAAATACATATTTATATAATTATAATGTATATGCTGTATATTTATATGCATATGGTGTACAAATACATGCTTTTTATTTTTAAAAAACATTTTATTTATTTATTTGAGAGAGATAATGAGAGTGCATGAGCAGGAGGGAGGGGCAGAGGGAGGGGGAGAAGCAGACTTCCTGATGAGCAGGGAGCCAGATGTAGGGCTCCATCCCAGGACCCTGGATCATGACCTGAGGTGAAGGCAGATGCTTAACTGACTGAACCCCCCAGGTGCCTACTTTCAAAATTTATATTACATATTTGCATATATAAAATATGTAGAATTTTATTATACATATTTTAGCTATCAAGTGTGGGTTGTATTACCAAAGTTATCTTGGGGCACCTGGGTGGTTCAGCTGGTTAAGCATCTGCCTTCAGTTGAGGTCGTGGTCTCTGGGTCCTGGGATGCACCGCATTGAGCTCCTTGCTTGGAGAGGGGATCTGCCTATCCCTCTCTGTCTGCCCCTCTACTCCTCCCACCTTGCCCCCCCCCCATGCTCTTTCTCTCTCTCTCTCTCTTTCATTTTTTTTTTAATTTAATTTAATTTTATTTTTTTTTGGGTAACCATCCGACTTTTTATTTTTTTATTTTTTTATTTTTTATTGGTGTTCAATTTACTAACATACAGAATAACCCCCAGTGCCCGTCACCCATTCACTTCCACCCCCGCCCTCCTCCCCTTCCAACACCCCTAGTTCGTTTCCCAGAGTTAGCAGTCTTTACGTTCTGTCTCCCTTTCTGATATTTCCCACACATTTCTTCCCCCTTCCCTTATATTCCCTTTCACTGTTATTTATATTCCCCAAATGAATGAGAACATATAATGTTTGTCCTTCTCCGACTGGCTTACTTCACTCAGCATAATACCCTCTCTCTCTCTCTTTCAAATAAATATTTTTAAAAAGTTGTCTGATTTATTCATTAACATTTTTTTTAAGTAGGCTCCACATCCAATGTGGGGCTTGAACTCACCACCCTGAGATCAAGAGTTGCATGTTCTACTGACTGAGCCAGTCAGGTGCCCTTATTCATTAATATTTTTAACATACTCTAGGGATCCCTGGGTGGCGCAGCAGTTTGGCGCCTGCCTTTGGCCCAGGGCGAGATCCTGGAGGTGCGGGATCAAATCCCACATCGGGCTCCCGGTGCATGGAGCCTGCTTCTCCCTCTGCCTATGTCTCTGCCTCTCTCTCTCTCTGACTATCATAAATAAATAAAAATTAAAAAAAAAAAACCATACTCTAAAAATATTCTCTCTCAAATGACTTCACAAGAACTTTCTTTGTACATTCATTTCACTCTCCAAAAAATGTGTACCATAGAAGAGCGTGTATACCATGTAAACTTCTAATCTTACCACTGTTACATTTTTTTAAAAAGTAGGTTCCATGCCCAACATGGGACTTGAACTCATGACCCTAGGATCAAGAGGCATATGCTGTACCGACTGAGCTAGTCAGGCACCTCACATTTTTCTTAAAAACAAATATATTGTCATCTTTGAAATGAAGCATTAGAGTTATAAGGTGGATCTGTGAACTATCACCCATCAACATCATCCAAAGGATGCTTATTAAATCTTTTATCATGTGTATTTTTGTAGGTCATGAGCACACATACTGCCATCGGGGATCATTGTAGAAGCCATGTTTTTAAAAGTCCACCTATTTGGAAATGAATTTAAGAGTTTGGGCCATCCTCTATTACTCCTTTACAGTCAGGAAGGGTCAGTTACTGCCTTAGGGGAATGAGTGGTCTCTCTGTTTTTCTCACAATGAAAATGATAAACCATTTTAATGGTTTCCTATTTCACTGGAAACCTTGGCACTCTCAAAATCTATTTATAAAGAAGGCTCTCATAAGTCACTTGTAAGTATGTGATGACATGCTGAGCTTAATTTTTACTTTGCCTTGAAGCAGGCAGAGTGTGAGCAAGTCCCCTTTCTGCTTTATGTGACACAGTTTAGTCCTAAAACAGAAAGCAACTATTGTTTATTCCAAGAGCCATACAGAGCCTTGAGTTCTACAGATTATTCCACATGACAACCGAAACCAAGTTGATGAAATGCATGAAATTTATTATATTTCCAACTGGTACTTTCTACTCTGAAGGTCTGTCTTCAGCAACCATGCTTAGAAGGTGTAGATGTGAAGAGAAATACAAATCACTGAAATTAAAAGGCTTGTCATTTTTCGGGAGTTTCTAATTTGTGGCCACAGTGTTATTTATTACAATCTAAATCCTGTGAAGAATGGTTGTTCTCCAAGAGGAACAAAACTTTTCAAATAGATTAAATTCTGGAAAGTGAAGGAATTTAATTCCAAATGGACAACTTTGTATTCTAGAGATAGTAGTTGAGCAAAATACAAAATCCACTGAACTTTGCCTATAGATTTCTATGAATTAGATGAGATAGAAGCATATAATCTCAAGTATAGTACCAGTAAACCAAGAAAAGTATGTAATTACATGTGTTTTGTTAATAGAAAATATAAGCTGCTCACCGTGTGGCAACGAAGCAGCATCTGAGTTTACTTATATGGAATCATAGGATGCTAAATCTAATGGGGTTTTAGAAAATGTTGGATTTTTTTGCAAATGAAGTTTTCCAGAGTAATCATTTTCCAATTTTTAGTGAATCTTTGTGTTCCAAATTTTTCAAGTCTTTTAAAGTGCTTGCATCTTTTACTCCTTGATTTCTATATTTGTATGACAAAAGAAATCCAATTCTTTTTTTTTTTTTTTTTTTTTTTTTTTAAGCGGGGAAGGGGCAGAGGGAGAGGAAGAAAGAAAGAGAATCTTAGGTTCCACACCCAGCAGGGAGCCCAAGCTGGGGCTCCTCACACAACCCTAAGATCATGACGCGAGCCAAGATCAAGTCAGATACAACAGACTGAGCCATCCAGGTGCCCCAATTCATCTGTTTTTAAGGCATATTCAATTCCTACTTTATTTCAGAAAACTCCATCTACTTAAATAAGCAGACCCTTCAAAAACTAATGACTTCCCTCCTCCCCTGACTAGAATTCATTCTTTTTTTTTTTTCTTAGAGAGGGAGAGAGAGCAAGCAGAGATTTGGTGGGGGCAGAGGGAGAGGAAGAGAGAATCTTAAGCAGGCCCCTCTGCAGCGCTCAATCTAGCAGCCCAGAGGTCATGACCTGAGCCGAAATCAAGAGTCAGTGGCTTCACTGACTCAGCTACCCAGTGGCCCATAAAACTCATTCATTTTATTTGGTCTTAATATTGTGTATTATGAAAATCTAGCATATGTTCTATACATTTTTTTTTTAGTTGCAGAGTCCGGAACTGGTCATATTTATTTGTGTAAGCTCCTTTGTTTCCAATCCAGGAAAGTAGTTTCCTTTATAGGGTTTCCCAGCTAGCAGCAGGCGGAGCCTACCAGTCTGAATGTCAAAGGGAACTGATTACTGCGCAAATAAAATAAATTATCCTGGAACCTACCAGGGATAATTGTTCGAACTTGTTACGTCGTTAACCACTAACAACTACTTCAGACTTCCTACAGTTTTCAGGTTTTGTGTTTATTACAAAGAGGGAGAGAGGGAGAGGAAGTCCGGGGAGGATGAGGGAGAAAGAACGAAACAAAATCCTCCGGAGTGAGGAGGGGAGGGGAAAAGGTCATGCCATCTTGTTTCTGGCCCCTATCTTTTTTTTTTTTTTTTTTTTAAGATTTTATTTATTTATTCATGAGACACACACAGAGAGAGAGAGAGAGAGAGAGAGAGAGAGGCAGAGTCACAGGCAGAGGGAGAAGCAGGTTCTCCTCAGGGAGCCCGACGTGGGCCTCGACCCCGGGTCTCCAGGATCAGGTCCTGGGCCACCCAGGCTACCCTGGTCCCTATTTTATAGCAAAATAATTCACTCACGTGCAAACTTTTCCATGCTTTCGCCAGAAATGCAAACTGCACTGAGAAACTTGAGTGAAGAGGGGTCTTTCTAGCTCCTCCATGTGGAAAATGTATTTGCTCTGTTGGTAAAAATCCTAGAAGGCAGAAAACAGAACTGCTCTCTACTTCCTCCGAGGGCATGGACAGCGCTGGGATTTATTAAGGGATCTTCTGATAACCAAGGATGGAAGATGTAATAATTCGTATTTCAACACCTGACGGGAGGACGCCGGGGTGGCTCAGTGGTCTGGTGCCTGCCTTCGGCCCGGGGTGTGATCCTGGAGACCCGGGATCCAGTCCCATATGGGGCTCCCTGTGCTTCTCCATGTCTGTGTGTCTCTAGTAAATAAATAAAGTCTTAAGAAAAAAAAATAAACCACACACACACACACACTTGACAGGAAGGGGGGCAGGTAGGAATCGTGTGAAGAAAAAATTATCTAGTCTCTTCACCTACAACGTGGAAAGAATGTGCGTACAAAACACCCCCGTGAGGGGAGGAGAACACACCGAGCGTTTGGGTACCTGACTGACGTCCTGACGGGGCTCAGCCCTCGGAAGCGGCCTGCGCGGTTCTGGAACGTTCCAGGCGCCGTTGGCCAGGTGCAGGCGCCGCCTGGGGGCGGGGCTGCCGCGGGCCCAGGAGAGATTCCCGTTCCTCGCGAGATCTGGAGGCTCAGAGCCGGGAGCTCTAGCTGCGGGAGGGCCTTGGTGTGCCTGCGTCTCTAACCGCGCCCCCAGCGCCTCCGCTCAGGTGGCGGGTCCAGCGGCCGCGGCAACGCCTCTGGGTTAAGGAGCAGCTAAAACATGTTAGAGCTGCTATCGATCTTAAACAAACTCTGGAATAGTATAACAACACAAAAAGAAACACATTTTTCGTCGCTCTCCGTGCTGCGTCCAGCTGCGCATGGCCTCTGCACCATGAGTGCCTTTGCACGACCGGCCTCCAGCAGCTAAGCCATCACCAGGTGCTGACTGAGGCCCTGAGGAGGCCTGATGGGGTGGCCTGATGGAACAGCCATCTTTGGTTTTTCTTTTTCTTTTTCTTTTTTAATTATTTATTCATGACAGAGAGAGAGAGAGGCAGGCTCCGTGTATAGGGAGCCCGACGTGGGACTCGATCCCGAGGCTCTAGGATCACACCCAGGGCCGAAGGCGGTGCTAAGCCACTGAGCCACCGGGGCTGCTCACCATCTTAGTTTTATTTTTTTTTAGATTTTATTTTATTATTCATGAGAGACACATACGGGGGGGGGTGGGGGGGCAGGCTCCATGCAGGGAGCCTGAGGTGGGACTCGATTCCGGGACTCCAGGATCACGCCCCGGGTTGAAGGCAGGCACCACACCGCTAAGCCACCCAGGGACCCCGCATCTTCGTTTTCTTGATGGCGCTTTTTATCTTTTGATGAGCAGACACATGCACTACCTCTTATAAGCTTATCTTTAATAAGCATTCCTTATTTTGTAATCAGATTTTCCCAGAGTAAACAAAAACAAACAACAAAAAAAAGTGAAATGCTGTCTTTAAACGTTTGATTTTAGTGTGAGTTAAAAAAAATTTTTTTTTTTTTAATTATTCATGAGAGGCTGACACATGGGCAGAGGGAGACGCAGGCTCCCCACAGTGAGCCTGATGCAGGGACTCCAGCCCAGCGCTCTGCGATCACCACCTGAGCCAAAGGCAGAAGCTCAAACACTGAGCCACCCAGGGGCCTCTTTAATGTAACTTTTAAAGAAATTCTTTCTTCCGGATCCCTGGGTGGCTCAGTAGGGTAAGCGTCTGCCTTTGGCTCAGGTCATGATCTCAGGGTCCTGGAATTGAGCCCTGCATCGGGCTCCCTGTTCAGTGGGGAGCCTGCTTCTCCCTCTCCCTCTCCCCTCAGTTTGTGCGGTCACTCTCTCGCGCTGGCTCACGCTAACAAATAAATAAAATCTTAAAAAAAAAAAAAATTCTTTCTTGTATTCTTTCCTTGAATGAGGAAAGGGGGAAAGGGTAAAAAAAGATAATTCTTTCTTGTATCTTTCCTTGAATGAGGAAAGGGGGAAAGGGTAAATAAAACAAAAAGGGTAAAGATCCAAAACATTCAGTATGATGTGTAGCAGTCTTACATAGTAAGACAAAGAGATTTTGTAGGATTAAGCAAATGTGTTCTTTCTTTCTTGCAAAATATTCTATACTGTTGTAGTTTATAGCATTTTAAAATACCTGGACTGAAGATAAAGTCAAATAGAATCTGTTCATCTGTTTAGTTATCTTCCATTCTGGCAATTCTGTTGTTTATGCTATAGCATAAACACTGGCAAATTGTGATTTGGAGCAATTTATCAAAATTCTCTTTTTTTTCTGACTTTAAAATGTTTATTCCTTTAAAAATGTTACTTTTTCAGATGTATTTTTTTTGTCCTTTACCAGAAAAATTCTACTCACAGTTCAGTCTTTATCTTGGAAATTGGCAAAAAGTAATGACTTTTGATTCGCAATCATTTGGGCCGTCCTGAGAAATCACATGGTGGCTGGATATGAAGTCTTGACTCTTATCAATAATTAATTCCTGACAGCATGGAATAGAGGCGTTGCTGTGTTATGGAGATGATAGTGTGTTCTTCTGAATCTTGGACACTTACAATTAATCTGGTAGACATTGATTTCTTAGCTTCAGAGAACAATTAGTCTTATTATCTTGGTTCACTAAGATTAGAAATTACATGTTATCTATGTTTGAGTGTTACAATGCAGACTGTTATTTCAAATGTATTTAGTACAGGCATAATGAATCAACCATGAATGACACAGTACACACTTCTTTGACTTCCTACTGTGGAACCAGATAAGTATGAGAGAGATTGCAAATTATAACCCTTTAGTTACAAAATACTCATGCATATGTAATTTTCTACACAAAACCCTTATGACTAATAGGTCATGGATAACAATGAGATATGAAGAGTAAATATTGCCTCTTGTCTGTTTACTCTCAATTTGGCCTCCCTTCTGCCCCTACCAAGGAATCTTAAAAAAATCCTACTTCATAACTTTTTATATAGGCTATTGCCAAATGAAATTAAGTTTTCCAGAGGACCTCAGTGGTTTTCAAGACTCGTTAGATAACTAGGCAGCGGAATGAATTAGTAGTTATGATTCAACAAATTACAGCTTTGAAAATGAAAGCTGCTGTTAACATGAAGATGATATGGCATCTAAGTTGTTCAATAACTGCTATCCATTTGGATTTTTAAAAGCAAAACATCTCTACTTAAATATATAAAAGATCAAGAAAAATCATGCTCTCAGGATAAAAATGATTTTTTTAAACAAATGTATCTATTGGGCATCAATTTTGTTCCAGGCATTGTGTGAGGTGCTTTAGATACCAAAACAAGTAAGATGGATTTCCCACTCTTCATGAGCTTACAATCTACTGTGGGTTTCTCAAATGAGGGTCTGCAGATGGCATTAGGGATTCTGTGAGGGGTTACTAAGATTTCAGAAGAGATTGAAAAACTTTTTAAAAATTGTCTGAACTTCCTTTTCTATCAATGCCAGCAGTTGCAGTGAATTACAGTGATTAAGAAGCCCTGCTGGCAAGTTTTTAAAAATAAAATAATAAAAGTTTTATTTTATTGGGTAACAACACTTAACAGATTTACCCTTTTAACAAAATTTTAAGTGTACAGGGCAGCTAAACCTGGCTCAGCAGTTTAGCGCTGTCTTCAGCCCAGGGTGTGATCCTGAAGACCCGGAATCGAGTCCCATTTCGGGCTCCCTGCATGGAGCCTGCTTCTCCCTCTGCCTGTGTCTCTGCCTCTCTCTCTCTCTCTCTCTCTCTCTTTCATGAATAAATAAATAAAATCTTTAAAAACATTTTTAAGTGTACAGTATTTTTTACTATAGGTATAATATTGTACAGCAGATCTCTAGAGCTTATTCATCTTGCTTAATTAAACTTTATGACTATTGGTTAGTAACTCTCAATTTCATCCTTCCCTTAGCCCTAGAAAACCACCATTCTATTCTTTGATTCTATGATTTTGACTGTTTTAGATGGCTTCTATAAGTTGAATCATGCACTATTTGTCTTTCTGTCACTACGTTATTTCACTTATCAAAAGAGTGAAAAGGCAACCTACAGAATGGGAGAAAATATTTACAATCCATATATTTGAGAAGAGGTTAATCTCCAAAATATAAGGAACTCCTACAACTCAATAGCAAAAAAACCAATGATGAAATTATGAAAAGGACAGAGGATTTGAATAGGAGTCATTTCCTGAATGGAGGCATTTCTCCAAAGAAGACATACAAATAGTCAATAGACATATGTAAAAATGATCAAATCACTAATCACAAGAAAATATGCAAATCAAAATCACAAGATATCATCTCACCTGTCAAGATTGCCATGATAAAACAACAACAACAACAGAAGACCAGTGTTGGTGAGGATGTGAAGAAATTAGAAACTTTACACACCGTTGGTGGGAATACAAAACAGCACTGCCACAATGGCAAACAGTATGGAGGTTCCTCAAGAAAAAAAATAAATAAATAAAAATAGAACTCTCATATGATCCTGCAATCTCACTTCTTGGTATTTATCCAAAAGAACTGTAGTCAGTATCTTGAAGTTATTCCATGTTTGTTGCAGTATATTCATAATAGCCGAGATATGGAAACAACCCAAAGGTCCATCTTTGGATGAACAGCTAAGGAACATGTGGTATATACATACAATGGAATACTATTCAGCCTTTTAAAAAAGAAGGAAGTTTTGCAATATGTGACCAAATGGATGAAACTGGAAGGTAAAGATCACCTTTTAAAATAAGGAACAGGGGATCCCTGGGTGGCTTGGCGGTTTGGCGCCTGCCTTTGGCCGGGGGCACGATCCTGGGGTCCTGGGATTGAGTCCCACATTGGGCTCCCGGCATGGAGCCTGCTTCTCCCTCCTCCTGTGTCTCTGCCTTTCTCTCTCTCTGTGTCTATCATAAATAAATAAATAAATAAATAAATAAATAAATAAATAAATAAATAAATAATTTTAAAAAATAAAAAAAAAAAATAAAATAAGGAACAAACCACTTACTACATGATACCTGTGCATTATTTGATGGAATAATCCAGAAAGGAACTATAATGCCCCTGACAGCTCTTGAGCACCTTTCTAATCTGTTTTACTGTTCTCATCTACTCTTTCTAGTATTTTATTAAACGATTACTACTTCTGGGGCACCTGGGTTGCTCAGCCAGTTAAGTGTCTGACTCTTGATTTTGGCTCAGGTCATGATCTCAGGGTCATGAAATTAAATCCTGCATTGGGCTCCATGCTGAATGTGGAGTCTATTTAAGATTCTCTCTCTCCCTCCCTCCCTCTCTCTCTCACGCACACTCTCCCTCTCGCTCTCCCTCTCACTCTCATTCTCCCTCTACCCCTCCCCCACCCCATCCCCTCTCACATACTTTCTCTAAAATAAATAAATAAATACTACTTCTCCCCTGTAATGTGGCAAGTCTTAAAAAAATGATTTTGATGGATATAGAGTAAGGATATATATTATGGGGCAGGATGATGGACAGTTACATATACTTCATTAATCAGCTTTTCAAAATCTTTTGAAATCATGCCTTGTAAACTGTAATGGAAATTGTTATTATCAATATTTCCTTGCTTTTCTTGCTCTGACTTCCCAGAATTGTTTCTTTCAATCTCTCTCTCAGACATATACATATATATACCTTTATTTTTAAAATAACTATAATCATAGTCATAATCAAACCCAAAATAAGTGACATTGAAATGATTTGCATTGTCTCTTCCCTTCATTAATGTTATGAAAAAAATAGCTCATCCTTATATATTTTAAAAGGTCAAAATCGTGATCTTGCTTATAAACTCCTAAAGACAAAAAGTATGATTTATGCTGCTTAATTTAAAATCTTTTCATTTTATTTTTATTTATTTATTTGAGAGAGAGAAAGAGAGAAAATAGAGAGAAAGCACAAGCAGGTAGAAAGAGAAGTCCCATTGAGTGGGGAGTGCAGTGTGGGGCTCAATCCCAGGACCCTGGGATCATGAACTGAATTGAGACCAGACACTTAATTGACTGAGCCACCCAGGTGCCCCTGAAATCTTCTATCTATTAGAAAGCAGTGTTTATCTGTTTTCTCACAGGACTAAAATACTATTTCAGTTCTGTGAGTGCTAACAATTTCCTCGAGCTGAGTCATTTTTAGGGACAGCTCTAACACTGGTGCTCATGGGATAGTCAAAGCTGCTAGACTCAGCTGTTAAGTCCCCAGCAGGGGCCAGACTGGGAATTAAATTGGAAGCATCCTATAGTACTCCCAAGAACCATGGTAATAGTACTTGATAACTGCATCCCATTGTCATAGATGATGGGAAACAGGGCTATTCTCCATTTGCTTCTTATCCTGCAACTATGTAATCTTCTTAAGTAAAAGATGTTTATTGGCCCTAAATCAATGATACTGAAGCATTAGTGAACATCATGATTGCTTTAAATATATTCCTTGTTAGACTCTTTTATCTCCAGTGTAGTAAATTCCCAATTAAGGGGGTTGCCAAACTTGTCAAAGTGATTTGAACAGTTACAGACAGCAGTAAAAAGGAATGTTT
Source organism: Canis lupus baileyi (assembly GCF_048164855.1). Taxonomy (NCBI): domain Eukaryota; kingdom Metazoa; phylum Chordata; class Mammalia; order Carnivora; family Canidae; genus Canis; species Canis lupus. The sequence goes on from NC_132839.1 coordinate 18,966,475, forward strand.
GCTTTTTCCCCCCCTCAGGAATATTGTGCATCTATTCACAAGTATGTGCCAGCTAGCATGTGTTATAATTATAATAAAGCATCTGGAGTTTCCTAGATTTTTGTAAAGTTGAGTTTAGTTTTCTACTATAGTATTGAAATTATTTTTATGAGATTAAAAATTTGGGTAGGTGAGGAACACCTGGCTGGCTCGTTTGGAAGACCATGCAATCCTTGATCTCAAGGTCATGAGTTCAAGCCTCACGTTGGGTATATAGATAGATAGATGATAGATAGATAGATACCCTAAAAACAATTTTGGTAGATGAGATATATTAGATAAAAATAACATTAGTGTACCAACTACATTTTATCAGTAAGAATATCACTCATCTGTCTCACTTATTCTATTAGTCAAAAAGACTAGGAGAGATTCAAGATAATAGAAGAGTTCCTAGATTTAGTAACTTGGTTCATTCTTTAAATACCACTTATAGACAATGTGGTTCTTTTACTTACATCCTACCAGAGAAGCACTGAGGAGACTAGGCCCATGCCATCAGCAATTAAAAGGCCATAGAAACATAGGGATGCCCTGTTGTTTTCTCTGTTCCTACCAAGATCAGGCTGTCTAGAGGAAATCTACTCTGGCATTCAGCTGCTATGAGAAGGTTAACATCACTTAACTTATCTGATTGAGACCTACCCTCAAACAGATCTATCCAGAGGCCTTAAGGCTAAACTCAAGGAGCATCTTAAGTGTTGGTAAACATAAGGTGAAATTGCTTGGGAACTATGTTCCTGAAGAGCATTTTCTTTTTCCAGTCATACCCCAATTATGTGTTTCAACTTCTCTGATCAGATTTGGGAGACATGGAAATATTGATTAAACCCTAAGACACCACAGGGGCACCTGGCTGGCTGAGGTTGATGAAGCATGAGGCTCTTGATCTTGGAATTGTGAGTCTGAGCCCGACATTGGGTCTAGAGATTACTTAAAAAAAATAATGTCGGGATCCCTGGGTGGCGCAGCGGTTTGGCGCCCGCCTTTGGCCCAGGGCGCGATCCTGGAGACCCGGGATCGAATCCCACGTCGGGCTCCCGGTGCATGGAGCCTGCTTCTCCCTCTGCCTGTGTCTCTGCCTCTCTCTCTCTCTCTGTGACTATCATGAATAAAAAAAAAAAATAAATAATAATAATAATGTCTTAAAACAAAACAAAACCCAAGATACTTCAATAAATTGAACATGGACTCAAAGTACCAGAGTGAAATTCTTTCTGTGTTTTGCACACTAAGATTTTCACTTATTTGTTCTCCTGTCTTGGTAGGAATTTTAGTAGCATCACCACCACTCCATACTCAATTGCATGCCTGTCAGCACTTGTGTCTAGATTAGGAAAATCTCTAACTTTCTAAAAAATAAAAATTGAAAAAAAAAAAAACTAAAAAAGGAAATTTTAAAATCACAAAAACATGGAAGTAGAGCCATCACCCAAGGAAATGTTAGCCACCTACCGAGAGAATACAGAAAATATGGAGATAAGAAATATAGGGTTTCTGTTTGGGGTGGTGAAAAAAGTTTTGAAAATAGAGGGGATAGCTGCCGGGCATTATAAATTTAATTAAGGTGATTGAATTTAAAAATCACATTTAAAAATAGTTAAAATGGAAATTTTGTGTTAACATATATTTTACAATTAAAAAACCCCAGTAGGGGCAGCCCCGGTGGTTCAGCAGTTTAGTGCTGCCTTCAGCCCGGGGTGCAATCCTGGAGACCCGGGATTGAGTCCCATGTCAGGCTCCCTGCATAGAGACTGCTTCTCCCTCTGCCTGTGTCTCTGCCTCTCTCTCTCTCTCTCTCTCTCTGTGTCTCTCATGAATAAATAGATAAAATCTTAAAAAACAAAAACAAAAACAAAACAATAGGGATGCCTGGGTGGCTCAGCGGTTGAGAGTCTGCCTTCAGCTCAGGGCACGGTCCCAGACTCCTGGGATGGAGTCCCACATCAGGCTCCCTGCATGGAGCCTGCTTCTCCCTCGGCCTATGTCTCTGCCTCTCTCTCTGTGTGTGTCTCTCATGAATAAATAAATAAAATATTTTTTAAAAATGTAAAAAAAAAAAAACCAATAATCTAATACGCCAAATACTATTGAATTGCACACTTTAAGTGGGTGAGTTGTATGGAATGTGAATCATATCAAATAAAGTTCCTTTAAAAATATCATGAAGAAAAAGAGGTCCAAACCCCCTGAAAGATAAAGACCACAATGTTTTATAGTCCCAGCCTTTTAGTTTTCACTTTGAGGAATTTGACTTGATTTGCCTCTTTCTACATAGTACTATACTACTTTGGCAAGTGTCCCATTTTACTCTACATTGGGAGGAAACAGGATGGCAAAATATTGCTGCTGTTGGAATAGGAAGCTTATTTATTTTAGCACTGTGGCTTCTAGAAATCTTGTTTTTTTTCCTTCCAATATTTAAAAGAATCATGCTGAACACTAGCAGGTGGTCCTTTTGATTCCTTATCAAGATGGCATTTTGGACAGCACTAGAAATCCAGTCACCCGAAGGAGAAAACGTATCCCCGATTTGTCGTGTGTTGGGCCAGATTTTCCCCAAATTCTGACAACATGTAGAAATGAAAGTAGCTATTGGCAATTGCCTTTGTTAGAGAATCCCTCATTGGTGAGGTTATAGTCCTTTTAGGAACTTTGAAAATAGTGGTCACAATACTGAATTTATCTTAAGTGACAAATAAGAATCTAGTTATCTGGGGAAAATATTTACAGTGATAGGACTCCTGGATTCCATACAAGGACAGCTCACATTTCAATAATCATGACCTAAGCCCCCAATTCATTAAAATCTATGAACAATTTTAATATGTTTACCAATTTTACATTTTTCTCTTATATTTTACATATTGTAACCAATTTCATCCATTGCTTCTACCCTATAATGAAACAGACTATGTATGTTTGTATGAGCAATGTATGTAGAATCGGTGAGACAATTAACTTATTTGTCACTTAAGATAAATGCAATCTTGTTACCACTATTTCTAAAGTTCCTAAAAAGGATTAAAACTTCACCAAGGATGGAGCCTTGTTATGCTATTGGATTCTGCAGTGCAGCTTTTGTTTTCTACCTACAATGACAATATACCCATGAACACTCAATATAAGAGGGAGGAGATAGGAGGGGGGAAGACTAATAGAAGAGTCATTTAATAATTTATCAAGATAAATAATGCCACTCAGGCTTTATAAAGAATAAAGCCATCCTTAACAGTGACTATAGGGCACTGTGATGTTTTATGGCTTTATAGGAAATTATTAACAAAATTTTCTTTTAGATAATTATTTCTTAATTTTTTTCTTGAGAAATCATTGATTTTCTCAGAAATACTGAAGAATTCAAAAACAGAAGGTCATAAAGGCTTCCTTAGGACAAATGTGTTCTGTTCCTAATGATTTTTCTGGAACCATAGTAAATGAAATCATCATGAACACAACAGTGTTTGTTCTGAGATAGACTTTCTGATTTTTCATTCTGAGACAAAGACTGAAAAATGGAAACCAAGAAATATTTCTCCTAAACAAACTACACTGTTTGAATGCTTCTTGTCTTAGCTGTGCTTGAAGTGCTTGATGTAGTGGTTATTTTTAACTGGGAACAGAACATTTATTTTGGAAAATGTTCAGATCCCTAATTTCATAATGAGCAGAAATACATACTTTCTATGAAAGACTATGCAGACTGCAGTATCCCCATCAATACGTAGGTGAAGAATCTTCAACAGACAATGAATTTTATGTTTTTTAGGAATGAAAATCCTCTAGAAGCTGTGAAGTCTTAAATCTGGATGACCTGTATCAATACCGGAAGAAATAGAGGGCTTGACCTCATCTAGATATAGTGCATTTCTTTGCTCATACACATTTCCACGTAAATAATGAGCTTGGGTGATGTCAAATGGATTCTATTGTTTTTATTGATTTTTATTACTTTTATTAAACAATGTTAGCCAGGTCAGATGATTAAAAAACAATGAATATTCTTGGAATATGTGTGAACTATTAATTGATATAAACTGATTCCATCTTTCATCATAGTAGTGAATTTTCAGGTTGCACACAGGTAAGTAGTTCATATTCCAAAAAAAAACAATCACCTTGGGGTTAATCGTCCAGTACAATTCACAGGTTCCTATTATATAGCTGTGTGTATAAAAGTTACAGAGTTTAAAAAAAAAAGTTACAGAGTTTAGCACAAAGCCATTACAAACAGGAAAGCATCATTCTAATTGTTACTGAAGCACTAGAGGTGGGTGTCAGCAATGGGTATCCTCCTGAGTTCTACAATCTGAGAGTCAGTCAAGGTGCCTCCCTCCTGGCTGCCTTGACCAGATTCATTGTCACTCACACTGAGACCAGCACCTGTAAGAGAAGAAGAATATATATACAATTTTAAGGATTTTATTTATTTATTCATGAGAGACACAGAGAGAGAGGCAGAGACACAGGCAGAGGGAGAGAGGAAAAAGAATCAACACAAAATTCCCAATCATTAGTGCAGTGAATTAAGAATCAAGTTACATCAAGTTGACACACGGTTATTTCTATTATATTGGTATATAGTGAGCTATACGTTTCGAATACATATCATCATTATCATTTTTTTAAAGTAGGCTCCACACCCAAAGTGGATCAAGAGTTGCATGCTCTACCGACCGAGTCTGCCAGGTGCAGCTTGACTAAATATTATTAAACCTAACAATTATAAGCCTGTATTAAAATTCCTTTTGGTAGTTTTTTAAGTAAAAAGTGATTTCTAAAGACACAAGTCTAGGTTCTCAACCTTTTCTGTTTCCACATGGTTGACATGTGTAACTTACTCCCAAGAACTGCATTTCTCCACTGGGAACTTATTAAAAAAAAAAACAAAAACACAACAAGTAGTTTTTAGCAGGAGGGTAGGGTTTATAGTTAGAAAACCAAACCTCTAACCCCACGTGTACTGAACCTAATGGGTCCTTCCGCTGAGACCCAGTGTGGGCAGTGATCTGAGAAGAAAGACATGTATTGACAACACATGCTGTCATATCAGCGCTCAGAAGACACGGCTCTGAATGACTGAGATCTGATCCCAAGATAAAAATAATTGTGTAACACGGTACCAAAACAGATCCATACACAAATCCCACAAGGCTAGCTGTTAATTACAGATAGCGCCCAGAATCTCTGTTTTGAGGAACTTCCACTATTCACCACTCTTTTTAGAACTCAGAATAATTCAGAGAATTTAACACTGTGCCAGAGTAATGCCTCGTTCTTTTCTTCTCTAATGTGCAGAGGACCACGAATTCATGTTCTCTTTCTCTTTCTCACGCTTGTGCGCGCGCACACACACAAACACACACACACACATACACAGAATGGGGATGTGGTCACGGGGTGTGCTGCTGGGTTGAATCACAAGAGATTACGGCTCCCACTCCTCCCCCTCCGCTGGGCACTAGACTCTACAAACAAGAAGGAGAGTGAAAACCCAGTTGCTGGGTAGCTGTGACTTCCCTTTCTGTTTGAGATACAGGAAAGACAGTTCTGGAGATTCGGTAGGTGTGGGAAGATGGTGGATTAGGTTCTTAACTTATTTGGGGATGGAAGCAGGAAGCATCCCCCCCCCCCCCATACACACACACTGCCTTTTTGCAGCTGAGCCCTCCCTCTTCTGGGTTTGTCTTTTCCAATGTCTCAGCAAAAGGCTGCTGTTGGAACCCCACATCCACTCTTTGCTTCTGGGACACTGCAGTTGCCCATCTCATCCTCCGATTTGCTGGCTCCTTCCAGAGAGCTCTTGTGCTTCCTCCTGAATCTTTTCCTTCCGGTCACCACTGGAGACCTTGTCTTCAGCCCTGCTTCAAGGCCCACACCATCTGCTTGACCCCTGCTTGCTCACTAGCTTGACATCTCACTACTATTTCCACCTCTGTCCAACATGCTCTTACCCCCCACCTCCTTAATTTGGCTGCCTCCATTCTTTCTGTCAATATCAATTCAGCTGTCACCACTGCCATCCACAGAAACATGATGATTCTCTTTCATCATGTCTGACTCCCTCATTGCATCATGTCCCTCATATCTTTCTATCTTCTAGTTCATAGGACCGTGCTCTGCACACTGTGGGTGTTCAATAAATGTTTGCTGAATGTATTAATTAACCATGCTCTGCATTCTAGTTCTTACCAATGTCTCTTTCAGTCTTTTTGCCCGTTCTGTTCCTCTGATCCATTCCGCATTCCACTGCCCTCTCCTTCCCAGGAACAATCAGTTCCTATCCCCAACTGCATCAAGTCTGGCGTTGGCTTTCAGGATACTTCCTAATCTGGCTCTACCCTATTAAATAGATTTCAGCCTGTACCTGTTGGAAAGCTTTCTCAAAGTGATCAGATCTCCTGTCTGGTCCTGCACATGCCACATTAATTCCAGCCTGAGGGTCTTTTCCTCCTGCCCATTCACCAAAGCCCATTTTCACACCCTCCTGCAGATAGTTCTTTCACCTTCTTTCAAAACAAGGAGGTGAGGGATACAGTATTTGAAAAGAAAAATCCTAGTTTATACCAGAATCACATCCCCTTTATTCTCTTAAACTTTCCTGGTTTGGATAATAAATTATATGGTATCCCCCAGATAATGTATGTAAGTCACAGAACAAAATGTGTGACAAACACCCATGAACTCTTTCCTCTGGTTAAGAACTAGAATGTTCCCAATGACAATATTTTGACAAAAACACAGATCTGGAGCTACCCTCTGTTTGCCCCTGTTTTTACCTAGCCCTCTTGAATCATTTATGATTTTTGGTTGATAACATTTGAGTCTGCTGCTATGCTTTAAAAGGGCCAAAGGCCCATGCTTCTTCTCTGCCCAGGGAACAGGGGAGCTGTCCCTCTTGGAAGAAACTCAGTAGCTTAGGAAGACACTGGCCACTGTATAAGGAGAAGGTAACTGGGACCCCGAGGCCCATAGCAGCTTAATCCAGGTGAGGAGGAACAAAAGGGCTACACAACAAAGTTGCCCAATATGGGATCAACTACAGAGAAGCAGAGAGGGCACCACAATTACCATCAGGGCAGAGTGGGGCTTAATGAATGAACTAGTATCAGCTCCCAATGACTCTGCCTGCCTGCTCCAAATCTCATTAGGAATATGGAAGTGTTTGCCCACCATCTTGACAAAACACACTAGAGTGTTCTGTAGTGGAAGCCTACTGAGCAGACAGTGAGGAACACAGGAACTAGAAGTAATATTTTATATTCATCTAGTACCTCTCCTTTGTTCGATATTTCAACACGCTTTAGTTAGGAAAGGGATGATTATTAGTCTTGTTTAATAGATGCAGGGATCGCCTGGGGATCAAAGGTGTTCAGTGAGTTTCTAGGTCACACAGCAGGGAAGTCACAGAATGCAGATATCCAATGGTCTTTCAACCCCAAATGTAAGGTGTTTTCTTCTATACCACACTGCCTCTTGTGGTGGCAGTTCTTACTGTGTTGCTTCCTTGTCCTCTAGGCTTTGAGTATGCAACCTCAGCTATAGAATACATTGCTTACCTTCTTGGCTCACCCCCAATGCCATTCCTACCTCACTTATAGCCATGGTGCAACGAACACCCAGGTGTTCTGGAATACATGATGAACATTTCAAATAGTTTTTAAGCATAATAAGCTGAGCCCAACAAATAATATATACAATGTGCTACTGAACTTCAAATCTGTCAGATAGTGATAGATTCTTCACATTAACAATCTCTAACCTTCATGAAAATTTATAAGCTAATTATAATAACTCTTATTTGCTAAATGAGGAAACTGAAACCTTGAGTCCCTTGCTGAAAATCACACAGATAGTACATTACAGAACTAGGATGCCAAGTCAGGGCTCTCTGATCCCACGGCCCATTCCTATTTTCTACAGATTTTTCAAATGTGACAGTGATACAAAGGTCATTCTCCTTCAACCTTTTTCTGAAGGAAAAAAAAAATCTTTCCAAATTTTGCTCCTCCGCTTTGATGCCCATTTAACTTTATTTAGCACACTGGTCTCTAGAAGTTTTTGAAGTTAAATAAGTCATTGTGGTTTTATGTGATCTATCTGAAAGAGAAATTTATTAATGAGTTCTTAGAGGAATTTGAGTATTTAGGCCTTGATTCTGAATGTTTTCATTTCTATTCAAGGACTTGTCATTTATTTTCTTCTGACTGAAAAAGAAATCATTTGAGGTTTCCAATAAAGAAATGTTTACCATGACATTTATGTCCTTGGCCTGAGGTAAAACCAGGAAGGAAGCTAAGGGATGAAGGCTGATAGGGAATCAGATTAGTCTTTCTGGAAGAGGCCTTCTGTGAAGGAAATCTTGTTTCTAAGCTCAATACGCTCCAAGCTTGACATATTCTAGAATCTTGTCAGCTTTGGATCAACATAAAAATCTGGCCACTGAGCTGGCTGTCCCACCTCAAAATCTAATACTATACAATGCTTCTGGTCAGTGCCTCTGAATTCCTTTATAAAGTGTCTGAAGCAATGGGATTCCTTTAACTTGTGGTACATGAAGGTTTTTCAAAGGGTCCAGGGTGGCGTGAGAAGGACAGCTTAAAGAAAATGTACTCCTAGATCTTTAGCTTCTATGTGCACTTAAATAAATAAATAAACTTTTTTTTTTTTTTTTTAAGTAATCTCTATATCCAATGTGGGGGTTGAACTCATGAGCTTGAGATCAAGAGCTGCATGTTCCTCCAGTTGAGCCAGCTAAGCACTCCCATGTGCACTCTTCTGAAGAGTTTTTGATAATTATTTGTAAGAACACTTAATATTTTATTTTATTATTATTTTTAAAGATTCTATGTATGTATATATTTATTTATTTTTAAAAGATTGCATTTATTTATTCATGAGAGACACAGAAAGAGAGTTAGAGACATAGGCAGAGAGAGAAGCAGGCTCCATGCAGGGAGCCCAATGCGGGACTCAACCCCAGGACCCTGGATCACGTCCTGAGCTGAAGGCAAAAAAGCCCATAAGCTTGTAAGAGAAAAGCCTGCTCCTATAATTTAAAAATGAAATGAATATGTGGTGTGTGGGTCAGTTAGGTGTCTGACTCTCAATGTCAGCTCCGGTCATGATCTCAAGATTTTGGAATCAAGCCCTGAGTCAGGCTCTATGCTGAGCTCAGTGTCTGCTTTAGATTATTTTTCTTCCTCTCCCTCTGACCCTTCCCCTGCACTCTCTCTCTCTCTCAAATAAATAAATAAATATCTAAAAGAAAAAAAGGAATAACAGTGTGTATCAAATTGCTATGGTACTTAGATTGCTCTGAATTAGTTTAAAACAATAATGTGAAATTTTCATTTTTAAACACTAAAATCTATAGTACAATGGAAATCACATTATTTGAAACTATTTAAACTTATGATGAAAATCCTTAGATTTTCATATATATGCAAAGGGTTACATAGCTTTCCAAAGTTGTTTAAGAGTTTACATGAAAAGACTTGGAAGACCCACTGTTCCCAGTACTAGACTTGGAGTGCCCATGGTTAAAGTGGACTGGTAATAGATCAAGGTTTGCAAACCCAAATGTTAGGTCGGCCAGCATAAACCAGTGACACAGGTCTGGTGAGCACTGGACAAATCAAAGAGCTCATGTGCTGTCTAAAGGGATGGCCATTACTCAATTCCAATCAAGAGATTTTAAGATTGCCTAGATTTTAAGCACTTTGTTGCTAGAATTTTATTTTTTAAAGAAATTCTGGGCTTTTATGGGCTATCTCTGTTTTTTTTTTTTTTTTTTTTTTTTAAGTAATCTCTACACCCAGTGTGGGGCCCTAACTCACAAGCCCAAGATCAAGTGTCACATGATCCACTACTGAGACTGCGAGGTACCCTGGGATATCTCTGAATTTTAAAATTTGGGCTTAAAAAATGTTAAAATGCCATGACAATCAAACAAAACCCTCTGCTGGGCCAAATCTAGGCCTACGTGTCAACTCTAAATTCAGCTGTAAATGGAATGGCACGTAGACTTGCTCCTTTGATTTGCCCATATCCTATGATGAAGTGTCTTGGGGGTGGTGCTTGATTATTATAGTACCTTTTCTAAAAATAGAGGGAACCAATGCTAGAGACTCTTATTTCGGTCTTTTAAAGTATTTATTTCCTAACGAGTTTAGTGAGTTCCAAGGAATGCTAAACTCATCTATAAGTAAGCAAGTCATTCCATACATTCCTGAACTAGATGCATTTAATACTTGTGATATATATAGGACCCACATCTAATTTAATTATGCTGCAAGAATTCATTTTATGTTTCCAGTGTCACAACATCAACTTTGTAGTGCTGGGGACATAATTGTCCCTGAGAATTACTAGTAATCTGAAAGACCCATTTTAGTCCTGCTAGTGAACATTTTAGACAGCTGTTCATTCCCTCCTTCATGAAACTTCTCTCTTTACTTCTTTCTCACCATGCTGCAGTTTCCTCTGTGGGATCCTCTTCTATTCACTCATTTTTTTTTTTTTTTTTTAATTTATGTTCCAGAGAGAGAGAGTGAGAGCAAGAGAGCTAACGTGGAGTGCAAGGGCGGGGGGGGATTGGAGTGGAGGAGATAGAGAATCTCAAGCAGACTGCACTGAGTACAGAGCCCAACACCAGGCTTGGTCTCACGACCCTGACATCATGACATGAGCTGAAATCAACTGATACTTAACTGACACTTAAGGACACTTAACCAACTGAGCCACCCAGGTTGCCCCTATTCACTCTTTAGAGATATTATACAGGATGCTCTTCTCATTGCCCTTCCTTTGTCTCCTCTCCCTTCCTCTTCTCTTCCCTTTTCTTCTCTCTCTCCTTCACGCTCCCAAGATCAAACTTGTCTATTCCCACAGTGTTGAATGTAGTCTCTACATGGATACATGTCAAACAAATACCTCCAGCCTGCACCCTCGGCTAAGATCCTTCAACCCTGAATATTTAAGACCCCCAGGATTAATAACCAATACTTCCAAATCTGAACTCATCAGTTTCCCCCTAAAACAAATGAATACATGCTCCTTATACAATTCCTCAGCCACCAAAGTGAGAAGCAGAAGCCTTTGGGAACTGTCCTCTCTGTGTTCCCTCAGCCTTCCTCTTGTGTTCATCCTCTCTTTCTCATTTCCACTCCCCAGATCTGAGGCCCAAATCTCATTCCCTTGGACGATTATAATAATCTCCCAGCCTTTCTGGTTTTGCTTCTAAATTTATTCCTCATACTTTTGTAAGAGTTATTTTGCCTCAAAAACCAGTGGGAACATGCCATTCCTCTCCTCAAAAACCTCCATGGCTCACTAGGTTCTATAAAAATCCCACTCCTTAGCATGGCTTCTGAATAGCATTTTAATGTTATGTAAAATACCAGCAAGTGTTCTGCTCCCACAAAATGAATCTATTACTAAATGTGTTCCGGAAACACCAGGTTAAATTAAGTGAAGTGGGTTTCTTTACTCTAGGACTTTTCAGAGCTGCTAAATGCTAATGTGAATTGTGAATCCTTGCAATTTCCCAAATATACTCAGTCAGAGGATCCTCCCATTGAGGATGACTATAAATATCTCAAGGAGGTTGTTCACAAAAACCCAGTTGGGGGACTACAGTAAGTCAGTAACAATGCAGGTAAGTTACCTTGTGGGCCTTTCTCCTGCTGCCTGGCTTGCACTCCCCTTCCACCCCAGCCACACTACAGGGTTGCTTCTCCCCAAGTACCTGTAGGCCACGCACCTGTAAGCCCTGGACTTCAGCTGATCCTACTCCCTCAGTCTGCAATGCCCTTTGTCCACTCTCTACCTATTTAAAACCACATATTTTTCAAGAATCAACTGAGAGAGTTCAAAAAAATTTCCTTGATCTTTTGAATAATTAGTAACTTGTTTCACTACTTACTTATTCTTCTTTATGTCATGTTTGTGTGACTGTCTATTCCACCAAGCAAACTCTAAATTTCATTTTTTCATTCATTCATTCATTTTCCAATGATATCTACAAAAGTTTTACCAAGTGCCAAGCACTGTTCTTTTTTTTCTTTTCTCTTTTTTTAAAAAAAATAAATAATAATAAATAAACAAATTAAGGGTCACAGAGGTGTCCCACCTGGCCACTTGGAACCAGGCACTATTCTTAATACAGGGGATATACAGTAAAATGCACTTTGAATAATTATCTTAATAGTTTCATCTGAGTAAGGACATATCTTCTTGCTTGTACATCTAGAAATGAAAAGTTCACTGAAATTTTTTTTAAATATATATTTTTAAAATTTACTCATTCATGAGACACACAGAGAGAGAGAGAGAAAGAGAGAGAGAGGCAGAGACACAGGCAGAGGGAGAAGCAGTCTCCATGCAGGGAGCCCAATGTGGGATTTGATCCCGGGTCTTCAAGATCATGCCGTGGGCTGAGGGTGGCACTAAACCACTGAGCCACCCGGGCTGCCCTGTAATTTTTATAACAGTGGCAGTTTGAGGTTTTTTTGAGGGAAAGAATAAAAGAAAAAAAACTGTAGGGGTGCCTGGCAGGCTCAGTTGGTAGAGCACGCAATTTTTGATCTCAGTGTTATAAGTTTGAGCCCCACATTCAGGAATAGTTTAGTTAATAAAAAAAAAAAATTAAGAAAACATCCTGCATATTTGATTTGAGAACAACCATCCATTAGGGTCACAGGTTGAGTGGGGTTGAACATGTAGGAGGAACCAATGAAATATGATACATGATGGTGCTTGGAAAGCAGTAGAACTATATGTGGCCCATTATCTTGCCTTTGACATTGCCTTTGACATTTTTTGCTTCAGAGACACTCCAGGTGTCTTTGGCAGGTCAGAGGCAAATTCTCTGGGTGAGATCCCCACCAGCTTGTCTTTACAATATTAAATTTGTCTCAGTGGTATCTTGGTGTTATATCAGGATTCCAGGACAGAGATATTTACATTTAGTCGGAATATGGCTTTTTCTTAAGAGCAAATTGTAAATTATTTTTAGGTTGTGTTATATTTGGTGCCAAGAACAAAATATCCTAAAGTTTGCTGGGATTAAGAATGGGTCATGAGAATCAGGATGTGCTAAGGGGTGACTGACTGTACTTCTGCAATTTCATGGGAAGAAGATACAAGTTGTAGCACAGCAAGAGTGCCTATTTCTAATGTGGTTTGTGGGTTCATACATACCAGGATTTTTTTTCATACATACCAGTTTTTAATGCAAATATCAAGTCATCAAACTCCTGGGACTCTTCATCGGCTATTAGTGACCCTTGGCCATATCCTCCAGAGGAAGGGAACGTGGCGCCATTCTGTGGACTTGGCTTCAAGTCAGGGCTGGCCTGACTGGCTTGCTGGAAGGATCCTCTCTCCCAGTCAGGGGGCACCTTTTTGGGGGAGAGTAGTGAGAAAAGGAAACCATAATATCAATACATACATATTTACTCTGATATTTAATTTAGCTCCACATTCTCATTACAGGGGCCAAGCGAAGGGACTGCTGAACTCTTTAGAGATCTATCTTTAATTTTACCTTTGGTCCTTAGAGAGAACCCAATTTGGTGATCCTAAACAATTTCTCTATTAGAATTACTTATAGGGGCACCTCCCTGGCTCAGTGGTTGAGTGCCTGCCTTTGGCTCAGGTCCTCCCCAGGTCTTGGGATCAAGTCCCACATCAGGTTCCCCGCAGGGAGCCTGGTTCTCCCTCTGCTTGTGCCTCTACCTTTCCCTCTGTCTCTCATGAATAAATAAAATCTTAAAAAAAAATTACTTATAGATCTCTATGCTGTTATGCGTCGAAAGAAAATTATTTTTTAACCCAAACAACATGTTTTATGTTTTTATAGGATGTATAAAAAGAAAACTGCTAAGAATTTAAGAACTGGAGGGGAGGGATGGGGCATGGTGGACAAAAGAGGGGAAGGGGAGTGAAATTTCCAGTTATAAAGTATTCACATAATCCTTGGATCAAATGATAAAAAGGATAGTTCTCACCTGAAATGATTAAATATATCCACATCCCTCAAGATCACTGATAACCAATCCCTTAATCCTTCCTTTCCTCATGCCTTCCCTTCTCTGCAGGGCTTCCTAGAATGTCTCTGACAGTCCTTCATCGACAGCTGGATCAAGGCCAATTTTAAGCCTCTGAGGAATGTGGAGCAACTTAAGGGTATGGCATCATGCAACACCCCACACACACATTCAAGTGGTGGCTCAGACACAGGAATTAAACTGTCACAGCTGCTCCCTCCCAACAGAAGGTATTCTGAGAGACTGCAGGGATGCCTTGTATTGAGAAAAGTGACCTGAGGACTGTAGAGATCTTGTGAGAGAAGATTAAACCTTAAAATATTTCAGTAAAAAGCTGAACATCTAGACCAGCACTGCACAACAGAGCTTTCTGTGACAACACAAATATTTACATCTGCGTTCTCCATTATGGCAGCTACCGAACCCATGTGGCTATTGAGCACTTGAATGTGGCCAGGGTGAGTGATGAACTGAATTTTTAATGCTCTTTAATTTTACTGAGTTTGAATTTAAGTAACCACACATGGCTAATGGCTATTGTTTTGTATAGGCCAGATGTAGACAAATGCTACATTGGGTACACAATCAAAAGGACAAAAAAAATTTTTTTTTAAAGTCTCATTCCAAAAAGATCTATTTCTATTGGTATCAAATATGATGTGAAAAAAGTTCCATTTTAAGAACTTTGGGGATATAGAAATGGTGTTATATTTCCAAACATTTAAGGGTACTAAAAACTAAATTCTTAAATATTGTACTTGACTTGTGATCACTTAACCTTAATTTTAACCTGACATGAATAAAACTCCTTTCTACATTAATATGGAAGACAAAAAATAATCACTGAGCAGATAGATCATCTATCTCTCTACCCACCTACCTCTTTACCTACTTATCTATCTGTAAGCCATTAACTTACAGACAGATGCACTTTAGCTGCCTGCCATTTTTCAGGATGCAAACACAAGTACTATTCCCTTTGGCTCCTTATTTTTTTATTTCTAATTTTTTTTTTTTTTTTTTTTTTTTTTAGAGAGAGGGAAGAGGGAAGGGCAGAGGGAGAGGGGGGAGAAAGAATCTTAAGGAGGCTCTGCTCTGCAGGGAGCCTGATTCAGGGCTTAATCTCACCACCCTGAGATCATGACCTGAAGGGAAATCAAGAGTTGGAAACTTAACCAACTGAGCCCCTTAGGCGCCCCTTCCCTTGGCTATTTATTTATTTATTTATTTATTTATTTATTTTCGAAGATTTTATTTATTTATCATGAGAGACACACACAGAGAGAGGCAGAGACATAGGCAGAGGGACAAGCAGGCTCCATGGAGGGACCCCAATGTGGGACTGGATCCCAGGACCCCGGGATCATGCCCTGAGCCCGAAGGCACATGTTCAACCACTGAGCCACCCAGATGCCCCCGCCCCCATGCCCCTTGGCTCTTTAATACAGAGAGGGAATATGAGCTATGTAAGGAATGGTATAAGCAAGCACGCCTGAGGCATTAAAGAACTGGCCAGGGACCTGCATACCATCACTGACTGGACAAATGTCTTCAGGTAGGTTTTAAAATCTGAGTGGTGGTCCCAGGGCTATGGGTAGCATTGCTGACAGGTTGGTGACAATATGATTTAGACGCAGGAAAGCAAAACGAGATGGACAGAATGCAGAGGACAATGGGAGGTGGATCTCGCAGAGGACGTCCCAGATAGATTTCCTAGTAGTGCTGCTGAAGCCTTCTTCCAAGCTCTTGTCCTAAAATATTTTCGGGTATTTAAATTAAAGGGAGTTTTAGCCTATTTTCTTTTCACTGAGTGTTTGTTGGGATCAAAGTAATGAGTTGGGATGACTGAAGAAAGAGAGCTGAGATAGTATTTTTAGGAAGAACACAGTATTTAAAAAAACCATTTCCGAAGCAGATTCAGTCACTGCCACGTTAAATTAGGAAGATTCTGAAGAAAGTGATGACAAATTTTGCGCTGACTTCCCAGTACAAACTGCTGGTTAGTACAGCTCACAGGACAAGGAAGAAAAAGAATTAGATAACAGGCATGATATCAGAGTAAGCCAATCAAATACCATAGATCAGAGGCTACTGGTAGGAAAGGGGTTTGAAAGTCACATAGTGCCTTCTGTCACTCTTGGTGAGGGGGGCAGGGAGGGGGGAGAGGGGAGAGGAGGGAGGGGACAGCATGAGCAAGTGCAAGAGCAAGGGCGAGGGCAGGCACCTCCTCCATAGCACTGATGAGATTCTGGGTGGACTTGCTGATTTCCCCTCCAGCAGGAGGCATGCCGCTCCCCGGTGTGAAGAAGGCTGTGCTGGGGCCTGGGTGCCCATTCATTTCCACTGTGTAGCTGGCTTTCATAGGGCAACACGTCTGGTTGTGTAGAATGAAATAAACCACAAAAACATAAAGTCCCTGCAAAAGAAAATAACACCAGCTTGTTAAAGGAAGTCCGGCTTCCGCAGCTGAAAAATAAAGGTGGTTGTAATTTGTAAGCACAGTCAATTTTCTGCAAGCGTTCTCCAAATTCTACCCAAAGCAGGGAATTACAGAAAATATTACAAGCTGAGCAAGAGGCCCCTGTAAATTTCTGAATGTCACAAAAAAAAAAAAAAAAAAAAAGTGATTCGGTGTTATTTGGGGAAACTGCCCTCTCCCTAAAAAATCATATTTTTCTTGATTAGAACACAAGCGACTCTGAAATCCAGCCCTACTAAGACATGAAAACAGAACTTCAGAAGTAATATCTGATTAGCCGTGTAGCTCTTGTTTTAGAAAGCAAACCTCTTGCCTCTCAAAAAACCACTCTTTTCCTGTCGATCTCACTTATTCTCTTTTTTTTTTTTTTGTAGCAAAAAGGTTGAAATAAGGTACTAGCGCTCCAATCACCTTGTAGACTTCCAGAAGGGCAGCACTAATTGAGCCTTCCCATTTTGTTTAGCTCACCGACTATTTCATTTGAAAACAGAATCACTGGGTAGGGACTCAGAGGAATTCTGGGGAATTGCTTAATATTTAGCGTGCCTTATTTCTCAGCAAATGTTACAGGAGACAACAAAGCTATCTTGTGAGCGCTGAAAGATCTGCTGGCCCTTTAAATTCTTTCTCAACCCGGTCAAACTCTTGACAATTGCTCTGCTTCTGTCACTGGGAGCAACTCAAATTTTGTATTTGTGTTCCAGACATGGCCTACACTGGCTGTCCTTCATGATTTCTACAAGGGGTCTACTGTATACTTCTAATGGTGCTTCTATAATGCTTGGTAATTTTGACCTTTACACTCAGCCAATAAAATAAGTTAAACTGTGGCTTTTGTATCTGTTAATCCTGGTGTTTAAGTTTTGGAAGCAAGTAAGAATAGTTATTAAAATTCTTAAATTAATCCACAGAAGTGAAAGCAAGACATTCAGCTTATTAAAAGAAGAAAACGAGAAATTAGGTCTTTCTCCCCTTTCTGCTAGAATGACTCCTTCCAGAGTTGGCATCCAATGTATATAATTAACAAATAAGTTTTAAAATCAGTGGTCTGGGGGATCCATGGGTGGCACAGCAGTTTGGCGCCTGCCTTTGGCCCAGGGCGCGATCCTGGAGACCTGGGATCGAGTCCCACGTCGGGGTCCCTGCATGGAGCCTGCCTCTCCCTCTGTGTATGTCCTCTGTGTATGTCTCTGCCTCTCTCTCTCTCTCTCTCTGTGTGACTATCATTAAAAAAAAAAAAAAATCAGTGGTCTGTCTGCTACAAATATTTTAAAATATAATTACTCTTACTACAATATAAAATTATAATAGAAACTTTTTTCCTTTTGAATTAGGGTTGTGTTTTTTTAACTCAACATTAATATTTTAAATTATGTAAGATCAGCAAATTAGTTTCATATGCAAACGATGATGTGAACGTTAGCAGAAACAAATCTTCCTGAAAACACACATACACATCCAAAATTTTTCTCGTACAAGTAATTTTTCACATGGGTATGACCTAATTACATTGGCCACAGCAATAGACAAAACAGGAAAAAAATTAAACTGTCAGCCTTAAAACTGTGAGAATGTCACTGATTTATTTCAGGATTTCTCTAAGTGTTACAAAGTGATAGGGTAAAAGCTAGATCAGGAAACAAAAACCATGTTTTAAAACCCATCTCTAAGGACCCATTTGTTAAAAAAGCACATTCCCTCTTGTTTGTTTTTATATCTAGCCTTTTGTGCTGCAGGAAAGGAACTGCCTGCTGAAAATAACTTGCATGCGAAAACTACATGTGTTTTCTTTTTTTTCTTAAAAGAATATTTACATATACAGTAAATACTTGGGATCTTTCAGATGTACCTCAAGAAACATAAACACTGCTAAAATGAAAAGAAAAAAATGGTTAAATGCAGATTATGTGACATATGCCTGTGTCCAGCCAGGTCGGGCAAATATAGAAAAGAGACCTTCATAATCCAAAGTACTCAGCTGTGGAGATTTCTAAAAACAAATCCCTTTTCAAACGCTGCATGTTAAATCTCAGGCTCTCCCTAGTATGCTGGTCTGTAAAATAATTTAAGAGAGAATCTAGAATCTCAAGTATTCAATCCAATATTCTGACCACCCACTATGTGCCAGGCCAAGCACTGAAATGCAAAGAGAAAACATCTGATTCCTCCTCTCAAGCTGCTCATAAAGACAACAAGCTCTTACAAAATAACGGGTTAAAATTTTTTTTTTTTAAATTCTTTTAGCAGCAGGACCTATAGAATCCACCTGTTGTTCCTATTCCTTACTTAGGGAAGGCTGACCGAGGGGAATTCTTTCTGGGCATTGCTGTTTTATTTTGTTGGATCTCCTACTACAAAGATGAAAAATGCTTCCAAAGTCTTTAGTTAGATCATAGCTGGATGAACCATACCCACTATGGCCAATTTTTTTTTTTAAGATTTATTTATTTATGAGAGACACACAGAGAGAGGGAGAGACACAGGCAGAGGGAGAAGCAGGCTCCCTGTGGGGAGCCCAATGTGGGATTCAGTCCCAGGACCCCAGGATCATGACCTGAGCTGAAGGCAAACAGTCAACCACTGAGCCACACAGGCGCCCCTATGGCCAATTAAAAATTTTTTTTTTTACTCAGGAATTTAAACTTATTAGCAAACATTGAGTGAGACACAAATGAGTTCATAATGTCCAAAAGAGTTAATAAATGCTCTTAACATCTTCAAAGAGCAAAAAAATGTGCAGGAAATTTTGGCTGCTTATCTCATAACTTTTTTTTTAAGATTTATTTATTTATTTGAGAGAGAGATATAGAGCCTACGTGCAAGCGAAAGGAGGAGCAGAGGGTAAGAATCTCAAGCAGACTCCCTGCGGTGCTTGAGCAGAGGTGGAACTTGATCTCAGGACCCTGAGATCTTGACCTGAGTGGAAATCACTAGTCAGTCACTTGACAGACTGAGCCACCCAGGTGCTCCTCAATAATTTCTATCAGTTTCAGGTGAAGTAGGAAAAAATCAACACTACGATTTTACATATTTGACAGAGAAGTGGAGGCAGAGAACTGAGTGAAACAGGAAGTTGATTAAGCTGCCTGCCCCTGAAGGAAGTGAAATCTGGGACTTCACACTAATTGGGAGGACTCATCTTCAATCTGAGAGTGTCTCCCTTTAAGGGCCACGATACAGCCCTCAAACAAGAGCAGTTAATCTTTGCAGGGCTTGTAAAAAGATCTCAGAGGAGAGCAGAATCCAGGTATTTAAACTATCAGTCATGCAAGCTCTCAGTCAGCAATCCTCCTGGTCCTTGTCTTTCTCAACCCATAATTCCTTCAGGTTACAAAAAAGGGGTCAAAGTCTCAAATACATTTAATGAACCCATTAGACAGCTGCCCAGGCCCATTCCTTTAATTTTAAATTGTCGCTAAATAAAGCAAAGCATTAGCTCACTAATTTTTTCATGTTCTGAATGTGATCATGCACTCACAGCAAATTGGAGCTCGTGTGACAGACTTCACACTGTATCCTCCACCAGTACACCCATCCAACAAGAGCTCTCAGCAATCCTGAGCTAAGTGTGTTGAGCAACCTGACATACTGTCTCTGCATGACCTCTCATACTTATTTCAGTTTCTGGTGAAGAGTTTTGACCAATGATACATGATAAAAATATGTAGGTGATGGTGTCTAACCTGCCATCAGTCTAGATACTAAAATGTAAAGATTATAGTGGGGCCACCACTTAAACATCTGAGGAATACAAAGCTAGAGTTCTATAGGCAATGAGGAATTGATCATACAGACACCACACATCTCACTGTATGCCACAAAAGTTGAACAACTAACTATGCTGTCAGTAGTTGGAATTAACTATGAATAAGGTATATCGTGATTCAGAGAATTTGAAAACAAAGAGATTTTGCTAATATAAAATTCCAGTGAATTAAGGCGAAAAAGAGATTAAAGGAATTAAAGAGGCTGACAGGTAAAAAAATACTCAAAAATTGTTCACTGCTGTCCCTGAATTAAGGAATCCAGTGAATGTCACTGAAGATGAATAAAAATCCATAATGTTAATCTAAGAACAGTTTCCTAAAAAAGGAAAAAATGCAACTGAATCTGCAGCTTGAAGTATAATACCACGTACCAGAGAAATTTTGATACAGGTTCCTTAATACCAAACTGTAGCCTTACTAAGTTTTACACTTTAAGATATTCGAGTAGAAAAAAAGGCCAATCTCTTAATAAGTGGAAAATTTTAGACTAGCTTCAGACTTCTTTAAATTGACTACTAGTGTTAAAAGACAATGGAATAATTATTAAGTTCTGAGGGGAAAAGTTGTCCAAGAATATTATACCCAGCCAATATAGCATTTGACATTATCAAACACACACACACAAAATACAGGCAATGCAGAGTCCATGTATCTTCTTGGGTGAGGAAAACCCAAATTCCATGATAATAAAATATGACCAATAAAGACATGAATTTCCCATAGAGGAAAAAACAGAATGTGAAGATGGCAAACAAATCATAAAAATATCTGTATCTATGCATTTAGATATAAAACCAATATTGAGAAAAATTAGGAGAATTACAGAGGGTCAAATGAAAAAGTTAAGTCTAGACAACTTAAAAAGCATAATACTAACTAAAAAAATTCCCAAGTTTGGGAGAGAGGAGGTGGGAGATCTGAATATTGATGATTCTATCATCTTCTATAGCATAGAATCAATCAATACTATAAAATTAAAATACTTAGATTATAAAAACAGTGATTCTAATTCTTTAATGTATTTATAATTTATTTTCTTTCCTTCTTTCTTTCTTTCTTTCTTTCTTTCTTTCTTTCTTTCTTTCTTTCTTTCTTTCTTTCTTTCTTTCTTTTCTTTCTTTCTTTCTCTCCCCTTCCTCCCTCCCTCCCTTCCTTCCTTCCTTCCTTCCTTCCTTCCTTCCTTCCTTCCTTCTCTTTCTCTCTCCCTTTCTTTCTCTCTCCCTTTCTCTCTTTCTTTCTTTCTCTTTCTCTCTTTCTCTCTTTCTCTCTCTTTCTTTCTTTCTTTCTTTCTTTCTTTCTTTCTTTCTCTCTCTCTCTCTCTCTCTCTCTCTCTCTCTCTCTCTCTTTCTCTTTCTTTCTTATGTTCTATGCCCAACGTGGGACTTGAACTCACAAACTCTAGATCTAGTCGCATGCTCTTCCAATGAGCCAGCCAAGTGAGTCTAGAGTACCTTTTGTGGTATAGAATAATTTTTTGTAATTCAACAATTATTCCTCTTCCATTTTAGTTTTTCTTGGGACAAATTCAAGTAAATTGAAATTAGGTCTTGTACATTATAGCAACTCTATCTAATATGGTTACATATTTAAAATTTACTTTTAACTAGACATTCAATATTTAGTGTGTTCACTTAATGTCACTTTTATTTTTAAACAGCCAATGGTATTTAAAGAGACTTAATGACATACATATGAATATAATAGGAATGGTTTTAAAAATGATCCTTTGTATTTAATGCCTTATTTGATGTTTTGAGTGCTCTTGATTTCCTTCTATAGAAGCGGATTTTTCTCATATCACTTTTCTTTCCCTTCAGCCTGCAGAACTTCTTTTTAGCATTTCTTGTAGTTAAGATTTGTTAGAAATAAAATCTTTCATCTGCCTGAAAATGTCTTTATTCCATTTTCATTTTAAAAAGATATTTTCACCAGATATGGAATTCTAGGTTATCAGGTTGTTCATCTGTTTGGGGACTTCAAATCATTACATTGTCTTTTTTTTTTAAGATTTTATTTTTAAGTAATCTCTACAGACAACATGGGGCTCCAAGTCACAACACTGAGATCAAAAGTCACATGCTCTTCCAAGTCAGCTAGCTAGGTGCCCCAAAATATCATCACATTGTCTTTTGGTTTCCAGAATTTCTGATAAGAATAATGTTGATTTTTGTCATTTTCTTGTATGCAATGTTCCCTTCACTTGGGGAAGTGAAGGGAACATTGATTTCCTATTTAGATTTTCAAGAGTCTGACTATGATACATGTAGGTATGATTTTCTGTGTTGAGGATTCTCTAAGCTTTTTGGATCTGTGGTTTTTACTATCACATTTGGAAAACTCCTGGCTATCATTGTTTTCATTATGATCACTTAATGTTAATGAGGATTATTTATGGGTGCAGTTTGAAGTGATTTTAAAAGTTTTTAACCTTAGGGTGCCTGGCTGGCTTAGTCAATAGAACATGTGACTTGATGTTGGGGTGCATTTGAGCCCCACATTGAGTGTAGAGATTACTTTAAAAAAAGGTTTTAATTCTTATACTTTTATTCTTTGTTCCAATTCTTTATAATAATATTTTCCTTTTTTCTCAGTGATTTTTTTTTCAACTAAAGCAAATTTGCCAGTATATTAAATAATGATCAATTCTATATAATGGGAACATGGACATGTGGATTTATTATTGTTTTTCTTTTCCATATTTTTAAAACCTTGAAACATAAAGATATTAAAATAATAGGAATAATATTTTGGGAACCATAGGAAAAATGTACAATTTCAAAACCTCCAGATAAATGTTAAATCTGTTATAAAATCCAGTTAAGAAATAGACAGTGGAATCATACAAATGGCCCAAACAAAACTAGTCTAAGTGCACAAAACAGGATAAAGAAAATAGAGAATTGAAATCTTCATTAAAATCACAAATTTGGGATTAAAAAACAGAGTATCTTCCATTAAGCTGTACTGTCCTAGAAAGCAAGAGACTATGTCCAGTTCACCATTGTATTTTTAATTTTGTAGCATGGACCCTGGCACACAAGAAGAGCTTAAGAAATATTTGTGGAAGAAGAGATCATGGTTTTTAAATTTCAGCAGTGGGAGAGAGTAGGATGGGGGTGGGGACAGATGTGAGTTGGAGGCATGTGTTGGTTTTAGCCCTCTATTTCTCTCACCATAGGTAGTCCAGTAGTTGCTTAATAAAATTTTGTTTTGGTTTGGTCTCTCTATTTCACATGCTACATTGCCAAGACTCTCATGGGAGAGCCAAGCATCCACTCCGGGCTGGGTCTCTGTTTTTCTGGGTTGGTGCGCCTCTGGGTGGCAGGCTTACTAGGTGCTGAGTGCCCAGGTGGCTTCCTGGCTGCGTCTGGCTTCTCTGTTGGGGGTGGGTTTGTATATTGCTGCTGCTGCCTCTTGTAGTTACTTCTACTCAAAGTGCTCCACAGCTCTCTGCTCTGACTCTTCCCTTGGCAGACAACCATGAGAAGTCTCTGTGATCTCTTGCTTCTGGCTTCGCATCCTCTTGGGCTGCTGACCTACTGCTGTTTTGTATCACTAGTGATTTAGCAGCAAAGACAAGGGATTTCAAGCCAATGGCAGAACTGAAAAGATAAATCCAGTATTTGTGTACTTGTATATTTTTCTCAAGTGTGAGATAAGCAGGAGTTTCATTGTTCTTTGCTTCTTTTTTTTTAAGATTTTATTTATTTATTTATTCATGGAGATAGAGAGAGAGAGAGAGAGAGAGAGAGAGGCAGAGACACAGGCAGAGGAAGAAGCAGGCTCCATGCAGGGAGCTGGATGCGGGACTCAATCCCAGGACTCCAGGATCAGGCCCTGAGCCAATGTCAGGTGCTAAACTGCTGAGCCACCCACCCAGGGATCCCCTGTTCTTTGCTTCTTAACTCTTTTAGTTTTCAGTTTCAGTCCCTTTTGTTGAGGTTCTTATTTTTTATAAGAACCCACAATCAAATGTGTGCATTAAACATATCAGAGAGAGGAAACAAGAATTTATCTTGATGGCCATCAGTCAGCAAACTGAAATGCTTCGAAATCTACAGGAACAATTATTATCTGAATGTTTTTATGAATTACTTGGATAGGGTAGGCAATTACCTAGTGTAATTTACTTTCAAGATTTGGCTTAGAAAGATGTCTGTTCTAAATTTTGTAATCTCGGGGCACCTGGGTGGCTCAGTAGTTGAGCTCAACTGCCTTTGGCTTAGGTTGGGATCCTGGGGTTCTGGGATTGAGTCCCACATCAGGCTCCCCCCAGAGAGCCTGCTTCTCCCTCTGCCTATGCCTCTGCCTCTCTCTCTGTATCTCTCATGAGTAAATAAATAATATCTTTTAAAAAATTAAATTTCATAATATCTAACAATATCAATTTTATGTATTTTAATCATATATATCTAGACCATAGATAAGATTTTTTTTTTCATGCGAAGTTTCTCTCTGCAACTTAAGGACGTAATTCTTGCATGTCACTTATGGACATAAGAAACATTTGGTTAGTCTTCTTTGCGATAAATATTCATGAAACAAGGGATAGTTACTAGGTCATGTCTCAGCAATCTCATCTCTAGGTAGGATTCCTGTTCCTTCAGCCTTTTCCCTTGAACTTACTGTGGAGGTCTAGAAAAGAAGGTTCATCTCTGAGATTCTCATTGTTCATCATGTTTCTGTTAAGTTTCAAAGCATGGAACATTAATCGGTCATGATATTATTTATCAGGAACCAGACTACTTCTCAAATCCCTGACCTCACCAACCTCCTGCTTTGAGAATCCCTAGATTAGAAAAATTTCAGAAGTATAAATTGAATTGGATGGTAGGATTGAGAGACAAAGACTGAAGGTGGTCATAATAATAGTGAGATGGAACTAAATAATGCAGAAGTTTGGAACCCGAGAACAATTTTTTCTGGTTTTAATAAGAACTGGTAAAGAGAACTGAGTTGGAATGAGCTTTGAATGTGAAACAGATTTTTCTAATTAAAATTATAAAAATACCAAACTGTACAATGATTATTTATTTAAATCATGTTGTATCTCTAAATACTTCTTAAAAATATAATTTGAAACCATTTTTGGTTTATTCTGAGAAACCTCTGCTAAAGGCACTGGAAATACCCAAAGTTTGTACACTGAAATAATATTAATGATAGTAATAACAACAATAGTAACAAAATGGTTAAATTGTCTTCATGTTTTCTTGTTGGTTTTTCTACATAGTAAAGATTATTCAAAAGTTTGCTTTTTGTTTTGTCTAACAGTAAAAAGTTTACAAGGTGTCCAGCAAACTATGGCCATGAGTCAAACTGGCCGACTGCTATGTGTATATGTAGATCAAATCACATAATACACATTTTAAATATCCTACATTTTTATCTGTCAATTATATCTCAATAAAGCTGAAAAAAAAAACCCCATAACAATTAAAAAAAAAAAAACTACTGATACACATAACAACATCAGTAGAAATCAAAATCCGTATGCTGGTTAAAAAAAATGCCAGACACAAAAGAGTACTAACTGCATGACTCTATTGACACAAAATCCTAGACATACAAATTCATATACAGGGACAGAAAACAGACCAGTGGTTGCCCTGCTCTGGGAGCAGAGGGAGAGAGCTTCTACAGGGGGGTCTGGGAATCTATTGGGGTAATGGAAATTATTGTGGTTTCATGGGTGTGTAACCATCTTGTTTTTTATTTTTTATTTATTTTATTTTATTTTATTTTATTTTATTTTATTTTATTTTATTTTATTTTATTTTATTTTATTATTTTATTTTATTTTATTTTATTTTCCATCTTGTTTTTTAAAAGCCTGATAACAAACTAGAGTTTTGAATTTGTTGTCTTTTAAAATTTTTTTTTTTTATTTTTGAATTTGTTGTCTTATCCCATTGGACACTAATCACTTAAACCGAGGATCAGCAAACTTTCTGAAAAGAGTCACATAGTAAACATTTTAGACTTAGCAGGACATAATGATTTTTGTTGAAACTATCCTGAAATTTTTAATTTCATACAATTTTCACAAGTCACAAAATATTATTCTCCTGTTTCCCCCCAATATTTATAAGCATGAAACCATTCTTTACTAGTATTTTTATGTTTGTTTGTTTGTTTTAAGATTTTATTTATTTAAAAAAAAAAAGATTTTATTTATTTATTTGACAGAAAGAACACAAGTCGGGGAGAGGCAGGAAGAGGGAGAAGGAGAAGCAGACTCCCCGCCGAGCTGGGAGCCCGATCCAGGGCTCAACTCGGGGCTTGTTCCAAGGATCCTGAGATCATGACCTGAGCGAAAGGCAGACAGATGACCGACTGAGCCACCCAGGCGCCCCTCTACTAGTACTTTTAAACATAGGTCCTTCCAACAGCCTTTAAAATGCCTTTTTGAAAAACCACACCTTAAAAATTTATCATTCAGGGATCTGTTAACCATGCTATGGATGAAGCCCAATTGTTTGGACAGTGGTAGGTGACCAAAGAATAGGGTTGATGATGAAAAGGGGAAAACTGGATGACCGAGTGCCAATAAAAACAGGAGAAGGAATAATTTCGCTGTGTAAACTAAAGATCATACATGCAGAAGTGAAAACACATGGAGTTATTTCAAGTACCAGCCTGGAGACCAGGGAAGAAGGCAAAGTTAGAGGCTAAGTGGGGTGGTAAAAGCAGAAGCCATGTGGTTATATGATTATTTTAAGGAAGACACAATGAAGAGGAAAAGGCTGAGTGCTCAGGATTAAAAACAGCTGGAGGACATGAACAGGAAGAGGAACCAGTGGCATAAACAAGAACTGACCGGTCAGGCAGGTCAGAGAGGAGGACAGCCACAGCTAACTATACCACGGGAAACCCAAGGAAGATTCTGTTCCAGAAGAATGAGGTAGGCCACACTGTCAAGAGTAGACTTCAAGAAGAAGCAAAAAGAGGCACTTATTTATTTCAGGTGTAACAAATGTCTCTGGGAAAAACAGTGACGAAAGAGAGAGTCGTGAAGATAGACCGAAATATATAATATATAGTGCTGTGCAGGATAAGGTACCCTGAGGTGAGGGAATCACTTGAGTCACGAAGTGCGATCAGCTAGCTTGATAACTCTGTTAACCCTGGATGGTAGTGTTTTCTTCCTTCCACTCCACCTACTTCATTCATTATGATTCTTATTCAGAGCTAAAGACTATGTAGCACAGAGTTCAATGCCTTTAAACTGAGAACTGAAGCAGGTGTTCCATGTGAAGGTCCTGAATGAATGTTGAATACATTTTCTACAGTGAGAGAGGAATGTGGGTGTGCCTTCCTGTCAATTTTACATCTTCTCTGACACCAAGATCCTTTCCGGAGATGCCCAATTTTTGCATCCCTGACTTCCTGTCCCACAAGTTGCTGAAAGCAGATAGTCAGTGGGCTTCTAAATCTTCTATACTGCCTTTTTTTTTTTTTTTTTTTTTTTTTTGCTACAAAACCTTTTTTCCATTTGGTCCACAGTTTGGGCAAAGGTCCTGGGGTATTTAAAAAGCTGCCTAGTGGCTTCAGGGAGAGGCTTGGGCAGAAGCCCTGGCCTCAGGGGGGCTGCCAATAGGGCCCCTCAAAGGTTGCTGGGCTCCAGAGGCTCCTAGTTGTTGTATTGCTTTTTTAAAAGGAAAAAAAGGGGATCCCTGGGTGGCTCAGCGGTTTAGCACCTGCCTTCGGCCCAGGGCCTGATCCTGGAGTCCCAGGATCGGGTCTGGCATCAGTCTCCCTGTATGGAGCCTGCTTCTCCCTCTGCCTGTGTCTCTGCCTCTCTCTCTCTCTGTCTCTCATGAATAAGTAAATAAAATCTTTTTTAAAAATAAATAAAAAATAAAATAAAACACACCCTAGTAAACTTTGAAGGAATTCTTCATCACAACGTGGTTAATCAAGTATCAGATGATTTAAATAATCTTGTTTTAGGAATTTTCAAGTGTCAATTTCAAAATAATGACATAGTCTGTGTAGACTTTTATAGAAATGTGGAACTCAGGCAGCCCAGGTGGCCCAGTGGTTTAGCGCCGCCTTTGGCCCAGGGTGTGATCCTGGAGACCCGGGATCCAGTCCCGCATCGTGCTCCCTGCATGGAGCCTGCTTTTCCCTCTGCCTGTGTCTCTGCCTCTCTCTTTCCCTCTCTCTCTGTGTGTCTGTCATGAATAAATTAAAAAAAAAAAAAAAGAAAGAAAGAAATGTGGAACTCAACACCTCATGTTTTGCTTTACTGAAATACAGGTATAAATCATGCCCCGAGGAGGCCAGGAATAGGTTTGTCATTATAATTGGCCAAACTTGCAAATTCTAGGACATCTCCAGAGCAGATAAAAATTATTTGAGGTAAAAATAAATAAATAAATAAAAATTCTTTGAGGTGTCACACTCCTGGAAATATTCACATTCATAGATTTAAGATAATACAGGATCTAAAGAGAAATCAATAATAATTCCAGATATTAAGAGCCAGAATATATAGTATCAAATATGTTGTTACTGTTTTCAAATACTCTTTTCTGCTGATTAATGAGCTACTTAGTAGGGACAAATCATTTAATATCCTTTTGTTAGTAATTTTTTTTTTAAAGTAGGCTCTCTGCCCAGCAAGGATCCCAATGTGGGGCTTGAATTCGTGACCCTAAGATCAAGACCTGAGCTGAGATCAAGTCTGGCACTTAACTGACTGAACCACCCAGGTGCCCCTCTGTTGTAACGTTTTAATTAGAGAAACAAAGACATTAAAATTTCTCCAGGAATGCTCCATGAAATACTTGATTTACCAACAAAACTCTGAAAAAAAGAAATCTAAGGATATTTTAATTTTGTAAAGGCAAAAATATAAAGCAGCTCTAGTTCATTGTTAATGTTTATTGCAAAGAAGGAAAAAAAAGAAAGAAAAAATACAGAGCAGCCAAAGAAACCTCCAAAATTTACACCAAATCTTAGAATTACACTAAGTCTCAGAAATAACCACTTTATCTTGGATATGAACTTTCTTAAAACTAAGTTTCTAGAGAGGGTTTATTTTCTCCAACCCGTTAATTATGTAAGGACATGTTTTCATATGTAAGCATTTTTTTTTGGAAAAAGAGCTGAAGATTGGATTTATAGTTGGGCAACTGCTAGGGTAACCTCAGATCCTGGTTTACTGGGACAACCCTGGTTTGCTTGGGACTCCTGGTTTAGTTTGTTGTCTCAGCATTTTTATTAACATCACCTTCTTTCACTCAAGTGTCGATGATAGTGCCTTACAAGGCAGTTTAGTGGGGTTAGTGAGGGCTCAGCAAGGGCCCAGCATTGTGAAAGCTATACTGTCTGACACAGCAGAGCTATTGGGTATACCTTAAACAACTCCTCAGATTCCAAACATCCTTCTTTAAAAAAAAAAAAGATTTTATTTATTCATGAGAGACAGAGAGAGAGAGAGAGGCAGAGACACAGGCAGAGGAAGAAGCAGGCTTCTCACAGCGAGCCCAATGCGGGACTCGATCCCAGATCCTGGAATTACACCCTGAGCCAAGGGCAGATGCTCAACCACTGAGCCACCCAGGTGTCCCCCAAACAAGCCTTCTTGACATGATGATAGTCTGCAATTTAAATTATTTCTTGATTATCTTTGATTCATTCATTGAGTTAATACAGAAGAACTGAGTGTCCACCTAGTAGTGCACTGTGGGTTCCCCTGCAGGCAGTGACCAGACAGCCTCAGTCCTCTCTCCAAAAGTACTTCATGTTCACTCACGTGGTTCAGTGTTCCAAGCTCCCCGAATTTCATATCACTGCCTCAGGGAAAATGAGTGAAGTGGAAGATGGGTTCAATGAAAGGCCTTGTTGAAACCTGGGGATGCTCTTCCAAATATTTTATCTTTCCTCAACAAAATAATGTTGCATAGCATGCCTTTTTGATTGTCCAATGCATGGGAAATTTGTCATTCGTACAAATAATGTAAAAGATGTAGTACTTGCTTCAAAAAACTTACAGTAGAGTTAAAAATATGAGATATGGAAATAAAATTAAGTCCTATGGCCTAAAATGCCTGCCATGATGTAGGTCCACACTCTCCAACTTCTTCCTCAACAGAATTTTTCAACTCTGCAATACTAGGCAAGTTTCATATGTGGACATGTATTAATGTTCTTACAAAGAAACTCGAAGATGGGGATCCCTGGCTGGCTCAGTGGTTTAGCATCTGCCTTCGGCCCAGGGCGCGATCCTGCAGTCCCGGGATCGAGTCCCGCGTCCGGCTCCCGGCATGGATCCTGCTTCTCCCTCTGCCTGTGTCTCTGCCCCTCTCTCTCTCCCTCTGTGTCTCTCATGAAAAAATAAAATAAATATAAAATAAAAATAAAAAAATTAAAAAAATAAAAATTAAAAAAAAAAAGATTTATTTATTTATGAGAGACACAGAGAGAGGGGCAGAGACACAGGAGGAGGGAGAAGCATGCTCCACGCCGGGAGCCCGATGCAGGACTCAATCCCGGGACTCCAGGATTGTGCCCTGGGCCGAATGCAGGCACCAAACCGCTGAGCCACCCAGGGATCCCCTAAATAAAATCTTTAAACAAAAACAAAAACAAGGAAACTCAAAGGGAAAAAAAAGACTTCATGTATTTATTCCACAGCTAATTCTTAGAACACAAATTTCATACATATATACCAGAGTGAAAGATAAATTTTCTAGTATTTAAATACCATGATTTCAAGTCAAGAAATTATTTTCCTTTTATTTTTTAAAAAACAACCTTTTAAATAGGGTTTTTTTCTTAGACCAAAATAAACACAAAAATTAGGAAAAGGTATTATATTGTTTTATATTTGGAGTCCAAGGACATTATTCATTAGCTTCTACTCTTTAAGGAAGTAGAGTGTTCAATTCTTGACTGATAACTTAACAAAAGAAATCTAAACAAGGATTTTAGTATATCCCAAAATTTAATTTTCTTTATTGCTTATGACCATTCTCTTGTAGGGATTTAGAGGCTCCTGGGTGGCTCAGTTCGTTAAGCCTCCAACTGTTGATTTTGGCTCAGGCTGTGATCTCAGAGTTGGGGGATGAGGCTCCACACTCAGTGAGGAGTCTGCCTGAGATCCTCTCTTTCCCTCTCTCTCTCCCTCTTCCTCCACTCAAATGCCCAAGTGAGTGTGAGCACTCTCTCTCTCAAACAAATAAATAAATAGAATCTTTAAAAAAAAAAAAAGAATAGGATTTAAAGTCAGATATCTTGGGACTGAATCTCTAATAAGTAGTATTAATATAATAAATATAATTATATACTAATTAGCATAATATGTAGCTGTGCTACTTGTATACTGCTATACTGAGCTATACTTTATTCATATGAACCTCAGTGTTTCGTCTGTAAAATGGGAATATCAACACCAGTTACATCAATGGGTTATTAGGAAGCTCAAATAAAATAAACATAAAAATATATTTTTAGGGGTGCCTGGGTGGCTCAGTCGGTTAAGCATCTGCCTTCAGCTTAGGTCATGATCTCAGGGTCCTGAGATCAAGCCCCACATTGGGATCCCTGCTCAGAGGGAGTCTGCTTCTTCCCCTCCCCTTGCTCTCTCTTGTGCTGTCTCCCTCTCTGAAATAAATAAATAAATAAAATCTTTAGAGATATATATATGTATTTTTAAAGATAAGGTGATATTATTTTTAATTGCCAAAAGGATTTTCCATAATTGGTCTCAATCTTAACCTGGTTGATTTATTTCTTTGTATAACAGATTCCTACCATTTGAGGTGGTCCACCACATGGCTGTGTTCAGAGAAATAATGTCACATTGTGAGGCCGGGCAGGATCTTCGCGGTTAAATATTTTACATGGCTAAGAACCATTTCTTTCCCAGAAGAGGTAAAGAATACAAACCAAGGTGCTGTTCTGCCTTAAGTGTGATTAGAAATACAATTCTTGACTATATTTCTTAAGGCATGGGTATGGGTATCAGTTTCTTCACTGTTATGACTTATTCTTTATTGAGTCATTTCACAAAAGGGAGGGTGTTAATGCTTCAGTGGTTCCCAAAACCTTCAGAGTAGAGCATACAAATTTGTAACTTGGTTAATAAAGCATTCTGTGTGTTTGAGCCTTGCCTGTTACCACTCCCTGCCTGAGACTCCCCACTCCAGGCACATGAATCATCAGGCACTTTTAGTTCCTCCAAATGTGCTTTAGCTTCTCCCGGGTTTGCCTCCTTTTACCCTCTGCTCCTCTTCCTTGCCTAGCCTGGCTAGCTCTACCCATTAGTTAAGTACTGGCTTCCTCTGTTGACTTCTGTGGACATCCCACCAGCCCATACTGGGTTGGGTAACCAGACCCTCTCACTGCACCTGCTTTACGGCAATTGTTAGGCTCTATCCTACTGGTTTTCTAATTGGCTTCCTATATCACACTGTAGCCTGTAAATGTCCAAAAGCAAGATAATGGGATTTCTTCATTTCTATGAGCCCAGCACAGCACCCTACAAACAGCAAGTTTTTCATAAATATTTGTTGAGTGGATAAGTGAATTTATGAAGTCCAAAAAAAATGTGTACAACAAAAATCAGAGGGGCCTGAATAGATCAGTCAGTTAAGTGTCTGCCTTTGGCTCAGGTCATGATCTCAGGGTTCAGGGATCCAGCCCCGCATCGGGCCCTCTACTCAGCAAGAAGTCTGCTTCTCCCTCTCTCCCTGCACCTCCCCTCATCATGGGTGCATGAGCATGCACACCCTCTGTCTCTCTCTAATAAATAAAATCTTAAAAAAAAAAAAAAAGATCAAGATATCTTTATGAACAGCTTCTACATCTTAAGGGCTTACTCTTATCTAAGATATGAGTAAAATTGTACTATCTATGCCATTTCCTCAACACATCTTAGAAATTCTGGAAGACTTAAATTGGGGTACTCTC
The DNA here is from genome assembly GCF_048164855.1 of Canis lupus baileyi. Lineage (NCBI taxonomy): Eukaryota > Metazoa > Chordata > Mammalia > Carnivora > Canidae > Canis > Canis lupus. The sequence goes on from NC_132839.1 coordinate 18,999,732, forward strand.
TTTGGCATCTGCTCTGTGACTCATTTCACTTAAGTATGAAGGTATGTGTTCACAAATTTTTATAGGCCAAGTTGGAACAACCACCACCACTAGTGGGAGCGGATGAAAGGCATGTTATGGGAAAGACAATAAATGCTGAATTCTGTGTGTGTCTAAAGCTTTTGGGAGTATATGTAAAAAAGCATGACACATTTTACTATTTGATTGGTTTAAATATAGTTTTAATTTAAGTCTATCAGGCAATAGCTATATCTAAAAAGAAAATTTGCTAAAATTAAGGAACTAAATCCCAAACCCTAAAATTTGGTTTCCTTTATGTAGTTTTGCACATAGTGGTTTGTACTTTCCCTTTAAATTTTACCACCTTTATAAGAGAATGCACATTTTACATTTACAGCATATTGATTCCTCTTTCCTACATATTTTATGTCCATGTGTGAAATTAATAGGCTTGAGATATGGTAGTTGGATCCTCTTCATTTTATTAAATCTTTAAGATACAAACTTGAAGTCAGTGGCATACTAAGTATTTACATTTCCTTTTTAATACTTGCCAAATTTTAGGGGGCTGGGTGACTCAGTTGGTTAAGCGCCTGCCTTCAGCTCAGGTCATAATCCTGGGGTCCTGGGAGGGAGCCCTGCATGGAGCTCGCTCCTCAGTGGGGAGTCCGCCTTTCCCTCTGCTCATGGGTGAGCGCTCTCTCTCTCATTCTCTCTTTCTCAAATAAATAAATAAATAAGTAAAATCTTTAAAAAAAAATAGTTGCTACATTTTAAGAAAGGGGCACTCTCTCCATCCTACAAGCAGACTGACTGCCTGTGACATTGCAATTTCTAATAAAAAATATAGACTTGGTTTTCCATTTAGTTTCTGACATGAAACTCCTAAAATCCTTGGAACTTCCTTTAGTGAGGAGAGCAATAAAATTGTCTTTTGTTATGTTAATGAGGTGACTTTTGGAAAGTACCTAAGGATGGAGACCAGTTGCCCATGGAGCCAAGCCTGTGATTACACAGTTGACCTTTCAGTCTGACCCCTGACCTCTGGGGACAAGTGCAGGGGCCAGAAGTTGAACTGATCTCCAATAGCCAATGATGTAATCAATCACACCTATGTAATGAAGCCTTCATAAAGACTCAAAAGGATGGGGTTTAGAGTTTCTAGGTTGGTGAACACCTGGAGATGTTGGGAGAGTGGGGCGCCTGGAGAGCACACAGAAGCTCTGTGTCATCTTCCCTGCCTTGCCCAGTGCATCTCTTCTGTTTGGCTGATCCTGAGTTATATCCTTTTACAATAACCAGTCATCTGTTTCTCTGAGTTCTGTGAGCTGCTCTAGCAAATTAACTGAAACCAAGGCAGCGGTCTTGGGAACCTCTGATTTATAGCCAGTTGGTCACAAGTACAGGTAACTACCTGGGTTATGACTGCTATCTGACTTGGGGTTGTGGGGGAGTAGTCCTGTGGGACTGAACCTCTAACTTGTGGAATCTGATGTTATCTCCAGCAGCTAGTGCTAGAATTGAGTTCAACAGCAGGCCTCCCAGTTGGCGTCCTGAGAACTCCTTGTTGGTGGTATATGGGAAACCCCCTACATACACACACACTGGAACCTGGCCTTGGAATACCACTTACTGCCAAACTGACAGTAAGTATGTGTCTTTAATAAGTTGTATGATGGATTTAACCTCTGCACAAAAACTGATAAAATAAGTACTCTATTAAAAACATACTCTTTTTGGGGTGCCTGACTGGCTCTGTTGGTAGAGCATGCAAGTCTTGATCTTGGGGTCATGAGTTCGGCCCCATGGTGGGCATAGAGCTTACTTAAAAAAAAATAATAATAACATTCTCATTTATTGTAGTAGTAAATCAGACAAAGTTAGTGGGATTTCCAGAAACATAAGATGCAAAAATCAGCACACAAAAAAGGAAAGGAAATTTCTACTTCATTGCACTCCTCTATGTGCCAATCACATATCAGGGGCTTTGAAAACACTGTCATTCAAACTTTTCAACAATGCCATGAAGTATGTATTATCATCCTTTATCCTATGAGCCGTTGTTCAGAGAGTTTCAGTAACTTCCTCAAGTACACAGAGTTCTCTTTAGCAGGTTTAGAAATGTGGGTTTGAAGTGGCTAGCAGCACCGGTCTTTGTGCTTCCCTTACAGTGGAGCAGTGAGGTAGTTCAGGGAAAGGTCAAAGTCCAGGTGGGACCAGGAGGTATTTGTGGAGATAGAGAGCACCAGAAGCTATGTAGGGTGGGCTTCACATACTGAAGTCACAAGGACGGCACTGGACATGACACCTGGGATGGCACCTTCTCTCTCCTCCTCTCTACCCTGCAATTCAATCTCCACCCCCCATGTCTTGGCAGTTTTCCCTCCAAAATATCTCTTGAACCTTGGATTTCCCTCCAAATCCACTGCTAAAATGCTAGTCAGACACCATGACATCACACCTTCACCAAAGCAAGAATCTCTGTATCAATTAGCTTCTACCCTTTTGCCCTCCTCTCCTGCAATAATTCTCTGTAACAGAAGATTCCACTTCACTGCTTATAATGCTTTAATGCTAACTCCTCCTCTAAGATAAAGGCTCCAGTCTTAAAATATCTTATAAGCCTCTAGAAGACCTGGATTCTACCTACTTTTCCAAGCTCTTTGCTGTCCCCCACTTGTATTTTCCACATCCAGCTACACTATTCTAAATTCAAATCCTCCAAGGGCTTTGCATATTAATTTTTCCAATTATCCCATGACTGTGTATTACATAGGTAGGATGGCCAGGCGCAGTCCTAAGGGCCGCTCCCTCGTGCGAGGTTCTCTGTGGCTGGAGAATGCATTAATTTCCCTCAGGACTGGTACTACTTAGCCTTCTGATCTCACTTCTTCAGCAATCTCCCAAATTAGATGACTTCCTTCTGTTTATGCTTTCACAGCACCCTATATTGTTCTCTTGTAGAACTTATCACAGGTTTTAGCAATGTTTGTGTGATTATTTCATTAAAATCTGCCTCCTACAGTAGAAGCAGTCTCTGATTTTGTGAGCTCTGTTTGGGACCATTCCTGTTTTGTTTCCCATTTTACTCTCAGAACCTGATGTGGTGACTGACTTAAGTACTTTTGAATGAATAAGTGATGAGAGATGCTATGTGTTGAAATCTTTGTAGAAATGACCTAAAATATGATTTGTAAGTATATTACTGATGAAGGTAATAACAAAACGCAAATTTATTGGAAACCCCAAAGGGACTTCTAACTAAAGACACATTGATTGGGATGCCTGGGTGGCTCAGCAGTTAAAGTGTCTGCCTTTGGTTCAGCTCATGATCCTGGAGTCCTGGGATGGAGTCCCACATCGGGCTGCCTGCATGAAGCCTGCTTCTCCCTCTGCCTGTGTCTCTGCCTCTCTCAATCTGTGTCTCTCATGAATAAATAAATAAAATCTTTAAAAAAAGAGACAGATTTAGAATGTAAATAGTTAAACTAAACCTAACAGTTTGTTGTACAAAGACAAAACATTCAGGAAACCAATGACAAATGGTTGTTTAGCCATTTGAGTCAAGAATCTGTCAAGAGATTCTTCATCATGAACCTGTGACCCAGATCCTTTATTTCTTGGTGTCTTCTTCCATTTTTATTTGTATTATTATTTTTTTAATAAATTAAAAAATATTTATTTGAGAGAGAGAGAAAGAGAAAGAGAGAGAAAGCATGAGTGAGGAGAGGAAAAGGGAGAAGCAGACTCCCTCTTGAGCAGGGAGCCTAAAGTAGGGCTGGATCCCAGGACCCTGGGATCATGACCTGAGCTGAAGTCAGATACTTAGCCAACTGAGCCACCCAAGTGCCCCTCCTCTTCCATTTTTAAATTTAGAAATTTACCAATGTCCTCCAACCAAAGTAGAGGTAAAGGTGCTTTATCAGATGACTTTAGCTTCATAAAAAATTTTCCTTTTAAGCTTGTTTTCCTTTTTAATTTTATAGTAACTAAAGAATTTAGACCACTTTTTAATTTTATAATTACTTTAAATATTTTATTTATTTATTTGACAGAGAGAGAGCGTGCATGCACAAGGAAGGAGTGTGACAGGCAGAGGGAGAGGGAGAAACAGGCCCTCTGCCAATCAGGGAGCCTGACATGGGGCTGGACGCAGGACCCTGGGATCATGACCTGAGATGATACCAAGAGTTGGAGGCTTAACTGACTTTGCCACCCAGGCAGCCCAAGACTTTAACTAATTTTTATACCCAGTATGGGGCTCAAAATTACAACCTTGAGATCAAAAGTTGCATGCTCTACCAACTGAGCCAGTCAGGCACCCCTGGACCATCTTTAGTTTCAACTTCTGACTACCACTACCACTACCACTACCATGGGTATCACTACCCATCCCACTCCAAAATCAGGGCAGCAGCAGGGTTTGTAAAAAGTACATAGATCTCTATCTGGCAATCTTGGATTCTAGTTCCAATTCTGTCATTTGTAGCTGTGAAAGCCTGGGGTCCCAATTTCTCATCTGCAAAATCAAGGCTGGAGACTGGATTATATGGGTCTTTCTAGAATTACAGTTTGATTTTTTAAATAACTACAGAATACAACATAGTTGTAGATATTCAGTTTCCTCTTGGGTATTATCACAAAGAAGGTTAAATTTATGAGTTTACTTTCTATAGACAAGTGGTCCATTTCCCCAGCCACACACAAATCTCATTGTAAATTAATACATCATGAATACTTGAGTAGTGAATCAGCTTTTGGAGCCTTGTCAAATCTGTTTTTCAGCCTACAAAGTTAAGGATCAAACTTTGATCTATGGTGTCCCCAAAGATAAATTCAGCCTCTAAAATATACTTGAAAGAAAACAAACAATACCACATCTTATACAACATTAAAATACTGCTGAATCCAATCAAGAGAAGTGATTATAGAACAGACAAGAAGGGAAATATTCTACGTGCTTTCCAAAGTGCCTTCTAAGTTAGCCTGGATCATGGCCTGCATGGCTGAGAATGGTAGTAGGGAAATTTAAAAAACAGATCTTTAATAGTGATTTTTGCTCTTCTTGCTACATAGATCACAATTATATGTGGTGGAGAAGAAAGAGTACCTCGAGTAAATGTCAACCATAGTTGTTTATAAGGAAAGGAAATGAGTTTCGGAGCTAGTTCTAATCCATAAATATAATAGCAAAACATTCTATATATATCCGTCTAAATAATTTTGATCTTAAAACACCCACAACAGTCTGCATCAATTTCTTAGCTCAGAGAAAATTAAATATTTGAAACCCAGGCTTTTCCCATTTTAGGCTGATTACTGCTTTTTCTCATCTATGCTATAGCTTTTGGTTTTAATTATAGAAGTCTTGTTTTATTTTTCCAACATGAAAGAATCTTTGCCTCATTGTTTTTATAATAATCCTCTAGGAACTTAAGGCAACATTTCTTTCCCAGTGAATCCTGTCCTTTCAGATTTGCCTGGGACTGAACAATGGTGATGATTCAAATGCTAAGTACTGGGAACCAAGGATAGACCATTCTGGAATTAGTGTGGTCATTATCAGTTTACTGCAAATACAGCAGAATGGGCCTTCATGTTTTTACTATTTTTGCCCCAGTGTGTGTGTGTGTGTGTGTGTGTGTGTGTGTGTGTGTGTAAGGGAAGATTGGTGGTAAACAGTTATTTAAATTCGAGATACACCAGGAACGCCTGGGTACCTCAGTGGTTGAGCATCTGCCTTTGGCTTAGGTCATGATCCCAGGGTCCTGGGATCAAGTCCTGCATCAGGCAACCCGTGGGGAGCCCGCTGCTCCCTCTGCCTGTGTCTCTGCCTCTCTCTATTTCTCTCATGAATAGATAAATAAAATGTTTAAAAAAATAAATTTGAGATACACCAGTATAACTAAACATATTGGAAAAGTACAATAAACCTTTCAATATTCTTAGCATTCATTCAACTATTTATTCATTCATGGGTTCATTCATTCACTCAACATATCTGAAGAGGTTTAGAACAGAGATAAAACATGTAACACCTATCTTCAAGTGGCTACAGGTCAGTGAGAGAAAAACAAAGGTGAGGATATTTTGGCATTTAAATGCAGTGATAAGGAAAAAAAATATTTTGTAGATCTAAGGAAATACACCAAAAAGTGGCTGGGACTAAGCAGAGAAGAACCCTTGCAAGAGGAGGCAGGAAAGGGTAGTAAGTACAAGAAGACCAAACATGTTCCTGCCAGAGTAACGGGTAGAGAAGAGCAGTGAAGCTTCTGATATCAGACTGAATAAAATCTTCATGTAGCACTTTATTTTCAGTGTAAAGGGAATCACAGATGTTTACTTAAATGGGCCATATGGTTCCCAATGAGTACATTACAAACCCAAAATGAATCCTGTTGATTGTTCAAAATTATAATTCTGAGAAGTGTGATTAGATTTTAAACTATATTGTAGAGTGTTGCTTGAGGGGGCATGAGGAACTCTGAAGAACTGTAAAGCTGGTATACTTCTAGTGAGTTCTAACATCAGGGTGACTTTATTTTTTAAAGATTTTATTTATTTATTTGAGAACGAGAAAAAAAGAGAGAGAACATACACAAGTGGAGGGAGGGGTGGGAGGGCAGAGAGAGAGGGAGCAGCAGACTCCCCATTCAGCAGGGAGCCAGCTGCGGGGCTGATCCCAGGAGCCTGGGATCATGACTTGAGCTGAAGGCAGACACTTATATGACTGAGCCACCCAGGAGCCCCAGAGTGACTTTATTTTAAAAAGGGTTAACAAAGTTGTTGAGGTTGTGAATCAATAGCATGCCAGTCTGTTGATTTCAAAAGCAACCCAGATTGATCTTATGAAAACAGAAAAGACTTAAAATGGTTCAGGCTAAGTACTGGTGTCATCTATGAAGTTAGTTTCCTAATTTCTTACCCAGGATTATAGCCATCAATAAGATCTAGCTTTTGCTTTGTCTACTGTGTGATTACATGGATTATTTATCCGGCTAAGAGATACTTTTCTATAGCATGAACTCTGTTTTTTTTTAAAGATCGATAGATAGATTTATTTATTTATAGATAGATTTATTTATCTATTTATGAGAAAAGAAGGGGGGGAGGGGCAGAGGGGGAGACAGAGGGAGAGAGAAAATCCCAAGCCAATTCTCAGCTGAACATAGAGACCTGCTCAGGGCTTGATCCCATGACCCATGAGATCATGACCTGAGCTGAAACCAACAGTTAGGTGCTCAATGGACTGAGCCACCTGGGTGCCCTGACATGAACTCTTTAGTAGTTCCTTTGGTAATAACTCAAATCTTTAATAAGATCACTATTAGTTGGGGTGCCTGGGTGGTTCAGTCAGTTAAGCAACCAACTCTGGGTTTCAGCTTGGGTTGTGATCTCAGGGTCATGGGAATGAGCTCTAAGTTGGGCTCTATGTTCAGTGTGGAGTCTGCTTGGGACTCTCTCTCCCTCTGCCCCTCCCTCCTGTTCTCTCTCTCTTTCTCAAATCAATCTTTAAGACAAAAGATTACCATTAGTTAACAAGCATAAATTCTCAAATGCTTTATAGGATGCCTACAGAGTAAATTCAAGGGTTAATAACAAATAGCCCGAACTGGCAATAGGCTTCCCTACTAGTAATGGCTAATTCATCTCTGACCTGAGGGAGTTTATACAAAGAGTCAAACCACAGCACCTACAGGAAAGTACAGAGGTGTTCTTTGTGGAGGTTATGGGAAAGTCCTCTGAGGTGATCCTACGTACTACCTGGTTACTGTAATTCTGGGAACGAGTGACCATGATCTGCAAGATGGATACCTTCTGTTCTGCAAGGTTGGATGCCTGCCTTCAGATGTTAGAAAATCAAAAACTTTATGAGTATATTGCTTGTTGGCATTAACAGGCCAGGCATTTCTCCTGTTGCTTCCACACACCCTCCCTACAGAAGTGGCCCATAAATGACAGAGCCAAGTCACAGAACAAATCCTGTTTCTAGTTCAATGCCGCAAACATAGATTAGGTCATATCTTGGAATTCTTCCACCGAGAAAACTTACAAGAAGCAAAGCAACTTTTCAAAGCATAGCAAAACAAACATTTACTCCATGAGTTACTGAACTTGGCACATGGAAAATATGCACTTCCAGTAAAGTTAGTGAGTTAGCTAAGACACCGACTTCACCTTCCTGGTTGCCTGAGGCCACCAGACTGCTCTGGGAGGCTAACCTTACTTGTATTCCTAATTCCACCACTAAATCTATTATTAGAAGCAAAGCTTGTAACCTTTAGCTCTTCGGCAGGACAATGCTGCTGGCTATCACCACATTTCTTAGGATAAATGTTTGATAACTAAGTATGTCCTTTTAATATAAACACTTTTGATAGTACACACTGGAAAGCTAGGAAGCATGTAAATAATTTGAAAATGTCAGTTTGGGATGAGGTGTGAAAACTTGTGAGTCATTTCAAGAGATTTCCCTAAATTGGGACTTGTGGGAGGGGAATGCAGGCATTGGAAATTTCAAATAAGAGATTTAATTCAACAAGAATTTACTGAGGACCTTGTGCCAGCCCTGTAATTAAGCTTTCCCAGCAGTATAAAAGGAGCAGGAGAGTGGGTCTTCAGGGAAATGGCTGGGGAACTGCCCCAGGTAGTGTAGGATGTGCCAAATAAGCGAAAATACAGAATACAATGTGGGGGCTGGCATCAGAAGAGATTATGGTAAACTAGGGAGGCACAGAAGGTTTTAAGGAAGTGGTATATTTAAAGCTGGATCCTTAAGAAAGGGAAGATCTGGAAAAATTTTAAAAAGGAGAACAGAATTACACATGAACATATCAGCACAGTCTAAGGCAAGAAGACGGGAATGAAATAAAATCCCTCTGTATCGTGTATGGCCATAATCTCAGTATTTGTTCTTTCCAGCCAATATACCCTAGCAATAGTACTTTCCGTGCTTTGTTGATCTGGTTACCATGAAAAGCTCTAGCACAAATGCATTTATTCAAAATAAATTTGGAAAATTATTTAAGACCATGCAACTTTTTTCTGCCTTTCTTGTTTCCTTTTTGATTTTTTAAAAAATAAACTATCTTTACTGAGTGTTTGCTTACACACCAAGCACCAGGGCTAAGCACTTTACAACTGTTATTTCATTAACTGGGACTTAGGTGTGGCACTTTACCTAGAACTCACACTTAAGCCTGTCTGATTCCAGGTCCTTCACTCTGTGCTGTCATTTACCAAGACTGATGTTGCCTGGGCTCTCTCTGAGCAATCTCTTTGGGGTGGGTTTCTTTCTTCTTTCTTTCTTGCTTTTTGATTTTAGATTTTATTTGTTTATTCATGAGAAACACAGAGAGGCAGAGACACAGGCAGAGGGAGAAGCAGGCTCCTCACAAGGAGCCTGATGTGGGACTCGATACCCTGACCTAGGATCATGCCCGGAGCCAAAGGCAGATGTTCAACCGCTGAGCCACTGAGGCATCCCTCTTCGGGGTTTTCAATGCATTCTTATGGGTCTGGTTATTCACCCTAATGATTCTAGGATGTGATGTTTCAGATTACAGCTTTCACTGTTCTTCTAACTGCATTCCTGATCTGTTCAGAGAAGCGTCATTTAGGCAAATTATATTACATGGCCCACTCCAAGTGGACAATTTCAAGACCAGTGTTTACATATCATGTTAGCAGCATGTAGTTTAAAGGATTATCTTGACAGGTCTAGGGAGCACTAGTTGTCATGTTCATCTACTTTCATAAATTTAGGAGAGGTAAGACCTGAGGGCTAAGAATACCTGAAATGGAAGGGAGAGCAAAAAGTAGCATGTGACTTCCCTTCTGACCACCTTGTTACTTTTATTCCAGATAGTTTTGTTGGCCAGGACTGAGCCCGGCCTCTCTGAGGTCTGCAACACCCCCTGACAAAGCTGCTGAAACCCCAAGTGTCAGAGGGGCCACTTCTAGCTCTCCCTCTTCCTCTGTCTCTCCCAAACGTAGACCATGCAGTTCTAGAGACTTTTAAACCTCACATTCGAAGTGATAGTTTTGATACTAAAAAATTAACATTGATCTTCAGAAGTTAATTATAAAAATTCACATGAACTCAAATATAAGAGAGTATTATGGAAAACTTTAGAGTCACATATTTTCAGGCAATTTTCTAAACTAAACCAATCTGAAGTTTTCTTCCTGACTCTAAAATGAATACGTTGAAGTCTGTTATGAACAATTTTTTTTTTTTTTAAGAAAAGTACATTTTACCCTGATTGTTTTGTCCCACTTGCCATCTTATCAGTCCTTCATTGTGTTCACTTCAGGGGTCTGCACTAGGGCTAAACTTTTCGATCTCCACATCAAGTATCTCTGTCCTCGTTTTCCTCCTGTTACACCTGTTTTGGTAAATGATGTTAAGTTTAACTTCCTTCTGATGCAGTAATACTAGATGAGCCTAAAGTGAAAATGGAACCTTACATAATGAACCTAATACTAACCACACTTAACTGTGAGAGAAAAACAAGACAAACATGTTTAAAAATAATGTTGAGGCGCTTTTGGGTAGATGAGTTCAAAATATAATGGAAACTAAATGCAATAGGAAATTTTAGGATAAAAGCCAAAAAACAGACCAAAATACCTACTCTAATAGACCCTCACTTTGTGAAACTAATAATGTAATGGAACTCACTGATGACGATTCAGAAATAATACAAACAGAAGAGTCAATTCAGGAAAAAAAATTTTAAAGAAAATTTAAATTTGTCTGCACCAAACAACTGAAAATGGACCTTCCATTGCTATCTTCTTTTTTTTTTTAGAGAAAGAGTGAGAGCGAGTTGGGGGGGTGGGCAGAGAGAGAATATCAAGTGGGCCAATACTGGGCTGGATCTCATGACCCTGAGATCATGAGTTAGATGCTTAACCGACTCAGCCACCCAGGAGCCCCAATTGCTGGCATTTTAAAAAGGGACTTCCATTCAGTAGGTGGCATCTTTATTTTGTGAATGGTTTCCTTTGATTGCATATTGTGTAGAATTGCTGAATCACTATGTCGTACACCTGAAATTAACATAACATTGAATATCAACTATACTTCAATAAGAAATTTCCTTTTAGGATTTTATTTATTTGAGAAAGAGAGAGAGACAGAGACAGAGATAGAGCATGAGCAGGGGGGAGGAGGCAGCAGGAGAAGCAGACACCTCACTGAGCAGGGCTTGATCCCAGGACCCCCCAGATGGTGACTTGAGCTGAAGGCAGACGCTTAACCTACTGAGCCACCCAGGCGCCTTCAATAACAAAAAATTTAAATAAATAAAGGGGGACTCCCAGGCCTTCTCTTGTTTCTCTACTCCTGGAGAGGAAGTCAACTTGGTAAAGCCCAAGTGCCTTAGCAATCCACTTTCCAGGGTCAGGCTTGGGTCATGATTCCAGGGTGGAGAAGCAGCCCTGTGTTGGGCTCCATGCTGAGCACTGAGCCTGCTGGAGGGTCTCTCTGCCCCTCCCCATCCACTCACTCTCACTCTAGCTGCCTCTGCACCCACTCTCTCTCTTTCTCTCAAAATAAATAAATACCATCTTTTAAAAAATGCCAATATCATGGCAAGAGGCACACCTGAAACTAGCACTGTGGGACTGCCGACAGAGGATTAATGGACAGTAAGCCACGTTCAGCAAAAGAGCACAAATTAGGGGGTCGTGGGCAGGGGGCCAGAGAAGGAGAAAGACTTGGGAAGTGGGTGAGGAGCTACAAAAGATGAACTTTAATGTTAACTACACTGGAATTAAAAAAAAAAAAAGATAAACTTCTGCGTATTCTATTTTGAACACGTCACTAGCATGTGTCTGTCAGTGACAGCAAAAATTTTCTGACCTGCATTTTGCCAGACTACTCTCAGCCTTCGCAACAGGATTAGAAGATGCAGTTCAATAGACGTTTATGGTTTTGAACTGTTAAATAGTGCTTTCATTATTTTTACTTCCCCCCCAACCCCAAAAAGGGGTATGAGGTAGTAGTGCCTCATGACCAGATCAAATGGTACTAACGAATAACAATGGTTATTTGGAAATAACCTAGAACAAAGAGTGCTTTCTCCTTTTCTAGCCGTGTGTGTGTGTGTGTGTGTGTGTGTGTGTGTGTGTGAGCGTGTATATGGTTGTTGATCATCGCTTCTAAAAAGGAGATGACTTCTTTGAGAAGTAAGTCCATGCTTACCATTAGTAAATACCACTATGAAATGTATTTACCAAAAGAATTTTATTTCCCCAGCTCTATTCTGTTCAAGAACATCAAAGGGCAGAAAGCATAAGGAAAAAATTATGACACCCCATCCATGCAGCAGAATATATATTCCACATATATGTATACACAGAGTAATTATAAATAACTTCTGCTGTCTAACTCGTTTTCTCCCTTTTGTTTTTTACTGAAAGGCCCAGAAAGAAGAGGAGAGTAACACAAAGTCATTAACTTTGTTGCAATCTAGTCTTTCTTGTTTCAGAGCCACCACAACATTTTTAGATTTAATTTTACTGGTAAATAAAACACTTCTAAAGTTCAATAACAAGTTAATGGTCCAAGTTTGGTTTTTTGCCCCCTTTCTCTTTAAGCCATATTGACCTTTATAGAAGCAAAAGAACAACATTTGACATTTCGCGGAAAATAAAGACACATAATTTAGCAATTTTTAACCAATCGCCACACGTTACAGCTTTAGAGTTGCTCAACTCTTTCCAGACACAAATGTCTCACAAGTATGCTTCATATTCTTTTAAAATCACAAGTAAATAAACAAAATTTTAATTAGATGAGCCTGTATCGCATATTTGCCTGACGTCATCCCCTTCACTCTGGGAAAAAAAAAATCTATTAAAACAAAAGAAAGAAACATAAGACACAGATGACACTGGGCATGAAAGACTTGCTTTTGTCTCAAATCCTGTGCTGCATTTCTGAACCGCAGCTCGAGAAAGCCCGAAGTGCAGGTCCCGACTTGGTGAGACAGATTTCTGCCCAAATCTCATGCCATGAGGAGGAAACACACCCATGGGCTCAGGGGCTGACATTTCTTTTGAGTTGCTCTATGTTTTCGTCTGCTTACGTGGCCTATTCCTCCACTTGGAATAAAAATAGTCTGTTGCCTCTATCCCAGTCTTTGGCACCACTTCTATTTTTGGCAAAGATTTCCAATAGCCGGGTGGATGGATGGGCATGTTCAAGGATCATATTGGGAAGGAGCCCTGAACATTCCCATGGTCTGGTTTTTCAGCTCTTCTACTTCTGCTTTTGATGGCTTGTTCTTACTTACAGTTGAGGAACAGGAATAAATTGCCCCACACCTCCCTTTCTATGCTTCCTTTGTCTCTTCTGTCTCCCACAGCGTCTCATTCCCTTCGGCATGGACATACCTCAGCCTGCCAAGCACAGCTGAAAAGTCTCTGGCCTATCTTCCAACCCTCATGTGCCTTTTCCCCACCTCTCAGGAATTACTGGATTTGTGTCTGCTCCGGGGCTACAGAACTGAGCAAGGGTGAGCGCAGTGCTTTGCAGTCATCCAGAACAGGCTCCGAATGGCCAGCATCTCCCTTTTCCCCTCTTGGACCAGCCATGGGTTGGAGGTCACTTGAGGGGATGGATCATCCTGAGGCCACCCGGGAAGCTGGGGCTTGTTCCAGACTATGTTCAGAAAAGGGGTCCAGGAATTCTTAAAACAACTCTGATTTTTAAAAATGTTTGGTATCAAGAATTTGTAAGACAGAGCTTAAAAGTTTCCTATCCCTGATCCACATGGACTCTGGGGGGGGGGGGGGGGGGAGGCCTCTGGGTCATTTAGAAGCTTCCAGCGTGTGCCTACTAGGTAAGCCAGAGGTCCAAACCTGGCAGCTTGAACGTTGCCTGCCAACAGGTTTTGATTGGCCTTCACGGTATTTAAAGGCTGTCTTTTAATAGTCGCCAACATTAACAAATTAGGAGATTTCTCATAAAAATTTGGTTTCTGGCCTCTGTAGAAAAATCAGAAGATCTGGCTGACACTGGATCTGCTTCCTGTCTAGCAAATGCTTTAGTAGAGCCAAGAAGCTGCTGCCCCTTTAGACCGGGCATCCTGGCTCTTGACCACAGGGCCCAGCTTGGTCTGCGTTCGGGCCCTTGGAGACCCGGGAACAGGCACCTTCTGGGGTAAGCGTCCCGAGTACCTGAGGGAGAACCAGGGTAGGGGGTATGCTCTTTTCAGTAGGTATTTGGCAGTGTTCGGCTCCTGCTCTTCTCTCACCTTTCCCCAACCCCTTTCTATGTGCCTCCTAACGGCCCTAGCGCTGCACAGGCACGACGGGCCCAGCAAAGGCAAAACGCCACCGCTTTCTGATGTCCTTGTGTCTGGGCCTTCGGCAGCTGCTTAGGCTGGGAGGGACTTGTTAGTGAGGAAGATGCACAGCTCGCACAATCGAGCCAACTCTGTGTCAGGAAAAAGATAGAGTCATGCCAAGGGAGAGCGTTCTAAGGGCCCGGTGGGGGGGTGGGGGGGAGTGTGCAGGATTTTATTTCTCAATACGGGCCCCAAAGGGGGCTGCACAGGTGATCAATACATGCATGGCCTGCTGTCTGAAGTCAAGATGACAAGAGCTCGAGAAAACACGTCTTTGTCTCAACCTGAAACTATGGAGCCTGCGTTGAGGCTCCGGATTCAGGCCTGTTGCCAGCTCTCTGCTCATAAAATAGCAGAGGCTGCCTTCGATGACCCCGCGGCAGGAAAATCGCGGCAGGGCGAGGTGCTAAGTGGGGAACAGGGAGGCTAAAGACAACGAGGGGCGACTTTCAAAGCGCTTCGGGGCGAGGAGCAAGGCGCCCGCTGGCTGCACAGCGGGGTGCGGAAACACTCGCAGCAGCTCTTGGCTGACTGTGGGAACAGCTGCCCAGCCGGGGTTCCCCGCGGCACCTGCACCTGCCCCTGCCCCCTGCACCTGCCCGAGTCGCGGCTCCTGGGAGCGCGCACCTGCTTCCCCGACGGCCCCCCCTGGACCCTGTCTTATCTCTCCGAGCCCTTCCTGTACTGCGAAATTCACCAGGTCTCCTAAAACAGAAAAAAGCCCCCGCTGAACACTATTGGGGGGGTGTTTGGGGCTTGCCCCCCTACACCCCAGGGCAGAGCTGGGTCCTGGTAAGTGGAAGGCCTGCTCTCTCAGGGGAGAAGCCGTAGCTGGTCATCTTTAGGATTAGCGACAGAGCCCTGGATCTGTGAGAATGATCAAGAAAGACAAACAATGGGGAGAACAACGGGAGACAATGGAAAACAGATGTCGAGCGGGAAAGGAGGATAAGCCATTAGAGCTGATGAAAGAGAGATGGTGATGGGAAGGGAAAGACGAGAACTGGCAGGGCTTTGGGAGGGGTGCAAACAATGCTGGTTCAGGCTCCCCCAGGCACCTGCTCCAGGCCCGAGGCATCACCTAGGCCCTCTGTGCAGTGTCCAGCGGCAGCATCCCGGACCCCAGCGCCCGCCCTTCAGCTCAGCGGGTGGCTGGTGCTGGAGGAGAGGCTGATGTCAGGGGCCCCGTCTCAGGACAGCTGCACTCTGGGTTACAATTTTATTCAGGGCATGTACATATTACGTGTTTATGGTCGATTCCTTTCATGCTGCTCCGGGCTCTGTGCAGCCAGCACAGTGGGAAGGGCAGGAGCACCAACCACTAGGTTCTTGTTCCAGCAAAGAAACTCCCTGCTGTGTGGCTGTCTTTATGGCTGGAACACAAGAGGCCAGGAGTCAAAGTCGTGGTGGTTAAGGGATCTGCAGAAACATGATTTTTTGAGGACGTTTTTTTGTTTTGTAAGTTCTTTAAATTGTTTTTTTAATCTTTTTTTTTTTTTTTTTTTTTTTTTTTTTAGATTTTATTTATTTATGAGATAGAGAGAGAGAGAGGCAGAGACACAGGCAGAGGGAGAAGCAGGCTCCATGCAGGGAGCCCGATATGAGACTCGATCCCAGGTCTCCAGGATCACGCCTTGGGTTGAAGGCGGCGCTAAACTGCTGAGCCACCCAGGCTGCCCTTTAAATTGTTTTAATAGATCCCATAATAATGTGTCACGAAGGCTTTGCTCCAGTCACCTCTCACCAGCCCCACCTTTACCCCAGGGCCATTTTAATGCTGTTTCCTTTTATTCTCCTGCCTAAACTTCATTCTAGCTAGACAAAGATGACCATGCTCTCTTCCATCTGGTGCCTTTGCACATCTTTTTATCTGAAGAACCTGAAAAGAATTCCCCCTCCTTCAAACTCATCCAAATTTGGTGTATTCTGCAGTCCAGCTCTAGGACCACATCTTTCATGAGGCCATCTCTGGCTTTTCTAGAGTTTTTTTATGCACTTCTCCAATTATTATTATTATTGCTAAGAATTACTGCAAATAATACTAGATGATAACCACCACCATCACAATAAGAGTAGCTGATATTTTCTGAGCATTCCTTCAGCTCCACACGCTTGGCCATGCTTCACATATATTATGTTATTCATTTTACTCAATCCTCCCAACAGTGCTAAGGTAGATACTTTTATTCACATTTTTCAGAAAGATAGAAACTGAGGCTTTAGAGAAATTAGGTAAGTTTCCCATGATATAAGTGATAGGGAATTCTTGTCAGTATTATCAATTTATTTTTTAAAAATCTTTTAAAAATTTATTTGATAGAGTGAGAGAATGAGTAGGGGGAGGGGCAGAGGGAGAAGGAGAAACAGACTCCCCGCCAAGGCGGGAGCCTGACTCAGGGCTGGATCCCAGGACCCTGAGATCATGACCTGAGCTGAAGGCAGCCGTTCAATGGACTGAGCCAACTAGGTGCCCCAGTATCATCAAGTTAGCATGCAATTATGAAGTAATCATTTGTACAGTTATTAAAATATTTAAAATGTACTGATTAGGAAAAGCGTTTTAGTAAAAGCAAAACTGAGGTTTTATTTATTTATTTATTTATTTTTTTTATTTTTATTTTTTTTAAAACTGAGGTTTTAAATCTAAAAGTGTGCTCTTCAGTTAATCCTGTGATTGATATTTCAGGGTCTAGCAAACTCCTGAGATGCCTGAGATGGAACAGAGAGAAGCTTGAAGTGCACCTACGAATGAAGACAGAAGAGTAACGTCTCAGAAGACCCCTGGGATAGCACCTGGGACGGGTGGTTGTTGCTGGAAATCCAGGCTTAGTTCCCTTAGTGGCCTGTTACTCTAGGCTCTTCTCACTCTCAGGCCCTCCTTTCTAATTCAAAACAGAAGAATAGCAGAATAGGACTCATGTACTGGTAAAAGTTATGAAAAGAATGAATGGGAAAAGCATTGTCTCTTAAGACTTTTTGGTTTCTCACATAAAGCATTATTCAGTGTTTTTTAATAGAATCATAAATTTCCAGTTAGGCAAGATGCTGATTCCATTCATTTATAGAAGAAGAAATTCCATCTTCATGATTTGGTCAAAGTCACCCAATTATTTAGTGACATTCTGTGCTTCCTAACTCCTAGTTCAAAACTTTGTGGGTTATTATGAACCATCAATACAAATCAATTCACAGGCCAATCCTTACATGTCTGTTTATGTCTGGGCTATAGAGCAATAAACTTCAAATGTATTTCTTTTTGTGTTTTTCAAAGACAATCTTACCCCAAATGAAAAGAAAAAGGAAAACTAAAAATTTTAGAAAGAAAAATTAGTCACTTAGCAAGTTAACTGCTCCACCCTAGATTCCTTCTCTGATAGACTGATAAAAATATTTTTGGTGCCCATGAATTTCCCAAGTTGTTGTAGGGAAAGGGACAAAAAGGCAATATATGTCATGGGAGATAGTAATCCAGAGAAGCAGGAAACAAAGGGTAGGCAGGGGTTGGTGACTGTTGTAAATGGAAGAAGGGAATTATAAGGGGTATAACTGAATACCAGGAGATTGAAGTACAGGATCTCTCAGAATTCTGTACTCAGAATGAGAGACCATTTCTCTAGGTCTTCAGAAGAAGATAAGTATAAAGAAAAAGAACTGGAATGAATCCTACAGACAGGAGGGGTAGTAGTAGCAGCCGGGAGGATTCTTGGAAAATTCAGAGGGATGAGCATAGCAGTAAGTATAGAGTGACTGAACTAGCCTGCTTCTCTCAGCTCCACAAGGGGAGACAAGAGATAGCAAAAGTGTTTTAGTGAGGATTCAGATCAGGGGTATAGGGGCGTCTGGGTAGCTCAGTTGGTGAAGCGCCTGCCTTCAGGTCAAGTCATGATCCCAGAGTCCAGGGATCCAGCTCCACATCAGGTTCCCTATTCAGTGGGGAGTCTGCTTCTCCCTCTGCCCCTCACTCTGCTCATGCTCATGCTCTCTCTCTACATCACTTTCTCTATCAAATGAATAAATAAAATATCATTTTTTAAAAAGATTTGATTTATTTATTTATTTATTTATTTATTTATTTATTTATTTATTTATTCATTCATTCATGAAAGACATACAGAGAGAGGCAAGACATAGGCAGAGGGAGAGGCAGGCTCCTTGCGGGGAGCCTGATGTGGGGCTCAATCCCAGGATTCCTGGATCACGACCTGAGCCAAAGGCAATGCTCAACCGCTGAACCACCCAGGTGCCCCACTTTTAAATTTTACTTTTTAAAGATTTTATTTATCATAAATAAAATCTTAAAAAAGATCAGGGATATCTATCTATATGATTTTGCTAATTCACACTGATTAAGGAACCCATTCAGTAATTCAAACAGAGCCATATTTCAACCAGATTTTATATTTGGTTTCTATTCACTTCTACATTAAAAATGTGTGTTCCATGCTAAAAGGGAAGAGCACAGATGAAATTAAGTATCAAAGACCAGAGAAATGTGGTTTTGTTTTGGTAGAGATGACCTTTCTATTTCTCTGACTCTACTTTTCCTAATAAAACATTTGATTTACATGGTTTAGAGGCATTAAAAAGAAAGCATTGTGGACTCTGTCCAGAGAATAAAGTACTAAATTACAGTGTACCAAGAGAAACCTACCAATTGCAAAACACTGTGGCTTTTATTATTCAGACATAAATAACAACATATTGAAACATGGAGAAAAAGATAAAATGAAGATTTTACAAGCATATATTATAAAACACACAAAATGTGAGTGATAAATATAGCAAGTCCAGAAAATTTGCAGCAACGAGGCACCCATTCTTCAAGATATCTCTTGTACTTGCAGATCACATCTATATTATGCTCTTTTAACATTTTTCTGATTATTTATTTGATAATTTATTTTTGAAGTGGAGCTCATGGGTAAAGAACAGAATGGAGAGGAGGTTCTAGTAGAGAATCTATAGTCAACTATTGTACTCAGCAGTAATTTGTCAATATTCATTTACTTGTAGCATATAATTTCATTTTACTGAAGACTGCATGCACATAAAGTCATATTGGCACTTATGAGAGACATTCAAATGGGCACTTATGAGAGACAATCCAAACACTTTATCTTAGGCCAGTATGTATTTGGAAATAAAACACAATTCTCAGAAGTATCTCATAGGAATACAATATACTGAAAAGCTTCCATAGGGATGACTACTTAAACCTTGCTTCTAGCATAAACATTTCTTTTTTATTTTATTTTATTTTTTTATTATTATTTTTATTTTTTATTTATTTATGATAGTCACACAGAGAGAGAGAGAGAGGCAGAGACATAGGCAGAGGGAGAAGCAGGCTCCATGCACCGGGAGCCTGATGTGGGATTCGATCCTAGGTCTCCAGGATCACGCCCTGGGCCAAAGGCAGGCGCTAAACCGCTGTGACACCCAGGGATCCCAACATTTCTTTTTTATAAAAGATTTTATTTATTTATGTGAGAGAGAGAGTGTGCACATACGAGAAGAAGGGAGGGGCCGAGGGAGAAGCAGGCTCCCCACTGAGCAAGGAGCCCGATGTGGGGCTTGAACCCAGGACCCTAAGATCATGACCTGAGCCAAAGGCAGCCACTTAAATGACTGAGCCACCCAGGAGCCCCAAGCATAAACATTTCTAAAAGACACTGACAAATGTAAATGTATTATTGTTAATATTACAAAAATTATTATGAATTAACTTATTACTAATGCAGTCCTGTTATGATAGAATAACAAAGTAGATTCCTCATGGGCTCAGAAGTGCCAGATAAAATTTTCATACTTGGGATGAGCACTGAAGAGAGACATATCCCTTTTATCTTTACAGTGATTCTTCATGAAACCAGATAACTTAAGAGCATATCACCTGTCATTCAGTAACATTTGCAACTCTTATAAAATTTATTTAGCAAGACTATAGCCCCTCCAATTCATTGTAATAGTGCTGATTACCCCCCATGAACTATTATTTTCCCAGGCTTTGAAGGGGAAAAATATTTGAGAGCTTTTTGATGAAAGATCATATATATAGTTATTCAATTTTAATCTGCCTGTGAATCTTCATTTAAAAAAGAAAAAATTCCTTTGAAAAGCTTCCTTTTAGCAGGTGATCAGGTCACTAATATAGCTGTAGTTATCAGATTATATACTTCTAGTAAACTCCTTTTCTGCACTATTCCACTGGAGATTCTCTAACTGTTGCTAGTGCTGAAGATGGAAGTGGATATTCAATGACAAAATGACAAATCTTCAGTACAAAATGCTACAACCACATCAACCAACAAGA
Organism: Canis lupus baileyi; assembly: GCF_048164855.1. Classification (NCBI taxonomy): domain Eukaryota; kingdom Metazoa; phylum Chordata; class Mammalia; order Carnivora; family Canidae; genus Canis; species Canis lupus. The sequence continues at coordinate 19,020,405 of NC_132839.1, forward strand.
GGCTACATATATGCTCAAAGAGGAGAAAGAGCAGAGAAGCAAAAGGGATACAAGGACTTCTCAAGCACCAATGTCTTCCCTTCATTTTAGGAGACCCCAGGCACATTTGGGACAATTTCTGGATTGCATATAGCCAATGAATCCACAGTTCCCGTTCTCTTCCTTTTGCAATTCCATCATTTCAGATGGTCCATCTAGCCCCAGTTAGTGCTAAGTTTACTATGTCTTTGTCTTCACACAAGAACAATCAATTAATTGTAGAAAAATAAAGCTAGAGACTTCAAGTGTTTTCCTAGAAAAATGTTAAGTATACTGTGCATTTGCTGTCATGTTTGGACTCGGTTGACATTCACGGAAAGGTATTGTGTGTTACAGACTTCAGAGAACAGTGGAGATCATGGGCGAGAGTATCACAGGAGGTTTGGGAAACGTACTGTATCTGGCCTGTTTAGGTCAGTGCACATGGCTTCTGGGTCTCCTGGAATAGGCATCCTCCTAGATGCCTGTTCTTAGAGCCTGGGCCATGCAATCTAGGACTTCATTTCTTCCAGTCCTGTCTCAGCCTCTAAATGTGTCTCCCATGTACGTTTTCTTCTGTCTAATGAGGTCTATACCATATTTAAAAAGATAGACTAGGCAACTGATCTAGATTGAAGGCAGTTCAGGTGTAGCAGCAACTGGAAAGCCTGGGCTTTACAAAGTGAAGTGGACAGAGTGACAGGAAGAGAAGGCGAGGGGGATGGACATAAGGAAGCCACAGACACAACACCAACTCCATGCTTCTTTTTAGAGTTTTGGGGGTAGGAGTCACTTATTTTGTTTGTTTCCATTTCTGTTGTCTCTGTGCTTGTCTCTGTTCCTCAGCAAGCAACAGGAACCTAACTTGCTAACTTGACTTGATGCTCAGTCACTTCTATTGAAACTGGCCTAATTAGAGTACTAGGGAAATGAAGGATATGAGAACCTGTGGGAGAATATTCACTGTGGAATCCTTGGTCTTGTATGGAGCCTGCTGTAGGATGCTACTGCTCTCCAGCTCCCTCAATAATCATCTTCAACTGGGCAGCCCGGGTAGCTCTGCAGTTTAGCACTGCCTTCAGCTCAGGGCCTGATCCTGGAGCCCCGGGATTGAGTCCCATGTCAGGCTCCCTGCATGGAGCCTGCTTCTTCCTCTGCCTGTGTCTCTGCTTCTCTCTCTCTCTCTCTCTCTCTCTCTCTGTCTCTGTGGGTGTGTTTGTCTCTCATAAATAAATAAATAAAATATTTAAAAAAAATAATGATCTTCAACTAAGCCAATGAGGGAAGAATGCAACTTGGCAATGGCCATAAGTGCTAAATTAGATGAACATTTACTGAAATGCCTTCATTTTTATAAGTGAAAGATAACCAAACAATAATTCATGCTAGTTATGCTTATGTATGCATTTTAATTCACTTTACTATTTAACGTATTTTAATTTAGCAAAATTTTTGATTCAATAAGCATTTGTTGACAAGCCTTCTGCTAAGGTACTGTGGGATAAGTAAACAATAAGGGTTCTATGGTCTTCCAGCCTTGCAAAGCCCAGTGGGGGAACTGATTGTAGTATACAGGATGTGTGATCTTGCCTAAGTTACCTAATTTCTGTAAGCCTCCATTTCTCCATATGTAAAATGGCAAGAATAATAGTATCTACTTTGCAGGATTGTTGTAAAAATTAATGATATAATTCCATATAATAAGCATTTAATAAATACTAGTTGTTATTGTTGATTTTTATTATAATATATATTGAGCATAGAGGCATGTGGTTTAATATATATATACACATGAATACATTTATCTAAAATTTATCTAAGGTTAATGCTCTTCAATGAACAAAGACAAGATTTGCAGTGTTACAATACTGGCTCAAACAGTGAGGATAAAAAATATATATATATAATCATATCACTTTATAAAGAGTTCCCAAGACTGACAGAGAGCCTGATGTATTGCCCCCAAATGTTCCAAAATGTTATAGAACAAAGGACAAATTATAACTAATAGATTTAATGTGTACATCATACTTATGTAGCATCTATACACTGGGGTCTTATAGCCAAATAAGATGATGGAAATGGTAGCTCAGTGAATGTGGCCTGTGACATTGTCAGGTTCTAAACTGACTAAATAATCAGCAATTAGAGAAACACAGCTAACTGGCTTCAAACACATGCTATGAAGATCTGGAGCTCAGGGTTTCTGTTTTTGGGAAAATAATCTTAAACCAAATGCATATGGTCACATTAGGGACAGGATAAAAGCAGTGAATGTCACTAAACATCTATTATGTGCTAGAAACTTAAAATATTTTTTGGTTGATTTCCACAGATGCCTTATAAAGTAAGTCGTAGTATCCCCATTTCAGAGAAAATAAAGAACTTGGCTAAGATCACAAAACTATAAATTTGTATTCCAAAGTATTTTAAACTATTTCATGTAATTTCTAAAGCTGTTTGCAGAGGAAATTGCATTTGCAGAAGAAAACAGTGGCATAGAATTGATTTATTCTGCAGGATAGAGAGATCCATCTATCTAAAGAGATTTTTTTTTTAAACTTCAGTTTATATTTGAATTCATGCCATTTAAAACTTTTTTTCATTAAGATTTTTTTTTTTTAAAGATTCTACTTATTTATTCATGAGAGACACAGAGAGAGGCAGAGACACAGGCAGAGGGAGAAGCAGGCTCCTCGCAGGGAGCCCAATGCAGGACTCAGATCCTGGGACTCCAGGATCACGCCCTGGGCTGCAGGCGGGGCTTAACCGCTGAGCCATCCAGGTGTCCCATTCATTAGGATTTTAGCTGGCATGTTTTTAAATCTACATTTTGAGATGGTAGACCTATTTCCTAGAGCAGTAACCTTTTGGAACATGCAAACTTTAGTTGCTCTTTGTTGTGGATTATCTGTTTTCCTCACTGGTTTCTTCCAGTTTTGTGAAATAGGCATGAAGATCTTACTTGTTCTGTGTGTGTGTGTGTGTGTGTGTGTGTGTGTGTGTGTGTGAGATGTACAAGACATAAAGTGCACCTCATCAGCTGACCTTAAGAAGTTCCAGGTATAGGGGCACCTGGCTGGCTCAGCTGTGAGAGAAAACAACACTTGATCTCAGTTCTGAAATCTAGCCCCACACTGGGTATAGAGATTACTAAAAACAACAACAACAAAAACCCCCCCAAAACCCAAAAAACCAAGTTCCAGGCACAGACTTCCTTCCTCATGTTCCCAGGAGCACCAGGACAGTGCATGTGTCTTTAGAGGTTATCCACTCCATATCTGATGACTTGCAGAAGCTCTAAATTCATTTATCAACACGCACTCAGGTTGTGTTAAACATTTATTAGTGATTTGTTAAAATAAATTCATTGAGACTTTTGCTCTTGGCTCCGATGGAATTTACATCAGATTAACCCTTACTGGGTGCCACTCTACCAGTCGGAGAAAATACCTCCAGACACACACATACAATAATGAAATGACAACACGAGCAGTAACAAAGCAGCGGGTGAAAGACATCCACACAGCCAGTACTTCAGGGGCCGCGATCCTGGACACAAGCAAAACCCAGAGAGCGGGGAGCCCTACAGTCACTGCCTTTTTTTTCTTTCCTTTAGGGGATTTTCTGATTCAAAGAGAGTTACCTCGAGGCAGAACAGACAGTTGCAGCCTGGGACCTGCAGCAATCTGACCAGGTTGGGGACACAAAAACGTAGGGTTCAAATGTACTAGGACTTGAGGGGCCAAGATTCTGAAGCAAAAGGGAACTATAAAGGCATCTGCCACTTCCAAAGCTGCCTATGGTGTGGGATGAAAGGGTAAGAAGCTACTCGAATACAGCCGCTCCTGAGTCTGAAAAGCAAAGCAGAGCATGCAGCAGTCTCACAGCAGCAGAGGACAAGAAAACAGAGTCCCAGGACTGCCACGGAGGAGAAGTTCCAGTAAACACAGGACGTTTTCAGTTGAGTCACCGGGATCCCCCGAGCAAACCTGGCTTTGCCCCAAGAGGAGGGGGCAAACCATGAACAGACTGACCATCACAAAGCCTGAAAGCCAGGTTCTCCTGGACCCAGGGGGGTTTCCCCTGGAAGAGCTTTTGTTTGGCCCACACCATGTTTGCTTTTGTCATTTTCGTGCTTTTAGCAGGGTCTGTACTCTCCACTTCTGCAGTCCCCACCAAACCCTACAGTCTGGCAGTAAACTCATGTCACTCACATAAAGTTACCTGCTTGGACCTGAGGCATTTGCTACACAGTTCAAAGCAGATGAATGACTACAGTGGATCCATGTCGTAACACAAACACTGTGATGGGAGACCTAGGGGAGCTATGGCCCCTGCATGAAGGGAATACCTAGGAGTGAGGGGATGAGATCATTCATGGGACAATGAGTGGCTTAAGAGAGGATTTAAAGGCTAAGCTTACAAATCTCCTCTCCTTGGCTTCTCATTTGTCTTTTATAGAGTTCCCGAGATAACCATTTCTTTTTGTCTATTTATTCCTTTATAGTACATAAAATGTTATGTAGTTTATAAATTATATACATATAAATTTTTTAAAAAGATTTTATTTATTTATTCATGAGAGACACAGAGAGAGAGGCAGAGATACAGGCAGAGGGAGAAGCGGGCCCCATGTGAGGACTCGATCCCAGGATGCCGAGATCATGACCTGAGCTGAAGGCAGACACTCAACCAATGAGCCACCTAGGTGCCCTCATATACATTTTTTTTGAGACAGAGAGAGCGTGAGCAGGGAGGGGCAGAGAGAGAGAGAGAGACAGAGAGAGAGAATATCTCAAGCAGGTACCACCCTGGGTGTGGAGCCAGACATGGGGCTGGATCTGAGGACCCTGAGATCTTGACCTGAGCTGAAGTCAAGGGTTGGACACTTACCTAACTGAGTCACCTGAGTGCCCCACAAATTATATTTTTATACATAAATTTTAACATAATCCTTAGGAAAAAAATTTAAGGCATTTTTGGATTTTACCTTCATCTGGAAAGTAGGTAACTAAAACTCAGAGGGGTCAAGTCATTCAATAGACTAGAGGTTTCATGACACTTAACTGCATGCTCATTCCACTGCTTCCCGCAGCTCAACCTTGAATTTATATACATCTAATTATATACATATAAAAAGTATGTACAAAAAATGCATTGTTCCCGCCCCAATATTTGAGTAAGAGATAAGAATAAAATTTTAGACCCTGGAAAAATTATGAATTAACACTAAGGCAAAGAATCTGAATGACAAGGTAGAAAATAACCCCAAATGTTAACTGTTTGCTTTGCTCTCCCAAAACAGTTTTAACAAAACGAGGTATACGACTTGCTTACTCTAATTCTTATACGATTGCTATTTTCAAGGACCAGAGTGTGCTAGATCTCTTCACTGGTAAGGTAAGGGCCTACAGAATCCAGGACCGCTTGTGACATGGCTACTTGGTTGAAATTAAAAAAAAAAAAAAAAAAAAAAAAATAAATAAATAAATAAATGGGTTCCAAAGGGCACACAAAAAACTCTGAAATGGAAGCATTAAGGCAGGAGAAATGGAGGCACCTGTTGTTTTGCAAGGATAGGGCCAGATGTCAAAAGGTAGGCTCTACAATCTCTTCATTACTAAAACTGTATTCATGGAAGACATCCACTGGCCAATTGGACCCTGACACTTTTATTTACAGAAACTAGTACAAACAGAAGTAAAACTCCTGCCGTCTGTCCAAAGAGCCCAGCCTGGCCAATCAACCAGGTAATGAGGAGGCAATGTTAGACACTGTCACTCATTGTCAAATAGAGTTAAGAAGTTTACTACAGGAAAACACAAAGATTGTCTCACAAGCCCAGATGTTACTGAACATTGGACAGTGGCATGACCTAATCAAGACAATTTAAGTACACCTCCTTGTCTTAGCTTCTGTATATTTATTTGTAAAGTTATAGAAATGTTCTGGGATGTTTTGAAGAGCACACCAGGCATTCATTAGTCTCTGCATCTCATGCTACAAAACGAGTGTAGCCTTTTTTTATTTTTTTTCCTCACTGAACTTGACATGGCTCTGGGACAAATCAATGAGAGTCCCAACCTCCCCTGGCTTCACCATGTTTATTCCAGGGTTTTCTGGGAAGATTGCTTTTCCACTCTTCATGAATAGTTCATGTGCTAGTCTCCAATGGAAACAAAGTGACATTTCTTATTACTGTTGGCTGTTGGAAAGCAATTGCAAAGGGAGTGCCTTGAAACAATTAGTCCTCTGTAACTGATTATTTAACAATGTGTATTTCCCAAGAGCTGTTTATCCTCAAAAGGAAGCAGCCAAGACTAAGTATGTACTGTATCTGAGCCGACACCTGCACTGAACCCCTCTGGATGCTAAAGGGGAATTCTCACAGAAGAAAATTAAAGGAGGATTATTAATTTTCTATTCCGTTTGCAATGAACTCTATGTTTTTATGAGCAAAGAAACATGATCCATTTCATGATAACTCAAGGACTATTTGAATTTGGGAAAATTTCTTCGTTAAAGAAGGCCTTAGTTTTCGGGCACCTGGGTGGCTCAGTCAGTTAAGTATCTGACTTCGGCTTGGTCATGATCTCAGGGTGCTGGGATTGAGCTTGCATGGGGCTCAGCATTGGGCTTTTTTTTTTTTTTTTTAGCATTGGGCTTTATGCTCAGCATGGAGGCTGCTTGTCCCTCTTGCTCTCCCTCTGCCCTTCCCCCTCTGGTGCACACGCACACTCTCGCTCATAAATAAAAAAAATCTTTAAAAAAAAGGCTTTAGTTTTAAAACTGAAATTTGACATATAACAAGAGATATATGGAAAGCAAGGAAGAAAAGAAAGAAGGAAGAAAGAAGGAAGGAGGAGGGAAAGAAAGGAGGAAGAAAAGAAACACTATTTTTCTTTATTTTTTTTAAAGATTTTATTTATTCATGAGAGACACAGAGAGAGATGCAGAGACACAGGCAGAGGGAGAAGCAGGCTCCCTGTGGGTTGCCTGATGCAGGACCCCATCCCAGGACCCCAGGATCACGACCTAAGCCAAAGGCAGACGCTCAACCACTGAGCCACCAGGGAGTCCCAGAAACACTATTTTTCTGTATAAAAGATGCATTATGTGTTCAAAGCACTCTAGTGGCCACCAAAATACAATAAAAAAGTAGAAGAAACTGTTTCCACCTTTGAGTTATTTACTTCCCAGCCACTTAGCTGTTTGAAGACATGGGGCTAGAAATAAAAACGATTTTAACCAGCTGATCTTAAATTTGAACATAGGCTATGTATTTTTAGCTACAAATACCATGTTGTGACTCCCTTCTCTGGAATACCGAATAGTTCAAAAACTGCCAGGGAACATCTCGAGACCAGATGCTCGTATAAACGAACACGTATAAGCCAGTTACAGAGAGACAGTCAAATAGGACTCCAAACAATGTGGTCTCATAACTCCCATCCTGAGAAGTGTCACATCCCAATACTATGTGAAGTTCGGCTCCCTTGCCAACTTATGCATTCCAAGAATGCATTTCAGTTTTTGGAAAGGTTCTTCTATGTATATGAATCTCCTCCAAAAACTTGTTTTCCAGCATCTCAAGAAGCTCCTGCCTGATATTCTGGTCACCCTTAATATCTCTACATGGGATTCCCTACACATGTGACAAAATTGTTAGATTTCGCACTAGAAAGCTCTAGAAGAAAATATGAAATAAATGCTGTTATTTAAGTCTGAATCTCACTGGTTCAGGTTAAAAATAGAAAATACCTTAGAACATAATTAAGCTAGGAGTGATACGTAAAATGTTTGATGCAGTGTGGCACAGACACTGACCCATCAGAATGGCTGCAGGTCTAGAACTGCAGTTAGGTTCCTGGAGGCTCCCCATCTGGCCAAGCATTAGCCTTTCGGCTGCTGGAAGCCTGGGGATGCTCCTAGCTTACGTGGCTAAGAGCCTGGGACACATGCACAGAGTTAAAGCACTAGCTGTTTCAATACCCGAGCAACTGATAGGGTTGGAGCAGTGCCTACCAGCTGAGTTCAAGCCTGGTGATTACTCCCATTATCATCACACAGTTTGGCTATACCTTGGACTAAAGAGTCTAAGAAAGCTGTGATGTATAAACATTAGCACAAATCTCAGAAATAACAAACTCAATTCATTTAAAAAAATAAAGGTTATTGGATTAATGGATAATGGAATTAGAAAAATATTAAACATATTAAGTGTGGTCCCTTATGAATTTCTTGTGGACTCTACAGAGTTATATATATCATCATTTGGTCAGATGATATTCATAATAAACTGACACTACACAGATGAAGTATCCTTGTGGTTTGACAATAGCTGTCTTTGGCCTTTTCCAAACTCACATGAATGAACAAGAAAATTTAGAAAATATATATAGTGGACATATGTTACAGGCCTACCTACCACTGTTGTACCTTTTTATGATAAAAGCATCCTTTCCTCTGCTGGGAACTCCATTCTATGTGGTTTTTGTGAGATCAATGAGATCAATTCAATTCCTTCTACCAATGGAGTCTGCTTATGACCCAGGACTGGCCAGAGTACCCGTCACCATGTGACTGGTTTCTGCATTGTCCGTGATCCAGGGTGAGGGTAATTTAAGTCCTACATAGGATGTTCCTATTCAGGAATAAGCTCCTTTGGTACTAGAGCTAGAAAGCTGGTAGGAAGTGAGTCTTGCACCACAACAGTCAATAAGATTACTAACCAATAAAAATAATAGCAGACATATTTAGAATGACAATTTTTCTAACCTCACTCTGCATTTGTATCCATCATGCTTTATAAAGTACTTCATAAACATTTTCTTAAATGCTCAAAAGTATTAGATACTTGGTAGCTCAACTTTGAATCTTCAGAAGGTGATCAAGAAATTCCTGATAATATTTCAAGTGATTAGGATTCCCTTTTTTAAAGCAAAAATAAACTACTGGGATTACTTACTTACTTACTTACTTATTTATTTATTTATACACAATGAAATATTATGCAGCTTTAAAGAAGAATGAGATTGTGCCATTTGTGATAACATGGGTGGACCTAGAGAGTATTATGCTAAGTGAAATAAGGCAGACTGTGAAAGATAAATGCCATATGAGTTTACTTACATGTAGAATCTAAAAAAAAAAAAAAAAAAAAAAGAGTAAACAAAGGAAAAGCAGAATCAGACCTATAAATACAGAGAACAAACTGATGATTGCCAGAGGGAGGTGGTGGGGGAAGATGGGCAAAATGGATAAAGGGGAGTGGGAGATACAGCAGACTTCCTGTCACAGCAATGAAAGGCACAACATAGAGAACACAACGATAGTATAATAGTGTTGCATAGTGACAGTATCTACACTTGTCCTGAGCATAGCATAATGTATAGAGATGGTGAATCACTATGTTGGATGCCTGGAACTAATGTAACATTGTGTGTCAACTATACTCAGGTAAAAAAAAAAAATTCCCGAGACTCTCTTTTTGGGGCACCTGGCTGGCTCAGTTGATAAAACATGAGAATTTTTTTCTTTAAGGACTTTATTTATTTATTCATGAGAGACACAAAGACAAGGCAAACGGAGAAGCAGGTTCCCCACAGGGAGCCTGATGTGGGACTCGATCCCAGAACTCCATGATCACATCCTGAGCCCAAGGCAGATGCTCAACCACTGAGCCACCCAGGCATCCCATCATGAGACTCTTGATCTCAGGTTGTGAGTTTGAGTCTCATGTTGGGATAGAGTTTACTGAAAAAAAAATTCCCTTTTAAAAATTGCATCAAATAATAAATATTTAAAATTTCAGAATATTATAAAAAGATACCTTTCATCTGTTAGTCTTTGAGCACCTATCACATAATAATAATCTGGATAAAAAACAAGGCAGTAATTTCCTTTGAGCAAAACATAGTAGCCAAGCATAAGATATATACTTTTGTAGTTGCCTGTGTTGACAAAAGCCAGTTAAAAAAATACAAAGGCTAGTTTTTTTAAAAAAAGATAATAACCATTAGGTCTTCATGGAACATACTTGGAAGATCTTGCTACTATATAGTCATAGAATAGTCCCATTCCATGAAAAAGGCTCAAGTTAAAGATATGAGGCAGTTTATAAACTAAGTGAACCCCAATAAATGCTAGTGGAATCATATTTTTAAATGTTTCTTAACAGGTATTCTTTTTAGGAATGATTCACTGAGTCCTGGTACCAGGAATGTACTAATGTGCCAGAGTGATACAGAAACTCATTGCTTCAATAGTGCCACATAGATGGAATTAAGCTCATTACATGTGAATTTGAAATGTTTTTAGTTTTTACATACACTTAGCTTTAAGGTGCTCTAAGAAATAGACCATTATGATTTCTTTTATATCTCCCCGTGAAATATTGCTTAATGCCCAACAGTTTTGTTTTATTCATGAGAGACACAGAGAGAGAGGCAGAGACATAGGCAGAGGGAGAAGCAGGCTCCCTGTGGGGGCCTGATGTGGGGCTTGATCCCGGGACTGAGATCACACCCTGGGTCGAAGGCAGATGCTCAACCGCTGAGCCACCCAGGCGTCCCACCTTTTACTGCTTTTAGCTCAAGCTTTCAACATATTTTTCTCAGCAAATGTCCCTGCTTCCTGACTTTCAGAGAAAAGAGTGCATTAGATGCAAATTCCAACTTTCCACACTTCTAGCTTTAAAATGGTTTTTCCATGTTTACCTATTCTTCCCTCCTTCCCTAGCCTCAGAGAGCAAAATACCTCTCCCCTGCCCTCTATCACTTCTGTTCTTCCTGCTGTGTCCATGATCTTGCCACAGCGGAATCTTTCTTACACTTGTCAGTGTCTCCTTTGTTGTTTCTTGACACAAGAAAACAAACAAAAAATCTTTGAACCAACCAGTCAAACGTTCTTCCTAAGCTATTACTTTCTCTCTGTTCTCAATTAAACTCTTCAATAAAAATAACCATTCCTTATGTGTGAAATATTGTACGATTGCTTTATATTTGTTATGCTATTTAATTAAATCACATCGTAATCCTAAATAGTATTTATCCCCATTTCACAGATGAAGAAAATAGAAAGTAGAAAAAAATTTGTATCCGTGACTCAGCTGAAGTCAACCAGATAGTCCAGTTGCTCTACTCTATCAGCAGTTTCGAAACTGTGGTCCCTAGACCGGCTGAATCAGCATCATCTGGGGACTTGTTAGAAAAGCAAACTCTCAGATCTGCCCAGATGCACTGTATCAGAAAGTCTGGGTGTGGGGCCTCACAATCTGTGTTCCAACCAGTCATCCGTGTGACTCTGATACAAACCACTGGTTTGTCCACAAACCAGATGGGGAGCACTACACTGGACCACACTGCCCTCAGCTTTCATCCTATTTACCTTCTCTGCTACACTTGACAGAGTTAATACTGTCTTCTTTTGAAGCTTTCTTTTCTATCTGCAACTCCAAACTCTTCTAACCTGGTTCCCTTTCATTAATAATCACTTTCACTAGCCCTCTCCCAATACCTAGTTACTGAAATATTAGTAGCTTTACCACTGTCTTCCACATCTTACCAACTCACCAAGCTCAGTGCAGATTTCCTAGAACCCTGCACTGGATGTGATCTTCATGTTGACTAAAGTTGTTGGTGCTTGGCCATTCACCTGAGCCAGGCATTTTCTCTTTCTCTTTTCTTTTCTTTTCTTTCTTTTCTTTCTCTTTTCTTTCTTTTCTTTCTTTCTTTCTTTCTTTTCTTTCTTTCTTTCTCTCTTTCTCTCTTTCTCTCTTTCTCTTCTTTCTCCGTTCCTTCCTTTCTCTCTCTCCTTTCTCTTCCTTCCTTCCTTCCTTCCTTCCTTCCTTCCTTTCTTTCTTTCTTTCTTTCTTTCTTTCTTTCTTTCTTTCTTTCTTTCTTTCTTTCTGATTTTATTTATTTATTAACTATTTGAGAGAGAGAGTGAGCAAACACATGCGTGAGCAAGGACATGCGTGAGCAAGGGGGAGGAACAGAGAGGGAGGGAGAGGGATGGGAAAAGAATCTCAAGCAGACTCCATGCTCAGTGGGGAATCCCATCCCACAGCCCTGGGATCATGACCTGAGCTAAAATTAAGAGTAGGACCCTTAACTCACTGAGGCACTCAGGTGCCCGAAGCTGGGCATTTCTAAATAATGTTGTTCTTTCATACTCCACATTCCTACATTTTACTGGCTAGCCAAATTTCATTAATGGTTACCTTTACAATTTACAAACCTACCACCTACTTTCTATTTGCAGATATGTTGCCAGAGCGTTAGAGATCGGAATATGATAGTCGCTCACCTAACTGGAGCTGTTCCACATTTCAATACCCTCCTAATTGTTTCTAGTTATCCTTCTAACAAGTAGTACAATGTGTCACTTCCAGTCAAAATTTAGAAAATTAAGGGACACCTGGGTGGCTCAGCGGTTGAGCACCTGCCTTCAGCCCAGGGCATGATCTTAGAGTCCTGGGATCGAGTCCCACATTTGGCTCCCTGCATGGAGCCTGCTTCTCCCTCTGCCTGTGTCTCTGCCTCTCTCTTTCTCTGTATCCCTCATGAATAAATAAATAAAATCTTAAAAAAAATTAAAAACTAAAAAACTCACAAAATACAAAAAATCAGAACAAAACAAACAAAAACTCCAACTTTGATGGCTTCCCACTGCTTAAAAGCTGAAGTGTAACATCCCATCCCAAGCACAGTAACATGGCATGGAGGCCAAGCTTCCCTTGTCCGCCTCTGTGCCCAGCATTACCTTCCTGACTACAAAGCCTTTCTTCTTCCCACCCCCACCCCAGCTCCTTGCTAAATCTCGGCAAGATGAATCACTTTCCCTTTGTGCTGCCCGGGCTAATGCTGTTTCTCTGCCTGAAATACCCATCTCTAACCATACACTCATCACTTACTCAATCACCATTAAAGGTGTCACAAACTTACGAGCAGGTGAAATGAACGAATGCAGTCTATCATGTGTAATAAGGTCACACACCCCATCTAAAGGGGGAAGCATCTACTTAGGACTTGAGAATTGCTGTCAAGCAAGTACTGTCATTAAAGGAAAGCCAGAAATTTGGGTTTTTATGTGAGATTTCTCAATTTTAAAAGTCTGTAACAAATAGCAAGCAATTTCTGTGTACTGTTGTGTGTCCACCAAATAAAATACATCCGGGATCTGTCAGTGTGGATCCTGGTGTTAGTTTCACTAGGCCCTAGGGATTCAAAGGTGACCTGACAGGGTCTCTGACCTGAGCGGCTCACTTCTGGGGCTCATCTCAAATGCTAGCACAGGCAGGAGTAAACAGGCCATTCACTCAGCTCTTAAAATGTTTTGTTTGCACCTGCCAGAGTGTATTCTTACCGGTAATCGTTTTAGTGTCTTGAATCATCACATTCTTGAGGTGCAGGCCTGTCACCTTCATCCTGGTACTGGTAGTGCTAACACAATGTGCCAGCAGTAGGCACTTGATTATCACTATTGTTATAAGCGAGATGTCTGTGTATGTACTTGTATCAACTTGATGCCACACTTTCAAGTTACTTTGTATTTTCGCCCTTCCTAAATCCATTTTATGATTTGATTAGGCACCCTGCTGGAAGATATGGTGTCACTGAATAAACTGTCTCTTCAAAATTAAATCGAAATAAATATGCTTTGAGTCTTATTTTAGTTGTATGCTATAATCCTAATAGGTTTTTCTACACGTGTTCCTTGTGAGATGGTGGTCAAAATAAGGACTGTTTAGAGATATCTTTGCTAAACTCAAGAAATTATTTTGGTCTGGACAGATCTTTTCACTTTGGAAAATAAGGAAAATGAGTTCATTTGTTCCATTTGTTAATTTCAGGGTGCAACTTTTTTCCATTTTAACAAAAGCACTAAAAAAGTCAGCTTTAATTTTTGCTACAGTTATATAATTTCTAGTTAGCTATCCAAGCACGCTCACAAAACTAATTTAGTCTGGGCACTGCCAGACTTAGAGGATGTCAATCATTTTTCAGTGAACCAAAACACTTTCATTTCACTAAGCAGACTTGAGCGTGGACTGCTTGAACACTGCTATTTCACTCCTCAATCGATCTAACTTCTAGATTTAGCCACCATTCAAGTATGTGCATAGGTCCTCCATGGCTACCATTTGAAAAGTTTACAAACATCAATCTTGCTGAAAGAGAAATATGATTCTGTAGTTACTCAGATGTTATCTAAATAAAGGAGGGTAAATATTTTATGTCTTCCCTATCTGTACAATCAGCAAGTTGGAAGCCATATTTCAGTTATTAAAGATTTAGCTGCCCCCATCATTTTATTCTACAACGCGGCATGACGTTGTATTTAAGAATTCATCTGTGTGTAGACACCTGATTCCTTGACTTTGAAACTCCATGCCCTGTGTTCGTTAGGATACACGTGTGCCATCAGTAACCAAATTGTAAGCTTACCTGCAGACTGTTGAAAATGACAAAGAGGACCAACATCCAGAAGTGTCTGTAAGCCATGTGCAGGCCTCCCCAAAGCCATGTCACAGAAATCAGGCCAAAGAGATATAAAACCAGTGGAATTTCTAGAAATTAAAAAAAAACAAAACGTTTTTTTTTTTTTGAGCTTTGGTATACTGCATAGTCACACATACACACAGATGCAAATTGGGTCTTTTTTTGTGATACTCTGTATGCCTAAGTACCCATTTTGAAAGAACAACCTTGGAAATCCCATTCTTATGCCAGCGAAGAGAAGGCACATTGCTGAGTCTACATTCTTTCTGTTTTGCTGGTAGGCGAGGGGGATGGGGAAGAATGAGAACTGTTCCTCTCCTAGACTACCACCTGCTGGACTGTTCAGGAAGTGCCGTCAACAACTACAGAGGTGCAATCCCATTTCAAACCCAGGTAAATCCCCTTTGAAAGAGCTCTCCACCAGAAAAAGGCAGGCAGCGATGTGCTCCCGAAATTAGTGTAGTCTGACTCGAATTTTAAAGCAGAAAGGATGCAAAAAGCAGTTTGTGTGTCATGGAAAAGGATATTCTCATCTCTTTTTTACTAACAGAAAAGACACTAACTTTATTATTATTTTTTAAGATTTTGTTTACTTATGCATGAGAGACACAGAGAGGCAGAGACATAGGCAGAGGGAGAAGCAGGCTCCTGGTGGGTAGCCTGGTGTAGGGCTCAATCCCAGGACCGTGGGATCATGACCTGAGCCAAAGGCAGACACTCAACCACTGAGCCACCCAGGTGTCCCAAGACACCAAACTTTAAAGTTAATGTTAGAGCAAAGATGAAGTGACAGGTTGGCTATTGTCAACACTAAGCTTTCTCTACCCATTGTTTCTCATGCAATTTATTTCAGTAGTTTTCAGGACAGATTTCTTCGGGGCCAACGACTTCATTACGCTTTCTTTCCATTTGTCTTTGAGATGTACATTATAGAATAATAACCTTAAAAGGGGGATTTTATCATTGACATGGCAAGCTATATAAGATTAGGAAAGCAAGTCAGATCATGGCAGCTGCAAATAAATATATTTCAAGCTGTTGAAAGACATCTGAGTGGACCACCGACAACTCTTAGTACAGACCTCAAGGTCCATGTATACCCAACATTATCAATTGCTGCCTGGAATCTACATGCATTTTGGAAATCAGAACAATTAAATAACTCCACTTTAGCAATTTAAAAATTTTATTTTGAAACAATCTCAAACTCACAGAAGAGCTGTCAGTACAGTATGACAACAAAGGTTTTTTTTCTTACTGAACCACTTGAAAGTTGCCAACCGAATCCCACATCACCCTCTGAATACTGTATTTTTTAAATATATTTTTTAAAGTAACACTTTCTAAATTTATCATCATCATCATCATCATCATCATTATTATTTAAATATTTTATTTATTTATTCATGAGAGACACAGAGAGAGAGAGAGGCAGAGACACAGGCAGAGGTAGAAGCAGGCTCCATGCAGAGAGCCCTATGTGGGACTCTATACCAGGTCTCCAGGATCACGCCCTGGGCTGAAGGCGGTGCTAAACCACTGAGCCACCTGGGCTGCCCTCATTATTATTATTATTTTTGGTAATCTCTACACCCCATATGGGGCTAGAGCTCAGAAGCCCCAGATGGAGAGTTGCACTGTCTTCTGACTGAGCCAGCCAGGTGTCCCTATACTTTATTTCTGTTTTTTTTTTTTTCTTTTTCCTGTCTAAATACTTAATTTTTTAAGAAAAAAAAAAGGATTTATTTATTTATTTGAGAGAGACGGGAGGGGCAAAGGGAGAGGGAGACTGAAACTCAAGTAGACTCCTAAGCATGTAGCCCAACATGGGGCTTGATCTCATGACCATGAGATCATGACCTGAACCAAAACCAAGAGTCGAATGCTTAACTGACTGTGGCACCCAGGTGCCCTTCCTCTCTGAATACATTAATGTATATTTTCTACGAAGATATTCTCCTAAAAAAACACAATGGGGCCATCAAATCAGGAAATTAACACTGATCTATTACTGCCATCCTCAGATCCCGTTCAAGATTTGTCCATTGTTCCCATTATCTCCTTTGTAGCAGGAAGGTCCAGCTGACATGCTTCTGCAGACTGCTTTAATCCCAAACCCTGCATCTGTGTGTCCTTGGCTTTCAAGACTGACACTTTTGAAGATTACCAGCCAGTTCTTCCGGTAGCGTGTCCTTAAATTTGAGTTCATCTGATGTTTTCCTGTGATTCAGATTATAAAGTTTGGCAGAAATCACAGAAGGGATGCTGGGTTCTTTTTATAGCATTCTGTTGGGTAGCACAAAAATTCAGTTTGTCCCATTACTCAGGCTGCTCATTCAGGTTGTTTGATTAAGGTAGTGGCTGTATACGCTCTCCCCTATGAAGTTATTAGTCTGTTTCCCTTTGTGATTACTAAGTATTTGTGTGGATAAATACCCTTTCTCCTATCGAATGTTGGATTTACTCATTTATTTATTTTTATAATATGGTCTCATAGATTCTCAATTTATTTAATGGGTTATTGTCCATTATTATTATGTCGAAGCCCCAAATATCCTAAATTTGACTAATGGGAGCCCCTGCAAGACTGCTTCTGTGCCTTTTGTGATGTACTCATCATTCTGTAAGTACTTCCTTGATTTCTGGCCCGACCAGATGTTTTACACTCATCTTGTATTTTCCCTAATCCAGTTCTGGTTTCTTTTGGGGGGAATATGGTATTTAGAAACCAAGATTGGGTGCTAGGTATACTATTATTGGGGTGTTTCTGCCCCTAAGCCCTCTTAGCAGACAGAGCTAGACAATATATGGAGTTACACATATGAACACACACACACAGTTACATCTAGATGACTAGAGTACTAGAGCTTTCTAGTAACCTCAGTAGGTCATACCAATACTTTTTTTTTTTTTTGTACCAATACTTCTAATTTCAATCCAACACCACAGGGTTAATTCCAATTTTCTTCCTTTTAATTTTTGTAAATATCTTCTCTGTTAAGAAATCTATTTCTCATTATTCTTAGTATATATCCTGGTGCCGTCATTCCTTCCCTTGCACAGATGACCCACACCTCATACAAATGCCCCCCTCACAATGAAGGGGTTCCTACACTTGTTGCTTGAACACCTTTCTGTGGATACTAACTATGAGGAGGGCTTTAGGATGGGATTCTTTGGGAAGGAAAGGGAAAGGAAAAACACTAGAAGAGAAAGGAAGGAAAGGGAATGAGGGAGGGGAGCAGGAACAGGGAACCTGAGCATTCCTTTTTTTGAGGAGAAAAAAGCCTTTAAAAGGGCAGTATGCTGGTACCTTCCCAACTATACCCTTCATAAAAAATATAAAATGGTCTAGGTTACAGAGAAAATAAGAATAAAGAATAATAAACACAGTTTATACAGATGAATAATTCCTTTGTCATTAATGCTTTACAGCCTGACAGGAGAGAATATATTAAAATTTATTTAAATTTTATAAAAATTTATTTTTGTTTAATGAAATCACACAATTTGATAAGGGGCCAGAGGCTCATTTTTACTTATGACAAGATACCCTAATATTTAGGAAACTTCCTATGCTTTGCTCATTAAACTTTTTAAAGATTAGATACCAAGTCTGGCAATTGCATTCTTTGTTCCCACTGCGTAAGTACAAAATTCTATTTATGGCTCTGTGCAGAGTACAAAAGGACATGCATATTTTGCATGAACAACTAGGAACCCGATTTTCAAAATTTGGCCTGCCTGTTCCTCTGAAGTGCCTAGAGCCAAACAAGTACTGTGTGCTGACAAAGCCCAGCGGGAGAGCCAAGAGAGCATACTGGGACTGACTAGAAACATCCATGGCCTATGTTTCTCTGGAACTCCACAGAAAAGTGTGGTAGCTTGGCACCCCAGATCAGAAACTCTGCAAGAAAGAAAGTCAGTCATAAATAACTCAGTATATTGAACAACAGACCCCAGGCTGGTTTTCCAGCAGTGCAACAATGATGAGGACATGATTTCAGAAGGAAGAAACATATCCAGAGGCACATCCAGATTCTGTGGACCTGAAGTTTATAAAACTTGGAGAAGCTTCTTAAAAAATAAGAATTGCCAAAACATAAAAATTAGGTATAAAATCTTTGAAGGGGCCTATGCAAGGGAGAGGCCCTAAAACTTAAATTTCATCAGCTTTATGGCTAACCACCTCTGAGGAGGTACCTTCATCCTCTTTAGGGTGTACAGTAACTGGCCACAGGAGAAGGGCTATTGGGAATGGGGGATGGTGATGAAGTGGGAGGCGCATGTTGCTGTTTAACAGCTACTGTAAATTCCACATGGCAAACTGAAAATTAATGCCGCACTTAATGAAAATCATTTCAGTTTCATACTTCACAAGCTGACATTTCATATTTGGTGAACTAGTCATAACTTTTCTGTTGTATGTATAAGTCAATGCTTACTAAAGCAGGCATTTATAACTGGCAATGTTAGAAACTTATGATTAGAGGTGAATTAGTTAGAAAAAAGAATTTCAATGGTTCTAGGTATTTTTACCATAAACATTTTTGCTGCAAGCATTTTTGGGGCAAACAGTTTAGCTAAGCAACTGACTGGCCATTAAGCAATTTTGGCCTAAAAAAACAAAGAGATAACTGGTTGACGGTTGGGTTCATTTCTCCACTGACATAGTACTTCCATTTTATACAAATCTTGGCCCTCAGAATGGTCTATACACTGGCAGAGTTTTGAACCCACATTTCCCACAGAACTTTGGAACGTCTGTCAACGAACATGTGACAATATGCCAAGAACAACCAACAGTGTAGAAGGCTTTCACAACGCACTTCAAAGCTCAGTTACAAATATGCATCCTAGTATTTGGAAACCAATAACTCTGTTAATGAAAGAAGAAATTTTAGTGAAACAAGTAAAAGGGTGATGCTGAACAAGATGATGAATCAATAAACCAACAAGAGCATAATACTATGAAAGAAAGGCTTGGAAAACAAATGCACGCCACAAAATAAAGCCTGTTATCTGTACAGTGAATCTACACTCATTTAAATGTATGCAGAGGTGCCTGTCTGGCTTAGTTGGTAGAGCATGTAACTCTTGATGTCGGTGTCATGAGTTTAAGCCTCATGCTGGACATGGAGTCTGTTGATAGATAGATAGATAGATAGATAGATAAAAATAAATAAATTCAAGTATTCTGTATTTCACAATAAAGTCTTTAATTTTGTTATTCATTTTTCATATTTCATTATCTCTTTTTCAATGAATCCTGTTTTATTTTTCTTGACTTTATATTTTATGGCCAAATTGCCTTCTGGTCTATTAGTTATTTGGTGAAAATGTTTGCAATGAAAATGCTTGCTATTGCATATACATATGATGGAATATTACTCAGCCTTAAAAAGGAATGAAATTCTGACATGTGCTGTAACATTGATGAATGTTTGAAAACATCGTGTTAAGTAAAATGAGCCAGACACAAAAGGACAGATATTACATGACACTTATACAAGGTGCCTAAAACAGACTGAAAGGAGAAGAGAGGTCACCAGGGGCTAGAAGAAATGGGGAATAGGAATTTTGTTTTTTGGACATAGAGTTTACGTTTGAGTTGATGAAAAGCTTCTGGCAATGGACAGTGGTGATGGTTGCACAACATTGTGAATGCATTTTTTGCCACTGAACTGTATACTTGAAAATGGTTGAAATGGTTAATTTTGTGTTATGTATATTTTACTACAAAAAAAAATTTTTTTAAAAGGCTATGCCAAAAAAGGCAGACTTGTGTTAAGATGGAGGTTTTTGACAGGGAGAAAAAAAATCAAATCCTCCAAGTACTCAATTTAGATACTTAAATTAGCAAGGAGTCATTAATGTGAAAAACAAAGTAGTCTGAAAAGGTTTTAGTAAAAGAAATTAACTTGTGGAAAGGAAAAAATCAGCAAGTGGATGTGTCATTTAGTACAACTATCATTAAGAAGTCTACTTATGGGATTTTGTAGATTCCAGTGAGAATACATAAAATCTCTTTATTTTTTAGTGGAAAATATGATTTCAATGAATTTAATTGCCATTTTTAAAGAAAGTATGGTGCTGTATTATCTCTTCTCTTTGTAATTGCAGCCCTGACTTTATTGCTATGCACCAGTGACAACAATAATGGCTTTATTATGGAAATCACACCTCATTTACATGAGGCTGAAATTTATTCTGTGTTTACAATCTTCTAAAGTACTTGTTTTAATTTTACCTCACTGACCTTCTGATTCTAACAATTTGGATGTGCTACTAAAACAAACTCATCAATGTAAAACAAGGAACACAGCTGTGAAATAATGTGTAGATTTGAGATATTTATGAGGCTATTTCCAACAACAGGCATGCATTATTTTTAAGTGAGGAAAAAAAGGTAATTGAAAAAAAGATATCAAAAGGTTTTATTTCTAAATTATGGGCCTTTACTCTGAAATTAAAAGATACTTGGAGGCAGAGAAGTTTCGCTGATCTGATCCATTTCTTGGTGAGAACACATTAATTGTGTTCTTAAGCTTTTCTTAACAAGAGTTAACACTGACCCCACAATGCATGGTCACCCACCAGCGTTCTCAGCAAATAAACCTCAAGTCATAGAAGAACACAACAGGACACAGATTTCACAGAACTGCCAAATCAGCATTAGGATGCTATGGGTAGAGGAGATAAGGAATCTACAAACATTTACAACTGTATCTGGGGATAGGAGCCACAGGACTTAGGATAGGTTCCCTGTTCTCCAGATGGGCTTTAAGAGTTCTCAGATGTTTGTTCCAGCAGGCTAGACTATACATCTCTGCTCTCCACTCCCCACCAGGTTCTTCAGTTCCGTTCGCCATCCTGACTACATTTAAAATCTCCACAGTCACTTTCTTTCGATGAGTGATTTGGGACAATTTCCAAATGTGCACCTCCATCTCTCCTGAGCTCTGGAACTCCAGGCCTGGAGATCCCTAACACATCTCAGCTAAGTTCATCCAAAGCTGAATTTAGTATCCTTCTTCTCAGACTTTCTCTTCCTTCTGAGTACAACTAGTACCACCAGTCCCATAGATTGAACCCCATGCCTCCCTTCCCCTCAAATGCGGCACCACATGGGGAATGTGGGGGAGAAAGCATACACGTAAGGCTGTTGTCACAGAGCTTGGCACAAAGCACATGTTCAGTAAGCTTTACCTACTATCATCCTAATTCTCATGACCATGATGACTTTGGTCAAGTTCAGGAAATAGCGCATGGCTATACACAGCCCCTTCCTGCATATTTGAAGAGTCCCAAAATCACATAAGAAAAAAACACATTGAACTTTTTTGTACCTGAATTTCCCAAACCCATTCAGCTAAAGAACCCTTCTGTTGGGATCCCTGGGTGGCTCAGTGGTTTGGCGTCTGCCTTTGGCCCAGGGCATAATCCTGGAGTCCCGGGATCAAGTCCTGCATCAGGCTCCTTGCATGGAGCCTGCTTCTCCCTCTGCCTGTCTCTCTGCCTCTCTCTCTCTCTCTGTGTGTGTGTCTCTCATGAACAAATAAATAAAATCTTAAAAAAAAAAAAAGAACCCTTCCGTTTACCTGATGTAGTCTGAAGATCACGCTTGGAGGAGGGTTGCTTTCAGACTGTGGACTGTGATTTCCACCATATCCAAACCATCACTGAAAACTTCCTGACCGGTGGATTTAGACTGGACCTCTCAGTGTCTTCCATCCACTCCCACTCCCCTCCCCTTTTCTATTCTATTCTAGCCCTTCCCATCCTGCTTAAAAATGCTGCCAGTGAGTCTCACCAATGTCTTGTGACTCACAACTGTAAACTTCTACTCTAGAAGGTAATTCAAGTAGCCTGCAGGACACCTTGGACATACAGTGGGTACAGTCAACATAACTGATAGTGAAGGCCTCCACCTACCACCTTCTGGCAGGGATTTACCCTGACCCTTACTGAGATATGAAGGAAGCCAGCCTAATTTGGAAGGATCTGCACAGGTGAAAAACTGGATCTGCAGGCAGAGAAGAGAGTCAATCAATACTGGCCCAGGGTCTACTTTCCAGGTGTAAAGAGGAGGAATGTGAGCAAATTTTCAGAGGAATCTCAAGGTCTGCAGAGAACCTAAACAGCAAGTGGCACTTGGTCAACAATTGACTTAGGGCTTTCCTGGACGCCAAAGGACAGTCCAGTGTCAGGCCCACTTTGAGTGTGATTTATTGGGAATGAAAAAAAAACAGTACAAGCCTAGAATTATGGTCTCGCCTTGCAAAAGCTATATATAATTTTCAATTTGCAGACTATAATTTTGAATCTAAGGAGAATAATCAAGTTAGATGAGACATACCCACATGGACCTTGCACAAACTGTTATTAGAGTGATTCCATTTGAGCCATGTCCTTCCAAGTTGCTAGATAATACCCTACTGAGGGGAGTAAAATAGGTCTGTGATACTTAAGGAAAAGGTTCAATGGTATGTTTTCTTCTTGTGAGGAAAATGTCTCGGAACTATGGGAAGAATTATCATTGGGTTCACAGCCAACATAAGTAATTTTTAACACACCTCATAAATATTTCACAAAATGACATTATGACAAGAATTTTTAGGAGATCTTTTAAACGAGCATGAGGCCAGCCAGCTAACATCTAAGGACTGGCTTAACCTAGTTTTCTAACTACATTACCAGTTACTCAGCCGTTAAAGAGTTCAAAACACTCATCTCCAGGCATGCTCAGGCACCTAACAACAATTTCCAACACACTTAGCTTTTATAATACTATGAAAATATACAATGCATCTTTCAACCTGCCTACATCTATATTTTGAATCTTGCTATTTGGCCTCATAATTTTTGGAAATTAGGTTACTATGTATTTGGCCATGAATAGCCAGTTATGTTTTATAGATGGTTTGATAGGACATCACATAGCAGTCATTAGGATTTAACAGGCTCAAATTCAACGCTGAAGTCTTGAGTCAATTCTGACACAATGTCTCATAAAAATTAATACTAAAGATGTGTTCAAGAAAATATTTTTACAGTGTGTTAAATATGTCAGTTCTAGAATTGTTTTCTGGTAGACCCTCATTCTGGATAAATGCCAGCTGACCTCACATTTATTTCCTTTAATTCGGTTCTCTGGCTATCATATTACAAAACTGTAACACAAATTTAAAATTTTATTTTATTTTTATTTCTTTTACTATATTACTATTCTAAAAAGTCTACTTTAGTTAAATCCTTTGGATCTTCTCTGTTTTGTGCTTAATTGCGTCTTTTCTCCCTATAGCTGTAAGATTATCAGGGCATTGTCTGGTTTTAGAAATAATGTAATATATTTCACAAAAGCATTAGGGATATTACTTACTCTCTGTTTATATAGCTATATCTGTAAACTGAGAAAACTAACACCAAAACCACATATAGGGCTGTTTTCAGGAATGCACAATAATAACAGAACATAAAGTGGTATGATGTGTGTGTTATACACAGGCTTATCATTGTTCATTGGCACAGTACCCACAGGTGTGGCTGGGAGTTTTATCCGTATGGAAGTAAACTAATATCTTATTGTTCATTACAACCTTGGACCAAGCCCTTACAGAGAAAAAAAGAGGGACCATTGTGTTAAGAAAGAAGGGCAATCACCAGATTGAATGCCATGTGTATCATTTACAAAGAAGGAGGCTGTCCAAAAAACCAGTAATATCTATACTGACAATATTTATGTACTAGTGATCAAAATAATTTGATCAAAGTGAATCGTACCCACTGGTATACCATTAAAATCTTTGCATATTTGGTTGTCAATGTCATATGCAGACAGACCTTAAAATTTGTGAGACCTTAATTCCAGCTTTTTTTCTTTTTCTCGTCTTTCATTTGGAATTTAAATTGTTAATGGTTAGACTGATTTACAGGTGTCTGATATTAGTAGCAACTGTAAGATAGATGCTACCACTTAATTTTGTCCTTGGCTTAAAGCTGTATGTTTCCACTTCTTTTTCCAAGGGGGAGAGCATCGGATAAAGAAGATGTGGATATATACGGGTGAAGAGAAGTGGGAGGTACAGGCTTTCAATTTACGAGATGAGTAAGTCATGGGAATTAAAGGTACAGCACAGAGAATATAGTCAATGATACTGTAACAGTGCTGTGGGGTGACAGATGGGAGCTGTGCTTGTGGTAAGCACAGCATAATGTGTAGAGTTGCTGAATTACTATTAATTACTATACCTGAAACTACTGTAACCTTGTGTTACATACAAATAAAAAAGTTAAAAAAATTAAATTTATCTTCCTCAGGGAAAGAAAACAAATGAGAGCATTGGAATTTATTTAACTCTAGGTACCACAGTTTTGGCATTAGTAGATAAGACTAATGAGCAGCCATATCGTTTTTTGGGTTACTGTGCTTCCCAAGCTCCCAAAAGGAGCCATTTTTACTATTTGAGTCCATCTTTATTTAAAAATTATTTTGATTCCATCTTTAATAGACTAGACAGATCCTGCTACATTTTTTGTTTCTATTCATTTGTTATTATTTTTTTAAACCAGGTGGAGTTTATCTTGTTAGACTGTTTGTGAAACACATTTGTAAAAAACAATTTTTTTTCCAGGTTGGTAAAGCAGCTTTAATATAACCACAGATTGAGTGTTTATTTGCAAATACACTGACATTAAGGGGGAAACTGATGGAGAGAGAAACCACCACACTTCTTAGAAACTGTATAATTAAATGAGTATAAGGATCAAAAATTGTTCATTTCTATCACTTATTAATTTATGACCACACTGACTTACACTATCTTTACAGAACTGTACAATAGGGCTTTAAGTTGCTCTTCAGCGATTGCCCTTCCCTACAATCCAATTTCGACTTCTTTCTGGAGGTTGGTGCATCCTAATTATGAATCACATCATTTGCTTTCCTGAAGGTTATTGATAATAAATTTTATAATTTGCTTCTGTCAAATTCAATGAAAAGAAAAAGATCTGTTTTGAATATGGGCCCCTGGTAAATTACATTTTTTTTTTTTTTTAAAGGCATGCACTGAGGTTGACTGAGGTTGACTGGGATTTATTCCTAAGAAAAATAGAATTGCAGGTACGAGCATGGACTCTGGAGTCTGATTACTTGCAGGCCATTTACTAGCTGTGCGACCTTGGTAAGTCACTTCACTGCTTTGGGACACAAGTTCCTCATCTGTAAAATGAGAGTAATATTAGTATCTCCCAAATAAGGTTCTCTGTATCCAGTAAGGATATAATGGTTGAAATGCAGAACACTCAATAGTTTTATGTAAATTTTGGCTATTGCTTGTTTTTCAAGAATTATGTTTTAGCAAGTATCAAAATGTATTAGGTAAAATGTGACAGATAAGAGGATGAATCACATATGGATATTCTTTCAAATACTACACACACACACACACACCCTATAATAAAAGGCAGAAGATAAGTATTAGAAGAGAGAGACAAAGTTAAATAGAAACCCAGGGAAAGAGACAGTTACCCGCCTTGGTAGTATCACCAAGTCCTGTGAGAGGAGAAGGAATTTCAGCTGAGACTTGAAGCTGAGCTCTATCTGAGCATGTACATATTGACATTAAGGTAGTTGGTATCGGCAAAAGAGGCAAAAAAGGCATAGGCGTAAATTAGTGTAAATTAGTCCTTTTGATTGGAATTAAAGGTCAATGAAGGTGCTTAATGAAAAGAGCGTTTGTAGCACTAGGTCAGGAAGGCATCTTGTGGGCTAGGTACAGCAATACAAAATCATTTTATAGGAAAGGCAAGCCATTTAAAATTTCTGAGAAAGAGGTGTGGCCTTATCAAAACCAAGCATCATCTCATAGGAAAGTAAATCATTTGGCAAAGAGAATGCTGCAGCCAGGGCACTGGTTAGGCAACTCCAGCTGTGGTCAAAGTGGGAAATAAGGAGAGCCTTGGGCAAGGGAAGGGCAGATGAGAGCCCCTACAAAGGAAAGAATGGGATGCACACAAAATGTTACAGAGACTCTATAGTCACACCCCCAAATCAGAAAACAATGAGAAACTTGAAATTATACAGATATTAGGACTTGATCACTGAAGATTCTAATTCTAAGTCTATAGGGAGACTCATTAAACCATAACTTAAAAAAAAAAGATGCATGCGGGATCCCTGGGTGGCGCAGCGGTTTGGCGCCTGTCTTTGGCCCAGGGCGCAATCCTGGAGACCTGGGATCGAGTCCCACGTCGGGCTCCCAGTGCATGGAGTCTGCTTCTCCCTCTGCCTGTGTCTCTGCCCCGCCCCCGCCCCCCGCCCCCGCTCTCTGTGTGTGACTATCATAAATTAAAAAAAAAAAAAAAAGATGTATGCATCTGAGGGTGGGGATTGGCAGAAGGAGAGAGAGAATCTCAAGCAGACTCCCCACTGAGCTCAGAGGCAGACATGGGACTCCATCTCATGATCCTAGATCATGACTTGAGCCAAAATCAAGAGTTGGACAAGCTTAACTAACTGAGCCACCCAGGGGCCTCTCATTAAACCATAATTTTCAAAGTCTGATTTCTTTTTTTAAGTAGACCTACATCCAATGTGGGGCTCGAACTCACAACCCCAAGCTCAAGAGTCACATGCTCTACTGATGGAGCCATCAGGTACCTTTCTGAAAGTCTGATTTTGAGGATCAGTCAGATCTGACAATTACTGACCTAAAAATCTATGACTGTGGAGTTAAGTTACATTGGCTTCAGGTTAGGAAAATCAGGAGATTAAAAGGAGCAAGAAAAGGAAGGAGGAGAAAGAATAATAGAGACATCAGAAGAGTAGGGGCAGGCGGAAGAGCAAAGATGATGAAAATGTACTTGAGGAGAAGATATTACTCTCAGGGAGAGGACAGGGAAGAAGTTAGGAAGAGAAGTTGGGCTCGAGCCCAGAGATTTGAAAATTACCACTATGATAATAAAAAAGGCCAAGGCAATCCCTGGAAAAGATATATACTCCAGAGTTTTGAGTCACAAGAAGAATGAAGCATGGTCTGGGATTTAGCAGGGGAAAAAAAAGTATCATAAAAACCAAGGGAGATGGGACTATTCAGTGAAGAGCAGTTACCAGTACTGATCTGTGCAGAAGAGTATAAGGATAAGGACATTAGGAGAGAAGTCAGTAGATCTGGTGTCCAGGGTTATAGGCAATGAATGAAAGAGAAGAAGCAAGATCCTGTTGAGGCTTAGCAGTGAACAGAAGGTGAAGGGTACAGGAAGTACTCTTCAAGAAGCTGGTGGGTGGGGCGCCTGGATGGCTCAGTCGGGTAAGTGTTCGACTCTTGATTTTGGCTCTGGTCATGATCTCAGGGTCATGGGATCGAGCCCTGTGTCTGCTGCACACTGGGCTTCCAGGAGCCTGCTTGAGATTCTCTGCCCCTCCCTACCTACACCCTCCCCCCAAAAAAGAAGTTGGTTGGTAAAGGAGAAAGGCAGGGAAGTAACTTGATATGGCATTATGAGTAAGCTCTTTCCAGACAGTGAAAAGTGATGCTTGTTTTTAGATGAAGAGGAAAGATGTGGGGGGGGGGGGGAGAAGGGGGGGTAGAGGGAGAGAGAGAGATAGAGAGACTGAACTGTGGAAAATTTAATGAAGCAAGTTCCAAGAAAAGGGAAAACAGATGAAGGGCACAATGGGGAGGGTTGCCTTCAGAGAAAATGAGTTATTTACTGCCTTACTTAAAAATGGCAGGAAAGTGGCAAAGAAGGGACACAACACAGATAAATGATCAGATAAAAATAAGGACAGCTGAGTGAGATAACATCACGTTGTTTTCATACTTTGAAGAGAGAGTGAGACTAGCATGTAATAAGCACCAAAGTTAAGCACAGTGAAATCTGTTTCAAAGATTACTTAAGAATCAATGAGAGATAATCCGAAGGATTTTTGAGAAGCAGAGGTGGCTCGGTTAGAATAAACTAGTATCCATTACAGAGCAGCACCAATTAGTTAATAAACAGGAAAGAAGTGTGTGGCATAGACTGGACTGGTGATTGGCAAATTTCTTAAGGAGGGAGCCAAGTCAGTGAAGAAATCAAAAGAGCTAGTGAGAATATTCTTGGACTATCCCATCACAGGGTCAAGGGAAGGGAGGTCACAGTGAGAATGAAGAACAAGTGGAAATAAGAAACTGGGAGAGACAGGCAGAGAGAGGTTGTGTTCAGAGAGAGATGTGGAGAGGGAAATTGTGATCCAGGAAGGAGGGCTAGCATGAGAAATGGTAGCCACAGGAAGATGAATAAGAAAAGGGCGGTATAAGCAAGAAGCATAGATTTAAAAATAGGAAAAATTGTTACCCAGGGACATAGTAACTTTATGGAAGGAAGCACAGATATTTTTGACATCCTATTAATTGGAAGGAGTGGCCTCTTGGAACTGGTTGTAAGGAAAGTGATTTTTTTTATGAGGCAGGTCATTTCACTTATGATAAGGTAACTGAAAGAGCACTTTTGTGAAAGGATCAGACCAAGTTTGTTATTGCCTTCTGGCCCAATGAAACTCAAACTTCACTTTTGATATGGTGATAATGTACTTTTCTTCTGAAAGGAAACAACTTATAAAGATGTCATTTTCAACTTCCTGAAGTTTTTCCCCCCAAAAAACTTCCTTTTTTTTTTTTTTTTTTTCTGGGCTCAGGCCCCATGTGAGGCTCCACACCACAACCTCGAAATTCTGACCTGAGCCAAAATCGAGTCAACGTTTAACCGACTGAACCACCCAGGAGCCCCTCGAATGTTCTTAAGTGCAAAATCCATGCTGTGAACCCTTGGAGATGGGAGGACAGCTGGGACACCAGTCTCCTGAGAAGGGTGGGTGGCCTGGAGGGCCTGAGGGTGGGAACTAAGGACGTGGGAGGTGCCTGCATACCTTCCCATCCAGCGTGGTGACAGGAACTCCCCTCACACCCTTGGCCTTCAGGGTGAAGGGCTAGGGGCTGACTGGACCCCGCCGACCACAGTGATGACACGGGGCCCCATTGTGGGCGGAACTGTGGCGCCCCAGGGTTCCACCGTTGCCTGGTGCTAGTCTGCGTCCACAGGCAGTTGCAGGCACTCGTGCTCCTGATCTGGCTCACAGAGCCCGAACTATCCGACTCTCACCAGTACCCCAGTGTATAAAGTGTAGGTGCTCACACAGCGACAGGTCACAGGTGAGTGGGAGCTGCTCCCTGCTCCTCGGGCCACTATGGTTTATAATATGTAAATAGTTTATAATATGTAAACTATTAAGTATGGCATTATGATCACAGACATTATGCCAATTATACATTTTTAAAAGAAATTTATGGTGCAATTGCTAATTCTGTAGATTACCCATCCCCATTTCCTATTTCCCTAATTCTAGCAACTCCGTTTTCTTTTATTTCTGGATCCTATCTTTAACATTGTACCAGCTGATTAATGTGTGATCAAGCAATTATTTTGTAAGTATATATATGTTAAAGAACTGTGTAGGCATGGAGTCATAAGCTGGAACTCCCTCTAAATGATGAAAATGGCAATAAATAATACATGAAAAAGTTGCAAATTGAGAATGGCATTTACACCAAAGAATTTAGGATTTGGCTGACTACAGAGAGTCATGGTGTATTACGGGATCACCAAAATGACATCAAATGAGGTGGCTCCTAGAGCATAATGTTTTTGATGCCATAAATATCCCAAGATAAAACAGCCTTGAAAAATGATTTTTCTACTCTCTAGTAGAGTTTTATATACATTCTTTGGCAATGGTCTGACTACAAATTTGAGAGTGATACAAAAAAATCAGAAATTTTATTTTCATCAGCCAACAGCTGAATAGAAGACTTCAGTCATCTATTGATTTAAAAAATAAATGAATATACCCTGAGATCAAAGCATTAAACATGAATAACTGTTTTATGTAGTTTTCAAAGGGGAAGGAAGAAATGCCTCATTGGTAATTTTTCCAGGATAAAGAAGGGTGGGGGTGGGAGGAAGTCCTTTAAGAGAATGGAGTATGCCAGGAAAATTAAAATTTAAACTTCTTATTAATTTGCAGAGAAACTGTCAAAGAAATCTATAAAAATGCAGCCTATGTACAAAAATTATAAACAATTGGGTCAAATTGAGGAATGGCAATGGTATGCATATGTTAGTAGAAGATGCCAACTGCATTGAAGGTCAAAGAGTATGCAACATACCTAAGCAAGAATGCCACTGTGATGCTCTTAGACACTGACCATATGTATGCCACGCTGGCCATATCTTCTGCTAACACCCAACTGAAGCCTATTCACAATGTGTATCTAGATGGAAATTAACTTCAATTCCATTCTCTCTCCTCTCTGACCACCATAACTGATGAACTCAGCAAGTGAGGGTGAATTCAGCCCCGTTGTTTAAGTCCAGATTTACCAGAGATCACAGCACTTTTAGGCTGGAGTACACAGAGAGTTTATGCAGGTAAGAGTGACATTTTCCTTTTATCCTACAGTTATTACTACTGAATGATTTTAATGATGTGATCAGGTTTCACTTTTTAGATAGTTCAGTGTGGAGTGGAGACAGACAAGAATTGAGAATATCAGTCTCAACTGTCTAGGTATAAGTTGATGGGGAATATAGCCCAGGCACTACGGACTGAATCGTGTTCCTCCAAAAGTTGTATGTGGAAGCCCTAACCCTCAGTGTAATGGTTTTGCAGATGGGGACTTACAGAGTTATTAAGTCATGAGGGTGGAACCCTTGTGATGGGATTAGTGCACTTATAAAAGAGACAGGAGAGAACTATTTCTCTTCCATGTGAGGACACAGCAAGAAGATGACCATACAAGATAGGAAGAGGGCTGTGTCAGGAGCTGAAGTAACCAGCCCCCAGATGTGACTCTAGAACTGTGAGGAATAAATTTCCATTGTTTAAGCTACCCAGCCTAAGGTATTTTGTTATGGCAGCCCAAGCTGACTGATATACCGGGCATAATCATGAAGAAAAAAAAGGAAGGCATATTTGAGAGATATTTAGGAAATAAACAGGACAAAGGAGCTACATATCTGACTGTATTCCTTATTAGTTACACATGAAAGAGTTGTTATGCTAATAAAAATACTAGCACATACTGAGTGCTTAGTATGGTTTAGAGAGTGTACTAAACACTTTATATGAATTAACATTGAATCTTTCAAACAGCTCTATAAAGTTAATTATTATCATTATGTCTGCACTATATGAGAATAGTGAGGAAAACTAGGTGTGTTTAGTACTATACAGAGAGGGGGCAGTCTTTCTTGGAAATTTGAAATTGAAGGAATAATTTACCAGACCAGGTCACTTCAAATTCCTTCTGGGAAATGGAGTCTAATAGTTACTTTTATGGAACTAGTGTTTTCTAGGTTTAATAATTACATGTTATTTTTCTCAATGAAACTTTATTCATTTTAAAAAGACTTTATTTGATATATAGAGAGAATCAGAGAGAGAGAGAGCATGAGTGGGGTGAGGGGCAGAGGGAGAAGCAGACTCCCTGTTGAGCAGGGAACACGATATGGGGTTGATAGATGTGGTCTGGTCTCGGCACTCTGAGATCATGACCTGAGCCTAAGGCAGATGCTTAACTGAGCCACCCAGGTGCCACGGAACTTTTTTCTAAAGTCATCTCTACATCCAACTTGTGGCTTGAACCTATGACTATAAGTTCAAGAGTCACATTCTCTACCAACTGAGCCAGCCAGGTGCCCCTCAATGGAACTTTTTTTTTTTTTTTTAAAGACTATTTTTAGGTAATGTCTAAACTGGGCATGGGGCTTAAATTTACAACCCTGAGATCAAGCTCTACTGACTGAACTAGTCACATGGCCCTCAATAAAACTTTTGATAACAAAATGAGAAGGGGTGAAGTACCAGTGCTAGCAGTAATGGCAGCTCTGGAGAGCATGAGAGTCACCAGTGGCTCTAATCCCAACTGTTCAAATTTAACAGCTTTAAAACTTGGACACTTTTCTAAGCCTCTCATTTCCCTGATTTTCTTGTCTGATTGCAGGAAAAATAATATCTGCCTCAGCAGATTCTTGTAAAAATTGAGATAATATATATACAAAATGCTTAGCACAGTGGCTAGCATACGGTGAGCCTTAATTGTCAGTGGTGCTGAGGATAATGACTATGACCACTAGGGCATAATTCACACCTGCTACTTATATGTAGGTCAGCTCTTTACTCTTTCTTTCAACCTTATCTCATGCATGCTCATTGCTCTCTGCCCACCTAGAAAACAAATGTAAATTGAATTTAACAGTTGCATATTGAAACAGCCTCAGTAGAGCACTACCCTTGCCCTCATCAGTATCCAATGAGAATAGGTAAAAGGCAGTTCACTGAGGTAAAGATATTCAGCAAACTTGAGTTCTAGCAAGACCCAGCTCTTCTACAAATTATCAGTCCTATTTTTTTCTTTGGTTATATGTGTAAATCAGAAGTTGAAACAGAAATTTAAGTTTTCTCTCAACTCTATTATTTTATTTTAAATATTTATTTGATAGAGAGAGAGAGCACGCACAAACACAAGCAGGGAGAGCGGCAGAGGAAGAGGGAGAAACAGGCTCCCCACCAAGCAGGGAGCCCAATGCAGGGCTAGATCCCAGGACCCCAGGATCATGACCTAAGCCGAAGGCAGATGCTTAACTGACTGAGCCACCCAGGCACCCCCTCAACTCTATTATTTTATTTCTTACTTTTTATTTGGATGTCCTAAGCCTTAGGAAACTGATTCCTGATGTTATTGTTCTAAAAGTTTTTAAAAAATATCAAATCCTGCAGAAAACAAACATTCAGTGATTACACATCATCTTTCAGGTTCAAAGATTTCTAATTCAAGTCTTTGAAGACTGACATCCTAGATAAAAATCTAAGCAGAGGATGAGCATCTATAAGGTTTCTTTAAATGTTCTGAATTTTCTCTACCACTACTGGCAAAATGTGGGAAGACTGAACTGTGCTCACAAAGCTTTTTCAAGTTCAAGTGGAAGAGATTGTTCATTGTCTAGTGAGAAGCTCTGGGATTTTCCTTAGGTCCCCAGGCATTGTTTTTTTATTTTCTTTTCAGCAATGGAACTGGGAGTAGACTGCAAACAAGCAGCTTATTGCCAAGGACATGTGAAACCTGTTATATTGGTCATTCTGGATCCTATTCAAGCACATACTGTTACTAGGTAAGATTACTTTTACTTTGCTTTAGTGGAAGCATCAACTTTGCTTTGGGAAAAAAAATTATATTTTTTTCCATTTTTATTTATAAACCATGTCTATTTATGCAAGCAATAAAATTTGAAGTGACAATCACATACTTGACATTTTGATGTGAGAATAATAATGCTCCTAGAACCAGAGTGTTTCGGCTATTGATTGCTACATAATAAAGCACTATAGAACCTAGTGGCTTAAGATAATTTATGATTTCTCACAGTCCTACAGTCTGGACTGGGCAATTTTTCTGTTCTGTGTGGTGGCTACTCAGGCTGGAACCTACAAGAAGGCTTCTTCATTCACATGTCTGGAATCAGAGCTGGGATTCCTGAAACAACTTGCCAAGCATGTCTATTCACATGGCCACTCCACACTACTAGCTTGGGGTTCCTAACACCATGGTGGTCTCAGAGTAATTGGACTTCTGGTGGCTGACTTCCAAGAGAAAGGATGCTGAAAGTGCTAGTCCTCTTAAAAGCTAGGCCCATTATGGGACAGCTTCACTCCAATCATGTTATACTAGTCTGAGCAAGTCCAGAGCCAATCCAGATTTCAAGGGAGGGGAAAAAAGACTCCACTGCTTTATGTAAGGAGTGGCACACATGCAAAGGGAGGGGAATAACGGACGGCGGCCATCTCTAGAGAATACAACACAGACTGTACCGCATTTGCCAGGAGCTCTTTCCTTTTCTTCTTCTTCTTTTTTTTTTTTTTTTTAGATTTTATTTATTTATTTTTTGTTTTGTTTTGTGTGTTTTTTTTTTTTTTTTAGATTTTATTTATTTATTCATTAAAGACACACAAGGGAGAGAGGCAGAGACACAGGTGGAGGGAGAAGCAGGCTCCATGCAGGGAGCCCGACGTGGGACTCGATCTCAGGACCCCGGGATCACACCCTGAGCCAAAGGGAGATGCTCAACTGCGGAGCCACCTGGGTGTCCCTCCTTTCTTCTTTTTCCTTTGGATTTCACTGAGTTTCTTGAAATTCTTTTTGAAATTTTCAAAATGTCCAGAGAGAAAAAGCCACTCAACTTTAGGGTATAAGGGACGACACATCATATATTAATTATAACAAGTTTCTAATGATTTTTCATAATTTCAATGCAATATTTATTTATTTTAAATATTTTATTTATTTGTTCATGAGATACACACACACACACACAGAGACAGAGACAGAGACACAGGCAGAGGGGGAAGCAGGCTCCTTGCAAAGAGCCCGATGTGGGACTTGAAACCGGATCCTAGGATCATGCCCTGAGCCGAAGGCAGATGCTCAACCCCTGAGCCACCCAGGTGTCCCACATATAGTGATCACTCTAAATATGAGGAAATGGAGCCTCAGAAAAAAATAAGCATCTATCCTCGAATATGCTCCCAAGTAGAGAAGTGGTCATTATAGTATCAGAGATTCCACACACCTCGGATTTATGCTTATCCATAGGTAGCTGGACCAAGCCACCTTTATGTTTTTATACAACATACTGAAACATATGTGTGGGATTTCATAAGAAAGAGATTTGTAATCACCTACTTCCTCTTTTTATTCAAATTAATTTTCCTTCCCTGATCCATGAATCATTCCTCACATAGGAATTGGATGATGATTCAGAAAGAACCAGTAAATTCTAATGAGCCTAAAAGGAGAGAAAAGCTTATCATTGCCAGAGATCAAAACCAAACCCTAAAATTATAGGCTTTGTTTAAAATGCTGTTTCAGACACTGAAATCTAGTTCAGGGAACATACCTTTTTCCTGACTCATTCTCACTGCACACTCACCCCACTGAAGGGAGGAGGAGGCCAGTGAATCTCATTAGGAGCCACTGACCTTCGAAAATGTGGTTCACAGCAGTCTGGCAGCGACAGGGCCATAGAATGCCAGGCTGTAATCACTGCCCCAGACCACACTCGGAAAAGGAAGGGGTTGACAGTGGCCATCTTTGGGAGACTTTAGCACAAGAGTGTATTTTATTTACTGGCAGCACCTTTTCTGTCTCTTCTTCCCCTTAGATTTCATTGTTTATCTGAACTCTGAAATTAAAGTCTGGCAGGAGTAAAAAAAGTCACTCAAAATACAGAGGGCAAAGGGACTGGTCATAACCAAATGCAGCAGTGTTGATACAAAATTGCTCCTGTTGTCAGACACATCTAACCTGCATAAGAGTGATTAGTTTGGAGAAAAGTTCTGTAGAGATATGGAAGATTCCAGGCCTAACGAAATGATTGATGCAAGCTTTTCAGTTATTCAAAGAGGTCTGATGCTGGAATTAACTAATCACATCTGTTTACCAAACCTAAAACTCAAAGGTAAGTAAATAATCATAATCATTCCAGTTACCTAAACACAAAACCCATCTTGGCTATAAGGAAACTACAAACTGACCCTTCCTTCTCATTGTTAAAAGTGATTTATAAACAACAACAACAACAAAAAACCCTTGGTAGTGTATGACCCCAAATACTCAAAATTTAAGCATAATTTGTAAGACTAGAAAACTGTGCTTTTTATAAGAAAAGGAGATTTACTTTCAGTTCTTGATTCATTATGTATCTATTTCTCATGATACTATCTATCTAAAAATGCTCATCCAGTTAAAAAAATGCAGGGCAAAATATAAATTATAAACCATCTAAGCTGCCTTAGGAAAAAAGGAACTGCAGGACTAAGTGGGATATACTTGAGACTAATTAGAACTTCCCTCTCAGGTACTAAGTGTACATGGGGTGTAAAAAGTGCAGGTTTCTCAGAGGAAAGCGAAGAAGAGACTACATGTTGCCTCTGAAGCTTAGGTTTGCAGAGAGCTTAGTGGTGTGTGCTTGGATGGTGGCATCTGAACTCCGAAGCTGGGTTGGTGCCACTTACAACAATACAGAATATTAGAAGTGAAGAAAAGGTGCTCATTCTCCAGTTTTTCAAAAATACAGACATGAGAACTTTCAAAATGTGCTTAATATTTTGCTAATATACTGGCCTTTTCAGCATTCTCTCCCCACTCCTCTTGTACAATGTAGATATTTATTTCATGTGTAACTCTGTCCATTTTCTTTCAATTCTGAAAAATTCTCAACTATTACTTCTTCAAATCTTTTTCTCCATTCCCTATATTCTTTTCTTTTGGCTGTCTCTTCTCATACTTCCTTAGTTTTCATATTTTCTCTTTTCTGTATGTTACCTTGGTAAATTTCTCAATTCTAGCATCAGATTCTAATTCATTCCTCGTCACAGCTTCTCATTTAGGGCTTATCTCAAATATTAAGATCTTTGTTTTTTTTAAAGATTTTATTTATTCATTCATGAGAGACACAGAGAGAGAGAGAGAGAGGCAGAGACACAGGCAGAGGGAGAAGCAGGCTCCATGCAGGGAGCCCGACGTGTGACTCCATCCGGGATCTCTAGGATCAGGCCCTGGGCTGAAGGCAGCGCTAAACTGCTGAGCCCCCGGGGCTGCCCTAATATTAAGATCTTTCAAAATTTCAAAGGGTATGTTTTTCATTACCAAGGTTTCTGAAATTATTTGATTTTCATATGTGCCTGTTTTTATATTGTTTATATCTATTTTTGTTTTTTATGTTTAAACGTTTTTGGTGGATAAATATTTCCTTACATTGGAGTCGGTTAACCTTTTTCTGTAAATGGCCAGATATTAAATATATTAGGTTTTGCAGACCACAGTCCCAGTTACAACAACATATACTTAACTCTGCACTGTGAGAGCAGCCATTGAATATATGTAAACAAATACGTTTGGCTCAGTTCCAAGAAAAATTTACTTACAAAAACAGGTCACTGCTGCTACTTCGGAAAACAGTTTGGCAGTTCCTCAAAATATTAAACATAGAACTGCCATGTGACCCAGTAATTCCACTTCTAAGTATATACTGAAGAGAAATGAAAATACAAAAACTTGCATATGAATGTCCATAGCAGTGTTCTTTATAATATCCAAAAAGGTGAAAAAAGACCCAAATGACCATCAACTGATGAACAGACCAGCAAAATGTAATGTATCCATACAGTGGAATATTTGTCAATTAAAAAAAAACAACAACGAAGTGCTGATACATGCTATAATATACATGAACTTTGAAAACATTATGCTAAATGAAGGAAGCCAGACACAAAAGACTGCATAATCTATGATCCGATTAAAGGAAAAGTCCAGAATAGACATATCTATAGAAATAGAAAGTTGATTAATAGTTACCTAGGGCCTAGGGAAGTACAGAATGGGGACTGCCTGCTAATGGGTATGGAGTTTCTTTTTGAGGTGATGAAAATGTTGAAAAATTAGAATATGATGATTGTCAAACAACTATATAAATATACTAAAGACCACTGACCTGCACAATTTGAACAGATGAACTTTGCCAAGTAAATTTTATCTCAATGAAGCTGTTAAAGAAGAATGAAATGGGGAAAATACGTTGAGTGCCCAAGGGGCCACAGTCTGATGACTCCTGTTCTATATCTGATAAGTGTCCTAACATACTTATAAAGTTATTTACAGTTCATTCTATATTTAAAATATTTTCTGGTTTAAATTCATCTTTTTGATTGCTGATTTTGAGGGCTGTTGGTTTTCCTCCAATGTTTGAAACTTTTAAACCACAAGTAATCTTGAGTAGAAAGCATCTGTCTCTTTGCTTGTTTTCATTGTCTGCCTACTTTTTTCTGTCTAGTGGCTTTATGGGGTGTTTCCACTCAGCTCTCCTGTTCAAAGAGAACTAGTTTGATGTCTTGGGCCTCCTGTCCCTATGGTGACATGTGGATATGACAGCTACTCAGTCTGCAAACCTGACCCGGATACTGGATGAGATGCTTTGCCTTCCCCTTGGAATCCTGATTTCCTGTAAGTCAAAGCCAAGGCTACTGCGGCAGATGTTTTTCAGGCTCCTTTCATGCAGGTGCTATTGCTCCAGTCTACCTGCCTTGGGTGAAATCTTTTAGGTCCTAATTCATCCCACAGCAGCTGAGCTACTCCTGTATCCACCAGCTTAAGGACGAAGAAAACACTGGGGCCATGGTTTCAGTCCAGTTTACTACTTTGGGTGTCTGCTCTATTTCTGATCCACAGAGATGTTCGCTTTAACAAATATTTTCTCTTATTATAGCCTGTCTTTAACTCCTGTGTAAAGGCTTTTATGGAGCAGGGCAGAGGGCAACACATGGATTTACAGTGCCATCCCAACTGGACACTTTTCAGGTCAGTGCAATGGAATTTTAGCACAAAGATTCAAAAAGAGTATCAAATGCTTCTTGGTAGGTAGATTTTCCTTCTAGAAAATCTGAATTTGAAGTGGAGCATATTCGAATGTAGTGTGATATAGCAGATTGCAAATAAAATATAAAAGATTAGGCCAGCAGTCAATGCTGAACACGTAATTTTGGGAATCACAGAAGTCCAGAAAAAAATTATAGCCCCAATGATAGTAATGTTCAAAGGAATACCTACAAAACAGATCAAGGAGATAAATCCTTTAATTTTTACTTTTGATGATATAACATTCCTCTTCTTTTTAATGCTATAGTTAGCTTAAGGATCCAAACCTAAACGATTTTGTGTTGCACTTATGATTTTTTTTTAAATATTTTATTTATTTATTCATGAAAGACACAGAGAGGCAGACACATAGGCAGAAGGAGAAGCAGGCTGCATGCAAGGAGCCTGATGCGGGACTCGATCCCAGGACCCCATGATCATGACCTGAGCCAAACGCAGACGCTCAACCACTGTGCCACCCAGGCATCCCTGCATTTATGATTATTAATTTATTCATTTGTTATATCAACTATTAACAATAGTTAATTAAAATTAACACATATTAACTATACTCCTCTCCACTGAGCACTCTAAAAGGCCATGGTGATGCAGAGATGAATAATAAATGGTCCCTGCACTCCAAGAATTCATAATTTATTAAGGAAATCAACCACACACACCAAAGGAAGTCACCCTTTTATTCTAAGATAAGTGCTATAATGGCTGTAGGGACAAAATGCTTTAAAGGCATAGATGAGGAAATGAGCAATTCTTCTTTGGTGTGGTTCTATGAAGAGGCAATTGCAAAGGTTTCAGAGAAGAGGTAGCATGTTGGGAACTTCCAGAACTGCTATAAAAGACTGCGTAGTACCTTGTTGGAAAGGGGGGTTTAGAGGAATTAAATTGTGCTTATCCAGCATACCAGCATACCATTTTTACTTAGATTATGGGTTTATTCTGGACAGCTGTGGGGAGTGAATGAAGATTACGGAAGGATAATAAGCCCCTTCCACCTCTCTCTCATCCACATTTCCCCACATTACTTAACACATGGCTTTTATCAACTAATGATGAAGAGTTCAAAGTAGAGGTCTCCTTACATAACCAAAGATGATAGGATCAGGTAATTTTAGGAAAGAGTAAACACATGGCATGGTCAGAATGCAGGATTGATAGTAACTAACTTGGGGATGACAGATGGCGCAGGAGTAGGCTGTGGGGACTCCTGTATTGTCATCCAAAGAGACCGGACTTTTCTCAGGCAATGAGTGCAAACCTGAAAGGCTGTAATGCTGAATGAGAGAATCCACTTTACATTTTTGAAATACAGATATCTGAGAAAATGAGATGGAGAAGAAAGACTATAGACTAGTGACCAATCAGCAAAATAATATGAGTCCAAGTGTGAAATATTGACTATTAGACTGAATGTTATGGGGATGGAGGAATTAGAAATAATTTTTTTTTGCTTGAAAAGCTACAACAGAACAATGCTTCTATTAATATTTCATGGCAAGAGGTCTCCCTAGTTGAGAAACAAGTGCTGAAGCTTTTAGCATTATGTTTAATGCTTGAGGGCTATTATTCTCAGATAATTGGAGTATTATTATCTACTATATCCATGATGGATCATATCCAAAAGGTGATTTAGCTATGAAAAAGAATGAACTCATTAGGCTAGGACCTTATGTTATCACTATTGAAAACATGAAAACACTGGCACTTTTATATTATATGGAAAACAAATGAAATCTTATCATTTGGGGAAAGAAACAAACCTTCCGTTCAAAAAGCATATGTATTTTAATAAAATGAGTCCCAAATTGAATAAAAGCACAGCTTTTGGATAAATTCTATGTCCCATGAAAAAGTAGGATTTCTACATTGAATATTGCTTCTTTTACTGAATAATTTAAGATTGATTATAACCTTAAATAATATTTCTGCCCACATAATGATTGCATATTTAAATGGAAAGAAGAAAGAAGAGCTGGCTAGATCCAGCTCTCCTACAAACTACCCCACAAACTAATATCAAAAAGTCCCTTCTCTTTACATCATGAGGAAAATCTTTTCAAGTGTTCCTGATCCATTTCAAAAACTGGAAGGTTCTTTATACATTAGAGGGTCTCATTTTCTTATCCTGTGACAGTATCTATTGAGCAGCTAATAATGTAGTAGACACTCTTCAAGGGACTTCATAGATGGTATCTTGCTTAAACTTTTCGAAAGCAGTTAAAATGTGAAAATTCCTCTCACTCATTTGGCTTTAGATCTATAAAAACTTAGAAAAGAGGAGACTTCCTCTTTGGCCCAAGAGGGCTCCCCAGCCCCGGCTCACAAGATTCTCTCCAACATCCCCACCACTCACCATTTTAGGGGGAATTTTCTCTGTGTAGGTGTGTGGTTACTGTTCCTAGTTAAGAAAATTCCTAAGAGACTCTAATCTAACAACAACAAAAAAGAATCAGACCATAAAAACCTGTGTTAAGGATGATTCAAAGGGAAAAAATGAGCTGCAGTGAAAGCCAATTTGAGCTGGAAAGACTTGCACTCTTAAGTAACCAGACATGTGTAGCCAGTTATGAAGCTGTCTGATCACATATGTTTTTAAACATCTGTCAGCACAAATCAGAACTCCACATGCAAACTACAGCACTCAAGGGCGTTAGCGAGGGTTGTCTGTGATGAAGTTTCAGAAGCTGAAAGAAATGAATAGATTTCACAGGCTGAACACAGGTTGTTATTGCCTGACTTGAAGAAAGCCTGGGGAAGCAGCTCCCAAGGCTGTGAGGCATTTACTTGAACATTAATATCTTTTTTTTTTTAAAGACTTTATTTATTTATTCATAGAGACACACACGCACACAGAGGCAGAGACACAAGCAGGCTCTATGCTGGGAGCCCGACGTGGGACTCGATCCCGAGGCTCCAAGATCACGCCCTGGGCTGCAGGAGGCGCTAAACCGCGGAGCCACCGGGGCTGCCCCTGAACATTAATATCTTAAGGACAAAACTGGAACCAGCAATAAAACCTATGGAGCCCTGAAGAAAGGGACATTTCAGGAAATGTCAAGAAGCAGGAGAAACTAGAGAGCCATAGTTTAATTTATGGCCTCAGAGCTGGAAGCTGAGTCTAACTTCTTTTTTTCCCTTTTCCTTTCCCTTTCCCTTGCCCTTTCCATTTCCTTTCCTTCCTTTCTTCTTTTTGCTTGGTTACAATCATTCCGTGACATTTTCCCACCACTAAAAAGTTCCCATCTCCAAAGTATAAGTAGGGTTCCTTCCAAACCTGCAGCGTTTGTTCTTCCTCTGAAGACATCATCATATGCTTTCCACTGTGGCTTCACCTGGTAGGCATGGATAAATACCACGAACACCACTACCAGGCACATTGAAGGAACCAGGGCCGCGGTGAACAGAGCTGCATAGATGTTTGGGATGAAACACCTGGAAGAGAGAAGAGGCGACGAGGTAACTCAGACAGCTTCAATATAAACATTTCTAAATTTGGAATGTGTTACGTCATCACTTTATACTAACTCTTTGTATGGAAACGTGGGCAAAAGCAAATTTTTGGTTTGCCAGATTGAAGCTTTGTTTGAGTGGAGGCTACCCGCTTACATCTAACCCACTGCTTCACGAAGTCAGTCAGTTCCACGGAACACGTGCATCCTGAGGTGCTCAGGAAACTTTAACAGAGGTTGTGATAGAATAAATCTGAGAAGAGCATGTTTGCTTTTCCATCTGGTTGGCTCTAATAGACCAAGGTCTCATTGAGCGCCGCATAAAAGGTGGCATCATGGAAAAGCGAATTTGAAGATTCCTAGGGCTCTGTTGTTTCCACAATCTTGTTTTTTGAGTGAAAGACAGTTTTGTCATTTTTAAGTTATACATTTCCCCAAGAGCCATTAATTCTTTTGAAAATGACAACTTTCCATTTGGAAGTTCTGTACAACTGTATCTATGATTACTGGGTTTATTTAGATCAGTGAGGTCCAAGGTAAACTCACATTATTTATTTTGGGAACACTGAAAATCCATGGAAAATGGTTTCAGAGATATAACTAGAATTTTTTACCCATCGGTCATAAAATCCTCTTGTTCTTTACATAAAGGCCTTCACAAAGAATGTCAAAATGGAGGACTATTAAATATATAAATATCTCAATATCTAAAACTGTGCTTTTGAGGTATAAAGAACACACCTCCCACAACTTATAATACTAAAATACTTTTAATTACAAGAAATCTTAATAGTAGGGAGTAACTCCTTTCAGATGTCTTTTTGTGACTTCTTCATTTTTAATATCTATAAACCTAGATTACAGTATAACTAAAAATAATGGATTCTGAAGGAAACTCAATGAAAGAGTAAAACTATTTAGAAGGAAACCTCAAAATCCAAAATATAGGTAATCAGGACAAACAGCCATTCTTGCAACTGGGAAAAATAGTGCCTCAATT
The DNA here is from genome assembly GCF_048164855.1 of Canis lupus baileyi. Lineage (NCBI taxonomy): Eukaryota > Metazoa > Chordata > Mammalia > Carnivora > Canidae > Canis > Canis lupus. The sequence continues at coordinate 19,063,906 of NC_132839.1, forward strand.
TTAAACTTAAAAAGAGATACATTATTAAAGACCTTACTTAGGTATTAGTTCTGATTAACATGATCTGGTAAATGTATTCCTCAAGTAAACAAGACACATTTCAAGAGATATTTCAATACACATTCTGCATCTGCAAAGAGATGTCAGAATGATGAATATCCTGGCTTTTAGAATTTAATTTGGACAGCACAAAGCCTGAATCATTCCCTGTACACTCATCTGTATGCCAGAAGACCTGTATCTTCCAGGTAAAAGGCGTATGATTAAATAAAACAGGCAAATGCTAATGGCTTTGATCTTGAATATATTTCTGCACTAAAAATAGTAGTCATGTTGGCTACTCATTTTCTGTACACTGGCTTTAAACAATTGTTTTCGTCTGAATTATGGATTCACTGCCAGAGTCTGGCTGAAAGTTGCTTAGACCGACATGGATACTGACAAAGGAACTCACATAGGCCTCAATGTTTTATTTTTACCTTGAAAAATGTCATCACAATTCAACTTCTATCTGTAAAGTAGAGTTACTGAATCTATTATGACTTGTTCATGGTGTCATAAACACTTCATACCAAGTGCTGTGGCAGAGGTTTGACTCTTCAACATCTACATTGTTCTGTGGCTGACCAAGTTTGGTTCTCATGTCTCTGTTTGAAGTGCTTTCCTAAAAACTTTACTTTAGAAGACAACCCTTGAAAGCAGAACCCAACAAATGGCACACTGTCCTGGTTAAAAAAAAAATAAATGAGGCAAAGTGAACCCCTAGGAAGTTAGAAGGGACTAGGCAAGTCTGCAGTGGCTCTTGGGAAGAGGAGGTAATCCTCTAAGTTCCATACATGGCTCTTAAAAAATCTTTGCAGTTCTCCCTGCTTGTACAATTACTTGGCTATGCTGGCCCATTCTTTCAGAGAAGGGGGCAGGAAAATTATCCAATTCTGAGGTGACCCGCTTTCTTCTGTTTCTTCAGAGCTGTACACTTGTACAGTCATGGCCTCTTATAAGTACTGGGCTGTTGAGAGTGCCCAAAGTTTGTCCTCCACATGGTCAACGTGGGGCCAGATCATCGATGGGAGGGCCTTGGCCCACAGCATGCCTGGTCCCGTTGGCAGCACCTCCTGCCTTGTTGGCTACCTCAGCACTGCTATACTGCATAGCCCTGCCCGTGCCCACTTCTGTGTAGCTGTCACTCCATGCCAGTCTTCCGCCAACAAAAAATGATTTGCCTTATGTAAGTACCACCTTTCTTAGGGACTAGGGATCCAGACAACTCTTCTAAAACACTATCAAATGAGACAGATGCAAATGAGACAGGGCTAAAAGGGTATCCCACCAGTGCAGACAGTAGTCAGGACCCCCCCCCCCCCCCCACTATGTCTATGGAAAGTAGGTGGAGCAGGCTATGTCATTCCACAACACTTTCTTTTAAATTCTCCTCCTTGAACTTTTCCTTTAAAGTTAATAGGTATTGGGATGCCTGGGGGGCTCAGTGGTTAAGTGTCTGCCTTTGGCTCAGGGCTCCCAGCATGGGGCCTGCTTCTCCCTCTCCCTCTGCCTCTCTCTCTGTGTGTCTCTCATGAATGGATAAATGAAATCTTAAAAAAAAAAAAAAAAAAAGCTAATAGGTATTACTCTAAGTTTCTGATCAATACAGTATGGAATTTCTACTGTGTAGAATAAAACTTCTGACATACGTTTAAAAGTGCCCAAGATAAATGAAGTACAGTCTACCCTTAAACAACAACAACAACAACAACAGTAACAACAACAAAGAACAACAACAACAGCACACAAGCCTCACCAACCAGAATTTCTTTCAGTCCCATCGAATAAGATATATAGTACATCCAGGTAGTCTGAAGATTAGGTCACATGAATGTGATGTGTGGAGTTAGGAAACTGAATATTACATTAGAAATAGTTTCTCAAGAAAGGCTGGGAACAAATTCTCGGAAAAAGTGAATGTAATGTAAGAACTGAGTAAGTAGACTGAATGCTATACACACATGAGCTGTGGAAGCAGCTGATGAGCGCTCTGGCAGCTACTGCTTCAAGAACAGATCTGGCAATTGCCAGAGAAATGACACAAAAGCTATGTGGATTTGCTTTCTTAAAAAGGGTGAGGAAAGTGTGGCTCATATAATTACCAGCTCACCCAGCTTCAAAGTATTCTGGTGGCCCTCCTCTCTTCTGGCGTTGCACACTACGGGATTCTTGCAATCACATGACTAATTTTTGCTGTTCCCTTTCAAAGTTTCATGAGTGAATTTCCTTTCTTATTATAACCCACAGACAATCTAATTTATTTCAACATCTTCTCAAAACTTCATAGCTTCATCCTTTTCTCTATTTTCAGCCAGATGAAACAAGTAGATTCTGTTTCATTAACCTCGTCGTCCCCCTTCTGGTCTACTCTTAGAGCATTCACCACAATGCTTTATGTCACTTTCTTTTTAAATTTTATTTTATTTATTTATTCATGAGAACACACACAGAGAGAGGCAGAGACACAGGCAGAAGGAGAAGCAGGCTCCATGCAGGGAGCCCGACGTGGGACTCGATCCTAGGTCTCCAGGATCATACCCTGGGCTGAAGGCAGCGGCGCTAAACCACTGAGCCACCCGGGCTGCCCACATCACTTTCTAATTTACTGAGATTACCTCCCTTAGGTAGCACTTTATACTTATTGAAGTGTTTTCACTTACATTACCCAACTTGATGTAAAAAAAATTATGTGGGTACCATGGGATATCTCACTTTCTTTTTTCCCATATGAAATCAGCATAAGAAGGAACTCAGAAGCAAAGGAGTCCAGGAGAGACATAAGCTCCACTCACAACTGCTAAACATACTGGGAGAGACACAGGGAACTCCTTGTGTGTGAGACTGTGATTCGAGTCCAAATAAATTAATGTGCTTATTACATTTTTAAAGATTTTATTTATTGGAGAGACAGAGACAGAGAGACAGAGATAGTAATAGAGACATGAGAGCACATGACTGGGTTGGAGAGGAAGAAGCAGATTCCCCACTGAGCAGGGAGTCCGATGTGGGGCTCAATTCCGGGACCCTGGGGCCATGACCTGAACCGAAGGCAGATACTTAACTGACAAAGCCACCTAGGTGTCCCTAAATTATATTTTAAAGAACAAGTTGACCCTGGCAAACTGGAGGACTTGAAGAAATCCAGGGTAACATCTGGGTTACATAGGTAATGAAAAAAGAACTAGGTGATGAAAAAATACAGGTGACCCTTGAGCAATGCAGGGGTTAGAGGCACTGACTGCCTGTTCCACTGAAAAATCCACATATAGGGGTGCCTAGCTGGCTCAGTCAGTGCTGCATGTGACTCTTGATGCCAGGGTCATGAGTTCAAGCCCCACATTGGGCATGGAGCCTACTTAATTAAAAAAAAAAAATCACGTATAGTTTCTGGCTCCCTAAAAACTACCGAGAGCCTACTGTTGACTGGAGCCTTACTGATAACATAAATGGTTGACTAACACATATTATGTGCATTAAAATACATATGTATGTTATATGTATTCTCCATTGTACTGTTAGGATAAAGTGGGATGCCTGGGTGGCGCAGCAGTTGAGCATCTGCCTTTGGCTCAGGGTGTGACCCCAGAGTCCCGGGATCGAGTCCCACATCAGGCTCCCTGCATGGAGCCTGCTTCTCCTTCTGCCTGTGTCTCTGCCTTTCTCTCCGTGTCTCTCATGAATAAATGAATTTTAAAAAATCTTAAAAAAAAGAACAAAGGTACAGAAAAGAAAATGTTATTAAAAATCATAAGGAAAAGAATATACATTTACAGTATGAACTGTATTTATTTTTAAAAAGCCGCATATAAGGGGACCCTCACATTTCAAATCATGTTGTTCAAGGGTCAACTCTAAATGTTTTTTTCTCAAGGCCTTCTTTGTCAGTACTTCTCCTCAGTAAGACAATCATAACAGTAATGATTCGGAGGCCCACATGCCAATCTCCCCAAGGTAAATCTCCTTAAAATTTCTTTACTGATGGCACCTACATCAGCAGCTACATTTGTTGTTTCAACCAACTTTTTCTTCCTGGAAACTCCTGGTGATATGTTACTTTATCCGGGGATAAAGGAGATGGATGGCCTGTCAGTTTTACCCTAGAAATGTACTTAATGTATGACAAATAAAAAATTGTTCGTTTATTGTAAACTGGTTTCTACTTTGTGTGAAGAGTATAGGGGTGCCTGAGTGGCACAGTCGGTTAAGCATCTGACTCTTGGCTTCGGCTCAGGTTGTGATCTCAGGGTTGTTGAGACAGACCTGGTGTCAGGCTCTGAACTTGGCATGGAGTCTGCTTGAGATTCTCTCTCTTTCCCTCTCCCTCTTTTTCTCCCCCTGCTCGCTCTCCCTCTCTCAAATAAATGAATAAATCATCAAAAAAATGTACAATATATCTGTCTGTTGGCCCTGGGTGAAGAATACGGATGCTATTAGATAGATGCTTATCAGTTATAAACAAAATCTAGGCCAATACTTCTGATTTCAATATTCCCTTCTGTGCATGTACAATTTACTTTCTTTCCAAAGATGATATTATTTAACACATATTTTTTATTCACCTGTGAATTTATATTTGTGTGTATGTACAGATTTCCTGTCTCATCCAACATGGCCAGAGAGGTTTAGAGAAACACTTCAAGCACATTAATTTTTCCTACTGAATACATTTATGATGACATCAGAGAGAAGAGAAAAATAACAGTTTGGATTTAACTAGCTGCAAGGTAGGAAAATATGTTTATTCTTCTCTCTGTCCTCCTTTTGTAGTGCATATAGCGGTTTTCATACCAAGCGAAATCATTCATTCATTCATTCATTCATTCATTCATTCATCTACTCATTCACTTATTTATAAGCTCAGTGTGGAAGCCAATGCAGGGCTTGGACTCACAACCTTAAGATCAAGACCTGAGCTGAGATCAATAGTCTGATGCTTAACCAACTGAGCTATCCAGTCTGATGCTTAACCAACTGTATCCCCTTGACTGAATTTTTAAATTGCATGTTCCTTGAAGTTTCAACTTTAAACAAAAAAACAAGATTATGTTGCAGACAAGCCCTACAAAGTGAAATTGCATATAAGGGTAATTGTATGGACTTAGAGAGGAAGGGAAGGAACAAAGTATTTTCCTGGAGTGAGTTAGATGGATAATGAAAACTGTTTTAAATATTACTGCTACTATTCCTTTTTTTTTTTTTTTTTACTGCTACTATTCCTAATTCTACCACCACTACTCCTAATACTAGCAGTGATCACTTTTTATGTGTTAGGCATTTGTTATATGCATTATCACACATGAACATCTACACAATCCCATTAGCCTCACTGTATGTATGGAAAAATGACGTCTGGATTACAGGAGGGCAAACTGCTAGCAGCATAAGCAGGCTCATTTATCTTCACTGCTACCCCTACAATTCTAAAATTATTTCTACAATTCCAGTAGAGACATATTAGAGCTGGTGGTAAACATGCTAGTGTCCTCCTTGAGGACAGGAAGTATAATATTTTCTTTATATTTCTTTCTCCTTAAGAAATGCTTGTTGCATAATCAGACCCTTAAGAAATGTTCACTGATGTAACTGATTTTTAGTACTTTTTAAAAATCACTCCAAAAAAAGGGTAGGTACAGAAAATCCCGCATTTCATGTGCGCCTGGGTCAATAATAACCCAAGCAACGTTTGAATATCTATCACATACTATGTACAGTGCTAGCCATGGAAGGGCACAGAAAGATGCCTGGGCATTGTGCTTCCCATTCAGAAGGAGAGGAGACAAGGAAGGGTTGGAGGAACATTCAGATGCTTAAAACGAGAAGTGAGAGATTCTGTGATCCATGAAAGATGAAGAGGGTTTTTTTTTTTTAAGTTAGTTTGTTTATTTATTTATTTATTTATTTATTTATTTATTTATTATTTATTTATTTATTCATGAGAGACAGAGAGAAAGAGGTAGAGACATAGGCAGAGGGAGAAGCAGGCTCCTTGTGGGGAAGCCCAACAAGGGACTCAATCCCAGAACCCTAGGATCACGACCTGAGCTGAAGGCAGATGCTTAACCACTGAGCCTCCCAGGTATCCTGAGTTTTTAGCATTCTAATTTCAGGTTCTCTGAAGTCCAACTATACCTCATCATTGGCTTTTGAAATTCTATGAGAATGCCTGAGACTGTAACTCCACCCTCTTTAAGTAGCTTTAGTGGGTTTTTATGTGCAACTATAATGGCCACAATTAAAACACAGTGAGTGAGTAAGTGATAGAGAAAGAAGGAGTGAGGACACACTGTTGCTTAAAAACAATGTTGCTCTTGAAGATGGAGTAGAAGATCATGGGTTTTAGAGCTCAGGCTAGGCCAGGTTAGTGTTGCTATCTAACTTGACAGACACATTGACAACTGCCTTTGAAGAAGCCAAAGGAAAAAATAAGAATCAGTCTCATTTTCCAGTACTTAGAATATATCTCTATGCTTCTATTAGTTGAAAAGATTGAACAAGGAAGAACATGGACATATCAGAGCAGTATTGTTTCATATACTTCAAAAAGAGCAGATATTTGGGATCCCTGGGTGGCGCAGCGGTTTGGCGCCTGCCTTTGGCCCAGGGCACGATCCTGGAGACCCGGGATCGAATCCCACATCAGGCTCCCGGTGCATGGAGCCTGCTTCTCCCTCTGCCTATGTCTCTGCCTCTCTCTCTCTCTCTCTCTGTGACTATCATAAATAAATAAAAATTAAAAAAAAAAAAAGAAAAAAAAAGCAGATATTTAAGTTTGTCAAATATTAAATTGTCTAAAATTTTCAAGCAGATATATACATTAAAAAACCCAGCCTTTTATTGTGTCTAATTAGCTCTTGCTGAATGAGATAGTTGCCCACATCCCTAGCTCATTAAAAAGGTAAAATATATTTACACATAAATTCCAAAGATGAATAGTAGGCTCAAAATATCATAAACAAAGGTTAGAGATAGTTAATGAAAAACATTCTAAAAATCATGATTCCACAAACGACCTTGTCTTTTTCTCTTTTTCCAAGAAACTCAAGTCCGAGCAGTCTGTTCCCTGAACAACTTGGTGATTCTGTTGAAATCAGCCTATTGGACCGTGCTTGCCAACTTTGCTCCAGGTAAGTTCCAGTGAATCAAGCCCTTTCAGAATTTAATCAAAATAAGGTCAGGCTGACTTGTTATTTTTTTGCATGTACTAATGCTCTATGTTCTCATAAAATAAAATTGTTTGGTACTGGAAAATGTCATTGTCGTAGTGTGCTCAAAGCTGTCCTGCCCTTACCTATTATTACTCACCAAACCTCTAAATGGGTGGCTAAAAAGTTTTTTTCTGACTAATTATATCCCCTTCTTGTATCTGAAGATAGTAAAATTATACGTCTTTCTATATTGACAAAAAATAGATCTATAAGCTGAAATACAAGATTAATGTCCAAAAAAAATAGTTGTCTTTTTGTATCTCCCAACCTCTATTTTGCTTCATGACTGCACCTGTGGACAGAGAGCCTTAGAGTGTAACCTTCAGCAGGAAAGCAGCTTCAGGTGAGGCTGAGCCTTCATCACATCATAGGCAGGAGGCAGTACTTTCCATCCTAGATTAATATTGTAAATGAAGTTTTTATTTTTTTGTGCTTTAAGCCTGAGATTTCAATAAACTCAAAACATTTAGGAATAGTGTAGAAGAGACTGCAGGTGGTGTGTTGTGTTATCATGAATATTATTTCCTCTTCCTTAAGATTTTTTAATTTATTTATTCATGAGACACACACACACACACACAGAGAGAGAGAGAGAGAGAGAGAGGCAGAGACACAGGCAGAAGGGAGAAGCAGGCTTCATGCAGGGAGCCTGACATGGGACTCGATCCTGGGTCTCCAGGATCAGGCCCTGGGCTGAAGGTGGTGCTAAACTGCTGAGCCACCCGGGCTGCCCTTATTTCCTTTTCCTGATGAAGGCTTGGTAGGCTTTAAGGTGTTCCTTCACCAAATACTCTTACAATACACTTGCATATGTTTCATTAGAGCCCATGAAAAATATGAAAAGGTAGAAATGTAGGTCTATGCTGACAAGAGCATCCCTGTGGCCACTCTAGTGATGATACAGATATTTTAAGGATCAACAAACTCTGACAAGCCATGGCAATGGTTTCTCCAAAGGGCAAGAATCACTTGGTAGAAGGCTAATCCAACTTTTATTTTATTTATAAAAAATATTTAATTTATTATTTAGAGAAAGAGAGAGGGAGGGAGAATGTGTGTACGTGTGAGAACATGAGGGGGTGTGGGAGGGGGGCAGAGGGAGAGAGAGAAGCAGACTCCTCAATGAATGTCAACCCTGAGATCATGACTGGAGCCAAAATCAAGAGTTGGATGCCTGACTGAGCCACCGAGGCACCCCAATAAACCAACTTTTGGTTGAACACATTTTACTGATCAGTAGCCACATTATACTGTCCTGGAGATTAGGTCCACAGACTCTCCAAATTTATGTGAAGGTCAAATATGCTGCAAGAGAAAATTTCTAGAGGACTCCCTGCATAAGTGAGTGCTCAATCATACCTCCACCTTGAATTACCCATAGTCCCACTAACATGTACAGCACACTGCAAAAACTGGTATTCCTAAATGCTGATGACAAATCATTAAGACAATGTTAAGTGAACTCATTCATAGTGTTTAAAATATACTGTATTCTTCCTGTGCTATTAGTAAAATTTAAATCTTAAAATCCTGAAAACAGGGCTAACTTAACTATTGAGAAAACAAGGGAAATGTGACTAGATGAAGTGACTTGTCAAGCATTTAAGGTCATTATCCTAAGTTGTATATATTGTAGTTTTGTCTTAACTCCAACACTCAGCTCTCTTGGTGAGCCCATTTCAATTCTGATATCCTGATTTTTTACTGAACAAATATTTATGGATGTTGATCTTCAGAGTAATGGGTTAGCACATCAGAGATCATGTGCTGAGCTGAAGGCAGACGCTCAACTACTGAGCTACCCAGGTGTCCCTTGTTTAGTGTTTTTATGTGTCCTGCAAGGTAACAGTTATAGATAAAAACATAAGAAGTATAAAAGGTCCTCCTTTCCTGAAGGACCTTGGAGCAGGAAAAACAAAATGCAACTAAAAGAGACTTATAAAATCCCATAAATGCACTGCCAACACATGAGGGATACCTAATAACGGTTTAGAAGGGTAAGAAATATGGGCCACAATATCCAGGGAAAATGGGAGAGTTTAGGGATTAATTTCAGAAAAGGAAAGTAAAGATAGAAGCAAAGAATTTGCGGGCATCTGGGTGGCCCAGAGGTTGAGCGTCTCGTCTGCCTCTGGCTCAGCATGTGATCCCAGGGTCCTGAGATCGAGTACCGCATCGGGCTCTCTGCATGGAGCCTGCTTCTCCCTCTGCCTGTGTTTCTGCCTCTCTCTCTGTGTCTCTCATGAATAAATAAAATCTTTTTTTTAAAAAAACAAAAAGAAGCAAAGAATCTGGAGCCCAAATTCCATCCACTCTGTGGGAAATCCCCAGTTTTGATGGGGGGAAGTGACACATCTCACTCTCCTTGAAGCTTTGCTATCTGAAGGATTAGATTACAGCTGTAGAAGCAACATTGAAAAGCTCCAGGTTGGAAAGCCCTAAACTAGACACTAGATTGATATAAAGTGATCTCCTTTATGATGTGTGTAAAGAAGTTTCTCAAAAGATGGTAAATGATATTGCTATTGAGGGTCTAAGTGTGCGGAAGATCAAAGTAGGTAGAGGCATCTCACTGGATTAGGGTAATACGGCCTACAAAAAAAAGAGTGTACTGTTAAGAATGAAGGCTCTGGAATCAGACTATTTAAGCCAATCGAGGTACACCTTTTATTGACATGGTGACTTGGGCCAGTATTGAGCTGATCCTTACCTCAGTTTCCTAACAAGTAAAATGGAAAGAATGAGCATCTCCCTCATAGGAGTGGAGTGAGAACTTAATGAGTTAATACATGTAAAGACCTTGGATCAAAGCCTGGCATGCTGTGGGTGCACAATAAAATACTTCTCATTATTATCATCATTTATTACTAAGCCCCAAATCCTCATATTTATATACTTTCCTTTTCTGAAATTAATCCCTAAACTCTCTTAAACACACATACATGACTTAACCTGCATTTGAAAAAGATTCCAAATAGTAGAGAGATAAATGTAACATTTATCACTTTTATGTGTCAGGGAAAGTGCTTAACACTCTTGAGGTCAATGATAGGAAAGGTTTTTTTTAAAAAAATATTTTATTTATTTATTCATGAGACACACACAGAGAGAGGCAGAGACACAGGCAGAGGGAGAAGCAGGCTCCTGGTGGGTAGCCTGGTGCTGGACTCGATCCCAGAACCCCAGGATCATGCCCTGGGCCAAAGGCAGATGCTCAACAACTGAGCCACCCAGGTATTTTGATAGGAAAGTTTTTTTAACTGGGGTAATCAGAGAAGACCTCATGGAAGAGGTGGGGTTTGATATCAGTTTTTCCCCTTTCCAATTCCTTACTAATCAGCACATGTTTAGTGATTCAGTTATGCAAATAAGAAGATCTGCCTGTGTCCACAATGGCTCTGCAAGAGGGGAAGGAGGAAAACTTTCCCTTTGCAGCTTTTCCCTATGACTCATGTGTGTTTCTGCAAGACCAGTTGTTGAAACTTGGTTCTAACTTGAAAAGTCAAGGTAATTAGGGGTCATTCAAAAGAGAGGCGAGTAATAGAGAAGGCAGTTCCACACAACATGATGGCACCACCACAGGCTGACGAGCAGGCCTGGCGCAGAAGGGTCAGCAGTAGCACACAGAGCTGTTGGTTCAGGGGCTTCCCTAGGGATTGAACTGCTGCTTTCCTACCTGCTGTATTCCTGATCCTCAAAGCCTTCAAGGAAAAGGCAAAGGATGCAAGACAAGAAAGCCAATTCACTGATGGTTTTTCTAGAAAAGGGAGAATGTCTAGGGTCTTGGGAGCCTGCATTCTGGATAGGGTGGCTTCTGGGGGATTCTCAGTGTTAAATGCTAGAAAGCAAGCACTGTGAATGCTCATCATCCTTCGAGGCTCACCAGATGGATAACTGTACTTCCTTCTTTCATTTTAGAAAATGCTCTTCACAGAATTCTAGGACTAAAAGGATAGTGAAGGCCAGCCATCTGCCCTCCAGCTTTACAGGTGAAGAAACCAAGGTACAAGAACTTCTTTTTATTTTATTTTATTTTATTTTATTTTATTTTATTTTATTTTTATTTTTATTTTATTTTATTTTTATTTTTATTTTTTTTGGTACAAGAACTTCTGAGGCTTGCTTGCCTAGCACCTGTCTGAACTCCTAAGGCATTCTTTATTATTATTATTTTTTATGATTTATTTATTTGAGAGAGAGAGAGCATGAGAGAGAGTGTGCACACTGTGGGAGGAGCAAGAGAGAGAGAATCTCAAGCAGATTCCCAGTGAGCACTGAACTACATGCCTGCACCCAATCTTTTTTTTTTAAATTTACTTATTTTATTTATTTATTTATTTTATTGGAGTTCGATTTGCCAACATACAGCATAATACCCAGTGCTCATCCTGTCAAGTGCCCCATTCAGTATCCCCCATCCCCCGCCCACCTCCCCTTCCACTACCCCTAGTTCGTTTCCCAGAGTTAGGAGTCTCTCATGTTTTGTCTCCCTCTCTGATATTTCCCACTCATTTTCTCTCCTTTCCCCCTTGATTCCCTTTCACTATTTTTAATATTCTCCAAATGAATGAGACCATATAATGTTTGTCCTTCTCCGGTTGACTTACTTCACTCAGCATAATACCCTCCAGTTCCATCCACATCCAAGCAAATGGTGGGTATTTGTCATTTCTAATGGCTGAGTAATATTCCATTGTATACATAGACCACAGCTTCTTTATCCATTCATCTTTCAATGGGCACCGAGTCTCCTCCCACAGTTTGGCTATTGTGGACGTTGCTGCTATAAACATCGGGGTGCAGGTGTCCCGGCGTCTCACTGCATCTGTATCTTTGGGGTAAATCCCCAGTAGGCCTGCACCCAATCTTAAGACCAATGAGTTCATGACCTGAGCTGAAACCAAGAGTCGGCTGTTTAACCCACTGAGCCACCCAGGTGCCCCCTAAGTCAATGCTTTAAATGAGGCACAGGTAGAACTGGAGAAAAATAACCTAAAATGTTTGCAAAGGTAACATTCTGCTAAAAATCTAAAAATCCCTTTCTTAGGAAGTGTCTTCGGTGCTTTATTTTACTCTTCATATGAATTCCTAGGAGCTGGGGGACTACTGAACCAATTATAAAATAGAATGATAAACAGGCATATTTCTGAATATAATACACAATAGTCATGAGCCAGGCAGCTTGGACAATAGTTACCGTTCCCATGAAAGTTGTTTGTTTTTTTTTCCTTCCACATTTTTCCCCTTCCTTTAATGACACCACACATTAAAATTTTTGCATAATGTAAAAATTCATACAAAAGATGAAGTCCCACTTAGTTGGAGATGTAACAAAGATATGAGAAGGGCAGTGAATCCAAAGTCACATTCTGTCACTTATAAGCCCCTCTTCCACTGAGGTTCTTTCACCCCCTAAAGGAAAAAAAACCCAAAAATCAAAAAAACAGAACAAAACAAAACAAAAAAAAAAACAAAAACAAAAACTGGCTTCAGTTGAACTAGTATTTTATCATAAGGAATTTATTTTTGACAACAGGATGTTCCTGTTATTTTCAAGTCTTGCAATTTCAACAACAGGATTTCAAGGCAATGAAATAAAATGGGAATGGCAGAGTGATATTAATTTCTGAGCATAACCATGAATGTGTAAGAAAAATCCAAAGAACCTAAAACCTGCCTTAAAAAATTTAAGATTATCTCCTTCACGAACTTTCTGAATTTCTTTTAATTAAAAAAAGTCATGATCTAACATGCATTAAAGATTTTTGGCTGAGGTTCTTTTTAACTTGTAGCAAAACTTCTTAATTGTAGAGCTAGGCCATAAAAACTTCCTTTTATGATGGTTGGTTCTTTCCCTTACTTCTCTTTTTTCTTTTCAAATAAAAACTTCCATGTGCCATGAAATGGAAATAATTTTTTAAAAAGATTTTATCTATTTGAGGTAGAGAGAGAGAGAGTGTGTGCACTCCTGAGACAGCATAAAGGGGAGAGTGGAGAGGCAGAGGGAGAGGGAGTAGCAGACTCCCCGCTGAGAAGGAAGCCTGATGTGGGGCAGGGATGGGGTTAGAGGGACTTGATCCTAGGACCTAGGGTTTTTGACTGAGCTGAAGGCAGATGCTTAACTGACCGAGCCACCCAGGCACCCCTGGAAATAATTTTAAAAATATGCTTAAAATTCAAGAGTGGGATATACATATCATCTGGGATGGTATCATGTGCTTTTAAATGATAAAATCCTATCAAATGTCAAGACTGTTCTTCGTAACTCATTTGGAAGCCTGTTACTCAGGTGTGTGAAAGGGAGTTCAAAGATATCACCTCCTCTAAATCACTCACTTGAAGATTCTGCTGCCTGCTATCACCAAAAACAGAGGCTAATCTAACTGGGTTTGATTATGGGTGAAAATACATCAAAACCTACTACTTACTGTCTGCAACATCCTAAGTTGGAAAAGGAAGAATGATAACTTCATAAAACAGAGTGAGAGAGCCAAGTGCTTATATGTGTGGACTCTGAATCAGGTCTGGCTTTGAACCTTGGCACTACTATTTTAATAGCTATGTGACCATGGGCAAGTGAAATTACCTCTCTGAGCCTCAGAATCTTTACTTGTAAAATATGAATAAAATCTATTTTTTAAATAAATGTGCTGTGAGAAATAAGATTAATTTGATTAAGGTGCTTAGCATAGTACCTAGCATGTGGTAAGAGCTCAATAAAGGGTACCCATTATAATTTACTTTAGCATGTGAAATGGTTTAATTCTTTGTTGAAACACTGTTATATTTATTCTTGTATAGAAATTATATGTGGCATTTAACTATTTAATCCTTTCATATGATACCCTAATATTTGGTTAATGTCACTGATTTTTTGCAAAAGCAAGTTTATCCACAAAATCATCAACACCTCTAACATAGCGTCTGACACCATTTCTCAGAAGAGCAAGTACTTCCTTGAACACCCACAGCAATGACTTAAATGTGAAAGCCCTGGTCAATGGTCATTTGAAAGCAGGAAGGATATACGATCTTTAAAATACATCTGTTTAAATATCCATTTGGTTCTGCCAAGATAACCCACATAATGCATACAAAATCCTAGATTTAAAATCACAGAAAGTTCGGGTGGGATTAAATCTTTATGTTGGGCTAGAGATTACTTAACTACTCAGGGAATCTCTACAGCTGCTGTTTTGAGGTAAGAGCACACACTGTCTCAGTGGCCTCCCCTACTTTGACTAAGCTGTTATTTTCACAGCAATGTTACTATACTTGGAAGATATTTTCTTTGGCAGTTGAGGCAGCTTTGTTAAAGGTTCCTATCATGTAATTTCAATATCTGAATAACAGCAAAGAACATCCTCATGATGGTTTTTTTTCCCCCCTACTTTCCCTCTCAGCAAAGAGGCACTGAACCTTTCTTATGCTTCTTTATTATTTCTATAAAATATTCAAGTTTAGCTTATGTTCCTAAAAGGGTTTTATTTTTTATTTATTTATTTATTTTATTTTATTTTATTTTTTTAAGGGTTTTATTTTTAAAAATTTTATTTATTTATTTGAGAGAGAGGGAGCAAGTGTGCAAAAACACATGCGAGCAGGCTCAATCTCACAAAGGCGAGACCGTGACCCGAGTCAAAACCAAGAGTCAGACACTTAACTGATTGAACCACCTGGTGTTCCCTCTAAAAGGGTTTTAAGTAGCTTATAAACATACTCTATACAAACAAAAATAAGAATGAGAGAAATGAGGCAAATAAAAAATAAACTAAGATTAAATCAGAAATAGGGTACCAAAGTGCCATTTCCTATAAATGAGTCATACATGCATCCCAATATGCAGGTGTTTCAGAGGCGAATGTGCATTCACTCACACACATGCACACACCCACAGTAGTTCAAGAGAAGACAATGGTTTCCAATGTGGAGGAACCTGGTTACTATGTCTTACAATGGACAATGTTGTTGATCTTAAATTCACGGAAAATTCAGTATTGACTTTCACATGACTGCTATTCATTCATTCATTCATTCAGCAACAAGTATGTGCAAACTATTAGCCAGGCTCTCTGCATACATGCCTTCTGACCTGGAGAAGATTAGAGACTAGCATAGAGGAGAGGCTCATGCCAAATCTTAATGCAATATGTTAAGTGCAATAGCACAGTCGCCTGAAGCATGGCAGGAGCTCAAAGGAAGGAGTGAGTTATTGTGTACAGGGAAGTTGGATGGGGAAATCATATTTGCCAATAAAGAAATGATATTTGAGAAGGATGTTTCTTACTTAAATGACCTGAGAAGAAAATCATTTGCACAGTCTTGGGAAAGCCATATTCTCTTTTTCAGACAATGGCAAAGAAAAGGCAATGCTCAAAGATTTCTCAGCTTTGCTTCCTGTTGGTTCAGGAATCATCTGGGCTCTTAAAAAGGGAAGCATGGCTTGAGATTTTCAGGAAGATAACATAATTATGATTAATCTTTGTTCCTCTGGGGCTATAAAACTTTCAAGGCTAAGGATTTGTGTACATGCCCTGATTTTTGGGGGGCAGGGACTTGAATTAATAACTGTAGAAAATTAAAACACAGGCTTGACTGGTCTAAAGATACACGGACTATGTTTTTTACCAATTTTAGAAAAAAGGCCTGAAGTGAGAGGGAGACACATCATTTCACAAACCCTCTACTATAGTTTGTGTAAAGGATAATTATGGAGGAAAGCTCAAGAGAGCTGCCATGTAAGAATTTCAAAAGTGCCCCAAATAATCCAGAAATCACAGCTGCATCAGGAAGGAAGCAGTTACTGAACCAAATGCTCTCTTCTCAGGACCCTTCGACCCAGTGAAGATGTCAAGGTATGACCTGGAAGATCAAAGCTGACTGGAGGGGCTTGGGAAGTAGAGTAGAGGTAGTATTCACTGGGCCTCAAAAAATTCCACTTTCCTTTAGTGGCCTGAAACTAAACAAAACAACTGAAGATGAGTATTCGTATTGGATAAAAGTAGCAAACTGATGAAGACTGGAGCGGCAATATTTCTGAAGGGAGAAGAGGGCTCTTGATATTGAAACTGCTTACATTTCTATCTTTTAAATGTAAAATTGTCCTTTACTGATAAATAAAAATTCTCCCTAAACTATAACTGGAATCTGACATAAACATCTTTAACTAGACACGAGTTATTTAAAACACTAAGTATAAAGCCAGACTCTCCTGAGAGCCCAGTAGCAGGATGGTTGTCAGCATGCAGTTATCTTGCAAAGAAACATGGCAAAGCCGAGCTTTTCCTATATTTCAAAGCCATCAAGAAAACAGAGTACAAAACACTATAATCCATCCCATAAATGACACACTGTGCAATTTTGGAAAGTTAGATCCTCAGAGGCATCTTTTTGAGGAGAAAGTTTCAAGAAAATAGGCTATCGGGCTGTCACACATGCTAAAATCAGATGCCTTATTCTTTTTAACTCCCTTTAATCCTCATAAAAACTCACTGCATGTTAACATTTGCATTTGCTCGGAGTTTCAAGTGGAACACTGTCTCCGGTCTTTCTTGAGATTGATTGATTTTTAATTTTTTTTTAAAAGGAAAGCCAGAAACTTCATTTTATAGTATAAATATAATTATTACCAAATAAACAGTACCAAGATACTGATATAATAAAGCCACGGGCAGTTCTCTGTCTATAGTTAGGCAAATGTTTAGGACATTCTTCTATCTTTTATATGAAAGGTTTTATAAGCCACACATAAATCCAACTGCTGATGAAATCATGAAGTGAGCATCAATGTAAAAAAAATCACTCATTATGAAAACAAGGATGCTGAATATAATTTTCAAAAGTCAAATACATTTAAAACATGCATTTAATCAGTACCTCTCAGGTTATGGGTTGAAGTTCATACACTGAAGAGTCAGGTTTGGCAATACTGGGTGCCATATGGGTCCTTTTAGGATTTTTGGGTTCCGTGTCCCATACTAGGTGCTCTCTACATACTTTTACACACAATCTTTAGTTCAATTCTCATGACGACTCCATAAAACAAGCACTATTACCTCCATTATTTCATTTGTTGAATATTTACTAAGCACTTATTAGATGTATGATACTGTTCAAGGTTCCAGGGTTAGAGCAGTGACTAATCACCACAACAAAAGTCTTTGCCCTCCTGGAGCTTATACTCTAGTGGATACTGCT
Source organism: Canis lupus baileyi (assembly GCF_048164855.1). Taxonomy (NCBI): domain Eukaryota; kingdom Metazoa; phylum Chordata; class Mammalia; order Carnivora; family Canidae; genus Canis; species Canis lupus. The sequence goes on from NC_132839.1 coordinate 19,081,350, forward strand.
CCTTTCCCTTTCCCTTTCCCTTTCCCTTTCCCTTTCCTTTCCCTTCCCTTCCCTTTCCTTTTTCCTTTCCTTTCCTTTCCTTTCCTTTCCTTTCCTTTCCTTTCCTTTCCTTTCCTTTCCTTTCCTTTCCTCTCCTCTCCTCTCCTTTCCTTTTTCCTTTCCTTTCCTTTCCTTTCCTTTCCTTTCCTTTCCTTTCCTTTCCTTTCCTTTCCTTTTCTTTTTTTTTTTTTAAGGTATTTATTTATTTGGAAAGAGGGAGAGAGAGAATAAGCAGGTAAAGGAACAGAGGCAGAGGGGGAGAGAATCTCAACAACCTGAGAGGATCCCCACAATTCTGAGATCATGCCCTGAGCTGAAACCAAGAGTCAGACACTTACTAAGCCACCTATGTGCCCCGATACTGCTTCCTCTTAATTCTTTTAAATCCAACCTTGTCCTGAGCTAACTGATTAGAAAGAAATGTAAAAGTAAAAATTCTCCTTAGACCACAGCTGGAATCTAGCATAGATACCTGGGAGACAGAAAAATATGAAACACACACACACACAATATATATACTTTTTAAAAAAGATTTTATTTATTCATGAGAGACACACACAGAGAGAAAGGCAGAGACACAGGCAGAGGGAGAAGCAGGCTCCCTGCAGGGAGCCCGACATGGGACTTGATCCTGGGTCTCCAGGATCAGGCCCTGGCGGAAGGTGGCGCTAAACCACTGGGCCACCAGGGCTGCCCTAAATATACTACATCTGATGGGTGATGAAGCCATGACAGAAGATGAAATAGGATAAGGTCATTATAAAGTGATCTTTATTGTTAATTGCTAATAATATTGCTCATATTATGTGAGAGGGTCAGAGAGATAGTCTCTCAATAAGAAGTAAAATTGAGATATGAGAGTTTTCTATGACCAAATCAGTGAACTAGACCACAGATGTCTCCATCGAACAACAAGGATAGATAGTAATATTCCAATGGTATTCTCCGCATGTTATTGTCCCAAACAAATTAATGCCGGTCTAGAAATGGTAGGATATCACCCAGTGACTGCTTCACTACATTAGGAAAGAGTCCACCTTGTTTCTACACAAAAATCCTCATTGTTACCACACGTACCCAATAGGGAAGGTTATTATTCTAATTCTTTATCAGCAGGATCTGTAAGGGGACATTGAGAATTTTATTATTGACCAAGGTTTCTAACTAAATATGAGTAGAAATACACTGCTTTTTTTTTAAGAGTTAAATACTGTACTTGCTAACTTACTAAAGCCCATGCCTCATATTCATTGAAAAACTTGAATGCACAGGTGTAAGGATCTAGTTGGAGAGGGTGATAATCACATTTACAAGGTATTAATAAACTAGTAAAATATGTTCTGGCCATTGGGTGATCCTGGATTCAAACAGTTTGCTCTGGCCTTTGAGCCACGTTATTTTGCCCATTCTTTTCTTTGCTCAGGCTAGCCTGGAATTTATGCATGGAATGTTCTCCTCTCCTTCCAAACTACCTAGTAAAATGCTTCTCATCCTTTAATGCCTGGCTAAAACATCACCCTCTCCTCAAGTTTTCTTTGACCGAATCTACCCACAATGATCTTTCCTTTACCTGAATTTCCATATTACTAATGATTTACTGATCTGTACAATCTCTTGTTGTTTTCGTGTCATATTGCTCCAAACAGAGTATAAGCTTTTCAAAAGCAGAGCTATGGTTTGCTCATTTTTGTATACTGTTCAGTGCTGTACATAATGGCACATGATAAAGGCTAGAGAGACAAAAAATATTTTTTCTCTTACCTTTATGGTACTGCCAGTCTCTACTTAAATAAGATTGCTAAAAGCAAAGTCAATTTATTTTTTATTTGAAAATATTGAAATAACAATATCAAAGCAAGTGCAATTCTTATCTGGGTTAGGTCTTTCATTTTTCTGACATCTCTATTTTTACTTATCCTGCTTAGATTAAAGAGCCTTTGGCTATTTTACCTTGAGGTATGCTCCAAAACAAAGCAAGAGCCTTAACAATTCTTTGTTGAATAGCTCAAAATTGAACATGAAAAAGTTCTTTTGATAGTAACATGGAAAAAAAATGCATACTAAGTGATTATTACTTAAAAAACACTCATTACCAGTGATAGAAAGCATTGCTATCTTCGTGTGTGAGGGAACGTCTTAAATGGTTAAGGTCTATTTTCTTTTTCTGTGTCAAATGTATGTTAAACTTCATGTACCATGAAAGCAAAACTGACTTTAAGAAGTCAAACTAAAAGATCAGGCTTCTGTCGTAAATCACTATAGACACTCTTCAGCGTGAGGTATGAGTGCAGTGTGAACATGTAACCGCCATTGACTAAGCGCTAGGTGCTCTTTTCAGCAGTAGAGGAGCAGAGTGAGCAGAATAACTTATTTAATACCTCACAATAATTTTAAGAGGGAATTACTAGTATTATGATTCCCATTTTACAAACAGGAGGATCGAAGCACAAAGAGGTTATATAAGTTGTTCTAGGCTGAACTCAAGGAGGAAGCAGAACAACCAGATTTTGGACCCAAGCAATCAGTGTGACTCCCAAGTCCCTCCTCTAATCTCTGTACCACACTGCATTTTTAAACAAGGAGGCTCTTAGGACTGGGCACTGAGCAATGTCTCCTTACCAAACACAGCAAAATGGCTCAGTTGGTACAGCATGCGTCTCTTGATCTCAGGGTCATGAGTTAAGCCCCATGCTGAATGCAGAGCCTACTTAAAAAAAAAAAAAAAAAAAGAAAAAAGCTAGGGAAAACCCCCCACAAAACTTGTGGCAAAAACTTCTAGAGCTTCAAAGAGTACCTCCATCAAGACATCTTTAAAAAAAGATTTATTAGTTTGAATCTATCTATCATCTATCTATCATCTATCTATCTCTTTATCTATCTATCTATCATGTTTATGTAGTGTACAAACAATACATACATACATATATATGTAAAGAATATAATAGTAATACCATAATACTAATAGAATAGAATAGAATAGAATAGAATAGAATAGAATAGAATAGACATTCCTCTGGAAGGCAAATAAACACAGCAGATATGTGTTCAGGCTATAGACAACTCTATGGTATGACAGCCAAGAACACACCATAGGTTTCCTTCTTTGATTACATCTGAAATAATGAAGTAGAGAGGGAACTTTGGTGCTTCCTCTCAAAAGAATTACATGTGCGTTTCCCAGATGTGGAACAGGAGACTGCTGATAAAGCAACCACACAAGGCTCAGGCTGTTGCTGAGCACACATTAATAAAAAATGCTTGGTGTTACGATTAGCTCAAACTATAGCTTGTTTGTTCTGTTAAGAAAGAAAAAATAAAAAGCCAGAAATCAGGATTTCAATAAAGAGTTGGAACAAACAGTGGACCCTTTCAGCACTTGGAATCACATGTGACACCATCATAGAGACTGCTTCCTAGGGTACCTCTCATTTATGAGTTTACAAGCAATGTTTGTTAAAGCCCTGACACACATAACTTTAGAAATGCATAGAAGAGACAGAACAGATATTGTCTGCTAATGTGTAGAGTATTATTTTTTAAAGACTGCTATAGTTTCTAATACTGAAATTTTATACAGATTAAATTATCCTGATTTAGTATCTAAAGATGGCTCTCTGTGATGTGATTGGCTTAAACCCAAATGTATCATGCCAAAGCACTGCAACATTTATTTTATTTTAATATTGATGGAGGTAGACATGTCTTGTGAGGTCCAAATGGGCAGCTCTGGCCCACATGTGATGGAAATAAAACAGTTTACTTTGTGGCTGTAAGAAATGTGTGTGTCTTTGTGTATGTGTGTGTGTGTATGTACACTAACCGTACTGTGATAATTATGATTCATTATCATTTGTGATGACTCTCAATCATATGACACTGGATTTTTTAATTATTCAAAAAAAAAACCCAGCAAAACACAATTTCTTCATAATGCATTAATTACTCAACTGATTCGAGAGAAGTTTAGGCAGACCTTAGGGAGCATCTTTGAGCTGAGTGAGCATGTCTTCCTGGGCCAATGGTGTATGGACTAGAGTAATTAGATTTTAGGTAAGTCAGTAGAATCAAACTATTAGCCTCAAACTTCAAACCTCTGTGAAGTAGTTAAATAATCAGATTTCTTCATCCTAAAAACTATTTCCTGATGGAGAGCTAATTTTAATTATACCTCTGAAGTTCTCCTCAAATCGAAGGTGCTCCCTAAGGTGTTCCTGATATATAAGGAGAAAGAAAACAAAAATATTAAGCACATATTTAATTTGTACGTGTTGAATGTGTTTTTAGAGCATCATGAAAAAAATTGGAAGTCACTGAAATCTCCCGATGGTATTAAGGTATTAAGAGATTATACTAACCCACTGAAATTAATATTTCCATTAAGTTAGGCCTCTGACTTCAGAAAATTTCCCTGTTTTAAGTGGTTCTAGTACAGGTTCTGCCCTAAGGAGGTTATTTGACATTGGGCAATTCACTCAATTTAGTTGGGCCTCAATCTCATCATCACTTAAATAATGAGATGCCAACAGGAGAGGTTAGGTAGGAGATGGGACTTCAGTTTCTTTACTAAACCTAAATTCTATCACTCAAATCCATTTTGGCCTGGATTCAATATTGAATGCATTCATCAAGGTGCAATGACCACGTGCTTTTTTTCAGTATAACCTGGGATGTTAATAAACTTCATCCTCCATAATTAGTGCTAAAATAAACTCGTAGTTGATGATAATAATTGATGGAGACAATGGACCAGGTGACCCAAAACTGCAGATAATTGGAAATTATATCAGTATCACATTGTCATTAATCTTTTACTTGGATTAATAGCAAATATCACTTCTATTCACTGAAAACACAGTAGCTAGAAACTTGGCAGTCTGGGAGTAGCCTATGCGGGATGACAACACCAGCATAAATATAGTATCTGTTCATAGAACCACAAAACAGATTCCATATGCAGATAATTAAGAATTGAGTGTATATAGGAGTCAGCATCAACATACACTGACTCAGCAAATATTTTAGAGTCTACAAACTCTTGCTCATTTGTATAACAGGTGATTTCTGCCTTTGTGAAGCCAATACTCCTTGAACTCTTGCTCTGACTTTGAGCAGCAGGGTCCTCCACCAATCTAACAGGTGAGAAAGAACCCTATTTTAAAAGATTCCAGAGAAGGCTCTGTATTCACACAAACACTTAAAGACTCCAGTTAAAATTTCCCGGTTTCTAATCCAAATGTTTTATGCATCTGCTCAAATTTCTTTTATTCGGTTTTATCTTAAGTACAGATGCAGAGAGAAAAATAGCCATTTTTAAAATAAATTGGAACATATACACACAAATAGTACATTTTTCTTTTACTGTGACAGTAACTTAACATCTTTCATCCTTCTCAAAAGGCCTTATTTTGCATAGACAAAGCATTACATACCTACTTATTGATTTTTAAATTTCATTTTCTACCTGTTACTAATTTTTTTAAAGATTTTATTTATTTATTCATGAGAGACAAAGAGAGAGAGGGGGGCAGAGACACACGCAGAGGGAGAAGCAGGCTCCATGCAGGGAGCCTCATTTGGGACTTGATGCTGGGTCCCCAGGATCACACCCTGGGCTGAAGGCGGTGCTAAACTCCTGAGCCCCAGGGCTGCCCTGTTACTCATCTTTGTAGAACACTTCTGAAGCCTTTCTAATTTGTTTTCAGTCTATTTTTTTAGGTGAAAGCCACAGCCTAGAGACAAGCATCTAATTTAAGGGTAGTAAAATTGTAAAGCATAATCATTCCTTTACTCTGTACATAGTTTTTAATGTATCTATTTCCTTGCTTTCAAAACTTTGGCACCTACTGATTCACAAAAAATGCACAATACAGTCTTTTCATCTTCTGTTTGTATTCCTGCACCGTTTCCTCTTCTTCATTTGCATCTATCCACCTTGTTTCAATCTTTCAGAGCTGTGATTCTACACCTGCCCTTACTGAAATCATCCCATGATAATTCAGCACTTTCCCAGTTTCTCTACTTGAAATGGACATCTGTTGTTTGTTAGTTTCTGTGCCATTCTGTCATCCCTTTCCCATGTTCTGGAATCATATCCCCCTCTTCTTACAGAGTACAGATTACATATAGTTCTGGTTAAATTAGTCAAGCAAACAGGTGACCCTAGTTGGATGGTCAGTGCTTCATCCTTTGGCCATGCTGATTAGAGATGGGAAATGACTCCAACAGTGTCTTCCCACTATGGTGGAAAAGCATATTGCTTTTCCATTGGGAAATCAGAAAGATCAGTGGCCTGGGAATTGCCATGATGGTCTCTTTTCCTGCCTCATGGAGAAAACCTGCCAGTAATGAAAGTAATAAAGGAACTCACAGGTAAGTCATGGAGTGAGACAACTCTGATGACATCTGTATTCAGAGCTGCCTGACTCCTTCAGCCGCTCTGAAGGCTTTTATATACATGAGCTATGGGTTTTCCTAGAATAGTTTGAGTTAGACTTTTGTGAAATGCAATTTTAAATACTCCAAGAAGATGCTAGGACCTTCTAAATCCCACGAAATAACTTTCACATTGTGAACATCAGGTTCAATACATATTTGATATGGTTACATATCTCCTATATATTTGGAATGTCCATGGGCAGTAAGACAATATGAGAAAATGAACACATTGGGAATTCGGGGAGAGCTAGTGATGGCATTATACCCCAATTTAAACTGTGCTATTTGGAAGGGATCATACTGGTAGGAACATTTGAGGTATAGTTTTTTTTTTTTTTTTTTTTTACCAAATAACATAAGGGTATTCTTTCTTCAAAGAATTCAAGCAAAACTGAGTTCTATATTGATGTTAGGAGGTATATGTGACATCTCAATCCCCTACAGCTCATCTTTCATCTGTACCAAAGTTAGTTCTTAAGAGTTTTGGAGAGAATCAGGTTCCTTATGTGCATATATCTAAAATGCTAGCTGTCACTGAAATAGAAGTGAATTTATGAGATGAATCCCCAAGAGACTAGTGAATTCTTTCTAGCCACTCTACTTGTGCAGTTGCCTAGGCCAGAAATCTGAGAATTGTCCATGACTTTTCTCCCTCTAAATCAAATCAATCACCCAGGACTGACAACTATATTTTATAAATATTTTTCAACCCATTCATTTCTTTTCATCTACAATGCCACTATCTATCCACAGGTCACTATTACCTCTTGTCTGGCTTATGTAACTAAGCTTTCACCTCCACTCTCTGTATTCATCATTGATTTCCCTACAACCTCTTCCCTATTAACAATAATGATGGTTGGGGGGAGGGGGGCTTTTACAGTTCAAATATAATAAGGGCGTGTTTTCTCCTTAATCTTTCAGTGACTGCAATGTTATCAGGATCAAGTCCAAAATCCAATCTGGCCTCTGTTTATTTTATTCTGATCTGGCCTTTGTGTAGTTCCTCCAGTAATCCAGGCTTCCTTCCTCCAGTAGGATTTTCCTTCTACTCTTAACCTAACGATTGCTACTATTCTGATAGGCCTTGTTTTCAAATGTTATTTCTCAGGGACACCTCTTATGACATCATCAACTAAAAATCAAGTTCCTCCATTGTACAATTTCATAAATCCATTTAATTCCCTCTGGTGGAATTCATCTAAATGGTAGTAGCTTTTGAGGCTTATCTGTTTAAAGCCTGTAAGCTTCCCAAAGGCAATCACTGTCCTTTTCATACTCCTATTACAGTGAAGAGATCATTGATTATTTATCCACATAACTAACTTTACTCTCCCTCCCCCAAATAAAATATGACAGTATCTTTTCCCCAACACATAGTAGTACACATATTGGGACACAGTTCTCCAAGGGTCTGTTTCTGCAATGGCTTGCAAGCACAGGCACTGACAGCTTTTGTTTTCAAGAATGTAGGGAAAGCCTTGGAAGATAGAGATAGTACTTTCCTCTGGAGCAGAGGACAGAGTTATTTGCTGTCAAGTATCATAAAGATGTGTCTCTCTAGTGTGAAGATCAGAGAGATTTGCTTGCAGCCCATGATAAAAAAATAAGGTTTCCTAAGCTTGAGAATCCTCAGGTATGATGCAAGTGCACTATGTGCACAGCATCCACCCAGACTACTTTGCACTAACCCTGAGTCTTGAGGGTGTGCAAGGGGAACTTATGTGAACCTGAGTTGTCTGCTTGCCAGGTCATGAATTGCGTTGTCTTTGACCAAGAATTCTCATTTCTGGCAGTATTCGTGCACTGTGGCAAGCCAATTTGTTAGCTAGCAAGGAGGGTAAAATTTTAGATACATCAGAGTTCTAATTCCAAGGGGGTCATCTATGTCTTGTAATTCTTTACATTAAAAACAGCTAAAAAAAAAAAAAAACACCAAAACCCTTTTTTGCATCTGATTTCCAACCAGAGATTCTTTTTTAAAAAAGATTTTTAAAAATTTATTTACTTGAGAGAGAGAGAGAGAGAGAGAGAAAGAGCATGAGCGGGGCAGGGGGAGGAAAGGGGCAGAGGGAAAGAGAGAGAAGCAGGCTCTCCACTGAGCAGGGAGCCCCACACAGGATCATGACCTGAGCCTAACTGACTGAACCGCCCAGATACCCCTCTGCCAGAGATTCTTAAGCCATGAATTCTTTTTTTTTTTTTTAAAGATTTTATTTATTTTTTTCATGAGAGACACAAAGAGGCAGAGACATAGGCAGAGGGATAAGCAGGCTCCTCATAGGGAGCCCGATGTGAGCCTCAATCCCTGAAATCCAGGATCACACCCTGAGCCAAAAGCAAAACTTAACCACTGAGCCACCCAGGCATCCCTAAGCCTTGAATTCTTAATCTGGGGTATCAGGATGGGTTTCATGGGAACTACGAGTTCAGTATGTAAGCACTATTGCCTTAACACAGCTCTTGAAATAAGTAATCATGCTTTATTTTTTTAAAACAAATAATTGCTTTAGTCAAATTTTCAAGAGGTCAGGAAAAAATTAATAAAAAATATTTAAAATATTAAAATATTTTAAGAATATTTAAAAATGTAAAGGTGAATGCCTTACTTCCATGTGAATATTCTAGATTTATTTGGCATATATTGGAATTAAGCTGAAAGACAAGTGATTTCCTTATTGAGTATACTTTAAATGTCAGATATCTGTGACAATCTAAAAATCCTAGTCTGTCAGCCTACTTCTTTTTGACATACTTTTGTTCTCAAGTCCTTAAGATAACATATGTGGTGTGAGGATGTAAATCTTAGCTAACAAGGGTCAGGCATTGTACTAAGAGCTTTGAATGTATTAACTCAATTATTACTTACAACATCCATATGAGGTAGGTAATATTATTATTATTATTAAATGTTACAGATGAGAAAACTGAAGAACAGAAAGCTTAAATCAGTCGTTCAAGGTCACATAAATAGTGAGTGACGAAAGAAGATTTGAAACTACACAGGTAGGGAAGCCTGGATGGCTCAGTGGTTGAGTGCCTGCCTTTGGCCCAGGACATGATCCTAGAGTCCCGGGATTGAGTTCCACATCGGGCTCCCTGTGTGGAGCCTGCTTCTCCCTCTGCCTCTCTCTCTCTGTGTCTCTCATGAATAAATAAAGTCTTTTAAAAAAAGAAACTACACAGGTAGATATGTGAATTTATCTATGATCTTGATCCCCAAACTATATTGGCTTTTAATTTGATTAAAACTCCAAGATTTTTTTGGATTCTTTTTGCTGTTATATATTGGTCTTCATATATTTTTGATTTGACCTCAGTAAATTGGGCTAGTTAATAACATTAAGACAAAACAATAATAGTTTACCAATCACATTCTTGAAAATTACATTCTTAATTTTTTTTGTATTTAACATCAGAGTTAGTCAAAGCATTTCAGAAAATTAGTGTTAAGTAAAAGTTGTACAATAGATTTGAAACATCTTGGGGAAGAAAAATATATTATTTCAAAATACGATAAACAGAACATTTCCTAAGGATATAATATGGTTAGCAAAACTCCTTAATAAGCCATTGGGAGGTCAATGGGTCTCATGAGGTGTGGGCCTCGAGAGAAAGGTGAGACCAAGGAAAAGTTGATTTGTTCTTCAAAGGAAATGAAAAAAAAAAAAAAGGTTCCTCTCAGGGGCAGTTCAAGAGGGAGGCAGTGAGAACTGAGCACATAAAAGGGTTAGAGGGCAGAGAACACAGGACAGGCTTCCTGATAGAAGGACGGGGCTGGAATAAGAAATAATCACTAAGGAGTTTGCATATGATGAGACAATCTTTAAAAATAAGAATGACGGGATGCCTGGGTGGCTTAACGGTTGAGCGTGTGCCTTTGGCTCAGGGCATAATCTTGGAGACCCAGGATCGAGTACTGCATTGGGCTCCTTGCATGGAGCCTGCTTCTCCTCCCTCTGCCTATGTCTCTGCCTCTCCCTCTGTGTCTCTCATGAATAAATAAATAAAATCTTAAAAAAAAAAAAGGATGCCAAGCAAAGTGCTTACTATTCTGTTTTATCTTCTCTTTACCATGACTTGTCCTTGTAGAATGCGGCAAGACACAAATTAGCAAAAAAGAATCTATGTTTCATGTCTGTGTACATAACAGACAGAAGAAAACCGTAGGAACTGCTAGATGCAGAAATCCAAAGCACAAGTGTTCATGGAGAAATGGATGAAGACATTTTCTTCACCTTTCCTCTGATGGGGGATCAAGTCAGGCTCTCAAAACCATTATATGGAAGAATGATACTGGGAAGACAGAGGATATGACAAAAGTTCTAGAAGGATCCTTTTCTAAAACAAAACTGATTAATTGATGTTAATAATCTACCACGTCACATCACTCTTCTTGAATCTCTTTTGCTGTTGAATGTTCAGAAAGCCTTGTTACAATGCTGTCATGACTGAGGAAGATTATTCCATAAGTTTTGTGTTATTCAGATTTTATTTTATTTTATTTATTTTTTTTTAAATTTATTTTTGTTTATTTATGATAGTCATACAGAGAGAGAGAGAGGCAGAGACACAGGCAGAGGGAGAAGCAGGCTCCATGCACCGGGAGCCCGACGTGGGATTCGATCCCGGGTCTCCAGGATCGCGCCCTGGGCCAAAGGCAGGCGCCAAACCGCTGCGCCACCCAGGGATCCCTGTTATTCAGATTTTAACCCATTCAAAAAGCTTATACACCAGATCTTATTGGATTGAAATACAATGTGTTTTGTATTTAAACTGACTCTGACTGTTTTCACAAGCCTCAGAAAAATGTTTGGGTAACCTCCTGGCCTACCCTGGACTTAGTCTTCCAGCTTCTTTCGGAAGATTTAGAGAAAGCAATCACTGTTTGTATGTTCTCAGGAACACCCAACAAAATGTTAAATAAAAAGTTTAGAAATTTCTAAATGTTAATACTCATGTAAAAAATAAAGATATCACAGGGCACCTGGGTGGCTTGGTGGCTGAGCGTCTGCCTTTGGCTCAGGTCATGATCCCGGGACCCCACAGGGAGCCTGTTTCTCTGCCTGTATCTCTGCCTCTCTGTGTCTCTCATGAATAAATAAATAAAATCATTTTTTTAAAAGATATCACAAAACTACAGTTGGTTAAGAATTTCTGCACACTAAACTTTATACCCCTTATATAAAGGAATTAAAATATTTGATGATCCCAAACAAGAAGAACAGGAATTTCAAATAAACAATGTCTTTGAATAAGGCAGCATCAGAAATATAAAATAATAGCACTAAGATTTTGAGTATCAGTCTAAAGTAAAATTGTGGAGGGGCACCTGGGTGGCTCTGTCAGTCAAGCATCTACCTTGGGCTCAGGTCATGATCCTAGGGTCTGGGGATCGAGCCCCACATCAGGCTCCGTGCTCAGCGGGGAGTCTGCTTCTCCCTCTCCCTCTGCCCCTCCCCCTTGCTCAGGTTCTCTCTCTCTCAAATAAATAAAATCTTAAAAAAAAATAAAGCAAAAATGTAGAAAATGGACTTCAAGTCAATATGGTTGATTGTACTAACATGTAAGAACCTCCCTCTGGTCCAAACAAATAAATTGCTTAAAAAATAAATAAGAGGGGCACCTGGCTGGCTTGGTTGGCAGAGCATGCGACTTTTGATCTCACTGGACATAGAGCTCACTTAAAACAAATAAACAGAAAAGCTTCCACAAGAATAATAAAAATTTAACCATATAGTCTAATTCAATATATAAAGCCACAAATCCTCATGTGTCTAAAATAAAGTCACACATTTGTTAATGTAAGGTACAGTCCTGTGGCTTGCAGAGCACATCAGAACCAGGGAAGCCTGGGTTATGTGCTCGTGTGGAGATGGCAGGATTTGGCCTGCAAGTGATTAAGACGGAGTTAATGCAGAATTCCAGAGACTATCAGTGGTTGCTAACATCATGAAAGGGGGACCAGAAAAATCTTTGCTGACTGCCACGAGGAAGTGGAAAATAGTTGTTAGCCAGAGATTTGAACTCCAGCTCCTGCCCCCATGTAGATATTGCATCCAAATTTACATTGTTCCTATAGATTAGGAACATCAAGCTGAGAAATTAAGATAAAACAGGTCTAGAAGCTGTGAATTGTGCAGGATCCATTAAAGGGCACAAGGAATTCCTTTATAAAATTACCTTTTTCTAGCTGGACTTTCAATAAAAAAGTTATACACCTCACAAGAAAATACATGTGCTTGTATCATTCAAGAAAAGGTTAAAGACATGAACTATAAAATTTCTGTGAAGTATATATATTTTAGTTTTAAAATCATACAAACACATATAAAGTCAATATACAGAAATGTGTTGCATTTCTATATACTAATGATAAAGTAGCAGAAAGAGAAATTTAAAAAACAATCCTAGAGGCACCTGGGTAGTTCAGGTGGTTAAGTGTCTGACTCTTGATTTCGGGCCAGGTCATGATCTCAAGGTCTTGAGACTGAGCCATGCACTGGGCTCTGTGCTAGGTGAGAAGAATGCTTAAGATTTTCTCCCTCACTCTCCCTGCCCCTCTGCATCTCCTTCCTGTTTGCTCTCTTTCTCTCTCTCTCAAAATAAACCCCCAAACCAAAACCCAAACAATCCCACTACAGTTGCACCAAAAATAATAAAATACCTAGGAATAAACTTGATCAAAGAGGTGAAAGACTTGTACTCCAAAAACAATAAAACATCGATCACAGAAACAGAAGATGATACAAACAAATGGAAAGATATTCCATTCCAAACTCATGGATTGGGAGAACAAATATTGTTAAAATGTCCATGCTACTCAAAGCAATATACAGACTTAATACAATCTCTATTTAAATACCAACACCATTTTTTAAATAGAATGAGAACAAACAATCCTAAAATTTGTATGGAACCACAAAAGACCCCCAATAGCCAAAGCAATCTTGAAAATTTCTTCAAAGCTCAAAGCAATCCCAGATCTTAAGATAAACTACAAAGCTGTAGTAATCAAAACAATATGTACTGGCACAGAAACAGACAAGGGAATAGAATACAGAGCCCAGGAATAAACCCACAGTTATATGGTCAACTAATTTACAACAAAGGAGACTAGAATATAAAATGGGAGAAAGATAGTCTCTTCAATAAATGGTGCCGGCAAAACTGGGCAGCTACATGCAAAAGAATGAAACTGAGCTATTTTTTTATATCATACACAAAAATAAACTCAAAAAGGATTAAAGACCTAAAGATGAGACCTGAAACCATAAAATACCTAGAAGAAAACTTAGGCAATAATCTCTTTGATATCAGCCTAGAAACATTTTTGTAGTTATGTCTCCTTTGGCAAGGGAAACAAAAGCAAAATTAAACTATTGGGACTACACCAAAACCAAAAAGCTTTTGCACAGCAAAGAAACTATCAACAAAACAAAAGGAAAAACAAAACAAAATAAACAAAACCCCAAAAACAATAAAAGAAAAAACAAAACAAAAGGACAATCCACCAGATAGAAGAAGATATTTGCAAATGATGCATCCAATAAGGAGTTAATATCCAAAATATATAAAGAATTTATACAACTCAATAGCAAAAAATCCCCAAGTAATCCAATTAGAAAATGGGCAGAAGAGATGAATAGACATTTTTCCAAAGAAGACATACATATGTCCAAGAGACACATGAAAAGATGCTCAATAACTCTAATTAGCAGGGAAATGCAAATCAAAACCACAATGCGATATCACTTTACACCTGTCAGAATGGTGGGAATGCAAGCTGGTGGAGCCACTAAGAAAAACAATATAGAAGTTCCTCAAAAAAATTAAAAATAGAATTACCATTTGATTCAGTAATTCTACTACTGGATATTTACCCAAAGAAAATGAAAACATGAATTTAAAAAGATATATGCACCCGATGTTTATTGAAGCATTATTTACAATAGCCAAATTATGGAAGTAACATAAATGTCCATCCATAGATGAATGGATAAAGAAGGTATGTATGTGTATCACATACAGTGAAATATTAACCATAAAAAAGAATGAAATCTTGACATTTGCAATAATATGGATGGATCTAAATAGTATGATGCTAAGTGAAATAAGTCAGAGAAAGACAAATACATATGATGTCACTCATATGTAGAATTTAAAAAACAAAACAAACAAGGGATGCCTGGGTGGCTCAGTAGGAGTCAAGCTTCTGACTCTTGATTTCAGCTCAGGGCATGCCATCAAGCTCTGTGGCAGGCTCCATACTCAGCGGGGAGTCTGCTTAAGATTCTCTCAGTTTCCTTAAAAAAAAAAAAAAAAAAAAAGATTCTCTCAGTTTCCCTCTCCTTCTGCCCCTCCCCTTGCTCTCTCTCTCAAAAAAATAAAGAAGTAAATAATAAGCAAAACCAAACAAACTGAGAAAAAAAGAGATCCAAAAAAAAAAAAAAAAACAGATTTTTAAATCTAGAGAACAAACTGGTGGTTGTCAGAGGGGAGGTGAATGGGGATGTGAATGAAATAAGTAAAGAGGATTAAGAGTATACTTATGATGAGCACTAAATAGTGTATAGAACTGTTGAATCTTACTGTACACCTAAAACTAACATAACACTGTATGTTACTTACATTTGAACAATAAAAAACTATACAAACTGGTAAACAAACCGTGGGTTGTTTAATCAAACCAAGGAAAGGACAGTAAAAGAAAGCTACCCAAAAGCTTGATTTATAGAAAATACAAAATGAGTTAGAAATAACTCAAAGCTTACCAACAATTGCAATAAATAGAAATGAATTAAACCCACTAGCTAATAGGGTTATAGATTTGATTTACACAAATCCAGATATATGCCATAGGAGTTCTACCTAAAAATAATCACCCACAGAGTCTAAAGTAAAGGGTTAGGAAATGACACAGCAAAACAGAAAGTTGGGGTAGTAGTACTAATACGAAACTAAGTAGAAGGCATGGCTTATAAGCATTCATAGGGACAAAAATGTATATTACTTAGTGATAAAAGAACCATTTCTCTCAGAAGATATAATGATGTGGAACCTACACGTACCTGACAAGATGGTCTCCAATACATTAATGCAAACCCTGATATAGGATAAAATCAACTTGTTCACAGTCATATTGTAAGATTTCATTTCTTTCAGAAACTGATAGGTCAAGTTGACAAAAACCAAAAGTGAGGAAAACAATGAAAAAATAAACCATATAATTAAGAAACCTGGCCAAATAGCACATTTAATCATAACTAATTGAACAAAATAGACAAGAAAAGCTGGTTAATCATTCAACTAAATAAACTAACATTGTGTGTCAATTATGCTTCCATTAAAAAAAAAAAAGTAGAAGGAAGACTGCAATAAAGATAAAAGCCAACATTGGTGAAATAGAAATAAACAAAAATAGCACAGATAGATGATGCCAACATCACCTTTGCATCTTCAAAGCTACCACCTTGGGCCATGTGACCAGTATCTCTTGCTTCTATTATTTACTGCAGTAGCCTCTGAACTTCTCAATGTTGCTTCCGTTTACATTTGAAACTGTAACTCAGATCCTATCATTTCTCCCATCTCTCTCAGTGTAAGCCTCGGGGTGATTACACTTACCTATTTCCCTATCTTCTCTTTGCAATCCTCAGCCATCTCAGGCATGCTTTTTCTGCCTTAGGATCTTTGCACTGTCTGCTTTCTCTGCCAGAAATATTCCTTCCCAGTTATCCACATGACTAACTTCCTTGCCTCCTTAAATCTTTGCCCAAATGTCATCTTCTCAGTGACATCTCTCTTATCCTTAAAAACTTCCTTTAAAATTGTAGCCCACATATCCTCTCATTCCCTACAGCACTTCTGATCCTGCTTACCCTGCCCCATTTTTCCCATAGCATCCCTTATCTTATAGTATCCCATATAATTAATTATATTGTATTTTCTGGTTTTGTTTTTGTCTCTGCCTTATAAACTCCACAAGAGTAGGGATCTAGGATCTCTTTATTTTTCACTTTTTTGTCCCTTACCCCGATCACTTAGAGCAGAGTACAGCGTACAGCAATTACTCAATGAAGTTTATTGATCACATGAATGAAGTAATAGTTTAAAAAGCTACTTCTCTGAAAAGATACTGTAATTGATAATTAAAAAGAAGTAAGCCACAAAAACAATGTTAAGGATGTAAAAAGGAATAGAACTTTAGATATAAGAAAATAATATGAAGCATTTAATGCAAAAATGCTTGAAATTCAGATGAAGTAAATTATTTTCTAGAAAAAAAATTCAAGTGACTTAAATAGAAACCATGAATAGACCAAAAACTATTAAAGAAATTAAAGTCAAGACTTATTCCATTTCTTCAGGGCAATAATGAGTGTTAAACCTTTACAAAAAAGACAACTCCACTTTATACAAACTGAATCATAAAACATAAAGTTTTCAACCTCAGTTTTTGATGATACTATAATTTGGAAACCAAAAGACCAGAAATGTATGAAAAGAATTATTATAAACCAATCTTGCTTTTGCATATGCATGGAAAGAAAATGAAATTAAATGTTAGTAATTTGAATCCAAGAGTAGACCAAAACAAAATATGGTTTATCCAAGTATTTCAGAGATGGTTTTACATAAGGATATATGTCAAAAGAATCTCATCATAACAGATTAAAGGAGAAATACAGCAATTAAACAGATATGATCTTAGTATAAGGATAAGCAAATGGAAAAGAAGGCCTACCCACATGTGAATGGGAATTTTAGTACATGACACATAGGGGAAGAATAAATTACTCAATAGATGGTACTGAGACAATTGGTTGTCATTCACTACTCACAAAAATATATTTCAGATGAATAAAATATCTTTTTTCTTTTTTTAATCCAAATGCCCTGCAGAATTGTCACTGGGCACCCTTGGTATTTCTCAGTCTGACAGACACCTCTCCCTCCATGACCCATTCCACTCCTTCCCCTTGCTATAGACACCAGTTGCTGAACATCCACATAGCTCTTATGACTCTGACTTAAGTTGTCATCCAACCTGATCCTCTCTCTTCACCTTTTGAAACCCTAATCACTAATCACTCTTTAAAGCCAAACTCAAATATGTATATGCTCTGTACATCCTCCTCCTGTTCTCCAGTTGCAACCACTTTGAAAATGAAGTTCTTTCTTTCTATTTTTTTTTAAGATTTTATGTATGTATTCATGAGAGACAGAAAGAGAGAGAGAGAAAGAGAGAGAGAGAGAGAGGCAGAGACACAGGCAGAGGGAGAAGCAGGCTCCATGCAGGGAGCCCGATGTGGGACTCGATCCCAGGTCTCCAGGATCACGACCTGGGCTGAAGGCAGCGCTAAACCGCTGAGCCACCCGGGCTGTCTGGATAAAATATAAAATACCTAAATGGAAAAAGTAAAACTTCAAATATTTTAGAAGAGCATGTAAGAGATTATGATGTTGGGACAGATTTTTTACCCCCCTCAAGCTGGATACAAAACTCTAAGTGTTAGAGGGAAATACTGCTTAATGTGACCACAGCAACCTCATTTGATACTCAGAATTCAAAAGACGGCAGACTAGAAGCTTGTATTTGCAACACATTTAATTGACAAATTGTCACTGCCATGAGAAAAGTTAAAACTTCTACAAATCAACAAGAAAACGGCAAACAATGCAGTAGGAAAATGAGCAATGATCTGCAAGAACAAGGTACCCAGTGTTGGTACAGCCATGGGGATATGCTCCTACATGTCTGGTGGGGTGTAAATTGTTGAAACCACTTTCAAGAGCAGTTTGCCAATGACTACTGTTTAAGATGTGCCTACAGGAAGTCCAGCAATTTCATTTCCAGTTGCATGTTCCAGTGAAATTTTTGTACTAATACATATGCAAATATATTCACTGAACCACTTGTTTATAACAAGAAGACTTAGGGAAAAATCTACATGTGCATCTGTTGAGAGCAATAAATCGGAGAAATAAGTTCTATTATATTCATACCTGTGCATATAGGAGAACAGCTGAAATAAGGAAACTAAAGGTATGTGCATCACATTGGAATAACCTCGAAGCATGTTGATTAAACAAGCAAATTGCAGATGGAAAGGTACAATTATAGAAATTAGTACTCAATGTAGTTCATGAAGGGTATAAAAACACAGGTGGAAAGCATAAACACTAAACTTCATAATACACTTGCACTGTGCCTGTGGTATATTTCTTTTTTTAAAAAAAAAGAAGGAAAAAATATCTAATGTTTTCAATCGTTGGACTTTGGCTCAGTCGTGTCTGGTGCCATGGTAAGTCTGCAACAGGTTGCACTGAAAGAGGCTGGTCCTCCATGGCGGAGACGCCTTAACACTGGAGCAAGGCAAGGCATCACCAGACGATTAGGATACGTCTGATGTGTTAGGTAAGTCTGCTCACATACACAGAGGCCTTATTATGAGGAGAATAATAAGCTTATTTAGGGGCAGGACGTGGGCTGGGTCAGACAAACAAAGCAAGAAATAAAAGGATACCAAAACCAACTTTAAGGATGTCAAGGTCAGCTTACAATCTTTTGGAATTACAGCCACAAGTCAATAAGCAATCAGCCAAGAAGGAATGGCGAAGCAGATCTCAGTAAATATAATTTTCTTGCACAACCAGGACTGTAATACAGGCCACCTGGGCTCTGTTTAGAACTCCAGGTTCTATGGGGTAGCTCTTCTATCTAACTTTAGGTAGATAACTAGGTATGGGGGTGAGGAGGAATAGTAGAGTTGTTCATAGTTTCAGAGACCTGAGTAGGAATCCTTCCTCACACCAAGATCCAAACAGTCTCAAAACAGATTCAGAACCAGGGATGTACAATTCTGTTCTTTACTCACAAATCTGTCTTTCTACTTCTTTTTATAAGAAACAAAAGCAGAGGGAAGTTGAAATGCAGCCATTCACTGGTTTAGAGAATTCAAAACAAAACAAAATAAAACAAACAAAACACTGGACATGAGTAGCAAGTGAGTCTCTTGTGTCTTCCAGCACACGAAGACTGTTATTTAAGAAATCCGGATTGGTGGGTCGCTTGGGTGGCTCAGTCAGTTAAACATTTGACTCTTGGTTTTGGCTCAGGCCATGATCTTCAGGTCATGAGACCGAGCCCCGTGTCAGGATCTGTGCCAGGCATGGAGCCTGCCTAAGATTCTCTCTCCCTGGCAGCCCGGCAGGGCTCAGTGGTTTAGTGCCACCTTCGGCCCAGGGCCTGATCCTGGAGACCCGGGATCGAGTCCCACGTCAGGCTCCCTGCATGGAGCCTGCTTCTCCCTCTGCCTGTGTCTCTGTCTCTCTCTCTCTTTGTGTCTCTTATGAATGAATAAATGAAATCTTAAAAAAAAAGATTCTCTCTCCCTCCTCTGCCTCTGCCCACCCCTCTAAAAAAAAAAAATCCTGCTTTAGAAAACAAATTCCATTAATGACAAAAAAAAAAAGTCTGCTGCCTTTGTTAAGCTTAGAAACCAGCAAGCTCTTTAAAAAGTTCATTGTAAGATTCAGTATTTACCATAGCAACAATATTGTCAATAAATTAGACTTACTATTGTATGACAGAGGAAAAAGCAGTGTTCCTTGTTTATCTTTGCCTGCTGTTTACTTTTAGCTCTGCTGTGGGAAAGAGAGCCCAAACAATGCTAAGCTTTTCCTTAATGAGATCCTGATTAGAGGGTCTGGACCAATGCATACAGCACAGTATACTAGAGCAGGAGAGCAAAATGAAAATTTTCACTTGGCCCCTCTCCTGTGAGTCACTCCATCTGCCCTCAGCACAGAGTGGAGTCTTATCACTTTGATGACCTCCCTCTGTCCACTGGGTACCTGTTCCAACTAACCCAATAATCTTCCTGACCCCCTTTCTCATGCTGGTCCCATATCTTTCCATATTCTGGAAAGCTGGCTTTGCTTTGCTCCCAAATGAGGAAGTACACTGACCATATCTCAACTTCCCAGCATTATAAATTAACAGAATCACCAAAGGAGGCATTGTAAAGAATGTGAGATTTAATCTACGTTTTTAACCTAGGTTCTATGATGAGGCTTAGGAGCTCGAGAACTTCACTGAATTTATGCCTGCACATTTCTCGAGAGAGTGAGCTCTGAGCTTTTATTAGATTATCAAAGAGGTTAGCAACCATTACTTAGTCCATTAATTATTTTATGGTTTGGAAAATGAAGATCTGAGAGATTGTTCCTTTCCTCTAGTTGGACAGCTCATTAATGATAGAGAGAGGAATAGTTTCTAGTCTGTGGACTTTTGGTCCTACCCTCATACTAGAGCTGAGATTAACTTGTCTTTATGAAAACATTTGTTCCTACCCCTAGGTTAGCCATTTTTAACTGAGGCCTTGAGTGTTCCCATCCCCCACCTGCCAGGTATTTCTGGCAAGCCCCTAAATTCCATGGCTATGCTGCCCATGAGTTCAGGAATGTTCATGTTCAAAGCGCTATTAAACTTCCCTAAGAGCTTCAACACTACACACATTCCCTCTATTAACTGAAATCCAAGGAGGCACCAATCCAAAGTGTACACTTTATACTAATAGTGTATACTTAGTTCCTTCTACTCCTCAATATCGAGCCCAGAGATTTAATCTTGAATCTTTCCATTTTCCAGGACTTGTGTTGGATTACAGGGTAAGGGAGTTGTAGCAAGAGAGAAAGCAATATTATATAATAATTAAATCACAGGATTTAAAAATAGTAGTTTGATTAATATTTACAAAGCACCAGAGTGGTCAAATGATCTCTGACTGCTTTATTTTTTTAAAGGGCATTGTTTCGTGCCCTGCTCTGATAAAACACACTACATTTCATTTGCCAGTGTCACACCTATTCTGCTGCAAAGCATTTGCAAACATTTAATCTTGCTTGCAAGGCATGGAAGTTTCCTAAAGGTTAACAGAGCTGTAGTCTGTGGCTTAACGCATTGGCCTTGAAGCAGGCGCCCATCCCAGCAAGGCTGCCTGCTGGCTGTGTGACTCATACACGTTTTATGTAGGTACTTTGTAGCTTTTCTCATTTCTAAAATGGGATTGATAATAGTAGTGTGTACTTCATAGCAGCACTCTGTAGTAAGCAGGTAATAATAATTAATATTACATGGCATTTTAGTTATCATCTCATCAATACAACATGACCAATTCTTCAACTTTGTCACCTCTACCTTGTTGAAGATTAAGTGATTTTTTTTTTTTGAAGATTTTATTTATTCATTTGAGAGAGAGAAGCAGGCTCACTGCTGAGCATGGAGCTCAATGTGGGGCTTGATCCTGGGACCCCGAGATCATTACCGGAGCTGAAGGCAGACGCTTAACCAACTGAGCCACGCAGGTGCCCCTTGAGGTGCTTTTCTGTGTTGAAGCTTGCCTGCCAAGCTTTTTTATGTCATATGCTTTATTTTTTAACAGTATATCCAGAGTAGGAACCAATCTCAGTGGAACACCACCACTAAAACGGCTTTGTTTCAAGGCCCTGTCCAGGCTATCAGTGGAGTTAACTGGAACACGTGCAATGCCCCACCATGGAAATGAGAATTTGGGGTTTACGTGGTTGCTGACTGGTGCGGGTCCTGGTTTGCAGGCTGCCATTCTGAACATGTAGCTAAAAGGTGGGCCAAAGAGTGCACTACTGGCTCTCTTCTGCCCAAGCAGTCCGTTGAGACATCAGCTAAAACAAACCATCTTATTTGAGAGCCTACCTTTCCTTGATGTCTCTCCCAACAGAAAAAAGATTGTATGTATTCAAAAGTAATCATCTCCACTGTTGCAACTATATGTCCACAAACTATATGTCATACACTAAATCAGTTACACTACATTTTTCATTCAAACTCAATCTCAAATTCTTTCAAAGGTATTTATGCATCCCTTTTGATAACTGGTATTAAAATGCTTCATTATCGACTTAGGTAAGACATGGCCTTGGACCCTCCCTCATGCCCCTAGGCAACTTTGTTTTTGCAGTATGCTGGCTCCTGATTTTGTCCTAATTGTGTGATTTTTAAGCAAGTTAGTTAAGGTCTGTATGGGGGAGGAGGTGAGGAACTGTGCACAGAAAAGGAGCAAATGGACAAAGAAGACAGCAAGGGAATGCTAGAGAGAAGAGAGGGAGACTGAAGTAGAAGAGAAGGGATACTGTAATTGAATGAGTAGCAGGTCTTCTACTCTGATGGATCAGGAATGGTCTCAGGCTTGCCAGGGTTGGTTAGAGAAGCTTGCTATAGGCTATCAACTTTCCTAGTCTCATAAGAGCTCAAAATCTGCAGTTTATAATTCAGAAGCAGCAATGGAAACTTTAAAGCCATTTATCTTGGCACAATTCCCAGGGAAGTCGATGTGGAGACCCACTGGCTATGCACACCATCCTGTGCAATTTGATGCTTTTCATTTGGTAGAATTTTGTTGCCAAGGCTACTGCATCAAGTTTCTGAAATTTTAGTGGATGTAAATTGTCTCATCTGTCACTTAGCCTGGCAAGAAATTGAAAGGACATGCTTTCTACTGAAAAGAAAGTCTCAACCTCTTTAGCCTCTTATGCACAGAAATGCTCATGTTTGTGTCTTTGAGAAAAAAACGGACTTTTTTTTTAAAAGCCAACGAGATAAAGTTTTAGTGGAACCTAGTTCTTCTCATTATAAAATATGCACACATTCAGAGGCATTTTCTAAGGATTAGGAATTTTATTTTTTACCTTTTAGTCATTTTGCATAGCTGTTCAGTTTTTTAAAAATTTGTGTGTAACTGAGCACTGCTTTTTGTTAAATCTCAAGAGAGAAACAAATCGGTGTTGATTTATAAAGGAAGTAAGCAAAATAATGTTCTCAAACTCTAAATATTGGCATGGTAAGGAGGGGAGTTAATAGAGCATTAGCCTAGGCCTTATTAATCTCACTAAAATAATTTAGGGAGTACAGAGATCACTTCCCTTTCTAAAACAGGATATTATTAATGTGAACTTCCTTTCTTCAACTAGACTGAAAATGCTCAAAGCTTCAGTTTCACTGCCACTCTTCTGTCTCAAAAATCATCACACACTACAGAAGGCTAATAGTACAATGGAAGAAATGGCTAAGATCACCAAGAGACTAAACAGCTAAGAGAAAGTGATGGTACAGGCTTAAGTGTCTAGAGAAGAGGAATTCTCTGGCTGAATATTTGAATCAGCTGGGGAGTTTTTAGAACCTACTTGTGTCTGGGTCTTTGGTCCTACGTGCAGAAACTGGTTTTATGCATCAGTACAGCAGCTGTCTACCCTCATCCCTGGGTGATATGGCCCAAGACCCCCAGTGGGTGCCTGAAACCATGAACAGCACCAAACCCTATGTATACTCTGTTGCTGCACATACATAACTAGGACAAAGTTTAATTTACAAATTTGGCATGTGAAAGATTATAACAATAACTAAAATAGAACAATTAAAATAATATACTGTGATTAAAGTTATGTGAATGTGATCTCTCTCTTCCTTAAAATCTCTTATTGTACTCTATGCACCCTTCTTGTGATGATGTGAAATGGCTATGTGATGACATGGAGTGAGGTCATTGATGGAGGCATTGTGATCTAGGGTTAGGCTACTACTGATCTGATGATATGTCAGAAGGATGATCCTGTGCATCTGGACTAATGTGGACCATGGCAGACAGAAACCATGGGAAGAGAAACCGTGGGGGTTGGGAGGAGGGCAATCGCACTAGTTTTAAAAAGCTTTCCATTCGTGTATGTGTTTGTCTGAGGAGCCAGCAGGGTGCAGTTACCCTCTGAAGGATTATGACTCAATGCCTCTAGTTCAGAATCCTTCCCAGGTGGGAGGACACACTAGCATGGTGAAGCCCTTGGTTGGCCTCATATAGTGGGATCCCCACCTGCCCTGCTGTTGGAAAAAGGGTCTGGTGTAGAGAGCCCCTCATCCCAGGAAACGGCACAGCTGGAAAGGGGGCTGCCCCCTTGTCCACGATACAAAGCACATTCATGGAGAACCTGGTGCTAAAGCATTTGATGACCTGCTTCTGGGTGCAGAGTTTGTACCTAAAAGAGTAGCTCCCTCACTGCAATCTATTGAAAGTTAGTGCTACAAAAACAAAGCCTCATGTGAGACTGAGAGCCACTGGCCAATAATATCAAGGTATAAATTTTAATTTGCAGAGTTCCATTATGGGAAATTACTAGCTTATATATATTATTACATTTAGGTTCCAAAAATAAACAAAGTAATATATTTAAGGCATTCTTGAAACATTCTTGGTTTTTTAAAAAATTCCCATCTCCATCAGTATAAAACACTTGTATTTTTAAAAAAGGAAATGAGGCTCTAATAGTCTTGCTCAAGGCTGCAGGGGAATCACTGCTAGGACTCCGGGTCCCCGGCCTACCAAGTCACCTTTGGAGCTTGGGGGTGGCTCAGGATCCTTTTGGGATTATGAGATAGAAACTATGGTAGGAATATGATTTGTAATTCTAAATCCGATACCAGAAGGCATTTCTAAGTATCTTTCAACTTACTATTCTGGCAACTAAATCTGAACCAGTCCAGAAAAATAAACCCTAACTCAGAAAAATAAGGAGAGGAGACATTTAAACACTGGCTTATTAACTGTAAAACTGTAACACGTAAGTTTGTTTATAAATAAGGGTTTCTGTTTAAGCATCAATCCAATTCCTCTCTAAAATCAGTAGGCCTTAAGTTTATCTGCAGGATCTTCAATATGGAAAAAGAAATAATTTCAATTTTAACTCACACAAAATGGAAGTAAGACCTGAGATAATAGGGGATTTAAAAAATTATAGAAATATCCATAGGATCTCAAATTTCCTTTCAGAAGTCCTAGGATTCCACACCTAAATTTAGTAATTTTTAGTTCTTTTGTCTCCTTTAAATGTCATACCTTAAAATAGCAATGCAGAAAGCTGCATGCTAAAACTATAGCTTGTAAACCTGTTGGAACAAGTTCAGTCCTCACATTAAGGGAGACTAAATTACTATATTCATCTACCCCCCAAATTCTCCCACAAGTAATCAAGCTTATCTGTGACCCCATTCTAGTTATTCATAAGTGGGGTGGGACTCCATAAACCCACACAGTGGAAACACTTGAAGGATTTATGGCCTATAAATGGATGTTAGCCATTTCATGAAAACACAGGCCAAACCAACATCTTAGCTCTCTGTATTTCAGTGTGATTACAAGGGTTAGTTACACAAATAAGAACCCAAATGTATCCAGGACTAAAAAAAACTGTTGGAGTCTTTCCTTTCCCTAAATGTTAAAGTACAGGGCTACTTTCTACTGAGCCTTCCCTGAATCAAATCTTTCAAAGAATTTTTTTCCTTGTCCTATTTTCATGGAGAGAGAGAGAGAGAGAGAGAGAGAGAGTGAGAAAGAGAGAAAAGTTTTTATGAGCCATAGAAATTTTTTGTAGCTCAACTATTCTACTCTCCCAGGTGGTAATTATAATAGTTCTTCTCATCTGGGTTCCTTGGACATTCTACAAGCAGATGAAAGTACCTAAGTGTAGTTTTAGTAGAAATATTTTGCTTAACTTGGCTATAAGATCTACTCATAAAGATCTGTTGCCACAGAGCCTGGACTGTATGACACATATGGCAGATGGCCTCTGCCTTGGTTGAATCAGGCAGATAAGGCTGGAAGAATGATGATTATGCCATTTTAACTAGTGCAAAATGGAATTGTTCTAAGGATTGTGATTACTGAATGAATCATTCCTTTCTCTTTTGGCCAATTTCAAAATATTTTGAATTGCATGCTATATCGAATGTTTGCATGATTTTAAATCCTTGTCATTATATCCATACCTTCCATTGCCATCTTTGCTGACTGAGGAATACATTAATCACGGTGCTGACCTGACTCACTCTCATGAGGAGGCAGTCATTTGAAAAATAAACCTCACTGGCTTTTCCCTGGATATATGGTATCCTTGCCCACCTGAAGCATCTAGATCTGAATTCCCAGGGTCTGAGCTGCTCCAGGTGCAGATAATAGCATGCCTTCTACCAAACACTATCCTTTATTTTATTTTATTTATTTATTTTATTTATTATTTTTATTTTATTTTATTTTATTTTATTTATTTATTTATTTATTTATTTATTTATTTATTTATTTATTTATTTATTTATTTATTTTAAATACAGGGCCATTACCAGGCAGTGACAGGGGCCCATGTGAAGTCTTGGCTATAGTATCTCAACATTTCTTTATTCCATTGTTATATCTGTTTATCTCTTTTTTAAAAAAGATTTTATTTATTTATTCATGAAAGACACACAAAGAGAGAGAGGCAGAAAGAGACCCAGGCAGAGGGGGAGAAGCAGGCTCCATGCAGGGAGCCTGACGTGGGACTCAATCCGGGGATTCCAGGATCACGCCCTGGGCTGAAGGCAGGCGCTAAACTGCTGAGCCACCCAGGGATTCCCCTATCTTTCTTTTAAATGAAAATTCAGAACTGCCTTGGTCTTTTCCAAAAAGCCAGGACAAGAGTGACCATGAATCTGTGCCACACAGCTGCAATGATCTGGGTGTGCAACCGCACCATGTTTACTTGCAGCCATCTTTTCAGGAGAGCCAGTGTTATTTATGCTTTCCTCTGTTTTGCACTTTCTTGGTAAAGATTCATATGAAAGCTGATGAAATAGGACTATTTCATACAGGAAAAGTGGAAGATAAGCAATCTCTGACCTGGTTCTCTTGTGAGCTTAATTAGGTCTCTGATTCTTTCATGGGCACAGAAATCTTAGCTTTAATTTCTCCACCTAATATAAATAAAGCTGAATTCATAAAACCATCTGATCTGCTTCTAGCCACTCAAATTGGATTTTATGTACTTTGTAAATACAACATTGTGAGGAAATTGAGAGCAAAATAATATCACCAAGAGAAAGATAGTAGGCTTCAGTCAGAATTCAAGTCGTATCTTATGTATTGATGAATGAAACTGACAAACTCATGCCATTTTGCATTACAGTCTTTCAAAACTATCAGCTGTGACAGCTGTAACTGACATTCTTAAAACAAGACAAAAATTACATTAGATATTTTCCTTTTGCAATTCAAAGTCCCAGCAATAATTAATGGACTTAAAATAATTGTCCTTAGGGATCCAAACCATTGATTTGTCTCTTTCTGTAGGGAAATATTTGCCTAAATTTACATTACAACTTTGAAAATATATAAAAAGGATTTAAGTGATAAAAGCAAATTCTCATTTACATGCTAGTAAACTGAAGATAAAGTAGCTTGAAAAAATTCAAAGTGTTATGTATTCCAAATTAAGTGACATTTAATGAAAAGATTTCTTTTATTTGAATTGTGATACAGGTAATATAAGGACTAACTTTTCCCCATAGTCAGTAGCTCTTAAATAATATCTCAGAGATTTAGATGTCAAGGCAATAGCATTCAGTAGATTTAAGAGTCCTTTAAAATGTCTCCTACTGGTTCATTCCTCTTTTCTGGTGTCTTCTCAGTGTCTCAGTTTCTGTCAAGCCCCTATGCCTTCCAACTGAAGTGCCTGTACATTCCTCAGCCCTGCAGCCTTCCTGAGTGACATGCACAGTGGCAATGGGTCTTTCACACATGCCTATCTGTCTCACTGTCTGCAAATGCCAGAATGGGTTCCAGGCGATGGCATGATGGAAAGAACACAGACTCAGTCCAGAGTCAAAGCCCTGACTCTGTCATTTTCTAATTATGTAACTTGGCACAAGTCACTAAAGGTCTTTAAGCTCTAGTCTTTACCTGAAAACTTAGGATACTGATAGCTCATCTATTTGAAAATCAAGTGGTATAATGTACATGGAAGTAGTTACCAAAATGGAAAGTCATCTACAAATGGAAGCTATCTGGCAAATTCTTTTCTCTGTGGCCAGCTGATTAGATCATGGAGGCCAGTAAATATGTCAGTACTAAGAAAGTTGCATAGTTTAGAGGGCTGAGAATGGAACTGGACACATGTTGGATTCCTAGTCCCACTCCTTGGGATCAAGGCCAGCTTACAAAAGCACACACCCATGGCAGCCTGACAAGAATGATTACTGGAACCTGCCCAGAAATAACATAAACCGGCTAACGTTACACAGATAGTAGCATCATATGCAATCTAGGGGGAAGAAATCAGCCATCCTGCCATAACTATAAGCCATAAAATAATTATAAGTTAGAAACATTAGTGTATTTTCTCTCAATTTTTCTTAAACGTCACCTATTATGATCACCTTAGACAGGCTCAGTTATTTGAAGAGAATTTTAAAATTCCACTTGCTCAAATGACAACTATACAAGAAGTACCAAAAACTGGGGTGGGGGGGAAGTCTGTGGTGGTGGGAGAAGGACAGAAAGTAGGAAATGCTTAGACAAATAAATGAAAAAATTCTGACAAAGAAGAATTAGATTTCTTTCCATACATATGTAAATAGTTATACAAATTCAGAGAGTTAAAATGCAAAGAACTAAAAACATTTACCTTTTAAAGGTGATGTGCTTGGATGACAGTTCTTTACCAACAAATATTTTATCTGGGTGACATCTATTGCTGAGTTTTATAATTAAAAAAATAAAGCAGTTTCCTCTTTTTTTTTTTTTAATAAAGCAGTTTCCTAATCATCAGATTCCTGTGCAAAAAAGTGGGGACCTAATGGCATCACTTTTAATCTCCCTCCAGGGAAGGAGAAGTAACCTAATTAAATTAATGGCACACCAATGCTCAAGCCACCACCTCTATTTCCATTAGCCACGGGTACAAAAGAGCATCTTAAAGTTGGTTTCATTTTGCGCCAAAGTGTGACATATTTATCAAAGAGTTTGAGGCAAGAAGAGATAATGAAAAGTGTTCTAGCCAAGAACGGTCATCTATACCAGATCAAAGTAGACAGCAATCATAAGGGTGGATGTCAAAAAGATCTCTGCCACTTCCCTTACATTTCCTAACTCTAGGATTGCATTCATGTAGATTTTTACATACTACTTATTTATTATGATGAACCTATGTTGATAAACACAAATGCTAGTTGCCTGTCCAGCCTTTATTCCTTCTTCTTCTGATAACAGCACTTTAGAATTTTTTTTGAGATGCATGTGATCTGGCCACAGCTGACGTCACTCTTCACTGCTCTAAGGATGGGCCGACAACCTGGGCAATTCATGCTATCTGCTCTTTCACCCATAGGGATAAGTTCAGGGCTGTCCCACTGACTCCATGAAGCTAATGAGACTTACACTTAGGAGTTTTTGTGGAACTCTTGTAAAGAGAAAATTGCTTTCATCTGGGTTGCTAGGCTGAAAGGATGATAGCCTGAAGCCATGAGCCATCATGTTGCCACCCTGCAGGAAGCACCTTCCAGTGGCACGATGACTAAAAGATAATTGTGACATGGGCTCCATCCCTAGATGGTGAAAGTCAGCGTGCTGTGACATCTTGAACCCTGGGATCCAGCAATGCCCGAAGCTATCATTCACAGACAATTACATCACACAATCCTTAAGGCTTATGCCATGCCAGTTTGCGTTGGGTTTCTGTCATTTGTATCAGCATGAATTCGGAGTAATATAATTTCGCTTCATAAAATGTGGGGATTTTTACTAAATTGGTATCAATGTGTTTTAGGACACACTTTTTTTTAAAGGAATCTCAACATGACTATTTCATAAAAGATTTAAAACTCACTTATTTCTATGAATGTACAGTGCATCTTTTCTTCTAGCTGCTTTAAAGCAAATATAAGAGTGTCTGCTACTTTTTAGAAGGGCAATTCACACCTACAAACCCAAAGCAAATACTATTTGAGGTCAAGATATTGAGTAACATAAATCTCAACTTTTCTTTCAACACCTCTATTGAAGAGGCTCTGCCAAAACCTTCACCCTACTAGGCTGCTATGTAAATCTCCCATATCCAGTTTACTGATGACACCTCCCATGGAATCTCTGTCCAGGTCCTGGGACAGCAGAGAGAACTGTTCGAGAAACTCCACTGGCTACCCCAGCTGTCTAAAGCTTCAATTAACAAGTATTTAAGGACAGGAAGAGCTGGCAGGGTATGAAATTGCATCCCAGGAAGCCCACCTGGGACTTCCTGCAGGACATCAGGCTCTCAAAACAGACAAGGTCAGAAGGCAAAGGAGACAGTCCTGCAGAAAAGGTTTTCCTTTCCCTTTCAGGACCAGGTTCTTTATTAGGTCTCTGTGCGTTCCTTTCTTTTTCTAAGTAGATATGGAGGCTCTCAGATGTGTTTGGTAAAAACTGGGTAGGGCTGACTATGAATACTTGAATAAAATAAACTTGTTTTACACTGTCATTCAGTGTATGACATATATTTCATACTTCTGTACATGTAATCCTTATAGTGTGATTTCTATTAACAATTTAGTTATATTGACTGACAGGAAGAGGTTCTTTTCCTTCTAAGTTCATGGCTTTCGCACTTCCATTTGTGCTAGAGTCCTCTGAAGACTTGTTCGGGGTGTTGACCTTCATGGCGCACCCCAGACCTGAGGGAATCAGAATATCCATAGGCAGAGCCTTGGAATCAGAATTTTCAGGTGAAGCAAATCATCTGAGAACCGCACACTGAGAAACATCCTGGGAGTTAATTCACATCCAAGGGCACACATCCAACCTAATGGCCAGCAATTCACATCGCTGCGGCCATGTCCACAAATTGATGCTTTTCTCATAGAATCTTATTTATCAAGAGCCACAGAGTTAAAAAGGGTATGTAATATTGCTGTGACTGGTTATAATGTCTGCAGTCACCCCCTGTATCCCTGCCACAGGAGGATAAAGTGTTCTTGACTCACTGCTGAAGCGGCAGCACAATATAAACAGCTTCAGCTTTCCTACAGGTGACAAAAGCAAGAGGCAGCTCACAGACCCCCATGGATCCACTGATAATATTTTAATTTAAAAAGTTAACATATTTTTGGTGCTTATTTTCTACTCTGATTTTTACCACAGAATTACAAGAAGTACCTGATTTATTACACTCTCTTTACACTAGAACACATTCTGCCAATTGTGGTCTAAATTTAGCTCACATGGTTTGGTAGCTGGTCAACACTGCAGGAGAAAACAACATCTCTTATGAAAAACATATGTACAGTCAAAATGAAAGTTTGGCAGCAGCATGTAGAAAAAGGTTCCTCATGAGTCATATATATCCATTTTGAAAGCCACGCTTATCATAAGTCATGCTTGAAAAACATTAATTCTTATGGATTGCTGGGTGGCCCTGAATGTAAAGGGACAATAGTTTCATAAATGGTTCTCCCCCTGGAACTCCTCAAATTTTATTGTAGACACCATGAAGTTTTACAATAACACAACAGTCTTAGGGGTATCTGGCTTGCTCAGTTGGTAAAACATGTGACTCTTGATCCCAGGGTCATGAGTTCAACCCCCCACATAGGCTTTACTTAAAAAAAAACAATAACATTTCTTCTTTAAAAAATAAAAAAGATGAAACATATGATAATCTTGATTAATATTAAAGTCCTCTTCTCTGTTCTTCCCTCTTTATCCCTCCCTTTGCAACCCTGTACCTTGTCTCTTTACTATCACTAGGAATAATGTCACAGACTATTTTTATTACCATACTTCCAATAACTCCTACAGTGGTTTGGCACATAAAAGGTGTTTAATACTTACTTACTGAATGAATAAAGACATGAGTAAATGAACCAAATAGCTTTCTCTGCTTTGGTCACATTATCTTCCATTCCAGTGAGCTTCACTGAGTCTATGTAAACTGGAGTGGATGAGAGTAATCTCTTATTCTCACCATTGGCTACAAGATATCTAAAGTTCATCAACCTGGCTCTTTGGCATACTTGTGGGATTGATGTCTGCTTCCTCAACTGATAATCCTGGAGATGGAGAACATTTTTTTATAAAATATTGGCCAGCATGTCCCCTCCTTCCAAAGTCTGAGATTTTCTCTTCTTGAATCAATAATAAGCTTAGAGAGGGGTGCCTGGGTGGCTCGGATAAGCATCTGACTCTCAATTTTGGCTCAGGTCATGATCTCAGGGTCCTGGGATGGAGCCCTGCATCAGGCTCTCTGCCTCTCCCTCTCTCTCTGCCTTCCCCCTTACTCGTGCTCTCTCACTCTGCTCTCTCTCTCAAATAAGATCTTAAATAATAATAATAATAATAATAATAATAATATAATGATAATAGGCTTAAAGAGATTCAGATAGAAAAAGAGGCCAAGAAAGAGGCATGGGTCACAAGTCTGGATCCATGTATGGGTATTTGTCTCTTCATTTGTGTGTACATGGGTGTGTGAAGTGTGCAGGAGTGGTTACTAGACAGAAACAAAGTGTGTAGGTGGTGATCTGGTAAATTATTTTTTCTTTGTTTTAAGATTTAGTTTTTAAGTAATCTCTGTACCCAACGTGGGACTCAAATTTACAGCCCCAAGATCAAGAATTGCATGCTCTACCGACTGAACCAGCCAGGCACTCCCAGGATCTGGTGATTTCTGAAGAATTTCCTACCACTCGATGCCTAGAACCAAATAGAGGAATCTCTGTTGAATGAATAAACGATCTTCTGTTGTTGTAAAGGCAAAATATGGGTTGAATCAGTCAATTAATGTGGATTAGAAATTTAAAAAGAGATGTATATTAGAGGCATCTCAATTTTAAACATTTATGAATATACGTTATCACTGATTCTATCTCAGGCAGGAAACAATTGCTTCCTGTTTTCCATTATTCCTTCAGCATCAGCTCACTCCATGACACATAGTAAGTGAGTAAAGTAATAGGGAGAAAGAAACCTACATAAATGATATAAGCAATTCTGTTTCTGCCATAAGAGTGTTTAAATAAATAGAAAGCTATTCATAGGAGAGAAAGCCTGCCTATAATGAAAATGAAGCAAGGCTTCTAGAAGGTCATGGAATTAAACCCCAAGGTGTACATAAGATTTTAACAGAGTTAGGAAAGGAAGACTGAAGGCGATTTATTAAAACAAATGGCATAAGCATATGGGTAGAGAAAGGACAGAATAAGTTGTTGCAAGGGGAATAATAACAAGCATTCCAACTAGACTGAAACAAATGAAATGTCTCACAGTTACAGACCAAGCTGAAAAGGTGTCCAGGGACAGTGAAAGTGAGGTTAAGGGAAATCAAAATTTATTTAGGAATAACTAGGAAACTGGTCACCAGGAGAATTGCAACAGCGGCAGGCAGACTAACCTGGCCCCAATTAGACAAACCTGGGGAGCCAGCAAGGTACTGAACTTGTTTTTATTTCAATATTTCAGGTCATAGATTTAAGTGCTGGTAGTGGGAATGGAAAGAAAAGGTCAAATGTGAGATGTACCATAAAGAAAGAACCAAAAAGAAGGGGATATTTTTATTAGATGTGAAGAGTGGAGGGTAGGAAACAGAGTCAAGCTAAGTTTTGAAACCTGGGAAAACTCTCAGAATCGAAGGGATTATGGCTCATTTTCCAGGGAGGAAAGTGTTTTCATTTGAATGGATAGATCAGTTCACTGCTACTACTATCAACAGAATGAGACTCAAAGCTAATAAAGTAGCCTAACAAGTGGGACACCATGTCTGTAAGCAAGCACCACTTTTTTATTCCTTGCTTTACCAAATCTTGATAGAAAGAGACTTGTGAAAGGAAAACATAGCCGTGTCATAAGAGATAAATTGATAAAAGTGCGTATAAGTGAGAAATTTAACATTTGTCATATTCTAGTTAGATGGGAAATGTTGGATACGTACACAATACACTAATATACTAATACATGTAAAGAGTCCACAAAAGTAAATATTGTGAACATGACAGCATTTTATTTTTATTTTTAAAGATTTTATTTATTTATTTGAGTGAGAGAGAGAGAGCGTGTCAGTACTTGCAGGGCAGAGGGGCAGAGGGGCAGAGGGGCAGAGGGAGAGGGAGAAGCAGGCTCCCCCACTGAGCAGGGAGCCCAATGTGGGGGTTGATTCCAGGATCCTGAGATCATGACTCAAGCAGAGCTGAAGGCAGACACTCAACCAGCTGAGCCACTCAGTGTCCCCATAACAGTGTTTTAAATGAATGAGGAAAAATGTGGAGTGAACTCTCCTAGGATCTGGGCAGCTGTGTTTTTTTTTTTTTTGCCACTCATTCAGGTGCTCATGACTGACCATGGAAACCATGGGAGAAAGGGAAGGGGTCACAGAAACTATGAAGAGAGGCCAAATCTAAGAAGCCAGAAAAGAACGGGAAATGATATGTTGTTGATTACAAAAATGTTCAAGTTGTTTTTCTTCCTTTGAAAACGAAGTGGTAATAAAATGTAGTGAAGACTTCAACAGACATATAACAAGGAGTTAGATATTTGCCAAGTTTTCCCACCCATAAAGCTTTCAGATACAACTGTTTTTGGCCTTAAGCATTTTTATTATGAAAATAGTGAAGCAAGTTTGTGATAAACACATTCAGAAGAGTCCAAAGGAAAGTAAAGGGCTTCTGATACCCCCTCCCCATCCCATTTCCTAGAGAAAACCACTGTTAGTGGTTTGATGTATATCGTTATGGATTTGTTCTAGGTATATTAGCATTAGTAATATAAATAGAATTTAATAAAATATGTTGCTATCTCTTTCTAAGAAATCATTCATTATCAAATACTTAGTAATTTGCATACTATGCTGAAAATTCAAAGTTAATGTCTGGATTTTATTTTCAGAGAATTTATAGTCTAGTGGGAAACAAAGTATGTCAACTATTACAGTACAGAACTTAGTACTATTAAGAATCTGACTTTGTCTAATATTTATTAAATATTTCAAAAATTTCAGAAAATATTAAAAAATTATGATTAATATACTTTAGTTGAATAAAAGATGATTTCTAGGATACAAATATAGGCTGACACAAGATTTTTAGGTTTCTAACGTAAGTAGCATAAGAGCTGGCTAGGAATTTTCAGACGTCAAAGTCTCTTTATATAATGGAGTGACCATCACTTAAAGTGTCCATTTTTCAGTGATTTTAATATCTGAAAATATCTTTGACTAAAACTTTTCATTTTGTTTTTGACCCCTCAAAAGTCTATCTGAACAGGGGAACCTGGCTGGATCAGTCAGTAGAACATGTGACTCTTGATCTCGGGGTCCTGAGTTCAAGCCCCATTTTGGGTGTAGAGCTCACTAAAACAAAACACAACACAACTATCTGAATAAATGTGAACACTGATTTTTCTATTTTCAAATAGTCAATTTTGTGACTCAGAGGAAAATGAAACTTGATTTACAATCCATAACTAGGTTTGGACAGGGCAAACAAGAGTCAATGAAAAATGCATCAAAGACCATCTGATCTCTGAGAACACGGCTGGTGTTTTAACACAACCTTTGTATTCACTCAAGCATTTCCCCTTATTTTAGAAGATGGACAGATGTGTGCTCATATTTAGGTGGTTCTTTTGATCTACCTAGGAACTGTGTATGAAATTACTGCTTCTCAGAAATGCTAAAAGTGAGATCATTTTTCAATATACATGCCCATTCATTTTGTTCCTCTACTAACATCTATTTCTTAACCCAGCTAGTTTTCAGTAACTCACATTTAAAGACTATTTTGTTTGTGACCCACCACAGACACATTTTTATCAATGAGATGTCAAGATGATGACAATATTACTAGGGTGACCTTGACCTAGTCAAATCCCTTCATTTCTGAATGCCTTAATGGAACTCAGGAAAATGAAGCAACTTGCAGTGTTCTAGAAACACATGGAATATATATTTATATATTATATAAGCACATGGACTATATATTCATATTCATATAACTGCCCTTAATTTATTGAAACATATTTAAGTGTATGTTCTTAATTTTCTGATGCTTTTATTCTCTCTCTGAGTCCAAATCCCTACCAGACTGTGAAAGAGTGTTCTGAAATCCACCCAGTTTAGTGCCACAGGCACTATAGCACAACTTAATACACACAGTACATAACTTTATTTCTTTATTCATGAGAGACACAGAGAGAGAGAAAGAGAGAGAGGCAGAGACACAGGCAGAGGGAGAAGCAGGCCCCATGCAGGGAGCCTGATGCGAGACTCAATCCTGGGACTCCAGGATCATGCCGAGTCAAAGGCAGATGCTCAACCGCTAAGCCACCAGGCATCCCCATAACTTAATTTCATGACATGACTGACTTGCCTCTCTTTTGCCATTATAAAATGGAAAAAGAAAACCTACATGAGATTCTTTGATTAAAATCATATTTAAAAGCTACAGCTTTCGATTTGCCTGGGTGGCTCAGTCAGTTAAGCGTCTGTCTTTGGCTTGGGTCATGTTCTCGGGGTCCTGGGATTGAATGTCTCATCGGGCTCCCTGCTCAGTGGGGAGCCTGCCTCGCCCTCTCTCTCTGCCTCTGCCCCCTACTTGTGTTCTTTCTTTTCTCTCTCTGAGATAGATAAATAAATAAAATCTTAAAAAAAACAACAACAACAGAAAAACCCAAAAGCTACAGTTTAACAAATGAAAATCTCTATTTCCCAATTTTGGGCTCTAGCTGTTATAGACAGATATTTAATGTATGACTAAACAAATATCAGAGGGCTAAACTTTTGGAATAAAAAATAAAATTAATTCTGAAATCTACCAGGAATATCTTATTTCATGTCAAGGGAAGTCAGCAGTAAGTCATTCTTGGGACATGCCCAAACTGAGTGATTCACTCTGTCTCATGTTAGTTCTCTCCAACGGGGCAGTAGGTACAATATGAGGACCTGTGGCCTGATGGCAATGATGGGCGAGCAAGAGCTTTATCAGAGGAAGTACTGACAGCTGTGGATACCGCATTCACTTTCTTTATCATCTCCTTGATGAAAGGTGATTTTGCAGAGATTCTGAGAGCAGAACGTATTCTGCTTCCTTTCACCTCATATCTATATAGGGGAAAAAGTCACACTTGGAGGGAACTTAGGAAAAATAGCCAACAGTCTTTGTGTTACCCTGTGATTTGCCCCTATGGGCAGCACATTTTGAAGATTCTTATGAACTGAAGTCACACACAGATGTAATAAGATTATCTGAAGATAACATCGGTATCAACTTGAGGGAAGAATCTGTGTTCCCACCCTACTACCAATACAATTTTTTTTTTTTTGCTTGAATCTTTTGAAAATGATTGTTAGGATTTGTTCACATTTACTTCTATGGAGCTACAAACTGTGCTGTGCCTGGGTCTCCCTTGTCTGAGCTCATGAGAATTGACTGTTAAATTTTTAAGAATTTTGTGAACCAGTTGTTAAAAAATATTAAAAATGAAATTATATACACTTATAATTAAGTTAATTATATTAAAAGCGAAGTTAAAGCTAACTACTTTCTTATTACTTTATTACATTTTATTATTACCCATCCATCTATTGTACTATGTGGTGGAAATTTCATATAATGGTGTGTTAGTATGCATCTCCTTCCACCTCTGTGTTTGGTGATATCCCACTGGTAGCTTGAAACTAGCTATGGAAACTAATGAGTGCTACAAATCAGTTGTCCCATTCCCGTAAACCAGTTGTTAAACATTTACCAACATAAGACTGGCAGGGTAGGTTCCAGGATTACAAAGAAGAATAAGACTTTGCCTTCATAGGAATTATGACCTAATGGGAAGTAGGTAAATTTCTAACTGTAAGACATCTTATCATTGATAATAGAGGTTAAAGGTATTACAGGAAAAGAAAGATAAAATTAATTTTGTTTGAGGTGTTCTGAGAAGGTCTCATAAAATAAACAACCTTTGAGTAGACCTTAAAAATTGAGTAAAAATTCATTTAGCAAAAAAGATTGGAAATTGTCTTCCAAAAAAGAAAAGTATGAAATGCCTCGGCATGTTCTAGAAATGGCTAACAATTAAATATGTCTAGAATAGTGTTCCTTAGCCTTTTCCATTTAGAACTATTAACAACAAAGAATGAACAGGTAATTCTGGTGATTGTAGGTTGTAGCTTGAAAAGGCCCACTGCTTAGAGGAATTTCTTTCATTTTTATCTATTCCACTTTAAAATTCGTTGAGATTTTCCATTATCCCTCTCACATATTTTCACTTGGATAGAGTTCTGTCCTCTTTGCCTTCTTTTTTTCATCTTAACCTTTCCACTAGAAGGGGAAAGGTCTCTAAGCACATCAAACTATTTAAAGGTATGAGGGGAAATCAGTATTATCAAGGAAAACATTAGTATCCCTCACACACACTCTGCTCTGAGGATGGAAGGATCCACTAATGAGCTTTTAGGATGGAGAGGAATGAGCAGGAGCAGGATGGAGCAGGACCAAGGGGACAGAAAAGGAAACAGAGATTAAGGGAGGAAACTTCTTGGAATGACTCTAACCACTGAAAGCCACACTACAGACATATGTTTTCTAATATTCCCTAGGATCCCAATATATTTAATGATCAGGTATCAATAGAATATGCTTGGTCCTTCTTAATTGAACTAGAGGAGGATGTACCATGAAGCTAATCAAGCTTAAGTTTCAGGGCTACTCATCTGCACAGGCCCTTTCAAGGCCCAGGGAGTGGCCTTAGCAGTACATTCTCCTGGTCACGGGTTTCTGGAAAATTTACAAAACCAAAATATTTTAATTGCAATTAGTTAAGACCACT
Source organism: Canis lupus baileyi (assembly GCF_048164855.1). Lineage (NCBI taxonomy): Eukaryota > Metazoa > Chordata > Mammalia > Carnivora > Canidae > Canis > Canis lupus. Next base: position 19,120,508 of record NC_132839.1, read on the forward strand.
GTCTTTTCAATCCCAACTTCCATCTCAACACTGCCTTTTGCATTAGGTGGTATTGGAATGACTGCTAATTTGGGATGTGGCAAAGAGGGAGAACAGAGGGGGTCACATTTTGCTCCAGTGTTTGGGATAGAATATATTCCAAGAGTTACATCCATTTATCACAAAATTATTGTTGGCCATCACCCATTGTATCATCACTTCCCTTGGTATCAGTGAAAAGGACATGCAGGGTCAGAGATCATATAGAAATGTTAAAATACCCAGCTGAGTCTAGCGACAGAAGGACAAATAAAGTTTAGAATGCATACACTCAGACGCTGGTCTGTGGAAAATGTTTCCAATTATTACTAGGTCCCTGCTTTCCTTCTGTCAGAAATATAAGCAATGTATAAAATTATAAATGCTCCATATCTTTGTTTATTTTTTACAGAGTTTGTATTTTTAGAGAAGTTTTAGGTACAAGGCAAAATTGTGGGGGAAGTATAGAGATTTCTTGTAGACACCCTGACTCCACATATGCATAGCCTCCTGCATATTCAACATCTCCCCATCAGAAAGATAACATTTGTTACAATTGATGAACTTACACAGACACATTATAATCATCCAAAGTACATAGTTTACACTACAGTTCACTCTTGGTGTTGTGCATTCTGTACATACATCTGATATACCTACATACACATCTGATTTTACTATCCTAAAAATCCTCTGTGCTCCACTTGTTCATTCCTCTCTCCCCCTAATTCCTGGAAACCAGTTGTATTTTACTCTTTTTCTAGTTTGCATAGAATCTAGATCTGCCCCTCTAAGACCCTGTTCATGCATTCCCATTCAAATTCCATAGAGCATAATATTATGGGCCTCGTACAAAAATAATATTTTAACATATTTATCAGCTAAACTACCTTTATTTAAATAAAATAAACTTCAGGAAGATAAGCCATGTCTATTCTGAGGCTTTATGACTCTGGGGTACTCTTGTAAGTACCTTATGCATGAGCTGCTATAAAGGGCTAAAAGAACACAGATTGGGGCCAATGCATTAAGGGCATTGCCTGCTGTGTGTAGACGTTTGGATTTTTTTTTTCCAGAGAATTGTTGAAGGGTTTTAAGCAGATCTTGTTTCAGAATGAACTTCAGTGATGGGATAGGGAAAGGATTAAAATGGGGAGTGAATAGTATAACTGAGTTGGAGGCTATTCCAATAGACTTGCTTCAAGATCACAAGAACTTCAATTAGGCCTAGGAAATAGAAAATAACAGGAGAGAACAGGTTTTAAGTGTTATCAAAAGGAATAATAGCCCTGTGACTAACAGCATGTGGAAAGTAGAAATGCTAAAGATGACTCCAAAATTAATAGCTTGAGCACCTAGGTGAGGATAAGGTTAGAGAATGCAGCATAAGCAGATTTTTCACAACATAAATAATAATGGAAAACAAATTATAATTGTTGGCTTAAACTTTTTTTGATACATTTTTTGGATACATTTTTAAAATACATTTTAAAATACTGTTAAATTTCTTTTTGGGTAAGTATCTTGGGACATCTTTTTCCCTTAGGAGAAGTCAATTTTTGGGTTATCCGTTATATCTAGGTGATATTAGAGCAACAACTAGAATCTGACAGCAAATTGGTCACCAAAGTTATTTATTAAATATTTATTGAGCATTTACTTTAAAACATAGATAAGCTTTAAAGTTTAAAATAAATTCTAAAAAATTATACAAAGTATGCTCTTTTAGTGTAAAATTGAATGTAGTGTATTTTAAAAGCAATTAAAAATATGTATCAATATATCAGATTTATAAAAAGAGAATCAAATTATAAAATACTGAGGGGAAAGGAACTTTAGAGGTCATTTAATTAACTTCTAATCAATGTTTGATTCTCCCAGTTGACTCTTCGACTCTTCTGGTCTCTGTTTTTGTTATGTCAGTTCTTCACACATTTGAAGAAAGTGGAGTTCTGTTCAGTGTTTTTATTTATTTATTTATTTATTTATTTATTTATTTATTTATTTATTTATAAGATTTTATTTATTTACTCATGAGAGACACACAGAGAGAAAGGCAGAGACACAGGCAGAGGGAGAAGCAGGCTCCATGCAGGGAGCCCGATGTGGGACTCGATCCTGGGTCTCCAGGATCAGACCCTGGGCTGAAGGAGGCACCAAAGCCACCCAGGCTGCCCTGTTCAGTGTTTTAGAGACAAGGCCCTGCAGATAGGTTCCATGAACCTAACCTAATCTAATCTACGGATAGGTTCCATGAACCATCTATGTGATGTTCTGTGATACCCTCCTAACCATCATGGTCATTCTCCTCCTGACATGCCATTGCTTCCCAGCAATTTCTCTCTACCTTTAGAATTCCAAATGAATAGTAAATCAATCAATGTTCTTTAGGTATACTTATTTCAGCAAGCATAAAACAACTCTACTATACCCAGTCTGTAGTTCACCATTGTGTCATCAAGAAAGCTGGAAAATATGCCATAGATTACAATGTCTATAGCATTCTCCTGATTATATTGGCATACCCCTTATAAAGGAAATTGGTCCAATATTACATATTTTCTTTAATTTTTATTTTCTTAAAGATTTTACCTATTTATTTGAGAGAAAGAGAGAGAGAGAGTGAGCACAAGCCTGGGAGAGGGGCAGAAAGAAAGGGAGAAGCAGACTCCCATTGAGCAGGAAGCCCGACGCGGGGCTTCATTTCAGATTTCAAGATCACAACCTTAGCTGAAGGCAGATACCCAATCAACTGAGCACCTACATGCTATCTTTTAATTTATCACCATTTTCCTTTTTTATAAATGTTCTTAAGAATCAATTTTTTAAAAAGATTTTATTTATTCATGAGAGACACACAGAGAGAGAGGCAGAGACATAGGCAGAGGGAGAAGCAGGCTCCATGCAGGGAGCCCGATGAGGTACTCGATCCCCGGACCCTAGGATCATGCCCTGGGCCGAAGGCAAACGCTCAACCCCTGAGCCACCCAGATATCCCCTTGAGAATCAATTTAATATTATTGGAGGTTTTTTTAAGGACCAGGAAGATTGAGAATCCAATTTATGAAACTGAGGACAATTATCTGCTTATTTTCCATTTGTTTTCTATTACCAAACTGTCTTATATTCCACATTCCTCAATGTTAGTTTATCAGGTTCTCTCATATTTGAATATTATTCATGCAGGAAGACAAAGGTGACCTGATTAAGAACATCTAGATACTCCCATAATCAGCTCACTTCTTTGAGAGTTCAAGTCTTTTACTGGTTGCTCCCTTCTTCCCCTTCTAGAGATTCTTTCTACTTGATGGAGAAAATGAAAGGAAAATCGAATGTAATCATCTTTTCTTTTCCTAATATTAAAAGCCACCCTATAGAAGTTTTCTCCACTGTTGAGTGTATTTTTAATTTGAATAACAACTTTCAATGACCCCTCCTTTCCTCTAGTTGTCATTTTATCATTTTTTAGCAAGTTTCACTTCATTTAGGTTTCCCTTTTCCTACACTAGTCATTCTTTTTCTGTGTGTTCATACTTTCTTGCATTATGCCTGCCCTCATTCATCTGAGCTGCCCCAGAACGATAGTTCACACACCCATATTGATTCTGATGAGTCTCCCCCTCTTTAAAATTATTTTCAACCATTCCAACTGAAGTTCATTCTTTTTCTTTGTTTTTTTTTTTTTTTAAATATTTATTTACTTGAGAGAGAGCATGAGCAGAGAGATGGGCAGAGGGAGATGGAGAAGCAGGCTCCTGCTGAGCGAGGAGCCCAATGTGGGGCTTGATCCCAGGACCCTGAGATCATGATCTGAGCTAAAGGAAGATGCTTAACAGATTGAGCCACTCAGACACCCCTGAAGTTCTTTCTTAAAACTTTCACTCCTCTACTACTTTCAGAGTCTCTGGTCACAAAATATCATCCAATTTTTATCTTGTTTCAAAATTGATCTTCCTAAATTTTAGTGTGCACACATATCTAATTATGTTCAGGATTTCCCTCTCTGTTTATCAAGAGCTCCATTTGGTGAGGGTTATTTTCTGTTGGATCTTATCCTTTCTATTTCTAGAATAAAACAGAATTATATCAAGCTGTTTGCCTTACTGCTTCCTCTACCTCCTGAATAACTGTCAGATATTTAAATAAAATATATCAGTTACTGTTTCAAGCAGAATAGGATTTCCAGTATGCGTGTGTGTGGAAGCAGCACTGGGTCTACAGATGAGTCACACACACTGGGTTTAACTCCGGCTGTGCTACCTGTAATCGTTCTGGATTTGCACCTCTTTGCGCCTGAATTTCCCATGGAAAAAAATAAGTTACCTAATGGTTCACATGGTATTCATTCAGCTACAAAGGGCTGGAATCTCTATCAACTGGGAGGCTGGGCAGCTCACAGGAATTTCTTGGTGAGACAGCCAGAGTTCCTCTCCTTCTGTCAGCCCTGCACCCCTCCAATTGGTACTAATGATCTTTTTTTTTTTTTTAAAGATTTTATTTATTTATTTACTTGAGAAAGAGAGCACAGGCAAGGGGAGTGGAAAGCAGAAGGAGGGGGAGAAGCAGACTCTGCTGAGCAGAGAGCTCAAAGTGGGGCTTGATCACAGACTCTGAGGTTGTGACCTGAGACAAAGGTAGACACCTAACAGACTGAGCCACCCAGGCACCTCGGTACTAATGATCTTTATCCATTATTTCCAAGCCTACAATTCACCAAATCCAAAGAAGCAGCAGGAGCAAGAGGGACTGTTAGGCCACGGCACTCAGAGAGGTATGGCTCTTGGGAAAGATATATTACAGAGGCAAAGAGACAGATAAAATCTGGCAGCAATGTCTTTCAGGGCTTACATTCTTTCATGTATTCCATTGTTTTAAAGCGTCAGACAACGAGGCTATGTGGGTAGATGAAAACAGCATTTCCGTCCTAAAAACCTATAGCAGAAGCATGCTATTAATTACGGTTAACTCTGCTGTGTATATAGACCTTTATATGTATGTTACTATGTAAATGAAGTTTAAATTAAGCTTGATATTTACAGAGATTCCAGGGGGGTCTGGGTGGCTCAGGGCATGATTCCAGGGTCCTGGGATGACTGACAGGGCAGACAAATCTGAGAGCTGTGCCAGGACACATGAGAAAAAGTCAAGACTTGAAAAATGATTTTTTAAAAAGTGTGATTATTATAATCATAGAAGAGATAAGGTATAGTGATAAGTACTCAAAATACTTTGGTATCTCTGATTCTAGAACAATGGGAAAATAGTAAAGAAAATGTCTCAGACTAAAAAATTCAATTGAGCAGAATACAACATATCTGTGGACTTAAGGCACCACCAAGTACTAGACAAATTTAAAGAAAAAATAGCTAAACTGTATGTTCCAAACAAACTTTTACATTACATAAAGAAAATTTTAAGATCTATAAGCATTCAAGAAGGTGAAGAATAAATTTACCTAAATGGAAAAACAATTTCAAGCTACTCTCTGAATACAAAATGCCAGATAATAATAATATATTTCCTGAACTCTGATATGAAAAATAATATCAAGCACAAATAATAAATTATTTAGGAGCATCGAATAAAATAAACACTGCTTGCAACAGAATTAGCACAATGGAGGAAATGTTTGATAGACAAAAACATAGACAAAAACACAAAGGGGAAAAAATTGAGAACATAATGCACATGTGAAAGACAGAAAGATCCAATAAGTTAATTGGTGTTCAGGAAATAAAGAACTGCCCCAAATGGAAAGGAATAAAGAGGTTTTTTTTTTTTTTTTTTTTAAGATTTTATTCATTTATTCATGAGTGACACACACACAGAGAGGCAGAGACATAGGCAGAGGGAGAAGCAGGCTCCATGCAGGGAGCCCAATGTGGGACTCGAAACTGGGACTCCGGGATCACACCCTGGGTTGAAGGCAGTGTTAAACCACGGAGCCACCCAGGCTGCCGTAAAGAGGTTTTTAAAGATGTAAATTGAAGAAACATTTTCTGAAACTAAGGCAACAAAAAAATCTTCATACTGAAAGAACACAGACTTTTCTAAGTATACAAATATATAAGAAAAGATGGATAGATTCTACTACAATTAAAAGATGGAAATCACAATTTGACATATTTAACCAAATACTACAAAGGAAGATATCTTTAATAGAAACAAAGTTCTCATAAATCAATAGTAAAAACAGAAAAACAATGAATATGGACTATTTTTTTATTTTTAAAGATTTTATTTGAGAGAGAGAGAGAGAGTGCTTGCACAGCGGGGGGGGGGAGGGGCAGATGGAGAGAGAGAAGACGACTCCCCACTGAGCAAGAAGCCCACCACAGAGCTGGATCCCAGGACCCTGGGATCATGACCTGAGCCAAAGGCAGATGCTTAACTGACTGAGCCACCCAGGTGCCCCAGGATTCTGCAATTTCTAAGATAGGCACAAACGGCCAATAAATATACAAAAAGTATATTCAAACTCTCTGGTCTCATGAAAGTAGTAGCAATAAAAACAATATTTCATTGCATATGTTGGTTATATGCAACTTGACTGGGCCATGGAATGCTCAGATAGTCAAACATTATTCTGGATGTGTCTGCACAGGTGTTTTTGGATGAGACTAACACATCAATAGATAACCTGAGTAAAGCAGATGGTTCTCCTTAATGTGGGTGGCCTCATCCAATCAGCTGAAGGCCTGAATAGAACAAAAAAACCGGACACTCCCCTGAATTAAAGGGAATTTTTTCTGCCTGATGGCTTTAGAAGTGGATACTGGCTTTTTTCCTGCCTCAGACACCAACTGAAACACTGGCTGTTCCTGGGTATCAAGCCTGCTGGACTTTGGATCTATTCTCCTAGGTCTCTAGCTTGCTGACTTTCCTTGTAGACTGTGGTAATCGCTGGCCTCCATAATCTCATAAACCAATTTCTTATAATAAATTTATACTCTCTAACTACCATCTATCTCTCATTTATCTATATCCTATTGGTTTTATTTCTCTGAAGAACCCTAATATATCACATTTACCTGTCAAAATCATAAAGCTCACAATCAAGACTAGCACTGGTGTTGGGAGACTGGTACTCTCAAGAAATATCAGTAAGACTGTATTTTCAACCTTTCTGGATGATAGTTTTGTAATTTCAGTATCTCTAAAAACTTCTTATCTTCAGCGATTTCATTCTAGGGAGTCTTGTGATGTGGAAATGTGACATAGCACATTTGCTGCAGATTTTTAAATATTAAAAATGGTGATAAGAACTTAAATGTCCGATGTTTTTTTTTTCACCCTTCTAAAGTATACAATTTAATGATTTTTAGTATATTCACAGTTAATGAAACTATCACCATCATCTAATTCCAGAATATTTTCAGCACCCAGAAAGAACCTCGAACTCCTTGGTAGTCATTGCCCAGAATTATCCCACAGATCCTGTACCTGTGACCTCTAATCCTTGTACCTTTAATCCATTTCTGTTTCTATTCTGGATAGAATAATAGGAGTTGCCTATTCTGGACATTAAATGACAAATGTTATGATATTCTATCATAAGAAAGATACTGTGATGCCAGTAAAAAAATGTGGAGGTGCACTTAATGGTATGGGAAATTCTAATGATACAGCAGTAAGTGAAATAGGGAGGAGACAAACAGATAAACAGAAACTGATAAATAGAAACAATCAACAATTAGAAGTGCTAATATTGGAAAGATGGAGATATATCTAATTTTTATTTTAAAAAGTTATATTTCTAAGTTTTCCATAATTTCTAAAACACTGATTAATTTTATAACATGAAAAGAAAATTATATTAAGAAAAAGAAATAGGAGGCAGATACTCTTATCCTGAGAAGTTAAGAACCAAAAAATACAACTCAAAAACTGTCAGAAAAGGCTTTTAAACCAGGAACAGCTTTCTTAAGTTGCACTAAGTATCCTGTTTGACACACTGTTTATATTTGTGGGCATTTCCTTTTTCATTAGAATTATCTTTAACAGAACTTCCTCTATAAATAACTGATTTGTTTCCTGGACTAATACACACTTGACTGTTTGTGGTTGTAGAAGCTTTTTCAGTTTTTCAAATGAGAATTTTTGAGATATTGCAAAATACCTTGTAATAAAGAACATCTGAAAATGAGGCTGACCAACTTTTTCATTTGATCCCAAAAATTTTTAAAGGAAATAAGGAAGATAAAATGCCATTTCACAAGTGTCTCTACCAATATAACTCCACCTCCTACAGTTTTACAATTATCTCTTTACTAATGCTTTATTTCGCTTGGTATTTCTAATGCCTAAGTTCTTAGCATTTTGCATTAAAAAGTCATCATTAGTCTTCCTGATTCTCCCTCTAGTTAATAAATTAGGATGAATACAGGCTGAGGTTCTTGTTGCAACACATTTCCCCCATTCTGACCTTGAGTAAATCACTTTAAATGTTCTCAACATGTTAACTGTACTGTTATTGTACTTGGAAAATTTAATTAGCACACAAAATACTTAAAATGATTCTCTGAAATGATCTGATATCACACAAAAGCCCATTTCATACATTAAAATGTAAAATTTCCTTGAAAATTGATAGGAGAATGATGTGTTAATAGAGAAATAAAAATTCAAGGGAGACAAAAGTAATAGCTCTAATATAGCCAACCGCACCTTTAAAAAAAGAAAAAGAGGAAACAAACACTCTTCAAATTATTGGAAAACATGAACAAACAATCAGCAAAATTAATGCAAGGAGATGAACAAGCAAGTGATAAAAGAAAAATACTAAATAAAGCTATGCGAAGATATATAAATGAGACCATGTACTTAGTATAATGTTTGGTACATAATAAATGAAGCTATTAAAACATACCAATTATTAAAGAAATGAAAATTTAAAAAATATTTTTGATAAAATCTCACATTGGCAAACACTGAAAAAAACTTATGATGCCCAGAATTGGCAAGAATGTGGCGCAACAGGCTCTGTTGTAATTTGGGATTTGAATGCAGAAGTACATCTATTTCAGAAAATACTTTGGTAATATATTTTAAAGTAAAAAATTATACATGTATTTTTTAAGTGAGCCATTCCATTGCTCAAAACTCATCCTATGGAAAATATTAACACAAGTATATCAAACAAAGCTTTACAGGTATATTCATTACAACAGTGTTATTAAAAAAAACAAAACAAAAGAAACTAGACATAGTCCAGAAGTCTGCCAATAGAGGGCTGGTGAAATAAACATAATAGAACATTTTAGGCCAGAATCTGATTAATATATATGCTGCTAAAGAAAACTGTCACATAAATAAAAAGTAAATTGCAAAATAGTATATATAATAAATACCCTGCTTTTGTTGTGATTGTGTATGCATATGTGTATGAGTGTGTGCATATACACAGGAAAAAAGGCAAAAAAAAAAAAAAACAAGTTATCTTTGGGTGGAAATTATAGGGGAGGTCATACATTAAAATGCCACTGTTATAACAGTAAGTATGAAGACTTGGAAAGAGGGCAGCCCAGGTGGCTCAGCGGTTTAGCACCAGCCTTCAGCCCAGGGCGTGATCCTGGAGACCCAGGATTAAGTCCCATGTTGGGCTCCCTGCATGGAGCCTGCTTCTTCCTCTGCCTGTGTCTCTGCCTCTCTCTCTCTCATGAATGAATAAATAAAATCTTAAAAAAAAAAAACACTTGGAAAGATTTGTTAATGATACTAATGAAGTCATCATAAATAAAAATATTTATATGACACTACTGAGATAGTTTTAGAATAAACCTGGTTGTTTCTGAATATAGAAGAATATAGCTCCTCATCTTTCATCAAAAATGAGACTAAAGTTTTACTATTCTTCACAACTCACAGCCTTACCAAAAATGACTCCTTGGAACTAAATGGATAGTTAATCATATACTTCAGATTATATTCACATGTAGATAAACTATAAAAATACCTTCCATGGAATCAATGTTCTGTCTGCCATAAAATTCATATGCTAAAACCCTACTCCCCAGAGTAATGTAAAGGAGGTGGAGCCTTTAAAAAGTAATTATTGTAGATTTAGTCATGAGAGTGGGGGCCTCACTATAGGATTAATGCTCTGATAAAAATAGGAAATGCAGGATCTCTCTTTCTGTGCATGCCCCCAGAAGGCCACTCAAGGACATAAGCAGTGAGAGGGCTCTTACTTAGAACCTCACTATGCTTCCAGCTTCCAGAATTATGAAAAATAAGTGTTTGTTGTTTAAGTCACCCAGTATGTGGTATTCTGTTCTATCAGGCAAAACTAAACGAGACAGTATCATAAAAGATGGAAAGCTTCAGAGGTATTTTTTCCCCTTGTTTATCACAAAAACAAAAAATTTCAACATCAGAGGCTGATAAAAGCCTCTGAGTTTCAGAAATATTAAAGACTGTATTTGTTTACAATCTTAAAGTCAAAGAAAAGGATAGAAATAATTTAAATAATAGTATCAGAATACCTAGCGGTAATAAAAGGATAAGCAATTCTTTAAGAATTTACAGGGTCAGGGCGCCTGGGTGCCTCAGTTGGTTAAGTGTCTGCCTTTGGTTCAGGTCATGATCTTGGGGTCCTGGGATCCAGCTCCACGTAGGGCTCTCTGCCCAGCGGGGAGCCTGCTTCTCCCTCTCCTCCCTGCTTGTGCTCTCTGTCTCTGCCTCTCTCTCAAATAAATAAATCAAATCTTTGAAAAAAAAAAAAAAAGAATTTATAGGGTCGATAGTATTTAGGCAGGCTTATCTGATAGGTTACATGTACTATTTCATACGAGCCACACATTCACAGACTGATAAATCAGGCTTTCACAAACTGACCCCTCCTGTGTACCAGACACTGCATATCCATCATCTCACTCAATCCATGTCATAGTTCTGTGATACAGGTTTTTATCATACCCCCTCCACAGATGGGGAACTTTAAACTCTCAGAGGGTAACCTGTGCAGAGTCAGAGAGTAAGAATATGTATGGTAGAGTCAGTATTTAATTCCATGTCTATCTACCTCCAAAGCTCCTGTTTTTTCCACGTACTCCAATTGAAGAAAATTTTACAGCTACATCTCCAGACATATTTGGTAGAGTAAGTTTGCTAAAGTATACTTTTTTTTAGGTCCCTACATTTCAGTACCTGGGTGTTCAAGAATCAAGCATATATTTACTTAATAGTTGAATGCTTGTGTACTAGAATTAAGACTCAAAAGCTGATTTTTAATATGAACAGCAAGCTTCAAGGCAGTTTAACTTGTTCTAGTTTCATACCCTGATCTCTAGTTTCATGTAGCCTTGAAAAATAACAGCTCACATGCGCAGCACAATCTGGTAGTCACTAGGGAAGAAACCCGGGTGGCAAGAAGAATGCAGCTGTTATTTCTTTCAAAGTTTCATTTCTAATGAAAGCCCCAACTTGTAAGGATCCCAGTATTTGACTTGTCTCAGAGTCCAGAGTCAGTGCAGAAATTCTGCTCTTTGGTTAGGGGTAAGAATTAAGGCGTGGTGGGAGGGGATTGTTTATTTAAAAAAATGGAGGGCAAGTGATTTAACTTCATGGCTGTCTAAATTAGTGGACAATGACAATTGGTACAAACAGCAAACCAAAAAGCTTATAAGAAAAGCTGGGGTGGGGGACACCTGGGTGGCTCAGCGGTTCAGCATCTGCCTTCCGCTCAGGGTGTGATCCTGGGATCCAGGATCAAGTCCCATTTTGGGCTCCCTGCATGCAGTCAGCTTCTCCCTCTGCCTATGTCTCTGACTCTCTCTTACTATGTCTCTCATGAATACATAAATAATGTCTTAAAAAAGAAAAGAAAAGCTGGGGTGTGGTGCCTAGGTGGAGTAGTAAGTTGGGTGTTTGACTCTTGATTTTGGCTCAGGTCATGATCTCAGGGTCATTGGATCCAGCCCTGTGTTGAGCTTCATGCTCAGCCTGGAGTCTGCTTGGGACTCTCTCTCCCTCTTCTTCTGCTCCCACCTCCCCAGAACTCTCTCCCTCTCTCAAATAAATAAATAAATCTTTAGGAAAAAAAACAAACAGAAAATCTGCAGTATGTGATGTCCACAGAGGTCCTGAAAAGCTCCAATATGTTCCTGGGAATTTAGAAATCCACACACATGTCTAGGGCTGTGCTTATGCTCAGGAAAGACCCAAGAAGGCCTTAAGCTCTCTAACCACTGGTTGACCTTGAGTGTCTACATAAGCAGAAGTGAAGGCTAAGGGGGAGTTGTCAACTGCCTGATGGTGTGTTGAAGTCATGTTCTAACATGCACACAGAGCCCCTTGGCAAAGAGTGGGAGATTTCTTGGTTGTAGACATTTAAGGAAATATCTATCAATCATTAACCAACCACTAACAGAACATAGATCAGTGGCTACATATCACAAAAGAATGTTTATTGAATTTAGTTTTATACATTTATAGAATTCGTTTATAAAACCCAATAAACAACTACTACTATCATGAACAGAAACAACAACCTGAGGAAAAAGAATATAACTTTCAATTTTCCACATTATAATATTTAGAATATCCAGCTTTATATAAAAATCACAAGACCTGCAAAGAAACAAGAAAGTATGGCCCATATACAAGAAAATAAAAGCAAGCAATAGTTACTATCAGTGAGGAAAACCAGATGTCAAATTTACTGGATAGAGACTTTAAATCAGCTATTTAAGATATGTTCAAAATAATAAAGGAAACCATGTCTAAAGAACTGAATGAATGTACAAGAATGATGTCTCAGCAAAGAGAATACCAATAAAGAGAAAGAGATTTCTAAAAAAAATTATAGAGTTAAGAAGTATAATAACTAAAAAATTTCACTACAGGGGCTCAATAGCAGTTTTGAGCAGATAGAAGAAAGAATTAGGGAGTATGAAGATAAGACAGTTGAGATTATCAAGTTTGAGGAACAAAAAGAAAAACAATGAAGAAAAATCAACAGAACCCCAGAGCTCTTGAGTCATCATTAAGCTTATCAACGAATGCATTTTAAGGGTCCTGGGAAAGGAAACAAAGGGGCAGAAAGAATATTTGGAGAAATAATGGCCCAAAGCTTTCCAAATATGATGAAAAACAATATTTTACACATCCAAGAAGCTCAATAAACTCTAATTAGGATAAACCAGAGGGAACCATATGTAGACATGTCATAATTAAACTGCTGAAAGACAAAGAGAGACTCTTGAAAGCAGTAAGTTAAATCATATGACCCAACATTTCTATTTGTAGGTATATATCCAGGAGAACTGAAAATATGTTGACACACAAAAAAAACTTATACTTTTATATTGTGTGCAATTTTTGCAAAAAATGCCCAATCTCTGTCTAATTGTAGGAAAACATTAAATAAAACAGTTTGGAGACATTCTATAAAATAACTGACCAGTACTCATCAAAAAGTAAAAAAACAAGGGAAGACAGAGGAACTGTCAGATTGGAGGAGACAAAGAGGCACAATCATTGAATGACCTGTGGAATCCTGCATTGGATTTTGGAACAGAAAAAGGGCACTGCAGAGAAAATTGGTGAGATCTCAGCAAAGTCTGTCATTTAGTTAATAGTTCTTTATCACAGTTAATATCCTGCTTTGAACATTGTGCTATAGCTATGTAAGTATGTATGTGTGTACCCAGGATGAAGGGCATATGTGAATGTTGACAATTTTTGCAACTTTTCTGTGTTTAAAATTCTTTCAAAAATAAAATGTAAGAAGAAAAAAGATTGATATCAAAAGAATGAGTTTAGAGGAGAGCTACTACGATAGCGAAATGATGCAAAAACGTGCCATATGAGGACATATTTGAACAAATCAGAAATATTTAGCTTGGAAAAAAAAGGACTGTGATAAACTGGCTTATCAAGTTGAGAATATGAGGTTATTTTTTGTTTCTTGTTTGTTTTTGGTACAAACTCAGCAACTAAACATTGTGCTGGAATCTAAAAGATTTCTACTGTATGTGAAAAAGCCCTGGGAGGAAGTAAGTTTTTTCTCACAGATGAGTTCAACCATAAAGTAAATGAACATTTGTCTGCAGTGATGTGAAGGTTACCCAAAGATTCCATGGGGACTGGCTTCAATGCTTCATAAAGTTCTTTTGTCCAGGTTTTGCCCGGCCTGAAAAGAGAAGGATCTAGGGACTGAGAAGCCATGAGGGATGTAACTCAATGCACCTAATAGAATTTTTCTCAGAGAGAGAAAGCAGTAGTCACAAAAGCTAAGGTTGTTGCTAGGAGAGATAAAGCTAACAGAAGAGAATGAGATAAGATAACTGGAATGAGTTGTTCATCAGTACCCATTAAAAGGTCAAATAAACTGAATATCTGGAAAAAGAAGTTCAAGATACTTTGAACAGGGTTTGAATCATGTTTTTGAGGACTCTATTAAGGCAAGCTAGACATTTTCCAGCCCTTCAATACTGTGATTTTAAGACCTTGAAGGAGAGCATACTTCCAATACCTCTTTATTTTGGAGCTCTGAATAAATGGAAAAAGGTTGTCTGAAGCTGCTATCTTTACGTTCATACGCTCTGTGTGTGTGTGCATACCCATGTGCAACAATACAGCCCACACCTGTGCAAATTTATGAAGAGATCTTGACAATACTCCTCCTCCATAGATTTATGGCAATTTTCTCTAATCCTCAGACAATAAGTAAACAGCCTCCCTATATTTATAAACATTTTTTTCATGATTCTCTTTTTAAGTAATTTAATAAAGATAAAGACTCTCATATGATATCATACTTCCCATAGAGCTCTATTACTTCTACTTAGTTCTAATTTAGAAAACACAGATTTGTCCTCTGTATTAGCAACATTTCTCCTAATATAGCTAGCAAAATTAGATTGTTTTCAGAGGATTGGGTAATTTATAAAATGAGTAATTCAGTTCAGGATCAGGATAATCAGGAGAGATTATAATTAAGATCTGTTAAAAATATCAAGAGTAAAACATGATACTAAAAGATTAAGATACTGAAATACCAAAAAAACTAAAAAATTGCAATCAATATTAAAATTAAGTTATTTATTTTTTCATTGTGAGTTAACAAATCCTCAGCTTAAATAGAAGAGAATTTATTTAGTCGTTTGCATGTAATATTTATTCTATAAGTATAAGCTGATTTTTGTTTAAGTTTGAATTCATATGAATTAGTAAGAAAGAGAAAAAAGCAAGTGTTTCAAAGCACAAACCAACCTATCATCATTATGCCAGTTTTACTGTTACCTTTATTAATGTGTCAGGGTACTGCAGCTGAAAGAAATACTGACATAAGTATAATTTCACTGTCCTCTCCTCTGGATGGCATGACTCTGACACTTTCTTAATTGTTCTATCCTTCCATAGCCACAGAGTTGTGGGCCCAAATCAATGGCTTTTCATCTATTTAGGGACAATTCTCGGGACTACATTCCCTTTACTTACACCCTGGCTCTTGACTCAGTTCTATATTCTTTTTCCTCTACACTTTACACAATCAGCTTAGGGATTTCTCTTTAGCTGTTTCTTTTTCCTAATGTAGCCAGGAAGCAAATCCAAAAAAAACAGGTGAATACTTCCAAAGATACTCTATAAACTACTCAGTAGAGACTACTTCTGGGTATTCTCAATAGTATTATTTCTGGCAATCAATGGAAATCAATCAAGGCCAGATTTCCTTTACTTTGACTTAATTTTAGTTTAGTTTTTTTGTTAAGTTTGAGTATAGTATGATTCTTCATGGAGTCATAAGATCATCTGGCTCAGTGACAAAGAAGCAATAACAAGTCTATACTGGATTTTCTACTTAACAGACAAAAGCAAGTTTTGAATTTTATAATCTCTCTAGGACCTTTCTCCAGATCGTATTGTGTGATTTAAATGTAGATTAAAAAATCCATTAGTCATGGTAAATTAGAATTTGATCTTTTATGTACATATAAGAACATTTTTTCTTATGAGATATGACAGTCATAAAGTATTTAAAGCATTGAGACATTCAGTATTATATGGTGACTTCCAAGTATTTTAGATACTTTATAAAAAAAGATTTTTAAAAAAGATTTTATTTATTCATGAGAAAAAGAGACAGGGGTGGGGGGAGAGAGGGAGGCAGAGACACAGGCAGAGGGAGAAGCAGGCTCCGTGCAGGGAGCCAGACGTGGGACTCGATCCGGGGTCTCCAGGATCATGCCCAGGCTGAAGGGGTGCTAAACCGCTGAGTCACCTGGGCTGCCCAAAGATTTTATTTTTTTATTTATTCATGGGAGACACGGCAGAGAGAGGCAGAGGCAGAGACATAGGTTCCCCGTGGGGAGCCTGATGTGGGACTCGATCCCAGGACCGCTGGATCATGACCTGAGCCAAAGGCAGACGCTCAATCACTGAGCCTCCCAGGCTTCCCTAGATACATTTTGATAATCATATCATCATGTAAAATTTTAATATACGCATGTTACAGCATAGAGAAAGCATGAAAGTTACCTCTAATCCCTCATTTCTATATACGTCCTTGGGTTGTTAAGGCTTTCCTATTTTCAGTTATTTACATTAAAGAGTAAATAAGCTCTACATCTTTTGAAAATTTAGTAACTTTTACCATATGTTACCAGTTACTAATCACTGGTCTCTAGTCTGAATTTCAATTAATATACCTGATATAATCTTCAAATATATGTTCACAATATAATATGATTTGTACCATCATAGGATTTATGAAAGGCTCTAAGTCTAATGAGGCTTCTATGTGGTAGTATTTAATCCGAAACTAGATACTCCACAGAGTTGATATTTAAAGGAAAATATAGGTATGTTATAGGCAGAAAAAGGGAAAGGAAACCATTTGAGACATGAAAGATATATTCAAAGGTATCAGGCACAAGAGATCATGGAAGATATCAAATGATTTCATTACAAAGGGTAGCTGGGGAGGATGGGTGTGAGGGATGCTAAAAGAAGCTAGTTTAACAGGTTCATGTCAACTATGGATGACCTAACAATCCATGATCTTGAAGATAATGAAAAGTAACTGTTGGGTTTTGAGTATCAGAGTGATATGATCATTTCCATATTCCAGAATTTAGTGGATGAATTAAAAAAGGAAGAAATTAGAGATAGGAACACAAGTTAGGAGGCAACCCAACAGACCAAAGATGACAGAAATGAATGGAAGAGACAATGATGAAATAAGAGATGAAGATGAAAATGAGAAAGTAAATTAGAAGTTAGGCTAGAAAATAACTTGTGATTGGGACGCCTCGGTGGCTCAGTGGTTGAGCGACTGCCTTTGGCTCAGGGTATGATCCCGGAGTCCCAGGATCGAGTCTCACATCGGGCTTTCTGCATGAAGCCTGCTTCTCCCCCTGCCTATGTCTCTGCCTCTCTCTCCATGTCTCTCATGAATAGATAAATAAAATCTTTTTTAAAAAATACCTTGTGATTAATAGCATGTGAAGTGTAAGAAAAAAGAAGTAGAAAAACTCTTAAGTTCACAGCTTGGGTACACGGGTGGATGGTGGACCTTTCTTAGGAAATACAGGTCAAAGCACACATTTAGAGGATCAATTTTAAACAGGCTAAATATAAGATAGCTGCGTGTCATTCTGGTAAAGATGTTTATTGGACTTCTGCATATATAAGTCCCTAAATGAACTCAACTTTTCCAAAACACATTATAATAAAATTGAAAAATCAAAGACAAGGAGGATCTAAAAAGCAGAAAAAGAAAAGAAGCTTATAACTTACAAAGGAAGCCCCCTAATGCTATCAGTGAATTTCTCAGCTTAAACCTTGTAGGCCAGGACAGAGTGGAATGATATGTTCAAAGTGCTGGGGGAAAAAAAAAGTGCTAATCAACAATACCCTAGTTGGGCAAAATTATTCTTCAGAAATGAAAAAGAAAAAAGATTTCCCCACACAAATAAAAGCTGAAGGACTTCATTATCACTAGACCTTCCTTATGAAAAAAGATGAGAGGAGTTCTTCAGGCTGAAATGAAAGGATGCTTTTGGTAGCCTGAACACATATGAAAATATACAAATTCAGAATTCTCAGCACTGTATTGTCATGGTATGTCAATCACATAACTCTAGTATAAAGGTGGAAGAAAAAAGGACTGAAAATAAGTACAGCCTCATCAATTTTTAAAAGAATACACAATGTAGAAAGAGGTAAGTTGTAAAAAGAGGGGTAAAATGAAAGGGTAGAGTTTATGTGATTGAAGTTAGGTTGTTAGCATAAAATAGTTATATCTGAACAATGTTTTATGCAAGTCTCATGGTAACCACAAAACAAAAACCTATAGTAGACACACAAAAAAGAAGGGGATCAAAACATACCACTAAGGAAAACCATCAATTAATAAAAGAAGACAGCAAGGAAAGAAGACAGGAATATGGAACTACAAAACATAAAATAATAATATGGCATTAGTAAGTTTTTACATATCAATATACACTCTAAATATAAATGAACTCAGTTCTCCAACTAAAAGGCAAAGTGGCTGATGGGATAAAACAAACGAACAAGATCTAATTACATGCTGCCTACAAGAGAGTCACTTCAGCCTCAGGGACATAAATAGACTCAAAGTAAAAAACGTTAAAGATATCCCATCTGGTGGAAACCAAAAGTAAGCTGGGAGCTGTACTTATATCAGACAAAACAAACTTCAACTCGAAAGGTGTAACAAGTAATAAAGAAAGCCATGATATAATAATGATAAAGGGTCAATTCATCAAGTGGGTATATAGCAATCATAAATACATCTGTACTCAATGTCAGAGCACCCAAATATATTAAGGGAATACTAACAGATGTGAAGGGAGAAATAAACAATAGTACCATAATAGCAGCAAACTTCAATTTCTATTTTCAACAATAGATTTATCATCCAGTAAGAAAATTGATGAGGAAATGTTGGACTTGAACTATAGTTAGACTAAATGGACCTACAGATACATACAGAACA
Source organism: Canis lupus baileyi (assembly GCF_048164855.1). Classification (NCBI taxonomy): domain Eukaryota; kingdom Metazoa; phylum Chordata; class Mammalia; order Carnivora; family Canidae; genus Canis; species Canis lupus. Next base: position 19,139,493 of record NC_132839.1, read on the forward strand.
TTCAATCCAAAAGTAGCTGAATATACATTCTTCTAATGGGCACGCAGAACAGTCTCCAGGATGGATCATATATTAGGCTACAAAACAAGTCTTAACACATTTAAGAAGACTGAAATCATACCAAATATCTTTTCATACCAGTGGTATGAAACTCAAAATCAGTAACAGGAAGAAAACTGGAAAATTCACAAATATGTGGAAATTAAATAATATACTCCTGAACAACTAATAGGTAAAAGAAGAAATCAAAAGGGAAATAAAAAATATCCTGAAACAAACAAAAAAAGAGACACAATGTACCAAAACATGGATTGCAGACAAAACAGTTCTAAATATCTATGTTAGAAAAAAGAAAGATTTCAAATTAACAACCTAACAACCTAACAAATTAACAACACCTCAAGAACTCAAGAAAAAGAACAAACTAAGCACACCATTAGCAGAAGAAAGGAAATAATAAAGATCACAGAATGTTGATGGGAATGAAAACTGGTGCAGCCACTATAGACAACGGTATGCAGGTTCCTCAGAAAATTAAAAATAGAACTACCATAGGATCCAGCAATCTCACCTCTGAGTATATATCCAAAGGAAATGAAATCAGGATCTTTTTTTTTTTTTAAGGATTTTATTTATTTGTTTGACAGAGAGAGAGAGTGAGCGAGAGTGAGCAAGTGCACACAAGCAGGGGGAGAGGCAGGAAGAGGGAGAGGGAGAAGCAGGTTCCCCACTGCACAAAGAGCCCAATGTGGGGCTCCATCCCAGGATGCTATGATCATGACCTGAGCCAAAGGGACGCTTAACTGACCGAGCCACCCAAGTACCCCAGGATCGTGTTTTTATTTTTTTTAAGATTTATTTATTTATTTTAGAGAGAGAGAGTGCACATGCAAGCTACACAGGAGCCTGGCTTGGTGGAGTTGGATGTTTAACTGACTGAGCCACCCAGGTGCCCAACCATGCAACTCTGAATCTTGGGGTCATTGAGTTCAAGCCCCATGTTGGGCATAGAGCTTACTTAAAAAAATGTATATATAAAGGAAGAAATAACACCAAACTTGAAATCTTTCTAGCTAATAGGAGAAGAGAGATCACTTCCTACCTGAATTCATGAAATTATCATAATCTTGGTTCTAAAATTTGACAAAAACATTTTTAAAAAAGCAATCTGTAAATACTGATGCATTAGAGATCTACTTAGAGAAAAATCTTAATAAAAAGAAATATTTTATTACTATGAAGTAACCACTACACAACAAATGAGCTGCTATTTCACCCAACCACAAATCCTATCATTACTGTGAGAGAAAAGGTATGTTTTTAAATGATGATATAGACACACAAGATTTTACATAAATAATATAGTAATTTGTATCCTTATATTGAGATTAAAGTGAAAATAAAAATACAGAATTAAAAAAAAATTTAAAACTATAATAAATTTACATAGGGATGATTTAGGAATTCTATGTGAATGGAGGACATAAGTAACCTACTTAAAAAACCCAGTCACTTTTGGTGTAATAATCCCTATTAAAACCAGGTAGAGGTTAATGTATTTTGCATTTCACTTACTATAATTGAGCTGATAATAAAAAATATTTTGCAAAAGCCTCAGAAGGCAAATATCTTAACAGTCAGTCGATTTGGACATTCTTGTATAATAGTTTATTTCTCTCTTTAAAAATCCCTTTAGAAGCACCCAAAGAATTCTTTTTTAATTAATATCACTTTCATCAGGTCCCATTTATCAAGGCTGGGTGGGTACACATGTAATGCTAAAACTGCTGCCAGATAAGTTCTGTCTTGCCAGGAAGCTCATGAAAGGGATGGGCAGCTGGCCACCAGTGTTTGTCTCATGGTTCCTTTGTATCTGACAGAGAATGATGTTGAACTTTCTGAAATTTGTCCTGGCTGCCCAAGACTTAAATTAATGCCAGGGCTAACAAAATGTCATAACATAATATTAAAAAGACATAATAATTCCCTTCTAAGAAGATTAGGCTTTTAGAATTTTATATGCACAAAACACATTATAACGCTATAATCAGTATGAGGGAATCTTACTGAATCTCAATAGAAAATTACTATATATGGCACCTCAGTGTGTGTGTGTGTGTGTGTTACTTAGCTAGTTTTCTTGGTTGAACATAGTGTGGGATATGTGTGTGTGACTGCCTGTCAGTGCAATACGTTTGCATACATCAATAACAACAATTATTTATTACATAATAATGGACAATTATAACTGATCAGCGGCAATAATGGTATTGAAATGGCTTCTGCTTATATAGTACTTTTACTTTCAAAGATTTTTTACACCTATTAATCAATTTTTGTCTTCATAATAATCTGTGAGATAATTAGGTAAAATTGTCTTCATAAGATTGTGAATAAGTTATTCTTTCTTACTTAGAAATGTTACTTTTTCATTACACAAAAGAACCTGATTAAACTTTATTACTTAAAAAGTGTGTGTGTGTGTGTGTGTGTGTGTGTGTGTGTGTGTGTTTTCCTTTCCTGTATACAGAATCAATAAAGAGTCCTGATACCAGATTCAGGGGGTGCTTGGGTGGCTCAGTTGATTAGGCGTCCAACTCCTGGTTTTGACTCAAGACATGATCGTGAGGTTGTGGGACTGAGCCCCACATTGAGCTCTGTGCTCAGTGTAGAGTCTACTTCAGATTCTCCCTCTCTCCTTCCCTCAAATAAATAAATGGCATCGTAAAAAAAAAAAAAAAGATACCAGATTCAGGATTAAGGCATGTATATACATGTGTGTATAGAGATTTATTACATTTTAAGACTATCAGTGTACTTTAGTAAGAACATTTAAGAAGGTCCCAGTTGACCTTGTCTCCTTCCCGTGAACTTTTGCAGACACTCTCCATTCACTCTGATACAGTCTTTCAGTATTTAAGGATATTATGGATGACAGTGACTGCCATCCACCCTGTACCAACCTCCTCCAAAATATCAGAGTCCTTAGATAACATGCTCTGTATTTTTTTCAGATTCTACTCTTCATCAAAACTTCCATAGTTGCCTGATTTTACTGAGTATTCTTGTCTCAATCTAGTAAACTGAGTTATGCTACGGCACAAATTATTGTGAACTGCCTAATACATCAACTCACCTGAGAAAATTGCATCTATCAAAGAAACTAGAAAGGCAAATAGTTTCTTCCTTAAAGGGATAATTAGAGGAAGGAGAGAGTCAGTCAGTCTGGTAGGAAAGCAAAGGTCTTCCTGGTATTACTTGTTCAGTCCTACTGCTCAGTCAACTGCTTCACCATCTACCAATAACGCTGTCTGGGTACACAGAGGCTAAGAAGGCAATGAGTTCTGCCTGGATGTACTTACAGGTCACCGTGAATGAGTCCATAGATCTGTGGCATGCTCAGATGATAGATTCCTCTCAAAATCACTATGAGGAGAATCACCACAAAAGCTGGAAGGCCCCAACTCAGAAGGAAAAACAGCAGATATCGCCGCTCTGTATGTTCATCATTCATCACCAGCACATACCAGAAATTCACAGACTAAGGAAGGAAACAGAACATAAAATGAACAAGTTCTGATCTAATGGCACAGGACACAAACTCACCTGGCTTGGACAAAGAGTTATTGACTAACAAAGGGCTAGCTAGCATTACTTGATAATTATTTTTGGTTTGATTTTTTTTCATTAGTTCACATTTTCATTCCCTCATCCATCCAAGAAATTCAGGATACCTGCAAATCTTGAAACACTGAAAAATATTTATTGTACTTTTTATTTTCCTTAGTTTGCTTTGATTTATTCTCAGCTATAATCATCTGTGATTGTTCCGTGCATGTGTCTTTTTTTTTATTTTTTTATTTTTTTATTTTTATTTATTTATGATAGTCTCACAGAGAGAGAGAGAGAGAGAGGCAGAGACACAGGCAGAGGGAGAAGCAGGCTCCATGCACCGGGAGCCCGACGTGGGATTCGATCCGGGTCTCCAGGATCGTGCCCTGGGCCAAAGGCAGGCGCCAAACCGCTGCGCCACCCAGGGATCCCCATGCATGTGTCTTTGAAGAAACATACAAACCTACTTCCCATGTGAACAACTTCATAATAATGAAGTGAATATAGCCCTTTGTTCCAGACTTTTTGACAATCTTAAAAAGGATTTTATTTACATATTTTAGGAAGTTTGCAGGAACACATGGAGGGAAGGGCACAGGGAGAAGGAGATAATCTCAAGCTGACTCCCCAATGAGCAATAGAGCCCTACATCAGGCTGGATCTCACGACTCTGAGATCATGACCTGAGCCAAAATCAAGAGTCGGACACTAAGTGACTGAGTCAGCCAGGCACCCCTGACAATTTTTCTTAAGGCCTTATCGTATGACAGGGCTAGACTCTTTTCCAGGGAATGAGCATATAATTGTGAAGATAGCCCCATGTCAGTTCTCAGCAGGAGACATAGATGAGTAAACAGAAAATGACTCCACAGAGAAAAAAGTACTGCAATGAGGTAGGTTTTGCACCTGTTTTTATTTTTCAGTTTATATATATATTTTTTCATTCATTTACCTGACTTAAATTTCAGGGACCAGTCCAAGTACAGGGGATATAGCAGGGAAAGAGGGGGGGTGGAGTTTTTATTTACTTTTTTGTATGTTAGTTTCCAAACAAGTGGGAAAGAGGCCATTAAGGAAAATATCTATTTTATATTTATATCATGTTATATTGATTATTTCTTATTAAGATAAAAATATAAAAAATATAAGTATTTAGAGAGTCAAGGGACTAAGGGGACACATTAGATAAACAGGGCAGGACAATGAAATGTTCTTATTGGTCCCAAATACCACACTTAGCTCCTACACCTAAGCCAAATCTGAAGCTTCTATGTTTTGCCGCCTTCTGTTCTTTTGCCATTAGAGCACTTACGTTTAATTATCATTTAGTACAGAAACAACACTAAATGTCATATGTATTTCGCACAATGATATATCTTCACTAGATAAATCCCTTCTCAGGGTCACACAGTGGAAAAAGTGTGAGTAGAGATAAATTACATATATCTGCATACATATACATACATGTAATTATATGTACATCAGAGGGATAATCAGTATCAAGTAGCAACAATCCCATAGCTTTAGTTTCCTCAGGAATACAATGAGGTTACTATAAAGATTAAATGCAATATTATGTATAAAGTGCTGAGCACATAGTCACCTTTGGAAAAATGTTGCCACCTCCTTTAAATCTCCTATTGGGATGTTAGACAGTGTAAAAAACAAAAGATAAATAGCTTAAGACCTAAAGTAAGCTGTGATACAATGGAAACTCGTTCTGTGTGGTAAATAAGCATGCCTAATGTTCACAGGAAGGCTTTTAGGCACTGTTTATGGAGGCTTCCGAGTAAGCCTATCTGGACCATATCAGCCTTGAGGGATTAATATTTATTGGGCTAAACCAGGAAAAACTAAAAATGTTTGGTTACTTAGATATTTCTGTCTCTGAATTTTGTTTCCTGTCAGCACTCCATATCTTTATGTACATCTGTATATCTGTAATTATGAAGCATGTTTTGAGTTGTTGCTTATGTAAATTTGTTCTAACTTCTTTTTCAAATCATCCAGTCCAATAGGGTTTTCCCCCTTCTTTCCATAATTACTACAGGGACACACACCCAACTAAGTGGGATCATATCAAGTGTCTGACATTGAGATCAAACTGCCTGAATGAAAATTCAGGCAAAGGAAGCATGATTAACCCATCTCCAAAATAAAAGGATTAATTATTTATTTTATTTTATTTATTTATTTTTTGAAGGTTTCGTGTATTCATTCATGAGAGAGAGAGAGAGAGGCAGACACAGGCAGAGGGAGAAGCAGGCCCCATGCAGGAAGCCTGTAATTATTTATTTTAAATAGATGTTTGTGTGTATCCATGTAAGACGGTAACTCAGGGGTGTAGCTGGTGGAAGAATCAGAAAGGAGGGCATAGTAAATGACTGCTAAGTTGATTCATCATGATAGAGATTGGAATATTTCCAAAACGTCTGCTTTTACGAAGATGGACGTTAGAATCACCCAACCTTTCAGCAACTGGCCTTTACCAGAGAATCAGATAAGACTGAAATAAGTACAACTGTTTGTTAGATTTGTACACGCAAAGGGAAACTGGCCTTTACCAGAGAATCAGATAAGACTGAAATAAGTACAACTGTTTGTTAGATTTGCTCCAAAGGGCTCAAGGCACAGTATTGGTGAACAGTCATTTAAGCAAAACAAGTGTCTATAGTCACAAGCTTTTGTTGACTTAAAAAAAAAAATTCCTTTTCTTCCCAAAAGAATCCAACCACTGAGGTGTAGTCTAAGGACAATATTTCCCATTGTATTTTTTTTCTTTTTGCTATGGAATCAGAATACTATGTAATTAAAGAATGTTGAATTATTTTTGAAATACCATATGGCCCAAATGTAAGATTCCTTTTGACTAGCTGACTTCAAGTTTTACTTGAATTTTAAGATATTTAATGTAGTATGGTAGGTACCTTTTGGATATGTCTAGGTCATGAGTTGTCCTTCTCGGAACCCTATCTCATCCCACCCCAACATATGCAGAGTGGGTTCATGACTCTGCTCCTCATCCATAGTTGATTTGATCTGGGGTAAAAGTTTATCCCATCCTGGGCCAATCATGAATTCCTTGAAATTCTGTGAGTCTAAACTGGTCAACTGAAAAAAGAGGACATATGAACTTTAGTGGTGGGATGGGCAAAAGCACAGTGGAGAGAAAGTGTGATTTTAGAGAAGAACAGAAAAAGTTCTTATGGTTCTTGGGTTCAGTAAGTTCTCTTATATGCTTATTATTCATTTTATGATTTAAATGTTTGCTTAAATTAGCTCAATTTAGATTTTCTTTGTTGTTAAAAAAAAGAAATTGACTGAGGTATATATTATTATTCAAAAGCAGTGGAATTAAAACCCTTAGTTACTACCATTCTCTAGACAGAGAAAACAATGGAGCGCTATTTCTTTCCTTGTAATCATGGTTCCTTTTTTGTAATCTAAGAGTATTTAAAGACCATTATGTTTGCATAATAATTTTATGTTGACAGGCACATAGCATATGTGATCTGTGTGTCTTGGTGTCTGTGTGATTATCCAGTATCGGAGATAATGAAATTTTGAGAACTCAATACAAGTTAGAGGGTGTCACTCTTGACCAAACATGATTCAAGTGGACTGAGCATGGCTTACTATTCCCTGCCCATATGAATTTTTTTCCTGCTAATGACTGACTGTGAACTGAAAATGTTAATCGTTAGGTCTCTATATTTCTATCTCTAAGCTTTAAAAATTTTGTCAGAATCATCTTATGGGCCATACCAAGACATCATCACTTATGTAGTCATGTTACATTTTTAGCCAAAATATTATCCTGCGGTTGCCTGAGTGATTCAATCAGTTAAACAAGCATCTGACTCTTGATTTCAGCTTAGGTCCTGATTTCAGGGTTGTGGGATCAAGCTCTGTGTTGGCCTCTGTGCTGGGCGTGAGCCTGCTTAAGGTTTCCTCTGTCCCTCGCCACTCTACCCTTCTTTCCCTCTCTAAAAAAATAAAAAATAAAAAAAATATATATATAAATATATATATATAAAATATAGTAATAGGTATATGTTAAATAGTAATATGTGTAATATATATAATATATGTGTATAATCTCCCAACTACATTAATCCAACCTGACTTGACTATACTTCAAACACACAGCATACATGTTCCTAGCATTAATGTAATGAAGGTTGAAGGCAAGCCCTAAAAGTCAAAATTATTTTCAGCTTTAATAACCAAACTAGACACTTCAAAAGAGACAACTGAATAAATGTTTTGCCTTAAAATCAGTGATGTTACCAGTCACCTTTTAAATGTCACTTGTAAACAATGCAGCATTTGAATTACCACCTTATTTCTATTAATGCTCACCAGTGAAGGATGATGTGTTTGAATTTGTACACTTAACACAATTACTGGCATTTTGAGATTATCTAAGCGACTGTAACTTGGGAGAACTTAATTAAAAGTCCATTTTAACAAATTTATTTTATTTTTTTAAAGATTTTTAAAAATTTATTTAGTTGAGAGAGAAAGGGAGAGTGCATGCATGTGAGTACAGAGAGGGGCAGGGGCAGAGGGAGAGAAAAAAGTCTCAAGCATACTCCCTGCTGAGTGCAGAGCCCCAGACTGTGGGGCTCGATGCCAGGACCCAGAGATCATGACCTGAGCTGAAACCAAGAGTTGGACACCTAACCAACAGAGCCACCCCCTGTGTCCCCCATTTTAACAAACTTAAAGAAAACTACTTAATGATATTTGTGAAAATTTCCTGCCATAAATACAATCTATAGAAATATAGAAAAGGAGAACTTGTAGAGGTACACACACTCAAAAGATAAACTCTCAAATAATGAATACTATAAATAATGATTTAAAAAAATTGAAAAGACATGGTGATTAGTGACTTGATTTAGGTTTTGACATGGTTTTGCATGGGTAAGCTGTATGTTTTTGGCTAATATTATTTGCTTCCTCTGGGTTTCAACTTCTTCCTCTGGTAAAGGGACAGGTTAAACTATTAGTTATTAACAATTTCCTGACTCATAGTTTGTGAGGGAATCATTGTAGAAATTACAATTCCTCAAATAGAAACACTAATTGCATGGGTGCACAGCCTATGATTTTTAGAAGTAATGCAGAGTTTACTGACCGTCTGACCACACATACCTTCTCATTCAGAGATGAGGAAACAGATGCAATCAGAGAAAAGTATAGTTTTTTCATATTTTGGTTGGTTATAAAACTGGGGACTGATTACAATTTATTTCCATACAGACTCACACAAATATTGAGAATATTATTCGCATGAGAGCTTTTCTTCCTCTTTTATTTCCCCCAGCACACACTTTGTGTTACAGTGAAGATGCCTTTTTTTGATAAAAGTATGGAGATTATCTTTTTCTCTCTGTTTTTTGCTATCACTAAATGAGAATTTATAAAGGTTTCATCAGAATATAAATGCTCAAACATGACTGTGACCTGTGGTAGATTTATGTAGATCTCATAGTACTCAGTAAAATGCTTTGCATATAGTATTTATTGAGATAATGCCAAACAAATGAAGATTTATACAATTTGAGTTAACAGTTTTTGTGGAATTTAACAATTTCATAATTTGGTTCAGTTAGAGTTTACTCAGTTATATGCTATCTTGCCAGAAAAGATTTTTAGGAGGCTCAACAATTTTAATTGATTTGATTGCACTCCTAGTGAAGAGGGTCAAAGTTAATTAGTGCAAATTTTAAAATGTTAAATGCAACAGTGTATGAGAGGAAGAATGGAACCAATATTTATTTACTCATTGGGTGATAAATGTAGACCCCATAATAAACTATATTTCATTTATTTGAGACAACTGTTCTCCTAACTTTTATCACAATTTTTTTTTCTTTACACACAGGAAGAAGCTGAGGATGGAAGAAGTGTATTTCTCAAAACTAGTAATTGAAGCTGTTAGAATTTAAACTGATTCTAATTAAGATGCAAATCAACCAAAATACCCAGATACAAATTAGGACAAATACAGATAGGAATAAACTAAACGACTGTGTTTTTGTAAACATATTTACTTGCGTTATTTTTTTTTCTTTTTAAAATTTTTATTTATTTCAGGGAGCAGGGGGCTCGAGGGAAGCAGAGGGAGAAGCATGCTCCCTGCTGAGGGAGCAGGGCTCCATCCCAGGACCCTGGTGTCATGACCTGAGCCAAAGGCAGATACTTAACCGACTGAGCCACCCAGGCGTCCCTACTTACATTCTTATATATACATGTCTATTTATTTTTACAGTAACATTTTCAATGGTAACAGTGGCTACTATTTTCCAATGTCCACATAGGAAAAATGAAGACAACCTTTTAAATTAATTATTTTCTTTCTTTTTTTTTTTTTTTTTTTTTTTGACTTATTTCACTCAGCATAATACCCTCCAGTTCCATCCACGTTGAAGCAAATGGTGGGTATTTGTCGTTACTAATTGCTGAGTAATCGGAGAAGGACAAACATTATATGGTCTCATTCATTTGGGGAATATAAATAATAGTGAAAGGGAATAAAGGGGAAAGGAGAAAAAATAAGTAGGAAATATCAGGAAGGGAGACAGAACATGAGAGACTCCTAACTCTGGGAAATGAACTAGGGGTGGTGGAAGGGGAGGAGGGTGGGGCTGGGGGTGACTGTGTGGCGGGCATTGAGGGTGGCACTTGAAGGGATGAGCACTGGGTGTTATTCTGTATATTGGCAAATTGAACACCAATAAAAAATAAATTTATTATTAATAAAAAATAAATTATCATAGGTTATAATTATGCTTTCATATGTTCCATTAACACAAATTCATTTGTTTACTCATATAATATATAATAAATACTAATACAATGTATATTAGTATATTTGTAAAATATAAAAGTGAAATGCTTTTGTTTTTTGTTAATTAAAAATAGGTTGCAACCCCCCCCCCCCAAAATAGGTTGCTTGAACCCTATACATTTTTGGATACTAGTCCTTTAGAACATACATTTTTAAGCTGTGTGGGATAAGATTTGTATCTAGTCTATTATTCAATACTTGGCTATTAATTGTATCACCACGAACCTTGGACTGATTTACAGTATCAAGTTTAGTCAGAGATCATGGATGCTATTAATTCTGTCATTATTATCCATTCTTAGTCACTCATTTCAGAGAAGTCTAAGAAATGTTACCACATGTCCTTGCTCCAGTTATCCCCTCTCTTTCTTAGCAACTTTTGCATGAGATAAATTACAAGGCTTTCTGAGGACTGGATAATTCAGTATTTCCTGGGTATGTCATTTTTATCTAGGTAATTATCAGTCTGTTGTCCTTAATATCTTTGATGTCACCTTCCCCCCCTTTTCCCCCACTGCCTGCCCAATTAAATCAGTGACAAAGGAAAAACATGGCTAGTTTTAGCATTTCTCTTCTTGTTGCTAATCCCTGGCACTAAGTAGCCTTTTTACTAAGGAATAAAATGTGTATTTGCTTATTCATAGTCTGATTTTTACCAAAAAACTAAGACACAAGATGTAAATGGTCAAGTATAATTATAGAATGATTTCTAACTTTATTCTACCATTTAAAAAATATGTTCTTCAAGGAAGCTTTAGTTTCAAAATAAAATATTATACTGTTTCCCTCAGCATGCAATCAACAAACTGCAAGAGCAAGCTAAGGTTTGGATATTGTTCATAATTGAAGCAGATTGCTATATGATTTGGTGACAGGAAATGATCATAAAATTGGGCCAAATGATTACACAAAAAATTAAGTTTCTGTTTACCTACATTATATACTATACCTCAAATAATTTGCTTGTGATTTATTTCCTTCGTGGATTAACTCATGCTCTAGAAGTCCAACTCATCGTATATTTCATATAAATGTTAATAGTAAAGGCATAAATTCTAGAGATTTATTCTAAGAATATTCCATAAGTAAATAAATATTCAGGATGCAAGGATGTTCAGGGAAACATTGTTTATAACAGCAAAAATAACTGGAAGTAACTAGCATTTCATTAATAAGAGACTAGAAAAAAAATAAGAGACTAGAAAAATAAACTATGGAATAACCATATTATAGAGTGGGAAAAAAGTGTATCTGTACTTGATAAATGTATATATATAAACTTGTATGTACTGTATATAAGTAAATATATATACACACACTATACCTACACATAAGAACATACACATATGTACTTTTTATATATTTATAAACATTTGTATACTTGTGGAATATTTCTGGAAAGATACACAGGAAACCATTAGCAGTGTTTACCCTCGGGAATAGGGCTGAGGGTAAAGCAGAGAGTGGAGAGTGTGTGAAACAGGGAGAAACATGCATTTTTCATTTTATATTTCTCTTCAGTGTCTGATTATGTTTTATACCATTATATATGCTATTTCTAAAATGAAAGCAAGTCAAATAGAAGAAGGAAATGAAGATAGAACAATAAAAAACTAGGAAAATAGAGCAAACATATGACTAAATTCTTCAGTCTTTCTCAAAGTAGCAAGACCTGATGTCTTAAGGAAGTGGGAAATTATTTCAGTAATTTCACAGGATGATTTTACATGATGAGCAAACAGAAGGATAAGTCAAGTTCCATGGCCTAACAGGGAATAGAGTTGTTTGCTTAAAAAAAATAAGCAAGATAATTTGTTACTATAGTCCCATCATGCATGGTATACCTTCTCTGTCAGAAAAAGGAGGAGGCCTAAAGACACAGAGTGAAGGTCACCAGCTGCAGATCCCACAATGAGCCATGCATATACTTTAGTAAGAGGTTAGAGGTTATTTATTTAGCTTGCTGGAACTTGATGGCTAGTTGGTGTTTGCCTCACTCTAAGTCTCTCCCCGCTATTATCAAGTAAATTCCCTTTTGGGAAAAAAAAAGTGTAAATTAAATTAGAAAAGCAGAGTTTTCAATATGTTTCAAAATCTATGAAATATTAGTCACTCATATTTGCTTAACCAATAATACTGCATAAATATGATAAATATGTATGGAGTGTAGAGTCTGTGCCAGGCACAATTCCAAGCTCTTTTCATGTAAGAATTCATTTTATCTTTCCACAATCCCCAAAGACAGGTACTGTTACTACGAATTCGATTATTCAGATAAGAAAATCTAGACTTAGAAAAGTCACGTAACTTGTTTACCAATAAAATCTTCCATTAGCTAATCTGAAATACAATCCAATTTCATTATAATGTATCAAAAGTATATGACAGAAAAGTAAAAGTTTAAGATAAAGTCACTTAAGCACATTTTTTCTAAGATTGAAGATGTAATATAGATCAAAATAAACAGTAATTGTTAAGCCCAGTGATTAAAAGTTAAGGGTTAACTTTTTGTCATAAGCTACACACACACATACATATATTAAATTCTCTCCTATATTGTTAAAAATATGAAGTAGGGGAGCTCCTGAGTGGCTCAGTTGGTTGAGAATTTGCTTTTGGCTCAGGTCATGATCCTGGGGCCTTGGGATCAGGCCCCATATGGGGCTCTCTGCTCCATGGGGGGCCTGCTCCTCCCTCTCCTCTGCCCCTCCCCACCCACTGGACCTCTCTCTCACCTCTCTATCAAATAAACAAATAAAATCTTTTAAAAAATATGAAGTAGAATCACTAAAATGTTAATATTTTTTTCAAAAAATTTTCGCCCTAATTGACTAGCAGGATTGTATTAACAGGAGCCTAATCTTTTACATAATGTTTTAAAAATGGATTCTAGTTTAAAAAAAAAAGGTTTTAGTAGACTATTTTATAAATAGGAAAACACAGGTTGGTAAAGTGACAACTTCTTCCCACAAAATAACTCATTAGACGTATCCTACCTAGAATCAGAAGTTATTAAATTTTCCTCTTGTGGTACACCACAAACCATGAAAAATGTGTGGTGTACCATCTGAAATACATTAAACTTCACTGGTACTTTAAATAGTTTTCCTAACCATTAGCCATAGAGAAATCTAATTAGCTTCCTAAATGTTCATCAGCCACAATTTTATTTACTTAAGACTGGAAAAAGAGATACAGAATATACCAGTCTCTTTAAGTTGGATGAAATCTTATATGCGATCCCATCTACTGCTCTCCCAAAGCAGAAAAGCATGTTTGAAAGTTGGTCATTTCCCCCTGCTTGAATATACTTCATTGACGGGATGCTTTTTGCCTGTAGGAACAGCCTCTTCAATTTTGACAGTTTTACTGGCTATCAAAGTTCTTAATTGAATCAAAATTTGCTTCTTTAAAAAAAATTGTTTTGCTTCTCTAATTTTTTACCCATTTATTCCATTCCTTCAAATGGACCTGTAGTCTACTCTTTCCTTCCTGGAGCAGCCCTTCCAGTATTTGTAGACAGCCATCACATCACTCTAAATTCTTTCCAGGTTAGTTATTTCCAGTAACCTCAGAGTTTCTTACAGGACTGTTTCCAACTTCTCATTGGCTGTTTAATGCTCCTGGTGAAACATGATTCATAAAAGTAGTTACAGGGTCCCAAGCTTGTCCTGAACATTTGTAGATTACAGTGTAACCACGATTCCTTCACCTGCCTCCAAGCTGTTATTAATGTAACCTAGGTCTGTGTTGTTTTTGTAGTTACTGTTTTAAGCAATCTGGTCACACATTAAATTGCTAATAAGTTTGTGTTAAATTAATATTTCAAGTTGTTCATCCTAACCCCTATCCGATTATGTCTCTTTCACTCCAGTTTTCCATCTGTCACAGCACTTTCTCTATATTGATTCTATCTGCATCCCTAACCCAGGTAGCTCACTGTTTCAGCTGTCTTTTCAGCTCCATATCATCTGTATACCTGATAAGACAGTTTCCTGTGTCTTCATCCGAGTCATTAATCAAAAACTGAGTAAGTCAGGGACATGGACAAAGATCATCCACATAACCCTGGGGACCTCAGTCCAAGCGGATAAATAACAACATGCACAAAGTGCACATAAGAAGTTCAGCATTGATAAACTCTTAAAAAATTTTGCTGAGAGTCTAGCAAATATTTTGATTTCAGCAAATATTAAGTTTTATGTTATATGTTTTAGATTTAACTTTACTTTTTAATTTGGGGGGATTCTGAGAACACCATAAACTTTCCATTATTAGAGCTAAGACCCATGAAGTAACAATTCTATGCAGAAGGAATTATTATCACATGCAGATTAAGAAACAAAACCTTGGAAGAGTCAGTAACTTGATTAAGGTTACAAAGATAGTGGCAAAAGCAGAATTCAAACCCAGATTCAGAGCTCTAATTATTGCAACTACTTCTATTAACTAAGTAACTCAGTTCAGTTCTGCATACAACTATAATATCGTACCTGGGAAAATATCCCTTCCACGAGTCACTATGGTATTCTCACATGCTTTCGCTATTGCTGTACAGTGAAAACCCCACACCCTTTTATTCAACAAGAAGAAAAGAATATGCAAATGACTGAATGCATCTGTTTACATAAAATAGTTCACTAGCATACTCAAAAACACATATGAAACAACTTCTATCATGTGAAAGATTTCACAATTCTATTATGTAGAAAGCATCACCAAAGGCAGCATTTCATTTAGTTGAGCCATTTAATTGACGAGTTGGATCCAACTTTCATATTTGCTTCTTTATCAAGTAAATCAGCATAGGACAATAAAGAGAATTTGGGATTTTAGTCAGAAAAGGAAGAGTTCAAGTCTCTTCCCAACATTTACTAGTTTCTCAGAAGAGTATACTAGAACTCTTCAGCTCTCACCCTGTACTTTCTCTCTTCCAAAGCAGTGGATTTATTTTTCAACTGTAAGTCAACAATTTTCTAAAGTATTTATATAGCCTGGGCCTCCATTCTGAGACTTAGTCCTGTGTATCCCACTTCTCTCACAATTCTCACTGGAGGAACTTCACACTCTGTATGTCCTAAAATTCTTATCCTCCTTCCTGCAATTTTCAGGTGTCATTATTTCAGTTCAAAGCACCACCATCCTTTCAGCCACTCACACCAGAAACCTGGGGAACATTTTTGGTTCAACCATCTGTATTCTTCTTAACCAATCTCTACATTCTATTGTTATACTTAGAGAAAATAAAGAAATCTCAAAAGCTATCTTATTCCCTTTGCTGCTTCGGCCACTCCCAGCTTGGCCACAACACCACCTTGTTCTTTTGCATGGAAACAGCTTAGTTCCCATACCAACTCTTCTGTCACCAATTCACTACAAACAGGGAGATATTTCCAAAATACAAATATTATCATGTGATTTAATTCTATTACCTCCCCTAGAAAAAAGTTCATATTCCTTACTGGGCTTGTGGGTCCACATCAGAGGCCTCATCACCTACCACTCCCTTATTTCTGCCCCTACTATGTTTCTTCTCATTTCCCCAAATGAGATTTTTTTTTCTTTAAGATTATTTATTTTATTAATAAATTATTAACTAATTATTTTATTTATTTGAGAGAGTGAGAGAGGGCACAAGAGTGAGCAAGCACGAGCAGAGGGAGAAGGAGAAGTAGACTTCCTGCTGAGCAAGAAGCCGGATGCAGGGCTTGATCCCAGGGCCCTGAGATCATGACGTGAGCCAAAGGCAGATGCCTAACCAACTGAGCCACTCAGGCATTTCTAATGTTGTTTGGCTTATAAAGTTTTCTTTCCCCTGATCTCAAGGGAATGTGGTAATGGATATATGGAATCATTTCCATTTCAGCATAAAGTATAGCAGGTAGGAAGACTCTCCATGCAGAGTCACTGGAAAGTAGAAGGAGTGGGGAGGAGGAAATGAAATACCAACCTGAATGAGCATCCAGCTAAACTGGCAAAGATACAGATAATGTGTGACAGCAGCCACGGCCGAACAGCTCTCATCTGTGAGCTGGGGACTTGCATATGCGGACACCAGAAATGCAACCTGTAAGAAACAAATACCTGTATTTTAAAATCATGTTAAAATTAATCAAGAATATTAAGAAAACAAGCTGTTTTCTTATCAGAACCTAGGATTCAATGACTCAAAGGGAAAATAGTTGATCTGTTGCTCAAATTGCGATGGTGAGCAGTCATTCAAAAAATGGCAATGCATAGATTCTTATCTTTATTCTCTTTATTCCACTTATTTGAATATAGTTGACGTAATGTTATTTTAGTTTCAAGTGTACAACTTGGTGATTTGATGAATTTATACCTGCTGTGTTCACCACAAGTGTAGCTACTGTCATCTGTAGATACTCAATAAATACTTGTTGAGTAAATGAATAAATAAATGAGGTGAAACACTCTTGGGGGTTCTACCATTTTGTATTTTTTATATGTGCTTACTGTGTTAAGTTTTGTTATGACAAATAGAGATGGGAAGGGACAATTTGAAGCAATTAGTATACCATAACTTCTTAAGGAATAAACTCCCTTTTTAGGGCCAAGCCTTTTTGATTTTATATTTTACATTTTAATAAGCTATTACTATGCCTGGAATATACAAATGTTCCATAAATAATTGTTTAAAGAAAGAATGATCGATTCCAAAAAGACAGACTGGTGTTACAAGAAGAAAACTAGCTGACTTAGGCTTCAAAACCTCACTTCTGAGAAGGAAACACAAATACTTTTAAGTCTGTTTGAATTTTTTAAAAAATAAATAATGTGCTCAAAACCAAATTAGAACAATAGAACTAAGTGCTGTTTCTATTTTCAAATGAAGTATGCCTCCCCAATTCCTTTGTTCCAAAGGTTGTGTCATTAAATCTCCTTGAAAATATCTACCCAATGGTGGCCCTATGGTAGTAGAATCACTGTGGTGAATTTGTCAGGATCTGGGTTGAGGCCTTACATGCTCCCAACGTCTCCACTTTGCAGGGCAAGACTCACTGTCACCAGACTACTTAGTCAATTAAAGAAGAAACCAAAATGCTAATTAAAAAATTTACAATGATATATATCTCATGCCATGCTGAAGTGACTTTTCCCTCTTGGAAATTATTTGAGTGCTTACTGTACCAGGTATAAAAGAAAAAAAAAACAACAACCCTTCCCCCCCCCTTTTTTTTAAGCTGTAGACACTAAACTCAGTTTACCCTTATGGGACTAATTTCTTCATCAGTAGTAGGAAGAAGATGAAAAAGATATATTCTAACACCCCTTATCACCCCAGGATTCCAGGATTATTTTTTATTTTTATTTTAAAAAATTATTTATTCATGAGAGACACAGAGAGGCAGAGACATAGGCAGAAGAAAAGGCAGGCACCTCACAGGGATCCCAATATGAGACTCTATCCCCCGACCGGGGATCATGTCCTGAGCTGAAGGCAGACGTTGAAACGCTGAGCCACCCAGGCGTCCCCCAGGATTATTTTTTAAATGAGAAGCATTCTTGACTCAACTTATTGTTTATTTAGCCCTGGATTTGGAGCATTTTAACACAACAGTATTTTTTTTCTTTTTAAAAAGAGCAGATGGTAGAAATTTATGTCTCACTATTTCCTAATAGTCTGGTACAAATGAGTTCCCTGAAAAAATAAAGTCAACAAATTTGCCTTTCTAGGACATATCATAAGCAGCTTTTCAGTTACTAAAGCTTATTTTGAAAACATGAGTAGATTTTCCTAGATTTTATCTGCTAACTTCTGAATTGTAATATATTATAGATCATAATTTTACTCTTCCTAAATTCCACAAATATTCACTGAGCACTTTCACTAAAACACTAATATTGAATACTAAGCACCAAAATTGCCTTAAAAGCTGTTGGATGCACAAACTGAGAGATTCAGCCAAAAAAAAATTTAAAAAAACTTTTTATATCCTTTCTTTCTTCAAAGTGGGGTCTATTTCTCTAAAGATTTTATATGTGTACCTAAAATAAATTTGAGCCTAATTCATATTCTATAATATGGGTTGTATCTAAGTTTATTTGGTGGTTTTGTTCTAATCAACCTGAACAGTTTGCTATGTAAAACAATGGTGTAATCCAAACCGTAATTGAATATACTTAGTTTTAACCATTCTATGAAACTATTTATAAACGGCATCCTAATTTGAATAATTGTTATTACCTTAAGAAATTCTTTTCTTTGAAAGAAATTAGTACAGGTTATTGTTTAAACTGCATTTACTCTCAGAATAGTTTTGATACCCCAAACTCTCTTCTTAATGTATACTTCTTCACATTTCATTATGTTTTAATCTCCTTATCTAAGTCGTAAAAATACTAGTTACAAATCTACTTTTGTTAACTATGAACATTCTTCCAGAATGTTCTTTAAATTATGAGAAATACTTCTATCTGTATGGGAGGAGATTAGTCAACAGAAGGCTGACCTGTCACAATGCACACTGCTACAAAAAGGTTGAGCTAAGAATACTTGGGAGAACCAGCAATTACATGTAACTAGGCTTATCTAAAATTAAATTAAATTGGATTGTAATACAAATTAAATGGCAAAGTAAAATAAAATGCCATTTCCTGCATATTTAGCACACATATCTTTAAGGCATATAACCTCAGAAGAAATGAACTTTTACCATGTTCTTTCACTCAAACACACAGAGATGACCAGAAAAAAGGTTATCTTCACAGTCAGTCTATGGATGCATTAAACACCCCATGAACAGGAAAAAGTTTTTTTTTCAGAGGTTCTCAGTCACTCATGTATTGCTTCATTCAGTAAGTAGATGAGTACCTACTACCTACAAAGCATTATGCTATGTATGTGAGATGGAAAATATGGTGGCATGGCAGCAAGGTGCATGTCTTCCCTTATTTTCTTGTATAACCCACATGTTAATGATGTGAAGTCATCGTTTTTATACCAATTTTTTTTCAATTCTTTTTTTAAAAAATATCTTATTTATTTATTTTAGAAAGAGAGAGAGCATGCACATGCAGGGGAAGGGGCAGAGGAAAAGAAAGAGAGAGAGAGAGAGAGAGAGAGAAAAAAAAGAAACTCTCAAGCAGACCCTGTGCTGAGCATAGGGTCTGACATGGGGCTCCATCTCACAACTCTGAGATGATGATCTGAGCTGAAATCAAGAGTTGGACACTTAACAGACAGAGCCACTCAGGTGCCCCTCTCAATCCTTTTTAATCAATTATACTTATAACTTTTTTTTAAAGTGGGAAACCATTTGTTATTGAGCATTTGTAATGAGCCAAATGATGTCCTTTCTAATAGGAGAGTGCCTAGGAGAAGAGCCACACATAAGATGCAATAAAATGTGACAGGTGTTATCACAGAGTATGGAATAAAATACTAGGGGAATACAGTCAAGATTGATTAATTCCGCCTGTGAGAGTCAAAGAAATATTCAGAGGAGAAGAATTGTCTTGGTTTGGCCTCTAAGTCCCATTTGCCCCACATACTTTTCCTATGCTTATCTTCCACAAGACCTTTCCAAACATTTTACTCTAAGTGTACTGATTGCTATTCCTAAAACATGTTCCATCATCTCTTTGCCTTTTTCTTCTTCCTTCTCCTACCTAGAATTTGTTTCTCATCTTCTTTCCCTGCTGAAATTATGTCTATTTTTCAAGCCATGGTTGAAATGTCAACTCTATCATGGCTATATGGCTATTTTCTTTTAACCATAAACAAATTTTCCCTCTTCTGAATTTTTAAAATAGGATTTTATTAACAGAAAGGTTGGTTTTCCTATAAACTTCAATTCTCCCAACTATTAGATAAAAACAGCCTTAATCTCTTGGAAAACTGTCAACTCCTTAGAGGCAATGATTTGATCTTCTTCTCTATTATAATTATTTTGAAATACATTTTTTTTAAAAAGAAAACATAGCAAGTACTCATTATCTTGTACAGA
Organism: Canis lupus baileyi; assembly: GCF_048164855.1. Lineage (NCBI taxonomy): Eukaryota > Metazoa > Chordata > Mammalia > Carnivora > Canidae > Canis > Canis lupus. The sequence goes on from NC_132839.1 coordinate 19,159,932, forward strand.
TCCTATCATGGGTTTGAGCATATCGTTTTTAAAACAGCTTTACTGAAGTATGATTGACAGACAACAAATGGTACATGTTTAAAGTTTGTATGATTTAACAAGTTTTGACATATATACACCTGTGTAACTATCATCACAATCAAGATAATTAACATATACATTCTTCCCAAAAGTTTCCTCATGACCTTCATAGTACCTCCCTAGTAGTATTTTAATTATGTATTCTTTCACCTATTGATGGATATTTGGGTTGCTTCCAGTTTTTTATTTTTACAAATAAAGTAGCTATGAATGCATGAGTCGTTGTATGGACATATGCTTTCTATTTCTCTCGAATAAATGTCTAGGAGGGGAATAGCTAGATCCTATGACAAGTGTGCATTTAATATTCTTAGGATTTGATACATTATTTTCCAAAATGTTGTAACATTTTCCACTCTTACCAGCAATATATAAGTGTCCAGCTGCTCCACATTCTCACTAAAACTTGTTCTAGTTAGTCAAAAAAATTTTTAGCCTTTCTTATCTAATAGGTATGTGTTGTTCCTCATTGTGGTTTAAATATGTATTTTCCTAATCAGTAATGATATTGATAATTTTTTCATGTGTCTAACTGCAATCCGTATCTCTTCTTTGAAGAAATGCCTGTTTAGCTCTTTAGCCTTTTATTTGTTTTTTAAGATTTTATTTATTTATTCATGAGAAACACAGAGAGACATAGGCAGAAGGAGAAGCAGGCCCCTCACAAGTAGCCTGATGTGGGACTCAACGTGGGACTTGACCCCTGAACTAGGGATCATGTCCTGAGCCAAAGGCAGACGCTCAACTGCTGAGCCACCCAGGCATCCCTCTTTTGCCTATTTTTAAAATTGGGTTGTATTCTTACTGTCTAGTTTTAGGAGTTCTTTTTATATTCATGATACAAGTCTTTCCTCAGATATTTGATTTGCAAATATTTCCTTCTATTCTGTGGCTTGTTTTCAAAAATTCTCTTAATAATGTAATTGGAAGAACAAAAGTTTTTTTTTTAAGATTTATTTATTTATTCAGAGAGAGAGAGAGAGAGAGAGAGGCAGAGACACAGGCAGAGGGAGAAGCAGGCTCCATGCAGGAAGCCTGACGTGGGACTCGATCCCACGTCTCCAGGATCATGCCCTAAACCGCTGCAGGTGGCACTAAACCGCTGCGCTACCAGGGCTGCCCAAGAACAAAAGTTTTTAGCATTGGTGAAACCCAATTGTGCATTGAACCATACTTTTTGACCTTTTATAGCTTATACTTCTGACATCATAGCTAAGAAAACTTTGCTTAACACAAATTCACATCGGTTTTCCCATATATTTTTCTAGAAGTTTTATAATTCTAAGTTTTAAAATTAGGTCTTTGATCAATTTTGAGTTATTTTGAATATATGGTCCAAAGCTTTTTGTTTTGCAGTGGATATCCAACCTTCTGGTATAATTTTTTCTGAAATTTTTTTCTATCCTTTCTCTACTGAATTACCTTTATATTATTGCCTATATATGTGGGAGTCTGCTTCTGGACTCTCTAATCTGTTCCACCAATCAATTTGTCTGTGTTTACACCAACACCACTTCATCTTGATGACGGTAGCTATAATTCTTGAAAATAGGTAGCATTAGAATGTAACTTGTTCTTCTTTGTCAAAGAAATTTTGGTTATTCCAAGTCATCCGAATTTCCATATGAATTTTTGAACTAGAGAGTAGACTTTTACAAAAAATAAAAGCCTGCTGAGTTTTGATTGGAATTGTGTTTACTTGAGACCTGACACATTAACAGTTCAACTCTTCCATCTTGTGAACACTGGGTACATTTCCATGTACTTAGGTTTTCTTTAATTTCTCTCAGGAGTGTTTTGCAATTGTCCATGTACAGGTCCTTACATATATTTTTAAAAGATTCATCTCTAAGTATTTGAGAATTCTGTCATTATTGTAATTGCTATTTCATTAAATTTTAATTTCTGATATTCACTGCTAGCATATAGAAATACAATTGATTTTTGTATATTGATCTTCCATCCTGCAAACTTACAGAATACACTTGCTAGTTTGAGTCGCTCTTTTGTAGAAAACATCATTATTTTCTACATAAAGGATTAATGTCATCTCTGCATAAATGGAATTTTGCTTATTTTTCTAATAATAATGGCTTTAATTTATTTTTCTTGCTTAACTGTACTTGTTGGCAACGGATATAAAGTATACACACACATACAATATTGAAAAGAGGTGGCAAACATGAATACCCATGCTTTTTTTCTGATCTCAGGGTAAAAACATTCGGTTTTTCACCATTAAGTATTTCTTTGGGCTGAATTGTGCCCCCCTCAAATTCATACGTTGAAGTCCTAACCTCCAGTAACTCAGAATATAATTGTATATGAAAATGAGGTCATTAAAGACATAATTAAATTAAAATGAAGTCTTTAGGTTGGGCTGTTATCCAATATGACTAGTTTCCTTATAAGAGGAGAAAATACACGCAAACACATGTACAGAAGAAAGACCAAGTGTATACAAAGGGAGAAGACAGCAAGGAGGGAGGCCTCAATACGAAATCCACCCTGTCAACACCTAAATCTCAGATTTCTAGCTTTTAGGACTGCGAGGAAATAAGTGTCTTATTTGAGCTATCTAGTCTGTGGTATTTTGTTATGGATGCCCTAGCAAATGAATACAAGTAGGAGGCTAGTTATGTAATTTTTTTTATAGATGCTATTATCAAGTTAAGGAAACACCCCTCTATCCCTACTTGGTTGGGAGTTTTTACCAGCAATAGATATTGAATTTTGGCAAACACTATTTTGCTATTGAAATCACAAAAACATTTATTCCAGTTTTGTTTGTTAATATGATGCATTGATTTGATTAATATTCAAATATTAAACCAACTTTGCATTACTAGGATAGTTATCACTTTGTTGTGATGTACTGTCCTTTTGATTTGCTAAAACTATATTAAGAATGTCTGCATCAATGCTCATGAGGAACACTGATTAGTACTTGTCTTGTAATGTCCTTGTCTCATTTTGGTATCAGGGCAATGTTAGTTTTAGGGAGTTGGGAAATATTTCCTCTTTTTTAGTTTTCCCAAAAAAACTTGTATAGAATTCATAATTTTTTCTTCCTTAAATTTTTTATAAAATTCATCAATAAAACGCACATTAGGACAATAGTTTTCTCAGTGACAAAATTTTTCAATATAAATTCAATTTCTTTAATACATATAGAGCTATTCAGAAAACCTCCTTCTCCTTGAATGAGTTTCGGTAATATGTGTCTTTTTAAGTAATTTTCTATTTAACCAAAATTGGAAAATCTGTTGGTATATACAATATTCCCTTACTATTCTTTTAAGATCTTTAGAATCTGTAGTGATGCCACTTTTCTGTTTTGATATTGGTAATTCAGATCTCTTTTTTTTTTTCTTGATCATTCTGAAAGATTGGTCACATTATCGATCTTCTTAAAGAACTGGCTCTTGGTCTCACTGATTTTTCTCTATTGTTTTGCCATTTTCTATCTCAGTGATTTCTGCCCTGTTCTTTATTATTCATTTCTTCTATGTATTTTTAATTTAAAAATTATTTTTCTTTTTATGTGGTCATATTTTTGAAACCTTACTTCTTTTTCTAACATAGGCGTTTAGTTCTATAGACTTTCCCCTAATATTGCTTTAGCAAGATCCTTCAAATTTGGATATATTGTTACATTTTTATTCAGTTCAAAATACTTTGAAACTTCCCTATTGATTTCTTTATGACTTATGGATTATTTGTAAGTGTGCCAGTTAGTTTCCAAGTGTTTGAGGATGTTCCAGTGATCTTTCCGTTGATTTCTAGTTTAATTCCATTGTGGTCAGAGGACATACTCTCTATAACTTTAGTCATTGTGAATTTACTAGCCTAGGTTTTGTGTGTACTTTATAAAAATGTGTACTCTACTATTGTTGGTTTGAGTGTTTTATAAATCTCAATAGGTCATGTTGGATGATAACCTTTAAAAATATTCTATATTTTAAAATTGCTCTCCCAACTGTTCTTTTTAAAAATCTCTATCAATTTTTGAAAGACAGGTCTTTAAATTCCCAACTATAATTGTGGATTTGTCAGGTATTCTTTGTAGTTTGATAAATTTTTGCATGATATAAAAATATATGTATATAATTTACAAAAAAGTAGTTTATAAAAAAGTATATTTTAAAGCCTCAATGTCTAGCATAGAGCCCAATGTGGGGCTTGAACTCAGAACTCTGAGATCAAGACCTGAGCTGAGATCAAGTGTCAGATGTTTAACTGACTGAGCCACCCAGGTGGCCCTGCATAGTATATTTGGTATATTTGGAAGCTTAGTTATTAAGTACCTGAATATTAGGGGTAATTATATCCTCTCAATAAACTGACCCCTTTGATGTTATGGAATGGTCTTCTTTTTCTCTGGTATCACCTTGCTCTAAAATCTACTTTGTTGTTTAAATAGAGTCAATCCAATTTTTTCCCATCTTTTTACTTTCAACCAATAGCTGTTTTTATATTTGAAGTTTTGAAGTGTGTTTCTTGTAGGCAGTGTATAATTGTGCCTTGCTTTTTTATTCAATTTGAAAATCTCCTTCTAAATTGCATGTAATCTGATTTTGTGTGCTGAAGTTTAAGTCCAGCATCGTGCTGCTCAATTTTTGTTTGTTACATCTTGAGAATTACCTGGTGATAATTTATTTCAGCTATTGTACATTTGAAAACATCTTATTCAACTTTTATTCTTTTCAAAAAATATTTAATTAATTAATTAATTAATTAATTAATTTATTTATTTATTTTAGAGGGGGAAGGAGAGGCAGATGGATATATAGAGAGAGAATCTCACGCAGACTCTCCGGTGAGCACAGAACCGTACAGAGGACTTCATCTCAAGACTCTGAGATCGACCTGAGCTGAAACCGACAGTCAGATGCTCAACTGACGAGCCACCCAGGTACCCCCAACCTTTATTCTGAAAAATATTTTGGTTGACTGTTTTTTTTCTCCTTTAGTACTTAAACATGTTGCTCTGCTATGTTTTTTTAAAACTTTATTTATTTATTCATGAGAGACACAGAGAGAGAGGCTCTGCTGTGTTTTACAGAAATAATTTGACAAGAAATTTGATTAAATTTTTGTTTCTTCCTCTGTATGGTTTTTTTTGGTTTTAATTTTTGTTGCTTTTTAGATTTTCCTCTGTATGTTGGTTTTGTTCAATTGGATCATGATATGCTTTTGTATAGTTTCTTCATATTTCTTCTGTTTTTAAGAAATTTGGAAATTTTTAATCATTACTTTTTAAAATGCCTTGCCCAGCCACTAAGTGTTCTTTCACCTCTCTTTCTGGTGTCTCAATTACACATATATGAAATGCTTAATTTTTTCAACACAGCTCACGGGTGCCCTGTTGATTTATTTTGACTTCCTTTTCTCTTTTTCATTTTATTTTATTTATTTTTTTTACTTTTTATTTATTTATGATAGTCACAGAGAGAGAGAGAGAGAGAGAGAGAGAGGCAGAGACACAGGCAGAGGGAGAAGCAGGCTCCATGCACCGGGAGCCCGACGTGGGATTCGATCCCGGGTCTCCAGGATCGCGCCTCGGGCCAAAGGCAAGCGCTAAACCGCTGCGCCACCCAGGGATCCCTCTTTTTCATTTTAGAATAATTAGTACTGCTGTTTATCAAATTTACTTATTTTTCCTTCTGCTATTTCTTATCTGCTATTAATCCCAACCAGGGTACTTTTCATCTCACACTTTGCAGTTTTCATTTCTAAAATTTTGATTTAGTTTACTTTTAATATCTACCATGTTTCTGCTTAACTTTTGAATGCATAGAGTCAACCATCATAAATGTATTGATGTCGTGGTCTGCCGATTCTAACACCTGAAAAATTTCAGTATTAGTTGATTTATTGTTTTAATATCTTAATTTTGTGTCATATTTTCTTGCCTTTCATCATGTCTTATAGTTTTTCATTGAATATCAAATATTGTGATTTTACCCCTGTGGGTGTTGGATATTTGTATTCCTATATTTTTGAGCTTTGTCCTAGGATGCATGTGGAAGCAGTTTGGTCTTTTCAATTCTTGCTATTAAGATGTATTGGGCCATGTGCTCAGGCTGCTCATTCTAACAGGGCTGATGCAAGATCCTTCTGTGTACTCTACCCAGGTTTGTGGATCTTGTGGTTTTTTAGTTTAATAGTGGGAAAAGACACTATTCTTGTCTTTGTGTAAGCACCTCCCATTATTCTCTTTTGCCTTTTAGGGGATGCTTTCTTAGACTTGGGTCATTTCCTCGTACACATGGGCTAGTCAGTACTCAGCTGAACACTAAGAACCCTTTGCAAATCTCCAGGGTTCTTTCTGTTCCAGTACTCTAGTCTGAAAACTTTAGTCACCTTGGTTTCCTCAGACTCCCATCTTGTCTCCTTAGTTCTGTGACTGCAGACTCCACTTCAGTTCCTCCTTTTTGTGTCAAAATCTAGAAAATTTTATAAGACAGTATTCCAGGGTAATTATTAAACTCACCCTGTTTGTTCTTATACCTCAGAGATCCTTATTCTTCCACTGCCTGATGGCTAGCCTATTGAAATTATTGTTTTGTACACTGTTCCATTTTTTTCATTTGTTTCAGATCTGAGGGTAAATCTGGTCCCCATTATTTCATCCTGCCTTGAAGCAGAATCTTGCAGGTATTAATACCTTTTAGATCTTGTTATTAATTTCCTATTTTCCCTGAAGTTAAAATATTTACTATTATTATGGTACTCTGTCTTGAGCGTAACTAAACAGCATTTGAATCTAAATCATCCACTTACTCTATTTTGTGAATTTTTATAGGTCTCATTTTCTAATGCACTTAGCATCTCCTGATCAGAAAAGTTTTTTTTACTCTCTTCTTCCAAAGTTAACTGATGAGTAAGCTGTTTTAAACATTTGTTTCAATGACAAAAGAAAGATATTTTAAGATTAAAAAAACACACAAAATGCTGAGCTCTAAATTATTTCTGCTACTTGTAAATCATTAATGTCTGCAAAATCCCTTTCATTAGAAAATTGTGTATAACATTAATCCGATGCTAAAGACAAAGAGAACTTTGTATGCTGCTGATGTATTGGCCATTGCCAATGTGGCAATGCCAATGATAATGGAATTCACAAAGTATAATGACATTTCCATGACTAATGCATTCATTCTGTGGTGACAGGCTCTCCTTTGTTTAACTTTTAATCAGCATTATCTGTGTAACTTTTAAAATTATTTGAAGAAACATTTAAAACTATTTGAAAAACTTTAACAGAGTGCTAAACATAAAACATCAATTGAACTCAATGATCATAGTTAATTCCTTATGCACCAAGGTAGAACCCAGAAAAGGAAAGATTATCATTTTTTTTTATTGGTATGCTCAGTAGACTGCCTGTAGTATGTCCCTAAAAACAAAACACTTGGAATAAGGCCATACTTAATTTCTCATATCTTTTTTCACTACCTTGAGATTACATAGTACATTTACTATCTCTCCCCTCCCCCTGCCCGACCTCACTCTCCACCCTCCTGCCCCACCCGGGGCTAGCATCTTTTTCACTACTTCAGCCTTTAAGGGAATGTTAAATACTCTGTCAATACCAAATCTGAATTTTCACTCTTATTAAAAACATTACACTTAACAATATAACTATTTTCACTGGAATACTTTAAATATTTTTGGATGCCTTTCCTATGGTCTCCATGTCACAGAACACAAAATCTATTATGCTTACATTCATAGCTAGCTAGCTAACTGGCTTGCTTGCTTCCTTCCTTCTCCTACAAATCCCAACTCTCTATGTTTTATACTTACTTTGACAGTTATATAAAATGTATGGAATCCAAGACCCTTGAATACTAAATGCCTTAGGTGTGTCAGGGAGGTATATTATGCAATGCAATAGTTTCTGGCAACCTCTGAATGTCAGAAACAGGTCTGAACAGGTTTTTATCATGATTACTTTTTTTATAGTTGCCATAGTGAAAATACAGTACCAAAATCAATCAACATTTACAGTTTTCGAATGGCACATTCTGTATATGTCCGGTCTTTAGTATATCCTTGTCCCTGCTGCTGTAAATAACACAAGATTGGCAGAACATGAAGCATGTCGTTTTCTCATCACATCCAATAATTAAAATTGACAAACACATACCTTTAAGGAAATCAGTCACTATTACTCAGAATCAGAAGCAGATGGAGATTGGGAGCGTCCACTTAGATTGTATATGTACATAGATTAAGTTATTTGTTTTATTTATTTTTTTAAGATATTTTATTTATTTATTCATGAGAGACACAGAGAGAGAGAGAGGCAGAGACACAGGCAGAGGGAGAAGCAGGCTCCATGCAGGGAGCCCGACCTGGGACTCTATCTCGGGTCTCCAGGATCACGCCCTGGGCTGAAAGCGGCGCTAAACTGCTGAGCCACCCAGGCTGCCCAAGTTATTTGTTTTAGTATGTGACTTCAGTCAGTCAATCAACTGTTGGTAATTATCATTAAAAAAAAAAACCCTTATACATATCACAATTTTTGTTATAGCTCATTTTTGGTAAAGGTAGACTGCTTGGCATATCTGTCCTCACAAACAAAGACATTTTAAAAGGCCATTCTGCAAGAAACAATGGTAGAATTTGCCAAAACAAAACAAAAACAAAACAAACCAACTCAGCCCCTCTTTCAGAAATTTTTAGAGGTGTTTTATTGTGTTTTTATTTCTTCTCTTTTCTAAGTAATTTTCTTTCTGAGGAAGAGATCTTTATGAGTCATGCATTACCACCAAGACTAGTCTTTTTCATCTGGTATAGAGCCAAAAAAGCACTCATTTATTTATATCAGTAATAATAACAATAATAATAATTACCATTTAATGAATGGTTATTACATGCCAGGTACTATACTAAATGCCTTACAAGACGTTATTTCATCTTATCCCTAAATAACCCATGCAATTTAGAGATCATTGCCTCCATTTTATATTTCAGAGGAGGAAACTGAAGCTTAATAAAAGTTTAAAAAAAAAAGAAAAAGCTTAGGAAAGAAGTCCTATATTTTCCATAGGATTTTACACAATATGTGGATATCTAATATATTCTGTTATCATTAAAAATCAACTTCAACTTAAGATTTAGTTATCTTAGTATTTGCTTCAATGTAAGAAGTACTTTTAATTATTATTGATAATTATTTGATCAGTGCATTGGCATAGCTAAAATGAAATAAGCATAGCAAAAATTTGATTCACAATTAGACAAACCAAATACATTTCTATAAGCCTTTATTTATTTATAAGATTTTATTCATTTATTTGAGAGAGAGAGAGAGAGAGACAGAGAGACAGAGAAAGAGTATAGGCAGGGGCAGAGGGAGGAGGAGAAGCTGGGGGTGGAGCCAATCATGACCTGAGCCAAAGGCAGACTTGAGCAAAAGCATCTGCTTAATGGACTGAAACACCCAGGGGCCGCTCTATGGGCCTTTAAAGAAAAAAGCTTTTATCTTTCATTCAGGTTCTTAAGGAATAAAAAGTGAAATAAATTTCCTATAGCTATTACCATATTCTTTCTCTGTTATGTAATTCTTTGTACCATTTCTCCTTTTAGAATTATGCCACAAAATTATGTCATAATGATTATTACATAAAGGCACACATTATTCTCACAATTAGTTTCAATTCATATTTGTACTTCAAATTAAGTTAAATAGCTAAATTTTTGTTTTAATTCTAGTACAGTTAACATACAGTGTTATATTAGTTTCAGGTGTACAGTATAGTGGATCAACAGTTTTATATAATACTCCGTGTTCATCACGGTAAGTGTACTCTTTAATCTCCATCACCCTATTTCACCCATTCACCCACCCACTTCTCCTCTGGCAACCCACCAGTTGTTCTTTCTTGTCTTTTTTTTCTTTATCACTTGTTTTGTTTCTTAAATTCCATATATGAGTGAAATCACATGATCTTTGTCTTTCTCTGATTCACTGGATCCATCCATATTGTTGCAAAGGGCAGGGCTCATGTCTTTTATTGAGGTATGCTTAACAGTACATTGGCTAAGATCTAGTGAGAATCTAATAAATATTTGTTGAATATTAATTATTCAACTTAAAGAAATAGCATTTATTATTTAAATTAATAATTTATTACTTATGAACAATACACTTATAAACATTTTTACCTCATTTAAATAAACATTTTGAATTTTTTTGCAGGATACCAATTCATTTGGAAATGTTTACAAATCTGTGATTCAGAAACAAAATCTGAATTGGAGACCTTTTCATTTTATTGCTTGCACCATTAAAAGTTATTTGTTTTTGTTTTTTACATTTCTGTGTCTATTACAACCATGGCTTATAATAAAACAAATTACATTAACTTAAGGGAAATGCTCATATTTATGAGTAAATAGTGGCAAAAATAATGATCAGATTGTATTAAATTTAAAACTTCAACAAGATTGATTTTGATTATGTGAATTAATCAGAGATATATACTCAGGTATAACCATTCCCTACAAGACTTTACTTGGAAATTTGCTCCTATCCACTGAAGGACTTCCTATGTTCTGTGATCGATAACCTATCTGGTTACTCAAGCCCTTGACTTCTTTTTTTTAATTCTCTGCAATTAGTTCTCAAATTCTATCAGCTATGCTTTTAAAATTGAATTGTCAATTGACAATTGTCAAATGTCAATTGAATATGTCAATCCCTCCTCCCTTTCCACTATTATCTCTCACATGGACTACTCCACAGAGAACCTTATGGTGTAATTACCTTAATGTGCACCAATACACTACATTTCCACTGAAGTGCCTGCCACATTTTAGTGAACATATTCTTCATGTAGAAAACATTCAATTGTTAAGCTGCTGATAGGAATCATGGACTAACCACAGTACAAAGTTTGTTAGGAATCATGGACTAACCATAGTACAAAGTTTGTTTAACAATGTATTATTCTGAAAATGGTTAATCAAACATGAATAAAAGTATCTCTCCTTAGTACAAGAAACCTCACATCACAGCATTATGTACTTTACTGAGTCACTTCCAAATACTCAATGGAAACAATCCATTTTAAAATCAGAAGGTAGAGGTGGGTGAAAGCTAACGTACCTTACAATACTGCTCTAAAATACAATTCAGCTTCCTTCTGACTTATTATTCAAAATCATCTCAGAATACATGGGTGAGACTCTAAACCAAGTCCATCCATTATATGCAAGGGTACCCTATTACACAGTCTCTAGAGTTTCCCAGCGACAGGGAAAGTCATGTCTACTCTCTTTTCTTCACCTATGCTCATGACCAAAGTCCTCTTCTTGGTTGAGAAGATGGGAAATAAAAGGGCATAGCTGACTCCTGGCTCCTGTCCTGCCATCCTCCTAGTCACTGGGGGTCCAATTTTCCAGTCTTCCTACTACAGTGATTAGTTTAGAATACTAAAAAAAAAAAGAAAAATTTGTCTTTGGAATAGAAGAAAATTCAGTTCATGGGCTAGGAAGTGCCTTTTACTATCTTGCTTTTTATCTTCAACATATACACAGGGCCTGGATTAAAATCTACTGAATTGAAGTCATCTGATTTATTTTTATTTCTGATTTTTAAAATATTTTATTTATTTGAAAGAGAGAGAGAACATACGAATGAGAACAGGAGTGGAGAGTGAAGAGAGGCAGAGGGAGAGAAAGAGAAGCAGGCTCCCTCCTGAGCAGGGAGCCCCACTTGGAGCTTGATTCCAGGACTCTGGGATCATCAAGTTATCTGATTTATTTAAAAAGTTTTAATTTAAGTATAGCTGACATATGATTTTTTACCTGACACCAAAACTATGACTATTTTGGTGATATTTCTAGCAAAATAAAAAATGCTTATAAACAGCTTTTATATTCACTAATAGCAACAGCCTAAAGTATTAATATAGTTAGTTGTTTACCATTTTTATCACTGACATGTTCTTTTTAAATTATAAGTGCTTAGGAATTTTAGAACTGCATATTTTTTAGGATTGCATTTTTAAAAATAAACATTCTAAACTTAATGCAAGCAAAATCATGTTTTAATTTTTTAAAAAGCCCATTTTCTCAGTGGTAGAATTAAGTGGACTTTTTTCCTGATGGAATTTAAAGGTCCCAAAGAGTATGTTTCAGCAACACTGTAGTGTTAAGAGTGTCAAGACTGATAACTAATTTCCAATTGTTTTTCAGTTAAATAATTCAAACTGATAAATTATGAAAAATAATTGTCCCACATCTTTTTAAATTAAAAAAGAAATGAATTATATTCCTATGAAATAAAGTTGTTTTTCTGAAGTTTAAAAAGGTCTTTTAGGGCATCAATCACTCTGAAGGTAAAAGTGAACATTGCGTGAAGTACATTTAGATTCTGGGTCTAGTTTTCATAATATGCCCTGTATTTACTATATAATCCAGAATGAATGTTCCTTATACTTAAAACACAATCAGAGTATCGAATTTGGTTGTCCCTGTTATAATTCTCTCTTTAATATCAGGCAAATGAATTGTCATTTCAGGGTCATGTGTTTATTTTTTTTCCCTTTCCCTTCAAGTAGAACTCTAAATAAAAGACATACTGCAATCATAATTTTTTTAAAATCTCGTGCAAATGCCTGCTGCACTGATTCATAGACCAAACTGGCGTCACCCAACGTCTAAAGAAAGGCCAGAATCACATATTATTTGCACTGTGAAATAATTCAAGGACCAGCAGTTCCAATCCCATCTTTTTACCAATAAAGAAAATTTGCCCTGAGGGAAAAAGGTTATTTAATTCACTGAATAAATATTTATGATTCACTTTTAGATATCAATAATGACCCAGGCACAAACAGTAGATAGAAACAGAAGAGACTCGAAGCCTGCCCTTACAGCATTTCCATGCCAGGAAGATAAGCCAGCAAATGAGCATATAACTACAAAAGGTCAACACAGTGGAGGAGAGAGTCAAACAGGGGTCTTGCAATAATTTGAATAGAGTCACCCCAATATTCATGTCTACCTGGAACCTCAGAGGTTGACTTTATTTGGCAATAAGGTCTTTGCAGATGTCATCAGTTTAGATGAGGTCACACCAGCTTAGGGTGGGCCCTAAATCCCATGACCCGTGTTCTTATAAGGACTCCACAGAAACACACACACACCAGGGAAGAGGCCATGGTGATGACAGAGGCAGAGATGGGAGCAATGTAGCCACTATCTAAGGAATGCCAAGAACTGCTGGCACCCACCAAAAATGATTAAGAAGCAAGGGAAGACTCTTCCCTAGACTCTCTGAAGGGACCACAGCTCCACCAACACCTTGATTTCAGACATTTAGCTTCTAGAACCATGAGAGAATAAATTTCTGTTGTTTTAAGTGGCCTAGTTTGTGGTACTTTGTTACAGCAGCCCCAGGCTCCATTTAGAGGGGAAGATCATGGGCAGCCTCTCTGAAAAAGTGATATTTTAGTAGTCATCTTAAGGGCAAGAAAGCGACAATCAGTAAATGTGAGAAAAAAAGTTTCGCAGGCCAAAGGAACATAGATAGCAGGTGCCATGGCCCCAGGATGGCAAAGAGTTCTCCAGGTTCAAGGGGCTGTATGATTTGTCCAAGATCTTAAGGCCAGGAAGTAGCAGAATGGTTCCAGGTCTTTTAATTTGAAAACCAGTGATTAAAGCCTCCACATCACATCTAGCTCTCAGGACATCCTCATGACAACCAACTAACCAACCCACCCACTCATCCTTCACTGTTCTCTTGGTGATTAAAAGTGAAATGTGGCTAGAGGCAGGCAGTGCAGATACTGCTGACAAAGGACATTTTTATGAGTGACAGGAGAAGGCCAGTTTTGAAGAATTACTCTACGATTTCCCCTCCTACCCAAAGTGCCCTACAGAAGCATGTGAGGACCAGCTCAATCAGTCTCCGAGTCTTGGGGACTATTTATAGCTCCTAGGAGAAGGAACAGAAAAGGCTTCCTTGACGGTGTAGCTATTGTCCATTCAAAATTACCAATAGGTAACAACTGTGACAACCTTCCTAAAATATTCACCATATCTGTGGCCCGATGAACAGGTTGCAAGGCTCACAGTTTTCCTACACAAATTGTGGCTATAACGTCACGGCATCCAGACAGGTTTTGTTTCTTTTACTCACTGCCTTAAAAATCCAGATATGTCACACAGTTCACGTATTTGATTTTTCTTGAAAAGTAAGATGCTCTTGAATCAGTCAGTTGAATAGTGGCTTCTACTTAGAAGGGGCACACATTTTACAGTTACCTGTCAATCCCTTGAACCTCACCTTAAAGAGTTTGTCTGGCCTCTTGTAGGCATTTGGGTTTGTGAGCCTTGATCTCTATAAGGATTAACTTTACAATCTCTAACCTGACCCCACTTTATCTGTACACTTAAAGCTTTCACTAGTCTCAAACTCAGAATGTATCATTAACTCTGAAAAACTCCTCAGTCTTCTATAAATACCTCACATTTGTTTTCCTGCCTTTCTACTCAGTTCTACTGCTCCTTCAGTGAACAAACCAAGTTATGGCTCTTTCTCCAAATACATCTGGCCCACTATTTTTCCAGAACTAACTCTTTATTGTGTTTGCTACTTAGAGTTTTCTTAACCGAATGCTGCCCCGCCTCGTTACTTAATTATCAAGTACGTATGTCTGGCCAAAGATTATCGGCCAAAGGCACTTCTTTGCTATCATCTTACTACTTAGAGCTACAATACACAAGGTTGGCTTTCATAACATGTTTCATAACATAGTAAGTGGATGGTGTCAATGAGTCATCACCAAAGAAAGGGTGGCTAGTTAATAATTCTAATTATTTTCTTTTGGATTAGCTTAGCTAGCCTTTTTGCTAAATAACAGGTAAACCCTGTTATTTCTAGAGAGTTCCTTACTCAATATGTACCAAAGAGGAGGAAAATAAAGAAAAGTTATCATTTTCTTGTATATTGCTCTAATATAAGGCTTTGTGAGAAGAAAGATTGAAATCAATGGCTAAAGTAAGACTAGATCACCCAGGCTTTCTGGGATCACAATCATCGTGGAAAATTTAAAATCAACTGCATCATTACATTTGGACTTCCAAAATCATTACAATAACATGTATAAGTTAAGCTTAGATGGTTTCTATAAATGAAATGTCAAAATACAATATTAAGTTAGCTATGGGTTTTATTTCATATGCCTTTGCATTTAGACCATCTCTATTCTGCCTAAGAGTCCGTTCTGAAGTTGAATTTTTAAATTCCTCAGGATACCTGTACGGCTGAGAATTTTAGTTGGATGGTGCTCTCAGTTCTATCTACAATTTCTGTATTTGCAGTTGGGGGACAGGGTTGGCAGTGACTCTTGGAGTAGAAACCATTTAGCAAGTTTTAAGTGATTTTGGATGGCTGCCTAGTAGTAGTAAAACCCAAAATTAATGAGATAGAACTGATTTGAGAATCATGAGTTTGAAGCATACCAGAAGCCCCATCCATATCTACCCTCCTGCCCACTCAGTTTAACTCATTCCTGAAAGTCATTCTGACTTTTTTAAATGGCTATTTGCAATAGAAATTTTCACAAGACTGATCATTTAATATTAACCAATTTCATTTCCTTTTACCTAAGAAAATCTTTAGTGACTTTAATCCTCACAAGGGTTATAAGTGATTTCCTGTCTCTTGTTGATTTAGAGCAAACATGCATCCCTAATGCATATTCTATAATATTAGAATTAGACATCATTTTGAAGTATAGTTTTGTTTTCTTTTGATGGTGATATCGGTGATATCTGCCTACAATATTTAAAACAGTGCTTTTATTTGGCATGAATTTATTAGGAATTCTCTAGAACAGATTTTGTTTATACTTTGTTTTTATTTTTTTTTCTGAGGAAATGTTCAAAACTAAGAGTGCTATTTTACCAGCATTCATATTCTACTCTGGAAAGGAGGAAAAAAAGGCAAATCCCAGGAGAAAAAAATGTAGAAAGCTCTGCTCTAGTACAAACAGCTATTTCTGTGTTTCTTTCACAGAAGAATAAGAAGTTTGTGAGAACATTATGCCCATAACCACGCATTCAAATGAGAGCTTCTAAACAACCTTCCGGTGAAGCTCTGAAATGAGGAATTGGCTGAATGTAATTCCCCTTCCCAGTGCCCCTCCTCTCTGCTGGTCCCACCTCTCCTCTCCCTGTCAGTTCTAACTAGCGCCGGTTTAAACTGGCTGGCTCCAGTGTTTGCAGCATCCTTCCTCTCTTTCTCTGAGCTTTTGTTCCAGTTACAACAGGGAGCATGGCTTTTTGCTTCCACGTAGCTTGTTCAATTAACCCACAGACTGAAAAACATCACGGTGTATCATTCACTACCTCTTCAAGGATGTAATTGCCTGAAAAGATCTTATTAACCTGAAGCGAATATAATTCCATGTTTACTATTTATTATCATACATATTTGTCTTTCACCCATTCTCCTGGTTCTGTTCAATAGCTTATACCCATTGGCTAATCATAAGTCATTCTGTGTAACTGTTCTGTTTGCTGTTTACGAAGTCCTACAGAAATATTTAAGTGCTGAATTTGAAAAGAATGCAAGGAAAGTCCATTCAAATATCCTAACTTTTTCTGTTTTTCTACTGGACAGACAAAAAGAGTAAACAGAACAGTCCTGAGTCATTCAACAAAGGAAGAACCAGAAAATGTCCCTGATGTGGTGGCATTATAATAAGCAATGCACTGCTTTTAGAATCAATTATTTTAAGTACTGAATATGTCCCTTCCTAACAGTACTTTTGAGAAGGAAAACTATTCCAAAGCAACTTTTGTTTTCAGAATATGTCATTACCAAAATTCAAAGAAAATACAAGCAACTGAAAGCATAGAAATATTATATTCTGATGAAATAAAAATTAACATTAAAACAGCCACCACACCCTATATTAAGTCCAGTGTCCCTGCTTGGGTTGAGGACTAATACAGCAGCCTGTTAGGAGTGGACTTTTGGCCTCAGGCTTCCAAGTTTCTAGGCCTGTGCACGACCAGGTACGTGTGCATGCATGCACGTATGCGTGCTGTTGGGGAATAAGAGGAACAGAGAGAAGATGAGGCCAGTGGAATAGGGCCAGTGACTCTGACTCTTTCACTCAAGGCTTCAGAACACTCTTAGATGCTAATATACGCTTGACAAATCTAATAGGATTCATCAAACCAGAGCAGCCGATAGAACTGAACTTGGCTTACCAGCAGGCGTCACACGCTAGAAAGTGAACTTTTGTCTGCACATGTGTTTTCTTTGGCCAGTTCAGTGCTTTTAATAATCTGAATGAGAAAGCCCTTAGGCAGGGCATGTAGTCCTTATGCCCTGTCTGTCACCATTCCACATTGCTTTATACTTGTTTTCATTCACACATTTATGGCGTGACTGGCCTATGAAGGCCTTTGAGTTTGTGATGTAACCTCAGAAGCTGAGTCCCACAACCCGGCATCTCCACTGGCCATATATAACCTAAAGCCTGACTGAAGCTCTTGACACAGGTTTCCCTCTCCATCTTAGGAATTCTGACTGAGAAGCACAGTCACTGTGGCAACAGGCTTAGCGGAGTATACAAATTCCAGTCTGTCTGTCCCCAGAGTATATGTTTACAATTAAACAGAGCATGGTACTAAAATCAGCCAACTCACCTGGGTATCATCCCTTTGCCAGAAATGGACAAACTTGGAATGAGAAAGCACATCATCAAAATCATGGATGACTCATAAATTCTGAGTAAATGTCAAATATGCTGTGCCTTTTTAATTTATTTTGGATTCTTAGAGAAAACTAAAGAATGACACAAGTGATGTATCTTCTGTTTGTGATACATCAGATACACACATACACACACACACACACACACACACACACACACACACACACAGTGTGCTCCTAAAGCAACTCATATTTTGGAGAAAAGAGAATCAAATTTATACCCAAGACCTTAAAACAGTCCATGGAGGGATGCCTGGGTGGCTCAGCGGTTGGGTATTTGCCTTTGGCTCAGGGTGTGATCCTGAGTCCTGGGATCGAGTTCCACGTAGGGCTCCCTGCATAGAACCTGCTTCTCCCTCTGCCTGTGTCTCTGCCTCTGTGTCTCTCATGAATTAATGAATAGAATCTTTAAAAAAAAAATTCCATGGAGAGTGGAAGATTGTTACTCTGCTTACACTGTTTCTGTGAAACAAATGCAGTTCCTACGCTGTTCTGCTAGTGTGCAACAAATGCTAGGAACTATTTATAGGACCAGTTCTTAAGGAGAAAAGAAGTCAACAATGCCATTTTGAAGGCCTAAGGTAAATAAAAACACCAAGCTGTATGTATGGGAAATATGTTATTTCTGTTCTGCATGAAGAGGTGAAGTAAGGTAAGAATGACAGGATCTCTTGTCTGCATGGGGAACTCTAAAATGGCATCAATGTTGAAGGGTGAGATATATATATGTCCAATCTCTCTTAAGCTCTCTGAGAAAATATGATTTTCTGCTTTTCATGAGGCCATACAGAAATGGTCTAACTTATTGGGCTTTTTTAAGGATCATGGAAGATTCCAAGGAGAAAGTGCTTTAAAAACCTGGAAATCACTATTCGAATATTAGATATAATTATTTTAAAACCAAGTGAAAGGAAATACTACTCTTCCACCTGTAGAGCACAAGATCTAAACTTCCAAGGAAAACTTGCTTATCAATTCTAAGCATTATTCCCAGATGAACTACAGTTTCCCCCTCCAAACTATTATCCTTTTTCTCCACGTGTGCTTTCTTTTTAAAAACCATTTTAAAAAAATATTTATTTATTTATTTGACAGAGAGAGAGAGAGAGAGAGAGAGAGCGAGCCTGAGCAGCGGGAGCTGCAGGCAGAGGAAGAAGCATGCTTTCCGCTGAGCAGGGAGCCCACACGGGGCTTGATCCCAGGACCCTGGGATCCTGACCCAAGCTGAAAGCAGCCACTTAACTGCCTGAGCCACCCAGGCGCCCTTCCCCATGTACTTTCATAGTACTTTGTATCCTTGTCCTTTAAAGCGTTTCATTCACAATAACATTAATCCATAATTCCACAAGCAGGAAGAAATTCAAATTGCATGGAAAGTAAGCAGTGAGCCTGGAATGGAATTCAGATTTCCTGACATTCTATTTAGTGTTCCATTTGTCAGGCCCTCATATTTGAATAATGAACTCAAACTAACCTGGTCATCATTGCTCAAAAATTCTTTAATCACAAGAGCAAATCAGAACAGAATGAGGTAAGTCAATGAAAACCCATTCCCTAAAACTGCTTTTAAGCGTCACTCCTCACACAGCTACTTAATTAATCAAACTCTGATCTACATCTTGTACCTCATTAAAAATGAGCCTCTTCTTTGACTACTTTGTTTTAAAACATAATCCCAAGGCTTACTCTGACAATATGTTTCCTTTATTGTCTTGATTTGACTTTGTTTTCCAACCTGAAAGATTTGATTTTCTAAAAATGACACATTGATTTATAGACAAATAAAACAGATAATCAATCCTCTAGATTAATTTTAAATCCATAGCTATAGCATTAGAGTTACTGATAGTCTTCTACTACTATAGATTTATTAATAGAAAATGTAGAGATACACACAGAGATAGGGGAGTGTTTCTTCTATCAGTGTCCCAGGAATGTGCCATGAAGAATAGAGGTGAGTTCCTCTAGATATAGTTTCTGAGTTGAAAGATTATGAAAGTGAATCCTAGAATCATCAACTATACTTCTACCAGAAGCCCATAACCCATCTCAGAACTGTAACTTTCCTCTGTGTTTAGTGATTAACCCTGCTTAATCCTAGGCATTATTAACAATAAATTGGAATGTAGGCTCAAGGAAGGTAGAAGTGTTATATGACTCATACACTCACATTTTGTGCACAGAAGAGTGCCTGGCATTTAATAGATGCTCAATAAATGATTTGTTGAAGGAAAGGGAGTGGAGAATTAAGCAGAGGCTCTGGATGGCAGAGTAGAGTCACATGATTCAGTGTAAATTACAGAAAGCCCTAACAGAAGCATTTAGTGGGGAAGCTTTTAGTAAAATCATATCTCTTTTGACACTTAAACATTATTGGCCTCACTGTTATCTTTTGTTTCCAAAAAAAATGTATTCTTCAACACTTATGGTAGTGTGTTAACTCAGGCAACAAAATGCAAGTTAAAATCAAGCACTTCTGGGGTGCCTGGGTGGCTCAGTGGTTGGGCATCTGCCTTTGGCTCAGGTCATGATCCTGGAATCCTGGGACTGAGTCCTGCATCAGGCTCCCTGTGGGAAGCCTGCTTATCCCTCTGCCTATGTCTCTGCTTCTCTCTTTGTCTCTCATAGATAAATAAAATCTTAAAAAAAACCCTAAAAAACAAGCAGTTCTAAGACTGAGGAAATATAGATAAGAATAGTTTCAAGTTAGTCAAAATGAATTTTTCAGAGCAATAAGTACAACTATAACTGGAATAAAAACTAGTAAATAAGAATCTGCTTTTGTCCTAATTGACATTAAAAATTACTGAATAACAACACTAATACAATTTTAAATTTTTCCCTCTTTCTCAAACAGGCTGTTTGGGACTTCCAGTTCAAGACACACAAAGGCTTCATACAGGAAAGTCTATTCTAAATACATACCAATGATGGAGTGAAAAAAAAGTGGAAGGAGTAAAGTTTACAGTACAGCCACAAATACAATCAAGCATTTTTGTGAACCAGAAATGGAACAAAAGTAGGGACTTTGTTGGGCTATGAGTTTAGAGTATCAGAGATACCAGATATTTTGGCTCCTGCAGAGTTAAAAAAGAAATGTTTCACAGGAAATGGAAACTGCAGGTGGCATGGCATGTTTTGGTGCTTCTTTACCTGAAAAAAGACCAGAACAGTTTCTGCCAAATGTTGCCCACAGTAGTGTCTTACAGAGTCGTAGGACTTAGTAAAATACCAATATAGTTGCCTGATGAGAAAAGAACCATGTCATAATTTGGCTCCAAGACTAGATTCACCATATACCCAGTATTAACTTTATTACTGTAAATCTGAGTTCCAGAATGGGGGCTCTAAGTTTTAGGTGGAAGATACTACAAAACTATTAGACACAAAGAGGTGTTGAAGAAAGGAAAAGAGAGGAGAAGAAGGGAGAAAACAAAACAAAACAAAAAATCTGCCACTCAAAAGTGAGTCTGTCAAGCAATATTTCAGGACATGTCAATAAATCTAATGCAAACAAAAGGCAATCAGTAAAACCAACAAATTGAATATAAATGTACTCTAAATAAAATTAACTTCATAATCTGACAAAGGTTTTTTTTTTTTCTTAAGATTTTATTTATTTATTCATGAGACACAAAGAAAGAAGCAGAGACACAGGCAGAGGGAGAAGCAGGCTCCACTCAGGAAGCCCTATGTGGGACTTGATCCCTGAACTCCAGAATCATGCCCTGTGCCAAAAGCAGAGCTTAACCACTGAGCCATTCAGGCATCCCTAACAAAGATCTTAAAAGAGTATGTTAACAATGACCGGAAATTAATGAAAACAAAGTTATCAATAAAAATAGCAAGAGGCTATATTCTGTGTATACAGTCAGAAATGAAATAAGAATCAGCAAATTCTTTTTTTTTAAAGATTTTTAAAAAAAATTTATTTATTCAGAGAGAGAGAGAGAGAGACTGAGAGGCAGAGACACAGGCAGAGGGAGAAGTGGGCTCCATGCAGGGAGCCCGATGCAGGACTCAATCCTGGGTCTCCAGGATCAGACCACGGGCTGCAGGCGGCGCTAAACCGCTGCGCCACGGGGGGTGCTCAGAATCAGCAAATTCTTATACAAACCTTGAAATTTAAAATGAGAAAAACTCATCAGGAAGGTGTAATATACAAGAAACAACAGTACCCAAAGCAAGGAACTATTATACACATTGAAACTTTTATCTATATACTAAAAGAATGATACATGATAATAATTTTTGTTAAAAAATATACAAACAATAAAAAGTGGCAAGATTCTTTTTATGATTAGAAAGAAGATAAAAATAATAACTACAGACATTGTTACTTTTTTACAATTAAATATATGTTAAAATTTATGAGTATGCAATATAATCCACAATTTCCAAATTTTCAGAGACATAGAAAAGGCTAAAGAAAACATTATCAATTAAACAGAAAATAGGGAAGGAGAAAAATGAAAAAAAAATGATGGACAGAAAAAAGAAATAATGTAGAATTCCATCTAATACATCAGTAATCACAATAAATAGACATTATTAATAAAGATGGAATACCTGATTTAATTAAAATGATCAAACTATTAACTGCTTACAAGAATTACATCAAAAATAAAAACAGAAAGGTTGAAAATAAAGCATGAAAAAAATAGCAGACAAATATACTAAAAATGGCAACAAGAGGATATCTTAGGATTAAAAAATCAGACAAAACATGATTTAAAAGAAAAGAGCATTAAAGGATATAAAAGAATACCTATTATAGAAAAAAAGTACCAAAAATATATGAAAAATATAATGTAATCTTAAAACATATCTGGCAAAACCTGACAGAATTAAAAGGAGATAGTAAGAAATATCCAGTCAAAATAAAAGATTTAAGGAGTGCCTGGCTGGCTCAGTCAGAAGAGCCTGCGACTTTTGATCTCAGGGTTGTGAGTTTGAGCCCCATAATGGATATAGAGAGTACTTAAATAAATAGACACATGCAAACAGTTTTTTAAAAATATAAGATTTAAAACACTTCTATCAGATACTAATAGGCCACACAGATAAAAAATAGTAAGGGTAAAAAGTTTAAACAGACAGAAAGTGTGACAAGGTAAGAAAAAATACTCACAGAAATGGACTAGGAACTAGATTCTCCCTAAAATATCAACAAATTTTTTTAAAATGGTATCATATATATTTTGACCCAATATTATTAAGCTAGAAATCAGCAATTAAAAAACTAGTAAAGAGATAAAAACATTTAATTTTTTAAAAACATGCTCCCAGATTAATTCAATAAATTAAAATGGAGATCACAAAATGTTTACAAAGGACAACAAATGTACCAAAATGTATTGGAAAGCTGCTACAGTGATACTTAAAGGTAAATTTATAGATTTAATTTTATTTACTTACAAAACTCAAAAGTCATTTAATTCAAAAGCTAAATAAAAAATAAGTAAACAAATTTAGAAGAAAAATAATAAAGAAAGGTAAACAGCTGGAAAAAATAGACACAGTAAACAAAACCATAAGCTTGATCTTCGAAAATGTCAATATAATAGATAAACCGTAAGAAAGGCTGATCAAGAAAAGAGGCAGAAATAAACACCATTGGGTATGAAAAAAGGAAGATTTTTAGACATACAACTGATGTCACTTTAAGAAAGTCATAGAGAAAAAAAATTAAAAATTAAAAAAAGAAAGTCACAGAGATACAAAATATTCATATTAATATATATGAAAATTATAGAAGTAGGTATAGGTTTAGATACAGGTAGAAGTGTGTGCATGAGAAGGAACACCACGGTTCATGCTACAAATAGAAAATAAAAAATTACTAATCTAGTAATAATTAACTAAATTTGATCCATAATCTAAAATATCTAAGTCCAGAAGAAATGAAAAAAGTTGTTTGGGAGAACACTGCAGAACACAGTCAATGTCTTTTTCTGCCATTTAGAGATTCACAAAGTCTAAGGTATGAAGGAATCATCTTGGAAATTATTACAAATGCAAACTATCAAGCTTCATCACGAGAGATTCTAAAGCAAAAATTTTAGAATAACGTTTTTAACAAGCATTCCAGGTAACTCTGAAGAGTTGGTTCTCAAGCCACATTCTTAGAAATACTGCTTCAAGACACAAGACATTTGAGCATCTACCTTTAAAAGCTCAGTCCACCTTCCTGGTAAATACATACCTTATGTGTGTAAAGGGGTAAAGGTAAAGACTGTGGTACTCACAGAGTTAAAAACAATAACAAACCATTAGAAAATCACATGCCTTTTCCCTTTTCCTCAGGCTTTTTTTTTTTTTCTGTTGAACATATGGACTATGAATTTCCATAAACTTCAAGAGCATAATCAATCTCTCCTCTCTATATTACAGAGCAAAACTTGCCCAAATATGTTAGAGCTGTTGTTCACCCCACTGCTATCAGTCAGAGCCCAAGGAGTGCACACATTGAAGTGAGTATTGTAGGGAGACACAAAGCCCCAGAACCACCTACCCTGAGTTAAACTCCTCACTCTAGAGAGAAGTGAAGACCTCCATCCCTACTCCGTAGCAGCTGACGGGAAGACATCCCAGGGTTGCCAGCCAGATTGGAACTACCAATGAATGATCACAGAGGATCAGACTGAGGATGCCCTTGTCTTTTCCCCCCAAAATGGCTTACTATTACACGAGTCTCCAAGAACCTAAGTACAGCCATAGGAAATGGCCAAGGGAGCCCAGAATTGCAGATGAAATTTTCACCACCCAGCAGAATGAAGCCCAATTCAGCGCTATGATCAAACAGAGTTAGATTCCTCACGTATCTGTGTGGGTGGACAGAGATTCATACCCTTGACATCCTAGGCAGGAAACCTAAAGAAAGTGAAAGAGGATTGGACAGCAGGGCTTTTACAGGCATCCTAAATCCAGAAGTTCTGACTTTAAGCTAAGGTTACAGGGAACCATCACAGGTTTGTGAATTGGGGGTGGGGTATACAGTCAAAGAAACCTACTTGTGATGAGAAATACAATTAAAGTGAAAAACATATTTGACAGAGGGGTACCTGGGTAGTTCAGTGGTTGAGTGTCTGCCTTGGCTGAGGTCATGATCCCGGGGTCCTGGAATTGAGTTCCGCATCAGGCTTCCCACAGGGAGCCTGCTTCTCTCTCTGCCTCTGTCTCTGCCTCTCTCTGTGTCTCTCTCATGAATAAATAAATAAATAATCTAAAAAAAATATTTGACAGAGAAGACAAAAGATTGGGAGGATACTAAGTAGACAGACTTGAAATAATCAAAGGTGCAATTTTGATTGTGTGTGTGTGCCTGTGTATAAAACTCTAAAGGTGATCTTCTGAATGAATCAGCTCCACAAAGTCTTGGTTCAATGGGACCAGGAGGTTCTATCATTTAATCCTCCAAACAAGTTGATACATGTGTCCCATTATCCCCACATTAACACGAGGAAACAGTCTCAACAAAGTTAAGGAACTTCCTCAAGTTTATGCAGAACCATCATCACTTGCTTAGACAACTGCAGAATGACTTAGTATTCCTACTTTCATCCCAGCCTCACGTATTGTCAAGATTCGTCTCAGAAGTTAGTGACCCTCTACAAAGTTAGTCAAGTGAGCCCTGCTTTCTGCACAAATTCTGTGAGTGGCTTGCCATGCCGTTGGTTGGAAGACTCTACTAGGCCCTCTCAGACCTCCCTGACTTCCTCTGCAACTGCTCCCCTGACTCCACATTCCAGACTCATGCTTTTACTGTTCCTAGTATAAACCTCAGGATAGTGCCTGCTTTTTGCTTTTCCCTTTCATCAATGCTTTTCCCCAGTTACATGCATGGCTTTCATCTTCATGTCCATCAGATCTCTGCTCAAATGATATATTCTCAGAGAGCCCTTCCTTGACCTCTCCTCTATAAAGTAGCTCAGTTTTTCTTTCGTTTTTTTTGGTTTTTTTTTTAGTAGCTCAGTTTCTACTACTCTTTCCTTTTGCAACTGCTTTATCCTTGTTCATTGCACTTCATCCCAACCTGGTATGCACCCTTGCTTCCTGCCACCACTGCCAATAAATATAAACACCACAAGTACAGGAATTTTGTCTCGATGTTTATGTCTCTAAACAAAGTCAGGAACAGGACCTGATGTAGTGTGCGTTCAATAAATGAATGAATCGATGGAGCTAGGTCTCTAACACTGATATAACAAATTTGAAAAATCATGCTTTTTAAGTAAACCAGCCAATTTCAATAGGCAGTACATTTTAAATGTTCAGTTATAATCTCGGGTAACAGAAATTTGAAACTGTCTAAACATTTAACAGCTCTATTAGTTTACTACCTCTAACATGCAAGGTGTGATTATTTCTGACATGACTAATAACTCTTGTTTAATTGCATGTAATCATTATTCCAACTATGCATATGAGTTGTATGACCAGCAACGATGAGAGTGACCTTCATGTGCCACTATGAAAATGTTCTAAGTCTGGTCATTCTCATCTGTATGTATGTATATGTATATATACCGCACACCAATCTGACAGTCTCTCATGATTTTTTTTAAATCAGAAAACTGTTTCCAATATTTACTTTTTGTGACATTGCATTCTTTTGTGACTTAGTATAATCAACTGCCAATAACTAAGATACACCTAGGGATCTCTACGTTTCTACCTAAAAGAAAAAAAAAATGTTGACAAGAGAGTCACTATTTTCAAGGCAACATTAAAAAGTTTAAGAAATATATGATATCCTATAGCCTGTGTTTTTCTAACAAATTATCTAACAACTATCTCTTTCCACAAAATAGTACCTAAAAAAATAGGTACCAATCAAAATATTTGGAAGTGTTCTTTCTTCTTTTCTTTTCTTTTCTTTTTTCTTTTCTTTTCCTTTCCTTTTCTTCTTTTTTTTCTTTTCTTTTCTTTCAACAACCAAGAAAGCCCATCTCCACTGCAAATAGAGTCTGAGACAAAAACTTTTAGCTTAGAAAGAAAATCAGAAAAGATGAATAAATAACCAGAGTTTACTGGGGAAGTCTTTTCAATGCTCTGAGAAAGAGAGTTTGCAAAGAGTGCCTCCTAGTGGGTACACATACTCAATGTAGGAGTGATGAGACGGAAAAGTACCTTTTACGTAAAAACGAAATGGGATATTTGGGAAATCATACCACTAACAACAAAAATTTCACAGCCTTGCAAACTCATTTCCTAGCAAGTCACCACTTCCTTGAATTCTCTCACCTGCTAAAATGATTACACACAGATTTGTTCACGAGGAAAATAAACTAAACTGGCCAGCAATGCTTGAGAAATCCTTTCTAGCAAATGGAAAATTTATAATAATTTACATGGGGAAGGAAAAGAAAACAAAGTGAGTAGAAAGATAACGTTCATCGTTTTCCTTGCTGTTCCAACTTTGTCTCTCTACGCCTATGGATCACTTATTTTATGACCACTAAATATTCAGTTAAATTTAAGATGTCAGGTGTCCAAATAAACTCCAATGCTTTTCCTCTTAGTCAATATATAATAGAGGATTTTCAAGCATATGCCTGGCCAAAAATAGTTATTTCATATCTGCCCATTAACTAGGAAACGAACCTGATTATGGACTATCAGAGAAGTAGGAATGGGCAATTATTAATATATTTCTCTTAAGAAATGGTGACTCGATTGGTTAAGAGTTTGCCTTCACCTCAGGTCATGATCTCAGGGTCCTGGGATGGAGCCTGGCATTGGGCTTCCTGCTCAGCCAGGAGCCTGCTTCTCCCTCTCTCTGCCTCCTGCTCTGCCTGCTTGTTGTCTCTCTCTCTCTCTTTCTATGTCAAATAAAGAAATACAATCTTCTTTTAGAAAAAGGAAATTGTGTTGTCAATGTAATTGCATGTTTGTTGAATCATACTGCACTTTCTATAACTTGAATTTAATCGTTTATATAAAGTTTAGCACAGAAGCATTCATATAACAGTAAAGGTTATTTTTTCTTACACTTTGGGATTTTGAAACATTCACTAATTAGAACTGTATCACTCTTAGGAAAGCAAACATTTTTGGTCTAGTGATATTCATCAACTGGGGCAGCAAGACAGGACCTAACCCAAGAAAAGAAATTTGTTTTATGGGAGCTACTTAAGTGTGCTGGATGACTTCTTGAATGAAGAACTGATCCCTCTCCTATTATTCTCTACTCTAAATCTTCACTATCTCCTCATCAAAGGTAAAATTAAAAGCTTCTCTGATACCCGGCCTTTGATGATTAGCTCTTGCTTATGAGTCCAGCCTCATCTTGCACTTCTGCCCTATTTTGCATTACACTCCAGTCATCCTAAACTGCTGTTTGATCCTCTTTCTGCATCAACACATGACACTCTGGCAGCAGTACCTGTTTTTACCAGTGCCACTCTCTCTTACCTGGACACATTCCAAGAAGTATCTCTTCTAACCCTCCTCCTTTGCTTCATCTATCAAAAGTTTACAAATCTTTCAGTGTTCAGCTTGGATGCATTCTCCCAAGTGCCCCTGTGGTGAGCAAAGTGGCCCCCCTTGGAGCTCTCATGGTGCTAAAATGATTTATTCAGGTTTCTTTTTTGTTTTTAAGATTTTATTTATTTATTCATGAGAGACAGACAGAGAGAGAGAGAGAGAGAGACAGAGAGAGACAGGCAGAGGGAGAAGCAGGCTCCCTCCAGGGAGCCAGATGCAGGACTCCATCTCGGGATCCTGCGATCATGTCCTGAGCTGAAGGCAGATGTCCAATCGCTGAGCCACCCAGGTGTCCCTGTTTAGGTTTCTCCTTCTCAAAGTCAGGCACTGTTCAACCTCAGTCCCCAGCACCATGTGCTACCCATAGTGAACACTCTGCAAGTGTTTACTGAGTTGAATACTTTACATTATGCAGGTTCTTATATTGCGAGAGATACTTTCTTTGACATTCAGGTTAAATTAGTAGTCTTGAAATCACAATAGTTCCTCTTTTTCATTAAATGAAGTAACTGATAAAACTGGAAGACCAAGTTGATCAGGGTAATAAAAAATTATCATGTAAGCGAAGAATTATAGTTTCAGAAATATGGATTCACATAAATCTAGAAATAATTCTCTAATATTTAAAAAGTAAAAGGCTGGCTAACACCAACTTTTTATTTGGTTTAAAAAGCATAAACCCATACACACAACAAAATAATATTCTTTCATTTACACAAATTCATATATTAAGTACTGAGTTGTAACAATATATGCACAAAACCACCAGAACAATGAAAGGATATTACCACTTGGTCATTATAAATTTGGAAGATTGTGTAGAAATGTTCTTGGAAAATGAAGTCTACAATAAAAACATTTTTTTATAAACTTGGCCTTCTCATTCACTATATCTGTTTTTTATTCATAGTTTGCCAAAGGACCCATCACCTGCCTCTAGCAACATATTCGTTTTGTTAGACCAACACTGAAAGTAAATATTGGCATCAATGTTTCTAATGAGAGGGTTGTACACCTGACCCTGTAGCTCAGGAAGCTGTTGCATCAAGAATCACACCATGATCTCTCCTTAAAATAGTACTGATAAGAAACATATTTCTTTGCCAAATATGTTTTAGACAAACCATATTACAGAAAAAAGAAAAACCATATATATATGGTATATATGATATATATCATATTGATTTTAAAGCCTGTGTGCCAACTGTATCAGATCATAAGGGACCTAGTTACAATGCAGATCCTGGTTTACTGGTCAGGGGGGCCAGATACTCTGCATTTCTACCAAGTTTATTAATGATACTGGTGCTGTTGGTCTGCAGATCATATTCTGAGTAGTGAAGGTTTAAATACTTGGCAGTGTAGGTAAAGGAGCATTGAACTTTGCTTCGGTGGAAGGTTATCTAGGAAAGCCACTGATAGGAGGTGGCAACTGCAAAATAAAGGGACAAAGAGCTCTAGTCGTAGGAAATTTCAAAAATAAAGATACACAGCTATGAAAATACATAACATGATTAAGTCACAGTAAGCAAGCACAAGAGAGCCAAGAGACAAGGTCAGAGAAGTAACCTGAGGCCAGATTGTGACTGTTCTATGCATCTGTCAAGTATCATCAAGTTTATTCCACAAGCTCTGAAAAGACCCTGTAGGGATACTATACTTTAAAAAAATTATTTTAATTGAATATATTTGATATACATTCAATATACACATGTATTTTGATATATATATAAAATACAGTATAAATTGAAGGTGTATAGCATACTGATACATTTATATATTATAATATGATTGCTACTGTAGAGATATTTAGGATTTTTACCATATTATATAATTATCCTTTCTTTATAGTGATAGGGGTAATTAAGTTTTAGTCTCTTACCAAATCTGATGCTTGTAAGTATGATATTTCTGTCAACACTCATTATATTATGCATTAGCTTTTTATTTTCCTAAAGAAAAACAACAGAATGCCAATATTTTATTTATTTATTTATTTATTTATTTATTCATTCATTTATTTATATTTTCATTCATTCATTCATTCATTCATTCATTCATGAGAGAAACAGAGAGATTGAGGTAGAGACACAGGCAGAGGGAGAGGCAGGCCTCCTGCAAGGAGCCCAATATGGAACTCAATCCCAGGTCCCTGTATAATGCCCTGAGCTGAAGGCTGACACTCAACCACTGAGCCACCCAGGTGTCCCAGAATACCAATATTTTAGAAAAAGAATTTTGACATTAGCATGGGAAGTGGATTGGAAGAAATAAACATGACTAGGCAAAAAGTTATTTGAAATATTTTAAACAAGAGATGTTGAAACTTTGGACTACAACAGTGACATTTAAATGAGATTAGAAAGGGGGATGCCTGGATGGCTCAGCGGTTGAGCTTCTGCCTTTGGCTCATGTCATGATCCCAGTCTGGGCATCGAGTCCCACATCCGGCTCTCTGCAAGGAGTCTGCTTCTCCTTCTATTTCTCTGCCACTCTCCCTGTGTCTATCATGAATGAATAAATAAATAAATAAATGTACATTTTTAAAAGGATGTTTATGTGATAAGCTCAGTAAGAAAATGGAGGCCTTGATCAATGCACCAACTAGACCTAACAGACATGCATGGAATCTTCCACTCAACAATGGTAAATGAAATGAGAAAGGAAAGTCCCTGAGAGAGATGTTATGACTCTATGTGTGGCACAGATATAAGACTGCCCACCACAATCCATTCTCTTATTTTGTGGTATAGAGTTATGGCCAGGGGGTGGCTGCCCACTTAAGAAAACAAGAGAGCCCTTGCAGCCAGCAGACTGAATGAAAGTGATATGCACTCAGGCTTTGCTTAAGAGTCAACTGTTGACCCTAGTTTTCCTCTATCCCCTCTCCCCCTAGCTGGAACCATAACCTTGGTGGTCATATTTTGAGGAACAGAAGAGCTACTGTGATCTGAGTCTCTGAAGGGTTATGTGGACGTGAGCTGCCCGTTGACTTGGATGCTCATCTCAGACTGTTGTAGAAGAAAGAACAAAATAAGGTAATGTTCACTAGCTTAAGTCTTAGTTATTATGTATTATTATGTGTCTTTTTCTAGCAGCTTAGTGTTTGCTTTTTGCCTCTAGAGGATTTAGTGGTTTAAGTAGTGTGAAGAGTAAAGAATACTAGGGGTTTCAAAATATCTAAATTTAACAGTACAAATTGCAGAGTTGACGGCGTGTCCTTATTCAAATTAAAGAAAAGCAGAAGAAACTGCAGGTCTAGGGGGAAAATAATGAATTCACTTTTTGAAAGATGAAGGTTAGAGTACTTGCAGGATATCCTGTTGCAGATATCCAGCAGGTTTTTAGACAAACAAACAGGCCTGGATCTCAGAAGAATACAAGAGTTTTGAAGAAGCCAAGTGAGGCAGGGAATGCATAGATAGGTACAGGCTGTGCGGTAGGAAAAGAAGGCTGTCGGTTACAGGAACCCTGGGGAAAAAAATCTGTAAAAGAGTAGGGTACAACCAAAGCAGATGGGTAGGACAAATATGGGAGACAGCAAATAGACAACTAGTGTCACAGAATTTTTTTTTAAAAGGCAAATCTCAAAAAAAAAAAAAAGTCAAGTGAAAAAATATAAAAACACGCACTAAAGAACACACACACACCTTGGTATCATATATATAAAGGTTAAACACACACAAAAATATGACAGGACATATTGTTTAGGTGTACAATAAAGGTATAAGAAACACAGGAGAATTTTCTATATCAAATTCTGGATAATGGGTGCATTTCTGTTTAGGCAGGGAGGAAATTACAAAGAGGAACATACAGGGAAGTTGAATCGTTGATAATGTTTCATTTATTACACTGGGAGGAAGCACAAGAGTTCTCACATTTTTAATAGTTTATATATGTTTCATAATAAAATTCTGAAACTAATTAAAATGTTAAAAAGAGTTGCACAAAGTAGGATGTGGTAAACAATATCAAAAGAAGATGTGAAATGGAGAACAATTACATTTGGCAAGTGGCAGTTTGGTAATGACATTTATTATAAGAGGGATTTTTTTAAGTGCAGAGGAACTTGGGTTAGATATTTTATAACTTAAAGGAGTAAAATTCCATATTTACACTTTAAATATTAACTACACAATTTCTGTTGAATTATTCACTTTATTAAAAACTTATAATTGCTTCTAATTGTTTTATAATGAGAAAAAACAGTTTTCTGCAATAATTAGAGGAAAAGATAATAATGAGATTATAACTTCTCCAATTCATCTAACAAAACATAAATTTCTTGATTAGCTTAGCTCATTAGAGAAATAAACTATAAAATGTTCATCATTCCCAATTTACATATTAAAATAAGTCATATCTGATAAAATTATGTAAATTCTAGGGGGCAGCTGAATTTAGAATAATGAGAAGTTAAACTGACTCGAAAGAAAAAAGGATCTTTTTTTTTTTCTTTTCTCTTTTAAAAAAAGATTTATTTATTTATTTTGGAGAAAGAGAGAAGCAGATTCCCTGCTAAGCATGGAGTGCTACTTGGGGCTCGATCTCATGACCTCGAGACCATGACCTAAGCCAAAATCAAGAGTCTGATATTTACCTGACTGAGCCACCCAGGTGCCCTAAAAAGAATCCTTTTTATTCAAGAAGCCAACAAACTATTTTCAAAAGATATTGCAAAATATTTCTTTCAAAATATTTATATTTATTCTATCAAGCTATTTCCTTTGTTTCAAAACTTTGAGGAAGAGGCAGGAGAGCAAGGAGAGGGGCAGAGGGAGGAGCAGATTCCTCTCTGAGCAAGGAGTCTGATGTGGGGCTCGATCCCAGGACCCTCAGATTATGACCTGGGCCGAAGGCAAATGCTTAACTGACTGAACCACCCAGGCATTCTTTATCTATTTCCTAAAGGGGACTATACTCAAAGCTTAAACTAAACCTCACCTGAATCACAGATAAATACATTCAATAATTGTAGTACATTTTAGCAAGGAAAAAGATTACTTTGAACAAGAACTTTCATTTTTCAAACTCGAGTTGTTTCTTAATCTTTGTAACAATATTGCAAACTGTTACTGTTACATACATTTTAAGGACCAAAAAAATCTAGGGACAGAGACATTAAGTAACTTAGCTGATGGAAGTTATAAAAATAGTAAGTAGTGGGGCTGGATTTCAAACTCAGATATAGCTACTTTCAAAATAGGCTTTCCACTAATCTTTGTAACTACCTCTCAAATGAATTCAGTGACTCATGGACATGTAAGATGCAAAAGATAAAATCGCTGAAAGTAGCCCAAAGATTAAAACCTAGTGATGTGGATGTCAATAAGAGAACCAGTCTCAAAAAAAAAAAAAAAAAAGGTCTCTGGGAAAGAGATGTTTAGATTATTTTCTTTCTGGATCTTTGTCCAGTCTAGTAGACATCTCCTGTCATAAAACCACTACTGGCATTTTGAAAGTCAAGAAAGTCTTCTGGTGGATCATTAGAACCAGAGTTGATTCAAAACTCTGGGGCTATGTCCTCCAAAAATTAGCACCTTCCACGACCATTGGACTGGGCTGATCCAGCACAAAACCACACACCATCTGTGAGAGCCAGTCTCAGAAAATCCACTTACATGTTTGATTGCAATGGTTGGAAAGATAGACACTGGGATTTGCCCTACTTCAGTCAAATTTCAGCTTCTGCTATTACTGGTTGCACAACATTGAATTGAGTGTTCTATCCTCCCAATTCAGCTTCCTCATCTAAAAAACGGAGCAGGGATCCCTGGGTGGCGCAGCGGTTTAGCGCCTGCCTCTGGCCCAGGGCGTGATCCTGGAGACCCAGGATCGAATCCCATGTCGGGCTCCCGGTGCATGGAGCCTGCTTCTCCCTCTGCCTTTGTCTCTGCCTCTCTCTCTCTCTCTCTCTCTCTGTGACTATCATAAATAAATAAAAATTTAAAAAAAAAATAAATAAAATAAAAAACGGAGCAGTGAAACACCTAAGAGCAATGATAAAGATTAAATCAAAAAAGAAAAAGTACTACTCAGCATAGTTACTACTTTACAAATGCTTCTTTTACAAAATGATGATGATGATAAAAATGACGGAGGGTGAGGAAGAGGAAGAGGAGGAGTGCAATTCCAAAGTTTAGAGATGTTCTCTGAATGTCTGCATTTTTAAGGTGATTATTAGCCAACTGCCTACTTTCTGCTTGAAAGCATGTTTCCTATAGCCAAGGGGGTAATAGACAACATAAAATGAGACTCTGGCTGATTTATGCTTCTAAGGAAAGAAGTTTGTCCACTTAATTACAGAGATTGTCAGGTTTGAAATCTTTTCTTCAGCAGTGTGTCAGATTCAGTGCATGGTATAAACCTTAATTATGTGAAGCAGGTTATATCTGTTCATTTTGTTTTGATTCACCGAAGTCTTGTTTACTCATTTTGAATATTCTGACTGCTAACATATGGTTGGCATAAGTCATGGTAGTTAATTATTATCCATTCTTGGTTATGGTAGCTAATTTATATTTTACAAATTTTGATGATAATGATTTGGAAAGTCACTTTTAAATGTGAGTAACCTACTGGTATCTATTTGATTAAAGATACAGCACTATTTATATCCCCCTACTTCCAGGGAATTACCCATGGCTTTATTTATGAATGTAGCTCTTTGTGGTATTTTCCCTTCTTATTTCGGGAGCCCTGAAAATGATGGGGATTTAAAACACATTCAGTAAATGATAATTCCCAATTCCAGGAAAGTTGTGCTGAAATAAGCACTCACTGCTGATAGTATTGTGATTGCCACATCCCTTATGAAAGCAATGTGGCAGTAATGAACAGCAAGGTTTGTTCATTCTCTTTGATTTGGCCAGTAAACGATCTAATAAAAACTAAATGATAATGCATCATTGTCTCTTACTGACTTAAAAAGCAATGTTAATAAGAACGATTCAAAAAATTACATCAATATACATTCTAACAAACATTTTAAAGACTATGAAAGAGCACTGAAAGTATCTGATATAACATTAAGTAAAACAGAATATATAAACAGAACATAAAATAACATATACACTGTGGTTGAAAATATATAAAACATTGATTCTTTTTTTTTTTTAAACATTGATTCTTCACCTGGAGTGCACATGAGATCACCTGCAGAGTTTCCCAAAAATTCAAGTGCTCAGGCTCCACCACAAAGAGGACTAATCGATTTATCTGTTGGTAGTGGGATGGTTGAAAATTTACATTTCCTTTAGATTTTATTTAGTATAATGATGCTATCAATTGCAAAATGCCTTCATTTAAAAAAAATACTTATTTATTTGAGAGAGTGCGTTCAAGTGGGAGGAGCGGGGAGGGGCAGAGGAGAGAATCTCAAGCAGACTCCCCACTGAATGCAGGAGCCCCAGGCAGGACTCAATCTCACGACCCTGAGATCATGACCTAAGCTGAAAACCAAGAGTGGGATGCTCAACCAAATGAGCCATCCAGATGCCTTGAAAGTATCTTCATATTTTTAATGTTTTAAATGACATAGTTATTAAAGTGCCACTGCAAATGAAAATTTATTGTATTAAATCCATGTTTTTAAAAACTGTCATTGCCTTGTTAAATATAATCATTACTTTCAATTAACTCACTGGCATGGGATTCTAGAAGAAATCCCATAAAAATATAATAAAGTGGCTCTACTAAATAGTCATTGGGAGGCCAAAGGCATAAAACATCCAAACACCCCCGGCAAATTTCCAATTCTCCAGGCCCTGGTGCTGGTCCACACCCTAAGAAGATATTCTGGAAATGCTATGAAAAGGTCAAAAGTTTCTGCCCATACCTATCTAAACCACAACCTGTCACCCCAAATATAAGAGGATCAAAAATGTTTAAGGGCTTGAAAGTATCAACAAATAATGCTAAGTATGGCCAAACGCCTCATCATTACAGTCTAAATGTTTACACATATGAATTATGGAATGCTGGCCTGTTAGTTATGTGTATAATAATAAGTAAAATACAGCGATCTGCTCTTTTGAAGTTAATTTTGGTAATTTTTCTAAGGATGAAGCACAACCATGTAGTACATTATATAAGGGCAGAGCCTGTGACCAGGAGGCTAGGATCCTCCTCAGTGCATCCCAGTGGAAGTGGAGGAGAGTCCTCCCAACCACAGGAGAGCCAGCAGCCCCTCAGGGGAAGTGCATTGATAACAGTGGCTAATTTTAGAACTCCATGTGTATTTTTTTTTTTTTTACTTCGCTCCCACCCCCTTCTCTACCAATCTCACAGTCAATGTCCACTTTTGCAGAGTGCTTTTGCGTTTCTAAAAGAGTTTAGCCTTCAGACACAATGGAAAAACAAACAAACAAGGTCATGGACCTCATCATGCTCAGTTCATGTGGTTCTTCCCCAGATTTCAGAGCAAAGGCCACAGAGATTAATATGTAATACTAAAGTCAGGGGAACTAAACAACCTCTGAATTCTTAAGCCAAACTCCATAGTCACTCAACACAACAAGCTTTAAAGTAATTATTTTAACATCAAGGTGCTTTTAAAGCAGAATACTGATTATTTTTAATTTTTATTGTCTTAAAGTGATAAATAATACCCTATAGCAAATCATTAAAAATAAGTTACCTTAAACTACATCTGAATATATTACCTTTCCTAAGATTACTTTAAGAGTGCTATTTTTGACAAGTTAGTATTTTCTAGATAATAATCCCCACACAAATTAATAATAATGAATATTAAAAAGAAAGTTTATATGCTTAAATTTCTCAAAATTAAAGAAAAAGAAAAAAATTACAAACATCACAACTTATCCAGTTTTGAGGGAAGCACACAGGCAGAGACGATAAAATCTCTGTTCACAAATGTTCCAATATTCACTTAGAGAATTCATCTCTTAGGAGATCTTAAAAGTAATCAAAACATCATAATCACATGACTACTATTAATTAGAAAAGGTTTCTTGAAAAAGAGGCTGTTTTAGTTTTGTTACTGTTAATAAATAAACTTAGTTGTAGATTTAAAAGTCTGTTAAAAGATTATTAACCACTTGACCTACAAACTTAATGAAACCAGATCTGGAAGCTGCTGGTAAGTGAAAATCAATAAGAAACAGGAGAGATATTTCTTTTATTAAAGATTAATTATTAGATATAGTAATCACATTTTTACAAAAATTTTACTTACATAATTTTTAGGAATACACTTGTAATACTTATGCTTCACTGAACATAATATCCAAATTCTCTGGTCCAGAATTAAGGCCAAGCAGTTTATCCCTACCTAATATTTGGTGACCTTAGTTAGACAAGCTAAATAAACTCTCTGGGCCTCAGGTTTATCATTTTTAAAATAGGGACAGTAAGAGTAGCTCACTATAGATATGTTGTGAGGATTAAATGAGACAAGAAGGGTTTAGCGCAATAGTTGGCACAATTTAAAGCCTCACTGAGGGCAGCCCGGGTGGCGCAGCGGTTTAGCGCCGCCTGCAGCCTGGGGTGTGATCCTGGAGACCCGGGATCGAGTCCCACATCAGGCTCCTTGCGTGGAGCCTGCTTCTCCCTCTGCCTGGGTCTCTGCCTCTCTCTTTCTGTGAGTGTCTCTCATGAATAAATAAATAAAATCTTTAAAAAAAAATAAAGCCTCACTGAAGGTTAGTGGTATTCAGCTAACCCTGGATCCATGAAGATAGTCCCATCCTCTACTGAACAAAGGGTTAGATTTTCACTGTTAAAGTTACCATGCTAAGAGGATCTTATTACATTTTCAAAACTCAGGGGCACTTGGGTGGCTCAGTGGTTGAGTGCCTGCCTTTGGCTCAAGTCATGATCCCGGGGTCCTGGGATCAAGTTCTGCATTGGGCTCCGGCAGTAAGCCTGCTTCCCTCTCTGCCTATGTCTCTGCCTCTCTGTGTCTCTCATGAATAAATAAATAAAATCTTAAAAAAAAATCTTCAAAGCTCACACCACAGTGGCAAAACCCTATAGCATGATATTCACCTATAAAGATTCATGATGTTGAGGCATGACAAAAGTATCATGTATCATGTATCTATGAACAACAGACTTTAAATATTTTCAAATAAAATAAACATATGTATCCTGAAAGTGCCTTTTGATTCATTTTTCCTGTTGACACTTACATGGAACTCTTCTCAGAATGAGTTTTATAGATAGGAAACTCTCTGTGATTTTATATATATATATATATATATATATATATATATATATACACACACACATATACATAATATTTATATATATAATATTTTATATTTTATTTATTGTTTTAAAATTTTATTTATTTCTTTATTTGACAGAGAGAGAGAGAAAGAGAAAGCACATGCACACATGAGTGGGGGAAGTCAGAGAGTGAGGTAGAAGCAGGCTTCCCACCCTGCTGAGCAGGGAGCCCTGATGTGGGACTCAATCCCAGGACCCTGGGATCATGATGTTAGCTGAAGACAGATGCTTAACTAACTGAACCACCGAGGCGCCCCTGTGATTATATTTTGAAAACTCCTTTGCCATGGGAAGAGATACATGAATTGTGATAAATGTGGTTTAGAAGGCACAGAACTGAACAATTCCAAATGGAGGTTATCTAGGTTTCCTCATCAAATTTCAATTTCCTGCAATTGAGAAAAAATAAAATTTGATGACACTTCTTAAAATTTTATTGTAATCCTAATCCTACTGAGGGCATTTTACAATTTCATATGTATGCTAATCAGTATTTCTAAATTTATTTTTATGCTACCATTTTTCCAAAGAAAATTTTCTCTTAGACCTAAGTACTTGGATAACTTCCACCAAAATCATAAAAATAAGAATTCTAAGAAAATGGTAAATATTGATATAACAGGATAATGTAGTAAAAAAGAGTCTACAAATTTAGGTTTATGCTTTGGGTATGAGTGAAATTCATAAGAGCACGGATTCTCTGATTACTGGTGTAATTGCTGTTCCTGAGAGAGAAGACACTTCCATTCCAAAATTGGACCTGAATAAATACAGAGATTACCTCCACCCTGCTTCAGTAATAACTGATTACTGAGAAGGCACTGGGCCTTCATTTCTGCGGTCTATGATGCACATGACTTGCCTGGGGCCCAATTATCTACCCCCAAACACAAACTCCTGGTTAAGTGTGGCACAGCATTTTTACATGGAGTCTTTTAATCATCAGAAATACATGCAGAACACAGAATAAGATGGGGTTAAGAGAGTTGACAGGACACAAGTTTAGGCATGAGCTCTGGAGCAGAACTAGCTACTAAGTGATTTAATAGATGTTTGACCCCAGGAAAGTTACATTCTTGGTGCCTCAATGTCTTTATCTGTAAAATGGCAATAACTACTTACTCAGAGGGTCACCACGAGGATTAAACAAGTTAATATATATTAAAGTGAACAGTGCCTATAAACTCTTAATATGTGCTTCTAACCTTTATAAATATTCCAATTCTCTTCATCAAACATAGGAATGGGCTTCTTTCAATTTTAGGGTTTGCTCTGAACAATTTTTCTTATTTCATTCAATACAGAAAATAGTTTCTTCAAGACTTATTCTATTTATCTAGTCTTGTTTTTCATACAGCATAAACCTGAAAGTTATAGGGAATGAAAATGTTTCATTTGGGACGTCAAAGTCCCAAATGTCTGCTATACAAAAATAAATATGGACAATACAGACTTAATTAACCTTGAGCAAAAGATAATGTTCAGTGGGAGGCCTCAAGAAAAATGCTTGGGAGGCCTCAAGAAAAATGCTTGGTACTGTTACTTAAAATCATAAAGGCTACTCAGGCCTCAAGTTGACTCAAATCCTCCTATTCACCTGCTTCCCTTCTTCCTTTCCTCCCCCCTTCCTTCATTATAAAATCACCTGGTATTAGCACTTACAACAAGCTTGCTGTTTTTTTTTTTTTCCAGTAGTCTTGAGAGTCTAATTATCTCTTTAAACACCTGTTATACAAAATTCTCTCTTCTCCATATACGCATCTGTTATACAAGATTCTCTCTTCTCCATAATCATAATGACAAAATTAACAGTTTTTATTTATGAAGTATTTACCATGCTTCAGGTACCTCATTAGGGCATTCATATACTTTTTTGCATTTTATGCTCATAACAATTCCTTGAGATTGGTTCAGTAAGTCAACTGCTACCATCATGCAGTTCAAAATTGACAGAGCCAAAATCTGAACCCAGGCAGATTGGAAGCACCGTACACTCAGCAATCTGACCATTATGGGGCCAATCAACAGGACACTTTGAACTGTCCTCTTATGCATAGGGGTTCTCAGCCTAAGCTACTGGAAGACACTTTTTGGAGGAGATTTGGAAGCTTTCCATTTTAATTACTTCCTGACAGGACAAGGGAAAAAAGTATATGACATTGTTTCTGATTCCAAAAATTTAGACTCTTTTGGAGCCTCAGAAAGCTCTAAGAAGACTGAGGCCAAAATAAATACATAAATAAAGGGGATAGACATTATATATTTTGTGTGTAATATCAAAATCCTAATATAACATATGACAAGTCTCAAAGTCAGCTTTTGAGTGATTCATTTTATATTGTTTATATTAATAAAAATTACCATGAGCAAATATAAGCTTTATTCTCTTAGGTAAACCATATATAAAATGATATTAAGAGAACAAATCCAAATAAGACCTTTTAATAGGTTTTGAGTAAATAGAGGTAACTGATCATGGATTCAGCACATGAGTCCTTGATGGGAATGTTTGGATTAAGACACAAACTGGTACATCCTAATGTTTACAGACTATGAAAGAGTTCAAAAGCTAAATGTCTAGTTGTCTGTCTAAAGGAGTCATACCATTGTCAATATATGAAAGTGATATAAATTAAAAATAGAATTCTCATTATGCTACCTATCCCTTTTTCCTGAAGAACTTCACTTAAAAATAGAGCCACTCTGATTTAATAGAATTTACCTTCCTTGGTAAACTCATTCAATGTGTTTAAGATGTCACAGTTCTCTACTATAGATCCTTAAGGTTTTCTAGGTTTATTTGTAGAATGGACAGAAAACACATTAATTGGAACTCTATTTTTCAATATTAAATAATATATGGCCAGTACTCAGCAACCTCTCTGACCTTGGCCACAGCACCTTCTTGCTTAAACATGTCTCTCCAAAGGCAAGGGAAACAAAAGCAAAAATGAACTACTGGGACTTTGTCAGGATAAAAAGCTTTTGCACAGCAAAGGAAACAATCAACAAAACTAAAAGTCAGCCTATGGAATGGGAGAAGATATTTGCAAATGACATAGAAGATAAAGGGCTAGTATCCAAAATCTATTTAGAACTTATCAAACTCAACACCCAAAAAACCAAAAAGTCCAATCAAGAAATGGGCAAAAGACATGAACAGACATTTCTCCAAAGAAGAAATGCAAATGGCTAATAGACACATGAAAAAATGCTCAATATCACTCAGCATCAGGGAAATATAAATTAAAACCATGAGATGCCACGTCACACCAGTCAGAATGGCTAAAATTAACAACTCATGAAACAACAGAGGTTGGCGAGGATGCAGAGAAAGGGAAACCCTATTACATTGTTGGTGGGAATGCAAACTGGTGCAGCTGCTCTGAAAAACAATATGGAGATTTTTCAAAAAATTAAAAATAGAACTACCCTATGACCCAGGAATTGCACTACTAGGTATTTACCCAAAAGATACAAAAATAGTGATTGGGGCACATGTACTTTAATGTTTAAAGCAGCAATGTCCACAAGAGCCAAACTAGAGAAAGAGCCCAGATGTCCATCAACAAAAGAATGGATAAAGGAGATGTGGGGTGTGTGTGTGTGTATGTGTGTGTGTGTGTGTGTGTTTGTGTGTATAATGTAATATTATTCAGCCATCAAGAAGAATGAAATCTTGCCATTTGCAATGATATGGATAGAACTAGAGGGTATTGTGCTAAGCCAAATAAATCAGTCAGAGAAAGACAAATATAATGATTTCACTCATGTGTGGAATTTAAGAAACAAAACAGATGAACATAGGGGAAAGAAAGGAAAAATAAAACAAGATAAAAACAGAGAGAAAAGCAAACCATAACAGACTCTTATTATAGGAAACAAACAGGGCTACTGGAGGGGAGGTGGCTGGCGGATAGGGTAATTGGGTGATGGGTATTAAGGAGGGCACTTATAATGGGCGCTGGGTATTATATACAACTGATGAATCACTAAATTCTACCCCTGAAACTAATAATACACTATATGTTAACAAAAATGAATTTAAACAAAAAGTTTTTTTTAAAAGAAGTAATAGTACAAAGATAATCACTAGAATAAAGATGGAAATCTCCCTCAATGCTCAAAGAAACAATAGTAAAGGCAATAAATCACATAGTGAAAAACATGCAGTGAATGTAGCATCATATACACAGTAAATATAATAAGCATAGGGTCAAACAGGCTCAACTCATATATTAAAAAAAAAATCCAAAAGTGAGCAAAGGGGAAAAAAAGGTAAACCAAGAAAAGACTATTTTTAGTCTCTATACCCAGCATGGACCCCAACATGGGGCATGAACTCATGATCCTGAGACCAAGACCTGAGTTGAGATCAAGAGTCAGATACTTAACCAATTGAGCCACTCAGGTATTCCAAGAAACAGACTCTATTAACATTAGAGAACACACTGATGGTTATCAGAGGGGAGGTGGGTAGGGGGATGGGTGAAAAAAGGTGATGGGGATTAAGGAGTGCATTTGTGATGGGCAGAGGGTGCTGTATAAAAGTGTTGAAACATGTACTGTACACCTGAAATGAATATTACACTGTATGGTTAACTAGCTTGAATTTAAATAAAAATCTTTTAAAAATGTATGGCTAGTACTTAGTTAATATAAGGACCATCTCATACTAGGTTAATGTCATCTTGTTTCTTATGAGTTGCAAAGTTCAAATACCTGATGAGAATTGTAATAGGAATAGAGAACACTGACAAAAGAACTTGCCATCACTGCTATCAAAGAATATATTCCCAGGATGCCTGGGTGGCTCAGTCGGTTAAGCATCCAACTCTTGATAAAAAATTAGATTTTTGGTCAAAGGCAGTTTCTTGGCATTAAATATAAGAACTGTGAAAAGTATATGTGTGTGCATGTCTCTCTGTGTATATATAAACGTGTTTGTGTGTGTATACACTATACGTTAACAAAATTGAATTTAAACAAAAAGTTTTATATATATAAAAGTATATATATGCAAGTTTGTCCTCCTATCTAAAAGTAGAGCGTTCCTGTTGAGCCTTGCATAAGCTAAAATGGAGTAAAGCAAAGAGGTAGTTACCGTTTTGTAACAGTGAAATCCTCTTCAGATTTCTTTTGGTTAGTCCAAACAGCTACTAGTATAGGTCTTTTGTAAAAGCAAAGTGGCATAAAGTGAATTTTTGGATAGCAAGGAAAACATGTATACATCTTTAAAAAGATTCTTGCAAAGAACTCGCAGATTGAAGGTACTTCTCATGATGCAATCACATGTCATAGGTGACACTTTAAAGAGGAACTTTTTCTTTACTACACTTAGAGCAAAACTCAATGGTGTATATATATGTAGGTGTCTCTGTGTGTGTGTGTGTGTGTGTGTGTGTCTACTTCCTCAAAATTAGTTTATATACACTTATGCTATATTTAGGGAAATGGTATACAATTTAATTTTCTAGCAGAAGAGAATTCTTTCCTAAAAATTTATTCTGTTATGATTTCAAATGAGAACCTAGTGATTTAATAAATGGTATTCCATATTTAACTTCTTTAGAATAAACTTCAGAGAAGTCTAAATTCATCTAGTCACTCCCAGATTGAAACCAGCCCCCACTGCGAGTGCCTGTGATCCCCCAAACATTTTCAATCAGATGAGCAGTCAACAACCCTAATCACCAAAGATTTTTTGATCATATACTCAAAATACAGATATTATTTATATGTAATATATATATATATTTATTCTCA
This sequence comes from Canis lupus baileyi, assembly GCF_048164855.1. Lineage (NCBI taxonomy): Eukaryota > Metazoa > Chordata > Mammalia > Carnivora > Canidae > Canis > Canis lupus. The sequence continues at coordinate 19,204,276 of NC_132839.1, forward strand.
GAATATATAACTAAACATGAGCAAAAGTAGAAATTTTACAGGTTAAGTCTAAAAGTGAAATAAACACTATTTTTAAATAATACCATGCTCACGGTGCTTATTATCTCAAAGTAAAATACATACATAGAGTGAGGTTTTTCAATAAAAGATATTTATATGTATCTACCTTTCAAATAGTCTTCTTGGAAATTACCAATATTTGTTGGTGGAATTTCTATTATAATTGCTTAAAATACCATTTATTTTTGCTCTAAGTGTAGTTAAGGAAGAGTTTATATTAGGAGTACTAGCTCTCAGCTGCCTAAGATCTGTAAATGTGGTTGTATCACATGCAGTAAGTACCTTCAATCTGTAGGCTGTAGGCCAGAATATTTTTCAGGCACTTGATCATTTTTTGGGCACTGTTCTGGTTAAAGCTAAAAACACAATCTGTAAATCTAGGCACACATAAAATGCAATTCCTTAAATATGATGAAAGTGAATAAACAGGTCAGGACTCCACTGTCAGCTCTTAAAAGATGTGGAGTTCAGACACCTCCCTCCACAAACCTGTTGCCACATTTGATATGTGAGCATCTGGCATACAGAGTAATGTGGGTCAACCTATAATGGAAATATTTGTAGGATTTATTTATTTTTACTTTAAATATTTATATCTTTCAGTTTTTTGCATTTTAAATAACTGTATTTCTTTTTAAAATTTTAAGATAAAACACATTGAACTGGTCATTGTAATAATTTCTTTCCAACCCAATAAATCATCCTGCATATTTTTGAAGTGCAAACTCCCCATTTCAAAAATGACTGGCACCAAGCCTGAAATAAAAACTTCAACCTATCTAGGAAATCCCTTCACAGATTTATCCTATTTTTTCAGTATTCCCATAAATGAATCACTCATGGTAAGTGAGCTGATTGTTATGACAGAACAAGATGCAGGGCAGGAAACTGAGACTACAATATTTTCTGGTTGGAAATGCAGTCTACGCAAAAAGTTAGTAAGCCAACTATACTGAAAACTAGAGGTCAGCAACCAAATAGATGGTAAACCAGCTACCCTTACAAGCAAAGGATATGAGTGAGAATAACAAGTCAGGAACCTCAGCTAGGCAGAAATTAGAACATACAGGTCATAGGAGCTCAGAAACTAAAGGTTAAAAAAAATCAGGCAGGCAGATGAGAACCCCAAGGCACAATGGCAAGGCTTCTGGAATGGTAACAAGGTCAAGGAGGCAGGAATCAGGAGATCCACTTTAACCAGCACAGGGGTTGGTGAAAGGACAAGGAAACAGATGTGAGGCCCAAGCAACAAAGCAATCTGATACTGAAGCAATTTTGTTATGGCCAGGAAGTTTCTTGCATGTTTCCTACTGGATCCTTTCCCAGAACTTGGCTAGTGTGATCCTGTGCATAGCAGCAGGCAAACTGGGGTGTCTGGAGTAAAGGTAAAGTAAGGAAGGGGGATCAAGGAAATATTCTCCAGAGCCTGTACCTCTGCTATGATGCTCCTAACCTCCTGCAGCACTCTGCCCCCATTCACCCTTAAAATCACACTCATATGCCACCCTCTCCCTTAATCTTTTTTTATCCATCTCAACACATCACTCTCTGAATGTCTATAGCAATTATTTCATCCTCGAGCATTTTAACACAACTGTGTACAGCCCTGTTTTTTTTATCCCCTCATTTCATTTTTTTTTCTCTGTTTAGCTTCCCCAAAGAGATTCCAAATACCCAAAGAGCTTCGGATTCATGTTATACTTTGATTTTTAGTAGAGTGTTTCTCAAGTGTTTCTGAGAGCTCCTTGAATGCTACGATATCCTTCTTTACCCAAACAAATGCAGAGAAGGGCAAAAGCGCACAATATTTAGTATATAATTGTGTGAGATCAGGTAACTTCCTAAGATAATTATAATAAAATTCTGCTGCTGAATTCAAAGTAAAGGTAAGCAAATAAGAAAAATGGTTTCTGTACCAAAATACAATTGGTCTAGATTTATTCACTTGTGTGAAATGTGAAGAACCAGAATAGAAAACATTGTATACTACTCATTAAAGCATTGATTAGTATCCACCCATGGATGGACTACTGTAACATTCATTCATTCATTTATTGACAAACTCCAGAAATACCTTCGATATCCCTGCTATCAAATAGTCAGCAGACAGTGAGGCAGGTACTAGATGAAGAGAGGGATACAGAGATGAAAAAAACATCATCTCAGCCTTAGAAAAACCCAGAGAATATAAAATATTTCACGGCCACGAAGTCAAGCTGAGAAAAACTGCCCAGCCATTTGATGTTGGGCAATGGAGAATGCATAGTGATTCACCAGGCAAAGAAAGGGAAGAAGCTGTAGCTGTCAGCAGAATCCATAGCAGTAAAGATGTGAGATCACTGGAATTTGGGTGAAGGGCAAGTGGGAGATGTGAAAAAGAGAAGGGATGGAAGAGGAGACCATGGCTTGGTGTTGAAGCATCTACTGTGCTAGAGTTTAGACTTCATCTTGGAAGCACTGAGGAGCCATAGCCAATTTTTAAGTAGCAAGTTAGTAGATTTTATGTGGTTTGGTGGGAAAAAGTAAATTTATTGATTTAGATGATTATTTAATTGCAGGCTGTTACTAAGATAATATGCAAATTCAACTTAAGTGATACAGGACATTCAGGCTTATTCTTTTGTTTCTCAACTTAGCTATTTGGTTTTTTTAAAGATAGATTTTCACACTATCTTTGAGAATAATTCAAAGCACACACACCATTAGGTTGAAAAAGAAATGTCCACAGTAGCCCCATTTAATGTATTAAATAATGACATACCTAATAACTAATTTGCTGATTAATTTAACTTACACTATTTCCTAGTTATATTTTCTTCTTACCTTTGAACAAATTAAGTCCTGACCGGACACTGTGTAGGAATCATGGACCACAGCAGTATTCACTTGCTGAGGTTTGGCAAGTCTATATGCGCTTTTCTATACTACTTGAGAATATGGACTACCACTTTATTGAGTTATCCCTGTCCCAATGGATCATTAATCTATTGACTTTTTTATATACTAAAAAACAGAAAGCCAAAAAAGAAAATGTACCCTGATTTGCTTCCTTCTCCATTTAGGGCACATTCTAATATCTTTGTAAAGTATATCTGACAAATGACACATAGTCCACAGTGTGTTCCAAACAAAATATCACTATTCCAAAATTATAGTGCAAGTTACTCAAGTACAAGAAAATACTGTTATTACTTAAACTTGTAGAGAGCTAGTATGATTGTCTCATTTGAAAGAGATAAATATTGCTCAATATTTAAAAAAATAAACTTTGGTGTGTATTGTAAAACAAACATAAGAAATTTATCTGAAATCATGCACAACATAATTTCATGGAAATATTTTGGGGTAATGACTTTCAAATGAATACAGGAAGAATGTTATTAAAAAGAACAAAGATTAGGAAATATACTGTAGCACATAATCCTGCAGTGGGGAAGGGAACAGTCTCTTATGATCTAATAGGATTTTTCCATTCTTAACTTGGTTAATCTTAGGCACAAAGCAAATAAATCATTCTTGGTTTCTAAAAGTCCATGGTGATACTCAAAGGAAATTAATTCCCGTTGCTAAACATGGTTCATAAAAACATATTATTAAAGTCAGCTTGATGAAAATTCTAGATTTATTACTAGCAAATGGGATATCACTTTTCCCCTAAATTAAGGATTTTCCCATCCTTTTTCAAAGAGTTTCTAACACAAAAGTGACTTTCCAATATTGGGAAATAGGTGTTGCACGTAGTAGAATGGCAAAGGTATGATGTTGGCATAACAGAGAGCTTGTAAACTCAGTGTGGTTTACGGAATTTTCAAAGGCCAGTCCTTGAAAACTGAAAGCAAAGTGCTGCCTTCAGAAAAACCCAGGTACAACATCACTTTAAAATGTGAGGAGAAAAGAGACTGATTCATACTGAACGTGTGATTAAAATTCCTACCAAACAAGCCACTAGCCACTACATTGGAATTGAAATGTTCTCATCACTTAAAAAATATTTATTCTGAACCTAACTGTATAAGGAAGGCAGGAATTGCCCTCTAAGTGTTAAAAATCAAAACAGACTCTTACATGGATGAACATATTAAAATATGGAATTAAACATGCAGAGCAAATATATAAATGGACATGAGGCACTAGTATTTCTCAATTAAAAGGTAGAGCACTGTAGCCAGGAGGCAACATAGGTACCTGGGCTGAGGACAGAACAGCTATGGAAACTCTTCCTCCCAACTGAATAAACTATGTGGAAAGAGTGTGGTCTTTGGTCAATCAGAAGAGTTTGATGAAAGATCAAGGATTTCAAAATCTGTTAGAAAGTTCACAAAACAGGTATAATCTGTAAGTTTCCAGAGGTAGATGGTGAGAGAAAAGATGAGAAGTGAGTAAGGAATAGAGTAGGGCTTACAGTTGATTTCTGAAAGGGGGAAATGACTTGGATAACTGATGTGTAGAAGGCAAGGAATCAGTAAAGACTGCATGACTGAAATTTGGGGTCCTCTTGGACTCCTCTTTTTCTCGCACAGGCAACATCCAATCCAGCAGCAAATCCTGTTGGCTTTACTTTCAAAATTCAGTGCCGACCCGAAACCTTTTCTCCTGGCTACCAACCCCCTAGTCCAAGCCATCACTATCTTTCCCCTGGACTCTAGCAAAGCTGTCTTCATTGTTTGTGTTCACTGTTCCCACCACCTACTATTCACCACAACCCATCCACCACCCAGCAGCCAAAACTTTATAATGACTTATCACGTTCAGAATGATACAAAAACTGTTTATCATAAGCAAACAGACATTACATTATCTGCCCTCTACTTCTCCATCCATCCCCTCTGTTCCCTAACTTGGCTGTACTGGACTTCCTGCTGGTTTTCAAAGCAAAATCCCAGTTACCTGCAATTTCATGTAACACTGAAACTGGGCTGTATACAGACACTGCTTAATCTTGTGTCCTCTCTTAGGAGAATTTGCTATTAGCATTGAATTATAGAAATGTATATTTGGGAATAATAACAATGGTGATTTACCTGATTATAGACAAACAATGGATTTTCAAATTCATCTTTAAGATAAGAACAATAAGCATTTGTTACAGAAAGACAAACGGAAATGGCCTATTGCTGTAAGTGAATACATTCTTTCTGAAGTTCACCAATACTGCACACGTGGGAACAAACAGAAGAGAATGGTGGGGGGGGGGGGAGAGAGAGAGAGAAAGAGAGGGAGAGAGAGAGAGAGAAATAGGGATAGAGATGGGTTGCAGGTGCCAAAATGTGCCAAATATACTTCATGGAGCTAGGAAAAGTGGAGGGGAGAGGGCTCTAGCCTGAGTTGCAAGGTGTGAACAACAAGAACACTAGACTCTGTGGGCATCTATCACCACAAATGACTGTCACATAGACCACGCTCTAGGGTTGTGGCTGAATAAGAAAGTCAGATTCCCAGCATCCTTGTTTTCTTTTCTAATATGTGTTTCACAGAGTGTACTTTCCCACAGAAACCATGCTATGACATGGTGAGGCTTCCTGAATTCTATCTTCACAGAATTCTATCTAATCTGTGATTTTTCTGGGACAATGCATATGTTTAGGAAGGAATATATTGACATCAGCTGAACACTAATTAAAGACCAAAGTTTTGAACTCTATACTTTATCTCCTTGGAAAATATATTTTACATCCTTATCATACATTTGTTTACATATCACAGCCATATATTGGATCAAATTATCTCTTGGAAGAAAACAAAACAGCCTAAATTCTAATTTAAAAAACTATTTGCATCCTAATCCTCTGAGTATGATTGAACTGCTAAAATCCAAAGCAACTACAAATCAGAAGCTGATAATTATGTAAGTAGTCTGAGCAAAAGTCAGATGGGTTCACACTCATTCCCAAGGGGAGAGCTCTTTGGTACAAAGGTTTGAAGGCAATAGAGGTGGGGCTAGAGATATCACACCACATGAGGAAGGTAGCTGAATTTCTCAACTTTGGTCTAGATGAATACTTGACTGTATTCACTTACTTCCATTGGTCTGAACCTGGCCAGAATCTGAAAAATATACCTTCCTATACAGGTAAGGTCAGAACTAAGGCAAATCTAACTGCCTTGAAATGTTCCCCATTTATGAATAATCATAATTTAACCTGTTAAAAGTACTTACAACTGTGCCTTTGTCTCATTTAAACCACTATGAAATCAACTGACAATCATGTTTTCTGCTTGGGCCTAGTGTCCAAAAAGAATCCGTAACTAGGAACCAGGAAAGTCCCTGATTTGGAGGAAGTCTAATGTTCTTGTCCCAAAGTGACTAGACTTTGCAAACTTGAAATTGTTACATCTCCTGAGGGACAAAGTAGCAAAATCTTTAAGAATGAGGGGACTTGCTGGGGGAGAAATTAACTCCTGCCCATTCTAATAATTTCTGCAGGTGGAAAATGGTGTTTGTTGGATGGGGCTGGGGGGTGGGGATCCCTGAAAGTAAGTTTCCCAAAACCTAACATTATTCTGGGTGGTGGTAATATAAGACCATTATTTTTTTCTTTGTAATTTTTTGTATGTTTTAATTCTTCTCCTTTTAAAACAAGGATCACAAATGCATATGCCTATAAGGCCCAATAGCTAATGTAAGTGAGTGAGGCCTGCAGGACAGGAATTGTCAAACCAGCAAGCACATACTCATGTCAAGAGGCAGCTGTTCCCTGCAGCCGGTTCATAATTGCTGCAAAGAAATGCAAGTAGTGGTGCTATCAGGTTTAAATTTTTTTTGAAGTAAAAATATAGATTTCTGTTTAAATTTCCTGATTTTTAAATCTTGGCAAATGATTAAAAAAAAAAAACCCTCTGTGAAGGGCCAAACAAAAGGGATTTTCAAAGGTGATTTTGCCTATAAAGTTCAAGGTACATATTTGTCTATTTATTTTGTATACAAATCATATTCGCATTAAAGTCTGAGAAGCATGGCTTTAGATCAAAGAAAAGAATGGCAGTAGTCTATATGCAGAAGTCTGGGCATCCAAGCAATGCTTTTCAGAGAACTATTAAATCCTCATCTCAGTGGAGATATTCCTGTTTAAGAGCAGACATTCTAAAGTATTACTTCCAGTTTAGTAAAATTTATTACACTCTATTTATCATTGAGTCTCTATCCCATGTTAACAGATTAAACAAGATTGGTGGAGTGACATCTAAAACAGGGACTAGGTGATATAACTTTACTCAAATAGTAAATAAAAGAAGTATGTGTGTTCTTCTTATATATACTGTCTATCCAATATGAAATTTGTGGTGTGAAAAAGTACATGGAATAGTCAGTCAAAGAAGAGAAAACAGAAGGATCAATCAGCACAAAGCCATACTCTCTCTCTTTTTTTCTTTTCAAGTAGGCTCCATACTCAGCATAGAGCCCTGTTTCGAACTCAAACTCATGACCCTAAGATCAAGAACTGAGCTGAGATCACCATGTGAGCCGGAATCAAGACTCGGATGCTTAACTGACTGAGCCATCCAGGCCCCCAGCCGTATCCTCTTCTAAAGAACTGATGGCATCACCCCAGGTAGAAGTTGGTGAGGTCCATTAGATGATGGAGAAGGTTAGCTGGCTCAAACTCCAACAGGCTAAAATGCAAGAAGCTCACTCTTGATACCAGACTGCTCAATGAAGTAGTTAAGATTAAGGAAGTGGCAGGGGTATGGAAGGGATGGAGAGTAAAAATCTGGAAGGTACAGGTGGTGGGCAGAGCATGCCTGGAGAAACCTAAAAGTCCATTCAAAGAAAGGAGAAACCAAAAGTATCTGCAGTGGAAAGATTAGTAGTAGGGTGCAAAGAGGATGAAATGAGGCAGAGAGACAAAAGTCTGAATTCTTGTATTAGAGAGGTGCTGAGGTCACAGCCAGCAGAGAACAGGGCCTGAAGTTAGACCCTGGGAAACAAGCAAGAATGTAGGCTCTTGGTATGGGAAGAGACAGACTAATAACAGGTTTCCAGATTCAGCCAAGTTTTCTCAACTTTGTTGCTTTTGGCCACATAGGGGATGTTTACCTATTGAAGGCCAGATAGAGTAGAGAACAAAACCTCAGACAGGTACGGAGAGTGATCTGTTCCCTAAGTAGACTCAAGGCCAGAAACAGTATCTCCAAGGTCTGGTGGTTGACCTGGGACAGAGCAGCCTATCTTCAACTGCAGGTGAAAAATACTGTGATTGATTTGCCAGTAAGTTCGCTGTCTGATGTTATTTCTGCTAAAACCCGCATCCAGGAAGTTCAACTGTTTCATTTATTTTGCAAACAGGGTATGATCAGGAAACTATTTAAAGAAAGAGTTAAAAAAGAAAAAAGTTTTGCAGAAGCTAAATACTTTTTTTTCCAATTCATGTGTGACCTTTGAACTTTATGTTTACATAAAAAAGACAGGCAGCAGCAGAGTCTGCTCTAATCTTTAACCATAACTGATTTCCAAGAACCTGTGACACTATTCCCAGTTCCTTTGGTTTGGTTACTTTCAACTGGTTACCAGCATTTAAACTTAATCGAGCATGCTAAAAATCAGACACAATGAAAATGCTAACCTACATGAAGTTGTGAAACTTTTTGTTCGGAGGGAAGTGTTTCAGCAAATCCCAAATCCCAATGATGACATGGCTGCAAAAGTGAGAAGAATAATGACTCAACGCTGACTAAGGGAATTCAGCTGTGGAACTTGTCTGTTCACCAGACTTTAAAAACAAATTTCGATGACCAACTTGAAAAGCAAGAGGTAAATTAAAATATGTTAAGCACATAAAGCAATGAAATGACCACTGAGGACCCAACAAAGGTGAATTGCTGAGATCCTCCACTTCTTGGCCCAAGCTCAGTGATTGAAGTCATTGGCTACTCTTATGTTCTGATTCTAGACAGAACGTGTTATCCATTCTCTTTGTCTGCAAAGGATTTTCAGCATCAGCTAGTCAACCATGACAAAAGGAAACCAACTTGAAAGTCACATGAACACTCTGAAGTGTTCTCAGGGATTAAGGCATATGAATGTACCTAGGTGACAATGGAACTCGAAGCACTTGGAAAAGTAACGCTGCACCCACTTACACAAGAGTGTTTCTTAGGATACTTGCCAAACAATTTTGTTCACCTGAAATTCTCTGTCTTACTTTCAAGATCCCGCTGGGCCTGGAGGCAACTGGTTAAGGCAAAGGGAAAGGCAATCAACCCCAGGAAAGTCAGATTCAGGTCAATCAGCAGGGGCTGAGTAGACAGGGCAAGCCACCTTCTGACCTCCTCCATCACTACTGCTACAGGCTAAGTAAGTCACAGTGAGTCCCTGAAGCTGTGCTTCCTTATTCTATGGTGTTAAGCTACATGAGCACACCATCCTATTTACACATTCTCTAAAGGGAAAAAAGTTTCTTAACCTCTTACTAAGCAAATATGAGCCAAAGAGAGCCTTAGAGACAAAAATAATAGCCTTCAAAGAAGGAATATTTGTGTGTTCAGATGAATAAAGCCAGTAAATGTAGAGGCAAGTAAATTTTCGTCATCTGGGATCTCCTAAAAAAGGAAAATAAATGTATTTCTCTCCTCCTCCCACTTTTTTATTTTCCTGATTGCTAACTGCACATAGGTAAAAAATTATTTTCAAGCTGATCTAGTCCTGATATATTATTAAGATAGTAGAATGCAAAATGTCCAAGTACCTTTTGGGGATACAAAAGGAAAAACTTGGCTGTCAATGAGAGTTAACATACTGAATGCTGATATTTTGTGAGGCACTGTGCTAATAAGCCTGTGGTACTTATGGACTCCTCATATAATGAATTTAATTCTAAAGCATATGAAAATTACATACATATATATGTTCATCCACACTTTACTATTCTGAACACTTAACAGGATATTATTCAAATTTCATAGTTGATGAAACAGGTATGAAATTAATAAATAGCAAGTAAGGCTATAAAATACACATCTCCTGTTTCTGTATCAACACTGACAGTACATCATATTTATATATGATATAAATGGTATATATATGATATCTCTCCTTCCATAGGTTAATTTTCATTTGTCTGAACTCAACTTATAAAATTAACTTTTAATTTATATTATAAATGTTTATATTTATACAAAATATATATTAAATGTGCTAAACTTCATGCTGGCTCAGGGGCATTCTGGATTCAATACTATTTGTCTCAGGTAAGACATCTTCCTCTTTAAAACACAGGTACAAACGACAGAAAATGAAGGAGTCTTAATGAGAAGTAGCTATTTTGGAAGTAAATACACATAAAAGAAATCATTCTGTAAAGCTGGGACTCAAATTTCATAATCTGTCTGAACTTTAGGTCTGTGCTTCCTGGGCCTTCATAGTCTACACCCTGTGTTGGTCAGCTTGCCAACAAGATTGTACCATAAGGGGCATTTCACCCTGGCAGTCCTCTCCTTGTGCATTCAATACTGTTTTGTGCTGGTAAGGACAAGAAGTTCTTAACAAGAATATATTTTAGGTTTTTTCTTGAGAAATCAGACTGCTTATTTTTTTCACTCACAAAGGATATTTACTTTACTATGCTAGTTTCACTTCTAATATTTATATATATTGAAATCATAAAGATAAAAACATAGCAGTCAAGGACCAAATACACTGAATGGTTGTCAGTTGTCTCAATTCTGAAGAATGAACCCCAATGTTTAGACACTAAGTAGCGAATAATTTGCTGCAACATCAGATTTTAAATTTTATCACTTCAGGAGAAATTTAGTTCAAGAAACATAAAGGGATAAATTTCTTTCCTTAGACTTTGAAATATCTCAGAAATGTCAGATCTACTGCATTTAAACTAATTCACGGTAGTTTAAAAAAGTATATATTCCTTGGGGTGCCTGGGTAGCTCCATCACTTAACAATCTGCCTTTGGTGAAAGTCATGTTCTTGAGTTCTGAGATGGAGCCCCACTTGGAGTCCTGAGTCAAGCCCTGTGTCAGGCTCCCTGTAGCGTGTAGAGCTCCCTTGGAGAGCCTGTTTCTCCCTCTTCCTTTGTCCCTGCCCCTACTCGTGTTCCCTCTGTCTCATCTCTCTCAAAAACAAAATATTTTATATGACTATATATATATTCCAACAATTTACATTTTCAACTGCAGTAAATCCATTTAGTTTGACTGATAGTCCACCATTTAGAAGCTGGCGTTCAAAGACTTATCTGCAACCCTATAGGCACTCCTAAGCCTAGATATAGGACAGCACATCTCATTCTAATAAGAGTACAAATCTATAAACAAAACAGCTTCCAGTTCAACTATTTGCATAAAATTAATAGATAAATGCAGTATTCAATTAAGGCAAAGTGTAGATACTATCTTATTGATATGTTACTCCTGCTTGCTTACCAATGCCTTACATGATCTTGGCTGTAAGCTCCATGTTATTTATACTACATCTCTCAAACTGGAGACATCATCAGCAAATTAAGTTATTTCAAATATAAGTAGCCAAAACAATGACATGTTCAGCAGCTAGTCCTTTAATGTGAAATTTTACTCTGTTACAAAGAGGCAGATGGTCTATGTATTTTACTAAACTGAGAAAAAAGAAAATAAATTTAAAAATTTAAAGACATGCTATGCCAAGGCCCTGCCTACCTCTTAACCCCATTTTCTAAGGCTTCCTATCTTGTACACTAAGTGATGGTTATCCTGTCCTATCTGTTTCTCAAGCATTTCAAGCTTGTTCTAGCCTCTGGGCCTTCCTTTGCACTTTCTATTTTCTCTGCCTCAAACATTCCTGGCTCAATTTTTGCATTTCCTCTCAGTTCACATGTCATTTCCACAATGATGCCTTCTGTAACGGCAAATCCCTCCAACTGATTTTGACCATAACACTCACTACTACCTGATGTGTGTTTATTTACCCCCTTATGTCAGTGTCAAATGCTAAGGTATTTTATACTCAGAGTAGAAACCTTGCCTTTTCCTGTTTACCACTGTGAACATGGTCACTTGGCCTTTATTGGAAACTCAATAAATACTGATTAATGTAATGAATGGAAGCATTCTGATTTAAGGACCAAATTTAGGAAACAAGACCTTGCTTCTTAATACTGACATTCCTAATTTAATTAAAATTTATCTGAAGGGGATACCTGGGTACCTCAGCAGTTAGGCTCCGTGTGTGATCCAGGAATCCTGTGATCAAGTCCCACATCGGGCTCTCCCTCTGTGTCTCTCATGAATAAATAAATAAATAATCGTTTAAAAATTATCTTGAAGAAATTCAAGGTAAATAATAAATTAGGTTCCACAATTGTTCTTGGGAATAGATACCTGGGACCCTGCACCCTGTCATGTGCTATGCCCATGTCTGGGTGCTATGCCAGTTACACTCAGGGAGCCTGATGGAGTCTGAGAGGTCAATGTGCCTTGCAGTGTCAGACTGATGCACTCTTAACAAAGTCATGAAATATCAGGGAAATAAAGAATTATCTCGGAAAGGGAACAGTCAAAGCTTATTAAGCTACTGAGTTTTGTCAGCCAACATACAGTGGCCCCCACTACCCTTAGAAGTCTTCAACTCACTAAGCAAAGGCAAGCTAGTTCACCAACTCATTTTATATCCTGCTGTGTTATGGGTGCAATTAAAATTACATTAAATTGTGCAGGTATTCCTGATGTTTTGTAAAGTGATCAGCAAGAGCAGATGGGGGAAGGCAGGGGTATGAAAAGAATAATGAAATTGAATACAGATCTGGGAGTTTGAAGGAGGTCTGAGAATGATGAGAACCTTTGCCAAACCTTAAGCCTTAGAACATACTGCTTCTTCCTTGGGAACAGCATGTGCTACAGGGTGGGGCAAAGTGATTTTACTGCCAGATTTTTGATGCTGTGCTCAATTTAGTTTTCATTGTTTGCAATGGGGGCTTATTTTGAGTCACATACTCTATTACTAGTAATATAGGAGAACATCTATTAATATTTTGAGTCTTCATTAGAGTTTAAGTATAAGCTATAATTTAGCTTTAGATGATCTTTTAAAAGTATACTGAATTTCTAAGTGGGATTTATTTTTACATTCAAATCCTCCTTTTTATGTCTCCTCATACCAGTTTTCAAAGCAACACTGGTGAAGAATTTTAAAAATGCATCTACACCTAAAATATTGGAAATGCATTGAGAAGTGTGAATAATAACAATCTCCATAAGAACAACTTTTTGCTACAGTAGAACTTGTGAAAAATAAACATTGAATTAGCTGATCTTTCTTAACATTGTTTATTTTTTTATTTAGAGAGAGAGAGACAGAGAACATGCACATGTGCATGAGCATGGGTGAGGGGCAGAGGGAAAGGGAAAGAGAATTTTAAGCAGGCTGCATGCCCAGCATATAGCCCAAGTGAGGCTCGATCCCTGAGATCATGACTGACCTGAGCCGAAATCATGAGTCTGATGCTTACCCAACTGAGCCACCCGGGTGTGCCCCTTATTAATTCTTTTTTTAAAAAATATTTTATTTATTTATTCATTAGAGCACAGAAACAGAGAGGCAGAGACACAGGCAGAGGGAGAAGCAGGCTCCTCACCAGGAGCCTGATGCGGAACTCGATCCCAGAACCCTGGGATCACGCCCTGAGCCAAAGGCAGACGCTCAACTGCTGAAACACCGAGGTGTCCCCCCTTATTATTAATTTTTGAGTATAACTTTTTTTTTTTTTATGATAGTCACACAGAGATAGAGAGAGAGGTAGAGACATAGGCAGAGGGAGAAGCAGGCTCCATGCACTGGGAGCCCGACGTGGGAGTCGATCCCGGGTCTCCAGGATCGCGCCCTGGGCCAAAGGCAGGTGCTAAACCACTGCGCCACCCAGGGATCCCCTAATTTTTGAGAATAAAACTACATATAATAGATTCAGATTCTTTTATAATATGCTTAAGGTTTAACTGATACAGATGGTTATCTTTTGTTCTGAAACTCTCATAAATACTTATATACCTACTAAACACGTACACACTGAAGGATGAAATCTATCAGATTTAACAGAAAGTTCTTAAAATACAGATATTTATCTATTAAAGGTTTTATTTTTAAGTAATCTTTACCCCCCAATGTGGAGCTTGACTCCATGACCCTAAGATCAAGAGTCGCATTTTTTACCAACTGAGCCAGTCAGGCACCACAATATAGAGGACATTTCTTTTTTTTTTTTTTTTAAGATATTATTTATTTATTCATGACAGACACACAGAGGCAGAGATATAAGCAGAGGGATAAGCAGACTCACTGTGGGGAGCCTGATGCGGGACTCAATCTCAGGACCCCGGGATCATGCCCTAAGCCAAAGGCAGATGCTCAACCAATGAACCACCCAGGCGCCCCTATAGAGGGCATTTCAAGGAAATGCAGTATTGTTACTTTCAAATGCTGGTAATAAAGTGTTAAGTAAATAATGCTTTTAAAATTATTATTCAATAAATTGTAAGACTTATGTAATCAGCCCATAAATTTTAGGCAAATGGCTAATGTGGATTTATGGGTTGATTATACAAGTCTTAAAACTTGATTTTAAATAGCCTAAATATATTTGGTAGCTAGCCTTCAAAATGGCCTCAATAACATCCAGATCCTACAGTAAATCAGGTGTGTAGTCCCCTCCCAGAGTGAACCAGGATTGTTCTGAGTGACAGCAGAATTTGGGAGAATAAATGGTATATGACTTCCAACATAATTCAGTTTTCATTTTGATCATGCTCATTCTCTCTCTTGTAGCATTCTTTCTGCAGGAAGCTCAACACTATGTTGAACAAACCCAGAAAAAGGCCAAAACATGAGGGTCTGAGGCCTTCTGACAATATATCAGTGAGGAATTTGGCCTTTGGCCACTGGGCATATGAGTAAGCCATCTTGGGAAGAGAATTTTTAGTGAGGTCAAGCATTGTAGCCCTCACCAATCATGTGACTGCAACATCATGAAACAACCTGGGCCAAAATCACCCAACAAAGCCACTCTTGCATTTCTGACCTTCAGAATTAAATGTCTGTCATTTAAACTGCTAAGTTGTGGTATAATTTGTTATGCAGCAATAGGTAACCAATACAAACATCCTCTTGTAATTTAGCTGCCGTCTTATCCCATGATGGCCAAAAGCCAAAGTCAACTGGCTAAGTTTTGATTGAAGATTATAGTTAGAAATAAGCTGTGTTTTGGACATTTCTTAAGGAAAGAATGAGTATGTAAGAATTACTTAGACTTAGTGTCTAATACTTTTATATCCTGGTTTGGAATTTACCTGTGCAGTATTAATGAATGGTGTTAACATACAAAAAAAATATGTAAAAGTCTAGAAGATACAAATTCATCTTTTGTGAGAGGAAAGAGATCAGTGGTTGGGCTGGAAATGAGGGAGTGAGGTGAAGGATTACCAGAAGGTGAGAGGAAATTTGGGGAGGTGATGGGTATGTTCACAATATTGATTGTATTGATGATTTTACAGGTGTACATACGTGTCAAAACTGATCAAACTGTACACTTTAAATGTGTATACATTTTTTCAAATATGCTTCAATATAGATGTTTTAATTTTTAAAAAATTTTTAAAAGATTTATTTATTTGAGAGAGACAGAGAGAGAGAGAAAGAGAGAGAGGAGGGGCAAAGAGAGAGAATCTTTAAGCAAACTCCCCGCTGAGTACAGAGCCTGATGTGGACTCAGTCTCATGACCCATGAGATCATGACCTGAGCTGAAACCAAGAGTCGGACACTTAACCGACTGAGCCACCCAGGTGCACCAATATAGTTATTTTAAACTATCTGACTACTGTAGGGGTGTGTTAGTGGCTCAGTTGGTTAAGCATTTGCCTTTGGCTCAGGTCATGATTCCAGAGTCCCGGCATCGAGCCCTGCATTGGGCTACCTGCTTATTGGGAAGTCCGCTTTTCCCTTTGCTCCTCACTCCACACTCACTCACTCACTCTCCCTCTCAAATACATAAATAAAATCTTTAAAAAAAATCTGACTACTGTATCCACAATTTACCTAATTTTCAAATTGCCATAAATTTCAAATTGCCAGGTCTGAATGTTATTAGACTTTGTTACTTTGGGATCTAGAAAATTAAGAAACCAATAGTTTCATTACATATTATTCTATCCTTTTATCCCTGAAATGTTTCATAAACTAATATAATCTGTGTTGGAAAATCTGAATCAGAGTACTAGTATAATCAAATCAAGGATCTTCTTAAATATTAAAATTCATTATGGGAAACATGTTGAGAAATATAGTGAGAACTTCAAAGCACAGGAATTGAACAGATCCATCCATAACGATTTTTTAAATCCACAAAAGATTACCTGATACTTTCCTCAAAAACTTAAATTCTAGTCAACACTGTCCAGGAAAATTGACCCTTTAGCTTTTAAATCCTAATGGGTAAAATTAAAGTTGCATTTTTTGCTGTGAACTCATAACTTTTCAATGTAAATAAGAAAACTATCTATTATAGATGATATAATCATATATATCATTTGCCCATGTTAAAATCAAGGTTCCCATGTTAATTAAATTAAGTAATTATTAAAGATAGCACTGCATGCCAAATTAAATATTATATACATACATAAACAATGACAGCAGATGGGTTTATGCCATTTGCCTCCTTATATTGGCAATAACATCACATTTAACCTAAAATAGGTTAAAAGACACCGAAAATAGAAATCATTCTAAGATTAAGAAAAATGGTACTTTTATATAATATTCAAGTAAAGTTTTACTGACATAATTTTCATAACATATTCAGTAAAACATTTAAAATATAATATCCTATATGATATTTTATTATATTGTCACACCATAATCATCCTCTATTGTCATGAAGCTGGAGAATTTTCTCTCCAAATATATTTTCCATCTTTTAAAAAAAATAAATGGGATGCTATTATTATTTTAATTCTACCATTTACACTTTTATGATTAAAATGTTACCGCAAGTAATTGGTTTCCTTATAGTAACATGTGCATACTAATTTTCTTAATCAAATATATTTAAAATATTGCTATCCCTTTTTAATTGCTGAATCCCAAACATGATTCCCTAGCTTGATAATGAAACCTAAATTGATTTTTAAAAATTATGAAATATTGAAAACATTATGAAAATGACAACATAATGCATTATTTATACATTATTTATATGTAATATAAATAATATATAAAATAATAAAAAATATAACCAGCTACTCCTCATAAGAGTAGGAAATATAAGAAATAAACATTTTTCCAAATTTTCTTCAAATTTTTGTTGTTTAAAGAAATAAAATTTTACAGGTACAGATAAATCTTATTCTTCTGTCACTTCCTCCTAGAGGTAAAAAGTGAGTTTCTTTATATTTTAATTTCATATGCTGGAATACAGTATTGTATGTTTTGTTTTAAGCAAAGAACATTAAAGGCATTCCCAGAAAGGACAATTATTAGGGGATGTCAATTAAAGTAACAGAGAGCTACTCTGTCACCCACCAGACTGAAAAAAATTAGAAGTCTGACAACAGACTTGACGTGGAGGACAAAAAGCAACTTATGTACCACAGATATAAGTTGGTACAATGTCTTCAGAGAATAATTTATTTATTTATTTATTTTAGTAAAATTGAAGGTATTCCTATGCTATGGCCCAGAAATTACCCTTCTAGGTATTTACCCAAGAGAAAGTGTCACACTTAAATACCTCAGGAAGCATGGAAAAGGATTGTGTTAACAAATGTAACAGCCAATACTTGTACCATGCCCCCAAGCATCAGGCACTGCTGAGTCCTTCCTGTGTTTTTACTCTATTATGCTCATAACATACCTACCCCCTAGAAAACGTACTGCATTTTACAGATGAGTAAACTGAGGCATAGTTTATAACTTGTCAAAGTTGCATAATTGGTGGAACCACAAACACAAGCAATCCAGTTCTGGAGTCTGTTAACCATTATGCTGCATGGGTCCCAGAAACACTGCATGGAAGATCGAAAGTGTGGAAAGCATCCAAGTGTCCATCAAAACAGGAAGGAACTAACAGGCCACAGTACATTCATGCAGAGCAGAACAGCACAGCCACAAGGATGCAAGCCAGACTGCACACAGGAGCTTGCGTACATTTCAAAAACCTAACATAGGGAGAGCAGACAAGGTGAAAGATGATTTGTACTGTTCAATACCTAAAGTTATCTTTATGATTTATTTCCTATAGCTAAAAGAGCTAAAGCAATCTCAAGTTATGTTAATGAAATTAAAGAATCAAGAGCAGAAAAAAGGGGGAGCCTTTTTTCCCCTTAGAGTTAAGAAGTGATAATACCTTGAATAATGTGCCAGTTCCAGGAATTGCAAGACTGATCAACTAGACTGGATTTTGAAGTAAGCAGCCAGAATGATGAAGGATTTTTGTAGTGGTTTACAGTATGCATGCAAAGTCTCTCAAAGGAGGGAATAGGCTGCTTTTAAGTGTGCAAGAAAAGACAATGTTTTCCATCATCCCCCTCTTTCCTCACAGGCTTCCCATCAAATATGTGGGTACGTACTTATGATAGGGTTTATCTTTTTGACTTAGGACAATTATCTTCATACAAAAACACTAATAAATACTTTAACAACTCTTTAACTTTATATACATCAGATAGCGTTTTCTCAAGTACATAGAAGGATGTTAAATCCCAAGTTACGCATTAAAAAATATTCATAGAAAACCATATAATAGTAAAAAAATATGGCTACTTTTACCCAAACAGAAAACGTGAACAAATGATTAAAAAAATACATTTTAATTCTGTTTTATACTTTAGAGTCTTAGAAGACAGGTCTACCAAGGAATTTCCCCCTCCTACCAAAATATCAACAAAAAAGTAATCTCTAAAAGAATATACTGACTTAGGAGGAGATTTCAGCTCTGAAAGCAATGATCCGTACAAGGTCATAGCATTAAGCTCTTTTTCCTCACTACCCAAATGAGCCTTCTCTGCATAATGAACAATGGAGACCTGATGTTGACATCAGTTCATCTAGACCATCAGCCTCCATAGAGCAGGATTACTCTTTATAGAAAAGCAGTCAATCTAAAACAAAGATCTCTGCTGAGAAAAGACTGTTCTAATAAAGACCAAACTTTGAAAGATAAATAAGTTAAATGAGTGCTGACACACATGGCTAAAATGTTAATTTTCATGGTAACTTAATGGACATATAAGTGGGGGTATATTAAATGTTAATTACTCTTAATCTTAGCTGTTGAAAAAATGCTTTAGGTTTGGGTGTGGCAACTCCTTTTGAAAAACTTGTTGGCACTCCATAGACTTTGCTATGATTTCTTTCCAACATCGGACACACCTTGTTCAAAAGACAAATGACTCATAAGAGGCCACAATCCAAAATGTGATACTCAGCTTTCAACTTGCTAATGATACCCCAGAAGTAGCCACAGCTTACGCTGTGAGAAAAAAAAGCAGACAGGGGATTAAAAATGATAGCTTCTTTATTTCACTAGAATCAGTTGTGCAAGAATTGTAAAAATACAGTTTAAAGAGTGTCAGATAAGGTAATGAGGAGAAAGGCCACAGGCGGGTTGTGAAAGTGTGCCAACGTCAATACAGGTTACTCAATATTTGTACCACTTAACAAAAATAAGCCAAGCATAGAAGGTGAAAATGGCTAGATCAAGGTAGAAAGCATACCTGAAACGAATATAACATTGTGTTTCAACTATACTTCAATAGAGAAAGAAAGAAAGAAAGAAAGAAAGAAAGAAAGAAAGAAAGAAAGAAAGAACGAACGAACCCAAAGGACCTCATGGAAGAGCTGACTAAGCAAATTTGTACTACAACAATTAGAAACACCAAATGACTGACACCTGGTATTCAGTCTCTAACACCTTATGTATTATCAGTGAAAAAGGTCAATTAGGACATATTTCTTCCTTCAAAGTCCATAAGCATATTTATGCATATTTTAACATTATTTCAATTGTACACATTTTTTTATTTTAAATACTGGCACCAGACACAAAAGGTTGCTATTACTTATTTATTTATTCATTCTTTCAATACAATTTTGTGAATTCTATCATGTCATATCCTAAGGATGGACTCCTTTTGTGCTCTTATGGGCTCACAGTGTGGTAATAGGCAGAAACCTACTCAAATATTTCTGTTTAACAATAAAATTATGCTATCATAGTTACATGGGGATCAATTTTCTCTTAAAGTTCACTCCTATTTATAGAAAAAAAAAAGATTTTATTGGTATCCAGTTCTACTAGGATAAAAGTGATGCAACAGATCTCATGTACATTGAACTTTGATAATGTAATGATTGTTTCATGTACAAGTGATTTTAACCGAACTCAGAGAAGACAATATTCAAAATGGTGAAATTTCAGGAGCAATAATCAAGAGTTAGTGAATAGCTTTTAGTAGTTTTTGCTTTAATAATCTCCCTCAAGTCAAGAGTATGTGGGCAAATGGCCACTTTATACCTGCATCTAAGGTCAAACTTGTGTTTGTTCTTTTTCCAAGTAAGTGAAAAAATTATTTCAGGAATGCTGAATTTTTAAAAACTGTGGTACAAAAATATTACTGTGAATTATACAAGTAAAGGAAGTTAAATGTTGGCTAATTAATGTTGTTAAATATTTATGTTAAACCATTTAAGAGGATGACAAATAAAATGTAGTGTAGAGTTGAATTATTACAGCTACATACTAGGTTTGAGTTCATAGGTTTCCACTTTCAATATGAAAACCAGTTATTATTAAAAGTCTCACCCAAATTCTATTCCCCATCTAATATTTATTGGCCCTACATTAAGGACAAACAAAATCTAAAAATTAATTAATAATTTAATAAATATGCATTGAGTGGTTTTTATCGGCTCAGCACTGTTCTACATAACGAGTGTACAGTAGTGATGGAAGTAGCCATGGTTCTCGTGAGGGAAATAGCAATAAATGAATCAATAACCACAACATGCCCAGTACTGTAAAGGAATGGCAAAATTAACCAGGAGAATACTGTGTGCTGAGGATGAGGAAGGTCTCCCTAAGAACGTGACACTTAACCTGATCCCTGACTCAAGTGAAGGGATCTGTAATGTGAAGAGTCAAGGACGATGGAAAAAACCATTCCAGAAGAGGCCACTGTACCCACAAAGGTTTCAAGACAGGGGACCCTCAGGGAACCAAGGCAAAGTCATTGTGGCTGGAGCATAGTGAGTGAGGGGCAGAGTCCTGGGGGCGAGGGCAGACTGGTGAGGTCCACTGTTATAGAAGCCATACTAGGATATGTGAACTGAATCTGAAGAGGAGTGGGAAGCCATTAAAGGGTTTCAAGAGAGGACCTACATGACATTTTCAAAAAATGACACTGGCTCCTAAATATAGAGGATCAGTAGGAAGCAAGTTAAAGGTGAAGTAGGGAGACCAATTAGAAGCCAATTTCAGGAATTACATGAGGCATGTGGTGGGCTAGAACAAAAGGTAGTGGAGGGATTTGGAAAAGGGTATGTATATGAAGCTACAGCATAATGTGGAGGTAGGATCAACAGAACTTGCTGATAGGTTGGATACTATGGATAATGTGCAGGAAGGGATGAATAATGCTCAAGAAACTCTGGGAAAGATGGCCCCAATTATTGAGATATTGAAAAATATGGGACGAACAGGTTCCAAGGAATATTAAGCATTTTGTTTGAACATGTTAAGTTTGAGATACCTCTGAAACATCTACAGGAGAAATGAGGGGCAACAATGTATATAAGACCAGAGCTTATGAGAAAATGCTCTGCATCACTTGCCATCAGGGAAATACAAATCAAAACCACAATGAGATATCAACTCACACCAGTGAGAATGGGGAAAATTAACAAGGCAGGAAACCAAAAATGTTGGAGATGATGCGGAGAAAAGGGAACCCTCTTACACTGTTGGTGGGAATGTGAACTGGTGCAGCCACTCTGGAAAACTGTGTGGAGGTTCCTCAAAGAGTTAAAAATAGATCTGCCCTACGACCCAGCAATTGCACTGTTGGGGATTTACCCCAAAGATACAGATGCAATGAAACGCTGGGACACCTGCACCCCGATGTTTATAGCAGCAATGGCCACGATAGCCAAACTGTGGAAGGAGCCTCGGTGTCCATCGAAAGATGAATGGATAAAGAAGATGTGGTTTATGTATACAATGGAATATTACTCAGCTATTAGAAACGACAAATACCCACCATTTGCTTCAACGTGGATGGAACTGGAGGGTATTATGCTGAGTGAAGTAAGTCAGTTGGAGAAGGACAAACATTATATGTTCTTATTCATGTGAGGAATATAAATAATAGTGAAAGGGAATATAAGGGAAGGGAGAAGAAATGTGTGGGAAATATCAGAAAGGGAGACAGAACGTAAAGACTGCTAACTCTGGGAAACGAACTAGGGGTGGTAGAAGGGGAGGAGGGCGGGGGGTGGGAGTGAATGGGTGACGGGCACTGGGGGTTATTCTGTATGTTGGTAAATTGAACACCTATAAAAAATAAATTAAAAAAAAAAAGACCAGAGCTTCAAAGAGTGGTTTGTAGTGAAGACATAAATTTACAGATAATGAAGCAAACAAATGGTATTTAAAGCTATGGCTAATGATGAGATCATGGATGGAGAGAGTGGGGAGTAGTATATCTACAATTTCACCATGTAGAAAAATTTCCTGGGGCAATTCTGATTCAGTAGGTTAGGGATGGTGACTTTGAATCTGCATTTTTTTAAAACTCTCTAGGTGGATCTCATCTTAGTACCATTCTATTAAGTACTGCTATAGCAACAGAAAGTAAGTGAGCCTAGCAGTAAGATGAGAAACTCCAGCAATTGGTAGCTGGCAAGAAGAGGGGTTTGAAGAACTGAAGCCACAGACCACCTAGGAGAAAGCGGTCCATGCAATCTACACCATCTTCAAAGGGAAACTGAAAGGTATCTATTAGGTATGACTAGCAAAGCTGTGTAAGAGTTCCTTTGAGAAAGTTCCTATAAAAACAGGCCTCCAGACTATAGGTTGGTTCAAGTGCTCTGTGAATTTGTGCTTTGTCATTGCAAGAAGAAAACACAAACAATATCAGCAATAGGATTGTTCATGTCTTCTAAGTATGACTGTTGCTATCTTGAAATCAGGAGACAGCATCATAGGATTGGTATTGACCATATTAGAGTTAACAAGCCCTTGGCCAACCCACCTCAGTATTACCAAGGGTAGAGAATGAGTAACACCACTACCTTTTCTTCTTTTCTTTTCTGTAGCAGGCAACTAGCCTAAGGACCCTACTTATTTATTAACCCCTTAAAATAATAGGTTAAGAAAAGGAGGCTCAGACAAATTATGAGGCAGATTCATTTCTTTTTCTCAATTTATACTGTTAGCAATTCCCTTCCTAGCACTCCATGTCTCCATACTGCTCTGTTTGGAACTGTCACAGCTGAGTCCTTAGCTGTGTCAGACAAACCAACCTCATAACTCTCCCTTTGATCACTTCTCAAAGTTCATTGCGTTTCATGTAGGCTTGTGTAATAATGAGCTGATCGCACATTATATGCTGATGAGTTTGCTATCACCCACAAATTTGTATTTTAACAGACTTGTGGATACAAACTTGAACTTGGAAGGAATTGAGCTAATGTTGGAATATTCCTATATTATTATGGAGGAGATATATTAAGTATGGAAAGATAATTTTTTTTTGGAAAGATAATTTTAATGATCCTTAATCAACACCACACAGATTGTTATCCTTCCACCTGTAAAGTCTCCACAGTTTAAGAATTCTTTGAGTTAATCTCCTGGGAGCAAGCAGCCATTTAGAAACAATGCCAAGAGGTTGTAAATTACCTTATAAAGCTGATTTCATATTATGGGATAGCTGAAAGAAATTTTTAAAAAGATTTTATTGATTGATTGATTGACAGCACATGCAAACAGGATGGCAGGGCAGAGGGGGAGAGAGAGAATCTCCAGCAGACTCCACAGTGAGTAGAGCCTGAGATCATGACCTGAGCTGAAATCAAGAGTTGGACGCTCAACTGATGGAGCCACCCAGGTACCCTTGAAAGAAATCTTGAACAAATATATCTATTAATTTGCCTTGTGAAAAATCTACACAAAACTAAAGATTTTTTTTAATCAAATAAAGTGGGAAGCAGTTCTTAAATGAAGAGTTGCAAAACAAAGACTGTCAGGTACAAGGCAATCAATACAAAAGTGTAGCGGAACCAGATATAAACCAAGACGGGGCCAGGAGGTCCATGGTAAACATTCAAACTCAGTTTTTGGGAAACACTGTGAGATTACGCATACCACAACTATGGATCTACCTCATTCCCAGGATCTCAGTGTCCCTGCACTAAATTTCCCACTCCATTGAATAATAGAAATTAAAGTAGGGCTAAGATGCTCTGACTGCAAAGGAAATAAAAAGAATATCACGTAGGATTTTGAGCTATCTTGGATTTTTCACGATGGAAAAGTTTACCAGAATGCAGAACTTTCAGTGCTAATGTTAGGACAGTCAAAAGACCTGGTCTGTGCTTTGGGGCTATTGGAACAAAACAATAATATGGGGTCTACTTTTCACAAAAAGTTGAAATTGGTAGCTTGGTTTAAAAAAAAATTGACAGGTAGCATATCAGAAGGCAGAGTAATCACCAAGATAGTCTCCAAACTAGTAGTTAGACTTATAGGGCAATCAACTATCATAGCTGCCCCCCCCCCAACCCAGTATATGTGTCACTGACATTATCTTTTCACTATCTCACACAAAAACAACACTGTGAACATGTATTAGCAGCTCTTGAAGAGACCATGATATGAAACAAAAAGAATCAGAGGCAATGAGGCACAGTGGTGCTGAAACCAACATCCTGAAGTCAAATGAGATCATTGTTCTGTAATTTAAAGCAACAGGATAATTTCATAAAACATGTAGAAAGAAATGATGAAAGAAATTAGACTAGTTGTTAGGGTAGTGCTCTCAAATGGGGGTGATTCTGACCCCCAGAAAACATCTGATTCCACCTGAAGACATTTTTCTATGTATCAACCAGGGAAGTGGGGGCTAATGGCATTTAGTAAGTAAGGGCCAGGATGGTGTTAAACATCCTACAATGCACAGAAATAGTCTCTCACAACAAATTTTCTGCCCCAAAATGTCAGTTGTGTTAAGGTTGAGAAATCCTAGTTTAGGGCTGTAAAACTTCTTAAAAAAATAAAAAAAACACTCGGTTAATGCCAATAAAGATAACAAGGGACAGAAATGGGAAGAGAAGGAGAAAAGCAATGAGGAATAAGTAATTCTAAGGATGATGTATGAAACAGGAGCCCCACAAGAACGAGAAGGGGACTCATGTATACAACCACAGCTTCTGCTCATTATGACTTCCCACCCTGCAAATCAACACCAACAGATGTGTATAACTCTTCCCCCTCAAGAGTGTGCAGTGCTAGTTACTATAACTCACCTCTTCATATCACAGTTCTGTTAAAAAAAAAAATGAAGTGCATGTGGACACATCTGACAGTCACCAAGTAAGAATGATGGCCTTAATGTGAGGAGTTAGGAAAAGGGGGTGTGAGAAGGTGAAATGCCAAAGAAGTAAAAAAAAGCAGAGAAGTGGCAGTTAGAGGTATATTCTGCACATATGCAAATAAATTTCCTGCCAGGAGTGCAAGCTAGCATTGTACCAGTACTGCTTCCAGTTAAATATGGAAACTGCAACAAAAAACCATGTATCTCCAGAGTGACCAATTCATAAAAGGATCATGATTTAAAATAAAAAACATTCCAAGTACTAAATAGGGATCTGAAGATCAGCACTTCAATGTCAGATTTTATATCTATTGAAATAATAGAAGAAGAGAAAAAAAAAAGGCCTAAGTACTTAAGAATGAATATATACTTGCTGCCTCTCTAGTACAGCATCCTCTTCAAGGCCTGAAATATCATGCAGCTATTTTAGAAGACAGAAATAAGATAGGGCCTTCCCACTGGTTCCTGAAGATGAACGTGTAATTTTTAGTATGATATCTCTATTGCTAAAGATGTGTTAGGGTTTATCTGAAAATATTTTAGGAAGAATCACAATTCTTCACAATCATATCTTTGAACAAACAAAATCAATGCAGAGACAACTGACACTAGCAGTTTTAGGCATAGACCCGCTAAGATTATGTTCAAAGCCTGAACTTGCAAGGTCGAGATAGAATTTTTTTTCTTACTGAACCTCCAGTTTGATGAAAATATTACTGTCAAAAACATCTACCCTAATTTAAAGATCTTGAATTATTAATAGCGTAATATATAATATCGTCACAGACACTTTTTAAAGTGAGGGTTTTTAATTTAACGATTTTGAGGACATTTATTGATGGAATTTTTAGAATTTTGAGAGCACTATAAATTTTATGTATTTATTATGTATCTGTTTATTGGTTAAAAACATCTGTGTACTTTTGGGTATTGTTCATATTCCATAAAAGATATGATCTGTATATGATACTGATCACCGTAAGATCTAGTAATTCTACTACTAGGTATTTTCCCAAAGAAAACAAAAACACTAATTTGAAAAGATATATGCACCTTCATGTTTAATGCAGCATTATTTACAATAACCAGGATATGGAAGCAATGCAAGTATTCATAGATAGATGAATGGATTAAGATGTGGTGTACACACACATACACATATGCATGTGTGCACATGCACGTGTGCGCGCACACACACACACACCACACACTAGAGTATTACTAAGCCATAAAAAAGAATGAGATCTCACCATGTGCAACAACATAAATAGACCCCAGAGGGTATAAAGTGAAGCATGTCAGAGAAAGACAATAACATATGATTTCACCCATGTGGAATTTCACAAACAAAGAAAAAAAGAGACAAACAAACAAAAAAAAGACTTAAATACAGAGAACAAATTTGGTGGTCGCCAGAGGGAAGGTCATGGGGAATGGGTGAAATAGAAAGGATTAAGAGCACACTTATCATGATGAGCACTAATGTACAAAATCGTTGAAATGGAAAAAAAAAACAAAAAACAAAACAAAACAAACAAAAAAACCCAAAATCGTTGAAATGTTGTATCATAAACCTGTAGCTAATATAACACTGAATGTTAATTATACTTCAATAAGAGATTCTTTTTAAAGGCCTTCATTTTCTATATGTAAAATGCCAGCCTAGAGAGCAATTTATCATGTCTAAGCAGGTAAGTAGTAAGTGCATCCAAAGGCTTGTCTGGGCACAGGTGGCACTTTCCCATCCAGAACAAAGCTTTCTTGAAATTTTTAAATGGAAAATATCACAGAGAGGAATTTTTAAAAATTTATCATGAAAAGTATATATGGGTATATGTGTAGTAAAGAGAAACTCTAAGTCTTAAGATGTAAGTTTTATTTACATCTTCATCAGTTACGAGGCAAGAGATGAGGGCTAAGTTTATTTGTCTCCATATCTATAAAATAGAGATTTCAAAAAGGTACAATATGTGATATTCAACAGAGTATTAAAAAATGTTATTGCCTATCACCGCCCACCGCCCCCCCGCCGCTAAAATGAATGAGAAAGACACACAAAGAAACATTGAAGAGCACTGTAAAACTGGCTTCAAAAATGAGAAAAATCTTTATTTTAAAATAATTATACTTGATAAAAATAGCAAATTAATATGAAAAAAGACTAAATTAAAATTTAAAATCTAGGAATAGCTTTCTGTTTGGAGGCAAACATATTAATGGAAAGGGTAATTGCTTAAAAACCTATGAGAAAATCTGGAATTTTCTCCCATTACATGAATTTTAGAAGTTCTTCTGATGGCTTAATCCTTAGTAAAAGATAGCTTGTATTCAAAAGTTAAATATAAATTTGCTCCATATTTTATTCTTTGTGTCTCTTTTTTCCAATCTCTAAAATTTGCAGCAATACTATAAAAACAGCAGAGAAATATTACAAATTCTAGTATCAGTCACACACCCAGTCTTCATTCTTTACTGTGAACCACTAGCCAAAGTCCATCTCTCTTCAGTTATCCAATGAGATGAATTGTATGGAAAAATACAAGATTTAAAAAAAACCCTTTCTAAGACTTTTAATGAAGGTTTGTGATCAGACAAGTCTATTAAATGGTAGCACATTTAATGAGTACCTAAATTATATTGTTAACAGCTCAATAATTAGACCCTTTGCCACACACACATATACACACACGTCAAAGTTACAGGGGCATGACTTCCGGCAACACTGGTTACAGGTGCTGGTCTTGGCTTTTTTTTTGGTTCTTTCCCATTAACTTGATTAAGCCAGAAATAATGAGCAAATGTGATCCCTTCCTGGGGTGCATCATTTAATTTCTTTTCAAAAATTGCACAGGTGGCATCCAGCAGTTTCTTGGCAACGCACTTAGTAGAAACCAAGAAGTAGAAAATATTCCATCAATTATCAACTAAGGATGAGGTGCATAACAAAGTACATACATGTGACATACATATACCTATGCACATTTCTACACATTTGTGGGCACTTTTGTGGATAAAAGACACAAACATGGGTTCAAATCTTAGTCCTGCTTCATAATTATGGTTTCTTGGGCAGATTTAATTATATTCTGTGAGACTCAGATTACAGAGCTATAAAATGAAGACACTAATGGCCACTGATTGCACTACTGTGAAAATAAAATGGAGGAGAATATTTAAAATCTCTGGATCACACCAGAAGCTCAAAAAGAATATTATTACTTTTTTTTTTTTAAGAGAATGGAAGTGGGACAGGGGCAGAGAGAGAATCTTAAGCAGGCTCCACATCTAGTGTGAAGCTTGATGTGGGGCTTGTTCTCACGATCCTGAGATCATGACCTGACCCCAAATCAAGAGTTGGATGCCTAGCTGACTGAGCCACTCAGAATTACCCCTCTCAGAATTATGTAAATAAATTTTTTTAAAAGCCACTTAAAAATGGCTTCTTAAAATAATTTAACTGAATTAAAACTTAAACTATATGCCACTTTGATTTGGGAAAATGAAGGGGAAAGATCAAATCAAAGTAGCACAATTTAAAAAAATTAAATTTCAAGAAACAAGGCTAAATCTTATTTAGGGGTGCGCCTGGGTGGCTGAGTAGTTGAGCATCTACCTTCTGCTCAGGGCATGATCCAAGAGTCCTGGGTCGGGTTCTGCATCAGACTCTCCACAGGGAGCCTGCTTCTCCCTCTGCATGTCTCTGCCTCTCTCTGTGTGTCTTTCATGAATAAATAAAATCTTTAAAAAAAAGAAAAGAAAAGAAAAATCTTGTTTAGGGGTGGAAGAAAGGCCATTCTTCTTTTGATGAGGGAATCAGTGCTTCCATAATCAAAATATCTATATGTCACACATTTTAAAAGTAAAAGAAAACTTTTAACTTTAACAAAAATCTTAACTGTATTATTCTCCTGTCGTACTTCATTTATTTTTCTAAATGAAAGTTGCTTGTTCTTTTCTTTTCAAATCTCCTTTCAAATTTATAGTCGATTTTGTTTACTGATACTTTTTTGGTTTTCAAAATGTGCACGCAGATTGCTCTTTAAATGCGTATATGAAGTGGGTTTACTTATGAATATAAAGGTCTATCACTTCTGTGGAACTCAAAACAATTTTTGGAAAGACAGTCGGTGTGGGAATCCTAGGTCCTACTCCTAGAAGTGAGCTGGAGTCCCTACCCTGCTTTTGCTGGTGGATGTTCCCTTTCCTTCCTTCAGCAAGGTTTGTAGACTGGAGAACAGGAATAAAAGCCTTATTTCAAACGTGTCTGAGTCTGTGACCTTCTTTTTACAACACCTTCCCCAAGCCATTCTCCACTT
Source organism: Canis lupus baileyi (assembly GCF_048164855.1). Classification (NCBI taxonomy): domain Eukaryota; kingdom Metazoa; phylum Chordata; class Mammalia; order Carnivora; family Canidae; genus Canis; species Canis lupus. The sequence continues at coordinate 19,234,219 of NC_132839.1, forward strand.
AAAAGCTGAAGTGGGCTTATCCTGGGGAAAGAATTACTCACATGCAGCTGGTCAATGGCTTCTTTCCCATTTGTTCCACTTTGTCCACAGAAGGAGATTTAACAAACAAATGTGGTTAGAGTCCTTACCCTCAAGTAAACTATAATCTGTAAGTGGGAAAAAGTGTAATGTGCAACAAAAAATGGGTGACAGCTCTACCACATTTATGTAGCCAATTTCAAACTTCTGTTTTCCTTCGTCTGATAGACCTATAAATATACCCAGCACTCCTTAGATTATAATCTGGAGGAGGACATGATTTTGATAACTTTGGGGTTTGTTAGATTATTTGTCTAATCTCACACAGAATTTATACATGACTGTAAATGTAAGAGGTATTTATTAAAAGCAGATCTTGGACTCTTCATAATTACCCCCAAAGAAGTGGTAAGAAGGTGCCTAATCCACATTGAGGACTAGAGGTTCAGTAGCTCTCGGGAGTCACTATGTCTTTTAGATGTATACAAAACAGCATTCCAGTGGTGTTCAAAACCACTTATTTAGCCTTCTAATTCCATGTTAAACTCAAGTGGTAAACAATCTTTTCTTCAAGTTGCTTCCTCTCTCATGGCCACCACTGACGCAGACATCAGCTGGAAGAGAGGCCTCCAAGGATTAGGCTGCGCGCGTTCTGCGTAACTTGGCAGCCACTTGTAAACTCCAAAGAGAGTAAACCAAATATCAGTGACCGATTGTGAAGCTGAATTGCTTCCTCTTTTCCAGTTTCTCACAAAACTGTTTGAATCCAGCTTCCCCTCTCCCTAACAGCAGCCACTTCTGACGGAAGTCTATTCTCTCAGACTCGCTTCTATTTAGGAGAAATTGCTTATACTGTTGTTCTCAGGCCTATTAATAACTTAGAAGAGAGGTACACATGTTGAATTTTCAACCATGACACAAATATTTTCCTGTGGTATTTTCACTGTATTTCTCTATGTTCTGAATTCTATCTTTACCCTATAAGCATGAATTCAATAGTAGAGTCACAAAAGGTAATATTATGGAAAATATATACAGGATATATCACAGTTATACACCGGAGTTAATAACTTCACTCTCGTGTTTTTCTGAAATTTGTCCGTGGGGCTTATGTAAAAGACATATAAAATATACTGTTGTATTAATATTTTTATACAAGTTTAAATACGTAATATGTAAAACTACAGGGCAGCCCGGGTGGCTCAGCGATTTAGCGCCGCCTTCAGCCCAGGGCTTGAACCTGGAGACCCGGGATCGAGTCCCACGTCGGGCTCCCTGCATGGAGCCTGCTTCTCCTTCTGCCTATGTCTCTGCCTCTCTGTGTGTGTGTGTGTGTGTGTGTGTCTCATGAATAAATAAATAATCTTTTAAAATAATATGTAAAACTACATTAATTTATGCCTTTATGGGCCTTTGATATGATCATAGCAGATTGCATTCAAAGTAACTTTGAAAAACACACTTTATACCTGATTAGCTTTCTCCTGTTTCTTCTCCTGAACTAATGACAAAGAATTCACTGGAGTCATTTTGAGGAACTATTCTTTAAAATATGAAATAGCTTTTTATTTTAATGTGTAATGAATGCTTCACTTTTAAGGAGGTATTATCTTCTGCATTATTAAAAGACAAGAAAAACAAAACAAAAATCGGAAACCCTACAGAACCTGACGCCTTACAGAATAGACACTTCTGATTTTTTTTTTTGGTGGGGGGAGTAGTGGGATAGAAATGGAACACAGAAAAAGCCATAGAACAGTGGCTTTTTCAGATGAGATTATTTAACACATTTCTAAGAAAAATGCTCATGAGACATGAAAATGTATATGTGGTACCCAAATTCTAATCCTTGAAAAACCAGTAAGAAATTATCATTTCCACAAATATCAGTTCTGCTCAGGTCCGGAGACTACTCCCCGTCTCTTCTAGATCTGCCACAGAAGAAATTCTCCTTTTTACTCAGCACCCCATAACCAGTTGAACAATCCTGAAGCCTTGCAAAATAAATAGAATATAATCCAGTATAGAGCAATCCTTTTTGCATCATTAATCCTGCCAGACACAGCCCATTCCTCTGCCTTTACTAATGTCTGTATTTTAATTATATATAGAATCTACCTGGTGAAGATATCTTTCAAGACAGCTTAAGCATTTTCATCTCCATAAAAGATTTTCTAACCCCACCCCTCATCCTGGAGAGAATTAATAATTCCCTTTCTTCTTTTTTGTTCCCATTGCATGCTGTATAGGCTGCCATCCTATGCCTATAAAACTCCATGGCATTCATTTATTTACATGTTTCTTCCCTTCCTAGTAGACTATCAATTGCTTGAGGATATATCTTATTTACCTTTATGTCTGTAGTTCTAGCAAAAAACCTGATATATTACATATGATACTAAATATTTGCAGAATGGAAACAATGAATAGCTGTTATATACAATGAGATAAATTGAAATTGGGCTTCTACAAAAAATTCAGAGAAGATTCTCTTCTTTTTGTTATCTAGAGAATAAACAGATTTTTTTCTGCAGCTCTGGTTAAGACTCAAAGAGGCGGAGGCAGACAGACTTGCCTTCATCTTACTTTCCTATATTCACACAAGAGCCTTCAATAATCAACCCTAACAAACACTTTGAAAAGAACAGCCCTTAACTTGGAGTGATAGGTTGTTCAAGTGTGGACTGTTTTGTATAATATAGACCATTTTTTTCTGAGATCTCACAGGTAAGTAATGAGTAAACAGTAATGATGATCATGATCTGAGTTAAAACAGTGGCAATCCAACTATTCTGACTTCCTGAGGCTAATCTCTTAGATTTCTCCAGCCTTTGTACCTCTGTGGAGGGAAGAAACAGTGTAAGCAATACCTACAAGCCTCTATTTATATAATTTAAAATGCTTATATTGCCCTATTAAAACAAATATTTATTGAACACTTCTCTAGTTCAAGAAGGCAAAGAAAATTAACACTTTTTAACTTTTTATCTGAGGGTTTCCAAGGTATAAAACCATATTCCTTAGTGCAAAGAATTCAGTTCTTAAAATTTGTTTTTGTGGGGAGGGAACAAGGTTTTATGATTGTTATGTCTCATCAATTATTTGATTTTAAGCCAAGCATTATAACAAATACCTTCAGCTACTCATAAGTTAAAAGGCTTTGGGAGTGTAGTATCCAATAGAATATAAACTCAGAAATAATCAGTGGTTTCGTCATAATTACAAACATGACCTAAACATGGCAGGATTGTTCATTATGTCTAGATATATTATAGTATGTTAAGATATTTCATCTCAGCTCTAATTCCAACACACTATCAGTATGACAACCTTGTTACTTTGATCCTTATTTTAATGACCCATATTATCTACTTTGGCACTATAGACATTTATGAGCTAATTATTTATTAAAATTAGCTATTAGAGTTCGTTATTATCTATCCTTAGTGTCTAGACTCAACCTAATGCAAAACATTTATGGAATACAGAGAGATTTAAGAAAACTCTTCTGTATACTTCAGTGGTTGTTCTCTCATCTTTACCTCCGCTTCTTCTCAATAAAAAGTTAATAAAGCTGCTTTAAGTGGCAGATCCCTGTCCTCGTACTATCGTCCACCAGAATCAGAAACCTTCACATCTGTCATCCAAGTCACTTGCAGAAACATCTCCCTGAACTCAGGAAGCAGGCTTCCAAAAGTCTGCCTCTCACTTCTAACTCCGTATCACCTGCCCCTACTCTCTCCCAATGCTGGGCCTCTGTGATCTGCTTCTGCGGGCTTCTGAAGAAAGGACAGGCTGTGGGAGTAACAAGGGTTTTCTTGAAGTTCCCAATCAGACATCAGGATGTGTTTTAACATGAAGGATAATTACAAAGTACAATTAGGATCCATAACAACCGGATTAAGAGTTGAATAGACTTTGGTGGCTGACTTGGGATCTTAACTTCTCTCTATAACTATTTTTCTGGAAAAACTAATTCTGAATTGAGTGCACTCAAGATTTATAATACACTTTGTCTACAAGTTGTAGACCTTACAACATTACAATTCTTTAGTAATTTGAATAATCTTTTTAATTCTGATTTTTCTTTAAGGAATTGAGCTTATTTTCATGAGAAAATGGTGATAGCTTCGTTTTAAATCGCTGAAGAATTTTTTTTTAGGAGCAAGCCTACAATTTCCTTGCACCTGATTGCTTTTCTCATTATTTTAACTAGTTCTTACTGAAAATATAGTATGCGCCAAAAGCTTTTTATGGGTGCTGGAAACAGCAATGAACAAGATAGGCAATTCCAGACGGAATGGAATTTCTATTCTAGGAGGTGAGAAGTAGGAAGTGAGGAAGAGGACAGAAGATAATAAATAAACAAGAGAACCCAGATACTGATTTGTGATATAAAGTAAACACAAAAAAAATAAAGTAAACATAACAGTGATGTGATATTGTGGGATGGGGGGGCTGCTCAGGGAGGCTGTTCTAAGGTAATATGTGCTGTGAATGAAGGATGGATAGATGACTACATTTATGAATAAGTAAACACTGGTGCAGAACTTTTCAGAATTAACTGGAACCCAGAACTCAGGACAAGAAGGAGGTAGCAGTTTAAGGAACTAAAAGTGTCCACTGTGCCTGGTGCTTGGTGAACAGGTGGAGATGGTAGGTGGTGAGATCAAAGCAGGCAGGAGGAACGATCTTCATGGGTCTGTTGGACAAAGGTCAAAAGTGCTTCCTTTTATAGGAAGTCAATGCAGGATTTTAGGTGAGAGAATGACTTGAGGTGATTAAATCTTTGAAAGAACTACTTTTGTTCCCGAGAAGAGAACATACTATATAAAGCCAGGGCCAGAGTCAAACCATGGGGAATAGTTTCGAGGCTACTGCATAAGAGAGATGGTTTACAGGAACATGGTAACAATTAGGATAAACTCTGGAAGCACTGAGATAAAACACATTTAAATCCCCAAATGCAGTTAACTATGTATATTCTATAAAAGGGAAATCCATACTGAAAAAAAAATTAAATATAAAGAAGTTGAAAATATGAACTCAGAGTTTCACACTTTCCTGCAACTTTGATTTCTGTATTCCTGAAGGGCTGAGGACATAAAATGAATTAGAGAGGGGCTCAGGGGTAAAGTCTGGGGTTGCTATGGAATTTCTCAGTTTCCACACCTAGCCCCATAAGATCTCTTACACGTGCCATCTTCCGCCGATGAAATTTGACCATGAAGTGCATTTGGCTGTCGACACATAACATGTAAATGTCTCAATTTGGCAACAACATTCGCCCTTACAACCAAAACACAGTGCCTGAAACCAAGTTCCTCCCGTCTCCGGCAGAACAAAGAGCTATGTACTTGGGAGATTGGATCCAAATGGGGCTCTGCTGGACAGGTGGTTTTAGACCCTACACAACTATCAAGCCTATAGGAAAGGCTGCTTTACTTTTATAGGTATTGTTATTTTGGCCCTCTTGTTTATCATTTGGCATAGCATATGACATAAAAAAGAAGAAGAATCTTTTAGCTCAGGAACTTAAAGCTTAGCTAGGCAGATAGGCAACTAAATGTAAGACATTCTGTTGGTAGAGCAAGGAGCTAAGCTCAAAGACACAACTTCCTAGGATGTACAGATGAATCTGTAAATTTAAAAACCAATTTTGTATGGGCCAGTCATTCAAAAGATGTACAAAAGGAAGCAAGGTGTCAGAGAAATAAAAACAAGACTGAAGAGAGACCCCTTAATATGATTAGTATAGGAGTAAATGTTAGCTTTACCTCAATAAAGCCAGAAAAAATAGTTAATTGTGGTGATGGGTGCATAACTCTTCATGTATACTAAAAGTCAATGAACTGTACACTTTAAATGGGTGAAATGTAGGACATATGAATTGTATCTCAACCAAACTGCTTTAAAAACGTCTCCCAGAGCCCATGATCTTACATTCCATGGAAGGGGAGGAAAGGCACCACCAAAGAGTTTTCTGGTGTCCTCTGCAGTAGGGTGAAGAGGGAGATCAGGATTTGGAGCTGACAGATGTAGTTGATGAGGAATGGCAAAGGGGGGCAAATAACATAAGGTTTGGGGGTCTCCTATTTCTCAGGTGAAATAGAGATAATAAAAATAATACTAATTACCTCATAGTGTAAGGATTACATGGAATTTATTCATATCAGTGTTTATAGTAGGTAGTACTTAGTACCACGTGTTTCATCACAATATTTCTGCAGTTTTGAAATATAAGCCTATTTCAATTTTCAAATGTATACACAACACATGGACAAGCTTACATAATATACACACTATATATGTAAATATATACGTATTTCATGTTTTTCATATATAAAGGCATATATATATTTTAAAAGACATATATATACCTATTAAACATATATGAAAAGGCATATATATATATATGAAAGTCACACACACACACACACACACACACACACACACACACACCTGTCTCCAGTTCCTAAGGTTTCAACAACTCAACACAAGTAATAAAGACACAAGTACCTAGAAAATACTCAAGATTAGGGGGGAAAAATCTCAATTTATTTATTTTTTTTTTCAATTTAAATATAAACAAAGTAGGGGCACCTGGATGGCTCAGGTGGTTAAGTGTTTGACTCTTGATTTCAGCTCAGGTCATGATCAGGGTCATGGGATCGAGCCTCAAGTGGAGCCCCAAGTAGGCTTCTGCATTCAGTGGGAGTCTGTTTGGGATTCTCTCTCCCTCTCCCTCTCCCTCTCCCTCTCCCTCTCCCTTTGCCTCTACCCCCATCACACTCATGCGTTTTCTCTTTCTAAAATAAAATCTTAAAAAAAAAAGAAAAAATATATATATACAAAGCAGAATTAATACGGTGTCTACAGATAATGCAGACCAGCAGAACACTTTTCTAGGACAGTACAATAGAAGGGTGGCAACAGGCAAGACAGAGCTGACTGTTTCAAAAGGGTGGGGCTGAACAAAACTGTCCCCTCCCTCACAGTTGATTTAAGAAAACCTCAAGAACACAAAGCCAGGCTCTGTGCTCCAGAAGGAATTAGGAAGTGTTCAACTCAGAGCAGAATCCAAAGAGCCTCTTGAATGCTGTGCGGCAGGCAGCAGGAATCAACCTCGCTTTCCTCCTTTGTTCCCTTGTTCTCTGGGTCTTGTGTTTCAAGCTCTTTGAACACCATCTATTATCCTTTTAACAACTCCACAGGGCAGGCATTCTTATTTTTCCAAAGACTTTTTTTTTTTATACAGCTCAAGGATATTATTCCATTTATCCTTTTAATTCCAAAACTAGGTCTCTTCCCCCTAAACTCCATATTTGTTACTTAAAGTTCTTTAAAGCTATCATTAAATATTCATGAAAACAATTTTTCTCAGATCCTGATTTTTCCTAGTTAGGGACATCAAAAGTAGTCTTTTAAAAGTCAAGGATAGTTTATGTTTCTGAGGCTGTAATAGAAGATTCCAAACCGGTATTTTCTGGTAAAGTCTGGATTTGCCTCACAAATTTTCCTAGTAACAAAAGCCATGTTGCAAACATGATAATGTCACTGTAGCCTCATTCAGAATATTACTCACTCTTTCTGTTGCTTTGCTACTTCAGCACTTGGGAAAGTTTGAATTTCCCAGTAGTGTGACTGTGATACTATTTTTGTATCTTCAGCGTCCACTTATTTTCAATTTAGTGAGAACAGCTTATGGTTGAGCTGAATTTTGAAAGCATGCTAAAAAAAAGGCTGGATTTCTTTATTAAAGTATTAAGAGTGAAAAATTGGATAAATAAAGAAAATGTGTACTCAAGAAGAAAGCAAAAATAAAATACATCATTTCTTCTGGAATTCAATACTTGGATTAATATTCAAGTTTCCATCTCTCTGAATACCAGTATCATTTTAACCCTTCAAAGCACGTAACTTGTGAATACCATAATACTTCTGGTTGCAGAAAAGACTATAAAATTATTTGATAATCACTAGCTACAAATTTACTTAACTGCAGATTCACATATAAAGTCATCAAAGAAATTTGGATCGAAGAAATGGGGAAGGGGACCAACTATAGCTCTAATCTTCTAGATGTAACATGATAAGACTAAGCACACTAGCAGGGTATCACTTGCATAAAAACATTTCCATGCAATCAAAAAGTATAAATAAAAACAGGGACCAAAGAGAAATGCATTTGATCTTATTACCCGTTCATCAATTTTCTATAAAAACTCTCTTTCAGGGCAGCCCGGGTGGCTCAGTGGTTTAACACCACCTTTGGCCAGGGAGTGATCCTAGAGACCCAGGATCGAGTCCCATGTCAGGCTCCCTGCATGGAGCCTGCTTCTCCCTCTGCCTGTGTCTCTGCCCCTGTCTCTCTCTCTCTGTCTGTGTGTGTGTGTGTGTGTGTGTCTCATGAATTAATAAATAAAATCTTTTTTTTTTTTTTTTTTTAAAGCTCTCTTTCAAAAGAGGAAAATACCAATGGGGAGATGGGGAACTCTGCCCTTTTGGCCGATGGTAGCTGGTAGCCCCAGGGTCCACCTTCCCTTCAAGCAAGTCTTTATGATCAGAGGCACCTGAGCTGCTCCCCTTCCCAGGCCCACTGTCTCCTTCCTTCACTGCCAAACTTCTCTCAGGTGCAGTCTGAATCAGCCACTCCCAATTTCTTCCCCACCCCTTTCCTCCCTAACCTTTTATGTCTCATTCATCATCTCTCTCCAAGTTTCCAGTGACCTTGTTCTTGCCAAATGTGAAGACTAACCTCCCACTGATGCTCAGTCCTTCCATTTGAAACCTTTTGCCCTTCCTTGGCTTCAGAAACTTTAACTGTGCTTTAATCATCTGCATCTAATGATCCTTCTCGTTCCACATGGCACAGTGTTTTAAACACGTGAGTTTCGAAGCCAGACTGCCTCGAGTTTGCGTTTGAAGCTTTCTTCCAGCTGCCACATTCTACCAATGAAGGTTAAGACAGGTAATGGAACTTAGTCTCATTTTTCCATCTGTAAAATAGGAATGATGGCAGGTCCCGGCTCATCTGGTTGTTATAACAATGAGGCAATACATATATATAACTTAGCTTGGTGCCATAAGTGACCTCAGCTTTGTGCATTCTAAACTCACAGGTTCTCTACACAACCTGTCTCAGAGAACCTATTTTACAGTGTCAAGACCTCCACATTTATGTAAGTAACACCTAAGCCACTAGCTGAAATTTGCTATAGAAATCTTCAACCCCTAAGGTTGCAAACTGCAATGTATCCTAACCTTTTCTGCCTTTTCTATTTAAGTCAAATGCAACCACCAGTTTCGCAGGCACCTTAAAAAACCATCTACCTTCTTTATGATAGAGTTAACCGCATTAATTCCTGATTTATGAGGCAGTATGCATAGTAGTTAAAGGCAAGGACTGGACCGTGGCTGCTTGTGCTCAACTGCTGGTTCTGCACTTACAGCTGTGTGACTCAGGGCAAGCAACTTACAGTCTCTATGCCTTTACTGCCTCATCCATAAAACAGGAGTGATATCAGTCCCTACATCATAATCCTTACCTCATATGATACTCAGTAAGTATTATATAGTATTTATTAAATTAAATTTGCAATTAAATTTGCAATAGTATTTATTAAATTAAATTTTACTGCTTTAAAGACAGAAGTGAAATTCGAAAGTTTTCATAAAGCAAAACAGGCTGTTTTTTTTTTTATTATTATTATTAGTTCTTATTTCATCCTTTGGATTCTCATTACCTCTACCATTGTCCAAGCTCACAACCCATCCCAAGCAGATAATGGTAAAAGCTGCCCTACCCAGCTTCTCTAAACTCATCTCCCTAATTCCAGCCTCTCGTCTACTTTAATCCATTTTTCATTTAATCCCTAATTGCCAGATTAATCCTTAAAAACACCCCTTTCATACTGCACCTTTTTGGACTGACTCCATCGGTGACTCCCCACGGTTCTCAGGCAATTTGAAACGGCCTCACCTGTACTCGGCGGATCTATTTCTTCATGCACAGGGGCAGGCCTCAGGTAAGTGGAATTCCCCAGGTCCATTACAACCTCCGTGCTTTTATTCTCACTGTTATCTATCCCCCTTCCTAGAATGTGCCACATTCTAAAACAACCAGGTCGATTCCATTTGCTCCATGAAGACTTTCAAACTGAGGCCCCCTGTTCACAGCTTATGGAGTTCTATATAGTACACTAGAGAAGAGATCTATGTACATACTTGGTTCTTACAACGAGGTTACTGTTTTAGACTTTTATTTACATACTTCCTGTGTGCATATCTTGCCTGGAATTTCCCATTGCATAATCTCAAAACTGTGTATATGGTAGATGAGTTCAAAGTGGTTGAGTTTATGGATGTATGATGCTCCTCACCTGTGATAAGTAAGATTTGCTCAAATTTTGATTCGTTTTGATTTCACTACTGGACAACTGAACCCAGTCATGAATGTGATACTATTTTGGCCATTAAGACACAAACAGATTAGTCAATTCAACTTAAATGCATATTCATATGTGTGTGCAGAACACTCTTCATTCTTGTTCACCAAATTAATCTCTACGTGAAGAAAAGGCACAATTAAAAACAGAATGTTTTTGTACAAAAGACAGAAATAGAAGGCTTCCATACTTAATACCATTTAAGTGGGGGCACTCTCAAGCTCTTTAGAGGAAAGAAGGAATTGGGGAGGGGCTGGCTACACTTTCTTTCTAGTGGCTTATTTTATGTCCAAAAACAACACTGAGAAATTCTTCCAACTATGAAATGCTATGAGAAAGACCGAAATAAAAGCCTAGTCTGCACTTTGAGTTGTACATAAGTTTGCTTGTCTAAGTACCTTTCCTTTTCTTAGTAACCTAGAGATTGGAGGAGGGGGCGGGGGCGGGGAGCAGGGAAGGGGAATTAAACAAGAAAAGAGCAACAGCAGAAGTCTTTCCTTCAAGAAGGCAAGACAAATGTTTGTTAGTAGTTTCAAAGACAATGGCACTTTAAATGAAAGTAAAAATTTAATTAACGGCAGTTCTTAAATACTTTTTCATAGTAGGGAAAATAGGTTGACAGTGTGTGTTTAGTAATGGTAACAGCAACGGCAGGAGAGGCAGCAATAGCAACAACCAGAAATGTGCTTGGGTCATAACATGGTCAACCTAACCTTCTAGCAAGCCCTGACCAGAAACCCGCCAGAGACCTACTGGGTTCAGTATCCGAATTTTAGTAGGATGCCAACACGGAAGTGTAAGAAACACTTTTTAAATCTATTTACATATGCACTAACACAAAATCATAAATGTTCTACTGAACAATGACCCTTTGTGTTTCTCAAGTACCCAATCCTCAAAACAAGATCTAGTTCTGACCCTTGTACTTAAACTCTTACACACTTTCCTTTAGTAACGAAAGCAGGAATAACATAGGATACCCTGGTGACCGAGTGATTGACCAAAACTTCCAACCAGTGTTCTGATTAGTTGACTGTTTCTGTCTCGCGCTGCTTTGAGTGATAAAAACATACTTGTTAGATACATGTTTTTGGAGTACACACACAAGGACTTTTCCGAGCTGGTGGTCTCAACAAAATAGTGCAAGCAGCCCGGAGAGAACCCGGGGTCTGCAGTAGCCAGAAGGAGCCTGTATTTGAGAGGTTACACATGGCTTCTGGCTTCATGCAATGATTCTGAGTCTCAAAGATGCTAGATATTCAAAGTAAAATGACACTGGCGGTAGATTAAAGCAGAACCTGCTGACAGGAATATGTGAGCAGCATTCTCCCTGGGAAACAACAGGACATGGGAGAAAGACACCCCCAGATGTTGCAGAATAATACTGGACAAACAAGGATAGGCCGACTTCAGCTAAGTACCAAAGAACAATCTTCTGAATTTTAAGGCAATTCCCTTGTCCTTTATTGAGGAGAAGGCTTAGATAGTTAAAACTCCTGCACATCCCATGGCCACCAAAAACTTAAATTTAAGTATTTAAAATTCTCAGATATTTAGTGTCTTCTGAATTCAGATAATGTACAGCCTGTCTGGCCAATTTAGTCATTTTCACATCCATTTTTTTTTTCTAGATAAATTTACCCTTCAGTTTCAAAATCTGTGCTTAAGCCATATAAACAAACAAAAAACAGAGGGAAAAAAACCCCCAAATATTTCCCTCTGTTAAGTTTACCAACCAGGGTAAATGCAGTTCTATCTTATCACCATGATTTCTATGAGAAAACTTCTGTTCTTTTTTTAGATTTGGAGAATTGCTTTTCCTAACAGAACCCCCAGAACTAAGAACCCTGAACTGCAAACTTGTTCTTTGTCCTAGCTGTTTACCAGCCTTATCAGGGCACACATGAGTTGGCAATGTGATTCTAAGATAAAAATTCCAAAGATATAATTAGATGTTTTTCCGAGAAATATCACCCAATGCCATGAAAATTTGTTTGCTGTTTTTCACTTCATACTTGGAGTGGTCTCACAATTTCTTGTCCTTTAGCAATTTTCTCCTGGGTAAGTGAGAAGTATTAACTTGGCACTGAAGAAAAATACATACTTTTGAAAATAAGCAATACTGAAAATACAGATCTTATCTCAAAACTTCTACCTGTGATATTTCAATGAACACATATTTCTGTATATATAGCACACTTATTAAAAGTCATCCACAGCAAAAATATAATGAGGAAGACATTATACTCCTGAATTTAACTGAAAGTGATAAATGACAGAAAGATATATTTTAAGCTAGTGATGTACAAGCTTTCTTAGAGAAGCCTACAAGTCTACTTAGCATAATTCTGAACAAAATGGGTAAAAAAAAACAATGGTAAGAAGCCACAAATGTACATTTGCTATGTGGCAGAAGAATAGTCTCTAGCCCAAAGAAGGGCTGTAAAAACATCTCTCAAGTTTTCTCCTGAACTCCACTTTTGCTAGACTGAAAAAAAAAACATTAAAAAAAATCTTCTACTGCCACCTGCTGGTAATTTATAATCAATAATTCTCAAAGATGCTAGAATGACAAACTTCAGATTAAAACAGAATCTTTTGACTTTTATTTTATTTTATTTTTATGATAGTCACACACACACACACACACACAGGCAGAGACACAGGCAGAGGGAGAAGCAGGCTCCATGCACCGGGAGCCCGACATGGGATTCAATCCCAGGTCTCCAGGATCGCGCCCTGGGCCAAAGGCAGGCGCCAAACCGCTGCGCCACCCAGGGATCCCAATCTTTTGACTTTTAAAACAAGGATAATCTTTGGATTTTTGTCTACTTCCCCCATTTATGGATTACATATATTTTATAATAAATTATGGATATATGTATATATAATATAAGTATACATTTTTACATAGGTTTCTAGTAGAGAAGTAAAGCCAGAAGCACATTTTTCTTGACTGTGGACTGCCCTGCTCATTGACCCTCAAAGCTCTGAAAGGAAGTCAGAGATGATCACATTTCCATTCTTTCCTTTCCCACAAAGGCCCTTCAACCTATTTAAGGTAAGCACTAAAGATTTAAAACTGAATGCTTTTGGCTGACCTGTGAGTAATTGCAACTCAAACGTTCTAGGGCCAGCTAGAGAAGTTTCATTCTTGTAGCCAAAAAATGACGAGCCAAAAGTGTGTTTCTGAAGATTTCTCAAGAGGAAACTCACACTCCAGGGATGTCAACATAACGTTGATGGAGGATTTTAAATGAGAGATCCGAGGTTGGAACTGGAATACCCCCACTGGCCGGATTCCCTAACTGGAGATATAAACACGATTTTAAAATGCAGAAAGGGCGGGCCCCAGTTCCTGTAGCTAGCTTCATTTCTTTTTTTGGAGAGTCTGAGAATTTTAAAAAGCCTTTGCTAAAAGATTTTCAGGGAAATAACCATTCTCTGTAATTTAGAGGGTATTTTAAAAATCAAAGTAGATAGTAGATAGGTACACCATTTTGAAGAAACAGTACTTTCTCTATCAACAATATACCAATTCCTCCTACCAAAATACACTATGGAAATGATTTTTTAGTTATTTCATGTCACAAGCCACACATTATAGAATATTTCATGCCACACTGCTTCATCTATTCTAAAAATAAACTGAAAAACATGGATTTGACTAACCTTCTCCTCTAAAATTAATGTTAAGTACAATGTGAATCAGAAGGCAATGTCCCAACATATAAATCCTGGGTCCTTCTTTCACATCCCTAGACATGAGCAAATTTGTCTGCTAGGACACTGAAGAGTTGTCTGTAATTCTACAGTGCTATAATTAAGACTTGTACAAATTCTGCTGCCAAAAAATCACCAGAGTGGGTGGCGAATGCAGCCAAGTAAACTCTAATTATGGAAGGCGGGTTTTCTAAGATCTTACATACAAGAAGCAAAGACAAGATCAGACAGCTAAGATAGGTTACCAAGGCAATATAAATAGCGTTGTCAAATTCAATGCAAGCCCCCTTTTGGTAACAGCTGTTACCTCCCATAGCTCATAGGTACTTTAAAAAACGCAATCTGGAATCCTCTGCTTGGAATCCAGCACTTAATTGTTCCCTCAAAAATAAAGTTCTGAAATTTACACGTGCCATTTTCACTCCTGGGACAAAAAATGTCAACAGGAGTCCAGTATCTCAGGTAGGTTTCCATTTTATATTTCAGCTCCTCCACTAGTATTATTTTAAAAACTTCTGTTCAGACTTCAATAAAATGCTTTTAGCACTCTGAAAGACGGTATGCAAATCCTAAGCGTACAGCACAATAAATTTACATAAATTGAACATATGCATGTAACCAGCAGGACCCAATCAAGAAATAGTATTTTTTGCACTCCAGAAGGGTCCCAACTACCTAGAAAAGGGAAGATTTTACTTTGTAAAATAAATACAAAGTTCTCTCAACAATAATATTGTATAGTGTGTTCCTACTGTCTGGATCTATAATTACAGCCTTCAAAGTGATTATGCTTTTTCCCCTTTGCTTATACAAACATCTGTGCTCACCTTTCCCTTATCAACAAACTACAAGAATTTCTCATTCAAGTCCCAACTCAGATATCATCTCCTCTATGAAGACTTCCTGGACCTTCACAGAAAAATAAATGAAGTCATCATCCACCTTCACAGGGTAGTTTGCAAATAGTCTAAGTTCAAGCTCATCACATTTATATATATCTCTACTGCTCTACACCATGAGGACCTCAGGGACAGAAAGGACATCTAATCTCATCTTTTGATCCGTCTCTGTGTTTTAAAATGTAAATTTCATGCTAATGAATGTTTCTCATGTTATATTTTCCTCAATTAACACCTGAGTAGTTTTTCAGAAAAGAATGTTCTACCAAATTGTATTTTTTAATATAGTAAACAAAACAAAATACAGGTGACTCAAACTGTATGATTTTGAACTATGCGGGTCCACTTACATGTGGATCTTTTTTGGTAAGTACAGTATAGTACTGTAAATGTCTTTTCCTTGTGATTTTTTTTCCTTGTGATTTTTAAAAAAAATAATATTATGTTTCCTCTAGCGTGCTTTAGTGTAGAAATGCAGTATTTAATATACATACACCATACAAAATACATGCTAATCAAATGTTTATGTGACCTGCAAGGCTTCCAGTTATCAGTAGATTATTAGTAGTTAAGTTTTAGGGGACTCAAAAGTTATATGCAGATTTTTGACTAAATGGGGAGTCAGTGCCCCAAATCCCATGTTCTAGGGTCAACTGTGTATTATCCAGATATTTTAAAATAGATATCATCTTAATGCTCCCCATCTAAAAGGATTTGTAACAGAGCATATTTCATTCCAACAGATTTAAAAATATGCTAATATTAATACATATAACACATTAGTAATATATTTAGCATATATGAGTTGAGAATATAATGCTTCGTGATAAGAAGCAGCTATTTTCTTGGAAGGGATGATATTAAGCTACTTCTAATTTACAAAATACACTTTTTAGGCCCTGAAATTCTCATTTCCTCTTACCACGGTCCTTCTCCATCCTGCTCTGCTACAAAACTAAACAAGCTTACTTCAACTAAGTTGAGATTCAACTTTACTTATACATGCAGTTCAAGGACCATCAAAGAAGAAACATGAACATCTTATGCAAGTTAGAAGCTCCTGAGCTCTCCTACCTGTGTACCTAAGCAGGCAGCCATCATGTGAGTCAGAAGTTTAGCTGCAAACATGGAATATCTGGCACAGAAGATATGGGAAAGAACAGCCAGGCAAAGACCTGTAGGAACAAAAAAGTCCACATGTGATTTTACAATCCATGAACAAACAGTAGTATAGCAACAATCTTTGGAACACCTGTAGTCTGCCTATACTGTCTTGCATGGTATCTCTGGAAACGATTATACTGCAAATTTAATCTACTCCATTTTACACAACATAGAAAATCTTCACAGTTGTCAACTAAAGCCAAAAGACAACTTTAATTTTCAAATAGCTACATATTCATTTCCTTAGTAAAAAGACTACCCATATTAAGCAAATTAATAATTTCATTAAGCTTCTGGCTTTCTGTGTTTCCATTAGACAAGTTTTACTCTTTAAGAAAAGAATCAAATTCCAATCTAATTTTCTAAGAACAGGTGGCTTGGCTAAATAGAGATATTTAGGGAGGTGAATAGGATTTTTTAGGCATAAAATTGTGAATGGTACGACCAAAACTCAGGCTTGGTAATTACTCCCTTTTTATCTAGAAGGAATAGTTATGTAATTACGACAGTGGTAATTATGAATTTTATGAGTTACCTTACGCTACTGGGTGCCAAAATCAGGAACAAAATGTGTTTTTCCTCCTGAGATTACTTTTAAAATAAGCATCTACATTTCTGAGTGAAGAAAACTCTTATTTTCTTTAAAGCTACTTGAATTCACCTCTTTATGCTACTTCAAGGCGATGATTAGAAACTCAGCACTAACACAAATCTTTTATCTTGCAATTCATATATATTTCTTTTAATACCATGTTTTAAATGTGGAGTGTATACATATTTTAATTTTTTAAGATTTACTTATTTCTTTTAGAGGAGAGAGAACAGAGAGGGAAAGAGGATTTCAAGCAGACTCCACACTGTGTGCAGAGCTTGACACAGAGATCGACCTTGAGATCATGACCAGAGCTGAAATCAAGAGTTGGCCACTTAACCAACTGTGCCACGCAGGCACCCTGAGTAAATACACATTTTAAAAATATTTCCTGTTCTAAAATTTAAATGTGCTGCAAATGGTAACCCATTTGCTTTTTCATGTAAGCCTTTTAAAAGCCTTTTAATCCCTCTCCTCCTTAACAGTTATTTTGTCTAAGAATTATCAAAACATAGCAATCGGTATGTATATGCTACTTTGCCATGTACTTTATATGTATTACACCTCACTTATCAAAGCCTCCTTGACAACAAACAGGAAACACTGCATTTATTCAACATTTGCTTTTTCATTATCTTCTCTGAAGCTACGGAACAAACTGCATTTGGCATAAGTGGATTGGGCATTTGCAAAATGCCCACATGGGGTCTATGATTAATGTTCTTTGCAACAATGACTCTCATAACTCCTTTTGGGAAAGGCTTTCGGTATGTTTAGATTTTAGTAAGTTAGATGAAGTTCCACACAGGAAGGGAGTCTTTGCATTAGTCAAGGCTTTTAGCCTAGAAATTTGGCCAAGAAATCTAAAGTAATCCATTTTTAGGAAGGCTGCTCTAGGGTGTTCTGGGACAGGTGTGCAGGTCTTGGGGCTGCCTCCAAAATCCACCCACACAGGTACAAAGAATATTGAGAAACTGCAGAGTCATGCCTGACTTTGTACCTTTACTTAGGTAGTATATAAATTACTGAAGCTGGGACACCTGGGTGGCTCAGTGGTTGCATGTCTGCCTTTGGGTCAGGGCATGATCCCAGAGTCCCGGGGTCGAGTCCCATATTTGGGCTCCCTGCATGCAGCCTTCTTCTCCCGCTGTCTATGTCTTTCCCTCTCTCTTTCTCTCTCTGCATCTCTCATGAATAAATAAATAAAATCCTTAAAAAATAAATAAATAAATTACTGAAGCTGATGCTGTGAACTTACCAGAACTTATACTTAATTTCCTGTGATGATCAAAGCTAGTTTAAACTCAAGGTTTAAGGTGTGTGCGTGTGTGTGTGCGTGTGTGTGTGTGTGTGTGTGTGATATACTGATTCAAAAGCAAGGCCTTGCAAATTTTTGTCAAAATAGGCCATGTGATCACAAATATGTGCTTTACTGTACATTTATTATGGTAGATGGTAGCAATGTGAGGCAAGGGAATTAGTGCTGGACAAAGAAATATACATGAGTCAACTTTTTTTTTCCTAGTTCACAAGAAGAGTTTATTCAAGGCCTTCTCCCTTAACTTAGTAATTCTCCATTATAGTCACATTTCACAAGATAAATTTAGTACAGTTAAACTTGACCAGCTCAAGAATATTTAATTAAGTATATAAGCTTCAATTAAAATGCTAGCATGACACCTGGTGGCGGTCCTGGATTCAAAGGCAGTGGCAGGAAAATGGGCTAGATTCTATTAGCCTATAACTATAATGCATGATAGTTCTCTGGATGCATTTTTTACTTAGGGGAAAAGGTGCTAAAAAACCTCAAGCAGTCTGTTCCCTAGCCTCAACTGGCCTTGGGAAGGATACTGAATACCTTAGATTTAAGAAATAAATATTTCAGTTTCTAATACTTCTGTTTTCTTAAAGATTTTATTTATTTATTTGACAGAGAGAGAGAGCGAGCACGCACAAGCAGGGGGAGCAGCAGATGTACTGACTTACAGAGGGAGAGGGAGAAGCAGACTCCCTGCTGAGCAAAGAGCTCCATGTGGGGCTTGACCTCAGGACCCTGGGATCATTACCTGACCTGAAGGCAGCTGCTTAATCAACTGAGCCACCCAAGCGCCCCTCTTTTATTTTCTTATCTGATATCAAATAGCTGCATTTAGCATACGTGATTTAAGTCCACAAGTCTGTTTTTTTTAAGTAGCAATACATTTTTTGGTTTAAATTCCTTTAATATAAATATGTAAATCACAGGGTACAAAATGTTATAACTATAATGTTTTTTTAAAAAAATAAAGTATAGGGCAGCCCAGATGGCTCAGTGGTTTAGCGCCACTTTCGGCCCAGGGCCTGATCCTGAAGACCTCGGATTGAGTTCCACATCAGGCTCCCTGCATACAGCCTGCTTCTCCCTCTGCCTGTGTCTCCTCCTCTCTCTCTCATGAATAAATAAATAAAATCTTTACAAAATAAATAAATAAAATAAAAATAAAGTATAAAAACTTCAGGTATTATCAGTAAAGGTGTACTCTAAAGTTTTTAAAAAATTGACTTGTTGGCAATTACGTAGAAACAACAAGCAGCTGACTGGATAATTTTCCTTTCCTTTTTTTTTTTTTTTTTTTTTTAAGTAGGTTCTACACCCAGCATGGAGCCCAATGCAGGGCCCAATCTCATGACCCTGAGATCAAGACCTGAGGTGAGATCAAGAGTCGGACACTGCCCTGACTGAACCACCCAGGTGCCCTCCCCTTTACTTTTTTCCCCACATATAGTGTGGGTTACAGATTCAGTTGAAAAAGAACAATTATTTCACTAACACAAATGACTTTTCTGTATCATTAGAAAGTGAGGGGGAAGATAAATCACCCTTAACAAAACAACATGGATAATCTTTGACTTAAATAAGAAAAACTCTATGGAACTTCTAGATTCTTTTGCTATCATCAAACTGGACCAAAGATCTTAACTATCCATACAACATTTAAATATTTGTATGTGTATAAACATACATAATGTTTGTATATGAATATGCATATCCAATAAAATTATCTATTGGCATTCCTTAAGAATCAGATATGCTTTCCAAATTACCAGTTTATCCCTCTACTAACCAAATATTCATACTTTTTGCCATGAAATATCTGTAAAATGTTTGTAACTTTTGTACCTCCCTATGTATCTGTCTTCTCTACAAATAAATCTCAACCAAACCAAATGCTCATTATATATTATTAAATCAGTTATTAGGTTATTAGCTTCCTTTTTTTCTATTTTCCCACCTAATGCTAGCTGTAACTGTTAAACTTTTTTTGAACTTTTTGTTGCTCATCTCTATTGATTACCACATTTCTGTACCTCTCCTCTCAGCATGGTGCCTCTTGGTTACTGCTAAATAATAATAAGCTAAAGACAGGAAAACAAAATTGTCAGGACCTGAAAAGTTTTCTCTGCTGAAAATAAGTCAATATGAATCACCTTAGAGAACACAAGGTCTGTGTTGGGTGGGGGAAGGATTTCTTCCAGAGGGATGAGGTTGCCGGGAGACCAGCCTCCAGAGAATCAGTGTTGACTCTGAAAGATTCAACAGCCACACATGGCTATCTACATTTTAATTAATTAAAATTAAATAGAATGAAAACTTCAGTTCCTCACTTGTTCCAGTCATATTTCAAAGGGTCAATAATGAGGTGTGGATAGTAGCTACCACATTGGACAGGATGGAACATTTCGATCATTACAGCAAGATCTATTGGGAGAGTGCTGTATTAAACTATACTGAGTGAAAGCAAAACAAAACAAAACAAAAAAAAAAGAGTATGCTGTATTTCAGAAAAATTCTTATTAAAAAATGCTAAAATGAGATAGTTTGGGAGTTCAAAGCATGATACTGACTTACACAGTCACAAGAATAGCTAATTATTGGGGGATGTCAATCAATAATGTATATTCATTCATGTATTAATTTAACAGCTAGTTATTGAGAAACTACTACACATCAGTGGCTGTGCTGAGCAATGGGGACACAATGTTCAAAAAGGTAGTTGCTTGCTGCTCTACTACTGCTTGTGTCTGTATTTCTAGTCGTAGCCTCTCTCGGACACGGACTGGTTTATGAAAGGTCAGAGGACATAATTCTAGGCAAACAGATGTATGGGAAAACATTCTGGGTGGTTTTCAGGAAAGTTTTCATTGCTCTTAAAACAGGATCCAAGTAAGTGCCTTTCCTCTGGCAGCCAAGATGCCGTCGTGTGACGCTGACAGTTGTAGCCAGCTCAAGACCATGTAGGGGCAAGACAGAAAACAAAATCTTTGAGGAGAGCAAGACAGAAAAATGAGATGGGGGTCGGGCCACTAAGGTACTGAATGAATCAACCCTGAACTAGATTTGTTTAAGAAATGGGAGTTGTCTTCTGTTACTTGCAGCCAAGTGCATCCTAAATAATACACCAACATGTACAGAGAAATCCAACATTTTTATGCTATGTCAGAATTAAAACTAAGCTCTTTGACTTACTACTCACAGTTATCTCTTCAAATGACTTTGTTTGAAAAAAAATTCTAATATTTTTTTCTATTTTTCATGTTCATAATTACTCTCCCCCTTGATAGAATGAAGCTGTCTTGATATACCTTCCCCATAACCATAATGGTTATTTTAGGAAAATGATTACAGTGTAAACCTGATATTTTTGGAAGAATGTGACAAAAATTTTAGAAAAATCTCTTACTTTCAAAAAATAATTTGAAATGAATTGGTGGCATCTGGAAAAACTATCAGAATCTCAACTTGTAAAACATAAAAGTCATAACTAGAAGTCTTGCAGTTTAATAAACCTTGGACAAAAGAATAAGCAAGACTCAGAGGACTTTGGATTGTACTGATTTATTTATCCTGTAAGTCTTATTATCTAGCAATTTATAGACAATTATTTTCTGTTACCTAACTGTAAAACTGACATTGTGTTGACATGTATACACTTAGTAATCTGTCAAGTACATAAAGCCATCAGCCACTTAAAAGGGAAAGCTTTAGTTTGACTTTTGTGTTAAATGATTTCTCACCATAAGAAAACAAAAAAAGAACAAATGAAATAGACGTGAGGTCTGTGGTCCATCTTTAAAATCTCAGCTTAAAAGAACATAAGAGACTCAGCAAGTGCTAAGTGCAGCAAGTGCATCACATAAGACCAAGCTCACATATTGATATTAAAACTGAAATGGATTATGGAATGCTACATGGTCTTGTTCAGATCATAAGGCTGTAGAAATTGTTCTGAAAGTCAAAATCATTCTGGTTCCAACCCAATTGTCTAAGTATAATATCAACAGTTACAGAAAGCAGGGTAGGCTTCTTCGACAATATCTCCAGAAAGTACTGTGTACCTCAAACCATGCATAGGTTCTGTAATAATTACACTGTAAGATTATGACATTGTGGCATTATCATTTAAAGTTATTTTAAGTTGCATTTCTTTCAAGTCACTTTTGACAGTGAGTTTTATAGTGTTATATCAAGTGCACAGTTATGTTTTAATTGTCCTCTCTTTCTATCTTTTTAGCTTCAAAGTATAACCTTTGTCTAATTTCTTAAAATTTGGTAAACTTGTTTACAATTTTAAAAGCCACAGAGATAAGGACGACGCCTGGGTGGCTCAGTGGTTGAGCGTCTGTTTGGCTCAGGGCATGATCCTGGGATCCTGGGATCAAGTCCGGTATTGGGCTCCCTGCAGGGAGCCTACTTCCCCCTCTGGCTATGTCTCTGCCTCTCTCCGTGTCTCTCATGAATAAATAAAATCTTTAAAAAATAAAAAGCCACAGATATACCCTCATATTTCATCTTTCTAAGCTGAGAAATAATTAAACTTTTTGGCCTGTACGCCCATTTCACATACTTTGATCATTTTAGTTGTTCTGCTCTAGTATAGTAACCAGACCTATAAACTAGAACTGGAATGGAGACACCGTAATCTGTTCTGATTTAAATAAAAAGGTTTACTTTGTGCCTAATTGTACATTGCCACTTTTCATGAAAAGAGCTGGTCAGACTGCTTCCAAATTCAGATGGACATTTGTTGTGATCTGACATAAATTATAAAATGTGTATGTAAGGGGTGCCTGGCTGGCTTAGTCAGTAGAGCATGCAGCTCTTGGTCTTAGATTTGTGAGTTCAAGCCCCACATTGGGTGTGGAGCCTATTAAAATAAAAAATAAATAAATAAATGAAATGTGTATGTAAGATACATAAAATTCTCATCTCTAGCTCCTCAGGCCTATTAGAGGGATGGACAATTATCTTCCCATGAGAGTGGAAACTGAGATACAAACACAGGACTTTATGTCTCCTACTAATCTACAGACCATGCAATGTACACTACAATATGTCATGGACGGAGGTGGAATAAACCCAGTATTTGAAATGTAACTCTAAGTTAAAAGTAATAAAGGCAGATACTGATATTTACATGTTGATTTTGCAAAACAGATATATTCATTAACAATTCTTCCAAGAAAATATGTTTCAATCCTACTAGTCCTCTATAGAATCAAGACATTATCTCTTTAGTTTTTAAAACTTTGTTTTGATGTTCAGTATTTAGAACAACCAAGGGATTTTTGTGAGTCACAGCAGCACTTGGGTTTATGTCTCTATGGAAATACATAAAATTATACCTAGATTTTACTGCAACATTTTACCTTTTGGATTTATGTCTATGAGATTTTTGTAAATATATTAGCATTGAAATAAAATATGATGTCTTTATATGATTTTGGAACTATGTAGACCAAGAAGAATCTATCAAGCAAGAAAGGTTATCCTTATAAAAGATTCTATAAAGAATAAGAAATTACTAATTGGGTGACGGGCACTGAGGGGGGCACTTGATGGGATGAGCACTGGGTGTTATGCTATATGTTGGCAAATCAAACTCCAATAAAAATAAATAAATAAAGTATTAACTTTTGCTATTGAATCTGTTAGGTTTAAAATTAAGATAAATTAAGAGAAACGTATAATCTTATAAAAAGAAATTACAGTGAAAAGATTTTAAATAACTAGGATAAAAAATAATAATTAATTACTTGTGTCTACTGCCACAAAAGTTTCATAATAAAGATTATTAGAGAGGATGTTTGCACATCAAATAAAAAAAGACACAAATGCAGCGATAATCACATTTACAGACAAAACATTATTAAAGCAGGATACTGGAAATGTCTGAGCTAGTACATTTACCACCCTGTTATAATAATACAATTTAAAATCATTTATTATGGGTGGAGAAACTGAGGCATAGAGAAACTAAATAATTTGCTCCAGGTCCCACACCTAGCCACTGGCAGAACCAAGATTTGAACCCAGGCAACCTGGCTCCAGAGGTACCCTAGACGCAGTTCTCTGTATAGCTCATTGTTCACAGAAGCAGCAGAGGATTGTAAAAGATGACTAAGAGCATGGAACGAGTGAGTATAGGCAGCAGAAAACCAGTTTAAGGAATTCTCAGACTCCCACCTACATAATACAGCAAATGAGAATAGTCTTATACTTCTCAAAAATTAAGGTACAGGTGAATAATTTGACAGACATTAATATAATTGGGGTTCCCATTCTTCCAGAAATGGAGCCTAGATATAGAAGGTAAGAGATAATTTATTTTTTAACACAGTGGTTGAGTATATTTAGAACTCCTAGACTGTATGTTTGGTTTTTTAAATGAATATAAAAAATGCTTTGTATATCTTATCTCAGACAATCCTAACATTCTATTGGAGAACCTGCCCTCTATCTCACAACACTAACTCTACCTTTGCCTGTTATCTAGCTTCTGTCTCACGCTGTATTTTATATTTTATGAGTTGAACTGTCTCTTCCTTATTATACTTTACTATATAATTATACTGTATCCTTTATTATATCCTCGTTATTCATTATATCACTACGCAGTTGGCCTTCTATAAACATCCACTCTATGAAGTAATGAATAAGACAATGGTAAAGTTTATCTTTTCCTAGTACTGATGAATTACAGTACATTTGCAAACATGGGAAAACAGACTTTCATTCTTATAAATGTTCAAAACTATTGAGGTAAAAATGCCACAACTGACCTGAGATACATATAAATCCAGAAGAGAAAAAAGCTTCATTGTATGAAGACAAGTTGTCGGTCTGGGCATAGACTGCGTACATGGACATGTACGAACAGGCACATTCCACGTAGTCTGAAGTGTCCTCGACCACTTTGCAAAACTGACTGTCAGACGACCAGCTAGGGCAAAAACACAATGGTCACTAATGCTCTTTAATCAAC
Source organism: Canis lupus baileyi (assembly GCF_048164855.1). NCBI lineage: Eukaryota > Metazoa > Chordata > Mammalia > Carnivora > Canidae > Canis > Canis lupus. The sequence continues at coordinate 19,259,366 of NC_132839.1, forward strand.
ACGTGAGGTACTGAGATGGCTTTTAAGGTAAAAATAACTTGGTGAACTTAAGTGTTCTTTACTCAAGCATCAAGCAGACCAATTTTCAAGGAAAAATGCTGGAGGGAACATCTTGTCTTAGACATGACACAATAGGTCCCACAAGATACCTTTAGAAGCAGCCTAAATACTCACCAAACCTGCAAAAGCATTTCTGATACCAGAGAAGCTGGTCTTCTCAACAGAGCAGTGCTAGTGCCTAATCTGAAGCAAATACACCCCAGGTTTTCATCAGAAGGCATGCCTTCCTCACATTCGAAAATACCAAAGGATGGGCAGAGCCACTACACACACCCTCTTTACCCTTCCTCATTTCACAACTCCTTGTATTTCAAATCACGTAAGTTCCTTAAAAGATTTTCCACATTACTTTCTTCATCTTTTTTGTTTTTCTCTTTTGAAGCCACATATATTACATAAATGCTTTCTAGGGTTCTTTTGAATGTTTCTTCTAGAAGATCTGGCTTTTAACATAAAAACTCTGTCATGATTACAGCAAACGTCATGTCACGTGCCAAGCCTTCTGAGCGTTCTTCCGTGACCCCTGGTGGGGTCTCCTCCCTTTCAGTGCATCTTGAATCCTTTCCTTTAAGGGCGTAAAACCTAACCCTCACTGCAGATTCAAGTCTGAAACATTCATTATGAGTTATGGATTAAGGATGGCACAGTACCTATGTATTAAGTTTAAGATCTGTCACCAGGCATGCAAAATTTCAGCTGAAAATTATTTTTTCACAAAGAAAAAGACTAACCAGAATTTTGCTGTTTGGGGGGACAGTTGGTTACCCAACAAAGCTGTTAAATGTATTTAGAATTTTAGTCTGTGCAGCTGAAAGTCAGAAATAAACAGAACCAAGTGACTGGTTTGGAACCTCTACCCTCTGGGCAAGCAACGCCTGACCTTCCGGCATTAACTGAGCTCCGGGTGATAGAACTGCTAAGAAACCTGAGGCCAGGTGAGGCCAATGAGCTTCTACAGAAGAATCATTCTGTTCTCCCATTCCTGTGCATGGCTTAATTCCAAAATGTACTCCAAGCCATATGTGGACTAGAATTATAAATCCCTGCTAATCTCTCTAAACACAGAGCATCAGAGCCAGAACCATAAGCCAGATGGAAGGGGCAAAGAAAATTTCCTTTCCTGCCAATAAATTAACCAATAACCACAGGAAGGTTATGTGATTTGAGCAGAAGTCATGCTAGGTTCAAGGGAAGCAGTAATAATAAAGAAGTAAATAGTGTGCGAAACACACATTTAGGTTGTTGGGCTGCACTTGCTCCCTGCACAATGCTAGGCCACTTCCTATGCTGCTTTGTCATCTTTATGGCAGAGATTTGTCTCCACTCCACAAGTTTCACCTGAGGTCACCCTCTCTGTTCGGTACAGAAGCTGGGCTCAATGGTAATAGAACAGGGAAGGACTGCAATTTGATTTTAAAGAATTATTAAATACCTTGCAGCAGCCTGATTCCAAAGGAGACACAGAGACGTCTGGGGAATAATCCTAGGTTCAGCGGCATAAATCCTGTAGAGGACCTCATTGTTGTCAGTCAGGGGCTGTGAACTCTGACCTTTCACACTCAAAGATAGTACCTGCAGCGCCACAACGCACAGAGAAATGGGTGATATTTTAAAATAAATGTCATGACTGAATTCTGAACTTTGATTCATATTCCTAGTTACTCTAGTCACTTGCTTAACGCCACTATTTATATTATTAGTTTCCTTATGAATGCGGGGAGTATGTTTTTTCATTGCAAACGTTCTACCTCTATTTCAGTTCCTGAGCAGCCTTCAGCTGATGATGCTCCCTTTAACTCCATGTCCAACTTCAATCAGGAGTGAGGAATATGATATGATATTAGTGAAGGCTACATTTTTTACTTCCCCCACTATATATGCTTTTCTCAATAAAACGTGAAGGAAATATTTCCAACTATATATATGAGACTATACATTCTACAAATAGTCCATAAAGATGGGACATGTCTCATAATTAGCTCACCATGTGTAGTCCTTCCCACAAATCTGATCACGTAAATGCATTCTGAGGAGTGTGTCTGCTAAGGAAAAAAATCTGTTTCCAACCACAGAATTCTTTAAATGATAGATTACCTTATTTTTCAGGGCATGGAGATTGTTTCCAGTTGTAAACCACTGCTGGCTGCTATACTCTGTAAACTGGACTAATGTACATGTACTTTTTCCAGCCATTATTTCTGCATCTGGAATCTCCAATAACCTCTCTGGAACTCGGATATAGTCACCTTCTTTTCCTTCAAACTTGTGCCCATTGATTTGCTGAGGATACCAGTGAAGAGCCAGGATGGACAAATATGGGCAACTGTCAAGGATAGTTTTGCTTCTAGAAGAGAAAAGCAAAGGCTCTGCTAAAATGGCATGCATTTACCTACGCATCTACTTATATTTGTTAAAATCCATGTACACAGGGGTTCTGTTCTTTATGCACAGCCATAGCATTCCTAGCTCAGAGGCAGTAAAGACAATGCACTTTCAGTTCTTTTGTGGTTAACGGTCATGATTTTTTGCACAGCACTTTCTGCATCCTTTGGCCTGATCCCCTTGTAATCTAAAACACGGGTTTAGGAAAGCTGTTTAATGGATATCAGATATAATCTGTGCCCATAAAATGTACTTTTTTGTTTTAGTCACATCAGTACTGGTGGAATAGTTTGAGGAAAGGGTGCACCACTAAATTGAAAACTCTGCTTTATTTAAGAATACCATAAGCCTTATATACCTAGAGCATGTTTTCATCAAGAGTTTACCTCATCTCTTTCTATCGTTAGAGCATTTTGAGTCTAATCATGTGATTGGTAAGAGAAACAACCTAGACCTGGGCTCACTCTATGACATCCCTGTTTAAACATTGTAGGCCTAAGATCCTGTGCTCTGTGAAAGTGCTTCCAAACCTCAGTATGTGTTGAAATCACTCGGAAGTATGTTTAAAAAAGATCATACCCCAGACTTACTCAGAAGAATCCTTGTCTGAAGAGGACGCTAGAGGTTCTACAAGTCTAATTTTTTTTTTTTTTACCACTCTGCCAAGGAACCTGATAAATCTTGTCTTGGACCCATTATGATTATGAACAATGAAGAGATACAAAAATAAATCAGATCTGAATCCTGCCTGAAGAAGTTTGGAGAATATTGGGATGTTAGGATAAAAATTATGCATTAAATGTTAAAAGTTATATGGACCACAACAGAAAAAGAGTATGAATAATTAAATCATGGATCTAAATGATACCTTATCAAAATCCCTAACCTGGGAAATGAAGCAGAGAATTGTAAACGGAAAATCTGAGAAGAAAAGGAAAGAGGAAGGGTTTTTTCCTCTAGTTAAATCCTCTCTCTAAAAAAATCTTCCATGGGGCTCCTAGGTGGTTCAGTCGGTTCTGACTCTTGGTTTGTGCTCAGCTCATGACTTCAGGATCATGAGACCGAGCACCAGGTTGGGGTCCTGCTCAGCCTGAAGTGTGCTTGAGATTCCCTCCCCCAAACCCCATTCTCCCCACATTCCTCCCTTTACTCATGTTCATGCATGTTTTCTCTCCCTCTCAAATAAATAAACAAAATCTTTAAAAAAAAATCTTCCATAACTTTAACTACATTTGAATCAGTGCCTTCAAATATCTATCTTTAATCCAGCCATTCACACAGGCACTGACCTCTGTTGTTCAAGACTCCTCCCCAAACATCTCAATCTGTATTCACAACAGCTCACCAAAAACTCATCTCTTCATCATCCCATCCAGCCTCCCATATCTTCACTGGTGACGGTAAGCTAAAAGCTGCCACTGCAGCACCCCCTGACAGGTACAGTGTGGTTGAGACCAATGAATCTCACCAACATGGTTGCAAACCCTCCACCCACTCTCCCTGGATCTACTGAGATTTAGCCCATCAGAGACATCCTGGATGCCAGTATCTTGGCATCTGAGACCAATCTAACACACACAGTACTCTACCTACCTCTGACACTAGTGTGCCAAATTCCTGGCCCCTCTCACTTACAAATGACTATACTCTCACTGACACTCCTAGATCCATGCCCTTCTACCACATTCTCTTTGATCAATCCCACAATCTGCTTTACATCCTGGTTGAAGTCAGAGGGAGAACTCCACATTAATATGTAGACTGGAACCACTACAAATCCAGTGACCAACCACAGCTGTGCCCTCAGTGCCACTTGACAGTTTTTACTTGGCTTCCAAGTAATTGCTCTAGATGTCATCATTCTCAACATCCCTGCTCAATTCCCAAATCTTTCACTCTCAGCAGATGCTCCTGAATACTGCTTAAGATAATGTATACATAACACATACCAGCATAGTCACCAGCTTTAGAGTTTTCCAGGTTAAAAAACAAAAAAAACAAAACAAAAAAAAACTAGTGTTGATAGCTCTTATTTTCTGTTTAATTTGTCACTGGATGATAATTCTTCCACTTAACGGTTTTCAAGTTACCATCCTCCCCAAGTCTGTGCCTTAATTTCAGTGCTCATCTTATCTGAACATTGATCTCCTATGCAGTCCTCCTATTCCTTGATTTATCACATTCTTAAACTTTTGACATTGTCTTCAACATGCTGCCTCTAAAATCTGATTCTTTCACACACATATGAATCCTATTGTATGTTTAATCTTTAAAGGCTCATGATTTCCCCAAAGACACCACACTATTCTTGGCTGACTGCCATTGGATGTGCTGCTTCCTTTCCACAGACAACTTGGAAGGAAAGGTAAGTTTGTGGAGAGGAAACACATGGCAGTAAACATATTGATCCATTTATTTATTCTATTCACTCGTTATACTATAACCACTGAAAATCCACCACAAACCAGATACCATTCCAAGCTTGAGAACATATTCAGCAACAAGGGAGAAAAGGTAACTCCTTCTGGGCATCTTACACTCTTGAATTCTCCCTATGCGGAGGGCACAAATATGGAAACCAACTTTCACAGCCAGGTGGATGGTTCGCATCTAAAACAACCTCAATATTCTAGTGATCTTGTACAAATATGGGAAAACAAAAGGAAAGAATTGGGATTATGGGGAATTATAAAGCTATGAACTATCTGGCTTCACTGAACAACACAGCTGAACATAGTTCAAGAGAGAAAAGAAAGGATATTTTTAACCACACACACTGTAGCCTCATTGTAAACTTACTTGTAGTAAAGAAATGATCCATTTCAGAGGTTTCTGAAGACACTGGAGACATGTATTAAAGGCACTGAGTAGCCAAACTGCTAATCACTGCTCTGAGATAGACACTTAGGACCAGTACTGAGGATAGAGAAGGGGCCTCCAAAAAAGTTATGTAGAGCTTTTCTGATAAACACCATTAAGAAAAACCTGGGGCATCTGTGTGGCTCAGTGGTTGAGCATCTGCCTTAGGCTGGGACCATGAACCCGAAGAGTCCCACATCAGGCTCCCTGTGGGGAGATTGTTTTTCCCTCTGCTTATGCCTCTGCCTCTCTCTGTGTGTCTATCGTGAATAAATAAAATCTTAAAAAAAAGAAAACCTTGATCCTTAGGACTCACTCATCAGAGTTGAAAGAAGAGTACAGTGTAAAGGATGCTGGTTTTGTACCTTCACCTCAAGACTGACCCTGGCACTAACCTGGGATAAAAAAGTCTAGGGGCACTTTATAGCCACAGGGCTGGAAGTGGAGATTTTGTTACAAAGCAAGTGGTTACAGTCTCTTCTGACCACAAGGCATGGTGGCCAGCAAGGAATGTGGATGCAGGCGGGCCTGGGATTGAGGCCTCACCATGACTAATGGTCCGACCCTTGACAAGCTGTTTAAGGTCTCTCAGTTTCTATGTCTGCAAACAGGAATAATAAAAACCCTGCCTTGGACCAGATGCTAAAATGATCTTTTATAAGAATAAAATATGTATAATTTTTAGTAAGGATTATGCTGAAACATATAGTCTCCAATATATTATACTATTCTACCTACAAAAAAAGGCAACTTCATATTGTTCAGTCTAATACAATGTCAAGACTAGAGCAGAGGTACAGTTAATATCAGCTCTTCTTTTATTCCTTGATTTCTCTTATAACCCTTTTATATCTGGATTGACTATCTCTTTGAACTTCGTATGTCTTATGATCTAAGAACTAAAGTTAAAAGTTTTACATATCCGAATGTTATTTTAATTAACCTGTCAGAGTTCATAAAGGGCCCTATATAGATGATTTAAATTATTATTCCAGATTTTTAAAAAACAGTCTTCAAAATATCCCTGAATTTCAGTGTGACTTAATAAACACTGATGACAGCATTCATCAGCAAATAAATAATAAATGCTATAAAGATTTACACACTTTTATCTTTTTTAAGATTGTACTAATTTATTTGAGAGCTAGCAAGCACGAGAGAGAAAGCAAATTCAGTGGGGGAGGGGCAGAGGAAGAGGGAGAGGGAGAAGCAGACTCCCCACTGAGCAGAGACGGCTCCCGGGTGGGGGAGCCTCAATCCCAGGACCCTGGGATCATGACCTGAGCTGAAGGCAGATGCTTAACCGACTGAGCCATCCAGACGCCCCATATAAACACTCCTAATCAGATATGTCCCATTAAGTAATAGTAATTGCTTTCTTTTTAAAGATTTATTTACTTATTTTAGAAGGCGAGAGAGTGCGTGCTCATGCTTGGGGGTGAGAGGGGCATAAGGAGAGAATCTCCAGCAGACACCCTGCTGAGCCAGGAGCCCTCCTCCTGGAGGCAAGGCTCAATGTCAGGACTCATGAGATCACGACCTGAGCCAAAACCAAGTCAGTTGCTTAAGTGACTGAGCAACCCAGGTGCCCCTCAAAATCACTGCTCTTTAAATAACCTGTATTACTCTGTGAGAAGTGGAAGGACCACTCAATTTCTCAATTTCTAACCAATTTCTATTAGCCGTTTTTATGTTAGCTCAAATAGAAATTAAAAATTTTTAAGTCTTGGTACTATAGTGACTCAATTTACCTTTGGAATGCAATTTAAAACACCATATCTTCTGAAGAATATTAACATAAAGTTACAAAATTAATTATAAAATTGATAATGAACACAATGAACATTTTATTTTTTCCTTTTCCTCTTGTTTGCACTCTGTCATGAAACTCCAACCACAAAACAACTACTCAACAGGTCAACAACACGAGGAGAGCTGCTTCTAAATGGCTAAAATTGAACCATGACTCCACTGCCACAGCACATCAAAACATGTCTAAAATTTGGAGTCACCTTCCTTTTTCTCCTTAATAAAAGGATTTTTCCATACATAAAAGAATGTATTTTTTATCATCATAAGAGTAAGCAATAGATATTTTTTTAATTCTTAAAAAAAAATCCTTCACAACAAGAGGAATGTACTATTGACAGTATAAGTCCATTTTTCTTGACATAGTTACTATGCTTTCTTCAAATAATTACTTCATTTGCCCGTTAGATACAATGCATTGGGAGCCTGGGTGGTTCAGTCGGTGGAGCATCTGACTCTTGGTTTGGCTCAGGTCCTGATCTCAGGGTCGCGGGTTTCAACCCTGCATGGGGCTCTGGCTCAGAGCAGAGTCTGCTCACTGCCTCCTCGGACCCACCCCCCCCTCCAGCTCTTACATGAATAAATGAATGAGGAATGAATGAATGAATTATTATCTTTAAAGGGAAAAAGATACAATGCACTGACAGTTTAATCCCTAGTTACATTTAAATGTCATTTTGCATTGCATAGTACTTCATACACCGTGAAGGAACACATATAAGGTATTATTATTAAAAAACACTTACTTTTCACCAGGAGAGCCACAGGTAACATCAGTTAGCAGAGAAAAGGCAAAATTCTCAGTCACCTCAGTGAAGTGACTGAATCCTCTGGTGTCTTTGCGCTTTGGGTTAATAAGAGCACAGAGAATCTCATAAAAAAGATTTCGATTTTCAATACTGAGCACTTGGCTTTTTCCTTCAACAGTTATCTAGAAAAAAAAATTCCAGTATGAAAAAATATCTTCAAAAATAAAACTGCTTTAATGATATGTATGGTACAGTACATGTTCCTTATTAAGTTATTAAAATAAGCAAAATAAGGAGGAATCTAGGAAAAATTGGGATCAAAATTATATTTCAAATACACTTAAAAATACACTTGTACTTTAAAAAAGCATAACCATTTATAAAGAAGAGTTGTGATCAGCAAAATATTTTTTATTTGATAACTAGAGAAAGCCCAAAATAGTTGCATGGTTCATTTATTTTTTTATTACAATAATTAACATCATGAATTAAAATTAATCTCACTTTTATATCTACCCCAAGAATTCTTTTTCTTTTGTTCAACAACCAAAGAAATAAGTACAAGAATATTTGCCAACAACGGAAGCAAGATTATTCTTGATTACCTGGCATTCCATGAACAGAATCCACTACCTACCACCAAATTTCTAAAACATCAAATGAAAGACTCTTTTTCTAACTAAGAGTAGTCAGCAGCTCCTGGCACTCTTGCCTTTATCTGGAAGTATGAGCCCTCCTACCTTAAAGAACTAGGTTATTTGTTGTTTGAGGGACAAGGAGAGTAAGAGGAAAACAGCCTTCATGATTTATTTTGTTTTTCCTTGCCAGAGTGTCAAGGACCACATCTTTATTGTCTGACTAAGCATGGGTGTAAAGCCATTGATTTGTTATCCCACTATTCTTCTATACCTGAGAAGTCCCTATAAATCCTTCAAAATCCAAATTAGTCACCACTTGCTCTGTGATTTATACACTGTACCCCCACCTGCCAATATACATAATCACTCTCTGTGTAACTTGCACATACCTTTATAATGAATCTCTGACAGCACTGAAATGATTTGTTTGTCGCTACTACCAGGTGAGCTCATTGAGGAAGTTCCCTATGTTCCCCATATTATTTTTAAAGCTTTGTAATTTACACAGTGCCAAGGTGATAGCTGAACTCAAGATCTAAGTTTATAAGAATATCCATCGCAAAGAAAGTAAGGAGGAGAATCCACAGTATGGAGTAAGTATGGAGAATAATCCACAAAGAAAAGATGACAAAAATACAAAGTAAATGTATTTACTTATCTGGCAGCAAGACAAAGTAAAAATTTAACAAAGTAAAAATTTATCAAATAAACATTACAAGGAAGAAAGCAAACAGCCCACTGACTCCTGAAACAATCAACTGAATACATTAAATGGAAAAAAAAGCTCAGGAAACGCTCCCAGAATTCAGAGAAAATATAACAGATAAATAAAACAAATCTATAAGATACAACAAGCATATAAAAGAGCTGATAGAAGCAGAGAGAGAGAGAAAGAGAGAGAGAAAGCCACAGTGCCTTAATAAGCTAAAGAAATAGTCATGTCTAAAAATGCAGAGCTTGCTTTATACCCGAAAAAAGAAACACCACCAGATGCATCTGGGTGAGTTTTAAATATTATTTCAAGTGTTAAAAAAAATTCTACCAGAAACCAGATAGGAAAGAAAAATTACTAACAGAGAGACAAAAATTCAGTTTGACATCAGACTTTTTTTTGTAAATGAAATGCCAGAAGCCAATAAGAACATGTGCAGTTTTAAGAATTAAAGGTTGTCATCTAAGAATTCTAGAGCCATGCAAACTTTCATTCATATTCAAGGGCAACAGAAAATTCCCTTTAGTAAAGCACATAAAAAAACACAACAAAAAGGCCGTTTATATAACCCCCGGTTTGTCTGGGTGCTATTCTCAGCAAGTTGTCCTAACTTCTCTAGTTTTCACAACAATCCTGATAGAGAGGTGCTGGTGTTACTTTGTTTCCAGGTAGGGAAAATGAAGCAGAAAGAGGCTGCCTAATTTGTCTGAGGGCATGAATATGGTGAATGGTCAAACCCAGGAGACACTTGTGACAGCTGCCCTGCTCTGACTCAAAACATTAGCTGAGTCTCAATCGCTGTCAGCGTGATTATAAAATAAACCAAATGTAAAAAATAATTCTTGAAAAAGAAGATCTATGATATAAAGAAGTATATGATGAAATATTCTGGCCATAAAAGGCCATTTTACATAAACAACAATAAAAAGAACCCCCAGGGCAGCCCAGGTGGTTCAGCAATTTAGCGCCGCTGCCTTCATCCTGGAGACCTGGGATCGAGTCCCGCATCAGGCTCCCTGTATGGAGCCTGCTTCTCCCTCTGTCTGTGTCTCTGCCTCTCTCTCTCTCTCTCTGTGTCTCAAATAAATAAAAAATAAAATTAAATTAAAAATTATCAAAGTTGACTTACAAAAATATAGAAAATCTGAATGAACCATGGGAAAAGGTTTTAAAACTGTCAGGAGAGAAAACAAAAAAGAACTTTGTTGGGGGAAGAGGGGTATCAAACTTTCACAGAACAAAGTATTCCTGTGCTCTTTCAATTGTTCCAGAACACAAAATAAGAGGCAACACCCCCTGACTCATGTTTTACAAGCTTCAATGACCTGGAAACCAAATCCCAAAGAAATTAAAAATTTGCATATCAAACCCAGCGGTCTTAAAAGACTGATAATATTGTTAAAGCAACCAACAGCATTTTAAATGATTTTCATTGCACCATGCATAGTAGGAAAATGAAGGGATAGAATATTAGGTCACAGCAAAAATTTTCCAAAAGCCACAGCTAGATTTTATCCAGAAAATCTTTATAGTGAATCATTTAAAGCTGTTGTTCTTTTGGGTACAGTACTTGTTTCTTCTGTTCTGATGAGTATAACAATACCTAAGATTTATGGAGTTCTCCATATAAAGAAAGGCACAGCAGGGAACAGATTCTATTTTTAAAAAGTTAGAATCTGGGGAAAAATAAAACTTACAAATATGAAACAATTTCACTCAAAATACAAGACCTTAGAGAATGAAGTTGAATCTAGTATTTGGAAGCTCTATTCTATACTCTTGATTTTGAGGATATCTTAGAAGTCTATATGTATTAGGTACACATGGGATATATGAAGGCTTGACAAGTAAAGTACAGGGGACTCTAAGCAAATATCAGATAAACAACCAATATTTGTTTGATACAAGTATATCCCAAATACTCCATGCAACATTTGTCATTTGTGATATACTGAAAAATGTATTGTTTACCTGAAATTCCTGGTTAACAGGGCATCCTGTGTTTTTATGTTAAAATGTTAACCTAATTATATGTGATTATCTACATTTTCAGGCCTGTTTCATTACTGTCTTATTTGCATTATTATAAATGTCTAAAATATAATTTCTTTCTTTTTTGCATGTTAGGAACACACCAGGGTCTTCTTAATAGCTATTATTTTTTCCCAATTTTTGTTATTATAAGTAATGTTGACATAAACATTCCGTTACACATGTATTTGCACAAATGCTTCCCACAACCATTAGTTGTCTTTTTTTTTACTTTCCCTCACCACCTAAGTTTTACTGAGATATAAGTGACAAATAACATTAGTTGTCTTTTGACTTTCCTTATGGTATATGCAGAGAGAAATTTTGTTTAAACTTTATATGGTCAAGTTTGTTAAACTCTTTTCCTTTAAGGCTTCTGGGTTTTGTTTTATGCTTTAGAATTAACTTCTCCACTTCAAACTTATATATTACAAATGATTCATCCATGTTTTCAGCTAATACTTTTATGGTTTCATTTTTGCAATTCTCTGATATGTCTGAGATTTATTTTGCAGTAGGGTTTAGGATACAGATCCAGCTCTGTTTTTCTTTTACATGGTTAAATCACCTGTATCAGTAACATTTACAGAATAAGAATTTTTGACCCATTAATCTGAAATGTCACTTCTAGCATGTTTGAGATTTTCTTATGTGCTTGCATTTATTTCTGCACTTTCTGTTCTATTCCTCTCATGTCAATATCTATGCCTAAGACAGCATCACCCCCTGTTTTAATCACTGTAAGATCATAATACATTTTTCATATTTAGTGTGGTGAGATCACTGCCATTTTCTTCTTTTTCATAAAATTTCTGCCCATTCTCACATGTTTCTTTTTCCAGGTCAACAATGGTATCATTTTGTCCAGGTTAAAAAACAAAACAAAACAAAATAACTTACTGCTATTTTGATAGGGAATTATAGGTTAATTTACAGAAAACTGTTGACTCTATGACATTGAGTCTTTCTGTTGTGGGACAAGGTATAGGTTTCTATTTATTCAAGTGTTTCATGTTGCTGAGTAGAATTTTTCAATTTTCTTTATATATTATTACATATAACATTATATAAAACATAAAATGTATAAATTATCGAATAAGTCAGTTACTCAGTAATGACATACATATAAAAATTGAATTTGAGAAGACAATATGCCACAATATTAAAAAATATTTTAGTAACAATACATGATTTGAAAATAATCATGTTTGCTAATGGTTATTCAAAAAAATTTACATTTTTCCATAGGAGTTTCATTCATAATTCAGTTTCATTATTCATGACAGACTCAACAAAAACCAATTAAGAAGTACTACTTGACAATGCTAGTTAAAGAAATGTTGATTCTAGGGGGATCCCTGGGTGACTCTGTGGTTTAGCACCTGCCTTTGGCCCAAGGACATGATCCTGGAGACCCGGGATCGAGTCCCACATTGGGCTCCCTGCATGGAGCCTGCTTCTCCCTTTGCCTGTGTCTCTGCCTCTCTCTCTCTCTCTCTCTCTCTCTCTCTCTGTCTGTCTCGCATGAATAAATAAATAAAAGCTTAAAAAAGAAAAAAAAGAAATGTTGATTCTAGACCAATAATATGTAGCTCTCTTATATAACTCATTGAGGGGGAAAAAAGGAGCAGAATCTTTTTCTTCTCTAAATCATATGAATAAAGGTTATCTTTTCTAAAATGCCACTGTGCATTCTTTCCCTCTTCTTAGCCAAATCAACTTGTTACTGTCCTATGCCATTTCATCATGAGAAAATTTAAGTAACAATATTTCCCACAGTAAATTCTTATCTCTAGAACTTTCTTTGCATGAAATAGCAGTCACTTCTCTCTGTTTTACAAGCTATTTGGCAAGGCTTCCTCTTCTTGCCTGTGTACTTTATAATTTTCTTTTCTACCCTTCAGGCATCGTATTTAAAAGACAGCATGAGAAGTAAAATAGGCATGATAATCTAAAAACCCATTGTTAGCATTTTAAGTATTTAAGGGTCACCATGTAAAAATACAGTATTTATAAATTCACATGTATGTATTCAATATTTTTCATTCTTGTATATAAATATATTGATAAGAAATATCTTGAATAAGAAAGCCCCAAAGAAATCCCCATGAGTCTTTTCCTTTAATAATAATTCTTTTCAGATCTCTTCTTTTACTTACATTTTTAGGATAATCTCCATTTCATCATTCGCAGATGTGTAAATAAATAAATGTGTTAAAACTAAACCCAAGTTGATCTAAGTCCACACCAATCTGGTCATTCTTTATTTCTCCTTTTCTGAGGGAGTGTTCAGGGCCCAGGAGGAACAGGGAACAAGCAGAGGGTAACAGCTCCCGTTACGTGGAAGAACTATGTAACCTAGGCCAAGTCTCTCTTTTTATATACTCAAAAAACTGAGATGCAACTTAAGAGAGACTCATCCAGTTTCTGGAGAATCAGAAAGAGCTTTTAGCTTCTGACATCTGATGCTCCTTTTCAGATGCTGGGTTGTCCTTACTGCTGCAGTAGAATACTGATCATTCTCCAAGTTTAAGACTGAAGTTTCCAGACACACAGCAGTCACATCCATGAAAAGTAGTATCAGCTTGGTGCATTTCACTCTTATGTTCAGAAACTTAACCCTGCCATAATTTCATGACAACTGACATTATAACTGTTTTATTTTTAATTTATGAAATTTAACTAACCCGACTGCTAACGCTTGCAAGGGCTTCTTACCTTATCTATTAAATGCATCACGGCACTGAGCTGTTCCTCCGTGTTCTCCGTGGCCACTTTCAGGCTGATGCTGTGCAGTACTCTGTTAAGAATGTCATCATCCAGGGGCTGTTGTAACTGATCTGCAAGTCCCCAAAAGGACTGCGAATCCGCATCAGAGACTAGAGTGATGTTAGCTGTCCCATACACTTGATCAATTCTGGCCCCACCTTTTGGGTCAAAAAGCACAATCTGGAAGCGTTTAGGAAATGGATTCAAAGACCCTGTCTCTGGTGTTAGGATGACATCCAACATGGTGTTTCTCTGGCCAGGTTCAAAGACCAAAGTCCCTTCAGTTCTCACAAAATCCTTCCCAGAAAGAGCTGGAGAGATGAGAGTACGGCCAATTGTTTCAGTGCTCCTCAACTCCTAGAAATTAAACACCACCATTGAAGTGAAACTGTAACACCTCTGATCTTGTCCTGAACAAACTCTTATTTCTTAAGCAAATCTTATTTCTCTTAAGCAAACTGATGGGCCATAACAACATTAATACTAAAACATGGGTTTTATACTTCTTCTAAGCTACTAAGATAAATTAGGGAGAAAAATATACATCATAGTGATGATGTTAGGAAAAACAGATGCCTTGCAGCATGCCGATGATGAGGATTAGGAAAGAAATGGCACTACTGCCTTGTGGAAGTTCTGGAATTGTGAACACACTTAAAAACTGTGCTTTAAACAACACATGCTGCACAACAGCAGTATGGAGGAAAGGGATATTTACATTTTCATTCTCACCTGCAAATTTTGGGAAGATGGAGGAAGGAATTAAGGGAAGGAAGATGGGAGGCGGACAAAGGAGAAGAAACTGATTTCCTGTTGGTCACACTTAAGATGTGAAAATACCCTAAAGATTAAGGTCCTGGCTGTATAGACTTGTGAATTTCTTCAAACCATGGTTATTAAAAGTTTTTTTTAAATTTTATTATTAGAGAGAGAGAGAGAGAGAGAGAGAGAGTGCATAAGCAGGGGGATGGGCAAAGGGAGAAGCAGACTCTCTGCTGAGCAGGGAGCCAGACACAAGGGCTTGATCTCAGGACCCCAGGATCATGACCTGAGCCGAAGGCAGTCACTTAACTGACTGAGCCACCCAGGCGCCACTAAAAGATTTTTTTTTAAGTGAAGCATGGGAACTTAATCAAGAAAGAACAAAAGAGATTGCCTGGGTGGTGCAATAGGTTGAGCGTCCAACTCTTGGTTTCAACTCAGGTTGTGATTTCCCTGTGGTGGGACTGAGGCCCACAACAGGCTCTCTTCTGAGCACGGAGTCTGCCGGGCACTCTGTCTCCCTCCCCCTCTGCCTGTCCCAATGCTCGCTTGCTCTCTCTCTCTCTCTCGAATAAATAAATAAATCTTAAAAAAAAAGAAAGAACAAAAGTAATGTATATTTATTTACTACTGAGCCAACAGATACTCAACTATGCCAGGTGGAATACTGTGGATGGAGAGGTGAACACCAGAATACCTGCATTCATGGCACCTATTTTTTTTTTAAGATTTTATTTATTCATTCGTGAGAAACAGAGAGAGAGAGGCAGAGACACAGGCAGAGGGAGAAGCAGCCTCCATGCAGGGAGCCCGATGTGGAACTCAATCTCGGGACTCCAGGATCACACCCTGGTCCAAGGGTGGCGCTAAACTGCTGCGCCACCCGGGCTGCCCCATGGCACCTATTCTAGCATACAGTATGAAAGTTACAGAATTAACAATGTAATTTTACATGAGGAGGAATTTTTGAAGAAAAATAAGACTACGTAAGGCAATACAGGGTGATGAGAAGGGTACTATTTTAATACTGCTGGTCATAGAAGCTCCTGATGTGATATTTGAGCAGAGACCTTAGTGATGGAAAGAGACCACATACACCTGGGGGCAAATATTCTAGGCAGAAGGCATAGCATTACAGAAGCCCTGAGATGGAACCATCTTAGAATGTCAGAGGAAGAACCAGAAGGTCAGTGTGATTAGAAGGATGAAAGATTAGAAGGATGAAAGATGTGATTAGAAGCTGACATCAGAGAGGTAGGCAGGGTCAGACAATATACATTATATAAAGGGTGGCAGGAAGACAATGGAGGATTCCTGCAGGAGAATGACACATTTTATCTTAGATTTTCATGAGTATTCTGGCTCTTGTGCTAGAGCAGGGGATGAGCATGGAGGCAGGGAGAAGAGATAGGACATTTCTCATTACTTCATGCAAACACAATGGTAGCTTGGAATAAGGCTGTATGAATGGAAGAGTGAGAAGTGCTCCAAATGGAAATATATTATGAATGTAGAGTCAGTAGGGCTTTCTGGTTAATTCCATGCTGGGTGGAGAGAAAGAGGAGAATAAGGATAGCTGTTTGCCCAAATGAATGATGGGAAACTGGGGGAAATACTGTTATGGGAGAAATCAAGAGTTTTTTAGTATACACAGTAAGCCTGAGATGCCTTTTAGACATTCAAATGAGGATATCAAGTATGAGCAATCAGATATAAGTCCAGATCAAGGGTGGTAAAGAGGCTGGCAATAAAAACTGCAGTTCTCATTTTATATACAATATTTAAAGAAAACAGGTTTTGGTGGTCTAGCCAGGGAATGAGTCTTGGTGGACCCCAGCATGTATTGGTCAGGAAGACGAACACAGGCAACAGGAAGGAGCTGTCGTGAGGGAAGAGCTAAGAGTAGGAAAAAGTGGTGTTCCAGAAGCACAAAGGAGAAGGGCATGCTTCTGTAAGGAAAAAGTGACCATTTTTGGCAAAAAAAAAAAAAAAAAAAAATGAAAAGCAGATGAAGCTAAGGGTTTTCGAGAGCATCTGCAGCACAGCGGTGGGAAAACCAAACCAAACCAAAAAATCTCCCTGAAGCAAACAACACAATAGCCTATTGACTTCAGAATGCATACAGTATCCACTGGCATACTATCTAACAGAAGAAGTAAGAGCTACAAACTTCAGCATGGGTATTGCACAGAAACGTGATGAGCAAAACCAGCACACCATAAAACAATACAACCGGAAGAATCTCATTTGCATAGTTTCCTAAAGAGGTAAACCTATACAGCACATGGTAGGTGATAAAATCATAAATAAAAGCAAGGGAATATTTCAACATGAAATTCAGGATGGAAGTTACTGGCAAGAAGTGGAGAGTTATCTTATAAGAAAAAAGAAGAATGGTATCAGAGAAGGGTTCACCATGGCTAGTTCTATGAGTCCAGTAAAGCTGGATCTCTTAAACTGGATGGTGGTCCTTTTATGATTATAAACTGCATATATACACTCTGTCCACTGTTTTCTGTTAAATTTATTTCACAATTCAGATTTTTAAAGGAAAAGGAACAATTGAAATGTTCTTGTGTTCCAAAAATACATATTACAAAAGCAAACAAGGATTATGCAATTTAAAAGCAATGACAAGGGGCTCTTTGGTGGCTCATCCACTTGGGCGTTTGTCTTCCACTCAGGTCATGATCTCAGGGTCCGGGATTGAGCCTCAGGTCAGGCTCCCTGTTCAGTGGGGGGCCTGCTCCTCCCTCTGCCTCTGCCCCTTCCCCTGCTTATGCTTCCTCCCCTTCCCTTTCTCCCAAATAAATAAAATCTTTTAAAAAAATAAAAACTCAAAAAATAAAAGCAACAACAAAAATCAATATAGTAATATATTTCGAAAAGAACAGGCAATGGGAGAAGAAGAAAAGTCTCTTGAACTTGTGTTATAGTACATGTATATATAAATAAAAGTATTTGGATGTGGCTTTCAAAGATGGCTTAGCCATAGGCCTATTTAAAGATAACTGGAATCAGTGATATTTTCACTATCTCAAATCCTTATATCTTTTAATTTTATGTCATAAACACATAGATATAAGGGAACTTATATTAAGACTGTAGTATTTATGTACTGAGAACACTGACCTGCCAAAGGGTATGTATGTTACAGCTCCTATGTTAAGTATATTATTGTAATTTATTTAAAGTACAATGAAAATTGATATCTTTGTAATAGAATAGTTAGTCCATAATTATTTTCTCATTCCCACCATCTACTAGAAAAGAGAATTATACGTCTTTGTCTCTAGTTGTATGTCCAGCATTCAGAGAGAAAAAATGCAGTGTCAGTGAAGGAAAAGGAAAATAAAATGATACCAGAGAAGTGAGACTTTCATTAAATTTTTAAATTAATTTTTTAGATTTTGAGGTAATTATAGATTCACATCAGTAGTAAGACATAACAGAGAGTGCTCTCCTGCACCCTTTATTCAATATCGCCCCTTGGTAACATCTTATAGAACTATAATATATCATAACCAGGATATTGACATTGATAAAGTCAATATACAGAACACTTTTATCACCACAGGGATCCTTCATGTTGATTTTTAGAGTGTTATAAAACTGCTATGACTTACATACTAGTGATAGCATGTGTTTTTCAGGGAATCATTTATGACGAATCTAGAAAGAATGTAAGTGAATCTGACAGAAATACTGGCATTTTCAGATTCTTATTTTGGCAACTTCAACTCTCTCTCCTTTGAGTGCATGAACTAATTTATAATGTACCTCAGATCTCTTTATTACCTGTTCTTCATCTCCAGTCCCCCTTCTTCCACTCTACAAAGTAGTGAGCATATGATGATATACTTCACAGAAGAAGAATGAAGCACATGTTTTATCCCCATTTCTCTTCCTATCTTCAATGCTCAAGAGAAAAAATACTAAAATCTCCCCAATGTGAATCAAGATCCCTCTCTTCGTGTTCATACCACTTCAAGGCTATGTAGAATGGAGTTTATTTCTAGAGTCTCATATGATAGTTTTGTCTTCTTGTTTGCCAAGCTGTGGACTGTCACAAAGACCAGCTTTTCTGCCTGGCAAGCTTCCAGACAGCTCACTATCCACAGTTCTGGTTCTAATCTCTCATCCCTGACTCTGTAATTGCTACTGAAACTGACTGCACATAAATTGTACTTGTTCTACATGACTGAGCCACCCAACAGTGACACAACCAAATACGTACTATGTTGCAGTTTATAAATAAAACACAACAGAAACCACCATTGAAACCCTAATGAGTCACCAGGTTTGGAATCTTGAAATGGGAAATGGCAGCATTGACCAGAATAGTGGTTTCCAAACTGGATTTCTTCGAGTTAGAGGAGTCAAGAGAAAAAATAAGGGGGGGGGGGGCGGGGACGGTGAAGGTGGCTGGAAAGGTATATGGTGCAATTTGGACCAATCCTAGGGTCTGGTCACTTAGTGTTATATAGCATTGCTTTGCAGAGTCCCTGGTTACCCATCTACTCCCTCCCTTCACCTCAAGATTGTCTAATAGGAGGGATGTGAAGAGTGGCATTGACACCATGAACTCAGGGATTTAAAGAAACCTAAAGATCAATTAGTGTGTGATGTTTTAGAGAAGGAGATTTTCAACTATTTCTCATTCTCATACAGAACATAACAAAGTCTCTTACTTTTTTTTTTTTTTTTTTTTTTTATAGATCTTACTTTTTGTTTCTGGTCTTCCACAGTTACATTCTGGAAAAATGTTAACTCCCTAGAGATTTTATAAAAGAGATTTATGTAAGACACTTTGCACTGTATTGTTACCTTTCTCAAAAAAAGAAATACAAAAGACCATCACTTTAAAACATGACTTAAGTGAAATAACTGAATTGTTTCAAGGACAAAGCTTAATGTAATAATAGGGCGAATTATGATGGCATTATGAGAAAATAATGTTATCAATTATTCTTTCTCATTATGTAAGTTATAGGTAAAGAAGAAAACTTTAATGTAGGTTAATATATATTCATGCTCTCACCTGGGTACTGAAGTTAACAGACATCATCAGTCCTGTCCCAGAATCTCTGGTCACCTGCAAACTGATTAAAGTGGCCTTCTTATGAACCACTGGCAGCCGAGAACCCACAGAAAAATACACGAGGCTTTGAGGTTCGTCACTCGGTAAGAATGTAATCTGTGCAAATCTGGCACTATGGTTTATTGCTGCTCCAGCACTTATTTCATACAGTTCCACAAAAAAAACCATTTCAACTTGAGGTATCTGACAATTAGAAAATTAAAAAAAGAAGGATGATTACCAATATGTTTCTATTTTTAGATCATTCTGGTATTAAGAAATAGTTTTATTTATATACATAATTATAAAAATAAATACATATCTGGAGATACATTCTGTATAATCATAGGATTAAGCTCTCATGTTAGATTACCACAGGGTTTATTTTTTAGGATTTTCCTTAAGAAACACCTTTACTCTCTCTGACTGAGCTTCTTACTAGAAAAATCAGTGTCAGGAGACAATCTATATGTACTTCAATAAGTAAAAGGATAAATAAAACATATTCATACAATAAAATGCTCTGTAGTAGCTAAAAGTCATGAACTATTTCAATATTTTTCAAAGTGGATGGACCTGAAAACATGCCAATGAGTAAAAATAATCAAGTTGCATAATGATATGTATAGCACAATACAATAAATGTAAGGTTTAAAATTAGATAAAGCTTACTACAGAATGTGATGGATACATATTTAGGTAAAGATTTAAATAAAATAGGTTCCCAGTTATGGAATGAATAGCTCATGGGAATAAAAGGCAGAGCACAAGGAGTACAGTCAATGGTACTGTGATGGTGTTGTATGGTGACAGATGGTAGCTACCCTGTGAGTATGGCATAACGTATATAAATGCTGAATCATTATGTTGTACACTTGAAACTAATGTAACATTGTATGTCAGCTATACTCAAAGAAATTAAAATAAATAAAATAACAATTGAAAAAATACTTATATCTCAAATTAAAAAAACAAATGCTCCCAATATCATTGTGACAGTAGCTGGCTGGGGTTGGGTTGGGGACAGGGCAGGGTGTCCAGCTGGGGAACAACACTGAGAATAAGGGGAAAAGAGAGACTCAACTTTGTAAGGTTTTATTTTTAAAAGATTATACAGAAATATGGCCAAATATTTATAATAGTCAATTCTGTAATTTTATGTATTTTTCAAAATTTACCCAAATTCAGTATCAAATAAGTCTAAATTTAGTCTGCTGGTTATAGATTGTCATGTTTCATCCCAGTTCTTTATTAGCAATCTCAAAAAAATTATTCTCTAAAGTCTGAATTCAATTTGTAACATACTGTTACTCACCTGTTTTTACTTATTTATTCTTACATAATAATCTAAAAATCTTAGCAGTACTGTGAACTTTCTGGCATAATTCAAAGAAGCTAAGCTTATACATTTTTCAACTGCTTGTGTCATTGTCCAATTTGATATAATACATTATTTTTACCAATCAGGGGCCTTATTCATCATTTGCTTTATGATCATTTTGATAAGAATAATTATGTCATGAAACAATACAACAAACTTTAATATCATGCAAGGGTAAGTCGAATTTTAGTCAAACAGTAAATGAACTTAATTTCATTTTATTATTTGAAGAAATATATTTAGCTTCTCCATGGCGCATATCATTCTTTACTTTTCCTGATCAACTGTCAGTAATATTGAAATATGGAGAGTATTCTTCTCACTTTTGAGAAACTAAATTCGGCAAATACAATGAACTAAAACACGAGGAAAGTATAGGTAACGTCTTCAGGAATTGTTATTCCCTAAAGGCCAAGTGAGCTTGAATTCACAGTAATTTCATGTAACTAAGGATGTCAGCACAATAGATTGCAACATAGAAGCTTGCCTTTATTTTCCAGTGAAATATTTCTTCCCTTTGTGATGATGATTAGAACGTTACTTATAAAAACTCAGAGTCAAAAGAAAATGTTATAATCTCAGTAAAGAATCATCTAAAACTGAACAGCACATTGATGGGTGCCAACACATAATCAGACTAGAGACAAATGAATCTTATAACAAAATACTCTATTCAAACAATATTTCTGAATCTTATTGGGAAATCAAAACTCACAGATCATATCTGCACCTCCCTAGACTTCAACATGACTTGGAGACTTCACAAGAACCCATTTCATGTTTAACTGCCATAAGTTCCTTTCCTGGTTAGGTCAGAAGCATTCCAGGGTGAGCTTTTGCTCAACTAGTACATAATTATTTTTCATGGCCCTACATCTGCTCAGAAGTGGACAAAGTAATAATAAAATAATATCTAAATTTTTTTTAAAAATATTTGCAGCAAATTTTTAGTAATCTGTTGACTTTAACCAGATTTTGTGGTTTAAGAGTATGCCTCCTAAGTTAATTCACTATCACTTTTACACATTTTGGTAATATAAAACCATTCAATAAAGCAGCAGAGAAAGGGGAAATGGTCTGGAATTCAAAAGACAAGTTCTAATCTTGGCCAAGTAGCTGACTGAGGAAATTTACCTAAATTCTTCGTAACTTCAAAATGAAAATAGTCATTGGACATATGACAGAGTAGAAAAACTTTATGTCAAACGTTGGGAGACTGGATTGAAGCTATTAGAAACCACCATTAATCAGTGATGTCATTCTATGGATGAATGTGTTGTGTTTGCTGTGTTGCGTTGTTGGGCTGTAATTACTCCCTCCCTAACCACTAGTGTTAATGTAGCAACTGCTCAAGCCCCTGAATTGCCTTAGGCTCCATTCCCATCCATCCTAAATAACAGTAATACAACCCTCTCTTATGAAGGGGCAACTCCCTCTAAGAACTGTCCAAGCAACTCTTCTCATTCATTACCTCATTTAATCTAACAGTGAACGCTGTTACTAACCCAATCAAATACAGAAGGCTCAGGAAGGCTAAGTAACCTGTCGCATGTCACTCAGCTAACTAGCAGAAGAGCTAAGATTTGAACTAAGTCTTCTATCATCAGAGTCCAAGCTCTTACCACCACTTTCCTGAATAAGTTCAGGATCCTTGAAGCCCTTACTTTATTTAAAAATGAAGAGATGGTTCTTAGGTCAGCTGGGACCTCCAAATAATCTCTCAAAGCCTACTATGAAAGGACATGGCCATGGAACCAGTCTCATTTATATCTCTAAGTATCAGTTTATCAGACATAAAAGAATTTAAAACATCATAAAGTGATGTTTCCTTCTAGTCACAAAATGTGAGGTGTTAAAATGCATATTAAAAGCTTACAATACATTTGTGAAAAATATTTTTCATTCTTCTAGGACTATAACCTTCTTCCTTCTTTAAAAATTTCCTCTTACTGAATGTATATTACTCTTACCTGTACTTTGCCTTTTTTTTTTTATGTATAGGTAAAGATACTGAAAGAGAAGTTGCATTTTAATCTTATTTAAAGGGAGTGTCTACTTGCAGGAGGCAGAGAGAAAAATAAAGAGCTAATCAGAGATGGTCCTAGAGAAGCTGAAAGGAAGGGAAAAATAGGCTGGGTAGAGTTGTGGATGGGAGAAGAGACTGCTTCCTCTGAACTTGCCCTACGGGCAGGAGATACCAAAAGAAGCCCTAGATACTAAAGATACTATCATTATGGATTAAGAGAATGTGGTGGGAAGTATGTAGGATGCTAACTGTAGGATATGCACATATCCTTTTTCCTAACTAGGGAAATGCTGCTAAACCTATATCTAAGCGGTTTCAGTTAGGTAAGAAAAAGAATTAGGTTTTACCTCTTATTTCTCTTTCTAATATAATGCTCAAATCATAGAGTTGAGTTTTCTTCTGCATTCTGAGAAGCAGCTAATTTTCAAAGCATTTTGCTCTCATTGCCTTCCCAGCTATTAAAAGACAAAGTACAGGAATGCCTGGGTGGCTCAGTGGTTGAGCGTCTGCCTTTGGTTCAGGTCGTGATCCCAGGGGTCCTGGGATCGAATCCCATAAGGGGCTACCCAGAGGGAGACTGCATTTCCCCCTGTCTCTGACATTTCCACTGCATGAAAATCATTTTTATCTCTAAATACAAACTAGTCTCACCTTACTAGAACCGAGTCAGCAAAAGGCTAATAAAGACATTTATTTAAACAGCAATATAGAACTGAATTGACTTTGATCTCAAAACTTCTTTTTTCTTACAATTATAAGGTTGACAACAGTGTCTGAGAGAGATATTTTAAGTCTAGTGAGATCCATCCAAGATTCTAATTCATCAAAAATCCTTTTTGTGATAAAATGCACAACAGAATTAATGCACAATATATAAAATAATAAATAAAATGCACAATAGAATTGTCAATAACTCCAAATATGCAACATATATTTGTTGTGTTGGAGAAAGATGATGGGAAGAATGTAAAGATGAATAAAAACCATGTTCTAATGGAGTACCAGGAGTACCTGGGTGGCTCAGTTGGTAAAGTGTCCAACTCTTGATTATGGCTCAGATCATGACCTCAGTTTTCTGAGATAGAGTCCCACACTGGGCTCGGCACTGAGCGTGGTGCCTGCTTAAGATTCTCTCTCTCTCACCCTCTGCCCCTCTCCTTCTCATGCTCGCTCTCTCTCTCACAGAAAAAAAAAAAAAAAAAGAATTCCAACTGGAGATATAAGGGGAGGCATGATGGAGGAAGTGGCATTTTGATTAGTCCCTAAGAGAAAGTTAGAAAACATGAGGTTGTTGGGGGTTGAAGTCACAAAATCATTTGAAAAATGCCTAGAGGAGGACTTAAATGTTTTCAAGTAGAATAACATCATCAAATGTTTTGAATACTGAAATTTCAGTGCAATAGAAAAGTATTAGCAGCTAATGAAATTACTTCTCAAGAAAAGTAAAATATGCTAAAGATAGCATGTTAAATTAGAAAAAATCAGTGGGAATTTAATATTTTAAAAATTTATTTCCTAGCTCTATCACTACCAAGGTGATCTATAGCACCAGCACCTTTGCCAACCATCAACTTCTATGCCTATCTAGAGAATATATTTAGATTTCTAAAACTGTTTCTGGTGAAAGAAATCAATTCCTTGGACAGTAATTGATTGGATGTCTTAAGAAAAATCAGTATGGCTATGGAACATATATGTTATTGCTATAAAGCAAAAATACTTCCAGAGAGTTTTAAAGTAATATGAAAAGACAAAAGATCACCTTAATAGGGCTTTCAGTGGCCATGCCATGGCTATTTGAGTAGGAAAAAGAAAGCTATTCAGTAAATAATTAAAATTAATTGATAGTCCTAGATGATATGATGCTAAAAAAATTAAGTCAGACGGAGAAAGACAAATACCCTATTATGTCATCACTTGTATGTGGAATCTAAAAAACAAAACAAATGAATAAACAAACAAAAAAAAAACAGAAACAGACCCATAAATACAGAGAACAACCTGGTGGTTGCCAGAGAGGCAGAGGTGGGGGGATGTGCAAAATGGGTGGAGAAGTGGGAGATACAGGCTTCCAGTTATGGAATGAACAAGTCACAGGGATGAATGACACAGCCTAAGGAATATAGTCAATGATACCGTAATAACATTATATGATGCTATACTTGTTATACTATAGCTATGACGCTATAGTAAAACATATAGACTTGTTGAATCACTATGTTGTACACTTGAAACTAATGTAGCATTGTGTGTCAATAAAAAATAAAAATTTTTTAACTGAAAAAATTAGTTGAATTTGAGTCTATAATGGTACTTAAAGGAGAAAAGTTATGGTAGTGTATAAAAAAGTCGTTATAATGAAAACTGTAAATACAATAGTATGTACTTAATATTTTATTAATATTAATGTGAAGAAGAGTGCTAACTAACATGATTATGCATTCATTTATTAAAGAACAAAAAACATTCTTTTTATATGTAAGTAGGAAGGAGCTAACAAAAAAATTGTGAGTAAAATAATAATTCCTAGAAAGGTAAGAACTGTACCAAGAATAAATTACTATGACCTATGAAACACATAGGAATGAAGAGGAAAACAAGTCAGAAGTGAAAGAATGCTGGTAGCTGCACGCAAGTTGAAAGATTACACAACCGCATGTTCCAGTGTCATAGAAGAGATGAGCTAAAAGAGGTGTACTAAGAACACAGATTTGTTATCTTATCTTTTACACGATGAAGCATCTAGATTGCCTTCCCAAATATAACAAGATACTAGCAAGGCAGGTGTATATTTCTAATACCTCTAGTAGGCCAGCTCCCTGTTCTAAAGTAATAGGGCAATGGTTAATATAAAGCTGACACAGCAAAGTTCAAAGAACAAATTATATTAAAAAAAAAGAAGAACAAATCATTCTAGAGAAAACACATGGTGCTTAAAAATATAAATCAACCTGTAAGTCATAAACTTGAAAAAAAAAATGATATAACAAGTGAAGTCCTAAGATAGATCCCAACCAGATAACCAGCAATTTTCATTTGAAATGACTTTAGACAAGAACCAAGACACATAACCCAAACAAAGAACAAAGTAGTGACAACCAAGACTATGCAACCTTCTGAAATATGTATTATTTCTCTTTTGGAACCAATAAAATTATTTTAATTCTAGGGAGGTATGAAAATAAGTATTACTGTAACCTTAGAGAAGATCAATATAACTGGTAGAGTAATCCTCAGAAAGTGAAAAAATAAGTAGGAAAAAAAAGTAAATTTACAATGTTGTTATTTAGAATGGATTTATGCATAATTATATGTTTTGAATTAATTGCATTTGTGCCTGCTTTTTCTGCTATTTAAAGAGTCTGGCATGATTAATGAGCACACGTGATACGATAAGCGCTGGGTATTATGTAAGACTGATGAATCACTGAACTGTACCTCTGAAGCTAATAATACATTATGTTAATTAATTGAATTTTTGAATTTAAGTTTAAAAATTTTAAATATAAATAAATATATATATATATATATATATCCATGATACCACTACTAGAACTAAGAAGATAACTAATAAATCCTTAATGCCATTAATAAATAAAGTATCTGGCATGGACAAAGAAAACATGGTACCTTTGAAAAAACATAATATTATGGCTAGTTTCTGTATTAAATATTTGAGCTTAATAAATTAAGTAGCAAAGAAAAAATACCATTGAGTGCTTCCTTAGGCATTAGATTGTCACATTAAAGAAAAAGGTCTCACACATTACTAAATGACTAGCTCCGGTAAGTCATCAGTGACTAATACCACATGAATAATGCAGATTCCCATGGAAAGACAGGAGTATGCTTATCCTCCTAAGTTCCATGTGCAATATAAATGCATAGACAATTTATCTAAACACTCACCAAGCATGGCCTCAGTTCTTTTTTTGGTAGATCAAAACTGAACTCTCTAACTATATATGAATAAAGAATGAGACAACTTTCATTCTATGGATGAAGTCTACAGATAGAGTATGATTTGGCTAGAAATGGGTACAATAAGAACATACCATTAAACATTCAGAGAAACCTGAGATTTTTTTTTCCAGAGATATTAATCTGGCTGAAAATAACTTAAGAATCATTCACCCCATGAGCACGTGGTACAGGAAGAGTCTTGCAAATGACAAGAAACAGAAATGGAGAAAACTGATAGTTTTTTTTTTTATCATTATTGAGATATAACTGGCATATAACACTACTTTTAACTGTGCAACTGATGAGCTTACTAAAAAATTCACAATGTAATAATTTGTAAGTCTTAAATTTATTATCCAGAGAAGAAATTCAGATATGATGGCTAGGCGAGACACAGAGAATCTCCATATAACCAATATGTAAATTTCAATAAAATGACTTTAAAATTACTAATTCCAAAAAAATTTAATTAGAAGTTGAAAATACAGTTCATTGTCATTTCTTACCTTCCCTGGTTTGAGCTCAATGGTGATCATGCATTTTGTTTGACCCACTGTACACGTTGTGGCCCCTGACACAGACAGAAGTTCATCCATCAGGTCCACACCATCTTTTTTGAGCATGGTGGCAGTTTTATTAAATGTGACTTGCCAAAAGACCTTGACATCTTCAAAGGCCCTAGGAACAAAGCAAAACCTATGCAAATGTGTCTAATGCAGAATGTGTCGGCACTGTGCTTAACTGTACTTCTTCACCCAAAGCACAGCACTTCCTTGACCACTGATAATGCTGAAAATAACCAATTCTCCTCATTACAGTTAAGAAATTAATTAAGGCCAGCATTTATGTGGCATTCTTTGACCACACTGAGTTCAATACTGAGTATTTCTTAAACTACTATTTATCAAGAATGTAGAAACAAGAATACTTTTCTGCCTACTATGCCTATTGTGTACCAAGAATTTGATAATAAAAATTATAGAGTACCCCAGCCTTCAAGTAAACGCTCCTCATTTGTCAAGAATTCTTCTAAACACACTACTGCTAAAAATGGTTGTTATTATAAAAATAAAGGGCAAGAGATGACCTACATTTCCAGAGAACTTATACCCAAAATGGAAAAGATTTATATCCATGTACATGGGTGCACACCACATGCACATCTGTGATGAGCATTCAGAAGACGTGTGCTGTAGAGTATTAAGTTGCAAGCAAAATTTTGGTGCTTCAAGTTTCCCTAATGTTGAACAGTTACATATGCAGCATGATCAGAGAATAGTAAATATGCTGAAGTGATGATCTATATAATCTGACATCCGTATGGTACTTCACAAACTACAAAATACTCATGGTGGCCCTAGGTTATACTCATTATCCAAGTATGTTAAACCATAGATAAAGAACTAGAGCATCTCAACACTGACATACCAAATTTCACATGACCTTCTATTAGCATTTCCTCTTGTCTCTAGCATTTTATGAATTTAAGATACTGTATATACACACACACAGGATGTTACATCTTTTACATATATATCAACATACCTGTTTGGTTGCCTTGTGACAGTAAGATAGAGTCTGCTCTTATTAGCTCCTTCACCCAGCTCCAGTCCACTCTGGGACTCCTGGCTGAATCCTATGATTCCATTGTGAAGATCACTCCCTGGGAAGAAAAATGGAGGGTTACAATACGCTTAAGTCTTTAAAAGATCTACAGTGCTTCACTAATATTTCCAGCTCAGATAGTATAAAAGTGAGAAATTCACAAGTGAGTAGGGCAAGTTACGATTTTTAAAGATCTATACTAAAAATAGAGTGGAAGTGAAATTATAATATCAAGGTAGCCAACTTTGAGAACATTAGGCTAGGAGAAAGAAAACATCAAATCCTATTTTCCCACAATGACATATATGCTCATCTCTCTCTTATGAGACTATTTTATATTTGATAGTCCTTCACGTTTTACACACGCTTACTGTTTGAAGTTAGTATATCCTACCAGAGTACAAATGTTTTTATTTACTGCTATCTCCTCAGTATCAAGAGCAGTGCCCAGCATATTATAAGTGTTTCATGAATACTGACTGAATAATGAATTCTATTTAACTGATTTACCTTCCTATAAGAGCATTTATGTTACACATTATTTGCCCCAGGGAAAAACAGAATAATCATTGAGCTCCTAAGTGTTTCTTTTTTTTTTTCTTCTAAGTGTTTCTTAGTAAAAGAAACATTTGAGTTACATGCACCATCACACTACCAATCATGTTTAAACTGGAACAAACCTACTGCCCACACTACACTGATCTAGTCAGTCCAAATCTTTGGCAGCTCATAAATTAGCTTCTCAGACTAGAGAAATGCCAGTAAACAGTTCCTGCGGCTTCTGGTATCTCGGTGGCCCAGTTTTGCAAAGTGATCCTACAAGCAATAAGTCCAAAGCTATAAACTTCAAAAACCACTTGCACCCATCATCTCAAAACCTGACTGCTAAGGTTCTGACAGAAACTCTGAAGTTAGGGGTCAGGATAAGGAAACAGAAAAACCATCTAAGGGTCCCGATGGCAGAGAGCCAGTAGTCACCACGGCCTGCTCTGTGGGTCTGAACTTTGAGTAAATGTGGAACCTATGAATTACGGACATGCATGTGATGAACCACTTTGGCCTGCAGTCTCATGTGGGCCTTGTTGCAGCCAGATGCCAATCATCATCCTCACCCACTAATCACTAGGATCACTTCTTAGCTTTGCGCAGTGGCAGTATTGTAGCTAATGAGGTTTATCAGAGGCGCGATTATTGCTAATTGAAAACTACAATCACTTCTTAGCCCTGCATCAGAACCTGCCATCAACTTTTTCCTTCTGCAGCAATTGTTTCCTTGTCATTTTTGTGGGAATTTGATCTCTCCAAACAGGAGGTTAAAACTTCTCACAAGCATAAGCAGTTTCTTTTCCGTGTAGTAGCATTCAGCTTGGTTCTGTTGAACATAATACCTCCCTTACCACATCTATAATAATAAATTTGATGTCAAGTTTCTAGTAAGATGAATCAAGATTTCTAATGTGCTAATGATCAAACCTAAAACTAAACTATTTTTTCCTGATATTATTTTGAAAGTTAGTTCTAAAATCTAAATGTGAAAAGACTATGAAGATTAGCTACAAATAAGAGAAATGGGAAAAATTAATGATGTGGTTAAGAGGGAAATACTAAATACTACGTTAAAAATCCAGGAGACCAGCAGCCCTGGTGGCGCAGCGGTTTAGTGCCGCCTGCAGCCTGGGGTGTGATCCTGGAGACCCAGGATAGAGTCCCACGTCAGGCTCACTGCATGCCTCTCCCTCTGCCTGTGTTTCTGCCTCTCTGTGTGTGTCTCTATGAATAAATAAATAAAATCTAAAAAAATCCAGGAGAGGAGAAGACAAATAAATAAGGAAACTTGGTGTATATGACCATGCAAATGTCATCATATGACATTAAGAGGGAAGTATGAAGTCCATCATTCGCCATCTGTGTGTCATCGATGTACCTTATGTAGGGAAGGTAAATATTAGAGTACCTACCTCATCAAGGCTCAAACTACTGACTATTTGCCTGGTGATTTAGACTTGGGGATGATATACGGGAAGGTTCTAGTATGCCACATTGGGATGATATTGGCATGCCCCATTGGTATGCATTGGTATTGGTATGCCATACTTACACTTTCATTCCAATTGGCAAACAGCTGCTTTCCTGAGCGGTCAAAGAACCCTCTGCTATCACCATAACCAGGACTACAAGGTCTCCCCACAATCCAATAACAAATGGGTAATGCTCAGGATAGCAAGGAGCCTCCAGCAATCATTTTGACTGGTCTGTGCCTCTGCCAAAACAGATGCTAAACATTCTGAGTGTCATCCCCTTGTTGAATTCAAGTAACTACAATTAAATATCTATGCCCATGGAATGGGGAAGGAGATTGTTGAGTGTCAAAATAATTTTAATAGAAAAATATAGGTGGTATTTAGCTAATGTGAATCAAAATCAGTAGATAACTTGGAGAATAGAATTAGAGTTTACAATACTCAATAAACTGGAGGAAAAGGAACAAATAACAATTCTGACTGGTATAAATTTGTTGGATAATATAAATGTAATGATGCTCGATATAAATGGAAGTTACACAATTGCAAAACTGTGATTGAATTATTACTGAATGGCTGAATAAAATGAAAATTCTAGGAGAAGGCATCAAATCCTAAAAGTAGACCATAAAGATGTTTATTCTAAAATTTTCCTTTTATAAAAGAGAAACATAAAGAGGAGACACTAAATGATTTCATCAAGTCTCGCAATTAATGGTTGATCTGGGCCATAAATAAAGGCTTCATGACATTTTGTTTTCTTTCCACTACATTATTTTATCATGGTGTCATCTGAAACTTTTAAGCACTATATAAAATTCACAAATGCTTATAAACGAAGAACAGAGCAGGGGAGCCTGGGTGGCTCAGCGGTTGAGCATCTGCTTTCAACTCAGGGCGTGATCCCAGGGTCCTGGGATCGAGTCCCGCATCAGGTTCCCCACAGGGAGCCTGCTTCTCCCTTTGCCTGTGTCTCTGCCTCTCTCTGTCTCTCATGAATAAATAAATAAATAATTAAAAAAAATAAATAATTTTTTAAAAAGAGCAAAGTAGGTAAGAATCATAAGATGGCCTTGTCAATACTCTAGGGAACTGACAAGCTGAGCTAAACCATGTTAAGAAATATAGAATGGTTTCAGAGAAAAACTAAAAATTATCACTGGAATATTTTATAAGATACACAAGGAACTCTTTAAAAACTCATTGAAATTTTAAGTGATTGCAATATATACACCCAAGAGTAAAAAGTTATATAAACCAACACTGGTTCAAAGGGAGACCTAAAGAAAATGGTTTTAATCTACTCCCCAACATAAAGGAAGAATTTCCTAATAATGAGACTTAGATTTTGGGATAGATTGTTGAAAGTGGTTTGGAAATTCAGAATGAGGTTTCACAACAGGATAGGCAATCATACATTTCGATAACTAAATATTTTCCAGAGGAAGAACATGGACTTAAGCATTTTTAAGGTTTTCCCTATATTGTGAAAGTATAAATTTTATAGATTGTTTAACTGGCTCTGAGTTAAGTGACATTTACAGTGCATTAAATTCTAGCTTGGTGCCTCAGAGCAATATCATGAGTTCATGTTATGGGTCTGTGCCACAAAAAACAATGTTTTAATAAATAACTAGGAGTGATTCAGGTAATTCAGGCTCTCAAATTAAATTTAAAACAGAATAATATTATTACAGATTCTGTAGCACGAACACATTTTTACCTCCATTACTCTAGAGCTATACCTGTAATAACAACCCTGGCAAAAGCTGCAAATCCATGGTCATCCTTCCCCTTCACGATCTGTGCGCCACCTTGAGGGTCTGTGAGAAACAGGTAGAAGAATTCTTGCCCCTCAGGCTCATCATCATCCACAATATGAACCAATACTTTACGTTCTCTTTCTCCATCTACAAACTTAAGGGTAAGAGTTTGTTCTTCAAAATCTTCTTCTTCAGTTGCCCACGTTAGGTTGGAAATTCCATCGACATCATGAAAGGGCAACGCATTTGTTTCCTTCTGAGCAGATCTTTCACCGAAAGTTTTAACTGTTATACTGACATTGCCAGTAGACCCACCAGTTCTTCGGATAAGAATTTCTGCAGTATTAAATGTACCATTTTCCGCCTCTTCTTCAACATAAACAATAGGTGGCCCAAGACTAAATGTCCCATGGATGGAAACATTTGCAGTCATAAGGGCCACATCAGGCTTCTCAGACAAGGTAGATGTATCAGGAATGGTGACAAGTTTCTCAGGGATGGCAGATACACCGGTGGCCTCGGTAATGATGGCAACCATTTCGGTGGGCTGTGGAACAGCTGTCATCTTGACTGTGTCAGGATACATGGTTGAGAAGTCAGTTTCTACAGGAATGAGAGCTGTGTCAACTGCTACAGCCACAGTTGTCTTAGGGAAAGAAATACCCATTCCTGCCGGGTCATCATGATCCAAAATTGTGATCAATGCTACGCTGAAATCTAGATTCAGGCGTGGCCTCCAACTGGCATCAAACCTTTTCAATGCTTTAAATTCGACTAAAGTTAGATTAATGTAAAAAATTTCTTCTTCCTCGGGAAGCTGGTCATTAATAATGATTATTTCAAAATCAACCTCAGGTTGAAATTTTTGAAAGAGTAGTTCCCCATTCTGAACAGGCTCAAAGTCTTCCATGGGCTTTGCACTTCCTGCAACTGTCTGATAGGAAACTTTAACAAGATCACCATGGAACCCAAATAGTCTTTGGACATATAATCTGATCATCTCTGTATCCTCTGACACCATGACATTTCTAGAACTAGGGGAAAATTGAAAGACTCCCATTGGTTCAATTTCAGCAAAGGTGAAACCTGATCTGGAAAAAAAAAAAAAAACATGAAAGAAATGATAAAAAAAACAACAACCCAGGAATACTATTGTAGAGATTCATTTGTCAGATATTTAAGGTGCTTCTCATGAGAATGTCTTGCCCTTTCAAATTCCCTAAAACCCCCTACTTACTTACTGATACATATACAAGAACACACGAAATTTAAGAATAGAAGCTGCAATTGTAGGTGACAAGCCCTGACAAGTTGTAGCACAGTGAAAAGCTTATAGGTCTCTAGTCACTTTCTCCAGTTTATCCCAAAGAAGCTCTCTCAAGAATCTGAAATATCAGGCTCTCTCTTATGATCAGTACACAGGGAGCCAAAAAAAATCAAGATCCTTGGATGTCAGCCAGAATTTCTTATCTACCAAATAGAAATAGTTGTCTATATTAGATGCAAAATCCTTGCTTCTTCCAGGTGACCAGTAATGGAAGTATTCTCTCACACAACTGTTGCTAAAGTTTTACATATGAATTTGAAGAAACATCCATGATTCAGTGATTTATCCTTAGCTTTTCCCTATGGAGTTTTGTTGGGAATTAATAGCTATGCCAGAGAGCTAATACAGGTGGCCCATCAACAGAATTCAGGCCACAGATGTATTTTCTTTGGCTGACAGGCTTTTTAAAATCTGTTTTTAATCAGCTTTTTTAATCTTTTAGGCAGGACACACCAGAGCCCATCACTCTCTAGTGTCAAGCATCCATCACTCAGCACATAGTATAGTGGCTAAGAGCTCAGGCAGTAGACCAGTGGCCTAGGTTCAAATCACAGTCCCAATCTTATTAACTATGTGATGCTATGTCTGCTATATATCTACCAGTGAGTTTCTTTTTCTCTAATGGGACTAATAATCGTAACCATGTCATATGGGTGTTGTGAAGAGTAACAGTAAACATATATATATGTATATACACATAAAATATATATAAGACACATGTAACAAATATAAATTATATATGTACACATGAATTTTATATATATATATCTACATATATATCTTTTATATTTTATCTATATCTATGTCTATATCTATATCTATATCTATATCTATCTATATCTTAAAGGGATGTCTGGCCTAGGGTAAGTACCATAAAACTATTAACTATTGCTGTTGCTAAAGGCATTTAGATTTGTTACCCAGCAATACATTCTGTGGCCAAACATTTTTTTTTTTTTTTGCCAAACATTTTTTAAATGGCATACTATAATCTAAACCCATCCCAGGTATGAGAAAAGTAAATTGCTTTTGGCTGGGACACATATATCTGCAAATATACTGATTTAAGTTAAACTCAGAAGAGCTACTGGTAAAGTCAGATTAATCCTGTAATGCCTATTCTTATTATTAATTGAAAATTAGGTATTTTTCAGAAAATTCTTAAAAGACAGAGTCTTTTAGTAATAGGTGACTTTGCCATCATGATTCTTACTGGAGATGTTACTCCAGACCAACACTACTGAGTGAGAGGTCAGAGAGAATGCTCTTCAAAGCAAACAATGTGGGATGCCTGGGTGGCTCAGTGGTTGGGCGTCTGCCTTCGGCCCAGGGTGTGGTCCCAGAGTCCCGGGATTGAGTCTCCCTGTGTAGATCCTGCTTCTCCCTCTGCCTGTGTCTCTGCCTCTCTCTCTCTCTCTCTGTCTCTCATGAATAAATAAATAAATAAATAAAATCTTAAAAAAAAAAAAAAAGCAAACAGTGGTGGTGACTCTATGAAACTTAGTCTCTCCCTCTGTGGCATCTTTGGCATGCAGGCCATGTGTTGCTCTACACTAAAACTGTTTTTGCATCTGCTTCAAGCAAAGTGATCCTTGTGTCTTCTTCTGTTTCAAGTGATAAATTCCAGATTATTCCTCAGAGACTTTGTTGGTTGAAACTCAAGTTGGTCTTACCGAAGTTGAGCCCCACCAGGGGCACTGCTCTGCACTCCTGAGAGGTGAATGACAAAGGCCTCTGGCTGACCAGGACTGGGAAATGTCCACAGTAGGACTCCTTTACTTTGTTCTCCATGGGAAAATGAAAGGCTCCCTGAAAGGGAATAGGAGAAGGGTATTATTTCTTACATTGGGATTCAACTCTTAAATATGTAGTAAAATACAGTCTTTTCCAAAATTTTATATCAGTCCACAAAAGGTTACACATTTAAAAAGTTGGGGAGGAGGGTAAGT
The DNA here is from genome assembly GCF_048164855.1 of Canis lupus baileyi. Lineage (NCBI taxonomy): Eukaryota > Metazoa > Chordata > Mammalia > Carnivora > Canidae > Canis > Canis lupus. The sequence continues at coordinate 19,295,252 of NC_132839.1, forward strand.
AAACTTAAAGGAAGGCCTCTCCATCAAAATTTCACCTTCAATTTCTATCTATTTTGCACAGTAGTGGTCACATCATCTAACATTTGCATCTCATGGACACAGAGCTCATGGTATAATTAAAAAACAAAGAAGATGAAGCCACAGCCGCTCTATTGTCAGAAATATTCAGGTAAACATGTAACTGAATACAAAGGTATATCTTTTCAAATCATTGTATGGGCCCAAATAGGTTTTTAGAACTACTTTTAACAAACTCCTAGTATATCAACAGAGTAGTCTGCTTAGTGACCACTTTTTCCAAGTGACATATGAGTTTTTAATTTGACTGAATAAAGAGTCCCATTTTTACCAAGTAGACTGTGTGACTCAATCTCCTTCCTTTCTCATATAAGTTGGTTTCTGATTCAAGCATTTGTATATACCACCATTACTGCTTCTGAAATGCTCCCTTTGTTTTACTTGCCCCTCAGAGACTTTCCAGATTGAGTCCATTATCTAATCTCTGTTTCCAACTTTCGACTGGACTCTGATCACTAAAATATGGGAGCACTGTATTACAAAACAAGCAGTTTACTACCCAGAGTAAGGATGAGCCAAGAAAATTAGCGGCCGATCACACATCTATATGTTCTACAGGGTAGATCTTAGAAAAACTACAACTCACCTAGTTTTGGGGTCATGTTGCCAACAACAATGAATTCGGGGATTTCTAATCCAGGAGCATATCCAGCCACCCAGGCAACCATGAGAGAGCCATACGTGCCTCTCCTGGAAATCACAACTTGGCTTGTTCCTGCAGTGATGTCCAGGAGTGGAAAAGCAGTAGATTCAAATCCAACCTGAGGAAAAACATGCTTAGAATATTTGTTTCTCCTTAAAGCTTCTTGTTTTCTGAAGAGTGAGTTAAAAGCCAACTTTGTTTACATAACATATTTTCTTGTTTTAAAATAGATTAATTCATTTGGGGAATATAAAAAATAGTGAAAGGGAATAAACAGGAAAGGAGAAAAAATGAGTGGGAAATGTCAGAAAGGGAGACAGAACATGAGAGACTCCTAACTCTGGGAAATGAACAAGGGGTGGTGGAAAGAGAGGTGGGCGGGGGGTGAGGGTGACGGGATGACGGGCACTGAGGGGGGCACTTGATGGGATGAGCAGTGGGTGTTATGCTAAATGTTGGCAAATTGAACTCTAATAAAAAAAATAGATTCAATTATGAAATGACATCTGAGACTTGGAAATTTATCCCTTTTAAAAATTCTGGTTATAGTTTATATCTTTTTTTATCAAAATGTAATCCTTTGAATTTATAATATCCAAAAAGAGATAAATGCAATTATGGTTATATAAAAGCAAAAGATTAAAAATGGCATTTTATTTTATTTTATTTTATTTTATTTTTTTATTTTTTTTTAAATGGCATTTTAATATGACTTGTTTGTGGGTTTTTATAGAACCTGGTTTATCTGTAACTGAAATCTGACTTCTTTCTAAGATATGATAATAAAATCTTCATTTATAAAATAAGCACCATGAACTAGATTTTCTATTATGGTTCTTTTCAGCTCTTTGATTCAGTTTAATTTTTTTTTTTTTTTTTTTTGGAGGATCAGCAACATCCAAAGATTTTTTAAAAATAAACGCCTTTTTATCCATATCAAGTAAGATTTTGTTTTAAGGGTAACTTTCTCAGGGAACCCTGTGATTTATAAATGATTTATAGATAAAATAAGTTCTGGCCAATGAGTAAAAATAAAACTAGATTCCTGGCTTCATATTGTGACTTGCATAACTCAGTTTACCTCTTTTGGTCCTAATATCTATAATTTGGGATACCATATGACTGACGGTTCTATATTAAGACTAGATTTCCCATTTCTTTTTTTAGCTTTTCTTTTTTTTCTTTCTTTTTTTCTAGAAAGAGGGAGAAAAGAGGGAGAAAGGGAAAGAGGAGGAGGGGCAGAGGGAGATGGAGAGAACCTTAAGCAGGCTCCATGTGGGGTCAGATCCCACAACTCTGAATTCATGACCTAAGCCGAAATCAAGAGTTGAATGCTTAAACGACTGAACCACCCAGGTGCCCCTCATTTTCTCCATTTTAAATTGGAATGGAAAGTAGCAGAAAAGTGAAGATAGCTTCTGGAGTGACAGACAGGAAAAAAAAAAGAAAAGAAATACAAAAACGAAACTTCAACCTGAAACCAGTCTAGATTCCCTACTACAGTGAGGCTTCTTCTTATCAATTGTCTGAACCTTTGGCATATCTAAGATAATTCTTGATACATGGCTAGAGGCTGTTTGAAGTGTCCTAGCTACATCTCTCTCTCTCTCTCTCTCTCACATACACACACACACACACACACACACACAAATACTGGTAAGGAGTACAGAGCATCCACCAAGGAAAGGAATACATCATGACTGGACCCAATCTTTCCCTTTGCGGTGATACATGTGATCATGTGCATGGACAAAGAGTAAGGAATATTTTGCTATCCCGAATGAACGGTTCATGTTGAAAGGAATCTTTTTTTATAATGATTTATATATGAGTGAAAAGAAGACAGCAAAACTTCAAAATATTACTAAGTTCTATTCCTCCATTCCCTCTTGAACAGATGAGATGCAGAAGAAAGAAAACTCACTATTCTCAGTTATTTTTAACGCTGATGAGTTCCATTCAGGGAGCAAAGCAAATCCATTCCCTGTGGAGAAGCAGCCCAGAAGGGAGTTTCTGAAGAGCATACCGTTAACGGTCAAAGCTCCTATTACACAAGATTCTGGCCAGACCTGGCTATCATTTACGCAGACTACACATCCACATACTGGACTAGGCCTGCCTTAAGCTGAAGGAGCTCCCATCTGAAAGAACATGATGCAATGTTAACTCATCATGGTCTCAAAAATACACACATTACCATGAGACAGAAACAACAGCCCTGTCTTGCTCCCATTTTGACAGAAACGGCCTACAGAGGAAGTAAAGCCCTTAAGTTATTCTTTGTTCTTTTGTGAACTTATGAAATGATTAGGAAACAATCTTTCCCACATTGAACTCTGGTGGAAGATTCAAACATTTAGGGGCAATCATGTCACAGGATTTCATCACTAGCATTTATCTCCACCAACACAAACTTACCATGGTAAAAAGAGTCTCAAAAATGAAAGACAAATAATCACAATATTAATAAATGAAAAAATCTGGAACATTAACTGATGTTTTGTTCTAATTTTAATTATTTAGCATAAAATACCTCAATATTAAATATTCAATATAAACAACCTAAAAAAAACCCTGGAGATTTTGATTCTAAGCGACCATTATTTTAAAAATTCTTATATTCAGACACCATGGGACAGAAAATTTCTAAATCTTCAAAAATGAAAATGTCAAAAATTGGCAAATTATTTTCATATAATGTATTCATAATGTCTACTTTTGATATTGATTTAAGGAAATAGTAATTTTGAGAAATTTTAGGTCTAAGAATCTTTTTAGTCCTTGCTGTGAAAAGCTGCCCTCTAGTGGTTCCTGGATGGTCCCACACTGAGGACCAATTACCTGAGAATTGGCGGCTTTCTCAGGGACAGGAAGGACAGCAGATTTTGCTTCCTGGAGAATTTTTGGCATGCTGTAGAAACGTCCACTGACAAGCATCGCAGTCACCAGCTGCAAGGTGAAATTAGAGCCCAGGGATAGGAAGACCTATAAACAAACAATATCAATGACATTTTTAGTAGTAAAAAAAAATAATTTTCAGAGAAAAATACTGACATTTGATGTGAGTCATTAGCGCACTGCCTCAGGGTACTTTTGTACAGTTTCATCAATATATGCCTTTCCCCTCAGGTTATAAAAACAAATCAGCAGTATGAAGACCGTGGGGTGATGAGTGATAGAACCTAAAAACCACAAATTTGCAAATCCTCCATGTGTCCCCAAAGGCCTTGAGAATGATGAGAATCACAGAAGCAGTGTTAGTAATAGAATCATGTACTATAGGAATGAAAGAGCTCACTGGGGGATAGAGTCAGGTCCTAAAATCAGCAAAACTCACTTTTTTCTTCATTGGGAGTAACTAAATACTCCAATGAGATTTACTCAAAATGGATAACGATTCAGGTAACTGATACCTTTGAATATTTTGGATAAGTAAAAATTACTAACAAAAGAGATTACCAATTTTTTAAGTTTTCAAATCTAACTCAATAATTTAAAAATTAATGTTACCCTAACTTTTTCTGAAATTGAAAAAATATATTCCCATAGAAACATTGTTATAGATAATGGATAATCCCCCAATTTATCCCATAACCTGGATAATACTAACAACACTATACATCTTTATTAAACATAAAAATAACCATTTTTGTGGAGTCTGTTCTTCTTTTATTATTTTTAAAGATTTTATTTATTCATGAGAGACACAGAAAGAGAGTCAGAGACTCAGGCAAAGGGAGAAGCAGGCTCCTCACAGGGAGCCCAATGCGGGACTCAATCCCGGAATCCCAGGATCACGCCCTGAGCTGAAGGCAGATGCTCAACTGCTGAGCTACCCAGGAGTCCCTCTGTTCTTCTTTTAAATATAATGTACTTAAACATACACCAAAGCCCTCCAAATGTACAAAATATGTACTGTAATAGTTTCAAATGTTTTGTAACACGAGGACAACAGGTGTTTCATTCATTCAATCAATCTTCATTTTTGCAAAGTGACATTCACTGAACATGACTCACAGATCAAGTGCTAAGGAAACAGAAATAAATCAGTGTCCTCACTTCAAATATGTGCCTTCCACGTGTCCTCTAGAGCTACCCTTCGCCCATGCAGTTCACTAACTGGGCTGCTAAGGTGTGACATGTGCATAAATCAAGGGGAGGATTCTTTCCGTAGTTCCCTTTTTCCTTCATGCTCCAGATATACTGCATTGCTCTTTGAAGACTGAGATATTAGTAAGAAGGAAAAAAATATCTGTGTAACTTTTGACTCCCCCAAAACTTAACTACTAATAGCGTACCACTGATCAGAAGCCTATAACACAGTTGATTAACACATATTTTAGAAGTTTTTTTTAATGTTACTGTATTCTTACAATAAAGTAAGTCAGAGAAAAGAAAATGTTATTTAAAAAATCATAAGGAAGGGAAAATACATTTATAGTGCTGTCCTGCATTTGCCAAAACAAACCCACATGTAAAAGTGAATCTGCACAGTTCAACCTGCGTTGCTCCAAGGTTAACTGTATACCATTCAGCTTTGAAAAGGAAATAATTAGAGGATTAGCATCCTTCAAAATGGTCCAGGCACCATTCACTACAGGACATGGTCTGAGAGTTAGGCAGATCAAGGGTTTTAGTCCCTCTAGTATATACATCACATATTTTGGTTTTCCCATATGCAACATGATAATAGTTTTATACTATTCACATCACATCGCTTACTAAAGTAACAGAATAATCAGATCTTCACTGTAGCATGTCTTATGGTCAAATGAAATCTCACTATAGAATAATACAAAGTTATTCCTAGAGAAGCTAAAGGAATGTCCTCTGCTATTCATTAACAGTTTTAAATTTCTGAATGCATTCAGAGGGGAATGTTAGATAGATATATATGGGAAAATGTTTCAAGGTACATAATTCAAGCACACTGCATTTTTTTAAAAACTAATTTGTAAATGAGACTTAATACAATCATATTCTGGCTAAATTAATCTTTTATTTCCCCAGTTTTGCAGTCTTTTATTTCCCCAGTTTTGCAATCTTTATTCCAGCCTTGAAAATTTTCAGAAATAGGAAATGGAGGTTAGAAATTAATCAACAGGGTCAGGGCATTGAGTCAATTTTCAAAAGAATACAGAGTTATAGGCATAAGTAATACATAAGAGCCTGATACCATTGAGACAAAAATATGTTATCTCTAAATGGGAATATACTTAACTCATTTATAATCTGCACATGTATCATCCAATAATTATTATGCATTTCTATGATTACATTTAAATATCTCAGTAAGAATATAAGCTGATCATGAAGGAGTTTTGTTGGAATGATCAGGAGACAGAAGAAATGATACAAACCTGACTCCTCACTGGCACCATGTCCACTTTGTATCTGGCACCATCTTTGACTACCAGTTGCCTCTCTGCATTTTCAGTAACAACTGGCTGCTCCTTTTGGTCAGATGAGATTCGAAATCCAACAGCAACATCTCCAAATGTTCCAGCAAGCCGGGTTATATTAATTTGGATAAATCTACTAAGGTTTTGCCCAATAAAGATTGACTGGTAATCTGAATACAGAGCAAATACTCCATGTGGGTCATCATTTGCAGAAACAGAAAACCGTGTGATGCACTGTTCTGGATCGAGTTCTGCTCCTCCCTCTACAGAAACAAGCCGGATCACATAATCTTCTTCTATCTCAGGTGTGTCGTCTGGTAGCAAATGAACATCAAAGCTCATTTCACTCTCTCCATCAGCAATAGTGAAAAATCCTTTTGTTGAAAGAAAGTCTCCTGTAATATTGAACTCACTGCTTATTTCCCAGTAAACCTAAAATAAAAGGAAAAAAATCCAACAAAGTCACATAATTCATTATATTGAATCAAAATCCTTTATTTTTCCTCTATAATATACAAAAAATAAATTCTAATTGTCATTATATTCAAAGCCCCAAATAGTTTAGAAAGTATGCAGGAATGACATTAGCATCACAAAAGTATATGAACTCTTTCAGGCTAATGTATGCAATTTGTAGGACAATAGATTACAAAATCTCACTTCACCTACTTCTGAAATAATAGCATACTTTGAAGAGATAAAGCAAAGCAAAATTAACTTTAGAATGGCAGTTCCAGGGATGCCTGGATGGCTCAGCTATTGAGCATCTGGCTTTGGTTCAGGGCGTGCTCCCAGGTCCAGGGATCAGTCCCACATCAGGCTCCCCATAGAGAGCGTGCTTCTCCCTCTGCCTGTATTTCTGCCTCTCTCTCTCTCTCTCTGTGCCTCTCATGAATAAATTAATTTTAAAAATCTTTAAAAAAAAAGGCAGTTCCACAAATACCTTCAAAAGGTCCGAATACATATTTGATAGGTATCTGAACCACAGACAATACTTGAAGGTAAAAAGTGAGTAGATAATCTGATGCTTTATATTGTAATTTGTTTTTGTTTCCTTTTAACAAAAAGGGAGTATCAACAAGATTTCAAGAATTAAAAAATTATTTTCCAAGAATTTTTGGGCTCCTAACCAAAAAGCTTCCACTGAGGAAGTATCAGTTAATCTACAATACAGGAAAAGGGTTAAATCCATGAAGATATTTTGTAATCCATAAAGATATATTTCTGCCAGCAAACAAATAACCTTGATCTGTCAGACAGATATCTCAATGATTTACAAAAACATTTCCAAACATTCTATGTCAATATACACGCAAATGCAACCTGCTAAAAAACAGCTGGTAAACCAATAAATCTATACTGAGAAAATAAAGCCCTGAGGAAGATATTAAGCAATTTACAAAAATCATTGAGGGACTGAAGGAGGAAAAGTTAAATGTTATAGCAAACAAGGAAATACAAAATAGTTCAGTCATATACTCTTCATGATTAACTGTGAGGAAGATCTTTTCACTCTTAAGTGTAACTGAATCTAGAAAGAGAGGTTTGTGTTGTCTGGAGAACCCAAAGGTACTGAAATGAATCTTCTCAACCTGTCTGCAACTCACTCATGTCACTTCTAAAACTTTTACCAGAACACAGTTCTCTGTCCTTCACAACCACATTTGTTAGGCAAATTGTTACACTACTTAAAAATCAAATGAAACACGTTACCGTAATTTCTCCAAAAATGCCCTTGACTCTTTTGACAAAGAAAGTAATAATCAGGGGCCCTTCCAGAGCCAATGGCTCTGAATAGATCTTCTCAGATAAAGACTCAGGAGCAAACTGAACAACCCCATTTGGATCACCAAACTTCTGTATCTAAAAATAGAGACAACAGAGTGAATAATGTGTATAACAACTATAAATGAAATTACATTACCCAACAAATCAATAGACAGATAAGCTGAAGAAATGAAAGAAACACGGGAATAATACTTGAATTTCATCTGCCTAGCTACCTGATTTTTCAAAAGCTTCTTTAGTACACCGACTGTCATCTAAAACAAGTAGGTTCTTATTCCCCAAGGACAAAAGGAGTGTCTGGAAAACTAATTTGTAGGGTCTCAAAAGGATAATACGTCACTGCCTGAATTTGGCTTGATTTGCTTCATGTTTCCTTCACATAACCAGAGCTAATTGTTTAGTAAAACACTTGTCATTGTGAAAGTACTTTGTAGATGTGATTAATACTTACAGTCTTTTGACTTTAAGTAAAAGAGATTACCCTTGCTACTGTGAGTCAGCCTCAGCCAGTAACTTGAAGGCCTTACGAGCAAACACTAAGGTTTCCCTTAGTGAAAAGAAAAGAAATTCCAGAGAAAAAGGAATTCTGCCTCAAGACTACAATTTAGGAATCCTGCCGGAGTTTCCGGTCTTCCAGCCTATTCCCCAAAATCCAAACTCATGATCACGACAGCAAGTCTTTCCTGACCATCCTGCTTAGTAGCCTGTGCTGTGGATTTTGGACTTGTTGACCATCATACACATGTGAGCCAAGTTTTTAAAATCAAACTTTCCCTTTCTCCCTCTTCCCAAACTAGAATATTTTCCAAACTTAAAAAAAAAGAGCACTTCTCTGCATTGTTTTCAGTAGCTCTGATACCCGACACTTCCTACCCCTGATGGACTGAATGGTTCATTCATAGCAAATATGCTCGATTCAGATTTGACCCAACACATCACTGTGTGAATTGAACAAATACCATTCTTCTTTCCAACAATCTGACTTGTGACTGAGTTAGTAACTTTTATGCACTTTCATGGCAAAGATGTCTGACGTTTAGGATGATATAACAAATAACTTCTGACAGTGTGAAAATATTCCCCAAACACCAGATTTTCTCAGAGTGGAAAATAAGTATTTATCACTATATGAAAGTCCTTTGAAGAGTAATCACCAAAAATCAGGCTATATAATAAACTAACATAATAACCAGAAAGTCTGGCCCATAGGAATTATTATGATTCATTTGGTTTTATAACTTTCAATTCATCATAAGCCCAAGGAGTTTCAACAAATGTAAAATGCATCTTCTGATAAATCCATTACTCTAAAATTTTGTGCAAAAAATAAAGTTAGACTTACTGTTATTGTAATATCTTTAGCTCTGGAGTCTAATTTAGCTTCTCCTTTCACAAGGTCAAGTTTAATAATGAAAATCTCTTCAACTTCAATGTCTTCATGAGGATAGATTGTCAGAGTGATGGTTCTCACACCACCTTCTCCCTCTCCAAAATAGAAGGACCCACTCACTGGGTCTGCAATGTCTCTGTTCTGTGGTGGTAAGGCTTCCTGAGAATTGGGTCCTAATATCACCCAGTTCACCTGCAGGGTGTTTGTATTTTTAATAGAGGTAATCAATTTTATTTTATTTTTATCATCTATCTATCCATCTATTTAAAATTTTTTAAAAGTAATCTTTATACCCAATGTGAGGCTCAAACACACCACCCCAAGACCAAGAGCTGCTGACTCTACTGAAGGAGCCAGGGAGGTGCCTCAGAAATAATCAATTTTAAACAAAGAATTACTTTGTAGGATATGTAGTATTAAAAATATATATATATACATATATATACACATGAAAACTATTGTAAGATATTGCCAGTGAATTCCTCATCTTCTTAAAAATATGAATATTTGCAAATATAAACTACATACTTACAGGATATCAGTTTTCATGGATAATAAGAAACGTATGAATACATGGTAATTTGTCACCACACAGGAAAATAAAAATGTAAAAGCACATATTTTAAATATACATATATTAGAGAAATACAAACTTAAAAAATGAGTACAACACTGTCTTGCTGTATGCACAGGCTCTGTCAATCAAAAACTATTTGCGTAAGACAATAAAACCACATGAAAAATCTGCTGGGTGTGCACTTTCTTCTAAATATACTTAAATAAACTCTTAGAGCAAGATGAACATAAGTTTTTATAAATTGTTATAAGAAACAAAATTTTACAATAAATGCATTTTAAATATTTCTATAATATAAAATTATACACTTTTCATATCCACAAGGAAAGAAAACTGGGGATTTTGCTTTGCTTCTTTTATCTTTCATCAGCATTGAGGATAGCTGATCACTTCCTCTTTCTTGAAACACAGCATCCTACCTTTCATGGCCTCTGTACACCTTCCCTTTTGCCTTTACATCTCAATTTTCTTTGCTAGCTCTCCTTCCTCAGATAGTTAAATGCTGGCAGCCCAGGACTTCAGGCTGTATCTCTCACACCCCTTATCACCACTCCTTCAGCCACATAGTTTCAAATGCCTCCACATGTGTCAGCAGCTTCTGACCTCCCCACAACCCATCCTCACACATTCCCCCATGCACTCAGCCCTCCACTGGGATGTTCAGTAGCCATCTCAAATTAACAAGACCGAACAGAAATCCTGATTCTCCCCCAAGCTTCTATCTATTTATTTATTTATTATTTATTTATTTATTTATTTATTTATTTATTTATGATAGGCACACAGTGAGAGAGAGAGAGGCAGAGACACAGGCAGAGGGAGAAGCAGGCTTTATTTATTTATTTATTTATTTATTTATTTATGATAGGCACACAGTGAGAGAGAGAGAGGCAGAGACACAGGCAGAGGGAGAAGCAGGCTCCATGCACCGGGAGCCCGACGTGGGATTCGATCCCGGGTCTCCAGGATCGCGCCCTGGACCAAAGGCAGGCGCCAAACCGCTGCGCCACCCAGGGATCCCCTCCCCCAAGCTTCTGCAGGTCTCAGTAAAGGGCACTATAATTTACTCAGTTGCTCAACTAAAATTTTGGCAGATATTCCTGATTCCTCTTTCCCTCGACCTCCACTAGCCCAATTTTTCCTCCAAAACATGCTCAATGTCTATTCACTTCTCCCCATCCCATTTCCACACATGTGAGCCACTGTCAGCTGTGCCTTGGATGACAGAGGGCAAGACCCTCCTAGTTGCCCCCCAGCTTCTAATCTGGCTTCTCGATATTCCATTTCCCCCACAGCAGTCATAAGTGAGCTACTTAAAATGGCAACCCAGTGACATCAACACCATTCCCCTGCTTCAAACTCTCTAATGGAATCCTATTTGCACTTAGAATGCCCTTTAATCTGGTTTGGTATTATGTGCTGCCAAAGCGAGCACTTCTTTAATTTGGTTTGGGAAAGTCTCTATGATCAAACACCTACTGACCTCTCTGACCTATCCTGTGCCCTCCCCTCCAAGTCCTCTACCACATGCAACCCTCCACACCTCAAACATGCCAGGCTTGTAGATACACATGGCTATTCTTTCTGCCAAAAGGCTCATCCCTCTAACAATTACATGACCATCTCTCAGTATCAAGCTTTCAGCTTAAATATCACAATATCACCATATAATCTAGAGTAGTCAGCAGGTCACTCAGATTGTGTCTCTCAATTTTACATCCCTGCAGAGCACTTAAGTGTCATCACATATATTTTTTTATTTATCTGTTTATTGTTCTGAAAAATCTAAGAGAATAGAGATGAGGTCTGTCTTATTCACCAGCATATTCTAGTGCCCAGAAGAGGATCTGGAACATGGAAAGCACTCAATAAATACTTGACCTAATGCATTTTATCAGAATTCTTCATTTCATTTCTAACTTGCTCTCAAGAGTTCCTGATAACAGCTATGCCTTATATATTTTTATGTAGTTCATAGGACTGGAGCCACTTAACACCTAATGGGTAATTAATAAATATTACTGATTGTGAATAAGTAAATGGATTTATTTGAAGAGTAAGAAAATCCAACTCCATATTCAAGCCATCAAAATTATTTTTAAAAACATGGGAAGAATAACTCTACCTGAATTTCTCCCAAGAGTCCTCCAGTCCGCTCCAGCAGCAAGGATAAAATCATTGTGGAATTGGGATTAGGAACAGAAATTTTGCTTTGGTTAAGAAATCTTACAACGCCAAAGGGAGAGTCACTCTTGGCAATCGTTATTCTGCTCACTAGGTGGCGCCCAAGGACCGCTCCGCCAGTAGCTCCAACGAGCAAAATTTCAATGGGCTCTGGAAATTCACTGCATAGCAAGGAGGAGGAATTCTGTGAGTCTAAACATATTAAAATGCTTCTAAAACCCAAATAACTAGTCATTTTCTAAATTGGTCATACATATTCAAGACACTGCATTCATACACCAAATGGTAAGAAGAGGGTGTTCAGCTAAAAAGCACAAATGATCAACTTTAATACTATATAACCTGCAATAGTTATTAGACTTTCTTCCTCTCTTTTGAATTGCTTAATGCATTAAGGAAGTGAACTGCAGGATGCTTCTACATTCTGATTAGACTCTTCAAATATAAAAGAGCAAAAGTTATTATTTCCCTCTGTATGAAAAAGTGAACATAAAATCCCAATGTTCTCCTAATCCGTTCTTTCCTACCCCAAGGACCCCCCAAAAGTTCCTCACTTGTTTCTCAGTGGGAATATTCTATTATCAGTGCAAAACGTAAGTAAGGATTAGAACACAGTAATCATGCCCTACAGATGCCCATATTATTTTCAGCATTACTAAATAGTATTACCTTTCACTATCATCAATGATGGAGACATTTATAAAACTTAAGTTCTGCCCATGCTGAAAGGTGACTGAGCTGCCATGCAGGATATAATCAACACCGCCAGGAACTGCAGAGGAGCTCTGAGAGATGAAATCAGCAGTCACTGGGCCATAAGCTCCATGCAGCCTCACCACTGGAATCATGATCATTCCAACATCTTCTTCCACTGTAGCAGGAACACGCAACTAATTGGTATGCCGGACAAAGCAACCAGCTTTTACAAGATTCAGTCAAATTAAACACAGTGACTAAAAATAACAGTACAATGCAAGCTCTCTCTTTTTTTTTTTCCAAGAGTTCGTTTATCACTTTAAAAAATATTAAGTGGCACCTGGGTGGCTCAGGCAGTTAAGCATCCGACTCTTGGTTTCGACTCAGGCATGATCTCAAGGTAGTAAGATCTAGACCTGTGTCAGGCTCCCTGCTCTGTGTGAAGTCTGTTTGAGATTCTCTCTTTTTCCCTCTGCCCCTCCCCACCAGCTGGAGACACACACCACTCTCTCTCTCTCTGTCTCTCTCTCTCAAATAAATAAATCTTTTAAAAAATAGTGAAATTTTCAAGACTTATTTTTTATGAGAAATATAATTTGCCATAAGTTGAAAGTTATAGTGAGTAGTATAAGTTAGAACTCAAATAACCTATTTAATCATTAGCATAGGTATACTTCCTCTGTGTGCTGCATACAAATAAATGATCCTTGCTTTCCAAGATAATGCTAGATGAATATGAAAAACACTTAAAATATGTGTACTCAAAGGAAAGTGTTCTGGATCGCTTTTACATTTAGTTGAAACATACAAAATGTAAATAATTGACATTCATGTTAATTAAATCATATGAATGTTTTAAAAATCCAAATAAAAATACAATTTTATTATATTTTAAGTTCCTGTGAAATTTGAGAATCTGAAAATGTATCCTCAATGTCTAATTTCAACTTAAAAATTCTTTCCAAAAATTTATTTTCCTCTTAAGCCATGTTAACCTCTGCAAATTAAAATATCACTTAATAGTTTACATTAGCTATGCTCATATTAGACAACAGTTCATATTAGCTATGGCTAAATAATATTGAATTTAATTATAATTATAAATATGCATTGCTCCAAATCCCCCCAAAGACAATGAATCAAACAGAAATCAGTGAATAGAAAAAAAATTCTAAGTCATTTATGTATTACTTGCTATACAAAATGCAGCATGACTTTTACTAGCTGTAACTGAGATTCACAAAAATGGTGATATCTTCCATGACTTTATTCGTAATGTCAGTATTAATCAATTTCAAAGTGATTTCTGATGAACTTAAAAATGGCTAGAAAACAATGAATTTGATCGAGTCAATATAGTCAATAAACTAATTGCAGCAAGAAAAGAATATGTTTATTTTGAAAGTAATATGCCTCTGAATAAAATCTGAAAAGCAACCAGCTCTGTTACATAGAGGCATAGTTTCTGCATTCTGTTTCTACAGGAGGAGAGGACAAAGAACAGTAGGCAGCTGCTATTAGGAACTGTCACAGGAAAGTATGAGTAGCTGCCCAGACACCACCTGCATCTGCAGTCCAGTAAAACAGTAATTTTAAAGGTGATTATTCATTAGGTAGTGAATATTCACTGATTTCTAGTCACAAAGGAAATTATTTCATAAATGAGAAAGATTCATAAAGATGTCTGAAATATAAATCTTAAGATTTATATTTCAAACACCTGCACCCCGATGTTTATAGCAGCAATGTCCACAATAGCCAAACTGTGGAAGGAGCCTCGGTGTCCATCAAAAGATGAATGGATAAAGAAGATGTGGTTTATGTATACAATGGAATATTCCTCAGCTATTAGAAACGACAAATACCCACCATTTGCTTCCACGTGGATGGAACTGGAGGGTATTATGCTGAGTGAAATAAGTCAATCGGAGAAGGACAAACAGTGTATGTTCTCATTCATTTGGGGAATATAAATAATAGTGAAAGGGAATATAAGGGAAGGGAGAAGAAATGTGTGGGAAATACCAGAAAGGGAGACAGAGCATAAAGACTCCTAACTCTGGGAAACGAACTAGTGGTGATGGAAGGGGAGGAGGGCGGGGGGTGGGGTGAATGGGTGATGGGCACTGAGGGGGGCACTTGACGGGATGAGCACTGGGTGTTATTCTGTATGTTGGTAAATTGAACACCAATAAAAAATAAATTTATTATTAAAAAAAGATTTATATTTCAATAAGATATTGAAATCTTAGGATTTCAAAAATCCTAAGATTAAATAGTTTTTCTAAAGCCTTGTTCCTTACCATTCAGTTTTGCCATACACAAGTGGGGTTCAACACTGCTCAAGGGCAACTCAAAATAGATTTTAAAAAATAAATATATAAATGCATACATAAATGTATATGAAGGTGTACATGTATGCGTATACACATGCATGCATGCACACACACAGCAAACTGATAAAATTTACACATGGGGATTCAAACTGACAGTGTCATGTTCAGGTACTTTGTAATTCAGAAAGTAGTGGTAAATTTATAAGATTACTGAACTTACCTTCAAAGGCAGTATACTTTGGGTCAAATTCAATGATGCCCTCTGCATTATCATTTTTCATTATTATAATTCGGACAATGGAGACGTTTCCTATCTCAGGAGGCTGATCTACCTGAAGACCATTCTCTTGGATAGTAAAATCATACCCGCTTGCAAAGTCATGAAAAAATAACAATAAAAGAAAATAAAATGATCACATAATTGCTGAGTATGAACTAAAGGGTCTTCTTGGCTCCTATAACTTAGTCCTATTAAGCATTTTAATATTTTAAAGAACTCCAACACTAAAATATACTTTTTTTCCTGAAATAATGTCTAAAATAGACTTCTGTGCCGCTCCCAATTATCACTGCCTGCATGAAACCAAAACCAAAATTAGGTTATTAAACTTAGGCAATGGGAAGATAATAAGACTATCAGGAAATTGGGGAAAAGTTGTAAAATGAACCTCTGGGCTAGGAATGCACTGCTACACTCATCCGACAGTGACAGGCCAAGGAAGGAGATGTACATGAGGCTGTAGTGCACTCAGAGTCAGGAAAGCACAGCGTCAGGCTGGAAGAGTTACTTTAAAGAAAAAAAGAAAAGAAAACGGATGTCATGCCACTACAGAAATTTCAAGCTCCAAGAAAATATTTCTGTGGACACCAATTACAATCAATACCTCTATTCTTTAATACAGATGGTAGTTTACTTGGGTAATGACATGTTTCTGCTAAGGAAGTCACTTTTTTTATTGATATTATTCTAACTGAAGAAAAGTTTTGACTTCCAGAGTTCCGTATCACTTTAATTCCTGAAACTGAAAAATGGCAGTAAACCATTTTATTGAGTCTTTTCTTCAATTCTCAAGTTCTATTTACCTGGTATTTTTATGCTAGTTTCAAAAGGTTGAAAGCTAGTTAATCAGGCAATATATAAGGCAAAAACAAAAAAATGGGGATTAAAATACATTTTTTTAAAGATTCTTAATTTATTCACTCAGTAGAGACACAGACAGAGAGACAGAGACATGGGCAGAGGCAGAAGCAGACTCCCTCCGGGAAGCCTGATGAAGGACTAGATCCCAGGACCCTGGGTCACCACCTGAGCCAAAGGCAGATGCTCAACCACTGAGCCACCCAGGTGCCCCGGGGATTAAAATATTAAATGATAAGAGTAAATGTTAACAGTTGCCTGAGATGGACTGTAGATTAGCTGATTACCTTAATATGAAAGCAGTGAATTTTCTAGCAGCTAGGCAAAATGAGATTATATTACTTTCCTTTTCCAAATCAAAGGAAGGCTAGAAATTTACCTAGAAGGAAAAACTTGTTTTTTCAGAATTAAACAAGTAGAAATCATTTTTTATTTTTATTTTTTTTTTATTTTTTTTTTTATTTTTTTTATTTATGATAGTCACAGAGAGAGAGAGAGAAAGAGGCAGAGACACAGGCAGGGAGAAGCAGGCTCCATGCACCAGGAGCCCGATGTGGGATTCGATCCCGGGTCTCCAGGATCGCGCCCTGGGCCAAAGGCAGGCGCCAAACCGCTGCGCCACCCAGGGATCCCAGAAATCATTTTTTAAAAGGGTAGCACGGAG
This sequence comes from Canis lupus baileyi, assembly GCF_048164855.1. Classification (NCBI taxonomy): domain Eukaryota; kingdom Metazoa; phylum Chordata; class Mammalia; order Carnivora; family Canidae; genus Canis; species Canis lupus. The sequence goes on from NC_132839.1 coordinate 19,312,148, forward strand.
GACAAAATCTCCAAGTCCTAGTTGGTCAATAACACAGATAGTCTCTCACACTTAAGGAACTAATGACTAAATTTCACTTACCTCATTAAAATAGTCCATGATCAGCTCAAATTTTAACACACTGAATACAAGTTCAAATTCATTCCCAATGCCAGTTTTCCTTTTCTCAGCTGGCTGGGAAGATGGCAGCCATTCAGACTGAATTGCCTAACCAAAACCAGGCAACCTTCTTTCAAAATAAGCAGAGGTCCTGCTTGGAGAAACTGGTAAGGGGACACTCCCACTATACTACAAAAACATCAGTCTGGACTTCAAGATGCCCAAGAAGGCCATGGAGGGCACCTATATTGACCCGAGGGCCCCTATGCTGATCATGTATCCATCTGCGGGTGGATTCTGCTGGTGTGGTGACCAAGATGAAGATGCGGAGGACCACTGTCATCCACAGAGACTACCTCCACTACAACAAAAGCACAACCACTTTGAGAAATGCCACAAGAAGATATCTGTGCACCTGTCCCCCTGCATCAGGGATGTCCAGATCGGTGACACTGCCACAGTGGGCAAGTGCTGGCCCCTGAGCAAGACTGTGAGCTTCAACGTGCTCCTGGTCATGAAGGCTGCAACACCAAGAAGCAAGTCCAGAAGTTCTGAGATTAGTTAGACATCTGCCCACACTCCAGAAGAAAATAAAGGTATTTTCCCAGGGGAAAAAAAAAATCATTCCTATTGCCAGAAACAGAATCATTTCTGGGAAATTTAAGATTTGAAGTGTACACAAACCTACAATATGTTTTCCACATGGAATAATATATTTTCTACCTAAATCACTCAATAAAATAGTTTAGCCTTCAAAGTTTTTTCTAACTAAAACAGATGCAAAATCATTTTCATGTGTAAGAAAAATTCCTTTAAGACTTATATAAATGCAAACATTATTCTAGTTGAAGGTTTTGTATAATCTGTCAGAACAGAGGTGCTCCTGGGTGTTATGCTCTATGTTGGCAAATTGAAATCCAATTTAAAAAAAAAAAGAAATCCTCAGCTTTGACTCCTCAAGTCTTCTATTAAAATAATTCAATTTTGATCCTTGAAAACAAAACAAAACAAAAAAAAACCAGAGGTGCTCCTTGGGCTACTCAACTCATGGGTATTTCAGCATGCTTCAGGTGTTTCCCACCCTTGTTAATCAAGTCTGCTCCCCCTAAATTAGGGAATAAGACAGCCAGACAGCCTCAATATGATTAATTCTTGATCTTTGATAAAAACATGATGCACAATAATAGCTGACTAACTTTGACTCACATTTTTCTCCACTTGAAAACTGCCAAAGGGCAAGCATCCACCTCAACCCCCACAGAAGACAGCATGGCTTTCAGAGACACCAAGGAAAGAAATTTCGCACTCAGCCCTCAGGTGTAGAGACAAATGGAAGGGAAAGTAAATTCCACCATGCTAGCTGAACTTTGACCTCCAAGTCCCTACCAAATTATCACAAGCCCATACCATGTTCAATTCTCTTACTAATCTGAGTGAATTCTCATAATAAAAACAACATACTTTCAACTTTCAAGAAAAACTGAAATTTTAGAACTTGGCAAAATTAACAGTCTTTGTCATGATTTCCCTACTACACCCTGTCCCACTGTCACATAAATCTGAAAAAGAGCAAGTTTCCTATACAACACATTCTCTCTCTCTCTCAGTCTATTTTTGTTTTGTTTTTCCTAATTTTCTTTTTTAACTTTACCTTCCCAGGAGTTCCACCTTTTTAATTACTAGAGAAAATTCCTCTGGGCCTTCAGGAAGACCATCATCAAGTATTGCAATGTGCACACTTTTCGCCATCTCCCTTGCTTCAAAGAGGAGCTGCCCCGCCGCAGGGATAAAATCCAAGCCTGCCTCTGCTGTTCCACTCACGGTCTCATACCAGAGTCTCACGGGGCCAAATGATCCACCTGAACGGATGACTGTGATGTTCACCTATGCAAGAAGCAGTTTTTATTTGATTTGGATATTTAATTTTTATTGTTTTTAACTAAAGATTCTAACTAAAGATTCATAACCAGGGTTATGTTCATATAGAAATTGATAAAAGCTTATAAAGCATGTGTTAAAATAATGATGCTAGCAGCAAATCCAACAGTTTGTGAAAACTCTGTAATATGAACAAGGAAACACTTTTTAAAGATCACTCACAACCTATCTTGCTACATTAAGTCTTCATATTTAAATTAGAGCTTAATCCAGCTTTGCAAAAAAAAAAAAAAGGATCACGTGCAAAATAAAGAGCAAATATGATATTTAAGATTTTAAGCATTTTATACTCTACCCTTTGGGTTTCTTCTGATACTCGAAGTTGCTCCTGTGTAAAGGAGAATTGGCCATAGGGAAAGTCACTGGCCGCCACTGTGATATTGGCAGTACTACTGGATTCACTCAGTAATCCCCCTTCACTGATTCCAGTAAGCTGAAACTCATAAAAGCTCTTCTCCTCAGGAATATCATCATTCAAAGCCTAAGGACAATAAGAGCCATTAATAGCAGGATCCATAACATTCAGAGACAAACACCTGTGATGTCAACAGCAACAACAAACTCAGAGATACCAACCACCCCCAACCACAACCCACCCCCCGACACACACACACACACACAACGAGGGGCATAGCAGAAAGAAGTCATATTGATACCTGTATTATTACAACTGCTGCAGACTGTCCATCTCGCATCGTCAGTTTTCCTGATATTTCAGCAAATTCTCCCACAGAAGGAGGGAATACCCTCCAGTACACTGTGACTTCCCCCCAAATGGCTGAGCCACGAATGAGGCTATAATACACAAATGGATAAGCAGTACATTTTTGTTGAAGTAATTTTTCCTAAACATTTTCTGTCTTTCAACAATTTTCATTATTTCAAGAACATTATGCATTATATAGCCTTATCTATCAACTATAAACCAAATGAAAGCTTTATACTTGCAGGATAGGAATATTTTACTGAGCTTTGACGATACTGGCAAAACCTAACCATTAAAAGTGTAAGATTTAAATGGATTTAAAAAAATATTTATAAACTTTTCACTTAATACACAAAGTGCAAAATATGAAAAGCCTTATACAGTTCTCTAAAAAAATTTTATAAACTTTTCACTTAATATACAAGGTGCAAAATATGAAAAGCCTTATACAGTTCTCTAAAAAAGCCTTATACAGTTCTCACTTCATACACACAACACTAACAGAAAACTACCAAAAAGATAAAACATTAACTCAATTTCAGTGACTTCATTGACAGTTGTCCCACTTTTCATGAGAAAATTTGTATTAAACAAAATTGCCTATGGTCATATTACTTTAGTTACACAATAGGCCCTAATTTTAGAGAACTTAGAATCATAAAATGTTTGATCCAGAGGATTTTCAATGGAATGATTTTGTAGCTAAGACACAAGCTTATGGAGATGAAGGAACTCTCTTATTTTACATGGTAAGTGACAGACCAAGGCCAAAAGCATCAGATCTCCTGACGCTCAAGGTGTTTTCCTTGTCATGGGTTGAGCAAATCACCCAAGAAGTGGCCACGATCTACTATCAAGAGAGGTCAATACACAACTGTATGATCAATATATTTTTGTTGAAGGAACATTCCCTAAATACTCTTTAAGATCTAACTTCAAGACAAGGTCAGGATATATCTTCAATTTTTGCCAAAATTTTTTTCTACTTTTCACAAGATGATACCAATATATAAAATGATGATGCTTGAAAAATATGTATGTAATGAGAACAGCACACTTAATGGCACAAAAATGTTAGTGATTTAAATAAAACTTCAAAATCTACACCTAAGCAAAAAAAAAAAAAACCAAGAAGCCCTTACCTGATGATAGCAGTACCATTATACTTTCCTGAAGGTTCTCCAATGAGGACATGCCTAGATGACGGAGCTATCCCAACTTCTGATGTTCCCTTATCTCCCCGAATAATTATTGATGCACTACCTAAGTTGGAAGTTGATACGTAACATGTATGTAGCAAACACATGTAATCACTTAGTACATGCCTGACAAAATTCTCAGCACTTCACATATGCTAATCTTATGAGTTGTCATGACAATGATATAAATTAGGTACTAACATTATCTTCATTTTATCAATGAAATTATTTAAGCATACTGAGGCACTCAAGACATTGAGGCAAGTAACTTGCCCTAGATCATATTTTAATGAAAGAGGGCAGGAAAGAGTGGGTAATAATTTGACTATCACTCCCATGATAAGCAAATACTCTTCTACCATTTGCATTAATCCACTTCTGCAGTAACCATTTTGCAGTTCACTGCAACTGGTTTATGTGGCAAAAGTAAGAATTTCTGGGTACTTTTTAATTTTCTTTTTTTTTTTTTTTACTTTTTAATTTTCTGACTCTACTACTTGCTTATAAGCATTTATAAAAATGTGTCAAATATTAATGGAAAGAAAAATCATACCAAGTAATGTGGGTACTCATATTATAATTTAGCAGTAACTTGAAGAAAATCATTTCCAGAAGCTCGTATTAGGGTTTCATGAAACAAAGGACTGAATTACCATACTCTCACTTTCTTTGGCAGTGGATTAATAAAACCAACAGTGGTCTTTCATGTCCAAGTATGTCACAGTTCGAAATACATTAGTAATTTTTTTATATCGATATATAATTCACCCTGAACCACGGGTATATTCTTATGCTAGTTAGTCTATGTCATCAATCTTGATATTTAATGTGGTGTTGACAACTTAGCTAACTTAAGATGTATGGAAGAAGATTCTCTCACAAGTTTGCTAGAAAGTTCTCTAGATGAAAATGCAAAAAGAATAACTACCATACAGTGATTTTTTCTCTACAATTCCGACAATCTTTTGGCCATGGCATTCTGCTTTTTTGGCCACACACCCTCACGTAGAATGGAGTTCTTAATGGCAAAAAAGGGGCGTGTAACAGTCATTAAGCTTTCATAGCAAAGTTGTTGGGCATTTTTTTATGGGTATTATTGTTTGTACCACTATGAAACCACTTTAGAACCATTAATCCTTTTTATCCAGACCTAAGAAACAAATTTTCATATAGACCATAGGCAAATGAGAATTACAACACCCGTTTCTAAAATGTCAAAATACTGAAGTAATCACTTTCAGATGAAAATAGGAATAGTAGGCTGAAAATAGGCACAATATGCTAGGTTTTAAAATAATATTTTATTATAAAAGTAATATGTGATCATTATATGTTTGTGTAGAAAATATAGGTAATCAAAACCCACTATTTCAAGTAAATAATTCCAAACACATTTAAAACGTGCATACGACAAAAATGGGATAACTCTGAACATGTTATGAAGTCTACTGTCGACTAATTGTTTTTAAGTTTTAACATAATTAAGGCTTTTTATACTATATCCTTTTGAATACTTACATGGTATCCTGTCATATTTAACAGGTCTCTGATTGATGGACAATTTAGGAAGCTTCCATATTTTATTTTATAAACAGTACTATAATAAACATCTTTTAAAAAAATCACACAGCTAAGTATTATAAAATTTTTGACATACGACTTTACCAATATCAGGTATTAGATTTTAGTTTTAAAATTTCTTTGGCTGTAATATATGTACAAAATGACATATTTATGTTATAGCAAATATTTTAGGAATTTATAAAACCTAACTTTCTAACTATTGATTATTTGGTTATATTTTTTCTGAGTATCTACTTTTTAAGTTCCAAAAATATGAATTTCTCTTACCTTTTATTGGAGATATTTCTACTTCATCAAATGATATCAACTGAATGGTGAAACGCCTGTCCTCCTCCAACATGGTATCATGAAGTGTGTGCAATACAATGGTCTTCTGAGACTCTGTCTATATCAAATGAGAGGAATAATAAGTTTTCTAGATTGTGCCAAACTTTCTCATTAGTGGAATAATCCTTATGTTCATAAGCATTTTTAAAGTGTGTCTTTTTTGTACCTTAGAATTACAAGCTGCCTCTGGAGCAAATTACTATATAAAAATTAACTCTGACCATAAATCTCATTTAAGTTTTTAATAGGAAAAAATTAGCATAACCTCTACATTGTCTGAAAATTGACCAGGCCCAGTGATAAAATATATGCAAGGGTTACAGAATGGGTGGAAATGGGGACACCCAGATGTCCAGCTTGGTTGACTGGGTTTGCACTCAGTCAGGACAGGAAATGTTGAGAGAGGAAGTTTTGATGGTGGGATGGAGGCAGTGTCTGAATTAAATCTGATTTCAGACATGTAGGGGTATGTGTGTCATTGTCCTACAAAATGCATATGATTTCAAAAAAATTCCAGCTGTAGTAAATACCATCATATGAACTCATAAACAATATTATGGAATAAAACAAACATAAGTTCAAGTAAACCTACAGGAATCCTGATGCTGACTGTACCTCATCAAAAAGAAGTGTCCCATTCAAAGGCCTGAGATCATCTTTAGCTGACTCATCTATGGTCCACTGAAGTCGAACAGCTCCTTTTCCTCCTGGGGATCGGACAACTGTCAATGTCAGATATGAATCTGGGTCATCAGACAAAAGAGATTCATCAACCATTACCTAAAAGAAAGAAAATCCAGTTAGGTGAAAAAAAAAAAAAAAAAGAGCAGGAAAAACAATCTTATTTCTATTGACAATGACTGCAACTTTTCAATTTAGAACTCTATTCATGGCATCTTATAATCATGTGGCAGAAAAAAACAATGTTTCACCAAACCCCATTTCCTTCTTTGTACTAGGTGGTCTGCTACTGGCATTTCCTGGGATCTCCTGCAATTAGGTGGAACATGTGACTGAACTCTGGCCAACAGAGCATGTGGGAAATTAAGTATGCTCCTCCTAACAGTCTGGCCATCAGCTTTCCACAGAACATTCCACATTCCTTTTTCCTCATTTGCTGAGTGACTAGAGAGGACTCCCAGGACCTAAAGAAGACAGAACCACAAAAGGAAAGAGTCCAGTGCCTAAGATGCCAGTTGGAGAGGAGATGTCCATAAGACCTCCAACAGAAACACAAATGTAGGACTCTTGCATGAAGAAGAAATAACTCTTACTATGTTAAGGAAGTAGGATTTAGGGATTCTTTGTTAATGGCAGTCAGGCTCCCCACATAATACAGACCAAATGTGCCCTCCTAATTATCTACAGCCGGCCAATTTAGTAAACCCAAATTTGAAAGAGGTTTTTTTTAACCTGCCATAAAGAGAGAAGGAAACTCAGTATGTTGATTTACCTGTACCATTTATTTTTTACACAAGATCCTTACTAAGAGATTTAGTGCAACTGAATTGCATACACTGACTCTGTAAAACAAAGTCCAAACTGAGCCTATAATATCCACCTGTTATGTAAATATAAAAATATAACATAATCTTTTCCACTTTTAAGACAGACACTGAAATGCCTAATACAAAGTTGTTGTTGTTGTTTTTTTCCTGAGATTTTGTACTGGTACCCAGAGCAGAGATTTACAGCCAACTAATATTTATCAAGCTTCCATTTTATGTCAATTCTGGCATACATTTTATTTTATTTAAGCCTCACAGAAACTCGAAGAAATCTAAGGGCTAGATATATGCACATAGTTGGAGAAGAGGAACCTCCTCTTGTGGTTCAGATGCTCTGACTCCACATCCATTGCTATTCATACCACTTCTCAGAGAAGAGAAATATCAAATAAGAAGCAAACAAAGTGAGAAAAAAGAAATCCACTATAAACTTCTAATTCATATGTAAGTCCTTTTTGTTTCCATAGATATTCCATAGATAATGACATTTGAGTTGAGGTTTCACAAACAGATTTCTTGAGCCTCTGTTATGGTCAGTGCTTTGGTATACTTACCATATTGCCCTTGGGAGCAGCTTATTCATTTTGACAGATTTCTACCAACAATCTTTCCTCACTATTCTTAAGTTCTAAATCTAATGTTTCATTAAATAATGCTAATAAAATGTTCACTGTATACATAATACTGTGTATCTTAGATACATGGTAAAAGATAAATTCTGTATTAGAAGGGCCTTTGGCAGTAAGAAACAATATAAAAGAAGGAGCCACAAAGTGCTGAGCAACAAGCTGCTCCTGATATTATAATGAAAAAAACAGTAACTGGCCCCCTACTGAGTGTACATCCCAGTTGCAAGTGCTTTATGTATGTTAACTCGTTTACTCGTCACTTATAAGAAATAACACAGGGATTGAGTAACCTCACTCTTACTTCTGGATCACAAGACAAATTGGAAATTTGAAGTTATCACAATAAGATATCAATTTCCAGACCAAATGTGCACCAAAGTTGATGACAGTAGTTAAGATAAAATGAAGAAACAAAAATTATTTATGAGTAGCAATATAACTCTTCATTTTCCCTGACAGTGAGATAAGCTTCTAAACATACAGTCTAACACCTAAGAGTCCAGAAGCATGATCAAATTAAAAGTGGAAACATTATTTTAAGGTTTTCCCATTGAAGATTTGACTGAAACCCTAAACATTTTATCTAACCTCAGAAGCTAACAGAGACAAGTTATAAAAGTTAAATTACATATTTATATGGATTAAAATATTTCTTTTCACATATGCAAAGAAAAAAGCATTGTTGAGATACAACAAAATATTAATGATATCCATATCTCAAGTTAATAATAATATGGATACTTTTTACTTTTTTTTTTTTAGGATTTTATTTATTCATGAGAGACACACATAGAGAGAGGTAGAGACACAGGCAGAGAGAGAAGCAGGCTCCATGCAGGAACCCCAACATGGGACTTGATTCTGGGACTCCAGAATCACACCCTGGGCTGAAGGCAGGTGCTAAACCACTGAGCCACCCAAGGATCCCCTTACTCTCTTCTTTATGCTAATAGTTTTATGTTTCCCAGACTTTCATTTTGCTGAACAAACATTCACAGCCACTCTCTTGTGAATTTACCACTCCTTACAAACACTTCTGCTTATTCCTTCCCCAAAAGGGTCTCACTAAACTGTAGCAGAAGTGTGTCCTGTCCCTCTTATGGTCTCATTCTCTTACGAAATTGAAATTTCAATAATCAAATCATTAGGCAATTATTACAGTTTATTTAAATTTTGAAGCATCTGGGAAGCCCAGCCCTAACAGGCAAGCTTATAGGTTTAGCCTTGTATCCATAGAACATTAAAGATAATTAGCATTAGAGCAAACTGTTTATTATTTTAAAATGACCTATGATGAATTACTGATTATCTATAAATGATCAAATAAAGAGACTGGTGACCTATAGAGCCAGAAAATTTGTATATGTCAGAATTACCTACATGTATTTATGATTATTGCATCCTGGAATTTCCTTTGAAAGATAAAGTCTTAAAAATTATAACATAAAGTCATCATGATAATTATGGTATAGTTTTAAAAATTCATTTTATTTTTAAGATGTAGAGGTCATTTAGTACTAGCCACCAAATCTGGCTGCATAAATGATTGGTTAAGCTTTTTTTCTCTCTCTGCAGTTAAACTGATAAAAATAATTGCCTTCCCTCTTGCAAGTCTTGGAAGGAGATAGCCCTGGGAAGTAAGAGGGAAGAAAGAAGAGACAAACACTTAAGCTAGGGTGACTGTGGTGTTTGTTCAATATAAGTCAAAAGAGAGTATCAGAAGGGTGGGCAAAATAAATCCCTGCCCCCCCCCTCAGCTAAATGTATCCTAGGGTGTAACACTTAGATCTATTTTAGAATCTTGGCTTGTGACCAGAATGGGGGATTGGCAGCAAGACAGACTGAGAACAGAACGTATGGACAAAAAGTGGATCTAGTCTATGCTACCCAATAAATAAGAATTTATGGGCAGCCCAGGTGGCTCAGTGGTTTAGCGCCGCCTTCAGTCCAGGGCGTGATCCTGGAGACTCAGGATGGTGTCCCATGTTGGGCTCCCTGCATGGAGCCTGCTTCTCCCTCTGCCTGTGTCTCTGTCTCTTTCTCTCTGTGTGTCTTTCATGAATAAATAAGTAAAATCTTTAAAAATAAACAAACAAATAAATAATAAGAATTTGTTCCTCCTCATAAATGCTGATGTAAGAGTACTCATCACTGTCAAACAAACATACATGAAAAGATTGGCCCTTAATTCAATAGCCAACTCTAAGTACTCTTGAGCAGAGAATCATTAAGTGAGCAGTAACAGTTTTTTTAAAAAATAAATCTTTCTTCTAAAAATTACAAAAATTAGTCTAGAAGAAGGCATCCTCTCCCTGATACATGTAACTTACAGTCTTTTCTTCAAATCCAAATACTCCAAATGGAGAATCATTTTGTGGAATAACAACAGTTAGCACAACATCATCACCAAGCCTGCCACCTCCAGCTACCCTGATTAAGGAAATATTGAATGTCTCCATGAGTTCAAGTTCAGCATCATCAATTATGGTAATTTCGATCACTGCAGTAACCTACAAAAGAAAGAAGAAAGAAAAGAGGGAGGGAGAGAAAGAAGAAGGGAGGGAGGGAAAGAGGGAAGGACAGAGAGTAAGAAGCAAGGAGGATATAATGTAATAGCAATTTTTGATCATATATAAACTTTTAGTTGACAGAAAAGTATTTTTTGTCTAATTATGTTCATAATACTATTTTAAAAATATATAGATTACAGAGATTTTCAAAGTCAGAAATTTACAGTCTATTATTTTCAAGATAAAGGAAATTATATATGTAATAAAATATAGCATTATTTATGTATACAAAAAGCATGAAGCCTGATTCTTGAACAAAAATATTTAAAATGCCACACAGGGTGTAACAACCATTGCATAAGCATAAATCACAGAAATTACCATTGTCTTTGGCAGTTAGAATAAATCCCTTTGGTTTCAAACATCACTCTTATAATGGTAGGAAGAAAACCCAAATCTGCTGTACTTACATATTTATGATCAGGATGTCATTCATCTGTCTGGGTCCATGTTAAACATTTTTATAACTTACAAATAAGTAAAACTTGGCCCACCTTGTGATTTCACTATTGGTCATAAAAACATTCCAGTTGTGGGGCACCTGGATGGCTTAGGTGGTTGAGCCGCTGGCTCTTGGTTTCAGTTCAGGTCATGATCTCAATATCCTGGGATCAAGCCCCACATCAGGCTCCCTGCTCAGTGAGGAGTCTGCTTGTCTCCCTCTCCATCTGCCCCTCCCCTGCTCCTGCCCTTCCCCTTTCCCCATTCTCTCTATTAAATAAATATGTCTTTTAAAAAAATATTCCAGTTGTATCTCCACATGTAAAATCTTTCCTATATCTCAGAGGGAAAGTCCAGTATTTTGACACAGACATTTACCAGAAAATGAAGTTTTTCTACCTAAATCTACCTAAATCCTTTAATAAAAGAGCAAAGCAAGAAAACTGGATTTACACTCACAGGCAGAAACTTAAGCAAAACCAAATGTTAAATGGAAGCTTAATAAAATGTCTGCACTTTGGGATGCCTGGGTGGCTCAGTGGCTGGACATCTGGCATGATCCCGGGGTCCTGGGATTGAGTCCTGCATTGGGCTCCCCTCGGGAAGTCTGCTTCTCCTCTGCCTATGTCTCTGCCTCTCTCTGTGTGTTTCTCACGAATGAATAAATAAATAAATCTTAAAAAATAAAATAAAATGTCTGCACCTCAAATCTATACTGTAAAATACTGAGTACCCACCCTAGAGAATGTTAACTTTAAGAATGATGATGATCTTCAGGCACTGTTAAATAATGGGATTTCAACCTTATATACAAAATAAAACGTTGGTAATAAGTAAAGGTGGAAGGCTATTTTGATGAAAAATCAATGTCTTTCTACTTTTAGTGTAAAAAATCTGCATTTCCCCCCACCTTTTAGTAGGAAATGTTTCAAAGTTCTAAATTTGTTAAAAATTCATAATCTCAAATATTAACAACATAGACCATTATGTGTAGGAAAGTCTAGATCTGTATGGTTACTTTTCAGCAGCAACTAATAAGTTGATGCATACTGTACAAATTTGTCTTGGCAAAATCAGACTTTGTGTAGGTGGATATTGCCATTTGAGGCTATTAACATTTGCAAGGTTATTCACATGCTTTTTCCATTTATTGATTTAAAATTTTATGAAAACATTTATACTTACATATTACAAAATGCCCACTTTGCAAGACTTATAACCCTTAGAGAATGCTTTGGCCCAAATCTAAAATACTGTTTTTCAATTTTTCCAGTTTTAATTAGTTTTTCTATCATTTTAAAAAGTCTTGTTTTTAATTATAACAAAAAGTTTTAGATATTAAAAGTAATAAATGTGCACACTTTTAGTGCAAACCATAAGTAAATAAATACCTATACTGATAAGCATTAAGAAATAAATAAAATAAATTAACCTAAATAGGAATAGTGAAATTCATCAGGCACTTTTTAAAATACATTCTTAGGCACTTCTAAGTCATTTATTATTCCCCTTTAACTTCTGCTTAAAATAGAATCAGGTGGGGAAGTTCAGAAAAGGGTGGGATTCTTGCCTGTTTATGTTCTTTTCCTATGTCCCTTAACAAATTAAACATGTTAACTAATAATAATTCTGTTTGGCTTGATATACAAAGTATAATACACTATGCACATTCACTCAGTGAATATCTATAAAATGTTTGAAGTACAACCAAAAATTGTTAATATGTTCGTGATTAGCATACTTGTTTATCTGCAAATTCAAGAATCCCATGAGATGGCTTAAAGTCTTCCAGGCCAGCAGTGTCCAATGTTGCCTTCCAATAAACATTTACTGCCCCAAAGCTTCCAGCCAGCCGGACTACAGGAATCTGAAGAACATTCAGGGGCGGAGGCACTTCATAGGCAGAAATAACTCCACCAACATCCTTTAAGTAAAGAAAATAAGTTAAAATACAAGACAAAATTAACTTCTTATGTGTCATCACTTTCTAAATGAATTATTCTTCTAATTTACCCTTCAAAGTACAAATCAATCATCAGATATAAACATACATAATAAATTTCAGAATTCCCACATTTTTTTAAAGTTTTTCAATTTATTTATTCATTTAAGTAATCTCTACACCCAGTGTTGGGCTTGACCTCACGATCTAGAAATCAAGAGTTGCACACTCTTCCAACTGAGTCAGACAGTTGCCTCTAGGACTCTTACATTTAAGTGTAATGAAAATAATCTTGCTTAATCGTTTGTTCTAACACAAAGAGAACTAAGAATTAGTCTATAAGATAAATTTTAAGACAGATATTTATAAATATCTACAAGGAAAGCCAATTATTTTGCAGAAAATATATGACATTGGTCAAGTCAGCATGTAGAAGCTTCTGTATTACTATAAATATATTGAAATTTATCTCACTCTGGTAACATGAAAGTTAAAAATTCCTCTGGGATCATCATTTTCTTCAATCATTATTTCAACTATTTCTATCCCAGGCCTCCGCACACTTGGCTGTCCTGCAGAGAAGTCAGAATTCACCAGGTACACATCAGTGATGTTGACAATAAATCCTTCCTCCAACTCGGGAGCATCATCCTGGGGTGGGGGTTGAGGGGTGAACAGGAGAGAGATTATGTTCTATTTTTAAAAATACACTGAATTTGCCTTGGAAACCTGATATTTTTCAGTGAGAAATAAATGGCTGCCTACAGGAATGAAAAGCTCTTTCACACAAACAAAAAAGATTCCTTTTCATATTTTAACACATTCCCACTGACAACTTCAGAATCTTAGGGGATATTCAAGGTTACTGGTCAGTTTTTAATTGAAGCCTAATACTTAATAGCAAGTAAAATAATTTTTAAAAATCCGTCACACAATTCTGACCATATTCTATCAATATGTTTTTTGTGTATAATACACACCCCCAAATATAGGAAAAATGGTAAATGCTACATACATCTTAAAAGTGAAAGCTTTAGACTTGTAAATCTAGACATTATTCCTATATTTTAATTAACTTATTAAACACTGTTACTTTGTTTTGGAATAGGTAATAAAAAATTTCAAAAGACAAAAATAATACATAATGAACAAGGCAGGAAACTTATGTTTTGTCCCATCCCACATGTCTTTCCCAGAATGTCCTTTCCAGAGGGTACTACTATCTATTATCACTAATAACACTATTAGTAACACTGATGTTACTATGCTGCAACGTTATCTTTGTCTAATAATATAGGACGTATTTATTTTAATATTATTATATATAGTATTGTAATATATACAATATTTAGTTATAATATTATAAATAACAGTATTTACTACTGTCAGTTTCTTGTGAATCATTACAGATATATACACCTTTCTCCTTACATACATGAAAGAGCACTAATACCAGATCTAAAATCTCTGAAGAATATTCTTGATTTGAGTAATTGTATCATGACATGAAAATACTGCCCTATCAAACCAACAATAAAAATAATCTGATTAATTTGGGCATTTCATTCATTTGCTCAATACTTTAACAAAACCAACCAACAAAATAGTGGATCCAATCAGATATGCAATTAAATCCTGATTCAATGCTTCAGAGGTCATTCAAACAATATTCCAGTTACAATACTCACAATTTTACATTTGAGAGCAACCTTTTCAAAGATTTTTATCTTTAAGAGCATCACACTTTTCTTTCTTTTTTTTTTTATCACATTTTTATCTCTAACAGCATTTTCCTTTATCTTACATCAGATTCACTGCAGCCTAAACTTACCGGCAAAATGGCAACTTTGACATAAGTTTCTTTTACGTTTTCTTTCATTATTATTGTTGTTTCTTGTAGCACATAATCTTCATTCTCAGTAGCTTGATTATTGACTTGCAATAAGAAATTGGGTTTAGCTATCAAATGAATGGCAATGTCCCCAAGCAGTCCTTTATTTCGAACAATTGGTAACTGAAGAATGGTGACATTCTCTGAGAAAGACAAGTAAACAAGTTTTTCTCTGTGTATTCGATACCACTCCAAGCACTTAAGGTGGAATGTTCTATACTACCCTAATGTATTCTCCCAAGGAGCATTCTGCGCTTTATCCTCCTTGCTCTAAAGTTGTGCTGACAATTGCTACACATTATATCCCAGTTGTGAATCCTAATTTTGGGTTCTCTAACGCACTCTCCTATGTTGCATATAACATGAGCTTTAATGAAAACGGCTGAAAGTCTTAGGAAAGTATATATGTGCAGATTGACAGTTAATTACAAATGCTAAGAAGATTCTTCAAAAATGAAAAACTATGGGGCCCCTGGGTGGCTCAGGTGGTTAAGCCTCCAACTCTTGATTTCGGCTCAGGTCATGATTGCAGGGTCAGGGAATCAAGCCCTGCATCTGCACTTAGCACGGGGTCTCTGCTCTCTGCCTCTTTCTCTCAAATAAATAAAGTTCTTTAAAAAAAAAAAAAAAGAAAATGAAAAATTAAACACACAAACTCATTTAATAATCTTTAGAAGAAAAATAATTTTGTTCTTATAATGAGGGGTCTATCACAAGAATCAAAGTATTTCATGGCATGAATTTTTTAACTTAATTTTTTTCATTTTTTAAAATTTTACTTGCCATATAAATGGGCCAAAAAATGCTTGTCAATCTTTCCCACTGGTCAATCGTTCTAATAAACTAAAATTGTGTTTTTGTTTCCAGAACACACAGCACAATTTGTGGCACTTATTAGGTGCTTCAAAATGTTTCTTGAATGAATAAGTGAACATATTTTAAGTCTCCCACTTCTCTTCCCATATATACAGTCATATAAAGGCCCAGGTACATGATTATATGCCATTCTTTTCACATCAACTATTTAAATGAAAGGTCTTTGAAAGATATGCACATTTCTGTCTGAAAATTCTAGAGGCTTCACACTGCATACTAAAGATACACATATGTTCAAATATATTTGTTCAAATAAGTCAAATGGCCTTTATCTACAAAAATCTATTTATCCTACAGCTGCTCGAATAGTTATTTAGGAAAAGATTTCAGCACTAAGCTTAAGGGAAATAGGGACTGGTTACTTAGCACTTCACAAAAAATGTATCATTCTAATTACTGCTTTGGGTTTAACAATTAATACCCTGAGTTCCAAATACTTCTCGCTGTGTTGCTTATTGTCCCTATAACTGTTGAAAATCTACCTAGAGGTATCTGGATGTAGAAAGAGAACAGGGCAGCCCGGGTGGCTCAGCGGTTTAGCACCACCTTCGGCCCAGGACGTGACCCTGGGGTTCCGGGATTGAGTCCCATGTCGGGCTCCCTGCATGGAGCCTGCTTCTCCCTCTACCTGTGTCTCTGCCTCTTTATCTCTGTCTGTCATGAATAAATAAATAAAATCTTAACAAAAAAAAGAGAAGAGATAAGTAAAGAATGAAGAGAAAGTAAAATAAAAACCTATCACCTTTACTGTAATGATTAAACTATTAATGTCTCTATTACGATAGCAAGGTCTCAAAAGAGTAAAGATGTTTCTTATAGCACTATTGCTGAGTGATTATATGATCATAAAATTTAATAAACAGATAAAAAGTAAAAAGGATTGAATATGATCTGTTAAATATATATATATATATTTAACATATATATATATATATATATATATATATATATGAAGGGATTTATATTCCTAGTAAACATTACAATGAAATTACCCAGTAAAACTTACTAGACCCTGAAAAATATTTAACACTTACCTTTAGGCTCTGCTACTCTAACGAAGAGAAATTCAGTATGCCAACCCACCAAGCCATAAGGTGAGTCATTGGGCAAAGTCGTTATCACAGATTTGTTTCTTTTCTGATCAATGGTAGCACCTTTTGATGGGTCCTCAACTCCTTCTGTGGTAATTCGAATGAGTGTTATGCTCACAATCTCTGATAACTCTGGAACATCATCAGCAAGAATAGTCAGCGTGATTGTAGACAGTGCCTGACCTTCAGAAAATGAGATCTAAAATTTTAAAGAAAGAAGATTTTATTTATTTTGTAATTATCACCGTGCATTTTCAAAAGATTAAGTTTTCTTTCAATACTGACCACAACTTATATAACAAGAGGGATTTAAGTGACACAATATGATTCTACAAATCACTCAAATGTTTTTCATATTAAAAATGGAAGATTGTAGGAAAAAGAAAAAAAGTAAACCATTATGGAAACTCAATCTGATAAAACATGCAGCTGAACTGTCACATCCTGAAGGCTGCATTCTATTAAAATATAGGGTACACGGTCTCTCTGGGAGTCTAAGTCCCAGATACCGTATTTTTAAAAAATCTGTAGAAATAAAAAAAGTTGACATATTAAGTTTAAACATTTTTCCCTACAAAAATTTTGCCAGGTTTGCTATTTCCTTTGATTAAACTCTGAATAGATGTGTAATTTAACAATGAATCAACCAAAATAGAGGTAGAGAAAGATTAAAAGAGATACAAATCAAAGCATCTCTCTCCTCCTGCTGTGCCTCTATTGTCTATAGTCAAATCCAAATTTTCTAAAAGGCATCTGAAATCCTTTCTGATAGGGCTTCTGTATGCTCTTTGAATATTATTTCCCAGCTCTCTCCATTTGCTCTATTCTCTAGCAACACGACTACATACTGCAATCATTCAAACTAGCATTCCAGGCCCATTTTGTTGTTCATCTCTCCACCTTAAGAAGGTAGTTGATATAAACTCAAGAGCTTTATTAATAAAATCGGGGTCAGAAAATTACTACTCTTTGGCCAAATCCATTTTTTTTTCATCAAGTTTTACCAGAATACAGACAAGTTCATTCAATTACATACTGTTCAACACTTTATTGTGCTAGAAAACTAAAGTTGGGTATCTAGGAAAGAGACTATAATAGCACACAAGTCTAAAATATTCACTATCTGGCCCTCTATATCAATGGTTTACTGAATCTTGAATAAAACAATTAATTCTTCCAAATATAGTCTACATTTAATATACTATTCTCCATTTAAATAGAAATCATTTTAGTCATGTTTATATAAGAAAGATTATTTGTGAAAATACAATTCAGAACATACAGAACCTGATAAATACAACTTATATAGTTGTATAAATAGATCTGGTAATTTGTGTAAAGTAAATATTCAATGCAATAAAATTTGCCATAACATTTTTAAGACACTGAAGCTCTAATCTCCTTTCAAACGATACAGAAACCTAGAAATGGTGGGTCATAACATTCACTTGTCGTTTTGTGAGATAATTTCATGAGAGATCTTTTAAAGGAACTCTTCAACGAAGTATTTGGGGAAAATACAGGGATAAATCTATGAAACCTGAGATGAGTCTAGAAGACCACCCATCTTCCAATTAGGAACTAAAGGTTCTTTAAACTCTCTCTTTCCATTTGCTTCTCTGACCCAATTCTGATTCCATTCTTCAACCAGTGCCCCAATTTTATACTATTTTCCAAGAGTAGATAAAGTGATCCTCTGCCCAAATCCCTTCTTGGGACTGATGCACCCATCCCCCAGCTAGTGGGAATAACAGCTTTTACATTTCTCAGTGGGAGCTGCCTTCAGCTGTAGCAAACTTTCACTCAAGGTTATGCCCCACTCAATGTGGTGTGAGGTCTAGGATGGCTAAAACAGGGATGCAAAATCTCAGCCTCCTTGCTCTAACTGAAACAACTCCAAAGGACCAGCTCAGCTCCAGAACTTCCTCAGAGACTCAACCTCAGGTACAACTACCCAGGGATCAACATTCCCCTCTGCACATCCCTACCTTCCTTGTTTCCTTATAGTTGTGTCTCCCCAGGAATTCACCCACAATCACAGAGTCTGTCTACAGGAAACTCAACTTACATCATTCAGCAATTCTAATCTACTTTTTCATACATATGTCTACCTTACATAGATTTGTTCCCTACTGGGACACCTGGGTGGCTCAGTGGTTGAGCGTCTTTGCCTTTGGCTCAGGTTGTGATCCCAGGGCTGGGGTCCAGGGATCGAGTCCCACATCGGGCTCTCTGCTTCTTTTTTTTTTTTTAATTTTTTAAAATTTTTTTAAAATTTATTTATGATAGTCACACAGAGAGAGAGAGGCAGAGACATAGGCAGAGGGAGAAGCAGGCTCTATGCACTGGGAGCCCGACGTGGGATTCGATCCCAGGTCGCCAGGATCACGCCCTGGGCCAAAGGCAGGTGCCAAACCGCTGCGCCACCCAGGGATCCCAGGCTCTCTGCTTCTTCCTCTGCCTATGTCTCTGCCTTTCTCTGGGTCTCTCATGAATAAGTAAATAAAAACTTAAAAAAAATTGTGCCCTATTTACTGCTTCCATTTTACCCAAATCTTGAAACCATATTTCCATCTCCAGTTTGATTGGTTTTATCTTTCTGAAACTGTAACACATCCATAATTTGGCCAACAAAAGGGATGATTTTTTTTACAGACAATTTTGGAATTACAGAAAAAAAGAACAATAATCACAACATTAAAACTAACATTAAAGCTAACATTAAATTGTATCCCTCTCTACAGTGATTAATAGGTTCCAGTGTTGACATGGTTAAACTCAAACACTTCATCCTTGAAGTAGGGTTTGGTCCCATGCATCAATAGTAATCATAATTTAAAAGTGACTCTCCTGCAATTTTGTAAATTACATACCACTCCTGAAGTAGGAAATATATCACTAATACTTCCATCAGCTTCCCACGCTACGGTTACACGACCATACGTTCCTTTTAAGCGCTCAACATTCAAGGTTATGAGGCTATCTTGCTCCATTTCTTCTACTTGCTTATATAATGAATTCTGGAAAACACACAGGAAGTCACAAGGGATTAGATGAAATTACCTAGGTAGGTTTTTATTTCATGCTATTGTGTGTGTGCAAACTTCACAGTACTAAGCAACATGATACATTAAAACAACATGATACAAGTGAAAAATATAGTTTTATAAAACACAGCAATATACGATGACCATGTTTTAATTTGAAATACACTTTTCAATAACTAAAAGTAAATTAAAATGTTAATCATTATAGGGTTATTTTTACTTTGTCTTCTTGTTGCTCTTATTTTCAAATTTTTTCAATGAACATAATATTTTCACATTCCAAAAGCATACCTTTTGGAAAGCATCATACATAGCATCTAGAGTTCATAGAAATGAAAGGACATAGTCAGGAAATAAGGAAAGTCTTCTTCCCCTGTATAACTTCTGGCAACCCCTCTAGGTCTTGATTTCTACTTTAAAATAAGCTTTTGGTCTACATAGTCTCTAAAATCCCAGTCAAATGTAAAGACATCATGAGAATCAGGGCACTCTTTCTGATCATTTACAAATGCCTCTTACCCTTAAGTTCATATCCTCTCAAATGTTCTGCAGGCTTTGCGGTTTCCATTGATGGTGTTTCATCTTTAGCCCCTGGTCTTTACAACTATTTTTCCTGCCAGAAATATCCCCTGGCCCTTTTTTCACTTAGACTCTGCAGTCTCTTTCTTCTGTTCCAGACTGATTTCTACCTCCCTGTGACTGGAACTCCTTCTCTAACATCTACAGCTTGCCAGCTGCTGAATGAGCTTTTGCTCAAAATTAATGCTCCTTCTTACAATACCCCTAGTTTATCCATAGCTCCTTCTTACAATACCCCTAGTTTATCCATAAGTAATAAAGGAAGAATGTGGAGTATAAAGATTTTCAAAAATCTTTCCAGTAATAGTTTTAATTTTCTTGTCTTTTTACAATGGTAATCTGAAAAGAAATTCCTCCATGAATTTCTTAAAGCTTCTGAAAGCTTCTACATGGAATGCAAATAGTCTATCGGATGGATATCAGATGGCAGGCAGTGTTTTACACTGTATTTTAACATATTGTTACAAATATTACATAGTTATAAAATCTTGCTCAAAGTATTCAAAGTTCCTACAGAAAATATCTTGATTTAAAAACATGCATATAGGGGTACCTGGCTGGCTCAATCAGTAGAGCAGGTGACTCAATTTGGGGGTTGTAAATTCAAGTCCCACATTGGGTTTAGAGATTACTTAAAAACAAAAATCTTTAAAGAAATAAAATATTCATATAATTTGTTCACAAAAAATATATGCATTTTCAAACAGAAGTATCTCTGGCAATGCCCTTTGTTGATAAGGGTTAGAAAAATAAGGATTTAATACAGCCAAAAATTATCAAGAAACTCTCTTTATCTACTAAATCTTAACTTAGAACAGGCTGTCCAGACACAAGAGGCCTGTACTGAGAAATTCTACTGAACGGACTAAAAGAACCCAGGATTAAACCACAGTGCTTTAATGTCTCTAGAATAATCTTAGAACAACTTCCAAAAGGAGAAATCTATCATAGAAATGTGCTCCCCAGCTGCAGCAGGGCTCCAAGGTGAGAAGATGAGACCATGTAGTAGGGCATGTTGATTCTTGCTCCAGGCTCCCCAGCTCTGCCCTATATATTTGTGTGACCCTGAGAAAGCCATGTGAGCATTCTCTCCTCTCCCCTGCATAACGATGGGTTCTTACTAAGCATCTCCTATGTGCCAGGCACTTTTCTGGAATAAAGTTATGAATAAAGCAGTAACTCAGTCATCTCTCACAGCCTTGAATTCTAGTAAAAGAAACTGACAATAGACAAAAAAAAAAAAAAAAAAAAAAAAAAAGCCCACTATCAGTTTCATTAAGAACAAGGCAGGAGAAAATAGATACAGAATGATGGTGGGGAGTTACAATTTTTAATCCAGGAGGCCCTTCTGGTAAGGTGTCATTTCAGCAGAGACTGGCAAAAAATGAGGAAACAAGTCATGTGAGGACCTGGTGGAGACAGAGATAATTTTCCTTTTTCCTAACCTTCCCCACAACAGCTCATGCCTTAGAGCTGCACTGTCCTACACAGGAGCCACTGGCCACATGTGGCTGTTGAGCACCTAAAATGTGACTGGTCTATAACTGTAAAATGCAGACTGGAGGTTGAAGACGGTATAAAGAAAAAGGATATAAATTATTCCATCAATCATTTTATGTTGGTTAATATGTTGAGTTATGTAAAATAAAACATTAACAAGAGTTTCACCTGTTTCTATTCTTTTTATGTGGCTAAAAAACTTAAAGATATGTATATGGCTCACAATATAATACTGGGCAGAGCTGCCTCAGAGGAAGCTGACCTGCCTTTACCTCCAGAGAGGGGCTAGACTGGGTAACAGGGTGATCTTACCACCCCTGCAAACAATTGACTCAGGGCCTTAGCACATTCAAAACTCATCTCATCCCTCAAATCTGCTCTTTCTACAGGTATCCTTATGTCACTGAAAGGCAAATGTCTGCTTCCTGTAGCTCTGTGGTTTTTTTGCTGAATTACTGCACTAGTTTCCTGTCTATTTCTGTCCTTGCCCACTTATAATCGAGTCTCAATTCTATGGCCAGAGTGGTTCTTTTAAAATGTGAGCCAGATGAAGTTGCTCTTCCACTCCAACCCTTTCCCTCGGGGGCTAACTTCATTACAGTATGCAGGAGCTTGTGCAGGAGTTGAGTTCACATAGTAGTCTCCCTATCCTTCCAAGGCCTGCTCTAACATTGGCCCTCACCCGGTGTCTAGGAAGTTGGGTTTAGGAGGATTCCCACTATTCCTGGGACTCATACTGGCTCCCTATGCTTGAACTGTACACACAATGGGGTTTATATTGAACACCTACTTTCTCTCTGGGAGTCTGGAATTTTGGCACGTGTCAGGCTGAGGGTGCCTGCATGATTAGTCCCCAGTTAAGACCCCAGGCACTGAGTCTCTAATGAGCTTGGATGGCAACACATCTCACATGCTGTCACAATTCAACTCAGTGCTGGGAGAATTAAATGTGTCCTGTATAACTTCCCTGAGAGAGAGCTCTTGGAAACTTGCCCCTCATTTCCTCCACACTTTGTCCCATAAGTCTTTTCCCTTGATGATTTTTGCTTTGTATCCTCTTCTTTGTAATAGATAAATCCTAGTATGAGTATGACTAAACCTTGAATCCTTTGAGTCCTCCTAGCAAGTCACCAAACCCGTGGTTACTACTGGGGAAGCCCATAACAGGGCCCTGGCCCTTCACCTCTTGGGCCTCATCTCTCCCTCAAACTCGGATTTCAGCCACAGTGGCTTCCTTGATTCACCAAATGGAGGCCTCACTTCAGGGCCTTTCATCTTGTTCATGGCTCCCCTGCCTTGAATGTTCTTCACCTCTCTCCCCCAGGCCTTTGTTCTAATATCACTTCTTCAGCGCCTCCCTCCCTGACAGCCTATGTTTTATTTCTCTGCACACAACCTCAGTCCCCTCTAAAACACTGTCCATCTGGCCTCCCCGCCTAACGTTCCTCCAGGGCACTTACTGCCATCAGATATAGTAGAGATGTCTCACATGTCTTTGTCTACTGTATGTCTCCCTTTGCCTCCTCTACAATTTGGGACAGTGAGGGTAGAGATTTTTTACTATTTTATTTTTTGATAGCATCTGAAACAGTATCTGATACATAGGAAGAGTTTGCTAAGTAATGGCTACATGAATGAATAAATTAATGAACAGATGGAGTGGCTTATTGGTTCTGGCCAGGGAGACATAAGAAGAGTTCTCTAGAGGCATCTGGGAAATCCCTTCCTTATCCCAAGTGCCACATTTGTCTCTTTCCCCAGCTGGACATGAATAAGAAAGCAGTAGCCCTAACAATAACATCAGCTTTCAAACAACCAATGAAGAATCAGCTTTATGTTGGCAAAATGGAGAGAGAGAATCTGAGTCATGGTGACACAGTAGAGTACCAACCCAACCCTGAAGCCCATCTTCTCTGTGGACATGTTTCTGGTGTTTAAGCCACTTTAAGTTGGGTTTTCCTTGGAGAATATTTCAGAGAAAGATGAATGATTGCTGCAGCTATAACTCTACTTAAGAAATCAAGATAGAGTTGGCAAATAGGGCTAAATGATACAATATAAATGGATGACATTTTGCTTATGGGTAAAGGAATATGAAGTCTGAGCATGGAAGCTAACTTGGTAAGATCTGCATAGTTCTCTTTCCTCAGGAAAAAGCACCTTCATGTGCATCATACATGTATAGTTATAAACATCTCCCTCCCTCCCTCTTTCTCTCTCTCTCTAATACACAAAGGTCAGTAGCTGAGGTATGTGAGAAAACACAGTATACAGTCTATTTTTAATCTGCTTCATAATCACCCTCTAGAGTTAAGGCTAATAGTGGAGCTGAATCCTAGAACTAGGGCCAACTGGTAACATTTCAAAGTCAATCTTGTAAGAGGGAGCAGTATAATAAAAAAAATTAGGGCAAGTAGACTCAGAGGTTTCAATGTGTAGGACTATAAATTATAAGATATCAGTAAAGTTCACTGTAAAATGCAGAGTGAATGGGGGGTGAACGGCTCAGTCACTTAAGTGTCTGACTCTTGATTTCAGCTCAGCTCATGATCTGAAGGTTGAGAGATCAAGCCCCACATTGGGCTCCGTGCTTAGTGCAAAGTCTTCTTGAGATTCCCTCTCTTACTCCCTCTCTCTTTGCTCTTTCCCCACTCTTATGCTCTCCCTCTAAATAAATAAATAAACAAACAAACAAATAAATAAATATAATAAATCATTTTGATTTCTAAGTGTGGGATCTTTACCTGAGCAAATCCAACGATTCCATAGGCATCATCATTAGACAAAATCGTTATTTTTACATAACCATTAATACCAATCTCTGCTCCTCCTTTGGGATTTTTAAGCTGAACTCTAAAGGATTCTTCTTCTTCTGGAACTGTATCATCAAGGATGTTTACTGCTATTATAGCTTCTCTGTTACCAGGTTCAAATATCAGTTCACCTGAACTAGCATAAGAAGTATATCAAATAAGTCGGCTGCAACAAATCTCAGGCATATACATACACATACCCATAAAACTCTCAGAACACTGATATTACACATTTGGAAAAATCATATTTCATAAATAAACTTATAATACAAAATGTTCATAATACTGATTAACTTGATAAAATAGATATAAGAAATACGGTATATAACCAAATTTCTAGATTATAAATTACTCTTATATTTTGTATATTTCCAGTCATTAAATAAACACTCAGAAATTAAGTGTCATATAAAACTATGGTGAGCATAAAGAGATTCTATATAAAATGTTGAACCTACCCTGGAATAAAGTCAGACTGGCTCGAGATGTAGGCCAGCTCATATATGCATGAGTGGATGGCTCCCACTAGAGCAATTAAATTCTTGCTTGAATTAAGGGACTTTACTGTAACAGAAGTTGCATCACGAGCAGAAGGGGCTTCCAGAATGAAAGAGAATCGATTCAGCTCTGAATTCCAGCAGTAAAGAGCAGACATAGCTTGGCCAATAAGAAGGATGTGGACTGTGGGAAGGACAGAAAAGACAATTATAGTAAAACATGTATGTCACTGTGCACACTTCCCATCGCAGTACCAAAACAGAATTTTTCCATACTCAAAGTTCCATTTTGATTTTTGATTTCACTGATATGACCTGATTTCTGAAAATCAAAATATTACTTGAAATAACTGAATGTGTAAATAGTAATTTTTATAATGCTATGGAGTGACTAAACCAGCCTAACAGTAAACCCATAATTCACTTACTAAATAAGAAACCACTGGATAGTCAAGCCCAAGTGGATTGTGGACTCTTTATATTCATCTCAGTACTTATTTGTTGGATAGCATAGTAGGATATTTTTAAAAGTGAAAGACATGCATAATCCCATAACTAAATATTTCATTTTTATATTTTCCTTTCCAGCCACCATCCATATGAATTCATGATGAACATAATTATAAACAGACTACAAAAATTCTTAATTAAAAAGCTTAATCCTATATTTATATGGCATTTCTTTTTTATTTTTTTAAAAGATTTTATTTATTCATGAGAGACGCACAGAGAGAGGCAGAGACATAGGCAGAGGGAGAAGCAGGCTACCTCCCTGTGGGGAACCTGAGGCAGGACTCGATCCCTGGGACCATAACCTGAACCAAAGGCAGATGCTCAAACACTGAGCCACCCAGGTGCCCTATATGGCATTTCTTAAGTGTTGCTACAAAGCATTCAAACTTATGATTTTAATGCATAATCTATAGAGTTTATCTTTAAAATATACTTAATTTCTCTACATTATTATTTTTTATTTTCCAATATTAATTAGAGACAGTTATTAATTCTTTTCACTTGACAAATTTTTTTAAGTAGGCTCCACATCCAGCATGAAGTCCAAATGCAGGGCTTGAACTCACAACCCTGAGAAATCAAGACCTCAGCTGAGGGCAAGAATTGAACGCTTAACCAACTGAGCCACACAGATGCCCCTTCACCTTATAAATTCTTAAAGGTGATAATTAGGTCAAAGGATATGAACAGATTTATGATCTCGGAGTACATGCTATCAATGCTTTTTGAAATGTTACTTGTTTTGAAATGAAAAAAGAGCTATTAATGATTCAATCCAATGGAAAATATTAGCAAATATGGAGGGGAAAGGGGCTTAGTACATTGTATAGGAGGGGAAATTCAGAGTCAGGGAGCTTACTACATTGTATACGCCACTAAGCAATCTTCAGACTTAAAACTAGGGAAAATGGGAAGAAACCATCTAGAAACACGCACAAATTCCAGAACCTGAAGAAACACATCAGAACATAAAAGATACCAACTAAGATGGGTTTGGTTATTAAAACAGCACACAGAACTAGAAGCCACAAACATTTTAGTCTATAAGATTACAATGGAAGATCCATATCCCTACTCTCAAGTATCAAGAATTACTCATTATGTTTATTTATGGTAATTATTTAAGTACTATTGCAGGTTAGTAAATGTTGCATAAAAGGTAAAAAACAAGAAAAATGTTAATAATAAACATGCTTTTTAAAAATGACCATATATGTTTCATAAAGCTCTATAAACTAGAGATATTCAGTAAAGAGCAAATTCCTCAGCTGGATCTCACATCTTCCAAGTTTAAATGATTCTATAGTTTCAATAAATCATCAATTAATCAATCTATAGGCTCAACTAAAATCACAAAGTGTTCTGAGCATTACTGATTATGTATCCTAATCCTTGGAGATATAACTTATTCACTTCCTCCCAATCTGGTAAGTATGGGAAGGCCCCAAATAGATAAATAGACATTCAGAGTAGGAAATGTAGGGGGCTCAAATCTGCATTTTCATATGCAGAGAGTGTTTTCTCAGAAAATAGCCATTTGTACTGCTCCAGATCATAGAACTGGGCCAAAAGTTTATAAGGATAAAAACCCCAAGTCTCTACCCTGGGGAGCAGAATTTTAACTGGTATTAATTATAGAATTCCCTTCCAGTTAGCAAAACTATACACAAACAAAAGTATCCCAAAGGAAGGCAAATGGCTGAGATAACTTAAGGAGTCAATGTACAGAGAGAGTCCAGGACCA
Organism: Canis lupus baileyi; assembly: GCF_048164855.1. Taxonomy (NCBI): domain Eukaryota; kingdom Metazoa; phylum Chordata; class Mammalia; order Carnivora; family Canidae; genus Canis; species Canis lupus. The sequence goes on from NC_132839.1 coordinate 19,339,642, forward strand.
AGGGCTAGAGTGAGCATTCCTACCACTTAGAGATCTGGGAAAAGAAGAAACCAGTAACACATAGAACAGTCAGAGAGTGCACATAGAGAGTCAGAGAGTCCATGGGAAGCAGTGTCCTCAGGAGAGTGGGACTCCAGTGCAAAGAGATGAGGGACATTTTGAGAGAAGTTTAAGAGTGTATCTGTTCTGGGGGATGCTGTGGAAGAATTTGGGGAGTTGGAGGAGTGGACGGTTGGGCCTCTAGTCTATAAATTAGGGCTCATGTCGTCCAGAGCACACCCAGACCATATGGGATGAGGTGCTTTCTCCCGAGGGAACCTGGGCTTCTTATGATGACTACACAGGGATGAAGAAAGTGATGAATTCATCCAAGGATTTCCACAGATGATGATTTTCAAAGGTAATAGTTTTGGTGAAGTGGAGAGTGCTGGGAAATGAAGGAGAGGGGGTGGGGTCAGTGTCTTTCTAGCAGTGTTAATTACATCTCTCTTCCTTATAGAAACTTTCTGGACATCCCTTAGACCTCGTCAAATTTTCTCCATTTTCTGGGACAAGAGCACTTTATCTTCTCATAGCAGTTATCTGTTTGTAGCTAGTAACTTATTTGTGTAATTACATATCATGTCTTCCTTCCCTACTGCATGTTAAAACTTCTTCAGAGAAGAGGCTATAAAAGATTTTGTTTACCCTTGTTTCTTCAGGGCCCACCAATATGCCTGGTACATAAATGGCACCTTAAAAAATCTATTAAATAATGAAGGAGGGAAGGAAGAAGGGAAAGACAAGTTTATATGTCCTTGCAGCCTTTGTCATATTCATTCTTCCTCTTCTCTTTAAAGAATTCAGTTACCACCCAATAATCTCTGTCAAGTCATTAAGCAGAATAAATATGTAATCCTCACAGTCATGGCTCCAATCTAATATTTGACATATTCAAAATAAGAAAGTCCTTGAATATTATTTAATGCATAATTTCAGCTTTCAGGGGATCTATAATAAGCCATCCTAAATAATTACTTATAATCTTTTCATACTTCTACAACCTCAAGTCACAGAAACAAAAGGAATAAAAAGACCTTACAATGGGTCCCTTAACAAGCCTCTGGCAGAATTTTTCAAAAATTCTTTTAGAAAGTGTGCCTATTCTCTTTCTTTAAAAATCTTTAAAGGGAATTCTATAACTTCAATTAGCAGCCCATTCAGGCAGCACTTGTCATCCTTAAAAACATTCATTAGGAAACTATTTTGAATTATAATAAGTGACTCAAGTAGATACAGTTAGTCCACTTGAAAACTTGATGTACAAGAAAAGCAAAAATAATAAAGCCACAAAATTAAAAGACAAGTAGACACAAACTAAACAAATACATGATGAAAGATACATCATTTATTTAGTAAATCAACTGCTGAGTGAATGATAAGAAAGTCACAGAGCTATATTTCACAGGATAGCATCACAGCTTTAAGGCCTGTCAATTAAAGAGGCTGACAATTAAAGAGAAGTTATTTACGGACAGGATGCTCAGAACAGAGACAGATACAGGACTCTGACAACAGAGTGAACCTGGAGTGGAGGCCAGATAATGTAACAGACCAGATACGAGGTGGCCAGGGTCTGGGACACCAGGCCAAGGAGGGGTAGGGCACATGGAAATAAAGCACAATTAAACAGATAATCCATAAAAAATGAGAAATAAATAAGATAAAATTCCTGGTCAGTAACTGAGGTGATTGAAGGAGACAGTGTCTAATGATTATCCTGCCTGACGCAGAAAATTGCAGCCAGGCACCTAGGAGAAAAAGGACAAGAACAGACTCCTATATTTGCACTAAATCCTCTGCTCTTCTCAATATCATTTACTTTGTAGATTTTAGCTTTTATGAGTTCAACTACCTGAATGCATCGATGACTCCAAAATCTAAACCTCTAACTGATTTCTTCAGTGCCACGTCTCTAACCACCTGCAGAGGCTTCTATATTGACTCTTGCAGTTGCAAACTATTGCATCCAGCATGTTCTATACACCAAAGCTAGGTGGAGTTATAAAACATCCCTTTGATCATTCCTTGCCTTTGAAATGCCTTCAAGGATTTCTCTACCCCAATAATGCTCAGAGTGTAGTCCCCAGACCCCTAGCGGTCACTGAGACACTTCAGGAGGGTCTGTGAAGTCAAAACTATTTTTGTAGTAATAGTAAGATGTTACTTGTCTATATTATTCTCATTCTTCCATGAGTGTATGTGAGATTTTCTAGAGTCCATACAATCAATAATATTGAAGTAGAATACAGACACAGACTTAAGAATCCGATGTTGTCTATTAAGCTAGACAGTAAAGAAATTTGCAAAAACAAGAAAGTAATGCCACCCTTCTTACAAAAGTTTTGTCTTGGAAAATACGTTTTTTTTTTTAAATAAACATGCTACTTTTGTTCACATATAATGCGCTCATTGCTATTATTCCCAATTGAACTAATAAGTATCTTTAAAATTTCTCGTCTTCAATTTTGAATACAATAAATATCAGTAAATAAAATCCATATGAAATCCTTAAATTTTTAAGAGGATTTTTAATTCTTAAATTTCCTACAGCAAAAATACTTGGGAATCACTGAATTATCCAATACAGTCAAATACTGAGCCTGACATTCCAGACCTTCTTGTGTAGATGCTAGTGTGTTTCCAACCTTATCACCACTACAACCTGAGTCAAATACTCTGTCTCCACCACTCTTGTCTGCTCGTTGTGCCTGCAACATCATATATACTTCTACCTTTCTCTTTTGCTCACACCTTTCCCTCTACCCACAACATTTCCAATCAGCCTACCCAGGCCTAGCTCAAATTCCCCTCGGAGACCTCGTAGCCACTTCAATTCTACCATTCATAGAGCAAATGGGACGGGTATTCTATCTTGAATTATCTTAATATTTTTCTTGCTTCTCTAACCAGACATTAAACCTTTGAAGGCAAAAAATTCTTTATAACTTTAAACAATGACTTACATATAATGTCTAATCATAAGCTGTGCTGTTTCATTCATACAAAATTGCTATATCTCAATTTAAAAGTGGGTGTTTGATTCATCCAGACTCACGGCTAAGTTACTTGGTTTGGCTGCCAAGTTCCTCTGGGCATCTTAACAGGAGACACGCTGACTCACTGAGCACGCCCCCTGCTCTGTTCACATCTGCTCTGGGAGGCAGTCCCACAAGCACACTGTGCCAACTGCTGCTGCCTTCTGAGCCTTATTACTATGGGCCCACCCAAGTGATTCTTCACCAACTCTGAAATAATCCTACGGCCTCTGGACAACATTCACCCCTTGGTTTCTCACTAATAGACTTTGTTTTGGAAACCACTGTGAATAAAAATATTGATTATGTTTCTGATGTGTGGATGAAAGTACAGAAAACCAAGAAGGAATCAGACTGGAAGGATGAGAAAGTAAACACAGAGAGCAGAGTCCTTACAATAATTTTCTGACTTTTTAAAAATACTTCAATGCAGATACATGTTAACCTCTTATACTTTTATATTTAAAACATATACTATATGTAATGTCATGCTTCATTTTTCTCTAGGTAAAAGAAATGTATTATCTTACTTTTATCCTTCACTAATATTTTCTGCCATATTTCCGTTATTCTAATTCTTCTCAAGCACAATGCCTATTTTAAAATTTTGAGCTTCTAGTATTTCCAGAAATACTCCTGTTAAGATCTTGATTTTATATTCTCATTAAAATACCCAGTGCCTGGCAATGCGATACCATCTCTAATTCAATATGATTAAAATTATTCTAGCTTTCTACAGTGCATTTCAGATTAGTTAGCAGTTTAACCACCCTTACCAATTCCTGAAGCTGGTGTGAAGGAGTAGATTCTATTAACGGCAGTAAAATCCAGGGACTGAAAATATCTGAAAGATGACTGTCCTGTTTCCCAGACAAAAATATCAATAGAATTCTGATTTCCTACAATAATGGAATAAAAGTCAAATCTGAAGGCAAAAGTCATAGGGAAAAAATGACAAAATTACACAATAATAATTATTAAAATATTAAATTTAATCTAAAAAACAAGTTTAGTAGGATATTCCTCCAAATTAATTTAGTTAAGCAAAAATACAACCTAGTAGGAAAATACTTCAGAAGTCTTTTCACATTTACCAGATGAAGGATATACATGGCTGGCCACTGATTAATCATGATCTGATATTAAAGAAAAAACAGTGACATGTTGTTTTTTAGGAATGTTGAAATTTTACCTATGAAAGTTTCACTAGGCAGAAGAAAGAGAATATTTTCAAATAGTCTTATCAAAAGTTGCTGAACACTAATTATTACTACTATAGATTACTCATGGGTCCCCAAGTACAGTCACATAAATTGTAACTATCAAATATTACTGTTGGCACTTTGGATATTCAGAGATATTTCCACTTTACATACTCATCCCCAATCTTATTTTAATATAACTTTAAGGCAGTTGTTCATAATCTAAAGATTATAGACATATCACTTAAAATGTGGGGTTTTTTTCCAAAATCCATTTGTAGCTGACAGTCAATACATTATCCATCAAGAAATGGATTAGCAAAAAATTATCCCAAGAGCTACATGTTTTCACATAGAACATATGACACAAATGCTAGATAATTTTGACAACTATGTATGCATTATCTCCTTACCTAGAAAGACAGTTTTGGCAAAAATCAAATAAATATCATCGCCTGAAGTCAAGGCCTCAACTTGTGTAGTCCCATTGATTGGCACTTCTTGAAAGTTAATAAACTCACTGCCAGACCATCTGAGTAAAAGGGAATTTGGACTGGCATTAATCTGGGAGATAGCTAAGAACACAGAGCCTCCTCTGGTGAATAAGGCTGTGCTCAGCACACCTCGGACAGGGAGTGTTTGATGTAACATGAAGCTTTCTCCACTCCATCTGAAGACCTGTGGGAAATGTTCAAATACAAAACCCTTTGTGATTAGGAATTTGGCACTTGTGTGAATTTATGCAAAAATCATATATTCACTCTTCCAGTCCCCTTTATTTAGTTAGTAGAATACTTTCATAAATGAGAAATATCAAAACTGATGCTCTCTCACTGTCTCTCCTTTTTTTATGTGGGGTGTATGTGTGTGTGTGTAAGCACACACAGAGAAATAAGTGAAAAAGAAGTTATTTGAAAATAAATCAATTTCAAATGCACATCTGGGTAGGGGTCAGTTGCAACAAGTCAAAGGGAAAGCCAAAAACAGGAGAGAAGTAACTTAAATATGAAAAATTCAGGGATCCCTGGGTGGCGCAGCGGTTTGGCGCCTGCCTTTGGCCCAGGGCGCGATCCTGGAGACCCGGGATCGAATCCCACATCGGGCTCCCGGTGCATGGAGCCTGCTTCTCCCTCTGCCTGTGTCTCTGCCTCTCTCTCTCTCTGTAACTATCATAAATAAATAAAAATTTTTAAAAAAAATTAAAAAAAAATTCAGATTTGGATAAGAAACTTTCTGATGCTATAAAATCATTCCTTACCCGCTATTTAAGCAATAGAATATAAAGAGAAATACTAAAACGCTTTAGTCCTGAAGGTGGCAATGTATACAAGGTTTTAAGGTGAATGTTCATACATCTAAAATTAAAAGAAAATCCTGAATCCACCTGGTTTCTTATACAATCTGGCCAATTGCACAAAAAATTTTCAACAATTGGGAACCTATGTGAGACTGGCAGTTAGGGACAGAGTGGCCTTTCTGCTTATGGATCTAATTAACTGATAGGGAAAGGCAAATGATAAACATATCAATAATTAAATAAATATACTATTAATTGAAACAAATGCTGAAGGTAACAATTGGGATATGAGAGGTAACTGACGTTACTAGGGAAATAAAGTTACAAAGAATGACATGACAAAGTTTCTAAGGCAAAACATGTTTGTCATAAACTGAATGAAGATTGGTCCACCTAGAAGGCGGTTGATAGTGCTGAGGGATGAAGACAGTAAGACTGGAGAGATAAAATCTGAAGGTATCTTTTATTAGACTGACCATATAATGTATCATGGGGATCATTACAGAGCAAAAGGGACAAAACTGACAATTATATCAGGACAACAGACATAATCCAGTCCTGTGCTGGGTAGATAAAGAACTAAAGTTATGCTACTTATAGTCTATGTTAAATAACTTAGAATTTATTCTATGTATAATTAGAAATCATTGAATAGTTTTAAAATGAGGCATAACATGAAATAATTAATATTTTTAAAAGACTACTCCAGCCACTGGATGGAGAATGGATGTGAGGAGTCAGAGATGAAGTTCAAAGACCAGTTAGGAGGCAACTCCGATAGTGTGGGAGAGAAATAAATGATGGGACCTGGGCTGGGGAGGGAGAAACAGAGATGGAAAGAAATATCTGTATTCAAAACATTACTGGGAGAGATAATTAAAAACTTTAATGAATCATATGTGAATGAATAAAAATGCATAATCAAGAAAGATGTGTGTCAGTATTTTGTCTTGAGCAACAGCATTTTTTAGGTTGCTATTTTTTGAGAGGAAAGCAAGCTTCGCAACAAGTTTCACAGAGAAAATCAAAGTTCAGTTCAGGATATGTTAAATTTTAGATACTTAAAATACATGTAATGTGGAGATGCCAATCAGAAGTTAGATATGTAAGTCTAGAAATTAAGAGAAAAGGCTACCAAGAAAAGTGGAAGACAGTCTATAGCTGACACCTAAAGACAGAGGATTGACAGAGGTACCTGGAGTGAGTGAAAAGAAATCTGAACTAAAACTAAACCTGGAAAACTCCAAGACATCTGAGTTCAGAAAAGGGAAGAGGAAGCAGCAGTGGAGACTGGCAGGGGTGGCACAGAGAGACAGGAGGAGAATCTGTGTGGTATCTTAGAAATTAGGAGAAGAGGTGTTTGAATTTGAGGATGAGGTAGCTGTCCCATGCTAACAGGAAGCAGCCCAAGACAACCACAGAAAAACATCCAGTTGTCATCAGTGACCATGAGGTAAGACAAAGCAGGTAGACAATTCCTTCAAGGTGTCTAACCACAGAGGGGAGAAAACAAAGGAAACAGAAAGTAGAAGGGGGTGAGATCAGGAGAGAAATTTCTTTTGAAGCTTGGAGATCCTGCCTTTATGCTGACTGCAATAATCTGACAGAGACGCTAGTGATGCCAGGCACAGAGGGAGTAACTAAACCCTCTGATGTAGTACTGGAAGTCCTAGCCTCAGCAATCAGACAACAAAAAGACATTAAAGGCATTCAAATTGGCAAAGAAGAAGTCAAACTCTCCCTCTTCGCCGATGACATGATACTCTACATAGAAAACCCAAAAGTCTCCACCCCAAGATTGCTAGAACTCATACAGCAATTCGGTAGCGTGGCAGGATACAAAATCAATGCCCAGAAGTCAGTGGCATTTCTATACACTAACAATGAGACTGAAGAAAGAGAAATTAAGGAGTCAATCCCATTTACAATTGCACCCAAAAGCATAAGATACCTAGGAATAAACCTCACCAAAGATGTAAAGGATCTATACCCTCAAAACTATAGAACACTTCTGAAAGAAATTGAGGAAGACACAAAGAGATGGAAAAATATTCCATGCTCATGGATTGGCAGAATTAATATTGTGAAAATGTCAATGTTACCCAGGGCAATATACACGTTTAATGCAATCCCTATCAAAATACCATGGACTTTCTTCAGAGAGTTAGAACAAATTATTTTAAGATTTGTGTGGAATCAGAAAAGACCCCGAATAGCCAGGGGAATTTTAAAAAAGAAAACCATATCTGGGGGCATCACAATGCCAGATTTCAGGTTGTACTACAAAGCTGTGGTCATCAAGACAGTGTGGTACTGGCACAAAAACAGACACATAGATCAGTGGAACAGAATAGAGAATCCAGAAGTGGACCCTGAACTTTATGGGCAACTAATATTCGATAAAGGAGGAAAGACTATCCATTGGAAGAAAGACAGTCTCTTCAATAAATGGTGCTGGGAAAATTGGACATCCACATGCAGAAGAATGAAACTAGACCACTCTCTTTCACCATACACAAAGATAAACTCAAAATGGATGAAAGATCTAAATGTGAGACAAGATTCCATCAAAATCCTAGAGAAGAACACAGGCAACACCCTTTTTGAACTCGGCCATAGTAACTTCTTGCAAGATACATCCACGAAGGCAAAAGAAACAAAAGCAAAAATGAACTATTGGGACTTCATCAAGATAAGAAGCTTTTGCACAGCAAAGGATACAGTCAACAAAACTCAAAGACAACCTACAGAATGGGAGAAGATATTTGCAAATGACATATCAGATAAAGGGCTAGTTTCCAAGATCTATAAAGAACTTATTAAACTCAACACCAAAGAAACAAACAATCCAATCATGAAATGGGCAAAAGACATGAACAGAAATCTCACAGAAGAAGACATAGACATGGCCAACATGCACATGAGAAAATGCTCTGCATCACTTGCCATCAGGGAAATACAAATCAAAACCACAATGAGATACCACCTCACACCAGTGAGAATGGGGAAAATTAACAAGGCAGGAAACAACAAATGTTGGAGAGGATGTGGAAAAAAGGGAACCCTCTTACACTGTTGGTGGGAATGTGAACTGGTGCAGCCACTGTGGAAAACTGTGTGGAGGTTCCTCAAACAGTTAAAAATATACCTGCCCTACGACCCAGCAATTGCACTGTTGGGGATTTACCCCAAAGATACAAATGCAATGAAACGCTGGGACACCTGCACCCCGATGTTTCTAGCAGCAATGGCCACGATAGCCAAACTGTGGAAGGAGCCTCGGTGTCCAACGAAAGATGAATGGATAAAGAAGATGTGGTTTATGTATACAATGGAATATTACTCAGCTATTAGAAATGACAAATACCCACCATTTGCTTCAACGTGGATGGAACTGGAGGGTATTATGCTGAGTGAAGTAAGTCAGTCGGAGAAGGACAAACATTATATGTTCTCATTCATTTGGGGAATATAAATAATAGTGAAAGGGAAAATAAGGGAAGGGAGAAGAAATGTGTGGGAAATATCACAAAGGGAGACAGAACATAAAGACTGCTAACTCTGGGAAACGAACTAGGGGTGGTAGAAGGGGAGGAGGGCGGGGGGTGGGAGTGAATGGGTGACGGGCACTGGGTGTTATTCTGTATGTTAGTAAATTGAACACCAATAAAAAAAAAAAAAAAGAAAAAAAAAAAAAAATAAATAAACCCTCTGATGGCCAGAGGAGCCTGGCTTTTATAGATGGAAAGCTTCCTTCATAACAGGACAGAGGAATAAGACTATGTTGCAAGAGAGTTTCTGAATTTGGTCTTCAAAGATGACTAAGGTCCTCTCTTGCAGTTTTCATTTCAACAGTCATTAGCTGAAAATGAGGAGATGAGAAGCAGGTATGGGAGTCTGAGAAGTGAGAAAATTATCAAATAGGCATTATTAGGATTAGGAAATGTAGTTCACTTGAGAAATGTGGAATTTCTCGGGTGATGGTAAGTGCCCATTTGGCAATGTTAATCATGAATTTTTAGTTATACCATCTGTCCAGTTATATGATTTTTCTCCATAATGTTTTCCAATGCCATTAAACTCAAATTAAATATTCATGCTTATTACTACACTTGCTCTGGCTCTTGATGACAATATTGAAAATTCTATTGTGTAATAATTAACTGTGACTAATATCTACATCCTACTTTATTACTTTACCACAGTCAAATTATGGGGGGGGGGCTTTATACTAAACCTACAGATTACATCTTTGATGAGTTTCAAATATACTATTTTTTTAAATTCACTTTAAAACAATCAAACCTGAGTTAATTCGGAATCATCTCTTTGACTTGCGACAATTAAATAATCTTGATTGTCTGAACTAAAATATTTTACTTGAGAACTTTCCGAAATAATGATTGTTTGTACCTGCAAGGAAGACAAAACCAAGGGAATAAATACTTAAGAAGAATTTTAGTAGGAAAGGCTCTGAATACAGTACTAGTATGAGTCACTATTTGAAGTTTAAAACTTGAAAAATCATTCTGAGCACTAGGTATGAATACGTAGGTATCATTTCAAGACAAACAGAAATATTCCTGGACTAAGACACTCTGCTAAAATGTGTATCAACTTATAAAAAAATTTTTTTACATTAATATAAAATATATATTATCTTCCATTTAGATCAATCTTACAAATCTGATTTTTCCTTTAAATAAAGCAATCTAGGGATCCCTGGATGGCTCAGCGGTTTAGCGCCTGCCTTTGGCCCAGGGCGCGATCCTGCAGTCCCGGGATGGAGTTCCACGTCAGACTCCCGGCATGGAGCCTGCTTCTCCCTCCTCCTGTGTCTCTGCCTCTCTCTCTCTCTCTCTCTCTCTCTCTCTCTCTATATATATATATATATATATATACACATTATCATAAATAAATAAATCTTTAAAAAATTAAAAATAAATAAATAAAGCAATCTACAAAAAAATGAAAATATTTTTTACCAAGAATAATTTGAATCCAGGTGTGAACGTATACACACTGTGAACAGAAGGCTTTTCGTCACTTCTTTCTTCATGAGTAATCACAAAGTAAGGGGAAGGACCAATATTAAAGGCCTCACAAGTTTTAGGATTTTCTATATTTAAATCCTAGGAAATAAGAAATAACAGTAATTCATGAGACATCCAAAATTTACATGTACATTTTATGTACTATAAAATGACTGATGTTTACCTCAAGTGGAATAAAAATCCCTTGCCAACGATAAATAGTAGAAGACAATTTTCTTAACATTACACCATATATTGAATCTTCCAAAGTAAAGAAACACCAACCAGAAGCTGATGCATCCAAAAAACTCTGAACTATGGAAAACACAGCATCCATTCCCCCTGAAATACATAAATCATGATTTATTAATGTGTTATCCCTTCAAAACTTTATGTCAAGTTTATTGTTTAAACAGTGAGACAAGTGAGTTTGTTACCAAAAACAAAGATCCTTCTATGATGTGTGTGTGTGTGTCAGAGAAATTATAAGCTAGAGAACTTAAAAATAACTAAAAATAATGATTTTCTTAAAAATTGTTAAAACCCTGATCCAAATCCACATAGGCTTTTCCAAAGTATATTTAAAATACTAAATATATATTTTAAAGGGAAATATGCTCTACATGATTTTTATTAACTTTCATAAAGATGATGAAAATATAATTGAGAAATGTTTACATAATATATAGTTTTATAGAAACAGGCTAAATGTTGGGTTTTAAAAAGTTACACCATCAAATTGAAACTATGCCCATCCAGTGATTTCTCAGATATCAAGGATTTCTTATATATTTCTTATGTATATACACCAAAGCACACTCACCTACTTTAAATGGTTGTTAACTTTTTAATCAACATGCTATCACAAGTATAGGTCCTAAAATTCTGTACCACATTTAAACAAAGAGAAAAACAAAAAATCCCTATCCCATGAAGAATAATTTTTAAAAAGCTTTATGTTTTATTACACCAGTTTCCTAAAGAAAGTTCTTTTAAATCTTAAGCTAATGGTGTGAACAGCAAGAACAAATGTCAAGGTTGAAATTTAGGCCCCTTATAAATCATTGATCATTTTCAGATTACCAGTTCAAGAAATCATGTAAATGCCTCATATGTACTATCCATTAGTGATTTCCTTTCCTAGAAAACCAGTATTTTCATTCCTATTTTGTCATCTTTTAAAGGTACACCACAGCTTTCACACTGATTCTTAATGTTTTACATTCAAGTCCTGACCATCTGGCCCAATGCTTCCGTACCATAATTCAGAAAGATGGTGAAAGAAAAATAAACAATGCTGACATTTAAGAATCTCCAACATGTACTCTCACAACTACTTCTAAAAACACATGCAGATCTCAAACAATAATGAGATAACTATGAAGTAGAAATCATAGTCTTTCTTTTTTGGATCCCATCTCCTCCTGTCTTTTAGACAATTATACCACTACTGATGATCTCTTTCTGTACTAAATATTCAATCTCTCTCTACTTAATAGACCTTTTCCATCAGCATGTAAATATGCTCAGGTCTCTCCAAACTAAACAAATGAACAAACAAACTCCCTTGAATCCTATACCACACTACCTCCTTTGCTTGGTCCTACCTTCTCAGTCAAACCTCTTGAAATGTTTGCATACATTTGAAGATGCCATTCCTTTACCACCATTCAAAATATTATTCAGTTCCTATCCCTCTACACAAATAGCTCTTGCTATTTTATTCCTTCTCTACAATGGATATTTTTTTGGTTCTTATCTTACTGGGCTTCTACACCAGCAACTGACACAGCCACCATTCTTTCCTTGTTCAGATACTCTTGTGCTGCTATCTGCAATCCCACATTCCCTGGGTTTCTCACCAGGTCTTCTCCATATACTTTGCTATAGCTATATCCTCCTCTTCTCCTTGGTAACTCAATTTGAGCCTACTCAACTCAATCTAGGTCCTCTTCCCTTCTCTACCTATAGACCCTCTTCCCAGGTTTTCACACCAATTTACATGCTAAAGATTTCCAAATTTATCTCTGTAACAGAGACTGGCCTTTGAGTCTGGAGAAACTTCTCAAAAGTAACTCAAATGCATAATATGTTAAATCACACATATTTTACTCCACCTCACCAAAATAATGCCTAGTTCCCATTCAGACTCCTCTTCTTACTAAAGATCATGACTCTCCCTCTAACCACAAAAGCCAGAAATCTAGGAATCATCTCTGGTATCTCCTTCATACCTAATCCATCACCTAGATCTAGCCAGCATATGGGCTGACCTTTTGTTTATCTCCCTTCATCCACTCTTTCCTTCTGTGCCAAGTCATTCTTTCAATGGTATCAAGAATGGTATCTTTGAAATGCAAATATAATCATACCACCCCACAAATACACACAGCAACTCTCCTGACAGCCTAAACCACTCAGAGACTTTCAATTAACCCTACAATAAAGACTAACATATGTAACATATTCTTCAAGTTCTTGAACTATCAGGTCTTACCTAGTTCTCCAAACTCAACACTCCTCCTTATTTCTAACCCTAATGTTCACTCTACAGTCTTCACGAATACACTCTTGTGTGCCTCTAGACTTGTGTACCTGAATAGCTTCTCACTTTCTTTCCATGTCCCTCTCACTCAAGACTTTGCAGAATCAATCCCTAATCATCATTAGGTCCTAGTTCAAACACTGATACTCCTGAGAAGCATTCGCTTATGTTTTCACAACACTGAGAATTACTCCTTTAAAATATTTATTATAATTTTAAGCTACACACTGGTTTTTACTTATTTGGTTTTTTTTCTGTCTCCACCTATATTCTAAGCACCATGAGTTCAGTATCGTGTCTGGCACATGATAGGCTCTCAATAAATATTTGTGGCTATGATAAAAGAATTAGATATCTGTTCTCCATTTTCAACAGATCCATAGGATACAATTCATGGGGGGAGAATGTACATCTGATACATGCAATCTTTCTTGGTTATGGAATTTTGTTTTCAAAAGAAATCAAACGTACTCATGCCAAAAGCTGTTTCAGATATTGTCTCCCATTCCACACTCACATCTAAATCGATGCCATTAGTGCGGGACACATTTAAATATACAGTCCTGTTGGCTTCTTCAATGTCTACAGAGGTGGCTCTAAAAAAATGGATTGCAGAAAAGCAGAAAAAGAACATAATTTCTACATATTAAATACATACATCACATTGCTAGCATATATTTAATATACTTTTAAATTTACATAAGCCAAGGTGAGATTCATCCACAAATTTCACATGGCAGGAAAATTAGACTCTACAGCTCAAAATATTCATTTATGAGGATTAAAAAAAGCACTAGGATCTGATACTATGATCTTAAGAAAATAATCAGTCAGTAACTTCATACTGTATATTCTAAAAAAAATAAAGTTTTGCCATTCCTAGTTTCTTCTCATATAATCTAAAAACATCACAAAGAAAAAAAAATGAATCCAGAAATTCTTAGTTTATTACTAAAACTAGATCTACTGAAGTTTTTCTAAGAAATAAAAAACCAAATATGTGTCTGCTTCCAGAAGAATTTTCAAACTACAATCATATTAATATATGCTTGAAGAATCATTCATTTGGTTTGAGCAGCTAAATATTTTTATACTATTTCTTGCTTTTTACTATTATTGACAACACAAAACTGTGCAAGCCTTTACCTGAAAGTGTGAATTCTGAGGAAATAAGAATTCTAATAATACCATTATACAGGACATGATTAGGCTTTTGATGCTCCTTGTTACAAGAGGGCATAATGTTTCTCAGATCTATCTGCCAGAGCTCATTTTAAAAGTCCCCTTTGAAATAGTCAATTTCCCTCTCCACTTTCTTTATGTCAAAAGGTATTTCCTACCTAGCTTCAGAAGTGACAATTTCCTTATGAATAAACTGTACCTATTTGCAACTGCAGAGATACTGAATAACCCCAGAGGGGCCTGATTTTGCAAAACTGTTATCAGGGTTTGAACATGTGCCCCCAGCCTGGCACCTCCAGTTGGATTAAACAAGGTGCAAACAAAATGCTCATCCATCTCTGGTTCAGTGTCCAACATGGCAGAAATGCGTAGGGCCTGAAAACAAAATCAAAAGATAAAGTTACTAGACTACAATATTTCTGCAACATAGATACAAGGAGATCTGCTAAACATTTTTGACAACAAAATAATATGTTTTGGAAAACATGACTTCTTTTTTATTTTAATACTGATCCCTATAATATGTAATAGTTATTATGACTTTCAAGTTATCAGTTTCAAGATTTTCAACACTCTGATATATTGCACTGTCTAAAAATAAATCTCATGATTTAAAAATAATATGAAGATTAAGAAAATAAATTTAGGTCTTAATTTTTGCTAATTCTTTATCTTGCCCTAGTTACATAACTGCATTAGTCTCATTTTAGTGTAGGAGTCACTGAAAAAAAAAAAAACAGTTATAGCCATAGTAAGCACAAATTAGAAACAACTCACATGTTTATCAACAGAAAAATGGATAGACGAATAATGGTCTGTTCAATGCATTGCTACTCAGCAATAAAGAACCACCAACTACTGAGGCATGTAACCAAATAGATCAGAAAAAATATGTTGATCAAAAAAAGCCAGACACAAAAGAGTATACACTATATGATTTTATTTATATGAAGCTCAAGAATCAGCAAAATTGAGTCTTCAGTGACAAAAATCAGAAAGTAGTCTCCTCTGGGGAGGGCAAGGACCAGAAGGAAACTTCCAGATGATGGTTATGCTCAATATTATAATCTGAGTAGTGGTCACATGGGTGTGTGTGTGTGTGTGTGTGTGTGTATATATATTTAAGTTGCTGACCCATGCGTTTGAGATTTTGGGACTTTACTGTTTATATTTCAAAATAAAAACATGAGGAAACAAAGACCATTATGTGGGTGAAAGAAAAATCTATTTACTCCAGTTTGCTTTAAATTTTAATTTGCTTAATGAACGGAAAGATCTTTAAACACATTGTGAAAAAAGTCTCTAAAGAAAAAAAATAATAAAAATATACAAAAAATTAAGTAAATAAAATTGTAAACATTTTTAAAAAGGAGAAAAAGCCTGAGAATGTAAAGCAGTGGAAAATTCATTAAACACCTTAAATTTGAATTCTTTTATATCTATATCACCATGTAGATATTTTTATTTTTTTTATTTTTATTTTTTTAATTTTTATTTTTTTTTATTGGTGTTCAATTTACCAACATACCATGTAGATATTTTTAAATCAAAGGTTCAAATTTCCAAGAACATAAAAAATTGTACATGCAAATAAATATGAATTCAAAAATACGTTGCAGTGTACACAAACTGATCACATAGAAAGTTAATTACTGGGTAGACTCTTTTTAGATGAAATAGTTTTGTTGATTTTTTTTAAAGATTTTATTTATTTATTCATGAGAGACACAAAGAGAGAGGCTGAGACATAGGCAGAGAGAGAATCAGACTCCTTGCAGGGAGTCCGATGTGGGACTCAATTCCAGAACCAAGATCACACCCTGAGCTGAAGGCAGATGCTCAACCGCTGAGCCACCACTTTATAATTATTATACTTAATATGTCAAGCTTAAAAATTATCTTAAGCTAATGCGATTAGCTACTTCAAACTTAAATTGTTTTAAAAAATCAAATAAAAAATAAATAAATAAAATTTAATTGCAGGAACAGAAAGTTATCAATACACAAAAAAAGGAGTTTCAGAAGGTAAATTTCTGTAAGTATAGATCACATTTATAATTAAACCTAAGGCTAGTATTTTTTTTTCCAATAAGCTATTCGTATTCACATAGGATATTTGCCTCTCACATAAGCAGGCTAAAGTAAGCAATTATATTTTGTCAAATGAAAATGTGACCAAAAGGATGACTTGCTAGGGTTTAGTGACTATAGTAAATGGCTTGGAGTTTCCTTTATGTTTTAAGAATAATACAAAGTGAAGTATGCTACTTAAATACTTAACATTTACAACAGCACTATGTGCATTTTCCTTATTTGTATATTTCACTACCATATTAACAGAGCAAACTTCTCTAGCAGCACTCTCTGGAGACTATATAGCACTTGTTAACACTTTCACACAGTAATTTAATCTTTACCTGTCATCTAAGCTAAGGGTACTTTTGTTTTCTTTCTAGGACCTAGGGTGCTCCTCTAAAATTATTCATAAATGCAATTCATTCTCATTAAAGCCTCATACTATACCTTGAAGCGAACACCTTCTTCTAAGACAATGTAGCCTTTGGAAGGGGTCAGATCTTTGGACTCCATGGAGGAATTTACTTCTGTCACAATGAACTGAACTGTCACGGTTCCAAACAGTCCTTGCACAGGTTCCCGAACAATGTACAATACTGCAACACTCTCCTGTACGTAGAGAGCTGTTGGTTCTCTTAGGAAAAAGTGTTCACTGTTGTTAAATGATAGGACTCCAGAGCCATCATCGTTAGCAAGGATAGTAATTAAGGCTGTTGAAATAAAAATATTAAAGCAGTAAATGAAAATAGAGTGGGTTATAAGTACTGGGAAGTATGTAGATGTTTCATTATAAACTAGGCCAATTCTTCTCTAGATCACCTTAAAAGCAAGGGAAATTTTAAAAGGCATTTAATAAAATTCCTTATTTACTTATGATATAAAAATAGCCAGTAATCTTGGAATAAAAGGCAGCTTCCTCCTCAACCTAGGAAGCCGGTAACATATACCTTACTCAATGCTGAAACATCAGAAGGGCCACCATTAATAACAGAAACAAGACAATGCCTGTCATTACTGCTACTATTCAGCATTGTCCTAGAGCTCTGAGCCACGTAACAGGTACAAGAGCAATGAAAACAAAGAATTGGTACACTATTTTCTAGACAACATGACTGGCTTCTTAGAAAACCAAGAGAGGGATGCCTGGGTGGCTCAGTGGTTGAGTGTCTGCCTTCAGCTCAGAGCGTGATCCTGGGGTCCCAGGATCGAGTCTCACATCATGCTCCTGCCTGCTTCTCCCTCTGCCTCTGTCTCTGCCTCTCTCTGTCTCTCATGAATAAATAAATAAAATATTAAAAGAAAAAAGAAAACCAAGAGAAAGAAATTATTAAACTATTGTAAGAGTTCAAAATATAAGCTGAGTAACCTTTGAAAACCAAGAGCTTTCTATTTTTGCTACCACTAGTGATAATACTAACAATGGAAACAACTAATACTACTGAGAACTTACTAACTGCTTAAACTGTATTAATTCATTTAATCCTCACCACCCTACACGGTTGATTTTATTACTGTTTTCATCTTACAGATGGAATGACTGAAGCACAGACAGGTAATCTGTGGAACTTCACAAGCTAGAAAGTGGTAGAACTAGTGTTACTAGTGCTAGGAAGTATGCTACGGAGCATGCGTCTAAAGGTTATTATACTATCTCTATACATCAGCTGTAACTATATAAAAAATATAACAGAAAAGGGACATCACTTATAATAGTAGCAATACTTAGGAATCAAGGTAAAAAATACAGAACCTACATAAAAAAAACATATAAAGTGTTAAGGCAGGACTGTGGCAGATTCTGTGTCCCACCCATACCCCCTGCGGTAGTTCGTCTTGCCCTGGCCTCTCTCTAGCTGAGGACAGCATCAGCTGATGCAGGAATAAGGCCAGAACTCCTGGAGACCGAATACTCAAGAACATCCTCAAACAGTGAAGGATAGGAGCTGGGGAATGACTAGCCTAGCTCCCTCCTTTTAGGACAATCGCCCTGAGCTCTGTTCAACTCAGTGTCCATGGACTGAGCTCCAGCTGCCCAAAGCAGTACCCCTTCATTAGCACGTCTTCTATCAGCTTTCCTCTCTCTCTTTCACTTCTTCCCTTCTCACTATGCCTCCAGAGATCATCTCCCAAATAAACTACTTCCACCCAAATCTTTGTCTCAGGGTTTGCTTTTTGGGGAACACAAACTAAGGCAATAAAACAAAAGAAGATCTAAATTAATGGAGAGGTATGTATCATATTTCTAAATGGAAAAACAATACTATAATGATGTTGAGTCCTTCCAAATTAACCTAAAACTTCAACCCCAACACTATCAAAACAGTGTCTTACAGAATTCAATTGGTTGATTTTAAAGTTCATAATGGAAGACATCTGAAAGAATAGGTGAGATGATTTAGAGAAAGAAAAATAGGGATCCCTGGGTGGCGCAGCGGTTTGGCGCCTGCCTTTGGCCCAGGGCGCGATCCTGGGGACCCGGGATCGAGTCCCACGTCGGGCTCCCGGTGCATGGAGCCTGCTTCTCCCTCTGCCTGTGTCTCTGCCTCTCTCTCTCTCTCTGTGACTATAATAAATAAATAAAAATTAAAAAAAAAAAAAAAAAAAAAAGAAAAATAAAAAGTATTTGGCCTAAAAAAAATAATAAAATGTCTTTCAGAACTATGACAAATAAAACTGTTATTAGTACATGAACAGGCAAATAGAACAGAGTCCAGGAAAAACAGATGACACAGATAGACAAACAAAAATAAGTTTTACATTGAAAATCAATGGAAAATTGATGTCTCATTCTCTATAAAGTTTTAGGGAACTGATTATACATTTTAGGAGAAAAATCAAGTTGTAGCCTTACCTCATTTGCCACTAATGAATAAATTAGTGATATGTTACATAATTAAATGTGTATCAAAATTATGAAAATATTTTATAGCTTTTGAGTGGAAATATCTAAATAGCATTTTAAAGCATATCAGAAAATATATGATATTTTAAGTATTTTAAACAATTTTAAATAAAAGACATCATACTAAAAGATAAATGAGGGACTGGGAGAAACTACAACATTTAATAAGCAAGGGACTGACTTCAGAATATAGGAGTTATTCCTATAAACCAGAAAAAGTAGATGCCACAGAAAAACACAGTAAGAGATATAAAAATCTAATCACACAAACAAAAAACAAATTGCCAGGATCAACCTAATAAATGAACATGGAAATGAAGAAAAAATGTACAATACAACCACATTTCTTTTATACATTAGAATTTTTTAATGTTAAAGTCCATAGAAATTTCTGTTAAGAATGTAGAGAAACAGAAATTTTATATACACATTTTGGAGTGGGAGTAACATAGAAGGTAGCTGATGTCCTTTCCACTCAACACTTTGTACTCAACAGATGTACTTGGTTCTTCACATATACAAAGATTTACATATAAGAATGTTTATTGAAACTTAATGAAAATTTGAAAATAGGAGCACCTGGAGGCTCAGTGGTTGAGCGTCTGCCTTTGACTCAGGATGTGATCCTGGAGTTCTGGGATCGAGTCCCACATCAGGCTCCCCATAGGGAGCCTGCTTCTCCCTCTGCTTATGCTCTTCCTCTCTCTGTGTGTCTCTCATGAATAAATAAATAAATTCTTTTTTTAAAAAAAAAAGTTTGGGAATAGTGTAAGGCTGATAAGTGGGGCATAGTTTAAGAAATTACCCACTTCCAAAGCACTTATTATTCTGAGGATTATTTTATATTTTAAAATAGAAAATTACAAGCAGGAGATCCCTGGGTGGCTCAGTGGTTTAGCACCTGCCTTGGGCCCAGGGCATGATCCTGGAGTCCTGGGTTCGGGTCCCGCATTGGGCTCCCTGCATGAAGCGTGCTTCTCCCTCTGCCTGTGTCTCTGCCTCTCTCTCTCCTCCCTCATGAATGAATAAATAAATAAATAAATAAATAAATCTTAAAAAAAGAAAGAAAGAAAAGAAAATTACAAGCATAACATAAACAGAGAACAAGATATTATTTCCCCCTACTCATGGTGGTGGGCATGTAACCTTCATAATTCCAAACAGAATTATATTAGGACTTCTTTAAGAATGGCTTGAGTTTGAGTGCTCCTCTTTCCTATTATGTGGAGTGTAAAAGAATGACGTGAATAATTATCTTGTGACAAGTAACATTGGCCTTATAATGAAGCCAATACTCCAAAAGGCAAGGAGAGGTGGCATGTTAAGTCCTGGTCCCACTTCATCTATAGCTGTATGTCTCTGGACCCATAGATTAAATGAGCCAATAAACTATCTTTAAGTCCACTTGAATTGGGTTTTCTATGGTTTATACATAAAAGATTCTTAACCAACACATTATGTCCATTCCTATAACCCTTTACATACAACCCACTAGGTTCTACAACAACAAAAAAAGAGTACACTTCCGACATACTCTGAATTTGAAACAATGGCCATTGACTCAAGAAAGTTTCGAAAGACTTAGAAATATCAATCTGTTTCATTAATATGGCAAGAAAAGTGAAAACCAGTTCTTGGGTTATTCAAAATTATTTCTTTTTTCTACAAATCAGATTTTTTTTCACATAAGGGCCAATAATTTAGGAATACAAAGGTTAATTAGGTCAAGGGAATCCCAAAGAACAGTCAGCCACTAACTTAAACAAGAGGTTGAAGAGTAAGTCCACCTGACTTATATATTACCATGGGAACTAAATTAAGTGACTTTTAAAGAGCCCTTCCAATCCCATAGTTCTGGATTTACATGAATTCTCCTCTCTTTTTTATCATCTCTAAGCAGTCAGTAGGATATCTAATAAGCAGTAAACTAGATGAATTTTCATAACAATTATGGCCCCTATAACATCTTAGGTGTCAATATACTTCAATTCTATGTGGAGATAATACAGCAATGGGATGACATCAAAACCTTGTCATTCCCTCTATTGTTAAATAGGAAACCAGAGCAGTATTCAAATTTCAAATGAAAGACATTTACAAATTAAATAAAACCTATGAAAGCTACAGAAATGATTTAATTTCTTACTACCTTACTACCAACCTACTTTTTTGTTTCATACACACCACACACACACACACACACACACACACAACTACTGTTATACTGACACAAGAATTCCAAAATGTCTACTATAATATTTTTAATTCTAAGCACAGAAAACTATCTAGACTCCCTAATCCCTCAACATCTACCTCCATATTAGGAAAACAGCATGAGTGAGAGTGAACTGTGTATGAAAAATTATCAAATACCTATTGTTTTTTCTCCCAGCTCTAGTCCAGGAGAAGGATTTGTTAAAATCAGCTGAAATGTTTCATCTCCTTCTGGAATGTCATCATCAAGAATCATGATATCAATATTTTTATACCTTTCTCCATCAACAAAATGAAGAATCTGGTCAAGAAAGTGAGAGTAGATAATATATTTAAATACAGTGTTCAGTTTTTATAGGATATTTGACAGGAAATACAACATGGGTGGCAACATGAAATGAGCTATTTAAATAAAAATAAGGGATTTTTTCCCTTAATTTTTGATCTCTTTTTATTTAAATTGACATTAAGTTTAAAAATTAAAACTTGTGGAGAAGAGAAAAAGTAAGTATTTGACTAAAGAATAAAAGGCATCAGACACAAAAAAGCATTTTAAAACACTAATGGTATTTCAGTAAATTAAAACAAAGAAATAAAAGATTTAAAATTTTCAAGAAGCTCAAGAAACACTCTGGAACACTCTGATAAAATATGATGACAAATTATTTGACACGATAACTTGTGTACACATTTTCAAATATTGCAAAAAGATAGTGAATAAAATAGTATCAAATATTAAAACAAAATGGATGAATAAAATAAAATGCAGAATAATATTTAGAACTAAAAATTCAATTTACAAATTTTACCAAAATAGTGAGGGAAGCTATTCCACAATGTAGAAGTCTTCTACCCTAATTTATTATGGAATACATAATAGTTTATTACTTTAAGATTAATTTATTTATACAAGACCCAATTCAGTATAATTCTCAAGGATTTCACCATTGGGGTGAAGATGTAATCCAGCCCCAGCTGTGCTTCCAAATTCTGGGCATACACAAACAAGGAAACGTGGCCAAGAGTCCCTCTGCTCCTCTGGGCTACCAATGTTACACTTTCTTTGGTTTCATTTACTTCAAACCTAAAATAAACAGAATACATTAATCTTTTCCTTATTAGCTTTTATTCAGTAGATAAGGAATCTGACACTCAGAAAAGGACTCTCACACAGCCTTGGTCTTACCTACTATGTTGCCATTCAATTATGCCTCGAACACCATCATTGGCATCAATAATAATTTGTGCAGTCAAGCCTTCTGAATCTGAAAAAAAACAGAAATATATTTTTAAATAAAAATGATTACAAAGAAGATTATTTGACATATAGATCACATAATTTTTCATATAGAAATAGTCAACATCACTCAAAAGATGTTTAAGAAAATAAAGATATCAATGCTTATGCTATCTGATTAAGAAAACTTTTTGCTAACAAGAGCATTGACTTATAGAAATCTAATGAACTGAGAACAATATAAAATAGGCACCTGAGATTATGGTTTTATTTCTATTAATTTAATAAAAAGAGGAAAGGATAATAGAGATCATTGGGAGGAGTATAAAGCGCAAGAAAAGAGAAAGAAATGGGAAGAGACAGGCAGGAAGTGCTGCAGAGTAAAAACAGGTATAAGAAGGAGATGCAGGGAGAGACAGGGATACAAGTTGGGACAGGAGGGGAAAAAGGGGAAGAGGTTAGGGGGACAGAGACTAACAGACTCAAGTAAATTTCTCTTACCCCTTTTAATTTTGTACTTTGTCTACCAAGTTTGGTATGTTACCATCATTCATTATTCAGTATTGAAATATTAACCAACTCTGTTCCTGTTTAGTTTTTTAATATTTTTGGCCTTTCCCTTTTAAAACTCAGAGGCTCTACTTTACTCTTAGAATACTTATGGCAGCTGCCTAGGTGGGGATGGGATATAGGGAGAGTGTCGTTCTCTCTGAGTAAAGAGAACATTACCAAAAAAAAGAATATAAAATAAAAATCTGCCCATCAGACTAGGGGCTACAAAGCACAAGCCCAGCTCCAGCATCTCCTAGCTGTGTGGCTCCCAGCACATTACTAAGCTTCTCAAAGCCTCAGCTCCCTCATTTGTAAAATGGGAAAGTAGAAGGAATGATGGTACTAACAAATAAAGCACTTGAAATGGGGGCATTAAGAAAGCATTAAACAAAAGTTAAACTATTTAAATGACCCCTAATATGAGTATAAAGAAATACAAAATATCCATTAGCTTTATTTGCATTAATAACTATCATCTAGTAAATGCCTCATATCAACAGCCTAGTCACTGGAGTCAAATATTTCTTTTGCAAAAGAACTGAAACTTTTCAAATAATAATAATAATATGTTAAAAACTGGTGATTCCCTTCCATTATTTCCAAAGGAAATCCTTGTCATACGGAGCCTCAAAAGTGAATAAGGAACCCTTGTTTCTTAGCTCATTCCTCTTGGCCATGATTATCCTCCTTTAACCCAGACTAACCTGCCGCCTAATCAGCCTCCACCCTGTCCAGAGCACATTCTAACCAAGGGATGGGGAAGAGGCTATCACAGTGCTATTCATCACCACCACCTCCTGGGCTATCACACCTATAAGTTTCCACCAAATCCCTGATATTAAATGTCTAAAACGCGAACAAAAGTTTGTGTTTTAAAATAAAAATACATCTTTTTAATCTACATAAATTTAATCTGAGGTTCAAGTTTTACCTTTCAGTCTGTAATGAATTAACTGAGTCTTTTCTAAAGCATGAAAAAAAAGAGGTAAAAGGTCAAAAAAGAAGCAGAGAACATAACAAGCAAACAAATGTTCTGCTTAACCTAAAGGAAAATAAAATCATCTGATACTCTGGAGATCTAATGAAAACAGCAAATGAAATTTTAAAAGGAAAAAATGCCTTCCTAAGAACCGATTCTATTTTGAAGATTACAAATTCAGTTATAAATAGTTGTAAAATTTAAAATTTAAAAAGCACCACACAATAATTAATCCTTAAATGTGTTTACAATCTCCAGTATATAAAACTGCAATAGATGACACTCTCTAAATTAAAACAAATCTAAAAGCTCACCATATTTTCTTCTATAGCTGAGATTAACAAGTATTACAGTGATCACTTTACTTTGTTTGAAGTGAATAAATGAAAACAAATACCATACCTAGTCTAGGAGGAAATGAAGTTAAAGAAGCCATGATGAGGTCCACATAAGTTAAATTCACAAGGAAATATTCTTCTAGTTCTGGTATGTCATCCTGCAAAAATTATATCCATTAAATCCCCCATAGTTATGTTCTCAAAGTAATAACCTCTCAAAAGCAGCTTTTAAAATTATCTAATAAATATATATATGCTTAAACATGCAAACCTAGAATAAAAATATTTAAAATTTTAAAAATAAACATGTATTGGCTCTGATTTTTTTCAGATTTGACACCAAAAGCAACAAAAGCAAAAATAAACAAATGGACTATATTAAAATTAAAATGATTCAGCACAGCAAAGGAAAACATCTACAAAATGAAATGGCAACCAATGGAATGGAATAAAATATTTGCAAATGACATATGTAATAAAGGGTTAATATTCAAAATATATAAAGAACTCATACGACTCTGCAGCAAAAACATAACAAAACAAAACACAACAAGTCTGGTTTAAAAATGTAGAAAGAACTGAATAAACATTTTTTCAAGGAAGATGTATACAAGTGGTCCATACATGCATGAAAAGGTACCCAACATCACTGATCATCATGGAAATGCAAATCAAAATCAAAATGAGACATCACCTCACATCCCTTAGAGTGACTATTATCAAGAAAGACAAGAGCTAAATATTGGTGAAGGTGTGGAGAAAAGGGAATCCTTGTGCATTGTTGGTGGAAATGTAAACTGTGCAGCCACTATGCAAAACAATATGAAGGCTCCTCAAAAACTTAAAAATAGAACAACCATATAATCAGGTAATCCCATACCAGAGTATATATCCAAAGGTAACAAAAACAAGATATCAAAGAGATATCTGCACTCCCATATTAGTGGAATTATTCACAATAGCCAAGATATGGAAACAACTTAAGTGTCTATCAATGAGTAAGTGAATGAAGAAGATGTGGTATATAGAAACACAATGGATTATTCAGCCACAAGGAAGATGGAAATCCTGCCATTTGCAAAAAACATGGATCAATCGAAAGGGCATTGTGCTAAGTGAAATAAGCCAGACAGAGAAAGACAGATACTGCATAGTATCATGCAGTATCAGTGGAGTCTAAAAAAAGAGAAGAAAACATTAAACTCATAGAAACAGAGAGTAAAAAACTGGTTGCCAGGGCCAGGGGCTGGAGGCAGGGTAAAAAAGGAGAGGTTGGTTAAAGAATGCAAACTCAGCTATAAGATAAGTAAGGTCTGAGTGTCTCATGTAAAATGTAGTGACTATATAGTTGACAACAGTGTATTATATAGTTGAAATTTGCTAAGAGAATAGAACTTAAATATTTTCATACACAAAAAAGATAAACATGTAAGGTGATTGAATATGTCAAACAGGGGGAATCCCTTTTACAATGTATGTATGTGTGTATATATGTATGTATGTATATATACACACTATGTATGTATGTATATATATATATAAAACCACCACAATATACATTTTAAATATCTTATAGTTTTATATACATTTTTAGACTCTACATATAAGTGATACCATTCAGTATTTGTTAATTATACTTCAATAAAGCTGACATTAAAAAATAATAAAAGTATAAACTTATACCTGATTATATGATAAGTTGTTAGGTTAAACCACATAAGACTGCTAATGTATCATTTTTCCTAGACTAACATAATATGTAAACCAATTATAGAAATATATACCAACCTAATATATTTTAAATATACTGGGAGCAAAAGATTTTAAATTATGTCAAAATCCAATAATTAGAATGTGGAGCAGAATACTATGGAAAAAATAACAAGCTTCGCAGTTTTTGGAGATCCAACAGCAAATTCTGTAATTTTAAGTGAGTTACTTCAACTTAAAGGCCTCACTTCCACCATCTTTATAATGGGGAAAATAACAGCTACTTTGGGAACTGTAAAAACGATTAAAAATAATGAGTATGGAGTGCCTGGCCTGAGAGGGTCCTTAAAAAGTGATAGATATTTGTGACGGTTAATTTTAATACACTATTACTATTAATCACTGGTGCCCATATGAAAAATGAAAAAAAGGCAGGTGCTCAAAACTTGAGGACTAGCAAAACCCATATCAATTGTGACTGGACAGCCAACAATATTTACATAAAAATCCAATGTGTGTTTGTACATATGTGTGTGTTATACGTCTATGTACATATATGTATATATAAAATGTCAGTTCATACATTTTATTCATTTTATTTATGGAGATGTATTTCCTATGAAAAAATAAGAAAGTCTCTAAACTATCTTCTATAATATATACACCACAGGGAGTTACAGAATCAATGATATAAAAGGGAAGCCCCCCCAATCCCCACTGTTCCTCACTCTCACACAACTACCTCCCATCACTGACCACTGTCCCCCACCATCAACCCAGGCCTGGCTGATTTCTGTGTATACAGGTCTGCAGTCTCTTACTCTCATGCTACTCAGGGAACAGAAATTGCTACAAAGAGCTAAGGAGAAAAAAACGGAAACTGGAGATCCTGTGTTCATAAAACTAGACTCTGCAAAGAAAAGAGGGTTGGCTACATATTTTCTGTTTTAAGAACTATCATATCTAAGGAATAATCCATTTGTTTGTATTCCATTATATTAATAGATTATATATTTGAAAGAAGACTTGGTTTAAAGTTTTATTTTATCAAATCGTGTGTTCCATGTCATATGCTAAATATTACCTTTTATCTTACGGCTCTAGAGTTCTCATACTATTGTATTAGGTCACTGTGCTATGGTAATCAACAAAACAGGAGTTAATAACTTCAGATGGTGGATAGTTTACACCACTAATAATTTTGTAAAAGTAAAAAGCCTCTGAGAAAATAAAATCTTTTCAAAAACAGAACCCCAAAATACATAGTAATTAAAAATTTTCCTATAGCAATATTTATTCTCTTCCCTCTCCACCCTACATATCATCTCCTATCACCTCCATACATACTATTTTCATAAACCTCTTGGAAATGTATTCAAGGTAGCTGAAACACTGAGTCTCAAAACAGCATGAGGTTTCACAATATGAAAAATCATTTAAAATGCAATTTCAATCACCAGTGATAACTTTAAGTTGACCGTAATCACATTTTATACCAACAGCCTCTAGTGAGTTTCTATCTCTAATTTAACCAGTCCTTAATAACTAAAAGGCTGACCTACATGGATTTGCTGGTCCAATAAATCCTTTGGAATAATCAAAATGTCAAAATGCTCTCCTGGAATCTTCTTAGGCCAATGTCTATCTTAAAGGTGACTGCTCTAAGGAAATTCTCTTTATCATGAGATGTTTCTATAATAAAATACACAACAGCAGACCAGCCTATTCAGACGAGAACAGAAACTCCTGTGTGGTTTTTAAAAATTCACAAAAAGAAATAACCTGATTTAAAAGCACCAGAATATTCCATGAATTTCTACTTTCTTGGAAGTTATTCAGATTTAATATGATAATAACAAAATAAAGAGTTTTACCTCAAGTATAGTAATGTTGATGGCTGCTGTCGTTTCCCCTTCTTCTAAAATCAGAAAGCCAACTACTGAGACAAAGTCAACATCTGGCTCAGCTAGGTTTCCTTCCGTTTGGTTCTTTAGACTCAACATTCCAGGAACTGTGCTATAGGTGACATTAATGGCTCCTAATTGAATCAGATGATAAAAGATCTTATAATTATTTAAACTCTTAAAATAATATCAGAGTGTTATAGCCTTTTTATTTCCTAACATCTACAGTAGCTTGTATTGTTGGCCCCAATTCCTTACTTCCTCCTCTACCCTTGGCCTTTGCCATGTAATGGCTCAATGATGTCCATTGTGGGCAAGGGGACGTACTGCACTGCCTCTAGACTTGCAATGCAGTACGTCCCCTGTGTGGCTGTGACTTGCTTTGGCTGTTAATACAAAGTAAAGGTGATTACATGCTAGTTCTGAGCCCAGATCTCAAGAGGTCTGGCATTCTTTTGCTTGCTTTCTTTGGCCTCCAATCATCACAGAAGAATGAGAGACATGTGGAGTAGGGCAACCCTTGGCCAACCCCAACATATGGTAGTGGACCCAGAGCCAGCCTATTATTATACACTGCTGAGATTTTATGATCGTTACACAGTATTTCTGTGATGATAGGTAATTGTTTTAATCTTTCAAAAATAAAGAAGTTAGGGGTGCCTGGCTGGCTCTGTCAGAAGAGCATGTGACACCTGATTTCAGGGTTGTGGGTTTGAGCCCCACAGTGCATGTAGAGATTACTAAAAAAATAATAATAATAAATATACTTCAAAAATAAAGAAGCTATAAAGTCCTGTTCTGAATTAACAAATATTTTTTTCCTGTCTGACTTATTTTAGCAATGGCTTTCATCCACACAAGTAGAATATTAAAAAAGAATCTGCCTAGAAACCCCATTCACTTAGTAACACAAACCTAGAGATCCGAATTCTCTGTTGATGAAAAGCTGAACTGTTATGTTAGCCTCTTGCAGCAAAACAAATCTTGATGAAAGAGCAAAATTTAAAACTCCATGTGGTTCATCACTGGCTTCTACAGTCAGGACAGCTGCATATCCTTGAGCATCAAGCAGAGCAATTCCTGCTGGTGGGACTCCTACAAACAACAGGGATCATAAGAAATCTAACGGTGATTTGGCATTAACCTCTAAATACTTAAAAGATAGCCCCACTCTCTGAAACATACTGAAGTACCCATGAAGTGTTCTGTTTCATTGGCTCCTTTAACAGAAATCTTCAGGTTGACAAACAGAACCTACATTTTCGTTTTCTTTTCTTTTTTTTAATTTATTTTTTATTGGTGTTCAATTTACCAACATACAGAATAACACCCAGTGCCCGTCACCCAATCACTCCCACCCCCCGCCCTCCTCCCCTTCTACCACCTCTAGTTCGTTTCCCAGAGTTAGCAGTCTTTACGTTCTGTCTCCCTTTCTGATATTTCCCACACATTTCTTCTCCCTTCCCTTATATTCCCTTTCACTATTATTTATATTCCCCAAATGAATGAGAACATATAATGTTTGTCCTTCTCCGATTGACTTACTTCGTTTTCTTTTTCTAGACGGTAAATCATAAAATTTTTTCACTTGACATATTACTGTTATTATTTGCTATAATGGTCATCTGAATTACAGAAATTGAGTAGACACTGAAAAAAGTACCCAGATAATTTGCTCGAAGTGATTAGTTTTGAATTACCTATATAATTGGTCCAAATCCAAATTGGTCTGCTAATAAAAATGAATCACAGAAAAATTCTTCCTTTGGAAATCTATTTTATTCTGTAAGAAAATACTTAGCAAAATCTTTAGAGGTTTTTCCTGAGTCCACAAAGAGAAGTGTTCGCATTTGGAGCTCATTTTTTTTTTTAGACCTAACATTTTTATGGGATAGATAATATTTAAAGTAATACTTTTTAAAAAATAAAGTAATACTTTTTAATTAGTATACATCTAGTTGTTAAAGATAGAGATGGCAAGTATTATTTTTTTCTAAAAAGAACAGCTATACCTGAAAAAAAGATCAAACTGAATTTTGAATTACCTTGTGTGCTGACATCATATAGAATGACTTGGTATACTTCTTTTTCCTCAGGTACGTTGTCATCCAACAAATGCACAAAGACTGTTTTATTCAAGGACCCCTATGTTGAACAGAAAGAAATTCACCCCCCTATTGGCACTGAACACAAAATATCTCCTGCTTTGATTAGATTTATAAATTGTGCATGCAAATATATTTTCATTTAAGGAAGCATTCTGTGGCTTAAAAAATAAAATAAATAAAAACTACTGATGAATGGGAAATCAGGCATAAGTTAGATAGGGGCTAATTGTGGAGGATCTTGAATGCTGAGCTAGTGAATGTAGATCTCACCCAATATTGAAAATTTAAGACAAAGCAATACGTTGGGAGATTTCTATGGCAATGATGAACAGGGAAAATGGAAGCATGAAAAAGAAGGCGGTGTTGGAGGAAAAGCAGCTAGTAGGAGGCCAGTGTAGTTACTTAAGGCGGAAAGTTATGGGATTTAGCTTAATATCAAGGGAGTGTAAATGAGGAGGAAAAAAAGAATTAAATGTATAATCCAACAAGAATTCATACTAAGTGTGTATGGGAAGGAGATGAAGATGAGAGAGTTATAATTAAATGGTGCTGATTTCCTATCCAAGAAATGTTTTTATAAAGTTATTTCCTATCACCTTCTTTCAAACTATCAGAGAGCTTCTAAATGGAACCTCAAAAATACAATGTGAACAGGACATAAAAGGATACTTGTTTTTGGAGCTATATTTGCTATCATCTTGCACATAGAGTTCCAAGACAGGGAGGACTAAGAGAAGCAGACAAGTACTGTCCATCATGTTTAGAACGACACAGGGGACACCAAAGGTGGGAGGTCAGGGGAGCAGCAAGAAAGCCTGGCTCAAATGCAAAGCTGACATTTGTTGTTGCCTTCAAGAAGATCTGCCAAGTACACAGGAAAATACAAACCCACGTTGTAAGTCTTAGAACCTCTTTGAGTACTGTTTTTTTTTTTCCTCTAGGTTTCTAAGCAAGCTCCCTGTCAATTTCTGTTAAACTTTGTTTTACATAATCGGAGTTTTCCCATTTCCTTCAAAATACATTGTCTTCTCTACGAATTTGTGTTAAATCTTTTCTTTGTGGTATTACCTCAGGAAAGAAGAGCTGTCCAGTAGAGTTAGCAAAATTGAGTTCTAGGTTTTTCCCAATAATTTTCCAGTTAACAGAAACATTTCCTCGACCAGGAGGTGTTCTTACCACATGGAATTGCAAAATTTCTCCTGCAAATGAAATGTACAGACTGATAAATGCTTAATAGAAAATAAGCAACATCTGAACTCAACAAAACCCAAATCCCAAACATGCAACTATTATGGCACCTTTTCCAAAAACATTACAAGACTGTTCTGTTTCAAATTTTCCAGAAGCTTCATACATGCTTATTGTTTATTAATAACACAGGGATCCCATGTTTAAGTATTTTCATTTAGATAGAACTTCAAGAAGTTCAATACGTAAAAGTTACCAAAAGCACATGCTAAAATGGGGAACACAAACTTTTATACACTCCAAAACATGCACCAGAACACAAATGTTCTGTAATTTAAAGAAATTAATAAAGTCCTTATGGTCAAAACTAGTAATAACACAAGTAAATTCTTCCTTCACTTCTCCAAAGGACACAAATTCCTTACACTGATATGCAATGTGATTTTACACAGTGCATGCATAAAAATGCTTGCAAATACCTGAAAATCACATTTCTTTAAATTGTAACTTACATATACCATCAATGATTTTGTTTTATAAAAAGAAATACAAAGGAAAATGTCAAATTTGTACATCAGCCTCTGTAACTTCACCAAAGTTTTCCTTCCTGGATAATTGAGGTATTTTAGATGCTTCATAGTTTCCATTCCTGGTTTTTATCCCCACATAATACTTTGTAAAATTGAAGAAAATCATGACAATCATTTCTTTTAAACTGCTGAAAGTGGAAAGTAAGTTCCTAGGGAGTACTGCTGATGGCCACATGGCTTGCTGAAAATGCACTTAATTCAAAAGTCTTATACAATAATGAAAACAAAGTACACTAATGAACTGTATTACTAAAAAAATAATTACTTTTGGGGCACCTGGGTAGGTTGGGCTACCAACTCTTGGTTTTGGTTCAGGTCAGGATGTTGGAGTCATGGGATCGAGCCCCACATCCAGCTCTGCATTCAGCATGAAGTTTGCTTAGGTCTCTCTCCCCCTCCCACTACCACCTCCCCTCAATCTCTCTCAAATAAATAGATAAATAAATCTTTAAAAAGAAGTTTTAAGAAAATAATTACTTTTATGAAATGATATGAGTGGTGTTTAGAGGGCTTTAAAAGAACACATCTTATTTAAATTTTGTGGCACAGATGTATAGTTAAAATCCCTGCATATTCATGGAAAATATCACTATTACTTAGTTATACAAATAAGCAAACACTTCTGACATTTTTTAAACAAGGACAGGAGAAATATGACAAAATATAAACATCTTTTTCTATCTTTTAAACTATAATTTTTATTTCTGAAGATAATAAAAGAACAAATATTTCTAAAATAGACTTCTTCTAATATGATGGATTAATTAATTTAGAGATTATCTTTAATTTCAGTTACTAAAAAACACACTAAAACTTTCATACTAAATTTAAGCACACATAACGTTAGTGCAATGAATTATCTGGGGAGAACAGAAAACAAGGCAAAGGATCAGAAAGATTTCCAAACCACACTTCCTCAAACACTTCAATGTATACATTTTTAAGTGTTTCAATACAAAAAAAAATTAATCACCATTATATTAGTAGACTATGTCTTGGGATTTTTTTTAAACCATATAGGGACTGCTAGTTAGGAATCAGATTGTTTCAGAGTTACTGAAAGCCTGTGCAATCAGCCATAATTGCCAGTTATCATTGAAAAATTGTGTACTTGTATAATTCATATGAACAAAATATAGACACTACTATGAAATCCTAGAGTTCCTCTATTGTACACCTTGCACAATTTCCCATAGGGTAGCTTTGTATTAAACAAAGAGTTTATTACTGAGAGACACAAAGAGAGCTTTGGAGTAATTAAGCACTTTCACCTACAGTGAGGTCTGGTGACACAAATAAAAATATTTACACAGTCATGGTTTTTCAGATTTTTTTAAGTGACAAAACTTTAATACTTCAAGAAGAAAATAACAGAAGCTTGATCCAGTGCTAAAAATGCATTATGAACACAAATGGCAAGAAAACAAAATGTAGGTCAATAAAGATCCATGTTGATGGGGAACTATTAATCATAATAATAAAAAAGGATTGCAAGATTTTACATGGAGAATTGGGAATAATATACCATTAAAAGGCAAAAAAAAAAAATGAAATGCTATGGAGAGAAAAAAAGTAAAATTCTCCTACAAATTCTACATAAAAAAGCCTCATAGTCTAATATCACTTAGTCAGCATCACCTTTAAAAATTAAACAAGTTACCATGCAAGTAACTTGCAAGGAAATATTGCAAGAGACACAATTTGAAGCAGTCCACACACACACACACACACACACACACACACAAATAAAAGATAAAGAAAGTATTCCTTGAATACAATTTTGTAAGCTGAGTCTATTACAAATCATATGAAAAATCATGAAGAGTGTGCAAATTTTCCAAACAAATATTCAAAATGGAGGTTGTGACTTTCCTCGTTAAAGCAGACTCCCAGGACCAGGTCTATTAAAATGTCTCCTGGGAAAAATTACCAGAAAGTTACCCTCTACCTAGATGAGGAGTCAAAGAACAGTCATAAAAAAAGGAAAGCTAAGAAACAAATCCTTAGTCTTTTAAATATAAAGGAAAGGACCAAAAGAATGTCCCAGAGAGAGTAGGTTATAATTTTCATATAAACATTTTCTTGTGTGCTATGCTATCTTCGAGTGTTTGCCCAGGATGAAAGCCTAAATAGGGCCCGTACCCACAGAAGAGTCTGATGACATTACCAGAAGTCCATCTTGATATAAAATCCAGAGTCCACCAAAAGTTGGTGATACATATCTTCAACTCTAAAATGGATCTGTCACATAGTATCTAGGCCTAACCTAATGCAGATTATGAAATGTAAACATAAAATGTATTTTAATAACCCTGAGTGTTTTGTCTACTTTTATTTCCCAAAACAAACCAGGAGTTTTTCTAAAAGATAAACATCAACTACACTGTAATAATAATGGAAAATTAAAACACAGGAAATGTATTTTAACAGATATATGTATACATGCTATATACATGGACCATCCAAATTAATTGCCCTCTACAATAAATAGAAGATGACTTAAACTATAGAGATATGAATACTGTACGACACAAACTATCAATAAAAACAACCAAGAGGGATCCCTGGGTGGCGCAGCGGTTTGGCGCCTGCCTTTGGCCCAGGGCGCGATCCTGGAGACCCGGGATCGAATCCCACGTCGGGCTTCCGATGCATGGAGCCTGCTTCTCCCTCTGCCTGTGTCTCTGCCCCCCTCTCTCTCTCTGTGACTATCATGAATAAATAAATAAAATCTTAAAAAAAAAAAAAAAACCAAGAAAAAATTGAGTGTTTCTAATATAGCAGGTTCTATATTTTTAAAAAGAATTGCATTTCTTGTTCCAATCTTTGTCTAAAAACATTTCAAAGTGTCTCTGAAAAAAAGGTAAATTTTTAAATCCATTGAATACGACATGATGATTACGATGCTGCCAAGCTGGATGACTGAATGAAACACCTAACATGGATTTATAAAGGGCACACGTATACATAGTTTTCAACCACAGTAAAAATCTATTGTCCCATATTTTTAAATTTGCCCATTCCATTTGAAAGAAAGTAATATTTACTACTGGGCATCTGTCCAATTGCTTTAGCATGAAAAAGAGAAACATAATTCTACTGAATCCAGTACATTGTTAAACACTAAAGCAATTTCTCCCTATGAACTGAAAATGTATTATTGTAGAATCAGAAGTTCAGTATGGTCCACATTTTAAATCTATTCACATAAATGAAACTCCAACACTTGGTCAAAAGCAGTGTTAACATTGTTTAAGACCACAAGGCATGATTTTTTAATACTATTTGTTAGGCAGTTATCTTGAAGAATCACCATTAAGTTTTCATTAATTCACTTTGGTAAACATATACACTTGATACACATTTCTCTATACAAGCTTGTGGTAACATAAAAAATACGCACAGATTCTGAATTCTTGAGGTTCAATACAGTGGCTTTAAAAAAATTAACTTAGACTCTAGAAAAAACTTGGGAATAAAGGCATAGGAAAGGAATAAAAATTCACCTCAGTTTTTATGTAGAAAATATGAAAAATCTAGGGAGCACACAAGCAAGCAATAAAAGCAACTCAGTGTTTTCTTTCTAGTACCAAACTCATGCTCAAAGAGTAATATGATAATGCACATTTTTTACCAATTTAGGCCATGGCCATTTATTTTAATTACTAATCAAAGAGGAAACTCTTTGAAAAAAAACATATTGATATACAAATTACAAGTCCATAGATAATGCTTTTGATTATCAGCAAAATTAAGATATAAGTTTCTAGAAAGGCTTATTTGAACTTCTTACCTTCTCTTTCCACAAATCAGTAGCAAACACTTTATGGATGGGCATTGACTTGAGGCCCCTACTTTGAGGAACACTGCTTAAAGGCCTCTACATCCTTAGGTACCTGCTTCCCACCCCAAATTCTCCTTTAAAATCCTCTTAGAGTTACCACTATTTCCTCCAGTCTATTTGGTAATCTGATCTCACTGGTTGCCTATGGTATCATGAGACACAGTAATTATTTTCTTTCTGATAATTAATGAAAACACACTCTTATCTTAGTCTCTTCCCACCTCTGGCAGAGCCTTCTCTCTCTCCAAAAAGGTCTTTTTCCTTTCCTAACACCTTAGCCTTGTGTTCCATACAGCTCCATCTTTGACACCTTGCTTTTATTCCTCTAACCACAAACACCTTATTAATTTTCCTGAGTTCAACTATTATCTCTAAAAAACCAATTTCCACCTCTAACATGAGATAGAGTCACTTGAAATATTTACCAGAAGTTCCTGCAAAGTTGAGTTCTGCAGCAGATTAAGTTTCTTCTCACAAATTTTCTTATAATATGGGCTCTGGATTCAGACAATACTGGGGTTAAGTTACACTATGAATAACTGTACTACTTAATTTCTCAAAAATGCACTCTCCTTGTGGGAAAATGAGATGTATACCATTATACCCGCTTTATAGGACTGTTGTTCAAATTAAGTATAATAATGTCCAGCACACAGAAAACACTAAGTATTATTGTTGTTATTACTAACATTAATTTCTGCAGTGACTTTTTATTTGTATTACAAATAATTTTTTGAGAGTTGATGATCTGTCTTTAGAATGGATTCAGAGCAACCTGTTAGTCATTTTTACTCGCTACTGCTATGACAGCATGAGATTCTAAGCCCCTAATAAAAGGAAAGAGTGTTGGAAAAGAGCTCAGACATTTGCATTGGTAAGTTAAACTCGCAAGTTGGGAGTACAGTGAAGTAATGCACACTAAAACATATTACATTTCCAG
Organism: Canis lupus baileyi; assembly: GCF_048164855.1. Lineage (NCBI taxonomy): Eukaryota > Metazoa > Chordata > Mammalia > Carnivora > Canidae > Canis > Canis lupus. The sequence continues at coordinate 19,376,560 of NC_132839.1, forward strand.
CACAGCAACTAACGAGCTATATGATATTGTCAAGTCACCTAATCTCTCTGCCTCTCAGTTTTCTCATCTGTAAAATAGAAGTCCAAATACATGATACATGTTCTTGTCATTTCTTCTCTATTTATTCTTTTTTCTAAACACAGACTATAGTGAAACACAGGCTATAAATACCAGTTTTATCTCAAACAGACTTAGTCAAAGACTTTAGCAGTCATCTACACTGCTAAAATATTTGAAGCTAAAACGAGTCTATATATACAAAATCCTACGTATGACATAAAATATTAAGTAAAGATTCAAGAAAATTTCTATTTCTTAAGGAAAAAAATTGACACTTTCTAATTTTTTTCTAGTTTGGCACTTCACTTGTAAAATCTATCAAAACAATACAAAAATCCAGGCTAAAATATTCTCTAATTACAACCTACTATTTGTTTTGGATAAGGAGTCAGTGTTTCACTGTTTAATATCAATTACTACCACTAAGTACATATACACTTATTAGGAACTGTGATAAGTGTTCATTAACTCATGTAATCCTCACTACGAAGTAAGTAATACTTGTCATTTAACAAATGAGAAAGCTGAGCCTCCCTAGCTTGACTAACTCCTAAAACTGCATCAGTGGAGGGAAACAAGCTAGAATCTGCAAGGCTCCTAAGTAGTTAAACAGACCCCTTCCCAGCTAAGCTCCAAGCATGCTAACGTACACAGCTCTACAAAGTAATGAAAGGATTAAAAAACAAACAAACGAACACAACACACTGGAAACTTTAAAAGAGTAAGCAAAAAATGACCTCCATAGAAAAAAGAATGAATATGCTGAGCAAAAAAAGGAACCCACCTTCGTGACCTATGACAGATCGGGAAGCCGTCTGAAAGCTAACAATTCCTGCCACGTTGTCATTGGCCAGAATGTTCACTCTCACAGTGTCAGAGCTGGGCAAAATTCTACTTCCCCCTTCAGTGTACACCAAACTAATGATGATGCTTTCATCATCCTCTGGCTCAGAATCATCTAAAATGGCTAAGATGGCGGTCTTTTTGGTTTCACCTATAAAAAAATTAATAGAATAAAAACCAAAGTAACAAAATCATCAACACAGAGAATCCACAAAGACCCAAAAATTACTTCCACTTCAAAAAGTTAGGTACAAATATGTAAATGAATATTATGAGCAATATCAGTATAACTGTAAGCAAATGTTGTATGGTAATCTATATTCCTTCACATATAAAACACTGTAAAATTTTATTAATATGAACAGATTGTAGAGAAGGACATTTTGAATTATGGAAAAATTTAATGGGTAAAATTATTATTTTTTAAACATTTTATTTATTCATGAGAGACACAGACTGAGAGAGAGGCGAAGTCAGAGACAGAGAGAGAAGCAGGTTCCATGCAGGGAGCCCAATACGGGGCTCCAACGCCCGGATCATGCCCTGAGCCGAAGGCAGACGCTCAAGCGCTAAGCCACCCAGGCGTCCCGCGTCCCTAAAGGGTAGACTTATTTCAAAGAATCGCAGTTTTATTCCTGGTCTTTTGCCTAGAACAATGGCCCAGCTAGTAAAAGTACTTCTAAAGCACCTTCTGTTGAGAAACAGATCTCTCCCTAGGTGAATGTAGTCTCTCTCTCATTCTAGCATTACTGTGAATAATGGGATTCACACATTATTTCTTCAGGTAATCAAGCCAATACCTCCCTGAAAGATTAGGAACACTAAGAGAATGGTGGTCAAAATGGCAAACAGGAAAGGGATGGCAAATTCCAAGTGAAAGAACCAGCCCGAATGAGATAAGATCTTTGGAAAAACGAGATGACAGCATCAAATACCAGTTTCCAGGATGTGGGTAAATGAAGGAAGGAGGTAAAAAGGGAATTCAGAAATGAGTGACAGTGACAAGGCTCAAGCAATCTACTTTTCAATTTGGTCTAGGACCCCACTAGCATATAAAGCATCAGTGAACACCCCTAAACTCAACATGGCTTCTGCAGTTCAGCCTATTATCCTCCACCTATTGCTTTGCCACTTTCTGGAAAGATGATGAAAGAGTGAAATGAGAAAAGGCAGGGAAAAGGAGAAAGGGGATATGAATGCATGTTCTCTTGTGACCCTGCTGCATTTCATCAATTCACAGTATCAAGACTGCATCAAAAGATTATAGATTACCTAAGAATCTAGGTTCGCTATTAAAAATAGTCCATTTTGTGTGATGCTAAAGTTACAATTCAAGGTAATACTAACTTGTATAATGGTATTACTTCATATGAAAACTTTCATTGTAGTTACTAAAGCTACTGAAAAAAATCTAACTTCAAATTTTCAACTCCAGTCATTCTCATTAAATTTCCATTATTTTATTTGAAATAAGAAGAAATGTTACCAAATACCAACCTTTATCCCAACCTCCACCAAGCAGATCATATTCCATCATTACCTAAATGATTTACTAGGAAATAGCCATTATAGAAATGTGACATACTATTTTTAAAATGTACTCTAAACACAATGCTTATTAGGTATTTCAAAAAGTATACTACATATGAATCATGATCATGACCCCCAATTACTGTTTCCAAAAATAGTATACGCAAAAAAGTCAAACAAACCAAAAAAAGATGCAATGAATTGCTCTAAGACATGGAATCGTGAATACTCTTATTTCCTTCATTTTTTGTATATAGTGAGTATACATTTTTCTTATCAGAAAAACACTACGCTAAAAACTATATGGAATCTATAATTCCCCAAATCAGGATTTAAACAATAAATAACTTTCTCCACCCAAAGATGTTTATTTGAACAAATGAAATTTCCAAACTTTCAAATATTAGATGATTCAGCCATTCCTGAAAAAGAATCAGTGAATCTGACCCTAATTGTCATCTCTAGGCCAAGTTATCTTTAAGTATATTATTCACAAAAATTTACAATAGCTATCCCATCCAAGCCTAAGAACATTATTATAAATTGACCTATCCCTATGCTTAATTTAATATGAAAGAAATCATCAAAGTTCATACTATTTATGCTACTTTGCTATTTATGCAAAGTTCATACTATTTATTATGCAAATTATTTTCATTGAAGATTATCCTGTGCAAGAAGTACTGGTAACTAGGAAAATGAGTATTAACTGGGAAGCTCTTTTTACATGTACTAGACAAATCAGGATAAATCTTCAATGAAAATAATTTCTAAAGATAAACAGTATGAACTCTGGCAATTTCCCTTAGAAAATTAGAATTTGCCTTAGAGTTGCCTCTGTTGACTTATAAGCACTGCTAGTACTATAAAGGAATAAAATCCATACATTCCTTGAAAACCTTCTCTTTTTAATAAACTAAAAGAGATACACATCAGCCTACATACGTCATGGGTCAACCATTAACAATCTAACTAACTTCTTGTTTAAACCACGTTGCACTTACATATATTAGCAAGAATCTACACAGTAAGAATGGCCATTATCAGAAAAATTAACTATGACAACTCTACTAGGGGAAACTGAAATCCGTTTAGAACCATCACTTACCTTCAGCAAAAGTCAGAATATCTCCAGCACCTATAAAATCTAAACCTTCAGTGGCAGTTCCACCAATAACACGCCATTCAACTGTCACCTGACCTAAGCTGCCCCCCGTTCTGTGGATCATGAGCTCCACTGTGGTTTGGGGCTGCTCCTGAACTTCCACATACGAGCCATCTTCTGAGGTATTGGGACTGATACTGTAGATCACAAACACTCCAAAGGCATCACCATTTAGTGCTATGACAACTGTAGAAGTATTTGGCTGTCCTATGGTTGGTTGGTTTTTAAAATTGGCTGTGATGTTCATGAGGTGAACTTCAAGGAGAGAAATTAGAAAATTCTCATCCATCTCTGGGAAATCATCAGGAAGAATAGAAACTGTGAGATTTGCAAATTCATCACCTTCCAGCATTATGGCCCATTGCCTTGTCACAGGCTCATAGTCACTCCCAGCCACAGCCTGACCACTAAACAGAGACGCTACCCTGGTCATGTTTTTCCTGTAGGTCCAGGAGTCTGAGTCATTAACCACTGGACTGATCCATGATGTCATCCAAAAACATTGAGGGCCCTCAAAAGCACTGAAAAAAGAAAACGCTGAGCATGCATGTTCTTTGAGACATACAGTGGCACAGGCATACTGGGGTTCCTTCATTGCCGAGACATTCACCCAAGTTCTCCACAGCGGGTCAGGCACCCCTTGAATTGGCGATTCATAGTAGGACAGTAAATCTTGACCTTCCTCGACTGCAAGAGCCACTACATCAATATCAGAAGTACTGTAGAACAACAACAGCCGACCAAAGTGCCCTCCGCTAAAACATGGAGTAACAATTAAAAGACAGGTTAAGCACTCAAAGCAATCTGCGGATTACATAGAAAAGGAAAATATGGACTGCAGTTTCCACTTTTTTTTAAAGTATGTAAAGTGAAAGTACAAACACAATCATGTTCCTTAAATATATTTATCTTTCAACATTTTATTTTCTCATGTAAGTGAATCTTGCCGATTTTCAATTAAACAATCGTTATTGTTGACCAAGCTATAAAGAGGTTCTGCAAGATATGCAAATCTTGTTTCAGAATTATCAAACAGAATTAGAAAATGAATTTTCATTACCAGATTGCACTGAAACAAATAATGATAATAGCATGAGTGCACTGTAAGAAAATGCAATTACTTGCCACCAATTCCCAAGACCCCTTATTCTCTATTTCTGAAGGAGTTCAGTGAACTTTACACTGCCTCTCACACACACAGAAAAAAAACAAAACAAAACTGAAAACCAACCACTTCATGCAGCATCTGAATATTCTTTACTTTGGAAGCTAGTTGTATTGAAGATCTAATTCAAACAAATCATAGATTAGAGCAATAACTTTCTGTGGTTACAAAGCCCAGTGATGTATAATCTATTATCTATTTCACTAATAACAGGTATGATAAACATATTGGGCTTTTCATATTGACAGGCAAAATTCAATTAACAAATTACCAAACCTATAAAGTAATTTACATTATATAACCACCACCAAACCTAAATTATTTAATTGCACAAGAGGTCATTTCCCACCACCCACAATCCCCATCCCCCCACAGATGCAAGCTATTATTTCATATACCTTCGCCTAACAGTTATGTTAGCACAGGAACTTCGCTCCAGAGACTCTTGAACACGATAAACCGACTGAACAAAGGCTACTGTACCATAAGGATTATCATTGGCAGGAATTACAATATTTGCCACTCGATCTAACCCGATAGTACCTCCACCGGAGGCATCGGTTAGTTGCACTTGGATAACCTAAAAATACAGTGAAAATTTCCTTAACAGAATCCCAGTTCTGAAATTAAAATAACAATGATGCAGGTGGAGAATCATCAAAATACAATTCATACAAGGACAAGAACAAAACATAATGTAATATGAATGGACTCAAAAGAATTCCCCCCATTACATTTATAAACCCAATATGTAACAGAATAATACATTATCAGCTTTTAGTAATAAAGCACGATTATACATAACAGGCCATTTAAATTTCTTAATATTCAGTTATATAATTTGTGAATCAATTTTAAGATCCTTGTTTATAGTCACCATTTCAATAATACATTTTTATGTCCATTCTATACGTTTTTTTATTTAGAGAAAATACTGCATGTATGTTTCGTAAGTAGCTAATCTATTATGTTTCATTTCCCACATTGTCTTAAATGGAAATTCTCACAAAATTTAAACCAAAAGCCATCATATCATAACACTGCCTAAATTCAGAGAAAAGGAAAGAGAAGTGTTTTATATGTATTAACTGACATCTACTATTTCAAAACTGAAAAATGACACAGTTAGGATTCCAAAGAAATGTTATGGACCTCTATGAAAACTTGGTATTATTAAAAATAAATGCTATTAAAAGTAAATGAGACCTAGGCTTTAATAATACTTGAATTTCATAATATAAAATTATCTTCAGTTAATATATGTTAGTAATGAATCAACTTTCCTATTGAGACTCTATTTTTATTTGCCACCTAGCTTCTTCATCATGAAAAATAAATATCAGGAAGATATGTCTAGCTGGTATTTGTCATGTAGGAAATATTCAAAATGATCAAACAATAAATAAGTAAATGAGTAGAAAATCAAAATCTAAACTTAATTAAGACTGGTTCACACTCAAGCTAAAAGGGACTCTGGATACAAACAAATTAAGAGTTTATATGAAAAGATATATTAATCACTAAACAAAAAAGTGGAAAAATACGTCATTGTACAAAAAATTTACATTAATGAACTGTGATATATATATAAGACCTTGTAGAATATTGTTTTTGTTTATCTGTAAGAATCACTTTTACACTACCATATTTTGAAAATTCTTGCAGAAATAATTAACTTGACATTCTCTATAAATGCCACAATAGCTATCTGTTCTAGTCACTATAAGACAAGGTATGATTTACAGTGTCATTCTATACTAGCCATTCCTCTCACCTCTTCAATCTCCGGAACGTCGTCAGCCAGGACCTCTAACAACAAGGTTTGAATGGTTTCCCCAGGGGCAAAGGTCACATTACCTGAGACAACTCGCAGGTCACCAGTAGCAAGCTGTCCATTAATGGTGGCGACCCACTGAACAGTAACATTGCCGAGTGTCCCAGAATTTCGAATTATTGGCAGGTTTACCTTCACTGAGTTAAACTCAGGTTCCTCTACAATAAGTTTAGTAATCTGAAAACCTGAAGGGCAGAACAGAATTAATTTCAAATATAAAGTGAAACTGAGGCAACACAAAGCTAACCATTATCGCCTAGAGTTGATTGTTTTTTCTCCTACACAGTCTAAATATAAATAGCTAAACCCCCTCAAGTCAGAGTAGCATGCTGTGATACTAATCGTTCAGGCCTGCCAAAATTTCCACATTATTACTCATTATGACAGAAGCAGAAGTTACAAACTGAGAATCCCACAGCGGTCAGGCATGTATCAGTCATTAGTGAAGTGGGTCTAGTGAGTTCTGTGGCTAACTGCTGGTCCACAGAGGCAACTGCTATTTTGCTCTCACGACTGATGATATGCAGGAAGGGAGGCACAATGCTGCCAGATTTCCTGCTAGTCAAGAAAGCCCAGAAATCCAGATTTTTGTGTAAATTTATGCAAATTAATTTTTGAAAGAATTGTCAAAGATCCACAAAACACATCTAGAAGCCAGATCTGACTTACAAGCCTAAAAGTTGGTCCCTTCCGTATTTATGCTAAGATGCTGATTTATTTTTTTTAATGACCACTAACCACTACTAGGGCGGGTGCTTAAATACCCTATATGTCAGTAACACCCAGTTAAAAAGGGGAACACAATCAAATTAATTCTAAGTCCCTAAAAATAAAGAAATGCATGATCTATATTGACAAGTTAAAACAAAGGCACAAACTAGTTTGGTTACCAAATAATCCATAGGGGTCATCAGAGGCCTCAATAATGATGATCGCCTCTGTTAATGCCCCTAGTTTGGCTCCTCCTGTTGTTTCATTCAGCAACTGCACAAGAAATGATTCTTCTAGTTCAGGGTAGATGTCATTAATGATATATATTGGCACAGCTTTGCTGGTTTCCCCTTCTAGCAAGACCACATCTGATGAAGCTATGCTATAATCTTCACCTATAAAAATAAAAAGCAAAATGCCGAGACTTATTCCCAAATATGATCGTTAAACATGCCATACATGAGTGGAATACTATATCAAATTCCACAGATACACTTGTAAAGCTTTTTTGAGGATACTGACTATATCGTAAACAAAAAGATTTTACCTCTCTTCCCAGAAAAAAATAGATCTGAGATCATAAAATAATGAAAACAACCTCCAGAGGGTGTTCAAGGCTATCCTTTATTTTTAGAAAGTCAGGTACATAATTTCTACTTGTCATAACAGACACAGATGATATAGATATGATACAGATATGACCTGAGACAAAGATACATTGCGTCATCTGTTACCACAAGATAACCTCTTATCTACAAAGAGAAACAAAATACTCACAATACTTTTAAAACAAAGAACAGAACGAGAATTCTGACCTCACTAAAAAGATAAGTTGTACTGTCGCACAGACATAGGCATGTCCGCATCATCAATGTTATAGCTGGAAACTATGGGTTTTCCTAAAAATTGGATTAAAAGCTGCTACTGCATACTGCTCAGATTGGCAGTGGCTTTGCTTCTGGTCAAACGCTGGGAAGGGAAAGCAGAGAGCCTTCGTATGAAGTCTAAGGGCTAATTTTCTAGAACATCGATTCATCCCTACTGTTGGACAATCAGGCATTCCTCTAGGCTACCCATTCCGCATGCACACACGTACACACACACACACACAGCCCATGTAGGGACTAGGTGAGACTGGTTTATTATCTTTTCAAGCAAACATCATATCCAGATGATTTATTTCAAAGAATGGAACATGCTATCCTATCCATTCACACTCATGTTCCTTTAAATGCATGCTAGAAAGATTCTAATTGAATCTCTCGGGGCAGATCTCCCTCTAGATGCTCTAACTGCACCAACAAAAAAGGCAGTCTCCTCATGTTTGCATTTGGCAATGAAATCATTTTGCTTACAGAGAATAGTTAATGCTAGCCATTGCCTCTTCCACATTCTTTATAAATAAATAAACAAGCAAGATAAATGGGTTGAGAGACAAGACTGTTGCCAAGCACTGCAACCATGTGGCTGCACATTTTATCCTGCATTCCTCAGGATCATTTACACATGAATCCCTTTCAAATAACTAAAAAGTACACACAGAGAAAGCCTAACAATACTTTCCCTAGTTTCCTTTTCATTGGTTTGTGCAAATTTTGGTCATTTTAACCTTTTTTTTAAGATTTTATTTATTTATTTGAAAGAGAGAGAGAGAGCAGGGGCACAAGTGGGGTGGGGGGCCAGTGGGGAAGGGAGAAGTAGACTCCCCACTGAGCAGGAAGCCCCATGCTTGGGAGGTGGGGGTGTGTGGGAGACTCTACCCCAGGACCCTGGGATCATGACCTGAGCCAAAGGCAGATGCTTAACTGACTGAGCCACCTGGCACTCCACCTGGCACTATGGTCATTTTAACTTTAAAATTCATATACAGTTTTGCTAACATTTTTTTTTTAAATTCTACAGAATCTGGGAATCCCTGGGTGGCTCAGCCGTTTAGCGCCTGCCTTTGGCCCAGGGCGCGATTCTGGAGTCCAGGGATCGAGTCCTGCATCAGGCTCCCAGCATGGAGCCTGCTTCTCCCTCCTCCTGTGTCTCTGCCTCTCTCTCTCTCTCTATGTCTGTCATAAATAAATAAATAAATCTTTAAAAAAAATTCTATAAAATCTGTGTCATAAATACAAGACAAAAGATTTATTTTTATGCCTTTAAAAAGATGCAAGAGAATTATTTTTTCTGGTTGATTTTTCTAACTACATCTGTAAGTGGCTTTGGTTAATTAAGGATATAATTTCCCTCTAAACCACTTCACTGCTCCTTGGAGGTCTTTTCTTACCTGCAACTGCAGTTATTGGCACAGCTTTAAACTTCACAGAAACATCTGCAAATGCTCCTCCTGCTCTAGTCACGTTGATAATGGGTCCAACATGATTTTCTGCCACTCGAACAATTGGTGCTGATAGCTGAAGAGTTCCAAATGCATTATCATTGGCGATGATGATTAGATGAGCAATAGTTTCTACCTTAGGCCCAAGACGTGGAGAATTTGGAACTGAAAGACAGAAGAAAGGCTAGTATATCAAAATTCTACCCGATGGCCAAAAGTCATCAGGAAACCTCAGCAAGATTCCATCAGCAAATGGGAGCCTCATTTGTTGTTTCTCTCTACTATTTATATATTAAAAAAAAAAAAAAAAAAAAGATATGTACTGACTACTATGTACCAGCACTAATCTAGACACTGGGTTAACAAAAATCAATGAAACAAAGTCCCTGCTCTCTTGTAGCTTTACATTTTAGAGAGATTTTTATTACAGAATTGTTAGCAAAGGAATAGTTATCTTACAGGAATATTTTAATAAGCATTGGAAATGTGTCAAAACTCACAGTTTATGGAGTTCCAGTCAATCATCACTTTACATAATATTACAACAGATAATAACAGTACCTACAGGACTGTGCTCTTCTAATTAGTTACCAGCATGACATAAAAATTTTAAAAAACAGCATTTCAGTTGCAAAACTGAGTAGGAAAGTCATTAAGCTTCGTGCCCTCAAAGACCAGCTGCAAATCATCATACTGTAATTAGATTACTGCCTCTCTGTTTCCCTGTCCTTGCTCACAAACCCATTCCTTTTTGTCCCATCTTAGTTAAGAGTGCAGAATGCAGAGTGCAAAGTCAGCCTCAGTGCTACCCCAATGCTGGTACAATAAAGTGTGCTCAATACTTTCAAGGCTCTCTTCTCACTTTCCACTGATTTTGGAGACAGCAAAACTTGTTTTGAAGGCATTTAGGACCTTCTACAAACTCTCTCTAAATTATCTTCTAGGTTCAATTCCAACTACCACCCTTGCCAAAACAACGTAAAAAATGACCTCTTAACACAAATGAAGAACCATCAACAAACTTAATAGCAGTAAACAATTTTGAGTTGATATTTAGAGTATCTCTAACAACTGCATTATTTGGAAATATGTGATAATAAAATGTAACATTTTCGGACAATCTAAAAACAGTAACACCATTTAATTTCAGTGATAGAAACCCACAGACCATGCTAAATTATATCATAGTGAAAATAAAAAACTATAAACCAATATAATTAAATACAACTAAATTACAAAAGAATTTGCCAGGCATTGTTCTAAGCACTTCTCTTGTGTCAAGTCATTTAATCCCTACGCCACCTCTATGGGGCAGGTAACACTGTCCACATTTCACCGATGAGTAATCAGAGGCACATAGACGGTGAAGAAGTCACATAAGGTATCATGCCAGTGCCTGCTAGACACATCAAGAGGCATCCTGTGAGGGTTTATGTAATCCCTTGCTCCCTATATACAATTCCTCATCAAGCCACGTATACCTTCAATTATTCAAACTGTTCATACTGTGCTCTGCGCTTATCCAGGTGCTGATCACCAGTCTTCTCACAGTGCTCTCCTCCAAGTTAATGATTATACTCAGAGTACAGTAACAGAGACCCTATCAGGTCCTACACTGATTTTGCCTATTACACTGTAGTCAACATCACACAGATTTGCATTTAATTATTCTTTAATTATTTCACATCTATCTTATGCCTATTGTGAATTGCCCCAAATATGCTACCTGGTTCCAGGGACATAACAAGTATAAATTACATGTCAATTGTCTCACCTATCCCATAGCACACTGATATCCTGCATACCTTGTTATTAACAATAACTGTTAATATTTACTGAATGTTTACCATGTGCCAGATACTGCATAAATTTTCATATACATTATTGTACTCAAGCCCCAATGTATTTTGGTATAAAAGATAAGGAAACTGGGGCTGAAAAAGTTTATGTCCAATAGTTTATTACAATATATTGGAAGATAAGTTATCTTACACCAACACACATAGCTCCTAGCCACTGCTATATTTGATACTCCCTTCTGGTTTTATTTTTATCTCGCTCAATAAACTGTGAGTTCTTTGAAACCAGGCTTTACTTTATAATCCTTTTGTTTATTTATTTATAATTCTTACTTAGTAAGACTAGTCACTAGATTTTATTACAATTTATTTGCTATTAGAACTGATCCTAAATCTTGTTAAGGAAAAAAAGGATGGATATTGTGTGAGAATTTTAACCTTGACTATAACCTGAATATTTAATGTTAATAGTTGTCCTATAAAGTAAATTTCCTTCCATAATACTGATCTGCAATTACCTACATTGTGGACAAGAATGTTGCTCACTATATAGTATATCCATAAAGGTATGACAGTAAGGTGAAGAAATTTGTTTACGAGAAACCTTAGTCTATATGGCAAAACACAGTCAACAGTCAACATGTAGCTCTTGGAATCTTACTTTTAGAATATGTAATTCCAGTTTCCTTTAGAATGTTTTGTTTGTCTTCTTATAAATATTGTCCTAAAACTGATGTTAAACTGATATCGAATTAATATCACTAATATTTCTTCATCTGCTTTTTCTCTTATTCCAGGAGATCTAGATCCTTGCCTTTGTTTAAAAACAACTTTCTAAAGGTATATGTCCTCTTAGAGAGATGTGACTAATGAACAAGGTATAACACAATAACTGCTTTCAGCTCTGCAAGCATAAGGTCTGCTCTCTACCTGTAGACACCTAACTCTAAAAGCCACTGAGCCACAACCCCAGGGGAAGTGGCTGCTACTTTTCCAAAGAAGTTGCCGCACCACATCATCTGCCTAACATAGGTCACTCCCCATTCCTATTGCCAACCAGTGCCTTCTTAACTTTTAGTGACCCACAAATGTACAGGATTTCTTACTGCTACACACTTCTGTCCCCCTTCCCTCATGCAGTTGCTGTATCCATATGCTCATTGCCAAAGAGGCTCTATGGGTGAAGGAATCTTTCAGACTGGATCAAGGTGAAAGAGACTCAGGATCTTGCTACCAGGACTGCCCCTGGAACCCCCAGATTGACTCTAGAATGATTTGGAAGCTATAATATATAATACAATAGTACTAGATGTCAGTTGCACCGGATTACCCAGCAGCTTTTAACAACTTAGTTTGGGAACATAAGGGGCTCTTAAAAATAATCGTATGTTTTCAGGTGTCCCACTTCCATTTGTCTTATAAACTTCTGTAAGGCAATACTTTCAAAACTGGAGCTTACTATTTTTATATAATTTTCTACTATACCAATTCTTGATTTATTTTTTTAGGATTCTTACCTCCAATAATAATAATAACACACTAATGGTTACTTACTTGGGCGATTCTGTACTTTCTCTATTAAAGTAGAGTTCAGTAGTTCAATAAACACAGACTCCGATCTTTCTGGTTCATCATCATCCAAAATTGAAATAGTTATGGTTGCCTCACTCTGATTGGCTCTGAAAAGAGCAAATCCAGAAGCTGGTATATAGTCTCTTCCTTGAGTTGCTCTGGCTATACTAGGTGGAAAATAAGGCGGTTTTTCCATATCATCCAGCGTTGTGTATGTGACTATGACTTTCCCCATGAGGCCTTTTAACCTTATCACTGACAGCGTGATATTTTGCATTGCTTCCTCAACTTTGATAGGTCTATTTTTCTCAGAAAAGATGAAGATCCCACAAGGATCGTCACTAGCCAAAACTGTTAACGTGGCATTAGTATGAACTCCCAAGGAACCACTGGAGACACTGAGGATTGACACAGAGAACGCCTTATCCAGTTCTGGATCTTCATCTGGAAGTATTTCCAATGTGATGTTGGCACTCGTCTGCCCAATCTCAAATGTGACGTTGCCAGAGGTGAAGGCAAGATCGCCATCAGGATCAGAGCCTATGCTCCAAAACAAAGTCACTTGAGACAGAGCTCCATGGCTTCTTATAATCTATAAAATATTTAATAGCAAAATGTATTAAAAGAGAGATTAAAATCACTGATTTAGAGGTTTGTAAATATAGAATGATAGCAAGATATTAAATTTTTATTTTATTTTCTACTAGTTTTTCTCAAGTATATAAGATTCTTGGAGGCAAGGCCAAGTACTACCCATCTTTGAGGACCCTCAGAGTACTTAAAAAGTGATTATTGCACAAAGCTACAAATTGATTGAACATTTTTAGCTACTAACTAAACTACAGCAGTATGTTTTCTGCAATCATAAATTAGTAATGAAGCAAATGTAATTATCATATGTAAGCATACTCATGAAAATTTTTGCTTTTACTACAAAGATGGTATATACTTCATTGTAAGTAATAAATGAGTGATATTTTCTAAAAAGTTAGCCATGAAACTCATTTTTGAAAACAAATTATATTTTCTTTTATCTTCAATATAATATGAAAAACTCACCAAAAAACATATTTCTCCTAAAGTTCGCTAAAATATACTTCAGCAATACTTTTGCCAATAATATATTAAGGGGAATAAAAATAGCTTTAAATACAAACGTTAACTTAAAATAACAGTCAAGATAGGGATTTTAGAAAACTTAATCTTTTTCCCTTAATTCTTTTTTTCTTTTTTTGAATAATTAGTTATCCTTTCTAAGATTGTTCAAATTACTCCACAACAACTTATTGAAAATCTGCCATTGAGTAATCTTTCTTCATTATTTATACAAAATCTGAGGAGGCTGAGCAAGCTTCTAGCTCCTCCCAGTTGTTTAACAATTGAATTCAACTTAATTCCTAACTGAACAAAGCAGAGGAGGAAGTACACACACACACACACACACACACACACACACACATCATATAGAGTTGTCATTATGAACTGCTGTTCACAAATGTTTTGGATTTTATTTCCTTTTGGGTGAGAGATGAGATAGGATTGCATTTTTCTACCCATTAACATTAGGCATGGTCATGTGACTTTTGATCATGTGACTAAGTGAAAATGTGGAAATGTTATGAATCACTTCCAGAAAGAAACTCTAGGAGCCATATGCAGTTCTCCACATCCACACTTTCCCCCTCCGTGAAGACAGAAGCACCTGCTGAGGTGCTACCTCTGTGATCCTTGATGCCTCAATAACTGGTGACTGTCAAGTTAGGCTCCAAAAACACCATCGGTAAAAAAACAAATCTTTGTTATATTAAGCCAGTGAGCTTTAGGAGACATTTGTTTCCACAGCCTAAGTGAATTAAATCAAAATCTATATAAATTAATACTTGTATGACTCTACTATATTCCTTAAAGAGTCAGGAGTCCTCAAACTCATAAGACAAACTTATATACAAAACTACATACAAAGACAAATGTCAAATTACTATTCAATTATCGATCTGTATTGTGTGTTCCACTAGGATCATTCCCCTCTACCTAAAAAGGAAAAAAAAAAAAAAACATAAAGGACACCTTCATAATACAATAAAAGTTTTAAAAGAACAGAAAGTGTCTAAGACTGGAAGAAAAAATGTACTCACATTTAATATAACAGTGCTGTACCCATCTTCTGGTTCAGTTCCACTGACAAAGAGTGACTCAGGGCTAAATTCAAATATACCATGAGCATGGTCAGAGGCTGCAATTGTCACTAGTATTTGTGAAGCCACTCCTAGACTGGCTGCATGAATAAGTTCCAACAAATAGCAAGAAAATGTTAATAAGTAATTTACAAACCAAAGGAAAAGCCAAGGAACAACTTTTTGAAAAGAGTTTTACCATTCATTGAGTACATTCTAATTTGTTTTAGAAAGAAAGGCAGACACAAATGGTTGCCACACATATTCATGCTTTTATGACCTTTCTCTATTTTGGCACCACCATGATATACAAGTGCTGTATAAGCACTTGGAGATGAATAAGAAAAACTTGTTTTTCTTTTTCTGCTCTATGAAAGAGAACATTCTTCCACACAGAGTATATGAGGAAAGTCTCCCACGACCTTTGCTGACCTCAGAAGAACAGGAGCCAAAATGACTCTTACCTTCATGAAACAGTTTCCTTATGATTTTTATCAATCTGACTGAACAGATTCTTGGTTTCTAAATGTGCATGAGTTCTAGGTCTATTTTATTATCATATTATGATATTATAGATCTACCTCTCCTGGCGCCCAAACACTCTTGTAACAGTCTTGTAACTAAAGAAGTGCCAATACCTACAGAAATACTGAATTTTTTTCCTGAGAAGTATATTCAACTATTATGTTGTATTAATATATACAGACAGAAAATGAACAATTCCAAAAGTAACACAGTAATTAAATACAGTAGTTACATGAGGCACTGATGAAAGTTAGGAATGAGAAGAGTGGGAACATGAGTTCTAACCTTAAAATATAAAACCTGAAATTGTGAAAAAGGAACATTTGAGGATTAGAAAAAGTTCTCCCTCCAGAAATAAGTATTCTATGCATTTTTGTTCTCCCAATACAAAAAAAAAAAAGTATTTGAGGTAAAAAGCTGAATCATGCTTGCATATGAATCAAATGCATTCTCTTTTGAGTATTCCCTCCCACTCACTGACAACTTATTCTCTCCATTTACTGCCTTTTTAATTTCTTTTTTCCTGTTTTGATTAAATGCCACATGTAAAGACTGCTGGTTCTTTCTGTAAATACAATAAGCATGATACATTTAACATAAAAATATAAATGTTCTATTTCTCTCTTTTCAGGTATTCAAAGCTATGTAAAATATTTTTCAAAAATCATTTTATGACTGATATTCAAGCAAAATTTCTATTATAGTTGGAATCAAGAAACTCTATTGGGTTCATACTAAGGGAAATCTGGGCTTTGGAGGCAGGCAAGGACTTGATTCTGGCTTGATCACTTTCTAGGTAGGTAACTATAACACAGAGTAAATATAAAGTTGCTGTTATGGTTACTGAGATAAAATATGTAAAGAACCTGCACACAGTAGGTATAAATAATTGGTTAGTATTGTTGTCTCTAAAAAGAAGAGTTAAAATAAAATGTAGACTAGTAAAGGGCCTTGGAAGAGCTGCTTACCATGCTTGTGAATAGTTGGAAGGAAGAATTCCATGTCCCCGTCACCACTACCACTGCCATCAACCCTAAAGAATTCAGTCACTTCACAAGAAGACACAGAGACACACCCACACAATACACATCAACACAATGAGAAAATGGAGAGCTCTTAAAACATATCCAGAAAAGATGAAAATGTAGTAATAGTCACCCTATGACATGCATTCTTCCATAGAAAATATATTTTTAAGTGGTAAAAGTATAACACTATTTTATAATGTAAAAGTATAACATTAGTCAAGCTACCAATTTATTGAAAAGTCATCCATAGCATTAGGAAATACTCCAAGTAATTTGTAATTGGTATTTCCCATTTCTGCCAACTTAACCAACTGACTTTTTTTTTTAAGATTTTTATTTATTTGAGAAACAGACAGAGAGGCAGAGGCACAAGCAGAGGGAGAAGCAGGCTCCATGCAGGGAGCCTGATGTGGGACTGGATCCCAGGTCTCTAGGATCACGTCCTTGTCTGAGGGTGGCACTAAACCACTGAGTCACCCGGGCTGCCCAACCGTCTTTTTAAATCACATACTTAAAGCAATGTAAATTGTTTTTAACATTTTAAACATTTAAAAAATATTTGTGGTTGTGTATAATCACATGGTTAGGCCTCTATGATTATGACTATAACAGAGTCACCTTACCACTCACCTCAATCAACTCAAAATTAGGGAAATGTGTCTAACATTTCCCTCCAGCCAAAGGTTCAAATTCCCACTTTATTTACCATTCTCAGAGTTGATCACCCTTTTGCTACTGACATGGTAGAAAGAACCCTAGATAAGCAGTCTACAACAATCTGTTTCAGGCTGGCTGTGAGAAATACCCACTGTAAAACCTCCAACAGGTCATTAAAACTCTTGGTACCTCAGTTTTCTCACCTAAAAAAAATGTGCTGCCTTTAACAGGACTATTCTAAAGACCAAATAAATAATGTAAAAAATAAAGCACTTGGCAACATATAAGGACTAAGACAAAGAGAAAGTGCTTCTACCTTCACTTCCAATACATCTTATACCCTACCCATTACTTTACTCTTTACTAACAGTTTAAAAAGAAGACAGGAAGTGTAACAATGACAATGGTGGAAGAGAAGAGGAGTAAGAGAAGCAAGTCCACATCCATGTCTATGTGCTTCTACAGTATCCTTGATTGACATACGAGTTTAAGATCTGCTCTGCTCTTCTACTCTTCCCATCAGCCAGACTGGGATACACCAAACATTATGGCCCCCCAAATCTGAAATAACCTTAGAGGACTAAGAGGCAAAATGAGTTTTAGAGAATATCCAGTGCATCCCCCATATTATCTACAAGTCATAAGAGAGGGTAAAGTTCAACACCGATGCACTCTGAATAACATAAAACACCCAGCAGATGTCTATGTTATGTAGAGTTGGTTTTAAAGACAAAACAATATGAAATAACAATTTTTCCCTTAACCCTCAGGTGAATTTAGCTCCTAACAATACTGCATTTCTTAGTCCCTAGCTATGACTTGGGGAATAGAAGCCAGTGTCTAGATTCCTTTACTCCAAGCCCAACTCACTGAGGGAAAAATGAAATTCTCTGTCACTATTGTTTACTAAGAGGCTGCAAGATAGGTTTTCAAGTGAGTACTCATGCACAATACCTAACAATGTATAATCTAGAGATACAGGAAGAAGTTTCCACATAAAATACCAAGTATCACTATGATCAGAAATATTACTTCTAAAGAATACTTAATGTTCCTTATCACACAATAATGATCATTAACGTTTTCTCCATCACATTAAGTATTATTAACTACAAGTGATACAAACAACAACTTTTCAAATGTTTTATAGTGACCTCTAATTAATGAAGTCATTTCACAAAAATATGATTTGGGGATGCACTTGTCTCTGGAGGGCAAACAAAGATGGTATTTTTACATGTCACCCTCCAAACACACCATCCAGCATATTTTTACTGCTTTATGCAGTCATCCAAGCTGTGGCCGCTTTTTAATCTATTCCCTGGCTTGACCTCCTTTGCTTTCACCTGGGGTTTTGGGAACACAGGGAAGGGAAATTTGGGGAAATTTTCCATACAGACAAGCAAATATTTAATACTTTTGAGTCATCAGCTTACCTCCTCCCTCCAAGTTCAGTAACTCAACTTTAAAAGATTTTTCCAATTCAGGGACAGAATTATCAGTGATATTAACAGAAATGTACTTATATCTTTCTCCTGGTTGAAATTCTAAGGTTCCAGCAACACTCTGAAATACAAATAAAAGATTTATCCACTAGATTAGAATTATTCTGTGTGTTAATGTGCAAGATGAGAGTGTTTTCTATGTCCCAAATTATTAAAAATACTGAAACAGAAGAACATAAGTAAAATATAAACCTGAGGGGTGCCTGCATAGCTCAGTTGGTTAAGCATTTGCTTTCAGCTTGAATCATGGTCTCAGAGTCCTAAAATGAAGCCCTGCCTCAGGCTCCCTGCTCAGGGGGGACTGCCTTTCCCTCTCCCTCTGCCCCTCCCCACCATGTGTTTTCTCTCTCTCAAATAAATAAACCAAGATAATTTAAATAAATAAAATATAAACCTGAAAACACTTAAATGGATATGAATAGTGTTCAATATAAATTCTAAATAAATATTCAACTAGGTAAAGCAGATGGATTTTTATTTCTCTTGTTTGCCTATTCAGTAAAAAAAAAAAAAATAAAGTACTTAAGGCAAATGAGAAATCTGAATAGGTGACATCCACAAATTCCTAAATTAATTCAATGAAATGTACATAACTTTTGACCAAGTATATTTAGAACTGTTCAAATTATATCACTAAGTAATATAAATACTCAATGTATAACAATGGCATTTTCACGTTTTTATTCTGAGAATCTCTCCAAATAATAATAAAGACCAGTCTATTGGGCATTAACACTTTCTTGATTATACTTGCAGCTGCAATTCATAATATAGATCTCTCATCAGAAAAGTTCACATACTATAGCAAAAAGTTAAGTTCAAAGTCATAAGGCCCTTTTTTCCCCCAACTCATGAGAACATATTTTAAAGTTGTTTAAATTTTTCTAGTGTTATTAACTTGTGTGGGTAAACTATATTTCATTCTCAGTAGCTATTAATGACCTTAAAGCTAAATTGAGAAACTGAAGTACCAATTTACCTACTCACTCATTTATTTACTTTTTTCAATATTTATCAAATGCATGGTATCATGGACATGGTACCATTTTAGATGCTTGGGATTCAAAAGCAGCCAAGATAAATTTTAGCTAGATTCTATAAGGAGTGTTAACCATGTAATATAATCCAGATAGAATAATAACTGATGTAAAAGGCATACAGTTACCTCAAGAAGGAAGTAATTAACTCTGCCTAGAGGATAGTCATCAATGGAGTTAACTCTATGAGTCATAACAACAGAAATGATATTTGACTGCCTTAGGAAACCATCTTAACTTGACCTTAGCAATATCCAACACAATGAGCCATTCCCTCTTCCAGAAGTATGTTCTTCTCTGATATTCCATATCACACTCTCAATTTTTCCTTTCCTTTTTAGCTCATCCTTTTTAGTGTTCTTTGTTGATTTTAACAGTCTCCTTACAACCTCTAAAAACTTCTGTTCATCAGACTCTCTCTAGACTCTCTCTCTAGACAAGGCTACTATACACTTAGCCTTCAAATATTATTTATTATTCTCCAGTCTCAAATTCTGTCTCCAAACTCTGATATCCAGACTTAACTCTTAATTCCTATTTCAAAGTTTTCTTATAATTTCTGTCAGGATTTTTAATTCATGATTTTTCCCTTAAAAAATCTATGCTTTATCCAATCCTCTCCACAGTACTAAGTTATACAGAAGCAAGTTACTCATGCCAGGAACTAGGGAGTCACTTTTGACACTCTTTTCTGCCTATCCTTAGCACTAAACAATCTTCAAATCCTGCCATTTTAACTCTGACACATTTCTTGAGCCCATCTTCTCCTTCACATCTATACCACTACCTACCTAGTTCAAGATACTAATAACACCTTTTGCCTTGTTCTACAAAATGGACTCCTTGCTGGTCTTCCTATATTTAGTGCTTGTATCTTTCAATTCTTTCTCCTCAGTTCAGACTAATGATCTTTTATAAATACATAATACCTTTCAATTACTTCTTTGTTTTTAAAACATAAGGCACAAGAGTACATGATCTCTAAGGCCTAGCAAAATCCCAGTGCCCACATATCTTATCTTTTAACATGACACCTGGCTCTCCACACTCCAGGAAGCACTGGTCTTCTTTCTGCTCCTCATTAGGACCATTTAACATTTTACTCATGCTATTTTACCAGTCTCTAGTAGTGCTTTCCCCCTTCATTTAGTTTACTACTTTCCTCCTCCTTAAACTTCAGCACTCTGCATTGGTATCACTTCCCTAAACAAGGCCTCCTTAACTACCTTGACTATGTCAATACCCACCTCTCTCCCAGAGTACCAATCCTGAATATGCCTACAACTGTGATTCAGTCACTAATTAGTTGTTTCATATCACTATCAAGAGCTGGAAGTAAGCACCTGGATGGTGCGGATCACCTGTACCTCAGTATATGAGAATAAGGTTAAGAACGATGATGTCTGGGGCACCTGGATGGCTCAGTGATTGAGCATCTGCCTTTGGCTCAGGTCGTGATCCCGGAGTCCCAGGATCGAGTCCCACATCAGGCTCACCACAGGGAGCCTGCTTCTCCCTCTGCCTGTGTCTCTGCCTCTCTCTCTCTCTGTGTCTCTCATAAATAAATAAATAAAATCCTTAAAAAAAAAAGAAAAATGATATCTGATATTCAACTGTATCCTCTCCTGTAGATGATCTCTCCTGGCACTTCCCCTCCTTCCCACAATACATACATGCTCACACACACAGCCTAAGAAGCCCTACTTTTGTGCTAATGCAGATCAGAGACAGCTGACCCATCATAGAGAAGTGGAGACAAATTATTTATCAAGTTTTCAGGGACAAAGCAAAGATCACAGTTCAACGTGGTGAATCCAAAGTCAGACAGGATATCCAAGTACCCTAAAACTCAACACAGAGGTCTTCAAGGGTAGTAGCTTTCTGATAGTCATGAAAGAAGGAGGCATAGGTTTTGTTTTATTTTGGTTTTAGTTATTAAAGAAAATGGTAATCCAAGTGGAGATTGGGGCTTTCCAGACTACCTAAGAACCGGACACTATCAATATAAGAACTAAAGTATTTCTTTAAGAAAATGCAGAGAATACTAAACTAAGCTGTCATTCTTGTGGAATATGTTATATACCAAATTAAAGGTGTAACGTCAAGGGAAGAGAAATATATATTGCCCAAGTAAAAAAGTTTGGGAAAGAAGAAATCTGAAAAAAAAAAAAAAAAAAAAAAACTCTGCCAACTGGACTACAGCTAAAATTAATTGAATTCAATTAGCCGAGATTTCTGAAGTTTGAGCAGAAAGGCTATACAAATTACTGGACACTGCACCATTGTGCAGGTCTTCGCAGGAAGGAGAAAAACAGGGAAACTATTATTAAACTGAAAGATTCTTTGGGAAAACAGAAATGTTGAAGGATATAAAATACTTCCTAAGAAGTACAGCCAAGAAGAAATTACAAGCATTTGCTTAATATGAATGAATACTGGTGATAATAAGAATAAGCAGTGATTACTGTCACTGTATATGTGCCATGTACAGTACGTGACACTTAAAATGCTGCCATCCATCCTCAGAGCAATCCTACCCAGCAGATATCATCTCCTCTTAATGATCAGGAAATTGAGGTCAGGAAGATTTGAGTTCCCAAGGCCACACATTTAGAAGAGCAGTTTAAACCCAGTTTGGTCTGGTTCAAAATCCCAGTTTCTGTTTGCCAGCACCACACTGCTTTTCACTTGAGAAAAATATAATTAAAATGGAAAGGACATGACATATAATTTCTTCACAAATCTGGTCCCATTTGATGGACATAAATAAGATTTTTTTTTAAAGATTTTCTTATTTATTCATGAGAGACACAGAGAAAGAGACAGAGACAGAGACACAGGCAGAGGAAGAAGCAGGCTCCCTGTGGGGAGCCTGATGTGAGACTTGATCCCAGGACCCCGGGATCACAACCTGAGCTGAAGGCAGATGCTCAACCACTGAGTCACCCAGATGCCCCAATAAGAGGATTTAAATGTGTAAGAAACCATTGTTAATATACCTGATCAAAACCTGTAACACTAAAATAAAGAAGAGAAATGAAAACTATCATAAATACAAGGTGCAAGTGGAATCATCAGTATAATACTACTTAAGTGTCAGGCTTCAAAGGACTGAAGTACCTTAAGTCACAGAAATGTAAAAGGTGAGAGAGCTGTCAGTGCTTATTTTCCTTGTTGAGTATGTCCTGGGACTAGTGCAAGTCCCTTCCAGGCCTCCAAGAGAAGGACAGAGTCTGACAAGGGCACACACCACTTCCAAAGGATTAAACAATTTACCTGGTAGTCCTCAGGACTGAATGCCGTCAGTGGGACTGTTCTAAATTCTGCCAACACCCTACCCAGGAGCCCCTGTGCCCGGACGACCAATAGCCTCACTTCTCCATCTTCCTCCTGCACAGTGATGTGTGGAATACTACTTGTGGGCAGGGTCATTGTGTCCTCAGGTTGAGGGGGCAGTCCTGTGGAGAATTGAAGCAAGCCTGTAGGAAACAAAGAAAGGCAGGACATTCGGGCCCCCATGATCTGTGGAAGAACATCTTTTCCATTTGAAACAATCTTGCACAATTATTTTGATCACCAGAATAAAATTTTGAGGGCTTTCATTTAGAAAAGACTTTAGTGAAGATTCAATTAACATGCTTTTGACACAGAATATGAGTTTTCAAAATGCTCAAAGTTAAAATGATAATTTTCCTTGTCTCTGCCCAAAGAATCTCATATTTGTATCTCTAAAATTCATTCTTGGACTTAGAGCAGAACATGATTAATGCCACTCTAAATATTTGCAAAATACTTAAGAAAAATTTAACTAAGAAAATCAGAGTTGAGGAGTCTCCCAAGTTTCCTACACAGACCTTTTAATAGTTGTTCTTGCTTTATTCCTACAAAAGAACTATTAATTTTCAATGTAGAAAAATAGTCTCAATTTTTTAGGACAGATATCTATAATTATTCCCCCATTAAGAAAATTATCACTTTGCAGCACAAAAAGGAATTAACATAAACAGCATTGACTCCAATTCTTGAAGCTTAATAAAATATAAATTACAAAGTACTTCAATTAGTTAGGGATAACATATCACAATAGGATAATTTTTTTAATTAAAAAAATTTTTTGAAAGCCATGAATAGGAATACTTTTTTTCATTTTAAATAATCCTGTATGTACTTTGCAAAACATATTTTTAAACTTCAGAAATTGATCTTTTTATTTTCTTTTATAAACAATGTCCCTCATAATGGCAGCTCAGAACTTCAAGAGCCTAGAAGTTAGAGGGCCTGAAGAAGTTCTATTTCAATCATTTGCAAAAAGTTCCTTAAGAAGTTTTTAACTAGACCAAGTACACTCAGAGAAGAGAGGATTATTGCAAAGGGCTTGATTACCATATGGATGATCACTAGCTTTGATCGTGATATCTGTTGTTTCCTTTTCAGGGTCTATACTTGCACCACTGGTAGGAGTTGAACCTAGCTTCCCATCTCCAGGAACTGCAGAAACCAGCGTCACACGGAAATACTCATTAAGCTCAGGAATATCATCATCAAGAACATACAGATTCAGGACCTAAAATGTAAAAATCCAAAGGCATGAAGCAATGAGGTATACAGAAATTACTTACCACTTAACAGAAGAAAATAGAACAGCCAATTAAGTTATATTTAATTGAAGTTACTATTTAACATGATCCATTAAGGAATGCCTGACATACACAGTAGCCGCATTTTAGGAAAGAGATTCACGATGGACCTTGCAATTATGGCACAAGTGATCCTTCCAAAAATTAATAATAATTCAGCCATACTCCAAAAAATTTAAGTCAAAATTTGAAGTGAAAAAACAATTCACCCTTCTTTTACTAACTGAATTAGCATTAGCACACCTACAATGTGCTAGGGTTAGAAATGGCTCCAGTCCCTAAGAGGCTCACAGTCTACTGTAGGAGAGAATCTACGAAGAAAACATTTAAAAATGCAATGTAAAATGCTAGTTAGCAGATTTGTTGTCTAGTTCTGAATTACAAGATACAGATATTATAGTGTTTAATATATGGCACATACTAAAAATGTTGCAAGATTTAAAATAAATACATGTTAATAGTCATGACAGAATTATGTACAGACAAAAAAACCCAACCAACTCTACCTTCTAAAGATTTTGCAACAGATACGTTTTAAGCAAGTCTTAAGATATTAGTTGAAATTATAAATGGGAAGGGCATTCCAAGTAAAAGAAACACTTGTAAAGGCACAGTGCATGAAAGAATAAGGCGCACAGAGACCTGCAATTAGACCACCACGGCTGAAGCAGGAGATAAGGCTGGATAGATAATCAGGAGTCAGATCACAGGGATCTTTTACACTATCATTAAAAAAGAAAATGACTCTTTTGCTCAGGCCCACGGTACCAGCAGGATGAGCAGATCTTGTGGTCTTCATACAGTCAAGAAGCTCCATAGCCACTGTCGAGATCAGAAGTGCCAAGATAAACAGTACAAGAAAATCCATTTGGGCAGAGTCCTGAAGGCCAATGCTTTTAGAGGTACATCCCACTCAAAGGGAATTATGCTGGAAAAAAAAGAGTTGAAGCCAAATAGCCAAACTGTGCCATCAGGAATTGGGTCAGGGTCCAGCTGATGAAGAATGAAAAAAAAAAAAAAAAAAAAGCACAGCCTTTGTACCCAAAGATGGTTGTTTCAATTTTATTGAGGTGTTTCAGTTTATTACAGTTTTTATTTCTAAAATAGTTTCTTCCAATTTTTATTTGATGAACAGGTATTTTTAGTGATTGCTGCTGACACCAGAAGCAAACTGTTTATTTTATTCCAGGAAAATGATGTAGTTCTGATTGCTGGATATGATAGCAAAGGGTCACGCTGTTGGTAACATTCCTGGAGCTGGCTTTAAAATTGTCAAAGTAGCCAATGTCTCTCTTTTGGCCTTATACAAAGCCAAGAAGGAAAGACCATGATCACAAATTTTGATGATAAAAACATGACAGCAATACATTTTCACATGCTAATAAAAACTGAACTTTATTCCAAAGGCAGTGGCATGAAACTGAAGAATCATAAGCAGGAAATTGACAAAATGAGAATGTAAACAGAGTGGACAGGGCAAGAAAGGATGCTAGGAGTTGAGATAGGAAGTGACTGAACAGAAATAATGAGATTCTGAACTAATGCAGATTCAGTGGAGATGAAGAAAAATAGATTTGTTCTGGAGAGAAAAGACCCAGAACTGATGGGTCTTTTTTTTTAATGTAGTGTTTCTAGAGAGTTTGATTTAGTAGGTCTGAGGTAGAATCTGAATTCAGTATTTATGTTCATTTTTATCAAGATTTTAAATAAAAAAGTAATATATGGCATAGCCGATATACTGAGAGGGAAGTGTAAAAATGACACCTACTACCCAAATCATGTCATCATTTTTAAACTAAAGAGAACAATATTTAGCTTGATGATTTAAAATGTCTTGCCCCTAGGAAGCAAGCTAACAAATGCTGCTCTGAAAAGTAACACCAAAACATCAAGATGTACACTAAAAATAAAGCAGCAAATATTTTTAAGGGGTTAAAGCTACCAAAGTAATCATTCATTTTAGTGAAATGAAGACCCTATCAAGATATAAATAAATGTATTTTACATAGTAACTCAGTAAACCAAAAAAGTATTTACCTTTATGTTACTACATGATATATACTCTACTTTCTGTTCTATTTTTTCTTAAAGATTTATTTATTCATGAGAGATAGAGAGAGAGAGGCAGAGACACAAGCAGAAGGAGAAGCAGGATCATCACAGGGAGCCTAATGTAGGACTCGATTCCAGATCCTGGGATCACACCGTGGGTTGAAGGCAGATGCTCAACCACTGAGCCACCCAGGTGTCCCTCTGTTCTATTTTTAAAGTCTTCATAACTTGCTTAATTGATTTTATAATTAATGGGTCATTTAAAAAAACTTGAAAAAGACATTTTCAATATACTTTCCTGTACCTTAAAGAAACACACACACAGACATACCACACACTTTCCAGACTCCCTTGCAGCTAGGTTTTCAGATATGATTTAAGTATATTCAGTTAGTTGTACCCTCCAGATATCTGGAAGGCAGCAGCAAAGTGGAGGCTACGTTACTGCTGTGCATACTATAAAGCACAGTCTTGGAGCACTAGTGACATCTCAAGACCCTGTCATTGGCTTTGTAAGAATGAGAGGCTGGTGTATCTAGCAGTAGTCTTATAAGTCAATCCCATAGTTCAGTGTTATTATTTTTGCTCTAAAGTTCAATTATTTTTTTAAAAAAATTAAAAATGAAATGATAGGAGGAAATATTTTAAATAAATCTTGACAAGAATATGTATAACTATTTTCCTGATCAAAATGTGATTATTATCTCTTCCAAAATATGCATGAATCCACTTTACAACAATGGTTTCAAGTTATATTTTCATTTTATAGTTGGTAAATTTCCCAAGGGAAAATTTGTGGGATCAGCCCCGTTTTCCAAATAGAAACATTAAAAAATGTTAAAACAATTTAAAAAGGACCATATAATATAATTATTACTTGATTAAAAACAAAAAAACTTTAAATCCAGAAGGGTAGTGAAAAAAATGGTATCAGATTAAATACAGTCCTTTAAATTGAATACTTTAAGCCTTATTAAAACTTGCTAGATGTTCTATTTTTCCTCATTTTACCAAAGACCAGGAAAATATTTATCATGGATCTATTTGCAACCTGCTATAGGAGAAATTTTATTATAAACCATTTAGTCTCCTTCTTCCCCAAAGTTATTGAGATTTGATCATTCCTGTTTAGTGTTAACTCTTTAAATATATCTTCTCTCAATTTTATATTTTTCACCCAATTAACTCCTAAATCCCTTAGAAATTTTCTCAAAGATTTTATTTGCAAGCATTAAGCCATTTTACTATTTATCACTGATGACATATAAACTAATTATATTTTTAATGAAAAATTATACTGATGTGACTACTCTAAATTATATTGATGTGACTACTCTAACATGATAGATTAAAAGACTGTTTAAAATATTTGATAGAGGACACAGTCTCATTCTGATTCTACTTGCAAGAAGTGCCACTTACTTCTGGAGCATCTATTCAGAAATGAAATGATGGTTCATGGAAAGTTTTGATAAAATTGGAGATGACTTGTATTTTCAAAGCAAAGAAAATTATGTCATTTTTCCATATTAAAAAATAAAGTTGAGGGATCCCTGGGTGGTGCAGCGGTTTGGCGCCTGCCTTTGGCCCAGGGCGCGATCCTAGAGACCCGGGATTGAATCCCACATCGGGCTCCTGGTGCATGGAGCCTGCTTCTCCCTCTGCCTCTCTCTCTCTCTCTGTGACTATCATAAAAAATTTTAAAAAAATTAAAAAAAAATAATGTTGAGATTACAGTTACAAGAATTTTTTAGTGGCGTATTTGAAAGTGGAGTACCATTAAGAATTCTACATTTCCCATTGTATCAAATAAAAATAATAAAAAACTCACACTGACAACTCTTCAAGCCATACCATTTTTATTACACTGAGATTTAAAAAAAAACAGATAAAACTGTAATATACATCATTCAAAAATCCTGCTTTTCTTTTACATAAATAAATACAAAAACAGGGGCACCCGAGTGGTTCAGTCAATTAAGCATCTGCTTTCGACTCAGATCATCATCTTGGGGTCCTTCAATCAAGCCCCAAGTTGGGCTCCTTGCTCAGTGAGGAGTCTGCTTCTTCCTCTCCCTCTGCCTCTACCCCTACCCCAGCACACAACTCTCTAAAATAATTAAATAAAATCTTTAATAAGTACAAAAACATTTTAAACCATGATATTTACATGATGATTTAATTCTCTATAAATTGCTTAAATAGCAACACCCTGCAAACAAATTACAGAACCAACAGATAAGGAAAAAGCCTTCCAGGAGGCTTTCAAGGAAACAAAAGGTAGGGTTTACCTCAGATCTCTGCCAAGGAAGGAATGTGATAGTTCCACTAGCATTAGCAAAATCATCAACAAGATAATTAATGCCGTCGGATTCGATCTGTGAGATGGTGTAAAACACATGCACATAATCCAGAGCTCCTCTGGTTCTTTCCACCACACATGAAATGGTGGATCCCTCCTCTGCAATCTGAAATTGAATATAAATTATTTGTAAGTATATACTAATTCAAATCAGTGATAAAATTATTATGCTTTCATGGAATCCTTTTACCGTAACCTTAGTTCTTTAACTTTCTAACACTCTGAGAACTCCACAATCTTTTCATCATGTTTTATAGATTTTACAAAGCTACAAAATACAGAAATTACAAAAATAATTCTTATAAGCAGTTAACTGTACATAAACTTCATTCACTGATACCATGTGTGTGCCAGCCACTGTGCTGGACACTATGGTACAAAAGATTACCAAAAAAAAGCACAGTCTGTTCTCTGGATAAATCTAAAAAGGAAGACAAACTCAAAGTTTTATGATAAGTTGAGCATAGACAAACCAAATGGGGGGGAGAGCAGAAGTGAGGGGTAGAGGATAGAATATGCTACTAGGGAGAACAGTCTAGGCATGGATAAAAAGTAACAGAGTGGATTTCATGAAATAATTTTAAGGATAGCATAAAGTGATAAGTGGCGAGAGCCTTGAGAAATGTCTACTGGGGAGATAAGACTCAGGTCAACGAGGGCATTTATGTTATGCTTAATATTTTTTGATAGTTTTGTCATATATACATGTATACATGTATACACACATGTATACACACATCTGTAGGTATTTTTCACCTGGAAAATATTTTTATCTGTAACACTTAATACTTAAAAATTATATAAAGCAAGGAATTAGAGGAGCTTTTTTTTTTTTTTTGAGAGAGAGCGAGAGTGAGCACATGCATGAGCAGGGGAGGAGCAAAAAGTTCAAACAGGCTCCACCCCTAGTGCAAAGCCCAACATGGGATTCGATCTCATGTCCCTGAGATCATACATTAGCCAAAATCAAGAGTCAGATGCCTAAAGGACTGAGCCACTCAGGCGCTCCAGAAGATCTTTTAGAAAAAAGTTTTCATACTCTTAAATTCTCAGTCTTTTAAATTCAATTTTATTTTTATGTTAGTAAGCAGATATATAATTCATAGAAAAAAGTACTGAAACTGAATGAATAAAGCTCAAAATACAAATCCTAATTTAGATAATGTCATTCTATTTTTCATATCAATCATAAGCACCTCTGTCAGCATTAGACAGAGCCACTTTGGTGCCAACTCTGGGGCTGGAAAGAACAGATTTTAAATTTATCCACAAACAGGCAATAGTCAAAACAGTTATCAATGAGCATGGAAACACCAGGAGATGTTCCAATAAATCCCAAGTTTCTCCAACCATCAGCACTTCTGCTTCGAAAAGTAATAGCAACCTTAGGTGCCCTTAGTAAACAAGACCAAGCACTCCTGGGACAATACTATAACTCTTTTATTTGCTTCCAGGTCCCTGACATGAGAAGCCCAAAATGACAGGTGGTTGTTCAGCAGAGCCCCCAGTGTGTCTCCTGGCAGACACCTCTGACCCAGGCAGAACCAGAACCAGCATGAGAGTGGGAAACACAAATTCTGGCAGG
This sequence comes from Canis lupus baileyi, assembly GCF_048164855.1. Taxonomy (NCBI): domain Eukaryota; kingdom Metazoa; phylum Chordata; class Mammalia; order Carnivora; family Canidae; genus Canis; species Canis lupus. The sequence goes on from NC_132839.1 coordinate 19,407,124, forward strand.
TGGCCACTGGCAGTGATGGAGATAAAGCCACTCTTACTTCTACGTCTTGCCTTCTGAACCCATGTAGTCCAGGTACTGAGAACACTGAACAAGTATCAGTCACTGGATAACATACTGGATCATGGGGGACAATACCCCCACCTTACAAGATGTGATCCCTGAGCTGGCAACTTAGCTGAGTCTTTTTTTTTTTTTTTAAGATTTATCTATCTATTCATGAGAGACATGGAGAGAGAGGCAGAGACACAGGCAGAGGGAGAAGCAGGCTCCCCGCAGAGAGCTGATGCGGGGCTCGATCCTGGCACCCCAGGACCATGCCCTGAGCCAAAGGCAGACGCTCAACCACTGAGCCCCCCAAGGCGTCCCCTTAGCTGAGTCTTTAATATCCCAACCCATTATTGAAGCCAATTGCTTCCGAAGTGATGTGACACATAGTAAGGGCAGGGAATCTTAGGACTGTGTGCCTATTGTTACGCCTCCTTCACATAAAGGGAGTCCCTTTGAGTCAAGCTTCTGGGGGCACGCAGCAGGCATTATTTTAGCATTCAGATGATGGTCTAGCAGAACTACTAAGAACATAAACTCATCAGTTAAAGTAAGTGTTAATTCCAATAATAAGGAGTTTCTGTCCTCTCTGGAGTAAAAGCCTCACACTTAGTGCCTACTTCCATGCGCCTATTCACGTCACTCTCCCTAGAACCTCCTTGTCCCTAGTCTTGGTGATCTCAAGCCCCTGTCAGACCACTATGTCATTAGTACTGCAAATACGGATCTTCATAACTTCAGACCATTTCTCCATTCACAGAAGATGAATGGCTAAGTGGGCTGTTCATTGCTCTGCCCTCATCCTTCAGAGCATCTCCTGAACGGAGCATTAGAGTAGTGGTGGCCCACTTTTACAAGCAGCAACACATCAAGCCAGTGAGGCTTGTGTGAAGCAGGCTTGATTTTTCCTCCTCCATCAGTTAGTTACAGGTTCTAGGGCAAAGAGTTGACTTTTAAATATGTCCAGTATGAAATGTCTACTAAATATCCAAGAGATGTGTCAAGGGGGCAGCTAGAGAAATGAGTCTGGAACTTTGGAGAGAGGCCACAATTGACATAAATTTGAGATGTATCAATGTAAAATGTATTTAAGGTTACATACAAATGGTATGTAAATACATCATTATATAAATGCTATTGAAAGACTAGAGGGGATGACAAAAGAAGTAACTATAGATGGAAAGAAATGGACCAAGTATAATCAGCTATGCTATAACACTGGTTTTAAAATCATAAAATTGGGGGATCCTTGGGTGGCTCAGCGGTTTAGCCCCTGTCTTCGGCCCAGGGCATGATCCTGGAGTCCCTAGATCGAGTCCCACATCAGGCTCCCTGCATGGAGCCTGCTTCTCCCTCTGCCTGTGTCTCTCTGCCTCTTTCTCTCTCTCTGTCTCTTCTGAATAAAATCTTAAAAAATAAAATAAAATCATAAAATTGTTCCCATGCAATTGATATATCAGAGAGCATAATGTAGATAACCCATAATCCATAATCTGTCATGTGGATTCACATTTGCTTATGTGATTTCATCTTCAAGAAATGGTGAACACAGAAAACTGCAGCAACCTGAAACAAGCCACATGGGAACACAAACATACCTGAAACATCTACTAGCTACCTCAATCCAACACGTGTGTTGTTAGCCACACTTAATTGCATCTAATGTGACAACCTTCCCTTTGATGGCAGATAACCCTCTTCCCATGATTTCACAAGAATACACAATCTGCAATTCCTCTGACACATGCTTTTGCAAGGAAACTTAAGTTTTCTCTAGGTACACACCATATTTCTTGCAGTATTTAAGTATTAAACATCTATTGTGTAAAACTGTTTATTAGGTCCCTATCTTCCTTTTTTACATGCCACTGACCAAGTTTTTGAGTAGTGTTCTCCTAACCTATTTTTCCCTTAAGTTCTGTTTTCTTTATTTACTTTGGCATAGTGTAGGAATGTTTTTAGGAGCCCTTCTATCACATGATGGCAGAACTAACTGCTCTGAAGGTGGGGCCCTCCAACCCTGAGGCTGTAGAGAAGAGGAAGCAGTACAAAACCCAAGTCCTCGATCCTGGAGACCCGGGATCGAATCCCACATCGGGCTCCCGGTGCATGGAGCCTGCTTCTCCCTCTGCCTATGTCTCTGCCTCTCTTTCTCTCTCTGTGACTATCATAAATAAATAAAAATTTTAAAAAATAAAATAAAAACAAAACCCAAGTCCTCTGGAGGGTATTATGTTGAGTGAAGTAAGTCAGTCGGAGAAGGACAAACATTATATGTTCTCATTCATTTGGGGAATATAAATAATAGTGAAAGGGAATATAAGGGAAGGGAGAAGAAATGAGTGGGAAATATCAGAAAGGGAGACAGAACGTAAAGACTGCTAACTCTGGGAAACGAACTAGGGGTGGTAGAAGGGGAGGAGGGCGGGGGGTGGGAGTGAATGGGTGACGGGCACTGGGGGTTATTCTGTATGTTAGTAAATTGAACACCAATAAAAAATAAATTAAAAAAAAAACCCAAGTCCTCAATAAGCATCTAATTTAATTCCTACCTTCTACCTAGGCATCTACAGCAGCATATTCACCACAGCTGCTGGTACATGAACGTGTGATGGAAAGAGTACAGCTTTAAGTTGGGGCAAACAGTCCCAAAACACCTGGGTGGCTCAGTCGGTTAAGCGTCTGCTTTCAGCCCAGGTCTTGATCCTGGGTCCAGGGCTCAAGGCCCACGTCGGGCTCTCGGCTCAGCAGGGAGAACCTGCTGCTCCCCTCAGCCTGCCATTCCCCCTGCCTGTGCTAATAGTTAAATAAAATCTTAAAAAAAAAAAGAAAAGTCAAACAATCCTGAGCTTCTTTGTACTACCACTTATCACATGATTTCTTCTTAAAATGAAGATCATAATGTCTCATGGATTTTGGTGGAGATTCAACAAGTGTCTTGTATGGTACCTATAGTAATATATTAAGTACTGAACAATTGTTATATTTCTTCTCCTTAACAAATACACAGACACATACACAACTGCAAAAAATAATGCTACATTCCTTTTTTTTTATCAAGAAATACATATGCTTACATATTGAAAAATACAAATCCCCATCCATTTTGATTCCTATCACAATGCGAACACATTTGCTCCATTATACCACCCCAAATTTTTAACTAGAATGGACATTTTCAGTGAGTTCTGTTAATAAGCCATTAATCCCGATGTGTATATTTTCAACCTTTCCCTTTTTAGCAAGGGGCATGGCCAAAGACACCTTCAGGAATCTTTATGTCTCCTTACAACTTTTCACCAAGTCAATAATCATTATTACTATGTAGCACCCAAGACTAAGAAAGGAGCTTTTTATTTGCAGTAATCACACAGGAAAAGCTATTTAACCATGCTTTCATTTAGTAAAGCCCTAATCAAAATGTATTAGCTACTATTTTCAACTTAAAAAAAAGAAAAAGAAAAACAAAGACTGTCATATCAATACAACTGTATACAAATATATGCTATACATAAGTTTATTTATTTATTTTTTTTATTTATGATAGTCACACAGAGAGAGAGAGAGAGAGAGAGAGAGAGAGGCAGAGACATAAGCAGAGGGAGAAGCAGGCTCCATGCACCGGGAGCCCGACGTGGGATTCGATCCCGGGTCTCCAGGATCGCGCCCTGGGCCAAAGGCAGGCGCCAAACCGCTGCGCCACCCAGGGATCCCTATACATAAGTTTAATACAAAATTTAATGAATAACTTATTTAGTAAATTACAAACCACCAATAGGGAAAAAGCTTCAAATGCTTAAGGTCCATAGAAATCTACCTTTCATACTAAAAAATTTACAGAGAAATGACAGTGTCTGAAATTTGCTTTAAAAATTGGGGTCAGCCTGGGGGGCTCAGCGGTTTAGCACCACCTTGGGCCCAGGGCCTGGTCCTGAAGACCCGGGATCGAGTCCCACATCGGGCTCCCTGCACGGAGCCTGCTCCTTCCTCTGCCTGTGTCTCTGCCTCTCTCTCTCTCTCTCTCTCTCTCTCTCTCTCACTCTCTCTCATGAATAAATAAATAAAATCGTAAAAAAATAAATATAAATAAAAATAATTTCAGGGGATCCCTGGGAGGCTCAGCAGTTGAGTGTCTGCCTTCAGCCCAGGGCCTGATGCTGGAGTCCTGGGATCGAGTCCCTCATTGGGCTCCCTGCATGGAGCCTGCTTATCCCTCTGCCTGCCTGTCTGTCTGCCTGTCTCTCTCTCTGTCTCTCATGAATAAATAAATAAATAAATCTTTAAAAATAAATAAATAAATAAAAATAGCTTTAGCCAAAATAAAGGAGAGAAAATCAGCAAAAGGCCAATAAATTTTGAAACTTAGATGGTGGGTCACTGCGGTTCATTATTCTATTTTCTCTGGTTTTATATAGAGATATATAAAATTTTCATTTTAAAAGATTTCTTACGGACACCGGGGTGGCTCAGGGGTTTAGCATCTGCCTTTGACTCAGGGCATGATCCCAGAGTCCTGGGATCCGGTCCCACATCCGGATTTCCACAAGAAGCCTGCCTCTCCCTCTACCTATGTCTCTGCCTCTCTCTGTGTGTCTCCCATGAATAAATAAATAAAATATTTTTTAAAAAAAATTCTAAATTCAGCTTTTTGAGTCCCATCCCATCTCCCCGCCAGAGATTCTGATTCAGAAATGGAGTGAATCCAAAAAGAAAAAAGAAAAGAAATGGAGTGAATCCCCAATCAGGAATGGTGCTCTGGAATATATATTAGATATTTCTGATTATTGTCATCACATGCAATACTTTGGGAAATACTGAACCAGATTATGGAATTATTAATACCAGAAGATAATTAAGACATAGAAAATAAAGTTAAAATATATTTTCTATTAAAATATACATCTAATTGCCTCTGGAATCATGATGAAAGCAAATGATCAGGCCAGTATATGAGAAGCATAATATCAAGAAAGAATCCTCAAAACCAATATCATTCAGTTTTTCACAAGGAACAATAGTAGCCACTACTGTTTTGAGTAAGAAATTTCCTCAATCTTTAGATCTGCAGAAGAGTAATTATAAAGGTTAACAATCAGAAAAGTTTTTGAAGCATATTTTCTCAGAAAAAAATAATGCACTGAGCCATAAATTGGCTTTCTGTGTTAGAAGAGAAGATGAAAGCTAATGCCTAATAATTACACAGCCAATTAATTTTTTATTTTGTTTCACACTTGGGTAAAAATCTGTGATACCAGATTATATCAATATCACACACATATCTAAAGGAATCTACTCACATAACATATGGCAAGCACTTAAAAAAACCACAGTCCAAGTTAAATAATACTTCATTTTTTACAAAGATCGTCTCAAAATGTCTCTAAATTTATTCATAAGCTGTGAGTTTAGAAGTATAAAATGCAATCCAAGTATTATTAAAAAAATGAGACTAGCAAGCTCTATGAATCACTAGGAAAGGCAATCTCATTACTTTATAATTATCTGATATACACAACTATAGGACATACAAAAATAGTGCTAAAATAAGGTGGAGAGAAAGTAACATTAAAGATTACACAGAATAACAAAACATGGGAGGAAAACAGGAGAATGTGGTTGCTATGCTACAGATCCAAAAAAACTCAGTCATCTGTTCAATATAGATACCACCTGGAATCCAGAGGACTATTGGCGCAGCCCCATCAGGGCTCTCAACTACATGCATTCTTTCAATTATAATTTATTAAGCAACCTGCTATTTAGTAAAATATGGTGTACCTGGTTAAGATGGAGCAAATTACAAAATAATGATCAACTCTCTCAATATGGCAAGTATAGACTATGTCATATTCTCATTATTTTAGAGGTGATTATGCTTTCATTTTAATCTTTGTATTATTTTACTTCATGAATCTATGAAACTGTAAAAGCATAACATGACTCAGACAGAAGTCTTAAAGACTTCTTAGGGATCCCTGGGTGGCGCAGCGGTTTAGCGCCTGCCTTTGGCCCAGGGCGTGATCCTGGAGACCCGGGATCGAATCCCACGTCAGGCTCCAGGTGCATGGAGCCTGCTTCTCCCTCTGCCTATGTCTCTGCCTCTCTCTCTCTCTCTCTCTCTCTCTCTATGACTCATAAAAAAAAAAAAGACTTCTTAAAGATGTTTAAAACATCTCTTTTGCCTTCAGCATTTCCAAAGGGATAAGAAAAAAAATTAACTTTTCAATGTCACTGCAACAACACAATGAGAAGAATCTATGGAAGTGATAGTGGTTTTTATTTCTGAAAATCGATCAGATAACTAAAAAATTTAATCCCTCCAGACAATTCCAAGCCTAGCATAAACCAGCAATCCTCACATATTTCAGTTTCAGGACCCCTAAACACTCATAAAAATTACTAAAAACCCCATTTTTATGAAATCTGATGATATTTTGCTTATTTTGATGAAATCTGATTATATTTACTCTTTTACTAATGAAAATAGAAAAGAATTTAAATATTGGCAAATTAACTCATTTTAAAATAGCAATAATAAACTCATTACAGGGCAGCCCTGGTGGCTCAGCGGCTTAGCGCCACCTTCAGCCCAGGGTGGGATACTGGAGACCCAGGATTGAGTCCCACATCCGGCTCCCTGCATGGAGCCTGCTTCTCCCTCTGCCTGTGTCTCTGCTTCTCTCTCTGTGTCTCTCTTGCATAAATAAATAAAATCTAAAAACAAATAAATAAATAAATAAAAACTCATTACATGCTAACATAAGCAATGTATTTTATGTGAATAGCTATATATTCTTAAAAAAAACTAGTGACAAAGGAGCATTGTTTTACATTTCTGTAAATGTCTTTTAATGTCTAGCTTAATAGAAGACAAATTCTCATACCTCCTTTCACAATCAATTTCTCTGTTGCCACTTGTTATTTTGGTTGAAAGATATATAAAATATCCAGCTTCACAGAGATATATGTAACTGGAAAGGGAGTATTTAAATGGTCTTGGCAGATAGTTATGGATATTCCTCCTCCACATTATACCTATTTGACAAATGGTAGTTTCTTCAAATTTAGTTGCAATATGAAATCAGACTCTAATACATTAAAATCCATTGGTCTACCTTGCACTTTGAATCACGATTTCAGTAAGCAATCAATAAATATTATTGATGATGATTATAGAAATATTTTATACTTCTCCTGTCTTCAAATCACACCAAGATGAAAGTAAATAAGAGTTCTATACTTATAGTCTTAATATTTTCAGGAATGAAAATGCTATAATACTACTGACAAATTCCAATGTTGGATCTTTGGACTCAACAGTACTCTCTTATATTAACTGTCTGTATTTTATTCCTTCCAATATATTCTATTTACCTCTATTTGGGCTTGGAGAATAACTAATCCTGTTTTCCTTTCCAGCAGTTCTAACAGTATAGGTATTGTGGCCTACAGAACAAAGTTCTCTCTTCTGCCATTAAAGTCTTACTGATTCTGTTCAAATTCCAAGATTTCTGAAAACAGCAAAGCTACATACCTATGTGGAGATAAACCAGAACCAACATAATCTATCGGAGGAACTTGTGAGACAAGAAAAAACTGAAAACTCACAATAATGGCCCATGAAGCCAGAGAAACATTCAAAAACTATTCCCCATTTTGGACAGGTTTTTAAAACTTCTGGGGTTTGTTTTTGTTTTTTCAGCCTGGTTGTTAAGGCAGCTAACTGAATCTAAATGTGTTTGTGGTTTGAACAATGAGCCTTTTCATGCCTTACTATTAAAATAGAAGTTCAATGAAGATTTATTGAGTACCTAATATGTTCCATTCTAGGTGCTGGAAATACAATAAATAAGACCTTATTACACTCAGAGTTCTTTTATCTCTTTGGTGGGAAGAGATGGCCGATAAATAAGTAAACTTTTAAATAATAAAAGAAATTTAAGAGTGTAATCAGTGCTACAGAAAAAGTAAAACTAGGTGAAGGGATGGAGAACAACCAGTTGGGAGAAGGGAATGGTGGATTACTTTAAAGAAGCAAGTCTTCACTGAAGAGATGTCTTTAAAACTGAGACTTGAATGACTGACTCTGAAAATCTGGACCAAGAGTGTTCCAAATAGAGAGGCTAGAAAGCCCTGATGCCCTGAGACTGGAACTAAAACCTGCAACTCTGACTGAAACATATTGACCAAAAAGGAGTCTGACCAACATGAGGACCAAGAGGAAGCCAGAGGCACAGGCAGGTGCCAGGTAGTAAACGGAATGAAAGGGAAGGTGATTTTATACGGTACCCTAATGGTGTCACAACCTGATGGAAGCCACCTGTCTTTTTAAAATAGAGATGATAATACTAAAAATATACGGTTAAAGATAAAGATCAGAAGTCACAAGACATAGGTTCAAATTCCAGTTCTTCCCACTGTATCTTAGGACAAAAAAAAAAAGTAAAATTAATATTTATTTAGTGCTAGTAACTGCCAGGCTTGAAAGAGGCATTTGATCCTGTCTTATTTAATTCAACTTGGGTTATTTTTTCAGGTCTCTAGGCCTCAGTTTCTAACCTTACTAAGTGGAGAGAATCATAACTAATATTTTTTGCAACTGTATTCTGGATTGTAAGGTATATAAAAAATTTAACATGTAAAATTCTTTAATGATTATTTATAAGTATTATTATTATAGATAAACATATTTCTTCTTTAAGTTATAGATTTTTATGACATTTGTCCTCCCTAGTGTAGGATATTCTTTTATTTCTGGTATAGAAAATGCCCATTATTTGAAGATCTCTATGATTATCACCAAACCAAAGAGCTAGGAAGGGCAAGAAGACATTTCAGAGACATAGCTCCCCAATTTGAGCAAAGGCAGGCCTATGAACAAGATACTTTTTTCACCCTCTACTGATTCATAATTTTCTTAATTGCTTCAATTTTCAAAAATGCCCTTCTAAATCTACAAGAATCAACTTGCTAAGGGAAAGACTCTTGTTCCTTGGCATCCTTTCACGGGCATGGAGCTGCTGTCATACTTAACACCTGTGAAGTGGTGTCAGGAGATCTCACATTACTGAATAAGAAACCAAGATGATTACGAATCTTTGAAAACCTGGAAAGAACTGATAAAGACAGTAAAACAGTCTAATGAATGAAGCTGGCCAAGAAGGGTGATAAGGAAGGCATTACACCCAACATGGAAGAATGTTACAACTACTTAAGTACATTTCACATGTGAAAAAAAAAAAAACCCTCAAAAAATCACATTTTAATAGTTTCAATTACTATTATTCATAGAAGCTTTCAATATATATTATTTCATTTATGTATACAGTATCCAAAAAGTAGCCAAAGTAAATGACATTTTGTGAAATGCATTAACTTTAAAGATAACTGCCAAAGTTTCATTTGCTATCTTGTTATCATTTCTATGCTGATTAAGCCTTTGATTCAAACCATGAACTTGTAAGAGCAAGGACTTTATAATTTACTTTTGCAACCACTGACTCTAGCATACTTCTGGGCTTAGAGTAGATACTTAAGCATGTTTACCAAGAAACAGAAAGACCACTCCCAAACAATTCCACCTACAATGAATTTTTTTTTTTTTTTACAATGAATTTTTTAACTCCAAAATTCCCCAAGCTCATTATTTACCTCTGGTATACAAGTTCCTGTGAAACCAAACAAGCCATTGGCATTGTCACTTTTTTGTATTATTAATCTTGCTGTAGTATTCTCTTCAGAAATGCGAGCTCCTCCATACACAGAGACTAGTTTAAGAATGAATAATTCTTCTCCTTCTTCTTCATTATCATCTCTTGCAGAAATAATGAATGATTTGTTAGTTTCTCCCTGTCTGAACTCCAGATATCCAGAAACAGGGTGTAAATCACTCTTTGCTGGCATAGCATGAAGTTCATAAATTTCTTCCAAGGTCAGTTTCCGCTCATAGGACCTCACATCCTGCATCAAGCCTGTAAATCTGTCATTGCCATTCATTCCTGCCCCAATTCTCAGTGTTCCAGGACCTGAAATTAGAAATGGGTCTAAATGCTACAATATCCACAAGTATCCTGTCCCACATTAGAAGTGCGATTCAAAAGAGTGGTGCAATTTTGTTGAGTTTTTATTAGATAAGTAAAACATACAATAAGAATACAATCAAATAAAAGTTATTTTCTGTTATGATGAAAAATGAATTAGTAATTGCTAGGATTTAAGATATTTTGCACTAAAGGATATATTGTACATGTGTATATATATGTGTGTATATGTATACAGGTATATATGAGTGTATATTTAAATAGACATTTCTTCCAGGAAATTTAAAATTTTCCTTGTGCATCTAAAAATGGGGTGATTCAATTCGGTCACAATTTTTTAGACTTTTGTACTACTATTCTTCAAGAACTTCAAGGCTTGATCTGTTAGAAATGCATCTTGAGTTAAATAAAGCTATGAGAATTTAACAAAAGTTTTAGTGGACCAAATATAACTCCTTACCCAAACAAGTAATGCAATAGATGTAGAAAAAGTAGTATTCCTTCCCAGGAAAAATATCATAGGCAAGTCTTAGAGATTTTTTTCATGGTAATCACAACATGCAGCCCAATTACATTACTCTATATCAATAACAACTCTTTTTGAAAATTCACCAGTTCTTATTTCTTTACTTATTCCCTCTCCAACAACTCAAATAACACATTTATATAAGTTGATCACCTGGCAGCTTTGAGGAAAAAATACAAGTAATATTTTTTATCAAAATCATCAACCAAGGCAGTTTTTACAAGTCACTATCCAGGTAGCTATTTTACAGTAGTCACAAGTATCCTCACATTATTATCACAATGGTCCCCACACATTCTCAGTGGTTCTAAGCTATTTTAGTAATAAGAGGAAAATATCTACAACAGGCAAAAATATGGATAAACATTATCAACAACACTGGGCAAAATAAGCCAGGCACTCAAGTATACACAATGTTCAATTCCATTTACACAAAGTAAAAAACAGGAGAAGCTCATCTTATGCTCTTAGAAATGGCAATAATAGGTGGGCACGGTGGTGAGTCAGTGACTGGAGAAGAGCCTAGGGGCTTCTGGAATGCTGTTTCATGATCTGGCGGCTAGCTCCACAGGTGCTAAGACTAATGAATTTAAAGTTTTAAAAATTGATCTACCTGCACACGTATGATATGTATACTTTTATGTATTTTATAATACATAGCATATATTACATTTCATTAATAAATTTTAAATATACTTAAAATTTTTTCTTTCCAAGTTACAAATTACAAAAACAATCTAAGTTCCTTACAGTAAGCTAAATAGAGAAAAGAAACCGCCAGCTCTCACTTTCCCCAATCTTTCCCCCTTTCATTCTACCAACGTGTCATCACCAAATGAATCAATGTATTCACACAATCAAAAGGTGATTAATTTAATGCTAGAGAGTGCTATACGCATAATACTTATAGTTGGAATCAGTAGTGTGTGAATGTTATTTCCTTTTGCCCATCTTTTTTTCTACTAGGAACAAAAAATACAACCAGATATCCAGTGAAGGAGGTTCAGAAGGAAAAGATTGTTAAGTTATAATTATATATTCTGTTCTAACTTCTTACTAAACAAAAAATAATCACATCATAGGATGGAGGGGCTGGGAAGGACAGTGGTGATTATAATGGAGATAACCAATATTTATGCTTAAATATGCACAAAAATATATTTCTCAAAGAAACAGCATGGAATCCAGCTTAAAGACAACAAAGATTATTTCTTCAAAGCTCTCCACAGATTTCACCAGTTTACCTACTGGTACCCCTGTAATTGCTGGACTTTTAAAAGTAAGTTTTCTTTTTTGATTCCTCTTTCACCTTATGCCCACCACCTTTCGCTTCCAACAAAACCTCCCAAGCAGCAGTTCCCCAAATACAACATGCTCTTTCACATTTCTATATCTCTGCTCTTTTTCCTATCATGCCCCCCATCCCTCCTGCTACCAATGGAAGGATAAATATTCCTCCTTCATAATCTTTTTCTTTCTTCCTACAACACACTGAAGTGATCTCTTTAAATATCTCCCTTCCAGAACCTATTTTTGGCCAAGGGGAAAGGCTGCCTATTCATTTCTGCAACACTCAGTATGGAACTTATGGTCTTGGTAGGTATAAGTTTTATTTTAAGGAATGAAACCAATACCTAAGCAGATTTTTAAGACCTATTAGCTCTTTTTAAGAAATCAAAATTCTTAAAAATTCAAAATTCAGTATTCTTGCTATAAAGATGACACTCACCATCAGTAATGGCTTCTCCTTTCAGACTCTTGATTCCTCTGGGCATTGCATTTCCATCAAGGTAGAATTCAATTATACCATCATCCAGGATAATTAGAAGATGAAGCCAAACATTTTCTTCTAAATACTTCAAGACTGTTGTCTTGGCAATATATGTAGCATTGGAACCCAAAGTTTTGTAATGAAGAGAAAGTGTCACATGAGATTCATTTGTTTGAATTTTTACCCCATAGTAGATGCTTCCATTACCATCATCCTTTGCTATAACAAATCCATTTGTGTTGGCATTGGGCATTACCCAAGCTGAAAATGTAAAGTTGGCAATTGAGTTGTTCCTGGAAGGATGGTATTTTGGACTAACAGTTCCAAATGCACCCTCTAGTCCACTGAAGTACAAAGCATCTGTTCCACTGTGGTGACGCCGCATGTGTGGTTGTAAATGCACAGTGCTGGGGAAAATCCCAACCAGCAAAAAATCTATCATTGGAGGCAAACCATCAGTGAACTCACTGGACAGTATTTCCCAGCCTACTCGTACATCACCAAACACACCCTGCTGCCTCAAAATGGTAAAGTTGGTAATATAAGACATATCATCTTCTGAAAGCACATCTTCTGCAACTTCTCTCTCTAAGCACTCTGGATCCAAGATGAAAATTCCAAAGGGATCATCATTGAATGGAATCATTACTGTCACCTGGAGGTTGGTTCCTGCTAGTTGGCCCCCAGGACCTGGGGATCCACCTGTAATAAGATGATTTATAATAAATAAGAAATCAGAATTTAAAGTCCTTTATAGTATAAGGTGAAGACAAAAGGAACTTGACTAGCAAACTTCTGGTAAAATAATATATTGATCGATCAATGAACACCTGTGTCCCCATATGGTTTTCATCATGTTTTCAGGGGTATTTTGGCTCAGAATAATTTCATTATTGACCAAGTAAGCCCTAAAAGAGAATATTAACTAGAGAGTTTTAATTCCTGTGCTTAAAACTAAAAGTTATGGGAAAATTGATTGTTTAAATTGTTTAAATGGCACAAAGAGCAAGCTTTAAGCTATCATGACTCTGTACCTCATAACTTCCATTAATATTTCATTGAAGATATTCTACTTGGTGTGGAAAAAATCTAGTTACAAGTTTGAGGATGAATGTAAAGTCTCCATCCATAAAACTTAGCCAAACTAAGACTACAAAATGGATGTTTAAAATAACACTTCTACCAAAAAGGGTGTTTTGACATTTAAAGTTAGAAAATCAAGATGCACTTACTTCTTCATTAATCGCATTTTCTATACAGCTCTAATTATTTATTTTTTAAAACATTAAATTTCAGTAGTGAAATAAAAAACATGGAAAAACACAGCACCTGATATGTTTATAAGCTTTAGAATATAAAATTCATTGAATTCAGGAATTTTATCTGGAAAAGCATGGAGAATTATTGGTTTGGCTTCTTCTCCATCCATAAAGTTAACAATCCCTGAAGTTTCATAGAACTCTTGTCCAGGCTGCAAAGCAGAATCATTCTGAAACAGCTGCCAAGCCACAGAAACATTGCCAAAGTGTCCTCGATGCCTCAAAATCCTATATAACAAATTAAAGAAAATTAATTTTTATGAAAAATTTGTAAGTAGTGAATTTTACCCTAATGATAGCTTTCTGTGTTATCTCAGAAATATTTATGGTCTGTAATAAAAACCAGCCAGCCAGTCCTTGATGAGTAACCATGATGAATCTCATAGTAAGAGAATGAGGCAGAACTTTAAATAACAAAGAGAAGCAGTCTTAAAAGTCATAGACTTCAAAGTGCAAACTGAAGGGTAAATTTCAAAACCAATTGAAAAATATTGAGATGAGAGCCGGCATAAGTTCTTCAAAAGCAAAGGACAGGGTGAGGGTAGTCACGTATCATTAGAAAGAAGAGTTACAGAAGACCTCAGATAACTCAAGTCTTTCCGTCCTGAAAGATGACAGAATTTGGGGTGAAAAGGGCAGGAATGATAATTTCTGTTTACCAGCTAAAGTGGTTTTTTTCTTTTTAAACAAAGGGCAACAGCATAAACAAAGCTGACCATTCATTCAGACTACCAACTCTGAAATTATCCAATTCTTAACCAACTTTAAATTTTTGAAATATTGTCAATATTTCAAATTTATGCATACTTAAAGGTCTTATGTTACTCAATTTTGAATTTACCTTATCCAAATTTGCTTACCAAAATGCATTAGTCTTTCCTTCTTCTACTGCTTTGTCTATGGGCTCCAAAGAAAAAATGCCATTTGGGTCATCATTAGCTTCAATTATCACTGTAGCTATTCCGTATTGATATACTACTGTATCACCTATATTAAAAAATAAAAATAACAAAGATGTGGTTAACTTGTTGGTAAATTCATATTTTTAAATTATGAAAAAGTTTATAATGAAGTTCAAATTTCAGCAAGCATTTTCTCACTAAAGGTCATAAATAAAAAAGAGATGCCTGAATAAGTTTAATGTGACTGTCTTTGTGGAAATATTTAATTCCAGGAGACGTACTTCATTGAAAAAGACCCATGAATCTTTTCTTGGCAATAGGAATATTACTTCAAAGTTTAATAAATCAAAAACATAGCTTTATGTCATTTCAAATTTTTGTGGAAGATTCTTTTATTTAATAAAAATAATGAAAGGATTATCCCATAACATAAAAATACTCCTGTTCATATTAATTGGAATGAAAGGCTTGAAAATTTCCCTTTAAATCTAGGTAGCAAAAAAAAAAAAAAAAAAAAAAAATCTAGGTAGCAGTATGATCTGGTCATACACAGAACAAAGCAATCTTTATGATGCTGAACTTGCCTCCTCTACCCGAATTCCAGCCACAGTATGTCAGTACTGTTACTACCAGGACGTTAGGTCTCTTTTCATCACTTCCCTGAGATCCAAAGCTCTTTCTCTTTGCTCCTGCTGTTCCCTATGCAAGCAAAAGTCCTCATCTCTATTCAATACTTGTTGGCTTTCAGGAGCAGCTCAAGCAACACATATTCCAGGAATTCTTCTTGAATTCCAAAGTTAAGGTAAGAACATCTCCACTGTGTTTCCACAGCACTTCCTATTTTGTCATTCTATCATAACAATTATTGTATTTAGTACACACGCACACATAATTTTACTGTGAATTCTTGAATAGATGCTTGTTAAAAAATTTTATGTTCTAGCAGAGTAGAGCTCCATAATTTGTACACAAAAGTTACTTTTCAAAAAGATATTTATTTATTTGAGAGATGGAGAGAGAGACAGGGACAGAAAGGGCATGAGCAAGGGGAGGGACAAAGGGAGAAGCAGACACACACACACACACACACACACACGCACACACACCCCTAAGCAGGGAGCCTGATGCAGGGCTCCATCCCAGGACACTCAGATCATGTGACCTGAGCTGAAGGCAGATGCTTAAGCGACTGAGCTACCCAGGAACCCTCACAAAAGTTATTTATGAATGTTAGCTGAACTGAAAGAAATAAAACTTTCAAAATTAGATAAGGGAAACACTTAAAACTAAAATTATAGAATCATAAATTATATGTAGCAACCCAACATATTAAAAATAAATTATATAAATATACAACTGTACTGACTTACTTGATAAGTAGCCAATGAAAAGAGAAAAATACACAAAAAGTGACCGTAAATCATTGTATAGAAAAGGCTAGCAATATAGAGTGATAAAAAAAACTGTATTATAAAATCTAAGAAAAATAAAAATAATGAAATCTCACTTTGTCAGGGTTCTGCTATCATGTGCATTTGTCATGCACCATATCAGAGGTGGTACGAAAAACTCATTCTGTCTCTCCACAGGGAGAACTGACAATATTTAACAAGGGCTCTGAGAATGGCCATATCCTCTGACCTAATAATTAAATCTCTGGATATATATTGTGAAGAGTAAACATCAGGCACAAATATACACTGCCAGCATGACGTCACATTGGAGATGCCACCTCCAGCCCTCCCACCATTGATCCTCTCAGACCCTCAATGTTTTGATGTCATGAAAGAGGAGAGAAAAGTGGAAGAGAAAGAACTAGGAAGGGATGTAAAAGCACAAATTATGTCATTCAAGTCTTCATAGCTGACGTCATTAGATCCTCAGTTGTCACCACGTGGAAAAACACTGGAGACAAATGCAGTGGCAGTGTACTTCAGGCTAGTCATCCAGTGACACCTTTCTCTTCTAATAACAAATATATATTTCCCCAATGATACATTTTACAAAATAAATTCCAATCCTCTCCTTGCACAGTCATTTTCCATTATCTTTATAAGAGGTTTGGGATGTTCTGATCCACTATTTTAATCACAGTGACATTTTTTTCCTGATAACAGTTAAAGCCCAGTGACATTCTGGGCTTAAAGGGATGCTTAGGATACAATAATTTTGCCCAGAAAGACACCAAAGTAATAAATGGAATCAAGAACTTATTCCTAAAAAAAAAGAACTTATTCCTACAGCAAACTGTATTAAGATCTGGCATTTCTTTATCCACTTTCTATATATGATAACAAAACTTTCTGTTTTCCATTTTTACATCACTAAAGTTATTTTTACCTGTAGCAATTTATTTCATTTAAATTCTAGGACAAAAAAATTAATTAATTAATTAATTAATTAATTCTAGGACAATGATTGAATTCGTCAAAATGTTAGTTCATCTACATAAGGCCTAACTGTGGTTTTTCTGCAAATACAAAACTTCTTTTGTGGCCAGCATTCTACAAGGTTAAAATTTTCCTCATAAGATGACAGTTTCTATTTTTTACTTTTTTGATTTTTATACTAAGCTGTGTGAAAATGAGAAAGAAAAACAGGAAATAGGAAGAGAGACACAACTGACAAGAGATAAAGACAAGGAAAATGGTAGAGAATTACAGCACAAACACAAATTAAATAATCTCTTTCTTTTCTTCTTTCTGAACATTTCAATCCAAAAGGTACAAGGTAAAAAAAAAAAAAAGAAAAAAAAAAAAAGGTACAAGGTAAAGCACAAGCCAGGCATTCATACAAACGGTGGATTATTGTGGCATAACAGTGACCTAGCATAAGGTGGGAGAAAGAGGGCACCTCCACTCGAGGAAACCTTAGTGTTGGATGTTGGACTCTGAGCAGAGGGCAAAGGCATCCATCCACGTGGCGGTGGGAAGATTCTAGAGCAGTAAGCTAGAACCCTAGGGGGATAAGAAAGGCAACCTCACTGTGGCAGGAGGGTAAAAGAAGCAATGGGAAAGTGGATATGGGGGAACTGATCAAAGAAGTAAATAAATGAAAAATAAAGGGGGCTGAATTTCATACTGTCAGAGAAGGAAGGGACAAATATTGAAAGAAAGCTAGAGCAAACCCTAGGCACAGATGGAAATGCTGTTGTGAAGTAATGGTTTTCAATACACACAGTTGGACATAAAACTGCAGATGTAAACATGCACATGTATATATATGGAAATACATGCATAAAAATATTCCCACTCTGTCACCCTAAAGGCCCAGGAGGAGCATAAGCTCAGCAACAATCAGCCCAGCGAGCACCAGATTCTGGTTTCTAAATAACATTCTTCACTAACAGGAACCAGTGCTTCTTGGAAAAATGACTAATTGCAGGGTTGTGACAAGAAAAGTATGAGTTTGGAACAGCTTGCTGTGCCAGGAAGTAAGAAAATGCTCACAGGATAATAGGGACATGTCAAAAACACAAAGAAGTCATCTCAGACAGGCTACCACTAGCCAAATCTGGGAAAATTTGACCACCAAAACAAACAGTGATAGTGAAATATAACCCGCTGCATTAAATAGAAATCCTGAGTCCACACTGATAAAGGGTGAAAGTTTGATGAGTTATAGGATTTTTACATAAAGTATCTCCCCCACAAAATATTTATTACTTTAAAAAAGAAAAAGAAAAAAAATACAGTAGAGAAGCCTGGCAGTCACCATCTATATTGTGGTCAAATTAAACACTGCAATAAAGGGACAAAACGAAATCATGTGTCAACTGAAGAGATGGTAAGAACAGAGAATCGCTTCTCTGGAATTTGCATCAACAATACAAAACCTGAGACTATTAATAATGGGGGAATATCAAACAGGCCCAAAATGGGTGATGTTCAAAAAAATAGCCTGCAATTTCCATATTATAAAGATCATAAGGAAAGACTGAGGAACTACTCCAACTGAAGAGATTAAAGAGTCATCACAACTAAATTCAAAGCATAATTTTGCTAGAAAGGACATGATTGGGACAATTGGAGAAATCTGAATGGGATCTGAGCCAATGACCATATTAAAGTTAACTTCCTGATATTAATGATTATGCTGTGGTTATGTGAGAGAATGTCTTTGTAGAAAAATGCACTAATGTATTCAGAGGTGATGGGATATTGTGTCTTCAATTTACTCTCAAAAGGTTCAGAAAAAAATAGTTCTTTGTACACTTAAAAGAATAAATATAAAAACAAGCTACAGCGCCTCCAATTTACTAAAAGTCGGGTCAAAGTATTCTCAGGACCCAAATACTGAGGTCCAAACATCGTGCTTCATTTATAGTACGGACAAAAAGAAAGAGTCTGTCTTTTTCCCCCTTGCAAATTATCATACATTAGGGCTGTGGCTCCAGAGAATTATCAAACAGCCCGTTGCATTCAGCCTTAAACAGAATGCAGCTTCCCAGACAGTAAGCCCCACACCATGCTCGAAGGACACAGGCTTACACAATACTGATGCCCTAGGCCCTTGGGTTACTAAACAAGGCTCGGGGTAGCTTTAGCTAGAAGATTCCTATTCTTTATATAATATCATACTCTTCTCCATGCTCCATTGTGAAAAAAGATTTCAAATAATGCCACAGAGTGTACCAGGTACATGAAGATTCAACACATATATTCTTCACTCTCCCTCAAGAACACATTCTGCTCTTGAACAGTCACAGATGACAGTTACATACTTAATAAAAAAAAAAGCACTGAAAGAATAAATCTGCCATAAAAATATCATTTATTTACCTGTTGAATTAAAGAGGATTATATAAAAGGGCTCATCCGTTTCTGGAATATTATCTTCATTAATGAATACAGATATCCTCTGCTTTCTACTTCCAACCGCAAAAACAAGGGCTTCTCCTTTTTCAATGGGAACAAAGTCTCCATCCCTTGCGGTTGCCTTCCCATCCATGGTAGCATATTGGACAGTGCAGGCAACATCAACAGATCCATTTCTGAGAACTGTAAAGTTGGCAGTCTCACCTTCCTGAACTCTCACCACACGAGGTTCTGAAATATTGATGAAGAAGGAACATGTGAGCTTTTCCGATTCTATCTACATATTTTCCTATCACTTGATGTTTCTCCCTGCCCACACAAGAAATATTCTCCATTGTGTCTTTGCTTAAAGATTGAGCTCTGGTGCCAAATCCTCCATGAAGCCTCCTCTGATTACTTCTAGTCAATCACTCTCCCCTTGCCTTAATTCCTACAAAATCCATGGTCTTCAACTCCTAATTTGTCAGCAAATTAGGTGCTATCTGAAATCCTTGGCCTACTGTTTCATATGCCTCATTTCCAAATTTAGACTGTAACTTCCTTGAGAATAAGCCCAGGTACCTTATATTTTATTTTTGCCACAGCAGTTAGCAGAAGGCTGAATACGGGACTAGTTCATTATGTACATGTTAACTGAAGGTTAAGAATATGAATCCATAAAATTCAAGAGCTCTAAAAGATTCCTACAATTGTAAAAATGGCTTACAAAAAGGGCTTAATAAAGAATTAGACACCAGGGCACCTGGGTGGCTCAGTCAGCTAAGCATCTGCCCTCAACCCAGGGTTCTGGAGCTGAGCACCGTGTTGGGCTCCCTGCTCATTGGAGAGCCTACTTCTCCCTCTCTCTCTCTGCTGTTCCCCATTTGTGCACACTCACTCCCTCTGTCAAATAAATGGATAAATAAAATCTTTTTTTAAAAAAAAAAGAATTAGGTACCAATTAAGCTCACAAAGAAAACCAAAATAAATCACCTACAGAGACCTAACCAATGGTCACCAGGGGGTAGGGTAGTGGATGAAATAGGTGATGGGGATTAGGAGTGCACTTGTGATGAGCAACAGGTATTGTATGGAAGTACCCAAACAGTATATTATACACCTAAAACTAATAAAACACTGCATGTTAACTATACTGGAATTAAAAGAAAAACTAAGAAATGTCTCAGGTGGCAAAGAGAGTTCTAAATAAAGAATTAAAATGCAAATAGGGAAGCCTTAATTTACATATCCAAAAGAGATGAGGTATTAAGTGAGCATCTGTTAGGTATACCCGGACCCTCAACTGGCTACATTGTGTACTGGAAGAAGCTTCAAGGAAGAGTAACCTTTCTTGCACAAACACAAAAGAAATCCCTTGAAATTTGAAGGCAGAGGGAGAACAAAGCTAACAACAGTACTTGTTTTATTTTATTTTTCCTTCAGAAGACCTTTAAAAACATTTCATAAAACATCAAACAGATTGAATAATGAGCATCCACGCAAATCATGAAATTATACTTAAACAAGCTTCAATTGTGTTTTATTGAAAATGTTCAGTTAATAAAGTTATCAAGGGATGCCTGGGCTGCTCAGTTGGTTGAGCGTCTGCTTCCTGGGATCGAGACCCACATCAGGG
The DNA here is from genome assembly GCF_048164855.1 of Canis lupus baileyi. Classification (NCBI taxonomy): domain Eukaryota; kingdom Metazoa; phylum Chordata; class Mammalia; order Carnivora; family Canidae; genus Canis; species Canis lupus. Next base: position 19,428,159 of record NC_132839.1, read on the forward strand.
GCTCCTTTCTCAGAAGGGAGCCTGCACCTCCCTCTATCTCCCTCTCCCTCTGCCTGCTGCTCCCCCTGCTTGTGTGCTCTTGCTCTCTGTCTCAGAAATAAATAAAACCTTAAAAATTAAATTAAATTAAATTAAAAAATAAAATTAAAAAGCCATCAAAAACATATCTATACTGTTTGAAAAGATGTAAACTCACTCAAAAAAGATAGCAATACCACCTGCAAAATAAATGGGGTCATCATTTCTTCTAATCCTTAGAATTGCAGTAGTTTTATTTCCTATTTTAGCTCCTCCAGTGGCATTAAGTAGAGTAATGGTAAATTCCTCCATTTCTTCTGGAATCTTGGAAAATGTTACACATGTTTTAAGTTAGGTGATTTGTACAAATAATTCTATCATATTTTCCTAAATTATTTATCTTAAAAAAAACTCTATTAATGACGGTACTAATGTTCACTGCCATTTCTGATTCAAGTAGGACTCAGACCCAAAAATACCATTTTAATGTGCATATCATCCAAAAAGCCACTTTATTTGGACTCATCAAAAAATTTAATGGAAATAGAGATATTTTGCCTTATATAAGCTGAAAATATAAATACTACATAGGTCACATTATTTCTGTAAAAAGATGAGATATGTTGTTTACAAGAAAAAAAACACAGAAAAATAACTTTCTGGTGCATTTAGAAGAGGTCATAATAGTAACAAAAGCTCAGCTAGCTCTCAAAGATCTCTTAACAAACCTTACTGAAGCTTTACCCATAAAGGCCTTATTCCCATGTCCTACAAAGATGAGATTCCCCACCATTCTCTGAGCCTATAGAAATCTCTGGGTGGACACTGTTTCTCTTTCATTCTATCCACGTAAGCTGGTATTTTCTGCAGCCTAAAATGAAGAGTGTTGGGGGAGGTCTGGGTGGCTCAGTGGTTGAGAGTCTGCCTTTGGCTCAGGCTGTGATCCCGGGTCAGAGGATTGAGTCCTACATTGGGCTCCTTGTGGGGAGCCTGCTGCTCCCTCTGCCTATGTCTCTACCTCTCTGTGTTTCTCATAAATAAATAAATAAAATCTAATAAAATAGAATAAAATAAAATGAAAGTGTTGGAATTTTGTGTCTCAATGAACAAGCCTGAGGGAAAGGAGGCAGGTTTCTGTGACCGTTAAAGTATAGCTCCATTCAGAAAAGTCCATCCCTGTTGTAATTAAGTTCTTTCTCTTTATTACCAATAAGATGAGCACCACCCTGGATCCTTGATCCATCTGGTGAGAATGCACCAACAGGATGCTTGGTAGATGGTACCCTTATCTTCAAAGGCTTGAAGTGCAAGTGGAGCACTTAACCTCAACTTGAATCCCTGATAATTAGCACCTACACAGTGTCACTGATAACTGTGAGTTCTAAGAGTTAAAGATGCCATCAGAGAAACCAAAAATATTTCTCTTCTGGCTTCTATTTAGACATTTTCATACCTGCATTCTTTATCATCTATTTTCATAACAAAATATATTGTCAGATGTCTAATTATTAAATAAAAAATGATTATTAAGCAATGACAACAAATAAAGAGAGTTACATAAGCAACATTTACCTCATCTGGAAGGGAATAAATGGTGATATTTTTTGAAAATTCATGATCTCCAAAGAAAATAGTCCCTTGGACAGGAAATACATCTTGTGTAAAGTCTGGACTAACCACCCATGATACACTAACATTACCAAAGGTGCCTCGATTTCTTATTACATCATAAACAGCTGTGAAAAACAAATGTACATAACACATATGAATACATAGTTAACAATTTAAAAATGAGTAAAGAAACTGCTCAAAAAAACAAAAGTAAAAATAAGACCTCTTTTTAATAAAAGTCAATCATTTAACTAGATAGCCTCAAGGTATATATCTAAATGTAGTAACCTAGTCTTCTTTCTGTAGGTATAAAAATTTATAAAATAAATGGACTTGGTCTTTTCTATCACACAGTTTGGGGTTTTAAAAATCATTCTGCACAGGGAACAAAATGGTAATTAATTAGGTACATCCATGACAAAGTTCTACAAGGATATTTGCTAAAAGCAGCTAGAGGAAGTTGCACAGTCAAAAGCAATTTTCTTACCTAAACAGACACTGCTCTAAAAATAAGCACCTTCTTATTTCAGGCCACTGCAATATTTCCCTAGCAATAATTCTCAGTTTTAAAGTCTTTCCTATTTGACTCAACTCATTCTTCAGTGTCTGAATTCTATCACATATAATTAAATTGAAATAAAAATATACCCAAAACATCAGTTGTCATCACAATACTGATGTAAGAAATAAAAATAGCAATCCTACATGATAATTTTTTTAAAATGCCGATATCTATACTACATGTAATTTTTAAGGCAGATAGACAACTAAAAATAACTATTTTCTAAAGAAATAAACTAAAAGATGGATTTATTTCCCCTTCAGTAAACAGTACTAGAATATAAGAAGCAGAATCAATTACCACTATAGGTATCGTCTCCTTTAGTTTCATTTATCATAACAATTAGATCATCAGAAACAAATTCTATAATCCCATGAGGATCATCATTTTTCAGAATTGTTATGTTGACAACTGTAGCACTTCCCAACTTGCTTTCCCGTTCACCATGGCTGCTAAGGACCACCCAATAGTGCTCATCCAACTAAAATGAACATGTCAAATTAGGAAAAATATAAAGTTATTTCAAAGCAAATAAAAATATATCTATTCAAGAATATTAATACTATTTTTCAGAAATATCCCACTCACTGAAAAAACAAAAGAATTGATATAATTTCTAAAAACATTGTTTAACGTTCTCCTCAATTCAGGGAGACATCAGATATAAAATATATATTATCCAGAAAGGGAAAAGATAAGCCATGATACTATACTAAAATAGTAAGAAGACTAGACCTTACATTGATGATCTAGTCATTTAAACTAATAAAAGTAAATAAAAATTAACTGAAAAAGCTACCTACGTACTGGTGTGCAAACACAATAGAGCAGTATGTGTTCCATTAATATAAAACTTAAGTTGATTTCTTTTTAAACAGTGATTTTACAGAAAAACCTCAGTTCAGACCCATATCATTAAAACTTCCAACAGGTTACATTAATATAAGGCTGAACATAAAGCTTAAAGAAGATGAAAACTGATCATACACATTTCAGATCGTTTGTTATTTCTTTATGTAGGACAAACATATGTAATTCAAAGTTGAATGAATCTTACTTTGTTTTTTAAGTTTTTTTTCTTCTGCAAACATAAGTACTTCTCAATCCTTTCTTAGTCCTGTATCTCCTTGTCAATGTTCAAAATATCATATTCATAATAAACTAGATATTGTTAGCATTCCACAAAAGCACAAGAAAAAAAATAAAATCCTATACCTCTGGTATCCCATCCAATCTTGTTAGCAATGTGATTACAATCTCCCGTTCTCCAGGTTTAAATTCTAGCACCCCTGTGTTTCCATAGAACTCATTGCTATCTCTTGGCTCTACTCGGTAGTGAAGAAACTGCTTAACCAGAGCTCCCCTGGATCGGGTGATGTGGAGCTCTACAGATTCCCCTTCCTTAAAAAAAAAAAAAAAAAAAAATCCATGAAAGTTCAAGTCCTTCAAGATTGTTCTTCTGAAGTTGTGATTGTAGAATGGATTGAAGTTTCTTTCATACTTACTTTTATAACATAGGGTCCTCTGGATGTAGGAGAAAATTCAAAAACTCCCCCAGGGTCATCATTTTCCAATATAATTAGGTCACGGCTAGTATATCCAGATTTTAGCACTTGATTTTCCACATTGACCCTGGAGAAGTCAGAAGGAAAAGAAAGGGACCTGCCACCTATAATCTTACTACTGAATTCTGTAGCCTTATCTACAATATTTACAACACTTCCAGATAATGAATATGAAGGCTATTAGGAGTTAAAACTTAAACTGAATGTAAGTGTATTAAAATTACCTAAGATCACAATACTTTTTACCCAAAATATTTATGGAAGAATTTTTATTTCTAATCCATTATATTTTTCATATTTGACTGAAATCAAATATTGTCATAGTACACCAAAAATACACCAAAACTATTGTCTAACTACACCAAAAAACAAGTAATCAAAGGCTGTAAATATATTTTTATAAAGTACTAAATCTACAGAATTTTTTTACAGTTTTAGGAAAATTTAATTTGTGATATGTAGTTAGAAAATACATTTAAATAAAATCATTTTAATTTTATATGCACTTGAATTTTAAAAAAAGAACAGACATAAGATTATACTAACTAAATAAAAGTTGGATAACTGTATGGACTAAAGCAAACCACACTAATCAAAAATAAATGAAATTATGATTATATTTTAGAAATATTTTGTGGCCTTTCATAGGATTCTATTCATCTCAATTTTAACCTCATTATCTTTTGTTATTATAAAAGAAAATATAGGACATACACAAAAAAAATGGAATAGAATGGATCTGAGATGCATGACTTGTTAAACAACTCCTATACATCTCTCAAAAGAACAGAATTTAAAACAAGAATTTTTTATTATTTCTAGTTTTTATGCTCAGTGTATAATTAGAATGATCAAAGAGACTGGGACACAGAGCTCTGAGAGTATAAAAGCCAGCATACTCTTCGAGAATTCTCAATTCTGCAATCTGCTCTAAATCTTCCAAAATGTCACTTTCTGTTGAACTACAAAGTATTCATGATCAGACCTCAAAATTACAGTGAAACCACAATTAATATGTAGAAAAGACAGCTCACTTCCTATGTAATAGAGAATCAGAATTAGCATCCTCTGCTACTTTTGGAAATCTGACAACCAACACCTAGCATACTCATGACCACAGAAGAGACAGTTCAAATAATAGGACAGTTATTTGTTATACTGTTAATGCAGTCATGTGATTTTCATAGTAAATATACCCATATTTCATACACGCTCCCCTTACCATTAGAAAATGAAAGCACACAAAGCATGCACAGGCATCAAGCAAAATTTCTCAAGACCTGTGGTCATGCAGAACCGCAGCCTTGTCCAAAACAATGGCTTGAAAAGCAAAAGGTCGAATAACCCAAAACAGGCATTATTTTGTACACTTACCCAAAATACACGACAAACCTTTCTGTTTCTACCCTGTCAATACAGAAAGAAGTGTGGGAGGGGAAAAAAGGAGACAGAGACACCATTTGCCAAAATCTCACTAATACTGCTAGAAATGTGAACGAGCTTTAAAAATAAGCTAAAGAAAGCCTTTCATTTTTCCCCCCACAGGCTAGTAATGTTCACTTTATGGGAACTGTGCACACTGGATTCTTTGCTATTGACAAATGCTAGCAAGAGGTTCAGCAGTTCCCACTTAGGGAAGATGACCCCATGGCCAGCCAGCATGTCAACACCCATTGAAGACATTCCTTTCCAGGCCTGCTCCAAGGCGCTGGGGCCTGCCAAGCACTGTGCATGCTCACAAGCCACAGCAGCTGAGCAAATCTCATTCAGCTTGACTTATAATTACTTAGTAGCTTTAATGAGGTTTTTAAAAAAACAAAAATCTTCATCCTCAGATCTAAAGCCAGTTGTTCTTTGAAAAAATAAAAAACTCTAGACGCAAAGAAATACATACCTTTCATCATTTACATAGAAATACATTTAAGAAGCCATAGATAGCATTTTATCTTTTAACTTTGACAAATATTACTTAAATAGAACTTCATATCAGGAAATCTAAATGCTTTTCCAAATCCCCAATGTATTTCATTTTCAAATAGCCTTGAAAAACACATGACTACATGCACAACCGTAGTGCTTCATTTTTAAAGTCAAATAATACTATTTATAAATATGAAGTTATATACTACATATATGAAAATTTTTCTGAAATAAACTGGCATGGTGAAATTTTTTCTGATTTGGAGAAAACTAACCAGTAAAATATTTTTAACTGTTATGATTCTGAAAGCATAATAAATTTTAAATCCAGAGCAACTTTTATCCCTACTAAATAGAGAGTTTGCATTTGAATTTGACTTTAGAGAGTGTATAATGTACCACAATAAAGTGTTATTTTTGTTGCATTATTATATCATAACATTGTAATAACACTTACTACCATTCATTCTTTCATTTTAGTTTTGTTAAAAATTTGCAAAATTGAGATGGAAGTTTAGATAAAATATAATTTTAAATCATAGATTTTATTCTCACATTTACTTAATTAAATATGTCTTAGAAAAAATAAATAAATAAATATGTCTTAGAACACTCAAACGTTACTTGCTCATTACTCATGCACAATTGAGATAATATAAGTAAGCACTATTACTAATTGAATTAAAACATTTTAATATAAAATTGAATGAATTTCCTGTATTTGAAGAGTGTAACCAATAATTTCCAAAATACTCTACCCCATGATTTATACTTCCTTTTGTACTGTTTTTGTCCATAGGAGAGAAAGAAATAAACGCTTAAAAATTATATTTAATTAATATAAAAGTTTATATGATCAAGTTTAAAAAAAATGACTGTTTGGAAAAAATATTTTAAAAATTTACTTACTATAAACTTTCGAAGGTGAAATTTAAATCATTCTTTAAACTCTTAGCCAAAGCAGAAACTGAGCTAAGAATTTTTATGAATTGCTATATCTTTGGTTTATAAATATTGTTTTCTTTTTCTTTTTTTTTTTTGACGACTGCCCATTGATTTAATGAGTTCTCAAACCTAACTAAAAGGAAAAAGGATGTAAATGAAAAAACGATAATTTTCAGTTTTCATTTATATTACATTTCACTGATGTTTAAAAATCATTTGAAATACCTTTCTTTAAGATTTAATGTGACACACATATTAAAAGCATAACTCATTTAGACAGTGTGTCTGCTACATTTGGTTTTTGCTTTTTAATTTTTGTTTATATGATTTGTTGTTTTGTTTTACTTTTTATGTAAAAAGGGAAGTAGATAGAATGCGCTTATGAAAACCAACAAACTGCACAGCTGACATTTATTAGATTTGCTCCCTACATTCTATATTTTTCTTTGACATAAAAATAAAGAACAGCTAATTATCAGGGTTATAGAAGGTGTTTGCACAAAATACCTACAAAGAAAAACCTACTAGTAGAATATAGAGAGGATCAGGGGGTTCCATAAAATGAGTATTATTACCTCATTAATGTAGTATAATATAATGCCAGCTGAATTTATATGTGATTTTTATTGTTTATAAAATACGAACTTTGCAAAGCCCTCCAGTCACACTAAACTTCTCTAATATATATCAACTTTAATATAGGAAACTGTAGCTGATAAGCTTGGTTTTGATTTTTTTTTTTTTAATTAACTGACATCAGTTAAACAAAGAACTTTTTTCATTTTTGGAGATTTTCTGAATTACTGAAAAAAAATCTCTCTTTGAGAGACTGTAATATTTTCCTAATATAAATTACCCACTGAGAAATCTTAAGTAAATCCTTATTATTACTGAAAAATACCTCTTAAATTTGTATTTTTGATTCTTTGAAAAATACGTATTATTTAGTGTTCAAATTCTATGTGAAATCAAGAATTTCATTATATGAAGATTAATGCTTTCTTTTTACTCACTCAAAAAAGCTCTAGTCCTCTCCCCTGTTGAAAACGAAGGAGGCAGAGCTGTCTACTTAACCTAACATTTTGGATTTGTTGCTGCCTACTCTTTTAATATAGCAACTTATTAACTATGCTTATGTTATATCTGATACCTTCCAAAAATTCTGTGTGTAATATTTCCCCAAAATGAATAGCAGGGTAAAAGTTTACTACGTTATAATACTCACAGTCTAACCAGAGCCATCAACAAAAAAACAGAAAAGTCAGAAGCCCAGAAAATGCTACCTACTTAGTTTTTTCTCTTTACTTTATATGGAGGAAAGAATTAAAACAAAAAACAAAATTATTTCATGGGACTCAAACATATAATATACACATGTTACTAAATAAACATAATCTAAACGGGTTATTACCTGTCTAGAGAAAGTGTTACCGTCTCATTCATTTCTGGTGTGTCATCAGCTTTGACAGTAATGTTGATTGTTGTGTCACTTTGTCCAGAAAAAAACACAACAGAGCCATTAAAGGGACCTATATCATCCAGGGTCACTGCTTTTGAATTAAAGCCAGAGGGTTTTAAACTCCAATAGACAGTAGCCTGGCCATCAGTTCCATCCCGATGTAAAGGAATGTATACCTTATAAAAAAAAATGAAACAATTTCTTCTGAAATATATGCTAACAAATTTATGTAAGTTTTTCAGTTAGTACATGCACATGTTATATGAATATATATGTATTCTGCAGAGAAGCCAACCATTAAATGACATTAAGATACAACTGGGCCTGCCTTCTCTTTAAGCATAAAAATAATTTTTTTTCAAGATTTTTTTTTAATTTTTTTTTAAATTTATTTATGATAGTCACACAGAAAGAGAGAGAGAGAGAGAGAGAGAGAGAGAGGCAGAGACACAGGCAGAGGGAGAAGCAGGCTCCATGCACCGGGAGCCCGACGTGGGATTCAATCCCGGGTCTCCAGGATCGCGCCCTGGGCCAAAGGCAGGCGCTAAACCGCTGCACCACCCAGGGATCCCGCATAAAAATAATTTTAGATAAAACTATTTTTATTAGTTTTTGCTAACCAAATTTATCTGTGAAACTGCCCCTACCCAAAAATATCCCTAACCTGTTATTTGTCTTAATAAAAAGAATATTTTAAACCCAAAGAATCATGAAAAACATAGAACATGTTGGCTAAATACTAAATTTCCATTAGAGTTTCTCCAAAAAAGGAATTAATGTAATATCACAATATAAACAAAGATTAACTTTTGTAATTAAAACTAGAAAATTAGAAAAAAATTCATCCTAAAGTGATGAAGGCAAGAATAAGAATATAATAATAATATAAATAAGAATAAGAAATGTTTGTAACCAATACAAAAAATGCAGTAGAAACAAAATCAGATACTCAATCATAGTTCTGGGTTACCTTGAGCAAGTTACTTAACCTCTCTGACCTCAATCTCCTCAAGTGAAATGAAGCTAGGGCTTCCCTATTTTGCAAGTTTGTGGGGAGGATTAGAGTGCCTCTCCACTGTATGAGCTAAATAAATGACAGCTATTATAGTAATTCTGAAACAAATTATATTTGGTAGTTTTACCTAAGTGCAGTATATTTCAAATACATAAAATAAAAGAAACATTGAAGATAATGATAAAGTTTTTTTCAAATAAAGAATATAAATGAATACTTCATGGTAGCTATACTATTCTTTTGAAGCCCCTAAAAATGTATCTTCTTTGTTCTTTGCTTTTTAACACAACCCATCGTGAAAAATGGAAGATATTTTCCTCACTAACCATCCTGTTAATTTGACTAGCAATGGCTAGGGCTAGAGACTAGTGAGCAAAATAAGATACTTAGGGCAGACAAAAAAAAATAACAGAGGGCTGAGCCCTTAAATCACCCTGAGGGAGTGCGTGTAGTCTGGGCTATGGATTGGATAGAGAGAAAGATAACTGAGGGAAATTTCTACCCTTTCTGTTTCCCAGAGGGGAAGAACACAGTTTCACAGAGTCCAAAACTTTCCCTCAAAACTAATCTCCCTCAAGGGAAAAATATGAAATGGCAAACTGACAGCAGATAAAAGCAATTCACTCTCTAAATGTTTTTGTTTTTTAGTTTTTAGAAACAACATATTAACAAAAAATACAAAAGAATCACAGCCATCTTGAAAAATAAGCTGTTCTGCCAATTTACAGAATCAAATATAAAAACAAAGAAAGCTGTGGACACTATATTTTGATGTGAGACTTTCATAACAAAAGCAATTCTCTTTTTTGATCAGAACTCCAACCCACTTTAAATCAAATCTAAGTTATGAGAATCTTAGAGAAGGTTTCAGGGATAGACCATGACACAGGTAATGGTAAAGCTGAAAGTCAGAGCCATCCCTAGATAGATGGCAGGAAAATTCAATCAGGGTAGGGGGCAGGTAGGGGTGCTACATATGTAAGCATGCTTGTGTGTGTGGGTGTGCATGCACACAAAAATTAACCCATATATATAATTAACCCATATATACAACACATATATATAATTCCATATAATATAATATTCCTCAGATTTGGCATTCCACAACTTTACCACCATCACTTCCACCACCAATTATAGTACCCAAAGCAGTCACCCTAGTCCTGCCTAAGACAAGCATGAGGAATACTAATAAATGGAATAAGTCAAGGATACCTGCAATACATGTGACTTGGCCAATAAAAAAGTGTGTATGTGTGTGTGTGTGTGTGCGTGTGTGTGTATTTGGCTATCACTCTGGCAAATGTCATAGCACTATCTAAAAGCATTCACATCAAAATACCCAATTGTGGCCATGAGCAATTAATTCTAATTTTACTCTAACAAATATGGTAAAAGATGATGAATCATATACTTATCAGTTACTTGTATCAAATGATATGTTGAAGACTTGCTGTAAATGGTGAAGCTTTTTAACATCTGTTCATTCTGTATGTTAACTATACAAAAAAGAATAGTGTCTTTGCATTACCTCAGACTCTTATCAGGCCCCATCAATGAGAAAAAGCCTACTTACCACTTCAACAGCAGAATCTTCTGGTTCATGTAAAATGATGGGAAGATTGCTAATGAAGCCAATTTCTCCATTTGCAATATCTGGAGTAACCACTAAAGAAATATTTTGGATTTCCCCAAATCTAGGACTTACAGGTGGGATTGGGGGAATTATGTTCACCAATTCCACAGTTTCCAACTATAATAAACAAACAAAAAACACATTAAAAATGGAAAAGAACAAATTTTTAAATTAAAAAGGAGTCTTAATAGCACAGGGCAATAAGGTAAATGTGGTAAAGGTCACAAACGTGGCAATTTCATCTCCTCTTTCATTCACCATCCTATTTCAATCTCCTGCACTGGCTTCTTGAGCTGTTTTTTGCTCTTCAGTTATTACTCTCCAGGGTTCTTTCTAAGCCTTTTATCTTATAATTTCATACCCTCTCCCTAGTAATCTCTGGATCTCTCCTTTGAATTCCAAATCTTTGTAACCAACTGCCCCTGGACATCAGAAATGTCACATAGACATTATAGTTAGAATGTTCAAATCAGAAACCACTGTCTCTGTTCCATGTCCCCTCACCACTAACATCATCACACTGCCATCTGCTTTTCCTCTTCATCACCTATACCCAACTACCTTGACCTTAAAGCCAAACTGAGGGTACCCACATCTCTTTCTTCTCTTCCACTGACCCACATCTCCAATCAATTGCCCACTCCACTTCCCTGCCAGAGGAAATTCAATATCAGAAGATCATTCAGAACTCCAAATGTAACATAACCTGTCTTTTCATTTATTGAAAAACAGCATACGTATGACACATAGTATCTCTGTGTTTAACAAACATGACCACTAAAGCAACTTCCATGGTGTTCTCTAGGGCCTCCCTTCATCATCTCACAAGTACAAAATGCACCCACTCTTAAAGACTAGTTTCTTTCCCTCTCTCTCATGAAGATCTGGTATCTCCAGACCTTTTTATTCTATCTTTCTGAACTTCTCCAACTACTCTCCCTAAACTTAGAACTTCATCATAAATTTCACATGTTGCTTGCTTATCATCATTTTGTGCATTCCAGACTTTTACTTCCCAACAAAACCCTTGTGAGTCTGTGTTCTTCTCAGCATTTTCTCAGTTCATGATGTAGACCCAAAACTATAGGTAAGATGCAGTAAATGTTTGTCAGCCCATCCCTCCAACATAAAAAAGAGCTCTACAACAATCCTGGTATATCACAAACCTTCAACATATTATATTCTAACTTTCCAAAATTCAATTCATCAATCCATACAGTGTCCACTTGAGGAGTACAGAAACAGATAATCATTACAGGACTTAAAAAACAAAAAATATTTTAAATTGAAAAGTAACTCTGAACTTAGTAAGACATATGGATCTCCCACTCTTTAGAGTTCTCTGTTAGGCTTTGTAATATGGAAACAATGTCCATAAGTAACCACCAGAAGAGACTTGTGATTTAAATTGATTTTCCACAAATGGACAGAGCTAGTTCTGATCCCACACATAATGTCATATATTATGATAAATGATATATATTTCAGAGGGCAAAAGTAAACACCTTTTATTAAGACTTTTTTTAAGATTTATTTATTTTATTTGAGATAGAGATAGAGCATGAGCACGAACCGGGGGGAGGTGCAAAGGGAAAGGGAGAAGCAGGCTCTCCATTGAGCAAGGAACCCAACTTGGGGCTTGATCCCAGGACCCTCGATCATGACCTGAGCCGAAAGCAGACACTTAACCAACTGAGCCAGAGAGATGCTCCAGGAAATGCCTTTTTAAAGTCACACATTTTGCTTTAAAAATCACAAACAGGAGAGGCACCTGAGTAGCTCAGTTGGTTAGGAGTCTGACTCCTGATTTCAGCTCAGGCCATGATCTCAAGGTTGTGAGATCGAGACCTGCGTCAGGCCTGGTGTTAGGTATGGAGTCTGCTTAAGATTCTTTCTCTTCCTCTCCATCTGTCCCTCCCCATCCCAGTCTTTCCCCTTCTCTAACAAACAAATATTTTTAAAAGTTTAAAAACCATATACAGAAGAAAGATAGGAAAAATTCCATTATTTGGTAAGTAGCCATTTGAGTAAAAGAAAAAAAAAATTAGACTGACCAATTTTGCCAAATATGGTACGCAGACCAAGTCAAGTGAAATAAAACATGTAATTCTTTAGCATACTGCATTTACTTTATAAAATAAATACAATGAAAACATAAATGGCAAAAACCACTTATCTGTCATTCTATCTAGAGAAAATATACATACATATAAATTTCTATTTATCTTAAAAAATATCACAAGGAATAAATAAAATGGATATATTTAAATGTATATATAATACATATTTAATTTATATATGTATTTAAATGCATATATAAAATGCATATAGATATAAGGTGTGCATTGTTTGGAGGCAAAGATGTTTTTGAAATACTTGGTCATGTGTGAGGAAGCATGTGTTTGTGAATGAATACTCTGATTCCCATATATTTGCAAAGAGCTACACTGATAATACTATTTAAAACATTAATATATTTTTACCTTAAAACTTTCTAAAAATAAAGGAGAAAAATAAGTCGTATCTTACATTTTCAAAAAAAACTATAGAATTCTAAATCTAGGATTTTTGAAAAATACAAAGAAGATATAGAAGGCTATGAAATGAACTGATCAAAAGGAAAATGCTAATTTTCGATGGCTTGTTTCCTAGTCTCTAAGCCTTTTTGTCTGGGTTCCTTAAGCATCTGCTAAATCAAACTGCCCCATTCATAAAGAGTCGTTCTTTGCTTTCAGACGGTCTGCAACTGGGACAGCACATTAGTAAACCCCAAGCCTGCCAGAAGTTGTATCTCAGACTAATGTATTTAGCTGTGAGGGTTAGTGAAGAATGAGGAGCTCATGTCTCAGATTCTCCTTTCTTCAGTTTCATTCAACTTTCCATGCAGCATCTGATGCCTCCTATTCTTGAGTTGCTCATCCATTATGTACTGTACAAACTACACAACCTTCTAATTTCAACCAGCCTTCCAGAACCTACAGCTGTTTTGAACCTCGAGGAACTGTGTCAGTGACTAATAACGTCTTTTTTTCTAAACTGTTAAATTAACTGTCTGCACTGTAAGACCTTTTGTTTTTTAACTGAATACAGAGAGAGAAAGAATTGAGTCTGGAATTAGTGGTGCAAACACATTTCTTAATCGGCATCACCAAAATTTAGATATTACACGCTTCTTCAAGTTTCCACTTTTCAAGTATCAACAAGAATAAAATCTGTCTTGTTCATATAGAATGCTGAAAATAGCTCTGCCAATACCTGATCCAGAGAAGGTCCTTAATAAGGTTTTGTTTACCAAGAGATTCTCTGCAGCTACTTAGATAGAGATATTGGATATTTTCAAAAGACTAAAAGCTTAATAGAAAGGTTACTAATATTGGCAGAGATATGGAGGGGTCTGTATCCACAGTAAAAACTAGTCTTGAGAAAGCATGAGAAAATAAATCGGAAAGCTAAAATGGGGATAGAAAAGTTCTCCACAACTCAAAATCAATGTTACTGCATCGCCAGTCCTTAAACTCACCTCGCATCACTACAACAATTACAAGAATGTCAAGATGCCCAGGCTTCCATGAAAGCAAAAGCAACTGTAAAATCTGTGCTTCATTTCACTTGGGTTAGTAATTTGGTTCTCATATCACTTGTGCCCTATGCAAGACTGGAGACAGACAGAAGGGAGAACTGAATACTGACGTACCTTAAACATATGTTATGAATTTAAATGTTTGTGCTCCCCCAGAATTCATGTATTGAAAATCTAATCCCCAGTGTGATGGCATCTGGAGATGGGACCATTGAGAGATAATTGGGTCATGAGGGTAGAGCCCTCACGATGAGATTAGTGCCTTATAAGAAGAGAGGCCACAGGGCTTGTTTCCTGCCCCCTCTCCACTATGAGGGGATGCAGCAATAAGACATCAGTCTGCAAACCAGGAAGAGGACTCTCACCAGACACTCTCCATGCCGGCACCCTGACCTAGGACTTCCCAGCTTCCGGCACTGTAAGAAATAAGCGTCTGTTGTTTAAGCCACCAGTCTATGGTATTCTTTATAGCAGCCTGAACTAAGACAATGCATATTAATGAGATTGCTCTGAATCCAAAGGACACGGACAGCAGAAAAGGCAAAAGACAGAGCTGACACCAAAAATAAAAACAAAAAGCTCCATTAAATTCTGAAACTCCTCTTGACAAGTTATTATCTCCCAGAGACTCTTGAAATCCTAAGTTTGGGAAATGCTACCCTAAGTGCAAACTGCTAAGATTAGTAACTTCCAATACACTTCCATGTATTGTTAGGACCAAAATCATGTGACATATTTTTTATAAGGCCAAAAGTATACCTTTTTAAAATTTTTCTAAATATATCTCCAAATGTGAATTTGGAGCATTCTATTCCCTTTAAAATTTTTGTTCAACATGGCCAGAGCCATGGGCTGGACCACATGCTCAATTCCACTTCACAGATCCAAATGGCCCATCTGGCCACTCATCTCACAAGGGGATCCCACAAGCCACAGGGGAAGCAGATACAACTGTGTACAAGGCCATGTTCTCTTCATTCTTCAGTCCAAGAGAAATTCAGGGGTCCTCCAAAGAATGGGTTATCCTCATAGACAGAAGTATGCATCACACCATAAGTTCCCCATTTTGAGGGGACACACAAAATAATAATAATAATAATAATAATAATAATAATAATAATAATAATAATAAAAGATGAAGAACAGAATCTCCCACTGCTAGTGACAAAGCCTTTAGAAACAATGGCAAAAGGTCTCCCTCTGGGTCCACGTATTACAAAGAAGTATCCTCTATATACTGATAAATCATATATCCCCATAACAGGTCACCTACTAGACCCCCTCCCCTAGGAGTCCTCAAGAAATACACAAATGGTACCAGCATGAACAGTGGCCCAGTTGAAAACAAATTTTAAAAAAGACAAGTCTTCGAATAAAAGGGCCTACCCCACCAAGTGCTAAGCAAAGTGGGACACAGTCCTGTAGAATTCAGAACACCAAGAAGATTAAAAAAATAAATTAAAAAAAGCTTCCAGGGATAACAAGCAAGTTACCTAAAAAAGTAAATAATGTTTCCCCTCAAATTTCTCATTAGCAACTGTGCTATAAGACAATACCTTTCAAGTTCTAAAGAAAAAAAATATTGTTATTATTATTATTAGAGAAGGAGAGAGAGACAGAAAAGGGAGGAGAAGCAGAGGGAGAGAGAGAATCTTCACTAAGTGTGGAGCCCAACGTAGCTCTCAATCTCACGATCCTGAGATCATTACCTTAGCTGAAATCAAGAGTCAGATGCTTAATCAACTGAGCCATCCAGGCACTCTCCCAAATTATTTTAATCTAAAAATTTCTACCAAGCAAAATTATCAATGTGAGTTTGAAGTTTTGTTTTTAGCTTCTCAAAGACTCAAAAAGTTTACCTTGTAAACTCCTTTTCTGCACATGTATTTGAGGAATATATACTACAACAAAACCAAAACACAATCCACGTAGGAAAAATCAAGAGATCAAGATAATTCAGGAGCTCAGTAAAAACCATCCCAAGTAGCAGGTGTGAAGTAAGTGTAGAAAGTAGTTAGTACGGCTAAACTCACCCTCCAACATATACAAAACAGCTGGAAGCTATAATGTGGTGAGGGTGGCATATAGGAAGGGAGCAGTTAGAAATACTACAGAAGCAAAAATAAGCCATAAAACAAAGTCTAGGCAAAAATATGAGACCAATTTAAATATGTATGATTCAAAAAAATTAATGGAATATGAAATTTCATTTGACATATATTTCAGTTAGCAAGGTGTATGGTGATACAGGATGATAAACTCTTTATCAACCCACTCATACTAGGTGAATCTGTATTAAATTTATTTACATAACCAAAATTTGATAACCACCCTTTATTGCTTTCTAATTTTCAGAATCAATCAATCAATATCAAATCCATGGAAAACAGAACCAAACTAACATAAGTAAGTGCAGATTTTTTTTAATTTTGGCAATAAAAATAATGTTTTGGTTAATAAAATTTAAGAAATAAAAAAAGACAAAGTGGAAGAATATGTTAGGGGGCCCTAACTTCTTTTTATTAAGAAGATAAGAATCCAGAGATTCTATCAGTAGTTAATAGACAAAGAAATAGATTTTAGCATGTTACTGAAAAATATCTACACAATCTTTCTCATATTGCTTCTTTATTTCTGTAATGTTTCTTCTGCAGCATCCATTATGAAAAAAACAGTATTTATCTACAAACCCTATTCCTATGTCATATTTTCCCAAACCAACTCAAAAGAATGGTAGACCTCTTTCTCTTTCTCTCTCAATCTTTCCTCTCCTCCCCTTCCTCCATTAACAATCTGTGCTACTCCATTATGTTACCCATTATTTTCTAACCTGCATTTCAAGTTGGTGTACTTTTATCACCTGATTAAAATATTAACTTTAGTAGAACTCTGGTTTTATTTATCCTTATATGACTTAGGAGCAGAAACAGTCTCTCTTTGGACTCCCTCAACAAATTTTAGTAACCAATGGTAGATCCAAACTGTAAACGTGGACAAGATAATGGTTAGTTAACTTTCTCACACAACGTTTAACCAACATTGAAATTGTTTTAATTATTAAAGTACCTTTACTAGGAAGTGGGCCCCATTTTGAAGGAATGCATCATTTCTTATTGGTAATTTTGTAGTGACTTGGGTCTTTCGTTCTGGAAAAATGAGGTTATTTCTCCTGGACATATTTAAGATGCCATCTTTTGCTCGCAAAGGGTCCACAGCTCCAGCCGGAATATAAAGTGCAGAATAAAACATCTTCACATCTCCTTTAGTTCCTCCTTGTCTTGTGAAGCTCAGGGATAAATATCGTTCACCTGGGCTACTTTCAATCTTCTGGTTTTCCATAGGAAAAAATGTTATTAGGCCATAAACATCATCACTATCCTGAATGTAGAACAAAAGCTGCAGATAGAAAAATAAAATATTAAAATGTAGAATTCTCACAGCTGAGAATATCAAACTGTGTAATATCTAGGCTATTCTGATTTTTACTATTGATTTACATGTCATATCTAAGGATGATCACTTTTTATATGCAACAGAGTAAAAGGTGAATCAAAAACAGATTTGATAACTTTCCTAATGTATTGTTCATGGAATTTTTTTTGAAAAGTAAATCTTTTGTTTACAGAACAATCTTGAACAACAGAAACAAACGCCATTTCCAAAACCAGTGTTGTTCCTGCTTCATCAAACTAAACATAGAAGTGATTTGTGTGATCACATTCTTTGGCTCTTCTGTGACACAGAAATATGTATACAAGTAAAGCATAACAAATGATCTACCTCAGCTGGCTCGCTCACTTCTGCACCTCCTCGTATTGTATGAGGCAAAATCCGAAGTAGATAAGCTTCTGCCTCTTCTGGAAGATCATCATTAACTACAGTAAGAGGAATTGATGCCAACATCTGCCCTTGTGCAAAATGGAGAACTCCAGAACTTGGTCTGATATCTGCTGTTACTGGTGAGGGATCACTGCTATTCCGTGTCAATTCCCAGTTCACAGAAATATTCCCATGGGTGCCACCATTTCTAACCACTGTAATTTCTTCAAATCTAGAATTTTAAAGAAATATATATGGTTACATATTATACTGTGTTTCCCTTAGCTAGGCTTTTTCAATGTCAACAGGGCCATCGGATATTGGCAAAAGCAGAATCCATATAATAAAGAATGAATGGTGATTTTTAATATGAAAGGGTAGACACATAGATGTGTCCCAGGAGTCTATCATAATATAAGTTAACTTGCATATTTAAATCACTCTGAAAATAAGAAAGAAAATAGGGAAACCATGGTGGAAGCTCATGAGAGTTCAGCACTATGTCCAACATCACAAATACTAAATCTTAGAATAATACATTAAAATAATTATAGTAGAAGGTTTAAAATAAACCATACCTTGATGTTGTATCTTCATCAATTACAACTGTCCTTTCAAATAAGATACTGTTGAATGAGAGGACTCCATAAGGTTTGTCATTTGGCTTAATGGTGATTTGCACAATAGAAGGGCCTAATAGCACAGCATCTCCCTGCAAGGTATCTTTTAGTAATACAACATGAAATGACTCAGCAATCTCTGGAATGGTGTCATCAACTATTTGAAATTTTAGGTGTGATTCATGAATAAAAGGTGGAAAAACAATTGTTGTGGTCGGCTGAAGATCAATGAAGTCTAAATTTTGTTGGGCATGTGCTGTTGAATTCCCAGTTATAATAACATAACTGATTGAAACTTCATATTCATCAGATCCAATCAGATTCCCATTGTCATCTTTTCCACGAACCACTGGAATTAGGAGTATGTGGTCTTCCTCAGGGACCAAATAAACATTCTGAAGGAATCTCACGGGACTATCATTTTTCTTAATGATTATCTCAACTGAGCTCCTAGAGGTGTTGATCTCAGCTCCTCCTTCTACACTTTTCAGTTGAATAAAAAATATTTCATCATTTTCTGGTACCTATCAAAAAAATATAAACAGTAGCAAAAATATCAATAGCCAAAATATCTGCAAAGAAACCAAAGTGTACCAAGTCACTATGATTCAGTACAAACACAGAAACAAAAAATGTTTTAACTGAAGGGAGCAGATACAGAGGCTTGTCCATATATATTTTGGATAGGGAAGGAAAAGTTCATAAAGCAATGGTATGGTCAGGTATTAAAGCAAAGGCATAATGTCTTTGAACCTGATCACTCTTTAGGTAATGCTAATGATTTGACAGTAAAGCTGGACATAAAATTTAATGGTTTTATCAAATTGGTAGTGTCAGAAGTAACATGACAGTAATCCAGTAATAATATATAAGAACTTTTAAGAATCTGGAATGGTATTATTATAGATATATAATATCTAAAAATCTGGAAAACTACATTAAACATCACATGCAAACTGTTTTCAACCATGTGAATTATTCTTCTTTTCTCTAAATGATATCTAATTCACAAGATAATCATATCAAACCAATCATATGATTTCCAAAATATACATCATGCCTCTGGAGAACAAGCTATATAAGAGTCATTATCAGGCAAATGATGACACTGTTAAACTTTTCTTTTTCTTTTTTTTTTTTGCAACTGTATAGAAATCCTAGGGATAATCTTCACTATGCTGTTTATTTTTTTAAAAAGATTTTATTTATTTATTTGACAGAGAGAGAGAAGCGGGGGAGCAACAGAGGGAGAAGCAGGTTCCCCTAAGCAGGAAGCCTGTTGTGGGGCTTGATCCCAGGGCCCCAGGATCATGACCTGAGCCAAAGGCAGACACTCAACTGACTAAGTCACCTCAGCACCACATAAATTCTATTTTATGAGTGAAAGGGAAAAAATAAATCTTTTTACCTCTACAGCAATATAAGAGGTAAGGCTATTTATCTAAAACAAAAAGTGCTATGTTTTGATTGATGATGTTTTTATTGCCCAATTTTACTGAGGAATAATTCAAATATAATTGTAATATATCTAAAGTGTACACATGATGGTTTGATGCACATATACATTTTAGAATAACTGCTGAGATCCAGAGAATTAAAACATGCATCACCTCACATAGTTGATTCTTTTGGTGTGAGTGAGTGAATGCTTATGATCTGCTCTCAGCAACTTTCAAGTATACAATACTGTATTATTAGCTGCAGGCACCATGCCATACATTAGATCTCAGAGGATGATCTTTTAAGTTTCTATTTAAAATGTATAATAAATTGTTGCCTTAAATTATAACCTTTTCAAGTATTTAAAAACAAAAGGTTTTTATTAAAGAACCAGACGAAAGAGAGTTATCAATGCCACCTAATATTTTGTTTTTTCAAGAGAAACAATTTCTAATAATGTCTTCTAATTCATTTGTTTTTCTTCCCTGGGGATTTGTTGTGATGTGTCTTTATGAT
Organism: Canis lupus baileyi; assembly: GCF_048164855.1. NCBI lineage: Eukaryota > Metazoa > Chordata > Mammalia > Carnivora > Canidae > Canis > Canis lupus. The sequence goes on from NC_132839.1 coordinate 19,448,865, forward strand.
TTTTTTGTAGGAAGATAGAGAGATGGTTATAAGTTCCCAGCTATGTTATTATCTCTTTTTTTCTGATACTACCAAGATTATTTCATAGAAAAGTTATGTTTTCTCTCATTTAGTTCACAAGAGATATCTTTGCACATTATTGTTCAAATCCATTTTTTTCTTAGTTGAGCTGTGTCATGTATCTCAATCCTTGGTAACTTCAATGAGAAATGTAAACAATTAAAGCCTTCCCATGAATACGAACATTTAAAATATCCAAACAAAATAACACCAATTACAGTAGAATTTTTTTTTGTTTTTATAGTAAAATCATAGTAAATTATAGTAAAATCTATCCAGCATGGGATCCCTGGGTGGCGCAGCGGTTTGGCGCCTGCCTTTGGCCCAGGGCGCGATCCTGGAGACCCGGGATCGAATCCCACATCGGGCTCCTGGTGCATGGAGCCTGCTTCTCCCTCTGCCTGTGTCTCTGCCTCTCTCTCTCTCTCTCTCTCTGTGACTATCATAAATAAATAAAAAAAAAATTAAAAAAAAAAAATCTATCCAGCATAAGGATAGGTATAGCACTACCTCAGCTCAAAGCTGAAATCACTAACAAAAATCAATTATCAAGGTTTATAAAATGCTCAAGTCTTAGTATTAAATGTGGTTGCCAATTATATTCAGGTTCATCAGCTTTTAGATATACAATTTAATATAAAATAAATCAGGAAAATATTAACCAAATAGATTCCAAAATCACTATTTATATCTAAAGTATATACTAACTAGTTAGTACAATACGCTAACTTTACATAGGACTATGTTCTTGAATAATTTCAAATACTGAATACAATTTAATACTTGACATAATGTTCTCTAACATGCCTGTACTACAGGCACGGTCCCTGTTCCACTGAAGCATTTAACATTATCTCACCTCATCATCAAGTACTGTCAAGTTATAAACTACTGTTGCTCTGCCAGGGGGAAAGGTGATGTTTCCTTTAACTGGGCTCAAATCTTCTTCAGGTGGATTTGGGCCACCCTCTACCTGCAAAGAAACACACAGTGCCATCAATAAACACAAAATTTTCACAAGAGTATGAAAGCATTGCTGTGACTTCGACTAACAAAAATCTGAAGTTTACTTAAAACCCTTTTGCCAGGGCAGCTCGGCTGGCTCAGCTGTTTAGCACTGGCTTCAGCCCGGGGCGTGATCCTGGAGACCCAGGATCGAGTCCCGCGTTGGGTTCCCGGCATGGAGCCTGCTTCTCCCTCTGTCTGTGTCTCTGCCTCTCTCTCTCTGTGTGTCTCTAATGAATAAGTAAATAAAATCTTAAAAAAAAAAAAAAAACCCTTTTGCCAGAAGAATTATAGAAACCGTATGTGAGTCTGCCCTTCTAGTTAACAGTCAAGGCCTAAAAAATAGTTATAGATCTTGACTATAATCACATTAAACTACATGGTTTCCTAGAGCTTTCTTTTCTTCTCAGCCATTATATTAAACCTGAGGGGAAAAAAATCTATCTTTTCTTAAGAGGAAGGTGCTCAAAATTGGTAAATTCTCTTAAGTAATATAATCAAATGGTAGTACCACTACTGACTGTGTAACATCAGGCAAGATATTAAAAAACTCTGAGTGGCACTTTCCTCATCCTCAAAATAGGCATAGTAACAGCCACTTCACAGGCTAGATGTGAAGATGCAATAAAATCATTCCTTTTGAAAAGTACTCTGTGCTTGATCCTTTTCACATGCTAAGGCTATAGCAGGGAACAAGCAAGCTCCCTACCCACAAGGACCTTACATTTAATGAAAGGGAAAAATGACAAATAAATATGTATTTTTCAGATGATGATAAGTATTATGGAGAAAAAATTAAGAAGGGCATGAAGGAGACGGGGCTCTGGGAAGAGACACTGGTTTTATGTGAACTAAGAATCAGTGTAAAGCACTTAAAACAGTAATATGGCAACATTAAGTGCTTAGTAAATGTTAGTTGTAATTATTTCTATAAAACAAAGGCTCAAGACTCAGGAAAGTGACTCTAGACATCCATAAAATAACATTCAGAATTTGTGATTTTGTTTATCCTTTCCACAGCCAATTTTTTTCCAATTCTTCCCACATGTATTCAATGCATTTTCAAAAATATACTGCATAAGCACATATTTTTAAGCACATGAAACATTCCTTAAGGCTTCCTTTGTAGAACTTGCAAGACTATTGCATATTTAATTAGGTTACAATGTTTTTCATGAATTACTCTCTTATGACATTTTATTTTTTTATAAAATTAACATAACCATTCTATGATGGAAGTCTCCACAAGCACAAGAAAAACTCTTGACATGATATCTTACTCATGTCAAATGCTGTAACATCTATGGACCTCCATGGTGAAGTGTGACTGCTCTTAACAGCATCCATTTGAGAATTTTTTTAAATGGGGAATGTAAATGGGGGAAGACTAGACATCAAATAATTTTACATAAGCCTAAGTAATCCATGGGCATTTTTAAAATTTATTCCTTGAAAAGGTTTATCATAAAGATTCTTTTAAAAAAAGATTTTATTTATTTATTCATGAGAGAGGCAGAGTGAGAGGCAGAGATATACGCAGAAGAAGAAGCAGCCTCCCCACAGGGTGCCCGATGTGGGACTCAATCCCAGGACCCTGCGATCATGCCCTGAGCCAAAGGCAGATGCTCAACCCCTGAGCCACCCAGGAGTCCCTATCATAAAGGTTCTATGAATTTTACAGGATTAACATTACTATTATTTTATGTTGTGGTTTATTACTGTCCTTGTATATAAAATGATAAATTGTGTTTCATGATAGTATACTGTATGTGAGCAGCAAGCAAAACATTTTTTATTAACCATAAAATTTATCAGATATTTACTTTTATTTCATTTTTATTAAGGGCCATGCTTATTATACAAAAGACCTTAATTTTTTAAGTTACAGCCACCTGATACAAACTCTGAAGTCTTACCATTTAAAGTAATTTCAGAGTATACTTACCTCAAAAGTCACAGTGACCATTCCATAAGTCCCTTTTTCTCTGATGAGAGTAAGAGGCACAGATTCATTTCTGCCCCTGGGCTCACTCACTGTGACTGAAAAAGGCTATTGGGAAGAGCAAAGGCAATCAGGCACTCATCAACCAGAGGTAGAAGTGGTACAAATTGTTACCTTAGAAATACTGTATTTACATAGACAAATTAATCTACATGGTACATGGTATGCTAAGAATGTGGTAGCATTCCCAGCATTAATAAACTGCAGCTAATAAAAATGCTTAAAAGGTTCAAAATAATAGTGTAAAGGGAACATAAAACTAGTCGGGCAAAAGATGCAAGTTCCTGCCCTGGTTCTACCATTCATTAGCTAGCTGCTTTGCTGAAGGATCTTAAAGGTCATCTAGCTGAAAGATGAGAAATTCAAAAGCTCACAAGGGCCCTGGATGTCCCAAAACCAAGTTGTGTCTCCACACCAGAGCAGCTCATTGGGACCACCCACTGGGAGCTCCACCAAAAGGCTTTGCTCTAATCCACTATGCCCTCCTCCTTGGTCTGCTTGACAATGAAAAGCAAAGAACTGCTAAAGATTTTCAAGACATGATCACTGAAGGAAAGAAGTCAGGACTTCAAATGCTGAAATGTGTTTGGCTGCCTGAAACCAGGCCTAGAGAGGAAGAGGGAAGAAGCCAGGTGCATGCTAGCTAGGGCGGCAGTGACCATCTCTCCATGGTGACACCAAGTCTCAGTGTCCCTCTCCATAAACAGGGATAGGAATGCCTGTCCCAAAGACATCAAACATAATCAGTGTTATCTTCATCATCAACATAATTATTATCCAGGCCAGGAATCAAAGTCAGCCTATTTTGCAACTAGTGTGAGCTCAACAGTTACTCTGTTTAATTTTTACCACATGGGTCAGGTGGCCAGTCTGGGCTGCCTGGAATAGTCAGGGACCTGCGACCAATGCTAGAGACCAGGATTCATCCCCAGAGGCTAAAACGTAGTATGTCAAAAGGAAGAAGAAAGGAAGGGAGCAAGGAATGAAGTAGGGAGGGAGGAAGGGAGAGCAAAAGAAAAGAAATTTTAAAAAAGAAAAGAAATGAAACCTTTAAACAAGTCAGTATGAGGTTAGGGGTAATAAGTTGGGAGTGAATATAGAAGAAAGACAGTAGGAGAAAAATTAAGCAATTAAGGGAGCCTGCTTCATAATTAACTAGTGTTTCCCTATCATTTAAATAGAAATGACTGATTAATTAATTTAATTAATTTTGTAAATGACAATATAATGGAGGTCACAAAATGTCTACTATATTGACATTATCCACATCTTTTTTAATAAAGATACTGCAATTAAAAGATCATATTTATCTACAGCCTTCCTTGTTTCAAAGATAATTTAAGGTAAGAAAATGACATATAATACAGCAATTGTAGCAGCAATCTAAATTGGAAAATAAATAAAAAGCTGGGGAGTTTCACATCATCTTTTAGTAATGATAATTAGTAACATGATTCAAAAAGACTCAGTATCAGGAAGGTTATTGTAGTCTAAAACTTAGTGGCAAAATCCAATTGTATCCAAGATAAATTTTGTTTTAAGAGCTGGAAACAATTTCTCTCAAGGGGGAATCTGTTTTGAGTATTTGTTTCTAAAGATAAAACTCTCTGAACATACTGGCCAGGGACACAGGAATACAATGATCAAGGAGAAAAAAATGAATTGCTGAGCAAAACTAAGGGGGATGATAAGGAGTTTCATCCTTTAAGAAATATTAATAAGTGAGAAAAGTCTCAGGGTATGGATTGACTACAGAATTTTTAAGAACTATAATATCTTCATTCTATTCAATTCTAAGTTTACTGTAGGTTTTTTCAGCACTCTTCCAGTAAGTTTTTCTTATCTCCCAACTTTCAGAGGAGGCTGACAAACAATATTTTAAGTGGCAGCTAAGGAAATCAAGCAAAAGAAACTAGACTATAGAATCTGCTGCAGACTTAATGTCTGTGCCCCTCCCCCACACCAACCCAAAGTCATGTTCAAATCCTAGGAGGTTTGGCCCTGTGGAGATGATTAGGTCGTGATGGCAAAGTTCTCGTTCTCAGAAATGGGATTAGTGTCCTTAAGCCCCAGAGAGCTCCTCTGCCCCTCCTGTCCTATGAAAGCACAGTAAGAAGACAACATCCAGAAAGCAGGCCTTTACCTCCTCGATCTAAAGAAATCCTAGGCAGAACAAATGAATAGTCTATAGAATGTGGGACATGGATAGAGACCGAGTGAATTTTATTTAAATACCAAATGGCAGGATGATATCAGGTGACATCATGAAAAATAACCAAAAAATTAAATAATTATCATCTAGCAACCACAAGACTAATCAAATTGTAATCATACCATATTAAATGAAATAATTCCAAATGCATTGTCATTTGATAATATTGTCACAGTCACAGTCCTTGGCCATCCAAGCTTCACATTTGCTGGAGGTTTCTAAAATAAAAGCCCAAAAATAAGTTAATGAAATTAAAAATATGAGGAACAGAGAGTCTTTTTTTAAAAAGATTCATTTATTTATTTTGGAGAGAGAGGACTCTTCAGTGATTGTGCAGGGAACCTGATGTGGGACTCAATCTCATAATATCATGACCTGAGCTGAAGGCAGATGCTCAACTGCTCAACCAACTGAGCCACTCAGGCGCCCAGAGAATCATTTTAAAAGTTTCTCTCTTTATGTAATTGTTTAGAATATATGTAAAAATACAAGCACACTTTTAATGCAGATTAAGAAAATATATTCAAACTAAGTTAACATGGTAAAAAAGTTCCATATAAAAACTTTCCAAAAAGTTTTAAAAAACATTAATCACTGGCTATTAAAATATAAATCATTATAATGGATAAGTAATCACTGGCTAGTAATGACATAATTACTCTAACATCATTACTAATGTAACAGAGAAGTAAGCAGTATGAAATTCTATTCAAATATGATTTTTTCTTACACTACAAAAGGTCCTAAAATTTAAGATTTATTCTATAAAGCATAGAACCAAATTAAAGCTGAAATATTAAGATATTTTTTCTAGGGGATCCCTGGGTGGCTCAGCGGTTTAGCGCCTGCCTTCGGCCCAGGGCGTGATCCTGGAGTCCCAGGATCAAGACCCACATTAGGCTCCCTGCGAGCAGCCTGCTTCTCCTGCCTGTGTCTCTGCCTCTCTCTGTCTCTCTCTCTATGTCTTTCATGAATAAATAAATAAAATATTTTAAAAATAATAAAAAATAAAATACATAAAATATCTTTTCTAATCAATAAGGGAAAACATTTCTATAACATTTCTATTGATATGCAACAGAACCATAAAGGAATATGCAAAAAAGTAATATATAAAAGCAAAACAGGATTATTTTTCAAGTATCATTTTCACAAAAATTTTACTTATATTGACATAATCATTTTTAAAAAAATTCTCAATGCCACTCAGAAAAATTAACTAGAGCAGTGTTAGCAGGCATTACCTCAACCTAATAGATCAAACCATAAAGGACAATTTAAACCTTAGGCTATTCAACCATTTTTCCCAGGGGCAGTCCAAAATGATTCTAAGGCGCAGGGACCTCCCACTTCCACGCCTGCTTTTTGTATCCCTTTCCTTTGAACTCAGAAGTCTCGGTCATTCTTTGTGCATCTGGTAGCAGGGGAGGGATAAAAGAGAAAAGGGCCGAATGGAAGACAGGTTTTCTGGAGCATCTGTCACGGCAATTCCTAAATAAGCTGAGTGGATCCAAAAACTAACTGTAGAATCTTCTAAACAAGATTGTCTGAGGAATAATAACCAGACCGTGGAACTGCCAAAGAGGTTGTCAGTTCTGAGTTCTACGAAAACCACTTCCAGTCTCTAGATGGGCTTATCTCCAGAGAAACATATTTTTAAGCACTGCAAGGTTTCTATGAGTTACAGGTGGGTGGGAGGGGCAAGAAGGACTTACCTGTAATGTTAAGTGAAAAATAAAAGTTTCATCAGGCTCTGGTAAGTCGTCATCACACACTGCTATGTACACTGTCCTGTTTGTTTCTCCAACAGGGATAAACGCTGCAGCATATGTATCAAAAAAGTCACCAGTGTCATCTCCATACAGCTATCAAATGCAAAATATAGATAGTTCTTATAACATAGTGTTAGGACAAGCAAAACGGATACTAATTGGAGCGATCAACACAAAAAACAGGAATCATCAACTCACACTGATGTTTACAGATAGGATGTGCAAAAACAAAACAAGTATTTAACAACTGATAAAAATATCCTCAAAAAACATTATTAAAATGATTTGAAACAAAAAATATTTGCTTATGCTCTGGAAGGTAAAGAAATCATTACACAGAAAAGTAATAAGTATATAGCAAAGTAAGGATGTGAATTTTTTTCCCTGCCTCTTGGTCTGAAGTGGATAACAGAAGAACTCACAAGAAAATAAATTGTAGCTAAAATGCTCCCAAAGAAGAGGTGGAAATAGCCTGCCAAAATATATCAGGAAAATCAATTATTTACCATATGGATTTCAAAGAAATGATTTTTCCAAAACTTTCAACTGAAATTTTATTTATATTTTCCCGTAACTCAAATAAAGACCCAATTCCTTTAGCATTCCAAATTATTAGTCACCAATAAACTTTTCCTTAACATTTTAAGACCTCATTCTGTAACACAGACATTTCTAATAAGATTTTCAAGGGAAAAAAAAAATTTTCAAGGGAACAATAATTATGAAATTATAAAGAAGCAACTTCTTGTGCAGATCTAAATGAGATTTGTTTTGCCAACCAACTCAAAATGAACTTAGCTACTAAGAAAAAACTATGATTTAGTAAAAATAAAAAATAAAGAACATGTATAGAAAAATTATACTCAATGTCTAGCTTATAAAAATAAAGCTTAAATACTTGAGATATCCAATCAAGGTGTTAAGAGTATTTTTAAGGAACTTGTACTCCTTAACATAGAAAGTAGGAGTCTTTTAGAAAAGCATTAACTATCAAGAGCTACTGAAACAAATAAGAGTAATCCAACCCAAAACATGACTTAACAATCCAAAATATGCAAAAATTGATACATATTTTAACACTTTCATCAAAGTAGCATTTATAGCAGCAAATATTGGAAGGAGCCTCAATGAAAAACAGGTGAAAGTGATTGGGAAATGATAATGTCACCATCCAGAGAAGCTGTGAAAATGACAGGGCAACCCCAGAACATTCCTATGATACAATCAAAATTATGCATAAAAGATTACCAAGTACCAATGTATACTCAAGTTCAAATGAATTCAGTAAATATATACGCACGTCATAAATTAAAAACTAAAAGCAATGCACAAAATTATAAAACTGGATTTATTTCATAGGTTGTTTTTCTTCTTTATCTCTTTTTGCAATGTTTCTCGATGTGCTAATTTAACCTATTGCTTCAAAACCTACTTTTGAAAGAAAATTTTGAGTGCTTTGGGCCTCAACTAGCGCAATATTCTTAGTGGTCATATGACATTACTTTCAGGTTAAACACAAATATATGCATACATAATCCATCCAATGACTAAACTGTGTGCAAGATAGCTTGACAGTTTAACAAACCACGCCTAACTTCTACTTAAGTTAATGTACTTCATTTCTCCCAAGCTCTCTGACAAAATTCATTTTTAATTTGCCACTTTTCTGCTTTTAAATATTTTATTTATTGTCCCTAAACCACTGAAATAAATATCAGATAAATAAATATCTGAGCAGAGATATGGACTTGAATTCAAATTACTCAAATTTTCTTTTACTTAGAAATACTTAGTGATATCTTTGTTTTTTACGTTTTAAAATAAATATATGAACATTTAAAAATAATCAGTCTATATCTTTAAATACTATTGTCAAGTACATATACTACCTTGGGGCACTGTATAAAATCTATACGAAATATAAGTGGAATAGTGTAACTGCAAATCATTTATCATAATGAAACTACTCAGAATCTCAAACAGTTAAAAAAAATTTCTGTCATTGAAACTAAAAAATTTCATATCATCTACTTCAGTAAGAATAGAGCTACATCATTTCTTACCGATACAATCGCAGTGACATTTGCCGGCTCTCCTATTCTTTCGATGACAAGACGAATAACTGTTGTACTTGTTTCATTAACTACAAATTTTGTTTGTCCAGCAAACCTTATTTCTGTCTCTCCAAACACAAAAGGGATGAATAAAGCTGACAGGAGATTTACTAGTAAAGATGCAGAAGGCATCCCTATGAGAAAAAAAAAAGCTTTGTTCACAAAACATATCTAATATATTTTCATTAGACTGTGTTACCTACAGGTATAAACACAGAGTGAAGAGCTAGACAGAAAGCAACTAAGACATAAATAAATCAAATATTAAGTGTCCAACGTAAATGTGTGATCAAAGAAATAAGTTGAAAATTACAATCTCTTCTGTGGTTCTTTTTTCAATTCGTAACTACTTTTTGTTCTTTAACTTACATATCAAGATAATAGTTATCAGTAGCCTTAAACATATTTATTAAATTAGCATTTAAAAATTTTTTGACCCTCTAATTTATTCTAAGAAAGACATAAAGCAGTACCTTTGGAAATGGAATTAAAGCCCATATTTCCTCCAAATAAAACTGTAAAATGCAGCTAAAGCTAAAAAATTCAAATGGGATCAATAATCCTAATGGGGCGTCTTTGTCTTTTTATTTGATGATCACACAAATATGAGAGAATTCTTAAAAGTGGTATATAAAAGCAGCTGAAGCTAAAACTTTATTAATAAATTGATTTCTTGGTTGTGTCTATCTTTTCCTGAAATTTGTCTTGACAATGTTTTTAAAAATGTTTTAGTTATTGCAAGAAATGCTAATGCTTTCAACATAAATTTCCAGGACTTAAATTTCTCCCATTTTATTAGCTAAAATACTAATATCATTTCTTTAGAAAATGTCTATGTTGTTTTAAAAATAAGCAAATTTGGCAAAGTATTTCCTTCTTTTCCATAACTTCTATGTTTCCTTCTTAACTAGAATGTGTGTGTTTATGACTCATCAATAGTGTTCCTACTTTCAGCACTGTGTAATTCAAGTGTTTTCAAAAGCACAACAGTGCAGTGGACTCTTGAAAGCAGTGTTGTTTTGTAATGTAGATGTTCCTCTAAAAATGTGAACAATTGATCTCACGGATCATTAAGATTCCAATGGATTATGTGATCAGTCACACGAACATAACAAGTTCATGTGTTTTAAAGGAGAGTTGCATTATGCACTCTATGAGCCAAAATGCTTCCTATTAATCTTTACCTTGGTCAAGAAATAATAAAACTTTCATGTATGTGGTACTTCCACCTAGCTACACATGGCTTTATTTAGAAACCACCAAACCTTGATATATTTTAGTTTAAATGCAATTTTCTCAGTCAAGTATATTCAGACAATGCAATCTGGGATTGCTTAATGATGTCTCACGTATTTATGGCTGCAAAATCCAAAGAGAGGGATGCAGAGGTCAGATGGAGTCCAGGAAGGAGAAACAGGCCAACAGGGACAGAGATCCTGGAGGACTAAGGCATTTTGTACACCTGTGCCTTCTCTCTAAGAATGTTCACTTGCAATGGAGATAAGGGACTTGGGAGGAGAAATAAAACCAGTGTCTCTTCCCTGACATCTAAGGTAGGAACCTTAACCAAAAGAAAGTTAATAAAAAAAAAAAAAAAAAATGAGAGAAAGGGAAGGAAAATGGCAAAGCCTGAGGCAGGAGATTAGGAACAGCTCTGGGCCACCAAAGACAAGTGAAGATCTTCTGTGGAATTCTAAAGCCAGAATGATTTCACACCTCACTTATGACAAATAGTGGGAAAAAAAATGAACTAGGCATGAAAAAGAGAATACAGAATGGAGGGGTGAGGAGGCAGTGAGCTTGGCCTTGGATGTGGAAGAAAAAGATCAACTTTGGTCTGTTGTGAATCTCAAAGAAAAAATTCCTTGAATGTGACATGTGACAGAATTTCGAGAGAAATAAGAAGACACCTGAAGTGAGAAAGAGCGGAAGTGAATTACAGGTTGACAAGGGGGAATCATGAAATAGGTTCTCAAAATTTGTTCTGCGTAAGAATCAACTCAAATGGTTGGTTAAAATGGTAACTCACACACTCAGAAATTCTAATCCAGGGAATTTAGGTTGAGGCCCAGGAATCTGCATTCAACAGACAGCCCTATTGATTCTAATGTAACGGATCCTTGAGATACACTTTGACATACACTGTCCTAGAGTGTAAGAGTGGGAGGAGTGTGTTCCGGAGTGGATGCACGACAGGCTGCATGTGCATCTCTGATGTAATTACTGAATTTTTCAATGCAATATGCTTGGACTTACTACAGACTTCCTTATATATATTTTTTATATATTACTATATTATATTCTAAGATTCCATATATCCTGAAGAACTGCAAAGACCTATATTACTATAGAAAGTAATCAGAATAACTAATGCAGAAGTACTGATGTTGTAGATACTTTATATAATAACAACATATTTAACCTTCACAATATCCCTGTGAAGAAGACACTAGTGGCATTAATCCCAATTATAGCTGAGGGAACTAAGGCACAGAGAGGTCAGTGAACACATGCGGTGTTACCTAGCTAAGGGGTGACCAGGCAGGATTTGAAGATTCAAGTGGATCAGCAGTCCATTTGCAGACTCTACCCCATAACCACACTATACTGTCTCTATTCCTACAAATTAGATGTCTCTATCTTAAAAAATTTGGTGAACTGCTTATGCTACATGTTTCCAAACTATCAAATCAACCTGTCAAATATTTTAAACTCATGCACAATAACCAAAACTACCATAAAGCTGTATAATTACAAGTCTCCTAAAAGTCTTCACATTATACTATTCTAATAAACATTACATTTATTTAACAGAAACTACAGTTCTCTTGACTACTTCAAATATTTAACAGCATCTTTTAATATCAGGGCCAATGAGCTCAAACGGTGCATTCTTGCAGTTTCCCAGGCAATTAGAGCTCCAAGATCTTGTGGTTAAGTCAGTAAATTCATTTTAAATTGGTGCACATCAGTGAATTTTGAGATTATGTGAAATGAACAAACAAGCATGATTGGAAATGCCTCAAATTCTGTGACATCATTGATAATTGAATCTCCCCTGCTTTCATCTTTTCAACTTGTAAGAAAAGTTGTTGAGGCAAAGTTGGCATTCAATAGAGACTACAAGATGAAGAAAAAGCTTTGAAAGTGAAGTTCCCATTAGAAGACAGACATAATTACACCAATGCTGGTTTCTTTTTTAGAGTAACTAGGTACATTTTCCTCTATCATACTAAAAATCTAGTCTTTGGAAATCCTTTTATTAAACTGAAGACAAGGCATTAGCAGCTGACACAACAGGTAAGTCTGTCTATTTCAGGTCACTTTTCTCTTACTAGATTTAAGAAAAGTTTTACATAACCTATCAGATCACCTATTCTAAACTTCTCTATGAAATGAATTTCAAACAACATGTGTTTAAAGTTAGTTAATATTCATATTCTGTCACAATTGTAAAAGAATAATTTTAGCATTATTAAGGCATTCTGCTGCTCTGCAGTGGCATGATGTTCCAGTATTCAAACCCTCTTCTTTTCAACTATCATATATGTTCTCCTCACACTTGCTCAGTATGAGTCAAAGGGAATGAAACCTGTTCCTACCAACAGATCTCTCATCTCTGAACAGATTTCTTATCATACTAAAACAATATGAGATATCTGTTGTTTTCTTGCTTGTTTCCTGAATTTTACTATGAAGTTTTGATGGAATCTTGATCTAGGAACAAAGTCCTCAGTTTTTAGATTCTAGTAGTTGCATTCAGCCTATCCAACAAGTCATCTAATTCTGCAAAAAATATTTCAAAATTAAAATCAGGAATGTATTAGAATAATTCCTACAATGCAAATTGGTTGCTTTCAGAAGAGCACATTAAAATGTAGTATGACGTTTGTATAGCAAGCATTGTGCAGCACCCTGGGCTCATCGCGGAGGATATAAACATCCGTAAAATATGGTTCTTGGCTCCACGATATTCACAGTGATGGGCGTATGCCTCAGATCAGACCAACCAAAGCCCAAAAGACAATTCTGAGATTCTCGCTTGGGCTAAGGATGCAGATTCCCTCTACTACTGGATTTGAGATCATTTTGATTGGGGCCAATTTCCTCCAAAGCCTGGAAATGAAGCCAACACAGCCAAAGACAGAGCCAAGAGGTGGAAAGGAGCCAAGTCTTGATAATCAAGCTCAGCTTTCTGAATCCAGCTTTACCCTGGCCTTTTCAGTCACTGAGGCAATAAATTACATTTTTTTCAGCCGCCAGCTTAGAATGAAGTTTCTGTCACTTTCAACATCAATATTTATCCATTAATCTCCAATCTGTGACACTATGAACCCATGTCAGAATATACCAAGTGGAAGATCCTTCCAATATTCAACAGTCTTAATCTTTCTAAACTTTTATGAAAGGATACCATACTACCTTTCCTGGTCCCTATCTTTCCTGCTCCCATGCAATTACTATCACTATCTATATTTTCCCTTCCTCCTCAAAACTAACATGCCTAGTAAGGAAATCCAGGACATGCAGACAAACCAAAGATGTCTTCACAATAAAACAAAATAGGACAGGAATACACCACACTGACCCAGTGTTCTGAATAAGTTGATTCACTCTGATTGTCACAAGGAACCCAATGCTTCTTTAAATTAGCATGGAGTTAATTCCTTTCTCTCGTTTTTGTTGTTGTTGTTGTTGTTGTTGTTTTCCTGAATGCCAGCTCTTCCTTCTCTTTGGAAATTTAGTATTCACTAACTTGAATCTCCACTTGGGTTACTTAGCACACAACATATTAAATGTCATTTATAAAATAATATCCTCCAACACAATATGTCATAGTAATCACAGAATTCTAAATTCTGGTTATCAAGGGTATTATCTTCCTCCTGTCTTGCCTCTTATTACTGGGTACCTTAGGAAAGGTAGCACATATAGCATATTCTGAGTAAATGGGAATAGCCTGCTATTTTAAGTTTCAGTAAGTCTATAGGAACAGAATAGAATAAGGAATAGAATAAAATAAATGAGAATCAGCACCCAACAGATGACAATATAAAGAAAAACATACATTTAAAAAAAAGAAAAACATATATTAAAAAGTTGAAGTTGATTTGAGTGATTTTGCAGTAATCAGCTTTCATCAAAACCTTTGGTCAATTTAAAAGTTAATCCTGTCAAAGTACCCGGATGGCTGGATGGGTCAAACCTCTGACTCTTGATTTTGACTCTGGTCCTGATCTCAGGGTTGTGAGACAGAGTCCCACCATGGACTCCACGCTAGGGGTAGAGCCTGCTTAAGATTCTCTCTCTCCCCCTCTGCTCCTTCCTCCTTCCCCCACCTAACTAATAAATAAATAAATAATAAAAGTTAACTTTGTCTTTTTAAGTTTCAGAATAAACAACTGTACAACCCCTGTGAGTGACTGGATATGGTGAAATGACAAACATTATTAGTGCAGAATTGAAGGGATGCATTGACCCTTTGTTTCAGTGTTGCCTTGTCAATGCCATAGCAAGCATCTTCCCACAGTGCGACCACCAGGTAACTGATACTGAAAATATGATCCTAATGGAGAAAGGTTTTCTAGTTTAGAATTACTTCAATTCTATTACATTTACTAACAGGCATTCTAAGGCTATAGAGTTACTCTTACGGAACAAGAGAAGTTTCATCACTCATATCATAAATTATTCAGCTTCTAAGAATTCTTGTGTTATTAATATGGGTGAGTACTACAAAAAATTGATGGTTTCCTTCTTCCATACCAAAACAGAATTTAAATTTGCAGCTTTCTTTTTTTTAAAACTTTTTTTTTAAGATTTTATTTATTTATTCATGAGAGAGAGAGAGAGAGGCAGAGACACGGGCAGAGGGAGAAGCACCCAGGCTGCCCAAATTTGCAGCTTTCAATAAAAAGTAAGCTGATGAGGGATGCCTGGATGGCTCAGCGGTTGAGCACCTGCCTTTGACTCAGGGCATGATCCTGGGGCCCGGGATCAAGTCCCGCATGGGGATCCTCCAGGGAGCCTACTTCTCCCTCTGCCTATGTGTCTGCCTCTCTCTCATGAATAATAAAAGCTTTAAAAAAAAGTAAGCTGATGATACAAATACAGGAAAAACTAGATATTTTTAAATAAAAAAGGAGATAGTCTCTATAGTTATTGGGACTACCCATAAAGCTTATTACCATTGTTTTAAAATTCATTTAAAATTTTTAAGTAATATATTTTATTTTATTCATCTTTAACATATATACACTGGCACAATATTAAAAAGTAAGTCTCCCTCACACCAGCCTGTACCAGCCATATGCTTCTCCTACTCAGAGTCAATTACAATTATCAACTTCATCTGTCTTTCACAAGAGAGACTCTATGCATATATTAAGCTGTATGTCTATAGGAGAAAATTCTTGTGACAGATTTTGTTTTCTTCTGCATACAGACTACAGGAATCAGCACATTTTCTCAAGATGGTGGTTGATAGAGAAATAGATATGACAGTTTGATGTTGACATTCATGATAGAAACACATATAATTGTCTAACTACACTCCATCACCATTGTAGATCTCATTAATTAAATGACTGTATCCACTGACTTTTACTATACCCATCAAATCACCTTCTAGGGAAAAAGACACAAGTCTGACAACCTGCACTTTTCCTAGACCATACATTGTCAAGCCTACATTCATCAGGACTTCTTGACCTCTACACGTGGAACATAAGAATCATCCTGGGATTCCCTTTGATTCTTTCCCTTTGATCTGTTTGCTTATTCCATGTTTCCTTCTTTCTTGATTTACTTGGCTTATTCCTTTGTTTTGATGGAGAATATTCTCCAGAAACTTCCTAAGAATGGGTGTGTAGAAACAACATTTTTATATCTTGTATGTTAGAAATTATTGTATTTTAATCTTCCATTTAACACTTTCATTGGGTATAGAATCCAAAATAATTTTGATTATAAAATATTGTATGTGTTTGTTTTGTCCTCCCTCTGGAAGGTTCTTCTCTTTGTCCACAGTGTTATAAAATTTCACAGGATTGTTCTTGAAATAGATTTATTTTTGCCCATTTGTCTGAGCACTCAGTCGGCCCCCTTCAGTCTGACATTCAACTTTCACAAATGGAAAATTTCCTTATTCTTCAATGAATCCTCCCCCTTCCATTTTCACTGCTCTTTCATCCTAAAATCCCTAAAACGCTTGCTATTTGATCTTAGTATCTTGGGACTGGCCCTCTCATTTTTTAAACCTTTATGCTAATTTCCAAATCTTTCATTTTTGCCCTGAGAATTTAATTCATCATTAAATTTCCTCTACCAATTTTATTTATGCTATTGTTTTCAATTTACAAGAATTTAATGGTATCCTATTCTTTTTCCATTCAACAAATACCTTCTTTTGTCTCTCAGAAAGTACTAATTTTTTTTTCAGTTTTCTTTTCTTTTTATAGTTCCTGTTACCTCTAAGCTGCTTTGTTTTTTTTTTTTGTTTTGTTTTTGTTTTTTTTCTGCTTTGTTATTTAATCTGGAATGGATCTTCTATATAATATTTCTACAAACATCTGGTAATTTTTTTTTAAATTTTTTATTTATTTATGATAGTCACAGAGAGAGAGAGAGAGAGACAGAGACACAGGCAGAGGGAGAAGCAGGCTCCATGCACCGGGAGCCTGACGTGGGACTCGATCCCGGGTCTCCAGGATCGCGCCCTGGGCCAAAGGCAGGCGCCAAACTGCTGCGCCACCCAGGGATCCCTGGCAATTCTTGATTATCTGCATATGCTTAAAAGTAAGAGACTGAAAGGATGATTGGATGTGCTGAATACATCGATCTGTTTATCTGAATATGGTTAAGAATAAAAGACCAAAATGAAAATTTGAAGTTTTAAACATATGTGGGAAAGGGCACAGAACAAATCACCTTGGCACCTGCATAGGATGCTGGTTCCACAAAACCATTTGAGTAAACAATTGTACAGCTTGAACCAAAACTTCCAAGAAAAGTAACATGTTACTAAACACATACCAGGTAAGCAAATGCTTGAGACGTAAAATCTTTTAAATAATGTATGTTGTTCACTCCTGATTTCTCTATTTCCAAAATATTTAAGCTTGACATTTTCCATGAGACCATACAGTCCCATTTGCTTGAGTCATCAACTAGATCACAAAAGCCATTCAAGCTGCTCATATTTGAATTACAAACGCTCACCAAGAAAACAGGAAGAACAATGTGCAGAAGCTTCAACTTTAGAGCATGTGGGGCTCCAGAAGATTATGGATTTCAATTGTGCTCTCTGTATCCCACTTTGGCAAAGCACCAAATGAAAGATTCACTACTCTAAATCTTAGGAGGCAAATTCAGAAGCAATAAAATCAGTGAAGATGTGTGCACACAGATTCCAACGACGAGTGTTAAAGTTATCTCTGTCAAGGAAAACTAAGACACTATTGCCTTTTTGTTCCTTGGAAATATAAGGATCATGTGTCTAAACAAAGATTTCTTGAACCACCATTAGATGGCACCCCTCTATCTTCAAAAACATTTTCTTGAATCATGAAAAAAGGTCATAAGAATTTAAAGATAGATTTTTGCCATCTCATTCTTTGTAAAAATATAATTTGCAATTCCTCATAAAATTCAAAGGCAAAAATCACAAAGGCAATTTTATTGAAATTAAAAGATCTAATTGAAAACTGCTGTAATTAGTTCGTCTTTCATTTCTCTGAGATTTGGTATTACCTTAAAAAAATTCTCAGCCATTTTTTGTGTTTCTTTCTATTTGGTACCTATTTATTGAATATCATTTGTTTCCAATGAAGAATCTAAGCACTGTCATTTCTAAAGAAATTATATGTGCTCATGGCAGGTAGGGGAAAGAACAAAGTAGATAGTTTCATGTTTCATGTTGAAACCCAGAGGTTTCACCCAGAGAGGTCTAGAGACATGTTTTTTAGGTCAAATTGTGTCCACAAAATATTAATAAAAGAATTTTTCCAAGATTTAATATTTGAGGATGTCACATTTTAAAAATGGATTTCTAGATTATTTTGAAAATACTGAGTCCACATTTCTACATGTATCAGTCAGCCCCAGCTGAACAGCAACTGTTAAGTATAAAGAGAACCACACCAATGTCTCCTCTAACTGGGATCAAAGAGGAGAGTAAAATATTTCTTATATTCATGCCATTCAAAGGTAGGACAAATGTGTGTCCACACACATACACGCACACACTTACAGGCTGCCCCCTTGTACGATCCCAGGAATTTGATTTTTCAGGACAAAGGGAGAGCATTCCTAACAGTACCTAGTTGGGGATCCTGCAATAGGAGCTATGAAGTCTCTAGCTGGACACTGCCAGTGCCCCTTGTGGAGGCTGAGTCCCCAATCACCTCTAGTCTTTGCCATCTTCCCATCTTTACCATCAATAGACAAGTTAATCCACTTCTCTGGGCCCCAAGTTCCCTCAACTGTTAAAGGAAAATAGAAAAGCTACAGCACTAGGGTATTTGGAAATGCATTCCAGTACACCATGAAGTACCAGCTTCCTTCAATGTCCAATGGCCAAGAGACAAAGAAAGTAAGCTGGGCATCCTAGGCTGTCCTATGTGAGGCTCTCCTCCCACCCATCCCCCATCACCATAGCAACATTAGAATGAAAGGAGGATGTGTGAGGTAAGATGGAAACATCCAGAACCTAGGGACATTTGCAAAGTATAATGAAAAGCCACCTTGGCACTGCAAGGTCTGAGAGGAGTGAGTTGCAACACTGTATTTGAAGAACAAAACAGTGGGGCTCCTGATGTTCTGGAATGTCTGCAAAACTCAAACCAGAGAATCAGCTACCTCTACATACTGTAACTGGCATGGAAAGTACAAGTAGAAGAGAGACCTAGGAACTTTACCTGGTCACATCTATCACCCCAGAGAGGGAGAACAGTACTTTTCAAGAGTTAGAAAAATAAGTTTGTATTCTATCTATAATAACTTGAGGTTCCTCTTGAGAAACAAAAGTGTACAAAAAACAAAAAAGACAGACCAAGAGGGCCTGAAGGTGTTTTGAGGTCAAAACTACTGTCACAACTATGCTGTAGCCCAGAATCATCTTCAGCCTTTAATACCACAATCAATCTTTTACTCATTTTTTTCAATTGAATTATACTTGGCATATTAGCTTCAGACATACAACACAGTGACTCAACAATTGCATACATTATGAAATGCTGATCACATCCTTCTCCCCTCTGACAACCACGTTTGTTCCCTATATTTACAAGTCTATTTCTTTTTGTTGTCTGTTCATTTGCTTTGTTCAAGCTAAGTAAAATCATATGGTATTTATCTTTCTCTAACTTATCTAACTTAGCATCTAGGTCAATCCATGTTGTTGTGAACAGCAAACCTTCATTCTTTTACACAGCTAAGTAATATTCTGTGATATATATATATACGGCACGTCTTCACCATCCATTCATCTGATGGATTCCTAGGTTTCTTCCATACTTCGGCTATTGTAAATAATGTTGCGATAAACATAAATGTGTATATATCTTTTCAAGTGTTTTTATTTTCCTTGGATAAATACCCATTAGTTGAATTGCTGGATCATACAATACTTCTATTTTTTTTTAGTTTTTTAAAGAACCTCCATACTGTTTCCCATAATGGCTATACCTCCATTATGAGAATGAGCATTTCCTTTCCTCCACATTGTCACCAATACTCAATACTTTCTGTCTTTTTTATATTAGCCATTCTGACTGCCATAATGTAATACCTCATGGAGGTTTTGACTTGCATTTCCCTGATGATCAGTGATGTTGAGCACCTTTTCATATATCTTTTGGCCATCTATGTGTCCTCCTTGGAAAAATGTCTATTCATTTTCTAAATGGATAATTTGGGATTTTAAAATTTTCTTTAAAAGATTTTATTTATTTGGGTACCTGGGTGACTCAGTCAGTTAAGCATCTGCCTTTTAGCTCAGGTCGTGTTTTTAGGGTGCTGGGATTGAGCCCTGCATCAGGCTCCTTGCTTTAAAAAAAAATTTATCTGAGAGAGAGAGAGCATGGGCAGTGTGGAGGGGCAAAAGAAGCACACTCCCCACTGAGCAGTGAGCCTGACTGAGCCACCCCAAATTTGTTAAAGTCTTAAACTGTATGAGCTCTTTATATATTTTGGATATTAAGCCCTTATCAGATATATCATTTCCAAATATCTTCTCATTCAGTACATCACCTTTTTGTTCTGTCGATGGTTTCCTTCACCATGCTGTGCAAAAGCTTTTCAGCCTGACATAGTCCCTTTTTTATTTTTGCTTTTGTTGCCCTTGCCTGGAGAGACAAATCCAGAAATACATTGCTAAGGCTGATGTCCAAGAGATTACTACCTATATTTCCCACTGAGAGTTTTATGGTTCCAGGTCTTAACATTTAGGTTTTTAGTCTATTTTGAATTTATTTTTGTGTATGGTATAAGCAAGTGGTCTATTTTCATTCTTTTTTTTTAAACTTTATTTGTTTATTCATGAGAGGGAGAGAGAGACAGACAGACAGAAGGCAGAGGGAGAAGCAGGCTCCATGCAGGGAGGCCGATGTGGGACTTGATCCCCAGTCTCCAGGATCAGGCCCTGGGCTGAAGGCGGCGCTAAACCGCTGAGCCACCGGGGCTGCCCCATTCTTTTTTTTTTTTTAATATTTTATTTATTCATTCAGGAGAGACACACACACACAGAGAGAGTGAGAGAGAGAGAGAGGGAGAGAGAGAGAGAAGCAGAGACACAGGCAGAGGGAGAAGTAGGCTCCATGTAGGGAGCCCAATGTGGGACTCGATCCCAGGACTCTGGAATCACACCCTGAGCCAAAGGTTGTATACTCAACCCCTGAGCCACCCAGGCATCCCTATTTTCATTCTTTTGCATGTAGCTATCCAATTTCCCCAACAAGATTTATTGAATATACTGTCTTTTCCCACTCTATAGTCTTGCCTTTTTTGTCACAGATTAATTGACCATATAAGTGTGGGTTTACTTCTGGGGTCTATATTCCATTCTATCGATCCATGTGTCTATTTCTGTGCCAGTATGATACTGTTTTGATTACTAAAGCCTACAGTATATCTTGAAATCTGGGATTTTAAGCTTTGTTTCTCCAGCTTTGTTCTTTCTCAAGATTGCTTTGGCTATTCAGGGTATTTTGTGGTTCAATACAGATTTCAGGATTTTTTGTTCTAGTTCTGTGAAAAGTACTATGGTATTTTGATAGAAATTACACCAAATATGTAGATTGCTTTGGGTAGTTTGAACAGTATTTATTCTTCTAATCCATGAGCTTGGTATAACTTTCCACTTATTTGTGCCATCTTTGATTTGTTTCACCTATGTCTTTATAGTTTTTGGAGTTTAGATCATTCACATCTCTTTGGTTAAATTTATTCCTAGGTATTTTATTCTTTTAATGCAACTGTAAATGAGATTTTTAAAAATTTCTCTCTGGTATTTCATTAGCAACATTTATACAGAAACACAGCATTTCTGTATATTGATTTTGTGTCCTTAAGTATTACTGAATTCACTTATTCTAATAGTTTTTTTGGTGGAGTCTTTAGGATTTTCTATATATTATGTCAACAGCAAATAGTGAATTTTACTTCTTCCTTACCAGTTTGGAGGACTTTTACATCTTTGTCTTCTCTGATGCCTATAACTAGAATTTCTAGTACTATGTTGAATAAAAGTGGTGAGAGTGGGCATGCTTGTCCTGTTTTTTTTTTTTTCTTTTTCTTTTTCTTTTTTTCTTTTTTTTCTTTTTTTTTTTTGCTTGTCCTGTTTCTGATCTTAGCAGAAAAGTTTTCAGCTTTCCACCATTGAATACAACATTATCTGTGGGTTTATCATATACAACCTTTAGTATGTTGAGGTATGTTCTCTCTATACCCACTTTGTTGAGAGTTTTTAATCATGAATAGATGTTGAATTTCATCAAGTGCTTTTTCTACATCTATTGAGATGATCATATGATTTTTATCTTTTATTTTGTTAATCACCCTGGTGTATCCCATTAACTAACTTGTGGCTATTGAACCATCCTTGCAACCCTAAAATAAATCTCAGTTGATTTTAGCAAATGATCCTCTCAATGTATTGTTGAATTCAGTTTGCTAATACCCAGTTGAGGACTTCTACATCTATATTCATCCAGAATACTGGTCTGTAATGTTCTTTTTTTGTAATGACTTTGTCAGGCTTCAGTATCATGGTAATGCTAGTCTCACAGAATGAATTTTTTTGGAATTGTTTGAAAAGGAAAGGTATTAACTGTTCTTTATGTTTGGCAGAATTCACCTGTGAAGCCATCTGGTCCTGGAAGGATTTTTGATTACCAATTCAATTTTGTTACTAGTTATTAGTCTGTTCATATTTTCTATTTCTTCCTATTCAATCTGGGAAGTTCATATGTTGCTTAAAAAAAAATTCTTTATTTTAGAGACAGAGAGAGAGTGTGCATGAGTGGGAGGGGTAGAGAGAGAGGGAGAGAGAACCTCAAGCAGACTCTGTGCCAAGCACAGAGCCCAATGCCACCCGGGTGCCCTTGGGGAAAATCATGTTTATTCATTTCTTCTAGGCTATCCAATCTGTTGGCATGTAATTTTATTGTAGTAATCTTGTAATTTTTTTGTATTCTGTAGTTGTATATTCTCCTCCTTCATTTCTGATTTTATTTGAGTCCTCTCTCTCATATACTTGATTAGTCTGGCTAAAGGTTTATCAGTTTTGTTTATCTTTTCAAAGAAGCAGCTTTTAGTCTCATTGTTCTTTATTGTTTTTTAGTCTCTATTTTGTTTCCATTCTGATCTTTATCATTCCCTTCTTTGTACTAACTTTGGGCATTGTTCTTTTTCTATACCTTTTAGGTATACACAAACCTTTTAACGACCCAGCTTTTACTAAGCCACAACTATAACTTTATATCATGATTTTTAAAGTGTTTATTATCTTCACAATGAAATGAGAAAACCACATAATACACTTTGATTAATTAAAGTCAATACTTTATTCAGATTTTCTTACTTTTTACCTAATGTCCTTTTTTCTGTTCCAGGATACCACATTCCATTTAGTTATGTTTTCTTAGGCTCCTCTAGGCTGTGACAGTTTCTCAGATTTCTCTTATTCTTAATATCCTTATCAGTTTTGAAGAGTACTAGTCAGGTATTTTGCAGAATGCTCTTCAACTGAGATTGGTCTGATGATTTGCTTCATAATTAGACTGAGGTTATGGGTTTTGCAGGGAGACAATGAGGCAGAGTAACATTCTCGTTATATCACATAAAGGTACATACTATCAATATGATTTAGTACTTCTATCTAAGATAGTATTTGTCAGGATTCTCCCCTGCAAAGTTACTTTCCTCTCTCCACTCTACAATGCCTGGTAAGATTACAAAAGTATCTCTACCAAACAGGTCAAAATTTCCAAACATGAATAAAACACTCTTCATTGAATCCATTCAAAACTGTTAAGTGCCCCCCTGAAAGTGCCACTAACTTCAGAGTAGATTCATTTCAGTCTGTTTTTTTTTTACTAATAAAAATGTTCAAAATTTTTATCAGAACATTCAAAAATTCTATGTCAAAGTTTGAAATTTTTGAGTTCAGGGAGAACCTAGGAGTTTGTCAGTTAACAGATCATTGGAATGGGTCTGAGCTGTATAAAAGATTTTACAAGATCTTCTGATTTTTCATTTTATTTTTTTCTTGTGATCTTTCATTATAAGTAAGGTATCTGTTAGGTTTGATTTAAATTTATCTTTACAGAGAAGCAAATACCTATTAATATATTAACTATACTATTTCTCACTTTCTTGAACATGTTTTATAGCTGTATCTGCTCTTTTCTCAAAACATTCACTCTTGGGGTGCCTGGGTGGTTCAGTCTAGTGTCTGATTCTTGGTTTTGGCTCAGGTCATGATCTCAGGGTTCTGAGGTCAAGCCCTGGGCTCCGTGCCCAGCACCAAGTCTGCTTGAATTCTTTCCCTCTCCCTCCCCCTTAATCTCTCCCTCTGCTATCACACTCTTTCTCTCTCTCTAAAATAAATAAAATCTTTGAAAATTTTTCACTCTAAATCATCTCAGTTTTTTTTTAATGTCTTACCTTAAATTTCCATTCTTTTAGGTGCTTATTTCTGTTGTTTCAAATGTAGCCCAAACTCTGTTTCACTACTATGCTGGGGAATGACAGGGTTAAATTTGATTTAAATTTTCTTATGGCTGTGATGTAATGAAAAATATTAAATCCTTGGAATCACCAATATGTAACAAGTATGAACTAGCCCTGGGCTAGTGACAAATATGTCACCATGACATTATTTCTCCAAATTAAATTATATCCTACTCCAAACACCATGAGTTATGCTGCAAGGAAATCCAGCTTTACCTCTTGGAGGCCCCCTATTTGCAGGCTCCAAGAATTCCAGTGGCATATGCATTCCTAAAGGATGTATGGAGTCTCCCAGTCTACAGTGATCCAGCTGCCACTGCACCTCAGAACCCACTGCCCTGTCTGAACCTGGTCCTCCTCCATCTGCCTAGGCTTGCTGTTTCAGTCTGTGTCCCTCATGCCACATTGGCCCAGCTCCTGGCATAGGTCAGCACTATCTTTCAGAGAATGACCACACAACTGCCTCTACGACTTCTTTAGTGCTATCTTCAGTCCACAATGTTCCTCACAAGTTCGCTTTAACTATAGTTTAGTGCCAAGTCCTTCAAGAGCTTAGTCTTTCTGTTCATGGACACAACTTTTAAAGAGCTTAAAGGAATGTGGACCCTAGTGATGGTCTTAGCTGTGGCTGTATCTAACATTCATTCATTTGGCAACATCCGAAGAATAGCCAGCCTCTACAATACGCCAGGTATTGTCTAAGACCTAGACATGCAGCAGCAAATATGAGCAAAATCAAGATATTAAATTAGAATTTGTCTTGAATAAGGCTTTTCCTAGGTAAAGAAAAGGCAAATTTCTAGATCAGTTTTTACCTCCCAATTGTACCCGCCACAGTGATATGTGAACAGTTATGGAAAATGAATTCTACATCTTTATACATTAGAAATTAATGTTTATTCTTCTTTGCTTTCACTGATATATCAGAGTTCCCATCAATATTAACTGCCTATCTGAATGTTTATTTTTCACAATCTCCCTTCCCTCAGAATTCTTTATTCCTCCACCTCCAGTATCTCCAAAAATGCAACACCCATACTCCTCTAAGAATAATGCACCATCCATGCTTCTGACTCCATTCTTTCATGTTTAAGACGTTACTCCTATTAGTCTCTTTCTCTTCTCTTCTCTCCCCCTCCCTCTCTCCAATCCTCCCTGTCTCCCAAATACAGTCCTCTTACTTACAAACAATCCCCCATCCTCAGCCTTGCTTTCATCTCAACTCTATCCATCCCTTCAATATCAAATTTAAAGTTTTCCTCTGAGACATCTCAGCTTTTCCTATAAAAGACTTTAAATTCCAACTTTTAAACTTTCACAGTTCTTAGAAGTGTGTTCCCCAAAGCATGTTCTATGGATGCTAGGCCCAAATTTTGGCCAAACTAAAGAATTCTGTTGTGAACTATCTTTAGGAAATAAATTTGTATGGATACTATACACAGTATAGTTTATTAAACATTTATTAAATGTTCAAATTACTTAATGTATTAAACTAACACCAAGAAGGCCTAAATATAGATTTGACTTTATTTAATCCATCATTTTTCAAATCTATAATAACGACAGAACAATTTTCCCCTCAATACCTATTTACATCCTACAGAACTAGACTCATATTGTCAACTACCTAGATACTCCCAGGTAGCTACCCCCACAATATCTAGCAAACTATTTTGACTATAGTAGGCAATAATCTTCATTAAATAAAACCCCAATCCTACATGTTGACCTCAAGACACTTTCAACTAACTGCTAGGTATGTCCATACAGATGTCCTACCAGTCCCTCAAACATGTCTCAAACCAAAACAAAATGCTACACCTCCCAACCCACCCTCTTCCTCTATTCTCTAACTCTGCATCCCTGTAGTTCAGTTCTTTTATAAATGGCTTATAATATTATATTTTGGCTTACAGCTGCATCCATCATCCAGTACACTTTGGCCTACTTAAGAAGGAATGTTATACTTTGTCTATCTTTGCATCCTCCTCTGCACCAAGCCTAGTTTTATTCCAAATCATTAAGACTTAAAAAAAAAAAAAAAAAAAAAGAATATGTATTATAGAAAATTATAAACACTGCCTGTGCTTACCCCAAAAGAAGCCAACCACAATGTAGGACATTTGACTACTTTGAGACCACCATGTTTTATGGAATTCCAAGCTAGCTACATGGAGAACCTGCATGGAAAGAGGGACAACTGAAAGTTGTCCAGACATGACATCACAACCTAGACATGGAAGTGACTAAGTGTTAGATGATTTCATCCTCAGTGACTCTCTGGCCACAGTTTTATGGTGGACCCCAAGCAAGAAGAGTCCAGGGAAGCCCTTTAAACCCCAGAGCTATGAGAGATCGTCACAAATTAATTTCAGCCATTAAATGTTGAAGTGGCTTATTGATGCAGCAAATAAATAACTTGAACATTTCTGTTCTTGATCCTGCCATTTTAATATATACTATTTTCCCAAGTCAAATGTCACTTTAATTTTTATTTAATTATTTAAACTAATGAAGAATACGTGAATTATGGATATAAACTCCTGGAGCTCAATTAAAACCTAACAATTACACTCTTAGAGTTACATGAATATATTTTCAATCCATTATCAAAACAGATGTGTTTATTACCCAATTGTTTTTACAAAATGAAAAAGGCAGAAATATTAATCAAGAATATAGACAAATCTCTCATCATCTTTTACTTTTCCTAAGATGTTTTCCTCCTTATCTTCCATTCCTCAATTTCTTCCTTCAGCTGCAATGCATTCCTTGAAGAGAGAACCGTCCTCCCTCCCACACACACGTTTTTCACATTCTTCTAAGAAATTCTCTATACCTAAAACTTACCTTTGAAGAAAATTCACAAGTGAAAAGGAACCCTTTAATAGAATTCATTGTGCATCACTACGGTATCTTTCATCTCCTGAGTTTTTGCCTTAGGAGCTCTGCTGTCATAAATTGAAATAAGGAAGTCTTTTTCTAATAATGCAATGACTCCCCCAGACTTGCTTCTTTCATTATTTTGCCTTTGATGAATGTGTCCAGGACACAAAATACTTTGAAGTTATACCACCCACTGTGTCCTCACTTTTATCACAGTAACTGTCCCTTCCTTCAATCATAAAATTTAGGCTAATCAACTGGCTTTAAAAAAAAGGATATCTATATATGAAACAAGATATATTTAGAGAATTCTCACTTCCATCCACCTCTTCTTTTCCTCTCCCTATAGATAACCACTTTTACTAGCCCTTGATTTATGTTGCCAATGTTTCTTTGCAAAAATAACTGCATATAGACAAACTGAAATAAAGCAACTGTATATCAAGTGATGATATAATCACACAGACAAAATAATTACTTCCAGTGACTTCAGAACATAGTATTTTGACTGACCATAGAATAAATTCTAATGACAAACATAGCTGCAAAGATCAGTATTCTTTTTATCAGTGGCAATATCAGTATTACTGTGTTTATATTTTTATATTGTAGAATATACATTTTGGAACCACATTTTATATGCTGTAGAATATATATTTTTAAAACTATATATGTTTATACGATAGGGCAAATAAGAAGTAATTACATATGACAAAAGAGAAATGACAATAAAACCAAAGAAATTATGTAAAGTACATGGAAGGTTAAACTTAAACTGGAAACACCAGTACCATCTTATGACTTTTTTTCTTTGTAAAATACTTATTTCTGACTTTATCTTTTAAAAAAGGCTTAGAAGTAATGACAACTCAGTAACAATAAGCATCACTAGTGCTCAGATTTTTGTCTCTAAATACCACTTGCCAGAAAAACCAGTTTCTTATAGGATTAACTGGTATCTGGGGAGGAAAATATGCAAAATGAACCTGTCATCTTATACCACCAAAGAAGTTATTAAAGATTAATGAGGTTACATCAATGGGACAAAGGAACATGAAAGGGCTCCTATTAGCCAAAGATTAAAATTTCTGTGCATCTAAAAGGTAATGATTGCAATTCTTTGAAACACGTTGAATATATAAATCCCTATGTTTATAAGGATACTAAAATAAACACAAAAATAAATTTCACTGGTCACCACTAAAAGTAACTGGAGCATCAATGGCTTACTCTGAAATTAACATTTAAAAGGTAAGAATTAAATATTTATCTTATCTATCCTGGGTAAACTCCCTTTCAGAATAACCAAATAGCCTAGCCACTAAGGAAAAGTTCTTCCTTAAATAATTCCAGCTAATGTGGAAAGAATGACAGAGTTAACAAAGCACATGTTTGTGACTTCTAGTAAAATAATTTTAAAGTCATCATTTAGTGGATGGAACAATCAGATTTAAAAAATCAATTCAAATTGAATTAAGGATTTGAATATAAGACCTAAACCATAAAACTCCTAGAAGAAATTATAGAGGGGGTAGGATTGTTGACATCAGTCTTGGCAATTATTTTTTGAATTTAACACCAAACGCAAAAGCAACAGAAGCAAAAACAAGCAAGTAAAACTATATCAAACTAAAAAAGTTTTGTAACATGAAGGAAACTGCCAACAAAATGAAAAGGTAGGCAGCAGAATAAAACCATTTGCAAATACTATACTGATAAGGAGTTAAAATCCAAAATATATAAAGAACTGAGGCACTCAAAACCAAAAAACAATCTGACTTAAAAATTGGCAGAGGAAATGAATAGACATTTCTAGAAGAAGGCATACAAATGGCTAACAGGTACATAAAAAAGTGCTCAACATGATTAATCAGTCATTAGAAAAATGCAAATCAAAACCACAATCAAATATCACTTTATTCCTATTGGAAGGGCTGTAATCAAAAAGACAAAGGATACCTGTGCTCACAAAACCCTCACAAGTTGTAGATTTATGAGCAAAGTAATTATTTTAGATTTTAAGTTTTAGGGTGGTTAGCTATGACTGAAGCATATACAATTTGGGGCTACTCTTCAAGTAAGAGTGTACAAAATTAAACACAAAAATTGTTAGAGCCTGTTATGTCTCTTTGCAGCCTCTTGCTTTCATTCTTTCTGTATCCTTTTGTCTAACATGTGTCCCTTATAAACATGTAATTGATTTCTATTATTTTTGGCCCTCTCTGATAGTCTCTGTGCTCTTACTGAGTTTAATTTATAGTCACGTATTATAATTAGTCTTCCATTTAGATCCTTCTCTGCCATTCTATTTGTGCTTTTTGCCCTGCTCTTATGCAGTTTTTTCTGCTCTTGCTTCCCTTCACTGTGCTTGGGACTGATGTGCTTGTTCTCTGAGAGATTTCATTTTTGCCTTATACACCTTTAAACGTTTAGAGTTAAATATCTTCACTTTACTACTGAACAATAAAAGGATAAATATCTTCACCTTACTACTAAACAATAAAAGGATCTTACAATATTCAAAACTGATCATCTGTCACACAAACCCCACTAACATGCTAATTTTACAATATAAGCTCTATCTTATTTTACTTAACTCTCAACATGTAACATTAGAATTATAAAATTTAATCATGAGTATTCTTTGTTTATCCAAATGTTCATTCTCGACTTCAGTCAACATTCCTTGTATCTTACACCTTCCTGGGATCATTTCCTTCTTCCTGAAGTTCATGAGATAACATGCAAATGTCACTGAAATGCTATTGACGTCTGTTACAGACAAAATAGACTCAAGGCAAAAAGCATACAAAGACAGTATACAATAAAAAAAATGTCAACTTAGGAGACAAGCTAAAACAGAGCTTCAAAATATATTTTTAAAAAACTGCTAGAACACCAAAGAGAAGTGAGGGACTTTAGTATTCTCTCTCCCTTTTTTCTGTACTTAATATGTCAAGTACATAAAAATTAGGAAGAATATGGAGGGCATGAACCCCACAGTTATATTAAACTTCATCTGATGGGCATACAGAATATACCCCAATAACCAAAGAATACAATGCTATTTTGAGCACAGAGGAAAGGTTAATAAAAATTGACAACAAATTCCAAAAACTGGATAGCATCTAGTGCTTGCGTTCTGAATACAATAAAATTCATTTATAAATTAACAATATCAAAAGACAAAAATAGGGCAGCCCTGGTGGCACAGCGGTTTATAGCGCCGCCTGCAGCCCAGGGCGTGATCCTGGAGACCCGGGATCGGGTCCCATGTCGGGCTCCCTGCATGGAGCCTGCTTCTCCCTCTGCCTGTATCTCTGCCTCTCTCTCTCTGTGTCTCTATGAATAAGTAAATAAAATCTTAAAAAAATAACAATATTTTAAAAAAAGATAAAAATAAAGCAGCATCATTTGGAAACTTTTTAAAAGGCCTTAGAAAGAGGGGCTCTGGGTGGCTCAGTCAGTTAAGTACCCAACTCTTGGCTTCAGCTCAGGTCATGATTTCAGGATCCTGAAACCAAGCTGCCTGTCGCCCCGCCCTCGGCAGGGAGTCTGCTTGCCTCTCTCCCTTACCCCCTACTCCCTCTCTCCCTGTTTCTCTAATAAATAAATAAAATCTTTTTTAAAAAAATAAAAGGCTTTAGAAAGGATCATGAGTTAAAGCAACAATAATAATTATTATTATTATCATCATCATTATCATCAAAGCAGCAATTATTCAGCATCAAAAACTGAAGATGTAAAACCTGATCAAAGAGTTTAGGGAGATTTCTCTAAGGAAGTACCTATATTAGAAAATAAAAAGACGGGGATCCCTGGGTGGCTCAGCGGTTTAGCACCTGCCTTCAGCCCAGGGCGTGATCCTGGAGACCCGGGATCAAGTCCTGCGTCAGGCTCCAAGCATGGAGCCTGCTTCTCCCTTTGCCTGTGTCTCTGCCTCTCTCTCTCTCTCATGAACAAATAAATAAATCTTTAAAAAATAAAAAGACTACGAGATTAATGTGCTAAGGATCCAAAAGAATTTATATCATAAAATTAGCATGTTAGTGGGGTTTGTGTGACAGATGATCAGTTTTTATTTTATCCAAAATAAAAGTAAGAAAAGAAATGTTAGGAGCTGACGCTTGAGCTCTAGTAGCTTCAAGGTAAATTTAAATCCTCTTCAGGAATCTAGAGGAGGCAAAAGGAGCAAAGGAAGAGGTTAGGTTATCCTTCATATACTCTAATCATCAAAAATTTGGGTTTCACGTGTGACAATATTAGCTAATAGCTAAAAGCTAGGCTATTCTAATTCCTCTACATGTGTTAACTTCTTTGATCCTCTGTGGAGACAGGGGAACCCTCTTGCACTGTTGGTGGGAATGTGAACTGGTGCAGCCACTCTGGAAAACTGTGTGGAAGTTCCTCAAAGAATTAAAAATAGAGCTACCCTACCATCCAGCAATTGCACTGCTGGAGATTTACCCCAAAGATACAGATGCAGTGACACAGCAGGACACCTGCACCCCAAAGTTCATAGCAGCAATGTCCACAATAGCCAAACTGTGGAAGGAGCCTCAGTGTCCATCGACAGATGAATGGATAAAGAAGATGTGGTCTATGTATACAATGGAATATTACTCAGCCACTAGAAACGACAAATACCCACCATTTGCTTCAATGTGGATGGAACTGGAGGGTATTACGCTGAGTAAAGTAAGCCGATCAGAGAAGGACATTCTATGGTTTCACTCATTCAAGGAATATAAAAAATAGTGAAAGGGATTAAAGGGGAAAGGAGAGAAAATGAGTGGGAAATATCAGAGAGGGTGATGGAACATGAGAGACACCTAACTCTGGGAAACGAACAAGGGGTAGTGGAAGGGGAGGCGGGCAGGGGGGATGAGGTGAATGGGTGACGGGCCTTGAGGGGCGCACTGGAGGGGATGAGCACTGGGTGTTATGCTATATGTTGACAAATCAAACTCCAATAAAAAAAAAACTTCTTTGATCCTCATAGCAACCATTTAAAATATAAGATAGGTACTATTAATATGCTCATTTTCTGATGAGGAGCCTGACATACAGATTAAACATATTTGTTAAGGGACACCTAGGTGGCTCAGTGTCTGCCTTTGGCTCATGGAATCCAGGATCCAGTCCCACATCGGGTTCCCTGCATTCCTGCTTCTCCCTCTGCCTCTGTCTCTGCCTCTCTCTGTGTCTCTCATGAATAAATAAATAAATCTCAAATAAATAAATACATACATACATACATTTGTTAAGATTAGACCTCAAAAATCCAAAGCCAGGATACAAATCTAAGCACTCAAGGTCCAGATCCCATGCTCTTAACTAAATACTAGATTAATATTCTCTATTAACAAAGGAATCTTGCTAGGAAAGATCTTGTAGGAAAGACAATTTTAAAAGTCACTATATCTAAACATCCTATCATATAAAAAGTCATTAAGTGAAAAATGCACATCTTATTTTCTTCTATAATCAAACCCAGCCTCTTATTGGCAGCCTACTCACTACATGGTGTACTAAAGACATCAGCCCTATACTCAATGCTTAATGATGTAATAAGAATGGTCATATTATGTAGAATTTCACACTCACAGTGATTTTCCATTTTGCAAAGTAATTAGTTCTCAGCATAGATTTTATTTGTGGCTGACATGATACTTTAATAAGAGTAGAAGCAATGAAAAAAGGCAAATATGCAGCCCTAACTCTCTCCATGCTTAAATTCATCTCCTGTGTCGAAATGAGCTGGGGAGGGAGGGAAAAGGTGTTAGCTGCCTAGAAGAGTAGGGTTAAGAAGATTTATAAGATTTAGAAACATGGTGCCAATGAAATGGTTGGGATTTTAAAATGTTAAAAATCACTATAAAATCTGAATTTTGAGGTCAGTAGCTACGATAAAATGTAAAAGTAGAAATCATCAACTAAGCGTGGTTTAGAGTGCTTCAGTAAACACTGAATGAATGAATGAATGAATGGCCAACCCCCAATATCACAGCACTCATGAATATTAGTGAGAAGTTAAAGAAGATGAAATAAAATCCTCTAAGCTAAAACAGCTTCTGGAAATTCTTTAATTATATTATTTCGAGGTCTCAAGTAGTACATATAGTACTGACTTACAAAAGTTAGGGCATTCTAATCACCTAAAAACAAGAACAATTTCCTGAGTTTGCTGACTTTCTCCAAGAAAGGTACTTAAATTATTATGTAAAACTGCCACTCAGGATCAAATTGGTTGTAATGATATTCTAAGATTATCTCTAATTATTTATAATTTTGGTAACAAATGTTCAAAAGAAGTGAAGTCCTGATTGAAGTTTGGAAATATTTTTATTATAGTGAGTTTTCCAATGTAATGCTAATTGATGAAACAGATCTATTTATATCAGGAAATTTAAGATAAGTCAATTCATTTTAAAATTAACAATTAATATTTTTGTGAGCCATCAAAAAATAATAGATTATGATATTACTATGATTATTAATGAGTGGACAACTTTTGGTCATCAAATCGAAGACCTGAGCTTGTTCCTGTTTTTAATAAATTTTGTTGACTTCTATAATTTGTTTTAAGATTTTACTTATTTATTCATGAGAGACAGATTGTAAGAGAGAGAGAGAGAGAGAGAGAGAGAGGCAGAGACACAGGCAGAGGGAGAAGCAGGCTCCATGCAGGAAGCCCAACATGGGACTAGATCCCGGGCCTCCAGGATCATGTCCTGGGCTGAAGGCGGCGTAAACCACTGAGCCACCTGGGTTGTCCATAATTCTTCTTTTTATCTATAAAGTAAAAGTTAATAACTTACAAGCATGTGGTTAAGATTACATGAATTAATTCATATGGATCTATGTTGCAAATCACAAGATACTAACCAAATATATTTTTTAGGTTTTTTTCAAAAAACCTTAAAATATTTTGCCTCCACCAAAATTAAACAAATTTGTTGAAATTTGTTTGTTCATATTTGTTTACTTTATAAAATATACCAGACTCTTTCAGGAAATTAGTTAAGGTTTCAGATAAACAAAGGCATAAATGCACACACACACACACACACACAAACCAGAATTACCGAGATCTAATACACTATACATAAGTGAACTGGACTTGTCTTTTACTTAAAGCCCAATTCTCAATCAACTGATTTATTGAATTGCCCTCATTAACAAAACAACATTTTAAACCTTCTGTAATCTGACTTAGAAGCAAAAATAATTTTTTTCTCATTTTGGTAGTTCAACCAGTATCCTTTAGATGAATCCCTAAAGAAAACACAGAAGTCATCAGAGAATTGAGTTCAGTGTGCATCAGATAACATCCAATCATATTTCTGACATTAGCATATCCAACATAGATCAATTACTATGTCAGCCTGGAGCATAATTCCTTCTTAGGACAACCTATAGCCAGTGGTGAGGGAAAAGTCATTGGCCTAAATAAATAAATAAATAAGGAAAAAAAAAATAAAAATCATTGGCTGCAAACTCTTGTTTTCTCACAATCTAATCTTGTCTTAAATGTCTTAGTTAATTGACAGAGGTCTATGCAACGTAAGTTCCAAGTGATGAACCTTCAAGCCATACCTGATTCATCTGCCCCATAATGTAACCATGAGCTTAAAAGAAGGTATAAAAGAAAAGGAAGAAGTTTCTCCTGATTGCATCCTGGCTATTGTATCCACCTTCCCAAGTGACCCAGCAATTCCACTCATAGATATATAACCAACGGAACTGAAAACACATGTTCACACAAAAACTTATATATCAGTGTCCATAATATAATAGTCAAAAATTAGAAACAACCCAAATGTCTATCAATTGATGAATGGATAAAGGCAGTATAGTCATATATTCATAGAAAGAAATATTGTTCAGCCACAAAAACAGAATGAAGTAGTGATATATGCTACAGAATGATAACTCTGTAAACACCATGGTGAGTAAAAGGCGGCAGACACAAAAGGCCACAGACTGTATGATTCCAGTCACATGAAATGTCCAGAACATGCACATCTGCAGACACACAGATTGGTTGCCAGGGACTTGGGGGTGGGAGATGATGGGGAGGGAAAGCTAAGGAGTACCTAATTTCATTTTGAGGTAATAAAAATGTTCTGCAATAGACGGTGATAACAGTTGTCCAACTCTGTAAATATATCAAATACAACCGAATTACACACTTTTAAAGTGGGGGCAACTCCTGGGTGGCTCAGCTGTTGAGCATCTGCCTCTGCTTCAGGGCCTGATCCCAGGATCCAGGATTGAGTCCCACATCTGGCTCCCTGCATGGAGCCTGCTTCTCCCTCTGCCTGTATCTCTGCCTCTCTCTCTCTCGCTCTCTCTCATGAATGAATGAATGAATGAATGAATGAATAAATAAATAAATAAATAAATCCAACTGATGCTGCACTTCTAGCCATCTCTTTCTCTTCTTTCAACAGCTGCAGTCAAGTTGATCTAATGTGTATCTGGGACAAGATACCTGGATCACTCCTCCCTCTGCACTCTGATCCAAGCTACTCCTTGGGCTCTTCTCTCTACCTCTCTCCACTCCCTCTTCTCCACCATTCTTCAAAGTCCAGATCAATTCCCACTTTTTCCATAACACTTTCCATCTCTAGCTGACTAGTCTGCCAGAGGACAGGTAAGCCTTCTTTATTTCATTCCTGTTCATCAACACTACTGAATTTAGTTGCATAATATACTGACTCTAATTATAGCTGCAGATATGGCTTTGTCTTTATATCAGAGGCTGGAAATAGAAAAGTCATGCAATTTTTTTCATATACGTTCTTAAATTATATTGATCACTTGCCAGGCTTATATCTAAAACATTTCTCGTGATCATGCCTTCTTTCAGTGAAACATTCTTTGAAAAATAAGAAATAATTTTATTTCCAAATAATTACATAGGAACAACTTTGCAAAAACAGTGTTGCATAAAAAAGATGAGCTAAATTGAATTACTGCCCCATGGTGGATTAAAGGATAATATCATTTCAATTATCCTAACAAAAGGATTATCAAAACATAGAGTGGTTCCTTAAGAAGAATATGGTATGTGCAAGAAGTATATTAATATTACCTAGTTATCAGAATTCATAACTAAAGAAGCTAACAAAATCTTATCTTTGATTAGCACAAATACAAACCCTTGAATAATTTCCAGTGTGCTTCAGAGCACTTGCCCACCTGTTATAACACTTAAAATTTTTTTCTCTCTTTTACACAAATTCCCCACAGAATTCTTTCTTGTAGAAAGAGTGCAAAGTCAATATAAATAATTAAGAACTGCTTCTTCTCTGTTAATTTTGAGTCATCTCACTTAATTCCCTGTAGAACATATATACCCTCTGTTCACTTTGCCTACTACACGCAGAAATAAACTATTAAGAACGCCACACAATGCCTTTTTTGAAGTTGTATTTTGAAGCCATTCTATTTGAAGCTATTCTGCATCTTTCAACCTGTGCCACATTTCAATAATGACTATTTAATAATTACAATCATCCCCTTATTAGCTTGGCATTTCATTTTCCTTGCCTTATGGCACCCCACAGTCGAAGGCAAGGAAAACTCTCTGTTGATTAGTTATTTAAGACCAGCAACAATAACTATGCTGGAGAGAAGGCTACTTGGAGAGGATTACATAAGAGCTGGAGCTCAACTGCCTCAGACAGAGAGCAGCAAATTATAAACCCAAGTACTTCATTGCATGTAACCAAATTGGCTAGTTGAAATGCTAATTGCCTTTCAGCAAAACTAAAGACAGACAGGGGACCCTGTGCTTCAGAGAATGAAATGCATTTTTACTCCACTTCTGCACTATTGTCTTGCTGAGAATCATTTGAAATCTATTCATAAAGGTAGCTCTTTCCCTAACCTTTAAAATGTGGGAAATTTATTTAGCCCCTACCAGCACCTCCAATGCGCTGAAGTGCCAAGATGCGAACAGATGGTTGGATTTAAGCCATGTTAAGCCCCTAATAAAGTAAGGCATGAAAGAATTCTATGTTCAAATATATAGCACAAATCAAGAAAACGTACCTAGGAAAAGGGCAAGAGTAAGAAATAAGTTTCTGAATTAAAGTAATCAAATAATACGATCTTTAAAATGTTAATATTTTCAATGTAATTATATTCAAATGCACACGGAAAGAGTTATCATTGCCCATCTCAAAGAGACCCCAGCCTCCCTTTATACCTAATAATTTTTGTATTAGTTCAAAACTCATCTATGGAGAATTATTCCAACAGCCAATTTCCCCCCTTTATATGAAAAAGAGTCCATTTGAGGTTTCAGAATCCTGAATAAATGAATGAGAAATGCCCTATCAGCATCCTGCCCTCATTCTGAGGTATAGCCAGCCTTACGCCTCACTGCACCAGAAAGGGCCCCATGACCACCTGCCCAGCAGCTGGGGGAGGGACTTGGTCTGGTACATTTGAAAGTGTATAGTGTGTCACAGTGGAATCCGAAAACACAGCCTTTGTATTACCACAGCCTCCTGTGTCCCAGCTCCACCCTTCTCCTCCTCTACCACACCTCCTTCAGGGCAACAGAGCTCGGGTGCTGCGGCCTCTTGTGTGGCCTGACATCCTGACACATTGGGGAACTCTCCATACATGCAAAGATGCCTCCTGTCCCCTGACTCCTGCCTTGTGAAGGGAGAAAAACGGGCATGCATGCATAGGGAAATCAACTTTTTGTACTATATCATGCTGTAGGAGATAGAGTCTTATTATCTTCCCTTTGCAACAAGGATCATCATTTGTATAACGTTTGAGCTGCCTGGGAGTCAAAGAATACCAAGTAGAACTTTAAATCAGAAACAGTTCCAATAAATAATTCAGCTCTTACCCTGATTCAGCAAGAGTTATGGGGGGGAAAAAAGACATCTTTCTGGCTGGATGGTCATCAAAATCTTTGGATAGTGGACTCCTGGGGGGGGGGTCTTTCCCCTGTACTGTTTGAATTTCCTACATGATTTTATATTATCTTTACAATCAGAAAAAAAAGTTATTTCCAGGTCAGAGAGAGAGAGAGAAAAATATATATTCAACTGCATGCAATGCTAAGCTGTTGGACTTTTCCCACAAAATCAGGGGAATGCCCAGCCAGATCTCTCTCACCATGGTCACACTACATTTTATAATCAAATTAAGCAATCATGATCTAAGGACCTCAATTGGGATCCCTGGGTGGTGCAGTGGTTTAGCGCCTGCCTTTGGCCCAGGGCGCGATCCTGGAGACCTGGGATCGAATCCCACGTTGGGCTCCCGGGGCATGGAGCCTGCTTCTCCCTCTGCCTATGTCTCTGCCTCTCTTTCTCTCTCTGTGACTATCATAAATAAATAAAAATTAAAAAAAAAATCTAAGGACCTCAATATGCTTTAAAAGCATCTGTAAATTATTTACATGAAAGAAAGTAATGACTGCACCAGTGCCTGCTTTGTGCAGATTTTTGGACCTAGGGCATAAAATAATGACTTACCAAACATAAATAGGTAACAAAGCCTGTAACAAATTCAATATATTAGCCACTTTGCTAAACTCTGGAGATACTAGATAAATATATAATATAGTCACTGGCCTCAAAGATTTAGTATCCTAACTGGGAGACCTTGAGATTTCCAGTAACAGCAGGAGAAATATTAAGAGCATGAGGCAGTGTTTGGTTGAGTGTCAATATCAAGCATGTAATAACCAAGTTAATCAGTCATCATGCTTCTCACTTATTAGTTTATGGGAATATCCAGGTGACTCAAGTCATAAATGCAAAAAGAGAATGTATGACTTTAAGTCTCTCAACTCCTCTATGTTTCAGTTTCCCCAAATATGAAATAAAGGGGTTGTCTAGTTTAACTCCAAATTTCCTCCCAGTGCTTAAGGAGTGCAACAGTGTATTCACAGCCTATGACTTTCTGAACATTAAAGGATCATATACGTAACCTAAGGCAAAATGTATTTTCCTTGTCCATCCTCCCTGGTCATAGATCTTTCTGCCTCAGTTTTTTCATCTGCAAATCAGGATAATAGTATTTGATGATTAAATACAGTTACTCTTTTTAAAGAGCCTAGAATTCTAATATACAGTGAGCATTCAATAAATGTAGTACACTATTATCATTCATCGTGGGAACATGAACAAAAGGGTCTAGTCACAGCTAATTCTGTTGTGAACACTCTTTTTCTTTGGGTAGAGCATGGGCAAGGACACCAGCAGTAGAAAGATATGTGAAGTACTGTGCTTAACACTAGCCTCTGCCTTACCATATTATATCTAACCATTACTTTTATTACCATAAAAGTATTTATAGTCCAAACATTTCTCACATTATCATTTTCTGACAATGAATACAACTGGCATTCAATATTTGACATGTACACAGCATAGAACTGCTGTTATTAAAATATAATCAACGTTGACTGATACACCATTTCTATTTCCGATATCAAGATTCAATGTTGTTCCCTAATTAATTTGCAACTCATTATGGATTTACATTTTAGTCTAAGATGAGTTCTTAGTTGATGTTTATGGGTGATTTCAGCTTTTAATCATCACATTCAGTATACTGTAGATGCTTGGAGCCCTCAGGAAAGATCCTTGATCAGCTCTTAATAACTAGGGAACTTTTGCAAGGAGCTTAAACTTTCCATGCCTCAGTATCATTATCTGTAAATTGGGATAATACTAATCTATGTCTCGTGGTAAGTGTTAAATAACCTATATAGAGGTCTTCTCGGAATTCATTAAATAACAGGCATTCAGTATGGGGTGGCTGCTACCGTCACTTAGTATGGAAATAACTTTGAGATAAGAATTTAGACATACTTATTTTTAGTGTATACATGTTGGCTACTTCCTTTAAAAAGTTATAATCTTGAAACTTACTATTTCTACCTGAAATAAGTCTTTTCGGTCACTTGGTCCAATCCCTTTATTTTGTAAATTAGGAAAAGTCAGGCATAGAAGAATGGAGGAATGTCCAAAGTCACTGTAAGTTAATTGCAAGCCAGGACTTGTATCTAATTGCATATATTTAAAAGATTTTATTATGTCACAGTTCAGGGAGTATTTGGTACTCCCTGTAGCAAATCACCCAAAAATAAATTGTTGGTGTTCACCTGTATCTCAACTAGAACATCTTGTTTTTAATTACTTGTTTTTGTTCCACCTTAAGTGTTTTGATAAACGATACACAGGAGAAAAAGCACTTTAGTAGCTTAAAGTAATAACTTCAGAAAGAATTTTTAAATAATGCCATATTACCTACGGTATATTTTTTTAGCTTTATCCTAATGGCTACTTTGCACTCTCAAGAGTCGGTATGAGTACTTTCTAAGAGTCCACAGCTTACATATAAACACATTGCACACATTTTTAAAGGTTGTGGATTTTGTGAAATGTTAAAAGTCAGTCTAAAATAAAAGTTATAACGAGTACGTTAATACTGCACCTTAAGAGGAGTCCTAGCATAGTTTCTTGGTTTTTATTCTAATAAAAAAAAAATTCAGATTCTTGAAGACGTTAAAGAATGTCTAAGCTCTTTTAAAAAGTATGTTATTCTTCAGCTCCAGACCAATTCCAAACTCCCTGAAACCAACATTTTACTGAAAATTCTTCTACACGGTGGTTACTTTTGAACCCAAGCCTCCCTAAGTCCATTTCAACGTTCCCATTATTAGTTATCACCTATGGGGCGCTGTTCTTGGTCGGTTATTTTCCAAGCACACTTTTTAAAATTAAAGCTCGGGCTGGGGTTTCAAACGAGCCGAGAAGAGAAGAAAGGCCAGTTTCGCCTCCGCTCACTCCCGTGTTGCCTTCCTGGAGCGGAGGCTGCTTCGGAAGGGGCGGCGGGCAGGACCCGGGGAGGACGCGGGGAGGATGTGGAGGACGTGGGCAGGGCGCGGGGAGGACGCGGAGAGGACGCCCGCAGGACTGGGGAGGACGCGGAGAGGATGCAGGGAGGACGTGGAGAGGACACCGGCAGGGTGCGGGGAGGGCGCGCGCAGGGCGCAGAGAGGACGCGTGCAGGGCGCGGGGAGGGCGCGGAGAGGACGCGGGAGGGCGCGGGGAGGGCGCGGGGAGGGCGCGGGGAGGGCGCGGGGAGGGCGCGACGAGGACGCGGAGAGGACGAGGGAGGACGCAGCAGGGCGCGGGGAGGACGCGGGGAGAATGAGGCAGGGCGCGGGCAGGGCGCGGGGAGGACGAGGCAGGACGCGGGCAGGGCGCGGGGAGGACGCGGGGAGGGTGCGGAGAATATGCGGGCAGGACGCGGGGAGGGCGCGGGGAGGGCGCGGGCAGGGCGCAGAGAATATGCGGGCAGGACGCGGGCAGGGCGCGGGGAGGGCGCGGAGAAAGTGTGGGCAGGACGCGGAGAGGGCGCGGGGAGGGCGCAGAGAATATGCGGGCAGGACGCGGGCGCCTCCGCACGCCCCCCCCCGCCCCGCACGGCCTCAGCCCGCGGCGCGCCTCCGCCTCCGCCTCCGCCTCCGCCCGCAGCAACAGGTGCGCGAGCGGCGCGCCACCCTCCCCGGAGCCCGGGATGCTCGCAGCAGCACCCGCGGCCACGGCCTACCTAGCCCTGGGGACACCGACATCCGCGCGCGCCGCGGTCCCCGCCGGTCCCCTCGCACGCCGCCGTTCTGCCTCTCGCCCGCGTCCCCAGGGTTCGCCGGGGCTGCTGGCTCTGCCTCCCGCGGTCGGGTCAGGACGCTGGCTCCATTCTCCCCCCCGCCCCCCTGCATCCTCCGTCTGCTCCAATAGGACTCGCGGCTCCCCGGGCTGCGCTCACCTGACCAGCGGAGCGGGGGTGGCCGCCCAAGGCAGCGCGCCCCCGTCTGCGCAGCGGGCAGCCAGGTCTGCGCTCCGGCGTCGGGAACACCCTGCAAAGGCCACCGCTAATGGACTGTTCCGGCAGCGAGGCGCCAGGCCGACCTGCCTGCGCGCGGGACCCGGAGCCTGGGCCCGGCCCGCGCGGCTGCGGAGGTGCGCCCCGCGCCCTGGGCTGCTGCGCTCTTTGGCCGAACTTTCTAGTTTGTCCGCTTAGGCACGAGCGCGGCACGCACCCCACCCTGCCCCCCGGCTGGCGGGCGCTCCGCCCTGGGTACGCCCCTGGAAGCAATTCCCAGGGTTCTGAGAAAGGCCATTTACGGATTCTTGTCCCTGTGCTACAGACATTTATTTTAACTTTGACAGGCGCACCCCATTGAGATGTTCAAAATGAGAATTTGCGCACAAATTGATGAAATATTAGAAATGAGGACTCTACCCTTACTTGTACTTATGAGCGCAGACTCGGGTCAACATACAGGTAAATTCCTCCCTCCTACGGTTGTTAGAAGGACAAGATGAATGAGACTGAGAGTTGCAGTGCTACAGCTGACACGTGTTAAACCCCAATAGATGTTGGCAACTAGGGGATCCCTGGGTGGCTCAGCGGTTTAGTGCCCGCCTTTGGCGGTGATCCTGAAGACCCGGGATCGAGTCCCATGTCGGGCTCCCTGCATGGAGCCTACTTCTCCCTCTGCTTGTGTTTCTTCCTCTCTCTCTCTGTGCCTCTCATGAATGAATAAATAAAAAAAAAAAAAAAAGATGTTGGCAATTATTTCCAGGGCTTAAAAAAAATCTTTTTCCTCTATAGTAATCTCCATCAAATCACTTTTCGGGAACTCTGAATTTCTGAACTCTATAGGCACTCTTAGCCTAAGTAAAACCCCCGAGGTCCGCAAAGTGCAAATGCTTATCTACATCAGAGATTTTTTTTTTAAAGCACACGCAGCATTCTTAGAAGTTGCAAACCCGGGAGGAGCTTAAAGATTAGCAATTAGCGGTCCAACACTACCTCACTGCTGATTTTATTTTATTTTTTAAGATTTTATCTATTTATTCATGAGAGACAGAGAGAGAGGCAGAGACACAGGCAGAGGGAGAAGCAGGCTCCTTGCAGGGAGTCTGATGTGGAACTTGATCCCGGGACTCCGGGATCACTCCCTGGGCCAAAGGCAGACGCTGAATCGCTTTGCCACCCAAGCGTCCCTCACTGCTGATTTTATGAATGAAAAAAATTAACATCAATGCTGATTAAATGGCTTAAAGTCAGAAACAGGAGTAGGTCTTATGTCTCCTAATTCCAAATACAGGGCATAAGGGTACCCTTTGTAATGAATCTCAATTGGAATAACTAGGTAGTTACTTTGAGTTGCTATAGTTACTTTGGGCCACAAACTGCTCTCAAGCAGTACTAATTTAGCATTATTATGGACTGTTGCCGAGCATCACATCGCACAGCTGCAACAGTCAACAAACAGTTGGGCACTAAGGCAAAGATGATTCAGACAAAAGGGTTCTGGTACAGAAACTGTAGGAATGCAAATGCTGCACTTCAAAGCATGAGAGTAGGTAGTGAGAAAAGCAACCTAAATGATCAAGGGCATTGAATAGCTTTCCTGTGATGCTCAACTACAAAGGTGGACGGGGTCTAGAAACTGTAAATCCATGGGGGCATAGTCAAAGAGTAGACACAGATGTGCTTACTATAACCTACAGTACGGAAACTGAAACATGCAGACAATTTATCACCAAGACAGTGAATCAGTTATTCATGTGGTGATAATGTGAAACAGAAAAATATAATACCAGAAAAATGTTTTCTAGACATTGATTTAAACGTGTGTTGTTAATATGCCCCCAAAGATTTACAGCTTCTACATTATTCAATATTCTATATTCAACAACAGTTTTATTATATAACTCATAAAAAGGATTTATTTCAGGCTAAATGTTACATTAGTTTATTAAGACCCTGTCAAAGTCAGTGTCTATCAACCTATTCTGGCTTTATCATTGTTTCACCAGGTCCTGTGATGAAACACATTCTCCACAACTGGATTTACTCAGCATGCATTTTTACTCTGTGTAGGATACCATCTTGGGCACTGTTATGAATTGAAATGAAACCTTAAACCCACTCTCCTTCTTAAAGCTGCCTCAGGGAACTAAGTAATTCATTAACAATTTTTACTGAGTGTTTAGGGAGAAGAAGACCCTGGAAGACACTGTGGGTAAAACAGTGATCCCTACAACACAACCCTAAGTGCCCTGGCTCGTAATGTCTAGGGTGAAAGTTTAATGAGCCAAAAAAGCAGAAGATGCCAAGCAAAAAAAAATAGAG
Source organism: Canis lupus baileyi (assembly GCF_048164855.1). Lineage (NCBI taxonomy): Eukaryota > Metazoa > Chordata > Mammalia > Carnivora > Canidae > Canis > Canis lupus. Next base: position 19,493,343 of record NC_132839.1, read on the forward strand.
CATCCCAGAAAGTGCTAGAGGTGTTCCAAGAGGAAGAGATTATGTGGAATGGTGAGAGCCTCTCCAGAGAGCTTATGATCTTTGCCTTGAAAAATAAAATACTAGGAAACAGAATAGCTGGTACTTTTAGCACAAGTATGTGATAATATGGTGTAGATGCTATCAAATGCTGGGAAGTACTCACTGGATGCCCAACACATTTAAATCTGAATTCCTCACATGGATTAAAAGGACCACATGATTCTGCCCCCAAATTCCTCTCTAGCCTCGTCTTGTACCATTCTCCTTTTCACTGTATTCCTATCATGCTCACTTTCTTTCTGTGGCTCAAACACATCAAAATCCTTCCTTCCTGAGAACCTATGCACTAACTTTCCCATCTACCTGGCACACTGTTGATGGAGATATTCATATGGCTGGCTTCTATCATCTCCCTCATTTGAGAAGTAGCTGAACTATCCTTTCCTCACAAGAATCGTCCTAATAACTTCTATAGGCACTCTTAGCCATTACCCTGTTGTATTTTCTTTATATCATTTATCCTAATAAATACCTTATTTGCTTATTTAGGCGCTTTTGTCTACTTGTAAAAAAAAAACCCTTCATGAGGGGTAGGTCCTATGTTTCATTTGCTATTCATTACTTAGTGGCTAGAATAGGCTCTAGGATATAGTGGTAGAAATACAACACATTTGGAAGAGAAGGAGGAAGGGCAGGCAGGCGCACATAATAGAATAGGGTTTCATAAAGAACCTGGAAGACTGCCATATAACTATGGCTCCTAAAGCCTATGTCCTGGTGCTTCACAATTTTACATTGGAAAACATGACTTGATCCCATATTAAAATACAGGTACACTTATAACAGAGATATTCCACTTGCAACATTGAGAGATTTTGTTCTTCAAGTCATGCTTTGACAAGGAAAATAGAAAGGAAGTATATTCCTGGGCATGTAGACGTGGGAGGTGGCAGGTGCTGTTGAGAGAGAAGGGTGTTGAAAGGAAAGTTGAAATTTCTGAAGACAAAGGTAGCCAAGTTCCTAACTCGACCTAAATGCTGCACTGATGGAGTGTAAATCTTTTTCCTCTATAGTAATCTCCATCAAATCACTTTTCGGGAACTCTGAATTTCACACCGTCAAAAAGTAATTAGTTTGCTTAAACCCTATAAGAAAAGTACTGGTGTCATACAATTTTTCTACCTTCAATTTAGCTAGCCTTGCACACTAAGCCTTATAAATCTCCAAAGATCTTTGTAGTTCCTTGAAAAGGCTATTTTTCATAATCGACATTCTGAGTGCAGGTATCAAAGAGTAGGTATACATGAGGGAATTTAAGCAAGCTTAGGCAGTCTCCACTTTGCCTCACCTCCAAAAAAGTAAAAGGAGGATGTTTACTGCAAGAGTGTCCAAATCTGTCTGCCAGAGGCTTCTTCTGTTTAGGCCTTAGATACCAGAGAGGAAACAAATTAAGACTTGTCAGGAGCTTGCCAGACTCAGACGCCTTTTTCTCTCCATGTTCCCATCAGACCCACCCAGGCTACTATTCCCCCTTCTCTCCTCCCTTGCACACCAATATGTAGTAAAGTTCTCAATAACATGTAGTGTTTATCATCTTAGCACTCCATGAAGGAAAAACAGAGCTTAAACCCAAGTCCTCAAAGAGCCTGGGTACATAGTAATAGCTCATGAAATATTTGTTGGACGAATGATGTGACCAGACAGATAAGTGAGGAGGAGGCCCGTGTCAGACCCAGTTAGAATTTGTGAGCCAAAGAGAATAATTCCTGCAACACAGGGATCAGAGAATCCATCTAATAACTAAGCATACTTGAAGCTGACATTCTGTTCCCAGGTCAGAAAACACAAGTATTCTTGAACCTTTCGAGAATACAAAGCCTCAGAAAATCTGAGCGATTCTTGGAACACTCTCACACAGAGCTAATCCTTGGTGTTACCACTTAATTGAACACTACTCCAAACTGATTTTCATTTAACTCTCTCTTGCTTGCCAATACATAAAAGCCTACAGCCTCTGAGCTGCCAGACCTTGCTTTTCCTCTTTTTCAGATAATACCATAGTCCTGCTGGCTGCAATGCATATTTTAAATGAGTACCTATCTAACCAGAAGTATTGTAGACACTCTGAAAATGAACTTCCCTCCTGTAGCCTGCTTTGAATAGGGGAAAGAGATACAAAATTGTGATCACTGAAAGTACAATGTGACCAGTGCTGTCAGAGCATATAAAGATGGTTCAGAGAAGGGAGAGATGAAATTATTGGATTGCATCCAGTTAACTTTCCTCTTGTCTCTAATAGATCGGTCACACTTGCCCTGATTTGGTTCCCAGGACTTATTGTAATCCTGCCTCACAGAACAGACAGTGCTCCCAGTTAGCTCTGGATCTAACCTAGCCATGCTGTGATCAAGTCACATTGAACAGAAAACATATATAAAAATAATTTTAAACCTTTACAGCAGAGGTCAGAAAACTTTTTCAACAAAGGGCCAGACAGTAAATAATTTAGGCTTGTGAGCCATGCAATCTCTGTCACTAATACTCAACTCTGCCACTGTAGTGGGAAAGCACCCAAAGCCAATATGTAAACAGATGGGCATGGCTGTGTTCCAATTAAAACTGATTTACAAAAGCAGGCAGCAGCCAGAAATGGCTGAAGGGCCAAAGTTTGCTGACCCCTGCTCTATGTAGAAGCAAAGGTACTTTAGTTATCAGGTTCTGTTTTGATACTTGTATTTGAAATTGATTAATTCACTCACCAAACACTTATTGCCAGTGATATATGATGCTTTGGACATGTAAAGATGAATTGGCATGTGGTCCCAGTCCTCAAGAAGCTTTCTTTTTTTTTTTTTAAGATTTTATTTATTTATTCACGAAAGACATAGAGAGAGAGGCAGAGGGAGAAGCAGGCTCCACACAGGGAGCCTGATGTGGGACTTGATCCTGAACTCCCAGGATCATGCCTTGAGCCAAAGGCAGACCTTCAACCATTGAGCCACCCAGGCGTCCCTCAAGAAGCTTTCTTAGCTGACTTTGCTGTCCTGTTCCACAAGGACATATTATATATATTCTAGTCTGATTCTTTGTAATTAATCTGGACTATTCCTTGTTCTAGGTACTCGTTTTGTAATATACTGTTTCTTTTTTCTCTGCCTAGTTTCTGATCAATATTTTCTTTTTTTTAAGATTTTTGTTTGTTTATTCATGAGACACAGAGAGAGAGAGAGAGAGAGAGAGAGAGAGGCAGAGACACAGGCAGAGGGAGAAGCAGGCTCCATGTGGGGATCCCAATGCAGGACTCGATCCTGGGATTCCAGGATCACGCCCTGGGCTGAAGGCAGGTGCTAAACCTCTGAGCCACCCAAGATTCCCCACTGATCAATATTTTCTATGAGCTTCACAACATCTATATATTCAGATCCTGGCTAAACTCTTCTTGCTCTAATCTAAATTCTTACCCTTAACAGTCTTGCCTGGAGTTCTTCATTCTCACCCTCTTTGAAAACAACAGCAAAAACAAAAAAAGGAAAGAAAAGAAAAAAAGAAGCAGCTAACAGCTATTATCAACATATGTACCAACTGGGGCTACTTGTTCATTTGCTTTGAACTCTGTACAGTATTATAAGTCAATGTACTGAATCGGCCATTTTCATCTCCCCTAGAACTGGGGATTTAGCCCAAGTTGGAACCAAAGAAACAAATACCTGACTTCAAAAGAAAGCTGCCAAACACTGAGACCAGATTCTGCTCCCAGGGCTTTTTAAGAGGTAAAATGACAATATAGGACAATTATCTACCTCCATCGTCACCCCAGGGGAAAGAAGAATCACCCATGAGGAGAGGTAGGCTTTTTTTAACTCTCCTCCTCTCCAGAGAGGGAGGACTGGCAACTTATTCTGCTGTTGATTATCAGCTCAGGTCCGGTAGATTTGTTGATTTGCCCTGCCACGAAAAGGAAAGAGAACTAGGAAAGAAAGATGGTAAGAGAGAGAGAGAAAGAGTGCAAGTCAGCAGACTCACTCTCACCTTTGTACAAGAGTGTGTACAAAGATCTCTGTAGATCTCCTATAGATTGTGATAGCACAGAAGCTGCAGTGCAGCATAATCCTGCCAATACCTGCCCCTAGAGATGGACAGCCTGTGCATGCAGTTAGAGGATTCCAGCAACAAGAGGCTGTATACTTCAGGTAATAACTGAAAGAAAATGCTCAAGGAAGAACTCACTTCAAGGAACCATGCAAATGGGAGGGCTCACAGAATGCACCAAATTTATCCATGTGCCTTTGAGAAAGTCAGCATGCCAGTCACACAGGGGTTAGCTCATCTGCTAGAGAATAGCCAGAGCCATAAAAAAGGGCACTATGTCCATTATGTCCATAAGCAGTCAAAGAGATAGTTGTGCTCCTGGCCTGCCCCTCAATTCTCAGTATTAGAAGAGCTAAGCCTTGAGTGTTGAGTCCTAACCACTGGACAACCAGGGAGTCTCAGAAGAGTTAAGCCTTGAAATGAAGTAGGTAGAAAAGAGATAATTCTAAAATCAGAATACACACACACACACACACACACACACACACACGCTCTACACATGCTCTAACCCTGCCTCTGCCCCATTTCAGGTAATGAACAGGAAGAAGCTTAGGATATGATCTGAGATTGCCATATAATGAAGTTGTGGAATCTCCCCCACATAGTGGAAAAGAATTACTTGACATGGAACAGATAGGGAAGAGTCTAGAGACGATAATACTTTCATGTATATGTTTGAAGTTCATGTTTAAACTCCACTGAATTAAAAAAACCCCAGTAAACTAGTTAGATAAACATTTCTGAAAGCGTGTACTATGGATTTCAGTTACCCCAAACTTGCAAAGGGCAAAAGTCAGAATTAAACCAGAAATATAGGGAACATCCTTAGAAAATCATGAAACATGATAAAATAGTAAAAAGATCTCACTATTATAAAAAATAAACCGATTTAAATTTGTTTAACTCACTGTTTTGGGGTTTTGGGGTTTTTGGTTTTTTTTTTTTTGATCACAGAATTTTTTTTGCCCATGTGATTTCCATTAATATTCCTCAAAATGCATCATTTTTGGCAATTCTGTTCTAAAGAAGAATGAAAGCCTGGCTATGGATCTAAAATCAAAGTCAAATAAATGCCAACCGGGCAGTTAGTGGGGAAGAAACTTATTTCTTTGGGTTTGAGATCCTTCTGATTTGGGGCCATGCCTGCCTGTGTCATTCCCTCCAGGGATGCAGGGGTTGTGCAATTCTTGGGATCCCCCTGGAGTTGTTCCAACAATGAGGACCCCACAAAAAAACATGTACCTTATTAGGGGATTGAAAAGTAGAAGGTCTTGGAAAATTGAGGGGAGTAAGTCCTTCTAGCAGGTTCAAGTCTTATATCAGAAAAGAGCTTAAAGTTGGAAGCCTAAAAGAGCTGGAAGGTTTCAATTCCATGGCTCCTAAGAGGCATTTTTCACATCTTTCCTATCCTATGCAAGACTTCTATGATCAAACTTGTGCAGACTAAAAACAAAACAAAATGGATACTAAAACCCCAGAAAAGGTGACATATGTACAGTTGTGCGAGGGAGGAGCCAGGACAAAGGAGAATTGCAGAAAAGGCTCACACACAGCTCCAGTGGCTGGGGAGGTGGCTCCCCATCTTCTCAAGCAAAGAGGAGTGTTTTAAACCCTGGTTTGTTCTGGTTTGGCAAGTTGGGGCCGCGGACTGCCGCTGTCCAGAAAACTATACAATAAGCCAACTGAAAGAGGCTGAACAGCTCACAGGAGTCACGGTCTCTATATTTTACTGGCTTGCCAAAGCCTTTGATTATCCTGGGTCTTTTCTAGAAACTACTTAACAAGTTACCTAGAGGTGGCCAGTTTGTCATGATGTATCATGATTGTTTTAAAATCTCTAACTTTCTGTGTCAGAGGCTTCTCTGTAAATGATTTGGTCTTTACATAGATGGAGTGTAAAAAGATTAGTTCTTCCTTAAGATTGAGGTTTTACCAAGGTAGCAGTCAACCTAGACCGTCACAAACAACAGAAGTTGAGAGGGCATTTTAGAATTTTAAACCAGATGTATGATGACAACAAAACAAGACCCAATAACAACATCAAAACCTTTCTATCTCTTGCTTTTTGTATAGGAAGTTAGTATTTCACATAAAATATTTTTTGTACTTAGTTATGTCTCCTGCTTAAAAATTTCTATATTCTTGATAATTTTTTCTAAAATTAATAAATAAAAAGCAAAGAGTCAATTAAATTGCATGATTTTTATGTTCTATTATTGCGAAGTTTTTAAATCTTCATCTTCCTAGATTAAAAATGTTTTTCCTCAAGAAGTAGATTTACAGAACATATCTGAGATTTTGTAAAATCAGTAGCACAGTTTCTATTTCTAAAGGCATAGAAGAGCAAAAATGAAAGCATTTTCTTATGATTGGGTCCAGATGATGCAAAAAGATAATACAGTGTAGATAAATTGAGCAAACTTAGATAAATGTATTATTCTTTCACACTTTAGTTTCCTTATCTGCAAAATGGAAATTTTTATGATACCCACTACACAGAATTGTGTATAGGTTTAATGAGATAGTGAAGTCTGATATGTAGTAAGATTTCAATAACTGGCTGAAAAACATTGAAATAAAATAAAAACAATTATTTCCTTCTAGCTGTATTATAGTGTAGTTGAAAAAGTTTTTCCTCTGAGTTAGCCAATCTAATACACCACAGTGGTATTTATATACAAATAAATTTACAACTTCATAATTATGTATTTTAAAGCATTTTCCCATTAAAATTTTTAAACAATTTCTTTTCATTGCTATAATGTGACTGTCTCTGTATTTAACATAACTGGATATCTTTTATACTAATAAGGAAGCAAATATATATATAATTGTTAATAGCTCTAACAAATGAATATTAAGTAATAGCTAAGTGTACATATTGCTCTGTAAAAAAGTCTCAGCTCTTTACAAATTTAAAACATATGCAATAGTATTTGATTATAGATATGTATTTTATTTTTATTATGGCCATGTACAATATTTTATTACATTACTTAGCAAAGAATAAATTACATACAATTTTATGTCCTCTGGGAAATATTTTAATTCTTTGTCTTCCCAAGTCAAAAATATTTTTCCTCAAGAAATTTATTTCTAAAACATTCACAGAAAATGCTGACCTTTTTTAGATTAATAATGGTTTCTATTTCTTGACAAGAAACATGTCTCAGAACAGTTTTTCTCATATTTTAAAAGGAATTTCCCCATAAATCAAATGTGAATGTATATGGAATCTTTAATCCTTTAAGAACAGCTAATTAAATCTTTTTTCCCTAGTTGCCTCTGGTATAGGCCCGCTGTGTGTGGTACTTCCCATGGTTTGTCATTTTGTTTTAATGGCAGGGGAAGGAAACCCGCGAAGCTCAGTAACCACACTGCATATCAAAATGTCACCATGGCAGCATTTGTCCACTTGTCAGAGTCCTTCTGAAATGACTCAGCCATTCATTTTGTTGAATCAATATTGAAGCTTTTGAGATTTATTACTTGAGGTTTGGGAGCAGGCGAGGCAAACAAATCCTTCATTCCTAACATTGAGTTCTTGTTGGGCTGAGATTATGATTTCTGTCTGCACTTTATTTATGGGGATAGATTATAAGGTTTCCACTCCTTGCATAATTATCTTGTAATAAGCCTGCATTTACAGGCCTGATAGTACAGTGGAAAAGAATTTAAAGTTTCCAGAAACACTCTGTGGGCTGTGGTAAACTTACCAAATGCTGAATTCAAATAGCTAATTCCTTGGGAGGTGTCAGGGAAGAGGGCAGGGCGGAGAGATGTAATGCCTTTGATATAAAAATATTTATTTTTAAGATTTATTTATTTATTCATGAGAGACACAGAGAGAGAGGCAGAGACATAGGGGGAGAAGCAGGCTCCATGCAGGGATCCTGATGCAGGACTTGATCCCAGATCCCAGGATCATGCCCTGAGCCTAACTAAGGCAGACACTCAACCGCTGAGCCACCCAGGCATCCCGATATAAAATCTTTAAGATTCTTTAAATTATATATATATATATATATATATATATATATATATATATATATATACACACACATATATATGTATACATATACATATATACATATCCTTTTTTTGAGAGAGAGAGAGACAGAGAGAGAGACAGAGAGAGAGAGAGAAAGCTTGAGCAGGGGGGAGTTGCAGAGGGAGAGAGAGAGAGAGAGAAGCAGACTCCACTGAGCAAGGAGCCCAACTCCAGGCTTGATCCCAAGACCCCAGGATCATGACCTCAGCCAAAGGCAGACACTTAACTGATTGAGCCACCCAGGCATCCCTGTATATCCCATCTTGAAGCATAATTAACAAGAACCAGGATAAGCATATAATCTATTAAATCTATTTAATCATGAACATTTACCAATACTTTCCCCATTCATCAGAATTCTAAAACTGGCCTGTTCTATTTAAAAGTACTGAGATTTCTTCAAAGATGGTTTTATAACCACATATGTTTCTAGTGGATTGGGTCACAAAATGAATCTGATTTGTCAATCCAAGCACTCACCGTGTGTATTTTCAGTTAGCAATGGACCAAATTCAGTGCAGAGGTCACCATCCAAAGATGAAATTACGAGAACTTTTCCTAGTTATAGATCTTTCTGACAAGATCCTGAAGTGTCATTAAAGCATCATTGACCTGTCATGCCAAGCTAAAGTGAGATAGGGCAAGCTTCTCATCATTATTTTTCCTTTAGATCACTTCTCAGAGCTGAGGACTCTATGGTTTAACATCCCATGACCTAGACTGGTCCTATTGGGATCTGCACGGTATGCTGCAATGTAATTATCCTCAATGGGGTGAGTCAAAACCAGATAACATGATGAAGTCATCTGTGTTGGGTTATAGGATCTGCTCTCCCAGGACCGTCCCCCCCCCCCCCATTCTACCAAGGACTTATGCACTGAGGTAATGTTTATTTTACCAATGGCTGCAAGCAAACAAAGCCACTGCGAACAAAGCTCCCACTGTCTATTTCCCACATGGAAGAGAAAATCAAGCCCAGTGGGAAGACAGGTTTGGCTGATGGTATGTTTGGGCATCATGCAGGGCCTTGAAAACTTTGTACAGTTAGGGGTGCCTGGTCCGCTTAATACAGACATCTCTGCCAGCAGCATAAGACTTCCATTTGGAGTACTCTACCTTCCAAATGTCCAGTAAGTTTTACTCAAACAATTTTATGTAGCCATAGGAGTTTCAAATCATATTGAAAGGCATATAAGAATATTCTCTGTAGTTTCTGTTTACGGTTACAAAAAAGTTTTGAAGGGCACTGAGGTGGCTCAGTGGTTGAGTGTCTGCCTTCGGCGTAGGTCATGATTCTGGGGTCTTGGGATTGAGTCCCCCATCAGGTTCCCTGCTCAGCAGGTAGCCTGCTTCTCCCTCTATGTCTCTGCCTCGTTCTCTGTGTCTCTCGTGAATAAATAAATAAAATATTTAAAAAAATTAAAAGCTTTGGAATTAGATCATGGTTGTACAACATTGTAAATGTAATAAAGTCTATTGAATTGTGGAATTAAAATGGTTAAAGTGACAAATTTCATGTTATATTTATTTTGCCACAATTTTTAAAAAACTCATTTTGTTATACATAAAAAGAATTGAATGGCACATTTCAAATGAGTCAATTGTGTGCTATATGGATTAAGTCTCGAGTAAGTGGCTAAAAAGAAGAAAAGAGTATTCTGAAGAAAGCTTTAACGCTTTGCCTGTAGCTTGTATGTAAGTCAGGTCATATCAGAAAACTTACACTGGCATGGTCTCACCTTTCAGAAAATCAAATTTCTTTTTGAGTTTTCTTCTTTGTAGGGTTCTGAGAAAGTAAAAAGGCTTTTGAGACGATGCTTGAAAGAGTACCATGCAGACAAATACAGATTTAGCATTCCATTAGAGCAATCCCACATGGAATACTCCCAAACAAAATGGAGTTCTCTAATACTTTTTAGTTTTTTTTTTTTTTCCTGCATTCTTTTCTCTTTTTATTTCTTCAAAAACCAAGGGAGTAAATTGTGAGTATTTCCTACCAGAAATGCTGAGCTGGTTAATTTCCGATAATTATAAAATCACGGGTGGTCAGTAGTTCAAAGAAAATCTTCCCCAAACAAAACCAATTATGAGCAGAGACTTGAACGGTGTCCCTTTATCCACTGCCAAAATGCAGTATCAATAGAACAGAATGTGAGAGCTGCAGCTTTGATATGAAAGGTACTGAAGGTATTCATCTTTTGGTACTTGTTCTGCCACCATATGGAATGGAATAAAAGGAAAAAGAATTATGCAGTATCAACTTGAATTATGCAATTGGAGAAAAGGAAAAGCAAATCATAACCAGATGCATCTATGCATACATTTTATTATAAAAATTTCCTTTGATATCGCCAGGCACCCAATGCACTCTACTGGTGGTGTGAAGAAATTGAAAATAATATGAAAAAAGAACTTGGACTGACATATATTATCATTCAAATAGAAAAGCATTTACAGCGGAGAACTACTATCAAAGACGTCTAAAACATCAATATTAGGCCAAACCATATGAAACTGGTACTTTCTTTTTTTTTTTTTTTTTTTGAAACTGGTACTTTCTTATGTTAAAATGGTCAACCATGGGCAAAATGGCTGAATAATAGAAATTTCATGTGATTCAACCTAATACTTAATTCTCCTGATTTCAAACAGCCTGTTCTCTTCATCATCATCACTCAATGGAATTAGAGTCATTTATTTAATTTTTATTCCGTTTTAGGTAATTTATCTAATTTTAAGTTGTTTAATGTTCTTAGCCACCTCATCTGTAAACATGTGAGTCAATTAATGTTCCTTTTCTCCCCTTAATCAAGAATTGTTTAAGTTGGATATACCAAAATTTCTCACTCATTAGTCTTTTGAAGCCTACTCTCAGCATCAAAAGGCACTTTAAGGGAAACCCTTCCTCACTTGAGATGATAATAGGAGGAGGATGCTCTTCACCAGACCAACTCTGCTTTTATAACCCTTGTAAGAGATAAATGCCAGGGCTTCTCCCTCTGGGTACCTTGAAGGTCCCAGGGATAGGTACCATGGGAATGTTGACAGATTGAAGCATCTCAGAGGGAAGTCCAAGGCTGGTGGAGTGGAATTGAGTAAAGCTTGATACTAACAAGACTAGAGGCCAGAGCAAATCCAACACATGGATGATCATCCTATCTACAATCAGAAACAATGAGTCTCCTGTAGGGTTTAAAAAGAAAGCCTCATGACGGAAATAGAAGATAAGACAAAAAAGATTAGAACCTAGTTCATCTTGGGACCACCCTTGAAAGAAGAGGAGAAAAGAGGGAGGCAAGAAGAAAGGCAGAATGGGACTGAGTTGAAAGACAAAAAAAAACCCCATGCCACTCAGGGATGCCTGTACAATCTAGATTAAATATATAGTGCTGGAAGGTCTCCTGGGTGGCTCAGTTGGTTAAGTGACTGCCTTTGGCTCAGGTCATAGGATCTGGGATTAAGCCCCATTTGGGCTCCCTGATCAGTGGGGAGTTTGCTTCTCCCTCACCCTCTGATCCTCCTTCCCCTCATGTCCTACCACTTGTGCTCTCCCTCGTGGTCGCTCGCTCTCTCAAATGAATGAATTAAAAATCTTAAAATAAAAAATATAGATAGCACTGGAAGGGGGATGAGGAAATGGATAGGCACTGCCTGTGTGCCAGAGCTCAGCAGCCAGAGTGGAATCAATATCCAAACAAATGCTTAGCCTATGCTCAGACAATGGCATTTGACTCCCCTGGCAGGGGCAGAATTTGGGTGCCATTACTGAACATTTTTCATGTTGTCAGTGATAATCTACTCCACCCAGCAATCAGAAGGGTTCTGTTTGCAGTTCACACAAAGGCAACATAACACACAATTCTGGTCAATTTGACAGGAGAATAACCATTAAACAATGTGTTCCAAATCAGAATCAAAGATCAGAAGCACTCTGGCATTGCCTGAGAAAGTAGTTCTTTTCCAGTGTTCCGTATGTGACTACCCTGAGGAGGAAATACTGGAAAGGGCTCAATACCTAAGTAGCCAGTTTACTGAATTAACACAATCCTGTTCTTTCTCACCACTGACTCATTAAATGTGAACTGTTCAAGGGGTACCTGGGTGGTTCAGTTGGTTAAGTGCTCAATTCTTGGTTTTGACTCAGGTCATGATCTCAGGGTCCTGAGATCAAGCCTTGTATCAAGCCCATCAAGATCCCCACTCCCTGCAAGCTCCTCATTTAGTGGGGAGTCAGCTTAGGATTTATCTTTCTCCCTCTGCACCTTTCTACTGCTCGCTTGCTCTCAAATAAATAAACAAACCTTAAAAAAAAACCACACACACTGTTCAAAATTCTTTTCTGTCCCCAGGATGAGATCTTGGGTGGGCCCCACATTTCACATTCATTTTCAATTATTAACAAATAGTCTCATTCTCAGATAGTGCAGAGCAAAGCTTAACTTTCCATTTAAATTTTGCAAATTCTTCTCTTGCTTGGGCCTGACCCGGGTTACAAAGCCTGCAGTGAGGAAGGAAGACACAATCACTCATTTTTTCTGTCCCTCCCAACTCCTCTACTTTTCACTCTGTTCTTTAATGGCTCATTCAGCAGAGGAGATATATAGAGGTAAAAAAAGGTTCTTTCATGAATGAGTTCTTTGGAGATTCTCATCTATGGGGATATCTGACATGGGTTATGTTTCTCTGGGCAGGCCACTTGTAAATAACCTTCCAGTCTCTACCTTCCAGTCATCAGTTGGAGTCAACCTCATCCCTCTAGACAGATCTCTTGGGTATGGTCTCAGAGACACAGAGAGAGAGGCACAGACATAAAGAGAGGGAGAAGCAGGCTCCCTTCAGAAAGCCTGATGCGGGACTTGATCCCAGGATCCCGAGATCACGACCTGAGCCAAAGGCAGATGCTCAACCACTAAGCCACACAGGTGCCCCTCTTTAGACAATTTAGATCCTTCTGTTGTGTCTACAACTGACCCTTAGAACATCGCATCTTTCCCCGGCCATAGCTGACAGCAGGACAGGATCAAACTCACCTTTTGACTTTTTCAGGATGAGTCAGCCACCTCTAACTACAGGTCAAGGTTTCCAAGTGATTCTCTACTTCTCCACCACTTTAGCCTAGAGGTGGTAGAGGGAGAAGGTACAACGACAGATCTCTTAAAAAAAAAAATTCTCACTCCAGGCCTCAAGACCAATCTTCTAGCCTCCACTTGTATACCCTGAAGGTCAGTGAAGAACCAAGAATCTCAAAGTCGGTTATCAGTCTTTTTACAACATAGGGAGTGGTGTGGTTAATCTTGCAGATTCTGGAACAACTATCTGAGTTCAGAGCTCTCTCCACTATTGCCAACTATGTGATCGTAGACAAGATACCTAATGTCTCAGTATCTTTGAACTTTGTACTTATGTACAAAGTATTGAAATCTATAAGAAATAAAACCAACAAGGGCACCTGAGTAGCTCAGTGGTTGAGAGTCTGCATTCGGCTCAGGGCGTGATCCTGGGGCCCTGGGAATGGGTCCCACATTGCACTCCCCGCAAGAAGTCTGCTTCTCCCTCTGCCTATGTTTCTGCATCTCTCTCTGTGTCTCTCATGAATAAATAAATAAAATTCGGGGCAGCCCTGGTGGCGCAGCGGTTTGGCACCGCCTGCAGCCTGGGGTGTGATCCTGGAGACCTGGGATCAAGTCCCACGTCGGGCTCCCTGCATGGAGCCTGCTTCTCCCTCTGCCTATGTCTCTGCCTCTCTCTCTGTCTCTATGAATAAATAAATAAAATCTAAATAAATAAATAAATAAATAAATAAATAAATAAATAAAATTCTTTAAAAAAAAGGAAATGAAAGCAATAGCTACAGCCTACGTTGTTTAAAAATTAAATATATTAAGTACCGAGGTGCCTGGTTGCCAACAATGAAGCAAACTGACAAGTGTACCTTTTGGTCTGATGCACTGAGAAGTACCCAACATCATCAATGTGGAATTCTTGCCAAAAAAAATTTAACCTGAATGTAATCATGAGGAAATAATCAAACAAATCCAAATTGAGGTACACTATGGAGAGCAACCGCAGTCCAGATTTTTCAAAAATATCAAAGTCATGTAGGACCAAAAACAGTGCAATGGGGGAGGGGAGTTTGTGAACTTTCTGGAATAAAAGAAACTAAAGAGGCGTGACAACTAAATGCAATCTGTAAACTTTAGTTAAATTCTGGATCTCATTTGAAAAGAAGTAAATAAACACAAAAAGAAAACCCGGCAAAGAACAAAATCAGAACAATCTTGGGTAAATGTAGACTGAATATTAAAGAATAAGATTTTCTCAGTATTATACTTGAGGGATGGTTGTGGTTTTATAGAAGAATGTCTTTGTACTTAGGAGACATATGCCAAGGTATTTAGAGGTGAAGTGTCATATCTGTAACTTATTCTCAAATTAGTCCTTAAAATACTGTCTTACAAATATAAATAATAGTGTTATACACATCATAAATCTCTTAGAACAATACCTGGCACATAATAAACAATTCTGTAAGAGTAAATTATGGATTATTAGCACAAACAACCAGACAATGGGAAAAAAATCTCATTTAAAATTAGTATACATTTGTCAAATTGAGTTAATGTACTCAATCATAAATTATCTAATACACTCTTCACCTACTGCTCCCCTTTTCCAATCCTAATACCTGTTTTTCTTTAACTTCTCCATTCCTCCTTGCAAACCATGTCTTCCACTAATAAAATAGTTTCCAAACTTCTACTTTTACACTGTATTAACTAATATGGTCAGAAGGATATTTTTACAAGTTATACTTTAATCCGTAACACTTAGATTCACAATTGACTTATATTAGAAATTTTTGTGCCTTAAAACTCACACAGTAACTTGGCTTTAATAAGGCTTCACTTTACAGCACAGCTTAGTGGTTCTCAAATTTTGAAAAGTCAGGACTCCTTTAATCTCTTAAAAATTGAGGACTCAAGTTTTTAATTATGGTATAATAGCCATCAATATTTATAATATTTATTTATAATATTTAACAACTAAAACTAAGAATGATTCAAAATATGCATCTATTACTTTAAGTAAAAGTAAATCCATTTCAGGTTAACGTCAATAATTTATTTTTATGAAAACCGTATTTTCCAAAACAAAAATATTTAGTGAGATCAGTGGCATCAGTTACCATTTTACAAATTTGTCTAATGACTTCTGACACGTGTATTTTTTTTATAATTGTGGTAACACACATGTAACATAAAATCTACCATTTTTATCATTTTAAAGTGTACAGTTCAGTGGCATTTAGTATGTTCACAATATTATGCGATCCTCACCATGACCAGCATTTTCAACCCTCCAACAGGAAAACATGGAGCCATTAAGCAGTCACTTCCTATTCCCCCCTACCCCAGCCCCTGGCAACAACTAATCTGCTTTCTGTCTTTTATGGATTTGTCTATTCAGGATATTATATTACATACAAATGGAATCATACAGTATGTGGCCTTTCTTGTTTGGTTTCTTTCATTTAGCATGTTTTCAAGGTTCATCCACGGTGTAGCATATAGCAGCAGTTCATTTCTTTTTGTGGCTGAGTAATATTAAATTCTATGTATATACCATATCCTGTTTGAAGTATGTGCTTTTTTTTAAGATTTTATTTATTTATTCATGAGAGACAGAGAGAGACAGACAGAGAGAGAGAGAGAGAGGCAAAGACACTGGCAGAGGGAGAAGCAGGCTCCATGCAGGGAGCCCAATGTGGGACTCGATCCTGGGTCTCCAGGGTCATGACCTGGGCTGAAAGCAGGAGCTAAACCGCTGAGCCCCCCAGGGATCACCTGAAGTGTGTGTGCTTATACCAGATTTTGTTTGGTATGAAGTGGCATCTCATTGTGGTTTTGATTTATATTTCCCTGATGACAAATCCTTCAGCATCTTTTCCTATGTTTGTTGACAATTCATGTATCTTCTTTGGAGGACTATCTACTCAAGTCCTTGGCCTATTTTTTCATTGAGAGTTTGTCTTGTTGTTGAGTTATGAGTTCACCATATATTCTATATGCTAGACCAGAAGTGTGATTTACAAGTATTTTCTTCTATTCTGTTGGGGTATCTTTTCACTCTCTTGATAATGTCCTTGGTGCCCCCAAATTCTTAGTTTTAATAAAGTCCAATGTATCTATCTTTCTTTTGTTGACTGTGCTTTTGTGTCATATCTTTAGAAACCATTGCCAAGTTGCAGGTCATGAAAGTTTATCATACCTATGCCTTTTTGTAAGATTTTTGTAGTTTTAGGTCTTATAATTTAGGTCTTTGATCCATATGGAGTTATTTTTGTATGTATGTAGTATGAAGTAGGGGTCCAGCTTCATTCTTTTATGTTTGGATAGCCGGTTGTCCTATCATTTGTTGAAGACGGTCTTTCTCTTTAGAATGCTCTTGTCTGGGACGCCTGGGTGACTCAGCAGTTGAGCATCTGCCTTTGGCTCAGGACGTGATCCTGGAGTCCCAGGATAGAGTCCCACATGGGGCTTCCTGCATGGAGCCTGCTTTTCTCTCTGCCTATGTCTCTGCCTCTCTCTGTGTGTGTCTCTCATGAATAAATAAAATCTTAAAAAAAAAAAAAGATTGGTCTTGTCACATTGTCAAAAATCAACAGATGTATAGATTATTAACATAGGTCTTTCCTCATGCCAGTATCATACTGTTTTCATTAGCGTAGTTTTAGAGTAAGTTTTCAAATAGGAAGTGTGAACTGTCCAACTTTGCCTCTCTTTTTCAAGATTGTTTTGACTAGTTGTTTGCCCTTTGTTATGTATTTCAGGACCAGCTTTTCCATTTCTACAAAAAAGTCTGTTAGGATTTTCACAGGGATTGCACTGAAATTGTAAATTGCTTTGGGGAGTACTGCCATTTTTACAGTGTTAAGTCTTCTAATCCATGAACACAGAATTGCTTTCCATTTATTGATATCCTTTCATTTCTTTCAGCATTGTTTTGTAGTGCAGTTTCCTATGAGCAAGTCTTGTGTTTTCTTGGTTAAATATGTTCTTAAGTATTTATTCTTTTTTGATACTTTTGTAATGGAATTATTTTCTAAATTTTCTTTTCAGGTGCTCACTGCTAGTGTATAGAAATATCAGAGATTTTTATGTGTTGATCTTGAATCCTGCAACTTTGCATTCTGCATTTATTAACTATAATGATAGGTAGATTCTTATATTTGCTTTGCATTCAATGTGTTTCTATATATCATTTTGGTTGAAGTATTTTAAAAAATCCAGACCCTCATAAATATTTCGTTAAGATAGGGAGGAGGATTTTCAGTGGTTTTTCAGATAATTGTGGATATTCATCTTTGATACTATATCAAGACTGAATAAGTGATAGTTTCTTAAATGTTCATTGCAATGTGGCATCTGAATCATATTTTTTTTTTTGTTTTTGGTTTTTTTTTTTTTTTTGGCATCTGAATCATATTAAGCATTATTTAGTCACATTGAAATCCTTTGGCCTTACACTTTGAATGGATCTTTCATCTCTGCATGATTTTATAACACTGTACATTTGGAAGATATTTGATTCTCTGAGTTATGCAGATTTTCCAAGTGTTGACACTTTTCATTTGATGATATTTTAAAAACCACTTTATTATCACCACCAATTTTATCACATAATTCTTTCAATTTTAGGAAGCCTATAGGGGCAATAAAGTTCTCTAAAATCTAATTTTTGCTTGAGATAATACTTTAATTTTTATCAATGATAGCAAATTCTTATTTTTCTTGAAGTAACTGACTTATTCTGTTCATTTTCAGGAAAATGGCTACCATATATTTAAGTCTTACTGACCATAGTTTTTCTGCCATTCTTTCTATTAAAAGTTGTGCCCTGGGACGCCTGGGTGGCTCAGTGGTTGAGCTTCTGCCGTTGGCCCAGGGCATGATCCCGGGATCCGGCATTGAGTCCCACATCGGGCTCCTTGCAGGGAGACTGCTTCTCCCTCAGACTGTGTCTCTGCCTCCCTCTGTGTCTCTCATGAATAAATAAAATCTTTTAAAATTTTAAAAAATTAAAAAAATAATAAAAGTTGTGCCCTATGATAACAATGGATTATTCACTTCCCAAATCAAACAAGGGCACAAGAGTTTTTCCTCCAGCCTGACAACCATTGTTATTTTAATATGCAGTAAAAAGAGGTTTATGCGTATTTCCCCTTTTATAAGAATAATTTTTTTTAAAAAATTTTATTTATTTATTCATGAGACACACACACACACACACACACACACACACACACACACAGAGAGAGAGGCAGAGGAAGAAGCAGGCTCCATGCAGGGAGCCCAACGTGGGACTCGATCCCAGGTCTCCAGGATCATGATCTGGGCTGAAGGCGGCGCTAAACCGCTGAGCCACCTGGGCTGCCCAGAAAGAATAATTTTAAAAATGCAGTCAGGGGTTAAGATTAATAATCAACAAATATTCTCAAGAAAACCTTTTTTTTTTAATGAGTATGTAGCATTGGACAATATAATGACTACTGATACAATTTGGTGCTACTGCCTTGATTTATGCTATGGATTTAGTATGAGTGCAAATGATAACACAGTGAGCAAGGCAAATAACTTCTTAGGATTATTGCAAAAAAATTTTTGACCTTGAAGACTCTAAAGAAGACTCTCAGGAATTGGCAAGACCACACTTGGACAATGGCTGGTACAGCTTTGAAATGTCAGTTTTACAGACTTTCTCAAATTCAGAAATGTTAAAAGAAGTAAATGTTACTATTCTTTTTTTTTTTTTTTTAACTGAATAAATGTTACTATTCTTATAATAATCTCCTGGATGAAAATTTCCAGTCCCTTAGCAATGCATTTGGGTGTTTTCATTATACCCACCCAACGAGGAACAGCAGTCCCTATGTCCAGTTCTTATGAAACTAGAATTCTAATGGATAAAGGGCAATATTTAGAGAAAGGCTAATATAGTTCATGGAAGGCAGGAAGAAAAAAGAATTTACTATAAACCTTTTTGTGTATTCACATCACATTCACCTCCCAATTCTATCCCATCTAGTTGTGAAGATCAAATAAAGCAGGACTAGCATATCTATTTTATGAGACTAGTATTATGTAACACTTTTATGGATTTTGCCTTATGAGCAACCATAATATTTTTACACAAAGAATAATTCCTTCTCAAGCTAATGCCTTCTTTTGTATCAGTATTAATTATAAGGCCTCTATAAATTGTTTTTCACAAAGCCAAGAATAACACACAAGGAATTTTCTTTTGAGGACTGGTGTAGTAAAATATTTATCTTTCATTGAAATGAGTGAAACAATAAGATCGAGAGACCTGTACAAGCCAAGCATTCGTTTACATTATGTTACACTACAGATAACCAAATCTCTAGTACAACTTTAAGGACAAAGTAGTGAGAGGGAAGCAAGTGATCGAGTTTCTGTTAACACAGATTGCTTCTCCTGCAAAATAACAGATTATATTTAGAATTGAAAAGTACTCTAAAGGAAAGTAAGTCCTTTTCAAAACAACAAATAAAAAAATGTTTCAATGTGTTTCTTCTTACAGACTGCTCACTGATCAGCATATATCACTGCCAAACACACCATTCTGCATAGAAAGAAAGGTTTCACTACTTGCTCTATACCCCACCAAGTAAATCCAAGTGTGAAATTCTCTTTGAAGTCAGCAGGCATTTTTTGCTTCAAACAATTCAGAAGGGATTTAGAAGCCAGATAGGATTAAAGCTTGGGGAAAAAAGGGGAGGAAAAACAACCTTAACTGTAAATAGAAGAATTCCTGGTGAGGAGGGAGAAGGAAAACTTTGCTTAGATCCAGCAATTGCTGAGGTGGTAAATCTTGCTTATTCAGAATTAACAGGGAAAAAGACTCCCAAGGACAGACTCACGAATCAAAGTATACAAGAAGAAACCAGTGCAAAATATCTTCAAAGCCAAAATTGTGCAACCTCATACACTCGGGCCCTTTGAAAAAATATTTTTAGGCCAAGTATTTTTAATCCAAATCATTTGGACAAATTTGACATTCTCTCTGATTCCAGGCAACCTCCCTCTTGCCTGAGTTACTGCAGTAGTTTAACTAATTTCCCGGCTTTCACCCTAGCCATCCTAAGTGATCTTTTTCAAAGGTAGTGTCCTCCTCTGCTCAGAACCCTCCCCTGCATGGTTTCCCATCTTGCTCACAGTAAAACCCGGGTCCTGGTAATAATGGTCCACAAAGTCTCATCCAATTTACCTCCTTCTAACTTCATTTCCTGCTGCTCTCCCACATTGTGCAGTCCGCTTGAGCCCTGCTAGTCTTCTTGCTGTTTCTCTAATACACTAGGCATACTTCCTCTCAGGGACCTGGCAGTTGGTTGTTCCTTTTGCTGAGCAAGTCCTCCTCCCAAGTACCAACATGGCTTATACTACTTTCTTCAGGCCTGTGTTAGTCTGTTGCCTTTTCTTACGCACCCCATCATCACAAATTCCCCCCACCCCAAACCATCCAACACAGTTTCATTTACTCATTTTATTTTTCACTCTCTTCTACCACAAGAATATAAGCTCCACGAGAGCAATGATTTGGGCTTGCTTGTTTGAGTACCTATATGAGTACGTATGCCCAGTGCTTAAAACAGGGCCTTAAATACAGTTGATACTTAATTAATATTTGCCAATTCAATAGATGTAATTTCTTTCAGTATTTCCTCAGAGACGCACTACTTCATTTAGGCATATACACCTCATTGTCCTATGATTCTTTATTTTTTTTTAAATTTTTTAAAAATTTTTATTTATTTATGATAGTCACAGAGAGAGAGAGAGAGAGAGAGAGACAGGCAGAGACACAGGCAGAGGGAGAAGCAGGCTCCATGCACCGGGAGCCCGATGTGGGATTCGATCCCAGGTCTCCAGGATCGCGCCCTGAGCCAAAGGCAGGTGCCAAACCGCTGCGCCACCCAGGGATCCCTGATTCTTTATATTAAGGGCATAAAGGTTTTACTTTTGAACTTCTAGCTTGGTTTTTCAGATACTGTTGGTCAAGCGGAGGCTAGAATGAAAAGACATTGTTACCTCTTCGATTCTCCCGTTATGCTTCCCCATCCTCTAATCGTCCTGACTCCATGAGCACTCTATTGACTACCTAAAAAAATCTAACCGGATGTCCACTATCTGGACTCTGTTTTGACTTACTCTCTACTTTCAGATAATCATCTTCTGCCCTCGCCAAATTCTATAAGCTGGGTCACTGTTTTAATATTTTCCTTTGCTGAAGTGGATTTAATTGGATTCTGTCTGACGATCCAGGTCTCTGCAGGAGAAGGCACAACAGCAAGCAGATTACAGGTTCCTGGGCATTCACCTGCACCAATTTACCTATGTGACCACAGTGACTGTAAAGTTTATGGGAAACAGTATTTAAGCTATAGCCTACTTGTGCTCACTTCCTTGGCACATATACTAAGTTACAGTCTACCTAATTCTAAACATGTAACTACTCATTTTTATACGAACCAACTACCTGGCTAATGAATTTAAGAATAATATTTGTGAGACTAGTTTTCATCTAGTAAGGCTGTATGGACAGAGACATTGGAATGCTTGTTTTCAAGTCATAATTAATATCCCTGAATTACTAGTATTTCTTTAAAAGATTTTATTTATTTACTCATGAGAGACACATAGAGAGAGAGAGGCAGAGGGAGAAGCAGGCGCTATGCAGGGAGCCCCATGCAGGACTCGATCCTGGGTCTCAAGGATCACACCCCGGGCTGAAGGCAGTGCTAAACCGCTGAGCCACCCAGGCTGCCCACTTTCTAGTATTTATAAGCAATTCTAGACTCTTGAAGTACCCTTGGTTCTTCTTTCATCCACATTATGGCAGAACTGTGATTATAATAATCACTATGTTTTAAAATCACAGGGTGAATGGCAACTAGGGAGGTCATCTGGTTTGTCTCCAGCAGAACATATCTATATCATGCAGTCTTTTTTTTTTCTCCAAGACTTTTAGAGAAGAGACACAATAATTTTCTCTATATATAGATCATATATATATATATATGAAAATGACAGAAGAGGGAAATAAATTTTTTTTCAGGTTTCACCCATAACACAACTTTATTTTTTATTTATTTATTTTTTTTCATAACACAACTTTAAATTCACTAGACTTGAATCATTTCCTTAGTGTACAACGGTTGTTTCTTTTTTTCCAGTTTTGCTTCTGGAAAGTAGACCTATAAAGCTAGATCAAAAAAAGGATATAGGAAGGAGCAGAGAGTAAAAGAGCATGGATGAAAGAAATCTGGCAGAGGGAAATCAAGAAAAATGTAAAAAGAATTCAGTGTTCTGTTATCCTTTCATTTTCCAAGGGACTCGATTTGCTTCTTTTCTCCAGGCACTCACTACTTGAATATATATATATTTTTTTAATTTTTATTTATTTATGATAGTCACAGAGAGAGAGAGAGAGGCAGAGACACAGGCAGAGGGAGAAGCAGGCTCCATGCACCGGGAGCCCGACGTGGGATCGATCCCGGGTCTCCAGGATCACGCCCTGGGCCAAAGGCAGGCGCTAAACCACTGCGCCACCCAGGGATCCCTCACTACTTGAATATAAAAGGACAAACAGACTCAAGAGTAACTAGGAAGAGATGGATGGTGGACTATTGGTTAAATGTAGATAAAACAAGTCCAGTTATTCAATAATGAAATATGTTCAGTAATCATGTGGTAATAAAAATTCGGTCTATACAGAGAGGTCTAAGAAGAAAAGGCAGAGTCTTCTCTTTATTCCCCTGACACATCTACTTCTTTTCAACCACTGTTCAAAATTCCTTTAGTAATATTCCAGAAAGAAAAATTAAATGCATCTCCCTGCATAGATATATGAATGTATAGGGGTAGGGATGGGAGAGATATATTTAAAATTTTAGTCCAAAGGAACAACCTCATACTTTTTTTAAAAAATATTTTTATTTATTTATTAATGTGAGATAGAGAGAGGCAGAGAGAGAGAGAGAGGCAGGCTCCAGCCTGACGTGGGACTCGATCCTGGGTCTCCAGGATCATGCCCTGGGCTTGAAGACAGGTGCCAAACCACTGAGCCACCCAGGCATCCCCAACACCATACCTCTTATATGTATGTAACTTACTTTTTCTCTTTAAAATACACTTGGGAGATTTTTCCATGTGCCTAGTCATGGAAGCTCTATGAGCAAGGAAACTGTCTTTTTAAGCACCGTGTCCCCATTGCTTTGAATACAGGGTTTGCATACACTTTTCAACTAACAAAAATTTGTTAGGTAAATGAATAAATAAATCAGAAAGTACAGATTAACTTCATTCTTTTGACGTTAAACATTAAAAGCATAGCATTACATCATTTAAATGTACAAGAAGTATCTAGTCCGCTATTGATGACCATTTAGAATATTTTCAGGTTTTGGGGGTATTACTGTAGGAACGCTTTCATTCCTGGACATATCTATTAAATTTTATACATATGTAATCTCGAAGTGAATCCAAGGTGATTACTTAACCATTTAATAGTTTAGTCAATTACATTTTTAATTTGATAGATATTGCCAAGTAACACTCCTAGCCAGTTGCATCAATTTATACTCTCATTGCAATACTGTTTTTATTCTGGAGCAAATCACAAAACCTTAAAGTTAGTAACAGAAACACACGTTCTTAGGAACTACATATTCTTTCATGTATGGCCTTTTAATGAAAACTGTGTCAGATGTGATCTCAAAAAAACTGAAAACCCTTTTGGCTTTGCTGAGCTCTGGGGACATCCTTTTTCTCAAAGACAAAGTACTTGTTCCTACCAGCCAGCTTTTTGGAACTTGGCCAAAATTCATGGCTAACTGACTCCTTTGTATATTTTAATAATAAAATACAGTTCTATTACTATCTTTTTATAAAAAGTTCAATAACCGCACCTTTGGTTAAACATAAATAACAACTCAAGATCATGCAGATATTGGAAAAAAATATATTTATAGAAAGGAAACAGGTAGCAGTGCTGTAGAAATGCTTGAAATTGTATCACTCAGGCTCTCACATGGATTCCACTGCCTATTGACATTAAAATAAGAAAAGTAACCTACATGCAGAAAGAAGGTTGTATTCACATTAACATTCATGAAGGCTGGGCAGCTGAAGCCTTACATATCAAGTAGGGAATATATCTTTTGTCTACTGATGAGAAAACGTCTCCGTGATAAATGGTTACAGACGGGTGTCACAAGGGCAACAGCACACAGAACAGCTCCAACAAACTTAAAAAAAAAAAAAAAAAAGTCTTCTCCTGCAGTTCTTTTTGTAGCATTGTGGACCCCAGTGCCTATCTCCTTAAATAAAAGAAAAACACTGCAGTGCAGAATTCCTAAACTTTGCGGAAGGCATTTTCCCAGCAAGCAAAAACAAACTCTTTGAAAGTAATTTAAAACAGAGCTTCCTAATGCATAAATATTCGTGATGCATAAATAACCCAGACGTTCCGAAAACAAGCGCTCTGCACCCTGCACCTGCAGCTGTTTGGGCCTAACCTGTACATCCTCGTAAGATGCCAGTCACCCAAGTCTGCAAAGTCTGTGACGTCAACATCGGGAAACGCTGCGCACGTCACTAAAACGCCTTACGTCACTAAAACGCCTTACGTCACTTACGTAGGTTCAAACAGATGATCGTACTCCTTTAGTAAATTTGAGAAAACTAACGTACGAAGTCGTGAGTTTTGCGATTTAACAGACTGGTTTCACAGACTTGCGACTTTCAGTTAATTTTCAAAACCAAGTGAGCTAACAGCCTGCAGAGAAGCGTCGCGTCCGTGGGGAAGAGCAAGCCTGAGGGCCCAGCTCTCCCGGGGCCGGACTCTAGGGGGCTCACTCTCCTCGCCTATAAACGCAAAGACTGCAGCCACCCTACCCCGCCAGCCAGACTTCTCTCCAGTATGTGGCCTCTTCCGCACATCGAGAAGCTTCCACAGGAAGAAGCAGCAAGGCGCAATTTGCCAAAACACGGATGTCAACACCGAGCTGCGGGGCTCAGTCCTCCACTCTACAGAAGCCTCCAGATGCAGAGCAGGAAGAGATGTACAACAACGCCGTCAAGCCCTTAAGAACCTCCCTCCTCCCGGCCCCCCGCGGCCGCGTATTTCCTAGACAGTCAGTGGGGCGAGGGACAAAGGCGCAGCCCGCGCGCCCCGGGGTCTCCGGGAAGCCCTCCGGCTCCGCCCGCCGCGCCGCGCCGCTCCCGGGGGCGGAAGGGGCGGGGCATCGGGGAGGAAACGCGGGCGGGGCCGGAAGTCGGGCCCCCGCCGGCCTCCGTGCGCCTGCGCGCCCGGCGCAGCCCGAGGCTGGGGGAGCTCCCGCCGGCTCCGGTCCTCGCCCCGCGTCCCCTCCCTCTGCCTCCTTCCCCGCCCCTCCCCACCTCCGCCCTCCTCCTCCACCGCTTCCCACCTCCGCCCACTTGACGCGATGACGCACGGCAGGTTTGCGGACGTGGCGGCGGCGCACGGCCCGGAAGGCGGAGACGTTGGCGGCGGTGGTGGCCGGGGACGCGGGACGGCCCCGGGCGGAGGCTCGGTCATGAGTCTGCCCGGGTCTGGAGCCGCGGCGGCGGACCTGGCAGCTGGCTCCCTGGTGCGTCCCCGCTGCTAACGGAGCAGGTAAAGATGGCGGCGAGAGGTCGCGGGGGGCGGGGGGCGGGGGGGGGGTCCGGCCCCCGCTGCGCTCTCGCGGGAGATGGCGCGGAGCCTGCGGCCGCAGGTGTAGCCGCGGCGGCCACACGGGGCTCGGCTCCCGGGGCGGGGTCGACCTTCGCGGCGCGGCCGCACCGAAGCCCCTCGTCACACTCTCGGGGAAACTGAGGCCCGGAGGAAGGACTCCTCCCACCTGCCGGATTCCCGGGTCGCCGCGTTTGGAACCTAAGCGCTTTCTTTTCCCCACACAACGTGTTGTTGATGCTGAATACACGGCGTGACATGAAAATCTGAGGTCATCTCGAGGAGTAGACAGAAATAAGGCCCCTAGGTGCGTGCAGTGGAGGAGGACGGGGGAGCGGGAAGTGAAGTCTTTAAAAACTGGATTGGCCCAGGCGGATGCAGCCCCTGTGATGGTATCGCGGTGCGGGGCCGCTCGCGCCCTGCGGCCCCTTTATTGCTCTCTGCTTAAGGGAAACCGAAGCGAAACACCCGGCAGCAGCCGCTGCAGATAACGAAGGTGTGTGGGAAGCCACTCTCAGTTCAGAGCGAGCTGATGGATGCTTTATTTAGCAACGTATCCATTGCGTAAGTTTTTGCGACTGCTTGGAAATCTAGGCAGCATGCAGGGTTGGTCCCCCCCCCCCTCAGTTTTCAGAAGAGAGAGTTCGTGCATTTTTTCCTACCTCTAAGAGAATTAAGACAGGTTGAAGAAAATCGAGCCCGATGACTTGAGTACTGTGCCCTTTGTAACCTGTGTGTGGTTGGCTTAGGTAATTACCTGCTTGCGCCGGAATCTAGCTTTTCCGCTTCGCTCGGAGGCGCAGCCAGTTTTTGGTTATTCAGAGAAAGGTACCCAGTTTGTGGGGCTCCGCTGCTTGCATTTGATTACACAGGAGCGTGAAGAGATGATGAGATGAAGTGCTAGCCTTTTAAGTATTATGTAGCGGTGCACCACGGAGAAAGTTTGATGCAAATGTGTAAAATGGCTTTTGGGCATTGCTCAGTGGATTTCAGCCACTCCAAGCCAGTTTGGTATTCTAAGAACGAATAATTAGGGAGACAGTCTAAAAGGGCAGCCTACGTGTGTCAGTATAACCACGTGCAAATTGCTGTATATTAGATGGCTCTTAAATTTTTAAAATCATAAAACCCCTCCTCTGAGAACAGGAAAACAAATATTAACCCCCTTTCCCCCCAGAAAAATGTACATGACTGTAAAGTTTTGCCTACGAATGCACAGGATTCACAGACATTTCCGACACTAAAAACACAAGATAGAAAAGACCTGGTTAAATAAGTGGAAATAAAACTATTACCCATTTTAGGTGAAGGGGAGATACTTTTTCAACTTCTTGAAAATTAAAAGTAAAGCATTGTGAATTACGGTATAACAAGTTGATAACAAGTTTAGTCTTTAAACTTGTTAGACTTGTCACTTAGAATTCCATGAAGGAATAGGTGTGATCAGGACTTAAAACTGCTTTAGAGATGTACAGTGTTGGTAACTTTCTTCAGTTTGGTGGCTGTGAATTTAGGAACCCCAGTTCACGGTAAGAGTACCCGAGGGGGTGCGGATGGGTGAAATAGTCTACTTAATAATTAGTTATTAGTTGTCTGTGTTACCCTCATAGAAATCCGTGGGTTTTAAAAGCAATCCAGTGTTACTGTAGAGCAGGATTAGAAACTGGTTTTCAGGGGTTGGAGTCAACAATCAATAAATTCAATGAATTAAATAGTTCGTTAATTATATATGTATGTGCCTACATGCAGAATGTAATCTGTTGTCATCCATATTACAAATTCAGACTTTTGAAGGGTGTTTGTTTTCTTTTTCACTTGGTATTTGTCTGTAGTATTTTCAACTGAACGAAGTCCTTTAAGACACCCTTTGGGCTTGCCTTCCATGACACATTGTTTTGATGCTTTCTTCCTCTTCTGAATAGCCTGTTCTATCTTCTTTGCAGGCTGATTTTCCTTCACTCACATACCAAATGTAGCAACTCTTCAAGGCTGTCTTCACCCCTTCTTATTCTATACTTTATTTAGGTAATCTCATCTATACCCACACAGCTTCAGTTTCTACCAATGCACATGAGCCAGGAAATTATATTTCTAACCCTTTCTGAATTTGACTCTATAGCCCACTTGGCTATTTGGTATTCTTTGGGGCTATATTAGAGGAATTTATGATTTATTGTTCAGCCTCTCCCCCCCCTCCAGCTTTTCTTCCAGTGTACGGTATTTTAGAGAATGGCATCACCATTTACTCAGTGATGCAAATCAGAAATCTTGGCATGATCCTTAATGTCTTACCTCTCTTCAGTCTAAGTCACAGTATGAAGTCTTAATTCATAATTAATTTGGACATTTTATGTCCAAAATGCCTTTCACTACTTGTCTACTTCTTTCCATCTTTCAAAACAATAACTGAAAGCAATCTAGGTCCTTTCTTATGTGAACAATTAATATGAAGCTAGCACTGGGAATGTGGAATTAGTTTTTATATGTTTTTGTTACATTTGTTTTTAATGAGAACCAGTTCAGCTTGATGAAGGGGAGTGGAGAGTGCCTGTGCCAGTAAGCAAAAAGTATTCATTGATGTATGCCTTTCCCTTAAGTCAGTGCTTGGTCTTAGAATGTCTTTTCTGAAATGGATGTAGTGACATAAAATTTGTTCAGTCTTTATGGACCATAAATTGAGTTGGACAAGGACTTTGATAGAGGTTGGTGAAAAGCTTCCAAGGAATAAGAATCCTTGGTTGAGGGCAAAATTATGACCTATATGAAGGCACATACTGTACTAATTATGAATACTGAAGTAAAAAAAAATACTGAAGTCATTGTGATGCAGGGAGGTAGGGAGGTAATAAAAAAGATATTTCAATCCCACAAGCACTTAAAATGCAGAACAAGCCAGGATATTCGGGTTCATTAAAGTGTTGTGTTTGTACATATAAAACATTCTTTGAGTCCATCAGAACTATAAATTGTAGTATATGATCACAGGTTTTTAATAATACAAAAATATTTCCTTAATTTTATTCATATTCAGAATAAAGGAGCTTAGCTTTTTAACCTTAAAAAAATAGCAATTTACTTTTGTGAAAATGTTTATCACCCCCATGTTTTGGGATAGTCTGTAAGAATGAATTACCTCTTCTTCCTGTACCATTGTCTCTGCTGTCAGATGTTAATTGCAGTTTAACATCTGTAAAACTTCAACCTAAATTTTTAAATAACTAAAATCATTCTTTTTTTAAAAAAGGGGTCCTGAATATAAGATTCTTGTAACTCAGTTAAATGGATGAGGCACATTCTAAAGTTTTTTCTGCCTTCTTTCCTCCTCAGATTTTGACATGGCAGGGAGACATCAGAACCGTAGTTTTCCTCTTCCAGGAGTTCATTCAAGTGGTCAAGTACATGCATTTGGAAATTGTACAGACAGTGATGTGTTGGAGGAGGATGCTGAAGTATATGAGCTTCGATCCAGAGGAAAAGAGAAAATCCGAAGAAGTACATCAAGAGATAGACTTGATGACATTATAGTATTAACAAAAGATATACAGGAAGGAGATACTTTAAATGCAATAGCCCTTCAGTACTGTTGTACGGTAAGTCTTAATTTGATTTTGGATAATGCCGTCCAAAATAATTTGTTCATTAGCACAAACAAATAAGTTTTGTGCTCTTTTATCTTGTTTTTCCCCTTTTTCCCATAGAAATCTGTATTATGTTGGTAGATGTTACTTTTTACATTTTTAAGTGATTACTGTAATTAAATTCTTGATTCTGTTTTCAGTATTGAAAAACACCTAATTGTGCTATCTCTCCTCCTTACTCAAGTTGTAAGAGAATATAGAAATACATAAGGAAAAGTTTTTCTCTTCCTCAGCTCCTGAAATGATACACTTTGGTGTGTTTCTTTTCATACCTTTTTTGTGCTGTATAAAAGTAAAATACGTATATATATAAGGTATTTCATTCCTTTTTTTGTGCTTTATAGAAGTAAAATACGTACATAAGTATAAATATTTACATATATTTAAACCACTTGGGGCATTGGTGATTTTGTTTTTAAAAATTGGTTTATTTTTATGTCTATTACTCTTCAAGTTGCCTTTTTCATTTCTTAGTATATCATGGACATCCCTTTATTGTCTTACAAATCTAACTTATGTTTTATGTAGCTATATAATATTGCATGGTATGAACGTATCATAATTATGAAGCTGTTCTATAACATAGTCGGGATTTTCTCCCATGTTTTGAATAGTGTGGTGAATATCATCACAGCTCTATCTTTAAAGGGTGGTACCTTTATTTTTGTGGAATAGATTCCCAAAAGTAGAATTGATAGATAGAAGGAAAGGTGTATTTTTATTTCAGTAACATTAAACCCATTTTATATATGTCATTATGTCCATCTTGCATCCTTAGCATGAAATCTTTTCACGTGAACACATTTATATGGAAATTGTTAGAATATTTTTTCAAACATTCTTTTCTCATACTTCCAGCAGAATTTTGAAATGTACATACTGTGTATCACCTTACACATTTTAAAGGAAGCTTAAATACTTTTTAATGATTTAAAGGATATAATTTCCAGAATGTTGTCAATATTGATATTTAAAAATATGACCGTTAGAAAACTCTTTAAATGTACTTTTAAAGAAAGAATTTATTTTAGAGTACATGAGTGGGGGGAGGGGCAGAGGGAGTAGGAGAGCGAGAACCTTCCAACAGACTCCCTGCCCAGTGGGAAACCAGACAAGGGGTCAACCTCATGACTCATGAGATCCTGACCTGAGCCAAAACCAAGAGTCAGATGCTCAACCCACCGAGCCACCCAGGCACCCTATATGCACTTTTTTAATAGCATGAAATTTTTATCATTCCTTTTTCTCCTTGATTAGTATTTTTATCCTCCCCCCCCCAGTCTTTCATGATGTGTTATATTTTTGTACTTGAAAGCCTTTTATTGGTTATCTGTCATAGTTCTCTGCAATAGAAACATATATTTATACATTTATTTATACAATAAATATGTAAATATTTACAATATATGTAAATTTAAATTGAATTTTTAAAAATTTCCTCTGGCCATGAAGTTTTGTGTATTATTTTTCTCTGAATAGGGTAATTATTGCAATTCAGCTGATCAAAACAGATATATATTTATTTAAAAATTTAATAAAATATTTTATTGGAATGCATTTCTTGATGAGGTAATAAGAGCTAGATTGGGGGGTTGCAACTTGTTCACATATAGCAACACTATTTATTATGAGGTCTTAGTATATCTGATTTCATTTTTTAGCATAAATAACCATGTGATACATGTTTGTAGAAAAGTTACAGAATGTGCTTTAGAAAGTAAATAAGTTATAGAAAATGTTTAAGAAAGTTGATAGAAAGTAATCAAGATTTAAAATTAGGGATAAGGCTAAAATTATCAAAGTGGAGGTCCAAGAGAAGAGTGTGGTCCAATAGCTTTATTAGAGAAAGACATAGGTTTTCCTTTAATGAACCTTTTAAATTATCTTAGAAGAATACAAGTTTGAAATGCCATCTCAATGATTAAAAATAGGTCATATTTCAAATGAGGTGAACAAGAAAAAGTATATAACTGTATGAGTATATAAAGAGAAAGGTATAGGAGAAAATAAGAACAACAGAGGAAATTTAATAGATTTCCACTCATTTTTCCAGAAATGAGTGGCATAGACTGATGGGAAGAAGCACTTTGTGTTACCTGAGGAAAAATTTGATCTGTGTAGTTAAGAACACCATTACAGAGTTTTAAAGAGTGCTGCAAAATGGTAGGGAAGCCTGCTGGCAAGTTGGAGGGGACCCAATGAGACGGTTAGTGGAATGATTCAAGTGAAGATTGATCAGGGCTTAGACTAAAATATGTGCAGTAAGTATAGAGAAATTTACAGAACATCATTTGGGGGTATTCCCAAGATGTTTTAGCTGGTTCCTCGTTGAAAATGAAGAATGATGAAAGGGCAGTTAGCTTACCATTAGAGAAAAGAAGGCACTATCCACAGTAGGGAAAATTGACATAACAGGGAGTTAAACAGTGCTCCCTTTTGCCAGGAGCTCAACCAGCGAAAATGGTGAACCTTACAAAAAGATTTCTCTATTTATTTTTTAAAGATTCTGTTTATTTGACAGCACGTGAGCACAAGCAAGGGGAGCAGCTGGGAGACAGAGAAGCAGGCTTCCCACTGGGCAGGGAGCCTGATGCAAGGCTTGATCTCAGGTTCCTGGGTTTATGATGCAAGCTGAAGGCAGATGCTTGCAACCTACTGAGCCACCCAGGCACTCCAGGATTTTTCACTTCAGAGTACTTAGTGCTGTATTCCACTTATAAGTACTCAGTATTAGACGTTACTAAACATAATGCCATATATGTCATAAACATATGTCATAAAACAGTGACAAGAGGACAAAGTTCAAGGTTGGAATCCTGAATGCAACAAGGAAGTCAGTATAAAAGAAAATAACAGGGATATTCAGAGTGAGAACCTAGGTAGACTACTAAAAGTTGGAAGCCTGGTTTAAAAACAATATGAAGCAGTTAATAGAATAGACAATATCAAACAAATGAACATTTAAAGAGAATGGGGTCAGACTTTGGGGTTTATCAAACGAATCTTTATTTGCTCTAAGAAAAAAAGTCTTGAGGTTGTAAATTTGAAAGCATCCTTTTTCCTTATTGTCTCATATAGTTACTCTGAATCCTCCCTCCATCCTCCTTCCACACGTACACTTCCAGGGAATTGATTTTTCCAACAGGAACTCTCATTCTTCAGGATGCCTGGGTGGCTCTGTAGTTGAGGCTGCCTTCTGCTCAGGGTGTGGTCCCAGGGTCCTGGGTTAGAGTCCCACATCCGGCTCCTTGTGGGGAGCCTGCTTCTCCCTTTGCCTATGTCTCCGTCTCTCGGGAATAAATAAATAATCTTTAAAAAAAAAACAAAAAACCAAAAAACCAGAAACGCTCTCATTCTTCAGTGGACTTTGTGATCAGGAATCTGCAGTTGATAGTTCATCATTCATTTCCTCCTAAAAGCCCTCTTCAGCCTCCTTGATTTTGCATCTTTTTTATTTTCCTGCTAGTAATATTTAATTATACGTAATATATTAAATATAAATACTAAATGTTAGAGTTATTACAACACACTATATATCACTATTCTAAATGTTCATACATTTTAATTTATTAATCTTTGCAAAACCCTATCTGGTAGATAGTGTTATTACGGTCATTTTACATACATGGAAATTGAATTGCAGAGAGGTTAAACAACTTGCCCCAGATCATATAGCTAGAAAGTTGTCAGAGCCATCCTTCAAACCCAGAGAGTCCATACTTCTAACTACTGTCATATTGGTTTCTTGGCCACTCTTTTTTTCTTTTTAATTTTATTTTAAAGTAATCTCCACATCCAGCTTGGGGCTCGAACTCCTGAGATCAGGAGTCACATGCTCTCCTGCTAAACCAGCCAGGCACCCCTTGGCCACTCTTTCTTAATCTCTGGTATGAATTCTCTTATTCAATATATCCCTCAAATGTTGACATTTCTCAGAGATGTTTTATATGTCACCTTTTTCTCCCAGTCTTCTTTGGTGAACTTGTCTACTTTTGTGGTTTCAATTACTATTTTTGCTGGCAATCCATAAATCTATATTTCTACCTGAGATCATTCTTCTAAATTTCAAACATCCTGTAACTGTCTGTTGGATAGCTCCCACTTGGATATTTCAATCACCTCAAAGTCAGCATATATAAAGTCTGCGTTTATTTTCTTTTCTCCCTCCAGAGTGTTCCATATCTCAGTAAATGGCATCATCCATTGAGTTGACCAAGCCAAAAAAGTTTTATCCTAGACTCACTTTGCCTTTCTGACATCAGTCAGGTGATAAATAATCAGGGCTTAGGTTAAGCCATTGATAGAAATCATGAATGGGACTAATCACTTAAAGATGGTGGGAGAGCCTACCATTATAATTGGTAATTGAGGAGCACTCCCATGATCTCCCTCTTGACAGTGGCTGGTGGATAGGATATACAGACAGGTTGAAGATTATATAATATATAGAAAAAGCTTAGAAAAAAATGACTGATCTTGGGGGTAATTGAATAATGCATGAACACTGAGAAGTTAGGGGAAATGTTATCAACACAAGTGAGGGAGATAAATTATAGTATCATTCCTGAGGTGCATGTTTTTTCAAACATTTTAACATCCTTGAAATTGGAATGGTGGCATCCTCATTATTTGGTGTTTTGGTTTTTTCCCCCCTAAGCAATATGTAAAATAATGGCACATCTTAGAGTTGATGGCATCTTAGTTTTGATAAAATACAGTAGTTTTAGTGTAAGTTGACATTTGCCTACACTTTTAATTGCCAGACTGGAAGAAAGAACATATTTGTAATCCTTCCTTCCTAGATGGTTTAAAAACAATAGAAAGTGTGATATTTGTGCATGATATACAAAGAGAAATATCAAATGATCCCACAACCTACTTAAATACCTACCATTAGTGCTAATAATACATGGGTGATAGTAAAAAGTAAGTAGTGATTTCCTAAGACTAGTAGATCAAAAGTGGTGTAGAACTGTTATCTACAAAATCTCTCTGGGTGTGATAATACTACTAATAATTAAGCTCCACTATTTTTTCCCTTCCAAAGTAACTAAGATAAATGACTATTGCTACCTCTATTTTGATGGAGAGTTCAGTTGAATGTTGCCTTTTTTTTTTTTTTTAACAGGTAGCAGATATCAAGAGGGTTAACAATCTCATCAGCGATCAAGACTTTTTTGCCCTTAGGTCTATCAAAATTCCAGTTAAAAAATTTAGTTCATTGACTGAAACACTTTATCCTCCAAAAGGAAGACAGGCTTCACGTCCTTCATCTGTTCAATATGTTCCAGAACAACAGGAAATTTTGCCACCTAATGATTCTCTTTCTTCCAGTGAGTCAGCTGATAACTTTTTAAAAGAAGTAGACCGAGACATAGAACAAATAGTAAAATGTACAGACACCAAAAAAGAGAATCTTAATGAGGTGGTATCTGCTTTAACAGCACAACAGATACGTTTTGAACCTGATAACAAAAACATTCAACGTAAGGATCCTTATTATGGAGCGGACTGGGGAATAGGGTGGTGGACAGCTGTAGTGATAATGTTGATAGTAGGTATAATAACGCCAGTATTTTATTTACTGTATTATGAAATTTTAGCGAAAGTGGATGTTAGTCACCATTCAACAATGGATTCTTCACATTTGCATTCAGGAGTGACACCTCCATCACAACAAAGAGAAATGGAAAATGGAATTGGTCCAACTAAAGGAATACCCTTTGGCCAACATGATCATAAACTATATAGTCAAGATTCTCAATCACCTGCTGCTCAACACAAGACATAGCAGTTAGCTCATAATAATAACATTGTTAATGATCATGTGTATCTGGAGTGTGGTGAATCAGTTATATTCAATAACCACTTTAAGGGCAGAAGTTAGGGAGATTGAAGATGCTTTTGTTTTTCGCCCTTTTGGGGGAGCCATTTACAAATTGAGTATAAAATTCTTACAGTTGCTAGTTGTTGATATTGAGAGTTGTGAATCCATGTATCTGTTGTATCAATGCTTAAAGCAGAAATGAATTTAAATATGGGTCTAGGAAGTTCTTAACTTGGAAAATGCATCATTTTTCTTATTCAAGGTTGGTTATGTTTAAGTTTTATTTTCCAAGGAATTATTTTTTGGCTTAAGTCCCCAAAATAATGTATTCTAGTTAAGAAGTTGCCGTTTGGTCACTAGAACACTGGATTGGGTCAAGACCTAAAAGTATTCTTTGTCTCTTAAAGCTCACTGCCTCTGCTTCTGTTTTTTAAGTGATTATATTTGCCTCTGTTATTTGAAAGCACTTTTGTAATTCTTTAATGAAAAGTGTTAGACGAATTAGCATTATTTAGGAAATAAATCCTTACATACTGTGATAAGTTGTTGCTGTGTTACATGCAGTAACATGCCTTAATTACATTTAATGCCTTATGATAATTGCTTTACGTAAGCTAATACAATTTTTAGAATTAAAATTAAGTATTGAATTAAAATTAAGTATTATTTCATATGGTCCAACAGGATTCATAACATATGCTGTGTAAGTTCGTCTCCACCTTCACTATCAAGCACAACAGTATAAGTTTATTAAAACAGATTTTCATGGGCTGCCTCAGGTCTGTTGCAGAAAATGATTAATAAGCAAAAGCAAAGGTGAAAGAGCCCTTTTGCATTAACAGTAACAAATTATTTCTTGATCCGTTAACCTGGTTTTCAAAGAGAAAATGTCCAACTTAGACCTTTTTTTCCCCTCTGAACTGTAGCATTAATTTGGGGAACAGAGGCCAGAGGTGTGTGGATCAATTGAAAGGGCTTGATAGTGCTACTTCTTAAGATTTGCGGGGATCAGACATAGTTTGGCTAACTAAGCATCATTTGCCTACTGATTTCCATCATTTAGTTTTATAAAGTATGTGTTTTAAAAATGTTAACCAAAATGATTCATTAGAAGAAAGATTTGGTGGAGTCTGAATTGTCTGTTTTGTGTATAATAAAGTATGTATCTTAAGTTATATAATACCACCTCATTTTCTGGGCATTATTTCCTAATTTTTAATGTTTCAGGTTTTGACCAGTCA
The DNA here is from genome assembly GCF_048164855.1 of Canis lupus baileyi. NCBI lineage: Eukaryota > Metazoa > Chordata > Mammalia > Carnivora > Canidae > Canis > Canis lupus. The sequence continues at coordinate 19,529,985 of NC_132839.1, forward strand.
TTTTATATTTGCAACTCCAATATTGATTTTTAAAAAGGGGGAGGAGTGAATAAGTATGGTAAATGAGGTTTTCATGTACTTTCAGGAGGAAAGTATCATAAAAAGACAGGACAAAGAAGTCAAGAATTAAAGCCCTTGCATGTATTAGAGGACCTTAGACAATTAATGAAAAATGTTAATATAGAAGTTGTAGCAAAATCATTTTTTGAGTAACTCTTTTAATTTGGAATTTAAAAAATTATTTTAATGTGCCTTGGTTTCTTAAAAAAAATGTATGATCTTTCTAATCTATGCTCAGTGTTACCTTGGTCAGTTTACATTGTATTTATTACACTTGCCGAAAAATCAAGTTTTAGGGAAGAAAAATGGATTATTTTAGGGTAGAATTTAGAACTTTGTTTACATCAAATTGATGAAAACACAGAGTCAGTAATTCCTTTTTGCTAGTGCTACTTTGAAATTGTGATAGGTCTGATTTCCAAAGTAAGTGACTTAAAGTGGTGAAGTGTACTATGTACTTGATTTAAAACCATTTCTGTCTTGCAGTGTCTGTTCCTTGAAGGAAATTTAACATATCCTTATGACACAATCAGGCAGTTTCCCTTCTCTATATCTTTGAATTCTTTATAATTCTATATGTCATATATATAGAATTTTAGAATTTAATCTTTAAGGGTCATTTAAAAATTTTCCTAAGCATTTAATAGTTCTAGAATAATTTTAGCTTTTAAAAACGACTCGTATACATCAAAATTTATAGCAAATACAGATGACTTGGTAAAACTTAATAAGTTATTATTTGATATTGTGGGTTTTAATTGTGTTGAAACCCTTATTTGAATTTACTTGGACACTTTACATTAGAAGGTATGTATGTTATATATATCCTAACAAATCGTTCTGTTTGGTTTGTTTAAAAAATTGGAGTTGTAAATGAAGAAAAATCTATTTTTAGGACAGATTATTATTTCTCTTAAACCTGGGTATAAATGGTTAAGATTGTTTTGAACTGTTGAATGCTGTTTAAAGTTTTTGCCATCCTACTCCTAGAAAAGTATGGAATTCGTTTTTCAAGACAGATTAAAAGATTATACAGTCTGCTGGCCGTATTAGAATTAGAAAGAAGATATTAAATGAACTTTTCCAAAGGACTTTGTTTTTTAAAGCTTTTCTTTTTCTGTACTCACTTGTTCAGCAAGAATTCTTTAAATGAACCACTACTTAGTAATTAGTTCTTTTTAAGGTATCTGTTTCTAAAATTACCTATATGGGAGTATGAAGGGTGTTTCAGAAATATCATGAAGCCAGGATCCAGTCAAAGCATTACAGGGTAAATGTGGAGGTTTTAGAAATCTGTATTTAAATGGTGCATTATGATGAGTATCATTCTTATTTTGAATTACAACATCGTTGCTCAGGAAATCAGTATTTTTCTTCCAAGTATGTGCATATTGCACTGTTAGATAATAGAAATATCTGAATGCTTTATTTAATTCTTTTTATGTATGCAAATACTATAAATCTTTTGTATGATGTATTTTATACAAATCAAAATGCAATTGTAGAACATTATTAGCATGTACATCTGTAAAACTGGTTTTTAAAACTTTCTGCCCCTTATTTTTCATATTTTAAAAGATATGCAAATATAATAAAGTTTCTATTTTATTATTCAGTCTAAAATGGAAGCTGGTGAATTTAATTGAATAAAAGCAAACATGTTTTCTTTTCTAAAAACTATTTTATGTAGAGATACTGTGTAAGGTAAATAGAATTCCCCCTTGTCATACAGAAATAAAGTCCACTGGATTATTTATAGGACACAGATGAAGACAGATTTCAGATTGATATTCTTTGGATGTTCTTCGATATCAGGGAAGACTTTATGAGGCTTGGTTCATGGCTGCTTAGCAAGTTGTGGGTCGGGCATTTAACAAAATGCTCTATATGTAAATTTTATCATGAAACAACCTTTCCACTTCAAGGATACTTTTTTAAATTACCAGCAGCAAAAGTAATTGAAAAAGTTGTTTGAAGTTTTATTTATTGGAGGAATTTGTGATGTAATCCTTTTTCCCCTTAAAATTGTATTTAAACTCCTATTTTAATAAAAAGCTTTTACTAACTCCAGAGGCTTTAAGCATATTAAGGCAAAGCCATTGACACTACATTTGAATGTGGTAGGAATGGAAAGGTTAACAAGATCCTCTAAATTTCTTTGCATTCTCTTGTATCCACTGTAAGTCTGTGATACTAATGATCACACTAATATTATACTTCTGCCAAATCTCTTTATTTGTAAACACGACTTTAATCACCTAGAGTTTTCTTTTGTGGGTGGTTTATTCAAGAGTATTTGGTAACTGTCATACTTGCTCAATAAATAGTTATTAGGTAAAATTACTTTTCTCAAGCGTATTTAAGGAGGTTCAAAATAATGTTTGTATAAAACAAAAGGACACAACTTTGTTTTGTAAGAATTTAATGTGTAAACAGAAAAATAAGCAACAAAACAATTTTGCCTGTTAATATAGCAATTTTAAAGACACTTCGCCAACAAGTACTTTTTTATATACAGGAGGCTATCTCTGCATTAAAGTTTACCTTCTTGTGGAATAACTAACTTCACAGTCTCTGAGATTTTAAGCCAGAAAGACAAGATTCATACTGGTAAAGCAACCTTTAAATACTCCCTGTCTTCACCGTTTAGCCTACTTTAAACTTATAAAAAAGATCTTCCAAAGAGGGAAGACCCTGCACTTAAGGCAGATGGCTGGGGCCTCCTGGGAGCAAGTCCTTGCCCAAATGGGTTGTCTTACCATCTGCTGGACTAACACTGGAGGCAAAATTGAGAGCTAGGAATAAAAATACCTAGATCTTTAGTGCATTTGACCAATTCACAGGGTTATCTGCAGATTTATATTAAAGCAAGTCAACAGAGCCGTTGAAATCAGGTTTGTATAAATTAAATGGTATTAGACTAAAGAGGTAAGAGACTAAAACATCAATGTCTTACTTTACAATCCTAAGTGATGTAATTTGCCCATCACAACTAGAAACTTGATTTGAGTTTCTCCTTTTAAGTCCAGCAGATTGCTGTTTTAACATGGACTTTTTATGTTTTCCATTTAAAATATTTAAAATTCCCCAGAAGCTTACTTCAACAGGTAACGCACATATGATTGATATAGCACTGAACTAACAATGGTCTTCACACCCACCTTGAATTATCTGAGGAGGTATTAAAATTGAAAGTGATGTTTTTCCTGAGAAAGTCATGTTACAAAATGGTCCAAGACAATATAAATTTTCTTCAGTCCTCCCCTCCAGAATATAAGATGGGAAAATCAGGTTATAATATATTTTGTGAGGAAAACATGTTAGTTTTCCAAAAGTTTGTTTTCAGTCACTTACAAGGCCACATCTTTTTTAGAGGGCAAGAACCAAACTAAGCGATCATTTCTGTTAAGGTATCAATGAATACACATGGCAAATTTTGTTTAGTGTGTAAGCAATTTTTATAGGAAATAGTTTACAGGTGGGGAAACTAAGGCACAGAAAACTTAACCAAGCTCATTTTCAAGTTGAGACTAATAGTAAAGGTAGAAATAGAATCTACCGCTTTGATTCTCAAGATTAGAGGGTGATGGGTAGTATCTTCCTAAAGGGGAAAAATTATTTTCTTTATTCTTTTTGGAAAGTAATACTAATAAATCATTAAAAAATATATAATACAAATTCCACTGAAAATCTTTGGCAATTGTGTGTCTTTGGAGGCTGGGGGTCTTAGGTATTTTCCCTGCCAAAACATAAGGCAAGGGAGCCAGTTTTTAATTGAAACAAGAAAAATTAATCTTAATTTTAAAATGACCTGAGTTGCATTTTGCATTGTTATATAAATCGGCTGGATAACTAGGAGTCCTGGTGAAATTTAGTAATAGCAACTACACCTCACAGATTTCAAACATGTGCATTCTGCGGTGAGATTTATATGACTAGCACTTTCTCTACACTTTGGTAAAATACAAATAAGATATCTTAATTTTTCATAAGCCCAACTATTCAAAGATATCAAACTTATAGTGGGATGATTAATCAATATATGGTACTGAGTTGGCTCCAAATTCAAGTATTTGTTAATATTCATCCCAGGTTTTTGTTAAGGGCTGAGATGTGAGCTGGGAAACCCATACCATTCAGATCAGCATTTTCCTGTGTGTGTCTGTTTTTGATCACAAAACTTCCACTCTCATAAAATGTGCAATTGTTAAGAGCTCAGGTTTCTGTAGTCCTAATGCAGCACAGAACGTACCCATGCAAAAGTAAAAGAAAATTAGCTTCAAGTTTCTTTGTTTTTAAAGTGCTCTCTGTGCAGTATGAAGTCAACTTTCAGATGACAGAAATCCACTATGATGACTAGTAACAGTTTTACAACAGATCGAGTTCAACAAGAATAATTTGTCCAAATGTGAATACACAGATTAAAAGATGCAAAAACTCTAGGCACATTGAAATCGAAATGATACCAAAAAAATCCATCTGAATACATAAGATGACAGAGGTGTTGAAAAGGAATGGGACAGTATCAGAGACTAATGGGTAAGATAACCAGTATGTAAACTCTAAGTGGTTCTGAGTATTTTGACAGCAAATATTTGTCCAACAAAACAAGAACAAAAATATCAGAAATAGAAAACAAGGCTGTCCAAATGTTCAGAAGTGGTATCAGAAAGATATTTTTGGAGAAATTTCATAGCTTAATAGGTTGCTTCATCCATGTTGTCGTCACTGTCTGCACCAAAATCATCTCCATCTTCAAAGTATGAATTAATGTAGTCATTTTCCTAAGTGAAATGATATATTATTCTTCAGTAAACATTAAAATGAATGAGTAGTAAGATAATTATTAAAAAATATAAGGTAGGCGATCCCTTTAAGTTTATCAATATCAAGTCTGGGTAATAAAACAGACCTTAAAAAGTCTCTATTTCGTGCTTAAAAAAAAACATTAGTTTTCACTCCCATCCACCTGTGCTGCTTGCCACAAGGCCATTACCTCCTACTGTTTTTAGGCACCAACTAGTTAAGAGAAAATGCAGGAATTTCCGTTACACTTTAGTAGAATAGACACCTGGAATTCCTTACACCTTAGTAGGATGGCACATGGGGTTTAGTTAGCTAAACCACTAAACACTCCAAACAAATGTACAGACGCTCAAGAAACAGCCAATTTATGTTAACGTTCATTAAACTACACCAGAAAGGAGGTTTTCAATTAGGCCATGTAACTGAACTCGAGTACAGGGATTTTTGCTTCCTATCACAAAACAGGCTTCCAGACACCAAATCAAACCTAGAAAATGCCATATTCCATCGAGGGCCCCACAGTTTCCTTGAGGTTAAGAAGAACTAAGCACCTGGGAACAACTTAATTATTAAGATTGGGGAAGACTTATCCATGTAAATGATTCCTTCCTGATATTTCTGTGCTTTCTGTCAAAAATTCAAAAATCCATTTTGGATGTGGATTAGAAATTTAAAACCAACTGCAGTGTATGGGCTGTATTTGGATTTTGATTGGAATGAAAATTACCTTTTTTCAGACAAAAATTCATCATCTTAGGTGTAATAATGATAGTGTGATGTTGTTAAAGAGCCCTAATTTTTTAATACACACTGAAATATTTATGGATGAAATGATACAATGTCTAGGATTTGCTTTTTATAATAATCCAAGGTGGATGGGGAATGGAAGTGAGAGTGGATTGGGTGAATGAATGAGTGGTTGAAAGACTGGCTATAAATTGATGATTGTTAAAGCTGGGTGATAAAGTCTATGTTTTTTTTATTTTACTCATCACTAGATTTTTATTCATCATTGAAATCTGCCATAAAAAAATTAATCTCTACATCTCTGCTCTCTATAGCAGGAATTATGATAGAGTAAGAAATAGAGACTATTCTGAAAAGGTCATCTGGATATCAGCTTTTTTAGTATCTGCATGGTGGGATTTTTTAATATATAAATTTATATAAATAATGCAAGATATATTATTCAGATGTAGATTTCATTACTTTGTCTTCCCTAAACACTGTAAGTTTCTGTATCCAGTAAGTTTCCATAGCATCTCTAGGAAGATGGCGTGGTTTCTCTGGTGCCGAGAAATCCAGTAACATCTAGAAGCCTGGCTGTAGCCTGGAGCTAGTGTACAGAGGAGGGGTGGCATGGCTGAGAGTTCAAATGAGATCATCTTGTAAATGAGATTGGAAGGTTACCTCACTATTCCAAATCAAGCATATACAACTTATGCTTCAGATGTGAGCACCTCCAAGTATGTTCAGTCATTCACCTTAGGTAATTTCATGATGTTAATAATCTTGATGCAGGTACAAAGTGAGAACTTCTTGAAACTGATGGCTTAAATGGTTCTTGGCTTTCATTTGAACCCTTGCTTTTTTCTTTAATTACATTATTCAAAAGACCGAAGAAAGAAAAAGTCTGCATTTCTCTCATTTTACATAGAGGTGTTACATAGATAATTTGTTCCATTTACTCTTCAAAAATAATGCTTATCAAATTCTCAATATGTCCAGTAAGTTAGTTAATATGAATTTTTCATTAATTGCTAAAAAGGGCCAAGATGATTTTAAATCTAGAAAGTCTTTAACTGAGCTTCCCTCTCCATCTCTCACCCAGCCTCATACCCAAAACCTATATCCTTTATTAAAGTGGAAAGGTTTTGTTTGTTTGTTTTGAATGAAATACATTTATATAAACTGTGCTTAGTACTCTGCTAAAGCCTAACATGGAATTCTGAAATTACTAGACCTCAAGCAGACTTTATAAACAGAGCATTCCAAAAGCCAGTCTTGTCTAGAAAACAGGCCACTACCTACTCAAAGACAATAGCATGGCACAACCCCTAAGACCAGTTGGGACAACCAAAAATGTTTCCAGATATTACCAAATATACCTTGGTTGAGAATCACTGGTTCATAGCAACAAGCTTTCAAGCATGATTTAACCATGGCTCCTTCCAATCCAAGCAACCAAGGTTTCTAATATACAAATATTTGATAAAATCACTCCACTGCTTTAAACCCTTCAAAGGCTCCAAAGGCTCCTCATAGCCCGCAGGATAAAGTCCTATTGCTCAGCCTGGTATTTAAGATCCTGTATTTGTCTCTTCCGCTTCACATCTCCACATACTCCCACTTGGACTCTCTAGTCCAGCCACATTGACTTACCTGGTCCACACTGTTAGGCTACACTCTCATCACCTGCAAAACTTCTCCGTGCTCTTTCCTCTATCTGCAAGTCTCTTCCCATCCATTTCTCATCTTGATCTGATTAAGTCTTCAGACTGTCTTCTGTGAGATATCTTTTTCATATCACTAAAACGGAGCTTGGTGCCCCTCTTACGTACCCCTATGGCATCCTCTACTATATTACACTATAGCATTATTCAATGTATTGTAAGGGTCTCCTTTCTGGTATGTCTCCTCACTATACCCATATCCCTGATGAGAGAACTGTATCTATCTTGATATTTCCCTTGCCTAGTACAATTCCAAGCATACGCTTGGTGTACAATTATTATACGGTGAATGAAGAAAAATGAGGACTAATAGGTGTATATACAGGGCAACTGAAATTTTGGCTAGGGATGCAGTCAGGGAGATTGCAGAGAGAAAAGGAAATCCAAGCAAAGAAGTCTGAAGAATACTGACATTTAAAGATTAGAAAGAGAAGAACTCAAAAGAGACCATGAAAAAGTACCAGAAATAGGAGAAAAACAAGAAGTGTTGTGTCACAAAAAGCAAGAAAAGGAACAATGTTTGCCTATGTCTTGGCATGCAGCACAATGCCTGGCATATAGTTGATGCCATAATTGCCTTAAACTGTTGAATTTAAATAAAGGAAATAATATTTTAATAATGAAGTTGTGAGCAGTGTTAAATGTTGCAGAAAAGTGAAATAAGGACTAAAATTTGTCTATTGGTGAACTTGGTGGCAATAATTTCAATGGCATGTACATGGAAATCACATTAAAAAGAACTAAATGGAGGAGGGTAGGGAGGAGTGAGCAAGTGAAGCCAGCTAAGCGGCTTTCCAGGAGATACCAGGACACCTGGAAGAGAATGTGGGCAACATACTTTATAATGAAAGATGAACATATTTTAATGCATGAATGGAAGCAGTAAGTAGTAGGTAAAAACCCTGAAAATATGAAAAAAGGAAGGGATATAAGGATTATAGATCCCCCAAAGGCCAGACAATTAGCTCCAAATAAAATGAAGGCTACTTCTTCCACTGAAAACGAAGGGGGAGGAAGAAAGACATTTAGTTTGAAGGCAGATGACATGAAATTAGGGGAGTTCCTTCTATATGGCTTCATTTTCTGTATGAAGGTATTATCTACTAAGAAAGGCAGTCAAGGAGAGGGATTACGAAGAAAAGGGATGATCTAAACTGATGTAGACAAATGACTTGATAAGAGAAACAGAGAAACCAGCATGTGAGCCAGCCAACAGTGGCTAGTGAGTATTGTTTTTGTGGCATCAGTTTCTGTGACTCCTCAGAAAAGTTCAATAGGTGGTTTGGAGGGGAGACAGTGGAATTGATCAAAGGTTACCTTGTTCTCAAGGATGTGCTGAGAGGACAAGGGATGAGAGTAATGGCAAGGAAGCACTTAAGGGTGAGCAAGGGTCTAGGCCCCTTAGGGAAGGAAATTGAGACAGGGAACTAGTAAAGAGGAAATAGAGAATCAGAGGTCTGGCAGTCTCAATCACATCAGAGTGCAGGGATAAAAAAGTGAATGATCTGGAAAGAAAGTTGGAGACAATAAGACATGTTTAGTTTTAAAATGTTTAAAACTTATCTGGAAGAATAAAGAATACTCAGGAAAATTCTCCCTAGAAACATTAACAAATAATCAGAAGCTTCTGTTAATTGGAACAGCAGAGTGATAGTTCAAAAATCAGGTCCCAGAAATATATCTAAATAGAAGTGGGAAATCTAATAGCTGATACAGGGGAATTTCAAATCAATGAAGAAAGCAATTTATTTAATAAATGAGGTTAGCAGCTGGCTAGCCATTTGGAAATAGATAAAAATGGATCTGTACCTCTCCCTTTACACTAATGTAAATTCTAAAACAAACCAAATTTAATGTAAATGAATAATAACGATTTCATAGTTATAGCAGTTTCAGGTAAAGTAAAGATTCATTGTCCTGTGAGAGGCTAAAATGGAGTGAAGACAAAGTTCACTGCCATGGAGAAGAAAGGAGAAAGAAACTAGGGTTACTGCATGAGGTATCTACTAAGTCCCAAAGATGCTGTGACCAACAAAGTTACCCTGCTCAAAAATATCCTTATTTGCTCTAGCTTATTTTGAAATGCACCATGCATGTTTCTAGAAGTTAGAAATCCCAAATCCAAACTACTAAGTCCTAACTCAGTCAAATACTTGAGGTTAGATCATAACTGTTCTCTGGCAGGGTCCATATGAACTTTGGGGCTTGAAACATGATGATATTCCAAGGATTTCCTCTTCACACCCTAAATGACTAAGTCCTTAATTACAGTAATGGCATATTTAAATTTTTATGTAGATAAATCTTAAAATAATCTATCAATTTGTTTCACTTATGGACTTCCACTTAGGGTTGCCTATCAACTTATTCTCACTTCCTATATTCAGTTTGGTATCATTATTTCAATGCTATAATAATTCTCTTGAACTAAGGAACTGATACCAGGGATAATAACATATCCTTCATTGCCATTGACTTGGTTTTGGTTTGTTAATTTAATTATATAACATATATCCAATTCCTTATTAGATAATCCGTAAACTTTGTAACTTTGTTACCCACCCCAAATAAACCATTACCTCTTCTTGCTCTTCTTCATCATATTCCTCTTGTTCTGCAGCATCATCGTCCTCCTCCTCATCACCTTCTTTACTTTTCTCTTTGCTTCCTTCTTTCTCTTCATTTTCCTCATCTGATTTTTCACCATCACCTCTCTTTTCCAATTCCTGGTATAAATGAACTTCATTAATTTAAATGGAAACCACTACACTTTGACCTCCCTGCTTAGCCTCAAGAAAACAGTTACCTATAACCTTATTCTAATCCTCCAGACCACTACCTAGGAAACTGTGAATTCACTCAAGAAAGGAGGAACTCTCTGTCCTGTCATTATACTAGTATTTTCATTGATTTTGTTACTTTATAATTAGGTCTCAGGTATTGTTGGGTATCGGCTCTAAGCACAATGACTTATTTTTATGGTTTCTATCCTACCTTCTTCTAAAATGTTGATTTAGTTTATAGAGAGAAACTTTCAGAATGCTACTTTGTTATCTTTTCAATATGAAAGGAGAAAAGAAAATATAACGGTAACATTTCAAAAATATCTACATTTTAAAATTTTATTTATTTATTTATTTATTTATTTATTTATTTATTTATTTATTTACTAACTTCTATGCCCATCCTGGGACTTGAACTCACAACCCTAATATCCAGAGTCCCATGCTCTACCAACTGAGCCTGCCAGGTGCTCCTGCTCCTATGTTTTAGTTTATAAGAGAGAGAATTTTTTTTTAAAGATTTTATTTATTTATTCATGAGAGATATATACAGAGAGAGAGAGAGAGAGGCAGAGACACAGGTAGAGGGAGAAGCAGGATCCCCACAAGGAGCCCGATATGGGACTTGATCCTTGGACCCCAGGATCACAACCTGAGAGCCAAAGGCAGATGCTCAACCACTGAGCCGCCCAGGTGCCCCAAAGAGAGATCATTTAAAACAATTAATACATAATCATTTGGTGTGGATTATCCTGCTTGCAGATTATCCCCATCTTTCTCTCTGTTCTCCTTCATTATTTACTTATTTCCAGGAATTTTTACTTCTTAACATATCTGGCAGATTGAAGAGAAAGAGATTAAAACTTTAATCTTTGCTAAAAACAAAACAAACAAATAACAGTTAAAACCACTGTCAGGCACCTGAGTGGCTCAGTTGGTTAAGCGTCTACCTTTGGCTCAGGTCATGATCCCAGGGTTCTGGGATAGAGCGCCACATCAGGCTCCCTGCTCAGCCAGGAGTCTCTTCTCCCTCTCCTCTCCCTCTGCTCCCAGCCCTAGCTGTGTGCTCACTCTCTTTCTTTCTGTCTCGAATAAAATAAATAAAATCTTAAAAAAAAAGAAAATAAAACCACTGTCAACATTAGCACTTCCTAGCAACTCAGGAGGCAAAAGAGAGATGTTGTTAGGAAACCTTGATTGCTTGATGGCTTCACTTATTCACTGTTAAAATCACTGCTACTTTCTCGTAACAAATTTAACTTTACAGTTACATCTTTAAATTTCTATGACTACCAACATTTCTTTCCCTTTGATAAAAAAGGGTCTGTTTTCATTACTGTCACTATCCATTCACTAAATTGATCTATGCTTAATTTGCACGAGTGAGAGAATTCCACAAGCTTTATAGGAGTGGATACAACAATAATTTCATATATTAATACTCATACTTAAAGCACAGGATCACTTTAGCTAAGATATGATTATTCTTAAACAATAATCAGAACGTTAGTTCATATAGCTGCAAATGCTCCATCCTATTATATTTGCTTTGTAGACTACATATAGAGAGAAAACACATTTTGTATCTGGAGTGACTACAACTTCGCGATTCCTTTATTGGCTCTTAAATATTTATTTTTAAAATCTCTTTAATTACATTCAAGTTTGAATTTAAGGAGATCAAAGGCAATAAAAACACTACATCAGATAGATTCAATTTCTAACCAAAATTCAAGTTTCACCTTTCGTACTTCACTCCACTGAGGCAGAACAAATAAAGTCAAGGTAATGTAGACATAAGATGATTTATCTTCACACTGACCTATGCTGCCTTATATGAGTTATTACTACAATATACTGTGTGCAGTTTTTCTAACTGATAATCCCTTTGGGAAATTGCAAGTAAACAAAATAGTGTTTATAGATCTTCTAAAGTGTCTATAAATATATACATACACATACCCACACAGAATGATGCTACACCAATATTAACATATGGACTTTTTTCTTTTTTATTTTAATCAAATTGCAGTAAAGAGGCCTACAACCCACAAATTTTGTGTAGTTAAAAGAGAATCATAGTGCTGTATTTATTAAGTACACTTTAAATGCACTGTGCAAGGTATATACTGTATCTGAAAAATCCTATTAGCTATTATTTCATAATTAACAATAAACTTATTTAACCAGTTATGGAATATGTTTTCAAAATATAAAAATCATTCACTGCTCTGTAGGACTAGGAAGTCTTTATTTCCATTACTGTCACCTCAAATATTTTTAAATAAACAACTTTATTTGTATCACAAAGACCCAAATCAAATCCATAAAATACTTAAATCAGTTAACCATAGCAGATTTATGCAATTAAAAAAAATGATCTCAGAGCCACACATATTGTCTTATTACTTTTTTCTTTTTGCACTTAGCAACTAGTTTTGGCTTATCTACTTATTAGTCTCCATTTTCTTCTCTGTGAGATTTAACTATATACTGGCACTATCTTACAGAACAATGTGATTAACACATCGTGGAAACACTTTGCAAACAGTTAATTTATAGAGAGGGAACAATTCTTCCAGTTTAAATAATAAGCAGCCACCCTGTAGAGACAGCTTCTTCTAAGTCAAGCAGATAAAAGCTCAAATATTAGTTTACTGCTGTCTGATTATTCACACATTAATCATGAGATTTGACTGTTCCCTTCCTCTCCACCCACAGACGTTTTATTACAATAAAACTTGCAACTACTTTTGCTGAAGAACAATAACAGTCAGCGAGATGCTAATTTTGCTCTTTAACTGAGAGAAAATAAAGCTAACTCATTTAGATTTCCAGATTTAAAACTCCAGTTTTAACAATGTGCAAAACGAAAAAGGTGTTCAAGTGTAGAAAATCGGGAAACACAATTTGTTCTGATGAGAAACCACATCAGATCAATCTTCCTTATTGCACAAGTCATCTTAGCAACTTCTTTCCGGGAAGCTTTAAAAACAGTAAGACTCTGTTCAATCAATACAGGTTGGCTAGTTCTGCAACCCCATGCATCATCACTCCACCACAGTTACACCTGACCGTTATCACTATTCCTTCAATACCCTCCTGGTATTATTTTCAGACATGTTACTTCCAGCTCAAGTACTGGCCAAAAAAAGCTCAAAAATAAGAGTTTCTGTTACTATATAGCTGTGCCAACTTGACCAGGCAAGTAAAAGTTTTAAAGCCTTGACCTCCTCATCTATAAATAAGGAAAAATAATACACACCTCTCTTTGTTGTTATGGAGTCCTCAGGACATAATGTATAGAAATAGCTTTCATCAAAGAGCCTGGTACATAAGTTCTCAATAAGCACTAGTTGCTATCATTATCATCATCATCACCATCAATGCAAGGTAATATATGCATAGAGAGTGGGAATAAATTGGCATAACCTCCATGGAGAATGATCTGTCAATATTTTTCCATATTATCCAATACATATAACAACTGACCCAAGAAACCCACTTCAAGAAATCTACATATGTAAAATGTCATATTTAATATGATTTCACTATGGCACTGTTTATAATAGCAGAACACTAGATGGAACATTATGCCCATCAATAGGGTACCGGTTACTTTTACTTTTTAAAATATTTTACTTATTTATTCATGAGAGACAGAGAGATTGGCAGAGACACAGGCAGAGGGAGAAGCAGGCTCCACCCAGGGAGACTGACGTGGGACTTGATCCCGGGTCTCTAGAATCAGGTCCTGGGCAGAAGGCGTGCTAAACCACTGAGCCACCCAGGCTGCCCAATAGGGTACTGGTTAAATAAATTAGGGTTCATTCTTATACTGCAGCTAAAAAAGGAAAAAAAAAAAAAGAATGAAGCAAACTCTATATAGACTAGAACCATCTCTGATTATAAGTGATAAAAATGCAGAAGAGTGTAATATGCTAGCTTTTGTCATTGAAAAAGAAAAATCTGGTATTGTTATGCAGAAAATGTTTTTGAAAGATCAATAGGAATTGGTAATACTGATTGTCAAGAGGGGAACTGGATGGTTATGGGCAGGGATGGGAGGGTAAATTTTCAGTTTACTAACCTTTAGGATTTTTTACCTTTCTATTTTTGAAATATGGACAGCAATGAAAGTAAAAAGTAAGTTCCATAAAATGTGTTTTTCTCAATAGAATGTTCTACACTTACCATGAGACAGACAAAAAAAGCATTTAAAAAAGTACATATACATGGGACACCTGGGTGCCTCAGCAGTTGAATGTCTGCCTCCAGCTCAGGATGTGATCCTGGAGACCCAGGATCGAGTCCCACGTCAGGCTCCCCGCAGGGAGCCTGCTTCTCCCTCTGCCTGTGTCTCTGCCTCTCTCTCTCTCTCTCTCTCTCTGTGTGTGTGTGTGTGTCTCTCATGAATAAATAAATAAAACCTTTAAAAAAATAATAAAAAAGAAGGATAGGATGAGACTTCTTCATCTCCCAGCTAAGAATGTTCAAATCTGTTCAGTTGCCCTGTGTGCGGGGCTTGGCTCTGCCAAATCCACGTATTATTAAAAAGTGAGAGAAGGTGGATATTAAAAAGTGAGAGAAGGTGGAAAGACTGAAAAAGGCGAAGGGAGGCACGACACTTTTTCAGCTTGCTTGTGTAGCAAGAAGGAAACCTTACCTCGATTTTTTTCAACACATCTGCAGTATTAGTGAGCGAGGTGCCTTTGCCTGTATCTTTCGCCTTTTCGGATTTGGGGCCTGCTGAAGTAAAACCACTGTTAACACGTTATTTCTATAATAGCAGCTGTCTATCATTATTTCTTTGCCTCTTTATATTCTGTGTAGCATAGTGATATGTCATGGTGGGTAGTCACAGAGTTTGCAGACTGAACTGATTTTCTTAAAGAATAACAAACCAGTATGCCTCACCAGTTTTCCATGATAAGAAGTAAATGATAATCACTTCATAGAATGTTTTCTAACACTGTAACCAGGTATCTTTTTACCAGTACTGAAAATTTGTACTGGCAAGTAATGTTATTAAGGCGTAAATACTAAAAACTTAAGTCCAATAGAAGCACCAGGGGACCAGCGAAAGACTCTCACAAATATATCATCTTATACTGGCTTCCTGTTCACTGATCAGCGTACTTTAACTAGGGCAATTGGACCAGGTTTGGAAAATAAAAAAAACAAGTGCCAAATAAATACACATTTGACAATGGTTAAAGAAATGACGAAGAAGTTATACTCATGGAACATAAGCCTCATCTTTGGAATGAAGATTAAAATGGTTAAACTCAACACACCTGTTACATGGATCTGAAAACTCAAAGCAATATAAATAAAATGTTTTAATGGCTCTGTGATATTTTTAAAGCCATATTAAAAAAATAATGCATTTGAAGCTATTCTACAACTGCATGGAATGGAGAGTTATTTCACATATAGATCCTGCCAGTCAGTTACCAAGGCATTAGGATAAGCTACAAAATTGTCCCACTGTGATCAAAAAGTATTATAGTCCTTCCCCCAAATCAAACTAAATACCTAGAAATTACTTGGTAACAGAGAGAAATATGGCTAAGAAAGATGTAATTTTGTTAAAGATTAACATTTAACCTATAGAAGAAGAAATTTCTAGATTGTGGTGGATGGCCCATAAGTGACGGAATTACAATTTACTGTGTTATACCAAATTGCCCCTCATGGAGTCACTGAGCTCAGAACCCCAAACATACATGTATTTGAAGTTTTGCTCTAAAGAAAGGTGACATTTAATCATGGGTAACTTTCTCTGTTCCCCTTGAGAGTAAGGGCTATTTAATCTGAACTGAAGCACATAAACTGTAGTATCATATACAGATGCCAGAAAACATTAGCTAAGAATGTAATTTACTCACATCATGAAGTCTTTTTTTCTAAGAATCATTTGTCGAATTATTTAAATTTCGTAACACATAAGTCTGTTAAATGGCTGTTACAGAACATGGTCAGATAAATAAACTTATTAAAAACTACCGATCTCTAGGGGTGCCTGGGTAGCTGAGCAGGTTGAGCCGCTGACTCTAGATTTCAGTTCAGGGTCCTGGGACTGAGCCCTGTGTTGTCTCCAAACTCAGTGGGAAGTCTACTTCAGGATTCTTTTTCTTCCTTTGCCCCTCCCTCCCTCTTGCTCTCTCTCGCTAATAAATAAATCTTAAAAATAAAAAAAAAATACAAATAAAAATAAACCCTACTTATCTCTTAAGTAAGAAAGTCAGTTGCCGAAGAGCCACTAAGCATTTTTTGCTACTTATCAATCTGGTTTTATAGAATCATGAATTCTTTTACCTATAACTGGGAGAGAAGTGTCAAATTACCAAAATTTGTTGGGACACCTGGGTGGCTCAGCAGGTTGAGTGTTCAATTCTTGGTTTTGACTCAGGTCATCATTTCAGGGTTGTGAGATAGACCCCAGTGTTGGGCTCTGTGTTCAGTGGAGCGTCTGCTGAAATGCTTGCTCTCCCTCTCCTTCTCCTCCCCCTCTCCCAACTCATGTGGTCTCTCGCTCTCTCTAAAATAAATAAATCTTAAAAAAATTACCAAAATTTGTTAAAAGACTGTTTTAACCCCAAAACATTAACATGCATTTTTTCCCCACCTTTAGCCAGATACATGCATATATTTGAAATTTTTTTGGTTTCTTTCAATACCGGCCAATAGCTGGTTCTTCAAGAAACAAACTTTTTTTCAGCTTTGGCTCTTTGGGTACTGTTTACTTTCATGGAAGTGGAGGTCATTTTAACAAAAGAGAAAGTATAAGCTTATCGAGAATAAAACACAAAAAATTACACAATGTACAAAAAAAAAGCTCAGAATGGAAACAAAGTTTTGTGGTTGTTGCTTTATTTTTTCACAAATGGAAATTCTGACACATTGGACTTTCTCCTAATTATCAATGTGTATGTAAAGTTCCAGGGATGAGCAGTCAGTGGGATGTATTTGAAAACATTTATTTTTCCAAATCAGACACATTCTTTTTGACTCTTTAAGGACTGCTACAAATTCGTGATCCACTAGGACATGATCCACCAGTATCATTAATGCATGTTTGTAAAAATAACATATTTGCCCAATAAAAGCCAAAGGTATAAAGACAGGAGATAAACTATTATATCTCGACATACAATATTTTGGGGTTTTTTAATATAATATTTTATACTCAAGCAAGCTAAATACTCTTATATATAGGGGATCCCTGGTGGCTTAGCGGCTTAGCACCTGCCTTTGGCCCAGGACATGATCCTGGTATCCTGGGATTGAGTCCCACATTGGGCTCCCTGCATGGAGCCTGCTTCTCCCTCTGCCTCTGCCTCTCTGTGTCATGAATAAATAAAATCTTTTTAAAAAATAATAATAAATAAATATTCTTATATATTGTAGTTCTGAGATGAAACAAAATAAAAATATTTCCACTTTAAATAAATATGTCAGAACTTAGCAAATTATATATTTCAGATATATGCATTTTATTAGATGTAAAATGTAACTCAAGCTGTTAAATAAGGGAGGGGCCTCTCTTTCAAAAGACACAAGATGAAGCAACATTTCCTAACTCATTCTATGAGGCCAACATTACCCTAATACCAAACCAGACAAATATTACAAGAAACAAAATAGAAAACTAGTACCTCTCATGAAAATATAAGTGAAAATCTTCAATAAAATATTTCCAAATCCAATCCCACAATGTATGGAAAGAATAATATGTCACAACTAAGTAGGGTTTATCATAGGTATGTAAGGCTGGTTCAACCTTCCAAAATCAATTAACATAATCCACCACATTAACAGGCTAAAGGAAAAAAAAAATCACATGATCCTATCAAAAGATTCAGTAAAAGCATTTGACAAAATCAAACACCCATTCATGACTAAAAAATTCTTAGTAAACAAGGAGTAGAGGGGAATTTCCTAAAGCTGATAAAGAACACCTACAGGGATGCCTGGGTGGCTCAGTGGTTGAGCATATGCCTTTGGCTCAAGTAGTGATTCCGGGGTCCAGGGATTGAGTCCCACATCAGGCTCCCCATGGGCAGCCTGCTTCTCCCTCTGCCTCTGCCTCTTTCTCTCTCTCTCTCTGTGTCTCTCATGAATATATTAAGTAAAACCTTAAAAAAAAAAAAGACAGCTACAAAAAAATCCTATAGCTACAACATACTTAATGGTGAGAAGTTTGACACTTTCCCACTAAGATTAGGAACAAGGTAAAAAAGTTCCCTAATATCACTGCTTTCAACAGATTGAGAAGGAAGAAATAAAACTGTCTTCATTCACAGATGACATGATCATCTATGCAGAAAATCTGAAAGAATGAGCCAAAACTCTGAAAACTAATAACCAATTATAGAAGGGTTGTAGGCTACAAGGTTAATACACAATGGTCAATAGCTTTCCTGTATACCAACAATGAACAAGCAGAATTCGAAATAAAAAATCTAATACTATTTACATTAGCATGCCTCAAAATGAAATACTTAGATATAAATCTAACAAAATGTGTATACAGTCTAGAAGAAAACCACAAAACTCTGAAGAATGAAATCAAAGGACTAAATAAATGGACACCTACTGCATGTTCATGGAGAGTAAGACTCAGTATTATCAAGATGATTGTTCTTCCCAACCTCATCTATGGATTCAAAGCAAACTCAATCAAAATCCTAGTAAGTCATTTTAGAATATCAACAAACTGTTCCTAATGTTTGTATGGAAAGGCAAAAGATCCAGAATAGCCAACACAATATTGAAGGAAAGAACAAAATTGGAGGACTGATATTACTGGACTTTAAAACATACTCTAAAGCTACAGTAATCAAGATTGTGTGGTAAAGGTGAAAGAATAAATACAGGTCAATGGAACAGAACAAAGGGCTCAGAAATAGACCCATATAAAAATAGAAAGAGAAGCAAAGGCAGTACAATGGAGAAAAGATAGTTTTTTCAACAAATGGTGTTGCATAAAATAAATCTAGGTACATCCTTACATCCTTCACAAAGATGAACTCAAAATGGATCACAACCTAAATGCAAAACACAAAACTATAAAACTCTTAAAGGATAACATAGGAGAAAATCTAGATGACCTTGGGTTTGGTGATGACTTCTTAGATACACTGCCAAAGCAAGCCACAGTCTATGAAAGAAATAACTGATAAGCTAGACTTCATTAAAATCTAAAAATTCCACCCTATTAAAGATAATGTCAGGAGAATGAGAAAACAAACCACAGACTGGGAGAAAATATTTGCAAAAGACAGATCTGATAAAGGATTCTGTGAAATAATAGAAAAAATATATATTGGTCTCTGTTTCTGGTTCCTGGCACAGAACTCCTAAAACTCTTATAATTTCCAAAGTGATAAGAACACTAGGAGCATGTTTTGTTTTAATACTTAGTCTTTGAAATTGGTTCCTGCCAGAGTTCCTAATCCCTTGGAATTTACTGGGTGATAGGAGTGCCTTTTGATCTAAGAATGGAACTCTTTGTGGGCCCCTGAATAGCTTCAGGATGGAGGTTGGTCAAAAGACAGAAAAAAACATGATTAATAGACTGTAATTTTCAGCTCCATTCCACATTCCCTGGGCAAGGGGAGAGGGACAGGAGATTGAGTTAATGAGTGATCAAATCTATATGATGAAGCCTCTACAAAAATCTCCAAAGTACACGGATTTGAAGTCTCCAGGCTGGTAAACACATCTACATACTGGGAAGGTGGTGCACCTAAGCTCCACAGAGACACAAGTTCCTGCGCGGGGAACCCTTCTAGACTTTGCCCTATCTATCTCTTCATCTGACATTTATCTATATCCTTTATCATATCCTTCATTAAATAAACTGGTAAACCGAAATGTTTCCCTGAGTTCTGTGAGCTATTCTAGCAAATGAAATCCAAGTGGGAGGAGGAGGGTCATAGGAAATTCTGATCTGTATCCAAGTCAGACAGAAGTTGTGGGTAATGTGGGGAACCTACTACTTGAAATTGGCATCTGAAGTGGGAAGTAGTCTTATGGGGCTGAACCCTTAACTTGTGGGGTCTGCATTAATTCCAGTTGCTGCTGAAATTGAATTAAATTTTAAGACACAACTGGTGTTGCAGAGAACTGCTTGCTGCGGGGAAAAAAATTCCACACATCTGGTGTCAGAAATATTGTGAATATGGTAGTAGTATCAGAGTAAAAGGAGAAACTCGCAGCCAGAGGGGTTTATTCCTATAGACTGTTATCCAAAATTTACAAAGAATTCCTAAAACTCAACACTAAGCTCGTACACATACACACACACACACACACACACACACACACACAAAAACATTAAAAAATGGGCCAAAGACCGTAACAGATATCTTGCCAAACAAGATACACAAATGGCAAGTAGGTGTACACAAAGATGCTTCACATCACATGTCACCAGGGAAACACAAATTAAACCAGTAGTGAGCTACTACTACACACCTTTCAGAATGGCCAAAATCCAGAACAATGACAATAACAAATCCTGGCCAGGATGTATAAAAACAAGAACTCTCACTGGTTGCCAGGGGGGATGCAAAATGGCAGAGGGCCTTTGAAAGATAATTTGGTGGTTTCTTACAAAACTAAACATATTCTTACCATGCAGCCCAGCAATCATCCTCCTTGGTACTTACCCAAAGAAGTTGAAAACTTATGCCCACACAACAATAGATGTTTATAGTAACTTTATCCATAATTGCCAAATCTTAGAAGCATTCATGATGTCCTTCAGTAGGTAAATGGATAAATAAAACTGTGGCACAGCCAGACAATGGAATTATTTACCACTAACAAAAAAAAAAATGAGCTGTCTGCCATGAAAAGTCCTGGAAGAAACTTAGATGCATATTACTAACTAAAAGAAGCCAATCAGAAAAGGCTACATACTGTATGTTTCCAACTATATGACATTTTGGAAAAGGCAAAACTATGGAGACCGTAAAAAAGATCAGTGGTTGCCAAGGGTAAGGAGGAGGAAGGGATGAAAAGGCAGAGCACAGAGAATTTTTATTTTTTAAAGATTTTATTTATTTATTCATGAGAAACAGAGAGACAGAGACACAGGCAGAGGGAGAGGGAGAAGCAGGCTCCACGCAGGGAGCCCGACGTGGGACCTGACCCTGGGTCTCCAGGATCAGGCCCTGGGCCGAAGGCGGTGGTAAACCGCTGAGCCACCCGGGCTGCCCACGCAGAGAATTTTTAAAGCAGTAAAGTACCCTGTTTGATACTCAAACAGTGGCCACATGTTATTACACATTTGCCCAAACCCACAAAATGTATAATACCAAGAGTGAACCCAAAGTAAACTATGGTCTCTGTGTAAGACCATATGTAGTACGTCAAGGTAGGATCACTGATTGCAACAAACGCACCACTCTGATGGGGGATGTTAACAGTGGGGGAGGCTATGCATGTGTGGGGGCAGGGAGTATATGGAAAATCCGTACTTATGCATTCAATGTTCTATGAATCTAAAACTGCTCTGGAAAATGAAGTATATTAAAAAGCAAAACACAAAATACCAGAGAGGGGTAAAAGGGAGGGAAATTTCTTCTCTTAGTTTCTAATCCCATTGCTATTAACCTCTCTGGCTACTTTCCTTTTTCTCTCTTTATTCTTTATATCCAAATTCCCCAAACACTTATGCTTGCTGTCCCCTTTTCCTAAATTCCCATTTACGGTTTAACCCCTTCCAAACTGGATTCTACCCTTACGAATCCCTCTCCCCCAACCCCACTTGCATGCTCTAAATAAATAAAATCTTTAAAAAAAAAATAAAAAGCTCTCACAAGGTCAACAATGATTAACATGTCAATATTGGTTTACATTTTCCAATCTTTATTTTACTTGACCTCACAGCAATTTTGCGTAACCTCCTTTAACACTGTTGATCACCTTTTGAAACAGACTTTACTTCTTTTTTTAAAATTTAAATATTTTATTTATTTATTTGACAGAGAGAGCACAAGCAGGGGGAGAAGCAGACTTTCCACTGAGTAGGGAAGCCCTATTTGGGGCCCGATCCCAGGACCCTGGGATCATGACCTGAGCTGAAGGCAGACACTTAACCAACTGAGCCACTCACGTGACCTAAAATAGTCTCTACTTCTTGCTTATTTTTGCTTCTGCAACTCCACTCTCTTGGGTTCTCCTTTTCCTCTCCTCTTTCTTTCCATCTCTTTTCTTTGCTGATTGAATCTCCTCTATGAGCCTACTAGATTTTGGCACTCCTCCAAGTTTAGGCTTGGGCCCTCATTTCTTCTAATTCTCTAATTTTACCCCAGATAATCTCATCCTTCCTTCCTGATAGTTTGAATTATAGTATCTATGCTGATCACTACCATCTCCATTTTGAGGCCCACCCACCCTGTATCCAGCAACATGCTCAACACTTCTATTTGTATATTTCAAAGGAACCTTAAAGATTACCTTTAAACTGCTCATGACTTACCCCTCACAAACCTGGTCTTTCTCCAACATTCTCCCACCAACCACATCCCACCCAAGTCCTACTCATCATTCAATCTGGACTTCAATTCCATTTCCTCAAAAAAACTCCCCTGACCTCCCAATGAGGACATTGTGTTTTTGGTCAATATTTTTACTCCATTGAACGGTAAGCCCCATTAGGGCAAGGATTATTCCCACTTGGCTTACTGTTTTATTCCTTTTAGCACAGTGTCTGGCAATAGTAGTTGCTCAACAACTTTTTACTCAGTGGAATTATGAAAGAATAACACGCTGGAAACTTTCATTTTGGTATTTTATGTACAACATAAAGTTCTAATCTACCAGTTCTCAAATTTTACCAGTTATGAATGTTTTAGTTAAAAACTTAAAATATAGGGGTGCCTGGGTGGCTTAGTTGGCTGAATGTCTGCCTTCAGCTCAGGACATGATCCTAGGAGCCTGGGATCCAGCACCACATCCAGCTCCCTGCTCAGCAGGGAGCCTGCTTCTCGCTCCCTTTCTGCCATTCCCTGTCATTCTTTGGCTCTCTCTCTTTATCAGATAAATAAATAAAATCTTTTTTTAAAAAACCTTAAAATATGGACAGTATAACCACTAAAAGAATTTCAAATATGCAAAATTTCAAATTGAAAAAATGTCTGCATATTTGAAAAATCTTTCTTAACACATCAAAATTCCATAATTAAAGAAAGGAAAAACAACCAAACAAAAACAAAACAAAAATCAACAACAAAAAGATTTAATGAAATAACCAAATGCCAAACGTATCTTAAGAAAAAGCATTCAGAACACTGAGTGTAACTTCAGACTGATAATTCCATAATTAGAATTTGAGCAATAAATAACCTTTTTTAACCTAGATTATTACATTAGTCAATGTACCTTTTTTGCACTTCTTCCTTGGCATCATTTCTCTTGGGAGTCTTCTCCAATCTGCACGTACAAAAGAAAAAAAATTGTAATTTCTTCTAGGGGTTAGTGGCACTCAACATGACTAAAGGACATGACAAGGGGCACCTGTGTGGCTCAGTAAGTTAAGCAAATCTGACTTAGGCTTAGGACAAGATGTTAGGGTCCTGGGATAGAGCCCTGAGTTGGGCTCCCCGCTCAGCAGGGAGTCGGCTTGTCCCTATTCCTTTGCTCTTTCCTTTGCTCTAGCTCTCTCTCTGCCCCTCTCTCCCTCAAATAAATAAAATAGTTTAAAAATAATAAGGGACATAACAGGGGTGCCCAATGGCACAGTAGGTTAAGCATCGGACTCTTGGTTTTGGCTCGGATCATGATCTGAGGTTGTGAGATTAAGCCCCAGGGCTTAAGATTCTCTCTCCCTCTGCCTCTATCCACCCCTCTCTCAAGTAAAAAAACAAATCTTTTTAAAAAAATTTAAAGGACATGATAGTTGCTTCTGCAATGAAAATAAAATTTCTTAATATCTGACTGTACTGAGCCTG
This sequence comes from Canis lupus baileyi, assembly GCF_048164855.1. Lineage (NCBI taxonomy): Eukaryota > Metazoa > Chordata > Mammalia > Carnivora > Canidae > Canis > Canis lupus. The sequence continues at coordinate 19,554,054 of NC_132839.1, forward strand.
GGAATCAAAAGATAATAGAGATGTATTTTCTCCTATGAAGAAGAAAGAGTTCATTAAAAAAAAATTGGGGGGACATCTGGCTGGCTCAGCAGTAGAGCATGTGACTCTGATCCTGGGGTTGTGAGTTCAAGCCCCCTGCTGAATGCAGAGATTATTAAAAAAATAAATAAACCTAAAAACAACAACTTTGAAATGGTGCTATAAAATTTTTATAACATTCTTTTAACAGCTACATAGTATTTATTTATTTTATTTATTTTTTAAGATTTTATTTATTTATTTGAGAGGGAGAGAAAGAGAGCATACATGAGTAGAGGGAGTAGAGCAGGGAGCCTAACGTGGGGCTTGATCCCAGGAACCTGAGACCATGACCTGAGCCTAAGGCAGATGCTTAACCAACTGAACTACCCAGGCACCCCTATCTAGTCAATTTTAAATACAGAAATTTTCATAACAAGAAAAATAATCCATATAAATATATATATATTTTTTAAGATTTTATTTATTTATTCATAAGAGACACACAGAGAGAGACAGAGACACAGGCAGAGGTAGAAGCAGGCTCCTCAAGGGGATCCTGATGTAGGACTCGATCCCCAGACCTTGGGATCATGCCCTGAGCCAAAGGCAGATGCTCAACTGCTGAGCCACCCAGGTTTAACATGTAAATATTTTTATATATCTAATATTTGTGTAGAGAAACCTCCAGGTTGGGAACAAATATCACAATAATTCTTAGTGGGTGTTGGGATTGCAGCTGCTTTTCCTATGCATTATTTATTATTTGACTATGCTGTATTTTGTTTGTTTTCTATAGTTGATATGTATTTCTTATATAATAAGGCAAGTTAAAATATATGACCACAATCCCAACACATGCAAAATTAAATAAATAATTCTAATAATTATGCAAAAACTTTATAACTAAAAATATAAATAGCTATGGAAAAGTAAATTCTCTCTAATAAATAATTTTGCCTGGGGGCACCTGCGTGGCTCTATCACTTGAACCTCAGACTCCTGATTTCAGCTCCTGAGATTGAGCCCCATGAGGAGTCTGCCTGAGATTTCCTCTCCCCCTCTCCTTCTACTCCTCCTCCTATACTCTCCATCTTAAATAAAACAACTATAATTTTTTTTCCTGAATTAGCTAAATAATGCCTCTAATTTGTCATTTTCTTTCAATTTTTTAAAAAGATTTACTTATTCATTTTAGAGAGAGAGAGAGAGCACACGTATGAGTGGGAGTAAGGGCAGAGGGAGAGGGATTCCCCTTTAAATGCAGAGCCGAATGTGAGGCTCAGTCCTACCCCTGAGATCATGACCTGAGCCAAAACCAAGAGCAGGATGCTCAACTGACTGAGCCCCCCAGACACCTCACTTTCTTTTCCTTTTTAAGCACAGAATTAATCAGAAAAATGAAGCAACACGAAAATGGATTAAAAAACAATGCCTGGAAAAAAATAATAAAAATGATAGATAGATAGATAGATAGATAGATAGATAGATAGATAGATAGATGATAGATAGGTAGATAGATAAACAAACAAACAGTGCCTGGGGATGCCTAGGTGGCTCAGTGGTTGAGCATCTGCCTTCCGTCCAGGGCATGATCCCGGAGTGCCGGGATCAAGTCTCACATTGGGTTCCCTGCATGGAGTCTGCTTCTCCCTCTGCCTGTGTCTCTCTGCCTCTCTCTCTGTGTCGCTCATGAATAAATAAATAAATAATCTAAAAAAAAACACCACAACACTGCCTGCTAATAAAGACTCAGTGTATTTTGTAGAAAACATTTCTATCTCAAGCTATTTAGCCTGAACTAGTAAATTTGGCTTTGGATATACTTCTGCTTTTATTTTTATTTATTTATTTATTATTATTTTTTTTTATTTTAAAGATTTTTATTTATTTATTCATCAGACATACACAGAGAGAGGCAGAGACCCAGGCAGAGGGAGAAGCAGGCTCCATGCAGGGAGTCCGACACGGGACTCGATCCCTGGACTCCAGGATCACGCCCCAGGCTGAAGGCAGGCACTAAACCGAAGAGCCACCCGGGCTGCCCTATTTCTGCTTTTATAAGTAAAATAGATAATCATGAATATGTATGTAAAGAGAATCCTTCAGGAGATTAATATTTATGATGTGGCAGCTATGAAAGAACTGAAATAGGAGATTGGAGAGTGTTCAAGGGAAACTCAAGCTTTTCAATGATCCACACTGAAAGGACCACTATAGCCCATGCAAGCAATAATGCTGTAAATGCCATTTATGTTCTTACGTAAATGCAGTTTTCACAAAACACCAAAGACAGAGAAGTCAAAGGGAAGTGAGTTAAAATGAGAAGACCTGGGTTCTAGTACTACTGTTCAAGTCATCTTGATAAATCACTCCATTTCTATCGAGTTTTTTTTTAATCTACAAAAGGAAAGAGCTGGATGAAATCTCTCTGACCTCTTGCATCTTGCCTGTGTCTAAGGGAAATTTGTGAATGTTGAAAAAAAATCTCTTAGATATGGTTTTATTGAAAAGGCATCTTAATAAATAAAAATAGTCTATGTCTGCTTGAAAGAAAGGAAGATCGATGAGCTTGGCTTAAAATATCCTTTAACTAGACTTGTTTTCTCCTCAAAAGCTATAAAATCCCCCACAAACACAGAAGTATTACTGGTACTGTAGATTAAAATTATGATTGCAGTAAATGGAAATGGAAAGCTCAAACGGGTTTAGCAAGTCCTGTTTTATAGAAGAGTATTCTAAAACTTCAAAAACACTTCAACTCTTCCTTGTTAAAATATAAAAATCTTTTCATCCTAGTTTTCAAAAGATATGCATTACTAATTAATTATAGGAAAAGAACCAGCCTACTTTCCTATAGCAAAAATTCCTATGGTGAAAAAAGAAAAATTTCCCTAAAATATATGGAGTAAGGAGATAAACTTTAAAAATTATTTTAATATTTTCAGGGTTTTTTTTTAAAGATTTTATTTATTTATTCATCAGAGAGAGAGAGAGAGGCAGAGACACAGCAGGGGGAGAAGCAGGCTCCATGGAGGGAGCCTGACATGGGACTTGATCCCGGGTCTTCGAGATCATGCCCTGGGCTGTAGGCATCACTGAATCGCTGAGCTACCTGGGCTGCCCAATATTTTCAGTTTTATAATTACCTGGTATCCACTCCTCTTTGTACACCTTCATATATCTTTTACTATATCTTTCAATATCTATAAAAAAATAAGAAAGTGTTCATTAGAAAAGTCAAGAATAAGCCTGGATTTAAGCCATTCCATAACTAAAAACACCAGATAACATCTTTTATTTCACACACAGGGAATCTCCTATATTTATACACATATATTTCAATAGGTGTTTCTAAACACCTATTGAAAAGTTCAATAAATATTATATGTTTAAGGAAGTGGCAAGAAGCAACTGGGTATGAATAGCTGGGAGTGAGCAGAAACCTAAACCCTAATCATGTTTTTTTGTTTTGTTTTGTTTTTTTAAAAATTTTATTTATTTATTCATGAGAGACACAGGCAGAGACACAGGCAGAGGGAGAAGCAGACTCCACGCAAGGAGCCCGACATGGGACTCGATCCCGGGTCTCCAGGATCACACCCCAGGCTGCAGGCGGCGCTAAACCGCTGCACCACCGGGGCTGCCCCTAATCATGGTTTTTAAAATCAGATAACCTGATTCATCTCTGAGATTATTCACAAAAGCCCAAAGCCAGGTCAGTAAGTCACCTACATAAAAGAGCAAGAAAGTCTTGTGACACTGGCCTCCAGCTTCCATTCTTCAAATCTTGTGTAACTGGGATGTATTAACTACCTAAGTGAGGATGGAGAGCTGTATGGTCAACTTCAGTGCTTGATACACATATTAAAACACAGGCTTCTCAAGAGCTACTCTTCACAACCCATTGAGGAGAATGGAGAAAAGGGTAGGAGAAAGTAAGGTTGGTGGGCTATGAAAGAACAAGCTGCAAGATTCTATGCCAACTACTGACAATTCTGCAGGGACCTTCTGTGCTTGCCCAAAATGGAGTGGTTCTTGTTGCTGCTTTGTTCACTTTGCCACAAGAAACTCCCTCAATGGGGGCCCAAACCCTTTCCTAGCAATGTAAGTTGGCAAGCAACACCATAGTACCATAGCCTAAAAACATGGTTCATCATAAAATGTGGTTGAGGAGTATAGACATGAAATAGGGAAACTAATACTAAAGATGAAAACATAAAAAGCAAGGCCCAAATATGTACTGATTTCTCTTCCATGTTAAGAAAATGATTCCAAATAATACTAAGACCATAGTGTTAAACAAAGATAACTAAAATAAATAGTGGATCAGTAAGACCAAGAAACCAAGTTTTTCTAGGTATTTAACTATTTTGACTTCAATCTTGATCTCAAGCTATTTATTTACTTATTTTTCAAGGTTTTATTTATTTGAGACAGAGAGAGCACAAGTTGGGAGGAGGGTCAGAGGGAAAGGGAAAGTAGCCTCCCTGCCAAGCCGGGAGCCCGATGTCGGACTCAATTCCAGGACCCCGAGACCATGACCCGAGACTACGTACGACCCAAGCTAAAGGCAAACACTTGAGCCACCCAGGCACCCTGCTCTCAAGCCCCATTATCAAGCTTTTTATCGGTAAAAGAAGTCGATGCAAATGGCAGATTTGCATTTAAAATTTTTCTCCACAACAGATTGTATATTTTGGAAAAATTTAACCTTCAGTAGTAAGCTTCTAGAAAAATAAGCAATATTGAAAATCAACTACTGAAATCCAGTTAAAAAGAGGCAAAGGATCTGAACAGACATTTCTCCAAAGATATGCATAGTAAAAAGCACATAAGATGTTCAACATCATAGCTACTTTGTAAATTCAAATCAAAATCACAAGGAGATGCCACTTTATACCCAGTAGAGTGACTATAACCAAAAAAGGCATCAAAATGATTCTAGATTAGAAATACATTTCTAATAGATTCTAGCTTCCAATTCTTCTTATATTCGCATCTTCAAAATGTAATACTTTAAAAAGCTTTGATGGCTCACAGCTGTGTTGAAATGAGGACGGCCCGGCCATCTTCTTTGGTCTATAATTATAAAACATTTTCATTATTAAATTTATAATTACCAATTAACATGATCAATCCAACAAATTGTTTCATTTCTACATAACCTATTTCCTCTTGATCATCTTTGTCTTTGCCTTCAGCATTTCTCCAGTTATAAACTATATCAAATAACTTTTGATATGTAAACATCATAAAAAAGAAAAATATGGTCACGTCATTTTGACAAACAGGATATTCCATGTTCTTATCACAAAATATGTGATGAGGCACTTTTCAAGGACTAATTGTGTGAGGATGCCATATTTCCTTTTTATTCTTAGAGATATATTCTTTACCCACTGACTCTTGAGTTTGAGAAAATTCATCTAGAATATTGTCATCTGAAGCTCAGAGATTTCACTTACACAATCAATTTCACAATCATTGTTAGCATCCAAAGAGCTACTGCGTCTACATTCATATTCTGATTTGTCTAGTGATTGTATAACATCTTCCTCTCTCAATTTTCTTCTCTTTGCCATTATGGGCAGAAAATGAACACTTCTGAAATCTCAATTATATTCTATGAAAACTAAAACACAAACAAAACAGCCACGAAGACAAGAGTCTCTCTAGACTTCTTTTATAGCTTCCTAAAAATTAATGTAATACTATGTGCAACACAATAGAAACACTAAAAGAAAATGTAATAGTGCTGACTTTATTTCAATACTGCACCACCCTTCAATGCAACTTCATCATTTTTCCTTTTTTTTTTTTTGGATATTTTAATCTTTTATCTTCCAGGATGGGGGGAATAATTCACAAGTAATGATGAAATAATATCTATACTGATGAAATAGTAAGATGTTTAAGGATGAAGGAAAAATAAGATCACTAATATTCCAGAACATATTAGATTTATAAGAGTCCAATGGGCCAATATGGTAATGTTAAGATAAAATGAGTTTTCTTTCCTTTTTTTTTTTTTTTCCATTAAAAAAAATTCTTTGGGCAGCCCAGGTGGCTCAGCGGTTTAGCGCTGCCTTCGGCTCAGGGACTGATCCTGGAGACCCAGGATCAAGTCCCATGTCGGGCTCCCTGCGGAAAGCCTGTTTCTGCCTCTCTCTCTGTGTCTCTCATGAATAAATAAGTAAAATCTTTTCTTAAAAAAAATAAATTTCATTGTAAAGAAAGCACCAATAATTTCTATAATTCTACCCAAAAATATTATAAACAAATTGTGACATCACAAGAAATATTTTTATTCTATGCCCTCAGTTCTTTGTGATCTCACTGCCCTGAGCCACTAGCCACTTGACAATGAGGAAGCCTTGAGACCTTATTTAGTTCTTTACATTAGTCCCTAAGTATCTCCTTTCTGATGTACATAAGTGGTAGGTGATAGGAGAAGGCTGATGAGGGAACGGTGATACAACATGACCGAGAATACAGCTCCCTCTGACAGTTGCATAATTTTGTTCAGTCTGGCTGATTCTTTCTCATTCATGGTGTGCACAGTACGTAAACATTTCATATATGAGTATATACATAAACACACATTATATGTGTATATATATATTAACCTACAAACACACATAAATATATGTATGCTCTTTTAAAAAACTTCATTTTAACCTAGTTTTTAAAAAACATCAGAAAAGAAAAGTAAATATGAGTATTTTGAAAGAGAAGGTCTTGTTTCAATTTGGAAAAATCTACATAAACATTTTCTCCATATAGAAAAAGAAACAAAGATTCCTTGTATTTTTAAATACTTAGTGCAGTTATCAAAGATAAAGAGCCTCTTAAGATACAAACCAACCATTACCACAAAGCAGCAACAAAATTATGTTCCTAAGGTCCCTGTCTAAAAGACTCACAGATATATTTTCAAATATGATATACTTGTAAATTAGACCCATGCTTTAATAATGACCACACTTAGTTAAGTAAATCTGTTCCATGGTCTAGAGAAAACACGAATTTTAATAAGATTATACCCTATACTATTATTTTTTCTACTAAGAATGGATGTTTATTAATTCATTTAATCTTACTTTTTTAAATTTTTAAAACAAGTGCTTTAATTTCATTTGTGAACTCAGATAAAAGCATACAACATAATCATGAAAGTAAAAAGGAATTCAGTATTTTTGAGATAAAAATGTCTTATAAAACCATTATATCAACTTCAAGCAGCTATGTTTGATAAATTAAACGATCCTGTCTAAAATGCTTCTTATAATTACAAGCACAGATAATATTACTATATAAGACTTTCTTTTTTGACTCTTAGCCAGTTCTAAGTCATTTAGAGAGAGTGAAAATGGAATGCATTTTTAATACTAATGGAATGAGATGACACTGTATGAATTTCTCATGCTTTAATGATGTTGTTTGGGGAACTCAAGGATGATATTGATCTCTCTAATTTCAACCTCTGAGGGCAGAAACTGAAAATCAATATAGATCTACTGTGCTTAATATCTACTCAGGAATGGGTTCTCTTCCTCTAAAACCACTTCCCACTCCCTGTCTGAGACTATAAAGCCTTCTCCAATTGTAATTTCTCTTCTCTGTCCTTGGCATAACCAATAAGTACATGCTTTATGTTTCCTATTATATCTGACATACAAATCATAAGCAAAAATACAGTCAAGGCTTTTAAAAGTTTCAAACAAAATACTAAATAATCAGAGACTTACATAAAGATTTATGTACAAGGATAGTAACACATATATGAGCAAAAAAACACTTTAAATCTAACATCAGAACTACTTACAATTAATAATGCTATATTTATACACACACACACACAGTGAAATACAACATAGCCATTAAAAATAATATTTTCTAAGAATGTTAAGGATATATGAAAATGCTAATAACATGCTATTGGGTAGAAAAGAAAGATAAAAGGACTGTGAATCCAATTTTATAAAAAGAAAAAATCTAGAATACCCAATAAAATATTAATAGTAGATCTCTACACATAAGCAATACAGGTGATTTTTACTTTTTAATATTTTTGTTTTTCACCATTTTCACCAAACATATGAAACTTCTCTTGAAAGGTAATTTTAAAAATAAAGTATTAAAAAGTTTAAAATACATTTTCTGTTAAATCAACATTAAGCATGCTTTTTCAAGGTGGTGGATAATTTCTGATTGAAGTAAATCTATCAATCAATCAGCATTAAATGACCATGAAACATTGTTTCATCTGTATACATTCAACTATATAATCAAAGAGTCCAATACCCACCTTGTTTTTCTTCGGGTGTTTCTATATAATAAGGCATTCTTTTCATAGTTTCTCTCAACTCCTGTTTCAAGGCCAGCATGTAATCTTCACCCTCTCCTGCTTTCAGTGGCACTGGTTTATAATCTGTATCCTTTTTAAGAGATAATTTTTTAAAATAAATTTTTTAAATATCCCTTTTTGTCTATAAACAGGAAAATGTTAGTTTTATTGAAAAACTACATTTTACAGGCACTAAGTTTTACAATCAACTGAAAAGATGTTGAGCTTTTGTAATCTTTTTAACCTTTTAGCTTATTTCCTACTTTGCTCTGATTTTAGAGGTAGGAAAGCTGTTTAATTTTCCTACTGACCACACCAATTATTTTGTTATACCGTCTGTTGACCGTGATTACACACTTTAGAAGTTAAGCCACCCAAATGAGAGCTACTGCTTTAGTTTCCTATTAACCTCAATTAGTAGCTGTGGTATTGATAGGAGTAGTAGTTAAAAAAAAAAAAAAAAAAGATTAAAAGTAGCAGCTATTACTTAGCAAGTGGTTATGCTAACCAGGATGTCCTCAATATTCAACATCCATGATCCCATTTAAAGTATCATCAATATTTTCTCTTCAACAATAAATAAATTGTGAAGCAAACAATCTATAAGCTCATATGACATGTAAATGACAAAGCAGGGCTTTGAATCTACATCTTCATTTTTTTTTTTAAGACAGTAGAGAAAGAGAGAGAGAGAGAGCATGTACAAGCAGGCAAGGGGCAGAGGGAGAAGAAGAGAGAACAATGGTGCTTGATCCCATGACCCTGAGATCATGACCTGAGCTGAAATCAAGAGTCACATGCCCAAGTGACCAAGCCACTCAGGTGCCCCTCTAAGTCTTCAATTTTAAAGAATTACAAACACACACATATATGTATATGCACATATATTTTAAAAATATATATTTATTAAAAAGTGGGGCCTCAGGGTATGTAGTAAAGACTTTTTTTTTAATAAAGATTTTTATTTATTTATTCATGAGAGACACACAGAGAGAGGCAGAGACATAGGCAGAGGGAGAAGCAGACTCCCTGTGGGGAGCCCGATATGAGACTTGATCCCAGAATCCCAGAATCATGACCTGAGCCAAAGGCAGACGCTCAACCACTGAGCCACCCAGGTGTCTCAGTAAAGACATTTCTCAAAAAAAAAAAAAAAAAAAAAAAAGACATTTCTAGTACCAGAGCTAAATATAGGGTACATTTTCAAAATTCTACAACTATTTATTAAGTGCTTACTATAATCCAAACATGGTTAGACAATAAGAGATACTTCTTACCCTTATGGAACTTACATTCTAGGGAAGAAAAACACAAGATATAAGGAAATAGTGAGGAAATACACAGTTTCAGGTAGTGATAAGTGGCATGAAAACAATGAAGCTGGGTAGAAGAAAGAGTGACCAACTGAGTACATGAAGGTTGAAGGTAGCTAATCTAGACAAGGTAAGCACACATGACCTCTCAAGAAGTCACCTTGTGCAGAGCTCTGGATAAAATTAGGAAGCCATCAGAGAAAGACTTGAAAATAGATGGTTCCAGCCAGGAAAACTAGCAGAGGAAAATGTCTGAGAGAACACAGAGACCAAGATGGCTAGGGAGAGAGAAGGACTGCGATAGGAAAAGTTAGAGAGACATCAACAAGGCCATATCAAACAGAGCCAGTTTGCCAGCAGCAAGGAATTCAATTTAATTCCAAGTATAAAACAACAATAAGTATTAATATTACCAGTGTTTAGAAGTAACCTCACATATGAGAATAGCTTATTTTAAAAGAAATCAATGTAGGGACGCCTAAAATTATAAATTTTAATAAATAAAATCTTAAAAAAAAATAAATGTATAAAGTGACAGTACGCCTATACATGAGATGTTTATTATTGTTTCAGGCTATACTAAATATCAAAAAGGCAAATATCAAGAGCAAAAAATAGACACTCCCTATATATGATACCTACATCCCTAGATACATTTGTTCAGGGTCCTATACTTACATAAATCTTTTTTTTATTACTTATTCTTGACAGACACAGAGAGAGAGAGGCAGAGACACAGGCAGAGGGAGAAGCAGGCTCCCTGGTGGGGAGCCTGTAGTGGGACTCAATCCCAGGACTCTAGGATCATGACCTGAGCTGAAGGCAGACATTCAACTGCTGAGCCACCCAGGCGTCCCAGCTTACATATATCTTTTGACAAGGGATTTTTCCCTTTTGAAATAGGGGAAAGTTGGGCAGCCCGGGTGGCTCAGCGGTTTAGCGCCGCCTTCAGCCCAGGCCCAACAAAGTAGTAATATATCCTTCCATATCCCTTAACAGTTCCCTTCTTTCCTTTCCATTGTCTGTTGAAAGCATGAGGTCATTTCCAGTACAATGCTTCTCCAAATTTAAGGCATATTAAGAATGATCCAAGAATCTCGTTAAAATGCAGATTCTCATTCATCTGGCCGAGAAAACTGCCTCTGAACTTCCAAAAAAAAAAAAAAGAAATAGGGGAAATCTTCTTGGATTGAGAGATATCTGGTTATTTATGATTTTTTTCATTCTTTTATACTGAAGCATATACATACCTGGAAGTGTAAGCTTATGTTTTAAACTAAATGCAAAGTGAAAGCATTAGATTAAACATTACATCAATTAAGTTTACAGCATACTTATTAAATTTAAAAGCAACACTAAATGCAGTAGGAACACTTAGATTGTGAGAAACAACAAAATTCACAATGACTTTTTAAAAATAGAGAAAGAAGAAAAAAAAAAAAAGGTTGAGTAGGGAATAAAAGACCAAATGGTATTCTAGGGAGCAAAATCAAATTCTATAGATACAAGATGAGAAGAAAATCATTAAGTGAAAGTCTGGTAGAGTAAGGTCCATTGGGGATCATTGTAAAACCTAGCCTGACTTTCAGAAATATTATTTTGATGTTGGAATACATCAAAAATAGCAATAGAAGATGCAGGAATTGAAAAAAAGAATTCTTTCTTAGTTCACATAGTACTGAGTAGATTTGTGAAAAGGTGTACACAGTTTTTTCTGCGTTTTAAGAAAGCAGTGTTAAAATTAGAAGAGGTTCAGGTAAGAACTGCAGCAGCCAATCACACTCTCTTTTACTTTCTTAGATTTAAATATTACAATGATATCCTATATTCAGTCCTATATAGAATTGTAATTTTCTTTGAAACACGAAAAAACAAATCCTGAAAAGTCCACTTTCCAATGTACTTACGGGAAATAGTGGGGGTGGTTTCAATACTACATCAGGTAACTTTTCACCTCTGCCAAATCCAACTGCCTCAATATTAAAGGTATAAGCTGCACGTCCACGTCCTTTATTCCCAGCCATCTGAATTAGTTATACCAGAAAAGTGGGCAAATTCTGAAAGACATCATATAAAAAAGGAAACCAACATTTTAAAGCAAAATATAAAACTCTGCTCCTTAAGTAGCATGGCCAATTTAAAATACTTCTGGAAAGTAAAACTTGTAAAGAAATAAACATATGGTAGACCAATCTAGTCATGCCTGGCAGGTAAAACGAGGATGGGCTCAACTACGTCATCTTACGCCCTGGGTCAACAGCTCAAAGGGTCTCCTTGGAGGTGCTGCCTGGACCACCGCACAGCCAGCTGATGCAATTCTCTCCACCCCCCCACCCCTCACCCTCCCCCCCGTAATTTGGCATCAAGATCTTAGACATATGTGAAAAGTGTGGACAAGGAAAGGTCTGGCTGATGAAGACAGTCTGCCTTGGTTTTTCATTCAATTTGATGACTATCCTTAGTCACATACACTATCTTAGTCATATACACTTGAGATTTTTAAATGATTTATTTATCCTAGAAATTGAGTGTTGGACAGACTCCTTGAGATCCAATCCAATGTCCTTTTAGAAATGGGAACAGGCTCAAGAGGCTCTGAAGTTTGTTCAGGCAAAAACAAAACTTCTGCAGTTCAGAGAAAAACATCTGAAATAGATTAAAGGTAAGACAAGCCTGTACTCTTCAAACTTTGGGGACAATAGAGATGTCACATACTCAAGTTCTGCACTGAATTTCTGAATCGTCTGAAACACGATTATATTCTAGTGTGAGAACCAAGTCAGCAGCATATTAACAGGGATCCCCATACCAAGGCTCTTCCACTACAAGCCTTCATTTGACTGTAGTGATGATTAGAATACATCCCCTAAATCTCTTTTCCCATTGACAATACTGGGCATCATTCAGTCCTGCAGGCCCAACAAAGCAGTAATATATCCTCCCATATCACTTAACAGTTCCCTTCTTTCTCTTTCCTTTCCATTGTCTGTTGAAAGCATGAGGTCATTTCCAGTACAATGCTTCTCCAAATTTAAGGCACATTAAGAATGATCCAAGAATCTCGTTAAAATGCAGATTCTCATTCATCTGGCCGAGAATCTGCATTTCTAACAAGCTCTCTGGAGCTATCGATGTCGCTGGTTGCAGTCCACAGTTTGGAAGTAGCAAGGCTGTACATTCTCTTATTTCTGAATCTGAACAACTGAATACATGAAATGTGGTTTAATACATTCATCTATTCCCTGTATTTTCCTAATAGGTGGACCAGAGGCTTGCTCAAATTTGAGTTAGTTATTTTGAAACAACACTTGAAAGAGATGCTCTGTTCTTCCTACTGCATCACATTAGGATGCACGCAAAATGTCTCTCTCAGTGATGGTCTCTGGTCAGTGGTTTCGGGTACTGTCAATCCGTTTCATCTAGTATAAACTTCCCCAACAGTTTGTACCTAATGATTTTAGCAGTCATTTGTGATCAGGGTCCAGATTCGTTATTCCATTACAGATTATAAATTCATTCTTTCTATATCTACTAATTGGAATTCTATCAGGATTCAATTCCCGTCACTCACTATTGAGTTACAAATGAAGCACAAGTTGTATTGGAAAGGGACTTATTTTAGTAATCAAGCTCCTTCCATCTGTCCCCAATAAAAGAGAGGGAGAATAATCAAAAGGCTGCGTTTCATTTGCTGAGTCACTCAAGCATATACTAAGCCCACAGAAAGCAGATTTCCCAAGTATGACAACTGCTGAGCAGAAAGACACACCTTCATTCTAAGAAATGAATTGTGGGAGCCCAGTAGGCACGGTTGAGACCACTGGGCTTAATTCTAAGCTGGGATTTGCCACTAACTAAGGATTAAGAACAATTCCAGGTAACATTTCCCAAAATGCCTGATCATGAGAATTACCTGGAGAACTTGTTAAATACACCGAATCTCAAGTCATCTCCAAGTATTCAAGTCTACACCAGAATCTTTGGAGGTGGCTCTCACAAACAGTTGGGAAAACTCATCCCAAAAAGAGAGTACATCAGCTACCATCACTTGATAGAATATCCCTGGAGAAATATCGAACTCTGCTGCCTCTAAACTTCCATATTTATCAAGCACCTTTGGGTGCATAAATTGGTATCATTAGTGAATATACTGCCCTTGGCAGGAAAGTCAATCCTAGCTCTTGAGCCACCCATTAATGATTACATGGCACTCTGGCCTCAGATTCATCTCTTTTTAGTCTGACTATTATAAGTCAGTTCTCCTGGACCTAGAAAAGCTGACAAATTCCTTTTCTTCTCTTGCAGAGCTGAGAGGTATTTCTTAGACTCTAGTAACTGTCTCATAGGGAAAGTGGCTCACAGGTGAGCCCTAAGCCTCAATCTTTGGAATCCTTTGAGTCAACCACTGCCTTGTTCTTTTTTCAACCTCCTAAGCTTCTTGAATGAAGGGCTTTTTTTAACCAACTTTCCCTATTTCCTCGTTATCCAAATCTTCGTCTATTTCAGAGAGACTAATTTCACTGAGGCATTGATTCAACCAATATTGAGCATTCTAGGCACTCTGGCAGGACCCAGAAAGCATCGAATAAAACTGTGTCCCTGTCCTAAGGGCTTATATTTCAGTGCCTGAAAGAACACAAACACATAAATAAGTGTGTAACATAATAGTACATATTCTTGTTGTAGATTGAGTTGTGTCCCCCCCCATCAAAAAAAAAATATGCTGGAACTCCTAAACCCCAGTACCTGAGAATGTGACCTTTCTTACCCAGAAATAAAGTCTTTGGGATGCCTGAGTGGCTCAGCGGTTGAGCGTCTGCCTTTGGCTCACGGGGTGACCCCGGGATCCGGGATCGAGTCTCACATCGGGCTCCTTGTGGGGAGCCTGCTTGTCCCTCTGCCTGTGTCTGCTTCTTTCTGTGTCTCTCATGAATAAATAAAATCTTTAAAAAATAAAAAAATTAAGTCTTTGCAGGTGGAATCACATTAAGATGAGGTCATAGTTGATCCTCAGACGGATCCATGACAGGTGTCCTTCTGAGAGGGAAATGCGGGCAGAGAGACACACACACACAGGGAAAGCACCATGTGAAGATCAAGGCAGAGACTACACGGCTGCAGCTGCAAGTCAGGTACGCCCAACAGTGCCAGGGCACATACGAGCTAGGAGAGACAGCGCAAATCTTCCCTCTGAGCCTCCAGAAAGAATGAACCCTACCGACACCTTGGTTTCGCCAGGATTCCAGACTTCGGGCCTCCAGAACTGCGAGGGAATAAGCATCTGTTGTTTTAAGCCACCCAGTTTGTGGTAAAATGTGATAGCAGCCCTAGAAAATCATCAGTACAGCCCTGAATAAAAAAGAAATCATGGTAAGGGGATAGAGAATAACAAAGGGATATGGTGTGGCTTTTCACACAAGGAAGGGCTTTGTGTGGAGGATAAATCTGAGTAGCATGCTGGAAGAGGCCTGTGAGCCACAGGAGGGAGGGTTGAGACAGAGATGGCTACAGAGAGAAGGAAGAGCAGGTGCAGAGGAAGAAGTCACATGCTAGGGGTGTCTGAGGAACAAAAAACCCATGTCACCAGTGAGGATGAGGGGCAAGGAGAGGTGGGGCAAGGCCAGATCTTGTGGGGCCCTGCGTGAGCTGTGTAGGGGTTTGGCTTTTACCTTACTTGTGATGGGAACTACATTCACAAAGATGCTGAAATGCAAAGGCCCCAGTGATCCCCACTGGTCTCCACCGGTCAAATACACTGGCCTTTTGTCATGCTCTTAGACTTCCAAAGCACAGGGCTCACTGCTGCCTCCTCCCTTTTGTCAGTCCCTCTTTCCTAGGCTTTATTAAAACTCCAGGTTTTGGGACAAGCTAGGTGGCCCAGACAGCTAAGCATCCAACTCTTGATCTTAAATTAGTTCTTGATCTCAGGGTTGTGAGTTCAAGCCCAGCGATGGGTTCCATGCTGGGTGTGGAGCCTACTTAAAAAACAAAAAACAAAAAAAGACCTCAGAAAAACAAACAAACAAAAACCCTCCAGGTTTTTCTACCCCACTGACTTTCTTTTTGGTCTACTTCTCTGCTTAAAGCTCCTAAGTATGGATTTCCTTGAGATCCAATCTTTGGTCTTCTGCTCTTTTTGGTCTTCAAAAAACACATCCACACTCAGGGTTTGATGACCTGTCCCATACTGTTATCTCCAGCACTGACCTTTATCTTGAATTTCAGTCCATGTTCTCACTATCAAAAGAATATTTTGAAAGTTCTTTAAACTTAAGATACTGAGATCACCTTCTGCATACACCAACTAGCTCGCCTTTTAGGTATTACGTCCCTATATGCCTACCTGCGGTATGTTCTTTCCCAGTCACCAACACTTGATGATATGAAGAAGTGCATCAGTATTGATTCCTCACTCTGTTCCACCCTTCCTATCAAATCTAACAGCTAATTCTTCCTTCCAAGCGTCCCTGCAATTTCATTTCCTCTACCATACTCCAGGGTAAACCCTTCTACCTCCCTTTTGACTGACTGCAAGTTTTGTGGTATCCCTTGTTCTTTTATTTATTTTAATTCATTCTTCCATATTATTAGTCTTAAGGCATGGTTCTGATGATGCTACTCTTCTCATCTTCCCTCTTGGCTACAGAATTAAATCCAAACTCCCTACCCAAGAATTCAGGGCCCTTTTAAGATGGCTGCACCTATCCTCCTGACTCCTTCTATCATCATGTCTTGTTTACCATTCTCTCCACTGCAATCTGCTCCCTCTGTCTCCCTTCCAGACTGTATCCCCTTTCACCTTAAGATCCAGTTTAAGCCCCTCAAAATCCACAACAGTCATTTCATCCCACTGTGCTCTTATAAAGGTCCTCCTGTTACAATAAATGGATTTTTAAAAATTGAGGTGTTACACCCTGCTCCTCTTTAATTCTGGAAGAAACAGAGACAGTACCTCTTTTGGGAAATGGGCCTTTCCTAAAGGGAATGAGCTCCACTTATGTTTTGTTTGCTTATTTCTTTGGCTGTATTAACAGTGGAGATTTTATATTTCCCCACTGTCTAGCATAGTGCTCTCTACATAGCAACAGCTCTACAATTAATGTTAAGCTCTTTCTTTTTTTGTCTGTCATATGATTTCATGAGCAAATCTACCCAAATCAGTCAGCCTACTATTATTACTGTTGTTGTTCTTAAACTTCCAGAACTATAAAGTTGGAGACCTGGATGTACACTGGAATCATCAGAATTTAAAAACAAAATGAAAACACAACAAAACTCAGGCTTCACCCCAGAACAAAAAATAACAAAATCACAATTTCTAGAGATAGGCTTTAGGCATTAGGACTTTTTTTTTTTTTTTTTTTTTTTTGCATTAGGACTTTTTAAAGCATTCCCAGAGATTATAACATGTAGCCCAAATTAAGAATCACTGCTTCAGATTATACTTTACAGTTTATAAAAGAGGAAAGTAAAGCCCTGAGAGGCTAGCTGACTGCCTAAAGACACACAGGTAATTCCTAACAAAGCCAGAACTGGGTTAAAGCCTCAGGTACCTTTCCCTTGTTCATTCATCTGCATTATACTACCTGAAACACAGGTTCAGGCTAGTTGAAGACTTTTTTAATCCCACAGATGACTTTAATATTTACAAAGAAGCCAATTAGTAGCAGCAAAATTGACTGAATTTAAAAGTGCAAAGTCAGAAGCATCATCTTCCATTTTGGAATGTCTCCTGAAAATTCCTATTCGGAACTGTTCTGAGATAGTGTGATGGGTGTAGTTCAAGCATCCAAGAGCTGAAATGCAAAGCCTATTCTAATCAACTACAAAGACAACCTTGTGGCAGAGCCTGAGCTAATCCCTAAAATTCCTCATAGCACTAACATTTTATGACTTATGCTGTGGCCTAAATGTATTGTCTTCCACATCTCACACTGTCCCTTGCAGATATTAGCTAGGTGAATAAATGTACAAGCAGATGTAAGTAGGTATGGAAGCTGCGGGAAGGCAATGAAAGCCAGGTCACAGTTATCTTTCCTGATGAATGACACCTCAATTGCCCCAATCAGAATCCGATAGTCACACTGACCTCCTCAATCCCCTCATCAATAGAAGAACTATTGGCTGTATCTCTCTTACATGTTGCCTGTCCTTCCTTCACCTGCTTTTGTTCAGGCCTTTATCAGCTCTCACCTGGATCTCTAACATAGAACAAATATATTCCCATGGTCAGACTCCCCCTTTCAATCTACTCTTCAATCATCTTTCTAGAACATGAACCTTGATGTGTCATTCTCCTTAACTAACAAAGCTCTGAGTCTGAATTTCTGCCTCTGGCCCCCTGCACACCATACTCTACACACTCTCAACTCTGCTACACCAGCTCTTGCATGTAGCATTCCTTCTGTCTGGAATGCCTTCCTCTCATATCCACCTGAGCAAGTGCCAGCATCATTTAAGATGCTGTGCAAACGATACTTTTCTGTGACCATTTTCTCCACCCAACATGGAGGTGGGTCTCTCCTTCCCTGTTTCCCAAGTACTACACTGCTTTTATTATCCTTTTTGAAATTGTGCTGTAATTGTCAGGTCTTGTCTGTTTTCCCAGGAAGCTCTCCCATTATCCATTTAACAAGTATTTATTAAGCACCCTCTGCGTCAGACCATCTTCTACATACTGGGAAAACAAAGCTTCTGCTCTCATGGAGCTCATAGTCTAGCACAGGAAATGGAAAGGCCACACTGAGAACTAAGAAGGGACAGCCAGCCAGGGGGAAGTGTCATACAAGCAGAAGAATCTGTAAATATGAAGGAAGACTTTTTCACATTTTCATGCTCTACCACTAACCAGAGCCTGGCAAAAGTCCAATAAATACTGGGCACATTATTGCTGAGCTCACTGCCTAGAAAGGATACCCCTCCATTTCTCCTGCAATGGTTCCCCCCTCTTTCTAAAGGAAAAATACCCAAATTACAGAAAGCTCTGTACTTCCCGGTTGAGAGCATCCTAATAAACATTGGTGTTTTAAGTCCTGCTCAAATACCACTCTTCAACAATCCTTTCCGTTTGTATCCTTATAGCATCTAGTTTTTACTTCCTCTGTGGTATAGATCCCATATTGCTTTACATTGCAAATATTTGCACATAGATATTATCTTCCCTCAAATTCTTGAGAATCCAGATCACAACTTTTTTTTTTTTTTTTTTTTTTGCCCCCACCCAGTTCTATTCTCACACATCATCTAGTTCAGGACTTTGCATGTAAGGATAGCCCTGCACAGAGTGACTGCAGAGATTCTAACTAGATTAGGAAAATATTCAGAAAAGCTGCATCTTTAGGAGTGTAAGGGAAGACAGTACATCTCTCCTATGAAGGCTTATTAGTAGCTGCCACAATAAGGGTTTTCCTAATTATTTTGTATGATGCTATCTCATGGGTATCTTTATAATTTTTTTTCCTGGCTGAGGAGGGAGGTTAGTCAACTTCTCAAGGGAAATTTTGAAGCCTAACTCGGTGTTTCAGTAGCTGAAGGTAGCTGGTTGGGGACAGGGATTTGGTGTTCAGAGTGGGGGTGATTTCTGAGGCTGGCTGGGCCACGCCCAGACATTATGCACGTTTCCTGGTCTCACGAGGTGCGACTGCCTCCACCTTTACTTAGTTGAGCCTCTCTAACAACTTCCTTTGCTCTCTTTCAAGAGTGAACAAACTAACCAAAAAAAAAAAAAAAGAAAAAAAAAGAAAAAGAAAAAGAAAAAAATGGAGGCTAGGGGGTAGGAATACAGAATCTCATTAATCTCATTTTTTTTTTTTTTTTGGAAGATCAGAAAAATGTTATGAACAAATCCTGTCCCCACGATACAGGGCAAAGTGCCATGAGTTAAGGCAACGTACCGGGTGGTGTGTCCTCAGGCAGCAAGTCTGCGGCAGGGACTCGTGCCTGAGCCACGATCCCAGAGCCACCAGATTGGGGAAAAAAAAAAAAAAATCTAGCATCAGTGAGGGAGCCTAAATCCCCTTCTAGGTAACTCGCTGCAAGCAGTCCCGGGAAGGGGAAAGGACGGTTTTCTAAGACTTTGAAGACATTACAGGAGAAGGAAAGGTAAAGCCATCCCCCGACGCCCCTCAATCCAGAACCGCTGGAGGGGCTCGCCAGCCCGGACCTCCGCCGCCTCCTCCCCGCGCCCTCTCCACCTCCTCCCAAGCCCTCAAGGGCTCCCCCCGTTACCTGCTCACTAAGCCCCGAGCCTGGGGCAACCGGGTGCAGCCGAGGCGCCGGGCGGCAGGGAAGGGGTGCGAGCCCGGCGCGGGCGCCCGGAGGCCGGAGCCACCTCGGGAGCAGCGCGCCCCGCCCTCCACGCGGCCGCCCAGCCCGGCCCGGCCCGGCCCGGCCCGCCCCGCCCCGCCCCGCCCCGCCCGCGCCGGCCCCGCCCACTGGGCGAGAGGCTTTTTAGCCCCTGGCAGGCGCCGTACCCGCCCCGCCGGCCTCGCCTGACTCTTTCGGCGCCGGCAGGGGGAGCTTCGCGGCGCGCGGTGGGCGGGAGCACCTGGCGCCTGCCCCGCAGTCAGGCCGCCCGGGTGAGGACGCGGCCTCCGGTCGCCTCCGCTCTGCGGCAGGGCCCCGGCGTCAGCGCTGCCAGCGGCCGCGGGTGCGGGCGGGCGCTGCGGGCCGCGTCTCTGCGCCTCCCCCCGGGCTGCGGGCCGACCGCCCCGCGCCGCCGCAGCGCCTGGCGCCCGCGCGGCCGCACCCCTGCCCAGCATGTCCGCGCTCGAGTGGTACGCCCACAAGTCCCTGGGCGACGGCATCTTCTGGATCCAGGAGCGCTTCTACGAGTCCGGCAACCGCGCCAACATCTGGCTGGTGCGCGGTTCCGAGCAAGACGTGGTGATCGACACGGGCCTGGGGCTGCGCAGCCTCCCGGAGTACCTGCACTCCGCCGGCCTCCTGCAGGACCTCGGGGCCGGGGGGGACGCGGCGGGCCGGCCCCTGCTGGCCGTGGCCACCCACGTGCACTTCGACCACTCCGGGGGCCTCTACCAGTTCGACCGGGTGGCGGTGCATCACGCCGAGGCCGAGGCGCTGGCTCGCGGGGACAACTTTGAGACGGTGACCTGGCTGTCTGACAGCGAGGTGGTGCGGGCGCCCAGCCCCGGCTGGAGGGCCAGGCAGTTCCGGGTGCAGGCGGTGCAGCCCAGCCTCGTCCTGCAAGACGGTAAAGGGCCCTCGGGCGCGCGCTTGCTCAGGGCGGGAGGGATGCGTGCTGCTGCAGCCCTAGGCTGGGAGGGATGCGTGCTGCAGGCCTAGGCCGGGAGGGATGCGTGCTGCAGCCCTAAACTGGGAGGGATGCGTGCTGCAGCCCTAGGCTGGGAGGGATGCATGCTGCAGCCCTAAGCTGGGAGGGATGCTTTGCTGCAGCCCTAGGCCGGGACGGATGCATGCTGCAGCCCTAGGTTGGCTCCTTGTCACATCGAGGAAACCCCGCCACTGTTGACCCCCCAGCCAGTTTCTTGCGTCGGGTACACTGGTAACCTCACAGGGGCTTGCGACTAGGGAGGTCCCATTCTTTTCTCTGAACACCGGTCTGGTTTCCAGGAGCTTTTTCTAGCGAAAAGACTTTTAAGAAATGACTCTTGATAGAGTTCACGACATGCTCTGTGCTTTCGAGAACGGCTGACTTCACGGGCTACGTCGGTGGTCGCCGCTGGGCATGAGCGATGCCCACCTGTAGGTTCAGAAAGCCCTTGGAGAGCAGCGGTTCCAGTCTGCTCGTGCAGCCTCGTCTTCCACATGGGTTTCTGTCCTTGATGTCGCCTCATTAGAGAAAAGCTTGATAGCGAACGTAAAAAAGTAGAATATGTGATTCTTACAGGATGACGATATATGGTCTGGTTTCGAGCAAGGCCTGAGAAAAATCAATAAGAAGGTTATTTCCGGTGATAGTGAAGTATGTGGTCTGATGCATGGAGAGCCTTGGGCTCTGTAATAAAAGACGAGATGCGGATCGGAGAGAAACTAATGGGATAAAATGTAAGAGTAGGGCCCCAGCCCTCTCAATCCCAAGCAGGCACTTACAATTGAGGTAATTAGCCACAAGAGCAATATTTGTATATTAATTTCCTTCTTTTCTTTTTTAGAATGCTTTGTTGATTTCATTTTATCTTCACAGCACGTTTGAAGCGAGGTGGCTGACCCCTAATTAAATGGCTTGCCGAGGGCAGCCCCGGTGGCCCAGTGGTTTAGCGCTCCCTTTGGCCCAGGGCCTGACCCTGGAGACCAGGGATCCAGTCCCCCGACGGGCTCCCTGCATGGGGCCTGCTTCTCTCTCTGCCTCTCTCTCTCTCTCTCTCTCTCTCTCTCTCATGAATAAATAAAATCTTCAAAAAAAATTTTTTTTAGATAAATAAATACATAAATAAATAAATAGGCTTGCTGAGAGTCCACAGAGCATGATAGTGACAAAAGCTAGGATTTGAACCAAGGTGCAATGGATTAAAGCATGTACATCATAAATACTACCCCATAAACATATTATGGTAATTCTGAGTAGGATGTGAAACCCCCTTCTCACATTTTTATCTTGAAACCATTTTATTTATTTATTTATTTTTTAAAGATTTTATTTATTTATTCATGAGAGACACACAGAGAGAGAGGCAGAGACACAGGCAGAGGGAGAAGCAGGCTCCATGCAGGGAGCCCGACGTGGGACTTGATGGACGTGGGACTTGATCCGGGGACTCCAGGATCACACCCTGGGCGGAAGGCAGGTGCCAAACTGCTGAGCCACCCAGGGATCCCCTCTTTTCACATTTTAATTACCAATTTTATTAAAACGTTCCTCCAAGAGGTAGAAAAATCCTGTTGCTGCAGCACAATAAGGCTACTTTATGACTGACCAATATGACAAATAATGTAATATCTTTACAAAAATCAGTTTATTGTATAAATAAGATCTTGATCACTGGAAATATAAAAAAAAAAAAATAGAAAGCAAGATTCTCTCCCTCACACCCCACCCAAAAAGTCTTTTCATTAAAATATTATATCTAAAGATTAAAAAAAAAAAAGACTGGTTATGTGGGAGTCATTATCTGACAATTTGAGGGGAAAGAAAAGTACATTCACAGTATTTCTTGTATTTCTTGATAAAATTGATACTTTTTAGAGATAGGATTTTCATGCACTTGATAGGTATTCAAAGTAAATTAATTATAGCACTGAGACCAAAAAAAAAATGTTTGCATTAGTATTTAATATATATTAACTGGTCTGAATGAATACATTATTTCTGATTTGTTTACTTTTGCTCCTGTGCCAGCAATAGGAAATCAATTGTGAAAGAATGTTTGTTTGTTTTTGTTTTTAAAGATTTTATTTATTTATTCATGATAAATAGAGAAATAGAGAGAGGCAGAGACACAGGCAGAGGGAGAAGCAGGCTCCATGCAGGGACTGATGTGGGACTTGATCCCACAACTCCAGGATCATGCCCTGAGCCAAAGGCAGAGGTTCAACCGCTGAGCCACCCAGCCATCCCAATTGTGAAAGAATTTTAAGAATTACTATTTTATAGATGAAGAGTCCAACCAGGCCTGAATATCCTGCCTAGGTCACATAGTCAGTTTGAGAGCTGGAACTAGAACCCAGGTTTCCTAAATTCCAGTTGATGGTGGTAGCATTATAGCATTTTGGAACTGCAGGGAGGCCTGGCAAGCTACTTGTGTGGTGCTTTACACCTCTGCAGGTGTGGAAAAAAAAGCTTAATATTTACCAAACACCTAAACTTGAAAATAGTGTGTTAAAATTAAAAGTTGTTTTTCATTAGAAGCAGAATGCCTCACCTCTCAAGTAGAATCTAATTTTCTCTTTTTCAGGAATATTAATTTCCTTTCTCTTCTGAATGGTGTGGCCTGCTAAAACTTGCTGTTATCATAATCCAAATGCCTTGAAGGAGATATAAAATATTTATATGAAAAACTCATACATAGTTACACACACACATGAACAGCACACACCCAAACAACATAAAGTCATTGCTTTAGTTACAGCATAAGGAGGCTGAAGTCATTAGTTTATTACATTACAGTTAATGACTTGATGTTCACCTGTCATAAGGCAGCATAAATCTGGGCACTGTATAATAACCCAAAAGCTGACTTTGGGTTATGAGAGACAAGGAGAGATCATCATCCAGTATGTCATCTTTGATGGAAAAACAACTCCCCCTACTAATAGTGAAATAGTGTCCTCCTATAAGAAGATAGATAAACTTTAGGTAAATAGAGCACCTTCTTCTTCACTGGGCACACATCTTTTTGTCTGTTTTTCACAATATTCAAGTGATATGAATTGTAGACATTTGGTCCCCTATTATATATGTTTAAACAATTTGCCCTGAGTCACCAAGATAATTACGCAGTTATGACAGGTGGACTTAAATCGTTTGGGGAGGTTAAAAACAAAAAATCGATTCCAGAAAGGTAGCAGATTGAAAAACACATCTATCTTGACTCCATCCCAAACCTAAGACTAGAATAAAGGGACCATGGTTTGTCTGTTTAACTATAAATCTCTATTGAATTATTTTAGACGCTGGAGAGTAAATGTGATGACTGAGTCAGCAGTTTTATCTCCTGACAGTGAGGGGAAATCAAGAGCCAATCCAGTTTGTACTGCAGGAACCTTAAAAGACCCAGGAATTAGCAGTAGCTGGTACCTTAGTGGAGGCAAAGGAAAGAATACTAAAATAAGTAGAATTAGTTGAAAACCATTTAAGAAACTGTTAAAATTCTGGAATGCCCATTCGGTTAGTGTGTTCTCTGGGGAGAGTAAAGCAGAGGAGTTTCTTGATTGAAGGATGCTGAGTACCTTTGAGCTCAGAATTCAGTATGGAAAACAGATGTGTGTGTGTGTGTGTGTGTGTGTGAGAGAGAGAGAGAGAGAGAGAGAGAGAGAGAATGTTTCCTACTAGTTTTCAAGAAGGATGAAAGCCAGATCTTTACTCCCTAAGTAGCAAATTGGAAGAATCTTATCTGGCAAATGTATTCAGCCCTGGAGGAAAAACTAAGATGATGATCCTTAAGTCAGTCTTTGGCTTGATGTCTCTACAGTGAAGCCTTGGTCAACTAGTTCCAATGCATGTGTTTTAAGCAGCCTTTTCATGCCCATTCTTAAACAGGCAACCAAGCATTATGAAAAATCTGAGAAAATCGTCTAACATGAGATCAAATACTGAAATACACAGCATAAAGCTAGTGAGAGCGGAAGACTATCATTAATAGCATCAGGGGATAACAGAAGCTATTGCATTCAAGATATCCAAGAGACGGCAGCCCAGGTGGCTCAGTGGTTTAGCACCACCTTCAGCCCAGGGCCTGATCTTGGAGACCACGGATTGAGTCCCACATCGGGCTCCCTGCATGGAGCCTGCTTCTCTCTCTGCCTGTGTCTCTGCCTCTCTCTCTCTCTCTCTCTCTAAAGAATAAATAAATAAAATCTTTAAAAAAAAGATATCCAAGAGATAATAGGATGCTTTATTTTTTTTTAAGATTTTATTTATTCATAGAGACAGAGAGAGAGGGGCAGAGACATAGGCAGAGGGAGAAGCAGACTCCTTAAAGGAAGCCTGACGTGGGACTCGATCCAGGGTCTCCAAGATCACACCCCAGGCTTCAGACGGCGCTAAACCGCTGCGCCACCGGGGCTGCCCAATAGGAAGCTTTAAAAATAAGCAACAGAACAGTATGTGCACACACACACACACACACACACACACACACACACACACGAGCTCTTGGAATTTAAAACGACAGAAGTTTCTTTTTTTTTTTTTTTTTTAGATTTATTTATTTCAGAGAGAAAATACTTGTGACAGGGGGAGGGGCAGAGGGTGAGGGAGGGAGAGGGAGAGAGAGAGGAGAGAGAAGCAGAAATTGCCCGCTGCCTGATGTGGGGCTCAACATGAGGGTTGATCTCGTGATCCTTAGATGATAATCTGAGCTGAAATCAATAGTCAGTTGCTTAACCAACTGAACCACCCAGATGCCCCTAAAATGGCAGAAGTTTCTTAGAAGAACTGGAAGATAAAGTTGAAAACCTTAAAAAGAAAAGAGCAGATAGGCAAAATGATGACTAGGAGAGGACCAGTTTGGAAAATTCAACATTGGAATAAAAGAAGCACAAGTGGAATAGAGAAAGTGGGGGAAAAGAAAACATAACAGATTATTCATGAAAATATCCCATAATTAAGAGACATAAATTTTCAGATTGAGAGAACCCACAGAGTGTCTAGCATGAATGAAAACACACCCAACCAAAGGCATATTATTGTAAAATTGCAGAATACTGGAATCAAACTTCCAGAAATTTTAATTTAAAAAGTCATTTATACAGGGGCACCTGGAGTGGCTCTGTCGGTTAAGTGTCCAACTCTTCCGTTTCAGCTTAGGTCATGATTTCAGGATCCTGGGATCAAGCCTTGTGTAAGGCTCCGTGCTCAGTGGGGAGTCTGCTTGAGATTCTATCTTGTCTCTGTCACCACCCCCCACACATACTTCTCTCTCTCTCTCTCTCTCTCAAATAAATAAATCTTAAAAAAAAAAGTCATCTGCACAGATCATAATGGCTTTGGAGCTAAAGAAGGAAAACTATGCCTTATTTGAATACAATTTATTTCCAGCTTAGAATTCTGCATCCATTTCACTAACAGTCATATACTCAAAAAGATTGTTTCCCACATGCTGTTGCTTAGAAAGTTACTACTATATAATTTTATCTTGGGCAGCCCGGGTGGCTCAGTGGTTTAAGTGCCTGCCTTCAGCCCAGGGCGTGATCCTGGAATCCTGGGATCAAGTCCCACGTCGGGCTCCCTGCATGGAGCCTGCTTCTTCCTCTGCCTATGTCTCTGCCTCTCTCTCTTTATGTGTGTCTATCATGAATAAATAAATAAAATCTTTAAAAAATAATAATAATTTTATCTTAGTTACTCCCTTCAAAATAAGGAAGTAAAGCAAGAGGGAGACATGAAATACAGGAAACAAGAGATTTAATACAAGAGATAGTTGGAAGGAAGCATCAGGATAATGGCAAAGATGATACTTTGAACAATGATACTATGCCAGGCATAAAGACCTCCACATTGGAGCTGTTAAATCATTACTCTTTTGCAGGGTGAGAGGATGAGAAATACATAGTTCCAAGAGATGAAGAGTAAAAGAGCTAAAAATTCATGTATTTCGTAGTGGAAGTCAATCAATATCATCTAAAATTTAAAAACCAAGAAATGGTAATACATGAATGAAATCAGTACAGTGTATCTAATTGGTAAATCAAGAAATGAAATATAAAAATTATTTAGAGATGGGTATATCCAGTAGAGGCAGCTACCAGAAGAAAAATTGTTAAAAAGTGGTGGATTCTTGGAGCAGGATTGGAGACAGAGTCAGAATGGAGCAAGTAACTTTTTCTTATATTTTAAGCCCTTCTAGGATATCTTAATTGAAATATGTACATATATTTCTTTGATTAAAAATGAAGTAAAAGGTTGGGGAATACCAAGATGGGAAAGGGTATTTGAGAAGCCTAGAGAAGTTTAGTATGGCTGCAATCTGATACAACTGGGTCAGGGTGAGGGCTTGGAAAGATATTGTTCATGAATGTGTATTATATATTTATATATGGCATTTATATATAAATACATTTCACAGGCAATTCTGATTCTTGTAAGAGCAGTCATGATGAAATTATATATGTGAGCATTATAAGCATATGGGAGGCATTTATAAAGCCACAGAGTAATGGCAGATCTACTGATATTTAGCCATCATGACCTTATCAACTGCTTACAATTGGTATCCATTTTGATAGGTGGGCACTTATGACTTACCTTGCTAAATATCTTGAATATCACCTGGAAAGATCTGTAAGATTCCAATTAGCTACAGCTGTTTTTTGGGAGGGTTTCCCTCACTCCCCTTCTTTCTATACACTTACAAAAAAATCGATCTCCAACAACTATTATGTTACACTAACTTAGCTATAATTTCTTACCTTACTTGCCAACCATACATAAATGACAGTGGTTTGTGATTCCCCAGAGGCACTTTAAATATAGAGCAACTATCTTGTAAAGGAGGCTGGCCCCTTATGACTAGAATGCAGAAAAAGTTGAGTGTCTGAATCCATCTTAACATAATTACTGCGATTCAAGAAAATACCAGAACAATCCCTGTTCTCACTCCTGGCCCCACTGAACTGTTTTGTCACTATGGTGTTTTGTTTGTTTCTTTGTTTTTTTTCTGAAAAGTTTCTACAAATTCAATCATATATGATCTTTTGTGTCTGTCTTCTTTCATGTGGAATGATGTTTTGGAGATTTGTCCATGTTGTACCTTTTAATAATTCATTCCTTTCTCTTGCTCAGAAATAATCCATTTATGGATATAACATATTTACTCACCTGTTGAAGGAAATTTGAATCTTTCATTTATTTGAGAGAGAGAGAGGACTTGTGTGCATGTATGAGTACGGTGGTGGGACAAAGGGAGAGAAAAAATCTTAAGAGGCTTCATGCCCAGTGCAGAGCCCAACGAAGGGCTCAATCTCACAACCCTAAGATCATGACCTGAGCCAAAATCAATAGCTGGATGCTTAACTGCTGAGACACCCAGGCACCCTTGGTTTCAGGCTGTTACTAATAAAGCTGCCATGAACATCTGCATGCAAGTCTTGTGTGGATGCATGTTTTCATTTCCCTTGGTAGATACCTAAGAATGGAATTCCTGATCTTATGGTAAGTGGACGTTAATTTTTTAAGAAAGTTCCTGTTTGTCAATGTAGCTATACCATTTTACATTCCCAAATGCATCCCAAACTGGATGAGAGTTCCAGTTTCTCCACATCTTTGTCAACACTTGATTTTGTCAGTCTGTTTTTATGTTAGCCAGTCAAGTGAGCAAGTAGTGATATTTCATTGTGGTTTAATTTGCATCTCCCTAATAACTAATTAATTTGAGCATATTTTCAGGTACTTATTTGCTATTCAAATATCTTCCTTGTTAAAAGGTCTATTAAAATCTCTTCTTTTAAAAAATTTTTATCTTTTGGGCAGCCCGGGTGGCTCAGCAATTTAGTGCCACGTTGGGTCCAGGGCCTGATCCTGGAGATCCAGGATTGAGTCTCACGTCAGGCTCCCTGCATGGAGCCTGCTTCTCCCTCTGCCTGTATCTCTGCCTCTCTCTCTCTCTCATGAATACATAAAATCTTTTAAAAAATAAAAAAAATAATAAAATTATCTTTGTATTATTCTTGAGTTATAAATATTCTTCATGTATTTGGAATTCAAGTCCTTTATCAGACGTATGTTTTGCAAATATTTTCTCCCAATGTATACCTTGCTTTTTTTCTTTTTTTTTTTTTTAAGATTTTATTTATGTATTCATGAGAGACACAGAGAGAGGCAGAGACACAGACAGAGGGAGAAGCAGGCTTCTCACAGGCAGCCCAATGCGGGACTCCATCCCTGGACCCGATTCACCCCCTCAGTGAAGGCAGACTTTCAACTGCTCAGCTACCCAGGCATCTCGCCTTTTTGCTTTCTTAATGGTATATTTTTAAGCAAGAATGTTGATAACTTGGATGAGTTTAATTAGTCATTTTTCTTTATGCTTTATTTGTGTCATATCTAGCAGCTATGTCTAGCCCAAGATCCAAAGATTTTCTATTTTTTTATTTGCATTTTTTCATATACCTTTTAAATTGAGATTTCCAATTTCTGCAAAAAAGGTCAAGATTTTGACTGAGATTATATTAAACCTATAGATCTATACTTATGATTACAGTAGCCCTTAGCCATATGAGACTTACCTAAATACAAATTTGAGTTACTTAGGATTGATTAAAATTAAAATTCTAGTGCATTTGACTTATTTCAAGTACCATTAGCCAGAGGCTAGTGGCTACCCTATTGGACAGTGTTGATACAGAATATTTCAGTAATCTCTGAAAGATCTATTGGACAGTGCAGCTATAGGAAAAATCAAATTTAAATACCATCTTAGCAATTTTGAGGCTTCCAGTTAAATGACATGGCATCCCTCTCCTTTTATTTAGGTCTTTAATTTCTCTTAATAGTGTTTTTATACTTTTTCAGTGTATAGATATAAAAGACATCTTTTATTAGATTTTCCTCCCTAAGTATTTTATTCTTCTTGATGCTGTTGTGAATGAAATGGCTTTTATTTTTTTTTAATTTTTATTTATTTATGATAGTCACACAGAGAGAGAGGCAGAGACACAGGCAGAGGGAGAAGCAGGCTCCATGCACTGGGAGCCCGACGTGGGATTCGATCCCGGGTCTCCAGGATCGCGCCCTGGGCCAAAGGCAGGCGCTAAACCGCTGCGCCACCCAGGGTTCCCTGAAATGGCTTTTAAATTCATTTTTTGATTGTTCACTGGTAATATATAGAAATACAGTTGATTTTTGTATCTTATCTTGTACCCCGTGACATTGTTAAACTTGCCTTTTAATTCTCTTTTTTTGTACATTTCTTAGAATTTTCTACAAAAAAATCTTATCTATGAATAAAGATAGATTTACTTCTTTTCCAACTCTGTGTGACTTTATTCTCTTTTTCTTGTCTTACTGCAGTGGCTAGAATCTTTAGTGTAATGTTAAATAGAAATGGCAAACGTAAACATCCTTGCCTTGTTCTTACCTTAGGAAGAAAACCTTTAGTGTTTCTATTCAGTGATATATTAGCTGTAGGTTTTTCATAGGTGCCCTTTATCAAGTTGAGGACCTTTCCTTCTCTTTCTAGTTTGCTGAGTTTTATCACTAGTAAGGGTTGGATTTTGTCATATGCTTTGCCACATCTATCGAAATGTTCATATGGCATTTCTCTTTTATTTTACTAATATAGTATATTACATTACTTGATTTTCAGACATCAAACCAAATTTACATATCTGTGATAAACCCCATTTGATCATTATTCTATTATAAATTGCTGTATTTAATTGGCCAATATTTTGATATAGATTTTGAGACTACTTTCATTATGAATATTGTTTTGTAGTTTTCTTTTTTTACATTGTCTTTGTCTAAAATTGCATTTGAAAACTTTCCCTCCTCATTGATACTCTGAAAGTCTAGATTCTTTCCCTGTCTTGAGTGATTGACACAATTGACCAATGAAGCCATCTTTGAGCCTGGACTTTTCTTTGTGGGAGATTTAAATTATTAATCAATTTCTCTGCTTTATATAGGTCTATTTAGATTTTCGATTTCTTCTTCAATCACTTTAGGTAATTTGTCTTTAAGAATATTTATTTATTTATTTATTTATTTATTTATTTATTTATTTATTTATTTATTTATTTTTATTGGAGTTCGATTTGCCAACATATAGCATAACATCCAGTGCTCATCCCGTCCAGTGCCCCCCTCAGTGCCTATCACCCAGTCACCCCATCCCCCCGCCCACTTCCCCTTCTGCTACCCCTTGTTCGTTTCCCAGAGTTAGGAGTCTCTCATGTTCTGTCTCCCTTTCTGATATTTCCAACTCATTTTCTCTCCTTTGCCCTTTATTCCCTTTCACTATTTTTTATATTCCCTGTATGAATAAACCGTATAATGTTTGTCCTTCTCCGATTGACTCACTTCACTCAGCATAACACCCTCCAGTTCCATCCACATCGAAGCAACTGGTGGGTATTCGTAGTTTCTGATGGCTGAGTAATATTCCATTGTATACATAGACCACATCTTCTCTATCCATTCATCCGTTGATAGACACCAACGCTCCTTCCACAGTTTGGCTATTGTGGACATTGCTGCTATGAACATTGGGGTGCAGGTGTCCTGCCAAGATTTCCTGCATCTGAATCTTTGGGGTAAATCCCCAGCAGTGCAATTGCTGGGTCGTAGGGCACATCTATTTTTAACTCTTTGAGGAACCTCCATACAGTTTTCCAGAGTGGCTGAACCAGTTCTCATTCCCAAAAACAGTGCAAGAGGGTTCCCCTTTCTCCAAATCCTCTCCAACATTTGTTGTTTCCTGTCTTGTTAGTTATTCACCATTCTCGAATCTATTTTAACTAAGTTGTCAAATTTGTTGACTTAAAGATATTCATAACATTCCCATATACTCCCTTTAATTTCCTTAGAGTAATAGTGATACCCTTTCTTTCTTTCCTAATTTTTGAACTTTGTGTTTTCTCTAATTTTTTTTCATTCAATTACTTTGTACTTAATTTGCTCCTTTTCCTAACTTCTTAAGATTGAAACTTTAGTTAGAAACTCTGATTTTAAACAGTTAACCCTTTATAAATAAGCATTGAAAGCAATAAATTTTTTTCTAAGCACTGTGTTAGCTGCATCCCATAAATTTGGATACATTTTATTTTTATTTTCATTCAATTCAAGAGATTTTCTAATCTCCTTTGGGATTTCATCCTTGATCCATAAGTTATATAGAATCGTGATGCTTACTTTGTGCATATCTGGGTATTTCCCATATTTATGTTTGTTACTAATTTCTCATTTGATTATGTTGTAGTTAAACAACATATTTTTATGATTTTATTCCTTTCATATTTTCTGAGACTTATTGATGGCCTCACTGTATACCCCAGTGAATATCCCATGTGCAGTAAAAAGAATATATGCTCTTTTAAGAAAAAGAATTTTATATATGTTACTTAGGTCAAGTTGGTTGATAGTGTTGTTCATGTTTTCTGTAGTCTTACTATTTATCTACTTATTTATTTTACAAATTATTTAGAGAGGAATATTTAAATCTCTAAGGATAATTGTTAAACTGTTTATTCTTTTTAAGATTTTATTTATTTATTCATGAGAGACACACACACACAGAGAGAGAGAGGCAGAGACACAGGCAGAGGGAGAAGCAGGCTCCATACAGGGAGCCTGATGTGGGACTCGATCCCGGGACTCCAGGATCACGCCCTGGGCTGAAGGCAAGCACTAAACCACTGAGCCACCCAGAGATCCTCTATTCTTTTGTTTTTTTTTTTTTTATTTTTTTGTTTTTTCCCCCCTATTCTTTTGTTAAAGATATTTATTTGAGAGAGCATGTGTGAGCAGGCTCTAGGGGAAAGGCAGAGGGAAGGGAGAGAGTCCTAAACTGACTCCACACTAAGCTGTCATGGGGCTCGATCTCATGAGTTTGAGATCCTGACCTTAGCCAAAATCAAGAGTCAGAGGATTAAATGACTAGGCTACCCAGGTACTCTTGAACTGTTTATTCTTATTTCAGTTCTATCAGTTTTTGCTTTGTGAATTTTAGTCTCTACTTTAGGTACAAGCACATTCATAATGTTTTAGTGTGTTGACTTAATGTATATCCTAATAAAATATACCTCTTTTCTATACTAATAGTCCTTATTTTGTCTAATATTAAAATAGCCACTCTAGATCTCTTATTAATCTTTATGTGGTATAACTTTTTCAACCTCTTTTTGTCTTTGACCTTATAGGTCCTCTCTTACAGACTGCATATGTATCTTGCTTTTTATTACTATTTTTTCAAGATGTTATTTATTTATTTGAGAGGGAGAGAGACAGTGCACACATGTGTATGGCGGGGGAGGAGGGTAGGTTCCCTGCTAAGCAGGGAGCCAGATAGGGGGCTCAATCCCAGGATTCAGAGATCATGACCTGAATGGAATTCAGACACTTACTCGATGAGCCATCTAGGCGCCCCATGTCTTTCTTTTTAAATCTATTTTGATAATCTCTGCCTTTGACTGGAATGTTTATCTCATTAACATTTAATGTAATTATTGATATAGTTGAATGTAAGTGTGCCATTTTGTTATTTGTTTTCTATGCCTTATTTCTTATCTATCCCTCTTTTCCTCTTTTATTGTTTTTTAGGTTTAACAAATTCTGATTTTTACACTGTTTTAATTCCTCTATTAACTTTTTAAAAAATATTTTATTTATTTATTCATGAGAGACACAGAGAGAGGCAGAGATATAGGCAGGGGAGAAGTAGGCTCCCCGCAAGGAGCCCAATGTGGGACTTGATCCCGGACCCCGGGATTACACCCTAAGCCGAAGGCAGATGCTCAACCACTGAGCCACCCAGGCATCCCCCCTATTAACTTTTTAACTATATGTCTTTGATTTTTTTTTCTGCATGTATATATATTTGCACTAAAGATAACCATATGGAACTTTAAGATTATGATGATTTACTTAAATTAGTACTGATTTAAATGCAGTGAAACAGCAATTTTGCACTCATACCTCAAAGAGCAGCATTCATGAATTGTGTCATCAGGACACTGGTACCATGGATTTACTGAAAAATTAGTTTTGTGGTCAAATAAGTTTGAGAAATGGTACAATCATATCTCCCTTCTGTATATCTACAATGTAGATTAGCATATTAAAAAGTTGTCAGAAGCCTTGCAGAAAAAAAGAAGCTGCTTCATTTTCCTTGAAGGAAAGGTTTCCAAAACTCTTTGACTACAGCATCTTCCCTTTTTTTATGTATCCTAACAACCTGCAGAAATAGTGTTTCACATAACTCACTTGACAAACACTAGTCAAGCAAACAATAGAAATGAAATATGGGCAACTTATTTTTAAATCATTAAGAAATACTGTATTTTTGAAATAAAATTAAGTGTCATCCTTCCCTACAACCTCTTTGAAACCATCTAATGTTCTTTTATTCTTTAAGTGATTGAAGCAAGTATACAACATGTTTATCTGTAAAATCTGTTTCCATTTGTAGGGGATGTGATCAACCTTGGTGACAGACAGCTCACTGTTATGCACATGCCTGGTCACTCCAGGGGCAGTATTTGCTTACATGACAAAGACCGAAAGATTCTCTTCAGTGGAGACGTCGTGTATGATGGATCACTGATTGACTGGCTCCCGTACAGCAGGATAAGTGACTATGTTGGAACCTGTGAACGTCTGATAGAATTAGTGGACAGAGGTCTGGTAGAGAAGGTGCTTCCTGGGCACTTCAATACCTTTGGTGCTGAAAGGCTTTTTCGATTGGCTTCTAACTATATTTCAAAAGCTGGGATATGTCACAAAGTTTCTACTTTTGCCATGCGATCTCTTGCGAGTTTAGCCTTACGTGTAACAAATTCTAGGACCTCACCCTAGTATCTATACTGATGACCTATTGTGATGAATTCTGTAAATTAATCAAATTCATTTTGTGCTGTTTAAAATGATTAATAGTGAGCATTTCAAGAAGTGCTTTATTAGCGAAAAAAAGATTGAGAATGAGTAAGCCAAAAGTTCTTTGTTTAAATTTTTTCCTTTCTTCCAAATAAGAAATCACTTAAATAAGCTTTATAATTTGCCAAGCTCTCGTCTTGTAATATTTGTCATCTTGTAATATTCCAGAAATGACACAGAAATCTATGTGAAAGCAAAGAGGCATTTTGCAGTAACAGAAAGAACTGTCCTTGCCTTCCATTTGTCTTATTTTATTTCCTACGTGACCTAGAGAAAGAGGCATAAAATTTTATGTTTATACTCCAAACTTGGTATTTTGAGTATATTCTTTAAAGATAAAGGTTCTTGAGTTTAAAATACATTAGGACTCAATACAAACATAAAAATTAATATTTAGAATGACAGCTAAAATAATCCATTGTTATGGCACAGAGTTTTTATGCTTCATTTATTTATTCTTAATGTAATTATGGTGTGTATTATATGTTGTATAATTTTACTTACAGAGTACAATGAATTTTGTTTTATTGCAAAGCTTTAAATATAAATTGCAGAGTGCTTCAGTAAAAAGCTACTATATAGCGTTGTTTGTTATGTGAGTGTAATATTTTCGATCATAAAAATGAAATTCAAATGTCTGTAATCTAATTACAAATTGTCAGATTTCTCAAAAGGACACTGTCAGGCAAATTTGAAAATATACACATTGAAAATAATTTTTTATTATATCCTATTTTAATATTAACAGCTATTATAAACAAAATTTTTCTTGTTAAATAGCAGCTTCACTATATGTATCATATTTTATAGTATCAGAAAACTATAGAGATCTACAACATCCTGATATAAATCATTCTTTTACTTACCATAACATACATGTGTACCACAGAAGGCTTTTCAGATGAATTGCAAAATACACATTAGATATTGACTTAGATTAATTGCCTTTTTTATCCTGATTCACAACACCTATTCCTGTTCAGTATTCTTTGTCTTGAATAAAAAGTCTACATTTATAAAGTTATAAGAAAGGTTACCCACTATTTAGTAAAATATTTTAGTTTGGTGCTCTTTATAATTTATTAAAAAGCCTTTTGGAATATTTCATAAAGGTTTTTTAAACAGGTTTTTCACTGCCTTTTTTATTATTGACATGTTCAAACCCAAACTGAGATAGCTTTGGAAACCAGATTTTTTAGTCTTAAGAAGGTTTAGGAAATTTTTATTTCTGAAAAATTAGTAAATGTTCCCACCCTATACCCACCCAGGTTCTTTAGTCTTTTATTCATTCAACACACACACACACACACACACACACACCATATGCATATACACAGTCACATAAATACATACATGCACAGTATTGTGCTAAACACTGTGGAAGTTTAAAAAGTCAAAGAGACTACATCTTAGCTGGAAGTAGAAAGCAAACAAAACATGACTAATATTATATGCAGGTTGAAGCTAATACAAATTACAGAATAGTTTCAGGGACATAAATGGAGGGATGTGGAGTTTGGTGAAGAAAAGATTCCTGAGGGAGAGGTTTTTTAGTCAGATTTGGAAAGATGATTTGTTGGGTAGTCAGGGTAGGGGACAAGAAGAGCCAAGAACAGGGATGGAAAGCATTGCTGTCTGAAGTAGGCTATTCCTTGTGACAATTTAAATTTAATTTTCAGGAATCTTAGATCATCCAAACACCAAGTATTTAGCATGAGAAAGGTGGGTTTGTGATTGTATATATGAGTCAAGCTGTACTGCCACCTGCCACCAAATGAGCATTCTCATTCAAGGCAGTAGGTCTGTTTCAATTGATAGTTCAACATCAAGAATATAGATTTGGTTCAGGGCAACTACAATCACTTAATGAGCCTTAAATATAGCCATTATTTTTATATCAGTAGCACAAAAGAAAACCAAAAGTCCTTAACCATTGACCATTTTATCATACTTTAGGACTTTTAAAAAAATCAGGGTATAGTAGGCACTAAGTTTTATTGAGAAATATTTAAGCCTGATGAAGGCTTTATTTCTTGAAAGTACAATTTTTCAAAACATGGTTAATTTTATTTTTAAATTTCCAATTTTTTTTCAGTTTTTCAAGTTGGACAAAAACATAAGACTGATATTTTGCTTTTGTTTCAGTATGAATAGATTGGGGAAAGGATCTATCATTCATTTAGTGCCCATGCTATGCATTTTAAAATATGCATTATTTGGTTTAATCCTGGCCCCGTGCCAAGAAGTAATTGACCAGCCTCACACAACATAACTTTGAACAAAGCTGGTAATTGAACACAGGTCTATCTGCCTCCCAAACTGTGCTCTTTCTCTTGTACCTGCACAATAACATAAAATTGGCAAAGTGTATTTTTACTTTTCCAGATGCCACATGTGCCAAGAATAAATCAAGTGATGTTAAGCATAATAATAGCATATTTTAAAAGAAGCTTTAAAAAAATATATTTTCACCCTGACAGTGACCCGTGTTATAATTTATGGTTTTGGAACTAAGAGTATGTAAGTATAATTCAAAGTTGTCAAAATGTAAGACATTTAGAAATAATTTTTATTTATATTGTTAATAACTTAATCTTTGGAAATTCATTTTCCTTGGTGTTTGCTTTTAACTAAGAAGTCTAAAAAAAACAAAAACCTTGTGTGTTATCCTGATATAGTTGAATAAATGACTATGTGTAGTTCTTATATGAATAGTAATATAATTGTGACATGCAAAAATTGTCTTATAATTTTCAGATACGTGTAAGTAAACATTTGTGTGATAAATATTAAAGTGGATGTTTTATTTCAATCTCTAGTTGGTATTTTTTTCTAATATTAGCAAATTCCCATTTAATTTCTAACAAGGATATTTCTTAGGTGAAGTGCAGTTTTGAAAATGTGTAATAAATAAGATATCAACTCTGTGGATAAGCATAAGGAATCCAGAAACTGAAAATGCCCATATAAACTTTTAATAGTTAATAAATATGGCATTTTTTACATTTTTTAAAATTTAAATTCAATTTGCTAACTAACATGTAGTATACACCCAGTACTCATCCCATCAAGTGTCCCCCCTCAGTGCCTGTTACCTAGTTACCCCATCCCCCAACCACCTCCCCGGTATTTTAAATCAATGGATAAAAGATAAACTAGAATGTATCCCAATTGTTACTGTGGGTAAAAAGACCCTCGACAACATAAAAATGAATTCCAAATGGAATAAAGACCTAAATTTGAAAAATGGAACCACATGTATATTAAAAGAAAATTTAAATCGTGATAAGAGATTACGATAGGGAAGATCTTTATATAGAAACAAAAAGCAGGATTATATCAAAGTTTAAAATGTCCTAGAACACAGATGCCATAAAGTGAAAAAGATAAATTAGAAGAAAATAATCACAAATTGTGTAACAGCAAAAAAAAATTTTTTTTAAAGCTATAAGGAATGCCTACAAATAATAAGAAAAAGGTCAATTACTATAAGGGAAGAAAGACCCTTCTTCTATCCTCAGGTTCTATGGCTGGGCCCAAGGATTAAACTTTAAAAAGACAAATTAATGAGAGCAAAGCATACAATTTTTATTGGATTTTAATATTTTTACATGTATGTAAAAGGCTTATATATATAAGAAATGAAAAAACCCAAAGAAGTGGATAGGATTGAGAGTTTGCATATCATTTAAACAAAGAACAATAAACTGTAGAGACTGATGAGACAGGAAAAGGGGGTTTGGGCTAGGGTTGATAAACTGTGGAAAAATGATTAGGAAATAGACGAGGGAAAATAATGAAAGACAAGGGTTATTCTAGAAGGTTTGTTGATATAGATTAATCTTGGTGTCAGCTCCCTGTCTCCAGTGATAAGAATGTTCTCTTGTTCCCGATACCAGGGAGGGCACCTTTCTCATGGGAAATTGTATGCCCCATTTTAGAGAGGGAAAAGTCAGAGGGACTTTCCTATATCTGCCTTTACCACTTGCCTTCACGGTCAATCAGTATGCCAAAGTGGCATATTTGGGGATGGCATGTTCTTTTCCCCTTTAGTACTACCTATTACAAAAATGGGTAAATTATATGAACAGGTTAGTCACAGAAGAGGAAACACAGGACAATAAACACACAGAATTATGCGGAACCTCAGCAGTAATCAGGAAAATGCATAAGTCATCAGACAGTTCACTGTAACCAGATAGGGAAAATTTGAGGACATGGAATACTGGCAAAGGTAAGGGTAAGTGGATATTTTCATGCTGTGCTGCTCAAAGTATAAAATGCTTCCAGCCACTTGGGAAGGGGGCAGTTTTGGAGTGTGATTTGGCACATTCTGATTTTGAGTTCAGAATGGGAGATGGAGCATACACCTTTACCTCTGCCCCTTTCTGAAACTTAGTAAAATGACAAGAAAATCTTTTTTTTTTTTAACTGGTAAAAACTAAACATCAAGAATGGCAAAGAAGACAACGGCATCAACATTCTGATCCTGAAAAGCTGATAGATGAACAAAAACTAACTTGGTAAACCCAAGAAAACAGAATGAATGCGGAAACCAAGAAGCAATCTTAGACAACACCCCTTCACCCCGACAAAAGGCTGATAAACTGAAAGTACCAGGCACTTCTAGGAGTTGTGGTAAAGGTCTTTTTTATTTAAATTCTCTGCAATTTAGACCACCAAATCCCTTCCTAACTACACTACTAAGCAATTTCCTCGCCCTCATCTTGGGGGGTAAAATTGGAGGCTATTTTAGATTTACCATGAAGTTAAGTAATCTGTAGCTAGGGGGTAGCACTTGCATGGACACCTGCCAAGGCTTGAGAGGGGCCCAAGAAATATGTTCAGATCGTCATTTTTTTTTTTAATTTGCAAAGATAAATTATTTTTTATTCTTTCTCTCCAAACCCCCAAATTGCATGTTTCAGGTCCCACAAAACTGTAATCTGGTCCTGACTATAGGTTTATTATGTAGAAAAGCTAAGGCAGGATCTCTATTCAGAGGAAACTAGACCTTGTTAAACTGGGGTCCTATGATGAAAAGAGAGGGATTTAGCAAAGGTTTATGTACAGTGAAAGTTTACATATTTAAAGTTCACACTCCCAGAGTCCTCTAACCTAGCTCAAAGAATGTTGGCAATTCTATCCTCCAGGCAAGAGATGGAAAGATCTTTTCTTAGAAATTTGACATCTATAGAGGTCTTAACATTGTTAAAATGTCAATTCTCCACAAATTGTTGTCTAGCTCCAGTGCAGTCCTTGTCAAAAAGAAAAGAAGAAAGAAAAAGAGAAGGAAGGAAGGGAGGGAGGGAGGGAGGGAGGGAGGGAGGGAGGAAGGAAGGAAGGAAGGAAGGAAGGAAGGAAGGAAGGAAGGAAGGAAGGAAGGAAGGAAGGAAGAAAGAAAAATTTGACACCTAAAAGACCTAATGATACTGAATCTGGGATCCCCAAAGAAAGAGCCCAGTGAAATCACCTTACAACGCAGTTCACAATTGTAGGGCCTCCGTTCCTTGCCTCTCTTACACATAGACCTCTAAAATGTTCTACTCTTAAGTTTAAAAATATACACCAAAGCCAACAACTTATGGAAAAACAAAAGAATAAAGGAAAATAAATGGTAAAAAAAAACACTTAAAGCAGTAAGAGAATTTAACAAAATAGCAATATATGACATCAACATTAAAAACCTATAGTCTTCACCAAAGAAGACATACCAGTGGCAAATAAGCAACTGAGAGGTTCTTAAATAGGTGAATGGAGGGCAGCCCTGGTGGCTCAGCGGTTTAGCGCCACCTGCAGCCCAGGGTGTGATCCTGGAGACCCGGGATCGAGTCCCACGTCAGGCTCTCTGTATGGTGCCTGCTTCTCCCTCTACCTGTGTCTCTGCCTCTCTCTCTGTCTCTATGAATAAATAAATAAAATCTTTAAAAAAAATAGGTGAATGGATAAACTGTACTATATCTAGATAATGGAATATTATTCAGTGCTAAAAAGAAATGAGCTATCAAGTCATGAAAAGATATGGAGGAAACAGAAATGCTTAGTACTAAGTAAAAGATACCAATC
Source organism: Canis lupus baileyi (assembly GCF_048164855.1). Lineage (NCBI taxonomy): Eukaryota > Metazoa > Chordata > Mammalia > Carnivora > Canidae > Canis > Canis lupus. The sequence goes on from NC_132839.1 coordinate 19,595,029, forward strand.
TGAAAAGACTACATGCTGTATGATTCTAACTATAATGATATTCTGGAAAAGGCAAACATTAGAGATGGTAAAAAGACCTGTGGGGGTGGGGAGGTCTGGGTGGTTCAGTTGGTTAAGCTTCTGATTCTTGACTTTGGCTCAGGTCACCATGTCAGTGTCAGGAGATCAAGTCCTGTGTTGGGCTCCATGCTCAGCAGGGAGTCTGCTTGGGATTCTCTCTCTCCCTCTCCCTCTGTTTCTTCCTACTGCACTCGTTTGTGCACTCTCTCTCTCTAAAATAATAAATAATTTTTTTTTTTTAAGACCTGTGGTTGCTAGGAGTTGGGGTTGGGGTTGGAGGAAGGGATAAATAGGTGGAATACATAATGATGGTTACAAGTCATTGTATAATTGTCAAACCCATAGAATGTACATCAAGAGTAAACCCTAATGTAGGCTGTGAACTTTGGATGATTATGATAGGTCAGTGTAGACTTATTAATTGTAACAAATGTTCCATTCTGATGGGGGATGTTGATGATGAAAGAGGCTATGCATGCTGAGGCAGGGAGCCTATGGGAAATCCCTATCTTCTACTCAATTTTATTATGAACATAAAACTCCTCTAAAAAAAAAAAGACTTTTAAAAATCTATAGTCTCTATTTATATGAACAAAAATGAATTCAAATATATAATTTATAATAATAATAATATGTACTTGAATATTTTTTAAATATCTAGGCATACACTTAAAATATGTAAGGAAACATATGTAAACATATCAGAAATATATATGAATATATATTTGAATATATAGGTTCAAAACACATAGAAGGAAAACTGTTTTAAAAAAATACTATGTACTTGGATAGAAACAGTGGGAGACAATTCTCCATAGGTCTCTCATGCTTCTGTGCAGCTGACAAACAGATACACTGACTGCCTTTGCTCCACACTATCTTTTTAAAAAGATGTTTATTGGGCACATGGGTGGCTTAGGGATTGAGCATCTGCCTTTGGCTCAGTTCACAATCTCAGGGCCCTGGGATCGAGTCCCACATTTGGCTCCTTGCAGGGAGCCTGCTTCTTCCTCTGTCTATGTCTCTGTGTCTCTCGTAAATAATTTTTTTAAAAAGAAAAGAAAATAGATGTCCATTATTAAGATATCATTTATGTACCATAAAATTTACCCTGTTAAAGTGTACAATTCAGTGGTTTTAAGTATACTCACTAAAATGTGCAACCAACATCACTATCTAACTCCAGAACATCACCCCAAAAAGAAATGTTGTACCCACTGGCAATCTCTCTGAATTTTCTCTCCCTGCCAGGCTCAGGTAACCACTAATCTACTTTCTGTCTCTAGGGATTTGCCTTTTCTAGCCATTTCAGATAAATGAAATGACACAGCATGTGTCTTTTGAGTCTGGCTTATTTCATTCAGTATGTTTTCAGGGTTCACTCATGTAGCCTGTATCACTATTTCATTTCTTTTTATTGCCAAATAATATTTGATCATATATACCACAGTTTGATTATTCATTTATTAGTTGATAGACATTTGGGCTGTTTCTACTTTTTCACTATTATTAAAAATTCTATGAACTCAAAGAAATATTTGTATGTGGCTGGGGACATGAGAGGCTAAATGGAACAGAGGGCAGCCAAGGCAGCAGAGCAAAGCACAGGTTCTTTTGATGTCACTTGTGATGAGTTGCAAGAGAAGAGTTGTCCAATCAGAAACGACACTTAATTTCTCCTGAGGTTAAATTTTTATATACTTCATGGGATGTTCCCGGGATTTGCCAATGCCTCATTTCCCATTATGAGTTTTAACTTAAGACACTGATCAAAATGACTAAAATATAATTCTATTGACTTTTTCTGTATTTATGAGGGACCTGGCAGTATGCTGCCTAGTAAAAGAAGACAACACTATATTATTATATTTTTAGTCATAATTTCAGTTATGTTTTTAAATGCTTCTTGCTGGGCAGCCCGGGTGGCTCAGCAGTTTAGCACCACATTCACCCCAGGGCGTGATCCTGGAGACCCGGGATTGAGTCCCACATTGGGCTCCCTGCATGCAGCCTGCTTCTGCCTCTGCCTGTGTCTCTGCCTCTCTCTCTCTCTCTCTCTCTCTCTCTCTGTGGCTCTCATGAATAAATAAATAAAATCTTTAATAAAAAAATGCTTCTTGCCAAAGTCTTACTTTATAATTTGAATCTAGTATTATATGGGCCAGTGGTTTCAACCTGGTATGGATATGGAGTTTTACATAAATAAATATAGATGTCCAGGACCTATGCCAGATATACTGAATCCAGTCATTTAATATTCCTGGTATACTAGGTATATTATTTCTCAGGATTATATGTTATAGTTCAATATTTTTTTTTCTTTTCAAAATTATGATCATCTATTTTCTGTTTGTTTTTTATGATCATCTATTTTTATGGATCCGTTTTAACATTCACTGACCTCTGAAAATAGGTTTAATCATTGTCTTAAGGACATTTTGTCAATTTTTTGGAAATGGCTTTATTTGATTTACATGCAATAGAAACAGCCAACTTCTTTGTTACATTTATCTTATTATGAGTACTCATTAGACCTTTCAAATTTGAAAATTATTAGTAATACATTAGCCATAGCCATTTTAAGTCTCTCATCTGTGAATAGTTTTGTTTTATTCTTATGGTGGCCTGAAACAACAAATCAGCTACAGGCCTCCGTGTGTGTATTTAACAAAGAAGGAATCATTTCAGAGCCCAATGGAAAAGGAATGTGCCAGCTACTTCAGACTATATTGACACTTCAAAGAACAGGCTCTTGGATATAGGCGTTTCATGATATCACTTGGACCACTTTCAGAGCATACTGGGGACTAAAGTCAAGATTCTAGAACCCTTTGTTGAGAAGCAGATGGCTTCACAAGATTGCCATTTCAAGATGTAGTGAAAAAGAATTTCTTACACAGTACTGAAAAAACTGATAAGGGAAATTTTTATTGTGGTTATTTGTTTAAAGTATTGTTGACATTATCTTAATGTTCTATTTTCTAGATCTATAAAGAGGCCCTTCTCTTTCCTTCTTAAGCTATCTGTAGTCCACAGCAATTTAATAAACTTTTTGTAAACTGAAAATATTTTAAAAGATACCAGCTTCTCATTGACCACACCCAGCCCCAACATTCAGACACTCTTAATGATACACGTATTTTGCAAGGTACTATAGTTATTTGCATGGTTTCAGTGAGAATCTGTCCCCCTTTTTGTTAGGATGTAATTGGAAAAATCATTAATGAGGCACTACAATGTCATATTTAAGAATGGAACTCATTTAATTAGATATTATAGGCCCCTTTTTGGGAATTAAAACTACCCTTACTTGTGCACCCATTGCCTACTGAGTCCCTTCAGGAAAGCCGGCCTGTGCCTGTCTTGCACAGTCTCTGCTATAGAATGAAGTTTGGGTCCCCCAAAGTTTGTATGTTGAAACCTAATCCCTAACATGCTGGTATTTGAGATGGAGACTTTGGGAGGTGATTAGGTCATGAGAGCAGAATCTGTATGAATGAGATGAATGGCCATACAAAAGAGCTTTCAGAGAGTTCCCTCATCCCTTCTGCCTTGCAAGGACACTGTGAAAGGGTGATTGTCTATGAACCAAGAAGAAGGGCTTCACCAGACATGGAATCTGCCTTGATCTTAGACTTCTCAGCTTCCAGAATTGTAATACATTACTGCTGTTTATAAGCCATCTAGTCTATAGTATTTTTGTAACAGTAACCTGGAGGAACCAAGACAGTTTCAGACTTACAAGTGGTAAGAAATTTGTTTCCTGGCAGACCAGAAACATTAGGATATTTTGGATACTTCAAGAAGGAGAGATTCTCCCAAATTAATGGATACTGTTTATTGAAATGCAAGTCGGAGAATTTCTCGGGTTTAGTTTCCTTGCCTTGGAAGAGTAAATAGCAGGGGATCCCTGGGTGGCTCAGCGGTTTAGCGCCTGCCTTGGGCCCAGGGTGTGATCCTGCGGTCTTGGGATCGAGTCCCACATCAGGCTCCTTGCATGGAGCCTGCTTCTCCCTCTGCCTGTGTCTCTGCCTCTCTCTCTCTCTCTCTCTCTCTCTCTCTGTTTCTCATGAATAAATAAAATCTTTTTTTTTTAAAAAAAGGAAGAGTAAATAACAATGCATGAAATTATTGTCTATAGACATGCAAATGAATTCTTTCTGGCAGAAGGAGAATAGGGACATTTATCATAAAAAGCAAGTTTTATGTCCCTCTACAAATTCATTTCAATATTTTTGGTCTACAGATATCTCTGTTTTTTGAATTCTCCTTTTAAACAGTTGTGACATTTTCCTAGTTCTCTCATTAAAAATAAGTTAAATAGGCGTACTTGGCTGGCTCAGATGGAAGAGCATGCAACTCTTGATCTCATGGTCATGAGTTTAAACCTCACATTGGGTATAGAGATTACTTAAATAAACTTAAAAAAAAAGAATAAGTTAAATATAATCTTTGACATATGTTCATTTTATATCTATATTGGAGCCATTATTTTAGCCATCTCTGAAAATTATCCTTTAATATGACTTATTCTCATACTGGCCTGCTTTACAATACTTTTCATATGACTAACACTGTTTTGTTTCACTTATATTATTTGCTACTCACAACAAGGTACTATAAAGCAAGTACTATTAATAGCTTGCCTCCCTCCACACCTTTGTTAGCAGCTATCTATAAACAGAGTTTACAGATAAATGAACCAGGATCAAATTCTAGGTAGTTTGGTTCTAAAGCCCACACTCAATCATTATTGTATACTCTCCATAAACAGAGAAAATTTTAGTTTTGATGGTTAATTTTGAGTCTCAGTTATAAAGATTTCTCAGGATAAAGCTATAATTTGTTTCTAATTTTTATCTGGCTTCCCTTGAAGCTTGAAAATTAGGAAAAATGTGCTAGTTGTCATTACACCAATATTTACAGTGATACTGAAAAATATGGGAGAATCATAATCAAATTTGGCATTCTTACACCACCCTCCCCCCAGTAAACATCTTATAAGTTTAATCCTATATGATCATGGCTCTGGGCCATGCTAAAAACTAGACAACAACCTAAAAATGGAGTCATTTATGCTAAGCCCCATGTCACCAAACTGAGACTTAACCTAATTACAGTTTTGGTTTTCCCAGAAAGGGAATCTTAAACCAATCAATCAGCAATTACCTGATCAGTACTTGTTAGGTAATTTCCCTGAGAAACCTCTGCCATCTGCTAAAGAAAAGTAACTTTGGAATAACTAATCTGTTTTTTTGTCTAGTATAACTTCCTTGTTCCCACTAGCTTCTGGCTATAAGTCTTTGATTTTGTACAGCTCCTCAAAGCTCCTTTCTATCTGCTAGATTGGATGCTGCTTTAGTAGAATTGATTTTTGCCCAAACTCTTAAAAAATTTTAACATGCCACCCTTTATCTTTTAACAGCCATGATTAGAATGAGTCTGGGCCTTCAAGTTAGAAAGTCAAGTTCTACTGACCTTGGATAACTTGGATACTGACCTTGGATAAAACTTGACCACTTCCAACTTTCACTACAATTTCTTGACTGATTACTCTGATAAAGATTCTATACTATCAACAAAGGATTATATTCAAGAAATTTCTTAGAAAAACAGCAAATATATAACACAATTTACAACTATTTACATTCCAAATGGTTAAAGTAGATTTTGGCGCTTCAAGGAAAGATCATCCAGTTAGCCAGAAAACTGCCATCCAGAATGCCTTATTTCCCAAGGTGTCCAGTTAGCTGAACTTAGACGTGGCTTTCCTTGCACTGCATGAAAGTTCCTTTCACTACTATTAAATAAAGTCCTGCTGCTACTCACCCTGGAGCATGCTATGCCACACAAGGCTTCTTTAAAATCATGTGAATCAGGGTACCTGGGTGGCTCAGTCAGTTAAGGGCTGCCTTTGGCTGGGGCCCTGATCTCAGGGGCCTGGGATCCAGCCCCATATCTGTTTCCCTGCTGGATGGGGAGTCTGCTTCTCCCTCTGCCCTTCACCCCTGCTTGTGCTCGCTCTCTCAAAAATAAATAAATAAATAAGTTAATTAATTAATTAATTAAAAACAGAAATAAAACCATGTGAATCAGCTCAACATATGTTGATTTCTGCATTATTCTGCAAGTGACTGCCTATCTTTTTTACATAATCCCAGGACTCAACAAAAATGAATTCCAAGTTTGCCGTTAAGTTTAAAGTTTAAGTCAGATAATCACAGACCTATCCTCCAACTTAAAATCAGAACAAAATAAAACAACAACAAAAAACAATCCAGAGGTATTTGTGTGGTAGAAAAAAAGTAGACTGATATTTTAATTTCTTTATATAGAAAACAGAGAAATAACAATTCTCAGCCTTGACTGAACATCTGACTCATGTAGGAATGTTTAAACATATGAATGCCTGGGATGCACATAAGCTAATTAAACAATATATCTGGGGATCTGTAATTTTAAAAGCCTAGATATCTCAGTGTTTAAAAGTTTCATTGGTTAATGTGATTCTTGGAAGAGGGTTAAGAACTGTTGTTAGAAATATTATTATATTTATATTTTGAATGTCAACTTAGGTAACTTTAATTAATACATTTGTTAACCCATATTATTTCCCCTACCCTTTCCAAGATAACCTGGGTCTTTTGGATTGGAATAATCAACATATTTTTATTTAAAAAAATTTTATTTATTTGTTCATGAGAGACACAGAGAGAGAGAGAGAGACAGAGACAGAGACACAGGCAGAGGGAGAAGCAGGCCCCATGCAGGGAGCCCGATGTAGGACTCGATCCCTGACTCCAGGATCAGGCCCTGGGCTGAAGGCAGCGCTAAACCGCTGAGCCCCCCGGGCTGCCCTCAACATATTTTTAAATTTAAAAATCCTTTGCAACAAGTGACAAGTTAGTCTCTCATATTCTGGGTTTTTAAAAAAGATTTATTTATTTATTTTAAAGGGGGGTGCATGTGCTTGGAAGTGGGGGGCAGAGGGAAAGGAGGAGAGAAGCAGACTCCCCACAGAGCACTCAGTGCAGAGCCTGATCTCACCACCCTGAAATCGTGACCTGAGTCAAAATCAAGAGTCTGAGGCTCAATCAGTTGAGCCACCCAGTGCCCCACTCCTCTTCTGTATTTAGACGCAGTCCAAACCAGTTCTCCAATCATGCTTCAGAACTGCTAGTGAGTCACTTTGACTGGTTTGGAGGATGAAGAGCAGCCTATGTTTGATTGATGGAAGGGTAGCTGATAAATGCAACTAGAACAATCAGTTGCATTCCTCGTGATACAATCTCTCAAAATCCTTTTTTTTTTAAATCTGCCATCAGCCTCTGTCTTACTGCCAAGTTCTTTTTAAACTTTATTTCTTGCTATCATCCATCCATCCGAGATAGAATAATCTCAAGACTTGGAATTTCACTTAAGAGCTTTTTCTGACAAGTACAAGAGTTAAATTCTTGTTTTGAATTATAGTAAAAATAGTAAATACAGTAAAGCAGTATTATTCTAGATTCCATCAAGTCACAATATATGGTTATTTTTAGGTACCTATAAGGCTTATGTTGAATAATTTTATATGCATATGTTAAATATATGTTATTTGATGGGAACTGAGATTTTTTGTGGGAGCTAAAACCTGCAATTTTACCAACTCACTCCTGATATTCTAGGACCATTCACTCAATTTTATCTGACTTTGTTTTCTCTAGGGGACAAAGTACAATGTGAAGACCATCTAAGGTTCCAAACTGATATTAAAATATAATTTGTGGGGTCTCTTGTTCAGAAATTATGAAGAATTGCTAGTTGGCAATCGTAGAGTATTAAACCAAGTATAGAGCTCTTCTAAATGTGGGCCCTTCTCTGTGTGTGTGGTGTGCATGTGACTATATATATGTATACACACATGCTTTTAGGTATAAAATTGGGTTTTTAAGAAAAAAATCTCAAATATACATGATTTTACACACACACACACATACAAACACACACACAGAGCTATTCTCTTTCTTAAAAATCTTTTTTTTTTTTTAATATTTTTGGCTAATTGCCAAATAGTGTTTTTTTAAGATTTTATTTATTCATGAGAGACACAGAGAGAAAGGCAGAGACACACACAGGCAGAGGGAGAAGCAGGCTCCATGCAGGGAGCCCGACATGGAATTCAATCCCGGGTTTCCAGGATCAGGCCCTGGGCTGAAGGCGGCGCTAAACTGCTGAGCCACCCAGGGATCCCTCTTTCTTAAAAATCTTACTCCCTCTTAAAACCTGCACTGTTACTTCTTGGAAGATGATTGCATTTGAATCTCTATCGTATTCATTCAACAAATATTTACTCCTTGCAAGAATTCTGCTGTAGGCATTTACAATGGACACAATGACTGCAGAGTCCATAGGGGGAACTTAGAAACCAAAAAACGCATGGTGGAACAACAAGACAGAAGGATCCTGGGTAACTGACACCGTGGGACCATCATATCAACTCTGGATCATCTGTGTCAGGCTTTTATATGTTAATGCTATTTTAAGCCATTAGTGGTTTGGATCTTCCTGTTACTTTTATTGAATCCAGTCCTAACTAATAACATAGACCTCTCAAATTCAACATATCTGAAGATGAACTCTGGATTTTTTTTTTCTTTCAAATCTCAATAATTCCATCCATGTCCTGCTGGTTGCACAGACTGAAATCTTTTGAAAAGTGGTCCTTACCTTTGGGTTAATGAAGGTTCAAGGGATCAAGGAATCTATAAACTTGAATGGAAAAAATTACATCTATCATACCACTAATGTACAACTGAAATTTAGTATTTCTTTGGATTATTATTACAGGTAATCAACCACAATAGTGTTGGTAGTATCTGTGACTTAGTTACCAACAAAAATCACAGATATTTTTATATTACATTACAGTTGTTACAGAGATCTCGAAATATCTTTAGTATTTATCATTGCTCTGAATTATAGGAACTATGAAGAAGTACATATATTTATCACAAGTTTTATTATTTTGATAATGATATTTCAATATAATTCACTGCCTTTGTAATCTTATGCATCACTCCATATACTTAAAACAGTATTTTGAGAAGGCAAGTCATAAGCTTCAGTGGAGAGCTAAAGATGCCCATGGCATAGAAAGGGTAAAAGTCCTTTCCTTCTGGTCAACTTTGACCTTTCAAATTAGTTCACAGCCATGTGGCAGAGGGTGCTAGTTAGCACCAGTATCCATTCTTCCTATTTTCCTTAGTAATGGAACAGCAGGGTTTTGGGGTGGGGGCAGTAATAATGTTCTCACTTGAAAGACTACATTTCCCAGACATTCCTTCTAGGGTAGGGCTGGCCTTGTGACTAAATTCTAGCTAAATCTGTAAGTCAAAATGTCGTGTAGGACTTATGGAAAGGCTGCTTTAAAGATTCAACTTAGCTGAATAGAAGACATTTTTTACTTCTCCGCCTTCCTCTCTTTTCCAGTCATGAAAAAGGCCTCAGTCATCTATGCCCTTGAGAAAGAAAACTATGGTGTAACAGTGGTAAAGCAGAAAATGAGAAGGAACTTGAGTTCCTGATAACTATAGAGAGCTACCATATCACCACTGGATGGATGGCTTTCTTCTGGAATTACTTTGCATTAAACAAATAAACACTCTAGGTATATTTCTTTTCTTAATCACCAATGAAGAACTGATATTCCTAACCGATATATGCCACTTATGACAAGTCCTATTAGCTCTGCCTTCAAAAATCTAGTTTCAGATTCAGAGTTTGAGTATTTCTCATTATCTCCACCACTATTACCCTGGCCCCAGCTCCTATCAAATGTCACCTGAATTACTGCAACAACCAGATTCTTCCTGGTTTCCCTTCTCCTCCCTTGACTCCCCACGGTGTATTCCCAACAAGGATCCCAAGTGACCTTTTAAACTTCACACGGTGGGTCATATCACTCCTCTACCCAAAACCTTCAACAATTTTTTCCCCTCATCCCAAATAAAAGTTAAACCCTTATGATGGTCTATATAGTTTTATAAGACGTTTCCAGTCTCATCCCTTTCCCTCTCTAATCTCTTCTACACTCTACCCCAGTTCACCCAATTCCTGTCCCATTCGCCCCTTGTTGCTCTTTGGATAAGACAAACATGCTGAAGACAGGTGCTCAGTAATATATCAAATGAATAACTGAGGAAGCCAACAGAACGCTATTTCAGGCCAATCTTGAGTAGGCTAGAATTATTCAATATGTGAGCCTAATTATTCCGAATGATTGGATTCTTATGTGCAATGTTAATATTAATAACTAATCCTGAGCACTATCATTAGAATAATTTCCCTATGGGGCACCTAGATGGCTCAGTAGTTGAGTATCTGCTTTTGGCTCAGGTCATGATCCCAGAGTCCTGGGATTGAGCCCGCACCAGGCTCCCTGCAGGGAGCCTGCTTCTCCTTCTGCCTATGTCTCTGCCTCTCTCTCTGTGTCTCTCATGAAATAATAAATAAACTCTTAAAAAAAAAAAAAAGAATTTCCCTTAAAACACTGGTTTCAATAGTACTTTCCAGCTCAATATCACTTAATACTTATATGTTTTACTGATAGTTGAAACTAATGTACAGGGAAGCTTATTACTAGACATAGAGAAACTGAAGAGTCTATTTCTTCTTATTGCTGGTTCATAGCAAAATAACATAATGAAATTTAATTATGTATAACATAACTGTCCACTTAGTTGGTATAGTTAGATATAATTATAAAGCTACTTGCTAGTATAAGACTTGAAAAAATGTTTATAGAAAACTTTTAATGGAGCCCAACTGGCTCAGTTGGAAAGCATGTGACTCTGGATCTCAGGGTCATGAGTTCAAATCCTACATGGGGTGTAGAGATTACTTAAATAAACAAAACTTAGGGAAAAAAACTGTTTTGTGCTTATATATGCATCTTTTATCATTTCCTTTAATTCTTAGTTATTTAATACTTACAAAATACCTCCTACTAAAGTAAATATTGTGATAATAAACAAATGAATACACAAAAATATTGGGAATGTGTTCTATATTATTAAGCCAGATAGATATTATGGTGAGCTATTGTAAAAAAATGACATACAATGAGGAAAAGAAAGAAAAATAACTGAGTCATTGATCAAGGAATCAAGAATATATTTATATTGAGGTGATTTGTTTCCATTGAGTTATATAGGTTATTTAAAGCTTTTAAAAATGCCTGACCAGGGGTGACTGAGTGGCTCAGCCAGTTAACCATCTGCCTTCACCTAAGGTTATGATCTCGGGGTCCTGAGATCGAGTCCCACTTTGGGCTCCCTGCTCAGCAGGAGTCTGCTTCTCTCTCTCCCTCTGCCTGCCACTCCACCTGCTTGTATACACGCATTCTCTCTCTTTCTGTCAAACAAACAAATAAATAAAATCGTAAAAAGAAAAGCCTGGCCATTATGTAGACAATAAAATGGACTAATTTTTAAATAATAAAATGATGTTTTTCTATGGCTAAAACTGCAAAAATTACAACCTTCACATATAAGACTAGCAGTTACCAAGAGTTTGATATTTTTAATAGAAATACACATATGTTGAGAGAATTACATAGCAAATGCCAAGGAAAACTCAGTTTGACTCTGAGCTTCTATTTCATTTCTTTTTTAGCAACATTTCAATTTACCTTCAGAGTTATAGATAAAAAGCACTGGGGAATCTGCTGTAAGAATCACCATGGAGACCACACTGTGTCCTCAGGTCATGTTAACAAGTCTCTCCAGTCTGCCAAAGATGAGTTTCCTTCATCTGGCACTGCCACAACTAGTAGACAGTGTTTATGAATTGTGTGTTTGGAGTAACAAATACACACTCAAATTAGCATCAGTAAAGAAAGGTTTATCTAAAGGAGAAAACTGGCCATTTCAAAAACCCAGCTTTTCCTTTCATCTGGCCTCTGCTTCTCTCTGTGCTTCTGAGTTTACTTGTGGCATCTCTGCTCCCCTATAAATTATCTTGCACTTAGTTTTGATTTGCTCTCCTTTGTAGGTCCACCCCTGATCTTTCAGTTGAGTATTTAGCATCTTCTCATTCATTGGCTCCGTAGCTGTATCCAAAAGTTTCAAGAAAAAGAATCTGATTGGTTCAGTTTAGGTCAGGTATCTCCAAGTGGACCAATAGGCTGTGGTGGGGGTAGAGATCTAATATAAGTCCTTACAGAAGCCCGGGTCAGTTAAAATACACATTATTAAAGTTTTGTGACATCCTTAGGGGATAAAGGAGTAAAGCATGCTATAGATAGTATATATCCAGTTCTGCACTGAAATATGTTAAAAAATCATTCACATCTTCCATTTCCCACTGATTTTAGGAAATTAAGACAGTACATACATAGTGTCTAAATTACCAAAAAAGTTGACAATTAATGCTGTTATATTGATCCTTCCAGTTGACTTGTTATCTGAATGATAACTCAAGCAGCAAATATTTATTGATCCATTCAGTGAACTCAGCACTGCTGCACTGGGACTGGAAAAAGTAACATAACTGGTCTTTGAAGCTCGAGTTTTCCTGAAGTTATGAGATGTCCAAGTCCCCAAAGGAACCCATTTCTATTGTTTCCCAGCTGGCTCACAGGTATACAGTTTGCACATACTTACTGTTTACCTGCTCATCACTGTACTTCAATTCTAGCCACTACTTCTCCAATCACACTCTTCTCAGAACTTGCCCCTTCAGCAGACTTCAAATAGGAGAGATATTCTATAAAATTCTCTTAGGGAAATTTTTGGGGGGAGAGGAAGAAAAAAAACACATCATGTTTATTCATGTATTTATGTATGTATGTATTTACTTATATATTTATTAAGTGGTCAGCATCTAAAAAAAATCAGGAGAATCCATATAACAATTTGATTTTTTGGTTTCTCTTCAAAAAAAAATCTGAAATCTGCCTTTTGGGATCTTTATCTCCATATAGCAGCAATTTTTGGGTCCAAATAGTAGTCTCTTGCTTTACATGGGGCATAAGCTTCTCAGTATGTCATAGTTCTCCTACTGTTTGCTGTTTTATATGCCCCCCTGCTTTCCTCATTTTTATCTGCCTTACCCTTATAGACATTTGTGCTTGCAAGCCTTGATATTTTTTACTTAGTTCATGAGATGTACTGTATTCTCTTACCTTTTTTCAAATCTATCTCTGGAGTAATTGGAACACATCTCCACATTTGATAATATTTTGTGGCAGCACGTCACAAAATAGTGAGTAAAGTCAGATAAGTCATTTCTATTTTCCTTTAATTTAGGAACAATTCTTTGCTCTCTTCCTCTGACATCTACTTCTAGAATTAAAGACCCCACTGTTTGCTAATGAGTTTATTCCAAATCTTAACAACAGTGTTCCTGATTTAACCACTGGCCCTTGTAACTATTTGTGCAGGAAATCTACTGGAAAAAAAAAAATGCCTCCTTGTGGTTTGCCCTAATATTGCAACACATGGAATACTATGGTTCTTTCTTTAACCAGTATTGCCCACAACATAACTATTTTTAAAAATGGTAATATTTGGAAAAAATGTTGATTACTTGGATAGGAGCAGAAGAGATTACTGAGTTTTGCAGATCCTCTGGAGATTATCAGATTATAGAAAGTTGTATATCTTTGATCACTTTCTATTGAGGAGGCTGTTTTACATTTCAATACAGTAGAAATTAATTTATATAAAACTAATAGTAATGAAAATAATTATTGTATACAGCAATGAAAATAAATTTTTTTGCCTTGTAGATGCAAAATTCATTTCTTCTTGTAGAAAAGATTACCATAAGTATTAAATTTTATTGCTCTATAGCTTATCAACCAGTTTATTATTCTCCCTCTAAAATAAATACATCTTTAAAAAAATCTTTCACATGTCTTGATTTTATATTTTTGTGGAGTAAAAAGTATTTGTTTCTTTTTGAATACCTTAGCAGTTAAACACCTGACATTTTGATTATATTTCAATAGTTCCAAATGAAAAAGAAACTCAGGTTACTAAATATGTAAACTTAAATTACACAAAAACTAGAGGTAATAATCTTGAAGTAAAAAGGATATTTTGAATATAGTGACTATAGTTTCTACTTCAGTATGTAAAGTTATCTGTGGTAAAGGAATCTCCCCCAGAAGGTTTATCTGCCCTCACACTCTACCTTCCAACTTTGGCTGTGTTTTTTAATCCATAAAGAAGAAAAAGAAATTTTAGAGATGGTAAAATTAGTTAAGAAATGAAAAAAATTAGTGGAAAGTAATGAAGACTGATTTGAGGGTGCTGTTTCAGTGGTGTTTCTGTATCTGGTCTCCTTACAAGCCTAGACTCTTGAAGCTTGTGTGTTCCAAAGTGAAGCAGAGTGATCCTCTTCCACCTGGGCGACCCAGAGACTTCTCTATTTATTAGCAAAGGATGTTAATTCATTACAACCCGAACACAATAAAGTACTCTTTAACTGGACTGGAGTTTTCTCCTCTGTAGTTATCTTTCTTTAAAATTTAAGAACAGCAATTTGGTAGCTGAGGTCAGAGCTTTAAAACATTTGACAGTGTTTTTCTTCAAGAGCCATTTGTCTAGGGGAAACACAAAGAAACAAAGATATTGCCATCTAGTGGTTTAGTTGAAGAAATTCAGTAAAAATTTTTCTCAAAGTTTCCATTAATTCTTTATGTGGTGCTAAATGAAAAAGCATTAGTTTTTAGAAAGCAATGATTAATACACTTTTTGAAATTAAGGTTTCGGACTTGGCCACTCTTTTTTTCTTTTCAGGTTATATTTCTCATTTATTAAGCTCAATAGGATATGAATTAGAACAGGCAAAGATGCTGTCATAATTGGAGCAAATATATATAAAAGACAATGTTTCACTGAAGAACTTGTTAAACAGCCTAAATCAAATCATAAAATCAAGTAATCAAATTAATAGTTCGTATCAAGCTTTTAAAAAGTACAGTTTAAAATAAATTGGTATATATTATACATGGTCTAAAGCTAGGTTCTTATACCAAAATCCTTTGCTTTTATTTAATATTCCATTATAGCAAAATTAGCTTTGGAAAGATATTCCATAAAATAAAATATTAGCATTGACTTTGATTATAAAATAAGAAATCTATTTCTATAAAACTCTCCAATCCAAAAAAACTTTGACATTTAAATGTATAAGAATTATAAGTCCATCAGAATTTTTACAGTACAGATAGAAAAATCCACAGATATTATTATCTATTTTCTGTATTGGTATATTTTTTAAGTCTGTGTAAAACGAGATTGCTCTACTGTATTACAGAACTATTTAATTTCTAATACCAGTATGAGAGACTATAGTTCACAAAAAATACTCTGACTTCATCTGGCTGTTATAGGGATTTTCCCAGGTTCCCCTTGTATTTTCAGATGATCATGTACCCAGGTATCATCAAAAAGAAACTAAAAAAATTCTGAGTATTTTGACTCCACATGTAAAGCATTTTTACACTCTGGGGACCATAATGGCTTATGCCGAATTTAGCAGAGGAGAGCTCCTTTCTCATCATTGATCAAGACAGGACCTGATGGAATACATCCCAACCAGGGACAAATAAGATAAAGAATGTCTTTTCATGACATCTTCTGGAGTAGATATAAAAGTCTAGAGGGGAGACAATAAACTAGACAGACAGAGGGACAGATAGACTCAGTTTATAATCCCTGTATAAAATGATAAATCATCTGTTCTGAAAATGTTCATGGCTCTGACTGCCATGCCACCCTGGGGCAGAGTGTGAGAGGTAAGGAGAAAGAAGGCATATTACTATGCATATTCACCCTATCCTGAAGCACCGCGTCCCCTTGTTGTTGTCAAGGGTTCAGGTTATTACAGATCCTGCTGTGGTTGTTCTGGAAAATAAGAATAGATTCAAAGTTTAGAGCAAGATTTGATTTTGTCATCTAGTAGGAAGGTTGTGCGCAGGAAGAGTGTCATGTGAGCACATGGGAACCAAACTGTATGATCATACTCTGAATTCCTTGGCTAACTTTGATAAGTATGCAATCTATCTTTATATCTACCAAAAGTGAAAGAAGAAAATTAGCCACTGGATTTCCTTTTGGTACATTAAGTTACTAGATAAGCCAATCAAGGCAAAATACAGTAATTCTAAACTTCAAGAGCTATTTGTAAAGTGTGCTAGTAACTAGCTTCAAAACGGACCACAGTATTTCTTTGGAGGAAATAAAACATAAGTGTCTATCAGTTTGTAGAAATGTCAACCTTTTCTCTATTTATAGAATATGTAGATCTATTTTTTACAGGGGATAATTTTTTATCTCCAAGATCTTACTATAAGGAGAGAACTTTGCCTTTTCTCTCTAAAATACTGAATTAGAATCTGTGTGATTGGGGTTCAGTCGTCTCTATTGTTAACAACTCTCCAGGTCTTTCTGACATATGTAGGTTTGAGAATCATTCTTCTAGACTTTGTTAACAAAACTAGTAAGACTAAACACTTTTGATGGAAATGGTTTAAAGGCAATCAAGGGTGAAAAAGCAGAACAGCAGGTCAGATTTAATAGTCACTTAACTAGAGGATTGGCAGATGACCAAGGGGATTTCCAATTTCTAATACCATTGGCACAAGGAATGATTTTTTAGTGAGTCTTATTACCATAGGTGGCAACCAGATAAAGTCTCTGTGAAAGGGCAGAAATAACTCAAAACTTAAACACTTGTAGTAATTAATTCAGAAGTTATTTATTTTGGTTTTTTTTAATTTTTTAAAGATTTATTTATTTATTCATTGAGAGAGAGAAAGAGAGAGAGAGAGGCAGAGACACAGGCAGAGGGAGAAGCAGGCTCCATGCAGGGAACCTGATGTGGGACTCGATCTGGGGTCTCCAGGATCATGCCCTGGGCTGCAGGCGGCACTAAACCGCTGTGCCACCGGGGCTGCCCTATTTTGTTTTTCTTTTTTTAAGATTTTATTTATTTATTCATGAGAGACACAGAGAGAGAGGCAGAGACACAGGCAGAGGGAGAAGCAGGCTCCCTATGGGGAGCCCGATGCGGGATCATGACCTGAGCTGAAGGCACACACTCTACCACTGAGCCACCCAGGGGCCCAGGAGTTATTTATTGAATACCAACTACATGCTAGGTACTATATTAGGCACTAGAATTAAAGAGAAAAAAGAAAGTTTTTCCCCTTAGGAAGCTCTTAATATAATAAAATGATTCGTAGACTTTAGTGGGAATATAAATTAGCTTGGGAACTTGTTAAGAATGCAGAGGGTCAGTATTTTGATTATGAAGAATACCAGTCTAATTTGTAACAGAAAATAAATCGACATTTATAATGCAAGTGCTAAGTTTCTTGTTTTTGTTTTGTGTGTGTGTGTGTGTGTGTGTGAGAGAGAGAGAGAGAGAGAGAGAGAGAGCTCTATGCAGGTTTCTATCTCATGACCTTGAGATAATGGCTTGAGCTGGAATCAAAAGTTAGATGCTTAACCAACTCAGACACCCAGGTACCCTGCAAGTCGTAAGCTGTTGGTTTTTTTAAAAAAAAGATTTTATTTATTTATTTGAGAGAGAGAATGCAAGCAGGGGGAGGAGCAGAGAGAGAGAGGGAGTGGGAGATAATCTCTATCATACTCCACGCTGAGTGCAAAGCCCAAGGTGGGGCTCAATCCCATAACCCTGAGAGCATGACCTGAGCCAAAACTAAGAGTCCAATGCTTAACCAACTGAGCCACCCAGGCACTCCTGTGAATGGTAAGTTTTGAGAGAGATGCAGATATGTTATTTGATCACTGATGCACACCAATACTGAAAGTTAAATATCCTTGAGTTTCTGAATGAAAACTGGTACTTTCTACGTGATGAAAGATAGGGAAGAGCATGGAAAATGGCACTGAACAGTGAGAAATGTGGTATACATGAGGCACCAAAGAAGGTTTCTTATATTTGGCTGGGATTTGGAAGTTGAGAGTGAGGCACAGGGGATATGGGAATGGGGAAGTAAACAGGGTTAGACCATGAAGAATCTTTTTTTTTTCTTTCTTTCATTTTAATTTTACCCAGAAATAAATGGTGAATCACTGAAGTATCTGAAGTAGTGAAGTAGAGGATGACTGCATCAGAGTTGGGTTTTAGAAAAAGCATTCTCAGAGTACCTAGTGGATGGGTTGAGTGGGAGTCAAAGTGGAGCAAGAAAGTATGACTGGCAGGAAAGCCAGTTAAGAGACTGTAGTGATAATTCAAGCAAGAAATGTGATATGCCTGCTTTCAGGTAGTGTTGCTGGGATGAAGAGAGAAGGGAAAGATTGTTAAAGTAATTAAATTGATGAGATAGGGATAAAAGGTGGAGGATGGGAGGAAGAGGATAATGTGAAGTCTGACTCTGGGTTTCTGGTTTGATTCTACTCCTCTCATCTTCTTGGTAATAGTGTTTCCTCTTTTTAATTGGGAAGACTGCTCTTGCTACTATGACAAACACACTCTAACACTATAGAAGATGCTGCTCATGCTTTGCTCATGCTCCCTTAGCACCCTCCAGAAATCACCTAGAGCCTTGGTGGATGGTTCCTGTGAAAACCCAATGCTTCTTTCTTACTTCAAGCTGTGAACTTTTCTGTGTGAGGGCTTTCCTTGGGCCCTGCAGTGTGCCTGACTTGTGCTCAAGGTAAGCCAGAAGTGTCCATGAAATAATAACCCAGGAGCAACCCTCAACCAATGAGGAATGGAGGTTGGGGTTACCTTCTCTTCCTAGTTCCTAGGTGGTGGAGGATCCCGTAGGATTCCTTTTCTTGTCTCACTTTGTCACACCCTCTGCATGTTTCCTGGGTCATCTCCCAAATAAACTATTTGAATCCAAATCCTTGTCTCAGAGTCTACTTTGGGGGAAACCTGAATTGAGGTACTCAGTTCTGACAACACAATGACACCATTTGATATATGTGCAAACTGAGGTTTGGAGGGGTTAAATAAATTATCCACATCACTTAGCTGCTAAATGCTATAGCCTGGATTCAAATCCAAAGCCTGTGGTTTCAATACTATGCTATATCATCAGTTTCAAATTCTAAAGTGTAAACCAGGCACCACCAACTGTGGAGTGAAAGCCAGAGGTAGTATGTCAAGCTCTTTTAGACGACTTTGAGACCTTTGTTTTCAGATTCCAATCTTTATTATTATAAAGGCTGAGCCTGAGACTTGCCTGCTAGAATGTTTCCTCTCCTTCTCGGAGCGTGGTAGTTGTGAATAATTTAGAAGTTGGGCAGGTCACTTTTGAATGAAATCAAATGTAATGACATAATGGCAGAAAGTGGTATGATAGATCAACTACTCTTTTTTTTTTTAAGATTTTATTTAAAATAAATGTTTTATTTAAATAAATAAATCTTTAAAAAAATTTGGGGTGCCTGGGTGGCACAGTTGGTTAAGCATTCAACTCTTGATTTTGGCTCAGGTCATGCTGTTAGGGTTGTGGGATTAAGCCCCAAGTGATGCTCCATGCTCAGCAGGTAGTCTGCTTGAAATTCTCTCCCCCTGCCCCTCCCCTTGCCTCTCTCAAATAGATAAATAAATCTTTAAAAATTGGGGTGCCTGGGTGGCTCAGTCTGTTAAATGTCTAACTCTCAATTTCAGTTAGGTCACGGTCTCAGGGTGGTGAGGATGGAGCTCCGCATGCGGTTCTGCATTCAGTGAGGAGTTTCCTTGAGATTCTCTTCCCTCTCTGTCTGCCCCTCCCCACACTTGCACTCTCTTTCTCTCTAAAATAAATACATGAGTCTTTCTTTTTTTAAAGATTTTAAGTAATCTCTAAACCCAATGTGGGGTTCAAACTTACCACGAATCACCAACTCCAAAGACTGAGCCAGCCAGATGCCCCTAGATCAACTATTTTTAACCCTTTGCTCTATGTGTCAGGTTTCCTGGGCACTTTTATAAATTTAATTCCTGATTGAGAATTTGAAGTGTGAGTGAGTAATGAAAGGAAAAGGGCAACTGCTACTTGAGGTCATTAAAAATAACATATCCAGAACTCAGCTGTATATAGCTTATAATTTCCTCTCCTTCCCAATAATGTAAATAACCCACATTGAAGGGAAACATAGAAGAAAGAACATTAGAAATCCGAAGATCTAATCTCAATTCCTTTACGAATTAGCTATGTGCCATCAAGCAAATCACCCAACTTCTCAAAACCTTGGTTGCTGTCTATGAGAAGAAGGGTTTCAAGTAATTTGATCTGCAAGTTCCTTTCTAGTTTTAGCATTTCTGTGATTCTATCAAATCCTGAGTTAGAGTTTCTTTTTTTTTTTTTTTTTTTTTTTTAGAGTTTCTTAGATAAGGAGAGTAAGCTTCACATATACTAGTCCACTTTCCCACTCCTTACACATATTTTGTACTTTCCTAAGCTCATGTTTTTTTCTTTTTTTCCTCCCATCTGGAATTATTTCTCTTCTCTTATAAAATTTTGACCCAACTTTTAAAAAATTCTTTGTCTTAATGACTGCAGAAATAATTGTGCCCTCCTCTGAATCCCTGAGCATTTATTCTCACACCACTCATTCATATGGCACTTAGCACTTATAGAACAAGAAAACTCTGCATGAGACATTACAATAGGCATAGAATATAGAATTAATTGCCACAGAGGTGGTTTGGACTATAGTTCTCAACATGTGGTGGACAAATCACATTGAGTTCTATGACTCTATGCCTTTTTCTCTCACTTATCAGACCCACGCTAGAGTGTCATAACACTCCAGGTTGAATATCATTAGTATATAAATGAACTCAAATACTCATAGGCCATAATTCACAAAATGAAGCAGTACATTTGCAATAAAATAATGAGTGAAGAGGACTATGGCAAAAAGGAGAGAGAGCTCAAATCCCACAGAAAGGGGACAGCAATGCCTTGGTTGTAAAGGGGTACAGCATCTGTGATACTAAATGTTGGTTTCCTTAAGGAAGCCAGAAATCAAAAGATTTTGTTCTTTGTTCATGGTTTTGGAATGTTAGCAACAAAATTAAACATTTAAGTATACCTCCTGTAGGTCTTCTTTACCTGGTAGGAGGCCCCTGGTCATCTCTTTCTCAGCCCACTACAGTCTGGCTTTTTCAGTGAGATTATTCTCCCAAAAGGTTCCTGTTACCTGGAAATACCAATAGGCTTCTACAGAAAAAGACTCAGCAAAAGCTGTTCCCTTGAGCCAAAGGACCAGGAAAAGGGAAGCCTCATTAAGACAGCAAACTTTTAGAAAATAACCAATTTACTGTAAAAGAAACTATGGCCCCACCCTCACTAATGCCAGCAAAGACCAGGTGGGGAACCTAGATGTCATGAAATTATAGCTTTATCTTCCTAAAGGGTGCCCTCCCTATAACAAAATTTGTTAAGATTTCCAACCATATAGTTTCCCCTACTTCCTTGGACCCCTCAAAATCATCCAACCAAAGCCAAGTTCTTCTTTACACTCTAAGAGAGTTCCCTCATGATGTTTGAAGGAGGAAAAAAAACCCCAAAATAAAAATGCAACTTGTTTAACTACAGGTATTTCTAGTAGTTTTTGGCTGAAAAGGATTGACATTATGAAGTGGCTGTAATCTCTCATTATTATTATTTTAAACTCATATTGATAGTATGTTATCTATACTGGTCTGAACTTTGTTTTATCTCACTTAATGATATATTATTTTTTAATAATAAATTTATTTTTTATTGGTGTTCATTTGCCAACATACAAAATAACACCCAGTGCTCATCCCGTCAAGTGCCCACCTCAGTGCCCGCCACCCAGTCACCCCCACCCCCCACCCTCTTCCCCTTCCACCACCCCTAGTTCGTTTCCCAGAGTTAGGAGTCTTCCATGTTCTGTCTCCCTTTCTGATATTTCCCACTTATTTTTTCTCCTTTCCCCTTTATTCCCTTTCACTATTATTTATATTCCCCAAATGAATGAGACCATATAATGTTTGTCCTTCTCTGATTGACTTATTTCACTCAGCATCATACCCTCCAGTTCCATCCACGTCGAAGCAAATGGTGGGTATTTCTCGTTTCTAATGGCTGAGGAATATTCCATTGTATACATAAACCACATCTTCTTTATCCATTCATCTTTCGATGGACACAGAGGCTCCTTCCACAGTTTGGCTATCGTGGCCATTGCTGCTAGAAACATCGGGGTGCAGGTGTCCCGGCGTTTCATTGCTTCTGTATCTTTGGGGTAAATCCCCAGCAGTGCAATTGCTGGATTGTAAGGCAGATCTATTTTTAACTCTTTGAGGAACCTCCACACAGTTTTCCAGAGTGGCTGCACCAGTTCACATTCCCACCAACAGTGCAAGAGGGTTCCCATTCCTCCGCATCCTCTCCATTTGTGATTTCCTGCCTTGTTAATTTTCCCCATTCTCACTGGTGTGAGGTGGTATCTCATTGTGGTTTTGATTTGTATTTCCCTGATGGCCAGTGATGCAGAGCACTTTCTCATGTGCATGTTGGCCATGTCTATGTCTTCCTCTGTGAGATTTCTCTTCATGTCTTTTGCCCATTTCATGATTGGATTGTTGGTTTCTTTGCTGTTGAGTTTAATAAGTTCTTTATAGATCTTGGAAACTAGACCTTTATCTGATACGTCATTTGCAAATATCTTCTCCCATTCTGTAGGTTGTCTTTTAGTTTTGCTGACTATATCCTTTGCTGTGCAAAAGCTTCTTATCTTGATGAAGTCCCAATAGTTCATTTTTGCTTTTGTTTCTTTTGCCTTCGTGGATTTATCTTGCAAGAAGTTACTGTGGCCGAGTTCAAAAAGGGTGTTGTCTGTATTCTTCTCTAGGATTTTGATGGAATCTTGTCTCACATTTAGATCTTTCATCCATTTTGAGTTTATCTTTGTGTATGATGCAAGGGAGTGGTCTAGTTTCATTCTTCTGCATGTGGATGTCCAATTTTCCCAGCACCATTTATTGAAGAGACTTTCTTCCAATGGATAGTCTTTCCTCCTTTATCGAATATTAGTTGACCATAAAGTTGAGGGTCCACTTCTGGGTTCTCTATTCTGTTCCATTGATCTATGTGTCTGTTTTTGTGCCAGTACCACACTGTCTTGATGACCACAGCTTTGTAGTACAACCTGAAATCTGGCATTGTGATGCCCCCAGATATGGTTTTCTTTTTTAAAATTCCCCTGGCTATTCGGGTCTTTTCTGATTCCACACAAATCTTAAAACAATTTGTTCTAACTCTCTGAAGAAAGTCCATAGTATTTTGATAGGGATTGCATTAAACGTGTAGGTTGCCCTGGGTAACATTGACATTTTCACAATATTAATTCTTCCAATCCATGAGCATGGAATATTTTTCCATCTCTTTGTGTCTTCCTCAATTTCTTTCAGAAGTGTTCGATAGTTTTTAGGGTATAGATCCTTTACCTCTTTGGTTAGGTTTATTCCTAGGTATCTTATGCTTTTGGGTGCAATTGTCAATGGGATTGGTTCCTTAATTTCTCTTTCTTCAGTCTCATTGTTAGTGTATAGAAATGCCACTGACTTCTGGGCATTGATTTTGTATCTGCCATGCTGCCAAATTGCTGTATGAGTTCTAGCAATCTTGGGGTGGAGTCTTTTGGGTTTTCTATGTAGAGTATCATGTCATTGGCAAAGAGGGAGAGTTTGACTTCTTCTCTGCCAATTTGAATGCCTTTTATGTCTTTTTGTTGTCTGATTGCTGAGGCTAGGACTTCCAGTACTATGTTGAATAGCAGTGGTGAGAGTGGACATCCCTGTATTCTTCCTGATCTTAGGGGAAAGGCTCCCAGTGCTTCCCCATTGAGAATGATATTTGCTGTGGGCTTTTCGTAGATGGCTTTTAAGATGTTGAGGAATGTTCCCTCTATCCCTACACTCTGAAGAGTTTTGATCAGGAATGGATGCTGTATTTTGTCAAATGCTTTCTCTGCATCTATTGAAAGGATCATATGGTTCTTGTTTATTCTCTTGCTGATATGATGAATCACATTGATTGTTTTACGAGTGTTGAACCAGCCTTGCATCCCGGGGATAAATCCTACTTGGTCATGGTGAATAATCTTCTTAATGTACTGTTGGATCCTATTGGCTAGTATCTTGTTGAGAATTTTTGCATCCATGTTCATCAGGGATATTGGTCTATAATTCTTCTTTTTGGTGGGGTCTTTGTCTGGTTTTGGAATTAAGGTGATGCTGGCCTCATAGAACGAGTTTGGAAGTACTCCATCTCTTTCTATCTTTTCAAACAGCTTTAGTAGAATAGGTATGGTTTCTTCTTTAAACGTTTGATAGAATTCCCCAGGGAAGCCATCTGGCCCTGGACTTTTGTGTCTTGGGAGGTTTTTGATGACTGCTTCAATTTCCTCCCTGGTTATTCTTAATGATACATTCAAAAAATATTACATATTAGTATCTACAGATGTCTTTTTAGAAAGATTTTATCTATCCATTCATGAGAGACACACAGAGAGAGGCAGAGACATAGGCAGAGAGAGAAACAGACTCCCTGCGGGGGGCCCCAATGCGAGACTCAATCTCCAGACCCCAGGATCACGACCTGAGCCAAAGGCAGAGGCTCAACAACTGAGCCACCCAGGTGACCTCTACAGATCTATCTTAATCTTTTTAACAAGTTTATAATAATTCCATGCTATGGATGTAAGTTAATGTATTAACCTGTTTTCTGTTCATGGACAATATTTTTCCAATCTTTCTCTTTTTTTGAAAGAGAACTTTTTATTACTTTTCTGTACAGAAAATCCAATAGCATACACTTAGCCCATTTGGCAGCCTGTTTTTCAGCCTTTGCCTTTTCCAATGTGGCAATGCAAACCACTGACTTTGGACCCAGGATATTGCCTTCCCAGTGATAGTGCATCTCATCATAACTGTCTTTGTAATTGGTCCTCATAGCTTCCACCAGTTTAGCCAGAGCTCTTTTGTCTTCCGAGTTAACAGTGACAGTGACAGTAGTACAGGTCTTGTTGTGGACCTGATGCCCCAGCCTGGCTTTCACCTTGACAATGCAATAGGGAACCCCCATCTTATAACATAGGGCAGGCAGGAAGTTATAACCAACTCAACAGGATCCACATCATGTGCAATTACTACCAAGGGAGCCTTCTTGTTTTCTACCAAGGTAGTGACATGCAACCAGTTTGCATCAACACTCTGTGGGGGCTGCTCAGTTCACAAAAGCAGCTCTACTATGGGCCAGCTGTGATTTGGGTTAAAAAGCTCAAATTTTATTCTTCACGGTGATTCCATGAGAACCAATCTTTTTCTTTTATAAGCTGTAATGAATAGCTTTGCACATACTTTATATACAAGTATATCTACAGAACAATTTCTGAGAAGTATAAGTGCTAGTTCAAAGTATATTTTAATTTCGATACATATGATCTCCAAGGCTCTCCAAAAAGGTTGCCCCAAATTAACTAACTAGAAACAATGATTAAGGAAGACTCTTCCTGCTATTCTCCATAGTAAGTTTGTAATTCCAAACTTAGATCTTTGTGAATCCAGCAAGTGAAGACAGGTATCTCATTACAGTTTACTTGAGCATTTTCCTTATTTTTTAAAGACGCTGAACAAGTCATATGTTTACAAGATATTTGTAGATCTTTTTATGTGATCCGTCTTATATACAGCTGATGCCTGAACAACACAGGAGTTAGGGGCACTGCCATCCCTCCCACTGCTGCGCAGTTGAAAATCAACATATAACTTTCAAGTCCTCCAAAACTTAACTACTAATAATTAAGTTGACCTTCTCTTGACCAGAAGCCTTACCAACATAAACAATCTCTTAACACATATTTTATATGTTATATGTATTATACACTGTATTCTTACAATAAAATATGCTAGAGAAAAGAAAATGGTATTAAAAAACCATAACGAGGGGCACCTAGGTGGCTCAGTGGTTGAGCATCTGATTTGGCTCAGGTCATAATCCCGGGGTTCTGGGATCAAGTCCCACATCAGTCTCCTTGCAGGGAGCTCTGCCTCTGCCTCTCTATGTCTCCATGGATAAATAAATAAAATATTTTTAAAAAAAACCATAAGGAAGAGAAAACACATTTATGGTATATATTGTATTTATTTTTAAAAACCTCCCATATAAGTGGACCCCCACCGTTCAAACCTGTGTTATTCAAGGGTCAGCCATATTTTGGGTTCTGTTATAATATAGAAACATATTATACATTCTATATTATATAACATATAATACATTAATATTATAATATGTAACATGTAATCTTTAGCTTTCTTATTGTACATAGCATTTTATAGTCTATCAAATTTTCACTTGCAGTTTATTATATAATTTAGAAATAAGTACATATTTCCTCACCCTCTCCTATGAAAGACACTGTTATGATTCTTAGTTTCTTTTATCTCCATTTACAAAATTTACCTGTACTTTAATGTTGAGATATTGACTGGTTTAAGCCCTAAACAGAACTTTTTCAACGTTTCCTTTCTCTTCTAGTCAGCAGTTCCCACATTTTGCTCTTTAGTCAAAATACTTTTTTTTCCTTTTGTTTAATAGCCTAATTTATTCTCCCTCCCTCTCGGTCTCCCTCCTCCCTCTCTCTCTCTCTCTCTCTTTCTCTTTCTCTTCATATCTAAGCTGTTGCCACAGTAATCACTTTATATAATTAGATGCACCAATTTTAGGAGGAAGAATTTTTCAGGAATATTATGATTTATTAAACTAAAAGAACCATTATTTCCCTCTTGCTCTTGATGTTTTCTGCCTATAGCATGTAGGTGGTAGCTAAAAATAACCCTATTAATTTTCACCTCTACATTGTATTCAGGAGCATGCTTAGTGCCTCATTACTAATGAGAATTCATCAAAAAAATACAAAACCCTTTGTTTTTGGCTGTTGTGATAAGAACACCATTTGGATTCAAAGACATCCTATGAATCTATAAACACAAATATCTAAATACAACTTGTTTGGTTTTAAGAAATGTAAAGCCAGACAAAAGAGGTTATGAGATTTTATCTTTAACCAAAGCTCACAAAAGCTGGTTACCAGACCACGGCTGGTTACTAAATATTTTGATTTGAAGAAGAGATCTGAGATTAACAAATCATTTTCAGTTTTATGCAATGCTTCATAGGAAAGCTTTCAATCCAACAAAATAATTAAAAAGGCTAGATGGCTTACTTTTTAAGTGGAAAGCAGTCTCTTAATAAGGACTTACAGATTCTACTTCATTTTCATTATATTTTTTAGCATATTTTTGTCTTGAATATTTTGCTCTTTCTAGTCAACAATATTACAGTCTACCTGTATTCACTGCTGGAAGCAGGAAATATGCATAATCCTAGACTTGAATGTGACTCACTATAAGGTTTTCAGTTCTGGGCACAAGAGTCCTCTGCTCAGAGCCTCATGCTTTGGAACCCACTCTGGCCCTACTATGCTGCATTTACATGAGATGAACAGTCCCAGGCACCTCAAGAGATATATTCACCTGAAGGGCAGCAAAATATGCTACCTCAAAACATGCCTGTTTGACATAAGTATTTTGAGCTGAATGCAAGAACAATGCCATTGGAGTACACAACCCAAGCTTAATGGTGGCCAAATGGCTGCTCTTTGCCAAAGGTGAGAATGGAGCTCGGATTTTCAGGCTGGAGTATCCACCTACACCAAAGGCCCCTTTTACTGGGGGAAGAAGAAAGAAAAGGCCAGCTTAGTCTGGCTCTTCTCACATTACCAGGATTCAGTGTGGAACACCAAGAATCAGATTCTAATTTCAAACCTAGACCTCAGGTCATTATGGAGCTATATTTGTCAAAGTAGGAGGATAGAACATATTTTATTTAACATCTTATTAGCTTGATTTATAACTTTAAAATATTTTTACATAAGGTATGAGGCTTCATTTGCCCTAGCCTCCACAGATGTTAAGGAAGTAACTAGGTTCCTTATCTACACTGGGTCTTTTATTCTGACTCCAGATTATTCTATTTTTCAAGCTATTTGTGGAGGGTAATTTTCAGCAACTATAGTCCTTTTTAAAGGAGAACTAGTATTCATTGATTATCTTATGTGAATACTTTATACACTTTAGCTTATTTAATCTTCCTATAAATGTAAAGTGAGTGGAATCCCTATCATAGGGATGAGGAAACTCAAGAAGTAAAGATGTTGCCCAGATTTCAAAGCTAATGAAAAAGTAATTGGCTTCATCAAGCCCTCTACTCTATTTCCTGTTATCCTTTCCCCCCAGCTCCTGACTTTTAGTGGATGCCCTTACTTTATATTTTCCTAAGGAGACTGAGACAAAGTCTGTGAAACTCCCTAAGTCATCTTCTATTTTACAGGCCTTTAATTTCTTCATCCTACTTCTCCTTCTTTGCTTAATCTTCCTTCTCTTTATTTAGATAATTCCTCATTTTTCACTCCAAGATATCTAGTCTTATCAACTTTCCCTTCTCCTCTTTCACTCCCAGCTTCAACCTATACCTCTCCACTGGCTTCTTCTCCCTGAATAAAGCATTCCCTATTCTAAAAGAATTTTAAACAACTTTCTTTTACTTGTTATCTTTATTAATTCCTTAATATTATGCTTCTCTTCACAAATTTCTTTAAAGTGAAGTTAATTCTCACTGCTTCATCATCCCTTAGCCTTTTATAGTCTTAGACTATTTTTCCTTAACTTTGCAAAAACTGCAATGAAAAGCCTTGTGAGAAACTAATATTTTTGATAGATAACCAACCTAGTAAAATGCATAAAGTGAATTAATTTTAAGTACAAAGATGATTTTTTAATGCACTCTTGAAATCACCATGCAGATCAAGATATAGAGCATTTCTAACACTATCTAAAGTTCTTTTATGTTCTTTTGCAGTATATAACACCACTACCACCCCATCCCTGCCTGCCCAGAGGTAACCACTATTCTGAAAACTATAAACATTTAGTTCTGCTAGTTGTTGAACTTTATATAAATGGATTGGGTATAACATACTCATTAGCATGTATTCTTTTGTATCTGAGTTATTTCCCTAAAAACAACATCCATGAATATCAATCTTATTGTCAATGTTACTATTAGTTTGGGGTGTGTGTGTGTGTGTGTGTGTGTGTGTTTTATCACTGGTAGTATTTCTTTATATGAGTATACTTCTATTTGTTTGTCCTTTTACATGTTAATGGAAATTTGGGCTATTTCCAGTATGGAGTTATTATGGATAAAGCTGCAACAAACATTCTTGTGAAAGTTTTTCTGGAGGAACATACCACTACCCTTGGATATATACCTAGGAGTGAAATTACTGTGTCACAAGATAAGTGAATGTTTTAACATTAGTAGAGATAGACAATCTTACAAAGTAGATGTATCGTTTTATATTCCTATCAGCAATTTTTGAGAGTTGGTCCATATCCTTTTCTACCATTTGATATTATTAGTCTTTTAAAATTTTTTTAAATTTATTTTAATATTAGCCATTTTGGTGTATTTGCAATAATATTCATTGTGGTTTTAAATTGTATTTTCCTGATAACTAATGATGTTGAACATCTTTTCATATGCTTATTGGTCATTTAGATATCCACTTTGGCAAACTGCTTATTCGAATCTTTTATCCAACATTCTTACTGGGCTTTCAGTCTTTTTATAATTGAGTTGTAATGTTTTGTCAGATATACGTACCGTAAATGTTTTCTTCCACTCCATGGCTTGTCTTTTTACTTTCAAATGGTGTCTTTGATGAGCAGAAATTTTTAATTCTGAGGATGTCAGTTTGTCGTTTTTTATTTTAATGATAAATGCTTTTTAAGTCCTGTTTAAGAAATCTTATCTGCCTCAAAGTCACGGAGATATTATCCTACATTTTTCTTTCACATAGAAGTCTATCATCCATCTCAAGTTAATTTTTGTGTTGGTGGGAGGTAGGAATCATGTTTATTCCTTTTTTGTGTGATATCTCTATTTATTCTAAGGTCTTTTTCCATTGGGGTTTTTATAATGAATCAACAGACTAGAGTAGATCTACTCTATTGATGTATTTTTCCACTTTCTCCAATGTCATACTCTCTTAATTATTGTGATTTACTGAGTTTGAAAATCAGAAGCCTTTTCTCTAATCTTACTCCTTCTCATTTCTATGCACTACTTGAATTTGTCTACTATTCACATTTTTCATAGGGAAACATAGGCATAGGAATCAGATTTGCCTTTAAAATATAGCTCCACATGGTGATGTGGGATCATATAAAAGTTTAAGAAAAACTATTTGAAACTTGGAAATTATGCCAAAGGATGGCTGTATATTATTCTGGAATATTGCTTAATAGTTCCACCCAATGATAATTTAATTCTCTAGGAGGTTTACCTTTTTTAGTTGCTACTGATTACAGCAAAGACTGTGTAAAATGTTAACTTATAGATTCTTGCCCTCTAGAGATACAAAACATTTTTGTCTAGTAGAGAATGCAACTCCAAAGGCTATAGTTTATTTTGACTTGTAGGACATTAACTTGTATGACATTGTAATTTAGCCAACTTATTTCAGTTTGTCTTTTGTGACTGCCTAGGTATACTGGGTTTTTCTATTTTTTTCTGTGAACCAGCTTTATCATCTTGCTGGTTTCCTGAGTAAAAAGTTAAATAGATCTGAGGGATGCCTGGGTGGCTCAGCCAGTTAAGTGCCCAACTCTTGATTTCGGCTCAGGTTATGATCTCAAGGTTCTGGATCAAGGTCTATGTCAAGCTCCCTGCTTGCTGATAGTCTGCTTCTCCCTCTCCTTCTGCTGCTCCTCTTGTTTGTGCTTGCTCTCTCGGTCAAATAAATAAATAAAATCTTTTTAAAAATATTATTTATTTGTATAATAATCATATATTTAAAATTTGAAAGTTATGCTTTGACAATAGTGATGAGTTTAATGTTATTCACTGTAATGCCATTACCCAGGATGGAGAATACATAAATATTTTAGAAGAAGATAATTATCTTTGTTTTGGTATATTCTTTTTCATTATGATGGAAATGCATGACACAAGTGGAAATCTAGGTTTAAAGATTGAGAGTTGAGGGTTAGTGGAAAAAACCGAAGAATTTTTGGAGTCTTCACTATGTGGTGATTGTTGAAATTTAGGAGGCGAGAATGCTTAAAAATAGCATTAAAGTATTAAGAACGTCATTCTGAATACAAACAAACAATTAGGGAGTGGATAAAGAAAAGCCATCAAAGGAAACTATGAAGGAGTAGTAAAAAGCAGCCATGAGAGCAATTTTAAGGAGTGGTCAATATGCAGATACAACCCAGGGGACAACATGATGAGAACTGAAGAGAAGCAACTGAACTGAGCAATTAAGAAGTCTTTGGTGACCTAGTAAAAGCACTTCCAGTAGAGAGGTGAATATAAGTCAGATTTGCTGTGGGTTGAAAGAAAATGAGATATGAGGAAATGGATGCTGTGAATATAGATTCATGTTTCAGGAAGTTTGCCTCTAAAACCTAAATCAGAACACAATGATTCACTGCTTAAAACCTGCTGATGGATTTCTATTACACTTGAAATAAAATGTATCCCTCATCATAAACTACTAGACTCTCTATGTAATTAGGACTCTACTTATCAATCCGACTTCTTGGAATGTTCTGCCCTTCTCGTCATACCTCATACTTACTGAATTCTTTCCTTTCCATGATTATGCCAACACCGTTCCTAACACAGGGCCTTTGCTTTTGCCATTTCCTCTTTTTGGTATACTGTCCTTTCTGGCTTTTGGAAGGATTGTGAAACAGTAAGGAAGGTGTATGGGTCAGATCTTCCTTTGTGAGGAGCATCATTAGCGCCTTTCAGCTGCCATGTTTTCTGATCTACTCACACTCAGGCCACGTTTATGCTGAGCTGAGTCTAGCTGACGACGGAGTACAGAACAAATACTAGAGCTCATCTATTCCTGCCTAACACAGGACTCTTCAACACAGCCATTTTTCCTCTGGGTCTCCTCATTGACTTAAAATATTCTCACAGCCTCACTGTACCCTGAAGCTCTTCCCACCCAGTCATCCTTCCTTCCTGCTTTCCTTTTCCAGGTTTCAGGACAGTACTGATGTTTGAAGACTCGCCTGTCTTCTGCGTACCGCACCTTTATCCTTCACAGATGTTTCCTAGTCTCTTTTATGACTGATCCTATCTTGTTATCTCCAATTCAGAGGACCTACACTGTCACAGTTCAAAAGTCACTTTATCACAGACCTTCTCAATGCTATAGTGCTCCACCCATGGTCAGCTCCTTTCTCACTGTTCCTTCTTACTTTCTTCATAGAATTTATCATTGTACCTTTTAAGTTATTAAGACGATGTTTATATGCTGATTAAAGTAATTTAGAAAAAATAGAGAAAAAAAATTAAAAAAAAAAGTAATTTAGAGACATTTTGAACATTTCACCTCAACCACTTTAGTTTCCTTTTTAGAGACATTTTGAACATTTCACCTCAACCACTTTAGTTTCCACCTCTAAAAAGGATAACATTTTCATAAATGGACAAAGTATTATTGAAATGCCTGATGAAATAGAAATTTCTTTGTAACATCTAATTCCTATCCATATTCAAATTGTCAATGTCTCCAAAATGCCTTTTATAGCTACTTTGTCCAAACCATGCGTCAGTCCAGGACAAAGCATTCTATCTGGGTGATGTCTTTTAAGTCCCTATTAATCCACATCAATCCCTTTTTTCAGGCACTGATTTGTAAGAGAATGGCCAGTTGTCCTATAGACTGCATCACTTTTTGGATTTGTCTGATTGTTTCCCCACAGTGTCTTTTTCTTTTTTTTCTTTTTGAAAGTGATTTTTCTATCCCCTAAATTTCCTCTACATGAGAAATTAGATTTTAAGATTTAATTAAATTCAGGTTAAACATTATTGGATAAAAGATCTAAGATTGAGTACTTCCTATTGAATTACATGGGCAGACAAAAATATCTGGTAATACTCCAATTGGTGATGCAAACTTAGACCATTAGATTAGATTGGTGACACCCTGTGGCAAAATTAACATTTTCTCCCTTGGGACCAGAAAATGCATGCTGTGTGTTACTTTGGAAATATATGAAGATACAGTTCTCCATCACAAATCAATGATTCTAAGATTTTTAATACCGTTTACCTTAACTCCATGCTTTTGTTTGCCTATTTACTTTGCTTAATGTAGTGTTTTGCCATAGAGAAATTTTCATTGTCATAGAGTACAGTTTGTCAATTTTTTCTTATTGTATTAGTCTTCTAGGTCTGCTATAATAAAATATCACATACTTGGTGGGTAAACAACAGGAATTTGTTTTCTAACAGTTTTGGAGGCTGGAATTCAAGAACAAGGTGCCACCTGGGTTTGTTTTTCTGGAAGCCTCTTCTTGGCATCCAGATAGCTGCCTTTTCCCTCTGTCTTCACATAGACTTTATTCTGTGGGTGTACATCCTTTGGTGTTTCTACTTCTTATAAGGACATCACTCCTGTCAGATTAGAGCCCCTCTCTTTTTAAAAGATTTTTATATGTATTTATTCATGAAAGACACCGAGAGAGAGGCAGAGACATAGGCAGAGGGAGAAGCAGGATCCCCACAGGGAGCTCGATGCGGGACTGGATCCCAGGACCCCAGGATCACAACCTGAGCTGAAGGCAGATGCTCAACCAATGACCCACCCAGGTGCCCCTAAAGCCCCTCTCATGATTTCATTTAACCTTAATTACTTTTTTTTAATATATTTTATTCATTTATTTGAGAGAGAGAGAGAAAGCATGAGTTGAGGCAGAGGGAGAGGGAGAAGCAGACTCCCCAAATGACAGGGAGCCTGACTCGGGGCTTTATCCCAGGATCCTTACATCATAACCTGAGCTGAAGTGAGATGCTCAACTGACAACCCAGGCACCCCAACATTGCACATTTTAATACCAGAGAGAAAATCATACTTATAGAAATGGAACTTACTCCTATAATCAATATGAAAATCATGAAATGACTGAAAAGGAAGCTAGAACATATGCCCTAAACATAAAGCAACAGGAAAGAAAAAATTTGATAAAATATTCTTGAAGCAGCAACTGGCGAAAAAAGAGAATAAACTCCTTTCCATTTAGAACAGGTCAAGGTCTGACTGCACAATAAACAGGTTTGTTATATGATGAAAAATAACCCCTTGTCCTCTATTTTGCAAATATTTTTCCTATTTCATTATTTGGCTTATTATTTTTTTTAAAGATTTATTTATTTATTTGAAGGAGGGGGTAGGTAAGGGGAGAGGAAGAGTCTCAGACTCCCCACTGAGCCCAGAGCCTGATGCAAGGCTCAATCTCACAACCCTAAGATCATGACCTGAGCTGAAATCGAGTCAGATGCTTAACTGGTTGAATCACCTGCCTTTACTTTTTTTTTAAATCTTGACATTTTTTTTGTTCTTTATTGGTTTTACTATCACATTTGTTTTCATTGTGAGGGTTTTTCTTTTTAATTATGGTAAGTATATGTATATACTACACTCTTAAAATTATATTATCCTCTATGTAATCTTACATATTTATGTTATAGTTATTTATATAAAAATAAGAGTGATAGACAATATTGGAGTACCTCTGGATTATGTGATCTGGAGGACAACTCTCAAAGTATATACAATGATTGAACTTTCTGAAATCCTTATCACATTCTCACATTTGGTTTTTGTCTTGCAAAGGAATGGAATGCTAAGTTCAAAATAATTTTCCCTTATAATTTTGAAGTTATTATTTTCCGGCATCTAATGTTTCTGATGAGAAATCTGATGCTAGTTCAATTATTACTGTTTTATAGGAGAGCAGATTGTCCCTGAAAGTTAACCTTTTTAGTTTTGATATTCTGAAATGTCTGATATGTAATTTCTTTTACCACTTTAGTTTGCTCAGTACTAGGTGGGATAGGACTATCAATCTGAGAACTTGTACTGATCTTCAGTTTCCTGAAAATTTTCTTCATTTATTTGATATTTTTCTACCTCTTCTCCATTTGTTGCTGTTTCTGGAATTCCTATTAGTCATATGATGGATCTATAGGATGAATCCTCCATGTTTTTTTCAATTTTTCCATGTTTTTGTTTGAAATCTCCAAGTTCTGGAGTTTTTCCTCAATTAAATTATCTCATCATTCTATTAAATTTTTGATTTTGTCAATCATATGCTTATTTTCAACAGTCTTTCATTATTCTCAGAATTTTCCTCTCTCAAGAGTATGCTGTTCTCTAAAATAGTATTTTTTGACTACCTCTTAGGAAACTTAATATTATTATGAATTTGTTTTGCTTCCTAAGCTGACTCTGAGTCTTCCTAGATAATGGTTTTCCTTAGTTTATCTTTCATGCTGTTGATTTTCTTTTTATCTCTGACAGTTTTTGATTCTTCATTTTTAAGAATGGGAGTCTAGATAGATGTGAAGAGAGACTATACCGGGGCAGGGAATCTGAAACAATTCGAGTGCAATGGTTTCCTAAACAGCTTTTAAATTTTACATTTGGCTCTCTTCTCATTTCCATCCCATTCTGTGCCAGACAACTCTAAGCCTAGGGCCTCTCTGGGACTCTGTCAGGCAGATCAACTCTGACGCTTTGGTCATCTGAAATTCTAAGGAGTTGAGACTTTGATGATCTGTCTCATTTGTCAACAGGCTTCCATGTCTCTTTGGATCTTTCAGATATATGTTTTTTTAAGATTTTATTTATTTATTCATGAGAGGCACACAGCGAGGCAGAGACATAGGCAGAGAGAGAGGCAGGCTCCCTGCTGGGAGCCTCATGAGGGACTCCATTCCAGGACCAAAGGATCACAACCTGAGCCAAAGGCAGATGCTCAATCACTGAGTCACCCAGGTGCCCCGATCTTTCAGATATTTTTTGAAATATCTTCTCTGTTGATGTTAGCTCTCCAGATCACTTTAGTATTGGAAATTATTTCTCAGCTATTGTTTTATTAAGGTTTCAGGAGCAAGACTAAACAAATACTAATGCTACTATCCTCTTAAACCACAAGTTCTATCTACTTTTGGCTCTGGTTCTGGACTTACTATTTTGATTACAATAGTAGCAAATACATTTTAATATCCTATAGAGTGATTTTTGTATTACTATTCTTTTTCACCATTTTGTAACTTATTTTTATCCAATTATCCTTGAGATGATCATTAGAATAATTTTTATTATTCAAGAAAAAATGGAGGTGCTTGGGTGTCTCAGTCTGTTAAGCATCTGCCTTTAGTTCAGGTCATGATCTCAGGGACCTAGGATCAAACCCTACACTGGGTTCCCTGCTCAGAGGGGAGTCCGCTTCTCCCTCTTCCTCTGCCCCTCCCTTCGTGTGCGCATGTGACCTCTCAATAAATAAAGTCTTTAAAAAAATTAAAAATGGAGAATTTTCATTTTGATTAAACTTACAGATAAATCTATGGATCTATGTGCATTAGTAAAATTTTGTGATTTTCTACCTACTGATCCTACAGATTTCTTTTTAAGTTTATTTGTAGGAATTTCATACTGCTATTATTTTAACTTGCTTGTTGATTTTGCAAATTTTTCTGAAAATCAGCTACTTTATTGAATTATTTTCAATTCTAATAGTCTGATACATGATGTTTATCTTATATATCACTTCTTTTTCTTTTTTATTACATCACTGATTAGAATTTTAGAGAGTGTTGATAACTTTTAATGATGTTTGTGACAGAGATGTTAATCCTCTATCTTATCTTTAGTAATAGATGATCTGACCCCAAGTTTTAGCAGAGCACACAGTTTTTCAGCTAGAGTTTTTATTCTTTTTTATTTTTTAAGATTTTATTTATCCAGTCATGAGACAGAGAGAGGCAGACACACAGGCAGAGGGAAAAGCAGGCTCAATGTGCGACTTGATCCCGGATCCTGGGATCATGCCCTGAGCCAAAGGCAGATGCTCAACTGCTGAGCCACCCAGGTGTCCCCAGCTAGAAATTTCTTTTTCCAGCCTCCCTTGTAGCAAGGAGTGGACATGTCACTAATTCTCCCAATTATGTAGAAGTGATGCATTAACTTTCCTGTCATTCCCTTGGAAAGATATCCTGTTGAAAATATTTTAACACTTAAAAATCTATTTTCCCAAATTATTTGCCCACATCCTATAAAGTTCTAGTGTTGCAGTTACCAGGTTTAAGAAACACTAGCATATTTGAAGTATGTTGTTCATGTTAAAAATGTACCTCCTATATCTGGTTTATTAACATATATTTTATTAGAAATAGATTTTGAGTATTTTTGAGTCTCTTTTTGGATGTTTAGCTAATCTCCTTAATCCAGAATTATGATTAATTAATACAGATTTGTATTTTGAATCATCCCTTTGCATTTTAAAAATAAACTCTATTTGGTTATAGTGAAATGTTCCCTTAAGACAATCCCAAATTGATTTTGTCAACATCTAAAATTTTTGCACATATGTTCATAGCGAACATGAAACATGAGCTTATAAAATGGTGAGTAACATGCACCCTCTTTTTTTAAATTTTGTTTATTTATTCATGAGAAAGAGAGAGACAGAGACAGAGACAGAGACACAGGCAGAGGGAGAAGCAGGCTCCATGCAGGAAGCCTGACATGGGACTTGAATCCTGAGTCTCCAGGATCACGACCTGGGCCGAAAGCAGGCGCTTAACTGCTAAGCCACCCGGGCATCCCAACATGTACCCTCTTATCATGGAGCATACAGTCAGTGATATTAAATGCTTTAAATGTTCTCTGTGCAAGCTTCAAAATTTAAGTTCTTCATCATACTTTGAATTTAAAGCACCAGAATTAGTTCCTTGGGAATTTTTATGAATTCAAAGTTGTTTGGTGTTTTTTTCTTTTTTATTTAAGTAATCTCTACAGCCAACGTGGGGCTTGAATCCACGACCCCAAGATCAAGAGTTGCATGCTCCTGCAACTGAGCCAGCCAGGCGCCTGCTCCTCATGAATTTTTAAACTCACCCAGAACTCTGAGTGGGTTGGACGCCTTTTTATTTTACAGCATGGAATTGTGGCATCATCCTATCATTCAGTTCTATCTATAGTTATCGACCTAATTCAGTTTTCTATCTTTTTTGAGTCATCTGTTTCCCTTGGAAAGTGACTATTTCATTTCAATATTAAAATTCATTGGCAGCATGAAGTCGTATAAAGTACTTTAATAATTTGTAAACCTCCCTCTTGTTATTTTTTTAAAATAAGCTTTATGCCCAACGTGGGGCTTGAACTCACAACCCAGATATCGAGAGATGCATGCCCTACAGACTTATCCAGCCAGGTGCCCCAACCTTCCTTTTAAACTACCAAAAACCGTATTAGTGGCAATATTACCTTTCCTTTTCGAGTCAACAGTGATTTATAGAAATACTTTAAAAGGTTAGGTGTTCTAATTTTGTTTTTTTTTTTTTTTGGGGGGGGGTTTCCTTTAACCTTTAATTTTTAGAGTTACACCATCATACTAGTTTTACCTGTCCAAATTTAGTTCATCCTTCTAAGCCTAACATATAGGCCAAATCCTTCAAGAAGACTTTCTTCTGTCCTACTGGTTCTCTCCCTTCTTTAAACATATATATATATATGTTTATATAATAAAAATATATACCTAAACACATATATAAATATATACATAAACATATATATATATATTTATTTATTTATGATAGTCACACACAGAGAGAGGCAGAGACATAGGCAGAGGGAGAAGCAGGCTCCATGCACCGGGAGCCCGACATGGGATTCGATCCCGGGTCTCCAGGATCGTGCCCTGGGCCAAAGGCAGGCGCCAAACCGCTGCGCCACCCAGGGATCCCAACATAAACATGTGTATTAAATATATAAACATGTTTATACGTATAAACATATTTATATATAAACATATATAAAAACATATATAAACATATATATGTTGAGGATATATATATATATATATATCCTTTATACATAGCCCATAGTGTTTATACATCTTCCCCCTTACCCTGCCTCAACGCCATATTCAGGCTATTTCACTCCTTTATAAGGGTTACAACTTAGTTCAGTGATTTGTGGGTTTTCACAGCAAGATCCCACCCAACGCAACAAATATTCATTGAGCGCCTGTGCATCAGGCACCGTATCAGGCACTGGGATCCGCGTTAAATGAAAGATACCATCCTGCACTTGAAGAAAGCCTAGTAGGAGTGATGAACAAGTAAACAAATTACCCAGGTGAGCTTCAAGAACTTAGTTTGGAGCTTAAGATAATATAACGTGTATAAGCAGCTTCCAACCCTGTAAAACAAAGGATGCAAGAGAACAGATCCCTTCAGGGAGGGAGAAGGGAGCTAAGGTACCGTCAAGTGCCGCTTTACCGTAAGTAGCCTAATAATCCAACCCATTAGATATACAATCTATAAGCGACAGCACCTGCCTTAAAAGCACGTGGGATTGTAAGGGGGAAAAAAAT
Organism: Canis lupus baileyi; assembly: GCF_048164855.1. Lineage (NCBI taxonomy): Eukaryota > Metazoa > Chordata > Mammalia > Carnivora > Canidae > Canis > Canis lupus. The sequence continues at coordinate 19,634,608 of NC_132839.1, forward strand.
GCAAATTCATACCTACTAAAATCAGAATTGGGAGGACGGGACGTTTAAATCTGCGTTTTAAACAAACTCCCCATGGACTCAGGCCACCCAAGGTTTTAGAACACAGCGCAGTCAAATTCGGCAGGCCTCATTCCCCAGCCGCTCCCTCCCTTCGGCTAAGGAGGCTGGCCCCGCGGCGCGCCTCTCCTCCCTCCCTCCCTTCTCCCCCCGGAGCCGTCCATCTCGTCGGCGGTCACCCAGCGGGAGGCAAGGTGCAGCCACCTACCGCCCAAACTACCACGCAGACACCTGGACCCTCGCTCCGCAAAGGATTCCGGGAAACCTCAACAAGCCAATCTAAAGGGCGGGGAGGAGGGGCAGAAGAAGAGGGACGAGCGGCTTCTTTGATTGACGCGAAGCACGCCCAATGAGAGCAGAGGACCAGGGACGCTTCCGCCTCAATGGGCGGGCTGTTAGCAACGTCAACCAATCCGACTCCGAAGCGTCTACCTTGTGGGAGGTCCTTGAGGCCGCTGAGGTCGTTGGTGTCTGTTGAACGGCTTGTGGAAGTCGTGCTGCCTTGGGCAGGGCGTTAAAGTCGTTCTCGAGGGGAACGTCTCTGTCCGAAGAGAAAATGAGTTTAGCTCTGAGGTCGGTAATGAGGAGGCCGCAATGCCCTCCACACCTCGCAGCGGGCCCCAGGGCTGGCGTGTGTAGAAGGGAGGTAGCTGGGCCGAGGCGAGCTGGAAGGGGATGCATTTTGGGATGAGGGCGAGGAGCCTCGGCCAGCCTTCCTGGCTCGGATTCCTCACCCTGGGGGCCCTGGTGCTCCGCAGGTGAGGAGTCCCGTGCATTTGTGCCGAGGTCGTTAGCGTCTGTATCAGCGCGTCGGGCTTTGCACCACCGAGGAGATGGGTTTCTAGTTGCGAGGAGGGAGTGAAATATCGCGATGCTTCTTCTCGCGGTGTTTCTCCGCGAAGTCAGGCCGGGGAGCCTCCCTGGGTTCAGCTCCGCCCTCCGGGTCTCCGGCCCCTGCAGCCCCTGCAGCCCCTGCAGCCCCTGCAGCCCCTGCAGCCCCTGCAGCCCCTGCAGCCCCTGCAGCCCCTGCAGCCCCTGCAGCCCCTGCAGCCGTCAGACCGAGCTATAAATTTTGGAAAGAGCTTTAAACTCTTCCTTGCTCTTATCCTGGGGCCCTGCTTTAAGATATAACGGGCGACCCATATAAATGACTTTAATTGATTTTCAAAAAAAAAATTTTTTTTTAGTTTTGTTTATCTTTCATTGACTTCCAATCTCTAACCCCGTTCGTTGCCCCCAGCAGCAGCAGCACCTAGATGTTTTTACACGTTGCACCTTAAAAAAAAAAAAAAAAAAAAAAAAAAAGGTGGTTACGCCTTTCTGAACAGGTGCGGCTTTGGGTTGGGAGATGATGGTGGCAGCCCTGCCTCGACCCCGTGGCGGGTCCTGCTGTTGACCTGGCCGTCCAGAGAAGGTGACCGCGGGGACTGGGGTCCCTGTTCGCGCGAAGTCAGGTGTCTTGTGAAAGGTTGTCCCCCCGCTCTGTTTATTACTATAGGTCTCCTGGTCATCTTCTGATCGTCTGTCTCTTGACGGTTTTGTGGTAGGTTTTTAGAAAGCAAAACACAGGCAAATAGGTAAGGTGTTTTTATTAAATAAAATCAACTAGGCTTTACATTTCAAAGTGTTAGGAAATTGGTTTCAAACTTCTTGTACGGATGTTGCGGCACCATTCGAAATTTTGGAACACTAAGATGAGTATCTCTTAAGACATACCTGGCTTTTTTTTTTTTTTTTTTTTCCTTTTTTTTAACATTTATTTATTCTTGAGAGTTAGAGAGGCAGAGACACAGGCAGATGGAGAAGCAAGCTCCAATGCAGGGAGCCCGGTGCAGGGACTCGATCCCGGGACCCCAGGGTCACGCCCTGGACTGAAGGCAGGTGCTCAACCGCTGGGCCACCCAGGGATCCCCATTTCTGCCTTTTTAAATAAAATCTACTTTCAAGAAATTTCCAGGATTTAGGAGAAGCTATATCTAAATTTACAAGTGAAATTTAGAAAACCATGGACTCTTCACTATGGGGTGAGCAAGGCTTTGACTCATGGAAGAAAAATTTCATTTTTCTCTCAAATAATTCCTTTTAAGAAATTTAAAAAATATAGAAAATTAGCACAAACATTCTTGTTTTGGCTTTTAATTTTCATGGTATATTTAGACTTCAGTATTTCGGTTGATTTGTTAATATCAATGGAAGAAATTATAAATAAAGCCCCAAACTTAGCAATGTGTACTGTAAATCACTTTGAACCCACAATGCCACAAACTTTGTAAGTTAATTGTTAAGTGATACGCTTTTTTTGGTAGTAATTTTGATAACTTATAAATGCTCTCAAAAGTAAGCCAAATATGCAATGATCCTCAATTATGAATTTTCCTTTGATTAGTTTAATACTATGTTGTAGAGTAATGTTAATAAGTAGGAGTGCTTTAGTTTTGTTGCGATTTCTGTGATGAATAATTTTTTTATTCACAGTTATTTCTTCCACATTAATATCAGAATAAATACAAAGCCAGAAGGAAAGAAAGTTAGGTCCTTTTTTTCTTATAATAACATGTAACACTTTTCAGTTTTGGAAAGTGCAGATTTATAGCAGCTTAGACTATGGATTGAGCAAGGCTTTGACTCATGGGAAGAAAAATTTCATTTTTCTCTCAAATAATTCCTTTTTAGAAATTAAAAAAATTCTTCCTTGTTTAATTTCTTTGTCGCATTTTGAAATTTTAATTATCTAGATGTGTAGGAGAATAGAATTAAAGTAGACTGAATAGACTTTTCTTCTCATTTCATAGAAATGAGCTTGTAGTAGACAAAACAAAGAGAAAAAAAAGAAGAGAACTCTCTGAAGAACAGAAACAAGAAATTAAAGATGCTTTTGAACTATTTGACACAGACAAAGATGAAGCAATAGATTATCATGAACTAAAGGTAATAATGTACTTTAAAATGTATATTTTTCTGTTAAAATCGTTTGCATTTTCTATAGTTGGCTAAAATAACCCATCTAAAGTATTTTAACTAAACTGGTTGTGGAAATATGAAACCATTTGAGATGTTCACAGTTAAGTGCTATAATAAAATTAAATACTAGCATCTTTTTAGACTTTCCTTTTCACACTGTGAAGCGAATAGTATTTTAAATATAAAAGTATATTACTATGGTAGGGCCTTATTTTCACTCATGTAATAAAAAGATTTCAAACTATAGGTTTTAAACAGTTCTTACTGTATTTTTGCCACTGCTGGGTTTTTTTTTTTTTTTTCATTTGTGTATGACTCATTCTTTTTTCACATTGTGAGAGTGTTCTTTTAATTGGAACACGTTAGTAATACATTCTGTACATACTTTCTCTAGTGCAAACAATATAAGTGATGTCTGATGTCAACGCAGTGCTAATGGGGGAAAATGTCAACTTTAGGGCCTAGAATTATTTATAAAGATGTGAGGGAAAATTAAAGTTTAGGGTAGTACAGATCTCACACTCAGCATGAGAAAGGCGACATTTTGGTAGCTCCCATTTTTTTTTTTTTTTTAATTTTATTTATTTTTTCATGAGAGACACAGAGAGAGAGAGACAGGCACAGGGAGAGAAGCAGGCTCCATGCAGGGAGCCCGACTGAGACTCGATCCCAGGTTCTCAGGATCACGCCCTGGGCTGAAGATGGTGCTAAACTGCTGAGACACCCGGGCTGCCCTGTCTCTTCCATTTGTTACCATTGTTATTATCTTGGTTTGGGATCTTACTTCATACCTGGATCTTCTTAAATGTTTTCTCCATTTCTGGTTCGCTCTGTATACTACCATTAGATTCACCTTTCTAAGACTCTTTCCTCCTATTATTCATTGTTCGTAAACCTTTAGTGGCTCCTCATTGTACACTGCATAAAGTTCAGATTCCTTTGATTTTTATTGAATACTCCCCACACTTTTACTACTACCTACTTTTCTCATTGCTAAGGACTTGTTTCCACCTGAGCTCTTCCGGTTCAGGTATGGTAAGCTGCTCTCTTCACTGTCCTTAAGCCTATATATTATGGTATCTGTTTTAATGCCAGTCATCCTTTTCTCAGTGCTCTTCTACTTTATTTCATCCATATATCAGGGAACAAATGGAACCTTTCCGAGTAAGATTTCTTTAATCAGTATCCTGTCTCTCCTTTTTGTTAATAGTAACAAGATCTTTTCTTTCTTTAAACTCAGGGCCTGGACTATTTACTTAATAACTAATCATGTAGAGTCTCATGATAACTCTTACTTTAATTTTTTTATCTCTTCTGTTGTATACATTTTTAATATTTATGCTATACTTTTTTTCATTTTGGTAATCATTTGAGAACAAATAATTTGTTAAAATGATTTGTACAGTAAGTCAGTCTTGTATGGTGTATTTTATAAACATTTGATTGGTTTGTCATATAAAAAAGGATATGTAAATGAAAAAGTTGCTATTTCAGTAGTGGAGAAAAGCTATCACTTTGATTTTTTAAGAGACATAAAACTTGCAAAAGATTTAAATGTTTTATTAATGTGCTGACATCTCTTAAGTTGTAAAAACTTATTTAAGAATTGGAAGTCACTTCTTTTGAAAGAGTGCTTTATAATTTGCTTTTCCCTTTTAATCCAAAAGGTGGCAATGAGAGCCTTGGGGTTTGATGTAAAAAAAGCTGATGTACTGAAGATTCTTAAAGATTATGACAGAGAAGCCACAGGGAAAATCACCTTTGAAGATTTTAATGAAGTTGGTGTGTATTTTAATAGTCTTTGTAATTAGCACTTGTTAGGAAATTATCTGGTTAATATTAGTTTTTTTTTAATTCTCTGGGTTATGGAATTTTGTTATTGAACATTGCTGTATAATGTAGATATTATTATAGGGATTTGGGGGCACTCTTCTTACTTATTTTCAAAGAAAAAAATAAGATTTACAGCTTCACTATGGGATTTATCATTTTGTCTTTTGTTCTGAAGATTCTAATTAAGGAACTATTATGTAGCTTTTTGTGGAATGATGTCTTCCTAAGTTTATATCATGTGATAAAACTAAAAAGGTGATCAAAAAATTATTTTCTTAGACTAAAACAGAAAATTTGGTATCCTTTTGTTTGGAAAATATTTCCTAAGACCATTCTGGTGTGTGATTTTTGTTGGCAGAGTGGGAGAAGAGAAAACCTATAGCATTTGGTATCTTTGGCTGAAGATGAAGTGCATGCCTTCAGGTTGACAAAGCTTATAAGGGGCTGCATATTCTGTATGACTTGATCTCAGTGAATAAAGTCATCTGTTTAAAGTTGAGAATGGGGAGAGGATTGTAATAAAGGCATTTGGCAAACTCAAGCAGGAGAAAACATTTTAGAATAACCAACTAAGCATAATGTGTCATGAGCTTAATATGATTGAATTTTTATATAGTTGATTTTAGTGAATTAGTTATAGCATATATCAAGCTTTTTTAGAATAGAAGATTCTGGAAGGCAAGGCCTTTGTTATTATGATTTAAATATATTGCATAGAATATTATACATAGAATGTGCATCTATTCAGAGTTTAATTTTCTAAAGCAGTAATACTTAATATGGGTCATGATATAAGCATATAGTTATTTTAAGATATTTTAAAAATTTAGAAACAAATCCAGTTACAAACCTTTTGTGTAAATATTCAGCATGAATATTGTACTGCATGAAGCAGTACAGAAAGCAAAAACAAATGGGAGTTTGGAAAAGATAGATTCATATCATTAAATCATTGGTTTTATTTTTTTAATTTGAAAACTCAAAACCAAGGTGAGGAAGAGGAAAATTAAAGGATAAACCTAAAAGAGAAAGGAAGAACAACACAGAATATCCCCACTTTATAAATTAAGAAATAACTGTTTAGAAAGGCAGCTCATCTCTTGGGGAGCATATTGTTGTTATTGTTGTTGTTTTTCCTAATCTGTAGACTTATTTACTTGAGAAGGGGGAGGGAACCATCTTTATTCTTTTAGTCTTTCATTATTGAAGTTCTTCTACAGTTAGTGATCTTAGTCCAAGTTCCAACTTAGATTGTTAATTTATAGAAACAGGTATTAGGATATAGTGGCAATGATACTATTAGGAAAGAGCTACAGTTCAGGCACATTTGATACAATGTAGTGGTTTATCATGGACATTTTAGAACCAAATTGCCTGGGTTCAGATATTGGTTTTTGTATGACTTGGTCATTTTTCTTGTCTCTGACTCATTTGCAGCTATATATAGTGGGATAGTTGTAGTATCTTGTGATTTTTGGGAGGAATAAATAAGTTAATACATAAAATATGTCAAATGTTTATTAGAAGGGGTCCTAGCTATAATAGTAAGTACTATTTAGTATTTGTTATTATTACTTTAAAAAATTGTCTTTGTTTCACTTTGCTTTAGTACCCGGAAATAATTGTGTATGTATCCACTTGAACATAAAAAGTCTTGTATTCATGTTTTTCTGATTACATTTTTTTCATAGTTGCAGGCTATTTTAGGCATTGTATCATCGTCATTAATGATTTTATGCAACATATTATAACATCTTAAGTAAATACAGTTTTAAAATGTGATTTTATTAGCAGTTGAAGTCAGAGTCCCATGCCATCTTCACCCTTTCCTTACCCTTCATTTTTCTATGTTATTATTGGAGCCGCTGATACTGGGTTCTTTCCAGAATAAATGACCATGGCTAAACATCTGCTCTGACTTTGAAAGATAGAACTTTTGACCAACTTAGCACATACTTTAGCTATCTTAAAGGCTACCTATTGAAAATACCAGTAGTCAAATAAAAATTTATTACTGTTTAGAAATCAAACAGCCAAGAACTGTATATTTTCTCCATTTGTTAATTACTTTTCAATGATAACTGACCACAAATGAGTGTCTATTTTATACTTTGGAACAAGTAACTCTGAACCAGAACATTTGATTCTGGTTAATACATAATTTTATGTATTATCTATTACTATTGAAGGATACTGTTCCACAGCTATTTCTGGAGGAAGTCTAATATTAAACCAGAATTTTTCCACTGTTAGAAAAAAATATTAAAATATATTTAATGTAACTTAAGAATCTAGACAGCTTGAGGTTAGTGAGTAACAAAGGCGTTTTAGGAATTGCTCCTTCAAAATAAGACCAAGATAAGTTAGATATTTGTACTCCCTCTTTTTTTGGGCACAAACTAATCATTCCATTGCCTATTTAGAAAAGAATATTTATTATTGTTTTTGCTTTGCTTATTTAACAAACATTTGCTGAAGTTTTTGGTATTAGGTACTTCAATGGGTTGAGGGAGAGGAATTAAAAGTTACTAAGGTTCTTTCAAGGAGCTTACTATTTGAATGTAGGTAATAACAAACTATAATGTTCTGTGGTAAATTATAATTTTGTTTAGAGAAGGAGTTGGCAAACTACACCCCTTAGGCCAAATTCAGCTCTTGCTTCCACAGTACCTCGTCTTTTATACTGCTTTTGTGCTGTCTTGGCAGATAAGGTAGTTGAGTCAAAGACCTTATACTCTCCACAAAACCTAAAATATTTACTATCTGGCCTTTAACAAAAAAAGAATTGTCATTTCCTGGTCTCGAGCAATTGAAGAAGACTTTGCAGAGGGGATTTTTAATTTGGGCCTTTGGGAATGTGACTAGCATTTTATCTTGAGATTGTGGGAGCAAGTACAGAAAGACACTGCAGGCAAAGAAAACAGCAACAAAGAGCAGTATAGTAAAAGTATATAGTATGTTTGAGAAACTTCAGGTAGTTCTTACTGTCGAAGTTAGGGAAATGGAAAGATAGGATTGGGTCAAATAGGTAAAGTCTTGCATCAGATGTAGAGCTTGGACTTTATTTTCTTTAAAGATTTATTTATTCATGAGAGACACACAGAGAGAGAGGCAGAGACCCAGGCAGAGGGAGAAGCAGGCTCCATGCACAGAGCCCGATGCGGGACTCGATCCAGGACTCCAGGATCATGCCCTGGGCCAAAAGCATATGCTCAGCCGCTGAGCCACCCAGGCGTCCCAAGCATGGACTTTAGTCAGCAGATGATCATTTTAAGTTTCTGAGGAAGAGAAGATGATATATTTTAGAAAGGTAACTGTTGAGGGTATTAAAGATGGGTTTCAGGGGAGTGAGACTGCAGACAGGAAAATAATAGACTTTTTATGCTGAGGGTGGTGAGAATGAAAAGACACACATTTAAGAGTAAAAAAGGTAGTATCCTCAGTATTCTGGTAATTAATCATTGATTAGGTTTATGGGATTCAAAATGTTCAGACTTCAAATATGGGAGACTATCTGTTAAATGTGCTGTTATCTTTTTTGGAGGTGGGGCATCAAACACTATCTTGGTGATAGTAGGAGGAGTTTGGGTTCCAAAATGTTGAGTTTAGGGATGCCTGGGTGGCTCAGGGGTTGAGCATCATCTGCCTTCGGCCAGGGTGTGATCACGGGGTCTTGGGATTGAGTACCACATCGGGCTCCCTGCATAGAGCCTGCTTCTCCCTCTACCTGTGTCTCTGCCTCTCTCAGGAATAAATGTGTGTCTCTCAGGAATAAATGAATAAATCTTTTTGTTTTTAAAGATACTTTATTTTAAAAAAAAGTTAAGTTTAAAGTAACTTGTATTTTAGGATAGAAACCCCTAAAAGGCGGGGATCCCTGGGTGGCTCAGCAGTTTAGTGCCTGCCTTTAGCCCAGGGTGTGATCCTGGAGTCCCAGGATTGAGTCCCACGTTGGGCTCCTTGCATGGAGCCTGCTTCTCCCTCTGCCTGTGTCTCTGCCTCTCTCTCTCTGTCTCTCATGAATAAATAAATAAAATCTTTAAAAAAAAAAAAATCTAAAAGGCAGTGAGAAATACACCTGAAGCTATATTTCTAGCAGTACTTTTAATGATTTTTGATAAACTTTTAATGTGCTATGTTTTTAAGTAATTTTTGTAATGTGTAGGTCCTACTATTTTGAGGAAGTATAATTCTGGTAATAAGTTTTTTTAAAAACAATTACAAGGACAGAGATTTGTGAATTAGGTTGAACACACCTTAACTGTATGCTAGTGATTTATTTTCATTGGGGAAAAAAAGTGTATTTCTTGTAATTAAATTCTACTTTGTGGAATAGGAGTAGAGCATGAAAGCATGGAAGAGAGTCACCATAAATTTACAATGTTTTAGCTGTCCAGAATGATGGGTATTTATAATTCCCAAGAAAAGTTGTATTCTAAGGCAAAGTATTGATAAAAGATTATATATACACATAAGTCTGAAGTAACTAACACAATTAAAGCACTAGTGGGATAAGAATTTATACATCTTGGAGCCCCATCTGTTCCCCACATCACCCTGTTGCTTCTTTAAGTACATTAATACTTTCAGCAAGCTGCTTTTTTGGTTCACCTGTCATGTAAATTATTTAATTGGTGAAGAAAATTTCTTAACACTTTTTTTTTCCTTGTCCTGCTTTTTTGTTGGGACTAAATTCAAAATAAGTTGAGTATGAGCCATAGAGTTAAGCATGGTATTTTATTTTGGTGTTATGGCTGTATATATGCCAACTCCTTTTTGATTGAATATTTATGAGCTTTGGTGATTTGCATACTTATAGTAATATACTTCAATTAGTTACTTGAAAGACTTTTTGGGTACAATTAATGGATAATAGAAAACTACTAAATATATATATGTAGACGATTTAACATTAGCTCAAATAGGTGCTTATTCTAAAGCTTACTCAAGGGGCAGCTTTGGTGGCTCAGTGGTTTAGCGCCGCCTTCAGCCCAGGGCCTGATCCTGGAGACTCGGGATCGAGTCTCACGTCAGGGTCCCTGCATGGAGCCTACTTCTCCCTCTGCCTGTGTCTCTGCCTCTCTCTCTCTCTCTCTCATGAATAAATAAATAAAATCTAAAAAAAATAAACAAAAAATAAAGCTTACTCAACCAAATATGATGACACTGCAGCAAAACAATAATAATTTTTTGTGGGCTTGAATTGTATTCTTCCTTTTGGGTGCATTAAACATTCCAGTACTTTCCATCTACAAACACTGGTGCAAGTTTTTAATGATTCTATAAACCTCACCAAGACTGAATTATTTTTAATGGCACAGTGAAAGTCATAAATAATTTTTGTTGTAGTAGTCAACTAGCATGTGGAATTGCTTCAGAGATGTTTACTTAGATATTTTCAGAATTTGATCTAGTAACTTAAAAAATTTTCTACCACAAATTTTTTAATTTTTGTTATTGTGAAAAAAAATTTTTTTATTGTGGCTATTGATTAAAGACTGAAAATATTGTTTAAGCTTACTATATTATTAGATATTATTACACTTAGCCTACCAAAATACATTATTACTATTGAGATCTGATATTTCTCACTTTTAGTTGTCTGAGAGTTATCTTGCTGAACAAAATGGGCATAGCTTTTGGGATATCTTTCCAGACCTTTTCTTTTTCTTTTTTCAGTGGAGGGACTTTATTACTGTAATCATGGTCCTTTTGAAAACTAGTTTTTGTGTTTTGGAAAACCAGGAAGTTCCTTAAATCATGAAGATATCAGCGGAATTTTCATCTGACATTGTGTCTTTATCAATTTGGCAGTGCATTTTATTAATTTGTCATGATTTTTTTCCTTTAAATTGAATTTAATTTGAGAACAGTAATGTTACTATTAAGTTCAGCCATCCAACTTTTCTTATCTAACGAGTCTTAATTGTTTTGTTGGCGTATCATCTCTACGACTAAGTAACAAACTCCTAGACTTTTGTGCTTGCTGTCAGTGGAGCCTAGTACAATTCTTGATAATAGTAGACCTTAAATAAATATGGTATATAATCCGTTTTATTTTGCCTTTATGTGAGTTAGTTTTGCTTACTCTTGTAATAGGATGAATTGTTGATAATGTAAAGATTAAATTTTAAAATATGGATTTCATATTTGTAATTTCACGTTTATCTTTTTGGTTTCTTGGGCTCTGATTTGGCAGTTTATTATCAAACTAAATGTTGAAAGATTCATAACTTTTCATCTAATACTTAGTTGATTTAACAGATGAATGCATTTGTGATTACAAAGTGTTTTTAAATTAAAAACAATTTTTTTAACTGTAGTGACAGACTGGATATTGGAAAGAGATCCACATGAAGAAATATTAAAGGCATTTAAACTGTTTGATGATGATGATTCAGGTAAAATAAGCTTGAGGAATTTGCGACGTGTTGCCAGAGAATTGGGTGAAAACATGAGTGATGAAGAACTTCGGGCTATGATAGAAGAATTTGATAAAGATGGTGATGGAGAAAGTAAGTTTTGGGTAAAACATATATTCCAGGTATTATTCCTGATATATGCATATAGTAAATTTTTCTAAAATCAAATGATTTTCAAGACCCATTGCAGACTGTCTGTGTTTGGTGTAAATGTCTTCTTGTAATGGGCTTTTTGCATAAACATTTCACATAATTTAATTCAGAATGATTTAAAACCAACTGTACTGTTTGTAATATGTGGTTCCAGTAATATGAGTACCAAGAAGGTACTTTTCTTCGAGGATGAAGCATCACCAAAATTTCAGATACTCAATAAACTATCAGTTTTTAATGCCTTCTTTGTTAACCTACATACACTTCTAATCTGTAAGTTCTATTGGTTCTACCCTTTAAATGTTTTGAATCTTTTTTTGTATCTTTATTTACTGCTGCCGCCCTAGTTCAGGCCCTAATTTCTTTGTAGGAATTTTATCATAGCCTCATTCATTATTTCCTTGAATGCCTGCTGGATACCGTGCCTTGTGTGCTAACTGATGCTACACAATGAAGAAGGCAGATGTGGTTCCTCTAACTTCCTAATTGCCCTCTAAGCCTGTGGGACTCTACCCTCTAATTTAATCTATTGATAACTTTTCCTAAAGAACAGGTTTGATGATGTCATTACCTTCTTCAAATGCTGAATGATTCTTCAGTGCCTACAGAGTAAATTTCAAAGCTTTCTAAGATATGTTCTGCCCTAACTATCTGGTTTTATTTTCCACTGTGGTCTTCCACTTTTCTCCTTTAACCTTCACCTCCCACACATACAGACTTTGACCAAATACAGTCTATCCTGAAAACACTTGTATATACTGTGCATTTTTTCGTCATGCCATTCCTTAATCCTCAGATGTTCTAATTGCCAATTTCTGTCTGCTAATTAATGTTCGTCTTTCTCTCTGGATCATTTCAAACCCCATCTTTTTCTCAAAAGCCTTTTCTAGTGGTCTCTGTGAATCATTTAGAAGAACAAAGTATTTTGACACTTTTATGCAATGCCTTCTGTTAGTTACATGTATGTGTATCTCTCTAGTATATTGTAAGTCCCATAAGAGCTCTATGGAATCATAGTGTGAAAGCCCTAAGGCTTTGGAATCATAGAGATCTGAATTCGAATTGAATCTCTACCACTTATGTAGTTGCTATGTAAGGTTGTGCAAGTTTTCAATGTTTCCTAAGTCTTGGCTTCCCATTTATTAAAATGAGAATGGTGATACCTTCCAGGGTGGTTCTAAGTATTAAAGGAAGATATTTGAAGGTGCTTAAATGGAAGCTTGTTTTCCATTTTTTGTATCTTAACTTATGTTTATATTCCCCTGCATTTTCTTGAACATAGTAAGTGTTCTGATGTTTATTGATTTAAAGCCCTGAGCAGGAATATGTGTTACAGTAGTTATATATTGATACAGTATCAACTATATATATATACATAATACATATATTACCTTGGAAATACTGGCATGCTTTAATAAGGAGGTGAGACAGTAGCGACTAGGTATTAGTTCAGGTTTGTAGATTGTCCTTTAGAATTGTGCATTATTATACTTTCTCATAGTTACATAAATATTATTTGAGCATTATAATACTTTGTAATACTAGTTCTTTAAATGGTATTGATAGATTTATTTATATTTTAAAACAAAGATGATTAAAACTTGAGGACATTTAAATGATTTCTTAAGATGTCACTCTAATATTTGGATTTAGTATCCACTCCCTTAATATTTTAAAAATTTTTGTGTCTTCCACAGTTGTTGGCTGTTGCCCTAAACTAGCTTTAAAGCAACTCCATTCTGTAAGGGTACTATCTTCAGTGGCATAGAGAATTTTGGTATGTCTAGTTCATAAATCTTTAGTAATGGCTTTTACCTGTGTCAAAAGATAGTTATTTTCTTTTCCTGTACTAGGCACATGCAAATTAGATTTTGGTTATTAGCCTCATTTGACATTAGAAGAAAATAACAATTAGGAAGCTGCCTCTTAAATTCAAATTTGATGTGAAACTGCCTAGAAAATGTGCCCATTTCTCGCATCCCTTGTTAGTCTGCTTTGTTTGCTGCTTTTGAATCTCTGAGTTCACACCTGTGCTCCATTGCTTGAAGATTTTAGTGCATCTTTAAAACATTTCTTTGGTTTTCAATGCTTGCTTTACATTAAGTGACTGTACAACTGTTGCTTGGGCATCCTACTGTACTTATTCAAATGATCAATAGGCAGATAACATTTTTTCTCATTTTTGCAAGTGATTGATTACAAATAAAATACAGTAATGCATAGTCTTTTATTGTTAAGATTTGTCTTTTTTGTGTGTGGAGAGGGTGTTCTTATTATATTAAGTTCAACTAATCTAATACTTTCCAATCTGAGATGTGAGTTTCTGGGGGTGGGGTCCTCCTGAAGTATTGCATGTAGTCTAGGTGTATGCATCAAATATTGTCTGTAGACCATATGAATAATAGTATTGCCAGTGTATACAATACATATACTGCTATTTTTTATTTATATGTGTAAATGCTCTTGCAATTGATAAAAATACTTATTCAGAATTTGTAGTAGCTATTTGACATTATCTACTTCGTAAACAAGGCATACTAAGTATAACTCTTATGGCAAGTCCAGGAAATTATTCTTGAAAGGCATTTTCATATTTAGAAACAATGAGAGCTATAATCTATTTCGTCTGGCTTTGGACTACTGCTTTATATGGATCTCTGCAGCTATATGAAAAACTGCCCATTTTTTGAGAAAGCACAAGTCACATTTTATAATAACTTGTTAATTTGGATACTTTTGGCTGCAGTTTGGTTTAGATATAACCTGTTTTCTTTGTACATGTTAAACTAGTAAAGATCATAGTATTTACTGTCTTTTTTGTAGACTTTAGTAATTCTTCTGTCTTCATGAATTTTTCACACTTTAGTATTTAGAAGCAATGAAATTTTTTAAAGATTGTGTATATAGAGTAATAAATATGGTGAATGAGGAGTTAAAGGAGAGGAAGATACAATGTAAAATATAAATAGAGCTGTGGCAATGATACAGAAAGAATGAATCCCTTCCCCATTATCACTCTCAAGATATATAAAAGTAAATCTTTTTTTTTTTTTAAGATTTTATTTATTTATTCACAAGAGACACACACACAGAGAGGCAGAGACACAGGCAGAGGGAGAAGCAGGCTCCATGCAGGGAGCCCGACCTGGGACTTCATCCGGGGTCTCCAGGATCACGCCCTGGGCTGAGGGTGGCGCCAAACCGCTGAGCCACCTGGGCTGCCCAAATCTTTTGAAAAAATAAAAGCAGCATTTAAAAACCCAGAGTGGGGACGTCTAGGTGGCTCAGTCCGTTAAGCATCTGCCTTCAGCTCAGGTCATGATCCCGGGGTCCTGGAATCTAGCCCCACGTTGGGCTTCCTGCTCAGCAGAGTCAGTTTCTCCTTCACCCTCTGCCCCTCCCCCCACTAGTGCTCTCTGTCTCTCAAAGAAATAAGATCTTTATTAAAATATTTATTTAAAAGACAGATATACACTATGGAATGATTGATTTATGAAAATTTTGTTTTAAAAGACGGTGTAGAGGAAAATGAAGTGTTTGATTCAGTAAGTATTTTATCAGGTGCCTATTTAAAGGGAGGCATTGTGCTACATTAAATATAGGAACTTGATATAAATATTGATAGAGAAGGTTATGAAACTAAATGTACAAAGGCATTACAGGTTTTCTTAATTGTCTGAAAGGCTCACTGGTACCTGAGGAGCTCATTTACTTTCCTTAGCAACATTCTTCCTTTCAGCTTTCTACTTTTTTGGTTTTAAGTAATCTGTTTTTAGGCTGTGGAAATTATAGAATAGATTAAAATATGTTTAACTGCTACAATACTTTAAAGTGTTCATACATAAATATAAGAAAAGTTAACTTTTGTGGTTTCAGGTAGATACATGAAACTTAATTTTGAAATTTGAGTATTGAAATTTTACAGATTGAGAGAAAAATGTTCTAGGTCTTTAAGGAACAAATCATGTATTCCATATTTTGAATAATTTAATCATGGCTCTGTTATGCTATTAAAATAATTTATAGTCAAATCATTCGAGGTTACTTTATGTTGTTTTCCTTAAAAACATACTTTATTTCTTGTTTTGGTCTAGATACCTCAGTCTAGATTTACTAAGTCACAGGTTCTTAAATGAAAGTGTGTAATGATGAGATTGTTTAAACTTTTATATATTTTGTACTTTTTAATTTATTTTCTTATTAATTTGTTTTTATTGAAGTTCGATTTGCCAACATATAGTATGTCACCCAATGCTCATCTCATCAAGTGCCCTCCTCAGTGCCCATCACCCAGTTACCCCAACCCCCTGCCCATCCCCCCTTCCACAATCCTTTGTTCATTTCTCTGAGTTAGTCTCCCATGGTTTGTCTCCCTCTCTAATTTTTCCCCCTCAGTTCCTCTCCTTTCCCTTATTATTTTTTTCTTTTTTAAAGTAGGAGAGAAAGGGGCCATAGCTTTCATAACATACTGAGACATGTGTTTAAGTGCCAAAGTTAAAGATCACTACTACAATTTGTAAGATCATTGAAAGTTTACAGGTTATATATTCTGTTCTACTCTGTCATAGTGTCTTATAGATGTTTAATATTGGAATCTTTGGATTCTGATTCATTTTCAGCTTCTGGACATCTCATTCTTAACTCCTTCAAGTTTATTTTCACACTATTTTCTTTTTTTTAACTATTGCTGATGGTGTTCTCCTACCCTAGCTTTCTTTCCACCTCCTGTTAAACCAAATCCTGTTTTTATTTTAGAGCCCAAGTCAAGATTTATTCTTACATAAATTTTTCTCAGAAGTAATGATTTTTCCCATTATGATGTTTTTCAACACAGATATGTGGTTTTTAATAATAGATCATGTTTTGTGTTATACAGCAATAGTTCTCTGTTTCAGTTATGAAACATGACTTACATAATTTATTGAAACTGATTTTCTTTGTGGTTTCTGGAACCGGTATACTTTTTTCATTCTTGATGTACATATTTATCTCAATGTTTTTTTATTGGTTAATTTTTTTCTAGCTTTTCCTTATGAATCTTCTCAAACACAGAGGAAAAAAATGTTAATTTAATACAATGAACACCTTTCTACCTTCTACTTAGATTCAATAATTAGCATTTTACTATATTTGCTTTGTCTGTAGTAGATTTCTTTTCTGGATCATTTGAAAAATATATCATGAACTTGACCTTCCCAACATTTTAGCATGCATCTGCTAAGAATAAGGATATTATCTTTCATAATTATCATGCCATTGTTGTGCTAAGAAAACTAAAAATAATTTTATAATATCACCTAATATCTTCATTTAAATTGCAAGATACAATAGAACAGGAACCCTGGTGTCTGTTTATTACCAGGTAGAAACAACATAAAAGATCATCTTGTAGTTCAGTATTTTTAGATGAAGAAATTAAGACACAGAACTGTTCTGTCTCAGAGCTCTGACTGGAACCCAGGTTTCTTTTTTCCTCATTACATTGTTCTTGTTATCATTATCAAAATGATCATTCATAAATTGTGCATTGTTAGGGTATGTGTTAAGTTTTGGAGCCCATGAAGTCACCTGTTTTACCAAAAAGAAACATTCTTTTTTGAACATCTCTATTAATTTGTGTGTATATGTATATATACATTTAAAAAATTATATTTAGGGATCCCTGGGTGGCTCAGCGGGTTAGTGCCTGCCTTCTGCCCGGAGCATGATCCTGGAATTCCAGGATCAAGTCCCATGTAGGGCTCCTTGCATGGGGCCTGCTTCTCCCTCTGCCTGTGTCTCTGCCTCTCTCTTTGTGTCTCTCATGAATAAATAAATACAATCTTTAAAAAAAATTATATTTAATAAGATTGTTACCTATTTCTAGGTTGCTTTCTTAAATCTTGTACTATATAAACTGTAAGTTCCAACTGAATTTTATTGATGGTTTTGGTAAACTAACAGTTTGCCTTTTATGAGTAATTATTTCTGTATTTATATCCATGTAGTATAGTTGCTATATTACCTTGCTAATTAAGATTAAATTTGTATCTAGATACTTTGAAGTCTGGTGAGCTGGTTTCAATTTTTTTTATTTATGTTTTTGGTTTTTTAGTAGGCTTTTAAATGTATAAAAGTTCAAAAAGCAATTTGACTTTTTAAATCTAATATATTTTCCTTTAGAATTCAAATATACAAAAAAAAAAAAAGAATTCAAATATATATGCATGATAGATTTAAGCTTATTTATGAAGGATTTACTAAATGAACTAGTAGAATAAAGATTATAAAGAAGATTTAACCATTTAAGAAATTAAAAATGTCAAGCTTTAAAAATATTTTTGTAAGTGTATATACATATTATGATTATGAGGGACTTCTTTATAACTTAAATCATGTCTTTTCAGTAATATTATAGAATATTAATTTATATTTGTCACATGTTACATATTTGTACTCATGAGGCTGTACTTAGTAAACATGATCAACTTCCTATCAAAGAAGTAAAAGCAAAACAGTATGTCTTGGTTTATTAACAATTTTGCATAATGTAGAATTTGAAGATACTTAATATAAAATACTAGTATTGTTCTGTGAAAAAAATTTATATTTCTGACTTACATTTTCTTTCTTACCACAGTAAATCAAGAGGAGTTCATTGCTATTATGACTGGTGACATTTAAAGAATTACAAGGATAAACACTAAGAATGTTGCAGTTCTCATCTCATATTCTATTTTTGTGCTTGGAGCCATGTTAAGAAAAAAAACCCAACTTAGTTCTTTTTTTTCCAAAAGGACCAAAAATAAGTGTCTTATGTATTCATATTTTACTACTGTTAAGTTTCTTTGTATGAACAGTATTGTTAGCACTCTAATAGGTTAACTTTGTATTTATAGTACAGCTTTTATATATATATAAAGTTTAAAAAATTGAATCATGTGGTATACATTCTCTGAAAGTTTTTTATTCGGCATCAGCAGTCACTTTTGTTTTGATGTACACGTTACAGACTTTCATTAATAAAATGTTTATTTTAGTAGTATTTTAAAGTATGGTAAATTTTCTGTCTTATAATTACAAATACCTATAACCAGTGGTATCTTTCTTATATCTTTTCTCTTTATACTACTAGTTTCAGAAACAAAAACTGAAATACAAATAACAATAGAATAGCACATCTTTCCATTGTAACTTTAGCATTTCATGTTTCAGTACAAGATGACGACTCAATTGAGGCATAATTCCTTTTTTAAGAGTCATGTCTTTCAGTTTGGAAGGAGAAAATGTGCATATAGACCCATTTATCCTCATGTATTATGTTCTATAGCATTTCTGGTGTCTTAACATAAGTTATGACAGTTAAATCTGGATATTTCCCTCTTAAACTAATTGAGTACAGTTTGAATCATCTGGTTTCTTGACAAAGTGAAAGATTGAAATTTTGGAATTTTGATCTGTTACAATAATTATCACTCAATTAAACGTCACAATGATGAAAGTAGAAAACTAAGCCACAGAAATCATTTAAGATAGTTTTACCTGTATAAAAGAACATTCTATGATTCACCAGGAAACAGTAGAGACAGAATTTCCAG
This sequence comes from Canis lupus baileyi, assembly GCF_048164855.1. Lineage (NCBI taxonomy): Eukaryota > Metazoa > Chordata > Mammalia > Carnivora > Canidae > Canis > Canis lupus. The sequence goes on from NC_132839.1 coordinate 19,653,611, forward strand.
GTATTAGTGGGCTCCTCTGCCTTACAGAAATGTATGTTAGTGGGGGAAACAAATGATTATGGGAGATAGATTTGGTACCTCTGCTGATCCTTCACTAATAATCTGGTTCCTGATGGTATGGGCTCTCTGGAAGAAAGTTGTCTATTTCAGTGATCTTTCTTTAGATTTCTTGTTTTAAATTTAAAGTACAGTAATAATTTGAGGCACTTGAAATGTGTGCTTCTGAGAGTATTACATAAAGAATTACCCACTAGAAATTTTACAAACAAATCAGTAGGGAACAACATAACAATGATGCCATTTCAAATAGTTAAGTAGAAAGTAAGCTAATTGCTCATCATACTAAAATTTAATTTTGAATATGAAATAAGTGTCACAGTAGTAACAATATCCAGGGCAGCAAATATTCTTTGAAATTAAAAAATTTTTATCACCCTTACTGATGAATTGCCTTCTATGTATTGATCACAAAGTATGTTGATTTCCAGGAAATTAAAGAATAAAAAAAATAAAGACTAAAACAGATACAAAAAATCTAGGTTGGGATGCCTGAGTGGTTCAGTGGTTGAGCGTTTGCCTTTGCTTCAGGTCGTGATCCCGGCCGGGGTCCTAGGATCAAGTCCCACATCAGGCTCCTTGCATGGAGCCTGCTTCTCCTGTCTCTGACTCTCTCTGTGTCTCTCATGAATAAATAAATAAAATTTTAATCAATCAATCTAGGCTTTCTTGTCTTCTGCCACTTTATTGGAATAAAAATCCAAGCTACTTTTTCTCACTTACAGAGATAACTTCTTTATTCCTAATGTATAAGTACTTACTCTTAAGGATACCAGTAATTTTGTTTCTTCTCTTTTTACTGAGGGCTGAGGGAAAAGTGCTCACGTCATTTCTTAATATTTGTGGAAGTTTCCTCCTGCAGAAGGGTATGAATAATTTTTTTCAGTGTTAATAATCAGTATCTGTAGAGTTGAAGGGCCAGTAAAATAGCTGGTAGAGATAGCAATAATAGTGAATTTGCTTTAATAGAAGAAAGGTGGTGGTGGGTATTAGTCTTATTTATCGTTATAGTTCTATTTCATGCAGTGCATTTCATGATGTAAGAAAATAGTTGGTTTTTGCTAAACTTGTCTAGTTTATTGCTCTTCTGGTGTCTTGGTAAGCTTTGATAGTTTAGGATTTGTCAGCTTAGATCTTTTCCTTCACCTTTGTTACGACAACAGAGCCTACTCTCTAAAGAACCTATGTGCCTTTTATGGAAGACTTTCAGATTTAGTTAATGTGCCCACATCAATGTGCCCACATATCTGATTCTAGTCCCTGGAAGTAAATTTTCTTGGGGATTTACTAGTGATGTATTCTTAAAAAGAAAAAGTTATTTACAGTGTTCTGAACACCATTGTGAAGAAGGCAAAAATTTTAAAATCACTTTAAATAAATTTAAATTATGTAATATATAAAGACATTATATAAAAGGCAAAAAAAATTTATTGCTACCCCTTTCTGAATAATATCAATGTCAGATTTCAGATGAGAGGAGTACAAGTAGGGACGCCTGGGTTGCTCAGTGGTTGAGCAGCTGTCTTACGGCTTAGGCTGTGATCCTGGAGTCCTGGGATCAAGTCCCACATCGGGCTCCTTGCATGGAGCCTCTTCTCCTGTCTCTGCCTTTCTGTATCTCTCATGAATAAATACATCTTGAAAAAAAAAAAAAGGATACAACTAGATGTTTTAATAGGCTAGATGAGCAATAGGTTGATCTGATACTGGAGAAGAAAAAATTCAGAAGGGGAACACTTAGCTAAAGCAAGTACCATGCCTAGAGCCAAGGGAATGAAAGATAGAGGTTACCAGAAATTAGAAGCATGGAGAAAAGGTCCTTTAATGCAGGGACTTAGGGACATTTGAGGAGAGAGTACTGCTAGTACTGGTGGGGAATGATAAACTGGAGATGAACCAAGTGCTGCTACTGGAATGAATTTTTGCCCTGGGAAAGTTTGACAGGAAAAATAAGCAGGAAATAGCAAAATTTCTCTTCTGCCTTTGTTTCACTCTTCTAGTCCTCCCATTTGTTGGGATGCTAACAAAAAGTCAGCAAAGGAGAAATGTAGTTTGCACAGTTCTAATCCCCATATTATGCAGTTGAGCATAGACTAGTGGTTTGGAGCTATGGAAAAAAAGATAGCTTAGTTAACCAGCACAATTTGCCATATGTTACATCTTTGGAACCAGGTTATTGTTTCTACCTGTTTTTCCTTTGCACTTAGATGAAAGTATAGAAAGATTTGTTTTTTTTTGCATGAATACTGTATGCTGTGCAGCTAAGTTTTATAAAGGAAATGTCTTTAAAAAATTAGGAACATTAAGTGCTGCTGTGTACCAGGTGTACACATAGGTATATACATATAATCTAATAACCTTCTGGGATGGATACTGTGGGATTAACGTTTTTCTACATGCAAGAAAAATCAAAAGCTCAGAGAGTTTAAGTTACTTGTTCCAGGTAACATGAATTGGAATTGGAATTTAATCGTAAGCTTTCTGACTTATGAGCCTACTCATAACCACTTGATTATACTGTCTCCTTACAGTGACTTTTATATACTATCTCAAGGTGTAAAGGATAAGACCTTTAAAAGAGAATATCTAGAATTCAGAAGCTCAGCAGCAAAAACATTGATTACAGAAGCTCAGCAGCAAAAGCACTGATTAAACACTTATGCTTAATCTAGCTTGGTGTTCATTGTATTATGTTATTCCATGTGAGTTAGTGTTTGTTGCCATACCTCTGGAAGCTAATAATCTTAGTCTATAGTTAGGGGGGCAACATATTGAAAAACTAGATGTTTGGGGAAAAATATATTAAATGGAAATAGAATATCAAGCACTTAATTATTGAGAAAGCACATGTTGAGTAGTGAAGACTCAAAAGACTCATTTTGAAAGTAAAATTTAGGAAAACATTTTTTTTCAATTTACCCTTGTGAAGATTTTTTTTGGGGGGGGAATTGCTTGAATGAAGAAAAAAACTCTTAAATTCTTAGGAAATGGAAGGAAGCTTGGGTTTAGGAGTATGGTTGGTAAAAGGATGTATGGGAGGCATCAAGCTGGAAAGGAGGGTTTATGGATCTGAAGCTGATATAAGGTAAAGCTCTTCTAGGTCTTAATGGAAGGCATTGGTCAAAGAAGGAGTCAGTAAAGGTTATTTTAGTAGTAGAAGGAAAACCATGTTCAGGATTTGGGTTGCAAGCAGGAATTTTTGGAAATATGGCAGTCATCTGGATGACAGTTTAGGTCTTGAGGATCTTGGTTAATTAAGCAGCTTAGGTTCCCCCATATTCAGTTGAAATAGGTAATTTGTTTATGTTTGCTGATTCTGTATTCAGTCACCTGTCGCCCTGTAGTTAAAGCATTCATTGAAAGCTTTATCCAAGATTGAAATATAGAACTGGTTAAATTTATATATATGAAATTAAATATAAAACTAGGGAAACCAGGGCAGCCCCGGTGGCTCAGCGGTTTAGCGCCGCCTTCAGCCCGGGGCGTGATCCTGGAGTCCCAGGATCGAGTCCCACGTCGGGCTCCCTGCATGGAGCCTGCTTCTCCCTCTGCCTGCGTCTCTGCCTTTCTCTCTGTCTCTAATAAATAAATAAAATCTTTAAAAAAGAAAACTAGGAAAACCAAATCTCGGATTTTATTTATTCATGAGAGACACACAGAGGCAGGGACCCAGGCTGAGGGAGAAGCAGGCTCCATGCAAGGAGCCCAACGTGAGACTCGATCCCGGGTCTGCAGGATCATGCCCCGGGCTGAATGTGGCGCTAAACCACTGAGGCACCCAGGCTGCCTGATAATATATTTTTTGTTAGAGTTACCTCTGAGAGGTGTACTCTAAATATTAAGTGAGCTATTAATAATATTATCTAATTACCGACAAAAATCCAAATTACCCTTTTCTTCAGAACTCTGGAAAACCTGTATGTCTTGTGCTAATCTGAGAATATGTAAGATTTTTTTTGTTATATGATAATTTTAGGAAGATTACTGACATTTTATAGAATCAAAGATCAGCAGGGTTACTTCCATTTTATACTTAATTAAAAATATTTTAAAGTGGGTTTTTATTCTATAATGAAAGAAATAAGGATACTTAATGGAATCCCTGGAGTCCGACATTTCTACTTTTAATATGCTTGTAACATTTGTCCAACACACCACTGTGTTCTCTGAAAAGAGCGATCATTTTCACTGTATGGCATTAGGATAGACTCTATATCCCCGAGGTCTTCCAAAAGGTCCATGTAAACCTGACAGCTAGGTAACGTGTACTGTTGTAGAACATAAATTCTGCTGACTTACTGATGCAGGCCTACTCCTGATCGATGGCTCTTTAGAGTAAAAATCACTCAACATACATCAGCTAAATGCTAAGTGATAAAAATATTTCCAAATCATATTCCCTATCATTGAGGACCTCCTTAAATTTAACAGCAGGTTAAAGATTTGGGGTTGGCCTACTGAGGAGCAATCTTTCATTAGAAAATACGCATTTGCTTGTCTTGAAAGTTCATGCATTTAAAGTCCCTGCCAAGCAGGTAGACTTAACCATACTTTAAGCAAGATCTACATTTTCCTTTTTTCACTTTCCATTAAAATAAAATGTTCAATTAAACCTGAAATAGCTGGCCCTAAACTAGACTTTCCAGGGGACCTTTTCTATACCAGTCTTGCCGGGAGATAATTGTTGTTAATCTAAGTCCTAAGGGATAGTGGGACATTATTCAACACTGGCAATAAAAACAACTCACTTAAAGCGGGGGGGGGGGGGGGGGGAAGCAAAATTTGAGTTCTAAAATTTTTCTTTATGAAGGAAAACTTCAAATCTAACAGGTTGGTTTCACTGCTATTGCAAAGATTAAAATATGAAACCGGGAAATTAGAAATTAGAAAATTTAGTATCCAGTTGGTTTTGGAAAAATAGATTATGAAAATGTTTTTTGAATTGCAAAATTAAAAAAAATTGTTATAATTATACTTATCCTGTAGTTGGGATTATTGGACTATGGGCCAAGGTGGTATAGTTCTGCGATCTTAACCTGGAAATTCTGGAATTTGTAAGGCCTCTTGGGAACTCTCGAGTGTACCCAGACCCAAGTAGCTAGGATATGCTTGGGAGTAAATTCTAAACTCACATTAGTTTCTGGAGTATTCATAACCAGATAAGTAAGCCAAGTGTTAAGTCTTTTTTTTTTTTTTTTAATAAATTTTTTTTAAAATTTTTATTTATTTATGATAGTCACAGAGAGAGAGAGAGGCGCAGAGACACAGGCAGAGGGAGAAGCAGGCTCCATGCACCGGGAGCCCGATGTGGGATTCGATCCCGGGTCTCCAGGATCGCACCCTGGGCCAAAGGCAGGCGCCAAACCGCTGCGCCACCCAGGGATCTCGTGTTAAGTCTTTTTGAAGGAAATATATGCCTGAGGTATCTCAAAGTAGAGAATTCTATAAACCTATAAATCATATACCGTTAACATTTCATCGAAATAATACTGTTAACTAATTCCATTTGGTCAAAATAAGCTTAAAAATCATAATTTCTACTAAGCTATTATGGTCACGGACATTTTTAAATTTATCTTAAACTAATCTTGATTTTTATCAGCTATTAGGGTCTTCACTTCTAAAAATTAATTCATGTTAAAAAAAAAAAAGAGGCAGATCTTTACTGAAAGTTCTTTGTTTCTATTTTATAAAATTTTTTTCGTCTTTTTCCATAGAAGGATCTATAGCAAATTTCCTTAGATAAATACAATAAGATTATTAAGTTGGAAACAATAGATCACAAACCACATAGAAGGAAGAAGAGATAAATTGAAGTCAACTTCAGTTATTTGGAGGTACATTTGAACCCTGAGATTAACTGTGGCTAATTCACACCAGAGACTTTGGACAAGACATGTTTCCATCACAGATTGCTGCATTTTTACCATGTTTGTTCTCCCTTTCTTCCCTTGTCTCCCTGGGATTAGAGAAGTGCTAAATTAACTGAGAAGTATCTCTCATTAAAGTGGGGACAGAACCTATAGCAACCCCTCCTCATTCTTCAGCACTCCCCTCCCCTCCCCCAGGTCCCAGCACGGTAGGAAAGGGAAAATGCCAATCCCTTGCTATGCCTTAGAGTTGTTAATCTAGTTAAAATTCCTACATAGTCAAGAAACTGGATCCAGGAATCCAGACCAAGGTTAAAGATGAGTGAGGACGGAAAGATAAAAGAGAGCGTGATTTAGAATACGACTTAGAGTATCCATGTAGAAGTTTCTGAAGTGCTAGTTAATTCACATACTCTTTATTTGCCTAATGACATACTCCATATTCTATTTTCTAAAGAAAACCTAGAAACATGAAATTAAAGGAAACTACGATTGTTATATTGTATGACGTATCCTGAAGTGTGGTTTAGGATTTTAGGGAATAAGCATCGAGGAATATACTATATCAGTAGCTGCTCAGTGGTTCCTAGGCCTCAAGGAAGCCAGAAATTTAGGAGTGCTGTGAGAGAACCAGGCAGGAGTTAAAATAATGAGTAGCAGAGAGAGACTGATAGCAAAGGACTGCTGAATAGTTATCAGTTTGTGCGTTCAAGTGATTTATAGGCTTATAATCTGATCTTGGATGTTCTGGAGTATCCAGGATATCTAGCATGTGGGGAACAGCTAAAGAAAGACAGAATCCTCTAAATTTCTATTTTTGCCCTGGTACTGATGCTGCTTGACCTCAGTTTTCAAAAGGGCACAGAATGAAATCTGAGTTCTAGACTGTTCTAAGGTGATTGTGGGTTAGTATCTACTGATGGAATTGATTGGGAATAGTTGGTTCTAGTTTCATTTTGAGACCTGTTTCATCCCTGCATCTGATGGTGCTTTAGAGCCTAAGGACCCATTTGCCTTGAATGCATTAATAGATACAGACCGATACAAGGAATCATTAGCTAGATTCACATAATCTACAAATCTTAATTTTTTTTTAAAGATTCATTTATTCGTTTTAGAGAGAGCAAGAGAGTGCAAGTGGCAAGGAGAGAGAGAGAATCCCATGCAGAAGATTGGTAGGGGGCGGGTAGTCAATTGTACCACCCTGAGATCACAATCTGAGCCAAAACCAAGAGTCAGACCCTTAATCGACTGAGCCACCTAGGTGCCCCTCTATGAATCTAATTTTTGAAACCATTATTGTGTTGCATATTCAATTTTGTTAATCTAGTAACTGAATCTTTGTTTTGAGGGTGTTCTTTTTCGGGGGAGGGGTTTTGATTCTGGTAATTATGAATTTAATTCTGGTAATTATCTACAGATTTACATGTAGAACAGATAACAGTCAAACCAGAGGCCTTCTAACCTCCATCTTTAATCAGCCCATTCTTCTCTTAAACCTTTCCTTACGCATTTTTTTCAAGAAAGAATGTACTTAATCTGTTCAAATTAGAGTAGTGGTTTGGAGAGAAAAATAGGACAAAATATATTTTCAGCCTCCACCAGGGGGACCTATTGCTGCAACTAAAAAATTAAATCTGAGGAAGAACATGCATTTCACATGTCAGTTACATGACAATAATTTTCATTTTTTTAGAAGTATACATACATTTGAAAAAATGTTATATTTTACATAGCGGTATTTCACATCTTATAATTTTTATTTTTAATTATATATTAAGATATAAAAATCGAGATATAAGTTATGAGGGTTTTTTGTTAACCTTTTTTTAGAATGACTAAAAATGAAAATATAAATTCAGTCTTTAGCTGAGAATAATTTATTCAAAATATCTATAGGATAAACCTACATAAAAGCAGAGAAACTCTTTTCACAAAACACGTTCCTAAATTTTGCCAATTCAGTTTATTTTATTACCAACTACTTGCTTTTGTCTAGGGCTTAAAGGCTTACATTTTTTATGAAATGTTTTCATTCATATAGTATATGAATATTATAATACTCATAATCACAAAATGGATAAGTTTTATAGTCACAAAATTGGGAAATCTGTATTTTTGCTTCACTTCTAGTTGTGAGGACATTCTATTTTGTGCTTTCTGATTATATATGTTTTCTTAGCATCAGTTACTATCTTATTCTTACTTATTCTTATTCATATTCATATCTTATTCATACTAATATCTCTTAATATTTCCTAATATTTTTTATTGTTCAAGTAATTCCACTTATATATTCTGGCTGTTTTTACCTGACTCATATTACTACTTTCTTTTTAATTTTATTGATTAGAAGTAATTTACAGTAATAATTCTCAGTGGTGAGTAGAGTTCACAGATTCTGTGGAGGAGATAATACTATTCCCATTTTTCAGATCAGGAAATCAAGGCCAAGAGTGATTACATTACTTGAGTAATATCTTATACTCTGCCCCAATATTTTTGCCACAATAACATAGCTTATTTTAACCATCCTATATATGGACTAACCATTATTCTAAGCATCTTTCCTCAACCTAGACTAGTGAGCTCCTAATTTGAGCTAGTGTGCCTTCTAGTCAGACATGCTTTTCTATAAGAGAAATACCTTGCTCTAGATAACCCTTCAAATAATTTCCATTGTCCTTAGTAAATATCAACGCATGGTTTTTTAGATATAGTAAGAGATGTTTTTTGTAGATACTATAATAATACACTTGGCTCCAAATGTTGTAATAATGCCTTTGAATTTCTGCTTACACACACACACACACCATTTTTCTCTCCAAAGAAAAGTGTTAACTCTCCATTATGAAGAAAGGAATATGGCTTAAGCAAAATGAAATGAAAGTGTGTCCTAGACATATGAAAAGTTTTACTTACACTAAGAGAAATGCATGGTAAAGTGCACTGAGATACAATTTCATCAACTCCGTTAAATGCTGGGATTTGGGGCAAGTAGATAAACCAGACATTTCTCCACTGTTGGGATTAAAAATTGGTACAACTACCATGGAGGGCAGTTGATAACATCTATCAACACTATAAATGCTAGACAACACTTGGCTCAGCAACTTCTTCTTTGAACTTTAGCCTATGGATATACTTGTACACATGTAAAATTATATTTAAGATTATTCATAGGTTTATTATAACAAAAATTGGAAGCAAATGTCCTTTGGTTGGAGGTTGATTAAATAGAATACTATACAGCTGTTAAGAAGAACAAGCAAGCTTTATACCGATATGCAAAGAGCTTCAAGCAATGTTAAATGAAAACTGCAAGGTACCAAATAGTCTTAAGTTACATAATGCATAAAAAGGGAAGAATAAGAATATATTCATTTTTCTGTGTACATAAGCTCTTGAAGGATACACAAAGGATTAAAAAAGTGATCACCTGCTTGGAATTGGAAGCAAAAGGGGAACTGGATAGCTGAGGAACAGGTAGACATATTTTCTTTAGAACCATGAGAATATTTTACCTATTTTTAAAAGTGAGAAAGAGAATATATAAGCCAGAGCTTAAGAAGACACACTTTTGCTCCCCAAGATGACAATAAAGGGATTTTTTTTTTTAAATGGCATACACTTGAAAGGACAAAGAACCAAAGAGGAAGAAAGAGCAAATGTTTGGAAGCTGGAAAGCAGGTGAATGAATGGTACTGACTCAGCAGACCTAAAAAGCCAAATTCTTTGCTGATGGAAATGCTGAGAAGCTTTCACACTGCAGATTGTCCAAGAGGTTCAGGAATTAGCTTTCCCAGGTATCTCTGGAATTGAGATTGAAGGTGGGGCTATAAATAGGATTGCTTGGCAGCTTCTTTAAGAAGCAGTTAAGTCCTCAGTTGCATGACCAGGCAAATTCTCTTCCCCAATCTTCAGGTTTAGCTTCTGGAGTGGGGGGGAACAACACAACAAAAAAAAATAAACAAAACTCACCACAAAACGCTCTGGATTGAAATGTACCGGGAAGGAGGGGAAAGGGACAGTAACTTGATGAAAACGAAGTGATTAATTGAGCATTTGTATACCAAATAACAAGACCCTCTCCCTTGCCTCTCTTTTCTGACTTGGTGTGCAGATTAAAATCCAATCTCCACTGAAGATGCTTCATTATGAAATCCGACCAGTCACGAGAAAAGACATCTGGAGAACCCAATGAAATGACCAGCCAAACACCCTACAGTAAATCTCATGGTTGATGAGTGCTAGCATGAACTAGGAGCTTTTAAACAACGTTTTAGTACCTCCACTTTTAAATATGTAAAAACAAGGTTACTAAGTAACCAAGGAGAGTTTTTAATCATAAAAGATAAAGAGTATAGTAGATGCTGTGTTGCATTGCTCATTTCTGCCCTTCAAGGACTGAGGCATTCTTTCCTCCAGCTGCTGTTATGCTGAGTTGAGGGCTCACAGCTGAGTGGCTGTAGAGTATTCCTTAATCCTGGGCTTCCATCTCTTCCCCAGAGCAGACCATATCCAGTCTGGTTGAGATACAGGATTTGAGTTGTGGGCACAAAGATATGTTTCCTTTGCCTCAGGAACACCTCTGAAAGGCCATCCCAGGTCCAGAGTTTCCTATGGGATCGGCTGTTGCAAATGCATCACAGTTTAGTTTCTTAGTCACTTAAAGGTACTGCTCTTGAAGGCACTCCCCAGTTAACTATCCACCTTTAAATCTCAGTCTCAGGAAACCCTGCTCACAACAGAATTCAAAACAAATAAATAGAAAAAAGTGGGGGGAAAAAGATTAATAACTGCAGGTAGATAAGATACTAAACCCATTAGATTAAAAAGAAAGCAAGACACCATAGAAGAAATCTTAAAAGAATATAAAAAAGCTTCTGGGAATTAAAGAAAATATATGATGGCAGACGTGAAAAGAATTGAGTACATAAGCTGGAAGATAAAGTTGAGAAAAATCTCAGAAAGTGGAAGAAAAAGACAAAGAGGAAAGAAAAGATGTTTTGAAGGTCATTCTAATTATCTGGCATCTGAATAAAAGTTTCAGAAGGAGAGAACAGAAGTGGGTGTCATGGGAAGGATAATGGGAAAGCAATCATCAGTAAAATAATCCAATAACGTTTCACAGAACTTAAGAACTCGTTTCAAGGTTGAGTGCTTGGCCCAATTATGTATATAGGACACCTCATAGCAAAATTTCAGAATACTGAGGAGCAAAAAGAAGATTCTATAAACTTCCAGAGAGAATAGGTAGGCCACATGAAAAGTATTATAAATCAGGATGACTTCTTACCACATTGGAAGCTTGAAGACTGGAGATCAATAGGTTTAAAATGGTGAAGAAAAATGACTTCCTGGGTAATACTTTATACCTAGCTAAACTATTAATGAAGTGTGAAGTGGAATAAAAACATTTGCAGACCTAAAAGTTCTCAAAATATTTACCTCTTCACTTGTCTTTTCTGGAAGCTCCTGGAAGATATACTTCCCTAAAAGGAGGGAGTATAAATAATAAACATAAAAATCTGATGTCCATGAAAGAACCAGCAACACAGAAGCAAAACAGAATCTCTGATGTGGATTTAAGGGCAATACCAAGATGGTAGCTGTGCTCTAGGCTTAGAGAGTGGCCAGTTCAGATGGCAGCAGGTAAGAAGAGTCTGGCAGAAATTATTCAAGAAGATGAAATTACTAGAATACCTAATATGAATAAAAAATTGAAGAGATTTGACAATTTTCAGAGAATTGGGGTTTAAATAAACAAAAGTAAAAACAAGACCATTATTAATTCCAGGGAAATGAAAATCTATGCAAAAAAAAAAGTAGTAATAATGTTCCTTATTGCTGGACTCCAAAAAAACACATCATAAACTGCAGACATTGAATATTGATCTAACCAAAATTTATGAAATAATATTGGGAGGATTAAGGAAATGTGTGTTGTATATATGTGTATATATGCTCATATAAGCATATATGGTGGAATTAGAGAAAATAAATGTTTATCTTCTATAGATAGAACTAGTAATGTAAGAATGGAGCAAACTTTAGTATTAAGAGCATAAACTGAGTCCAGACTACCTAGGTTTGATTCATAGCTCTGCTACTTTCCAGAAGTATGATCTTGGGCAAATTACTGTGCATCAGTATTTATATGTAAGAGAGAGATCATAATAACACTATGTATCACATAGTTATTATGAGGATAATATAAATGTGAGCTTAGAACATCAACATACTTTATATAGTAGCTACTATATAAATATTTTCATTTTATGTTATCTGTTATGGACTGAACTGTGTGCCCCCATAAATTCATATGTTGAAGCCCTAAGCTCCAGTACTTTACATTGTGACTGTATGTGAAGATTCAGGCACATGCCTTTAAAGAGGTAATTATGTCAAAATGAGACTCTTAGGGTGGGCCCCAATCTAATCTGACTGGTGTCTTTATAAAAAGAAGAGATTGGAGATCCCTGGGTGGCTCAGCGGTTTAGCACCTGCCTTCAGTCCAGGGCGTGATCCTGGAGTCCCAGGATCAAGTCCCACATCAGGCTCCCTGCATGGAGCCTGTTTCTCCCTCTGCCTGTGTCTCCGCCTCTCTCTATGCATCTCTCATGAATAGATAAATAAAACCTTTAGAAAAAAAAAAAAAGAAGAAGAAGAGATTAAGACATACAGTGACATACACAAAGGCTGCATGGGCACAGAAAAAAAGACCATGTGTGGACACAGCATTTCCTTCTCACAGATGGCACACAGAGAAGGTGGATGTCTGCAAGCCAAGGAGAAATGCCTTAGGAGAAACCAAACATGCTGACACTTTGATTTTGGATCTTCTAGCCTTTAAAACTGTGAGAAAATAAATGAGTTACGTAAGCCACCCAGGCTATGATACTTTGTTATATCAGTCTTAGCAAACAAATAGATTATCGTTATTGAAAGATTGGATTGAACACCATAAGATTCAATTTAAAGAGCCTCTGGGAAGCAGGATATGACAGTAGGGAAGAGAGATTTTTGTCTTGTTGTTTTTTTAAGTGAAATCTTTGTAGAACTCATCAATTCCTTAAATTTGGTAAAAGTACAGACCAAAAAATGAAGGGCAGTGTCTGAAAAAATCAGAGTTACCTCCTGCCTTTTTTCATCTGAGTGATTAACAACTCTCTGGAGTTCTCTTTCAAGCACTGTGGACATCTGGGGTTCTATCAAAGATGCCATCAAAGGGGGATTAATGGCACTTTGGGCACTCTTTATGAATGCCGGCTAAATTTAGTCCAGCCTCAGTACTGTCCAAATAGCTGATTAGGACTCATTGCTCCTGGGTAGGAACCTGATTTCACCAATAACTCTTTTGTAGTTGAGCCCCTTCAAAGTGAATTGTGAAGTGATACTACATAGTTCTTACAGCACTTGGTAAGAGACGTTATATATTTGTTACGGGAATAATATTTTTATATTGTATTTCCATATAGTTTCCTTTATCTGGCCTCTGTTTTGTCTCCCTGTGGCCCTTCTGATATGGAAGATATAATCAATTAGTAATAGAAAGCCAACTAGAAATGTTTAACCATGAAGAAATATTCTCACACATAAAAAGAAACCTTGAGATGGTTGATTAGTGGGTAGGGTGTCTAGTTCAATGGCTCAATGACATTATTAAGGACCAGAGTTTCCTATCCTTATTCTGAGCTGCAATTTGTATTATGTTGACTACTCTCTCCTTAGGTACAAGATAACTGACTTCACCAGTTCCAGATCTCATGCCTCAGAAACATCCAAAGGCTGTATAGGAAAAGACATCCATATTCATATCCCTCTTTAAGAAAGGAACCCTTTCCCAGAAACCCCCAGCACAATTCTCATTACATCACAGTGACCATATTGCATAGCATGTCATTCCTAAACTAAGTAAGCCAGAGTAATGGAATTACCAGGGTTCCCTTAATCCAAATAATACTCAAGATGGAGAGAAGCTCAGGTTCCTCTGAAACACACCTCTGACCCATACTTGAAAAAAGTCAGGATTATTTTACCAAGGAAGAAGAGAGGAGAAGGTAAATGTCATGGAATAGGGAAGATATGTATACTTTAGCAATAGTTCTGTTGTGACAAGAAGAGGAAGTAGAAAATTATTTCATTGGGAAGGGGAGAGAGAGAAAGGTAGCTGGTAAATCAGAGATTAATATTCTGGTTCCCTACATTGAGGTTTAAATTTAGGGAGGGTTACTGTGGAAATTAGGGTGATAGAAACACCCAAAGTCCTAGTGAAGGGACCCTTAATTCTACTTTTTCAAGATAGCCTAGGAAATCTTAAGTTTTTGGGATGCCTGAGTGGCTCTCAGTGGTTGAGCGTCTGCCTTTGGCTCAGGGCATGATCCTAGGGTTCTGGGATCAGAACCGCATCAGGTTCCCCACAGGGAGCCTGCTTCTCCCTCTGCTTATGTCCCTGCCTCTCTTTGTGTGTCTCTCATGAATAAATAAATGAAATCTTAAAAAACAAAAAAAGAAATTGAAAGTTTTTTAGGGAATCCTGAAATTGAGATGAAGCCACAGCCAATGGGTCACTCATTGTGTAAGAGATTAGATGGGTGAAGAATGAGGCTAGGTGAAGGATCTGATATTATGTGCAAATTCCATATAATCTGAAGTTTTTGCAGAAGGTGGATTTTATGCCTAAAGACTTTGGTTAAGGCCAGAGTCTTTTGGGAAGGCATCCAAAAGGATTGACAAAACCTGCAGCACTACAGGGGAGCTCCCTTAAACTAGAGCCTGAGAATATGAAAGCTTCACCTGCCTTTACTCTTCTCAGGAAGATGAAGGGGAAAGAAGATGACTGAAGGAAGGTGAAAAACAATCCTGACAAGGACTTTGAACTTTGCATTAACTGAATATTCACAGCTCAAGATGAAGATAGACAGAATTACATTTAAGTGGCAAGTTGCTCTTGTCCAAAGGAATATGGCTCCAGAATAGGAGGTCAGTTATGAAGAAGAATTATTATTTATCCTCAGCTCAAATGATATGAATTTTGGCTTTGCTCTATTTTTTTTTTTGGATTGTCTTCCTTTTTTCACCTTTTGGTGAAAAATTGTCGGGAAAATGGAATATGAAATAAAAAATGTGAGATCCTCTTGAGAAAGGGCTAATGATACGGTTACATGAACATTAATTAGGATTGCATAAAAATGATGTAAAATTAGCTGGTCACTTTAAGAAGTTAATGTGGTTAATAAAATACTGTTGTTGTAAATAAACCAAATATGATGTCCTTTAACTAGTTTTTTTTTTTTAATGCACCCATTAAAATGTTTTTTTATTATGTAATGATAACCATGATTCAGTACAGAAACAAGCAACCAGGTTACATATATTTATTTTGTTTGCATTATGTTTTCTTTTTACTACATATGTTGAACCAGGTGGAAAACAACAGAAAATTTTCATTTTTAAAAATAAATATAACCTGGTCAGGAATCGAATTTACATTCTAATTGCATAATAATAAATCAGGAATGTTTATGGTCTCATCTAGCACTCAGTTTAAACTCAACACATGTACAGGGATCCCTGGGTGGCGCAGCGGTTTGGCGCCTGTCTTTGGCCCAGGGCACGATCCTGGAGACCCGGGATCGAATCCCACATCGGGCTCTTGGTGCATGGAGCCTGCTCCTCCCTCTGCCTGTGTCTCTGCCTCTCTCTCTCTCTCTCTCTGTGTGACTATCGTAAATAAATAAAAAATTAAAAAAAAAAATAATAAACTCAACACATGTACAACAATAGTAAGAGATTTTTTTGGCCAAAATGTTGTAATAGCTACTCAAAATACATGAATAAATTTTAATATTCAGATGAGAAATAACAGACATATAGAGTGTATTTGAGGCACATGTATCATTTGAACAAGCGCCAGAGTTATGTAGCTAAAGATTAAAGTGTGATTTAGAGATATATTTCATGCCGTATGCACGTGCATCGCCTCCATTAGCATTAATAGAATTTATATGCACACAGAGGAGAGAACTGAAATTTGTTGAAAGGCAAAGGAGGAATGATTTTTAACTTTGCCTGTAATTCTAGAAGCATGGGACTATATTATTAAAAGCTCTCTGAAAGGCCTTAATTTAGGAACTGAGATAGAGAAGCTCGATAACAAACTACTACATGTATACTTCGTTTGTATTAGAGAAAGTGAGCCAGGCAGGCTAAAGATTTTGTTAAAGACTGTTCTGGGATCACAGTACTGTGTGGGAAGCAATATATGCATTTTGGATATGGATTAATTTGAAGAAAATGAACAATTTTTAATCTAAGACAAAATGTAATTGGTGTTTTTGTAGCCATTAGCAAGCGCATGTGCACACACACACACACACACACACACACACACACCAGTTACTTTCATTACTTATGTTCACCTATAAGCACCTGTTCCCTACCCAGGCTTTAGGAAAATATAAATATTTTCAACCTATTGAGTATATATTTTTTTCTTGCTGTAAAGTTAACAAAAATTATTGAATCCTAAAGTCCCAGGGAAATTTTGAGTGGAATTGGAGGGAAAGGTAAATTTGTATCCTTCTCCCATCTACTACTTACCTGGAAATAACTCTCATTAAACATACCCATTCCTTTACTAAGTATTAGGAAGAAATAAATTAGTTAAATAATCAGACCAAGATGGTGACAAGTGATAGACTTAACTTTCTGTGGGAATAATTGTACTTGAAAGTACAGTTTATTTTGGAAAGCCCCTTGGTAAGATATTCATTCATTCATTTGGCATATTCTTAGTGAATGTCTACTACGCGCTAGTCACTTCTCTGGCTCTGCTGACCCAGCAGCAAATAAGATAGTTCCTGACCTCATGGATTTTACAAGTTAGCAATATGCTTTAAGGACTTGAAATTTTTCTGCACTTTTTGATTGTTAATATATTTGTGGTAATCCAATCTGATAAATAGAGATTTGCACAAATATTGATGCAGATGAATTCCCATTGCATCATTATTAAATACTTAGATACTTTTGCATATGTTTTAAAATTCTCTATAATAAGAAGTTGATATTTCCAGCTAGTATAAAGGAGTACTTTTAATTGTCTTAATTTTTTTCTTTTTAAAAATTTCTGAGCATACATTGCTTTTTAAATTATAGAGTTTTTTAAGTCCCCTGTACTCTAAAGATGTCAAACTGATGAACTTCAGAGATAGGAGATGTTCAACTCCTCACTCTTTCCCTTACTTACACAAATTGTCTTCCCCTGATTTTTGAAAGATTGCTACTGCCTGTGCTAAAATCCTAGAATCCCATAGTGAATTCTGTATCATAAGAAGCTAGCTCAGAAATGCTTGAGGTGCTGGGTATGAGTAGAAATACTTGGGCCAGAATTGAACTTTAAGTGAGAGGAAACTGTATGAGTCTGAGTGTTTTCCTGCTTCTTACTAAGAAATGTGAATTGTCAGGTGCTCAAATGCAAAATATGTCGTAATGTATTCACAAGTATTCCAATCTACTTCCAGGCAATAGAAGGATTGAAAGTCTCACCCCCTGTGAAGTTAGGTGGACTATGTCACATGTTTTGGCTAATGAAATCTGAGCAGAAGTGCTACGTGTCAACCAGAGGTGGGAAGGGTAAGGGCCTGTCTGCTGTCTATGGTGTTCCCTTGCTGTGATGATCATGAAACTCTGTGTTAAGATGGAGTTTCTACAGCCTGGGTTTCTTAGTGACTTAGTGATAGGATTGAAATCTCCTGTGTTCCCCCTTTCATCTTTAGTGTGGGAAGAATTAAACAGGTTGTGTTAAGTTACTAAAACAACATTTTAGAAGTTAATTCTCATATCATAGTGCAGTCCCATTGAACTAATGAGAAAGGTAAACAAAAATTATTATATTTAGATATCTTAACACAGATTTCCATCCACAGATCACTCACTGAATATTTTGTCTTTCAAACGAATTGTTTGATTTTAAAAAAAAAAAAAACCCAAATGGTTATCATACTCTAATGAATCAGGAAGAGTTGAAATCTCAGACATTGAGTCATTTATACTTTCAATATCCACCCCTTCTAGGGCAAAGAATGTCCTAGGTTTTAACTTTAGCTTTCTCTGTGGGTCATATCAGTCATAGGCAGTTCATAAGATTGTGGGAGTTGTTCTGGCATGGCTGTAAGTAATAAAAAATATATTGATCTCTAACCCCCACCCTCATTCCTGACGCACAGCTCTTGAAACCCCTGTAAATAGGGGTGCTGGGAGAATCTTTTTGTCCTAACATTTATCTTTAACCCTAGTTTCTGACACAGAGACCTTTGTAATCTCCTGAGCAATAGGAATGGCCAACACAGAACTCCTAAAGTCCTTGGAATTTCCTGGGTCATAGGAATGCCTTGTTCTAATGAGTTGACTCCAGGTAGGCTCCTGGGTGGAGGCTGGTCACCAAAAAGACCAAGTCATGATTAAAAGTTTGAGACTTTCAGCACTACCCTTCATTCTTTAGAGATAGGAGAAAGGCTGGAAATAGGTAATATTCCATCATACCTATGTGATGAAGCCTCTATAACAACCCCTATAGTAGAGGGTTCATGGAGATTCTAGATTGGTGAACACATTTCTGCTGGAAGGTGGTATGTCTTCATGGAGATCGAATCTCCTGTGCTTGAGACCTTCCCAGATCTTATCCTATGTATCTCTTTATCTGTTCATCTGTATCCTTTTATCATATCCTTTATTATATTTGTAGACCTATATGTTTCTCTGAATTCTTTGAGCTATTCTAGCAAATGATTGAATCTGAGGAGAGGGGTCATGGGAACCTCTACTTTGTAGCTAAGTTGGACGGAAGTTGTGGGCAACCTGGAAACCTACTACTTAAAATTGGCATCTAAAATTGGGGGCAGTATTGTAGGACTGACCACTTAACCTGCAGGGTCTGCACTAATTCTAGTTAGTGTCAGAATTGAATTGAATTGTAGGACACCCAGCTGGGGTCACAGAAAACTGCTTGATGTGAGGGAAAAAAAAAACAAAACAAAAAAACTCCACACATCTGGTGTCAGAAGTATTGTGAGTGTGATAGCAGTGTGAGAGTAAAGGAGAAGCACACAGAAGTGAGTTTTTCCTTACAAAGGGCCCATTACCTATAATCATATCTGCCCATAGAGGGTCAGAGAGCAGTGTGTGAGTTCTTTTGTGGCTCAGCCACAAAAGCCATCTACAAAAATAGAGCCATTGCTTTAGATGTGGGTAAAGGATCTTTGAAACCTTGACCTTGGAGAATGGAGAATGCTAGGCAAATGTATTTTTATTTGTTTACTTATTTTTATTTATGTTAAGCTAGAAGTATCTAAGTATAATTCTGTGACTCACAGTTTACCTACTACTTTGTAATCATATTGTTTTATTTCAGGTAAGTTGTGAGCAAACTGAAGGGCCTTTCTTTGTTAAATCTGCAAAGTATCCGTTATAAACAAGAGGCATGCTATTATAAAATAGATAATTATGAAGCACTTTTCTAAGATCATACACACTTTGTTTGGTGTATATGTTTTATTGTTTTTTTCTGCAGATTGATTTTTTCTTTTTCATCTAAATAGTCACCCCCAAAGTTCCCAAATTTATATAGACTCAGTTTTTACCACCAGCAGAGACAAATTAGAATGGTTTAATCCTAAATACAACTTCCTGGAAAGTGAATCTGATTGGATAAGCTTTAGTGTAGTATCCAAATCTGGCCCAATTAATCATGGCCTACGGCAATGGGTTACTGACTAATACACTGGTTCCATGACTCATCTCTGGGTGGGGAAGACATATTTGCTCTCAGAAGGAGGCTGACAACCTATAACGTGTAGGCTGCAGATAGAAGTTGAAATACAGTATAGTTGGAAATCATTGCCCTAGTGTATTATTAGTACAATTAGATTAGTAGTATACCCTCAAAGGATTTAACTATTACAATCATTTCATAAAATTATTCCTTTGAGCTGTTATAGCTATTAAAATATTTCTATATGGTTTTTATTTAAATTAATAATATAAAGAGAAAACGTGATTTGGGGCATGTCATTTTCACAACCAAATTGTACTTTATAATAAAAAAATTACTTTGTATACAATCATAATATCAATGACTATATAATAACATATGGAGATGAGAATGGGTTTTGAGTAAAGTTTATAGAAATTATATGAAATAGTGATTTAAATGATTTAACTATCACTAGAAAAGATGCTTTATAAATCAAACAATATATTTCAAATTTCAAACTCAAGTAAGTAAAGAAATTGTTAAAGATTTACGTTTGGGCAGTGTTTTCTGAAGTATTAGCTTTATAAGCTGCTCTTCCAAAAGGTCCTCTGCTGTATGTACGAGGCTTGCTCACTACATTCACCTCTTGGAAACTCACATTTCACATTAGAATTTCAAAAGCTGTGATAAGTCCAGTAGGAATGAAAGTTGTTTAACTTTGTAACCCAAAATTATTTGAATATAACTTTTTTTTCATTTAACTATATAAAAATGCTATAGAATTAGTGTTATGAACTCAGCAAGTTATCTTATTTTGAGGGCTTCTTATCACTACCTGTTAGTTTTTATATATTCCTATAGGCACCTGGAGTTACTATATTCTAATAATACATGTTTTAGAAAAGAATGATAAGAACAATGCTAGGCAAATGTTGGCATTTGCCAGGCTCCTCAAATCCTCTTTTGGTATTCAAACAGCCCCTTGTAAGTATCCACTGGGGGATCATATTGTTGATGACTGATAATTGATGGATTATCAGTTTGTGTTGGACAACTCCACAAACCACCTAAGTGAGCATATGTGATGAAATTAGTCTTAGTCATTTTAATCTATACTTTTATATACTACTTAGTCATTTTAATCTATACTTTTATGTACTCTCACCTCCATGGATACCATAACAGCAGATGTTCTTAGCTGAAGTCACTTTGAAAGAATTCAAGTGACGATAAAAGAAAAAAGATAAGACTTCACTTTACTCTTTACCAAGCAAGGTATATATTTAGTCATTTGTATATTTATCCAACTAATATTTATTGAACATTTGCTGTGTGCTGGGCACAATGTGGAGATAGGCAGTCCTACCCTTTCAGAATTGACATTTTGTCATGACAAAGAGGCTTGTTTACAATCTGATGCTAAAATATTATACTATATTCCAAGAATAAACACAGATTTCTGGGGAAGTAGGAGTTGGGGCTGGTATTAAGGAGGTTTGAGATTAATTGTTAGTCAAACTACTGAAGGCTTAGCATAATGGTTCTCAAACTTTAGTGTGAGTGTTCATTAGAACCATCTAGAGGGTTTGTTAGAATATAAATTGCTGCTCCTCAACCCCAGAGGTCCTGATTCAGTAAGTCTAGTGTGGAGCCTGAGAATTTGCATTTTTTAACAAGTACCTAGGAAATGCTGATGCTGCTGGTCTTGGACCACATTTTGATAATCACTGACATAGGGACTGTATTAATTAACTATTGCTACTCTACAAATTATCCTAAACTTAGATGACTTAAAACAATAATTATTTACTATCTTACATAGTTTCTGTGGGCCTAGGAAATGGGGAGTGCCTTAGCTGGGTGGATTTGTCTTGAGGTCTCTCATGAGGTTGCAGTCAAGGTTAGGGCTGCAGTCATTTGAAGGCTTGACTGAGACTACAGGATCCACTTCCTAGGTGGCTCACAGTCCAGCCCACCCTTCAGGGGAACGGAATTAGCCTCCACCTTTTGGAGGGAGGAGTATTAAGAAACTTATGGCTGTATTTTAAAAACTAGTATAGAGATTATATTTTAGTACTTAACTAATAATTAGTTGTTACTTAATTAATAATAAATAATAATAAACTAATCAGTGATTAACTCTTCAAGGATGATAATATGGTAGAAGTAGAAATACTGGATGGGAATTCAATAGCCAAAATTGATTATTATTATTAAGTTTTTACTTTTTGTGATTTCAAAATATTTTGAAAATGATAGTAGTATGACAATATTACCCATATTTTGAATATTCCTCATATTTTGATATTCCTATCCTATTTAAATAAAGAGACTAGGATGTATTTTATGTGTGTATCTATGGAAGGATGAACTCATTTAGCTCTGAACATAAGTTGGAACTAGTAAAGTTTAAGAGCGTGAGGTCTGGCGTTTGAATCCTGGCTACATCCCTTACTAGCATATCATTCTAGGTAAGTTATTTAGCCTCTCTAGAATTCAGCTTCTTCATCTGTAAAATGGATTTAATAACAGTACCTATTTTATAAAATTATTCTGAAGATTAAATGAGATACTAAATGTTAAAGAGTTCAGAAGGTACTTGCATATTATTGTTCCATTATTTATGAATGTCAATGTATACGTGAAAAATAGAAGAATTCAGAAGACATTAAAATGAAAAGTACACTTAATTTAGAGCATAGCAGACTTCACTGAATGTTTGGAGAGATAAAAAAAAGTTTATATCTCAGACAGCTTTAAATTGCATTAAACACTGTTCTGTTTAAAGGAAAACAAAAAATCCAACTTGGCTATTTCTTGTAACTTTCAATGTATTTGCTATATGGTTTCTCTTTATCCTTCTTCATTATTCCTCCATTCTTAAGGAACACCCCCTTCTCCAAATTTCTTGCATTTTTTCATGCAAAGAAATTTAGTCCTGCTTTTCTTCTTTTTCCTTCTGACCTAAATTTTTCCATCTAAATGGGTCAGCAGGATATTTTCCTAAACTAATATAATTCTTTCTCTCTCGAAGAATAATTCTTGTGTCAGCTATTTAATATATATATTTTAAATTTTGCCACTTATAGATTAATTCTTAAAATATCTATCAGCAACCATGACGACTGATTCTGCACTGTTTGTTGTAACCATGAATTGCTGAGCCTATGATCTACTCAAATAGAAAGATGGAAAGAGTGGGTCTGGTGCACACTGTGTAATGCTTGCACTGTGCCTATGCATTCTTGATAAATCCTGAGAAATGATTTTTCATGAACATTGTTTTTAATAATACCAATTTTCAGTTTGTATACCATCTCAGATAATTCTGACTAATGAAAATTTCAAAACCTCAATTTACCAGAAGGCAACTAACCTCAGTTTGAAGTTTTAACATACACTTTCCTGATTCTCTGCGTGAGGCGGGGCAGGCTGGCGGAGGAACAGGGGCCTCACCCACCCCCACCCGCTCCCGGGGCAACTTTCCACCCCCCTGAGCACCCACGAGCTCCACCTGGGAGGTGAGCAGAGAACCGGGAGCTGCAGCGGGAAGGGCCTTCGCCTCTGACGAGGTCGGGGGCGGAGAAGGAGAAATGAAACAGCATCGAGGGGGCGGGCCGAGGAGCCGGGCTGGGGGGAGCCTCGGGCGGGAGAGCCCCCCGGATGCCGGGGCTTTAACGATCCGCCGGATTCTTCCCGGAGGGAAAGTGCACAGCGGGGAGATGGGGGGACCCAGGAGGGGGTGACGCCTCCAGTCCCGGGGTCACCAGGGGAGGAGGGCGCCGGGGGGAGCGCACCCACCCCGTGGGGTCTCGGTGAAGGGCTGGAGCGCGCCCTGGGGCCTCAGGAGAAGTGGGGGGTGCTCCGGGTAGAGGGGGGATGAGCCCCGATCCCTGGGGAGAGAAGTGGCCTGGAGCGGGTCCAGCGGCACAGGGCCGGGATCCCAGGGCCCCCGAGGGGACACAGCCAGGATCCTGTGTTCGCCCGGGGTGGGTGGAGGCAGGGAGGCCGAGGCAGGGAGGACTCCCCTGCCATGGGGCACCCGCGAGCTGTGCAGGTCAGCGGCCCCGCCACAGCCGGAGCACCCAGGCCCCTGCGGACCGCGAGCTGTGGGAGTTACTGGGGGAGCTGACTCCAGGGCTGGAGGGCTGGCCGCAGACAGTGGGGTTGTTCCTCCTGGTGTCACCCTGTGCCTGGGACTGAGCGGGGCGCCAGGGGACAGGGGCCTCAGGGGGTCAACAGCTATCACTGAGCCGGCACCTGGCAAGGGGGGGGCATCTCCCCAGGTGCATACCCCTGAGCATCAGCACAGCAGCCCCTCCCCCCAGAGACCGGCTGGAAGGACAGGGGAAGAGCAAGTTCTTGACTGAGCAGCGCTGGAACGCTCCAGGGGAAGTTGAGGGATTTACAGTATATAGAACCAGGGTATCCCCTATTCTTTTCTCCCCTCCTTTTTCCATCACAATTCATTTTTGTATCAGACTAAAATTTTCCAATATTTTTTCTCTTTTCCCACCTTAACAACAATATTTTACCAGCTCTTCATTTTTAATTTTTTTCCTTTTCGACTTTCATATTTCTACAAGTCTTAGATATATTTTTCACTTCTTGATTCCCTTCAACATATTCAATTTAATTTCGGGAGATCTATGAGATATGGGTTTTGGGGTTTTTTGTTTTGGTTTTGGTTTCCCCTGCCTTATTTTGTTGTACAATGGTGGACATTAATACCTTCTAAAACATGACCAACATGCATCCAGAACCAAGTGGAATATGATGCTGGTTCTTCTGTGAGATTATATTCTCTCTTCCTCCCCATTCTGCCCCCCTCTGTTATCTTGTTTATGTTTTGGGGTCAATGTTGGGGCTTTCTGTAAGTATTGCTGTTTTATATAATTTTGGGATTGAGCATCTTCTAACATACAGAACAAAATACCCTCAGAACCAAGAGGATCACCCTCTAGGACCCTCAGGTAGACAACATTCTCTCTCCACTGCTACTTCTTCACCACCACCATCCCATCCCCTAGTCCTCCCCCCATTTTTTTCCTTTTTTCTCTTTTCCTCTTTACTTTTTTATTGTTTTATTTATTTATTTTTTTAAGATTCCATTAATTCATTCATGAGAGACACAGGCAGAGGGAGAAGCAGGCTCCACACAGGGAGCCTGACATGGGACTCAATCCTGGGACCCCAGGGTCATGCCCCAGGACGAAGGCAGGCACTAAACCACTGAGCCACCCAGGGATCCCCCTTTTTCTTTTATTCTTTTTCTTTTTTCTTCTTCTTTGGGATTTTTGCCTTTTATTTTTTACTACTTTGTTTTAAAATTTATTTTTCACTTTAGTGGTCCTTTTGTTTTATTTTGTTCTGATCTTCTTTTTCATTTTCTGGTCTCTGACCTCATCAGTGTCATCTAGGGTGGAATTTACTTAGGTTGTGGTTGATATTTTTGACTCAGCTCACTCACACAGCTACTCTGCACTGAGCAAAATGACTAGAAGGAAGAACTCACCACTAAAGAAGGAACCAGAAACAGTACTCTCTGCCACAGAGTTACAGAATATGGATTACAATTCGATTTCAGAAAGCCAATTCAGAAGCACAATTATAAAGCTAATGGTGGCTCTGGAAAAAAGCATAAAAGACTAGAGACTTCATTACTGCAGAATTTAGATCTAATCAGAACAAAATTAAAAATAAGTTAAGTGAGGGGGATCCCTGGGTGGCACAGCGGTTTAGCGCCTGCCTTTGGCTCGGGGCACGATCCTGGAGACCCGGGATTGAATCCCACGTCAGGCTCCCGGTGCATGGAGCCTGCTTCTCCCTCTGCCTACATCTCTGCCTCTCTCTCTCTCTCTCTCTCTCTGTGACTATCGTAAATAAATAAAATTTTTTTAAAAAATAAGTGGGATGCAATCCAAACGGGAGGTCCTAACTGCTAAGGTTAATAAGGTAAAAGAAACAGTGAGTGACATAGAAGACAAGTTGATGGTAAGGAAGGAAGCTGAAAGAAAAAAGAGAAAAACAATTAAGAGACCATGAGGAAAGGTTAAGGGAAATAAATGATACACTGAGAAGGAAGAATCTACGTATAATTGGGGTTTCAGAAGACACCAGGAGGCAGAGAGGACCACAAAGTATATTTGTACAAATCATAGCTAGGAACCTTCCTAATTTGGGGAAGGAAACAGGCATTCAGATCCAGGGGATAGAGAGGTACCCCCCTGAAAACCAATAAAAAACCGTTCAACACCTTGACATTTAATATTGTAACTTGCAAATTCCAAAGATAAAGAGAAAATCCTTAAAGCAGCAAGAGACAGGAGATTCTTAACTTATGGGGAGAAATATCAGATTAACAGCAGACCTCTCCACAGAGACCTTGCAGGCCAGAAAGTGCTGGCAGGATATATTCAGGGTCCTAAATGAGAAGAACATGCAGCCAAGAATACTTTATCCAGGAAGGCTCTCATTCAGAATAAAAGGAGAGATAAAGAGCTTCCAAGATAGGCAGAAACAGAAAGAATATATGACCACCAAACCAGCTCTGCAATGAATATTAAGGGGGACCCTGTAAAAGAAAGGGGAAGCCCAAAGAAATAATCCACAAAAACAGGGACTGAATAGGTATTATGATGACACTAGATTCATATCTTTCAATAGTAACTCTGAATGTGAATGGGCTAAATGATCCCATCAAAAGACGCAGGGTATTGGACTGGATAAAAAACCAAGACCCATCTATTTGCTCTCTACAAGAGACTCATTTTAGACCTAAGGACACTGCCAGCCTGAAAATGAAGGGGTGGAGAACTATTTACCATTCAAATTGATGCTAAAAAGAAAGCTGGGGTAACAATCCTCATATCAGATAAATTAAAGTTTACGCTAAAGACTGTAGTAAGAAATGAAGAGGGACACTATATCATACTTAAAGGTCTATCCCACAAGAAGACCTAATGATCATGAATATTTATCCCCCTAATGTGAGAGCTGCTAAGAATATCAATCAATTAATAACTAAAGTAAAGAGATACTTACATAATAATACACTAATAATAGGAGACTTCAACATGGCATTTTCTGCAAATGACAGATATTCTAAGCAAAACATCACCAAGGAAACAAGGTCCTTAAATGATACACTGGACCAGATGGCTTTCACAGATATATACAGAACTTTCCATCTGAAAACAACTGAATACACATTCTTCTCAAGTGCACGTGGAACTTTCTCCAGAATAGACCACATACTGGGTCACAAATCAGGTCTCAACCGATACAAAAAGATTGGGATTATCCCCTGCATATTTTCAAACCACAATGCTTTGAAACTAGAAACTCAGTCACAAAGAGAAATTTGGAAGAAACTCAAACACATGGAGGTTAAAGAGCATCCTGCTAAAAGATGAAAGAGTCAACCAGTAGATTAGAGAAAAATTAAAAAGATTCATGGAAACTAATGAAGATACAACCATTCAAAATCTTTGGGATATAGCAAAAGCAGTCCTGAGAGGGAAATATATCACAATATAAGCCTCCCTCAAAAAACTGGAAAAAACTCAAATACACAAGCTAACCTTGCACTTAAAGAAACTGGAGAAAGAACAGCAAATAAAACCTACACCCAGCAGAAGAAGAGAGTTAATAAAGATCTGAGCAGAACTCAATGAAATAGAGACCAGAAGAACTGTAGAACAGATCAACAAAACCAGGAGTTGGTTCTTTGAAAGAATTAATAAGATAGATAAACCATTAGCTAGCCTTATTAAAAAGAAGAGAGAAAAGACTCAATAAAATCACGAATGAAAAAGGAGAGATAACAACCAATACCAAGGAAATACAAATGATTTTAAAAACATATTATGAGCAGCTATACACCAATAAATTAGGCAATCTAGAAGAAATGGACACATTTCTGGAAAACCACAAACTACCAAAACTGGAACAGGAAGAAATAGAAAACCTGAACAGGCCAATAACCAGGGAGAAAATTGAAGCAGTCATCAAAAACCTTCTAAGACACAAAAGTCCAGGGCCAGATGGCTTCCCAGGGGAATTCTATCAAACGTTTAAAGAAGAAACCACACCTATTCTACTAAAGCTGTTCCGAAAGACAGAAAGAGATGGAGTACTTACAAACTCGTTCCATGAGGCCAGCATCACTTTAATTCCAAAACCAGACGAAGACCCCACCAAAAAGGAGAAATACAGATCAATATCCCTGATGAACACAGATGCAAAAATTCTCAACAAGATACTAGCAAATAGGATCCAACAGTACATTAAGATTATTCACCATGATCAAGTGGGATTTATCCCTGGGATGCAAGGCTAGTTCAACACTCGTAAAGCAACCAATGTGATAGATCATATCAACAAGAGAAAAAACAAGAACCATATGATCCTCTCAATATATGCAGAGAAAGCATTTGGCAAAATACAGCATCCATTTCTGATCAAAACTCTTCAGAGTGTAGGGATAGAGGGAACATTCCTCAGCATCTTAAAAGCCATTTACGAAAAGCCCACAGCAAATAACATACTCAATGGGGAAATACTGGGAGCTTTTCCCCTAAGATTAGGAACAGGGATGTCCATTCTCACCACCGCTATTCAACATAGTACTAGAAGTCCTAGTCTCATCAATCAGACAACAAAAAGACATAAAAGGCATTCAAATTGGCAAAGAAGAAGTCAAACTCTCCCTCTTTGCCAATGACATGATACTCTATATAGAAAACCCAAAAGACTCCACCCCAAGATTTCTAGAACTCATACAGCAATTCGGCAGTGTGGCAGGATACAAAATCAGTGCCCAGAAATCAGTGGCATTTCTATACACTAACAATGAGACTGAAGAAAGAGAAATTAAGGAACCAATCCCATTTACAATTGCACCCAAAAGCATAAGATACCTAGGAATAAACCTAACCAAAGAGGTAAAGGATCTATACCCTAAAAACTACAGAACACTTCCAAAAGAAATTGAGGAAGACACAAAGAGATGGAAAAATATTCCATGCTCATGGACTGGAAGAATTAATATTGTGAAAATGTCAATGCTACCCAGAGCAATTTACACGTTCAATGCAATCCCTATCAAAATACCATGGACTTTCTTCAGAGAGTTGGAACAAATAATCTTAAGATTTGTGTCGAAGCAGAAAAGACCCTGAATAGCCAGGGGAATATTGAGAAATAAAACCAGAGCTGGAGGCATCACAATGGCAGATTTCAAGCTGTACCTCAAAGCTGTGATCATCAAGACAATGTGATATTGGCACAAAAACAGACACATAGATCAATGGAACAGAATAGAGAACCCAGAAATGGGCCTTCAACTCTATGGTCAACCATATTCAACAAAGCAGAAAAGACTATCCACTGGAAAAAGGACAGTCTCTTTAATAAATGGTGCTGGGAAAATTGGACAGCCACGTGCAGAAGAATGAAACTAGAGCATTCTCTTACACCAGACACAAAGATAAACTCAAAATGGATGAAAGATCTAAATGTGAGACAAGAATCCACCAAAATCCTAGAGGAGAACATAGGCAACACCCTTTTTGAACTTGGCCACAGCAACTTCTTGCAAGATACATCCATGAAGGCAAAGGGAACAAAAGCAAAAATGAACTATTGGGAGTTAATCAGGATAAAAAACCTTCTTCACAGCAAAAGAAACAGTCAACAAAACTAAAAGACAGCCTACAGAATGGGAGAAGAGATTTGCAAATGACCTATCAGATAAAGGGCTAGTATCCAAGATCTGTAAAGAGCTTATTACACTCAATACCAAGAAACAAACAATCTAACCATGAAATGGGCAGAAGACATGAACAGAAATTTCACCAAAGAAGACCTACACATTGCCAACAAGCACATGAGAAAATGTTCCGCATCACTTGCTATCAGGGAAATACAAATGCAAACCACAATGAGAGACCACCTCACACCAGTGAGAATGGCGAAAATTAACAAGACAGGAAACAACAAATTTTGGAGAGGATGTGGAAATATGTACTTGTACTGTTGGTGGGAATATGAACTGGTACAGCCACTCTGGAAAACTGTGTGGAGGGGCAGCCCGGTAGCTCCGCAGTTTAGCGCCGCCTTCAGTCCACTGCGTGATCCTGGAGACCCAGGATCGAGTCCCACGTCGGGCTCCCTGCATGGAGCCTGCTTCTCCCTCTACCTATGTCTCTGCCTCTCTCTCTCTGAGTCTCTCATGAATAAATAAATAAATCTTAAAAAAAAAGAAAAGCAATAGTGGAAGGGTTTGTAAGGGAAAGGAGGGGAAATGAGTGGGAAAAATTGGAGAGGGTGACAAAACATGAGAGACTTCTAACTCTGGGAAACAAACAAAGGGGTAGCAGAAGGGGAGGTGGGGGGGAAATGGGGTAACTGGGTGATGGGCACTGAGAAGGGCACTTGATGGGATGAGCACTGGGTTTTATAATATATGTTGGCAAATAGAACTTCAATTATATATACTTTCCTTAGAGGAGAAAGGTAAAAACCAGGGTTATCAGCTCTTAGATTTTGGTCCAGGATTCTGTGTCTTTAACATCAGAGATGTAGAAAAAAATGATTAATGGTCAGAATGATGGCTAAGGTGTTGTCTAGTCTTGTCATCAAAAAAGGCTTTTTGGGGATCCCTGGGTGGCTCAGCAGTTTGGCGCCTGCCTTTGGGCGGGGGCTGGTCCTGGGCTCCTGGGATCGAGTCCCACGTTGGGCTCCCTGCATGGAGCCTGCTTCTCCCAATGCCTGTGTCTCTGCCTCTCTCTCTCTCTCTCTCTCTCTCTGTCTATCATGAATATATAAATTTTAAAAAGGCTTTTTAATGTTCTGTACCCTTTACTTAATTACGTAATTACTCTTAGTTTCATCTTAAAGATCAGAGTCAGAATCACTCCAGTTATTTTCATACGTACCAAATTCAAGTGGAATCTCTTAAGGTAGAGCCCCAGAATCTGCAGTATAGCAAGTTCTCCAGTAATTCTTCTGTACCATAAAATTTGCTCTGCTTAGAAAACAGATGTCCAATAGCAAACTTGGATCTACAAAAAGAATTTTGTCATTCGTGATTAATCAAAGATTATATCAAACAATCTCCTAATTGTTCTTGCTAATTGAAATTTTATTATAATATGGTGGGTTTATTTTGTTTTATTTTTTATTTTTTTTTTTTTATTTTTTTTTTTAATTTTTATTTATTTATGATAGTTACACAGAGAGAGAGAGAGGCAGAGACACAGGCAGAGGAAGAAGCAGGCTCCATGCGCCGGGAGCCCGATGTGGGATTCGATCCCGGGTCTCCAGGATCGCGCCCTGGGCCAAAGGCAGGCGCCAAACCGCTGCGCCACCCAGGGATCCCTGTTTTAAAGGCTATTTGTACCCTTAGGTAGACAGTCAGTGTGGCAATGAATATTTAATGAGTGGTTTTAATGAGATAGGTATTAGAAGAGTGGAGAGGTATAGTGTGAGAAAAAGTTGAGAACCCAGGTTTCCTTACTTCTAGTCCAGTGCTGTTTGTGTTGGTTTTATCTTTCTAGGGTTGTTTTTTGCCTCTCATGCTCAGTTTTTAGTTTTAACAAAATTTAAAATTTTGTCAACAATTTTGCTTTTATCTTTTTCAGGTTTTATTAGGGCTGTTTGGGGAGGGTATAGTTAGAAAAATCATTGGCTTCGAAAGCAAAGTGATTGTGTGTGTGTGTGTGTGTGTGTGTGTGTATGTGGTATAGTTAGATCATTGGATTTGAAATCAAACTGAATTGTGAATTCCACTTCTCCCACTTACTAGCTAAGTGAATGTGAGCAAATTTAATAATTCTGTGAGCATCAGCTGTTAAATGGGATAATAACTACATTATAAAGTTATTGTAAGGATGAAACAAATAGATGCTTATATTTGTTTACTTTTTTCTTAGAAAAATTCTGGCCAATATAAAAACATATTTAGATTAATTTAACTCGATTAATGGTACTTACCATTTTCAGATTATCAATTTATTTGTGTTTAATTTTTTCTAATAAGTAGTTTGAAGATGAGTAAAGGTGTTTTTCTGATTAATTGGTTCTCCTTTAAATTCACAGTATGTAATATTGATCTATCTCTTCTTTGTATGGAGAGGTATATCAAAGTTGCAAGGCACCGAGCAGACTCTTACTCAAACTGTATCTTCTTGAAGCTAGTACCCCGATCCATTCTTTAGGATGTGCAAAAGAGAGAATTTTAAGTTTTATGTCCTCAGGTGTCTTGGATTCACTAGTAGAGAGACACAAAAAGCAGATGGAAAAGTGAGTAAAAATAGAAGACTTAAATAACATTAAAAGCAACTTTAGAAGAGCTGACTGAGGCAGTAACTGAGTAATTGTCATAATACCCACCATTAGCATGAATATATGGTAATGCAATTCTCTGAGTAGTCAACTTTTACATTAAAAAAAAGAAAAGAAAAGAAAAGAAAAAAAACATCTACCTGAAGCTGGTATTGGCAACCAGAATTACATTTCCCCCCCCTCCCATCTCCAGGACAACCCAGAGAAGGCAAAGGAATGCTGTCTATAGTTACTTACCAATCTCTATTGTAAGTTCATGAGCATAAAACTGGACCTTATTTTTTATTTTAGAAATTATTTTTGAGAATAGCATTGAAGTATGTAGTATTTAATCTTTCTTTGTAATGATCATAATAGGCAAAGAGAAGAAGGATTAAAATGATCAAGCAGATGGAATGTTTCCTTTGTCATGCTTATGGTATTAGAGTACATGATATAAATAATTGCTTATGCTTTGATTCTAAACACCCTTTAATAAGTGAATGGGGAAGCTGGATCTGTATACCTAGACAAAGTAAAATTAAAAAATCAAAGAAAGGTTAAATGAATTAATTTAGGCACCTTATTTGAATATTTATTTTTCTCCATACTTTCCCTTGCCATCAGTAATTTTTTTAAGATTTATTTTATTTGTAAGTGCTCCCTACACCAATGTGTGGCTTGAACTCACAACCCCAAGACCAAGAGTGTGTGCTCCACTAACTAAGCCAGTCAGGTGCTCCTCAGCAGTGATTTTTTTTAAATTTTGTATATTTTCCTCTTTTATTTCATTTAGGTTTTGTAGGATTTGTATATGTGTGTGAGTGTTATCTATATGAACACTTCCATATTTTCTGGTTCCATTAGATGTTCCATGCCCATATTGAATTCTCTAGCCCTGGAATTAGCCTTTTCTCCAATAAGTCCTGGTTCCCTTTATTTATGTCTTTAGAAATCAAGATCTGAGGGCTAGATGTGTTCATCACTACTCAGGTGTCCTTGCTTCTAAACCCTATTAGTGGACATAACACGGAAACACATTCTCTCTCTCTCTCTCTCTCTCTCTCTCTTTCCCCATCTCTCTGTATGATAAAAACTGTGGTTTATACCAATATCTCCAATTCTAATCCAACACCCCTGGATCCACTCTAGCCCCTTTCATTATTTGTAAAATAGATGCCTGGCTTTCATTGTCCACAGTATGTTTATTTGCTCAATCCTAGAATATAGTTTCAGAATAATTTATTAATTAGTGTATAGTACTTCTGTACAGTTTCTTTTGTCTCTAGAATTAAAATATATATTAAAAATGTTTTTATCTAAAGTTACTTAGGTTAGTTTTCCTTTGTGCCCTTAAGTAGGGTTATATCATTAATTTCTAATATAGTTGGTCTCATTTGTGGCTGTTTATATTCCATTCTCGGTTTTCTGCAAGTCCTGGTTGATTTTAAACATTTGTTTGTATTTTATGTATGTGAAACAATGTCATTGTTCTAAAAATCAGAATTATATAAAAAGATATACTTAGAGATAATCCCATTTATCCATTCTACTTGCTCCTTTTCCTCCATTCCTTTCATTCTTGTTTTTTTTTTTTTTTTTAAGATTTTATTTATTCATGAGACACACACACACACACACACACAGAGGCAGAGAACACAGGCAGAGGGAGAAGCGGGCTCCATGCAGGGAGCCCAATGTGGGACTCGATCCCAGGATTCCAGGATCATGACCTGAGCCAAAGGCAGACACTCAACCACTGAGCCACCCAAGTGCCCCCCTTCCATTCTGTTCCTACTCACTACTCAATTTCATTCATTTCTGGTGTATCCTTTCCATGTGTCTTTTTGCTAAAACTAGCAGATACATGTGTATTTCCTTATATTTCCCTTTACTTCTTCTTACATGAATGAGAGAGTGCCACAGATACTTTTTTTGCATTTTGCTGCCCTTTCTTAACCATGTATCGGTGGAAATCACTCCATATCAGTGCATAAGGATCTTCCTTATTCTTTTTTTATAGCTGCATAATTCTGTGTATGGATGTAGCATGGTTTATTCATCACTATTCTATTTATGGGCATTTGGATTGTTTCTAATATTTCAGAATTATAAACAATGCTGTGATGAATAACCCTGTACATATGTATTTTTCTATTGTTGTAAGTGTATCTTCAGGGTAAATTCCTAGAACTGAAATAGCTGAGTCAAAAGGTAAATGCACATGTAGTTTTGTTAGATATTGCCAAATTCCCCTCCAAAAGGGTTTACCAGTAATATATGAAAGTGCTTGCCTTTCCCTAGCCTCACAACAGAATGCATTTATTAATCTGGTTGGTGCAAGCTTTATTTTAATTCTCTTAAATTTTACTTTTGATTTGGAACTAACACTTTGAAAATTATTCTTCATTTTTCAGGATCTATCAGATGTTTATTTTGAGATCCTGTCATTTTGTGATCTTTCTTTTCACAGTCATAAGGTTTGGTCTGTCCATTTATTGACTGTCTCTTGAAAAAATATCTTGAGTGGCCTCTTTTTCCCAGACAGTATGCTAAGACATAATACTCACCTTTAAGTTGTTTACTGACAAAGAAGAACAGGTTAGCAAATAAATGGACAATTAATTACAAGATAGACACAGCTATGCATGGACAAGACATTCCAGTGAGGGAAGACAGAGCCAGTTATATTCTGAAATTGCAAGTAGTTTAATAAGATTGCCATATAGAATTTATGTATGTACTCATTAGATGTGGAATGAAAGAGGAACACAGAGAAATAAAGTTCAAGAAGCATGTTGAGAAGTTTAGATGTCATCTAGAAGACAAAAAAGACTTACTAAAAAGTTTTAAGAAGTATAAAAATATGATCAGGATTTTTGTTATGGCCATGACAATGAAGGGTTTATCCTTAAGAACTTGAGGTTTATCCCCAAAGTGTTAAACTATGTTGTATACATAGAGGTATGTGATATTGTGTTAAAGAAAGGAATAATCCCTAAGGCAAGAATTGACTGTGACTTTTTGGAGGGCAAGAACTTCTTTAAGAAAAAAATGAATCAGTCTGAATATAGTTATCAATGACACAAGGTAAAGCTAGGTGTTATCTGAAAGGAAGACTTTGCCGGCTTTTGGTAGTTTAAAGTGGGTCCTTTTTTCAAAAAAGCAGCTGCTCTTGGTGTCTGGGTTTTTCCAGTAGAATCTGAATAACACTAGTCATTGTATGTATTGAAAATGCAGCCCATCTGTACCTGGAACAGTTTATGGCTTACATTAATAAGACTTTACTATTGAGATGCTTCATTAAGGTGGTGTTATAATCCCACTCTTTTCATCAACCTGATTTTACTGTTTCAGCAAGTTCTTGTCTGAGAAGATCAAGTTGCTAATAACTTTACTGTTAATTCCAGAAAGTTCCTGAAAATCATTTTTTTAAAAGATTTATTGGTCTAGAGAGAGAGAGAGAGAGAGAGAGAGAAACGTGAACACGAATGGAGGGAGGGACAGACGGAAAGGTAGAGAGAATCTCCTGCAGACTCTGCACTGAGCTCAGAGCCCAAAGTGGGGCTCGATCTCATGACCCTGAGATCATGACCAGAGCCGAAATCAAGAGTCAGATGTTTAACCAAGTGAGCCACTCAGGCGCCCCCTGAAAATCCTTTTATTTATTTATTTATTTATTTATTTATTTATTTATTTATTTATAGATTTATTTATTCATGAAAGACTCAGAGAGAGAGAGAGAGAGAGAGAGAGAGGCAGAGACACAGGCAGAGGGAGAAGCAGGCTCCTTGCAGGGAGCCCGATGAGGGACTCAATCCCAGATCCTGGGATCAGGCTCTGAGCCGAAGGCAGATGCTGAACCGCTGAGCCACTCAGGTGCCCCCTGAAAATCCTTTTAAACCTATGTTAGACTACTCAAATTAAAGCAACATCAAACAGCTGGTTACTCTTCAAGAATTGTTTTGAAAGCCCCCTTTGCAAACTTCCCCCTTCCATGTGTACCAATCCTAAACTATAATCAAGCCCCACTTCTCACACCAAAAGATCCATCTTAAAACAAACTCCAAATCTTAAACGTATCTGATCTTTACTTTTCCTCTTCTGAAACACCAAGATTCTTGTCGTAGTAGTGACCTCACTTCTGTGGCAAGCAATAAACTCAAGTTTGCTTTAAGAACACATTATTTTGGTGATATTTTCAGGGAATAGAATACATGCAAGATTCATTTCTTATCCTTATAAGAATAAGGATTCTAGGATTTGGAATCCTAGGCCTAAATTATCAGTCCAAGAATATCTGAGTTGACTTTCTAATTTTTTGTCTCTTTTCAACCTGGCACATGACATTTACGACCAGAGAGACCTCAAGGAATGTCATTGTTCCCTACTCATAATTATTGTTTTTCAAATTAGTGAATTTGGGAATGTATAATCGGTTCAGGAAGAAGAAAGTGACCTATGTATCCTAGACAATCAGCCTACATCAACCAAGAAAGACTTTTGAAAAAAGAACTGTATAGATTTTATGTAAATTTGGTATTTATGAGCACCAAACTTTTAGCACTGACATCTGCCTGAGAAGATACTTCATTTACAGCAGCGGCAGAAATGAAGTTCACTGTGAACTAGTTTCAGATACCATATGCTTTAACATGCAGAAGAGGAGGGGAAAAGAGGCCTTTCAAAAACAGATTTTTCTTGATCTCACTGTGTATGATGTTGCATGACAACATTGTGACATCATAACTTACGCTATTCTATTTGCTGTTGCACCACTTTAGCACCGAGGCATGTAACAGCACCTCGGATGTGTATGGTGCTTTCCCTTCGTGGGACTTCAGGCACTTCACAGGCATTTTCTTCCTAAACCGCACAACATCTCTCAAAGGTATTGCCAAACTGGAGACAAATTTCACAGTTTAATCATGTGGAACACATTGGTAAATATAGATGTGCCTTTTAGAAAGTTGCTTCAAAGTGTATTTTGCAGCTCCCGCGACGTTTCTCAGGGTGTAAACCAGTGGTGTAATGTAAAGCTTCTGGCCCTCCCCCAGGGGAGCTGGGGGGAGAGATGTGCTGGCAGCGCGCCCTGGTGCAGGAGGAGGGAGGGGCGCAGAGGCGGGCTGACTGTTGTGTCAGCGTCCTGCCCTTTGCTTCCTCTCTTCTCACGCAGGGGTGTCTCCTTTCCCTCCGTCTCCCTCTTTTCTTTGCAGCATCAAAAAGGCAAACTGAGTTCTAAAACTTAACTGGTGATTAAGTGTTTGGTTAGATTTTCAAGGCAGAACACAAAAGTCCATTTGATTCACAAGGCCTGTTGATTATAATCCTGGCATCTTTCTTTCTTCCTTCTTTCCTCCTTTCCTCCCTTCCTTCCTTCCTTTTCCTTCCTTCCTTCCTTCCTTCCTTCCTATCTCTTCTTTCTTTCTTTCTTTCTTTCTTTCTTTCTTTCTTTCTTTCTTTCTTTCTTCCTTCCTTCCTTCCTTCCTTCCTTCCTTCCTTCCTTCCTTCCTTCCTTCCTTCCTTTCTTTCTTTCTTTCTTTCTTTCTTTCTTTCTTTCTTCTCTTTCTTTCATTTCTTTTCGCTTTCTGCCGAAGCGAGTACTATGATCCTAGCAATCCAACCAGTACTTATAATGTAGTTTTATGGGAAAACGAGTTTTTCAAAATGGGAACGTGGCAAGATTGCAGACATGTCTGTTTCTTGCTCTAATCTCTTCAAATCCAATGA
Organism: Canis lupus baileyi; assembly: GCF_048164855.1. Lineage (NCBI taxonomy): Eukaryota > Metazoa > Chordata > Mammalia > Carnivora > Canidae > Canis > Canis lupus. The sequence goes on from NC_132839.1 coordinate 19,691,354, forward strand.
AAAGGAATGTTTTTTTTCTCAGAATATTTTTTTTTTTTTTAGATTTTATTTATTTATTCACAAGAGACACACACAGAGAGAGGCAGAGACACAGACAGAGGGAGAAGCAGGCTCCATGCAGGAGCCCGATGTGGACCTTGATCCCAGGACTCCAGGATCACTCCCTGGGCCGGAGGGAGGCGAGCCCAACCGCTGAGCCACCCAGGCGTCCCTCTCAGAATATTTCTGCCTCCCAAACCATACCCTTTTCCTTCCCTCCACCCCCACATCTCCTGATCCCCTAGAAAAGATCCCTCCATGTGGAGCAGAGACCTGGACGTGAATCCTAGCTGTGTCCTGTAACCACTGCATAAACCCCGAGTCATTAAGGCTCTCTGAGCCTGTCTCCCCATTTGTAATTTTTACATACTGCCAACTCACAGGGGCGGCATGTAAGATAAAATAAAATAACATGTACAGAAGAGCTGAAGACAAAAATGTGGCCAATGAAAAAGTATCTTCAACTGTCTGGTTTTCTGGGGATGATTTGCTCCACCCTTTTGGTTATCATCCAAACCAGGACACTTTCAAGAGTGAAAGAAGGAACTTCAGGACAGCACAGATAAAATGGGGACTGTCCCAAACAACCTAGGATGTGTGATTAGTCTCCTGTAGAGAGAATTTTCAGGCAAATGCCTAACTGTGTACATTATTGTAGACAGGGATGCCTGCCTTCTATGAATACGAATATCATTTATTGCCCACATACAAGTTGAACTTCTATCGCTTCTCTCTTATAATCACAACTCTTTGTGTAGCTTGTGTTTCCCCAAATGTGCTACATGGACAACAGGTGTTGGCCCATGAGACTATTTCAAGCGGTATACAGCAAACATTATTTTTTCTAAACTATTGAGCCAGACCTATAATTTTGGAAGTAAAACTTTTTAAATAAGTTTATTTAGACCGACATTTGGATTGATTTAAAGAAAAACAATTAAGTAAATCAAACTAAAATGAGATTACGGTTATAGGAAGGTTGACCTGGCATGACTGACAGGCAGGAAGCCCTGCTTGACCAGATAAGCCAGAAGGATGAAAGATCAAGCTACTCCGTGTTGGGATAAACAGTATTACAATACATCACCTTGCATTCCAGGAAAAGTGCTTTGTGAGAATTGGAGTTAAGATGCCCACTTGTGGTCCAGGTGAGGAGAATAGAAATGGAGTAATTGCAGTTGAAGATTAGGCTTGGATACGTTTTCTGGTAAGTCTTTGGCTTCACCATCATTTTTATACATTATTAATGTAAACTATCTATGAACAATTGACAACACTTGGCAAAATTTAATACACTGATTTTAGCTTTGTGGGGACATTTTATTCATATTTACTTTTTGAGAGACATTAGGTTGGGAAACAGTTTGCTTTGTCTTGAGAATTCCAGGAATAAAAACTCCTTGAACTGTTTGAACAGCTCATTTAATTCCCTGGTAATCAAAAAGGTCTTTCCCCATTTCTGGTCCCAGTCTGTTCTGGAAGTGCAGGCTCCAAAGAAACAGAAAAATTGGGAGGGTGTTGCCCTTCTACCTCCCAGCATTTGTTACAAAGACCACTGTCAGCAGTGGCCTCCCTAATCCTCCTCACCTCACTTTGTTTCTACCCTGTTTTCTTTTTCTTTGTAATTTCTCTCATCAGAAATGAATGCTTCTTATTCTTTCTGTTTGTTTGCTTAAAATGGAGACAATTTAGATAATGTATCAAGACACTTGAGTATGAATGATTAGAGGTCAGCCCTTAGCAATTATACTTTTTCTAAAACACATAAAAATATTTGATAGATGGTCATTCACAGATATCTGTGTGCATTGGAGTTTAGAGTTTATAAAGGTTTACAAGTATTTATGTATGATTTTATGTGTATCTTCAGAGGTTTTTTTTTTTTTTTTTTTTCTTGTGGAACTTTGAAAAATGAAGAGAATTAAGTTGTTTCTAAAAAGCCAAAGCAGCCTGCCATCTCTTTTTCTTTTCTGGGCTACGGTCCAATTTGCACAGCAGTTGCAAAGAAAAAGCACACGCATCACTAGATTCAGCGAGAAATATTGTAACAGTATGTAATCTCTGTCAAGATAAAATTGCTTTGTGATTTACATTACAATAAATCCTGACCTTTAAGTGCTGCAGACTAAGCTAATCTGTGAAGTACTTTATTCCAACACTGAATCAGCGAGTGGAGCTCAACCAAATTGACTGTATTAGTCCCACCGTGTGTGGTTAAAGAGCCTATATATATCGAAGCAGATTACAGAGCATTGTTCTACGTGTACTATAATAAGTAGAATAATTGAAATATTCAATCTGTTTCATCATTGTGAAATAATAGAATTATTTTAACCTCCCTTCTGTTTGCCTATTATGGGAATTACAAGTAGCTTCATTTAAATATCATTAGGGCCTGATTTAGATCGATGAGAACAAGGAAATTCAGAATTAAGGCTAAAATACCACATGACATTTCAACCTTAATTCACTCTTTATGGCTGTTAATTATTTTCTTTTTCTCTCTCTCTTTTTTTTTTTTTTTTTTTTGGTAAAATAGTTAAGACATTGTGTTGACTTTCTTAGTACTAGCTTTGAATTTCTGGCTTTTGGTCTCCCCTAAGTCAAGCGTTAGGTTTATCAATCATTGGAGAATAGAATTTTCTCAGAGATATTATGAATTTTAAAAATAAGTATAATTTACCAACTTTGGGAGATTTTTTAGCCATTATTTTCTCAAGTATTTTTCTCTCTTCCATACTCTTGGCTTTCCCCTAGATTTTTATTATATACATATCAGACAACTTTATATCTGGAGGGTCAGTGATACCTTTTCCCCTAGTTTTTTCTTTTCTCTCTGCTTCATTTTGGATAGTTGCTACTGCAGGTCTTCAAATGCACTTTTTCCCTTTTTGCAGTTCCTAATTTGCTGTTAATCATTATATATATATATGTTTTATTATTTCAGGTACTTAATTTTTCATCTCTGAAAGTTCCATTAAAAGAAAACACCTCATTTCTCTCATCACACTCGTGATTAGCTAACTCTATTATCTCTCGTGTATCCCTTTTTTTTTTTCATGTGTAGTGACTATTGCTTGGATACTGGATATTGTGCTTTTGTTTTTGAGTGCTAAATTTTTTGGTATTTCTATAAATAGGATATTTTGTATTTTGTCTTGGCTGAGTTTTAAGCTTTATTAGGCAGATCCTGAACAGCCTTTAATCTAGGGCTAATTTGGCTCTGCAACAAAGGCAGTGTAATCTGAAGATACTTCCTCAGGTTTCCTGTATACTGAGGTCTTCCCACTCTGGTTGGTAGGGGCAGGCACAATTTCTGGTCCTGTAGGAGTGGAAATTGGCCTACTGCTTTCTGCTGCTGCTTTATTTGGTCAAAGGTACTATCTTCTCTTGCACACATCAGTGGGGGCTGTGGGAAATCCTCCACAGAGCTCTGGAAATCTCTTATCTGTGTAGCTCCCTCCTCTCTGGTACTTTGCTCTGAAAATTCTACCTGTCTTGGCTTCCCTGAATTTCAACTTCTGTCTCTTCAACTGAGCAAGACCACAAGGCTCCATTAGGGTTTCCTTCTCTTTCTGAAAACTGGAAACTGCCCTCAGGGAGTAAGCTGGAACAATGGTAGAGCTCACACTGTGCCTTTTCTTAGGGACCACACTCCTGTGCTGCTTGTCGCTCAATGTCTAAAAATAATTCTTTCCTATATTTTTGTCAGATTTTCTCATTGTTTAAGGTGGAAGATTCTGTGTTAACTCAATCATGACCAGAAGCAGATGTCTCACATAACTAGAGTTTAAAAGGTAGTTTAAGATTTTGATTTAACTATTCACTAGTTCTTGCCAATATATATTTCTGGAGACATCAAAGTAAGTGATAAGAAGGTTTTTCTTTTTTTTTTTTTTTTAAATATTTTAATTATTTATTCATGATAGACATAGAGAGAGAGAGAGAGGCAGAGACACAGGAGGAGGGAGAAGCAGGCTCCATGCAGGGAGCCTCACACGGAACTCGATTCCGGGACTCCAGGATAGTGCCCTGGGCCAAAGGCAGGCGCCAAACCACTAAGCCATCCAGGGATTTCCATAAGAAGGTTTTTAAAACAAATTCTGGGCACAGTAAACTGCAACAATGCTAATGCTAAAGTCTAACCACAATGCAACATAATGATTGATTGCAAATGATTAATGATTACAAAGCACATAGGGCACCATAGTCACTTTAGCAACTTAAAATTGGAATTTTTTTTCTCTCAGAGTTATAGACAAGATACCAGTGCTAGAGTGCTTCTTCCTAACAACAGACTTCTTCCTGATAAAATGGAATTTCCTAATAAAATAGTTCTAGAGGACTCTTCTATTGTTTCTTAGAGTAACTGTTGCTCTGCTCTATTTTAAAGTTACACTGAGTTCAGGGGAATAGTTTCCATTTTAGTTAAGACAAACTTTTTTGTTATTTTGTGTTTTTTTTATTTTAGATTTTTATAATAAATTTATAGGGTGCCTTGAGGGCAGCCCAATTTGCATCATAGGGGGCCACCTAAGAAACTCACTTGGGACAGACCACTCTGTTCTGCCTTGGAGCACTATTGCCTGGAACCAGAATTGTTCATGAGATACCCCACATTATAAATAGAGACATCCTCGGGGCACCATATCAATGTATACTGGACGGTCTTCTCATGCATTTTGAGAGGAAAATAACAGTTTTGATATTAGCAAGATGAGAACATGTATTCCTGATGCTAAAAGGATACCTGAGCACTTACCTGAAACATTAGTATTTTTAAAGGTCAATTTCATAGTTCCAAATGATTTTAAAATTAAAATATAGTGATTTTCTAGAATTATTTGCTTTGGTGCCAAAAGAGTACAAAACTAATAGTCTGAAGGAAAGATTATATAAAAATATTGATACATTGTTATAGATAAGGTTACACACACACACACACACACACACACACACACAGAGTCTTTCAGGTTGTTACTTATTTTCTTAGCAATTTTTAAAAACTGCCAACTAATGGACTGGTATAACCTGATGATTTACAAATACTCAGATTTCCTGAACATAATCTACAGACTACAGTATATGAATCTTCTGTGATATCAATTAAATCAACATACATCTCTAAAGCAACAATTTTATTTTTGTAGGACAAACTCTTAATCTTGGTCTGCATCACTTTCCCCCAGTGATTTGGGGGATTTGTTGTCCTCAGGTGTCAAGACATCCCTCTGGTTCCTTACACAGAAATGCTAACTCTACACTGATTGTTTAACTGTTGATGTTTTATTACCAACTATTTGATTTGGAGATTCAAAAGAATATCTTATTACCCATTTTATTTTAGATATTTGTTTGTGGATTTTTAGTTTTGTTGTCTTAACTATTTTTCTGTTCTTATGACAGAATTTGAGGTGATTTAAAACTACCCCACTGTCACCACCCACCACCATCTTCCCAGAATTTCCCTTTACCTTGACTTATTAAAGCTTTTGTTTCTTCACCTGTTAAAGAGAATAAAATGATCTTCTGATATCCCTTCCAACTTTGAGATCTGTGACGGTATAAGATAACCCTGTTTGGACCCAAAATTGGGGAGGAAGGAGTATATGAGGTATTGCCTAACTTCATGTTTTCAGACTCGACATGTCTAAGATTAAGTTGCTGTGTGCTTTATTTTGTCCTCTGAGTCAATACTGGTCCTTCCATCCATCCATCCTAACATTGAGCCTCTGCTATATACTAGTTTTATTTCTCCAGGTTCTTATCAGGTTTGCTTGTGCTACTTGAAGCTGTAAATAGCCACACTATAAATGTCATTTCTTAGATATATGATCACCTAAACAGACCCTATTGTGACTTGGAGGTGAAATGTGACTGTTATGGGTTTCTGTTGTTGTTGTTTAGTGGGGGGAGGAGGAGGGATAAACTATTCCAACTTTTTAACATAGAGGATTTCTTGCTTGCCACCACAATCTGAACCACTTAGCATGATCAAATCAGGACTTGAAGTTTCTCTAGGGTTTAATAATCAAAGGAAGAAAGCTAATTGACCTCACAATTTGGTTAGTAACCAACCTCTATGAACTTGGACAAATTGAAGAATCTAGGCCTATGACAGTTCATATTATTAGTTTATAAGCATGTGACAATTTACTGTTACCAAATAGCCTTGTGTAGGCAGCTGCTTACTCTGCTCTGCTCTGAGGCAGGACAGTACTGCTACATAGTTATCAGGAGAGACTCCAGCAAATGGGGGCAGAAGACACACTCAGGGAATACAAAGGGGCATAATTTCAGAAAATGCTTCGTTCTTCCAGAAGAATCCTGAACTCCACAAATGTAGATTACTTACCTTTTACCACATTCCCTGAGATTGTATAATTTATATAACAAATATTTATGGATTGCCTACTATATAGCAGTCATTTTATTAGGTGCTTTATCTTTTTATCTTGATGATATTTGTATTGTAATCTTTTTTTTTAATTTTTAAAAAGATTTTGGGATCCCTGGGTGGCGCAGTGGTTTGGCGCCTGTCTTTGGCCCAGGGCGTGATCCTGGAAACCCGGGATCAAATCCCACATCGGGCTCCCGGTGCATGGAGCCTGCTTCTCCCTCTGCCTGTGTCTCTGCCTCTCTCTCTCTCTCTCTCTGTGTGACTATCATAAATAAAGAAAAAAAATTAAAAAAATAAAAATAAAAATAAAAAAATAAAAAGATTTTATTTATTTATTTTAAAGGGAGATAGAGAGTGTAAGCAGGGGAAAGAGAAGGGGGAGAGGGAGAGAGAATCCAAATCAGACTCATGCTAAGTGCAGAGCCTAACATGGGGCTCGATCTCATGACCCTGAGATCATGACCTGAGCAGAAATCAAGAGTCAGATGTTCATGTCCCTGAGCCACCAGGCACCCTAATTTTTTTTCTTTTTAAAGTCATACTTGTATATGCTTAAGATAGCAAACAATACTTCAAGACTTAAAAAAAAAAATAGCTGCCCCTGTTTTATTTCTCTTCTCTATGAATTCCTTCTCTCCAGAGGCAACTACTTTTAATTATTTTTAACTGTTTAAAAAAAAATTTGCTTCCATATATCTAAATTACAGCTTTTATTGTTACTTTTGATTTGTCAGTTTTAAATATTATTTGTTGACTTTCTGCTCTAGAAAATTATGGGTTAACTCTCTTGTATCCCATGCTTTCAACACAGAAATATCTCTCCTTTCTCATCCTTTTAGTAAAATTCTGTAAGTTTTACTTAAGTCAACATTTGTTTATTATTACGAGCATATAACATTATGCATACTGAACCATATATTATATTTCATTTTCTTTCTGATATAACATGTTTTCTCTGAAATAAAAAATTTCCTTTTCTTTTTTCAAAATTTTCTATGTAACTATCACTAATCCATCATCCAATTCTGTGACAGAACTGAATTCTAATACTTTGGGTGACCATTGTATTCACTATGTGTTAGAAATATCTCTTCTTGAGAGCTCTGCTCTGTTCTAATATGTACTAGTTGCTATATAGACCTGCCCCATAACTGTCATCATGAGATTTCCTTTTTTTTTTTTTTTTGAGATTTCAATTTTAAACCTGTTACACCTTTTTACTGTGCCCTGCTTAACTCTTAATGCTTTTTCTGACTTTTCTGTTCTTTTATTCTCTTTATGTTTTAGTTTGGATTTTTTTTTTCTAATGAACTATTTTCTTATTCATTAATCCTTTCCTTTGCTTGTCCAATCTGTTACTATACCCATCTACTGATTTCTTATTCTGAGTTATTTTATTTTTTAGTTCTAAATTTTTATCAGATTCTTTTTAATCTAGATAGTTCTGATGAGATTCTTCATCTTGCCATTGATTTCCTTGAATATTATTATAGCTGTTTTAAGTCCATTTGGTAACTATAATACCTAAACTACCTGTGGATCTGTTTCTGTTTTCTTTTTTTCCCTTTGTTTTTAGTCATTTTTGTCTTCCTTTCATGCCTGGTGATTTTTGACTTAATGCTGGACATTGTAAATTAAAACTTATAGAGGTTCTGGATGATTTTTATCTTTTTCCAGAGAGAATTTTCTCTTCTTTAGCAGGCAATGGGAGGAGGGATGGATCACCTTTATGCATTTGGAAATAGTCTATTTCCAGCCTGTTCTTGCTCCTAGAGTATTTCCTTTTGGGGGTCTTGGCTAAAAGTCTGGAAGTGTTTTTCAAGATCTCTTATCCTTCTTGGGCTTTGAACTCCAATTTTTGTCTTCTTGACACTGTGGTCAGTTAAATACTCTTTCTCATTTTTAGGTTATAACTGCAGATTTTTGCTTGGTTTCTTAGCTTCTAATAATGCAAATTTAAGAATCTACGAATACCTTAAGGAAAAAAAGTTCCAGGGAATGTCAAGTTTACTTCCCCGTGTGGTCCCCTTTTTTTTAAGATATTGGGTCCTCAATTTTTGGAAGCCTGGCCATCCCTGAACTTGAATTTGGGTCTCCCCAAACCATTGAAACTAACAACAAACTCCGGACCAAACCTTTTTGTTCAGCTTCAAAACCACACAATACAAATGAACAAATGCTCTGAGGACCATCAGTGAATATAAGATTCACTTCAGCGCATTTCTCTTTCTCTATGATCTTAGTTCTTGAAATCCTGGCTGCCTTAGTTGTTTTCAATGCCTTCAAAGAACTGTTTTGGGGTACCTATGTGGCTCAGTTGGTTAAGTGTCCAACTATTTATTTTGGCTCAGGTCATGATCTCAGGGTTGTGGGATCGAGGCCTACATTGGGCTGCACATTCAGTGGGAAGTCTGTTTGAAATTCTCTCTCCCCCTCCTCTCCCTGCCCCTGTCCCTCTCTCTCAAATAAATAAATAAATAAATAAATAAACTTTTTAAAAAATAAAAACGAAACAAATCTGGGTTAAAAGTTTTAATAAAGATTTTATTTATTTATTTATTTATTTATTTATTTATTTATTTATTTGAAATACAGAGAAAGGCAGACCCACAGGCAGAGGGAGAAGCAGGCCCCCTGTGGGGAACCTGATGTGGGACTGAATCCTGGGATTCTGAGATCATGACCTGAGCTAAAAGCAGATGCTTAGCCACTAAGTCAGCCAGGCATCTCTCACCCAGATTTTAATTTGCAAATCCTGACTTTCAGTATTTCACATTTTTTGCATTAATTCTTTAATAATTTATCTCCTTCCATTTTAGCTTGTTTTTTTTTTTTCTTTCAACAATTCCTGATATTTTGATATCAAATCTCTTAGATGGATCCTTTGATGTTTAATTTCTTTCTCTTGAGTTTCTATTTCTATGTGTTTTTTCCTTGAACTAATTCAGAAAATCTTTAATCTTATGTCTTGGGATTTGGGGTAGGTATGGTTGCTGGTGTTCTTAGAGGCAAGTAGAGGATGGAGTTGTTCTAATGTAAACTTCCACTCACTGCCCCTGTTATCAACTTGATACCTTCCCCATACCTTGAGCTGTAATCTGTCCCTGGATTCAAAACCTCCCTAGTTTATCGTCTCCACAGAGTAAACTTCAGCCTTCTGAACAAATGGATGAGAGATTTGTCTATAATTTTACTTGCAGTCCCATTGTATACCCAGTTTCAGAAATACTGGATGCTGCTAGTTCTTGAGGCTTTTCAAGCTCTGTGGCACAATTAGATTGTAGACTTAGTTTCAGCTTTTTCTGATATTTGAGACACTTACCTTTTATCCATTTGCTTTTCAGCTTTTAATCTTATCTTGTCATCTCTTGTCTCCTACATTCTTCTCTTTCATCTCATTTTTGTTGTCCTTGAGGATTTATACTTAAAATTTGTTTTTTTTCTCCTTGTGCATGTGTGTTTTTTTGTTTTGTTTTGTTTTGTTGTTGTTGTTGTTTAATACAGAGTTTTGGGGAAGGACCAGAGAATAGGTGTGTTTAATTGTTTAATCCATTTTACTTAACAGGATGCTTTAGGTGCTTTGTATATATCATAACAAATTTCCATAGCAAGGATTAATATACATAAAGAAAATAGTGGGGTGGATGGCTCAGTCAGTTGAGCATTGAATCTTGGTTTTGGCTGAGGTTATGATCTCAGAGTCCTGGGATTATGCTCTGCATTGGGCTCCGTGCTCAGCATGCAGACCGAGATGTGCTCTCTCCTTCTAAACTCCCTCACTCTTTCTAAAAATAAACAAATAAATCTTAGGGAAAAAAAGAAAAAAATACTAAAGGAACAAAGTAAATGATAAAATTAGAACTAAAATTCTGTCATGAAAGCCCTCATTTTGTAATGAGGTGGGGTTTTTTGTTTTTTGTATTTTTTTACTTCAAATTTTAGGTTTTACTCACAAGCATGAAGAAACCCAGTTCTTTTCAAAACTAACTGATTTGTGAAATAGGAATTTTTTTGTGTGTGTGAAATAGGAATTTTTGCAACACATCTTTGCCTTCTCTATTTAGCAGTAAATTCTTATATTCTTATCACTCTATAATGAATTATAAATTTTCAAAATCTAATGTAATTTTACTAATATAGTTTTCATTATGCTTGAAATTACTAATACTGCATTATGGACAAATTATTTTCTAATTGAGACTTCTCTAAGTCAAGATTATTCTCTCCAATAGACTATTTCCATTTTCTTTCATAGAGAATAAAGTTTCTTGTTTAACCCTCATGTTATGCTTTTACCTAAAGTCTGAAAATTTCTGGGAAGTTTCTTATTTTGTTTTTTGGGGGGCTTTCCAGAATTCCCTTTGGTTCGTCTCAATATATCTTTGACCCTTAATAAAAATTTCCCCTTGTATTCACCACACAATTAATGATTTACTTAAAAAAAAAAAAAGGAAAAAAGTAAGATCTTTTTCAGAAGATAATTTAAACATTTTGTAACAAATATAACATATATTGCTTGGAGAATTTCTGTAAGAAAATCCATTTAAAGATCATACCAGCTTCACTTTCATATTCCTACTAAAGCATGGAGAAGGCCCTGCCTATGGGGCAATTTCACATGAGGAAATGGAGTTATGATGAGCTGCTATCACTTCTAAACATTTTTGTTCCATGAGAGTTATAAAGGACCATATTTTCTTTTTGATGTTGTCACCTACTTTCAGGCAAAACCTCTTTGTCTGTGCCTCTGTCCCTTTTAAGAGGTAGGGCAGTTATCTGCTAAACATTTGCAGGAAAAATATCCAGATAATCAGAGAACTGAAACCAATATGAAAGCATCTGATGTGGGGGATCCCTGGGTGGCGCAGCGGTTTGGCGCCTGCCTTTGGCCCAGGGCGCGATCCTGGAGACCCGGGATCGAATCCCACATCGGGCTCCCGGTGCATGGAGCCTGCTTCTCCCTCTGCCTGTGTCTCTGCCTCTCTCTCTCTCTCTGTGTGACTGTCATAAATAAATAAAAAAAAAATTAAAAAAAAAAAAAGAAAGCATCTGATGTTGTATAATATTATTCGCATTGAGAATAAAATGGGTCTCAAACTATTCCATTGGTTTCTGTATCTCTTGGAACTCTGAAACATCCACTTCATTGCCTGTTTTTGAAAGAACCAAAATTACTTTCGTTTGTTAAATTCTTAACAGATGAACTTACTTTAAAAACTTCTACTCCTTAGGAACTCTCTTTCACCCTGTTAGATCAGAAACAGTTACTTGCTCTGTATTCCCTTTGAGTGACTTGTATACTCAGCTTATCTACTGTCCCTTCAAATTTGCACTTCATATTGTGTGTGTTTGTGGTGACCTCTGAACTATTCCATGGTATTTTTTCTCTCCCAACTGGATTACAGGCTCTTACATTTGACAAAGGAGTGCCATGCTGACACATAAAAATATGCCCAGTAAATGTTGTTTCTAAATACGGGAAATATATGTTTGTGTTTTAATTCTGGAGTGTGTGTTCTTTAGTGAAGGAACTGATGAGAGATTTCCCATTCCACATGGGATCCTGGGTTGTCTGCTATGGGCAAAGAAACAACAGGTGGCTCTGACATGGGAATCTTTTTAAACCAGGATATTGATATTTAGGATATTTTTCTTAGTACTCTACAAGCATACACAGACCAGAGGAAGATAAAAATTAAATAAATAAAAGGAAACAATTTTATTGGCACCTGGGTGGCTCAGGGGTTGAGCATCTGCCTTTGGCTCATGTCGTGATCCTGAGATCCTGGGATCGAGTCCCACATTGAGGTCGCCACAGGGAGCCTCCTTCTCCCTCTGCCTATGTCTCTGCCTCTCTTTGTGTGTCTCTCATGAATAAATAAATATTTTTTTAAAAAGGAAACAGTTTTAAAGTAAAGTAGTGAAGTTCTAGCTGAGTAAGTGATCAACTAGCAATTAGAGACAGATTGTAGAATTTTCCAAAACAAGTAAGCAAAGGGAAATCTAGAGAGCACAAAAGAATATATATCTAGATCTATTATAAATCATGGTGACCTCTTCTTTAACAGTGGCAGTTTCCAACAGGCAACTCTGGGTCAGAATTTAAAAACTAGTGTTAGAACCAAGTAGAGAAAATAAAAGCATAAGCAAGAATAGCTTCAAACTGACTTTCTTTCAGAACCTTTTAATGATAACAAAATAGTAGCAAAGAGGAATAAATCCCTGAGGAAGAAAGGTACAAGTTGGTATTAAAATTACAAATGTTAGAAAAAAAGAATAACAAATTAATGATGCAATTTCCCCCCAATAGTAGCAGAAAAAGAGATTTAAATCATTTTGAGGAACTGACTCTCTCTGATGTTGAGATTACTTTTCTTTCTAAAAAAAGATTTTATTTATTTATTTGAGAGAGAGAGAGATAGCAACAGAGACTGTGAGGGAGAGCAGGACCAAGGAGGAGAGGGGGAATCAGACTCTCTGCTGAGCAGGGAGCCCAGTGTAGGACTCGATCCCAGGACCCTGGGGTGGTGACCTGAGCTGAAGGCAGACACTTAACTGACTGAGCCACTCAAGTGCCCCTGCTTTTCTCTTTGAATACATAACCCATGCAGAGATAGAAGTTTTTGATCCAAACTTGGGTTCTCTCTACCTTGAATTATGTCTGTCTTCCTTATATCCTTTAATTTGGTCTATTAGGAAGAAAGTTTGTATGATTCTTTGCTGACATGCATGTGAGGTCTTGCTGATATTTTAACCCAGACTGGAAGGTAAAACATCAAAGAATACAAAGAAGATGAAAAAAATGAGGAATAGCAGCTAGTAACTCAGATAATTAGAATAAGGGATGAGAGATATAGTAGAAGCAGATAATTACCAGTATCTCCCACAGAGAAGGGTCCAATACATATTTGAAGTAAGAATGACAAAAATAAATACAGTTATCGACATTGGACAAAATTGTTCCACACCAAAACAGATAATAAAATGGCTGCAATTTATCAAATGCTTATACATGCCACACACTGTTCTAAATATTTTTGTATCTTACTTAATTTGCAAAACACCTTTAGAAGCTAAATATTATCCTCAGTGTACCAGTGAGGAAATCAAGGCCTAGAGATGTCAAGTGTCTAGCCCAAGGTCTCTTACCCAGTAGCCACTGGAGCCAAGACTGGCTTCAAGTCCATTTAAGTGTAGAGCTTAAACTCTCAGATATTGTGATGATACCTCTTCTTGAACAAAATGGGTAGATCAGAATGTCCCCAGTTTTGTTTGTAGGTTTGTTTGTTTTTGTTTTTGTTTGAACACTAAAATTGACATATAGAACATCTTTATCTGGATGTTCTATACGTCAGAGTCAACTACTAACCGGCATTAAACTGGAACTCATTGTCTTCTGTGCAAGCTTCTTCTTTCTTCTTCTTTTTCCTTATTATAGTTAATGGCACTGTGCTACCCGGAAACCTGTGAAGGGTTCTGCTTTCACAGCCTACACAGCCAAAATAGTCACTAAGTCCCAGACCTTTATGATATGATATCTGTGCAATTTGAACCATCTTTATGATATCTGTGCAATTTGAACCCTCTTTCCATTCCACTGATGATGCTTTCATCAGACCCTCATTTCTTTCTCTTGTATTAGGTCAAGAATATTTTGATTTGTTTTATTGTCTTCCATCATGATCGTTTCCACCCCAAACTCAGTAATGTAGCTGGAGTCATGGCCCTGGTTAAAAACTGCTGCCCTAGAAAAAAAATCTCTTTGCTATGATGAGCAAAGTTCTCATGAGCATATAGTTCATGATCAATATGCTGATAAATCAAATTTATATCTCTAGGCCAGATTTTACTTCATAGTATCCATATTAATGTTTCCAGTTCAATTAACAATCCTCCCAATGCCTTCGACTTTCTCACTCTAATACTCAGCTATTACAAATGCTCACAGTTCTACTTCCTGAATAGCTTTCCTTCTTTCATTTTTCTCCAACCTACCATTATTATGGTCCATTCTTTTTTTTTTTTTAAGATTTTATTTATTTATTCATGAGCGACACACAGAGACAGAGGCAGAGACAGAGGCAGAGGGAGAAGCAAGCTACATGAAGGGAGACCGATGTGGGACTCAATCCCGAATCCTGGGATCAGGCCCTGAGCCAAAGGCAAGACGCTCAACCACTGAGCCACCCAGGCATCCCAATTATGGTCCATTCTTACACTTCTGCAATACCCTGAGTCACTGAAGCAGCCATGATAGTACCCTTCTAACTAGTTGCTCTGTACCCATGGTTTCCCACTTTTAATCCATTCTCCACATGTTATTTTTCATTATATGCGATACATACTTTTTAAATATTTGGATTTCTTTGAAATCGGGATAAGTCTTACAACTGATTTTATATCTGTAGTTTAATTAGTATTTGTTTTTTTAAGTAAGTCATATGTATATATAAAATGACATCTTAGAGTTGATGAAATATGATAATATTTCTGGATATGCTACTTTCTGGATATCCATCTTTCTGGATATGCTACTACCCAGCACAGGACCTTCAGTGATTTCCCATTTTAGGATAAAATTAAACATTCTTCTTTTTCTCTTCCTCCTTCTTCTTTTTCTCCCCTCCTCCTCTCCTCCTCCTCCTCCTCCTCCTCCTCCTCCTCCTCCTCCTCCTTCTTCTTCTTCTTCTTCTTCTTCTTCTTCTTCTTCTTCTTCTTCTGGCTCTACACCTAGTGCAGAGACCAATGTGGGGCTCCAACCAGGACTCCAAGATCAAGATCTAAGCAAAATCAAGAATCAGATGCCTAACTGACTGAGCCACCCAAGTGCTCCCAAATTAAATATTCTTAATATTTCTATGAGGTCCTGCATGTCTGGCCCTTATTAACTCTAGAGCTATTTCGTGCTGATTTTCTCTTAGTCATCTATCCTTCAACCAAATATTATTTGGCGAATATTAATTGACTGACTACTTTGTGCTAGGCACTAGGATGATAGATCAGTGAACCAACATGCCTACTGCCCAGCTGGTGCTGACTGTGCATTTGAAGACTCCTGGCTTATCCTGATTTGTCATGCTATTTCTTGCCTCAGAATCCTTGGTCCCTCTCTCAGGAAGCGTCCTTCTTCCTCCTCTTACCCTTTGTGCTTCTACCTTGCTAAGCCCTAACTCTTACTCAATCTTTCATGGCTTATGTTACACAGCTCTCTCCCACAGCCATTCTGTTCAATACTCTCATGGCTCCTGCATTTCTTTTCATGGCTCTCACAGCACTTGCTTTCTTGGGATCTGTCTTCTTTTCTGGACTGTTAGGTCCATGAAGGCAGTGACCTCATCTGCCTAACTTTTGGCTTTCTCCCCAGCCCTTAGTCCAGTGCCTGGATCACAATAGGCCTCTTTAAATATTTATCGAATGAATAAACAATGGAATTTGAAACATGAATTCAATTTCAAACCATCCTGAGATACTCTGAATTTCTACCACTTTAATATGTTATTATTTTTTTAAAGATTTCTTTGTTTGTTCAGGAGAGACACAGACTGAGAGAGAGGTAGAGACACAGGCAGAGGGAGAAGCAGGCTCCCCGCAGGGAGCCCGATATGGGACTTGATCCCGAATCCTGGGATCACGGCCGAGCTGAAGGCAGGTGCCCAACCTCTGAGCCACCCAAGTGTCCCTTACATATACTATCCGTTTCAGTCTGAGATGCACAGTAGTTGATATTAAATATCATAAATATTTTTCCTTAAAGTAGTATAATACCCTAGCCTCATTATTTTCATTACACATGAATGTACTTACAACACTCGTGCAATATTTTTTTGTGTCTTGACAAGCTAAATCATATTCTTCCTCTGCTAGTCCTTCTCTTTGGTCTACTCTTTGTATTAAAGATGAGCTGCCATTTGCATCATGGATTTGCTCAATGGATTATATTTATGAGTAGTTGTACATTTAATTCCAAGTGGTGAATTAGCCTAACACTCAAGACATAGTCTACTGTTTTGCAAACATGGGTCCAGTTATATTCCCAAGAAAGCAATTATAAAAAAGAAGCTCACTTGTGTCATCTTACTTTTAAATATAGCATATTTTCATTAGTGTTCAAAGCAATTTTTAACTGCTTATCTTTTCTTTGCTTTAGATATAAATTTTTCTTCAATTATATATATTCTAATTCATTATGTATGTTTCTTATAATTGCCTCTACATTTATATTAGCATAATCTTCTTCAGTGTTACCAAAGAAAAATTTGAAAAAATAGTAAAAAAATAATCTTACTTTTTTGTAAGCAAAAATGTTCCACAATAAGTAAAGAACCACAACTTTAGGTTTTCTAGTTATTGAATTTTAGCTCTCCTATTTTTAGCAGCATCTCCCAAATCCTTGGATGAAAAGGCTATAAAATGTGAAGTATTATTACCATAACCTATAGCAACAATCTACCTCAACATAGGTATAATCAAAAGGAAAATTCTTATAACCACATTCATATTCAAAGATCTTGTGATATAAGCCAACCCCTGTGGGGGTATTATTTTCAAACATAACAGGTTGACATTATATAATTACACACTGCTGGATATTGAAATATCAAAAAAGGAAAAAGTGCTTATAGTAGTACTCACAGCACACTATTATGAGTATTCACATTTATCCACACATCTTTAGAAAATTATTTCTAGGTATATATTATAGACTTTAGCAAAGACTCAGTGATTTATTTAATATCAATATTAGGTTTTGACATTAATGTCTTAGCAAGCATAGGGAGGTGTGATCCTAAGACTGACTTCCACTCCATAAAGGGGCCCCAATGTGTTCTCCATTGTTCTGCATTCAGTTTGTTAAATAGATATTTCATATATGTATGTGTAAGTAAATATTCAAGATCTCATGCAATTATTTTTATAATTTGCACTCCCACTTTACTTAATTTTTCCCTTTATTAACTTTTCCACTTTTGATGATAACATTCTTCTTCTCTTAAATAAACTCTTTCTTTAGTTCCCCTTTACTATCTACTTTTCCTTTATGCCTACTATAGAAGAGATTGGGATTGGACAGCAGCATTTCTGATTTCTCAGATTTCTTTCTCACTGTTCTCAGTGCCACCTTCCTCCCATTTAATCTCTGGATTGTAACTAACTTTTACCTTTCTCCCTTTCATATGTCAGGTTTCTAATATTTCCACTTCTCTTCACTTAACATAAGCTTTTTGGTCTATGTGGTGCACTGTGAAATGTAGTTTCACAAAAATTTAGGCTCCAAATACCTTCCTTCTTGGAACTTTACTTAGTCTCTCTCAAGTTAGTCAGCTTGGTAGTCATATATCTCTTATTTCAACTCTGCTATGTAGGTACAATCTATTGGTGGTTTTGGATTTCTTTCCTATCTAGTCTTCTTTTCAAAAACAGGATGCATATAATTGTAGGGTGTAAAATTTCATTTTTAATATTATTAGCTATTTTTTTCAAAAGTGACTTCCCATAGGGGAATAGGATTGGAGAAGAGAAGTGAGGCAGAAAACTAGAGCATGAGACTGAGACACAAATATAATATATTTGGAGGTAGTATTAATGTGGCATACAAGAACAGTCACTATCTAAGAGAAACATACTAGTATAGCAACAAACTAGTAATACAAATAGTAGTCTAGGGAATAATATCTTTCTTTCCTCAGCAACAAAAATCAACCCGTCAACCACCAATGAAATAACAGAATAGGCTGTCCCAATTAACAAGCTCAGATTTAAGTGGCTACATGCTCAATAAAAGTGAACCAGAACCCTTCATATGGTTATAAGAGGCCCAAAGGGGCCCTAGCATTTATGAAGCTAGCTTTGGTCACTGACTTTGTCCTCTCTCCTTACATCTCTTGATCGTTCTTTCTATTGGTGAAAGGCAAGAATCTAGGTGCTAGGAAGCAAGATGAAAGTATTTTAAATACCACCTCTTCAACTCCCCTGCACCCACGCAGGAGCTGAGTAGTAACTACAACAGGTTTTCAGGAAACGTTTATGAATAGAAATGATAACCTTCCAAAGAAATTCAGTTAATCTACTTTGTTTGCTTTTAATAAATTATACCTGGAGAATCCATATTAAGGGCACCTTAAAACTTCTATAGGTGTCATCTTGAGGTGTGCAGCTAAAATCATTATCTTTCAACAGAAATAAAATT
This sequence comes from Canis lupus baileyi, assembly GCF_048164855.1. NCBI lineage: Eukaryota > Metazoa > Chordata > Mammalia > Carnivora > Canidae > Canis > Canis lupus. Next base: position 19,709,980 of record NC_132839.1, read on the forward strand.
GGAAAATCTTGCTATCACATAAGTATAAATAGGCATCAAATAAAAACCAAATGCAAATACTCTGGAAATCTAGTATGACTATTCTGCTTTATCTCTCATAAAATCTGCTCTTCACACCCTTTATGGCCTCTTTGGGGTGTTGCTGTTTATGAATAAAAATATTACTTTAAAAACAAAACAAATTTCTTTGCTCTAATTAGGCAAAATGAAAGCCTTCTGCTACAATTTATATTATTAAAATTTTGACATTTTCTAATGGCATAATACAAGTTTTATTTTTAACAAAGTCTTCTATTGGAAAAGTGTTTTGAAGAGATTTCCAAGTTCTAGTGAAGCTTGAGTTTTTGTAATTATTTGATACCAAAATTATAGTGTAATAAAATAGTTTTAGTAGTCCTTTTATCCATTTTAAATAGTAATTGACCTCTAGAATTATATGCACCCAGAGTAATGTTACTAGTGATTAAAATTTAAAAAGATAATAATTATTAAAAGCTTCATTCATAATAGAAATCATCATTTCTGGGCAACAGTCTTTAGGGTAAAACAGCCAAGTAGGATTTGACTATATCAAAACTATTTGAAAGGATCCTTTAATCTGGACCTTTATTTATGAACCCTACAAAATTGTTAAAAATGGCTGAACTGTATAGCTGTATTTAAGAACAACAAACTATAAAGGACATAAAATGAGTTCTAATCTCCATGTTTAGTTCCTTCTCATTAAGAAACTGGTGATAGCTCTAGACAATGTGGATAAAGGCATTTTCTCTGCTGTAAACCTGGTTTTTCTTTCTTCCATATTTTATAGCATAAGATTTATTTATTTTCTTGCAGCAGAACCTTTATTAAAATTTTTGAAATATACAATTACAAATTGATAAATTTACCTTAAAGTCTTTTGGAAATTTTACTTTTTCCAAAATATTTCTCACTTAATTTTCTATCTTTTTTTTTTTTTTTTTAAGATTTTATTTTTGAGGCAGCCCGGGTGACTCAGAGGTTTAGTGCCACCTTCAGCCCAGGGTGTAACCCTGGAAATCCAGGATTGAGTCCTATGTCAGGCTTCCTGCATGGAGCCTGCTTCTCACTCTGCCTGTGTCTCTGCCTCTCTCTGTCTCTCTGTCTCTCATGAATAAATAAATAAAATCTTAAAAAAAAAGACTTTATTTTTGAGGCACCTGGGTGGCTCGATCAGTTAAGCATCCGACTCATGGTTTTGGCTCAGATCATGACCTCAGGGTCATGAGATCAAACCTTGCAATGACAGCTCCATGCTCAGCAGAGAGTTTGCTTGAGATTCCTCTCTTCTTCTGCCCCTCCCCCCGCTCTCTCTCTCTCTCAAATAAATAAATAAATCTTTTTTAAAAAGATTTTATTTTTAAGTAATCTCTATACCCACGCAGTGCTCTAACTCACAGCCCCAAGATGAAACATTGCATGCTCTACCGACTGAGCCAACCAGGCGCTCCATCCTATTAAATCTAAAAGGAATGGCTATATTATGCTGCAGCTCTCTGTCTTGTTCTATTCAAAGCATTTTGGGCCAGTGTTCATTCTGCAAATACTTATTAAGCACCTATGATGAGTAGGCATTGTGTTAGATACTATGGATGTAATAGTCAATTAGATGCCATCCCAGCCTTAGGGATTCTTACTTGCTAGTGGAGAGTACAAATAAACAAATAGGTAATTGCCATATAATAGAGAGTGGGGTTTGGGGTAAATTGGGAATGCTATGGGAACATATCATTCTCAAAAATGGGCATATCATGTCAAAGAAGTGCATTTAGGTTAGTCATCATGGGTCAAGGTCTTTCCCAGGAGAAGAGGCAGTGAAATTAAAACCTGAAGAGCTAAATCAGATACAGAGGAAGAATGAAAAGACTCTTCCCTGATGAAATAGCTTGTACACTCTTAAAATGATTAGATTTCCTGTACATAAATACTTCTTGTACATCGGTGATGGGAATGGTGTTTTAAATTACTCCTAGCAGGGAAGAGTGACTATTTGCTTTGTGCAAGTGCTAAAGTGGATACTTTCATATGGAGACACATGAAGCCTTTTCACTGTTGACTGCTCCCCTAGTAAGAGCAACTAGCTGGACTCCTTACTTGCATATAATACAATGAATGTAAGCGTGCATGTTTGCCCTTGCTTGTACCTACCTAACAGCTATACTCATTAAGAAGCTGCATGAATAAAAGAATGTTTAAAAGGAATAATTACAATGTATTTGGCCGCAAGTAACAACAACAAATCCAACCTAAATTGGTTAAACAGTTATGTAATTTATTTTATAGAATTGGCAAGTCAAGAGTAAGGCAGGCTTTTGTCATACAGTTCCTGGTGTCAAGTCATTGACGATCCAGGTTCTTTCTTCTTGTGTGTTCTGGCATATGTGGCACCAGCTTCATCTTTTTCCTATTTCTCCCTTATGGTTACCATCAGGGCCATCAGAGCTATATGATTTCTTGTTCACATTGAGCAGGCTAGAGTGAGATCTGCCTCAGGTATGGAACCAAGTGGTTCACTTTAGTCTGGTGTAATTGAGGACATGTCTTACCCTGGGCTCAAAGCAGTTTTGAGAATTACACAATTTTTCATTTGCTCCATGGATAAGTACCCTTAAAGTTGGTGACAAATCAGGGTATCCTCCCTTGAGTCATGGAGAGGAGGCGTGGATACTTAAGAAAAATCATCTTTCTGTTAGGAAGGAGAAAGGGGCAGTGGATGTGGGATAGAAAAACAACAGTGTGTCCAACCACGTTGTTTGCTGTTCCTTCATATTTGTTTAATTCAAATTTGGTCTCCTGACCAGAGAAAAAAATACTTCCATATCTTTGGGGAAAAAAGGTCATAATTCTAATGGATTCCCTTTCAACCATGTGTAGTTTGGTAATTAGGGGGGGAGATGAAGTAAACCTTGAGTTGCGGAGACCACTGTTTTATCTTTCCTTTCCTTTGCTTCCTGAATTGTACTTTTGAATTTCTATATTGGTTTTTGTGGTCCACGTTTACCATAGAGTAGAAAGAAATTGCAGGCATTTATTTTGCTGTAAAAGTATTTTTAGATGTTTTGTGGGCTCTGTATCAATTACTGTATAACATAGAGTTAGGAAGGAATGTGCAAAATATATTTAGCAACCTTTGATAATATTTTAAGAGCATTTGATTCTGACACATGCTATATAATTTATAGAGATGCAGGTTACATCATTATAAGGTTACATATTGGGAAATCTACAAAAAAAAAAAAAAAAATCCTTAACAAAAATACCTTCTTGAAACACAGACTGAGGAATGTTCCCTCAAAGGAAAAATATGCAATGATTGCTCAGGTTTTTCTTTTTCTTTTCTCTTAATTTTCCTTTTGAACTTCCTATACAAGCGTAGCCTTGTTGCTTCTCATCATGACAAATAGTGCCTGAACCAGAAGAAATTTATGTCAATTGAATGTTTGACCATTATTTTTTATTCAGGACTATTCTTTCCCTCTGGCTACACAGGGTGGAGTGATGTGCTTGCCAGAGGCTGGACAAACCTAAGCATATGCTCTTATGGAAGTGACAGAAAGCAACTATATATGCAAACACAAAAGGTTTCTTTTTGCAAGTTGGTTCAGGGCAACCTTTGATGAACAGAAGGGAGCATAAAATTAATAGTTTAATTACAAGAAAAATAATGATTTCCACCTAATATTTGCATAGCGACATATTTTTCAGAGTGCTTTTGTGTGTGTTATCTCACATGATAAAGTAGCTCTGTGATAAGAGAAGGATGGTGATATTATAACCATTTTATAGATTAGGAGATCAATATATATGAAAGTTAAATGAATTGCTCCTTATTTCTAGTGGACAAATGAGTTCAGAAATTCAAACTTTTTTCCTTAGTGTATGTTTGTGTGTGTGTGTGTGTGTGTGTGTGTGTATGTGCTCTAGTAAAACATTTTACTTTCCTCTCATTTATTTTTTTAATTTATTTTTTTAAAGATTTTATTTATTTATTCATGAGAGACACAGAGAGAGAGGCAGAGACACAGGCAGAGGGAGAAGCAGGCTCCATGCAGGGACCCCGATGTGGGACTCCATCCCAGGACCCCAGGATCACGCCCTGAGCCAAAGGCAGATGCTCAACTGCTGAGACATCCAGGCGTCCCTCTTTTATTTTATTTTTTCCAAGGAAAGGGGACAAAACAAAACACAAAGAAAATAAAAGAAAAAAGAGAGTGGAACAACAACAAAACCTACTATGTTTATATTAATATTATATTAATATTCATAATGAGTAATTTCTAGAGAGTACACATTTGCTGGATTAGGAACTCTTGCAAAGTAGCAGTTGTGAATTTGTAGAAATTGAATGACTTAAGGTACCTTAAAAAAGTGCCCTTTCAAATACAGTATTTTCATTTTTGCTCTTCATTTTCCTGTTAGGCAGATTTTACATTTCTGACATACGCAGTTCAATGTCCCTCATGTGCATTTCTTATACTTTTGCTTTTATCCTCTAATTCCCCCTCCTCCAAGTCTAAATCCATCCCTCTTTTTTTTTTTTTTTTAATTTTTTTTATTTATTCATGATAGTCACAGAGAGAGAGAGAGAGGCAGAGACACAGGCAGAGGGAGAAGCAGGCTCCATGCACCGGGAGCCCGACGTGGGACTCGATCCCGGGTCTCCAGGATCGCGCCCTGGGCCAAAGGCAGGCGCTAAACCGCTGCGCCACCCAGGGATCCCTCCATCCCTCTTTTGAGGGTGTTTGGGCTTCATTTATTTGTGAAGCCTCCACTCAAGGCCTGGAGACTATTAATGGGCCGTCTTACATTATTTAGAGTGTAATTGTTTAGGAAAATACATTAAGGGGAAGGATTATTGTTGGGCGTCTTTGAAATCATTTATCTCATATGCTGGTTACCCATTCCTGGGAATGCCCCCAGATACAATCTTAAGAAGTTGGTGATTGACACATAGTTGGCCTTCAATAAACAGCTATAGATAACTATCGAATTTGCTGCTGGAGTGACTTGTGCGATTTCATGCTTTCTGAATACAAAACAGATTTTTGAGTAAGGTATGCTTTTTGACAGCTGCTGATAACATCTGAGAGACAATTTAATTCGTCTGCAACTAGAGCAGCAGGAAAAAAAAAGAGCCAACAGGCGACATCACTACTCCTGCTTATTTGATGAATATCAATAAATATGGATGAAACACCTGAAGTAGCACACAAATTCATAGTTAGCCAATTTGCCAAGTATGCAGACAATGGGTGTACTTCATGATTATGTTTGTTGAAAATAAAAAAGAGAGACACATAAATAGGGCTACTGAGAAGGAAGACTCAGTGACAGCATCGCATACTCCTCCTAAAGTATCTTTCATCTTGGGTAGTTTAAAGCATTTAAAGATGTCCTCGTGACACCCTTCTGGAACTAGTAGACGGTAAAGAAATATCCACTCCATTTAAATGAAAAAGGATGCTGAAATGGGAGTTGAAAAGTTAAGCGAACTGCTTAGTGTCTTGGTCTCTGAGATGGTGCTGTATCTATCTGTGGCAAGTATATTGTGTCATTTGCCCCTAAGCAATCTTTTTCTAGCTCTGTATAAATTATCTACCTGGCAAAAAGAAGACTGGAGCTGGGAGCAAAAATATACTTCTGTGGGTGTAATTGTATTCGTGGCCAAATAGAATTTGGATTTCTTCCATTAGCAGGAATGCCTGGTGGTAGTACTAACTTTAAAACCCTGAATTGTCAACAAACAGAAGGAGCCTAGTTGAACAGGATTAGAGAGGAAGAAATGAAGAGATGGGATAAATACACAGGCACATCCAAGGATTTAACCTGAAACTTCCTTGAGGAAGATGTATCTGTGGGAGGAATCTTTTACCCTGGGACTGGGCTCATTTTTTTCCACTTCCTCAAATATTCTCCTTGTCCCTTTCTGCTCCTTGGTTTCCCCAGAAGTCCCACAAGTCAGAACTGGAACAACCAGGATCCACGACAGGTTTCTTCCTGGTAAGGAGTAGCAGTATTGACAATATTCCCTCATCCTTCTGAGGAAACTGAGCATTTCCCTGAAGCACTTTGTTGGGTCATAGTTTCATTTTTCTTTTGCTTTTCTCATGTCTTGCTTACACCACTTCCCACCACACTGGTCCTTGCTCTTGCTCTTGCTCAGATAAGCTAGGCCTGTTCTTGCCTCAGCCTTTTTTGCATTTTTGTTTCCTCTACTGGAATGTGTTTTTTTTTTTTTTTTTTGGAATGTGTTTTTTAATCAAATAATATCTTCATAGTATGCCTCCTCTGACCACTCACTATAGATTGATTGATTTTAAAGATTTATTTGTTTGAGAGAGAGAGAGCAAGCACTTGTGCACCTGAGTCAGGGAGGGGCAGAGGGAGAAGAGAGAATCCCAAGCAGACTCCCCGCTGAGTGGGGAGCTCAATGTGGGGAGGGGACCGATGCCATGACCCCTAGATCATGACCTGAGACAAAATCAAGAGTCAGAAGCTTAATCAACTGAGCCACCCAGGTGGCCCCACTCACTGTAGATTTAAAGCGACAAAGTGTTCTGTTTTGCCTAAGACTGAAGATTCTTAGGACGTAGGTCTTTGAGTTTTAAAACTCAGTCTCACGCAAACTAGGATGTGTTGGCCACCCTATTTAAATGCAGCTTCTTCTATCTGGTTTCTCTTTCTTATTTTTTTCTTAGCATTCATCACCATCTAATATACCATAAATTTTACTGTCTCATTCTGTTTATTATCATTTGGCTTGCCTCCTCCCCCACTGCTATCTCCAAGAGGGCAAGGATTTTTTTAAATTTGTTTTTTTGTCACTGTTGTATCCCTAGTGTCAAGCATAGTTCAGAACAGGTACTCAGTGACTGTTTTTGAATGAATAAGTAACTGAATGAGTGAGAACTTTAGAAAGTATTTGCTGCATACAAAGAAACTATGTTGGGGATGTATTTCCTGAATGAATTATTTGAATCCATAAAGTCTTGATCAAATGCAGTTTGATTTTCAAAACAAATGCATTATTTCCTAATGAGTGATAAATTTCTTGGGAAATTTAAACAGTGTTTTTGTTCATAATTTAGAAATCATAGAATTATTTAATTCATTTTTAAAACACGCTTTTGTAAAAATAGACTATTAGTAAAATGTTGTGTTATACCTAAATATCATATAGGTGGATCATTTGTGTTGGTTTAGGACAACTGATTTTAATGTTTTGGGATGTACTTGTAGTGGAAATTGAGTTATTTTAACCCATGTGAGTCTTTTATTTGCCCCCATGAAAACTTAAGTGTACATTTGGTTAACAAACTTAACATTTCTCGTAATATCCAGTTATTACTGACTGGGTGAATAGATGGATGGCTTCAAAAGGCAAATGCACAGAAAACCAAATGAATTATAATCTTTGCTGGATAAGAAATCAGAAGTGATGAACTGCCATGTATGTAGGGTGGTATTTTTAGGGGTCTGACTTATTGATCTTAGGACCTAACCTGGAAAGCCTGGCCAAGTTGTCCCATTGTTCTATTATGTGAAAGCACTTGGGTTGTCACTCACATGTCCGTTAGTGATATACTGTGGGGAAAATACTGCATCTGGGGACAGGAAACCCTGTGTCTTCATCCCTTCTCACTATTTAACTTTTTATGTGGCCTTGCACTATCACTTAGCCTCTGGGCACCTGTGCATAATAATCTGGAAATGTGGATGAAAAGGCCCACCTACTTTAGTGAGTCTACATAAGCTCAAAATAGGAGTAGAGATGCTTTGAAAATCATTAGGTGCTGTATAACAATGTAAGGTAAGATGAGGGGAGGGGAGGTGTTTCCTAGGTGCATATGTTGCTGGTGAGTGAACAGCTGCTGCCTTGTGGGTCTGACTTTGGTTCTTGTTTGTATCTATTTTCCACTTTACAGGTGAAGAAGGTTCTCTCGCATCACTAATATTCAGAGAGTATCAGGAATGGAGCCTGTGGGTTTTTTTTTCCCCTTCAGATATAGAGTCACTTAGATGTTATTCTCAAAGTAATAATTAAAGAGCCACTTTCCTAGTGGCTTCTTACCAGTTTTAATCAAGTCATTTCCATGGAAGTAGTCATTTTTGAGAGTAGGGTTTTGTTATCTTCTTTAAAATTGTCATCAGTAGTACCTGGCTGACTCAGTCAGTGGATCATGTGACTCTTGGTTGCTAGGTTGTGAGTTCAAGCTCCATGTTGGGTGTAGAGCTTACTTAAAAAAAAAAAACAAAAAACAAACAAAAAAAAAAACAGGACAAAACAAAATAAGCCCTCCATTTTCAAACTAGATTCTATCTTAGTAAATTGGTAAATAGCTACAAAGATGCCAAACAACATAGTGGTTAAAACAGACTTTGGAGCTAGGCTGCTTATGATCAAACCCCCACCTCTGGCATTTAGCAGATATTTGGCATTGAACAACTGACTTATTCCACATATGTCTCTTCCTTACTTCATAGAGTGTATGAGAATCAAAAGAGTAAATAAGGGCAGTCTGGGTGGCTCAGCAGTTTAGCACCGCCTTCAGCCGGACCTGGAATCCTGGAGACCTGGGATCAAGTCCCATGTCAGGCTCCCTGCATGGAGCCTGTTTGTCCCTCTGCCTGTGTCTCTGCCTCTCTCTCTCTGTGTCTCTCATTAATAAATAAATACGATCTTAAAAAAAAAATAAAGGAGATTGCTCTGCTCCTAAGAAACCCTCTGTTGAAGGAAAAGCCATATATAGTTTCTTGCCTGTATCTTGCTATGATAGTATTGCCTATGTTATCTTTATGTCAAGCTTGTTGACCCAAGGAAGAGCAACTAGCTCAGTGCAGCTAGCCTACAGGCTGTCCAGTGAATGGCCTATGAGGTAACTTTGCGTGAAAGTTCTGTTTCATGGGATGCCTGGGTGGCTTAGTCAGTTATGCATCTGACTTTGGCTCAGGTGGTGATCCTGGGTCCTGGGATCAAGCCCTGCATCAGGCTCCCTCAGCAGAGAGCTTGGTTCTCCCTCTCCCTCTGCGTCCCATACCCCCGCTTGTGCTCTCTCCTGAGCTTTATCTCAAATAAATAAATAAAATCTTAAAAAAAAAAAAAAAGAAAAAAAGTTGTGTAGAAACATGGATGATTATTTAGGCCAACTCAGATGTTCTATCTGGGTACATCCTACTGAAGATATATGGAGAAGACAAGAATTATTTTATTAGCAGCAGTAGGGCTAAGTGAGCTGAAGTAAGCAGTTGTCACTTAGAGAGTAAGCTATGAGCAAGCAGAAATCATGCATCATAAGCAGGAGGCAAAAGACATACTACAGCACAGAGTGAGATAGTTGGCTTGGTAGCTAGAGTGGAAGAAGCAGAAGTTGTAAACATACATCTATACCCATACAAGTGAGTAACAGAAGGAGATCGACAAAACCCTTCTGTTGAAGGGGTGATAGGCTATCTCCCATACGTGGTTTGAGTCTTTCAGTTTTTGAGCTGTTCCAAATTCCAGAGGTCTATTCCATGATTGCTTCTGGATTTTCTGGAGACTATGTGAATGTGCATGCTCACAATAAATATTCTTATTATTTGAAGTAATCTGGACTTAGGCTCTTTCCTTACCAGCCAAAAAATTTAAGGATCACTCCAGATACAAGTCTTCCCTTGTTTTTAATAGAAAGAAATAATAATGAACTTTAAGATCCTTAGTGGCAGGAAATATATTGCATTTTATCATTAAAAGCCTAAACTTTAAAATCGTATATAATTATACTACCTTTACTCAAAAAATGTTTTTGGATAGATAAATGAAAAATAACCATTGTTAATGTCCCCCTTTTTTGTTGAGGTATATTTCTCATCCAAAAAAAAAAAGTATAATAAAAAGTAAAATAAAATTTAATGTAAATAAAATATAAAATGAGATATTAAGTGTTCTGTTTGATGAGTTTGATAATTGAATTCACATGTATAAACATCAAGATTAAAACATTTAGATTATCCCCAAAGGATCCCCATAAGGATTGTTTCTAGTCACTCTCCCAACCCTCAAGAGGTAATCACTTTCTGATATCTATCACCACAGACCACCTATTCTTGGACTTTAGATAAAAGGAATCACACAATAGATATTCTTATGTATCCTATTTCATTTGTTCAACGTAATGTTTTTAAGATTCATCCATGCTGTGTGTGTTTCAGAAGTCATTCCTTTTTATTACCAAATGGTATTCCATTGTATGAATATAATTTATTCTTTCTCCTGTTGATGGATATGTGGATTGTTTCCCAGTTTTTGGCTATAAATATCCCCATGTAAGGCTTTGTGTGGACATTTGTTTTAATTTCTCGAGTAAGTACATAGGGGTGAAATCACTATGACAGTATAGATATATGTTTGCTTTTGTAAGTAACTGTCGACCTAGTTGTACCATTTATACTCCTATGAGAAAGGTATAAGAATTCTAGTTGCTCTGATCCCTTGCCAACATTTTGCATTATCATTTAAAAAAGTTTTTTGGCTATTTCAGTCTATTTGGAATGATACTGTGTTTTTTAATTTACTTTTCTCTAAAAATTAATAATGCTAAGCACTTAAAAGAAACTTTGTTATTGACCATTTGCAAATCTTCTCTGTAGTATTTACATTTTTTGGCCATTTTTATTAGCTTATCTTCTTACTGTTTATTTACAAGAGTTTTTACATATCCTGAATCATTTTTCAGATATAAGTATTATAAATATTTTTTCCTAGCCATTGTCTTGCCATTTTCTTAATGGTGTTTTTCTGGTGAGCAGAAATTTTTAATTCTGAAACTGTGAGTTTCCTCAAAAAATTTTTAGGAAATTTTATTATATGAATCAGAGTAACCATTTTTTAGGCATTTCTGATAAAAATATTTCAAAATGTTGATGGGAAATCAGCTTTCCTGAAAGTGTGTGTGTGTGTATGTATATACACATTTGTGTGTATATATATATATATATATATTTTTTTTTTTTTTTTTTTCAGAAAGATCAGTGGTTTGGGATCAAGAACTTGAATAGTCTATGAGAGTCTATACTTTCTGATGACTGTGAGGCTAATAAGTCAATGGTGGTTGTTAAGATCGTGGCAGTTGTTAGAAAATTAAAATTAAATTTTTAAAAAATGTATTTAATTATTTTAAAGAGAGAGCACACGCTTTTGGGGGGGAGGGGCAGATGGAAGGAGAGAGAAAGAAGGAAAGAAACAGACTCCAGTATCATTATTGGAGCCTGTGGAAGGATAGGGGGCCTTGATCTCATCACCCTAAGATCATGACCTGAGCTGAAATCAAGATCAGATGCTTAGGGATGCCTGGGTGGCTCAGCGGTTGAGCATCTGCCTTCTGCTCAGGTTGTGATCCCCAGGTTCAGGATTGAGTCCCACATCGGGCTCCCTGTGAGGAGCCTGCTTCTCCCTCTGCCTTTGTCTCTGCCTCTCACTCTGTGTGTCTCTCATGAATAAATAAATGAAATCTTTTTTTTTTAAAGAGTTAGATGCTTAGAGCCCCCCCCCAGGAGCCCCCCCAAATTAACTGGGTTTTCTATTTAAAATGTGGAGCACGTCAAGTCATTGCCATCTTGAAGTAAACCATTTACTTTCTCAATTAAATGACTATCTTCCAGATTTGAATTTTTACCATTGGGTTGTAAAATACCAGAGTAGTATTTATTCTACATATATATACCTGAAGTGAAGAGTCTCTGACCTATTATCTTGTTACTCACTTGCAGCCACAATAACATTACCACTTAGAGATAGCTTTAGGTATGCATCCTAAAAAATTGAAGAAGTACAGTTCTCTATTTTGGACACATCTAAAAATCAGCTTTCCTGAAGATGCCTTATTGTTTCTTTTCTTTTTTTTTTTTCAAAAAGATTGACAGATACAGATCACACAGTGGTCAAGAGCATGGAATTTGGAGCAGACTGGGTTTGAATCCCAGTTCTACCATTCACTAGCTGTGTGATCTTTTGTAAATTACTCATACTTTATGTGTCTCAATTTATTATCTGTAAAATAGAGATAAGAGCACTAACTATCTCGTAGTGTTGTGAGAGATAAATGAATTAATATACATTAAGGACTTAGTACAGTTCTTGGCACATAGCAGGTACTCTGTATTAGCTCTCGTTGCTGTGACTATTATTTTCCTCTACAAGAACTCGCAGGGGTGCCTGACTTTACCTACTAGTTTCTTAAATAATAATATTAGTGATAATAACACATCATGTATTATTTTGGCTGTTTCCACATTGCAGATACACTCTCTGACTCTAGCCTTCTTCTACTCTGAATTCTTTCTCTAGTCTCAGATGGCTGCCCATCCTTAGGCTAAGAGCAGCCTCCACACTCTTTATTTGATACCACACATGAGCATAGATGCTTCTCTTAGCATTCTACAATCTGTCAGAGACCTAGTTCTGAGTTTTATCAAAATTAACTGAAGGTTCCTGGATAACACAAGGTAAGAACAATGGAGATAATAATTTGACATATATACTAGAGGAATTCTGGGTTCTGGTAAAAACAAGAGCCCACAACAAAAATTACAACCCCACATTCTACTCTTTCAGTAAAACTGGGAGAGTTAGGAAGGTCTATAAACTCCAAACAAAATATAAGTTGGGGAAGAACATATGAAACAAGAACAGCATGGGATACCAAATGGTGTTGCAGGGTGGCAGGTGCTGTAGGACAGAACTGGGAGTGAGATTTTTATAGCAGAAGCAGAACACAAAATGTAATGGCGAATATTCACCCTCCAAAGGAGGGAGCCCTCCCTGAGTGAGAACTGCTGTGGGTGTTGGGGCAAGAAGAAGCAGGGAGAAGTGTGGAAAGTTGCCCTAGGAGTCATTAAAGAATATACCTGTCACAGCAACAACAACGGGCAGATCCCTTGAGCTAAGAAACTGGAAAAGCAACCTTTACCTCTCTTCTCCAGGACAAAGAAACATATTCAGTTATGAGTAAAAATGTAAAACTGCTACATCCACACAAAGTTGTCATTAGGAAAGAAAAGTCAGAGCTTAGCAATGGAAGAAAGGAATGCTATATGTATATAAAACAATTGCAGCTATAAAAATATCATGAAATAGAAATAAAGGAACTTAGAGAAAAGATGGCCAGAAAATAGGAAGATGAAAATGGGAATTGACAGAGTTCAGGAAAGAAACCAAAGAAAAAGATACAATTATTTCAGAAATGCAAATTAATTACAGAAAGCACAAGGAACATAAGGGTATGGGGAAGACAATAAGAAAAAAAGACGAAAACACAAAAAAGGGTAGTGAGAAAAATGATAGAGAAGACAAAGAAGATATACAAACATATAACAAATAAAAAACATAACAAATATAAAGAAGACCTAAGGAAACAAGCTAATAAAATTATTGTACTTTAAAGAATAAAAAAATAATTCTCTGGGAGCACCCAGCCAGCTCAGTCAGTGGAGCATACAACTCTTCATCTTGGGCTTGTGAGTTTGGGCACCAAGTTGGTCGTAGAGATTACTTAAAAGTAAATAAATAAAACAACAATAACAATAATAATAAGTCCTCTGGATAACTAGGCAAGAAGTCCAAGTCAAATCAAGTTATATCAGACTTTTCAATAGCAATATTCAATATGTATTCAATGTTAAGAGACTGTTGTAGGGTTGAATACTCAAGAAAAAAAGTAGGAGTCAAGAAATATACATCTAGCCAAACTCTCCTTCACATGTGGAAGTTTCAGATAAAAAATCTAAAACATTTAAGAACTTGCAGATGCATTTTTCCAACTAGGAAGCAATAACTGGTGGTAAAAAATACATAGATATAGTACCAAGAATAGAGCAAATATATAGAGGGATGAAGGTGAAATAATGGTGTACAATTGTCACATGCCTTGATGATGTAAGAATGGAACACCTGAGGGAAAATGGGAGGTGAGGGGGTACAGATAGTAGAAAGTAGAATAAGCCCAATAATGCTCTGTAAGTCATAAGTGGGAAGTGAGTAATATCATTTTAAGGTGACAAATCAAGTAGTAGAATTGTAAGCATATATAAGATTCTGAAAATAAGCATTATGAAAAATAATTATCGACTTAAATTTGATGATGGAAGAAAAGAAGGTGGGGGAAGAAGAGTTTAGGGGAAATAGAAAAATTATCAAACTGTTAAAATATTATATGGCTAGATGTTTTCTATGCTATTTAAGCTGTTCCCGTTTATTTATTTTTTAAAAAATATTTTATTTATTTATTCATGAGAGACAGAGAGAGAGAGAGAGAGGCAGACACAGGCAGAGGTAGAAGCAGGCTCCATGTAAGGAGCCTGACGTGGGACTCGATCCTGGGTCTCCAGGATCACACCCTGGGCTGCAGGCGGTGCTAAACTGCTGCACCACCATGGCTGCCCTAAGCTGTTCCAGTTTAATAAAGAAAACATAGGAATGTATGTATCCAAATTCATTTATGAAGTGAGTTTAACATGGATACCAAAACCACTTAAGTTGCATAAGACAAAAAAACCCCACAGAACAATATTACTTCTAAATATTGATGCAATGATATTCAATAAAATATAAGCAAACAGTATTCAATAATACATTAAAAAGAACACTTCATGACCAAGTAGGGGTTTACTCCAGAAAAGTGAGGATGGCTTAATACTATAATTTAAAAGAATTAAGGGAAAAATCATATGATTATGTCTATAAATGCTGAAAAAAACATTTGAGAAAATTCAATCTCCATTTCTGCTTTATAAAAAAATAAAATGGCAATGAATAGATAAAATATATGTAGAAATGTAGAAACATATGTGCATATTTGTGTGTCATCCCCAACACAACATCTTACATGATAAGGAAGCATTGGCCTCAGAAATAAGACAATGACAACTATTTAAAATTTTACTGGCAATGTTAACTAGCACAGTAAGTAAGAAGAAAATTAAAACAAGAATAGGAAAGAAAAGACAATCTATGAATGAATAACTGGAAAATTGCAAGAGAATCTATTTAAAAATGATTACAAACAAAGCTCAGAAAGTTAACAGGATATGAAATTAATATACATGAATAGCCTTAACAGACACAAAAAATGAGTCAAAAGATATCATCAAAAATAATATCCCATTTACAACAGCAAGAAAAAAGATGAAATACAGTACCTAGATAAAACTTAACAAGAAATATGCAAATTGTATATGTTGTTCTATATACTTATAGAAACCCAAGTTGTTTCTCAAGTTATAGAAAAAAATAAACAAGCAAGATGTAACCCCCCCAAAAAAAACAGCCTTTCTTGTCTATTTCAGAAAAAAGACAAATATATTGGCATTTTTATTGGACTTGGTATTAAATTTGTAAGCTACGTTAGGGAATGTTTAAATTCTTAGAAGTTGAGAAGTGAAAGACCACCAACCCAATAGAAAAATAAGCCAAGGACATGAACAGAGACAGCACAGAAAGAAAAATTTCACATGATCCTTAGACATATGAGAAGATACTCAATCTCAGTCATAAGTGAAAGATGGGTTAAAATGGCACCAAGGTGCATGTACCACCTATCAGATTATCAACATAGAAAAGTTTGGTAATACACTCTGTTAGTAAGCGTATAGGAATAGGCACTTTCTTATATTACTGGGGGAAGCAGGTATAAAATGGTACAACTTCTCAGGAAGGAATTTGGCAGTATCTAACAAGAGGTGACTTGTTCCTTTTTACCCAGCAATAGGAATCTTAAGGATACATCTGTGCAAATTGTTAAAGAGGCTACCTATAGCCATGGGAAAATGCACGATATTGGCACATTTAGTCATGAGATCCATCAGTCAAAAAAGAAGGGTCTGAAGGACTTTGTGCATCAAATGGCACAAAAATCATTAAATATTGTGGATATTGCATGTTTCTTTTCAGCATGTTAGTTTTCAGTGTACACATGCAAATATTATGGTGATACACTTCTTGTTTACATGAAATGTAGCCTCATCATTGAATCTGACGCTACCTGCAAAGTCATCTCCACGGTCCATGTAAATTTGAACACTGTAGCAGCAGTTGCTGGTTTCCACACATTTGCTTCTATCAGGGCCTGGAGCACGTGCGAGCCCTTGCATTTCATCCTGAGCTATTGATGGAGAAGACGTCAAATAAAAAGAGATGACAGATAAAACTTTCCTGCCCCCCTTTTTTTGTACCAGGTGTAAAGGATATCTGGATTATAGTTTCTTGAAAATCTGTGTCCTAAAGCAGAATAAAATTTAGCAAACTCCAACACACACACACACACACACACACAAATAAGATATAGAAGGATAATTGGGCAATATTGTGCAAACTCCCCGCACACATGATCCTTTAACGGAATGGAGGTAAAGTCGTCAATGCCCTGTCCATTCCCATGTGCTTTCTAGTCTAGCTCCTGGTCGGCTTCCACGAATGAAGTTCAGCATATCCCATAGCTAAAAGCACATTCTACTCTTAATGCTCCAAGATCCTGTACTCTGAACTGTGAGGCCCAGCATGAGCAGAGACATTTTCACCATCCCAGTCTCACACTTGTCTTAGGTGGTCTCTCCTGTCCCTGGATCTTCCCACTTCCACTTCTTTCTAAGGAAACCCCAGTCTTAGAATATTTCTGGTGTGTCTTTGCTCCAAACAATCACATCAGAACATAATAGCCCAACTTGAGTAGTTTCAAAGTCTGGGTTAATCTTAATTTAAACCATGAGGGAGTTCCCTACAATCCGCTGTAGTAGAAGGCTTTTCCAACCTGGCTGCGCTTCAGAAGCATGCTTGGAACTTTCTATAAATATAGATGTGAAAGCTCCATCCCCAGAGATTCCAACTCCAGTTCACTCTTATATCCTTAAAACCAATATATCAGGTATCTTTCCGATAGTTCTAAATCTTAGTTTCCACTGTTCTGTGAGAAATAATTAGATGTGTCATGCTTCATCATCCACAAGGAAAGCAAGAGTTTGCAGATATGCTGCAATGAAAATGGAAATTTAAAGGAATTTTTTAATTGAGCCCTGAATTGGGCTCCCTGCTCAGCTGGGAGCCTGCTTCTCCCTCTCCTTCCCGCTCATGTTCTCTCTTACTATCTCTCTCATTATCTCTGCCCCCTCTCTCTCAAAAAAAAAAAAAAAAAAAAAAAAATCTAAAGGAAATTTTAAAGAAAAGAATCTGCAGAGGTCAAACTGAGACTTTTCCATGATCTCTGAACCTTATCTTTGGATTGCCTTATAGAGTTGCTTTGTGATACCAAGTTGTCTTTATCTCACAATATGTGGCATTTTAGACCAGTTAATCTCTAAATAGTCTACCTGTACTATAATGAATGTTTTCTTATACAGTTACATGAACTCAGTTATTTTTTTTTCAGAAATCTACTCATTTCAAGTATACTTTTTTCTCTGGGGAAAAGAAGTGCCTTTTGTTAAAATCATTTTTAAGAAAAGAATATTTTTAAAAATAATTGAAGGCATAATTTCTATCATTTTTACAATTTTAATTAAGACTTCTAAAATGTTACATATAGGTACACCACTGTCTCTTAACTGGCTTGTGATGTTTCTGTATTAATCCACAGACTGGGGGATCACTAGGTGGCTCAGCAGTTTGGCGCCTGCCGTCAGCCCAGGGCATGATCTTGGAGTCTCAGGATCAAGTCCCACGTCAGGCTCCCTGCGTGGAGCCTGCTTCTCCCTCTGCCTATCTCTCTCTCTCTCTCTCTGTCTCTCATGAATAAACAAAATAGAATCTTAAAAAAAATAATCCACAGACTAGATTTCAAAGGGTTTATATCCCATTATTAAAAATTAAAAATTCTTTTGGAGTAAGTTAGCCAACTCTGTTCAAGAACTTGTGTGAAAGATTTGGATGGTATTGTCTTGTCATTGGTATACCTCTTTCTCACTGCCTCTGTGCCCCTCTCCTTAGTGAATTCACTCTCCCAAGATAAGCCACTTAAGGAAAGCATTTATACCCTAATAAAAAGAGCTACAGGGACGCCTGGGTAGCTCAGTGGTTGAGCTCTGTCTTTGGCTTAGGTCGTGATCGCAGGGTCCTGGAATTGAGTCCTGCATTGAGCTCCCTGCAGGGAGCCTGCTTCTCCCTCTGCCTATGTCTCTGCCTCTCTCTGTGTATCTCTCATGAATAAATAAATAAAATCTTAAAAAGAGAGAGAGAGGGAGAGAGAGAGAGAGAGCTACAGGACTAATTTGTTAGTAGGGGCAATTGGGTGGCTCAGTCAGTTAAGCATCTGCCTTCAGCTCAGGTCCTGATCCCAGGACCCTGGGATCGAGTCCCACATCAGGTTCCCCAGGGAGTCTGCTTCTCCCTTTCCTTCTGCCCTTCCCTCTGCTCATTGATTCTCTCTCTCTCTCAAAAATAAATAAAATCTTTAAAAAACCAGGACTAATTTGTTAGTAAACAAAATTCTCACTCCCTCTCTCCCATCTTTTTCTTGTTTATTAGTTCATTCATTTGCTCACCATAGATACTATCATAAAGAAGAGTACTTTGTGACTAGCATCTTCCTCTATTTGCCAAGAAGATAAAAAGTGTTGACAGAAGAGTAGCCGTTTAAACAAACACACATGCAACTTTGAATAACATTAATAAGATTCATGTTTAAAAGAAGCCTATCTTTTCTGGAATATCTTATGTTATTACTACACGGGAGATAGAACTGGGTAGAGGATATCCAAATATAACTGGAACTGAGTAATCAATCCTCCTTGAATTCTATTCCTTCTTTCGATTGATCTTAGTAATTTCATTAGTGTTTAGGTTTTTGAAAATCTCACACTTCAGAACATTTGCATTCCAAATTCTATGGTCATATGTGTAGATTTTTTTTTTTTTTTTGGTGAAGAAATAAGTTTGTACATGATGCATAGAAATGTGAAATATAATCTCTGGGTGGCAGCATGTATTCACTAGCAAAAAGTCCTTTCTAAGTAATGCCATTTTCATTTCTCTTAAGGGATTGCTAAATTGATGGGTCAGCAATATTCCATGGTAGAGACTGGCTTGTTCACTTGACAATTGCTCATTATATGCTTTTTGAGCAGATAATGAAATACATGATAATGCAATTAACTGGGATTATATATAATTGTGAACTAAATGCAAAAAAATTTAATTTAATTTTTTTACTGCTTTGGAAACAGTTCCCAAACTTATAAATACAATTAAAATAAACTTTGAGGTACAGTGAATATATTGGATAACAAGATTAATACTCATTGGAAAAATGGAATAAAACCAATCAGATAAAATTTTGCAGATATTAATGTTAAGTCCTATGATTATTAAAATAATATAAATAGTCAGAAAGTATCATATTGCCAAGACCTTATTAGCATTGTGGTTAATCCTAAATGCAATATGAGACAAAGAAAATACATTTTGACTGCTAAGGCATATAATTACAGGCTGCATTAGTTGAGGCATGGCATGATCCCCATCAAGAGAGAGACGTTTCCTGGGGCAGTGTTTGCTAGTTAGACCAAACTTGTGTTATATTCAGGTTTAGGTGTCATACTAGGAGGGATGTTGACATACGAGAATATCAAAGAGAAAGGGGAAAGGTAGAAGGTAGAAAGTCTGGAAAGTATAAGAAAACACGTGAATAATGTGAAGGTGTTTGGTTTGGAACCAAAAACAACCTGGGTACATGTCAGCAATGTTTGAATATTTGAAAGGCTGCCATGTTGGGGAAAGAGAATTTTTTGTTGTTTACTTTGGAATAATTGGTGTAAGGTATGGGGGCTAGTTATTGGAACCGGAAAACCTTTCCAATAAGAATTAGAACTATTCAGCAAGGAACCGTTGGCTGTTAATTTCCCATCATTGAGAGCACTCACCAATTATCCAGTGTAAATGATCATCTGTCAAGGATTGCTGGATTACCGAAACCTCTAAGAGCTTTCCAGTCCTCAAGAGTTTTTACTTCTACTTTCAGATATTTAGAGACATAGAGCAAAATATTAAGATGAGTGATTGCACTTGTACTTTTGTATTTGGATTTTTGTTTGTTTTGTCCACAGTACGGCATACCCAAATTGTTGAAGAGCCTTTTATAATTCAAGTTGCAACTATTAATAGCCACTTGGGTATAAATTTCAATGATATACTGTGGTCTGGATTTTAGGAAAGATTACTGATTTAAAACAAACCTCAAAATCATATATAGAAATAAAATATCTTTTAACAATAATTTGTTGAGGCATGTTTTCCCCTTGTTCTTCCCCATAGTTTCTTGTACATCTGACGCCTCACAAACACTTAATTGAAGTGACGCTCAGATTATTAACTCATGTTTATGCTTCTAGGTGTCATTTGGAGAGGCTCCAATCTTCCCAAGTATATTTTCCTTGATTTGAAAAAGTGATTTCATTTTTAAATGCAAGATTTTTAAAAATATTTTATTTATTTATTCATGAGAAACACAGAGAGAGAGAGAGAAAGAGAAAGGCAGAGACACAAGCAGAGGGAGAAGCAGGCTCCACACAGGGAGCCTGATGTGGGACTCGATTCTGGGACCCTGAGATCATGCCCTAGGCCAAAGGCAGGCGCTAAACCGCTGAACCACCCAGGGATCCCCCTAAATGCAATATTTTTATATGAATCACAATATGTAATTATTTATCACTTAAGAAAACATTATACCTCCATTATCCTGATTTACATTTATAATTAGTATCTTATAAATTAAATAGCAAATACAGTAATGTTGACTGGTTTATCATTTATGTTCATTGCATTTTGAAGTGTAACATTGGTTTATTTCTCATTTAATTAATATTAAAAAGTATTGGTGATTTTCTTAAACATTTTTTAATTTTTTAAAAAAAGATTTTATTTATTTATTCATGAGAGACACACAGAGAGAGGAAGAGACATAAACAGAAGGAGAAGCAGGCTCCCAATGGGGAGCCTGATGTGAGACTTGATCCCAGGACCCTGGGATCATGACCTGAGCCAAAGGCAGATGCTCAACTGCTGACCCACCCAGGTGCCCCTCTTAAACATTTTTTAAATAAAAGAGTGAAATGAAGGCAACAATAGTACTCGAATTGTTTTGTTATGTGTTATTATTGAGGGAAAAGGATCCATATTGCCTTGACAGAGAACCTAATATAGCTCTTATTTCCCCTACTAGTATGGGTACTTATTTTCAAAACAATTGAGAAATAACAGAAAATAAAGATGCAACAAAAGGTTTCAGAAATTAAGTTAAAACTCTTAACAGAGGCCTTTAGGCATTTATTCTTTGACTAGGTTGTATCTTCAACAATTTATTTTCACCAGGGACGAGGGGCAAAGTTGCCCTTTATCCCACACTTTTATTTTCTACGATAATAGGGCCTTTGGGTGAGGCCATCTATATATTCCATAAATATAAGTGTTATTGACATAAATGGAATGGAGCATATAAACTAGCATTCATTGTTGAAGATCTTATAATGTTTGTCACTCACCTAGACTTCTTGTTTACAGTCTCTGTGGACACAATTGAGGTTTCAGCATTAGTCTGACTATATGTATTTTTCTTCCTCTAAATTGTAGTCATTCCCTTGTGAATTCAGTTCTACCCCTGAGGTTACATCTTTCATTTTACATTAGCAACTCACCATTTCAAATATTTATATATTCAGGTTATCAGCTGTCTAGGGAAAAATAGTGTATTGTACACTTAAATCCTTTTACTAGCTCTGATTTATTTTTTATTTTTTATTTTATGAGGCAATCAGGAGAGGCAGCATGGCCTTCCTTTTGTAGTAGTTGGAAGAATATATTTAAAAAATCATTCTAAAGAAGAAATTTAGTCTGTAATTGATTTTACATTTTAATAAAGGTTTATAAGAAACTTCATTAAAATTATTGAGAGCTCTGTGATTCAAAATGAGAAACTATGAAAAACTACATGATGAAAAGCAGCCCTCCAGTCCTTTTTCACATGCTTGGTCCTACTCTTTGCCAGGTAGTTACTGTGAGGTTTCTAAATGTGCCCTTACAGAGTTTTGTTGATGCATATACTTGCTACAAATACAGGTACTTACCATTTTTTATCATAAAGCTGTCACTATATTACACACATTATTCTGTATTTTTCTTAAAGGTTAGCATTGTAGCACTCAAATCCTTTTGTGACTATATAGAGTACTTTTCCATTCTTTTTTATAGCTACGTAGTATTCCACTATATAAATGCTGTATAAGTCACTCGGTTGGTCCCCTCTTAGTGGATTTTTATACTGTTTCCAATATTTCACTATTACAGTGCATAATGACATACTTTATTTTTATACCTGTTTCACACTTCAGCAATGATATCTGTAGGATAAATTCAAATGAGATTTAAAAATTTTTTATTTTCTTTTTAAGAAACAGGTTACTAATACTTCTTAAAGATTCTACAAGACTGACGCCAACCCACTCCCCCTTTTGAAACTTGGGCATGTGGAATCAAAAGTTTTCTGTCCCTTTTATGAACAACTGGCCAAATACTGCACACTTTTTTTCCTACTTCTGCTCTAGAGAGTATGAACCTTTCAAAACAGAACCCCTGGCTGGGCCCAACTGAGCATCTACATTCCACAACTATGTTTCTTGTTCAGAGAAATACTTTTACAAACTGGCTGTCTGCTGCTACATGTCTCTTTGAATTACCATTTCATTGTTTAAGAACAGGTCTCTTCTAAGCATGAGAGGAGGAGTTCTTTATTCTTTTACTAAATTGGTCAGCCAAAGAACAGCTTTTGGTGAATAAAAGATATTCTCATTTTAGCAAATGAAGGGGAAGTTCTATTCCCTCCAGTCCAATGCAAAATGTTGTTATTCCTTAAAAATGTTCTAAGTGCTCGAAGTGCTGGAAACTGTTCAGAACATACCACAGAACCCAGTTCCTCCCTACATTCAAAATGTTTACATTCTAAAAATGACAAGAGAGGGAAGGTTGGGAAGGTAGCTAGATCCGGAACAGATGGGCACATATGCCCTCTCTCCTAACCAAATGCAGTCCTATGGATGGCTCAACAGTTAATGTAGATTTCTCTTTACTAAGTTTTACAAGTAACTCTGCTGTGCACAGCCAAATGACTTGAAATGTGAAGATGTAATGCCTCTTTGCTGTGCCCTGCTGTTCAAATGTTCTCAGCTTTGACAATTTATCTTGCTGGAAAATGTCTTCAGAATGTCAGTCACTTTAGTTTCCATGCTTGCCATTTGCATGTTGCACACCTGCTGGTGTCTTTGGTTGTGTTCTATTGTTATTTTTCTGTGGGGATGGGGAAGGTGCAATACTGCGTTTTCAGACTCGGAGTTCAATTTGTGTGCAGTTTGGAAATAATTCTTATAAGCCTAGTTATTCTTGTTAACATCAGTATCACCTATAAACAACTGTTTACTGAGTGCCGGGTGAAATTTTAGTGCTACATTAGCCACTTGGGGAGATAATTATAGGTGAATGAAAAGATAAGTCCTTTGTGCCAAAAGGATTATGTCCCACACGAGGATACACACAGATGCACAGGCACAGGGACTCACAAAGCAGTCCTCACAAGCGGTATGATCTAGGCAAACATAGGTACAGATATTCCAATGACATTTAAATCAAAATGTGTTAGTGGTCACATCTGATAAGGACTAAGAGATTGGGAGGACCATGAAGAGAAGTAATAACTCTGTGCCCTATATTCTTTTCTATTGTTTGTTTTCCTTTTCAAAGAGTGTGTAGTCACTTGTTTCAATGAATGTGCAATTACTTGTTTAATTAAAAAGAGAATTTTTAAAACAGCAATATAATAACTTTATGTAACACTTAGGATGACATAGGATATTTTTGGCTGCAAATAATAGGAAACTCACCTTACAATTATCTGAAATAATAGAGCATTTGTTACTTATTAATTGTTACTGACATTTTGCCAATCTGTTTCATTTATTTCTTTCCTCTCCTTTTTTTAAGTATATTACATCAAGCATCACATATTTTGCCTATAAACATTTCAGCATGCATTTAGCAAATATGGACATTTTTACTTAACTATAATGTCTTTATTCCATATAAAAGTCATAGTAATTCCTTAAAATCATTTATACACTAATTTGTGTTCAATTTTTCCCCAACTATCTAGAGAAAAAATAAAGGTGTTCAAATAAGGCCCAGGCACTGAACTTGGTTGTTATATTTCTCTAAGCCTATTTAGTCTTTAACTGTCTCTTTCTATTTGTTTTATTGAAGGATCTGTGTCATTTATCCTGTAGACTATCCATATTCTGGATTGGGCTGATTGCTTCCTGGTGATGCATTTAACTTGATCTTCTTCCTTATATTTCCAAACTAGACATTTAAATATAGAGACTTTAACAGATTTAGATTTACTTTTGTTTTGTTTTCCAAGAATATTACATAAGTGATACTGGATACTTCCTAAAAGTTCAAATCAGAGCACAGATAATGTCTGGTGGTTCTACTTTTAGTGATATTATGATTCATCTGTGAATTTGGAAGCTGTCAATAGTTCCATTCTTTATAAAATTCCATGTCAACTTTTGCATAATATTTTGGCATCTACTGATGCTTGTTGCCTAGCTTCATTATCTCTTAATGGTTGTATTTATTAATTGGAATTCTTGAATAAAGAATTTTTCCTCATCAACTATTCGGTTACTCAAAATTCAGGAGAGAGAGAATACATGCTTTATACTTTCTTTTCCTAATATTTTACTTTCTCCCGTTCCTTTTTTAAGAGTGATGAATTTCTTTTCTTTTCTTTTTTTTTTAAGATTTTATTTGTTTATTCATGAGAGACACAGAGAGTGTGGCAGAGAAATAGGCAGAGGGAGAAGCAGGCTCCATGCAGGGAGCCCAACATGGGCCTTGATCCTGGGACTCCAGGGTCACATCCTGGGCCAAAGGCAGGTGCTCAACTGCTAAGCCACCCAGGCATCCCAAGAGTGATGAAATCCACCCATCAACCATTTTCAAAAATTTTCCTTACTTCTTATTTGCACTTGTGCAACACATGCCCTTTTTTAAAGTAATCACTTGCAAGGGAAATGAAATTACCAAAATTGACTTGAATCACACAAACCCAGTCTTTTGAGAAAAACATGGCTGACCTAATATTTGAGTGAATTGGGTGGTTTTAGTAAAGAAAAAGCAGATAAATTGCTAGTGGGTAGGCAATAACAATGTAAGGTGGAACACTACTGTCTATCTGCATGGGATTGTTACCTGCTTGTTTTTTGATCACTAGCAAGTTAACTGAATTTACTAAAATAAACCTTACCCTTTACCTGTGTATTCTGAGTACTCTTTAGTTTCTTTGAATCTATTTTTAATGTTAACCAAATCCATTGCAATTTGTAATAGTGAATTTACCTTGTGTTACTTCCTTCTTTTTCAATGGCCTGCCATTGTTCTAAGATTCCACAGCCTGAAACCTTTCCTGGGGTTGATTTCAATACCCAAGGTCTTGCTACCCAAGGTACCTGGTGAATATTTGAAACCTCTGTGTGAGATTGAAGCATAGAAGAACATTGGGAAGATAATTTTAGCAGAGATGGCTCAGATTTCCATAATACAGGATTTTATCCCAAGTTAGCTATATTCTATTTTTTTTTAGTGGCTTATTTTGCTTTAATATCCCCAAAATATTTGTGTGAATGGGACTATGTTGCAAAACAAGGCCAGAAATCTGTAGACATCTCACTCTGAGGAAAGAACAGATTTGAGAGAAGGCACTAGAAATTGCATTTTGCTGGATCATATGTATACAATTAATGGGGGAAGAATTCACCAAAGAGAAAGGAACTTTCACTGTCATTTCATTGGCACATCCTAAGGATGACAAATGACCTTACTAGCTGATGTTCAACCTTCATCTCACACTTAGTAAACAGAAGCTGGCGCTAGGGAGACAAATACCCACACCACAGCAGGGCCGAGGGGCATGAAGAGGGAGTGACATTAGCAAAATCCCTGGGTCCTCTTTCACTCTTTTCCACATGGCATCTCAGCTGGCAGTGTTGCACTAATGTGCCATTCATCAACAACTGGTTAGTGGAAAAAAACAAATCCTAAAAAGCCTGGATGAGTACATTTTGTTTGTATCTTTCCTATACAATATGAGGGTGATGTCTTGAATACCTAGGGTCAGATTCCTCATTGGTTTGTTCACATATGTGAAGTCATAAGAGATCAGATTAAGGGATTGATTATGGGGCAATATGTGAGTAGGAAGAAAATTAGGTCTAACGAAAAGGAGTGTTTTATGTTGGTTTTCTGAGAGTTGAGGGGAAAAAAGTATATATATATATATATATATATATATAGAGAGAGAGAGAGAGAGAGAGAGAGAGAGAGTTCAGAGGAAAGCCAAGATCATGTCATAATAATAGATTATTTGCTAGGGGTTGGTGGAAAGAGGGATAAATAGGTGAAAAACAGAGGATTTGTTAGGGGAATGACACTACACTGTATGACACCAGAATGGGGGATACATGTCATTGCACGTCTGTCAAAACTCATAGAATGGACAATACCAAGAGTGAAACCTCGTGTAAACTCTGCACTCTGGGTGAAAATGATGTGTCACCGTAGATCCATCTATTGTAACAAATGTATCATTCTGGGGGGGACACTGATAATGGGGGAAACTTATGGAAAATACCCCTATAAAAGAATAAATAAGAAAAAAAAATCCCACTATATGTAAACTAATTTGAATTTAAATAAAACCAAAACAAAAAAACCCACTGATTTCAAATTTAAATACACTAAACATTTCATTAAAATCAGAGGCCTAAACTTTAAGATTGTATTAAATGTTTTAAATACTTTAAGAAACAGGTAAGATGTACCCAGAATATTAATTACACTGAAACCATAAAAATATTTTTAAAAAAGTCTCTCTCTCCCTCTGCATGCTCTGGTGTGTGTGAGTGCTTGTGCGCTCTCTTTCTTTCTCTTTCTCTCAAATATATAAATCTTTAAAACAATAAATTCTATTAACTTTTTTTAAAGTGGAGTTTTACCATTCTTAGGAACGCCCTAAGGATTCTAAATATGAATTTCTGCTCCTGAGATCTCATGATTGACCTTCTCTTTTTTCCAAGAACTGATTGTTCAGATTTTTAAAAATTCTATAAACTATCCTTTACCTTTCTTTGCATTACTTTTTAGGCGTAAGTTAGCCAGAGTTGCATTCTATTGCTTAAAACCAAAGAATCCTAACTGTATATCCGCACATACCCGTTTTTTATGGCTTATTTTTTGAAAAAGCATTTGGCTTACAAATTGTAGTCACATCTTGGCCAAATGCAAGGAAGTTTTAAGGTTTTTCAAAACCAACTGAAATTTCACCACACTTTGAACATGACTTTGCAATGTTACCAAAGTGAAGTTATCTTCATTTTTCACAAACTCAAGATAGTAAGAGCATTAGGAGATATTTGTTGTAGGCATACTATTATAAACATACTGTTTATTTGTTTAGATTTTACCTACAAAATGATGATTTCATGTGGTTCAGTTTATTACATGCAGAAAGTCAATACTTTTCTTTTTTTTTTTTTTTTTTATTGGTGTTCAATTTACTAACATACAGAATAACACCCAGTGCCCGTCACCCATTCACTCCCACCCCCCGCCCTCCTCCCCTTCTACCACCCCTAGTTCGTTTCCCAGAGTTAGCAGTCTTTACGTTCTGTCTCCCTTTCTGATATTTCCCACACATTTCTTCTCCCTTCCCTTATTTTCCCTTTCACTATTATTTATATTCCCCAAATGAATGAGAACATATAATGTTTGTCCTTCTCCGACTGACTTACTTCACTCAGCATAATACCCTCCAGTTCCATCAAGTCAATACTTTTCTTTTTATTTTTGCATTTCTGTGGTCCCAGGAGCAATATGTGTAGGTAATAGAGTAGATGAAAGAGAACATGCAAAAATATAGGGAAAGAGGATTAGGTGACTGTAGGATTTAAGTAGGAAGAGGGCAACAATGCTTGTTGAAATAGTGAAAAGAAAGGGAAAGGTGAACTGCAAAATAGAGAGAAAGGAGATGTGTGGAAAGTTTACTGTCTGCCCAGCTCACCTGGCTTCACTCTGCACTATCATCACACTGGATGAGTCTCTGGTCTAGTTAACTCCTCCAATTATGCCCAGTTCTTATAACTTGCCTACGGATATACTGATATGTAAGATGAAACATTTTCAAGTAGGAATAAATTATACATTTTTTTCTTTTAAATAATTATCAGTCAAAATTTCAAAACCTGCTATTGATAATAATATTGTTAAATTTACTCCATTTAATGAGAATCAATGATAGGCTAAGAACTCATTTAATCCTCCCAACAACACTGTGTGCTAGGTTTTACTACTCTGATTTTTACAAACATGAAATCTGTAATTTAAAGAGTTTAAATAACTTTTCCAAGTCTTTCTGCTCAGTAGTAGCTGAATAGAACTGAAAACCTAATTTTTGTTTTCACCCCTACCTCTCTTACCAGCAGCTTCCCCAATAGCTTTTTTCTTGATTCTCTCTCTCTCTCTCTTTTTTTTTTTTTAATATTTATTTATTTTAGAGAGATGAGGGGGAGAGGGGCAGAAAGAGAGGGAGAGAATCTCAATCAGACTCCCCACAGAGCATGGAGCCACATGGGGATGGATGTCACAGACCCTGAGATCCTGACCTGAGCTGAAACCAAGAGTTGGCTGCTTACTCAACTGCGTCACCCGAGTGCCCTGCTCTTGATCCTCTCTTTAATTCTTTCCCCGAATGCCTCATGTGTATAGATTCCTTGCTTCTGCCTCTGTGCCCAATAGTCTCATGATCTCTGTTAATCTACAGAGTATATCTTAACTTTTCCAATGCAAGGGAAGCAGATGTCCAGGAAGCAATGCTAGAATTTTTGGAGTAAGGCAAAGAGGCTATGAATTCTCACATTAATATTTGTTCCTGTTATATGTGTTTGTGGATTTTTCATAATTCTTATCTTTACTGTTTGAAACTGATGACCTAATTAAATGCTTACCTCTCTATTATTTGTACCTCAATGTCTGAGTTTTCTATATATTTTGATAATTGTTTTCATGTTTTACTTCAAAGTGGCGAGTAAATACATGTTTCTAATCTGTAATTCTCAACTTTTTTGTAACCTCATGAAACCTTTTGGTAACAGGCCATCCTGGCACAAATCAAATTGTCAGATATTTATTAAATGCATGTAATAATGTGTTCACTTCTGTAATAAGTATTGTGGGGAGGTAGAAGTTACAGTTGCAAGGTAGTTAAGATTGTAAAATTAACCTAGGAAAACAATAGCAAGCAGTATAGGACATTTGCCAAAATATAAGGTGGAGATTAGGAAAAGTATTAAGAATTCACAGAAGAAAGAGGTTGCTGGGGTTTGGAGTTGCCACATGGGGAAGTGGGGTTTTAGCTGGCTCTTTAAGGAGAGCATCCCTTGGATTGATGAAGAGGAGAGAAAACATTCCAAACCAAGGGAGCATGAGTCAAGGCAAAGAAACAGAAATGCATGAATGCCAGGGAGTAAGACTGAAGTGATACATAGAAACCTTCCTGCTTTTGTGGTTGGTGATTTAATATTTGATCTGTGCCAACAGTTGTCTTTCTATGCCATGCACATTTTAGTAACTGTCCGTCACAATTCTGTTGCTTTGCAATATTTCTAACTTATTTTGTTGTTCTATGGGCTACACTCTTTGGGCTTTATTATTTTACTTCATGTAATAGTAATATTTTCTTGGTTCATAAATTGTTTCATGTGTGTATCCCAGCATTTAGCACAATACCAGGCACATGATTGGTGCCCTGTTAATGTTATTAGTGGAATGATTGATTACATATGCTATATAGGGCTTAATTAGGTTTTCAAAAAAATTATTCTCTGAAGTCACCTCTTTTATATAATCGTATATATACATATAATCTGTAGGAAGGGACAGATTCATGTGTGTATGTCATCATCCCAGTGATTTGTAAGAGTGGATTGAAATGTTTTCTTTTCTTCTGTGTCTGTGAAGAAGAGGGAAGGTAAGGGTAAGAAAAACATTGTCACTTCAGAGAAAACACCAGGAAGGTTCTAAGTGTGAGAAGCTTTCCAAGTGATAGGAGGATTGCTCGGCTGAGCTCCCGTTTGCTAACACTGCATTGTTGTGACAAGATCCTAGATACCATGGCAGACCTGTGGGTGGCCTCACTTGCAAGCACCTCAGAGATGTGCTCTCCTTGTAACCAAGCCATGAAATCAAATTTTGTTTGGAAACTGACTGGCTTATACTTCTCTCTGAAAGTAAGCATGTCACAGGTATTTATTTCCAGCACAACAGCTTCATCGCCATTGCTAATAAATTCTTTACACTGAGACCATCTTTACTAAGCACTGGCATGAGTAGGAAGTGCTCCTGGAGTGAAGACATTTCAAAGACATTTTAATACAGTGGCACCATGGGGAGGGCATTAATCTTTCTTGTGATTTCCTCTTATTGTAACAATGGAAAAGCTTTCTAATGTGCAAACCTCGTTAAATCAATCATCTTGGGAATTTAGATGCACAGTGTGATAAAGGCAACAACTTTCTCTACCTTAAGGCAATTTTCCATATGTTTTGGAAGTTGGGATTTAAGGAAAATAAGCTTCTTTGATGGATTTATGATTCAGCTTCAAATGTAATATTTGAATTATTCACTTTATTAGCCAAAAGAAATAGAAAGTCCTAAATAGCTAATAAAATGAGTTTCATTTTTAGATAATATTTATTGTTTACACTGCTGCTTCGGAGAGCCCTTTTATATCTGTTAAGCTGTAACTACACTGACAAAATATAATGAGAAATGTATTAATTTGGAACAAGGAACTATTTAACTGTTCTTTATTTATTTACAATCTTCTGCTATTTTTGTTAAGAATTTAGCAGCTCTTATTTGACAAAGCAATTTTATGAAGAAGATTAAGAAGTGTGAGGAAAATGCTTAAGACAAAATGTCCTATGTTAATTATACTTCAAAAAACAAAAAGGACAAATGTCTTAAGAGATGCAGATTTTTGTCTAGGCTTAACTTCTTCCTGTTTGTATATAGAAATGTACATTGAAAAGGAACACCAACTTCCATAATACTTTAAATTTGGACCTGTAACTACATTAGTACTGGCAGGTGGGAGTGACACAGTTGTAGGAGGAACTGTTTTAATGTTAGAATGAGACTGGCCAGAGGAAATGCACAATTAAAGCATTTGCTTTAAATTTCTGCTGCTATATTAGGGAAAGAAATGGATTCAAAACGTTAAACATGTTAAACTTTATTTGCTTTTATTAAATCCCATTATTTACTTTGCTCCTGGGGTATATCTGGACATTTCACAGCAAGATGGTTAGCATGGGAGGGTCTAAGGTTTACAGGAGCACATTGGCACCATTGTTTGTGCATCTGTAACCAAACCATCCTGCAATTAATTTAGTCAAAGTTTAGAGATTGCTGGATCTCTAGTGAGCTGTGTCTGAACTATGGATATTGGTTCCAGGAATACCTAGATCTATATAGACCAAGTGGGGAACTCTTGCTCTGAACTCAAGAATTCCACAAATCAATAGCATATTGAACCAGTTTTCTCACTGCTTTCCTATAGTCCCTGGCTTGGTATTTTTGGAAATTACATTAACTCTTTCAGAGACATTTATGCTATATTTGCAAGGGACAAGAGTTTTCTAATTATATCATACTGTGTTATCTAGCTCTATTTCAGTTTGAATTGCACTTATCATGTGGCACTAAGACATTAAAGACAGAGACCAAAGAATTAGCTGAAGCAAAAGAACTCTATTACTTGAAATCGATTCACGCTTAGTATTAGGAAATTTAAAATATCAAATGGTTACATTTCGAAAGTTATATACACACACACATATACTATAAACGTTTTACAGAAATGAAGTTATAGTCTGTAGTCTCAGAAAGAGTAGTACAGCACCATTTAAAAGAATCCTAATTGTATTACTTTGCATTCTGAAGGATCACTAACTCTATAATCTTTAAACATTTGTTAAACACTGGTTTCCCTCAGAAAACCAAGGTTTGATTAGGCACTACAGCCTTGGAAGAGAAGTAGAACAACACAAGTATTTATACATGGCTAAAAGCTTAAGTGACACGTAGGTAAACTTACAGTATCTTCTATTTGACAACCTGTATCTCTATGGCTAGGGGAAAGTGACAACTGTGGGAATGAAATAAGCCATCAAGGTAAGTGGTTATCTAGGTTCTAACTGAGCAGTGGTTGTTTTCCAAATATACTTTTCGTTTCATTAAGTCAATTTATATATAGGTGGTATCATATGTATTTTCAAATAAGAACACCATTATTTTCTTCCTTCTCCTCCTCTTCATCCCTTCCTGTCCATTACTACTTCCTCCATCTTCATACTTATCTGCCTTCCACAGGTTTTGAACCTAAAGATAACCCCAGTAGACTATTCAGTGGCCTTTGCGTGCCATCAACTTTTTAAAAAATTTTCCTCTGTGATGATCTATGTACCTGAGTACACAGTTAAGTGATTGCCTACAATACAGACTGTCTTTCTTTGCTGTAGTTCTCTAGGGAAGCTGGAATGAGCAGGTCCCTAATCTCTATTTACTTGCACGTTGCATAATATTTGAGATTTGAAAATGTGAACTGATGTTTACCTGGTTGCTTTCAGGCGACTGTGCAATAGAAGTTTTGGTTCTATTGAGAAAGCTTTGAGAGTGGATGAGATAAATGAGCAGAATATGTTCCTGAACACTGATACTGGGGTGATAATGGAGGTAGAGAAGCAAAAAGCAGCAGTAGCCTCGGAGGCTAAAGGGATGGCTTCTCTTTTTAAGCAGTGAAAAGAGGAACCACAGAGCAAGGTCTTCACTGAGTAGAAAAGTACTCTTAAAAGTCCAATCACACACAAAGAGTTGTGTGAAGAACTTAGAAGCCAGCCAGAAGTGAAAGGAAGATGATAGGTCTTTTAGTGGAAGGCTTGGAGACAAATATCATTTTATAGTATTGGTTATTATACTATATATATAAATATATACATACATATGTATGTATATATAGAGAGAGATTTTATATATGTATATAGTATTATAGTCTTTGTTATTATATAACAAAATACTATACATATATACTGTTATTTTAAAATTAACTATTTTGTCCAAAAGCATGAGATAAAATACTATATAGGTACAATGGTGGTGTTATTATTGTACCCTTATGCCTTCCACCTGCTGCCAAATATGTCCATGAAACTTTCATATATAATATAGAACATAGTTGCTTCATGCCTGTAATTCTGATTTAGAATAAGAATAAGAATAAAATGTGTAAGACTATGTTTCAATTTATAACAATAGAATTCCTGATTTATTTTAAAAGGAGCAGGATTTGTTAATAATGTGGGCTTATTTCCTCTCTTCCCCTCTGCTGTGAGAGCAGAGGCCTTGTTGACACTTTGTTCTGGACTCAGTCAATCCTATTCATTCTACCCCTGTCATCACCCTGCATTGCTGTCACCTAGCTCAGCTCCACCAAAGGAGAGGCATGCCTTTATTCCCCACCCTGCTCTATTTGCACGGTCATCCTGGTATACCCAGTTCTCACTGCTGCTTGTTTACTCATACTTTTCCTAGAGACTGATGCTGGCTTTCAGGCCTTGTTTGATGAATGTTTAAAATGTTTTCCAAGATCTTCATGAGCTCAATTTGATATCAGTAACCCCTTTTTCCTTCTTTGTACCTCAATGTTTTACACACTTTATTAAGTTTTTCCATCTATTTCAAACAAAACCAATTTAGCTAGCAGAACTCCAGATGGGGGAGGGGGGCCTTAAGTTTGGAGACCACCTTGTTTTTGCCATTCTTGCAAGGATCCTGCAAGTAGCATCAAGTATTAGGGCTCCAGATGGACATTCCAAACTCAGCTCTTGAGAAAATGATTCTTGCCCCTAGAATGTTAAGAAGGTGAGAGCCTTTATATTGTTGAATGACTTTGGACTGATTAGTGGAGTAGGGTGTCTAGTCTAGTAGAGTGTTTGGCAACTCTCTGGAGAATGGTAGAAGCTGGGAGGAACACAGAAGGAAACATGATAAAATTAAACCAGAAATTGGAAAAGGATTATCAAGTAATGTTGAGGCCTGAATAAGATTGAAAAATATTTGGAATGGGATCCCTGGGTGGCTCAGTGATTTGGCGCCTGACTTTGGCCCAGGGCGTGATCCCGGAGACCTGGGATCAAGTCCCACGTTGGGCTCCCTGTGTGGAGCCTGCTTCTCCCTCTGCCTGTGTCTCTGCCTCTCTCTCTCTCTGTGTCTCTCATGAATAAATAAATAAAACCTTTAAAAAAAAAAACTTAAAAAAAAAAAAAGAAAGAAAAATATTTGGAATGGATCCCCACCTGGAAGGAGCCAAGAAGGAGCACCAGGTTAGGTAGGAACTTTCAGGTAGGTGATAGGGTCAGGATACCATTCAGTGACTGCAATGGTATCTTTGTGTGGGGGAATTAAAGGTGACTAAGACCTATCCTCAAAGAGTAAATAGTGTATTTTGCACTGAATGTGGCTTATCAAAAAGCAAAGCCAAAATCAAATAACTACAGTTGAAAATCCAGTTTAGGAGCGCCTGGGGGCAGAGTTGGTTAAGCGTCCAACTCTTGGTTTCTGCTCAGATTGTGATCTCAGGGTTGTGGGATCAAGCTCTGCCTTGGGCTCTGTGCTCAGTACCAAGTCTGCTTAGGATTCGCTCTCCCTGTCCCTCTTCTCCCCACCCCCACCCCGCTCTCTTTCTCTCCCTCTTTCTAAAAATAAAAT
Organism: Canis lupus baileyi; assembly: GCF_048164855.1. Classification (NCBI taxonomy): domain Eukaryota; kingdom Metazoa; phylum Chordata; class Mammalia; order Carnivora; family Canidae; genus Canis; species Canis lupus. The sequence goes on from NC_132839.1 coordinate 19,744,892, forward strand.
AAATAGATCTTTAAAAAAAAAAAACATAAAACTACCCCCCACACCAAAACAAAACACAGTTTAAATCCAAGTGGCCAGTCAAGAGAGAAATCTACATAAGGAGCCAAAGTTATTAACAAAAAAAAAAAAAAAAAAAACTTGAAAAAGATTAGGATGAGGTTATAAAAAAGATGGGCCAGGAATGATTCCAGAGCTGACATGTGGACAGCTGGTGCTATTGATTCGGTGGTAGCAATCTTGGAAGTTAAAAGCCATTCAGGAAAAACACATAGTAGGAGTTTGTGGAAGCCAGTCCATATTGCTATCTGACTTTTTTTTTAAAAGAAATTGTTTACTGTCTCAGAGCAGAAGAGAATAATTAGGAATTTTAAGCTTTGGAATTGGCCAGGCAGTTAATTGGAAGGGTTTGGAGGTGGAGTGATTAAAGAGATTTGTGGACTAGATAAAATGAGGTTCTGACTTTCTAGGAGATACTAATTGCTAGGAAACAATTGTCATGATGGCGTTAAGTAATGTAGACTGTCATGGTATAAATTCTTAAATAAGTTCCAACAAGATACTACCTTTGTCTCGAGTAAAATCAACTCTGCAAAAATCATATTCAAAATAATTTGACCCTTTTCTCTGGTTATATTTCAAATTTTCAGTTCTTCCTTTACACTGTAAAGGAAGTTTGCAGCATTAACTTTTCATTTACCTTTAAAATGTAGTGGCTGTGAGAGGTTTAAAGATGTGGTACATGTGAGAAATGTATCCTCTACATTATTCATGTATCAATCATGAGCTGGAAGAAATCCTACATTCTGGATACACAGAGCTGGATAAGTATAGCAAAAATGACTGGCCAGTTCAATTTGGTGCTTGGACATCCCTGGGGCAGTGCATGAGTGAAAACCTGGAGCCTTAAATTTATTACTGCTGTGGTATTAAGGTGAATTATAGCAAATGATATCTCATGGTTTCATGTTCAATTCAACCACAGCATGTAGATATGAATTATTTTAAATATAAATAAAAAATATGTGGAAAATATCTAGTCTGTGTACTCATCATATCTAATGCATCTATATAATTCAGAAACAAGATTTGGGGCTGAACCTGCTAGAATTTGGCTCATATAAACTGAGTAATTCCCTGATCCCTTCTCTTATTCCTCACAATCTAAACCGTCAGTCTACACAAGGAACATGATTATATTTGAATCATAAAGCATGGCAGTCTATGTTTATCAGAAACTTTTGCAGTGAAATTGGGACTATGACGCTATCTCTTTGCTGCTGTCAAAACAAATGTGAGTCGTAGATAGATGGACAAATTGCATGTGTAAAATGCCACCTTATTAACAAGTTTTAAAATTTACTGTCTACAGACTATATCCGAAAGACATATATTGCTTGTGAAAATAATCATTGATCTTTAGAGGTAATTTTCAGTCTCTACACGTAGTGGAAATTAGTAAAGATGTCAATAGTTTAAGATGGTTTTAAGTGGCAAAGGACCAATGTGGACTAATGTCTCTTTATGGCTGCTAAGAAACTCATGAGTTTTATCCATCACCTACACAGGTACACAATTAGTGCCACCCAACTTAGAATGATTCCTCTTGTATAACCAGCTAAATTCCCCTGGCTACTAGGGCTATATTTTTTGCTTGATGCAGATATCTGCCAGTTTCTTCCCAGGTGCCTGCCCTTTGTATTTTCTACAGACTTTTCATCCTCAGTGGCCACCTGGTTTATATTCCTTTTGTTTGATTCTAGCTCCCATCTTCTTAGGTTCTGAATAGTTTTGCAGAGATCAGCATATTCTATTTCTTGCTGAATGCCTCCCTTTCTGTGAGTTACATTTTGTTGTTTTTGTACTCTCATTTAATCTTTTTCTTGCCTCTTTTCTAATTAACTCCATCGTTTCCTCCTTCATTATGCTTGTAATGAGGTCACAAAGGTGTTCTGAAATTTCTGCTTTTCCCATCTGCTTCAGGGTTCCAATTAGTTTTCTTTGGAATTCTAAAGTTTTTTGCTTAGTAGAAGCTTCCAATAAGGCTAACTCTAGGATGGCCTCTTTTCCTTCATCAGTTCATATGAAAACTTTCAAGATTATTCAGGCTCTCAATGGTGTAAAAGGCATCATTTTCTTTAGCATAGAAATGGAGTTAGAGACAACAACAGTTGAGCTACACAGAAAATTTAAATATCTTTTGAAAGAGTGTGAAGTCTGTTCTTCCAGATTGCAAGTAGATGCAGGTGAGAAATTTCAGAAAGACACTTTTATCCACACTTGGACGTGAAGGGTATGTAGCTAACACAACAAAATGAATTTTAAAGGAAATTTGCAAATAATATATTTTAAGGAAAAAGTTTCTTAACTTTAGTATCTTGCTCCTGGAGCATTATTTTCATATGGAATTTTTCAGTAGACTATTGTTTAGCCATTACTATGGACTGAATTTTGCCCCCCTGAAATTTGTATGTTGAAGCCCTAACCCCTAATGTGACTTTGTTTGGAGGTAGTAAAGGTTAAATAAGGTCATAATGGTGGAGCCGTAATCTGAGGCTGGTGTACTTATAAGAAGAGGAAGAGAGACCAAATGTCTCTCTTTTCTCACAAGTGCTCCGGGGAAAGGCCACTTGAGGATAAAGCAGAAAGGTAGCCCTTTGCAAGCCAGGGAAAGAGTTCTTACTAGAAACCAAACCCTGCCAGAACCTTGATCTTAGGCTTTTTAGCCTCTAGAACTGTGAGACAATACATTTCTGTTGTTTAAGCCATCCAGTCTATGGTACTTGGCTGCAGCAGCCTGAGCAACTGATATACCCTTAAAAGAAATTCTTTTAGGGGGCGCTTGGGTGGCTCAGTCAGTTAAGCATCTGACTCTTGGGATCCCTGGGTGGCGCAGCGGTTTGGCGCCTGCCTTTGGCCCAGGGCGCGATCCTGGAGACCCGGGATCGAATCCCACGTCGGGCTCCCGGTGCATGGAGCCTGCTTCTCCCTCTGCCTGTGTCTCTGCCTCTCTCTCTCTCTCTCTGTGACTATCATAAATAAATTAAAAAAAAAAAAATTAAAAAAAAAAAAGCATCTGACTCTTGATTTCTGCTCAAGTCACCATCTCAGGGTCATGAGATTGAGCCCCTGCATAGGGCTCAGCAAGGAGTCTGCTTGAGATTCTCTCCCCCTCCGCCCCCACCCCCAGCTCTCTCACAGTAGATAAATAAATACATAAAATCTTAAAAAAAAAAAAAAAAGAAGAAGAAATTCTTTTAAAGAGAGAAGCACTCGTGTAGTTTGTAAAGCAGGACACAAAACTATGTGTAACCCAACTAATGAGAGTTTGCTCCTTGGCAAGTCACAGATAGAGACTACACCAGTGGAGTTGGGAACTATGTGCAGTGAATAAAGAGATCATGGGGAATAACTTCTAAAGTCCTGACTCCCAGAACAAGGGAGGGAGGGCCAGGGGGTTCTGTTTGTTGGGATTAGGATGAATATTCCGGAAGGAGTTCTGTCATTATATGTAGAGATGGGCATAAGGTTGCACATGTTGTACTTAGGAAACATGCCTATATGTATATCCATGCTTCAACTTGGGTAGAGAGTTTAACATTAGAAGGAGGTAGAGGTAACTGTTGGACACTTTATGGTCCATCTGTGCAGGTTGAGCTCTAACTGGTTTAGGCCAGCAGGAGCTCTTCCAGCTGTTTGCCTCTAAAAGAAAGGATTAACATTCCTGTGAAGAAGCCTGGGGTCAGTGGGGGTCTTGCTGGTGACACTTATAACCTCATTAACGCTATGGGGCACAATTTCATATGCACTAAGATCTTAACTTAAAAAGTATAGAAGAAATTGAAACCCTCATACATGTTGGCGGGAATGTAAAATGGTGTAGCTACTTTGAAAACAGGCCAGCAGTTCCTCCAAATGTTAAGCACAGAGTTAGCATATAGCCCCGCAATTCTGCTCCTCAGTATGTATCCAAGAGGAATAGAAACACACATCCACACAAACTTTTGTCCATAAATATTTACAGTGGCATTATTTCTAATAGCCAAAAAGTAGAAAAAAACCCCCAAATGTCCATTAATTGATGGATAAATAAAATATGCTATATCCAATAAATAAAATCTTTTAAAAAATATGGTATATCCACATAATGAAGTACATGCTACACCCTGGATGAGCTTTGAAAACATCATATTAAGTGAGAAGCAAGTCATAAAAGCTACAAATTGTATAAATCTATTTATATGAAATGCCCAGGATAGGCAAATCTGTAGATACAGAAAGTAGCCAATGGTTGCTAGGGCTGGGTGGTGGGCCACTGGAGGGAGTAGGAAGTGGTTGTTAATGAAAGGGTATTGGGGTTTCTGTGGGGGAGGAAGTAAATGTTCTAAAACTGATTGTGGTAATGGGTACATAACTGTGAACTTACTAAAAAACATGAATTGCACATTTTAAAAGGGCAAAGTGGGGGATCCCTGGGTGGCGCAGCGGTTTGGCGCCTGCCTTTGGTCCAGGGCGCGATCCTGGAGACCCGGGATCGAATCCCACATCGGGCTCCGGGTGCATGGAGCCTGCTTCTCCCTCTGCCTGTGTCTCTGCCTCTCTCTCTCACTGTGTGCCTATCATAAAAAAAAAAAAGCTTTAAAAAAAAAAATAAAATAAAAGGGCAAAGTGAGCAGTATATAAATTATATGTCAATAAAGCTGTTAAAAGTATACATATGGGGATCCCTGGGTGGCTTAGCAGTTTGGCACCTGCCTTCGGCCCAGGGTGTGATCCTGGAGACCCAGGATTGGGTCCCACTTCAGGCTCCCTGCATGGAGCCTACTTCTCCCTCTACCTGTGTCTCTGCCTCTCTCTCTCTCTCTCTGTCTCTCATGAATAAATAAATAAAATCTTAAAAAAAAAAGTATGCATACAAGGATACCCCTACATTAACACATACACAGACAGAATCATACTGTAAAGAAATACACTGAAATATTAATAAAACCCTCGTGTGTTTTAGCTGTTTTTCTACTTACTGCTTCATGCTCATTAGTATATATATTTTAAAATTCTCTATACTGAATATCTTTTTCAGTAACCAAAAAATAAATAAATATTACAAACAAAGTAAATGTTCTCAACTCTCATCCTCCAGGCAATGTTGTTCTCAGGGGTTTCCCAATCAATAACACTATCAGGAACAACTGCTATCCACCCAAACTCTCCTCTCTGCCTACTTACTGAGTGTTTACTATATACTAGGTTCTCTATTACATGTTACAAAGACAAGCTAAATGAAGCACATAAGCCTCTAGAGGACGGGATTCATTCACTGCTATAAAGAAAGTCCTCAATTTGGCAGATGAATGGAAAAAGAAATGAGTGAGGATATTATTTTCTCTCTTTCATGGAAGTGACAATCTAGTTGGGGCAAAAATTAAATGGGCAATGGATACAGCATGATAAGCATAGAAAGAAGGGTACTGTTTTTTTGGGTAGTTTTTGTTTTTGTTTTTGTTTAGGGGGGTCGGTTTTGTTTTGTTTTTTTTTTAGATGGGGCATTTAGGTGGGACGCAAAATCCCAGGATAAGCCATCTAGGACAGACTTCTTATAGGAGATGATTTCTCATCTGGAGAAAACAAATTCTAGGCAGAGAACAGCACATCTGCACCAAGACCACAGGTGGGCTCTAGTGTTGTCTATTCAAGAAGTTTTAAAAGCTATGATTAGGATTGTTTGGAGTTCTGTGAGTGCAGTTGTAATGAGAGGTGAAGTTGGAGGCACCAGAATGTACAGATCTTAAGAGGCCCTACATGGAGTGCTGAGACCTTTTGATTTTATCTTGAGGCAATGGTGACTCGTTAGAAGGGTCTGGATCACTTAAGTCCTCCGTTACTTTGGTTCTTCTCTTGGTTTTGAAGAGTCCTCTGATTAGGTTCCTTTGTTATAGTTGGTATTTACCTGGAGGCTAGGAAGGAGTAATTTGAAAGTAAAGGAAGAAATGTCACGTTGGGGTCCGTCAAGTGTTCATTTTATTGCTTTTCTGTCTCCTCCCAGCCTCACCTCTTACCTGTTGGACAGGAAGTTAAAATCCTGGGTCAGAAAGTGAGGGAGACACTTGGGCTGGGGTTTTAGATTGGTTGAGAGGAGCAGAGAGCTGTGACTTTCTTGGAGCTTCACTGTGGAGGGATATTACTAAAGGCTGGTCCTCCTCTGAGGTGACGAGAGCATCCAGTGAGGGTTTCCTGGCCTCTCTAGATCTTCCCTCTGTGTGTGATTTTCCTTACCCTATCAATCTACCTAGCTACCCTATTTGAGGTTTTGATATTTACAGCTTGTACCTGACAGATGATTCTTAGTTAAAATTATAATTACTCTGAATATTTTAATTCCACCTAGTATTTTAAATTTATAATTTAAACCCTCTGTACCAGTCTCAGGAAATAATGACATTATATTTTCTATACATTTTGGCCAGTATAAATAACTTCTGGCTTTTAATCTTGTAATCTTTACATGCAGTATATCATATCCCAAAACAATATTCTCTATCTCTATCTCTATCATCTCTATCTCTGTCTAGATCTCCATCTATATCTAGAGGTAGAAACCCTAAATTCTTTCATGTGGGAATGAGAAGATTTAGTGTGGAGAATGGATTTGAAGGAAGCTATTGCAGGGATCCTTGTGAGGGACAATTGTAACCTGAACTGACCTGATACAGTGGCAGAAACAAGGAAAATAGTTAATGTATAAACAGTAGACATGCTAATGACAAATGATTATAATAATAGAGAGCACTTACAAGGCACTTCATTTTGTGCCATGCACTGAACTTTACCAGGATGTTCTCGTTTAGCTTATTTAAGCCCAGTAACAGACTTTGTGAGTTAGAATCCCATCACTGGTTCACATATATCTAACCTTGACTGGCAGTGTGCTTCAGCTGACCTTCTGAACAGCTTTGGTCATAATATTGATTTCCTATCAGTTCCTTTTTTTTTTTTTTAAGTTTTTATTTATTTATTTGACACAGAGAATAAGACAGCACAAGAAGGAGGAGGGGCAGGCACAGAGAAAGGGAGAAGAACCTCCCCGCTGAGAAGGGAGCCTGGCGTGGGGCTCCATCTCAGGACCCTGAGATCATGACCTGAGCTGACGGCAGAGGCTCAACCGACTGAGCCACGTAGGTGCCCCATCCTATCAGATCCCTTAACATGCCTTATTCCTCCTTATTCAGGGCCTTTGTGAATGCTGTTCTCTATCTGGAATGTTCTGCACACTCATTCCCACCTACCAACTCAAAGCATTTAGTTAACATCTACTTTCAGATCTAGCTCAAATTCTTTCTACTCAGAGAGGCCTTTCTTATCCCCAAATCTAGGTGAGATCCAATTATTTAATGATCTTATAACACTATGTGTCTTTTTTTCCAGTAGTCATCTCAGTTATAAATTTATGTTTATTGGTATGTTTCTTGGGCTCATTATTGTTTCATACACTAGGTTATAAATTTATGGGGATAGGAACCATATTTAGTTTTCAGTTTTATGTATTTATTTATTTTTGATCATCATAATCTCCCCCAACACTTAACATATTGTATGGACATACCAACCATTTGATTAATATTGTTTAGACAGATTATGAATTTGGAGACTTTCACATTTCCCCGTTAAACACTTTTGAGAATTCATCAGTTTACAATGATTTTCTCACTACACTATCTCCTTTCCCAGTACTTAGAATGACCACGAATAGAATACCCTGAAAACTATGGCACTCAGGGTTTCTCTGGAACAATAATAGTCATCATGCTACTGTGACTTCCAGATTCCATCTGCCTCCAGGATTCATTCCTCTCCCTGTTACTAACACTGCTCCAATGAGAACAAAGGCTTTTAATTTTGTAGATTCATGATCAAACACAGAAATGTGTGTCTGTAAGTTGACCACTATTCTAGTCAAAACCTGGAGCAGTTATTTTTGAGACAAAAGGATGGGAAATGATCAAAGGCTGGGAACTTTTAGTGGAAATAAAGGTTGGCTCATGCATTTTAAAGACATGACATTCATAATATCAGAGTGCAAGATGAAATCGCTAATGTAGAGATTGCAGTTCAAGAAGGTAGTAAAAGTTTTGGCTTCAAAGGCAGGGAAGACCAGCAACTTGATCGCTTCTCTCTGCCTGCTTGAGGGAGATTTTAAAATGAGACAGAAAAAGAGACATCTCTGAATTGAGTTTTCAAAAAGTCAAGAAATTACAAAATTGATTGTACTATAGGATTTTTATTATGTAAAAATATTCTATGTATATAAAAAGGAAATGACAAGATGAAATTGTTTGAGGTAACAAGATTATAGGTAAATTTCTTCCTTTATTTCATTTTGATTAACATTCCTATCATATGCAATATATAACATATTTTTCAAGGAGCTCCAAATCTTCTGTAAGGTTCCAAGTTATAATTACTGTATATTTACCATGTGCTAAGTTTCCTATTCTATAGTTTTAGCTATTCCCAATGGCACCCCTGATGCGATGATGTTGAAAAGGTAAAAAGAGAAGGGAAAAAAAAAGATAGAAATTGGGGCACATAGGTGGCTCAGTGGTTGAGGTCATGCTCCCAGAGTTCTGGGATCAAATCCTATATCAGGTTCCCCACAGGGAGCCTGCCTCTCCCTCTGCCTATGTCTCTGCCTGTCTCTGTGTGTCTCTCATGAATAAATAAATAAAATATTTTTTAAAAAATAGAAATTTTCTCCAGGTCCTGTACCTTGTGAGGTGGAGTTGGGATTTGAGCTCTGCTGGATCTTACTCCAAAGCTTAGTTTTGATCCATTGTCCTACTCTGTTTCGTTTTAGTCACTTGACACAGTCTCCTCAAAGACTTTCCAAATTCCCTGATACTGTTGGAAGTATTTTTTCCTCTGCTGCTTTGTTACAATTAATTAATTATTTCAGTAATTATTTATTAGACATTTGCTATATGCCCATGATTGTTCTGGTTTATGGATGAACGGAGGTTAACATCATGGACAAAGTCCTTACTCGAAGCCTACTCTAGTAGAGGAAAGATAATGAATTTAAAAATAAGAAACAAGAAAGCTATGAGATCATGGCAAGTGATATGTAGAGAATGAATGTTGGTTATCTGTTAGTGACTAATTATTAGACCCCAGAAGCTTGAACTAGTGTGAAGACCTTTCTGAGGAGGAAACATTGTAGCTGAGACCTGAACAAAAAGCATGATACCAGCAAAGGAACAAGTTTTTACAAAGGCCCAGCATGATACGTTTAAGTTATGGAAAGAGAAGATCATTGTTGCTAGAGCAAAAGAGATAGAGGGCATGTGGTTGGAGAAGAAGCAGGTAGCTGGGTCATGTAGGAATTTGTAAGCCAGAGTAAGGGGAATAGATTTTAGTTTAATGGACATAAGAAATCACTGGAAGATTTCAGGTCAAAAATCTTATTCCTGTTGCTGTGAGGAAAACGGATGGTAGGGGAACAAGCGGAGAAGCAGGGAGATGATTCAAGAGGCTGTTAAAATGTTCCCATACCCTGACACTGGAAACTGATGGTGGTTTTGTTGGAAACAGTGGTTTGCAGTCCAGGGTGTTCATCAGAATCACACTGAGAGCCTATTAAAACAAAGTTTGAGGCCCCTTCCTCTCTTTCCCTCCACCAGATGTCTGATTCAGTATTTCTGGGACAGAACCTAAGAAATATCCAACAAGTTCCCAGATGATACTGATGCTGACTCTCCAATGGACAAAGATGTTAATAATACAGATAAAAGGAGAAGGATTCAGAATATATTTTACAGTTGCAGGGGTAGAACTTGGCAGTGAATTGAATTTAGGGAGTGGAAAAAAAGAGGACTTGACCTCTAGAATTTGGGGAACTTGGGGGAGGGCTTTTTATTGAAATGAAAAGTTCTCAGGAAGGAACAGTTTTTGATGAGATAGAAGTAAGAGAAGAGTCAAGATTGAATTAAATTAGGGAAAAATATGAGAACATAGTATTGTATACGTTTATATTGGATTATTTAAATATAACTTTACATGATTAATTACAGTAACCTAAATCCTTTCACTGAGCTGGGAAGGTTGGTGCAGGAGGCATAGCTCATCTGGGCAGGTCCCAACTAAGTGTTGGGGGCTGAAATAATGGCTACAGGGAAAGAGGGTACAGTGAGGCTGTTGGAAGCCAGAGGTATGATTCAAGCCTTGTTAAGTGACTGAACAAAAGTGATATCAGAAAAAAAAAAAAAAAAAAAAAGGATATCAGAAATAAGTATGGAAGACTCTATGTGATATGGTTTTAGAGGCTGAGTGTCAAGACAGGAACGTGTTTCTTAATAAGTACACATGATAATAATAACAACTAACTTTTATTAAATGCATAGTGTTTGTTAGGCATTGCTAAGTGTTTTGCATAGATTATTTAACTCTTATAATACCCTTGCTAAAAACAAAAATTTAACTGATTAAATTTGAAAACTAATTGGCTTTATTCAACAATTGGGTTGCATCCCATCTAGAGCAAGTAGAAAGGAGCTCTGAGGATCTGTAGAAAATAGAAGCCTTTTATAGGCAGAAGGGTCAGGAGAAAGGAAATTCTGTCATAAGCAGAAGGTAGAATTATTTCAGGAAAGGTCACTTTCCTTTGGGAAAGGGAGTGGGCATGGGTCTATCAGGCAGATTTCCTCTCTAGTATTGATCAGGGAATTCTGGACTATAGGCTTAAAATTCCAATCTTGGGAGAAGTTGAAACTACAATTAGGCTAGGTTTTAAGTCCTGGTTGCTGATGTAGGGTTTAGCACAAGTCACTCTATTTTGGACCTATTGTTTCTTTTTTAAACACCGTATAGAAGGAAAACTCCTCCCCTCTATTCTTATAACACTTCTGACACCCAATGTATGGATTTTTATAAACCAAGCAATTCTCCATTTCTTGGAGGATACCAACTGAGTGTCCTACAATTTAACCCAATTCTGACACTGACTGGAATTAGTGCAGGCCCCACAGGTTCAGGACCCAGTCCTAGAAGAGTGTGTGCTCCCGGCTTGAGATACCAATGTCACTTGCCAAATTGTCACCTGTAGTTCTGGCTGACCTGCTATAAATCAGGGGTTCCCGCAACCCCTTCTTTGGGTTTGATAATTTGCTAGAACGGTTCACACAGAACTCGGGAAAGTGCTTTATTATAAAAATACTGGTTTTTATAAAAATACAACTCAGGAGGTGCCTCTGTGGCTGAGTCAGTTAAGTGTCTGCCTTCAGCTCAGGTCATGATCCAGAAGTCTGGGGAGGGAACCCTGCATCAGCTCCCTGTGCAGCAGGGAGTCGGCTTCTCCTCTGCTCCTCACCCAGCTTGCACTCTCTCTCTCTCTCTCTTTCAAATAAATAAATAAAATCTTTAAAAAAAAAAATAAAGATACAACCCAGGAACAGCCAAATGGCATAAGACAATATATGTGGCAAGGTTGTGGAGCTTCAGTAACTTCTCTGTGTGGGTCACTCTCCTTGCACCTTGATGGTTTCACCAACTTGGAAGCTCTCTGAGCCCCTTTAGCCAGGGATTTGATAGAGGCTTTATTAAATAAATATAACTAATTAAATCACGGCAATTGGTGCTTAACGTCTCTCACTCCCCCAACCCCTCTCCTTCACAGGCATGTTGGGGGGATGGGGCTGAAAGTTCCAACCTCTAATCCCATTGTTGATTCCTCTGGCAATAAGCCTTCCCATTCTTAGGGGCTTTCCAAACGTCACCTCATTAACATAAACTCAGGTGTGGTTGAAAAGATTTTGTTATAAATAACAAAAGATATTCCTTTCACCTCTATCCCTCTACAGCTAGCCATATCAGAATCCAGGGACAAAAACCAAATATTACAACAAAAGATATTCCTTTCACCTTTTTCAGTGAAGGACTTGTAAGGGTTTTAGGAGCTCTGGCCAGAAGCCCGGGAATGAAGACGAAAATATATTGCTTATTTTATCCCAAATTCTTATTCCATGAGGTAGGTATCATTATAATCCAATTTTATAGATGAGAAAACTGAGTTTGAGAGGATTAAGGCAGGCAGGTCCAGTCTGGGGACCCAGAGGAGGTCCCACAGGACCAGCCAAGAGGGTCCCTGGCTTTGGGTACAATAAAAATCAAAATCGAGCCGAGAGGAAGTGAGAACAGAGTTTACTGAAGATATAGAGAGTGTAGATATGGACAGAGCCTCTGGGAGACTCAGAAAGGAAAGCTAAATGAGTCTTGTCTTTGTTTGGGGCCCGTGTTTTTTTTTTTTTTTTTTTTTTTTTAGATTTTATTTATTTATTCATGAGAGACAGAAAGAGAGAGGCAGGCAGAGACATAAGCAGAGGGAGAAGCAGGTTCAATGCAGGGAGCCTGATGTGGGACTTGATTTGGGGACCATGGGATCATGCCCTGAGCCGAAGGCAGATGCTCAACTGCTGAGCCACCCAGGTGTCCCAAGGGATCTGGGGTTTTTATTGAGGATTGGGATCTGGTTTGTGTGTCCTCTCAGGCCTCTAGGAACTGACCAAAACAAGGACCAGTGCTCAAGTGTCCTCCGTAAGTCACTTATGCCCTGGAGGCAGGGGTCATGGTGAGTCAGTAGTCTTAGAAAATGTCCTTGACGACTCTCTCCAGTCACTCCTTAGATATTATCGATTGTGCTGGAAGACTCCAAAGAAATCATTAACTCCTTGACCTTTACAAAGAGGACATATGTTATCAGTTTTATAAGGCATGTGGTAGGGTGGAAGTGTAGGTTTTAGCAAAACTAGAACCAGGTAAAGGAGCAAAAAAAGCAGTTTTTCATGGGATCTCTTTAGTTTCCCTGTAAAACTTACTGAAATGATATAGTTTGATAATGATAGAGCTGGAATTCAAAACGGGGTGCTGTTCAATTTCAGTACAGTTTAGAAGGTTTTAATCTGTACAATTTTAAAACAAACATTTTACTGGGGAGATTAAATAGCTTTTTTGCTGCCTAGTCTATAAAATGTTTGACGTCAGTCTTTAGCCAGGGACGAAGTTCCTCCGCCCACTTATGACATTACTTCTATTGAAAAATCTAATCTAGTGGCACCATGTAATTGATGGCTCCTCTTCCAGGAATGTATTTCATTGTACATTTGAGGACTCTTTGCATGATTTGTGCCTGAATACAGTATTTTCAGCACAGAATTAGCTACAGTTTATATCACTATTTTTTTAAGTGTTAATACATTAATCATAGTATGAAAGTGTTAAATTTCCTTGAGAAAACTTTTTTTTTTTTTTTAACTTCCTATAGATGGGAAAATCCTCACATACTGAAATGCCAGGCTCTTTATCTACCCCTGCCCCCCTTTTCCTTGTCTGATATCTTTGCTTCCTCTCCATGTGTCATAACCAAAATGCAGTTTCCTAGGAAAACAGAAAGAACAAAGGATAGCCTAAAGACGCAGCTCCTTAAAGATAGGTGTGCCTTTATCTTCTGCACTTGCTCTGGGTGCCTCCCTCTGCTTCCTACACTTCACTCCTGAACCTTGACTACTGCTACAGTCCCTGATTGTCCTCTGCATTGACAAACAACAAAATTCTGTAGGCTTGCTTAGGGGACCAGAGAGATAGGAAAGATGTTTTCTTAACGCATTAAATTTTATGGGATTTTTTTTTTCTTTTTTCTGTCCAGAGAAGCTTTTTAGGGCTGCCCACTTGCTATTTTCCCTGGTCTCTGTATGAGGTATTCATTTAGACAACTTGAGAAACTGAGTAAAGGTGGGAATACCCATGATAGGCTCTTCCAAGGCAGGGAGATCACTTTTATAAAAGAAATAGATTATTTTGCACCGCTATGTTATAGTAAGTAGTCCCATAGTAGATATTTTTCAATTTTAAGAATTTCATAGAAACTGCTTTACAGACTGTGCAACAGAGAGCACAGATACACAGTATGCTTGATCCTATCCTCCATCCTGATCGATGGCTTGCCTTAATTTCCAGAAAGGACTTTCCGGATGCACCTTGTATTTATAATTGAAGAATACTTTCAAAATAAGACTTTAAATAAGACTATTAGTTTTTGTGCCTTGAAACAATTATGGAATGATAAACATAAAGCAGAACATCTCTTGATTGGGTATTGGTTTGAATGAAATGGAAAAGCAAGAACATCTGAGTTGGTGAAACGCACACACGCAGATATAGTGTGATTGGGGGCTGGGAAGGTGCTCGGCAGAAGTTCTTGTTTCTAAATATTTCTCTAACAGTATAGAGAGGTTCTCAATATGTTGCCATTAGCTCTGAGGAGTCACTAATTTAAAAGTAATCTCCTGAGGGCAGGATCAAGTTGTCATTAACTATTGATATTGGAAATATTTGATATCTAATTAAGAGTTAGAGGTAATAAGAATGGGGTCTAAGATCGGTTGACCAGGAATGGTGATAAAACATTTTTCCAGGACTAGCTTTTCATGGAGATGGGCTGGAGGGAGTGAGGAAAACATGAGAGAAAAGCTCTGGGCATACGGAATCTCCCATTCTGAGGGAACCGGCTTGCTCTAAACCCCTGCTGACAGGGCGGTGGTGAGGATTTTAACTATACTACATGACTCAACCTTTCTTCTCTAGCCAAAACAGTTTATCTTGCTTTGGGGGGCATAGTCAGAGGGTAATGAATCTGAAATAGGGGCAGCTGTCTTAGAGAGGAGCCAGTGACCTATGCCATGGTCTAATACAAGGTGAATTGGACCGATTAGACTCTCCTTTTTAGTTATTTGACCTAAACTAATGGAAAGAAGTAAGAGCTAGAGCTAGAGCTGAAAGGATGTGATGGTGTGAAGTCAGTGCCAGAGTAGACCATAATGAAACCAAAGTTTTTAGGGAGCTTACATTCTGAATAGGCAAAAGAAGGCAGTAATTATGACCACCTAGCCCACGGGAGGCAGACATAGAGAGTAACTGCTTCTTCAAGTCCCTGGGTAATAATCTCACAGCAAACTTTCTTGCTCTTACAATGGCCTATGCCAACCTCTCTTGTAGTCAAAGGAAGCCGACTAAAATACTGCCTGGTTAATTTTTATTTAGGATGATCTTGACAGAAAATACTGAAGTGTGTGATCACTATGTCACTAAATTTCTAGAAGAAATTTGTAGATATAAGAAGCAGATCGCGTTGTTTAGGAGGAAGGCATTAAATTTAATATGCTCACTGGTAACCTAATTTCAAAATCAGTCCATTCCTGTCTTCTCAGCCCACCTACTTCTCTGATCTAATCTTGTATGAACATAGGTTTTAAAACTCTGCATAGGTTAAAAAAATAAAAAAAGAAGGATGAGGGACGCCTGGGTGGCTCAGCGGTTGAGCATTTGCCTTTGGCTCAGGGTGTGATCCTGGAGTCCTGGGATGGAATCCCACATCGGGCTCCCTGCATAGAGCCTGCTTCTCCCTCTGCCTCTCTTTCTGTGTCTCTCATGAATAAATAAATAAAATCTTTTTTTTTTTTTTAAAGATGATTACTTTTTACCTAAAGGCATGTTAGTAAGCATAGGAAGACAACTATGAAATCAACTATAGGACTTGATCCTATCAAATAGACTTGTGTGAAACTTCATCTAGATTTAGCCCAACACTACCATATAGTAACACTAGGGTCTACCCAAATTGAGTTTATTAAGACTTTTTTTTAGTTAATCCACTTTAAAAAGTATATCCTATTGCTATAAGGAAAGTTTGCTGTGGCATCATTCCTAACATTGTGGTTCCCACAAACGATTAGCTTTACCATAGGATATGAAGAAAAAATAAGAGCAAAAGATCATGAAATGAGACCATATTGTCCAAACATGCTATGTATGCCTTGGCAAACAGAATGCATATATTAAGACAAATCACATTTAACTTGCCAGAGAACTGATCAAAGCTGGCACAGAAAAAGACTCATGTTGGACAGATCAGTCAGGGAAACCTAACAGTGGTCCCTGTGAAGTAGGGAGACCATTTAATGTACCCGCCGGACTGGAACAGTTTTGAAAGTGGTATGGACACTACTATTAGTTTCTAGGTCAATAGATGTAAACTAGAAGTCTTCCAGGAAACTGGATATATGGTTGTCTCATAAGGAAGCCAATTCATTGTTTCCTCTGAAAATTTTCTTTTGTCTAATGGCCAAATAACTGAAGGGTAGAAAGTGCTAAATTAAAAAAAAAAAAAAATCCAAAATCTAGGACTCTTGAAAATGCATACTGTTAAACTAATAAATGTCAACATGTTAGGGTTTTTGCCTTTAGGGCCACATTTCAAGGAAGTTTATTTAGGCTTCAAGGGGGAAACTTTACCCAATTTAAAAACAGCATCTCCCTTGCTGCTGTGAAGAATCTTGGCTGCCCAGCTCACTTGTGGTAGGCACACACCAATTCTGATGACTTTCTGGGCCAGGTCACATGCACTGGAGTTTAGTTTGAGTTTTTGTTTGTTTGTTTTAATTGAGCTAAAATTCACATAAAATAAAATGTACCGTTTTAACCATTTACAATTAAGTGTCTTTTAGCATTCAGTGCTGTGCAACCATCATCATGATTTCGTTATAGGACATTTTTTTATGACCCTAAGAGGAAGCCTCATACACATTAAGGAATCAGTCTGCATTCCCCACCGTTCTTGGCCCCTGGCAATCAGTAAACTGTGTTCTGTCTCTATGCATTTGCCTTTTCTGGATATTTCATATAAATGAGATCACAATAGAGGCCCCTTTGTGTCTGACTTTTTTCACTTAACATCATATTTTCAAGGTCCGTCCATGTAGTAGCATGTATCAATGCTTCATTATCTTCCATGGGTAAGTAATATTGCATTGTACAGATACACCATATTTTGTTTATTTTTTTTATTAATGGACATTTGGGTGTTTCCACCTTTTGGCTATTTTGAATAATGTTGTTATGAACATTCTTACACAAGTCTTTGTTTGAACACCTGTTTTCAGTTTTGGGGGGTATACATACTTAGGAGTAGAATTGTTGGGTTATGTGGTAATTCTCTGTTAAATATTTTTGAAAAACCATGGAATTCATTTTCTGGGCAGGACAGCTCTGAGAGGTCACCCAGGACAGGGATTTGGGAGTGGCCATCAATGTATAAGACCATTTCCTTAAAAGATTAAGACCCGAAGATGTATATCACTTTTTTTAAAAGGAGATTTTATTTATTTAAGAAAGAGAGAGACTGAGAGAGACCCCGTGTGCATGGTGGGGGAGGGGTTGAGGGAGAGGGATAAGCAGACCTCCACTGAGCAGGGAGCCACACTGGGACCAGGACCTGAGCCGAAGCCAGAGACACCGAACTGACTGAACCACCCAGGCACCCTGAATATCACTATCTAACACATAATGGGAGCATATTTGCTTAGTTATTTCTAAATTAAGCAGACTCAAGAAGGAAGCCTTAACACCCAACCCCTTACTCCATCAACTGATTTATTTATTAAATAAAATGAGATAGGAAATTTGGGGGGAGTTTTCGGTTAAGACTTTTCTCTGCATCCAACACTTCTCCTGATGCTACTGAGTCCATCATATTTCTTTTTTTCACTTGTTTTTATTTAAGTTCAATTTGCCAACATATAGTATAAAATACCCAGTGCTCATCCCATCAAATGCCCTGTCAAGTGACCATCGAGTGCTCGGGCCTCCTCAGTGCCTGTCACCCAGTGACCCCAACACCGCCCCCCCCGCCCACTCTCCTTAGTCCATCATATTTCTTAGATTTATTTTGAATTTACCAAACTTCACAAGTTATAAAAGGAGGCATCACTGTTTTGTACTTTGTATTTGTCAAGCACCACTATCCTTCAGAGGCTGATCTTTTAATATCATCAGAACAGGTTATTCCCTTGTTTTGATAGAAAGCTGCTAATATAAGAAGAAACGGACATGTAGTATAAGCACACTGGGTTTTTCCCCCTTACTCCTTTGAAAAGTATTATTCTTATCTTTATGAAAAAAAATTTTCCTATGAAATAATTTATTTACTAGAAATAAACCCTTTCTTTGCTTAAGAACAGAAGGACCACATGTCTTTGGAAAGCTAACAGATAGGAGTCTGTGTTTTTTACTATTTTACCAATATTATTTAAGAAGTTTAAACAGAGGGTTGACTAGCTTCCAAAATTAAGTTGGGAATACTGTAATATACTTTGATTTCTTTTGGATGGAGGGTGCAAGTAACAAGCTTTATCCTGAGTTTTCTTGTTTGCAACTAATGAACAGGCATGGGATATCTAGGGGAGTTACCCAGGTAATCACTACCTATTATGACTAGACAGTGGTTTCAAATTGTTTTCTAGCTTCACAAAAGCTCTAAGTCTCTGCCTTTCAGAATGTTCCCTCAACAGATTATGTGTGTGCAAAAGATGTATCCTATAGATGTGAGTACTTTTGAGCTCATATGTGATAATTTCTTTGTTTTTAAATAGCTTTGTTTTAGGAGGTAGACATATACACCTATTTATATTGTGTAATTGTATGATTGTACAATGGTCAATTGATTATATTTTCATTCTTCCTTATTCCAAGATATCAGATGGAAATATTCTCCATTTTGTCCTTTATTTTAAGAGAAATTTGACTATTTTTTGTCTTTCCCTTATTGTGGCATTTATTTTGCAAAACAAATTAACTTCTCATTTATGCTCCCAAGCAACACATCTTTATTGATTAAATAAGTCAGTTATAGTTTTGCTTTATTAAATTTCAAATGTTTTCTCTATTATAAAAGTAGCACAGACTATAAATAATAATAAAAAATTTGAGCTCATAATTAATAAAATAATCAGAGGCAATGACAATGAGAACAATGAACTAATGAGCAAAACTAGCAGAGGTAATGTTTCACATAGACTGAAAATGTGTACCACACACTGGAAACCTGGCAAAGATGTTGAAGGTTGGAACTTTGGTCAGATGACTAATTTTTATCATTTCAGAGATCCAGGCTAGTCATATTGTATATGTGTGTAGGCATTTGTGTGTGCATTTATATATACATATATATACATAATTTATATATAATTTATATAAATTTTTTTCCTACAGAATTAACAGTGGAATGCTGATTGTAATTGTTAGGGCTCCCCCCCCTCCCCATTTTGTTAAAACACTGATTGCAAACCTTGAGGTCTGACAATAATACTTTGGTGTTCAATGTTGGAAAGAGGATGGTTAGTAAAGGAAAATCACCCTGAAGTACCAGACTCTTTTGACTGGCAAAGAAATAAAAATAACCAGGGAGAGAGAACAGCAGCAGAGGGGCAGCATCTGTTTCACTTTTTTAGGAACCGCATCTCATGGACCCATTCATTAAAATTCCAATGTGCCTATGCTTGCTTTCTGCAAAGCTGCGTTTTAA
Organism: Canis lupus baileyi; assembly: GCF_048164855.1. Lineage (NCBI taxonomy): Eukaryota > Metazoa > Chordata > Mammalia > Carnivora > Canidae > Canis > Canis lupus. Next base: position 19,764,291 of record NC_132839.1, read on the forward strand.
CCCTATTAGATTTGGAGTAGAGAAAGGGAGAGAAAGAAAGAGGAAGAGCAAGAGGAGAGCGTCCTCATTATAAGTGTTTCACATCTACTACATTGGATAATATCTACTATGGGGATTGTAAACTTTCAGGCACAGTGATATATTTTTGAACATCTGAGATACTACACACTGAAAACACCATGAAATAAAAATAATCTCTTCACACTTCCCAACTGGCTGTTTATCAACTTTTTCCTTTCCCACATTTATGCATGAAGTGTCCCTTTGCAGCCAGAAACCCTGTGGTGTTTTTGGCTCTGATTTGGACAGTAACTTGCTTATTTTCAGAGTTAATGGCAAAAAGCAAAGAAAAATGTAGTCCATTAGTGTGTTACGTTATGTAAAGAAAACAAGATTGCTAAATACTGCCATCCAGTATACTTTCCAAGCATTTATTTAAGCCTTTTAATTTCAAATCAAAGAGCCCCAAATAATAGAGTTGGAAAAAAAGTTAAGTCTCTGCGTGTCTTATAGCGATTGACCTACTTATTTAAAGTTTCTGTAAATCCATCCTCTATCAAGCAACCTCCAAGGGGAAACACACAAATGTATATATACTTAAATAACCACAGCAAATATTGAATATTGACTTTCCTGTTTTTCTTTCCTTCCTTTCTCCCCAAGGGAGCAACAGTGTGGGGTTTAATTCTCTCCATGGCTGCATGCTTGTACGTGTGTGCATTGCAAATTTAACAAGCAGTGGCGATAAAAGATGAGTAAAGTGGGTTCCTGGACCAGAAGGGTGTGTGATCCAGAAACTTGCTTTGAGGTTCACCAGGTACAAATTTTTATAATGGATACTGATTATGAATAACATCCGTAGTTTGTAGATGAGCCTGAAGCTAAATATACACTGTCAGAGGGCTGCTGAGGACATGATGGGGCTACTAAAGCAGATTTGTCCTCCTTAGTCAAGGGATGCTCCTACTAATAGGTTATTTCAGGAGCAAAGTGCAATTCTATCTTCCAGGCCGGTAGCTCCGGGGAAATGTTTTATTTTGCTCAGAACAATTAATGAAATTATGCAATGCTAGAATTAAAGGGTATCTTCTCTTTGTTTGTGTAAAAGCAAAAAAAAAAAAAAAGATATATCCCAATGCACTAATTATATGTATAAAGGCAGTTATACACTTATTCTTTATAAATGCATAAGAAATAGTTTAGAGAAATACACTTGTAACTGGTAACAATGCTTACCTCTTAGGAGTGGATTTGGATTGGGGTGATGATTGAGTGGGACTTTAGAGTTCTTTGTAACATTTGTGGTTTAGTGCACATGCATAAATGTGTCACTTGAGACACTGAGGATTAAAATAATTTACAGAGTTATCTTTTCTAGGTGCTTGCCCTTAAACAGACATCTAAGCTGTTCAAGATAGCCTGTTATTTTTCTACTTTAAAGTTATCTATGGAAAGCTGCATTCCTAGACATTCTAGTATTTTTTAGACTCCATGGTTAAAATTTTTTCCTTGATCTCTAAGTCAAATTAAGTGGACATAAATATCTCTAAGCATTTCTTTTGATTCTATTTTCTTCTTAAAAAGTGAATATAAGTGAAAAATGCTGAGCAACATTTCATGAAACAACAGGGCATTGCTGGAAATTTCCAAGTAATGGTAGCATTCAGGACAGTTTGACTATCAGCATCCCTAATAACATGGAATTATTTCTAGAGCAAAGTGTGAGAGCAAGAGTAGGAACACCACCACATTCTGTGGCATAAAGTCTTTACTTGTAAATATCATAATCCAAAACACTAAGTTTTCGGGTGAAAAATGCAGAACCCATCAAGTCATTGACTGGAGTTTTCAGTTTCATCTGCATATGTAGCAGTTACCGTCAGTTGTGGTATTTTTAAAGTAGAAGAGACAGCAGCACACTATGGTACTTACAGAATTTGGGTAAACCAACCTCCAGGCTCTTGATGCATAGCTTTTTCTTTGCTAGGTTCAGTTAGGACTGGCTCAAGCCTCCATGTGTCAGATTGGTTAGAAATACAAAATGGCATGCATTGGGGCCAACCAGTTTACATGTTTATCTAAGAATTTTAGGGGTTATGCAGACAAAAGGAAGCCCCTCCCCAACAGCACTCAGGCATACAGATGCTCCCTGCATCAGCTTTGTGTCCCTGACTGCTATCAGTTTGCTTTTCACTGAGTTCTGCTGCTGCTGAGCCTCAGACTTTCTCCATCTGCTAGTCCATGCTGCAGCAAACATGGCTGGGGCTCACCCATGTGGTCTTTCAAAGGAAGAGGACTCTGAGTGTTCCTTAGTGGATCCTCAGTGCCCCTCTTTTTAATCACATACACAACTCTTCCCTTCTGAGTCCCCATAGCTGGGCACAGAGTTGCTTCAGTGTCTGCCCATTGAGAATCCCACAGTCACTCGACCATCCTTCCCCTCCCATCAGACAACAGTATTATCTTTTTCCTCAGAAGTTTAGTATCTAGGCCAGGCTTTTCTTTAATCCTTTTTAGGGTTCTTTCACTTATTAGGCTATATCTGTTTCTGTTCTCTTAATTTCTTACATGGTTCTTCCTCTTGTTTACTGACAACTCATTGCACCCCTGATCGCCCGTTTTACCTAATTGCCTGCTTTGCACACTGTGCAGGCTTCCTGACTACTACTGCACTTTGTCCAGTGTGACACAAAAAAGTCTTTCTACTATATTAGCAAACTAACATCTTGAGTTTCTACTAATTTAGAATTCCAGGGATTGTGTCCCATGAAACAAATTATTACTAAGAAGAATGAGATAATGTAATATTTATGTTGCATAACCAAACTTTGAAGGGTTGACTTATATTGAAAAGGGTTTATGTATAAAAGCATAATGTAGCCACCTTCAACTTTTTTGGTTTTAAATTTTTGTCCCTATTAGTGGGGGAAAAATCCCATTTATTGCAAGCCTATTTTATACCATGATCATAACTAGTTGTGATATTAGTATGGTCGGTCATTTTATAGTCTGAGCAGATCACCAATTACTACTTTAGAAAAAACTACAATAAAAAATATGTTGGGAAGCCAAAGCCTATAATTTTGGTTCACATATTCTAACAATTTAAGACTGAAATGTTCATATCATCTTAGAAACTCTAATATGACAACTGTATAATAATTGAACATAAATATATTTTTTTGTAAATGATTTCTTCCAAGATACACCAATATAGTTTTATTGAGAGGATATTAGCATCAATTTAGATTGATAATATTGTTATCTCTTTGCTGTTCGCTCTGCTGAGCTGGCTGGGTTTGCTTGCATAGCAATTAAGCCTGTCAGTTCAGAAAGCCTGATAGGATTGCCACTACCTTTAATAGCTATATTGTTTGGGCCATTGTTTTTACCTGTAGATAGAATCCTCTTGTAAGGCTTAAACATTAATCTAGTCTTCCTTTTATGTAGCCTCTAAGTCATTTTAGCTTGAATCTATACTTATAATGCTTTAGTCATGTTATAATATGCTGTGACCCTAATCTTTCTTGGAAAAACTGCTAAAACCATGAAATAGGGGGAAATGGCTATTATTAGTTGGTCATGGCATGTATTCTCCTTTTCAGATCTTTGAAATACACTTTCTAAAGTAGATCTGTGATAACTCAGGTCAGTGAGGATTGCACAGTTTGATTTAACCTCAAATACTTTTGTTAAATTTTTTTTTTTTTTATGAAATGTATTTCACTTTTGACATTAGGAAGATTGCAGCTTTGAGGAATTCATGTGGACCTTCTGCAAGCGTTTTATTTTGCTAATGAATAGAATTGATCTCTGTAATTGAAAGATAATGATACTATTCGACTATAATGACTAAATACCAAATGAAATTCTGCACAAGTAAAATTCTACACTATCCTGGATATAATGTGACTACTGTATCTTAATTGTGAAATCACACTATATATCCTTTTGAAATTGTTTAATTATTAAAGAAAAAAAATCAGATGAAATGAGCAATGAGAAGGATGCTGAACTAGGTGTCTTGTAGACATGAGTTTTAAACTGGATTCTTTGCAAAACCTTGGGCAAATCACTTATTTTTCTTGGACTCAGTTTTTCACCCATAGATTTGGTAGAACAAGGTCATTTAAGGTCTTTTCCAGCTCTAGAATCTGAATCCCACCAAATTGATTTTTCATAGTCAGTAAGAAATCTGAACAAAGCTGAACTGTGAAATATTTGACAAGCATTAACAGGATTGAACATGTTTTAGACATTCAGTGTTCTGTAGGAGAAAAGAACAGTTAAGATCTATTCCCCCCTCCCCCCAAAACTTGTATTTTTAAAAATTTGAAACACTGTACTATTGACAGTTACTCTAAACTGGTTTTATACTTCTTGTGGTAAGGATGGAGAGAGAATGCTTAAACATATAATTTCACAGGGCACGTTGTGCTTTATAAACGCAGTGACAAACAGTGGGTTGGGTTGGAGATCTGGGTCAGCTTGGGTGGTATATAGTCCAGACTATACTAGATTTATCCTTGATAAACAGGGTCATGAATCTTATTGAGATTTTTTCCCCCGTGGGGGTAGGAAATAAAAAGGGAGACAGAAAAGCAAAAGTGCCTGCAATACCAGAGCACCTGCTTTATTAAATCTTCCCCAGGGAGGTTCATTATTAAGCTCTGAAATATAAGATCTTACTATAAATGGCAGATAGGAACCTGTACTCTCTTCATTTGTAATATGCATATTTTACTGATTTCTTATTAAAATCAAATTTACCAATCAGCTTATGCACAAAAATATACTTCTTTGTAGAATTTTATGGGTGGGTATAGCATATTAAATTGTACAGAGAATGTTCACATATTCATTAATAAAGGTTCCTGCTTGAGACAAAATGATTCATTTTTATTGCCTTTGCATTTCTAGAGTCTGTGTAAGATAACTGTCTTAAAAATATCAGAGAGAAGATTTTAGAAACAGGTAAAAAGACTTGCTTAATATACCAGAAAATATCTGGCTTTATTTTTACTGAGGGATAAAAATAGTATATGCGCATATATTTTGAAATGAAAGGGTATAAATAAAAATGCAGTTGTAGAGCAGATAACCTGAATTAATAGACTGCTATTTTATCTGCTTTAGTATTCACATGAGGCTAGATTTTAGCCATTTACATTAATAAAGTTTTTGCCAAAAAACCTCTGAGTTACAATACTTGATCTCACTTAAATTTTTTTGAAAGGACAGAGTTTTTTTTGAAGGAATAAGTATTTCACTGTCTTGTAAAGAAGAATCATATTCTCATAGTCTTTTGTCCTAAATAAACAAATTCCATTTTGCCACTCATGACTTTTTTACAGTGATGATTGAAACACTAAATAATTCAGCTTAATTTAGACAGAGGAAATTAAAAGTTTTGTTACAATTCAGAAATGTCATAGCATTCAAGGATTGTGGTAAACAGGAGGTCTATTTTATCTACACCTGAAGAAGAAATGCAAAAGAAAGCACCTTGAGTGGGGAAGAATTTGAGATTAGGAGGGTATTACTAGAAGGTCTGGTGAAATGATGGTGAACATAAAATGTTGCTCTAGGCATATAGTAAGCTCAGCAACACCATGGGTGCACCTGTAATCATGAGAAACTTTATGTTAATTTTTCTGTGATTAGTTGACTTATCTGAAAAAATGGGGACGATGGTAGAAAATATAAGGCAAAAGCATAGTAAATTTGCTTGGGAACTATATTTGAAAATTATTTTGAAATGAAAAGTTTATTTTCTGTAGAAGTTTAATATTTTAAAGCAGATTTTTAATGTCATAACTTACTAAAGAACTCTAGAAATAGGGATGTTATTTTTTGGGGGAGGACTCTTTATGTTTGGAAAAATGCAGTATTTATGGTATGAATTGAGATAAGATCTATTCCATGAATTCAAAAGTTTCTAGAACTGATAAAAGGTAAGTCTTAAAATCTTATGAAAAAAGAGGTAATTATATACCGTAATAAAAAAAGGCAGAGAGAACAGAAAGGCTATATGTAGAATTAAAATATTTTCCTATCATCGGTCACTTTCATTTTCCAAACTGACACTATTTTAAAAACATATATATATATATGTAATATATATATATATATATATGTTGTTGTTGATGTTGTTGATGATTAACTTCATCATAGTCATCTTCCAAACTAGGAAAAAAGGCAATGATATTACAACTGTGAGACCAGAGTGCTGAGCAGGTTTGTTGAATTCTGTGCAGTAGGCTAAGGAACTAGCAAATGCCGGGGCGAAATTTCTCTTGAATATATTTCTGTTCTTCTGAGCTGGTTCTTCAGACACCGGCAATTTCAAGTCTACTTTATCCAGGAACTCTTTCTTTCTGGTTCTTGTGACCTAAATTTGACAATATTATATAGGTAATGATGAGTTGCACTTTGATTTCGTGAGGTCTGTAAATGCTATTTTATTTAGAGTCTGAAAACAATGCAAACTTCTGTGTTTGCATAAATATTGATAGCTCGTCGGGGAAGGCAATGGAGATAAGGCCATCTTGCCTCCATTTGGCTTCTAAGTAGACTCTGTCATAATTTAAGAAAACTGCAGCTCAAACATCATTTTACACTCACAAAATATACAAGTGATCATGGTAAGATATAATGAAAAAGGGTAGTTTAGAAATGTAGACAAGGAGCTGCCTTTAGAATAGCTTGAGAGATACACTAGGAGATGCTAGGGTATAAGTGACAGAGGCCTTTGAGGCTGGGGGTAGGGGTGGGAGGGAGAGAAGGAGAGAGAGGGAGGAAGGGGGAGGGAGAGAATATTAATGCTTTAAGGCTTTGATTGTCTTCTTTTACACTGTGTGTGGTTTAATATTGCTTTCTGCCTTGAGATTTAGATGGGTTGGATAAGGATAGCGATTCATCTCAGTGGCCACGTAATCTTTTCAGTGTTTAGTGTCCCTGAATGCTTTATTCTGGCTCTGGGTATCTCTTTTTTTTTTTTTTTTTCTTTCTTTCTTTCTTCCTTCCTGTGCCCTTCGAGACTTTTTACGCTGTAGGTATGACCCCTGCCCTCTACTAGAGAGATGACAGAAAAGTAATGAGGTATTCTTGAGTGTGTTTTTGCTTATCATGATTAGAGAAGTTATTAGAAATAAGATAACAGCAGTTTACAAAAAACTGGTTTAGAGAGCAGTAGTTCTTAAGATCTCAAGATGTGATGACTGGACCAGGAAGAACAGCAGTATTACCTGGAACTTGCTAGAAATGAGAACCCCCCTTCCCCAAGTACTGAATCAGAAACTCTGGGAGGGGCCCCAGCAATCTCTTTTCACAGTCCCTCTAGGTGATTCTTTTGTGTGCTAAAGTTTAAGAAGGAATGTCTAGAGACCAGAGCTTTTTTCACCATTCTATCACTTTCTAGCTGTTAGATCTTGGTAAATTTGCTGAACTTTTCTCAGTCGGCTTCTTGTGTCTGCAAAATGAGAGATGATCAACAATGGCCCTTCTAGCTCTAACATTCTGTGAGTCTAGGATTCTAATTACTTGGTGAAAGGGAACGTAAAAGGGAAAAACAGTGCCTAGACATCCAGCTACAGTGACAAATTTGATATTGCTGAGTTACATGCTCTCTCCACATGTTTAATGTACAGCGATCCTTCTCAATCCTCATTAGCTCTGTATCTTTCATGTAGCAGTTACTGTAAAATAAAATGAGCCTGCTAAATAACTCAAGACCAATTCAATTTCAAGTAAGTAGAATAGATTACAATGATCTTACTTTTAATTGTTGAAGATGACACAAAGCATCAATGATATTATAAAACGTAATTTAAAAGTACACAGCTTTTAGTGGAATAGCTTTCCCCAAATTCACCATAAATCGAGTGCTGAGAGTACGTAATTAAGTCTAGAAGCAATAATAGGATGACATAGTCTCCTTTTTACGTGGTATAATGTATTCAAAGTTTAGAAAGTGATAAACATATTTTTTCTAAAGGATCTGCAAAAGCACACTTTTGATAGCCTAGTGGCGATTAGTTAGTTCAAATGGCCAAAGGGCAAATCTTTTACTTCTCCTCAAAGCAGTTTTCAAACGGTAACCTGCTTTTTAATTTATGCAGAGGTATGACACATCATTTGGAAAGTTATAGCTTCTACTGAAAAATGCCAAATGTATGTCTTTATAAGTATTAACTATGAACGTGAGTATCTGTATAATATAAATGAAGATTCAGGGCTGCTCTAAGAAATTATGAGTTCTGGATATTGAGAAGTGCAGGTGTTGACATTTCATATAATTGAGTTATGTCAATGCTGTAGACAAAGTTAACCTCCTTTGTCCCATTATCGTACTATTCTGAGTCATTTTTTATGTATATATTGGATGCCAATTTTTAAAAGGCATAACAGTGATACATTTGCTTTGACTGGCTTGAAATAATTGGGTAGAAGATTTGTTATGTTAAAAAGAGAAATTAGTCCACCAGACACAAGTGGCACAGGTATGATCTGGCTTTCCTTGTCTGTGTCTGTTCATAATCTCATTCAGTAGAGCTGAGTACAATATACACTCGGTAGCTTTGTTTAACAGGCTCTGTCTATGTATATGCATGCTTTTTTCTTTCTACAATTGCAATTTCAATTGCTTAGTAATTGTAAGCTGTTTATGGTATCATGGAAGCGATATGAATACGACAATTTTTAATATTTTTGCATATATTCTTCATATACATAAATCAGGCAATTATTTTTTAAAAGATGCCTGTAAATGAGAGGTCTTGGAGTAGCTTCATATAAAATTATGTAAGACCAACTTCAATTGAGGGTGACTCGTTCTCATTTTTGTAGAAAGTTATCACCTACTCTCCTTTACAACAAACGATACCAACTTATTTTCTTTTGGCTTTAGGCGGTCACTGAAATTCTTTGCATCCAAAACCTGTTGTTAAAAGATCTAAAAAGAAGACAATAAATGGTCCTGTATTCTTTTAGAGTGGCCATGACATTTGTCCAGAAGGGGGAGCTCTCAGTCCGCACGCCGCAGAGCAAAGCAGACAGTCTAGGATCTTATCTGCTGCTTGGAAATTGTCTGACAGGAAAATATCAACACAAACCATGCGATTTGCCGCTGGAGCACGCTGGACCTCATCTGCTTAAAAAGATGCACGGATATAGTCATCACAGTTCATAATTTAATAAACTGCTAAAAAAGCCACACATTTTCATTTTAGCGACTTTGGTCTCACAACTAAATTCACATCGCTACAAAGACATTTGAATTTTGCACTAATATGTCATGAGCACTGCACCCATTGCAAATTAATGAGTCTCTGAATAGCACTGTGCATTTGTCATTTGAATTTATGCTAATGCAATGAGGTCTCCTGGTGATGCTGATAGTCCATAGCAGCTGCTCGAACCACAGAATGTACCAGCACTTTTCTTCTACTTTATATTGCTACCTCTTTTCTTGGCTTTTCTGGCCTGTCACTTAGGCGGCAATTCTGTAGCTGGTTATTGATAGGGCTGCTAATTATCTTTGACTTTACACTATTGGCCTGACCCCCAACACTGAGCAGAAGTAATGGATCAGTGTTGAGAGAATTATGTACATCATATGGTGACAGCCTCAGACCAGGAGGTCAGAAGGAGTTCATTGAGAACCAGTGGTATTTACAAAGGACGTTGGTATGGAAATTCGTAATATTTTTCAGTGATATTATGTAATTTATATCAATAGGTCAATCTAAGAAAGTGACTGTGACCTTTCTAATCATAATGAACGTCATATGTATTGTGTGTGCAAAAAGAGACTATGGTCATGTGGTCATTTTCAATCTCCTCTATTGCAATCTAAGAAAATAGTCATGGCAATACTTCTGGGCAATCAGGGCATTTGAGTCCTCCTTATGGTTGTACAAATTGCTTACCGGTCAAAGAAATGTGGTGACACATTTGGATCTAGTGGAGGGATTTTTGGCATATTGTGTGTGGGAGGGAGATGCACAAACAACCATTTTCATGGGACACAAATCAATGACAAAAGGTTCTCACTGTATCTTCTTTCGCCAAGTCTTAATTATGAAATTAAATTTTTTTTCTTAGACTAGTGTTTCCATTTGACCTGCTTCTAGAACGAAAAATGAAAGTATGCAGAATTTATTCTAATAGATTCAGGAAATTAGATTTGGTGTTTGGTAATGTCATGGAAAAATTAAGCAGAAAATTAAAATCTAAAAACAAAAGTATCCATTAGATTATGTACCTTTTGAAAATTATTACTAAATTTAAGAAATGTTCTTTTTTCTTCCCAGGGCCACAGAAAAGCATGCATACTTTTTCTTTCAAATTGAAAAAAAAAATTTTTTTTTTTTTAAGGGACAAACAAAAAAATGTACACCCTGGTTAAAATGTAGCATTGTTAGCATTCATTTCCTCCCTTGTAAAAGAGGCTGAGATAAGTAAGAGTCAATTCCTGAATTATCTCCAGGGATGGGTGGGGGGGAGCATTCCAAAGCAGATATGTATAATTGTTTGTTAAGTGATGTCAGGAGGTAGAGTATAGAAGCAAAAGTGACCTACTATCTCAAATAGTGCCCAAGAGCAATTAGGCTTTTTTCTTATCAAACTCATGAAAGGAAGATTTTCATCCTGATTCCACTGGCTGGTAAACTGTTCAGAGCATAAGCTCCAGGAGAGGCAGACACCTCTATTTCTCTCTACCTCTAGGTACCAAGCTGAGGTTAAAAGGCCTCTCTAGGGAAGGCAAGCTTTCCCCGGGAAGGCAGCGCAGAGACTACTACAGCGCCTCTGTTTTCCATCAAGGCAGGGAGACGTTTTTCACTCTTCTTGGAAAAACTTTGAAATGTAAACTGTTTCGATTGATGGCTCCTTCTGGCCTTGGCAACTCTTTTTGGTAGCTGGTGCTCTTTCTGTAATACTTGTTAAAAACGTCTCCGAAGCAAAGATGTTGTTTTTTATGTGATTTTTTTTTTTTTTTAAGTCAGCACATGTGTGAGTGCAGACAGGCTCTCATCTTGCACGGCGGAGACTGGCAGGTGAACACCTACTCCTGTTGCCCTTATTCATTTGCAAGACTTTATAAGATTAGTCTCTTTGAAAGCTGTTTTCACTCTAAACTGTCAATCCTCTTCGAATGTGGTCCCTCTCCCTGGGAATGACTTCTCAGAACTCGCGACAGTGCTGTGGCCTGAAAGCCCCTTTCATAGCCCGGAGATGCTTCAGTGAGTCTCTGCTACCTTGTCCCTGAACCTTCTAGGGCAAGGCTGCCTGGGGGCAGCTTTATAAACCTAGATTCAGGGATGCCTGGGTGGCTCAGGGGTTGAGTGTCTAATTCGGCTCAAGTCCTGACCCCAGGGTCCTGGGATCAAGTCCTGCATCAGGCTCCCCACAGGGAGCCTGCTTCTCCCTCTGCCTATGTCTCTGCCTCTCTGTCTATCATGAATAAATAAATAAAATCTTTAAAAATAAAACAAAACTGGATACACATCGAAGGTATCCTATGTTTTAGAGCCTTAAACTACATACACAATTTCCACCACCATCCACATAATTGTAATTGTTTTATCTAGTGTTGGAAATTTCAGTTTTGGTCAGTCATCTATGAAATGACTCTGCATATGTGCTTTCTTAGATTCTTGTAACATTCTTAGACTATATCCATGTGGAAAGAACTTGGGTGGTGACATAGATCAATCTGCTTAAACCAATTGATTTAGAAAGCGAAATTGTCAAATTGCATAAACCAGTCTGAAAAATGCCCTTTTTAGTTTAAACATTGACTGCTTAATATTGATCTGTTGGACTTATAATGGTTAAATGATTTCTTTATCCCGTGCTGCATCAAGTCAAGTTCATAGTTGCACATTGTTATTTGTTGGGGACTTATTTTTCTTTGTCTGATCACATTGGATGCATTTATACTACTCTCTGTCCTGCTGCTGTTCCTTTTCCTTTACATGCATCGTGAAGACGGAAGCCCTGTGCCCTGTTTTTGAGCGGAGCAACCCTCTCCCTCAGTGCCTTGCACTCTGATTCTCCCACTTGCCAGATACTCTCTGGACCAGTAGCACATTCTGAAGCAGGGAAGCTGCAAATCAATAGCTTTTTGATTTGCAAGTGTTAAGACAGGCACTGATTAAGTGTTTAATCTCAAGGGCAAGAAGCCATGCTGGCTGTAGTCCTCTTCAGCCAAGTGGCTGCTCAGGTGCTCAGAGATGCTTCTTTCCTTCCATTCTCTCGTGTATTTGTACACATATTATACACACACACATTTCCTCCCACATACACGCATGAATAAATGTACACATAACCTCATAGGTAGGCACACACAAGGTTAGACTGGGATCATCATACTCTGCAATTTTTAGTCTTTGAAAATTACAGATAAACAAGAAACACTTGTATAGTTATCAAAAATATTTCGTAAATGCATTTTTGAATTAATTACTGGAATACAGGTAAAATCAATAGGAAACATTTCCTTCTTATGAACTGCTTACGAACTAACGTTCATTTCAGCATTCATGCACCTGTGTATTTGGCGCCTTATAATTTGCCCAAGCAGTATATACAAGCCCTGTGTCAAGTTGCTTGCCTTCGAGATGCTTCTAATCTAGTGTGAAAATAAGATTAGAATCAATATAATATGAATAAATGTAAAAGATATAAGCAATATAAAATTGTTCTTTTGTATTAAAGTGGAAAATGTTAGGTTAATACTTTTCAGAACAGTGTTCTTGATTTCTTACATATAATTGTTATATTCTTTGTTTTTCAGAATATGTGAAAAAAATGCAAATCAGTAACCAAATGACAGGAAAGTCAGTGCAAAGTCAGTGCAAAGTCAGTGCTTGGCTTGCTTTTCTTTCCCACATACCCCCTTTTTCTTCTCCTTGGTCCTATTAAGGACCTCAGAGCTACACTGAGACCCCATTCCCCCTGCATGGGGAGGAGGGAGCAATGTGTAAGCCAAGTAGAAATCAAACAAAGGTTGAAACCTCTCTGTAGACCCACGTAGAAGTCCTGGGGTCATTGGCCTTTTGGAAAAAGGATTCAGTTTTCAATAAATTCCTGCCCTCACAAAGCCTTCTTTCTTTATTATAATCCTTAAATTTACTAAAGAGAATTACAGCAGTTCACTCCCAGGGAGGCCTTAATACTCTCATTTGTAAAGTAAGATAAATTTGTAAAAATATATAAGCAATTAGATGATCTCTCAAAAACCTTCTAAAGAAAAAATTCTCTTTCCAATGTTTCCAGATGATAGTGTCATGGAGTTCCCATTTTTATTTCTTTGGATCCTGGAGACTAATGCATAGTAAAAAAACAAAAACAAAAACAAAAACCAACCAAACAAAAAAACCCTAAAAATATTTAAATCAAAGCATGTTTTGAGTTTGATTAAAAAGTAGCAGAAAGAAAAAAAATCAATTCATCCTGGTAAGATTTTTATCTTAAGAAGTGAACATATTAGTAAGAAGAAAAAAAATATATATGAAGGGGAAGAGAGGGAGAGAAAGTGAGAAATTTAAATAATTATTATTTTTGTGGTAAAAACACTTAACATGAGCTCTGCCCACTTAACAAATTTTTAATTGTACAGTAATACAGTATTATTAACCACCGGCACGTGTTGTATAGCAGATCTCTAGAGCTCATTCATCTTGTCTAAGTGAAACTACATACCAGTTGAACAACTCTCCATTTCCCCGTCTCTCAAGTCCCTGATAATCACCATTCCACTCTTTGCTTTTATTATTCAGTTTTAACGAAGAAGGAAATCCTGCTCATGTGACATGGGTGAAACTGGAGGACATTATGCTAAGTGAAATAAGCCCATTGCAGAAAGACAACTACTGCATACTTCCACTTACGTGAGGTACGTAAAATAGACTCATAGATGCAAAAAGTGAGAAATGTCTTAGGGACTGGAGGAGAGCAGAAGTAGAAAGAGAAGGTGTGTATAAATCACTTCACTCAAGTGAATCTCTGGTATGATCATCCAACTTCTTTAGCTACATTTTCTTTTACTAAATAACTCATCTTTTCTGCTTCTTTCTGCTATAGACACTGGGATATAAAATTTTATAAGGACTCCTGAACTCCCAAGGTTCAGGATAAGCATGCATTATCCCAGTTATGTACACCATGTAGGGGGAAGGGCAAAGATATTTAAAAACTCACAAGAGCACCAATAAGAGAACAATTATTGAAGTGAGGAAATTTGAGACTCATCTAGCATTTATTTAAGGTTGCTTGAGAGAGCTCTTAAAATCATAAATGAGAAAGGGGAATTAAAATGCCGATAATATTTTTTGAACAATGTCTGCATATTATAATGATAGGGCATTTGTGGGGTTTGCTTCAATTTATGTGGGGACATAAGAGGAAATTTTTTTTACTCTTTTTTTTTTTAAAACCTCATAACAGATTAGTGCATGTGAACTAAGGCCCTATAAGGGGATGCAGCTGATCCTGAAAATCGGATCCATGGCCCTTAATTTTTGGTTAGATGACTAACAAATTTGAAATTTGCAAGCTTGCAAAGCCCATGTCACACCCCTTGACCTCTTGGTGTTTCCTGGAGGGCCCGATTTAAGGGTATGGTCTCTGCAGGGCAGGCATGTAAGAAGTGCTTGCCAAGTGATTTATTTTGCTAAAATATGATAATCGGCTTAGTAGGACTTGGTAGCTTAAAAAAATCATAAACGGTATGGAAAAGATGTCTACATTTCTAAATCTTTCAAAAAAAAAGCCTTCAGAAATTTTATCTGGCACTATGAAAATAGACTCCACAGAAGATTCTTTCCCTTCCTCCTCCCACTCCCCAATTTAAATCAACTAATTAAGAAAGACTGTAACTAGAAGGGAATGATTAACTCATTAACTTAATCATTGTCATACTTGTGAATATGGACTTGTACCAGAGTTAAGAGGTTAATGAATTCAAATATATTGTCAAAACTGCCTATGGTTCTCAAAGAGGAGGATTTTATGTTCTGTAGTTTATATGCTTAGAAGTTAGAACTCGGCTGTGATAAAGTTTGACATCAAAATAGGTTACTAAAATTGTTCAGGAAACGGTGAGTAGGAAATAAGGATTTCTCTTTATCACCATTGTCAACATCACTGCTACCTTCAATACCACTGCTACAAATACTACCCTCATCTTCACATGGACTTTTCTTTTTTCATCTGGGTAGCTGGGAATTGACTTGGTTGGGCATAAGGCCTGTCCATACATAGGGATATTTGAGATCCCTAGACTCCAGTCATTGGCCATATATCCTTACTGTGAATGTTTTGGAACAATGGGCTGATGGGTTAATGGCTAATGAGCCCATTATCCACTCTGTTATCCATCAAAAATAGCAGGCACTGGGTGGGCTAGTACAGTGAGTAGATCCAGTGTTTAGCAGAGCAGACACTGCTCTTGCCCTGGCAGCACTTACCCCCTCCGTAAACATTTACACCCTGGGAGTTGCATTCAATCCAGGATACAAATACATACTTAATCATAAATTGCACAAGAGAAGATGAGGGATTACTGCCTCATGATGGAACTTGATTTAGGTTAGGAAGCTTCTCTAAGGAAGTGGCATTTCTGTTGACACCTGTAGAGTTAGCAGGAGTGGCCAGTTGGAAGTTGGAAAGAAGAGAACTCCAGGGAAAGCTAACAGCATGAGCATGAGGAGATCACGCAGAGACTTTGCTGACATGGGATTGAGGATATTATTTTAAGAGAAACAGAGAACCATCGAAAAATTTTAAGAAGGGTTGACATGACTAGAATTTTCTTGAAAGAAAATCACTATGGTTATTTGTGGAAAATATACCAGAGGAGGGAAAATAGTAGAAACATGAGAACAGCGGTAAAGCTGAGAGAGGATGGGGCCTTGATAAGAAGGTGGAGATGGAGAGAAGGACATGGATTCAAGATGTACTTTGAATTGATTATTAGATTATGAATACTGAATACATATTGAATCGAGAGGTAGAATTGATAAATCAGATATCTGGTAAACGATGTGTATTAGGGAAGAGTTTGCAAGAAAAGTGTCATTTGTCAGAGATTCCCTAGCCCACCAACCACCCACATGACTGTATGAGAAATACAATGCAACGCAGCCATGTGGAACAACTTCAGGGGGACCCTCACAACTTTTCCGTGTGCTTGGTATCCCCTGGCATTGTGCAATGCAATGGCCCTGGGGCTGTGAAATATTGATTGTGTTTTGTTGCCTGTAAAGATTCTAACATGGGATGTTAGTTGGATTGAGGGCCTCCATGTCTGGTTATGTTCTCCTGAAGGGCTGGCTGAGGACTGGAAACTACACCCTATTAGGAGACTGTGTCTGTCTCTAGGAAGGGCGGGGGGTACCATTTGCTAGTTGGTCTATCCCAGCTAGGGAACATTTAATAATTCACTGTCCAAAGTGTTGCTCTTATATAATTTGTGTATCCTAAAGAATGATCTTCTTCTAATTAAGTACTAGTTGTAGCCCTGTTTCTATTAGTCAAGTACATGTATACCACAAATCCACCTCTTGAAAGCGTGCAAGATGATGGTAGACAGGATATTAGCAAAAATATTTATAAACTGGAGATGAAATAGACCTCAGAGGAAAATTATCTATAGTAATAAGAAGGATCTGTCCATCAAGGTAGGAGATTTAGAATCCGAAGCTTCTGGCTCAATTTTCATATCCCAGTTACATTTACTTGAGTAGGTAAGATCTTTAAGCAAGCCACCCCTATATCATCACTGTTTGCTTTCACCTTGGAATCCTAGGTCCAGTGTTTCTAGTGTTCATTCACATGTTCACAACCAGAGATCATTGGTACCACTTACAACAGATTCCCTCCTTTGCTGATAGGATATAAGCCAATAGAGAGAAACTCAATATTCGTCCCTCTCCTTCCACCTTTCTATGTTCTCCAAGTGTAAAGGAGGTTCAAGTTTAGACATCCAAAGGCCACTGTTTCTACTCTTTTGATTTCTGAATTTGAGAGGTCACTGAGTGAAAAGCTGAGGAATTTTGATTCAATCTTTATTTAAATTTAAAATAATTGAAATCTTCAACCTTAGGTCTCAACAATCTAAAGCAGAACAGAACATCTCTTTTACCCTATAGTTGTCTATTGCTTTCTTCATTATTGCAGCAAATGTGCCTCCATTAACCCATTTAACTAAGTCAGAACCTGGACATTTTTATAATGTTCTCCTTTCACATTGACAATACAATGTGAAAATGGTCAGGTATCCAAACTGCTTTGAACTTCAGATAGTTTTCCCATAAGAAATTCAATTATCCCCAAGCTTTATAAGCCAATTTTCCTTGGTATAGATTTATTTATTCAATCAACCAAAATTTACTGAGTATCTATAATGTTCTCCTCTGTTCTTTCTCTTCTCACCCTCATCTGGTCCCTAAACTGATTTCTTGAATCCATCTGCTTTCCTCCGTGTCTATTGACTAATTAAAGCAGTTAGAATGGGGGCACCTGGATGGCTCAGTTGGTTAAGTGTCCAACTCTTGATACTAGCTCAGGTCTTGATCTTAGGATTGTGAGTTCAAGCCCTGTGTTGGGCTCCATGCTGGGTGTGGAGGCTACTTTAAAAAAAAAGGAAAGAAAAAGAAAAAGCAGTTAGAATGATTTTTCTTAAATGCGTTATTTGATCACTTCATTCGTTTGCTTAAGATTCTTCGCTGACTTTTTATTGTCTTCAAATACAATTAAAATCTATTGGCAAATCAGACAAAGTCTTTGATAAATGACTGATGCCTCCTAGCTACCTGTTTGTCTCTTTTCATCTCGTGCCATTTCTACTTAAGTTACACTGAAATGTGAATTCCAACATACACCTGATCTTTCATAATTCTGTGACTTTTCAAATTCCCTTCCTTCTTCCTGCCTCTCCCCTTCATCCTCAATCTTCTGGCTATCTCCAAATCATTCCTTTATTTTTTTTTTATTTTTTAGACTTTATTTTTTTTATTTTTTTTATTTTTTATTTATTTATGATAGTCACACAGAGAGAGAGAGAGGCAGAGACATAGGCAGAGGGAGAAGCAGGCTCCATGCACCGAGAGCCCGACGTGGGATTTGATCCCGGGTCTCCAGGATCGCGCCCTGGGCCAAAGGCAGGCGCTAAACCGCTGCGCCACCCAGGGATTCCCCAAATCATTCCTTTAGACTCAGCTCAAAAATTGTCTCTGATAAGCACTTGTATGGCTCCTGTGTCTGACTCAGTCACCCCCTTCCTGGGTTGAATTAGGAGATTTTTCTTACATTGTGTGCTTGACTCTACTGTATGATTTTATTGTATTATCTCTGTTGGTTCATCTTTTTGTGTATCTCGGTATATAGAATAGTAGCTAGAAATGTGGCCATTGGAGTTATGCAGACCTCCTAATCAAATGTGTGACCAGGAAAACTTTGGTTTCTAAATCTGTTATGATGGGTTATTGATTAAAAAAGATAATGCAAATTAAATGCATAGTTCTGCCTGGTGCATACTTCGTGTGTGTGTAACAAATATCATCTGTTGTTGTTGATGGTATTATTAGGAATAGTGTCTTTTATCCTTAGTTTCTAACTTGGTATATATCACTTAATAGATACTCAGTAAATTTTGGTTGGTTGAATAAATAGGTCTATACCAAAGAAAATTGGCTTATAAAGCTTGGGGATAATTTGAATTTCTTTTTTTTTTTTTTTAAATCTGAATTTCTTATGGGAAAACTATCTGAAGTTCAAAGCAGTTTGGATACCTGACCATTTTCACATTGTATTGTCAAGGATATGAATACAGAATACTCTAGATTTCATAATTGCTACTTGATTTGCAGGGTTAGGAAACAAAAACTGTAAGTGTTCACTTAATTAAAATTGTTGGTATTACCTAGCATAATTCTAATATACACCATATAATTATGAATAATATAAAGAAGACTTCTGGGAAGCATTTTATGAGGCACATGGCATAAGGATGTTTCCACTAGATTATAGATTCCATACCCTGAATTCCTAAATTCTATACAGAGCTTGTTATTTATTCTCCTGTGTGAGTCAGCTGATATGTAGATGTTTGAAGACTGTCCTTCTTTTTTTCCTTAACTCTATATATGTAATTAGTGATCCTTAACATATTTAATTAGATAAGATTATATTTAGAACAAATTTTTTTATCTCCAAGTATTATTCATAATAACAAATGTAACTAAGTCTTGGTTATATGTACCAATGAATCAGATTAGTTGTGTAAACAACTTTCTAAATGTTTTCTTTATGAAATTTGTAATGTGCTTTGTTATTATCATTTGACTATTAAGTACAAATATTAGGACATAGTAAAGAATTTGAACCAAGCAACAGAGATACACTACAAACCACAGGCAGGGCTGCAAGTGTACAGAGACTCCTGCCCTGATTGGCACTGAAATTAGGCCTCTAGACTCTGAGGATTAGGAGGGACTTTAGAGACTGTGGAGTCCAACTTTCTACATAATGGATGTTTCTCTCCACGCCCCATCTCATAAGTCTTTATCTAGTGTCTCTAACATTTTCCAGTTTGTGAAAGCATGGCTTTCACTTGTGAGACTTCAAATAACTCTAGGGAGTGTTTTAATTTTTTTTTTTGAGCGAAACCCTATTTTCCTGTAACTTCCCATGTATTTGTCTTAATTGCTATTTGTGAATATATTCCGAGTATTGATTTTACTTGATGAAAAGTCCCTTAATATAATACTTTATATTAAAAATGGTTATTTTATAGAGTAGACTAGAATATTTCTACTAGAAATTCTGGAGTTTCTAAGATAAACATCAAGATTTTCCTGATGAGAGAAAAATTAAG
This sequence comes from Canis lupus baileyi, assembly GCF_048164855.1. NCBI lineage: Eukaryota > Metazoa > Chordata > Mammalia > Carnivora > Canidae > Canis > Canis lupus. The sequence goes on from NC_132839.1 coordinate 19,784,173, forward strand.
TTATTCCAAAAGTTTTAATCACGCTTTTACTTTGGGAGAGATTTTTAATGTTTACTTATTTATTTACTCTTAGTAAAGCAAGTAATTGGCCCATTTGAGTATGAAAAGATAGGTCTCAGGTTGTGGTCTGCTAGGGAAGGCTCACTGGCTCTGGCTCTGCTTAAAAAGAGGGCTTCCAAAGAGGGAGAGGGTAATGGGCAAGTGATGGGGGGAAACCAGTAGCTATAAAGCAAGAGGGGAGAGAGTGCCATGAGATGACCAGAGGCCAGGGCCTGAAGAGAAGATATTGCCTGTGGAAAAGAAATTGTTCTGATGGATTGGCACAAGCACTTAGGAGGTAGGGATGTCTGAAATACATTTTTAATTTTTTGGTTTGCATGATGCTTCCATATATTGCCTTCCATCTTCAGACACAGTCCACTTAATCTATAGTTAAAAATCTATACTTTGGACAATGCCTTTTATTCACTATTGCCTTTTATTATTGGTACTTGAGGCGAGGGAGAATTGACGGAAAAGTGGACCATATTTCACCGTTGGGTGAGCAGGAAAATAATAATGTAGCAGGGAACATTGAGGATGTTTGGGGGAGTAGGTAGGTTTGAGACTGGATTTATTTATTCATCATATTGTGAGATAAGTTTAATTTCTTAAAAAATATTAAATGTAGGGGAGATTGTATACAGTTGGAAGAGTTGAGGACACTCAGGGTATTAACATAAGGTCTCACTTAAGAAATTTGAGATTTCATGGTTGCAGTGAGCTAGTCTGGATATGTCTGGTTATGTTGGGGTGTGAACTGGTGGGGATTATCTGACCCCACTTTGCTGTTAATATTTTCTGTATTCTCTGAGTAGAAGCACTGCTTATATTCTGTCAATATAACCCTTGAAAAGTGGTTGGTTGTCTCTCCTATTTAGATTTGCATATATTTAAATGACATGAAAACATATTATTTAAAGATAAGAACTAAGTATTGTACTTTCTCTTTACTCATGGCTTCATCTCTTGCATAGTTGTAAATCGTTTGCTCCAACTGTGATCTCCCTTGGTTGGTCGTTCTAACTAAAGTCCTGTGGCATAGGGGAAATACACTAACTACACTTAGAGTTGGAAGATCCTTCCTTGAATATTAGCTCCACCAATCATAACAATATGAATGCTTGGAATGTCACATATTCTGAGTCTGAATTTCCTTATCTATAGAATTCAAGTAAAAAATGACTTTTCTATCTCCTTTATAGAATTGTGGTGATTGTCAAATGCCATGATATGAAAACATCTTATAAAACAAATACCCCATACAAATAGGAAGTGATATCATTTAAAATGTTTAATAAATATCCTTTTAAGAAATGGCGCGACGCATAAAGGGGAATAAAAGCACACTAAGGATGGTTTTGAAATCTCTTTGTTAAGAAAATAAGCAATTGAAAGAAATAGAGATAATATTTTTGACTTGTCAATGAAATCATTATTTTGCTTCTGTAACTTTGTAACTCTCTATGATTGAGTGAACCATCCAAGTGATGAGTTTTCTGTATGCTAATTCACATCTTCAATCAACTAAATTCTTCAGATAAATTGCATGTCCTTTAAAAAAATTGGTAACTATGCTATACAATTTACTGCTTTAGCAAAGTAGCTACTCAAAGTAGCTACTTTTTTTTTTCCTGGAGGGCAAGTGATCATTACCCAAAAAAGGAAAGAAAAGCCCCAAACCTCCAAGCTCAAGCAGTTTAATCTATTTCCTATTAAGATGCATAAATATACATTTCACAAGTCATATAAAAATAGTTTTATATCATGGCCAGTTAAGGAATGAGAGACACTGAGGGAAAGAGAAAAGGGAAGGGTATGAAGACAGAATCTCTCATTCATTGTGTTTTGAATTCTTATATTTCTTTCTTCTACTGCCTAAGCCCTGACTTTTCTTTCCAAAGTCTTAGAAAAGCATCTTTCTCCTGCCCAATGGCTATAAAAATCCATGACTGTTGCCTGTTACCCACTATCTCTTGGCTACTCTGCTCTTGTTGTGACCCATACCTCTGTCTCTCCCTACAGCCCACCTTTATCTGAAGGCCAAGATCCTCTTAGTGTCCCTGGTGGGAACATGGGAACCAGCGCCTCTTTAAACCATCACTCTTCTGGTGATTTAAGTCCTGTTCTTTTGCAGTGTTCATATTTCCTTCTCACACTCAATCTTAACTTCTGAAACTAACTGCTTGGGACACACCTGGCTCTTTCCTGAGAATCTTGGAGTGAAATGTTACACATGATGTCAGGACCTCAACCATACAATTAGAATTCTAATTTGGACTTTTGTACAACTGGATGAACTTATCAGTCAAGAAAGGCATGTTGGGTAGGCAATTAATAAGGAAGTTTCCTAGGGGCTTAATGAAATGGGGTTCATGACTGGTTTCAGCTTATTGTCTGGTTCCCCCTCACCAGTCTAATTAAAGCACAGATTTGAAGGCTAAGGGGAAGAATTGAACATTATCCTGATTAATTTTCATACTGGTAAGACCTTAAGCTGATTTCTTACCTTCTCTGGGCTTTAAAGTTCATAGTAATTTGGCATGCACAGAACAACTGCTTAAATGGTGGGCCATCTTCCCCAAGAGACCAAAGCTTCTAGAAAGCCCAGTGGATGACTTTTCACATCCTATAACCTGGAGCAAACATGTGATGCTGCCAAATTGGAGGGCTTACCCTGCCTTAGTTGGACCAAAACCCCAGTGAATGCCAAGGTCCAGCCAAGGGCTTACTTAGTGACTGTTGCTGACTGCCTCACCCATGCTGCTGGTATTGAAGCAAATTGTTTGGAAATGGGCCAGATTTTTCTCTGTCTCCTGGGGGACTCTAGAATTTTATAGTGCATGTTTATATTTGTGTAATCAGCACATTTTCTAATTAAGTGGGAATTAGTGTGTTTTACTAAGTATAGTTAAAATTATTGCCTTTAAACACCAAACTAGACTGTAAAATATAGCTTGCAAAATTGCATGTAATAATAATAATATATTATATAGTGCTTACTATGTGTAAACACGGTTTTAATTGCTGAACCTGTATTAATTCATTTAATTCTCATAACTCTGCTAGATTAATTTCCTTTTATTAACCTCAGTTTACATATCAGGATATTAAGGCCAAAAGAGGTTAAGTGATTTGCCTAAATTACACAAAAACTTAAGGTTTTGGAAAATATCCCACGTTTATTCTTTTTTTTCTTTTTTTTTAAATTTTTATTTATTTATGATAGTCACAGAGAGAGAGAGAGAGAGAGGCAGAGACACAGGCAGAGGGAGAAGCAGGCTCCATGCACCGGGAGCCCGACATGGGATTCGATCCCGGGTCTCCAGGATCGCGCCCTGGGCCAAAGGCAGGCGCCAAACCGCTGCGCCACCCAGGGATCCCTCCCACGTTTATTCTTGAATGACAAAAATATTTTATAGAACTCATTGTGGACTGATGGTTACAAGTGTTTGTGTAGGAAAAGGCAAAAATCAGGAGATGGGTACCTGATTTAGGGATTCATTGAGTTAAGATTTAGTGACCAGGAGAGATTTGAAGATTCAGATGGCACTGTAGATGGTAGTATAGAAACTGTAAGAGTGCTGGAAAATTCAACATACAAGAAATATATCTTTTGGAATTTTATGGGAATAATCTATATATAGATAAAGCAGTGAGTAAAGATGGAAAATGAAATAACTTGAGGAAAGTGAGAAAGGTTAATTCAGGGAACTTGTGTGGATGGAGTACAGTCCTGATGCTGATTCGTGTTTGAATTGTTCAAAGAAGGCAATTTTGATATTCAATAGAAGAATTGGTTGAAACCCTGACTAAAATAGATTGGGCTGCAATAATGACCAAAGAAAGCCTGTCTTTGGGTTCGGGGGAAAATAGGGACAAACTTAAGAAATTCATTCAAGCTGTGAGACACATGGATGGCACTCAATAGCTGTATGCATTATGACTGGCTGTAAACATTGCACATTTAACTCATATCTCATTCTAAAGGAGTTGTCTAAGAATAGGGCAACTATCAGCTTGATGCAAAGATAACATCTTGTTTTAAAATGCCAACATTTAAAAATGTTTACAGGAATTTGATGGACTATGGTGGATACATTTTTCCTTCAGAGCTTAGTCCTCTGTTTATTTATTTATTTTTAAAGATTTATTTATTTACTTGGGAGAGAGAGAGAGAGAGAGAGCAGTGGGAGGGGCAGAGGGAGAGAGAAAGACTCTGAAGCAGAGTCCTCACAGAGCCTAGAGCCCAACATGGACTTGGTCTCTCAATCATCATCATTTGAGCCAAAATCAAGAGTCTGATGCTCAAATAACTGAGCTATCCAAGTGACCGAGAGCATAGTCCTCTTTTTACAAAATTCTCTTTTTCACAATATTTGTTTGGTAATGTTATCTATACTTTTCTGAAACAAAATCCACGAATAGTCAATAATATGACCATTTCTACATAGAGGAGAAATAAATGAAAAGATTAATATTAAAATAGTATGTATTTCCATATGTAAATGTTCTGGCAAAGTGATCCTAAAAGACATAATGAAGTAGTCAGATATATGCTCCCATTTGAAGAATTGCTGTGGATTTAATGATATTAATGCAAACTGACACAGTTGTGTTATACTGGCAGCCCAGACGCCATGAGTGGTGTGCACTGATGTGATTTTTCCAGAATGATGAACAACTATAAGTATGCTTTCAAACAAAATAAAATGCAATCTTCTTTCACTTTCCATAGTAGTTACATTCCTCCAGTGTTGTGGATCTAAAAACTGTGTCAAGTATACGCTGTGTTTATATGTAAAAGAAACTTAAGTTGTAAGCTCAAATTTTTCACCTAATTGAATATTTGGCATGATATTCTCAAGTCAAAAGAGATGCTGAATAATTTCTTGTGGTCCAAGGTGTCCAGCATTTTTGGGCTCCATCCACAAAATGCTAATAGCACCCTCCATCACTGTGGCAACAAAATACTTAAATGCCTGATCCATTCTTGAGCACTCACAATTTTTAGTCTGCAAAAGCATAAGAAATCAGACTCTGCCGTCAGTAGTTTCTTAGGACGATCAGAAGACCATTGTTACTTTATCAGCCCCTTACTAGGCCATGTGAAGGCAGAAGAACAGATTACCCCAAGACTGAATGGCTGAAGACAACAATAATATGTTATTTCTTCTCATGAGTTAGTTGGCTATTGGGCAGTTAATTCCTATGAATGTCAGTTGAGTCATGCCTCTTCAGTCATGGTGACAGTCCAAAATACCCCCATATATTTTTAAATTTTCACCTGGTAAATGTAGACTTAGTCTCCAAATCTCAGTTCGATATCAGTGTGTCTAGGAGATGTTTTCTGATTCCGTATATTAGGCTGAGTTCTCCACGTGGTACTCCCATAGCTTTCATTTCCTAACATTCATCACATTTTTAATTGCTTGGGTATTTTCACTGTCACACTATGAATTCTAGTAAGGCAAATCCTATGGTTTGTTCATCGTTGTATCCTGGTTACTTTGTCCCAATATTTAAACGAAATGTATTTTTGCATTCCATTGTATAGGAAGTTGATCTGAAATTTAGTTTATGAATCAATTGCCCAAAAAAGTGACCTAAGAGTTTTAGGAAATGTTGGTGGATTATTTAAAATGTCAGTATATCAATTTCATTTAAAAAATTTCCCTTGGAGATGAGGGGAAATGACGTTTTTGATCAATAGAGAAAAATCCATATAAATAATGTGCATTCACCCAGCAAGGAGGCATTGCATCGTCATGTTCTCCACTATTCTGCTACTGGGTGCTTGAAATCTTCTTTGGACGTAGATCCTTACCCATCTGGACTTCTAACCCCTTCCTATTCCATATTTCTTGGGCATACACTCTGAATTTTGACTTGATTTGAATTTTTCGTTATTTGTATGAAAACTGTAGATATCTTTTCTTCCTAGGGATTTACCCACAGTTTTGAGTCATATTTAGTGTCATTACAGTGTGCTCATCCGGTATGCTTGGTGATTGTGCATACTCTCATGTTGTCACACACAGCCTATATCTGATCTGCACAAATGTAAGTCTCAGACTGTCCCTACGTATCTAATCCCACGTTTTGTCCTGAACCCTGAGAGGACCCGCGGGACCCACAAAACTGAGAAATGAATCTAGAACATGATTCTTCACATTTCCACTTTTCTTCTGTGAGCTCTCTAGGCAAATGATATTGGCTTATTCACTTAGTATCCTTTAAAATACATTTTTAGGGCAGCCCGGGTGGCGCAGCGGTTTAGCGCCGCCTGCAGCCCGGGGCGTGATCCTGGAGAACCTGGATCGAGTCCCACGTCGGGCTCTCTGTATGATGCCTGCTTCTCCCTCTGCCTGTGTCTCTGCCTCTCTCTCTCTGTCTCTATGAATAAATAAATAAAATCCTAAAAAAAAATACATTTTTATCACCAATCTCTGAGTCCTGTCATGGTTCTAGGATGACAATTTTGGGAAAAATCTGACTCTAGTTAGTATAAAATCCACTCCTTAATTTTCTAGGATTTAGATCACAGAGGCTTTATTGAACTATTATGTTAGCTTAACCAATGCAATCTACTTTAACTAAAATTTAAGTTCTGCCCCTAAAAAGCAGGTATAGGTTTAGATTATTTCTAGAGTCCCTAACAAATGCAGTATCAGAAAGCTGGAATTCCTCTCATATTGCTTCCCTGTGTATACCTCATTGAAAACCCCTTGGATTACTGGTTTCTCTCTGCCTCTACTTGGTGCAGTATCAATGCTTAGATAAGAAACTGGGACCTGGGAGAGTAAGGTGTGATGTGAGTAGGTAATCTTTTTATTTGCATGCTGCCTTACACATATGCTTAATCAGCCTTGTAGCCTGAATAAGTAGTAGAAGCAATGCTATGTATTTGAGCTATTTTGAGACATTGAAAACATTGTGTTTCTTTCAAAATTGGCCATGTCTTTTTGATTTTCTTCCCACTCTGAACATAAAACAGGTGCACCAGCAATAGTTGGCACAAAGTGAAAAAGTTTTTGCAATGAAGACTGATCATTTCTTGTAGTTCACTTTATCTTAGTCATCACTGTTGATTCAGAGATATTAAGTATGGTAATAACTTGAAGCCAAATTAGTCAAGATTTGGCCAGCGCTAACCAGGGTTTGCTTTTACTGTGGGAGGAACTTGCAAAAGGCAATATTGATTATGTCTGGGATATGCCAATTATAATTTGACATTCTGATTTCTGCTTTTTGTTTAACTTAGAAGCAGATTCTGCTTTGCTCTATTTGTGAAAGACAACTGGATGAGTGAAGATTACTACTTGCAATAAGACTAGCAATTTATCTGAAATCAGAGGCAGAGAACAATATCTACTTTTCCTTTTTTCTGACTCAAAATGTGTGGAGATGAGGAATATTATTGAACAATATTATCCAGGTAAAAAGTGAAACATGAAAACAGTAAGAAAGCCATGAATAATGCTTGAGATGAAAATTAAAACAAAATATAATTAAGTACTTAGAAGATATAATATATAGAGAGTGATGAAAAAAGTAAAAAGAAAAATTAGGTTGCCATGAAAAAAATAGTTGGGTGACTGAATGGGTGCAGAGTGAGTTGATACATAGAAAATGGGTATTTTAGAGAAATAAGTTGCCACTTTGTGATCAATACAGTGTATAACCCACAACAGAGATTGTGTTCTGGCTGAGGTAATTGCACATTAACATGTGTAACAGGATGTTAAAACGAGATTCTTCTTTTAGCTTTGGCTGAGGCATGAAGACACTGGAGGCTACATTTGAGAATGGATTATGAGAGTGACCCCTTGCCTGAGAATCAGTGAGATTGCTCTGAAACTTATGTTGAGGACCAAGAAAGAAGGGAGAGATTAGGATTTTGTGAGGGGAGTTTGGGAGAGAACTCTAAGTGCTATGGTGTCACCTCTCTTCTATATAGGAGTGAGTGGAGTCTTTTGAGAGAAGTTCAGTTTCCGTGTTTTTTACAGTTAAGAAGAGAGTAGATTGATGTCTGATTCATGCCTGAGTAACCTAAAGCAGCCTTTAAGGAAAAAGGAACAGGTCTGGAAAGTTTCTGTATATGCCTCTGTTAAGGGGGCAAAGGTTCATGAATTGTAGCCATGGGGAAAATTCAGTAAAAACACAAGCTGAAGTCATTTAAACATGGGACTCTGCAAAAGAAGATGATTTATCAGGGTGAGAGAATCTCAGAGTAAGAGGCTAAGGGGTAGGCCTCTTAGGTCGGAAGTCACAGAAGGATTAGGGGCAGCCAGTCGTGGGTGAGACACTGCCTTGGTCAAGGGAATCACTTTTGTAGGTGTCTGGCCTGAAAGTCTCCTAAGAATCTGCAAAAGCACCCATGAGAGAATGATCCTGCAAGGTCTGAAGAGCATGGTGTCTCTCCATGACAGCAAAGTCATTGAGAACTTTTCTATGTCTTTTACCTCTCCTACCTACCACTGGGTATTTGAACCTGGAAGGTCAAGAAACAGCAGTTATTGATTAAGGGAGAAAGATAAGACGAGTGAGGGAAAGAGAGAAGAAATGAACCACATTTCATTCCTGAAGGCAGGTGGCACATCTGCTGGATGGAGAGCAGTGTAAGAGTCTTAGTTGTGAATGAAGTTTGAAGGGTTCATTCATTTGTTGGATTAAATATTGTGATGTCTTAGTGAAGGATTAAAGTGACCATAGGAATTTCTGTTACCAAGAAGAGACTAGAAAATCATGGGGACTGCTTGACTTTTAATCCAATGACAGGGATGGATTTCCTGTTGTGATCATGTTTAAAAGTTCAGAGGAAGATAGAAATCACAGAGATAACTTTTGATTATATGCCTTGAGTACTTTTCAAAGTATTGGCTCTGGAGGAAAAAGCATAGGCACTTTCTTGAAGGAGATGTGCCTTTGAGTTAAAAGATTTTAAAAGTTTTTAAAATTTCTGATCTACCGTTTCTTAGCTGGAACCTAGAAAAATTTACATAACTTCTCTGAACCTCCTTTATAAAATGTAACTAATAATCATTTGTGAAAAGACAGTGTTAATGTTCAAGAAATACCACTTTTCTCTACCTTTTCTAGATAAAATCTCAATCTCTTACTTTAAAAAATATACTTCATGGGATGCCTGAGTTGGCTCACCAGTTGAGTATCTGCTTTCGGCTCAGGGTGTGATCCTGGGGTCCCAGGATCAAGTCCCACATCAGGCTCCCTGCCCAGAGCCTGCTTCTCCCTCTGCCTGTGTCTCTGCCTCTCTCTCTGTGTCTCTCAGGAATAAATAAATAAAATCTTTAATATGTATATATATATATACATATTTATATATATGTATATATATATAAATTTATATAAATATATAAATAAATATATATATATATTTCATGAAACTTGTGGCAGACGGTGGGGAGACAGGACTCTGCAAAAGAAGATAGTGAGTCAGGATGAGAGGATCCCAGGGTAAGAGACTAAGGGGTATGCTACTGAGGTCAGAAGTCACAGAAGGATTAGGGGCAAAAAAAACAAAAAACAAACAAAACAAAACAAAAACCTCCCACAGGTCTTGTTTACGTTTATAGATATATAATTCTCTCTAGAAAACAGATTGTAAATTCCTTGAATATGAGGGACAGCAGCTATGATGAACATCGAAAAATATGATAGTCAATAAAGACAGAGTGGAGAGATCACCAACATGGGTTAATAGAGGTAGTATGAGGTGGTCAAGTTCAGCAGTATGGATATAATCAGACAAACTGGATTTGATAGGATGATGGCATAACATTCAAGCACGTGGGATAGAAACTATAAGTATTTCCAGTTAGAAAAATATAGCTTGTGCAAAAGTGGAAATGGGCAAAAGATAGTTAGGGGACAATGAACTGATAATTGTGATGAAACTGAGGACTTGCATAGGTTTGGGAATCCCTTTATAGGAGAAGGAAATAAACCAGTTGATAGAAGATTCTTGCGAACTGAACACTTTTACTTAGCACGTATATCATGATTAAGGTGAAGACTCTGAAAGTTTGGGATGGGGAAAAATACATTGTTTGGGAAAAATTAATCAGCTTTAGTTTATAGGATGTATTAGCTAGGGAAGAGACTAAAAACAGTGAGACCATTTAACAGATTATTGCAATAGCTAATTGTGAGGATCCTGAACTCAGAAAGTCATAGCTGTGCGAATAGAAAGGGATGAAAAATAATGAGGGAAGAATTGACAGGCTTCAGAAAATATTTACATTTTCAAACATTACACAAGGAAAAGTCTCTAGGTCAGCTCTATCCAACTGCACTTTCTGATTTTTGAAATTTTCTCCACACTGTGCAATATGGCAGCCATTAGCCACATGTCACTATTGATCACTTGAAATATGGCTAGTGAGAAATTGAATTTGAAGTTTTGATGTTAATTATTTTAAATTTAAACAGCCCCATGTAGCTAATAGTTACTATATAAGTGCAGTATCTCTTCCATAACAAATTGCAGCAGCATCCACACCTGAGTGGATAAAAGGATATTTTGAGTATTGCATTGGCAGTGTTGTCTCTTAGCCAGTGATTTGAGTTTGGCACTCTTGCTGTCTTTGGCAATTAGTGCAATGAGTTGAATATTTTATATTTTTCTCTAACTGCCTTATGGAAATAGAAAAGTGAAAATGCTATCACTAGTCTTAATAAATTTGTGTCTCATCAATTAAGTACAATTAAGACATGGGAGGAAATTATTAAGTGTCCCGAAAGTGGCAAAACTTCTGTCTCAACCTAACCTGGGGAAAAAAATAAAGATAAAATCATATATAAAAATGATAGAAATATACTGCCAAACATAATTTGGGATTTACATAATTTTATTATTAACATCCTCATCATTATTTAGCAACAACTCTTATAGATGCAGTGACATGGAACATTATCATTTACTTTTCTCACATTCCATTTCTGGTTATAATTTCAACAATGTATTGTATGTGAGTGCAGACATCTCTTCTATATATACTTCTCACAACATTGAAAGTTATTACTATCTTTATTTTTAGTGAAGAAAATGTGACTAATTTTTCTGTAGCTACACATCTAGTAAATGACAGATTTTGAACAGATCCAGCTGATTCCCAAATTTCCAATTTTTGGTGTAGATAAATACCGGACGAAAGTCCTCAAGCTATCACATGCAATAATGCAATAGTCCATGTTTTAACATTTTTAACTTTGGTTATTCAGGCTTATTCTCTCAGGTTTAAAGCTAGATTTAATCACATATTTGAGACATGAGAGATTTGATGATTAATTGCAAAAATACAATGGATTATCCTATTAGTAAATACTAATTAGTGTTTATTAATGAGGTAAAAATTTATTTCTTAAGACAACATATTTTCTTATAAAATGTAATAGGAAAGTATTACTTGTCAGAAATTCTATAATAGATTGAAACAGTCACTGTTCTGATTGAGACTGAGGTGTTCCTGTTCTTCAAGTTCATGAAAGGAAGTACAAGAAGCAATTGTTTGGTTCTAGTACCAAGTTGTCAGCAAGGAACCACAAAACTGGTTGTACACCCTTCCTAAACAATCAGCAGCCTTGCGCTTGTATCCATGTTTCTGAAAGCTAGCCAATCACTAAACACACTGAAAGTTAGCCAGTACCTTTATACTCACATTTTTAAAACTTGGCCAATCTCTGGACTCTGTGCTTCCCCCAAACCCAATATAAGATCAGGTTTTTGCTTTATCTAATAACTGTGTTTTGCCCTATATTAGCCTGCAACGAATACATCTCTGTTCCAGGTATAGTAGAATGGTTCTCCTCCCTCAGTATTTTTTCCCTCTTTTACTAGGTGAGTGACGCTCTCCTAGTATCTATGACTAGATGTGTTTGGGAGGGGACAAATGACAAGAGATTATCTAAAAATTTGGGGAAAATACCTCTCTCTCCTAAGTTCTCATGTCCCTCCTGAGGAGACTCAAAGAATATATTAAAAGATAACTAAAGTGACCAGTCACAACCAGATCTCATCAACTAACAAATGTTAAATGTCCTTTCTTGATCTCCTTTTTCTCTTAGTGTTCCTCCAGTACCTACTGAGAATGGGCTAACTTATATAACATCCAAGGAAATGGAAGTTCCTCCCTGACTTCAAAAAGAATTTGTTAAAAATATGCTTTATTTTAGTACACTTGGATGGCTCGGTCAGTTAAGCCTCCAACTCTTGATTTTAGCTCAGGTCATGACCTCAGGGTTGTGAGATCAAGCCCATTGTGGGGTCTGCGCTGGGCATGGAGCTTACTTAAGATTCTCTCTCTCCCTCTTCCTCTGCCCCTCCCCCTGCTCACACATGCACTCACACTCTGTCTCTCAAATAAACAAATCTTTTTAAAATATGATTTTTAATTTATATTTATTTATGTAATTTATATAAATAAACTTTTGGTTATTGATTGCTAAATTTCATAGGGTCATATAATTGATCTGTATTGTAATTTATGTTACAAAATATCCTTCTGCCCTTTCTAATTCCTAATGAGAGATTCTGGAATGTCATTCCTGCACTTTCCACTGTTAATAGTAACATTGCCCCTGCTTGACGGAGAATACTTCCTTCATTAATAGCAATCTACTGAAGATTGCATGGGCATTGCGATTTTTCCTTCAGGGCTACAAAATCCTGGACCTGCAAAGCTAGGATTAGAAATCTGACAACATTTTGCACAATATAATACCACAATATTATGTCCAAATTAAAACGACCAAGTTCAAATTTATCTTAAGAATGAGATTCTAAATGTGATTCCTCTGAGGGACTAGAAATGGGGCAAGTAGCATAAAATAAAGGGTATGAATCTTGACTGGAGAGTTTCTCCTTCAAGTCATGTCTTCCCATAGAATATAATCTTAATATATTTTAGCATTTGTGAGTGGAGAAAGATTACTTCAATAGGATCAAGCTTTTAGGATGTATACAAGGGAGAATTAGGTAAAACAAACTGGAAACTAATACACAGCAATGTGCTGAAATCCCCATGTATTGGCTCACCAGAACCAATTATTGCATTTTCAGAATTATGTTAATTGGTTGACATCATATTGGGAAGCTTGAGCTCTGCCATGATGGAAGTTTTTACAATGTGGAAATGGACAAAAAATATAAATCAAGGTTTCTTCTCATTCCCACCCCCACCTCTTGTGTCCTTCTGTTCAGTTATCTTTCTCTGAAGACTGTTTTTGACACACGTATCTTTATGAGCCACATAGACCCCATCATGAAAATACAATATTCCTATTTCTTTGTAGAAAAGGGATAACAGCAGACGATGTGTTTTCTGACTAAATTGAAGGGGAATTATTTACTAATTCTAAAATGAGGTTTAAAGGATGAAGTTCTGACCCAGTCTATTTCTCTTTTTCTTTTCTTTTTGTGACTACATAGAGAAATTATAGGCTCATTGGTATCAGGTGTAGATCTGTTTTCATAGTGGCTACACCATCTTATAGACCCACTAACAGTATACAAGGACTCCAATTTCTCTACAACCTCATCTACATTTGTTTACTTGCTACCTTTTGTATATGTCTGTGTGTGCGTGCGATAATAGTCATCCTACAGATGTAATGTTATTTTATTGTGATTTTGATTTGCATTTCCCTAATGATTACTGATGTTGAGCACCTTTTCATACACTGTTGGCCTTCTGTATGTCCTCTTTTAAAAATGTCTATTTGAGTCTTTTGCCCATTTTTGATCAGGTTATTTTTTAATTTGTTTACGTATTTTTTTGCGATTGAGTTAACTTTTTTGCTATTATTTCAGATATTTATCCTTTACCAGATATATGGTCTGCAAATGTTTTCTTCCATTTTGTAGATTGCCTTTTTTCCTCAGTTGATTGTTTCTTTTACTCTGCAGAAGCTTTTTAGTTTGATGTAGTCCCCCAAATTAAAAACAGAACTACCATGTGATTTAGGAATTACACTTATGGATATATATATTCAAGATAATTGAAATCTCAAAGAGATTTCTGCACTTCAAAGCTCATTGTACCATTATGCACAATAGCGTAAATAAGGAAATAATCCAAATATCCATTAAAGAATTAATGAGTAAAGAAAATGTGGAAAATATACAATGGAATAATATTCAGCGTTAAAAAAGAAGAATTCTATCATTTGTGACAACATGGATAAATCTGGGAGACATTATGCTAAGTGAAATAAGTCAGTCAAAGGACGAATACTGCATGATGCCACTTAGAGAAGGAATATAAGATAGTCAAACTCATAGAAGCAGAGAGTAGAATGGTGATTTCCAAGGGAAGTGGAAATGGAGGATTCTTGTTCAAGGGGTATTAAAGTTATAGAAGATGAATGAGTTCTAGAGATCTGTTCTTCAACATATTGCCTATGGTTAAACATATGGTATGTATGTATGTATGTATGTATGTATGTATTTATTTATTTATTTTGTTTAAAAGATTTTTTTAAATTTATTCATGATAGGCAGAGAGAGAGAGAAAGAGAGAGAGAGAGAGAGAGAGGCAAAGAGAGAAGCGGGCACCATGCAGGGAGCCCGACACGGGACTAGATCCCTGGACCCCAGGATCACACCCCGGGCCAAAGGCAGGGGCCAAACCGCTGAGCCACCCAGGGATCCCCAAACATACGGTATTTAAAAATGCACTTAAAATTCATAAAGAGAATAGAGCTCATGTTAAGAGTACTCACTATAAAACAAACACCCCCCCAAAAACAACAACAACAACAACAACAACAACAAAGGGACAAAGGAAACTTTTGGAAGCTATGGATGGTTGTTTTTGTTTTGTTTTAAAGGTTTATTTATTTATGACAGAGAGAGAGAGGCAGAGACATAGGCAGAGGGAGAAGTAGGCTCTCCACAAGAAGCCTGATGCAAGACTCGATCCCAGACCCTGGGATCACACCCTGAGCTGAAGACAGACGCTTAACCGCTGAGCCACCCAGGCATCCTGATGGATGGGTTTTTTACGTTGATTATGGCATCATAGGTATATACACTTGTCCAAACTCATCAAATTGTATACATCAAATATGTACTTTTCACATTAATTATACCTCAATAAAGCTATGGAAAAAAAAGAAGTGAAAGTCTACATCTTGATTAATTCATTCTTCCCTGCCTATCTTTGAATCTTGGTGACTGTTAAAATAATGAGAAATTCTGGGTTTTTGGAAAAACACAGGAGTCTTTACCTCAAGTAATTTTGAAAAAATGTGACAAATTTTCATCAGAGACGACCTCCTCTTTGTAGGCTAATCTTCTAGGAAGGGCTTCTAAGACTGTACCAGCATCATCATCATAAATAAGTGTAGAACGACCATCTCTTTTGTGTCTTGTGTGATCTCTGGCAATTTTGAAGCCAGATACAGTCCAGATAGAACAACAACAAATGAGAGAAAAACATTCCTTAGTACTCTGTGGGAGGGAGTTTATGGGATTGTGATGGGCCTGGAGGGTATAGTATTGGCTGCACTTTGGAAGATTCACCTCTACTGGATCTGATTAGTTGGTGATCAGTGTTAAGTAAAGTTAAATGATGATTTGGATGAACAGGATTAGATTTATAAGGCTCTTTTTTATTTTCCTTTTTGCTTTATGGTTGTATTCTGAGAAATTATTTGGAATTAGATCCCATTTTCTATTTTAGTTTTTCTTGTTAATATAGTATACTGATTCCCATCTCTGCACATTAGAGTCACCTATGGAATTAAAAAAAAAAAAAATCTTGATACCTGGCCCCTATCCCAGAACAATGAAATTTGAGAGCAATTCAGAATCACTGCTCTGGAATGTAGACTTTTAATGGGTTCAAGATAACTAATTTAATTTTGTTTTATCATTTAAGGAGTTAATTTCTAGATTGGTTGTTTTTCTGGCTATCATATTTTCATACAGTTCTCTTAACTTTCTTTTTTTGTATATATGAAATATTTTTGATCAGATGACACCTACTAGATAGGCTGCTGTTTTCTTCAGGACGTCAGTTCTACAGGCTGTTAATTTGATAAGCAGTTTGTGTGCTTTGTTTTTCCTTGATATTAAAACAAACCTATTGAGACATCAGCACATCTGGGGGAAAACATGCTTTTAATATTTAGGTTGTTATTATTCACTTTGAATAAAAAGCTATCAAACTTGACATGTATCTTTAAAAAATAGAAATGAATCCTTAGGGGTAATAATGAATCTGATTTTGAGAAGAAAGCCAACTGGGCAGAGAGCCTTAAGCAGTTTTCCTCATTGTTATTTTATCATAGGACACGACCTTTGAGAATATTAAAATATGACTCTTGTCTACTGACCTTATAACAGATATAGCTCCTGTTAAACATGGTTGCTTTGTTTTTTGCTTTTGTGCTGCTGGCATATATGGCGGTTTGTTGATTAATAAAAAAAAATCCTCAAGACATGAGGTAAAATGAATGCCATGTTCTGGTGACTGGTATATACCAAACTAGAAGCAAATTCACATGAGAAAAGTGCTCGATAAAAATATTTCATCTAAGATATTTTCCAGCTGAGTTGCCTTCAAATTCTGTTCCCACCACATTCTCTGAATTGCACGGTGGAAAAGCTGAGACTTTTAACTTATGCTCTGCAGAGCACTGGGAACTTGGGCACAGAAACCAGGTCATTTTTTTTTTTTTTTTATTGCTGTCTTTCTGCAAGGATTTAATTATTTTTTATATTGTTTGTATAAAGGAAGAACAACTTTAGGAATAACTTTCTTTAACAACTGTCAACTATCCCAGTGATATATTCCCATGCCATATAACAGTGTATTTTGTTATTATTGACAAATTATAGGGATCAAGTGATAATAGCCTTTGTAGCCCCAATTTGGATTTATATGTGTTATAAGTATAGTAAGCCTAATATTGTTTGTAAGAAAATGTGTATTAATAGCATATATAGCAATCAACAAAGATCAGTGTGTTTTATTGAGAGCATATTACCTAAATTTAGGGAGTTAGCAGTATTGATTATTTCATGCCAAAGACGTGTTCAGGTCTCTACAGTAAATATAGTTTCTTCCTTAAGGGTTTACTGTCAAAATTACATATTATTCAGCAGGACTATCCAGGCATGAAATGAACATGTTACTGTATTCCTCTGTGTTTATATTCTATCTTTATTTCTAATTTAGATCATGAACCATTTGGCAAGAACCATGCTTAATCCTATCGGCACTTACAGAATAGTAAGCGAAATAGATCCTTATCAGTTTCTTGAAGAATTCCAGTAAGAGAGACAAAATAAGTTTACCAAAGAGATAATGTAAGATTTAAAGAAATCTGAGGGGATTTTGAAAAATGGCTTACTTAGAAGAATATTTGTTCATGAGGTATTAATTGCCAAACAGTTGTATGAAAGGCATCCTTCTGGACCATATCCATATACATATATATGTATATATGCATACATTTACATATACACACATGTTTTTTTTTCTTTATTCCTAGGAAACTCAGAGTCAATTTGAGGAAATGAGATAGATGCAAATAACTATAAGGCAAGAGAGATTGTGATGTGTCAGGCTAAGATTTACACTTACTTCTGGTTCTGCTATCCACTAGTTATGTGACAGTAGGCAGACCATAGAGCCTTTCTGGAACTTAGTTTCCACATCTGTAATATGAGAGTATGAACTGCTTTGTCTCCAAGATCCTTTCCCTTAAATAAACATTATTAAAAAGAGGGCACATTTATATGATGTACATTTTAATGCACTGAAAACATAGCCATTCTTCAGTAAGAAATTATTATTAAAAAGCTGATAAAAATTGAGTGGGTCAGTAAGAGCTGGAGAAGGCTGGCATGTGAATCATATGTGAGTGATCAAGAGAAAATCACTACCTTGGTTTTCTTCTTTCCCCTTCCTGGAATGATCTGCTAGATGCTCCTCTGGCACTCTCCCCATCTTCCAGGTCTTTGGAGACAGGTCACTTCTGCTGGAAGCCATCCTTGACCAACCTACTCACCAAAATCTCCTTGCCCACATCTCACTATCCCATGCCTTGCTTATTTTTTCTCCTAGCTTTTATTACTCCCTACCATTGCATTTTATATTGGTTTAAATAGTTAATTATCTGCCTTTCCCAGTAGGATACAAGCTCTATTATGAGAGAAATTTTATATATGTGGTTCATTGCTGTTTCACCAGCTTCTAGGACAGTGTCTGGCACATTGAAGCCACTTTGTAGACACTTATTGACAAAGAAAGTAAACTTCCTTATGACTCTTAATTTTTGAACAATAGCCTCTCCTCTTTTTCTACAATATCTGTTTACTCTCAGAAGTATTACACTACCTAAATAGTTTACTGATTTGTGCTAGCTTTTGTAATAAGATTCATTTTTGCTTCCTTCTTTCCTTCCATCCTTTTGAGAAGTGGAAAGGAATTTTCAGCTATTTAGTAAAGAATGTGGAGCCTTTATCTTGCCTAAATGTCAAACTAGAAACCTTATGCGATTGAAATTTTTCATGAGTATAGTGTTATTTACAAGCTTTATCAAAACAGATAGAAGAAACAATTCTTGCAGATTGTTTTCCATCTTATTTTTAAGACAACCTGAATATACACAAAAACTAAATATATGTATCTGTATATATTTATATTTAATATTAAAATTAGCTTTTTGAACTTATGAATTATTTGTGTCTGCTCAGGTCAGAAAAACAGATTGTACTTTTATTTTTGATTCAAAATAAAGTGTCAGAATAGTGAAAAGCTGAACGGTAGCTAAATTTGGTTCCCATCAGGAATCATTAGAATACTTAGATAGTCACATTGTCACTGGCTACAAAGTCGATGGGAGCAGTTGCATAGGATGAGTTAACTCTATAAGGAGAATCCTCTTGAAATTCTGTAGGTGAAAAATGGTTTTACTATTTTGAGAAAAAATGGAGTTAAATTGCTTGCACCAACTTGTTTTCTCTTTAAACAGAGACTTCAGAAATCCAAACAAAAGAAATTAATTTGTTGCTTTTATGAAGCTAAATTATAAATTTATATAGTAAAAGCTTAAATTATTTGAATGAAGTAAGAAAAAAAGAGATATAATCATAGTTTTTCATAAAACCTGTATTCTAGCATAACTGATATTGATTTATAGCTCTTATTTTTAGTTTTTTAATTTTTAAGGCTTTTTTAAAACTTATTTTGAGAAGGGAGGAAAGAGAGAGAGTGTGTGCGTGCACAAGTGAGAGGGACAGAGGGAGATGGAGAGAGAGAGAATCACATGCAGACCTTGTGCTGAGTGTGGCCCCCAACACGGGGCTCGATCTCATGACCCTAGGATCATGACCTGAGCCGAAAAGCAAGAGTTAGATGCTTAACTGACTGTGCCACCCAGACACCCAGATAGCTTAAATTTTTATTAAATACAATCATATTTATGAGTTCCTGGTTTTTATTATCACTGGTATACTAAATATGCTCCCAAATATCATAGATACAGACATAAATTTGGGTGTTTGGATTTTGATTTTGTGAACTATCATAATAATTATTATTATTTTTTGAACTATCATAATTATAGAAAAAATACCTTAAACAGATCAGAATTTCAGTTTTGCGATTGGAAGGTTGTTCCAACCTCTGATATCCTATGTATGTGTTGCCATTCTTTGCTCAAGAAAGAAGCCATGATCAAAAACACCTTGTGTAATTTGGCTCTGTTTGCTGCTTGACCCACTATTGCTTTAACATGGCTCCTCTCAACAGAAAGCTTTGATGAACTGTGTTTGTGCTACGACCGTCTGCTATTAACATGAGAGAAAATGAAGGACTCTACTTTTAAATAATATGGGCTCCTTGATATTCACAAGCACAGAAAACCCAATCAAAATATCATACTTGTTACCATTAGTATTAAGCTTGGATTTCTGTGCTTTCCAAAGCTGAGCAAAATGGGTATAAATTTAAGTACTTAGGTTTATACAACCAAAGCAATTGTGTTTGTGCAGGCAGTGGTTGTATTTGTAGCTCTGTTCATTTTAAAACTGACTCATGGCTGAATTATGAATGGGGCATTGGCCTGTAATTTACAAATAGAAAAGTTTGGACTGGTGCCTCCTGCTTGTAGCAAAGGCAGATTTTATTAGTTTTGGACTTTTGGTAAGTGCACTATAGCAAGAATATTAAATAAATCATTCATTTTACTAGTTAAGAACATGGAGAATTTGTACTTGCTGTGACTGAGACCAGTACAGCTAGACTTAGCTGGGTATGGGCTGACCCTAGGTTATCATCTGGCATAGCTACAAATTCCTCTCTTACTCATCTAGGCTAAATTCATTAATATTCCTTCTTATGACATATTGGAAACCACTGTTACACCTACCCTTTCAAATTCCAGAACATCATACTTTTCAAAAGTAGAGTACACAGTAGTAATTTAATACAAATCCAAGTTAGGTAAATTCATGTTTAGGGTTTATAAAAATGTATCTGCTTTATTGAAGAGTTTTAAGCAAGTGGATTATTAACCTTTTAATATCTACTTTTAAGTGTACTGTTAAGAATCTGTCTGGGTTGTGGAGCCCATAGACACATTCTAGGCAAATGGCGTAACTTCCTGGGCTGAATCAGTTTAGTTCAGTTAAAATCTTCAGTTTACTGAATGATTTGAATTGGATCACCATCCCTACTTCAGGAGCAGAGCTGGCCAGAAGTGAGGAAGGGAATGAGGCCTGCTCTTGTTCTCACTCTAGCATGTTGGAAGGGAGGGTCTCACATTATGTGTTTTGAATGTCTTGTCTTCTTCCCTATGCTGGGTCTAGCTCCTTTGGCATTGTAGGAGGAGATGGGATGAGGGGAAAGGGGATGTGTCCCTTAACCAGTTTTCACTTAGTTATCATTGCTTGCCTGGCTCACATATAGGGACGCCAGCATGGTGGGTATCTGCAGGTTGGCTCCTTTGAGGGCATGTGTGCAAGTTCTTCAAAGACCTCTGGGGGTTAGGGGAGCTACCTCACTCTGATTTCCTTGCTGTGTGGGTTTAGGTTTGAATGGTGGTCTCCTGTCTGGGTGGAATTCAGGTTAGATAGCTCAGGCCAACTGCTGTCTTCACTGTTCATGTGAATCATGGAAAACTGGTGTGGACTTGCCAGCTGTTCCCACCCTACTATCCACATCCCCAATTCTCTTTTTTTCTCTCTTGAAACAGGTGATGAGCAAGTCTGCTACCTCAAAAACTATCATATTGAGAGCTCCTTCTCCATGTAGCTTCCTCTGAACTTCACAAGTGATTCTCTTGGATCCCTCTTCATTTGTCTGGTTGGGAGAAGGCACCCTTTTCCTTTCCCCCATGAGGAGGCAAGAGAACCTTTTCTCACCATGAATTCTGAATTTCTCATAAGGCTGATGATCCTAATGACTCTTTCTTCCTCCTTTTTCCTGGCTATGGCTAATATCTATGGTAGAGGCAGTGGTAGGATGGCAGTGGTTAAGTGGTACAGTCCTCTCAGCTGACTTTTAGTAAGCCTTGGGGAAGGTCTCTTTCCGAAATCATTGGTAAATCTCTTTAAAATTTGCAGGTATTAAAATTATTTTTTATTTTTGTTTTTAACTTTGAGCACTGTTTGCTCATTTTGGGATTGAGAAAATGAAGTCTCACTTTATGTTCAAAATTTGAAGCAACTCCTCTTAAGTAAAAAAAATTCTAATAATTCCACCATTCAAACCGGGTGGGTCAAGTAGACCAAATATTGAAACTGTATTTTCTTTGTTTCTGCCTGGAGTTGACACTTAAGCTGTAAGCAGTAATATGCTCATCCTTTGTAACATGTAAATTATGTGACTATTGAATCGGGCAAAGTTTTCATTTATCTTATACATAAAATGTGACCAATGTATGGTTTTGAAACGTAAACATTAGGATACAGTGTTACAATGTTGTTTTAGAAACAGGTTCCCTGAAATATTTTATAGAACCAGATTCCAATGAAATAAGCATTTCAAACAGAGTAATTCCCAATATGTATGATCTTTAGGAATCTCTGGGTCTAGCTTCAAAATTAAACTGTTACTGGTATGAATGGCAATTATTATCCACACAGTTACTCAGATATTAATTTAGAAGAAAATTTATTAGTTATACCTGCTTACATTTAGTCTTTGTCAAGTCATTTTAAGGCTCTGAATAAAAACAGAGAAGTAATTTCAAATTTCAAAGAAAATTTGATGTACTTGAATGATATTTATAAGGGCAAAATTATATGGGTATTATTTCTTATCCTTGAATAGACTATTTAAAGAAAGCGGTAAAATATTGGTATGTAAAGAGACAAGGAAGCTGGTTTAAGGAGAAAGGTGAATCAGTGATTCACTGGCTGATGATAGAAAGAAAAGGGTAGGAGATAGAACATATAAAACAATCAATACCTGTAATCTGGGTGTGGGGGCAGGTGGGAAGGGAATAGAACTCAGGTAAACTATGAGTGCTGTGAGGGAATATATAGAGGGGTATACCTGTGGTTAAAAGGTGAGAATGTCTTCACTGATAAGAGAGGTATCAGTCTGTGATAAATCTAATGAATCACCATTATCTATAGGTATGATCACATCACATATGTACATATATATGTGAATGTTCCTATGTTTTATATGATTAATCATATTATGATTACATTAAAAGAATGGAGTAACTAAATGTTTTAGTGTGTAGATTGTATTATCTTGCTTTATCAGTGTGAGAATGTGGCTCCTTGTCTTATACTCTGTATGTAAGGGAGAGGTGACTTGGAGCCTCATCTGTTACCTGTAAACTAGGCCCTTACCTATTCCTATCTGCCAAGCAGTTTTCCTTCCTCCATCCTAGCTCTCTGGGATGCTGCAATGGAGGTGATTTGGTGGTCAGCAAAGCATCACCTCATCATAACTTCCCACCTGTTACGAAAAGGCTATTCTGGTTACAAATTCAGTTCTCCTCCCCTCCACCCCACTGCTCCCAACTTCACATCATTCTGAATCTGAGATTTCTCTCTAGAAATCTCTTTTTTGCTCCTTTATAACTCCCTAATAATGGAAAATGGTCATTTCTGAGTTTTGCATCACTTGTATCAATAAGACTTACTTAGAGTTTTGTGGGATCTCTGGAGGGCAGTGGCTGGGGTGGCAGTTGGGTAGGACTAGGGTTTCATCTGCCTGGTACTGGGCTGTAGGGCTAACTTAAGGGAAAGTTTGCAGAGTTCATCCAGTGTCCAAGGGACTCTGCCTGCAGGGCCTGATCTGGGTTGGCAACGATGTGTAAAGTGCTCACAATGATTTCTATCAGCAGGTTGGGACATTCTGCTTCCAAGGAGGTCTGGCTAGATTCAAGTAGGAGTCTGGCCAGTGCTCAGGAAGAGAGACAGATGAGAGCTGCACTGAGTCAGGGTCCTAATCTAACAGGACTGAAATGACCCCAGGAAACTAAGCATAGTCATTAGAAAAAGAGGGAAATATGGTCACTTTCTAGGGGACTGTGGTTCATGGGCATCACAGGTGTTTGGGACTTCTCTCAGGAGCCCCCCACACCAAATTTAGGTCTGAAAAACAAGTGTTTTCCATCCTTCCCAGCTGAGGAAGTCACACCCAAAACACTCCCAAGCTTTATTAGAACAGTCATACGACCTATAGGGGTTGAAGGTCATCAGGGCATCTCTGGGCAAAGCTCAGGAAAACAGGAACCAACTTAGCTCTTTGATTTGTTCTCATTTTGACCAGAGACATCTTTAGAAGGCGGAGTCTAATTGTGTGTGTTCTCATTTTTTATATCTAATTGAAAAGCTAAGTTTTTAAGGTGGATTTTCTAACAACACATGTGGATTTTCTAACAACACATAGAGTATTTCAAAGAAGGAGGTTGGGATATGTGGGAAAGGTCTATGGCACAGAATCTAGCAAGAATAAGAGATTTCACTCCTTTAAGATTAGAACTAATGTTTTTAAACAAAAAGTGGGAGTGTATTCAGAAGCATCCTCTGGTCGTTTCTTTATTCTTTTTAAAGGATAGTTTATTCTTGCCTAAGCAATTAAAGAAAGTTTAGAGGTATGGGTCTGTATTTTATTTATAGTTAATATCTACACTTTTACTCTGAGATACTCTGGTTTAGAGCTTGAAGGAGGAGGATTTGTAATAAAAAAACATACAGAAGTGAAGGCTATAAAGAATACTCATGACAAAGGCACAAGCATTTGCATTTCATGTTTGTAAATGACTCATAAAGTAATGAAACCCTTTATAGTATTTCCCCACATGAAACTGAAGTCAAAAGCTTTTAATCAGGTCTGTCCTTAAATGCATCCTCCAACAATTTCATAAGGAATTTTTGGTCTCCCCTAAAAGAGAGATGAGAGTATCTCTTTGGATTAATTGTAATGGGAGGGAAAAATTAGTTAATTCTCTCTATAGTGGATGAAAATTGGAGGTTGCTGTAAGGACAAATGCACACGAATGACATGCCAGGACTGCTCGCATAGAAACTCATGTGCTTGGGTTCAGTGTTTGGCCTCAGGCCAAAGGCTGCAACTAACAGGAAAGTGTCAGCATCTCAATATAATTGCATGTCCTGGAGCCTATTATTGCACTAATAAAAATGCTTTTCAATAAATCTGAGAAAGGAAGTGGGAAAAAAACACCAGAAAGAAAGGAATTGCCTGAAATATTTTATTATATTTAATAAAATTCTCATTAATGGAAAGAGTAGCTTTCTGCTAAATAAATGTACTTTAATTTCATTTTCTGATTAATTTGATTTGGGGGAAAAATGCAAGTACTTTTTTTTTTCAGTGTACTTTCTTAAGAGAAGAGTAAAAGGCAAGTAGGCATCCCTGTAGGCGAATGTTTTCTCAAGGAGAGGGCGAGGAAGGAGGACCAGGACACCAGAAGCCTGGGGTTTAGCTAGTAATTATGTCACTGATGTACTGAGTGACTTTGGGCAAATGATTTAACCTCTCCATCCCCATACATAAAATGTAACTGTTTCACACTTACAAAAGTCTTTGAAATAATAAGATTGTCAAAGGTATTTGACATATGTACTATTACTTATAATGAGTGCAATAAAGAGCATATATGATCACTAACAATGATCTTAATTATGCATAGCAGTCACCTGAGTATCCTTACAGGCACTAGCCCTAGTGATGTTAGTATACGAATGTAATCTCTAAAGAATTTTCTATTGTGCTTCCTATAAAACAAAGAAACACAAATAAGAGGAATAATGATAACTAAATTGTGTTGCTTACTTACTGTGGATGATGTTCTCAGGCATAAAGGGAAGGGAAAGGAAAAGAAATTCTTTTGTATTAAGTTTCTACTAAGAGCCAGATATTTACATACGTTGTTTTCTCTTTGTGGTTAGCAAAATTTCTGGCACATAGTAGATGTCCAACAAATATTTGTTAGGTGAGTGAATGCCTTTTGTTCCTTTTTAAAAAAATTTTTTCGACATAACCTTATAAAGCAAACCTTATCTCTATGTTACAGAAGAGAATGAGGTTAAAACTAAAAATTTGACTAAGAGCACATGACAACAAATGGTAGAGCCAGAGCCAGAATTTGAACACAGATTTGTCTGACTTCCAAATGAATGTCTTAGTAACAAGACCTTGGTGACATTTTGATTAATAGAGGTTACCAGTCCAAAGGTTAACAGTGATTATGATGGCTTTATTGAGTACAAAAGAAGTTGACGGGATGAGATCACCTACACACTTTGGACTTCTGGGATTCAGTTAGCACCTTACATGTAAGAACTATATCTGAATGGAAGTGTGAGAGAAAGGTAGGTGCTGACTGTCTCTCCCTGGTGGCAGAGATGCTCATTAGCTGGCATGGCCTGTGTCGGATCTTGTGGTCAAAACTGAGCTGTAAGAACACTTCTCACACACAATCACGGGTATGAGGAGCTGATTGAGTGGAAGGTATAAGTCATGAAAGAAGGAAGACCCAGGTGCAGTTGTGAACTGGGAAACAGGGAAAGGATCAAAGGGGAAAGAACAGTAGTGAGTAGGATGTGGTTTGGGTAGGACCTGGCCTGAAACTCTGCTCATGGCTGAGCTCTCTTGTCCCAACTACTTTGGTAAATGGCCAGGGAGAAAAAACGTGTTTTGCCCATTGGTAGAAAGCTGTCTTTGCCTTGTGTGGTAGTTATTACTTATTGCCTGTCTGTTCTCAATCCACTCTTTTTTGTCCTTGCTTTGTGCTACCGGAGCTAGAACTTGTAAACATTTTTCCTTAGCTAGCTGGCATAATGTTAGCTTTGTTGGTAGAAAGAACTGGAAGGTCACTGCAGGAGAAAGGGGTTTCTCTTCATCTTTTCAGTGTATTTGTTTGTTCTTGCTCCCAGTAGTGATCAGTCTCCTGTTAGTTTTACCGATGCCAGGGGTCATTTCTCAGCGAGTTTCACCAATACTCCAGAGGGTGGCTTTCTGGCTAGTTCACCAACAGCAGTAATGGCTTCCTAAAGGATCTCACCTAGCCTTGGGGGGCAGCTTCCCAGAGAGCCTTCCTGACATTCCAGGGGATGGCTTTCTTTGTCTCTGGTGCTCCACCAGGCAGTCTGCTGCTGGCCAGCCCTGACGAGTGGTGGTCAAGCTAACTCCTCAGCTACTCAAAGGCCACAGCCATACCTCCCTAATGAGTTCAACTCTTAGCTTTGGGGAGAGCCCTCTTCCAGATTTATTCTCTCGCTTGGCCCTAGAAGTAGTGACTGCTTCCTTTATCTGCTCTTATCATGTTCTTTACTATTCTCTTATCCCTTTGTAGTTAATCCTCTGGTATAAGCCAATAATTTTTTATATTACATTTTCTCTGTTCAAATTTCTGGGGTGGTTTCTGTTTCCCTGCTGGACTCTGATCAATACACCAACTTGCCATCAAAATTGGAGCTTGAGACAGAGGCCTATGTGAGAATGTACTCTTAGAGTGCTGGAGATTAAGGACAGGGGACTGAAGTGGGAAGAAGGAAGAGACAATACAACAATGTGTTATCAAGTTGGTCATGCTGATGGGCAACTGGTTTTTCAATCCCATGGCACTTTCTGAGAAACCATGTAAATATATCTCAGAACTAATGGTGGAAAGAGTGGAGAAAGTTTTTTATTTTTTGGCTTCCATGTCCATTGTTCAGAGTGAAGTCCTGCCAGATTACATTAGCTTGAAAGTGGTTGAAGCCTGCAGAGAACTGGTTGCCGCAGCAGTGATTGGAATACTAGTTAAAGCCAACAGAATGTGTAAGCTAGTATATAGGGGTGTTAGGTATAATTACCAAAATAAATAATGAATATTTAAAAATCTTTTCTCAAATGTCTTATGAAAACTTCGCTAAAATCTCAGGGTGAGAAAATTAAATCAATAGTTGAAGAATGTATGAGCTGCAACTCGGTTCCTTCCTTAAAGGTATCTAGATCCAGTAAGGGTGAGAGTGCGTGGGAGATCAGTCCTGTATAAAATAAGCATTGAGCAAGGCAATAAGCAGTATGTAGTTGATGTTAAATTATATTACTATAGAAATTTACTAGAAATTATATTACTATAGAAATTTACTAGGAGACATTGCATCTTACTGGAACAAAAGGCCAACTAGTCCAAGAAATGATATTTTTCTCTGCCAAAAGTAAGAGGTCATAGATAACTATGGCAAGGAAGAGGAGACATTGTCAGAAATTCAGGAAATAGCAAGAGATAGGTCAGCTTGGTAATGGTTAAAGAAGCAACTAAAAACAAAGGTTGGAAACCAAATGTCTCAGGATTTTGTTATTCCTGGGGCTGTGGATGTGATTAGAGAGAGAAAACTATGACGCCAAGAGAATTCTGATACCTTATGGAGGAATAGTGATACCCTCTATTCTGCTGCTCAGTTGTCCGATAGACATCTCCTAAACTCCTCCCATCCACTTTCCATTTTGATTCAGTGGGAAATGGGAGAAGTCTGTGTCTTCCTTGCTCTTCCTCCACACCACTTGCTGACCTCAAGCAAGAACTTTCTCCCATCTTCATTATCTGAGGCCATAATTGTTTCTGACTGGTTTCAGCTTGCCATTTCCATTTTCTAATCTGTGAGCAAAAATTACAGGGCTTGATACTTATTTTGCAAATATCTATACTTTTTGATTTGGAAATCTTCAAACATTTTTGAACTTTTATTTCAGAAAAATATATTTTTTAAAGAGTTAGCATTTTTGAATTCCAGGAAGCTAGAAATTGATGTGAATCATGCAGTAAGAATATGCGATTTTCTACAATATGATCCATTCTCCAAATAATATAAAGTTTAGGGGTGGAAGGAAATTGGAGACAAATTTTGAAGATGGCAATAAGAACCAACATTGACTAAGAAGTCAGGCTTTGTGTGAAAGCTTTCATTTATCTGATTTGAAATGCTACCAGAAGGGCACTATGTTAGATTTGTAGCTGATGAAACTGGCTGTGGAGGGGTGTGACTAACGTGTTCTAGGTCAGACAGACCAGCCTCTCCTGGGCTCCTCTGTCCACAGTCATTTCTTCTCTAAAATCCTGTTGCACATTTTATATATAGTGTGATTTTGGCCCTTCCGGTATCCAGACCTACACTGTCAAAATATGTTTAAGCTCAGCCTTTTCGGGTAGATTAAAGACAAGGTGTATTTCCTGAATATTACTAGTGCCTAGTGATGTTAAAAGGATGATGAGCTCTGGGTGCTATGGGAAGGAAACTCTAGAGTTGGTGGATTGATGCCAATTCTGTCACTTAACAGCTGGTGACCATAGGAAAGTCACTTAAATTTCCTGTGTCTCAGCTTCATTATTTTATAAAACGGGCATAATAGAACCCATCTGCCAGGATTTTTAGGATGATTAAACTAGGTATTGTAGTTAAGCCGTTCCCAAAGTGTGTTCTTTGGAATACCAATTGCAAAAGGTACTCCTCTGGGAGGAACTCTTTGCTTAAATTAATTTGTGAAATGTAGTGTACTGCATAAACTTTGTTTTGTTTTTTTTTTTACTCCAGTTGATTTATTTTAAGATTTTATTTATTTATTCATGAGAGACACACACAGAGAGAGGGGCAGAGATACAGGCAGAGAGAGAAGCAGGCTCCATGCAGGGAGCCTGATGTGGGACTCGATCCCAGGTCCTCAGGATCACGCCCTGGGCTGAAGGCGGCGCTAAGCTGCTAAGCCACCCTGGCGTCCCTAAACTTTGTTTTTTAAGATTTTATTTATTTATTCATGAAAGACACAGAGAGAGAGAGAGAGAGAGAGAGAGACAGGCAGAGGGAGAAGCAGGCTCCATGCAGGGAGCCCATCGTGGGACTCGATCCCAGGTCTCCAGGATCAGGCCCTGAGCTGAAGGCAGCGCTAAACCGCTGAGCCACCCGGGCTGCCCTAAACTTTTTGAGCCACTATGAAAACTAGTGCATTCAGGAGTCTGGAAAGCTCAGCAAGAAAGAAGGCTGTTTACTTTTTTTAAAGTGTTACCTTTTCAAGTGTTTCTCATATATGTCTGATCAACCATTCTTTCACTTAGCATATATTGGATAAGTAGAAGGTGCACTGAGAAACATAAATGACAGTTGGCGCTTGTGTTATGGTATTCAGATTTTAGGATTTGAGTACTAGATTGAAAGATTGTAGGATGAGAGTTTATCCAAAAATGTTAAGTTAAAAAAAAAAAAGTGCAGAAGATGTTCCCCTTTGGGTTTAAAGAAGGATACCTCTTACTATATTGTATTGAAATTTTGAGAAGGATGCAATGAACTATTAGTAATAGTTTCCTCTGTGATGGTGACTATGGTACAAGGGAGTCAAATATTTGGGTATATTTACCTTTTTGTACTGTTTC
Organism: Canis lupus baileyi; assembly: GCF_048164855.1. Classification (NCBI taxonomy): domain Eukaryota; kingdom Metazoa; phylum Chordata; class Mammalia; order Carnivora; family Canidae; genus Canis; species Canis lupus. The sequence goes on from NC_132839.1 coordinate 19,814,086, forward strand.
CATTTTTTACTATAAGCAAGTATTACTTGACTAGAAAAATAGAGGGCCAACTAAAAATGCACCTTAAGTTTTAATGAGTTTTAATAGGTTAAAACTTTATGAAAGCTTTCATAGTGTTAAATCATTTCTGAATCCTTATTTTTATAAGAAGGAGTTTTATGATCTACATTTGTTATGTGAACTTAACCAGTTTGGTAATGTAAGTGTATAACAGTCTTTTCCTTGTTATGTGCAAGCATTAAGCAAAGATGCTGTTCTTCCAGCCGGGAAGTCTACTTCCAGATCTCTTACACTACAGGAACCAATGCTAGAGGCTTTTAGTAATATCAATCTGTGGACTTAAGTTTCCAGTGGATTCTTTAATCCAGAATCAACTAACTCTATAGTGCTACCTTTGAGAATCCCAAATAATTTGTGAAAAATTTAGCAGTTGTTTAAGATTTTGTATTTACTGGCTTAAGAAGTTGAAACTACATTCAGGCTAATAAACTCATTCAGAAAGGTCATACTGTGTGAAATCTTACAGTTTCAAACCCTGAAAGTACAAAGTATTATTAAGTACACCCTAGACATCAATTTCTTACAAGGCAGAAGAGGTGGATTTGAATATGCAGTGATCGATAATATAAACAGGAAAGAAAGAAAAAGCTCCTTTTCCTATTCACAACATAAAGAAAGTAATTTGCAGTGTATTTCCAGTACATAAGGTACTTAAAGCACATTTGGCAACACTTAGCAGTAAGTGGCAAATCATCGTTATGTCTCTTGGTACCGTACACACCCTCATCCATCCGGTATTGGGGCATTAGAACAGTCCTGTGGCTACATCTGCTCTGTAGGTCTTGCCAGTCTTTCGATTTTTGAATTTTGCTTTAAATCAACTGGTCTATTTTTTTTTTTTTTAACTTGTTCTTTAGGCATAGATGGAAGCTACTGGTTTCATCACTAGTAGGAGAAAAAAGAAAGAGATTGCCTCTTGGTTTACCAGTATCTATCCATTCTTCCTCTGCCCAAACCTCTGGTCTGTTCTCCATTACTGATTTCCCAATGGGCTCCACCCTCTGCTCTTTAGCTAGAAAATTCACCATTTCCTAGTGGACTGGAATTTCCTGTTTGATATCCATCTAAAAATAAAATCAGAGGGAAAGAAAGGAGAGGAAGTTAAGAAAGGTCAAAAGGAATGCTCTAGGGGAAATTTCTTGTTTTTAGAAATGGCAGATTAGCATTTAAACCAATAAAGGAGAAAGCAGAATAGCAATTTCTCCAGGTACCTTTTTAGTCTTCTTTCTTCATTTCCCAATGCCCATAATTTGAGAACCAATGGGCAACAAAGTATGCTTTTACCAACCCCAAACCATCATTACCCAAGAACAATGTACTAAAAGTATGGGTGAGGATATCGGTGATCAGCTAGAGAAAGTTTGTAGGGTTGGGAACAATCTGCTCTTTATTCCCCACAGTTGTGGAGCATCTGTTGAACAATTACATCTCTCTACTAACATTAGGATGAATCTTGATTGGTATTTTAACATTTTAGAAAATTATAAAGCAGAGATGTGATAAAGATAACCTTTGTTGATTTGTTTTGCCATGTGTTAGGCACAATCTGGAGTCCTTTATATATAACAACTCATTTAATCATCATGTCAACCTAATGAGGTAGGTGCTATTAATATTATTTCCAACTTAGATAAGGAAAATGAGACATAAAAAGGCTAAATAACTTGCCCACAATCTCACAGCTAGTGAATGATTAGGATTAGGTCTCAGGCATTCTAGTTCTAGAACTAGTCCCCTTAACTACTGTAGAGTACAACAATCTCCTGATGGATATACAGCATTACAGATGTAAGGAAATATGATTTTATATAACATAGTATTGTGTATTTCACTTGCTAATTTTATGTGTTATATCATAAAATCTTAGAGAAGGGAGAATTTAGCAGGACGGTGTAGGTGAGAACTAATATTAATTGTTTGCAAAGTGCCGGTCATTTGTATGCATGAAGAGGTAGAGACAGCATCTGTTTGGATGCTTCAATTGGCTTAGGGGTCAGGACACTTTTACTATATAGGGCCAGATAGTAAATATTTTAGGTTTTGTGGGCCATATATTTGTTTCTTTCCCTTCCTTTTCCTCCTCTTCTTCTTCCTCCTCTTCTTCTTCCTCCTTCTCCCTCTTCCTCCTCTTCCTCCTCCTACTTTCCTATACCTTTTTATTTTTTATTTATTTTTAAATTTTTTCTCAGCATTTATTTGGTATTTATAATTCGCTTCTTTTTAAAAAATTTATTTTATTTAAATTCAATTAATTAACACATAGTGTACTATTAGTTTCAGAGTTCCTTCCTATACTTTTTTAAAATGCAGAAATCATTCTGAGTTTGAAGCAGTACCAACCAGATTTGGCTCTAGGTCATGATTTCCCACCCAGCTTTAGAAATGAAAATGAATTTGCTTGATTGTGTGTTGAAAGGTAGGGTGAGATTTGGAGGACAGTTCATCAGACCTCTGGTTCCACTCCATTCAGACTTACTGAGACCGTCTTTGCATTGGATTAGTCCTCCTATTTCTTCCTTCATCATTACAAGGTGGTGGCACAGAACAGTTTGGTTTCCATGCTTCTTCATGTGTAAGGGATAATATGGTAGGGTAGATAAAGGCTCTGCTGATAAACACAAAGCAGGAATCCGGAGCATCACTCCGATTGGAGAATGTTAGCATTATCCACATTCTAGACTGATTCTTGAAACCAGGAATTTATGACACTTATTGGCTTAGACATGAGTTGCTTGAACTCTCAGGATTGTGTGGCAAGAGAGATGGGGTTATCTGTGGGTCCAGCTCATTAGTCTGGAGTGGGTCTTGAGATTTTGCATATTGAATGAGTTTTCAGGTGAAGTTGCCAGTTTCTGGTCCATGGACCACACTTTGAGTAGCAAGATTTAACTAAATTTAACCACCATAACTATTAAATAATGAGAGATTGATAGAATAAGTGTTGGGGAGATAATCACAATGCTTAAAGTTGTTTACAAGTATATTTTTGGTAGCAGTTGAAAATAATGCTTGTACAATGTGTGGACTGGAATCCGGATATGAATAATAACTATTGCCAAAGTTTTATAGTAAGAGAAGTTTTTTTCATAATAGAGAGAGAAAAAATTAAAGCTTCCAGGCCACTCCTGGAGGGAGGCATGGGAAGGTAGAGATAGATGTGGGAGAGAAAGTCAGGAAGAGAGAGAAATATTTGAACCACCTTATGTGATCATGCTTTTACTGATGAACACTAGAGAAAACTGAAATGAGGAGACAGATTTTCCTGTGTAATGAGGCAGAGGTAAAATTTAAGGAAGCCAAAGTCTCAGAAGCAAAGGACACAATGTGTATAATTGCCTCGGGGATTATCAGAAATCTTGGAAGTGCTAGCTTGAAGAACTGGGAAGTTCTCACAGCCCAGTGAGAGCCACCCAATTTTTAACATCCATTATATGTTTTTATTAATTAATTAATATGTATTTTATTAATTGCTCCAGCAACGTTGTGAGTTGGATATTATTATTCTTGGTTTTAAAATGAGGAAACTGAAGCTCTAAGATATTAAAGAATCTGCCCAAGATTTCACAGAAAGTAGAATGCGAATATGAGTCCTAACAGGACTAACTATAAAACCCATTATTATTTGAATACTCTAGTCATTTTCAAAAAAATAAATAAAAAAAATAGCAAAAGCTCTCCCAAAAACCTTTTAAAATGAAATAGTAAGTGGGTCCAGTGGTGGCTTAAGAATTTTTATATGGAAGGATTTGGGGGCAATAATTTGTTTGTAGGTATGTTATGGCTGAGGTCTCGTCTTGAAGCTATGTTTACATAGCTAGGATGCTATTTTTACTTAGGTCGTATGTTTATTTGAGATAGCTCCTTTGGAGTCAGTTAAATATCCAACAATCCATTTTTCATGGTGTCCTTGTGTGGGACCTGAGTACATGATAGAGACAAAATTGAGCTTTTCTCCTGCTGTCTCTCAAGCATCTCTAAGGAACCTTAAAGTGAAAAACCAGTGAAGTATGTACTTCCTATTACTCCTAATTCTGTAAATGGAACTAAAATCCAGAGATTTAAAGTAAACTGTCCAGGGTAACACAACAAGTTAACAGCCAAATGACTCAGGATTATTAAACCTAAGTGCTTAGAGATCAATTTCTTCAAATTGTGTTTAAAGTACAAATAAAAATTAAGATGATTGTCTAAAGCATGGGAGTATTTTGAAGCCTGGGGAAAGTGGGATATTTTAGATTTAACATTTGCTTTCTCGAGAGAAGCAGTATCAAATGAGGCATAATGAGATGTACTTTCAGAGTTTCTCAGGGTATTATAGTAGAGTCTTATTATTTATTTTTGTTTGTTATATCATAATTTTGAAGGTTTGGTTAATGTTTTATCAGAACAATATTACTTTTGTTTTAAATATTTGGTTTTGCGTAAGTAACCATATTCTTAGTTATAACTACTACCACATACAGAGGGCAAATTTTTGCCAGCAGAATGTGTATCTGAATTTAGATTAAAATCAATGACAGGTTAAAAGGAATTCATTTTACATAAGAATGTTTTTTTCTTTTAAAGTGTTACTTAAATTAAGTGACACATGTGTCTATGTTATTTTGATTTTATAACTGTCAATTATATTGCCGTTAATTGCCAGTAGGGCCTTGTTATAAAAGTGTCTTTTAAAAAATATTGAAGAATAAATTCATCTGAATTCAGTATTGACTCTGCCTTCTATTAGGCTTTTGGCCAAAATGTGACTCAGTAGGGTGAATACAGTAGCTGAAGCAATATAATAGCTCACCCTTGGAAATCCTTTGGAGTAAAATGGTAACCACAAGGGCAAAGGGGCATGCCTTGACAACAGTGCCTTTCATTGGCGCAGACGGTCAACTAAAGGACAACACACAATGTTTCAGGCTAGATCTATAATTCTAATGGCTCAGCTATTTGGCAGGAAGCATCATATACATAAAAACTCGTGAGACTAAAATTAAAAAATATTCATGTTACCCCAAATCTTAGTTCTCTGGGTAAGAAAAAAAAAAGACTAAAGACTGATTACAAGGATTGGGAAAGGAGGAGAGAGAGAGAGAGAGAGAGAGAGAAGAAGAGTGGAGAGGAGGAGGGAAGGCTGGAGGCTGTTATAATTGGTCTGGAATTCTGTAAGCTTATCCTTGAGTTTTGTTGCTCCTCACTTCTTCCTTATACTCATCACCAGAATAAGCAGAGTCCTGGCCTTCTACTGGTATTAAGTGAAAAATTACATAAGTTCTCCTCTAATACTTGCTCTGAGAAACATCCTTTTTTCATTCTTTCATTAGGGATTCTTACTTTTCATAATTAGGAAAAAGCTGCTTATCCATTTTTCAGGTGTATTAGCAGCTATAATAAATGAGAAGACCATCTTGCCAGCAGTGGGGCATTTACTTACAGAGCATAAATATTTTTACTTGAAGTTTTCAGGACCCAAACAGTCATATATACATTTGTGTAACTCCCTAGTAAGGAAGATAAATATGGTAAGTTGTCTAGGTATGCTATACAGATAGAGAATTTAGGGATTATTCATATTTTTAATCTCTTGATTTATAGTTTCAAGTCTTCCTATTTTCTGTAGAATCAAATATGGTTCATAGGATATGAATCAAGTATCAGTTCACACAAAGTGAAATAAAAAGCCATCACTTTAAAATAATTTTTTTTCTAGGTTGAAGCCTGGTTGTGTTTTATCCTTACAGTTCCAAATGCATATAACTTTCTTTTCATTCCATTTTATGCTGAAGGGAATCAGAATATGTCACCTTGAAATATGCCACTTTGGCATAAGAATTATTTTGAGCTGAAGACAATTAAGAAACAGCCAATGCAGGAGGAACTCTCTCCCTTTCCTCTTTCTATCTAAAAGCAGGGCATGCATTTCCCTTTGTGAAGATAGGCTTCCCTCCTCCATCTTGTACCAGAAGGAGAACAACTCTTATCATAGGAGGCAGAAAGTTAGCACTGAGATGAGTCCTTATAAACAAACCTTACTCACATAACTCTTACCTTCCATTAGTTTCCCCTCACATGTTTACCTTCCTACAATTTACCATCCCTAGAAGCCCAAATCCTTTTTCTTTGTCTTGTCATTTCTCCATAATTTATTGCCCTTTGTTAAGATGGTATAGAAGCCCCCAATTTTAACCACTCCTTTGAATTACTCATCACTGAATTCACCTATGTGCATGCTCATTATACATGTAAATAGATTCTTTTTTCTCTTCTTACTCTGTCTTTTCTCAATTTAATTCACAGACCCTGGCACTAACACTAGAGGGAAGAGGAAAAGTTTCTTTCCTCTCATACAATGCCTATCTGGAAAACTCAGATTTCCATTACACAAGAAATTTTATTGCTTATGCTGGATAACTCTATGTGATCATCCTGGCCAGTATAAACTCAAGTTGTGATAAATCGGTTGCTAAATATACAGTTTTCAATTAAAAACTAAAATAAAAGCTTAATACTGTATTTGGTTAGTTCAAAGATCAAATATAGGGAAATAATATTTTTTGCTATGTTAAACTGTTTGCATACTTCCCTCTTCCCCTGCTCCAACTGGAAACCTGCCATCTTGACTATCCTTTTGAATAAGATAAATGAGAGCATTTACTGAAGAGATAGTGAGTGTGAATCTAACATGAGGAATGATGTGTGTGGGTCACCTGGGTGGCTCAGTTGGTTAAACGACTGCTTTGGCTCAGGTTATAATCCCAGGGTCCTGGGATTGAGCTCCCTTCTGAGCAGGGAGTCTGCTTCTCCCTCTCCCTCTGCCTGCAGCTCCCCCTACTTGTGCCTTCTCTCTGTCAAATGAATTAATAAAATCTTAAAAAAAAAAAAAAAAAGAATGATGTGTGGATTAGTAGTTTGAAGATCTGGGTTTTGTTTGATTCCTTCAGACGGATCCAGAGAACTGATGGATCCAGGGTAGTATGTGGATCTGGAAATCAGGGATAAGATTTGTATCCAAGAGTAGGGTAGTGGTCATAGTAGCTGAAGCGTGAAGGGGAGAAACAATTCACAACCAGGGCATCTAATCAAGAAAGAGAGATAGGAAAAGGAAGAGGGAATAGACTGATAAATCAGGAGTTCTGAGAGTGCTGAATAGTAGAGTGGATGAATTAGACGCAGATTTGGACAATCATGGAGAGAAAAAGTAGGTCTGTGGTTTGGGCCACTGTGCTGAATTAATAAAATGGGTTATAGGCTGGGGCATATGCTAGTCCTGGTCTTATGTCCTGTGTGATTTGGCCACATTACCCTTTTCGTGGCCATTTGTCATTTCAGTTCAGGTTTCATGTTTTTAAAAAACAGACTATAAGCCTCTTTATAATTTTATTCAGCTATCCTAGTTGATTTTTGATAGAAGGGCTACTTTTTCTTTTTAAATTCAACTTGAATCATTAAGGTATACTAGAAAGATAAAGGATCTAAGCAGACAGAAATCTAGTGGGCAAATACCAGGGCTAATATTGCTTAAAGGAAGATTCACTTAATTTTTTACAGCTCAGGGCAGTATTTCCCAACTGGAAATACTTGTAATACAAGTCCAGAGGAATACTTGTATACAATGAAAAGTACTCACTGAGAATATATAGAGTTCTTTACTCAGGACTACTCAGAACCAGTATTATGCTAAGTAAGATCATGTTCAGTATGGAAACAATTTATTTTTGGAGGTCATTCCCATCTTAATACTATTAGAATCATGTTAATTCAATCCGGGATCAAGAGAAGATAAGAAATTATTTTCCAAATAATTTTTGTTCCCCCTTTTCCCTAATTTTTATTCCCAGCAGAAAGCATCAGGAAGATACTTCCAAGCATTCAGTGGTAAATTACCCTGGCTTCTACTGAGGTAACCGTTACCTCAGATCACTATGTGGAGGAGAGATTAGTCCATTCTGATTGGACATCTGCAGAACTTCGAAGGCTGTTGTAGCCAAAAAGCTCTTGGGAATTTTGACTCTTAGGGTTCCCAACCAAGGACCCACCACCTTGGGCCGACTTACTTTCTTTCTTTCTAGTTCAGTCACTGTAGATACTGGAAATTAGCACCTTACTGCAGTTACAGATTTCCTTTTCTAGTCTCCTTCAGAACGGGTCTTTGATTTTCTTTTCATCCTGGTGGGTTTCATCCTGATGATTTTCTAATCCGGTAAGAGGCTGAGATAGTAAACCGGGATGAGAAAGGAATCAGTGTCTGTTCAAACTTGCACAGTTAGTTGACTGACAAATTGTCCTCTGCTTGGGGATTTCCTCCAGAAGGGCCAAGCCACTGTGAATTCTGAATACATTTTGCTTTGTGAAGTAACACTGTTAACAAGAACCTCCTGAAAGGTTGGTTTTTCTTCTTTGCCCCTGAGAATAACAAAGTAACACTGACTGGAGAACACTGACACTTTAGATTTAAAATATGATAAAATAAATTCTGTTTTAAGCCTAATTTAGTGGAAGTCTATTGGTAAAAATTTAACCTACAAATTATAAATATGTGTTTATTGACATGTCCAAGAAAACACAATCACCTACTTCTCTTAAAAATCACATTTATTAGTAAGAAAAAAGGGAACCTTCCAATTTCCCTTATTCTTTAAGAAGTAAAGAATACCTTTAAAACCCTCTAACAGCTTTTCTTTTATTAGTAGCTAAAAGAAATCTCAAGGAGAGGTGGATACTTTAAAAATAAAAGGAGCAACATGAAAAGGTGCTCATCTTTCTGAAACCTCTATTGTTCAGTAATGCCTAATGTTAGACATTAAAGGTTTACGTGTTCATCATCATATTTTATTGAAGTTGGTAATAATTTACTTATTATCTGCAATGGGTTTCTGAAAAATATTTCTCTTTCCATTAAGGATTTCATTTTCAGCATTTACTTGTCAGTTAAATCCTCACATCATTAATGTAACTTCTCATCATAGGCAAAATTGAATATTCATGCCTAGCTCAAATCACTGTTATTTTGGCCTCTTACATTTTTTTCCCCCCTGAAAGTGTAGATTGTTAACCCATCACTTTACAGCTAAGATTGTTAAATTTCCAGAGACTGCTTTGGTTTGTCAGTGTAATTTGGAGTTTACATTTAGTCATTTTTCCATGGATGGTAATTTCTGCTTTTAACCTTGACCAGGTCCAAGCATGTTATTTAGCCCCTTGCTCTTTGCTACCTACTTTATTAACTTTTTGGTAATATTCTAGGTCCCAGAGCCGTGCTATTTCAACTCTTCATACAACACGTTGCCTGATTGTATGCATGGAAAATACAATCCTTTAATGATGATCATTCTCTCAAATTATTGACCTTCACCCAAGGAATTAATTTCCTTGTCTGAAAGACAGTTGAAGGGTATTTTTAGATGGTCAAGCATAGACAAGATGGTCTCTCAAGCCCCTTATAACCATAAGATTCTAGGATTCTATTTGTTGGTTTATCTCATTTTTGGTGAATCAACCTTAACAAATACATTTTTTTAAGGTCAAGGACAACATTTTTATTAATCTGTATTATGGCAGGATAGAGTTTATTTTCCCTGCCACCAACCTCTGCTCCCCCTCACTACCACCATACTGGTTCCTTGCACATAGCCATCTGCCTTCTAAGGCAGGCCAGGTTCTAACTGAGCTAAGGTAACAGTGAGAGGCCTTTTGTAAAAGTACCACAAGGGAAAAGAAGAGACAAAGACTTTTTGCATAATAACTCAGAGGATTTGTATATTCTGAGATTAGATAACCCTTGGCATTTAAAAATTCTGATTATCTTGTGGTTGCTTGATTCTAAGTCATAGTCATTGAAAGAAGCCTCCTTCATCTCCTTCAAAGGAAAAGAAAACAAAAACACCTAATCCTAAAGAACAAACAGATAAACAAAAGTTTCTTAAACTGAATAAAACATTGACAACTAGTCCAAAGTTGAATAGGAGATATGAGGGTACGCCGAGGTGTAGGGGGGTTGTTGGTGAGAAGCAAATGGATTTTAAGGAACTATAGGAACTGTCATGAAGGAGAGAGGGAAGAGATTCTGGGGATATAAGAAAACAGAGAGGATGCAAGGTGATTGTACCTCTTTATGAAAGAGTGTGGTTAGAATGAGCTGAATATAATTATAATGTGGAAACATCTAGAATGGATGCTGTGTGGATTATAGTAGATACCTGAAGCCTGAATATACTTAGGGATTTTGTGCTTGTTATTGCTTAGTTAATAATAAGATATTCTTTTGATAATGAATTGTACAGTTCTGGCTTTCTATGAGAGCATTACAAGGGGGTTACATTGTTAATATGCAACTAATATTCATTTAGGGAGTGTTTATGCTAAAATGTGTGTCATATCAATGATGAATGTCAGGTTTCAGAATGTAAGCTCCTAGAAAGTAAGCATATTTCTGTGGAATATGCTGTTTATGAGACTCCGTTAATCCAATTCTCCTTTTGCATTACTCTCTTGATGGCACACATATTGTTTCAGGTCATGCTTAGCCATTTAATGGTTTACTTACTATCAGAGAGTTATTTGGGAAAGCCACAGGGCAAGAGAGAGCCTAATTAATATTAAACATCAACAATAATTTGGACTTATTTTCATAAGTTGCCTAGTAAAGGAACATGCCAGCCCTGGGTTATCAGTATGAATTAATGGTGGCTTCTTGTGCTGCTGGCCAGAATCATTATACACTGTTTAGCATACAAATTATTATGGATAATATTTTTGATACAGTAGAACTTGACTCATTCATTTCACTAATCTGCAGATCCAATAATTCTCAAACCAACCTCAGCCATCTCTCTTTACTCTTAGTGAAGTTTATTAATGGCTGTCATGAAATCTCTTATTACAAAGAATTCATTACATCTACAAAAGATGCTAGAGTACATTTATTGGTCTACTACCAAATAATCTAATAAAAAGTTAAATTGCAAGTCTATTTATCAGGTAGAAAGAACAGTACACTTTTTCTGTGATATGACATCATAGCAGTTCATCCTGTCCATATGCATAGAAAGTACTTACACTGGTTAATTTGCCTTGATCTTTAATAAGCTTCTTCATTATTATGAATATATAACTTTAGAAGAACACTTCAGTGGTAGAAGAATTCTGTTACATGTAGGAATATTCAGCAAAAGTAAGAAGAATAGTAAATATCTCAATAGGTGGAACAAATATAAGATTATTACTTGTGTGTCTATTTTTTATGACCCCCACCCTCCATAACAATCCAATACAATTTCTTAGCAAATTTACCGTTTATATAACAGAACAGAATGAAAGAGAGTCTATAAGTGGAAAACTGTAATAAATTTTCCATACAAATGATGGGTTAACTATCTGGGGGAAAAAAAAAGCAACAGGCCAGAGTAACAGTGATTTGAGCTAGGCATGAATATTCAATTTTGCCTGTGATGAGAAGTTACATTAGTGATGTGAGGATTTAACTGACAAGCAAATGCTGAAAATGAAATCCTTAATGGAAAGAGAAATATTTTTCAGAAACCCATTGCAGATAATAAGTAAATCATCACCAAATTCAATAACACATGATTACTGCATGCCATCTAATTCATTATATGCTACTTGACCTTTGGTTAAACAGTAGTATTTCTGTGTAACTAATTCAGCAATTTACAATTTGAGTGCCTACTATGTGTAGTTTATGTATAGATATCTTAGTTAAGATTGAGAAGAAATTCAGTTTCTTTCTAGGAGCTCATCATTTTGTTTTAATCAATTGAGGGAAGTGGTAAATAAATGCAATAATATCACATTCATTCAACAAATATTTATGAAATGCCTACTGAATTTGCCCTTATTGTAACTGTGTAACAAGGTGTTAAATGGTAAAAGTTGACTCACATACCAGGTATGATAATACCATAAGCCAGGGAGAGGTATCACATGATTATGCGTATTTTCAATGGGAGTGATAGAGAACTGGTTTAGGATTCGTGAGCCTTTTGTTTATTTTGAGCATTTAAAAAGGTGGAGAGCTAAAAATTCAAGATGATTTGGTGAATGGGGTTTCTTTCTTTCTTTTTTTTAAGATTTTATTTATTTATTTGACACAGAGAGAGAGCACAAATAGGCAGAGTGGCAGGCAGAGAGAGAGAGGGAGAAGCAGGCTCCCCACTGAGCAGAGAGACTGATGTGGGGTTTGATTCTAGGACCCTGAGATCATGACCTGAGCTGAAGAAAGATGCTTAACTGACTGAGCCACCCGGGCACCCAAGTAAATGGCATTTCTTTGGAAAAGGCTGAGGTGTGATTCCTTCTCTCTTTTTCCTCTAAATCCTGCCAGGAAGGGTGGGGAAAGTGCTTTATAAGTGTTTCCTAATTTTTTTTTAAGATTTATTTATTTATGATAGAGAGATAGAGAGAGAGAGAGAGGGAGAGGCAGTGACACAGAGGGAGAAGCAGGCTCCCTGCAAGGAGCCTGACACGGGACTTGATCCCGGGACTCCTGGATCGCGCCCTGGGCCAAAGGCAGGTGCTAAACTGCTGAGCCACCCAGGGATCCCCCAAGTGTTTCCTAATTAAAGGGACACAGTAGACTAGCCTTACTTCCATTTGGGAAAAAAATTAAAAGCCTTTGGCAGCTACATAGATGCCATGTCTAGGGATCTTGACGCAGTACTTCTCTTCCATCCACCATAGCCAAAAGAACTTAGATTTTAAGAAACAGATGTGGAACTCTCAGTAGAAATGTTTCCTGGGGACTTTTTTTGGTGGTGGTGGTTGGAAACTTTTAAATAGAAATCTTGCCTAAGGAGAGCCATGGAAGCAAGTGGCAATGGAGAGTACTACCTGGAATCTGCAGTTGCAGTGTGATCAGTAGCACCTGGCCAAAAAAGGAGGTACTTCCTATGACAAGAGACTGGCATTCAGGGGGACTTGGGTGGAGAGATTCTTGAGAAGCTGTGAAAGTATCCATAAGAAAAAGAGTCAACTTGAAATAGACACCTGTTCTAAAGAGTATGATGCCTTTTTACCTTTCTTTCTTTTAAATCCTTCAACCACAGAGGGGCTAGAAGCTGTGGTTACCAAGTTGGTGGCAGTATAGAAATTCCAAGATGGGGAAGGAAAGGAAGGCAGACAGGCAAAGGCAAAGAAAGTAGGGAGGGAGGTAAGGAAGGATGGAAAGAAAAAAAAGAAGTCAACTACTCTTCCTTTCCTAAAGTAGAGGTCTTAACTGGGAAAATGAAAAATTAAGTAATTTAATTGAGACAGAAAGTGTTTATGATTGGAAGGACTTATTTTTCCAAAGGTATGTACTAGATGTTCTTTTCCATATTCCCCTCATTAAGTAGAGCTAAAAATCCCTGGACATTATGTATAAAACAGACATAGACTGTGAACATTGGAGAGAAGACAGACTAACTAGGGAACTTGGGACCCGAGGGACAGCACGGGGAGTTTCCTGGATTTTCTTTTTGCTAGTAGTCTTCAGACTGAAGACTATAGAAGTCAGTAATCCAGACCAATGGGTGTAGAAACAAAAACAAAGCAAAAACATACACATAACAAATTCTTGCTCTTTCTCATCAAAGTACCAGTTTAGCAGAAAATTTTAAGACAACTTTTCTACTTATTTCTAAAATTTATATGAAAAAGAAAAGGTATATTATAAGTAAAACAGTTTTGAAAAAGAATAAAGTGGGAGGAATTATTTTACCCAATGTCAAAAATTAATATATAGCTATAATATTCAAGACTATATGCTATAGGTGGAGGGATAAGCTTCTGGACCAATACAACAGAATAGAAAGCTACAAAATAGCTCCACAAAAATTCTAAGGCTAAGTGATCTTTGACAAAGGTGCAAAAGATGCTTAATAGAGGAAGGATAGTCTTTTCAACAAATGATGCTATCCATAGACCAATTGGCTATCCATAGGTAAAAATATGAACTGTGACCTAAACCTTACTTGTACAAAAATTAAGTCAAAATGGATCATAGAATTAAATGAAGATAAAAACTATAATACTTTTAGATGATAAAATAGAAGATAAATTTCAAGACCTAGGGCTTGGTTAAGAGTTCCTAGGTATCACACTACTAGTACTATCCATAAAAGAAAAGCATAATAAATTGGACTTCATCAAATTTTAAAACTTTTGTTCTGTGAAAGTCTCTGTTAAGAGGAAAGTGTTTGCAAAACATATGTCTGACATTCATATCTGAAATATGTAAAGAACTTTCAAATCTGAATAGTGAAAAAACCCACTAAAAACCAAAAAACCCCCCAAAAACCCAAACAACAACAAAAAGCCCCACCAAACAAACCCCAAAGCAGTTCGACCAGAAAATAGATAAAAGAATGAAGAGACATTTCATTGAAGTGATAAATGGATTAAAAATAACTATGTGAAAAAGTATTGAACATAACCAGACATTAGAGAAATATAAATTAAAACCATGATGAGATATCACCACCACTTATTAGCCCAGTAAAAAGAGAACATAATGAGAACATAAAAAGCTGTCTATGATGAAAAGAAACTGGATCTCTCATACATTCCTGTTGGGATTATAAAATGGTGAAGCCATTCTAAAAAAGTTTGACAGTTTCTTGAAAAAATAGACATGGATTTACTATACAACCCAGCAATCCCAGAGAAATGAACACTCAACGTCCACACAAAAACCTGCACATGACCATTCATAGCACCCTTATTTGTTATAGTCAAAAACTGGAAACAACCAAAATGGCTCTCAATTGGTGAGTGATTAAATGAACTGGCACATCCATACTACGGAATACTGCTCAGAAATAAAAAGGAATAAATAAAACATTGATACACACAACTTGTTAGTGGATCTCAAGGACATTATGCCGAGTGAAAAAAAGCCAATCTCAAAAGGTTACATTAAACATAATTCTTGAATTTACAAAATTATGGAGTTAGAAAGCAGATCAGTGGTTGCCAGGTGTTTGGGGTGGTGGCCGAAGGGTATAGGAGTGACATTTAAGAGGCAGTTCGGGATCTTCGTGATGATAAAATAGTTTGATATTGTGACTGCAGGGGTGATTACACAAATCTACACATGGATAAAATGATGTGGAACTACACCACACACATTGTACCAATGTCAATTTCCTGAATTCCATAGCACACTATAGTTATCTAAAATGTAACTAATCATTGGGGAGATGTAGGTGAAGGGTACTTGGGGCCTCTCTGAAAATTCCTGTGAATGTCTAATTATTTCTAAAAAAACTTAAAAATGTGCTTGTGACTTAAAGTGATTGTTACAGTTTCAGTTACCTGAAAATAAGCAGAAAAGTGAGAGGACTTCTGAATTTTTTTTCCAGAGGGGAAGAATTGCTATGTTCGCTGAATAAACTTAAGGGGACTAGAGACAAGATCAAGTTGCTTGTGTGATTGCAATCCATGATGACTTCTTGCTAAATATACCCATTACCTGTTATATTCTCTTTTTTTAAAAAAGTGCTTTGTTCTCTTGTTTGCTTGACATGACAACTCTCCTCATTTTATTCATGTTGCTTCTCACAACATCTGTTTGTTTGTTTGTTTTTGTTTTTCGTATTTTCCCTTTCATTCGGTAGGGACAGTAACCAGGTAGTCAGTCAGTCACCCAAGTCATAAACCTTTGACTCATTAGTCTTTCAACTTCTTTGCTGTCTTCATCATGCCAATTCCCTCTCTTTCCCAGATAATTAGTCACCAAGGCCTGTTGACTTCGCTTTCTCACACTTCCCTTGTTTTTGCCTTCATTTTCTCTCACCTGAATTACTGTGACATCTCCAACATTTACTTACATACTTGCAGGTTTGTTCTCCTTAACTCTTTCTTCCCACAGCCATCCAAAGTGTTATATCTGAAATACCTTTGGCCCTGTCATATCTAGCCTAAATAGTGTTTCAGTGATTGCTCATGGCCGACGGGAAAATTTGAAGTCCCTTAACTTGTCAGCCAGGGTTCCTGATGGTCTGGTCTCTGCCCAGCTCTCCACAGCCTGACTCATATTTGTTACATAGATTCATATCTCTGTGCCATTGTTCCTGCTCCTGCCTCTGGCTTGCATGTTGTCTTTGCTTGGAATATGTATACACACCCTCTTATTATTTTCGAGACTCAAGGCTTCCAGGAAACCCTCTATCACCCTCTTAGGGTAGGTCAGGCTTCCACCTCAGTGCTCCTGAAATTGCTCTATCACTTAGACTGGGCCTATGGTCTAAGTGTAGTCCTACTTTATAAGCAGAGAAACGGATTAAATTATCTGAAGGTCGTTCAAAATTTGTTTTTTTATGAACCCATAAGGTTGCTTGTATCATCTGGCATCTCTCATTCATCATTTGAATTTGAGAGACATTAGTTAATTGGTTCTGTGTAGGAATTACGTTAGGGATGGGAGATGCAAAACTGAGTGAGGCAAGGCTGTGGCCCTCGCTTACCTCAAAGTATATGACATGCATTTTATGTTCATGATCAGATGGGAAGAGGGCAACACTCCTTTGAATAAATTAGCAACCTGATTGTGCTATATGGGCACCTGGATGAATCCTGGAGAAGTCCCACTTGCTGTGGGAGGATTAGCACTGGTGCGGAGGCTTCCTGTGGTCAGCATAGCCACACCACTTGCATCTTTCAGAATGTATAGAGCCACAGACTCTTAGAATCAGTCTGTGCCTGTTAATTCACACTTATTAGCAGTAAGATTGGCTACACCGCTAGGCATTTGGAAAACTGCTCTGTCTCAACACCACTATCCACAGCATGATGAAAGAGCTTTCTGAAGAGTGAGAAGGATGTATGTGGTCAGTTGGTAAAGTCAGAACTTAATTTTTTTCTATTATTAAAGTATCACACTGCTGATTTTCTTTCTTTTTTTTTTTTAATTTGTATTTATTTATGATAGTCACACACAGAGAGAGAGAGAGGCAGAGACACAGGAAGAGGGAGAAGCAGGCTCCTTGCACCGGGAGCCCGATGTGGGATTCGATCCCCGGTCTCCAGGATCACGCCTGGGCCAAAGGCAGGCGCTAAACCACTGCGCCACCCAGGGATCTCACACTGCTGATTTTCTACCATCTTTTCTTCCTTTTCCTATCTTGATTCTACACATTACTCTGTTTTTATTGCTACTTGGGTTGTAAAGGACTAGAGAATGTTATAGTAAAATGTCGTAGGAACTACAGAAAACTCAAAGTGCTTGGTGTAATGCCTGGTCCTTTGTAATATTAAACAATCAGTGTAGAGAAACAAAAAAGGGTGTCTTTGCAATTTTGTTAGATATCAAAAGAACCCTTAGAAGACAAATTGGAGAAGCAATGCTGCCTCTCTTTTTATAATATGACAAAGAGCTAATTCAGCTTCTTTAACAGGAACTCAAATAAGCCCAACCCTTTCAAAAAGCCTTTATATTCAATGTAAAGGAAAATGTGTCTTCAAATCCTTAGAGTTCAGCTTCCACTGGTTTCAATGGGAGCTGTACATTCAGAGCCAAGGGCTAATTTTGGTCTATGTATTTCCCCAATAAGTTCTCTTGGGTGATCATTTTAGCATCAGCAAAGTGTTTCCTCTAGCTATAAGAGCCAGTGTTTAAAAGTTTAAAGTGATGCGAATAGGCCAAAATCTAAATCAATATTCTGTAGAACAAATAAAGAGAAGAGAGATTTAGGCAGCAGGCACATGGTATGTGCTCCAATTCCCTGGTAGGCAGATCAAGGAGGTTTCAACAAGAACTTAAAAATAAAGAAGCCTAGAAAACAGATGTTAACAAAACTACTCTCTCCCCCTCGCTGAGAAATGACTGGTTATGTTTTCAGATCAAGACACTGGGTCCCAGAGGGAAATACCATTGTGTCATGTCTAGTGAGATCTAAAGAGCAAAGAGGATGCAGATCAATAGTAGCTTATTTATCTTCCTCAATGCCAGTGATTTGAACAGAGTTTGTACTGACTTTGTTTAGCTTTTAGGCATGTTACTTTGGTTCACGTAGTAGTTTATATGGAAATGACATGGTACGAATGCCACGTTTTCCCCTCTTCTCCACCGCCCATTCCTGCTTTCAGTTTCCTCTTAGAAGTCCCCTAACTTAATAACGTTTGTGGGGAGGACGGTTTGCCTGCTGATCTCTGGGGCTCTGAAGATTACTTATTATCATTTACCCTTAGAGAACCTTGAGTGATGCTAGCTCAAAACGGATGACTGGAAAGAAATACTGCAGTGAAAGAACATCCAAAAGCAACTTCATCACAAACCATTGATCATAACATTTGACTTCCCTAAACAATAATTTGAGATGTCACGGTGGGAAAAACAGACCACTGGAATGCGTAGGACCTTCAATATGCTTTAAAAGAGGGTTTAGTAGAAGACGGTTTGATTGCTGAGATGCCAAACGCATTGTATTATGAGAAAAATTTACTTTTTAAGAATATTCCATAATAACTGTAGCAATAATAAAAAGAGATGGAACTTGTAGAGTGACTCATGTTTCAGAGCATATTTTTACATTTATCATCTCACGAACCTCTAAAGCAGTTTTTAAAAGGATTCCCCAGTTTTTTCCCAAGATATGTTCCTAGTAGGTAAGTACAAAAGTCCAAAGATATAACTTTTATAAAGCAAAAAAAAGGGACATTCAGGGAGGAAAAACTAGGGAGGTCTGAATTACGAAGTAGCCACTCTGTGTAGCAGTGATTATATGTCTATTTTGCCATAATAAAAAAATGAAAGAAAAGTACAGTGATACCACTCCAAGTTATAGAAAATATACCATGGCAATATTTCAGGAGATGGATTCTCCTTAAATAAGTAAAGGTTACTGAGTCATTGAAAAGATATTATAGGTACCCCACATTCTGATTCCACCGGCTTTTCCATTTTCTTCTCCTGTGGAAACTATGAGAGTTCCCTGAATTTCTTGGCTCTATTTTGAGATACTAATATTTTACACTCAATGAACAAATGCATGTGAAAATGCTTAAACATGGGAGTTATTTTTTATTCTAGATGTTATTTCATATTCTCAGAGTATTTCTAGTAATTTTGAAACTTTTTACTTTTGCCCTTTTCACCTTTTGATTTGTGTTTGGAGTTACAGAGGCTATATATACAAAAGTGTAAAGTTCCATCCCTATCCTACAGGAGTTTATCACCACATTAGGAAGAAGGAGCATATACAGAAGAAAAATTAAATTACAAGATAGTATGTATCTCAAACAGTAAAAACTTAGTAAGGAAATCAGGAATTCTCCATGTGGGGTTGGAATAAACTATTGAAGTCTATATAGAAGTTTCTAGAAGAGACCCAGAGGAAATGGCAAAAGTACTGATGCGGGGGTGGGTGAGGGAGTAGACGCTATAATAACAGAGCAAGGAGGAGGCAAACAGCACTGCTTAGGACACGGAGGCAATGTTTATGAACCTGTGCACAAGAGACAGAAGCAGAGTAACTTGCCAGTTGGCTTGATAGGGGAGGAAGGTTTGTGTTAAGGGGCTGGTGAAAAAACCATGGCTGAAAACAGCACACATTAAGCTATGGATTTGGAAGAATCTTGGGCTAGATGAGCAGCTAAGGTTTCTGAGAAGGGACTTGACTTGGTGAGAGCAGGATTTTAGACAAGCAAATCTGACAGGAATGTTCAGAAAGAGTTAAGCTTAGTATTAATGAGAGCAATTAGGAGGTGGCCCTAGGAAGCCAGGCATCAGGTGATAAAGGTCAAGACTCAAGCCAGCTCTGTACAAAACCCACATGTATCTGTGTTTTGGGAGCACAAAATTCCCCAGTGTTCCTTAAAAGGCCATAAATCTCAAGAGTTTTAGGCCAAATGGAATACTTAAAAATTTGTTGTAGTGGGGCACCTGGGTGGCTCAGTAAGTTAGGTCCTTCGGCTCAGGTCATGATTCCAGAGTCCTGGGATCAAGGCTCCCTGCTCAGCCAGAAGTCTGCTTATCCCTCTCCCCTCTGCTCATGCTCTCTCTAGCTATCTTTCTTCCTCTTGAATAAATAAATAAATAACATCTTTTTAAAAAAATGTCTGTAGAGATTATGAATGTATCCACACTGGTAACTAAAGAAATAGAAATATTACGGAGTCCAACTTAACTGAAATGTAAAATTGCAGACTAGGAGTAGCAGATGCTCAATTTATATGATCCTTGAAGACTGTAAGGAAGAGTCACTACCTCATTGAGGAGGGAAAGGGTTTTTATTTCAGGGTTTTAGAGATGGACCAGACTTGCCTTGGTTGGATCTTCTTTGTTTCCCCTTAGGCCTGGCCTTTCCATGGATTAGTACAGAGTTCATATTGCCTACCTCCTAAATTCTCTTGGTGGACCACTTGACAATGAACGAAAACTTTATGTTACCTTTCTTGAGAAAACAGAGGGCAGCCCGTTAGTGTCCTAGCTTACAATTTGGTTAACTAGCAGCATGTGGCAGAAGCCACAAGAACAAGAATGTTCACTTTTTGGGGGTTGTTTTTTTTTTTCAAGAAATTATTACAGAACAGAGGGATTTAACCGAGGCTATGGCTTTTCTAAATATCGTGAGGTCAAGTTCTACTGAACCTCGGGATTAGCAGTGCTCTGGGTTATTTTCCTTTTGGTGCTTGTTATACTCTCTGCAGCTCTATGTGGTCTCTTTAAGTTAAGATGTTTAGGAGTTGGTAGAGTTGGCAGACGATGACATTACATGCTGTATTATTCATTGTTTGGTGACTAGACTTCATATCTGTGGTAAAAATAAACATGATGCCTCTTAGCTTACTTCAATCCATTCAGTACTCTCTTGAATGGCTTCCTGTAACTGTGTAGACTGCCTTTAAAGAATGTATGAAGAAGAAAGAGATGGAGGAGGAGGAGGAGGAGGAGGAGGAGGAGGAGGAGGAGAAGGGGGAGGGAAAGAGGGCAGGGGAGAGGGGGAGGGAGCTCAGCCTCAAACATGAACTATATGGCATCATTTTTTTAGAAGCAGGCTGAATGGCAGCCTCAGAGAAGTGCAACATTCACCTTAGTGGCACTGTAAACATAGAGAGTTATTTTTCTTCAACAACTATAGCTTTCCTTTCCATTCTTTAGTTTGGAAGTAGTTGTTTTTATGCGTCAATATCACAGGTAAAAAAAACAGGTTGTAACTTTTCTTATTAAGATGGAGGAACCGATTTCTGGCCATGTTGGTTTCAATTTTACTTCATAAACGTACCAGTAGGTGTTGCTATGCTAGCACTAATGTGGACTCTAAAAATTAACTGGTCACTTTGTGGTGAGTGTGTCCCCAAATAATCCTAATTTGTGTATTCTTTCTCAAAGATCAAAACGCTGCTACCAAACACTGCCACCAAATACTGAAGGCTTGATGGGATTATTTTGACTGCAAAATCTGTTTTTAAATGAAGAAGATAAATTCTGCTGTGTCAATTCATAAGACTGGAAAATTATTTCATTGACTTCTCAATAGTTAAAGTATTTTGGCCTTCACAGGAAGAAGCAATAACCAATTTGTGTTAACTGGAAAAAAAGACCATTTCTTTCTTTTGCTCCTCTTAATTTCTGCACTTCATTCATAATACATATTATCATCGCCGCTGTGTCCCAAATGCACATAAAGAAGGCGTGGGGGAGAGTCTCTCTGCCTGGTATAGCTTCCAGGCATAGATAACCTTTGAAACATGCTCTAGTTTGTCAGACAAGTGAATTTACACAAGACCCACAGTTTAACTCTTCACAATATACCTCAGCATCTCAAGTATGTTTACATTGAAAAGTGTTTTCATATTCCTATGTGTAGGCAGAAACAAATGATTTCCTCATGTTAACCTCTGTAACCCTGCCGCCTGTACTAATTATTAGGCAGAAACAACAGACGCTACTACTTCTGTTTTTTACTTAAATTTGCTAAGCAAAAACCAAAAACTTAAAAGAGAAAAATGTTTGCAATTTCTATATTCAAAGATGAGTTCTTAAATTTTAAAAAAATTCTGTTAATTGATTCTCAGGCAATAAGCCAATGATTTCAGTATGTGCTCTGAGGGAAAAAAAAATACAGTTCGTGCATATTATATAGCTTCTACATTTGAAGTTTCCTCAGTTGTACCAAGTATGTGAAATTGAACAGTAAAAATCTGAACTCATCAAGCTACATTTTCTTTTTTAATTGCTAAACACAAACACTTCAGATGAAAACTTGTACTTTGATCTGAAAACACTATTTAAAGAATGTGAATTTGTGTACACAGTGAAAGTAAAGACATTGGTTAAGGAAAGAATAAACCTCTAGAAGGAGATGAAATGTGAAGAATGAATGGGAATGTGAAGCTGTTATATTTTTGTTTTTATAGTTGCAACTATTCAATAATATGAAGCAATAACAGTTTATTGAGCCTTTAACAGGTAGAGTTGAATCACACGAGCCAAAGAGAACATGGATTTTTCTATAAATTGCTCAGTGCTCATTTTAAAATAATCTCTAATAAAACAGTGAAGTGCTTCTGTTGTAGAAATCTCTTAGCACTTTCTAAGTAGCAAAATAATAAACTATTTTGAAGAGTATGGTTCAGAGCAAAGTAAATAAACTTGAAAGTTTTTTCTCCTGCATTTTTTATAATGAATTTCCATTGATTTTTATAGTTACATGCTTTGTGATCTGTGATCTTTCCCCCTGTGTCCTCCTCTCTCTGACTCCTTCCCTTCCTCCTCCCTTTTTTCCATCTTTCTCAGCGGTGTCATTTGAGGGCAATGCAACAATGTGAGATAGCTGAGTGAGATTACACAAGGTGAAGGAAAAACACTCAAAGTTTTTCTCCCTGTAGAGTTTCATTATTGAAATGTTCTGAAGTCATGGGTGGTGAGAGTGAAAATGTAGAGATGCAGATTGGTTGGTAATCGACTCAATGTTTGTAGTAACTGGAGATGTAGATGTAGCGTTCTAATCATTTTCTGTACCATCCCATGGAAGCTGGGTTTAATTCCGCTAAATGGCCCATGATACGGACCTCACTCCCCTTCAATTTGGTTTCTCCCCTCTGGCGAATTCTTAATCAGAATTTCCTACTATTTGGTAACTAAATTAAAATCTGTAAATTGTAGGCAACTGCATATAATGCAATGATATATCCATAAGCATTGAAATTGCTTGGAACATTTCATGTAATGAACATTCTAACATAATAATAACACAGTTAAGCTTTGATATGGGGAAATAATCTAGTTAGATATAGCAATAAGGCATAAAGAATCACTTATCTTTATTTCTGAAGAAAATACTTACAAGGTAGATGCTTCTCAAGAAAGTGTTGATTTAAAAGGAGTTGGGCATGAGATTTCACTCAAATAATAATTATATTTATATTTATGAACTGATTGCTTACTATGTGCCAAATGTTTTGCTAAGCTTTCATTTGATCTTCACAACACGGGGATCCCTGGGTGGCGCAGTGGTTTGGTGCCTGCCTTTGGCCCAGGGCGCGATCCTGGAGACCTGGGATCGAATCCCACGTCGGGCTCCCGGTGCATGGAGCCTGCTTCTCCCTCTGCCTGTGTCTCTGCCTCTCTCTCTCTCTCTCTGTGACTATCATAAAAAAAAAAAAAATTGATCTTCACAACAATTTAATGAAGTATTACAAACTTTTTACATATCAGAAAACTGAGACTCAGAAATGTTAACTTGCCCAAGTTGACACAGCTAGCCAGTGCTGAAGCTAGGATTCAAATCCAAGTTCTCTTGACTCTAGAGTTTGGGCTCCTAATAGTATGTTACAGAAATAGAATCATAATATATTTATACATTTAGTTTTTATTAGTTTTATTTATTTTGTACGAAGTGTTTATCTTAAAATGTGATCGAATCAGAGATAATTGAAAGTGTGGCATATTTACCAAGTTTAAGTCAGATTTCCTGCCCTGCAGGCATTTGTAGTAGAAAGTCAAGCACTAATCTTGAAACTATGAAATAATAACTCATTAAATGTGAAACTAGAAGATTGGAGTAGCTAGGGATAGTGGGGGAGAAGACTAGTTTCTGTAGGAGGTGAGACTACGTGAATCCTGTACAAACACAGAGGTATTTAAAAGTCACCAAAATAGGTAGAAAAACATGAAAACATTACTAAAAGTCAATGAATTAAAAAAATATAAGTCAATGAATTGCTATCAGGAAAAAGTGAGGCAAATACACTAGCTCATTTCTTAACTATGGTTTCACATTATAATACTCTAGAGTGCTATTTAAAATGCAAAGACCTACCAGTGCCTGGATGGCTCAGTCTGTTAAGGGACCAACTCTCATTTCGGCTCAGGTTATGCTTTCAGTGTCCTGGGATAGAGCCCTGCCTGGACCCCTGTACTGGGCTCTGTGCTCAGGGGGCATCTGCTTAAGGATTCTCTTCTTCTCCCTCTATCCCTCCTCCCTCTCAAATAAATAAATAAATCTTTAAAATTAAAATAAAATTCAAAGACCTAAACCCTACCCTTGACCAATTTACAAAATATTTGGTGGAGAGACTTGGGGACCTGGGCAATGGAATTTTAAAAAGCTATTTAGGGGATTCTAAGGTGCAGCCCGTGCTGAGTCACTGTATTGGTGTATTTGTGTTGGGGTCAAGTAGGGAATAAAATTGAGTGGGCACTAAATAGCCACAGAAGATGGCAAGATTCTGATGTTGGTCATGATGACATAGACACAAGGGTATAACTGAAGATTTCTGGGCAAAAAGTCAATTCAGTTCGATTCAACTAACAGGAACTGAAAACTTATTATAAAGAACTGTAGAGGACCATAAGAAGATGAACAAAATATGATCCCTGCTCTTTAAAGTTTCATACATATAGTAGGAGGTGTATTGGTGGCTGTATGAAAGCATGCACATGTTAAGGCCTATGATATAAATACAGAAATGCTCTGAGATTACTTAGGAATACTCTAGTTCTGGTTGGGATATCTGAAACTTGCAAAAAAAAAGATAACATTTGAATTTTAGTCCAAAAATAAAATGTGATTTTTGAGAGACACCAGGGGAAGAGCATTCTCAGTATAGAAAATATTGGAGCTCAGAGGCCTAGAGTTGATGTGGGTGAGGGCAGGATGGTGGGAAGTAGAAAGGAGCTGGATGAGAAGGGGAGAGGGCACAAAGAGAAGAAAGGCGGTGGGGCCAGCGTGCTGAAATGCCCACCTGCAGGTCCACGCATGCCCCTGACACTCCATGTAATAAGCTCCATGTTCGTCCACAGAAGACTGCCTGTCCTGCTCATGATCAGGGTAAATGTAGCTTAAAATCAATTTTAAGCTGTAGCTGGAGGAGGAAACAGTAAGAGAAGGAGGGATGTGCCATTGTAGGACATTAAATGTGCTGGAAGGAGTTCTGTTCAACTGGCCACACGTTGTTGTGACTGTTAGCATTACTCTCTTCCTCCCCCTTTCTAGCTGCTGATACTCTGGCAGCCTTTCAGTTCCACCTTCCCCCTTAAGCTGTTCTCTGAGCCATTTTAAGGAAGACTTAATTTGAAATTTCTTTTTATTCTATTAGCATTTTGTTTGAATATGAGTTTCAGCATTTATTAAATTTTATTAGTGTGTGAGCATGTGTGGGTCTCCATTACAATGCAAGTTTCTTGAGGGAAAAACCACTTTCCTGACATTTAATAGAATGTGGACGCAGGTGTATTAAATGGTAAGTAGATTGGCTTGCCTGGACCATAGAGAATATAAAAGAATATAGTTTATAGTTCATATAGTATGTAATCTAAAAGTACATAGTTTACATAGTATATAGATCTTTAAACCCTAATATTTTAAAATAATTTATTGAGCTCTTATACACTAAATTTATTATTCAAATTAATCATTTCCATAAACCTGTTAGGTAGACATTCCTATCTTCATTTTTTTTTTTTTTTTTTGCATGAGGAAATCAAGGCTTAGAGTGGCTAAGCCTCTTGTTCAGCATCATATAATTGGTTGCCTGACTTCAAAGCCTCACCCAGAACCAGTATACCATACAGCAGTGGTTCTTGGTTAGCAAGTATCAGAATCACCTGGAGGGCCCCGCTTGACTCAATGTTATAGGGTGAGAACCAGGAATTTACTTTCTAACAAGTTTCCATGACATTGGTGCTATTAGTCTGCGGACCTTATTTTGAAAACCATTACCCAGAAAGTCTGGTGTGAGATGTTGCCCAGAAATGATTTTTTTTTTTTTTAAGTATTCCTAGATGATACTAGTGAGAAGCTGGTAGTGAGAACCACTGCTGTTGATCATGGAAAGCCCTGAATGCTAATTGGATTTTATGATGGCCCCAGTTGACAAGTGAGAGGTGTGCATGATGGTTACGCTTTATGATTATGAGGGGAAAATGAACTGGCGGACATAATTGACCATAGATGTATTAGACGGGGCGGCGGGGAGGGGGGCACCGGAAGTGGAATCTTTCTCTCCTGTCTGTCATCTTGCACACTACAGCCAGTCAGATCTTCCTAAAACACTGCTTTCCTCCAGGTATCTCTGAAAGCTCCCAATAAGCTGCTAGCCTCACCTTTTCTCCCAAAATGTGTTTTACCCTAGGGTGACCCTTCAGTTCTGGTCAACAAGGCGTTTCACGGTGCCTGAGATTAACACTGTACTTTTGCTTTTTCACTTCTCCTGGAGGATATTGATGTGCCTTCCCGCCTTGGTTCTGCTGAATCCTAGTCATTGCCTTAAGCTCTCTACTTAAGAAACAAAACAAACAAAAAACCAAAAGCACTTTAAAAACAAAAAAAGTTTTTTTGAAGATTTTATTTATTCATAGGAGACACAGAGAGAGGCAGAGACACAGGCAGAGGGAGAAGGAGGTTCCCTGTAGGGGCCCGATGTGGGACTCGATCCCAGGACCCCAGGATCACGCCCTGACCCAAAGGCATATGCCCAACCAGGTGCCCCTTAAAGACAAAATTTAACACGTGGTAAAAGCAAATAGCATGGACGGACAGGCTGATAAAAAAGACTTAACTCTCTCTTGCTCCGTCAACCCTTAGACTATATCCTAGAGGAAAGAATCTTTAACGCTTTAAGTCATTTAACTCTTTATGCTGATATTTTGTGATGAAAAATTTTAGAAACTATTGTTCTAGGCCCTGAACATAGGATAAAGGCCTCTTACACTCCTCATTTCCCTTTTCTATACTCTCTATACAGTAATGTGATATTTCAAGTCAGTTTTCATTATTATGACTGTGTGAATGTTGTTCTCTCTAGATCTAAGAAAATTGCTATTCTTATTTTTCTGAATATTTTTTCTGAAGTTTCAAATCTTCCCTTTTTTTCTTGTCATGGTTTCTTTCTAATAACTTTTCACACCCTTTATCATATCAGGTGTTTTTTTTTTCAAGTTTTTAAAATGTTTTTCTTTTAATGTCCTCATGACCCCCCCCCCTTTTTTTCTTTTGCCATGTGGGATGGTTATTACCAAACCTGCAATAAAACAGTAATCTTAGAACTTCCCTCAATACCTTACTGGTTTGAATCAACTGATTTTTTTGGATTTACTTTATCAGCTTATATATTTTGGTTTACTCCTTCCTCTTGCTGAAGCACATTCCCAAATAACTTCCCAAGAAGGAGTGCATAAGAGGAAAATTGTATGAGTTTTTGCATGTCTGATAGTGTCTTTATACATAGACATTTAATTGTATAGTTTGTAGTTTGGCAAAATTCTATAAAAATCAATATGGAAAATTATATTCCCTCAGAAATTTGAAGGCATTGCTCCATTTTCTCCCCTTCTTTTTATAGTAAAATTTTAGGATTGTCTCATTTAAATAAAATTATTTATTTGAGAGAGAGAGAGAAAGAGAGAGAGAGAGAGAGAGACTGTGAGCTATGGGAGGGACAAAGGGAAAGGAGAGAGAGAGAGAGAATCTTAAGCAGACACTTTGCTGAGCACGGAGCCCAACATGGGCTTCAGTCCCACAACAACTGTGAGGTCATGACTTGAGCCAGTTGGACACTTAACCAACTGAGCCAGCCAGGCACCTTGGAGAATCTCCTCTTCTTAAATAGTGTTCTGAAATATTATTAGGATATCTGGTATGACTATTTCCATTTACTTATTAATATTTCTGTTCTTTTAGTAGAGTATTTGAAGGTGGAAACCCCTCTGAAAAGCTTTGGAAATTTAATACTTGTTTTTGATAATTTCTTTAGCTCCATTCTGTTCTGTTCTCTTTCATTTCTTAAACCTCCTAGATCACAACCTTTTATTTACATAGTTTCTGTCAGATTTTCCATCTTTTTTTTTCTGTTTTGCTTTATCATTTCAATCTACCTATATTTTATCTTTTAACCCATCATTTACACTTTTATTTCATTAGTATTTTTAATTTTCAAGTGTTCTTTCTTGTTCTCTGACTCTCGCTTTTTTTTATAGCACCTTTTTTTTTTTTTTTTAGTCCAATCACAATGTAATGATTAAGGGGTTTAAAAATATTTTCAGTATTTGCTTTCTCTGTGGTTATATATTTGAGCTGATTTTTTACTTCTTTCTTACACTTTGAACAATTTTTTCCCCAAATCTGATGATCTTGTTTACATTAAAAGAAAGACCAAAAAAAAAAATTGAACGCAAATTTGTATTTTTGGATGTGGCTCATAGACTAGAAGGGATTATTCTGAAGTTATTGTTCGGGGAGCTGATGCTTATGACTAGAGAAGTGCTATGTATCAGAATGTTATGGTCTTTCTCCAGGCTTATTCAGTTTTTCCAGAGGTAAAACATTCATTCTCTTTCCTATGGTGTAGAGACCAGTCACTATAGTACATGGTAAATGAGTCTAGATTTTGTGGGGGCTAATTGACCTCTTTATTAGCTGCAACCTTTTGTGAAAGCTTTCTAATCTGTGGTTTTGTCCACATTGGTTATTATTTCCCTATTTACTTAACATCTTCTATAATTTTGCTGAAACCTGATGTCTGCTGATGGATCCTCTCCAGATTCTATGCTGAGTGCCTGGGCATCACTGGAGGATCTCTCCTGGACATTCCCTCACTGTGGCTTGATCATTGTTCCTGAGTAAGTATCACTTGTTATAGGTTCATAATTTTCTATTTTATTGCTATTATTTTAGTGAAGTCCTGGGAAGAACACAGTGAATTTGTATATACAGTCCTGGTCTTTAGTCCAAACTTAAGGCCCACTGAAGTACTAAATTCTTCTATAAAATCTTCCTTTCTTGTCTTCTTTATCTACTCTGATAGATCTCTCCTCAAAATTCTGTTATAATAAATCAATTCATTTATTTTGCCATTTATAATACTTTATCTTTTTCTATAGGATAATTCCAGATTTTTTAATTTATGGCTCTACTTCTTTTGAATCCCCCAGCACCGTGCTCACTTTGGCAGCACATATACTGAATCCCCCTAGCACCAATACATGTATGCTGGGCAAGCAGTGAATGACTTGAAAATAATTATTGATTAGTAGGATCCAGGAACTGAATGAGAAAAAAGGTACACATGACTTATAGTAGAAGTCCTGGTTATTTGGTAAAATATAGCAATATTGGTAAAGAGAGAAGTTGGGAAGAGACGCCAGTGAATGTAGTGTTCTTGTGTCAGAACTATTTATTTCCACAGAATCCTTGGATACCTTTTCTAATTTGATCCTGTAACTTATCCTGTTAGTCCTTCTCTAAAGCTGAGGGCAGTAATTCACTTTCACAACTTCCCTTGCAGATATGATGTACTCACGTAACGGAGGTATCTCCAATCAGACAGCCACTGGGGAGACTTTAGTTTAGAAGTGAACAGTGGGGAAAAAAGTAGGCATGATGAGTAAGTCATTTCAGGAGAAGATGGTGGCAGACACATCTGGCCTTCCAGAGCAGCAGTAGAATGATTTCTGGTGTCCTGTCCTGGGTGCCCTAGGCTGTGTAAGTGGGGCTTTTCTGGGTGGTCCTGCAGTTTGGTTTGGGCATTGCTCCTAAGTAGCCTCCAAGCCTGACCTTTCGATGATCTTGGACACTCTATATACATTCTTTAAGAACCCTTCTATGTCCACTTGCTTCTGAGAACTCTAAATGATAAAGCAAACAAGAAGTATGTGTGTGTGAAATGAGGTATAAAAGAAGACAAAAGTAGGTCTCATAGTTTGTTTGTTTGTTTGTTTTTAGATAGGCAAACGTATAACACATAATCAAGAAAAAACAGGTTTCTGACATAAAGTGGAACCAAAAGTAAGAGGACAATAGACAGGTAAGTTTAACATCAACCATAGTCAAGGAAAGGAAAGGAAACATGTAGTTTCCCATTATATAATAATACAAAAATGGGAGGAACAAGGAGTGCTCATCTAATTGGTTCTGCAGTAAAATGCTTTTATAAATATATCCATTGAAGCTTGAATATTTGAGAACTCTTTGGGGATTGAGCATATTACCTCTCCCACTAATTCTTGTCAGGTTAATGTTGGTAGTAAATTATGTAATTGCTTATTGACATTCCTTCATTTGTTCTCCCAACTATTTGGCAATGCATAGAAGAAACCATGTTCTGAGAAAGGGCAAATGCTTGCTCTCTGGTTACCATGAGTGAGTTGCTCAAATTAAAGCAGCCAAGGAAATAAGTTACTTCAAATGAAACTTCTGTTTCTACTGTTATATAGGAAGGTGTGGCTAACCTATGAAGAGAGAGGGAAAGCTAAGGAAGTTAGTGTACTTGTCAGTAGGGGAATATATTAGATAGAATGTGGGGATGGGAGTATGTGTAAGGAAACTGAATTAGGTTAGTTTTGGACATGTTGGGACATGTTGGGATGTTAGTTTTGGACATGTTGGGACATGACATCAAGGGCAGTTTGGCAATGAGGTATAATTGTGAATTTATTACTGAAACTTGGGTGAAATTTTATGCCTAGAGACAGATGAGAATCATTCCTTTTTTTTTTTTTTTTTTTTTTTGAGAATCATTCCTAAGAAGTGATAACTGAAAGCTGGAGAACTGATACTATTTCCAAAGGAAGAGAGTAGAGAGACACAACAGAGGACCTGCTACTGAGCATGGGAGGAAACCCCTATTAAGGGCTATTAGAAGAGGGAGAACAGCCAAGAAAGATTGTGGAATAATCAGAGCTGAAGTATAAGAAGCAGAATGGCGTTTCCATGCTAATCGAGGCAAATCCTAGGAGATTCTTTAAAACAGCCCAGAATGACGAAATCCTCAAGCACTTTGCTTTGTATCCCAATTCCTTTATTTCACCATACACAGGAGAGGCTCAGCAAATGTTTGTTGCATGTATAAATAAAATGGTTCAGGGATATAAGAATTGGGAAAATAGAGTAGTTATATTTTAAAATTATAGTAGATTGGAAGGAGGGAGGCACAAGTCTTAGGGATTTAAGGAGAGAATGAGAATGAGGGCTTAGAGACAGACAAATGCTTAGACCACACATTTGAGAAATTTGGACAGAGAAAGGAATATGTAAAATAAAATTATCTGAGCAGAAGAAGCTAATAAAAAGATTTTATAAATTGTAATAGACCTTTATGTGACTAAGGATATGGGGAGGAGCCAGTAAAAAGAGAGGAATTTAAAATATTACAAAGGAAGTATTAAATGAAGGAAATGCATGTATCAAAAGTCTATCTGGGAAATTATAAAAACAGAATCTTTAGGTATATCTCTTTTGATATAATGCATGAAAATGAATTGAGATTTGATTTACTTCAAGTCATAGTGCAGTATAGAACCTTAGAACATAGGATTTTGAAACTCCCAACAACACTCATCCTCTTATTTTACAGAAAAGATCTCATGAACTCTGTTTGATCTTAAAGACTGGTTTAGGTTCGAGGATTAGCAAGGATTAGCCTAAAATCACTTTCTCTTTGGTTTACTAATGAATTCAACAATTTAAGATACACACAAAATCAAAGGAAAAATAAGAGGGTGCAAATTCTTCTTGTTCTTTTTTTTTTTTTTTTTTTTTGAGGGTGCAACTTCTTGATGCATCTGTTTTATCAGCTGAGGTACAGGCTAATCTGCTGTGACAAAGTGTACCTGATACATGAATCCAGGAAAGTTGGAGGACACAATATCAACATATAGAAATTTGTTGCATTTCTATACACCAACAACGAAGCAGCAGAAAAAGAAATTAAGGAATCGATCTCATTTACAATTGCACCAAAACCCATAAGATACATAGTAATAAACTTAACCAAAGAGGTAAAAGATCTGTACTCTAAAACTAGGGAACACTTATGAAAGAAATTGAAGATGACACAAAGAAATGGAAAAACATTCCACGTTCATGGATTGGCAGAATAAATATTGTTAAAAAGTCTTTACTACCCAAAGCAATCTACACATTGAATGCAGTACCTATCAGAATAGCACCAGCATTTTTCACAGAGCAAGAACAAACTCTCCTAAAATCTGTATGGAACCGCAAAAGACTCCGAAGAACCAGACTTCTAGTTAGATTACAAAGCTGTAGTGATCAAGACGGTATGGTGCTGGCACATTAATGGACACATAGATCAATGGAACAGTATAGAAAACTCAGAAATGGATCCATAACTCTATGGTCAACTAATCTTCGGCAAAGCAGGAAAGAATATCCAATTGGAAACAGTCTCTTCAACAAATGGTTTTGGGAAAACTGACAGCAACACTCAGAAGAATGAAACTGGACCACTTTCTTACACCAAATACAAAAATAAATTCAAAATGGTTGAAAGACCTAAATGTGAGACAAAATCCTAGAGGAGAACACAGGCAGCAACCTCCCTGATGTCAGTCATAGCAAATTCTTGCTAGACATGTCTCCTGAGGCAAGGGAAACAAAAGGAAAAATAAATTATTGGGGCTTCATCAATATAAAAAGCTTCTGCACAATGGAGGAAACAATCCACAATACTAAAGGCAACCTTTGGAATGGGAGGAGATATTTCTAAATTACATATCTGATAAAAGGCTAGTATCCAAAATCCATAAAGAACTTATCAGGGATGCCTGGGTGGCTCAGGGGTTTAACGCCAGCCTTAAAGGTGGGGTGTGATCCTGGAGTCCTGGGATTGGGTCCTGCATCGGGCTCCCTGCATGGAGCCTGCTTCTCTCTCTGCCTATGTCTCTGCCTCTCTCTCTGTGTGTCTCTCATGAATAAATAAATAAAACCTTTAAGAAAAATAAAAGAGTTTAAAGAACTTATCAAACTTAACATCCAAAAAACAAATAATCCTGTTAAAAAAGGGGCAGAAGACATGAATAAACATATTTCCAAAGAAGACATACAGATCACTAACAGACATGAAAAGGTATTCAACATCACTCATCATCAGGGAAATACAAATCAAAACTACAATGAAATACCACCTCACACCAACTGGTCAGAATGGCTAAAATCAACAATATAAGAAACGACAGATGGTGAGGATATGGAGAAAGGGAAACCTTAGACTCTTGGTGGGAATGCAAACTGGTGAAGCCACTCTGGAAAAACAGTCAAAAAGTTAAAAATAGACCTACCCTATGACCCAGCAATTGCACTACTAGGTATTTATCCAGAGGATACAAAAATACTGATCTGAAGGTTTACGTGCACCCTGATGTTTATAGCAGTGTTATCAAAAATAGCCAAACTGTGGAAAGAGCTCAAATGTCCATCAATTGATGTTATATATATATATATATATATATATATATATATATATATATATATGAATATTACTCAGGCATAAAAAAGAATGAAATTTACCATTTGCAACAATGTGGATGGAGCTAGAATGTATTATGCTAAGCGAAATATATTGGTCAGAGAAAGACAACTATGATTTCACGCAATGTGGAATTTAAGAAATGAAATAGATGGGAGCACCTGAGTTGCTCAGTCATTTGAGTGACTGATTCTTAATTTCAGCTCAGGTCATGATCTCAGGGCCCTGGGATGGAGCCCCGAATTGGGCTCCCTGCTCAGTGAAGAGTCTGTTTGTCTCCCTCTCCTTTTACCTTTTCACCTCCCCCTGCTCACACCCTCTCTCTCTTAAAATAAACAAATCTTAAAAAAAAAAAAAAAAAGAAAAATGAAGCAGCATAGAAGGAAAAAGAAGAGAGAGGGCTGCTGAAGAGGAGGTAGTTGGGAGGATGAGCTAAATGGGTGATGGGTATTAAGGAGGGCATTTGCTGTGATGAGCACTGGGTGTTATACGTAAGTGATGAATCACTAAATTCTACTCCCAAAACTAATATTACACTATTTATTAAGTAACTAGAATTTAAATAAAAACTTGAAACTACAAAAAAAAAAAAAAAAAGATGTGTAGGAGTTGAAAAAAAATCCCAAAGTGTACTTGCTCTATGGAGTCTTAAGAGTGATAGAGGTTGGGTTTTCTCTCACAGAGAAGTGTATGGGTGAATAGTGCGGGGCTGTCCGAGCAGCTCTGTCACCCAGGGTGGCTCCAGTCATCACCATTCCACAGCCAGTGACGGGGACAGAGAGCATTCAAGGCAAACAGTCTATACGAAGGTGACTCGGAAGTTGTACTCATCCCTTCCATTCGTGAGAGGTTGGGAAAAATAGTTCATAGCTGAGTACCCATTGCTGTTATTGACTGCATCCTAGACCCAAATTCTTTAGGGTCTAGGATAAACGTTCTTCCTCATAGCATTGGGTAGGTGTTGCAGTTGGGAGAACTGAGGCAATGAAACAGACAAGCGAAATGAATACTTAATGAAACATCACAACATATTGAATAAATATGAGAGAGATTAAATACAAATTTACAGAGGCATCTATTTAAAACGACAATTCTATTTGGGTGCCTGTGTGAGTTTCTACCACGCGGCATTTTCAGCCAGTGTGTGTCTATTGTCTCTTGGCAATTAAAATTATTCAGCATCAAAATCTTAGCTCTGGGACCAGGAAAAAAGAATCTAAGAAGCATTCACTGATAGTCGGATTCCGAACAACTGTTTTCCCTTTGCTCTATTCATGCATATTTCAATCGGCATTAATGTAAAGTACCTCGTGGGCTCTCTTCTACATGAAATCCTTGTTCTCAACTTGGCAGCAATCCTGGCACTAGGTTCTAAATGGTCATTCTGGGATGGTAAATCAGCAGCCCTCAGCTGATGGGTCTAACAATGAGGAGATTGCTGGAGGCAGGTGGTGTTGTGAGGCGTAATTCTGTTGGCATTAAGTGACAATTCATATTTGCTACAGGAGCAGTAAATTGCACTGTTTTAAAACAGGAAGTCTGAGTTAAAAGCTGTGTAAAACCATTATACTGTAGCCAGCACTCCAGGCTTTTCTAATTAGGTCATTTGGAAAAAGATGACCTTTTAGTTTCTGTGCCTCTTTGCTGGGGACACATGTTTCTAATTATCATTTGTATTTTACTCCGCCAAAGCTGTTGACAAGCTGAGCTTTTTTTGTGTGCCTGCATGAGTGTGTGTGTGTGTGTGTGTGTGTGTGTGCACGCGCGCATGCGCATCGGCACTCACTCTATGAGTTAATAACATTTCTGTGTTCTTGCACTAGGCAAACAGAAGATGGGAACAATATGTACAGTAATTTTAATGTCAGAGCAACGAAAAATCATATGGATTTGTGTGAAGAACACACTAAAGGGCGTTTCTGTGTTTTAGGCCAACTTGACTGTAACTTTGTCTAAAATCACTGTATCAATATTTCTTCTTTTGGGGCTGGTAGGTGTGAACATACTGTGTAAGATATAAGGACGAAATGAATTTAGGTCCACACTTACTCAAAACATGACTGCTAGGCAGGCTTGAAGTTCTGTCCAGCACTCAAACCGAAAATCTCATGATGGTCTTTTAAGCTCACTTGTCCTTCTGCATACTGTTTTTGGAATTGTTTGCAAATGCAGACAAATACTATCTTCTACTGTCCACTTCTTCTAGAAGACGTTCTGATTGTCTATAGTTCAAAAATATATTTCATGTTTTAGGAGCTAGCTGAAGAAGCCAGGCGTTCTCTAATGCTGGCTTTTCCACTGACTTTCTTTTCTGTCGTGGGGAAAGTTTCTCAGTATTTTATTTGGTTCTTCATCTGAAATCATAAAATCACAAAATCTCAGAGCTGGCAAACTTCTGAGAAGTCTTCCAGCTTACGGTCTGCCTTGAGGCCTTTCTGAACTTACACTCTCCTGGAATATAATGGTCTCCTCTTTGCTTAGCAATCTCTCAGATGGGAGTCTTGACAAGGAAGGATGGTACTATCTAAATGTTTAATATACAAATTACTCTGGCAGTTTGAGGAAAATGTATGGAAGATTATTTGAAGTTTATTATGAAATTGCTAATAATTTATTCAGCTCAATTTTCTCTTAGTTCTATAGTGGATAATGATGGGTCTCTAATGGAGTGGTTCCAAGTCTGGAAAGGGGGCTGGCAGTCATTGCATGACAGAGGTTGGTGACATGCTAAGGTACTGAGCTGGAGTTTTGAGCAGCACAGTCAGGGTCAGTTTCAGGTGAAAGTATCATATAGGTGAAGGGTTTCTTGGTTTGGAGCACTCTGAAGTCTACTAGTTTTCTCCTACTACTCTGGCAATCATAGAGGATTTGTTTTTTTTCTTTCAACTCTCAGTTGGGTGGAAACTATTTACTACTGAGCTGTTGATCAATAATTAAAGCATCAATGCAAGTGACGAAAAGGAAGGCATTTGAACAGATGATGGGGTTGAAAGTTGGTGTCCAAAAGACACAGTCCAATAGCTGGTGATGGTCATATTTGTGAGATGACTGTGAGAATATACCGAACAGAGTCCAGTTAGTGTAATTGACCAAGGTTCCCCAGCTGGTACACTCTGTAGTCCATTGCCATTTCACACCAGGGCCACACTTTCTAGCCAGTAATCGAGCTAGGGAGGCATATTAGGGCAGACTCTTTCCTGGGAGACACATGACGCCTCTGACAGTCAACTTAGGCTCATAGACTTAGCCTACGGCCTTGCAGAACTTCCCTTAGGCTATTGGGTGAGTGCACCCAATCTTCTTTCTCTTTTAGGCCCTGCGGGTTATGACTTGCATGTGGATATCACCATTTTTCCATTTTCCCTTGGCTCTCTCCTTACATTTACCTCTACTTGCCCTAATGAAATCCTTGTCTTGATAATCTTTATGCCCTAAACACAATGAACAGTAGTAGGTAGTGGTGCTTTACAAAACTTCTTTGGAAGGCTTGGGGGGTATTAGAAGAGAACAATAATATGAAAAAGAAAGACTTACCACTGGTTCAAATCATGCTCATCACAGGAAGCATTCTTTTGACTGACTCTGCTTAGCCCTTTGTCTATTGTGACATTACTCAAGGTCATTTTATCTTAAAAGGGAGTCCTCTCAAATCAGTTCTTCCTGGAAATCTGGGACATTTGTTCCTGCCTCCTTCTTCATTTCTCATCCTAGCCAAGGAATTTAAAATGAAGTTAACAACATACTGGTTTCCACAGAGATGCTGTTCATAAAGCCATCATTCAACTTTAGTCTGAAATTCCCTATTTCAGAATAAGACTTCAGTTTTTCTTTTGCATAAAACAAAGGCGATTAAAGTAATTTCCTTTAAACCCAAAGCACTCTCTTCCTAAAATTATATGTTGCTTTTACCTCTAGATCAGCATTTCTCAAACTTGACACTACTGATATTATGAATGTAATAATTCCTTTCTGTGGGAGATTGTCCTGTGCATTGTAAGATTTTAGCAGCATGCCAGTAGCATCACCACTCCAGTCATGACAACTCAAAATGTCTCCAGACATTGCCAAATGTGTCCTGGGGGCAGAGTCACCCCTAGTTGAAAACTGCTGCCCTAGAACAAAAGGAACAAACTGACAGCAGCTTTTAAAATAGCATTTTTCCTCTGTATGGATGACCACCTGTGCTGCACATTGACTATAACGTTAACCAAAAAAAGTAAAGTACAAAGAAGATTGTGTGTGTGTGTGTGTGTGTGTGCGTGCATGCACACAGTCTATGATGCTGGGAAAAGTGAACTGATTTGTCATCTTACAATGTTATTATTGACTAATGCAG
The DNA here is from genome assembly GCF_048164855.1 of Canis lupus baileyi. Classification (NCBI taxonomy): domain Eukaryota; kingdom Metazoa; phylum Chordata; class Mammalia; order Carnivora; family Canidae; genus Canis; species Canis lupus. Next base: position 19,852,172 of record NC_132839.1, read on the forward strand.
AAAAAAACACCAAAAATTCTCCACTCTCTACTAAACCTGCCGCACAGCCAAAACATTGAAACATAAATAGAACTACATATTATCTGCCAAGGTAATAGAAATCTACTTCCATCTTTACTTTTATTTATGCATTTATGTATTTATGTATTAATTTATTTTTTAAAAGATTTATTTATTTATTTATGATAGACACAGAGAGAGAGAGAGAGGCAGAGACACAGGAGGAGGGAGAAGCAGGTTCCATGCAGGGAGCCCGACATGGGACTCGGTCCCGGGACTCTAGGATCGCACCCTGGGTCAAAGGCAGGCACTAAACCGCTGAGCCACCCAGGGATCCCCTATTTTTAAGATTTTATTTATTTACTCATGAGAGACACAGAGAGAGGCAGAGACACAGGCAGAGGGAGAAGCAGGGCCCATGCAGGGACCCCAATGCTGGACTCCATCCTGGGTCTCGAGGATCAGGCCCTGGGCTGAAGGCAGCGCTAAACCACTGAGTCACCTGGCTGCCCCATCTTTACTTTTATTTACAGTGAGAAACTTGCCTATATGACATAGGTGTGTTGCCTTTTTGAGATAATATCTCCTGACGTGTCAAGGATGCCTGTGCTCTGTGGCCATCTTTGTGATGCTTACTATTTCTGGAAGTAGATTATACCTGTAGGGAATGAGGGCAGAGTCTGCAGCTGATAGTGGCTGGGCATTGATTTTCTCTGGTTATGACACATCACCACTGTCTGCTGCTTTGTAAAATTCACGCCACCTGGCCTTGGCCAATGTTTCAGCTTCATTGATGAAATAGTCCATTTGGTAGAATGGCTTGCTGAATCATCTGAGTTTTGGCCTTTGTTTTAGTCTGACTCCAAAGGGCAAACCATTGGGGATGGCTTTTGTGGTGGATGGATAGAGGTGAAGCTCTGTCTACCTCCTTGGGTCATTGTAGATAATATGGAATATTTTTGAAAGTGAATGAACTAAGAATTGGACAAGATATGAAGATTTTATTTGCCATGTAGGCTTTTCCTGATGAATTTCATTCTTTGATTTATACATATTCCTCCTCTCCATGGGCTTTTGATCAAATCAAAGAACCAGGACATGTGCAATGAAGCAATTGCATGATGATGCAAAGCAGAATGAAACTAAACATCCGAATTAATGGTAAGCACAGAAATTACTGTCAGAATTCACAGAATTGGATTATTGTTGAGAGTAGATTTTAATATGGAGAGTGCTCCAGGAAGTTTTAACTTGGATTAGGCTTTGAAAGTTAGGCTGTTAGGATTTAGATGGGCAGAGAGAAGAGTTTCTGCAACAAACATGGGGTGTGTGCATTAGTTAAAATAATATGAGAAAGCTTGAAAAATGGAATCAGTGTGGAATACTGCTGGAGAGATGACCCTAAGAGGGAAGATTTTGGTAAAGAGCAGTGGGGACAAATTTGGACAGGTAGAATGGGAATGTTCCTGGAGCATTCAGTTTGGGATCTTTTGAGAATTTCTTGTGAACTTTCCTTCCATAGCTGCTATAACAATAGAATCACTAAAATCTGACTCAGGTGGTCATCACTGATTTAGAAACACTGTTCATGTAAAGAGCATCCCAGGAAAAAAAAATGTTTACTGAGAGGACAATAGGGAAATAAAAGTTGATTTGTTAAAGCTTTATTCTCTAAAAATGACAGGGTTTTGAGCCAAAGCAAAAGAAATTCCTCTTTTGTGAGTAATGTGCACAAAGAGGGGAGTGGGCAAGAACCTGAGTCAATGCTCAGGGACATTGTATGACATAGGACTGTAACATGGCTCAGAGCATTCTAACAGTGCCAGTGTTCAGTAATGTCTGGAGTAGAAATTGGGCCTACTTACAAGATGTAGAACTTGAATGTTGACTTTTATGAGTTACTGAACTGAAATTGTTATAAGCTGATTTTATAGATGCAAAGAATGTTAATTAGGTTGCTTCTAGAATTTCTTTTTTTCAAAATTTTATTTAAATTCAATTTACAAACATATAGTATAACACCCAGTGCTCATATCATTGCTTCTAGAGTTTCAAACCAAGTTATCTTAAGTATTATTTCTCCAGAAGACTGAGAGTGAGGGTGGAGGGACAGAGGGAGAGGGAGAAGCAGACTCTCCACTGAGCAGGGAGCCTGATGAGGGACTTGATCCCAGGACCCTAGAATCATGACCTGAGCTGAAGGCAGATGCTTCGTTGATTGAGCCACCCACGTACCATATTTATATATATATATATATAGGGCAGCCCAGGTGGCTCAGCGGTTTAATGCCACCTTCAGCCCAGGGCGTGATCCTGGAGACCTGGGATCGAGTGCCACGTCGAGCTCCCTCCATGTAGCCTGCTTCTTCCTCTGCCTGTCTCTGCCCCCGCGCCCCGATGAATAAATAAAATCTTAAAAAAATAAATATGGGGTATATACATATACCCCATATATATATATGTATTTTTTAAATAGTTCATTATATTTAATTATCTCAAAGTGCAGATAATTGATTAGATTATAAAGATCAAAAGCCAAAAGCTGTGGGGTGCCTGGGTGGCTCAGTTGGTTCAACATCTGACTCTTGGTTTTGCTTAGGTCATGATCTCAGGGTCCTGGGATAAAGCCCCTTGTCAGGCTCTGCGCTCAGCAGTGTCTGCTTAAGATTTTCCCTCTCCCTCTGCCTCTCCCTCACATGCTCTCTCTCTCTCTCTCTCTCTTTCAAATCAATCAATCAATCTTAAAAAAATAAAGATCAAAAACTGGAAAATTTTGGACCTTGGGGGAAGACAACTCTATTTTTAAAACCTGTCCACCTAGATAAAGTGAGGAATTGGGAAAGGAAAACAGAATATTAGATCTCTCTATAAACAAGTGACAGTTTAATAGTGGGTCACCCCATTGCTATCTCCTGGGCACCTTATTGCCACCAACCTGAGGAATCACTTGCAAGTGAACAGTGAAGACAAGATAAGATGCCTGGTTTTTGCACAAAAATCTCTTTCTTCCCTGTGTCGTTGAGAATACTAGGAAAATCATTATCTTACACACTCGAGGTGTGGCAAAGAGTATTGAACTGGAATCAGCTTACCAGGATTGCATTAAGTGGCTGGAGACTTTGGATGAATCATGTAGATTCTCTGCATCTCAGTTTCCTCTTCTGTTCACTGAGGCTCTCAAAGTTCCTCTCAAAGGTCCCTTTTCTGCTCTAATTTCCTTGTTTCATCCCTAAACCTATGCTTCCGAAATTCTTTGATATTTTCTATTTTCTCTTAAAAATGTATGAGACTTTGCACTTGTCTGTGTATGTTTATCTTAACACAAAAATAACATTTCATTTCTTTTTCCACTAAACACTTGCTTAATTTTTTCCTGCTTTATTGGGATATACAATGTTATATAACATTGTATAAGTTTAAACTTTATGGTGTGTTGATTTGATACACTTTTCTATTGCAAAGTGATTACTAGCCTAGCATTAGTTAACACCTCCATCACGTCACATAATTACTATTTTTTTTTTTTTGTAGTGAGAACATTTAAGATCTTACTCTCTTAGGAGCTTTCAAGTATAAAAATAACATTTAAATTAACGAGTCCAGTGGATGCTGTGACAAGATGAGCCTTTCTTATTCGGAGGCTTCTACAATCCCCTGGTATGTAATAGTGTAACTGCCAAAGTTACTTCAGTTTGGGGATGTAGCAGATTAACCATTTTAGCTCTTCCCTGCACGTATCAATCAGAACAGGGTAGATTATACTGTAGTAAAAGTAATCTTAAGATTTCCGTGGTTTGAAATAATAAAGGTTTATTTTTTTCCTCATAGCGAATAGTCACCACCAGTCAGCGAGGAAGTTCTCTCATTCTCACTCAGGGCCCAGGAAGAGGAATGCTTCATCTCTGCCCTTTATGGTCTGTGTTAGGCCAGGCAGGACAATGGAGATGTGGTGAATTGTTCACCAGTTCTTATATCACTCACAGTTCATTGACTGAAACACAAGTTACAAGACCATGCCTAGCTGCAAAGAAGAAGGAGGGAATGGCTTTCTATAAAGTTCCAGAAGGCAGAGAGCCAGAAAGATTTGGCAAACAGGACTAATGTTTACCACATCAGCTAAAATCAAGAATGGAGCAGAAAGAGGTACCTAAGAGATCCAAGGGCAGTTTTGGACATGTCACCAGAAGATTACCAGCTGCCCTGGAGTCTCTTTACAAATGAACTTACACAATGAACTCATGACAAATTTGTGTTTCCCTTTACTACTCATACACTTGCTTCACACTATGTTTCTTCTAAGAATATGTGTTATTTTGAACGCTACAATTACATTCTAGTCCTGCTTCCCTGAGATTACCTCGAGAGACTACGTTGATTGGGAGTTCTGGGATTTTTAGATCCCCATGTCCATGCATGACAGTCTCCTGTATGACTGTCTCTCACAGCTGGTTAAGTAAGCATAGCCATTGTCTCTGGATTCTGCTGGTTTAAACTTAGAAAGGCCACCTTATCTCCAAGTTTCTAGAGGGTACCTCATTAAAAAAGAAGAAGGCATCCTCCCTCTTTTGATAATATTTTCCTCCCTACAGAAGGATGGAAGGACAGAGGGCCCTGAAGACAAAATCACTTTGGAGATGGACTCTAGCCAGCCTACCTAGGGCCCTTTTCAGTGGCACTGGGTCTCAGACTTCTGGTTGTGGCATAAGAAAGTGCCATGCCAGGTTCGTACTTTTCTCTTTCCGGCCACAGATTGTCTATTGACCCTTAAAGAATATTTTCGGAGCATATTTTTTGTAACACGGTGCCAGAAAATACAGAAAATCTGAGGCAAACTGAGCCATCTCTCTGTCTCTCTGTCTCTCTCTCTCTCTCTCCCTGAGGCTCCTGGGATATTAAAAAATAAAGTAATGCCAAAAAAGGATCATAGAAACTGTGATGAATTTAAAGTTGTTGGATGGAATGCTTCTTTTTAAAACTCTTGCCAGTATGTCTATGAAAGTCTAGGTATAATCTCATTTGGAGATATCATCAAAAATCTAAATTTGAGTCTTGTTTTTGAATATGAAGCTTATGCCAAATGGTTCTCTTGGATTCTCCCATCCCCACTATCTCCATGATAGGTCCTCGGTAGTAAGTGTAAGACATTTTGTCTGCCCTTGAGACACTCAAAATCAATTTAGGGAGTCAGTATTAAAAATATAATACAGACAGTAATACAGGTGGGTATATAATAAAGTGCTTAGTTGGCAACAGATACCATACGTATTTTTTTAAGAGTTTAGAGAACAGAGGGATCATTGTGGGCTAGAGTAGTCAGGAGTGTTTTTAAAGGGTTGGGATAAAAGGACAAAAGGATTTTAGGAACAACAATAATGACAACAATATATTGACTTCCTTCTATAAATCTTTATTCAATTCAAACTGTCAGTGCTTTATCAGTTTCACTGGTTGGTCTATCCTCAGCTAGAAACCCTGGATCTGAGCTCTTCTGAAATCCTGTATAATTTAAGCCCTGTGTTGCTGTCTCTTTGAAGTAGGCTAATATGTGAACCAACAGCCACCAGGGATGCAGATTTGAGGGCAAACAATGGACTTTGCTCATACTTCCCTTTGAGTCCAGGAGGGAGCTAATAACTTTCCTTCCCGGTTGCACAAAACCTAGCAGGGGATGAGCAGTATGGATGGGGGAGTTGATGCAGGCAAACCTTCTCTGGAGAGGCTTCTGAAGCTCTCTGCTCTTTGAACCAAGTCGGGATACCGCATGTGGAACCATCCTGAGTGTAGTGAGAACAGACCCACAAAACTTTCTCACTGTAGTGGGGCTGTGAGCATCCCCCACGGCCTCCCTTTTCCCAGGGCGCCCACCCCATGGAGTCACCAAGTCTGCGAGAAGTGGGAGAACCGTTGCCACTCATTGAATCCTGCTCCCCTAAGTGGTGCTGACTGGAGTGTGTGTATGGGGGGACTCATCAGACTGAACTTTCTTCCCTTCGGAGAGGTTACTTTTTTCACCCTCTTAAAAGCAAAGTTAGAATTTTTGTTTGACAATGAATTCTTAGACTCTGGTTTTAGTTAGAAATTTCCATAGGGAACAATAGAACTATAGTACATTTCTAATTTAAAACTTTGCATTGTTGATGAAGTCTTGAAAATAACAAGACTAGGCAACTCAAACATCTGTTACTTTCAATCTTTTCTCTCTCAACTTGCAGCAAGCTTGTGGCACTAGTCTTGGAATGTGGGAACTGTCTCTGATCAGTATTTTGGGGGGTTTTGGAATGCACAAGAAAATATAGATAAGATTCTGTGCTCAAAATTTATAATGCATTGCAGATTGCACTGTGGGTTTTTGAAACAACAAAAAATCATGGTGGGTTTTAAAGCAGTTTGGAGAAATAGCACAGCCCTTTGATGTAGGGTATTTAAATTAATGTTAGTCACAACATAAAGCTCAAATTTAAAATGTGTCTCCCTTCGATTACCACACATCAAACTACTTGTAATAGAGACAAAATTACATTTCTCTAGGGGGAAAGGCAATGCTATTTTGATGATCAAATGTACTAGGAACAAAGGTTCTTGTTAGCCATACTGGGTATGGTATAGGCAAGTTTCAGCCAACTTGGCTGTGGACCAGTTGTGATGGCTGAGCCGGGTGGTTTTTGCTCTCAGCAACCTCTGCTGGGGAAAGTGGGCGTGGGGTGGTCTGGTAAAGGCCAAACTTCCAGCACCCTCTGATTTGAGGCATAGAAGGCTCTAGCTGCCTGGGCCCTGGCTCCTGAGTCAAGGTGAACTGGCAGCTGACCTGCGCAGAGGCTCAGGAGTGGCTTAGAGACACAGCTTACTTTTGGTAAAGGATTCCCAACCTTTGGTAATGGAACAAATCCCTGTATGCCACTATCATTAGGATAATCGTGATGATTTTCTGGCAAAGGCTTCTTCAAATGAATGTGACGTTGAGATGCTTACGATTTAACAAAAGTGCCATTATGGCGCAACCTATCAAGAAGTTATCATCTTGCTCAAGATATTAAAGGCCATTTTCATCCTCTTTTACAATTTCCTTCTGAAGTGCCTGTGTTGGGCAGCCTGCAGCCTGGCAGAGATGAGATGGTGCTGAGAGGAAATTGTGTAGGGGAACAAAGTTTTTTCCTCTACTCTCTGAGGTTTGATAGCAGGGTCCGGGAAATAAATAAAACACAAGCAGGTTAATAAGAGAAAAAAAGCTCTATTGTATTTATTCATTTTTAACATTACATACATGGGGGGAATCACAGGGAAAAATAAAAATCCTCCCCAAAATGTGAGCTAGTGGGAATCTAGGCCACTTAACAAAGATGAATGGACCCTTGGAATAAATAGGAGGTCTGGTAGTTTGTGACAGTTTGTCAGGGGGTGGTGTCAACATCTAGTCTCTTCTGTGACCAGAATCAATCTTCCCCCGGTGAGTAAACTCCTAGGGAGGGGATTTACAACAATTGAATTCCTTTTGGAGAAACCTTTAGGCAGATAAGACAGGTTGAGAGACAGCCTCTCTGCATTTGCTGTTTCTGAGTATCTTTCAGTTCAAAATAAGCAATATACCAAAGTGGCATATCTCATGGGTGGTGTGTCTGAGCTTATTCCTTCAGTGCCCAGAAGGGAGCCTTGTCTGGCCATCTGCAATGACGTCATGAGCTGATTAGGCGGGAATAAAGGATGACCAGGTGAGCAGACGTGGTCTGGTGCTAGCTCTAAAGGACAGGATAAAGGGATCTTGGTGTATGAAGTCAGGTATTGCAAGAAGCTTGGAGCTAAAGGTGGCAAAGCAATTGCTTCCAAGCCTGGAAACTTTTTTTGTTTTTTAAAAGATTTTATTTATTTATTCATGAGAGACACACACACAGAGAGGCAGAGACACAGGCAGAGGGAGAAGCAGGCTCAATGTAGGGAGCCCAATGTGGGACTCGATCCCGTATCCCAGGATCATGCTCTGAGCTAAAGGCAGACGCTTAACTGCTGAGCCACCCAGGTGTCCCAAGCCTGGACAGTTTCTGATGCTTTTCTGGACTCCCCAGGTTCCCCTCTTTTCAGTGCTCTGTCTTTTGGGGAGACTTTTGGATCTTAAGTAGTCAGGTCTGTTTGGTTCTTCAGCTTCATGGTTGGCCCTGTGTTTTCACAGTGGGCCATTTCCTCTTAGTAAGGGAAGGGTTGGTCTCCCTGGGAGCAGCAATGGAGGAGGGAATGTTCTTTTATCCCCTCCCCCATCTTGCATTCTGTAAGGTATTATTCTGACAGTTTAAAAACTAAACTGTTTTTTCTTAATTCCTAGGACCCAGAGGTATTTTTTTTTTTCCTGCTTGCTTCTCTTGGGAAATAACTTCTAAAATGTGTGCATATTTCTAAATCAGAATTAAGACTGGATCTCTATTAGTTTGGAAATCTAGGGTCTGACTTTTGTAATTACTAGGGTGTTTTCATCTTTGCAGAAGTTGCTGCTTATCGTTCTACCATGTTGGATTTTTCCTACTTGTATCCTTATGATCTACCTGCTAACTCAAACAAACATGGTGGCCTGTGAGGCTGGAGATTGCTGGGTCGCTCTGACAAGAGCAGTCCTTATCTCTAATGTGTGAATTGCCTCCCACATGAGCAGGATCTCACCCCTAGTACTCTAATTTGGTATCTTTTCTCATGAATATGAAAGGACTGTTGAAGTAGAAGTTTGTCAGACCTTAAGGAGAAAAGTGAATGGCCAGCTCTCTTCCTCTTACTTTACCAGTGAAAACAGTGGTGCGGTTGCACTGCAAATTACAACCTGAAAAAACACAAATTTAAGCAGTCTTCCCTGCAACTTCAGAAATATTTTCATATAATTTCACTTTGAAATGTTGAATTGAGGGTTCCCTGGGTAGCTTAGTCGGTTAAGCATCTGACTCGTGATTTTGACTCAGGTCAAGATCTCATTGGTTGTGGGGTTCCATGCTCAGTGGGAGACTGCTTGAGGTTCTTCTCTGTCCTTCCCCCACTTGTGTTTTCTTACTCTCTTAAATAAATAAATATATCTTTTTAAAATGTTGATTTGAAAGGTGTAGAGAAGAATGGTGCATGTATAACCTGCTTCAGAGGATAATTTCTGGTGTCCTTTCATGGTAAGGTGTCATCTTACCTGCATATGTCCTCTTTACAGGTAAGGCCTTTCTCTTGGCTTTGCTTTCACAGATATATTCATACATAAGGTTACGTTCACATAACGTACACATGTTCATACATGTAACATCATATAGAATTAATGAACATGACACCCAATAAAGTTGTGTTGAATGAGTTAATAAACATGCTGTAGAGAGTATGTGTGTATAGCATGTGTGTGTGTGCACACGCAGGGCGGGTGGTCTGTTTTGCCTGTGCTCTGTAGATGCAGGCACCAGGAAGTCTTCTTCTGTCTCTCAAGTTTTCACTGTGGAGCTTCAGAGATTTTCCTTTCCGGATAATTACTTTTCAAGAAGTTTGAAGAAAATTTGCACAGCAATTTTGACTTACCTGTAGGTGGAGAAAAGGATAATTTTTACACTTTACAGCAATTTTGGATTTTTCACATGTGGATAATTCTATGAGTTTTCAAAGCAAACACTTCAAAATCTCCTATTCTTTAAACTGAAGTGGTTGAAAGTAATATTGTGTTTTTAGTTTGCTTTTCATAGTTATTATTACATATACACACTTATATAATAATGTAATTAACATTACTATGAATTTGTAGTTGATTGGTTTCTTACTTTATCAGTGCATTTTTAAAAAATCTTTTTGAGATCTATATATATCTTAGGCACAAAGGAAATCCTCTTTTTCTTTTTGAAACTCTGGAAAATCCACTTATTTGCTTTTAGCACTGGAAAAAATTTTGTTATTTTTTGTTCAAGTAGGCATTTACCTTAAGTTGAAAAATAAAGCATACTCTGTGTTTTCTAAAAGTCTACTTTAATATCTCCTTCAACCAAGTGTGATGGAGACTGGGTTACTGTCTTCCTCACCTTATCCTCTTTGTCCCAGAGTGGTTTGCAGTTAGATGGCATCGGGCCTTTTTTATGTGGGTGACAACATATCTAGGAAATATATGATGGTGTAAAGTCCTGTGGAAGTTAGAAATTCTCTCTCTTTGAAAGTGGAATGTCCTCTACTAATTGGTAAGAATAAGTCTTATTTTTTTGTTTTTTTTTTTTTGTTGTTGTTGTTTTTTGTTTTTGTTTTTTTTTGTTTTCTTTGGTTTTTGTTTTTGGTATTGGGAGAACTTCATAGGTTCTACAAACTAGCAAGAAAAAATCTCACACTGTCTGAGAAGACTGTGTTCACGAAACTTTGGCAACGGAGTGAAAACAGACCCCATTTTAGGATTCTACAGTTAGGATGTAGCTGTTTAGTGGGCTGTTGACATCTAGAATGGTCTCCTTTTATTTCTTGGGGAAATAAATCAACTGTAAAAATATTAAGACTTTCAAGCTGTACTAATAAAGACTGAAATTTAACTTACAGTTGGTAATATTCACTCAAATCTAATTTAATAGTATGCCCAGTCTGGATATTAAGTATTATTTTAAACTATAGGGAACAAAACATGTAGTACACAGGCAAAATATTGTTGTTACATGAATGTCACGTTTGATATTCCCCTACTTCTCTCGGTTGAATTTGTACCCACGAGCTTACTGTAAACAGCAGCATTGCATTCTTACACATTCATATGTCCCCAGATTATCTGAGACAGAGGTTGGTAAACTAGGCCTGGAGGCCCACTCTAGCCCACCACTTGCTTTGGCAAATAAAGTCTTTCTGGACACAGCCATGCCCATTTATTTAAGCCTTGTCTGTGGCTGCTTTTGTGTTATAAAGCAGTGTGGAGTATTTGTGACACATACTATGTGGTTTGCAAAGCCAAAAATAGTCTGACCCTTAGAGAAAAAGTTTGCTGACCCCTAATCCAGGATATCAGTTCTCTTCTCTTTTCCTCTCTGATAGTATCACAGAAGACCTTGAATAATATAATTTACCCTCTTATGACTAACACCTCTCTTTTCAAAAGCAAAACTAAAAGTACGAAAACAACGGTCTCCCCCCCCCCAAAAAAAAAAACAAAAAGAGAAAGCTCCTAGAAAATTTAAGAAGTACTGATATAAATTAAACTCATAGAATCATGAAATAAGCTCATTAAAATATGCTGATGTTAATGAAACATTCTTATCAGGCAGCATATGAGAATAAGAATACTGGTCTATGAATTAGAGGAATTAAGTTCCTATTTCAATTTTGCCATTTTCTAACTCAGGTATTGGCAAACTTCTCTGGTGAAGGTTAAGCCAGTAAACCTTTTAGGCATTGTGGGCCATATTTATTTTATTTTATACAAAAGAGGAAGTGGGCTGGACTTGGCGCACAGTCCTGTGATTTGACCACCCTGCTCTCAGTGCTCCTCATGAGCCACAATCTCCCTGGGCTCCATTTTTAGGAGGCCCTAAATCAACACTTCCCATTTTTAATATTTTTTTATCCTTTTATGTGAATCAAAGTCAATGTTATACATGGCCAAATTTTACATGAATCATTTTCTTACCACATGGCAAGTAGAGTCAGAACAATACAGGTGAAAATAGTATGTGACAAGAAAGTCAATTTTGACATTTCTTCATGTAAGATTCTCTATTACCTTGTAATACATTGATTCCAAGCTTAGAAGTGTAACACCACAACTATTTGAGCTTATGCTGTTTTGTGGGTCAGAGATTTTGGAAGGGCTTGCTTGGATAGTTTTCCCTTGGGGTTTCTTTTGCGGTTTTTGTTAGATGTCAGCCAGGGCTGTGGTCATCTGTGGGTTTGACTGGGTTGGAGATCCAAGACACCTGATGCTTAATGCTGGTCAGCAGCAGCAAACTTAGCTGTTGATGAGAGCTCTTACATGTGTCCTCTTCACCAGAGATCTTGGAGTGGTCAAAATTTTTACATGGTGCTTAGCTTAATCCCAGTGCGTTTTCCTAGAGAATGAGGTGGAAGCCTCATCATCTATAGTGACTTAGCTCCCTAAGTAAATGTCTTAAGTTTGCCCAGATTCAAATAAAGGAGAGGTAGACCCACCCAATGTAAGAAATGTCAAAGAAGTGGGAAATATCAGAAAGGGAGACAGAACATGAGAGACTCCTAACTCTGGGAAACGAACAAGGTGTGGTAGAAAGGGAGGTGGATGGCGGGTAGGGGTGACTGGGTGATGGGCACTGAGGGGGGCACTTGATGGGATGAGCAATGGGTGTTATGCTATATGTTGGCAAATTGAACTCCAATAAAAAATTTAAAAAATAAATAAAAAGAAATGTGAAAGAATCTGGGGCCATATTTAAAATCACCACACCTAGCTTTTGTGATTTTTAAGTTTATAACTCTTAATACCAAATTAGTAGGACTTTTGTACCAGCTATTATATAATTAACCACATTTATTAAGGGCAGGATCTTCTTAGATCTCAAATGAAACTGACATGTAAATATATGTGTGTGTGTGTGTGTGTGTGTGTGTGTGTGTGTATCTTATCCACTCATCATCCATAAATGGACATTTGGGAGATAGATACACACACACACAGAGGAATATTATTCACCCTTAATAAAAAGGAAATTGTATCAGTGACAATATGGACAAAAATGGAGAATATTAATCTGAGTGAAATAATCTACAAAAGTAAAACTCAGGGCAGAATGGTTGTTACTAGGGGCCGTAGGGTAGGGGAAATACCAAGATGCTGGTGAAAGGGCATAAACTTTCAGATATAAGATGAATAAGTTCTGGAGACCTAATGTACAGCATAGTGACTAGTTAATAATAATGTGTTGTATTCTTGAAACTTGCTAAAAAAGTAAACCTTAAGCCTTCATCTCTCTCTCTCTCTCTCACACACATACACACACACACACAAAGAAAAGAGGTAACCATGTGAGGTAATGGATTTTTAAATTAGCTTCATTAATCATTTCAAAATGTAATCACCTCCAAATGTATATCTATATGAAAACACCACACTGTACATCTTAAATATGTGCAATCTTAGTCACATCTCACTAAGCTGGAAAAAATGATGAGGTTGGGGAAGTGGTGTGGGCAGGGAGTTCAGGTAGGCCTTGTCAGCCATGGGAAGGAGTTTGAATTTCACTGAGTAAAGTAAGAAGTCATTGCAGAGTTTTAAACAAAGGGGTAATATTCTCTGACTTAGATTTTTGATATCACTATGGCCCCTGTGTAAATAATAGCCTATAATTTTGAGGGGGTAGGTGGGCAAGAATGGTGGCAGAAGGCTCTAACCGGAGGCTTTTGTATGATTTTGTGCACAAGGTGTTCATAGATTGCAATAGAGTGTTAACAGTATGGGTGATTAGAAAAAGTAAAAATGGATAAGAGACTATTCCCATTTTCCAGATAAGTAAAGAGAGTTTAACCAATTTTTATATAAGTGATAAACTGATATTCAAATCTATATCTAGAAGTCAACAAATCAACTTCAGCCAAATGTCATGTTGTTTTGTCACATTTAAAATTAATGAAGTCTAATTAAATGAGATTTTACTATAATTTAGGTGGATTAGGCTAAATTAAGAGTCATTAACATGGTCCTCTTTTTGGACAATTTCTATGACCAATGCCTCATTGTCTTCATGTTCAAAATATTTAAAATGTAACAAATTGGAGGAAATGTAAGTTATATCACCATCTTATTTCATGATTTTTGTGAAAATGAGGAAATCTCTGCAGATATAAAACCCAGAGACTCATACACACATTCTGCATAATCCTGAGGAATAGTCAACCTAAGAAAATTTGTTATTCTCAGTTCTAGGAATTGATACATGACCAGTAACGTATCTGAAATTTGTTTTTCTTTAGGTTTAGTAAGGGTGGAAGAGAGTACTGATTAGTACTTTGGAAGCAAATCTGAGAAGCACATACTTTTCCTTAAAAGGTAGTTGTTACCAGAACTATTCCTTGTGGTACCTCAAAGAGCTGGGACAAGTTCCTCTGACTGGATCTTTCTTCCTTTCCACAAGGGGTGAGAGGGAGACTATTCAGTTCTCTTCTTGCTGCAGTGCTTTAAAAAATGTTTATTGGAGAAGAAATTGACTCCTTTATCATCAAGTCATGGAACCTTTTTTGTATTTTCTTCATTCTGTTTACCTCCCCTGTGATCTCTTTGAGTTACTGGCAAGGTGATTTATTTGTGGCCCTAAAATCTCTCTGTTCCTTAATTTATAGGTTATATCGTGCTTCCTCTCTTCCACACGATCAGGATCTTCAAAGTAAGCATCTTTCAAAGGAGCGACAAGCAAAATACAGCTGCAAAATCAGTAACTCCCTGTTAAGCTGCTTTGCCTGCTGTCACTGTTGACTGCTGGAGGTGGTGATCCATGTCAGTCACTAGAACGACACCTTGGCAAGACTGCAATCTGCTCCCGGAGTTTTTGTGTAGGGGAACACTTTTCGATAATGAGGTTTTCGTATATTCCCAGCATCTCACACAGTGCCTGGAACATAGTATCTACTTGGTCAATATTTATTAATATTTACTGTAGAACCATATTTTAAAGGCTTTGCTAACATGTTATAGGTAGATTTGTTGCATAATGGAGCAATGCAAGAATTTTCTCTTTCACCTTGGATAAATTTTACTAATAATACAATAAATAACTCTCCAAGCAGGCAGAGACTTTTAGTGAGACTCAATGGATTGATATAAACTTATATTTTTAAGCCATCAAACTAAGAAGAGGTTAAGACTAACGTTTACTTATTAAGATAATTTCCTAATCATTCTTATAAGAACTTAATGAGTGACAAACTGACGCTGGATATAAATTTATGATTTCCCAAAATAACATTTGATTGGTTTGAGTGATGTCTTACATCAAGTAATCATAGTTAATTTTTGCTTCTGGAGAGATTTGACTTTACCAGTCTATCATGTCATCAGATGTATTTCAAGAATGATTTCTTTGTCTGTTGATACAGAGTTAAAGAATTCCTATGGAGATTCTTGAATCTATAACTTGTATTTTTATCAGGGCAGATGGGAGAAGTTCAGAATAGTGGCAAAAAAACTACATCTTCATCTGAAATATACTGCAAACACATAAAGAATGATTTCACATTGAAAAATATTTTTAGTCATATAAATCAAGGACAAATTTAGGATTTTTCTTATATGTGAGTTATGGTGCAAAAAACAATGGGTCACTTAAGTTTAAAGAAAGGTTGATAAATGCTGAGACCTTAAGTATATTATAAATATCAGCAGTTATGACAATGAGAGGATTGGAGTTATAAATTAAACATACTATATAACAAATGTGAAATGTATTTTTCTTGTTATATTTATTTTTTTTGTTATATTTATTTCCCTAACATTTAATACCTATAATTAAGACTGTTGTTAGATTTTACCTCACAAAATCATCCAGGTTTGAAAGAAATTTCAGAGAGTAAAAAAAGGATATATATATATATATATATATATATATATATATATATATATGTATATGGGGATAAAATGTTAGGTTTTATATTTCTGGATTCCTTTCTAAAGAGTGAATTTTGAGGGGCACCTGGGTAGCTCAGTGGTTGAGCATCTGCCTTCAGTCCAGGGCGTGATCGTGGGGTCCTGGAATCAAGTCCCATATTGGGTTCCCTGCATGGAGCCTGCTTCTCCCTCTGCCTATGTCTCTGCCTCTCTGTGTCTCTCATGAATAAATAAATAAAATCTTTTTTTTTTAAAAAGAGTGAATTTTGAATGATTTTTTTTTTTTGTAATGAAGAATCATCCTAAAAAAAACCCCAAACCCCTAACATTAACATCACTGTCATAGAAGGCACAATGAAAATTGGGAGTAATCTTTCTGCGCAGAAAGAACTCAGGCAACATATAGGAATGGAGGCTTACCCCGGGTGAGATAAAAAATTTTCACTGTATTATTTTAGCATTTGCTGCCAGGGCTGGTACATTGACTCTGGATCTGACTGTCTTTTGACCCAGATTCCAGTTCTTCCAGGGACCAGGCACAGCAGTTCTTTCATGGTCTTTGCCCTTCTCCATAATAGAAGTGAGTGCTTATCCTAAGAGCCACTGTTGTTTCCCAATGTAGCCTTGCCTTTGAGTTGTGAAGTTAGCCTACTGCCTGGTTCTCAAACCCTGGCTGCACCTTGGAAGCACCTGTAAGTTTTTATAACTTGTTCACATCCTGGTCTCTCCTCCATAGATTCTGATTTAATTGGCCTGGGTGGGGCTCAGGCTTTGGGAATATGGAAAGCTCCTCAGGTATTTCTAAGGTACAACTAGAATTGAGAACCTATGGTGGAGAAGGAAGAAGAAAGAGATCACAATCTGAAATTCAGCCATAGTTCTTATTCTCAATTTAATGTTTTCCCATAGGTCCCCCAGAGCCTCACAAAACCCAGTGTGGCCAGTCTCTGGTGAATTCAGTGGTGATCCATGGTTCCTGACTCTTTTCCTAAACTGCTTTCTGGATTCTCTTTGTCCACAATCTTTCTCAGGTAAGAAGCTCAAAAGAGAGGTCAGAGAAGGAGAAGGAATTGATGATACTTGGCATCGTATTGTAGTACGTGGTGGAATGAATTCTTTTTAAATGTTTAGTAAGTGAATTGGGAAGATTTGGAGGGTAGTGGACTGGCATATCAAAATACAATATGGCGAAATTAAAGCAAACACTTAATTTTTACCAACAGTATCACAGTAAATAGGCATCACTGTAGGATTTAGAAAGTCTTGGATTCAAGTGCTGCCTTCACCATTGCCAGCTGGGTGACTAGTACAAATGACCTATCCCCTCTCTGTGCGTTAGTTTTTTTTATCTATAACATAGGCACAGTATCCACTGTATTTTCCTTACATGGTTGTTGTGAGGCTTAAATTACAGAAGTGAAATAATATTTTATATTATTAGGTGATATATAAATGTTATTACTATGGGTTGAGCTGCTTTAATACATATTTATGTGGACATATTTCGTGGTTAATTTTTACAACAAGGGAATAAGTCTGGGGAACAATGGTTATAAAACTGTAATGAAATCTATGTGTCAATCTATTTGGTTGGGTGGCAAGTTTATAGAAATGAAGAATTCATCTTTTGTAAACCCGATGTTTTAACCTTACATAGGATATAATTTGTTATTGGTTTTGAAAAACAAAGTTCCATATAATTTTCTCATAATTTAAGAGATTTTATTTCAATAGCTGTCAAGTACTTAGTAAACATTAAAATGAGGGGCAAAAAATCCCTATGGGAATAGAAATATTTGTGATTCTGATAGGTTATGGAAGAAGTCTTAGTTGGGGGACACAAACACTCAATCCATATGTTACTACCAGAAATGGAATAATAGCTAATCTCCAAGTCTACCGTTTACTGAGCCAATGTTATGTACAGGGCACCATGCTAAAGCATTTTGTTTACTTCATCTTACTTAGGCCCCTAAATTTTTGTGTTGATTAGATTAATTATTTTATCAATTTTATTGCTGAAAAAGAAACCCAAAAAACTCCAAGGCACAGAGCGGCTGTCATTTCCCCCTTAAACCCAGTTAGTTTGACTCTATTCTCTACTTTTACAACTGAACTGTACTCTCTTCCAGTAATCACTGTTATAAAGGCTTATTGACATACTGATTTGTGGAAATTGGTGAAAGGAATTTGAAATGGGAGGGATAGCTTAGAGTTCCTTTCAGAAATAGTTAACTTGACTCAGTGCATAGACTTACAGTTGAGCTCTGTGAAGGGTGGGGCTGCACATACTAGTTGAAAAAACTATTCTCACCAGAAACTATGGAGGCTGGTACTAAATCAACTTGCTCAAAGTGATGGAGTGTGACATCACTGGGTCTTCAGTGAACTGCAGCTCTGAGAATACTGAAGGGCAACATTGTAGGTTCACACATGAGTATTTTTTTTTAAAAATATTTATTCATGAGAGACACAGAGACATAGGCAGAGTGAGAAACAGGCTTCCTGCAGGGAGCCCAAAGCAGGACTTGATCCCAGGATCCCAAGATCATGCCTTGAGCCAAAGGCATCGGTTCAATCACTGAGACACTCAGGCATCCCAGACATGAGCATTGGTACCAGCTGCAGTTACAGTGGTCTCAAGTTATGGACCTTTGACACTACTCAGGTCACCAAGCAGGAAAGCCAGAACATCATGAAGACCACAGTATAATAGATTGCACTTGGTCATGAGTACGGGCAACATTCCCATAGGTGTTCCACAGGAAATCTGTGGGGCACTTTGTATTATCAAAAGAAGACATATCCCAGTAAAACACAGATGATTCCTGTGTATGTGAGTTCATAGTACCTATAAACTGGGGTGGCCTCAATAACAATAGGGACAAGAATGGTAATAATTAACTTATCATGAGCTCTTCCGAATGCTTTACATATGATTATCTCAATCTCTAAAGCAGTTCAATGAGCTAGAGAGCTAGGTAATATTAATACCATCATTTTATAGATAAGCATCTTGGAGATAAATAACTTGCCAAGTTCACATAAGTTAATCAATGCAGGGCAAGATTAAATCAAATCTTTCTGATTCCAGAGCCCATGCCATAGATTATACTTTGTTTTCTTACTTAAAAAAAACAAAACAAAAAAAAAAAACAAAAAAAAACCAGCTGAAGAGGTTGTTGTACACCTTTCGGTTAGAACTACCATAAGTATTGGAGATGGTTGAATGTCAACCAGCCTATTATACCAAGCCATGAATACCAGTGTTGGATTCATTAATATAACAGGACGCAGCTGGGGCTTTTTGTTCAGTATTGCTTATAGTTCCTTCAACTGATCCTAAGACCTGCAGAAACTATGCTAATCATTTAGGAACAACAAGTGAAATTAATTACGCTCTAAATGCAGCTTAAGTCAGAAAAAAATGCTTGGAATAAAGGGATTTTGATTGTTTGTTTGTTTTACACTAGAAAGGCCAGCATTGATCAGTGATTCTAAATTACAATCACAAACTTGTGTTGATCTCAATATCAGAAAAATGGGTCTCAAATCCTGTTGGAGGGCACCTCAATTTGAGATTTGGTTCTCATTAGGAATATGAACAGATTCTGCTTAATTATAAAGGACAGGAATGTTCAAATATTGAGAACTATGTATCTACAAGCACTGAGAATGATAATAGGGCAAAAGGGTTTCAATGGCTTTATTAGAATACCAAGTTAT
Organism: Canis lupus baileyi; assembly: GCF_048164855.1. Lineage (NCBI taxonomy): Eukaryota > Metazoa > Chordata > Mammalia > Carnivora > Canidae > Canis > Canis lupus. Next base: position 19,871,424 of record NC_132839.1, read on the forward strand.
AACATCAGCTGGCATACCACACCATGTTATCATTCCCAGGGTATATGGGCCTGATTTATCAGGCCTCAGAAACTATCTTCTTTGTTTCCTTTTTTTTTTTTTAAGATTTTAAAAATTTATTTATTCATGAGCAGAGAGAGAGAGAGAGAGAGGCAGAGACACAGGCAGAGGGAGAGGCAGGCTCCATGCAGGATGGAGGATCAGGCCCTGGGCTGAAGGCGGTGCTAAACCGCTGAGCCACCTAGGCTGCCCTCTTTGTTTGTTTGTTTGTTTCTCTCTCTCTCTCTTTAGATTGTATTTATTTATTTGAGAGACAGAGCAAGTGAGAGAGAGTGCATAAGCAGGGTGAGGGGCAGAGGGAGAAGCAGATACCCTGCTGAGCAGGGAGCCCAATTTATAGCTCAATCCCAGGATCATGACCTGAACCAAAGGCAGACACTCAACTGACTGAGCCACGCTGACACCCCAGAAATTGTCTTCTTTCATCATTGGAGTCCAGTTGACTCCTAGACACAGACCTGGCCCAATATTTTGGCCCTCAGGAAAGATCGCTCATCGTACCATTTTGTCTCTGATCTTAGGATTTAATTATCATTTAAACTTTTTCATTATTCCTATGACATGGTCCTACTCTATCTTCTAGCTCTGGTCCATTTTCCTCTTGCTAGAGTTCTGGCTTGGTCATTTGTTCAAGTTCACAGTCTTTTTTTCCCCCCATAACTCCAATCTGTTCTAAAACTGTAACTTAGTGGCTGGGAACACACTCAAGATTCTCTGTTGCTGACTATCTTCCTGTGCAGACCCGTGACCATTTTCAGCTGCTGGATGTTGGCAGCCGTGTCTATAAAGAGGCTACATGGTATTGCAGTGATTCTTAAACCTCAGCTTTCACCAAAATCACTTGAACTTTTATTTTTTTATTTTTTATTTTTTCACTTGAACTTTTATAATTCAGAACTCTGGGTTACACCCCCAAGAGATTCTGATTCAGTCAGGCTGCAGAGGATCCTATAAATCTGCATATTTAGCAGCTTCCCTAGGTAGGACTCTGAAGGTGGATGGAGAAAAACACTGCCCCATTGTCTGTTGCTATATGAATGTTGGCCAACACTGGACTTCTTGTTCTATCAGAGGGGTGCCTCTTTCTGAAGATTTTGTCATTTTATTCTACTCCAGTTGACATGTAGATCTCAGATGTTGCCTCCTCTTACATCCAAACACTTTCAGATGCCTCTTGTAGGAACTACTGTACATTCTGTCCTTATCCCATCCTAGCACATATATCATGGTTTTTATTTCTCTCTTTACTTCTGTATATGAACTACTAGACTATGACATTTGAAGGAAAGGCTAAGTAATGTTCAGCTCTGAATCTTCACTGCCTAAGGTAGTACCAGATGCAGAGGAGGGAGACAAGAAATAGTTATTGAATGGTCAGGTCTAAATGGATCTAGATGGTGGCTGGGCCAAGTCAGTCTTACTCAACTGAGTCAGCTGGCTACTTGAAGATCTCAGTTTGGATTGCTATAGGGATGCTGATGGGAGAGAACTGAGGTTAAGGACACTCTAGCCTGATCTATCCTGTTGATTGCTAGACTATGACATGGCTTCCAATACTGGTTCTCATGTAAGGATGCACCTCAAGTACGAACACAGTACCAAGCCCATGTGGTTTCTTAAAATTCAAAATATTCAAATTTTCAGTGTGAAGTAAAACATTTTGGACATAAGGCATTTAAGTATTAGAGAAAATAGGAAGCCTTCATGTCAATTTGGGGCTGGATCTAGTGTTTTAGAGATAGTTGATGCAGAAGCAACAGTTTCCTCTTATTTTTCCCCCCTTCTCATTGGAGTTAGTGTCTGATTTCATGCCAGCGAAACAGAATGTTCGAATCACTGCGTGCTGGTTTTGGAAAGGAGGATTTTTGAGATGATCATGTTTACAGATGAGGAAAGTTGGTTCAAATATTTCTTCAGTGTCTGCAGTGTGCAAGGAAACAAAACAAAACTCAGACAGGAGACTATCACATGCTCAGACTTCAGAGCAGGGTAGTTTTACATTTAGGCCAGATCCCAGATCTCCTGATCTCCATGACAATCCTTGCTTTGTTCAGAAATTGCCATGCTGAAGAGGAATCATGGACACCACAGTACATGCTTATTTGATTCTGTCCTGTAGCCAGCTTTTCTTACTCTCCACTGGGTCTTCATGATTTCTTTTTATAATGCATTATTTTTTCCTCAAGGTCTTCTATTATTTTTGTTGTTAGCCTATTGAGTGTGTGTATTTCAGGGCTAATTATCTTATTACTTATTTAAGACACATATCTGGAATTGGCAATATGGGAACATTTAAGTGGCGCTTAAAAAGGAAATAGAGGGCAGTTGAGAATGGCCATACTTAGACCGTTAGATGTTTTTTGGCTCATGTTTTATAAGCATAGATATTATGATTTTGTATATCTTCTCAAATATAATTAAACTATTGCCAATTCTGATGATTTCCTCTAATGGAAGAAAGCTGAGTTCTGGTTAATAAAAAATGGAAGATAGCCCAAAAATTATTAATATTTGACATTTGAATGTTTCTGTACTCATTTTTTCTCCAGCAAAACTTTGCTGAGCATCTTTATAGTCAGACACAGTGCTGGGCACTGGAGATATATGTGCTTATTTGAATATAAGCATGGAAGTCAATTTAGAATTTCATCATCGAAAAAACGTTAGAGGTACAATTTTATGGTTGGGGCACCTGGGTGGCTCAGTCAGTTAAGCATACAATCCTTTTTTTTTTTTTTAAATTTTATTTATGTATGAGAGAGAGAGAGAGAGAGAGATTGAGAGAGAGAGGCTGAGACACAGGCAGAGGGAGAAGTAGATTCCATGTAGGGAGCCTGACGTGGGACTCGATCCCTAGTCTCCTGGATCACGCCTTGGGCTGAAGGCGGCTCTAAACCGCTGAGCCACCTGGGCTGCCCTAGGTTACAATTTTAAACAGTAGAGAAGCTATTGAGAAGCTGTTTTTCGTCCTATATTTCATTTCTCCCAGAAGTCTACTCTTAGTGGGGACTTGACTTTTTTTCCTTAGGTTAATGTAAAATTTGCTTTTTCTCAAGTTGTCCCCGGAGGAATCCTCCTGGATTAGCTGGTATCTTTGTATGCAAATTGCACAGAGAGACTTGGGATGTCAACAGAACTGTCATTATATAGATTAAATGTTAGCCTCTAATGTAATTTCTGAGATATAATCTAAGTAAAGATACAACAAATGTTCTCAATACACTAGGAGGCAAATTCTGCCTTTGACAAGCCATATTGTCGGGTCAGGTGATTAAAACTGAATTACACTATTAAGGAGAAAACTCAGTAAGTATGAAGAAGATTTAATGAAGCTGAACTAGCGTTCTTTTAGAATAGGAAGGAAGTCACACACAAACCAATAAATTGTGTTAGATAACTCTCTTTTGCCTCTCAAAGCTAATATTTCTAAATGGTTACAGTAAGGATATAATAATATTTCTGATGCTTTTAATCATTCCAGAACTGCTGTGGATAGTCAGTTTTCTTAAAGGTGAAAGCGCAGAACACCAGGTATCTCTCCACTAAATAATAAATGGAATATCTAAAATGCAAACTAATATCTAAACTCTAAAAGAAAACACAGAGGACCTATATGTTGATGAAAGTTAGAGTGCAGAAGTAGAGATGTAGGAAGTATTAGTCTTACAGAGACACACACACACACACAATTTTTTAGGTGGTAAAGAAGAATAAGAGATGGTTAAGCTTCATTCTAATCTACCCACTTTATGTTTTTACTGGACAGACTCAATAATAAGGTAAATCCTACAATGTCTAATGTCATGTAAGAGACATTCACCGGCTCTTCCTGCTTAAGGTATTATTCCTTTTTTTTTTTTTTAGGATTTTATTTATTTATTTGACAGAGAGAGAGAGGGAGAGAGGAGAGAGAGAGAGAGAGAGAAAAAGAGAGATTGAGTACAAGTAGGGGGGAGTGGCAGGCTTCTTAACAAGCAGGGAGTTTGATACAGGGCTCAATCCAAGGACCCCGAAATCATGACCTGAGCTGAAGGCAGACACTTAACTGACTGAGCCACCCAGATCCCCCATATTCCTTTCATTTTATTTGTATTAAGATGTCTTCTTCCTAAAGGTCTCTGTCAAGATATAAATAGTAGGGTGACATGTAGGGCATATTGACTGTGTAGCACAGAACATTTTTTGGATTTAAGTGCTGCTCAGACTAAAGGCAAAGTTATGGGGATTCTAGAAAGATGGGCAAATTTGAATGGGAACTTAAGGGTGAGGGACAATGGGAAGCTCCTATAGATGGGATATAGCCCTAAAAGAGGTAGGTAATTGTTCCGGAGAGATGGGAATGGATGGGAAGACTTGGCCAGATGAAGTTGCCAGAGAGGTTCCTCCTCTCTGGAGAGTGACCTTTGCTGTTGAAAGTCTACCTTGGTAGCGCTGTCCCTGCACACTTTCCTACTCATATTAAGTGGCACATTTAAAATTGCAGAGCAAAATAGTTCTACCTGCCTTGTATAGCTGCTTTGAAGATTAATGAGGTAATGCTTAAAAAAGGGCTGGGGATGAAAGTTTCACTATAAATGTTTGTGTACTGTGCCAAGAAGAGCTCTCTTTTGGAGCTTGTGTTTTTAAAATAAATGTAAACATCTAGTGTTCCTGGTGCCTCCAACCTATTATTAGGGAGCTACTACATTGGCAGCTGGACAGAACATTGCTATTTGATCCTCTCTGATGTTTTTCTCACAGTTTCCCTAGGATATTCTCTGCAGGGATGAGCCATGTCAGGTTCGGTCAGTCATTTCATACACATGTAAAGTAAGAAGACCAGCACCCAATCCAGGAGCCTCAAGTATGATTACATGACACAGTCATGCTCCACACCCCAGCACTTACAAGCCCAGCAAAGCAAACACAGATACACAATGCACATGTTAGTAGATGTAGACAGAACCTAGTTTCATATTTACATACATATATAAACATATGTTATACTCATACATATGAGTGTAATTTTGGAAACTATAAAACAGTCACTCATTGTTTGGTTTTGTTTCTAATGATGCATTCGGGTCAGGAGCAAGGACCTGGAGAGTGCTTAGGGCATCCAAGCTCCATAATCCTGCCCTGGTGAGAAGAAATAGCAGCTGAGAGCCATGAGTGGTTTTTCTTATGGCTGCAGGAAGAAGTCAGGGATTCTAAGTGGGAAGATTTCCTGAGTATAATCTGTAATTTTGTTCTTGCCTTTTTTTCTTCATGGCAGAGACATATGCTTGATCTATAATTGGGCCTTCAAAGAGTGAAACCTGAATCAAGGCACCAACTTGAATGTTATTTCATAGCATGGCCTAATGGAACAGCAATGGTATAGTTGGGAAATTGCAAAAGGAGTAGCAATTTGCCAAAGAGAGTGTGATGGATAAGTAAGATCGGGACCATTTTCTTATTTTATTGGGCTACAATGAGCAGAAAAGAGGAGACTATAGTGAAGAATCATGTCTCCATTTCTATAAAACCAGCAAACAAAGGTGTAAGTATTGTATCATAAGTGGAAAGAAACAAAGTTTCTAGATAGAATAGTTAAAAGTTAGCAAATCTCTTTCTTCTTTTCTTAGGATAGGATCTTTATTCCTTCCATTTCTCCCCCCAAATATCAGCCTTTGCATTTTAAAATACAATACCTAGAAATAATATACCAGAAAATTCTCTGGAGGGAAATTTCTATACCTGTCTTTCCGGTGTAGGATCCTAATAAATAAATACGTTTAAATATATGACTAATGATATACTATAAACCTAAGCACTTGGATTTCAGAATGGGATAATGACTTTTCAGAGAATGAAAGAAGATAATGAGGGAGGTTCAACATGGTAAGGGTCTTCTAAGCCTGGGCTTGTTTGGAAGAGGGAAAGTGGATCTCTAATTCTTCCAGGAAACAAAACCAGAAGGCCAGAAGCACCTTTCCTGTTGTTCTTGCCAGTCTCCAAGCACCTCTGCTTGCCCACAGAAAGTCGACAGCACTTTGGCCTATAAACACCGGCATACCAACTGTACTAAATCTCTGCCCAGCTATTCTGGGTAAGCTAGAGGAAAAATAGCAGACTGCATAGGAGGATGCTTGGGGGCCCGCCAAGGCCATGACGTACAGGTTTCCAAACAAAGCTATGGCTGAATCAGAAAAAGCATGTCTGAGTCAGGCTCAAATACAAGGCCCCCTTGTCTCAAATTTCTCAGCTTATTTCACAGGAAGAAGAGGTAGGGATTCACAGTAACTCTTCCCCTCTCAGGTCATCCAAGAGGCTATCAAACTTCATGTTGAAGTTTCATGAAACCTAGATGTTGATGCAGGTATTCTCTGTATCATTTGCTTTTTATTTTGCTATTTGGCCATTAAACAACTCCTATACCCTTTCAATGAAGCCAAAGATTCCCAATGGAGGAATAATTAAAACTGCTGGTATTTTCTTCATACTGTTTAATATTTCAACAGCTCTAGTAACTGGCTGAAAAACAATAGCATACACACTACTGTTAGCGTGGAAGATAAAGGGACTTTGAAAAAATATTTTTCTTGTGTTAGGTTGTTTCCAGTTTTTGGACCTGATAGCTGGATGCATAGTTTATTTTTCTTTATCATATATAGATAGAATTGGTAGCAGGGTCATCTATTATATATTGAATAAAATAACAGGAAAAAAGATCACCAAATTTCACACTCACATGTATATAAATCTAGGGCCTTCTCCTTCCTCCTTCCTTTCTTCTTGCTGTGTGTATGTGTTGTGTGTGTGTGTGTGGTTTTGTAAAAAATATTTATTTATTTATTTATTGTTATAGGAGGGATCCAGGTTACATTACATCTGTCAAAATCTCTTGGCTTTTCAGAGAAGTGGTTTTCTGTCCTAAGTAGCCAGGTAAATCTTTGGTGTGATTTAAAGAATAGATGTTTTATATACATGCATTTTTGTAATGTATTTCTTCTTTGTCTGGGAAACATCTTAACCAAGACTCAGTAAGTTCAAAACTGGTAATGATGTGAATGCCCATACTGAAATTATAGTGTTAACAATTTAAGCAGTGAAATTTTTGCGAAAGAAAAGCCATATTTTTAAAACCAATTATATTAGCTTGGGCTGCCATAACAAATGCCATAGACTGGGTGACTTAAACAACAAAAAATTATTTCTTATAGTTCTGGATCCTGAGAAGTCCAAGACCAAGGTACCAGCTGATTTGGTTGCTGGTGAGAGCTCTCTTCCTGGCCTCAGACAGCCACCTTCTCCCTGTGACCTCACATGGTGGAACATAGAGATCTGTGGTGTCTCTTCTTCATTTACAAAGATACTAGTTCTATGGGATCAGAGATATACCCATATGACTTCCTTTAATCTTAATGACTTCTAAAAGGCTCTATTTCCAATATAGATGCGCGGGAACTAGTGCTTCAACATACATATCTTGGGAAGGACACAATTCAGTCCACAGCATCAGTTGTGGGTAGTGTGAAACCTTTTGATGTAAATAAGTCTCAATTCCAGAAACAGATCACTGAGGGGCCACAAAGAAGTAGAAAGCTACTTATTTTTAATATTTTCCTCTGTGGAGGAAGAGAACTAGATATAGAAAAGAATACCTCCTTTTCCTGTAGTGCCAATATGCATTTTGAGTTGAAAATATAGGATATAAAATAGTCATCATTTTAAGAACTATTTGAACTCCATATTCAATTTGATTTAAAGAAAGAGACAGAAAGAGAAGGAAGGGGGGGGGGAGGGAAAAAGAAGAGGGAGAGAAAAGAGAAATGTTAAGAAAAGAGGGAGAAATTAATAGACACAAAAGTGGTATAAGAGAAGGAAGGACACTCAGGGGAGAAAATGAGAGACCCATTTAGAAGAATAGATCATGAAAGTTCATAGAAGGATCTTTCAGTGAGGGGCAAGGTTGGAAGATGAAACTTTGGATGGGGGTTAGTAGAAGCTCTGGTGTCAAGTACCCAGATTCAAAATCTAGCCAGTTATTCACTGTGTGGCCTTGAGCAAATTAATCTCTCAAACCTCAGTTTCCTAGTTATAATGCTTATCTCATGATAGTGTAGTAAGGATTAAGTGAGATAGCAGTGCCTGACGAATAGTAAGGTTTCAATAAATGTGAGCTATTATTATTACTACTTGTCCTCCTTTGACTTATGATCTGTAGCTATTGTTGATAGCTCCTGTCAACACCGTGGATCACACTCAGGTTAATTTGTTCTGTGACCTGGCATCTGTTCTTCATGCTGGTTATACACTTGGGATTATCGTGCATATGATGTAATAGCAGGTATCTTGGTTTAATGTGTACTCCTCCACACAACCTATTCCCACCCCTAGATTTTAGTTATTAGAGATGGCATTCTTGATGGCAAGACTCTGATGTATTGAGGCTCATTATAGTTGAGGCTGAGTGAAGATCTCTTAATGAATAAGTATCATTTGATATATCCATTCATGTATTTAAGAAAATGATTTGGCTGTTGGATTGAAAGTGCTTTGAATTTATTTGTGTTAAACAAGACTTGGGTAAATTACAAATTTCCTCAATCGTAATTTTTTCTTTTATTAAAGTCATTTATGAAATCTGATCCACCAAGGGAGTAGAAGCTCTAAATGTGTTTTTGTTTATCTTCCTTTCTTGGTTCTTTTAAATCTCAAGTTCTTGTGTTTGGTGAGAGGCAGTTCCTTCAAAGACTTCATCTTGTGACCAGAAGCAGAAAGAATCAGTGATCTGCTTTTGAGAAATTTGCAGTTCAGTTTAACAGATGAGTTTCTGGGAAGAGGGTCATGTAAGGCAGACTTGAGAGATGCCTGTTTCCAGGTCTGGTGTTCCTGAGACTGTGATCCTGATGAACATGGCCCTGCCTATGTTCTAGAATTTGTGAAAAGTGTGTAGGTGACTGGAGTCATGACAACGAAACCATGGTGTTTTAATTCACTGTCATTTTTTACTTTCTGCTCCCACTTTTACTTTTTCATATTCCCTCTTTCTTTTGGCCTTTTCATCTCCCACTCATTACTGCAAAGAATGTGACCTGTTTGGATTGTAACTTTGGTTCTGAGAAGAGACTTATAACAGAGACAGGGGAGAAGAGATATGAGAACTAACAGTAGTAAAAAGAAGGCAATGCGAGTACATATGAAACTAAAGCCAGGTTTCTGGTTACTTTCTGCTTCTATTAGGGACTGTTATGGCAGACACTTTGTAATTCTATTTTACATGGTGGTCATCTTCCTGTTTGACTTCTAAATTCTTCCCCTATTTCTGCTATTGGCCATACTCAAGATTACAGATTCATATGCTATTACTATGTCTACATGAATAGACATACTGCAAACCTTTGTTGTTTGATATATTACAGCCAGGACCTCATTGTCTGAATCTTATCTGGAAGGGTGGCAGGATCGGGGACTTAGGTGACAAACTTTGCAAGTTGTGGGAGGGCAGGGAGGAGAGTTTGGATTACAGAGCACTAGAGTTTCCTTGAGGACTGTTTATCCTTATTATGACCATTTGCATTTCCTGCAAAGCTTCCGTTTCTCCCTTTCTGCCTTTCTCAGTTTCTCAGCCACTCTGCTGCTAGGATTGGCCTGGCTGTGGATTTCTGGGTTGTGGTTCTGTGCCTGTGTGATTTTTGCAAGGAGTGCCTCCCCAGACTCTACTTGGTGGCTCCACACTCAGGGATGTGGCTGGCACACTTTCTCTCCTATTAGTATCCTGTTCAATTAGTGTTGCATGACAGGCCCTGGGAGTGTCTACAGTCTCACTGGGGAGTGACAGCAGAAACCTGCTTTTTGTCGGTGACCCTACAGGGACTTCTCCATCAGGATTTGAATCTCTGGTGCACAACTCACTGCATCTCATTCTTTGCTAATTTGCATCTTAAGCGAAGCATCTTACTTTCTAGTCATCCATATTTATGATCTATCATAATACATGGGTGGCTCCTTTCAGTGCAATTTTCCAATGCCATTAGTCTCTGTATTCCAAATTAGGGCCACCCTGATAAATAGGCAAATAGTTTAGCAGATTTCAAACAGGGATTAGATAAACAGGGGTAAATAAGAATAAAATAACACTTGTAGCAAAGCAACTTAGAAAAAGAATGCACAATTTATATCAACATCTGATCATCTTAAATGATACATTAATAGTAATAATAAAAATTGCCTTAATATTTGTATAGTATAGAAAAATATACCAAGCATTTTCATGTGCATTTTTTTCATGAGTGCCCCTCTAAAACCTGTCAAGTATGGCAGAATGGGAATGCAGATGAGAGAACTATTGGAGAGATAAAAGACTTATTAAAATGGTCCAGGTGGCTCATTTGGTTAAGCCCCTGACTCTTGATTTCGGCTCAGGTCATGATCTCAGGATCCTGAGATGGAGCCCTGTGTTGGGGCTCTGCACTTAGCTTGGAATCTATTTGTCTATCTGCCTCCTTACCCTCTGCCACTCTCCCTCACCTCCCTACCTAGCTTGCACACACACTCTAAAATAAATATTTTTAAAAAAAAATTTTTGGAGCACACCTAAAACCCTAACCTTTTGTGTCCTAGTCTTATGCTTCTGTCACTATAACAAGCTGTTTGGTAGAGTAATTTTAGATTGGTATAATATTTAGAAAATGCTGTTCAATCAAATAGTAATTGAAACTTCATGCTAGGTATTGTATTAAGTACACAATAATGAAGAAGAGCTGAACTTTCATGTTACCCCTGTTTACTAGTTTCTGCTAACTAGTTTCTACTTAGACAGTATTTATACTCAAATTGGCCTAGGGCTTACCATCTGGATACATGATTTGGTATTGTATTTCTTTAACATTATTCCAAGATGGAACTAGCCCCCATGCTAGAGCTGGAGTTTCCATTTTCCACTAAATCAAGAAGAACTTTCATCTTAGCACATACCTTCAGTTCTTAGAATAAAAGGGACAACTTCTTCCATATATTCATAAAGATGAACCCTAAGGAAGGTTGGATGGCATCTCGGCCATCTTCATGCTGGGACAGTTGTGACATACACTTATCATGTCAAACTTTGACATGTCTCCACCAGAAAAGTGTGGCTCTAGTGGTGAGAGTGTGAGTGAGGGAGTTTGAAAGAAGGGGGAGGGATCTAAAGAAATTATGTTTTAAACTGCTCTCGAGAGAAACTGTGTGATTTGTTATTGGAAGGTTTTCCCCTACCTTGAAAAATGCATTTCTTAACTTGTTGTAATGACCATCTGATCTCTTTCCTTTCTTGTTTGGATGATTGGTCTATAGTTCTAATACCATTTTTTAACCCCTAATTCCGTCTTGTTAGCATAAAATATGGTTTTTCCCCTGCTCCTTTCTTATCTTTTCCAAGGTACAAATGACCTAATTACTAAAATAAATATCAGTATATTTTCTGTTCTTGTCTTTTTTTGACCTCAACATAATAGCAGACAAATTACTGAGCTCTCATTTCTTGAAACTATTCTTTTCTTTGGATTCATCAGTTTCTATTCCATGAGTTTTTCTTCGCTCCATGTCATCATTTTTATTTCTGCTCTAAGCTCCTAAATGTGGACACTGCTAGATTCAATTCTTTATACTGTATGTACTCTCACTGGATATTTCATTTATATTCATTGAATGAATAATCATCTATATGACAGTGATTTATAGATCAGTAGATCCTGCTATATCACTTTAGATAGATGATCTGCAACTTCCTCCAAAATACTCATATTTAAAAAGGTCCCCATATCTTAATTTTAAAAAACAAAGCCAAAAACAACAAAGTAAAAAAAAAAAAAGTGTTCTTTCCCTACCTAAACCTTTTCTCGTTCCTGTAATCCTCTGTCTTGTTTAATGTTATCACCATCTATCCCAAGTTAGAACTGAGAGCAGTTTAACTTCTCTCTCACACTCCAACTGGAGTTACTTACTAAGACTAATCTAGTTCTTAGGTGTCTCTAAAGGCTCTCTCCATTATATTCCCAGTTTACTGTCCTGCTTTGGGCCATCATCACTTTTTCCATAGATTACTGCAATAGATTTCTAGCCACCCTACAGTTTACTTGTAACTTTTCATGTGGATATAATTCTGTTTCCAAGTGGATAGTTAGAATTCTTGTAAAAATATCTTACATTTCCTGTGGTAACAAGGACAGCTCCTTATACATATAGTAGGGACTCAGTAAATATTTGTGACTTTTTAAAACCACACTTGGGTTTCATTTGTGTTAAGAATGATCAAGAAGAAAGGTGAATCTGTCCAGGAAGAATTCTGATTGAATTCCCCTCTGTCTTCAGTCCTGGAGAACCTCCTGGCATGGAATCAAACTGAGTTCAATTGAGGCAGGCTTTTTCAGCGTGGTGGGGAACAGCTTGTTTACTAGGCATCTCCAATTGATAGCACTAACTTTTTGATTGTGGTATAATATTAGGCAAATATCAAGTTACATTATGGATATGCTCTACTTCTATGTAAAATCTTCTTTGAGATGTAAATATTCATATTTATCAGTATTTACATATTTAAATCAAGTTGCATTATGAGTATGCAGTGCATTATGGGTATGCGATGCTTCCATGTCAGTTATAAATATGCAAATATAATCTACTTTGCACTGAGGTAAAGTGCTTCTTGGCACTACTGTTCTCAGTCCCGCTCTCATACTACTTGGGTATGAACATGTGATAATAGATGGCTGCAGTGAATTTTAGGTACAGTGAATTCTTCTTTTATATGTAGATTGGGTTCTTATATGAACAAGAGGGGCAAAAATTGCATAGAATCAAAATAACACTTTAATTCCCTTCAGAAGTTGTTACATGGGAGATGGATGTGAGCTATTGTCTCATTGAATCCAAAATATCCATATTTTCCTCCTCGTGTTTAAAAAATTGCTCTTTCCTTAGTTGTGAAACAAATGACTAGCTAACTTGTTTAGAGGACACACTCACATCAAAATGCATGTTGTTAAACCTCAGAATCATATTCAGCATGATAGGATGCTCAGATTATGAAAGGCATACACGAACTATGATGACTGAGGGGCCATGGAGCTGCATCTCCCACTCCCAACATCCCAGTCTTTTTTTTTTTTTTTTAAAGATTTATCTATTTATTCATGAGAGACATGGTGGGGGGGGCGGTTGGGAAACAGAGACAGACAGTGAGAAGCAGGCTCCCCATACAGAGCTCGATGCAGGGCCCGATCTAGGACCCTGGGGTCATGCCCTGAGCCAAAGGCAGATGCTCAACCGTTGAGCCACCCAGGTGTCCCTCTAACATCCCAGTCTATATGCTCTTTGAGTGGGAAGGTGAGGAGAATCGCCTGCCCCCTTTATTTTTTAAATTCTTAAATGTATATAATTAATTTTGCCTAAGTTAAATGAACTTAAGCCATGATTCCATTGAACATACACTCATATATGTATAGAATAAATTTTGGACATACTGATAATTTTACAAATGAAATAGTTAATGCTATCCACTGTTTGATTTGTGTTCAGAACCCTTCTAGCATCTGAAACAATTTTTAACTTTTCTTCATTAGCAGTGAATTTTGAACATAAAACATAAAATCTAAGTTTTCCCAGAAATTAAAGATCACATGGTCTTTATATTATTATTATTATTTTTAAGAAAGGGTGTGTTGCAGCTTCCCATCAGGACCTTGGTCACATTAACACAGACACAGGATATTGCACTCTAAAATACTTGAGCTTCATCAGTTTTGAGAAGGTGTAACTGGGCAGCCCTGGTGGCTCAGTGGTTTAGTGCTGTCTTCAGCCCAGGGTGTGATCCTGGAGACCTGGGATGGAGTCCCACATCGGGCTCCCTGCGTGGAGCCTGCTTCTCCCTCTGCCTGTGTCTCTGCCCCTCTCTCTCTTTCTGTGTCTCTCATGAAAAAATAAATAAAATCTTAAAAAAAAAAAAAAGAAATCTTAAAAAAAAAAAGAAAAGGTGTAACTATTGAAGTTACTTTCATAGTACTGGCCAGTTTCTTCTGGAATGTTGTACTTTACTGTTAGATATATTTTGCTTCACATTTCTGAATATGTTTGAATAAGTCTGTGGACTCCTAAGGATGCAACATTCTATACTAAGGAATTGCTAGTACACAATGAGTTGTAATCATCTAACTCTAACCTCGTCAAGTTTTCTTAACATAAGTGGGTGTGAGGTTCAGCAGGGTCAAAGGTAATTAATGTTTGCTAGCAGTAAGTGTGATAAATACTTGCCTGTTAAGTCAATAACATCAAGACAAAACTTGACCGTGAAGTAAGAGCGTACTATAAGTAAATTGCAAATAGCATTCATGTGACAGATAGACTAATTTGCCACTTGTTATTCCAGCAAGATTTGAAAAATTAGATAGTTGAAGCTGTTGTGAGGAACACAATTTACTGCAGAGCTGCCCCAAGAGAAAACTTTAGGCCTCAGCTTTGCCTATTGACTTTTGCCGAGTAGTCACCTGGGGTCTGTTTTGAAACAATCTGTGATCATTCACACCAAAGCAATAACTGTGTAGAAAAATTAGAAACAATTAAACACGCCGCTCCTTGGTAATATAACGCTATTTACTTAGGATCTGCAAGTACTTGCTGCAGAGTATGCTGGTATTGGCCTAAAATAAGAATATAATAGGAAAAACTGGAAGAAATGACAGCATTCCCCATTGAAATGAAATTTAATGAGGACGGTGGAGAAATGTAATTGTGTGTTCCACCTGACTCAACTTTTAATTTAACTGGGATCTGAAATATGTGTTCTAAAGTTATTGGTACTTAGTGAAGTAAGTCACAGTTCTTGTTTCTACCCATTTACTTGGAGTTAAAAAAAAAAAAGGAATTGAACTAAAGGTGGAAAAATAAAAACTTAACTGCATGGTCCATACTTTTAGATTCACATTGTCAGAGGTTTTTAAGATGAGACATTCAGAAGGTCAGTTAGGGTGGGTGCCCAGGGTGGACTCGGCCGCGCGGACCCCACGCAGGGCCACTTCCGGGCGGTGGGAGCATCTTCCGGCGCCATCAGCTTCCGGGCTTTGGCCGCACACGCACACCGGGAGCTGCCGGACTCCCTCACGTGCGTACGGCGCGTCCAGGAGGCACTGGTGGGCTTAGGCTGACAGGACGAGGCGGGCGGGAGCCCTGAGGAGAGGCCCCCGCCCGGGGTCAGCCCGCCTCCCACAGGCCTCTGCGCACTTCCGGCCCCCGGGCGGCACTGTCCGGCCCGGCCCGCCCGCGCGGTTCGCGCCGCTGCCGTGTCTCCTCAACTGGCGCGTTTGAGGACCAGGCCTTGAGAGAGCAAGATGGCGGAACTGCGGTCAGCGGCTGCCGCTGCGTCTGCTTTGGCGGGAGAAGGTAGGATGGCCTGTCTGGGGAAGATGAGGCTCGACTCGACGGCTGCATGAGCGAGGCCCGGAGGACAAGAGCCCGGGAGCACTGAGAGCTCCCTGGGCAGCTCAAACCTGAGGGGGCGTCAGCCACCCAGGCGAGTCTGCCAAGGACAGTTCCAGGTGCCACTCACGGTGTTTAGGATCCGTTAGATCTGGGATGGAACTCAAGAATTTGCATTTCTTTCTTCCTTTCCTTTCCTTTCCTTTCCTTTCCTTTCCTTTCCTTTCCTTTTTCCTTTCCTTCTTTTTTCTTTTCTTTTTCTTTTTCTTTTTCTTTTTCTTTTTCTTCATGAGAGACTCTGTGAGAGACTGAGGCAGACACACAGGCAGAGGGAGAAGCAGGCTCCATGCAGAGAGCCCGATGCGGGACTCGATCCCACGATCTCAGGATCATGACCTGAACCCCAGGCAGGCGCTCAACCACTGAGTCACTGAGGCCGTTCCCCAAAATTTGCATTTCTAATAAGTTCCCAGGTGATGTTGCTGCTGGTCCAGGCATCACAGTTTGAGTCATACATAAAAAGATGTTTAGAAGGATATACCTTATTTCAATAATTTTATTCTGAAGAGGGATCAAAGTGTATGTGCTGGGGGACTTTTGCTTTAGGTGTCATGTTTAATTTTTTGTTTACCGTGAGGATATAGTAATTTATTATTTGTGCCAAAACATAAGTTATGGTTGATATAATAAAACCCAAAGATAAATATTGACATGATTTATTATTTCATGGATTGGGGGGGGGGTTCTCTTGGCAGTGTAATACACTCTTGTTTAGCATTCAGATACCATGGTCTTCCCAGATAGGGGTGTTTTCAACCTTTGACATGTATTGACGGAGAAATTGACAATGTCGTGGAATATGGGGAAGTATCTCATGGTTATAAGCAGTTTTTTTTAAAAGTCTGATTTCCTATCCCAAATACTTCATTCATTCATATATATATGTATATGTATGTATTTCCTTGGTATCTTACTTATTCACGTATGTACTTGCTTTTGGTGACTAAGCTTAATTTTTCAAAGTTAAGCTAAGTTTCCTTTTCACCTGTGAATTGTTTAGACTAAGCTGTACAAAATACTGTAGTAGATTCCCAGCATGAGTAGAATAATTCTGAAGACTCAAGTGCTCAGAAAAAATTCTAAAATGTGCATAATATCCATGATAAAAACTAAACACATTTCTAGAGGAATGGGCTTCTAACAGGAGAATGAACAGTTCTGGCTTTTAAGTTAAAAACACTGTCTCACAGATGCTTTTTGGTTTATTTTTCTCTTAGGCTCCTCCTTCAGAGTTCCCAGTGTCACATTGTAGATAAGAAACTGAACTAGCACCAGGTAGGCCTAGGTTCAGGTCCTGACTCTGTCCCCTGCTACTTATGAGACTGATCAAGACGCTCTTCCTCTCAAGCTAAGGTGTGCATAGATCATACAGGGGTGGTGACAGTAGCTCATATTTTACAATTTAGGTCTGGGGAATCACAAGAGCCAATGTTTGTTAAATACTTAACACAATGCTTGGCACACATGGTAAAAGCGTATTGATAATTCTAAGATCAAGAGCAAGCCTCTTCTTGCTTATCTCAGTTCACAAGAGCCAATGTTTGTAAAATACTTAACACAATGCCTGGCACACATGGTAAAAGCGTATTAATAATTCTTTCTAAGATCAAGAGCAAGCCTCTTCTTGCTTATCTCAGTTTCATCAATTACCCAGCCTCATCTGTATCCCGGTAAGAATCCATGCCACTCCCAGTTGGGAATGTAGGTAGAGAAAAATACATCCTCCACATATTCATTTCTCTTCTCAGGCACATATCCTTTATCGGAGTCTTAATTTTTCCTTGCCTAATTGATAATGATAATTGGTAATGAGAATCCCCAAAGAATTTTGATTTAAACTATTAACATAGTTATTTTATAAATGAATAATATATTTAAAGAGGTGAGCAAGCAGTCTTTTTCTACTTTTTATAAATAAACTATCAGTATCAGGTACTCTACTACATGATAAGAAGATTGAAAATAGGTTTGGAATTCCTATTTTTCCAAGACTGATACAGGAAATCCATTTCTAAATAACAATAAAACAACATTAACAATTAACTTTACTCAGTGTTTGTGGTAGGCTTCATATGTGCTATCTCTTAATTGTTATGTCAACCCCATGAAGTAGGTACCACTATTATTCTGGTTTTACTTAGGAAGAAACTGAGAATAAGCTGCTGTGTGGGAGAGCCAGATTTTGACCCCAGATAATATCATTCCTCTCTTAACCATTATGCTGCCCTGTCCCCAGTATGTGTGATGATACAGATATATGATTGCATATGGGTTGTAGATCTTAGTACTAAGTAAAATTTCAACAGCTGTCAGAAAAATCCCTTTTCTGTTTCTCCTCTCTGTGCTTTTTGCAGTCACTGTCTGCTATGATCAGGATAATTTCATACTCTTCTCTGCCAAACCCTACTTCTTTCACGTTTCCTGTATTCTTTGAAACATGACTCCAGATTTTCTGGTCTGGTATCTCTACAGACCAGAAGAAAACCCAATATGGCCTATAATTCTTGTTATCAGCTGCTCTATGCCCAAAGTCATGAACTTAAGCCTGCATACTTGTGAAATTTCCTTATTTTTTGTGCATTGTCAGTTGAATAGTTGCATCTTTGTCTGCATTATAATTTTTTCAAATCCTGAGTTCAGTAAGGGGTAGGAAACAGGTTAGTTCTTGGTGTCACTCTGAAGTGGGTTGCATGCAGTAGGAGCTCAGTAAATAGTTCTGATAACTTATAAACCTAAGAGGAGTGTAAACAGAAGTGGAAACTGCCTTAAGGATTTAAACCTGTGTGGGCCATCTGCATATTGTCTGTGTACAATTCCGCATACTAAGTGTTAATTTTGAGATTCCCTCTTACTCTGGAGGCATAGGAGAAATGATTAGGTTGAGAATCACAACCCTGATAATTAGCTTAGAGATTCTGAATCAGGATGTGTGCTGCAAAAAAAGTGATTTTTTTGGAGCATTTGGCCCTAAGGGGTTGGATAACCAGCTGTCTCAGATTTTATACCTGCCAACATCTGGTTCGGTCAATAGGTACTAGGAAATGTAACAGAGCAGGAGGGAGTTCTCTCTCTTGACCTCTAGAGAGTAGGACAAGGCCCTGATTCTCTTTTGGGAACACTTGGAAAAATACAGAATTATTTATATTGTATAACATTTGCAAAGTGCAAGCATTTTTTTTTTTTAAAGCTCTTGCTCTTAACTTTATTTGAAGTGAATTTGTATGTATCCCCATTTTATTGAGCTTATTAAGGTACAGAAAGATGTAATTTCTGTGTTTTGGTACCCAAATGATAAACAGCGGACCAGAACAAATACTTAAATACTTTCAAAGTCCGTTCTGTTTTTTTTTTTTTCTTCAGTTTTTATGTTATTTCGAAGACAAATAAACATAAGAGGGGAGGAAAATGGAAAAGAAATATAGTACAGTGACCAAGGGGGAAAGGTAAAAAAAAAAAAAAAAAAAAAAGATTATATATGTACTTCTCATCTTTTTAAATCTCAAATGTGTATTGGTTCTATAGTGGTTTAAAGATGTATTCATGGTCTATGAGATGGCCAAAGAAAACATTACTTCTTTATTCTACAACTCTTGTAATCTTGCTTACTGGTATCTCCCCCTATCTGACCCCAACTGTGCTATGTAGTAGAGGAAAAAAAGCCTAACCTATAATTTTAAGCTTGTAGTGTTTGTGGTACTTCACTCTCTTCCAGTTTAATTGATCCTCTGATTATTCCACAGACCTTTTTCTTTTTTCCCTTTTCTTTTTCTCAAGGTAGCCCTTGGGTTCAGGAGAAATACCAATGATTTGAGGCACTGGGGTATGAGGGGATGATCTTTGATCTTGTGCTGGTCTTTGCTTCAGGGTGCTACAGGTGTGTTGCTGGTGGGTGAGGATTGGCTGGTCTCTGCTGAGATGTGGTTGGTAGGTAGTATACTTAACTGGTCTCTTGCTGTTCTCATTCACAACTAGGGTGTACCTCCTATTCTACTAAGACTGTAACTGTGATTTGTATATGTATGTATATGATTTGTATGTATTCATAAAATACATATATACGCATATATGTAAAATATGTATAGAAAACACACACACACAGTTTAGAAAATCTGATACAATATGAAAATTCAAGCTCATCAATGCTCAAAGTTGTGGGTTTGCTTTTTAAAGTAAACCAAGTAGATGAAATTATGTGTGTGTGTGTGTGTGTGTGTGTGTGTATTCCTCTTTGGTAAGAACTTGCTTTTTTTCTATGTTATTAGGGGGTCCTCATAGTTCTGACTTGGAGGTTTGCCAAAATAAAGTCCTACTTGCCACAAGGAAACATTGTACTTAGCTGATCTCTGTAATACTAGCTTTTGGAGACTCTTAATTCCCAATGCAGAAGATTTTGCCTAACCTTTTACAGATAGAATCACTTAGTATGTGTAATGAAGAAGGAGAAATCAAAGAGAAAGGCAGCTACAGCTAGATTGCTATATGATCTATATGACATGATACATAAATATTTTTTTCTTTTTTAATGTTAATATCTCTTTTCAAAAATCCCTGATGATTATACCTTGGTCAAAAGTAATGGTGTAGGAGAAATATTTTGTTTAAATGTCCGTTAAATAAAAACCTGAAAAAGAATAAAAAAATAAATAAGATACATGTCTGTTAGAAAATCGACAGTATACCTTCTGAGTAGACTTATTTTCAATGAATAAAAATTCTCTAAAATTCTCTAAATATACACCCACTGCTATATCTTTGAAATGAAGCTTTTAAACTGTGCATTAATTTTAGAATTATATCTAATGTGAGAACTAAGAGAAAAACAAAAAATAGTTAAAATGCATTTTGCAAATTATCCATATATCCTATTGCTTAAAAAATGAAAACAGTCAATTATGAACACAAACTCAAGATTCTTGACATATCCTTTTGAATTTATAGCAATTTGGAATTATATTGTAATATAGGGGACTTGGTTTCAAAAGGCCTGAAGATCTATCTTATACTAGTCTTTCAAAGATGGATATCTCCGAGTAGGAAAAGAACTTCACTAAATTTTGGAAGCATCATGGAAGATACAAAGACAACATAATACCTAAAATGATTGCCAGGCTTCAAACTTAGTTTCTTTTTGAAATTATCCAAAAGGAAGTTATATTTTTACTTGGAGATCTCCTTTAAGATTGTCATATCCTTGACAAACATAATTCCAAGATTTTTTGAGATTAATAGTAAAAATAAATATTTACTGAATGTCAGCAATGAGGGAGATGTTGAAATCTAGTATGTCTTAATATTTAAAGGGAATTCTTTTTCATCATGGCAAGTTAGGCCTATTTCTTACTACTGAGAAAAATAGCAACTTTATGGGTTCAACTGGGAAAAATGCCAGTTATACACGTATGTACAACTACCTTCGGGGTATTTTACACATTTTGCATTTTCCTTCTTGTTTTTTTGGGCAGTTTCTTTTTCTTCCTTGATGTTTTCTAACCTAAAAGATTTGGATTTCTATGCCTATTATTCTTGAACAGTGGTCCTAATTTTAAAGCTATGTGAAATACTCAGCTTTATAACAGGATAGTTTCTTTGGCAAATATTCTTTTTTTCTTTTTCTCCCTACCTTTGTCCCTTATTTTTCACTTTTTCATCATTTGTTGTTTTCTTCCCCTCTGGAATCCTCTCCCCACCACCATTAAAGGTAGTAAAATATGCATTTTATTATTTAAACATTTGTGAGTTCTGCAACTCAAAACTTGTCCAAATATTTGAAAACTTTTTTCTATGAATCAATGGAAAATAGCATATTAAAAGCATATTGTCTACCTACAGACAGTTAAATACATTAAAAATAACTTTCAACGATCTTTTGAACACTTTATAGAGCACCATCAAATCATGACCAAATACTCTTCTACTCTGGGGGACCATAACAATGGTAGCATTTGTTGGTGTTTTTGAATGTGGAGTATTGATCCAGGGTAGTGTCAAGTAGTAGAAGCGGTGAAGGAGAAGGTGAAGGCTATATGGACAGAAGCAGCAAAGTAACTTTGGAGGAGCTGGAGTTCAAGAATGCTTATTAGTGGTGTTTACTAGAGAGTGAATGTGTCCTCTTAAAAATTATTATGGTAAAACCTAATCCCTGATGTGATGACAACCAGAGATGGAGCTTTGGGAGGTGATTAAGTCATGAGAGGGAACCCTCAAGAATGGGATTAATCCCCTTATAAAAGAGACCCCAGAGAGCTCTCTCACTCCTGCCATGTGAGGGTAGAGGGAGGAGAGACCACAGTCAGTGTACCAGGAAATGGGTTCTTACGAGACAGTCAATCTACTGGCATCTTGATCTTCGACTTCCCAGCCTCCAGAACTGTGAGGAATAAGTTTCTGTTATTTATAAGCCATCCAGTCAATGGTATTTTGTTGTAGCAGTCTCAACAGATTAAGGCAGTATTGGAAGCAGCAGCTGAAATGGTGAGCCAACAAGGGTGTGGTAGGCAGTTGGAGTGCCTTCAACTGGTACATTATGGTGTTGTCCTCACTGAACAGTTGCAGGCAGTTGAGTACTAAAAGAGATCATGAGAGCATGAAAGGGGGGTTACCACATGAATTAGTATATTAGCTTGAATTGCTCCAAGATTCTCTTTTCTACCACAATTTGTGCTACAGCTTTAAATTTAAATGTAAACGTTGGGACAGTGCTTATTGTTATAGTTTTGTTAGATTTATGAAATGTCCACAGAGTGCTTACATCTAAGCTGGCTTTATGTGCAGAGTAGTAGGTAGAAGTTGGCTTTAAGCAAATCATTGAAAATTACAGAAAATATTGCAATATGTCAAGTGATTTAAGTTGTCAGGAAGGATCAGAGATTAGTTTAGTTACTGAATTTCATGTTTAGGTTTTTTTTTTTTTCCCAAATAATACTGGAAAACAGAGGTTAGCTATTACTCTTACTTTAATACTTCTCTTCTTGATTGCAATTGACATTTTTATGTGGACCACAAAGCATACAAAATATAGCCATTTTTTTTTACTCTAAAAAAAAGAGTTGCATCAAAATGAAATTCAGACCATATACCTGTTTCTATTTCTTTTACATTATTATGTAGGCAGCAGAGCATCTGTACTGATTTCTTATAAAGATAGTTTTAGTAATGCCTCTTCATGCTGCTGGAATACATTTATTTAATAATCATTTTTGAAAGGTCTACTGCATGTCGGGCATGCCAGTACATGGTGGTTGGGATACATTATTGAATAGAAAAGACAAGGATCTCTGCCCTAGAATTTACATTTCTAGCAGGGCAGATAATAGCCAAATAATAAGTATGTAAATTATAATATGTTAGAAAGTAGTAAGTGCTATGGATAAAAGAAACAGTAAAGCAGGGTCAGGATTGGGTTATTATGGTAAGTCCAGACTAGTCCTCACTGAGATGATATTGGGGAAAAAAAAGCTTGAAGAAGGTAAGGAGGATAACTTGGGTAAGAATGGGGCACCTGACTGACTCAGTCAATAGAGCCTGCAACTCTTGATCTCGGGGCCATGAGTTCAAGCCTCACATTGGGTGTGGGGAGTCCAGAATGAATGAATGAATGTCCTGAAAAGAATGCCCCTGTGGAAATGTGTATTGCAGGAACAGCAGGGATCCAAGTGTTTCACCATGTCCAGCATGCCTTGTCATCTGACAGGATGGGAAATCAAGACTCTCTTCCTTCATTCGGTAAATACATAGCAAATGCCTGCTGGGCTTTGGGGAAGATTAACATGTTTCCTGGCTTCTTAGAGCCTACAATTTGTGGGAGAAAATGTACATTAAACCCTTAAAAACATTAATTATACCTGTGAGAAGTTTTCCAAAGTATGAGGATGCCATAAAGGAATATAGTAGGAGATTTAACCTCAGCATTGATTTTCTCAAGAAAATGACTTTCTGGTAAGATGTGAAAAATGAAGAGAAGTGAGCAGGACCAATGATTGAGTATCATTTTCTGGGTAGAGGAATTAGCCTGTGCCAGAGGGGCTAAAGTGGAAAGAGGCCAGTTTATGAAATTAGAAGGCCAGTGTGACTTGAGCATGGAGAGTAGGAGAAGTAGCTTGAGTAAAAGCTGTGGCCAGATAATGCACATCCTTAGACCATATTAAAGAGTTCGGACAATATCCATAGGACCAGATGAAGCCACTCGATAAACTATAAAGGGTGCTGGCATTAGAGAAAGAGCAGCTAACTGGCAATTAGTGGACCTGTATTCTCATGCTGTATGACTTGCTGTATGACTTGAAAATGTGAACCTCTAGGCCTTAATTATTTCATGTATTCATATCTGTATATCAGTATCCTTTTTAATATTCTTATCCACATCTATATCTATTTGCTAGATTACTTTGTCTTTAGAATACTATAATAGGTTGAATTGTGTCCCCCAAAAAGATATGTTGAAGATCATAACCAGGGCACCTAAGTGGCTCAGTGGTTGAGTGTCTTGAGACTTTGGTTCAGGTTGTGATCCTGGGGTCCTGGGATTGAGTCCTTCATCGGGCTCCCCTCAGGGAGCCTGCTTCTCCCTCTGCCTATTTCTCTGCCTGTCTCTGTCTCTCTCATGAATGAATAAGTAAAATCTTAGAAAGAAAATCCTAATCCCCAGTACCTCAGAATGTGACTGTATTTGGAAATAAATTCATGCAAATGTAATTGGTTAAGTTTAGGTCATACTAGAGAAGGGTGGGCTCTTAATCCAGTATGATTGATGTCCTTATATGAAGGGAGAGATTTGGAGACCTGCAAAGGGAAGATAGCCACGAAAAGACAGAGGCAAGAGATGGGAGTGATGCAGCTACAGGCCAAGGAGTGCCCAGGACTGCCTGCTTGACTAATTACATCTCCAAAGACCCTGTTTCCAAATAAGGGCTGTATCACAGGTACCAGAAAGTGAGACTTGAATATCTTTTTAGAGGAAACAATTCAACCCACTGTCCCACCTATTGTACCTGTTTTCTGAAGAATTATCTGTATTCATCATTTTGAATTTCTTCTGATCCTATTTAATCCTGTATAATTTGGTTTCTTTTCCTATCACTAATAATTAGCTGCCATGAAAAAAGTCACCAGTGATCCCAAATCCTTCAGGTAATTTTTAATCCTCTTCAAACTTGACCTCTAAAGGGACTTTTGAACCTGTGGGCCACTTCTCTTCACCTAAAACTTCTTTATCCCTTTATGTCAAATATACATTCATAATTTTCTCCTACTTCTCTAGGAAGAAGTTTTTAGGAAGTTCTAATTTTTTTTTTATGACCTGTACTCTTCCTGTGCCTCACATGTATTCACAGGTTTTCTGTGAGTCTTATGTACTTTTTTTGGTTTATTCATCCATCCCTATGTCTTCACTTACTGTAAGTTGATCAGTGTAAATTGATGATTTTCATATTTCCATCTTTAGCCAAGACCACTTTGAACTCCAGATTACAATGATGAAATCCCTGCTGGATATCTCTGCTTATCATATCCAGAACTGAGCTCACTATCTTTATCTCCTAACCATCCCACCTATTCTCTTCTAGTGAACAATATCACTTCTACTCATTCATCTGAATCAGATACATGGCAGTCGGATTAGATCCCTCAGCTACTACCATTCCTCACCAACCCTTTTTATTTTTACTTTTTCATTTTCATTGCCCTGGTATTAGTTCTTGGAACATAGCTGGTCCCCCGCATTCCCAGTTTGCACTTTCTTAGTCTGCTGTCCACTTCATCATCAGAGGGATCTTTCTCAACGAGAACCTTAAGATGTAAGTCTTCTGCTTAACACTTTGAATTTTTTATTGCTTAGAGAACAATTCCAACTCCTTAGCATGGTATCCACAATCAGCCTTCTGTCTGTAGCCTAGCCTGTTATTACCTGCCTTCCTCTAAATGATGCCTCACTCATACCCTGAAGGCTGTACTTCTCCAAACATGACAGGTGGCTTTCACTGCACTGCTTTTACTCATCCTCATCCCTTATAATAAAAGACCCTTTGCCAGTGTGCCTAAATGAACATCTTTCATGTTTTTTTTTTTCAAATCTAGCCTCTAGAATTATAGTTTCTATGGGTTTTCTCTGATTGTCCCCACTCAAATAATTGCCCTCTATCCTTTGAGATGTTCTATCATATCATCTATGACATTTTATAGGTTTAATGTGTATATGTCTGCTTCCTCTTCTATACTGCAAATACCTGGAGGGCCAGGACTACCTTTATTGATCTTTTTATTTTCAGGACCTAGAACAGTGCCTTCCCATAACTAGTGCTTAATGAATGCTTTTTGAAGATAGAGCATATTTAGCTTCCAAGTACTTTATTTTTAAAAAGAGCACAGTGACTTTAGGATTTGGATTTCTTTATGTACCAAATTATTTCCCCAAATTATTAAAAAAAGGCAAATTTTTGAAGAATTTCCAGCAATGAAAAGAAATCCAGCTGAATATGAAATCACTTCATAGAGTAATAATGCAGTACTGTACATTGAGATTTTTCTGTGGTCTACATTCCAGTATATTTTGTGGTTAATCATTTTGCTTTAAAAATTCTAAATTGATCAAAAGGTAAAGTAGGAGGGAAGCTTTTTTTTTTTTTTTGAGAAAGTGTGTGTGTGTGTGTGTGTGTATATGTGCAGGGTGGGGGGAGGGGCTGAGGGAGAGAGAGAGTGTCTTAGGAAGGGCTTGATCCCATGACCCAGAGATCATGACCTGAGCCAAAATCAAGAGTTGGAAGCTTAAAGACTGAGCCACCCAGGCACCGTGAGGGAAATTAAGCCGTGGTGAATTAGTAAGTATTATCTCCAATGGAAGAGTTAGTCAACTTTTCCGTGTTGCATCCTGGCGGACAGGGAGGTAGTGACAGTAGGCAGTAAGCAATGCCTTCTGTTTAAAGAGGGCATGTCAATAAAGGTTTCCCTACAGTGAGAAAGCTGCTACCAGCTCATTTTGAATGCTTAGTGCTTTATTATGTTGTTTCTGGATGGCTTTCCTTCTTTCTTTTCCCCCTCCTTGGGCCCCTCCTCTAGGGCTCAGTAACACGGTAGAGATGCTTTTTGACAGACAAGAGATAATCTTACACTTGACTTCCAATATCAAGGCATTTTAACTGGCACACTTTATATTGAATAATTCATGGGTATTCAAGCTTTACTTCACTCCACAAAGAAAGTGCTTTCTCTTAGCAGCCACACTAGATATGAGCAGCTAATTCATTATTTAAAGAGATTAAGTATTAGCAACTGGTACTGGCTCTTCGGCGCTCTCTTTATTCCCTTTGCTCGTGTTATCCCCAGCCTCTCGGCTGCCTAGAACAGTTTTTAGATTGATTTTACCATATTTAAGTCTTTTTAAAAACAGATCTACCCCAAAACCTCACTATTTTCAGACTGCTTTGTCCTATTTTAAAAACGTAAAGCAATGTCTGTTAGAACTCTGTGAATCTCTTCAGGCTCACGGGAATACAT
The DNA here is from genome assembly GCF_048164855.1 of Canis lupus baileyi. Lineage (NCBI taxonomy): Eukaryota > Metazoa > Chordata > Mammalia > Carnivora > Canidae > Canis > Canis lupus. The sequence continues at coordinate 19,898,445 of NC_132839.1, forward strand.
ACAATTGCAACACTTTTTGCTTTCAGTTAAGAAAATGTGGCAGGTGGGAGGAATGTAAGAAATCTGAGTTTGTTCAAATTTACAGACCACTTGCTGCAATAGGCCAAGGAAGGCTTGGGCATTTTAAACAGGTGGTGAAAGTGGATGAATTCTCAACTTTCAAGTATTGTTACTCTGAAAGGAAAAGTCCCCATGGAGAACTGTCCTCTTTATATTTTCAGAGAAAAAGAGAGGAAGAAGGATTTAAAATGTCTGTTTCTCTTTTGTAGACAGATCCTCAGGTTGGATATCATTCACCACATATTTTCACTCTTTCATTACCAGTTAAGAAGAGAGAGGAAAATCTGTCAAGAGGTTATGAGGTTTCATGTTTTGTAAACCTTTCAATGGGTAACATAACAATGTAATCAGGTCTGGAATGGTAAAATAGTGGAAACGTATACACATAGGTACATACACACATATATGAGAAGCTTCTTTTAAAAAGTGATTCTAAGGAAATATATTTTCAGGATATGAAAGAGAATATTAGATATCATGTTGCTTAAAGTAGTAATAAATGTTTTTCTTAATTTTATATGTTAGAGTTAGTCTTTTCTAGGAGTGTTTTAAAGTAGATATTCCATTAGAGTGGTAAAAATAAGTTGATGGTTTTATTTCTGCTTTATTTGGCCTAAGAAAAACTGGTTGCCTTTAAAACTAAGGAACTTTTAAAACTTGTATAGCTTTCTTTTTTACATTTGAATTATTAAAGGATATGGATTATAAATGAACTCCCTATATCTCTAGTGTGCTTTTGAATTTTGGGTAACTTCTACTTACTGTGTAGGGAATATATTATGTGCCTGTTTCATTCATTCAAAAATTCTTGAATTGGAAAATGGGGAAGAAAATTAGAAAAGCATGTAATAGATGATCAGTAAAAACTGTATTTCTTGAATGACTACACATTAAATAAGCCCAGATCGGGTCCATCCTGTGAAAAACCTTGTTTTGAATTTGTCTGCATCAAAGACCAATTGCCCTTTTATTGTATTAAAGGCAGAGTTCTGTGCATTGACAAATAAGCAGAAGTAAGATACTATCCTCACCTCATAACCATCAATGTCTTCATTAGCCTTAGAGCCATCAGAGAACAGAGAGGTAAGACTAGGAGACTAGAGGATCACCAGAGGTGTTTCTAAAGGTGAGATTCTACAAGCTCTTTTTGTCTATATGCAAGAAGAAGCCCAAAGTGAAGATTTTTCACACAGAAATGTGCACAATGATAAGTAGCGTGGGTTTTGAAGTTAAAATGACCTCTGTCTAAAATATAGTTCTACCATGTAATAGCTGTTGCAACCTTGAGCAAATGGTGACATCTCCCCAAGCTGCTTTTTCTCATCTGTAAAATGAGAATTTTAATAGTACCTACCTCATAGGTGTGAGAATTAATGAGATAATGCCTGAAAATTGCTTAGCATAGTGCTGAGCACATAAGGAACATTCAATAAACCTCTTTTCAAAAAGTGTTTTTGGAAAATTAACCTGGCACTGACATAGAAATTTAATTTGCAGTTGAGGTTGTAGAAGTTTAGGAAATTGCTGCATTGTTAAAAAAAAAAATGGGAGTTTTATGAAATGCTAATGCATTTTGTCCTAATTTAAATAGGCATTCCAGATCAGTTCTGCCAAAAAAGGAGAAAAAACATTTTTCTACTAATCTTGGACATAATTATCCACAGATAACAAAAGAGACCTGCTCAATATGATCTGGTAGCTGCTGCTTCCATTGGGGCGCTTTTACATGTGTTCATTGAAGTAAAATGTGTTTTAAAAGAAATGTAGCTCTGTTCCTTGCAATTTTTAAAAAACTTTTACAAAGTTTTTGTAACTTTTAAAGTTTCTGTGAAAGTTTGGTATCATGTATTGATTCTTTTAACCATTCAACTGAGAATGAGATTGCAATTGAAGATTTTGTTTCTTGAATGGAAAAAAAGGATTGGAGAATGAGGGCCCATCTGTTATTATAACCTAGCTTTAAAAACTTATTTAGGAAACTGAATTGTGAGAGATTGAGACAGCCTAATTGGACACAAAATGTCTTCTCCAGGAATCAATATAAATTGTGAATCCCAGATTTTAAGATTTATCCTTTATGTCATCCATCATATAGAATCAACATCTTTCTTCTCCTAGATTTCTTCCAGAGACCTTTTTAAACAATGCCACTTTTTTTCTAACATATACACACATACACGTTTATAAACACAAAACTTTCAGATGTAGGTAGCCACCCCCACTTACTCTGCTTTGATGGAATCTCAATAAAGAGACAAAATAAGACTAAAATATTATATATGTATAAAAAATTTATCAATCATTCTAAAACTATAAAAGTAAGCTATTTTTTTCCTTTGTAAGCATGCTTACTTTAATATGGATTAAAAGTGCTGACAGCCAGTCTGGAGGACCAAATTGTATTTGGCAGTTCTCATTTGCAATTAGTGAAGGGAGACCATTCCTCAATGGTAGGGTCACCTAACGGATGCCAAGTTGAATTCCAACCACAATTACTGAATGCTGACAGTGTGCCCTTCTTGTGCCATATGCTGAGAACTAATCCTGGAAACTCAAAGAGCTAACAATCTCATCAAAGTGTTTTCAATTGGGGGCAGAACTAGAATATTTGTATTATTTGGGGGTGTGTAGCAAGTACTATGTTACTAATAATAGTCAAAGATCTAAAGTTTGTGAATGACATGAATTTTTCATGTATCTAAAAGGAGTCAAGGTTATTCCTCTAATGCTGTCACTTGCACTCATGCCCTCATATGTATTTGGATATGATTTTGAGAAGGGTGAGAGAGATCACAAGTAGAGACAGAGCTACACAGTAACCTCTAGTGACCAGCCATTAATGATTTATGACTAAGTTGTGGCTTGGAGTATTTTGTAGAACTTGTGAAAAATGACATTACATTTACTTTCATTGTCTTTGTAATTTTACCTATGAATACATTTCTAGTGAAAAGAAGGTGAGACCAAATAAAACATTGGTGCTTAGAGTTTAATACAATTGTCTTTTTGAGAATGTTCTTTGTATAAAAATGTTATAGCCTGTATGTTATATATAGTAATAAAAGAATTATATTTACTTATGAATATTCCTTAGTATTACAGAGTTGCTCAACTTATTAATGCTATTTGTTAAGTAGAATTCTAGAAACTAGAAAGTTCAAAATTTGTATTTAAGAAACATGGTTTAATATTAAAGAAAATATTAGTCATTTATTTTTCCCTATAAAAACTATTTTGACATCTTTAAAAATATTTAATTTTCATGTTTTATAAATATGTTTTGAATGCTGTGCTAATGAAAATAAGATATTAGTACTATTTGGTTTATTCTTCAGATTTCTTCACTTTTATCTTTTCCTTTTTTTTTTTTTTTTTTAACAAGTCTAATTTTGCCACTGAATTGTATGGCTCTTGTAAGCACTATCTGACATGTGGAATACAATGGGAAGAAAGAAAGTTGGGACACAGTGGCTTAGTGGATTTCAATTATAACTTTTCTCGAAGTCTGTGATTGTCCTATAAACACTATTGCAACAACGCCTGAGATTCATCTGACTTTCAGTACTTGGCCAGCTACACAGATCTTGCCTTTGATACTTTTAACCTGTCCATTTTCCAAGCCTTAAATTTCCTGATTTTTATTATATTTCTTTTTGGGTTAAGATTACCCACTTCTTTGGGATACTAATATTAGGGTTGAGAAATTCTTTCCAGTTATTGACCAGTTCTGTCCATTCAGAGTAAATGAGGACCCTTTCCAAATGCTCTTTGGAAATAGTTACATTTAATGCCTTATATTTGATTTATCAATCTTACTTCAATTGACTTCCTTACCATTTAAGTTCCACATTTATGAGACACTGAATTAGCATATATGGAGAGATTCAAGAGCAAGATATTCAATAGTAAGATATTCCAAAATTTCTACAAAGAACAGGTTTTTTTAAAAAAAAGTAATATGAGCCAAGGGCAGCCCCAGTGACCCAGCAGTTTAGCGCCGCCGTCAGCCCAGGGTGTGATCCTGGAGATCTGGGATTGAGTCCCACGTTGGGCTCCCTGCATGGAGCCTGCTTCTCCCTCTGTCTGTGTCTTTGCCTTTCTCTCTCTCTTTCTCTCTCTCTGTATCTGTCATGAATAAATAAATAAAATCTTAAAAAAAATAATAATATGAGCCTAATAGGACTGAGAAAGCTGCAGGTATCTAGAACAAAACAGACCTATAATAAAATAAAGATATATTGCTGGCCAACTTTGGTGTCAAGATTATGAGCTTTAAAAGGTAAGTATCAAGATAGACATGGTAAAACCTCAGAGATTGTGTTATAAAAGAATAAAAGTAAGAGAGCTAAATCAATCATCTAAATTCTTTTGGTAATTTTTAAAGTACTATACTAATTTCCTCTCTAAAGACAAAAATAACAAGTAAACTCAGCAAATAACAGTTGGTTATAGGAATCAAGTGTCTTTAAGGTGACATCTTTTTGATTATTGATATTCTAGCTTCAGCCTATTAATATTTAGCTGATTTGGGTTTGAAAGTATCTCTTTCCCTTTAACAACTTAAAATTTTTGCCGCCTCAACTGTAGATAATTAAGAACATATGAAAACTATTTTAATTTACTATCCCACAAGTATCGTCTTTTAAGTAGAAGTTCAAACCATGGATTCTAAAACACTTGAATCAAAACAGGGCAGTGTGGAGTATGCTCAGCTTTTGTCTCTAAAATCTATGCTATTACCCACTAATGCAAGTTAATGTAGATAAATTTTGGGTATTTTATCACTGATAAGCATTGTTTAATACAATTAAAATGTCTATGAAAGCTGAGTTAGAATTACTTCAAAATTTCATAATTTTGATGGCTGTTTTTGTGTCAGTTTATTAAATGACAATTTAATAAAATTTATTAAATTTTTATTTATTAAATTTTTATTTATTTATGATAGTCACACAGAGAGAGAGGATGGGGGAGAGAGAGAGAGAGAGAGAGAGAGGCAGAGACATAGGCAGAGGGAGAAGCAGGCTCCATGCACCGGGAGCCCGACGTGGGATTCGATCCCAGGTTTCCAGGATCGCGCCCTGGGCCAAAGGCAGGCGCTAAACCGCTGCGCCACCCAGGGATCCCGACCTTTTTTTAAAAAATTAAATTGTTACCCATCTTGTCAGTAACAACATAGATATTGTAGAATGGAAGTATGCAAATCAGTTATACTGTGCTTTAGGAAGTGTTACATAGATTTCTATTGTTGATTATCATCTATTTATAAGATTTCCTTTTTATATAATTACCAGGTAAAATACAGTAACAGGCCAAAATTAAAATTTGGCCATGAATAAGCCACAAAATAAATTGTTCTGAACATGGGAAATCCAAAGTGATTTCTTCTGTGAATTTGAGATGCAACATGTAGAGAGAATTTTGTCAGACCCTAGATAGCCATGCTCCTTAAGCCCCAGGACTCAGATTATAAGAAAAAAAAAAACACTTTGACTTCCAGAAACATTTGTGTATGGGGAATATGGTAAATAAAGGCAGATGTAAGATAAAAACCTGAAGGATTTAACCCTTGAATTCTTCTCTTTAGTTTGTTCTAGTTCCTGAGAATGACTGAATAAATCTTGAAATTTGCCTACTTGCAAAAGCCTAAAATGTCTATCATCTATCCTTTATCTGTATATCTACCGCAGAAACTTTAATTGATATTGCCATGGCATACAGTGTTTTATATAAATTCTTATGTGACTTATCCATTGAAGTATAATTCTCTGAGAATTATGCTTAAAAAATCACCAATTTTAAAGAAAAAATGTCTTCAAAGTAGCAAATGTTTCTGGAGCTTCCTAAAAAGAACACCCAGGCTGTAATTATTCCCCATGAATTCAGAATTAGAAAATGCTTTGGCTCCTAATGCACTGAAGCTTGAGAGAGCCCCACAAGTGTTTTGCCTCCTCCCTGAGGAGTTCATAGGGTGCTGGTATATGTCTACTTATATACTTTAGTCTGTTTCAATCACACTTTCAATTTTTATAGCTGTCTATGAACCTACGTTTCAAATAGCTCTTAAATTGTTATTCTCTCTTTTCTACCATAATTTATACATTTTATATGACCGGAGGCTGAGAGTCTTTGCTTAATAGAATGCTCTCTAAATATTGGTTTAACTAAACTGCAAGGAAACTCTTCAGGAGCTGTTCTGTGACTACAAAAATTAAAACTATTTTCACGTGGAATGTTATGACTGGACACTTATTGAAACTTTTTATCAGGGCTCCAAGAAACAAACACATATAAGTAAGATTTGGGCCCTTTTATGATTAAATATGCAAATAGCTCACACGTTGCTTTGTTAATGTTCTTAAGAAAACATTGCTTATAGGTAATAGGGGCAAAAAGGGCACAATTAGAGTTGCTGAAACTCTAGAGATCTTTCTACTTAGGTTAACATACTGTTAGGAGAGACACAGAGGTTCTGTTTTGAATTATTAAACTATTACTTTTGAATTTTGTGTAGTCAGATTCCCCAGGGTTTCCATTTAGAATTTACTAAACTGCTTACAAGATTTCCTTCTGAAACTAGCAGAACTCAGCTCTGGCAGGGACCTGATAAAGTTCTAGCCCTGGGTGAAGAGTAGGAAATAAAAACTCTTTGCATTCCTATCTTCCAGAGAGGATAGATAGACAAATGTATATTCATTGTATTACTCTCTTTAAGAGGTTGGTTGGTCGCCCCTCCCCTACTGTAGTGCATTTTGAGAACCCAATATCAGCTACTAAAGTTATGCTGTACTAAAAATAGAAGACCTTAAAAAAATTCAGGTGTAACTAGCATTCAAAATACTAGATTAATTTGAAATTAAATTCAGTTGCATAAGTATCTAAACAACTCTTGACCAACTGGGTTGTATCACTTCCTTTAGAGGATGCTCAAGGTTTAGGAAGGCAAATACACAGCAATATTCGTTTATTTCTATAAAATACCTTTGGCTTGAGATTATTAGCTTATATGTCCAATGCAGATAGCTGGTTGTAGAACTCAAGTTGCCAAGACATTCCTTCTTTTGTAGCATTTATTTTGTTTTAGCTTCACAGAATATAATTGTTAACAATAGAAATATCCAGAGCTAATGATATATAAAAAGATTTGTATTATATATTTATTTTAATAAACATCAGAATTACAGATTTTCAAAGATTTAAAAAATTTACCTATTGAAGTTTTCTCTCTTCGTTTTTAAAATTTAAACTCAATTTAATTAACATATAGTGTATTATTAGTTTCAGAGGTAGGATTTAGTGATTCATCAGTTGCATATAACACCTAGTGCTCATTACATCAAGTGCCCTTCTTTATGCCCATCACCCAGTGACCCCAGCCCCCACTCACTTCCCCTCTAGCAACCTTCAGTTTGTTCCCTTTAGTTTAGAGTCTTTTATGGTTTGTCTCCCTCTCTGATTTCATCTTATTTTATTTTTCCTTCCCTTCCTCTATGTTAATCTGTTTTGTTTCTGAAATTCCACATATGAGTAAATTCATATATTTGTCTTTTTCTGACTCACTTATTTCACTTAGCATAACCCTCTAGTTCTATCCACATCATTGCAAATGGCAAGATTTCATTTTTTTGATGGCTGAGTAATATTCCGTTGTATGTATGTATGTGTATGTATATATGCATATGTATATATGTATATGTGTATATATATATATAGACACACACACGCACACGCACACACACACCATATCTTCTTTATCCCTTCATCTGTCAATGGACATCTGGGCTCTTTCCATAGTTTGGCTATTGTGGACGTTGCTGTTTATAATCATTGGGGTGCATGTGCCCCTTTGAATCAGTATTTTTGTATCCTTTGGGTACATACTGAGTATTGTGACTGCTGGATCATAGGGTTGTTCTATTTTTAACTTTTTGAGGAACCTCTATCCTGTGTTCTGAAGTGGATGCACCAGCTTACATTTCCACCAACAGTGTAAGAGGGTTCCCCTTTCTCCTCATCCTTGCCAACATTTCTTGTGTCCCAAGTTGTTAAATTTAGCCATTCTGACTGGTGTGAGGTGGTATCTCATTGTGGTTTTGATTTATATTTCCCTAATGGTGAGTGATGTGGAGTATTTTTTCATGTGTCTGTTGGCCATTTGTATGTCCTCTTTGGAGAAATATCTGTTCATGTCTTCTGCCCATTTTTTTTAAACTGGATTATTTGTTTTATGGGTGTTGAGTTTGATAAATTCTTTATAGATTTTAGATACTAGCCCTTTGATAAGACATTTGCAAATATCTTCTCCCATTCTGTCAATTATCTTTTAGTTTTATCAACTGTTTCCTTTGCTGTGCAAAAAAGCTTTTTATATTGATGAAGTTCCAATAGTTCATTTGGCTTTTGTTTTACTTGCCTTTGGAGACATGTCTAGCAAGAAGTTGGTGTGGCCAAGGTCCAAGAGGTTGCTGTGTGTGTGTTCTCCTCTAGGATTTTGATGGATTCCTGTCTCACATTTAAGTCTTTGATCCATTTTGAGTTTATTTTCATGTATGGTATAAGAAAGTGGTCCTGTTTCATTCTTCTGCATGGGTCTGCCCAGTTTTCCTAACACCATTTGTTGAAGAGACTCTCTTTTTGCCATTGGATATTATTTCCTGCTTTGTCAAAGATTAGTTGATCATAGGACTGAGGGTCCATTTCTGGATTCTCTCTTGTGTTCCATAGATCTATATGTCTGTTTTTGTGCCAGTACTATACTGTCTTGATGATTCCAGCTTGAAGTCCAGCATTGTGATGCCACCACCTTTGGTTTTCTTTTTCAACATTCCTTTAGCTATTTGGAGTCTTTTCTGGTTCCATACATATTTTAAGATTGTTTATTCCAGCTCTGTTAAAAATATTGATGATATTTTGATAGGGATTACATTGTATAGATTGCTTTGGGTAGCATAGACATTTTAACAATATTTGTTCTTCCAACTCATGAGCATGGAATATTTTTCCATTTCTTTGTGTCTTCCTTGATTTCCTTCATAAACGCTCTATAGTTTTCAGAGTAGAACCTTTACCTCTTTTCAGATCCTTTACCTTTTTGGTTAAGTTATTACTAGGTATCTTATGGTTCTCTCTCCGCTTTTAAATAAAATGGCATTCAATCATTTGGGAAAACTGTGTTCTAAAAAAAAAAAAAATTCTCTTCAGAAAGTCTTTGTTTCACTAGATTCCAAGTACACTTCAAAATTGAACTAGTAGGTTTCACACATGTACTGGATTGTGCTATTACAATTCCTTAAATTGTAGGCAGAGGTTTGGGATGGGCTCTGGGGCTGTATTTGGGAGGAGTGATCTTTGTCTTGCTTTCAGCCTATTGGTTTTTTTGGCAGTTCCTTTCCCAGCTCCACCTGATAAAAATTTATGGAAATGAGTTTTCCTTTCCTTTTTCTTTTTTAAAACATATAAAGTATAAGTGACACATTGTATTAATTTTAGGTATACAATAAAATGATTTGTAAACATTACAAAGTCTAGTTACCATTTCTCACAATACAATGCTACAAAGAAAAATCTTTTTTTTTTCCTGTAAACTTTTAAGGTTTACTTTCTTAGAAATGTTCATATTTACCATACAATGTTATTGATTAGAGCTAGCCGCCTTGCATCCCCATGACTTAGTTATTTTGTAACTGGAAGTTTGTGCCCAGCCATTTCACCCAACCAGCCTCCCTCCCCCTGGCAACCACCAATCTGGTTTCTGTAGCTGTGAGGTTTTTTGTTTGTTTAGAACTGTTTGTTCTATTTCTCTGAAAAATGCCACTGAAATTGATAGGGATTGCATTGAATCTCTAGTGTTTTGGGTTATATGGACATTTTTGTAATACTAATTTTTCTCATCCACAAGCATTGGATATATTTCCATTTATTTGTATTATCTTTCTGTTTTTTCATCAGTGTCTTATAGTTTTCAGTGTATACGTCTTTCATCTCCATGGTTAGATTTTTTTCCTAGTTATTTTATTCTTTTTGATGAAATTATAAATGGAATTTTTTTTAAATTTCTGTTTCTGATAGCTGTTAATATATAAAAACAAAGAAATTTTGTATATTGATTTTGTACTCTGCAAATTTTGTACCTAATTTGTTTTTTAGTTCTAACAGGTTTTTGGTGGGGTCTTTAGGGTTTTCTATATTTAAAACATGCTATCTGCAAAAAAAAGAGTTTTATTTCTTACTTTCCAATTTGGATGCCTTTTTTTCCTGCTTAGTGTTCTGCCTAGGGCTTCCAATACTATAATGGCAGGAGTGGGTATTATCTTGCTTATGATCTTAGAGGAAAAACTTTTCAGTTTGTTGTTCAATATATTAGATTTTGGCTGCTCATGTGTGGCCTATATTATGTTGAATTACATTTCATCTATACGCACTTTGTTAAAGACTTTTTATCATAAATGGATTGAAATTTTGTCAAATGCTTCTTATGCATCTACTGAGAAGATCATATGATTTTTATCCTTCATTTGTTAAGGTGTTATAACACTTTGATTGATTTGCAGATGTTCAACCATCCTTGTTTCCTGGAGTTAAATCCCACTTGATCATGGTATATGATCCTCTTAATGCATTGTTGAATTTAGTTTGCTCATATTTTGTTGATTTTTGCATGTAAGGTTCATCAGGGATATTGGCCTGTAATTTTAATTTTCGTTTTCGTTTTCTTTTTCTTTTTTCTTTTCTTTCTCTCTTTCTTTCTCTCTTTCTTTCTCTCTTTCTTTCTTTCTCTCTTTCTCTCTCTTTCTCTCTCTTTCTCTCTCTCTCTCTCTCTCTCTCTCTCTTTCTCTTTCTCTTTCTCTTTCTCTTTCTCTTTCTCTTTCTCTTTCTCTTTCTCTTTCTCTTTCCTCGTCTGGGTTTTGATACCAAGGTATGCCATCCTTGAGTTTGGAAGAATCTTCTCCTCAATTTTTGAGAAGAACTTGGGAAGGATAGATATAAACTCTTTGTTGAATGTTTGGTACAATTCACCAGTGAAGCCTCTGGTCCTGGACTTTGGTTTGTCAGGAGTTTTTTGATTACTTGAATCATCTCCTTACTAGTAATCATTCTATTCAGATTTTCTGTTTCTTCTTGATTCAGTCTTGGAATATTGTAGGTTTTGAGGAATTTATCCAGTTCTTCTAGATTGTCCAGTTTGTTGGTGTGTAATTGTTCATGTAGTCTCTTATGATCCTTTATATTTCTTTGGTGTTAATTATAATTTCTCTCCTTTCATATCAGATTTTACTTTTTGAACCTTTTTTTTTTCTTAATGAGTCTAGGTAAAGTTTTGTCAGTTTTGTTTATCTTTTTGAAGAATCAGCTCTTAGTTTCATTGAGCTTTTCTGTTTTTGTTTTTGTCTTTAGTCATTTATTTCACCTCTAATCTTTATTATTTCCTTCCTTTTACTAACTTTGGGCTTTGTTATTTTTTGTCTAGTTCCTTTGAGTGTAAACTTAGATTGTTTATTTGAGGTTTTTTTGTTTCTTGAAGTAGGCCTGTGTCATTATAAATGTTCCTCTTAGAACTGCTTTTGCTGCATCCGAAGCATTTTGGACCATTGTGTTTCCATTTTTACTTGTCCCAAGGTATTTTTTAAAATTTCTTCTTTGATTTGTTTATTGACTCATTGGTTGTACAGGATCTTATTGTTTAATCTCCACATATTTATGATTTTTCTCAGTTTTCATGTTGTAATTTCTAGTTTCATACCATTTTGGTCAGAAAAAGATACTTGTTATATTTCATTATTCTTAAGCTTATTGATACTTATTTTATGGTCTAGCATATGATCTATCCTGGAGAATGTTCCATGTGTACTTGAGAAGATTGTGTATTTTGCTGTTTCTGGATAGAATGTTCTGTATCTATCTATTAAATCTGTCTAGTCTAATACATCATTTAAGGCTGGTGTTTATTTTCTACTGAATGATCAATACATTGATATAAGTAGGGTATAAAAGTCCCCTACTATTATTACTGTTGATCTCTCTCCTTAGGTCCTTTAACATTTGCTTTATATATATAGGTACTCCTATGTTAGATGCATAGATAGTCACATTTGTTAAACCCTCTTGTTGGGTTGACTCCTTTATCATGTAATGCCTGTCCTGTCTCTTACTACATTTTTTTTTTTGTTTGTTTTAAAGTCTATTTTGTCTGATACAAGTATTGTTTCCCCAGCTATTCTTTGTTTTCCCATTTGCATGAAACACCTTTCTTTATCCCTTTACTTTCAATCTGTGCGTGTCCTTACATCTTAGGTAAGTCTGTTATAGGCAACATATAGATGGTTTATTTATTTTTAATTTTTTAAATATTTTATTTATTTACTCATGAGAAACACAGAGAGGAGAAAGGAGAGGCAGAGGGAGAAGCAGGCTCCATGCAGGGAGCCCGACGTGGGACTCGATCCTGGGTCTCCAGGATCACACATCAGGCTGAAGGCAGCACCAAACCTCTGAGCTACCTGGGTTGCCCTAGATGGTTTATTTTTAATCCACTGAGCTACTTTACGTGTTTTGATTAGAGAATTTAGTTCAATTATGTTTAAAGTAATTACTGATAGATATGTATTTATTGCCATTTTGTTGTTTTCTGGTTGTTTTGTAGTTTCTCTGTTCCTTTCTTCTCATTTTTTTCCTTTGTGGTTTGATGACTTTTGTAGTATTATGTTTAGATTCCTTTTTCATTGTCTTCTGTGTATATATTATAGGTCTTTGTTTTGTGGTTACCATGAGGCTTATATATAAAAGTCCATTTTAAGCTGATAACAAGTTAATTTTAAACACATTTTAAATCTGTATTTTTACTCCCACTACCCACATTTTATGTTTCTGTTATTACATTTTATATCTTTTCATTTCATGTATTCTTTGACTAAGTATTATAGTTAATAGTTATTTTTACTGCTTTTGTCTTTTAACCTTTCTACTAGTTGTCTAAGTGAGTAATTTACTTCCTTTACTTAATGTTTACGTTTACTAGTGAGATGTTTACTTTCATAGGTTTTATTACTAACTAGTGTCCTTTCTTTTCAACTTGAAGAAGTCCCTTTCAGTTTTCTTATTGGGCTAGTTTAGTAAAGACTAACCCCTTTAGTGTTTACTTGTCTAAAAAAATCAATTCTGAATGATAATGTTGTTGGGTACAATATTCTTAGTTGAAGTGTTTTTCTTTCAGCCCCTTGAATATATCATGCCACATTCTTCTGACCTACAAAATTTCTGCTCATAAAATCTGCCAGTAATCTTATTGGGGGTTCCCTTGTATGTGACAAGTTGTTTTTCTCTTACTGCTTTTTAAAAATCTCTAATTTTTGACATCTTAATTATAATATGTCTTGGTGTGAGTTTTTTTTTAGTTCATCTTGTTTGGAACTCTCCAGAATCCCTGGATCTGCATACAAATGTATTTCCTTCCTTGGGTTAGGGAAATTTTTTAACCATTATTTCTTCAAATACATTTTATACTCCTTTCTCTCTTTTTTATCCTTCTGGGACCCCCTGTAATGTGAATGATGTTCAGCTTGATGTTGTTCCTTAGGTCCTTTATTCTATCTTCATTTTTAAAAATTCCTTTTTTCTTTTTGCTGCTCCATTTGGGTGAGTTCTACTGCCCTGTCTTCCAGATAACTGATTCTTCTCTTTCATCTAGTCTTCTATTGAATCCCTCTAGCATATTTTATTTTCGTTGTTATTTTCTTCAGCTCTGTGAATTCGTTTTGATACTTTCTTATATTTTCTGTCTCTTTTTAAGTTATCTCTGTGTTCATCCCTTTTTCTTCCAAGTTTGGCAAGTATCTTTTTGATCATTATTACTTTGAGCTTGTTATCAGATAAATTACTTATCTTCTATGTTATTGAAGTTTTTTTTTTTTTTTTCCTGGAGTTTTATCTTGTTCTTTTATTTGGAATGTATTTTTCTGATTTTTCATTTTGCTTAACTGTGTATTTGTTTCTATGTGTTACATATTTTTCTGATTTTTCATTTTGCTTAACTGTGTTTTTATTTCTATGTGTTAGATGAATAGCTATCTTTCTGAGTCATGAAGGGATTACCCTTTATAGCAAGATAAACCTTATTGCTTACCTTCCCTAGTTCTTGGTTGTCTCTTGAACTGTTACTTAGATTGTTTTAGGCCCGAAATCTCAGAAATTCAACCCCTCCTGGCTACTAAAGTCCAATGCTCCAGGGGGCATGTCTCTTGTGTGGTCTGTGTATGTGTACCCTGGCTTAGAAGGTCCTAGGTGGGGGGCGAGGCCCTCACACATTGCCTTAGTGGGGTGGGGCATGGCAGCAGCACGTTGGGGAGTATACTAGCGTGTTAGAAAATGGTGCAAAAATGGTTCCCACCAGTGCCAGCACTAGCAAAATAGAGAGAAAATGTGAAAATGGTGCCTGCTAGTACCTCCATCTCTGTAGAGAGTCTCAACAGGCTTTTGCCCCTCTGGCAGATGCTTTAAGGTTAGCAAATGAATCTTTTTCACATATGATCTGGGTCTTTTTCAAACTTCTGCTTTTGCATTGGATCCTGGGGTTATTGAGTTTGCACAGGAGCCCTTTAAGAGCATAATCTCCATTCTCTATAGCCTATGGTTCTCCTGGATATAAGGCCCATTGGTTTTCAAAGCCAAACATTTTGGCTTTGAAACATTATCTCTCTGATATAGGTCCCAATTGTTGGGGTGTCTTATGTGGAGTACAAATCCCTCACTCCTCAGGATGGAGTTCCATATTTGTGAGACCCTTCCTGATGGTGGGTCACTGTGCTGGGGGTGAGCTTTTGACAAGATGATCTCTGACTGTCCTACCATCTTGATCTGGCCCTTATTCTTTGTTGTGGAGTAGCTGTTTAGCTACCTAGAATCTTTCCATAGATAATTGTTCCACACACGGCTATAAATTTGTTGTCTCCATGGGAAAAGGTGAGTTCGGGATTTTCCTATTTTGCCACCTTAAACTGCCTCATCCTTTAATTAAAATAAAGGGGGAGGACCTCTGATTTATGTTAGCACTGGGAAATTTCACTTTCTTACCACTTTTACACTCTGTGTTCTTATCCAAATCCATTCTAAATTCTTTGTGCTTTAACTGAATCCTTTTTGGTCCTCAGAAGAAAAAGGGAAAAGATGCTCTGAATCACTGATAGCACAGCTCTCCATGCAACTGATGACTTTTGGCTCATGGCCGATGTGCTGTGACAGAAGCAATGTGTGACTCATCAGGGACTGCTCTTGAGTCAGTAAGTGATAAGACAACTGGCTGTATCTCTAAAATACTCCTCAAGTCTGATTCTCACACTCACTGGCTTAAGAGCATAAGAATTAACAACACAAGATAGAATTTTTGTCCTCATCTCAGTCTTCAGATGACTTCATTTTCAATTCAACACCTCAAACTCAAGTTTTTCAAAGTTCAAAGCATTTGCTTCCTGATACATAAAGGTGACTTCTAAATAGTATTGCAGTTACTAATGGGAGGAGAGACAGTACCACATGATGAGCAGTATGAGGAATTCCAGGAAAATCCTTCCATCAATGTTAAGTCATCAAAACCAGAAATTCCTTGGAAAGGAGCAGAGATTAGTGAAAAGAGTGTTAGAGACAGACATCCCTGGAATTGAATTTCTGCTCTTCCACTTAATAGCTGATGGGAAAGTGGTTAGAAAAAGGTTAGAGGTAAACAGAGCTAAGGTGCTAAGGAGTGGGAAGGGGGGCACCATGTGCCAGTGGGGAAGACCTTGGATATATATATGTGTATATTAGGGAAAGTTGAGTAATAGGAGATTATAGAAAAGATAAGGTGAGATAACCCCAAAAACAAATACAAAATATTTTCATGATGATAACAATAAAATATAAGATGAGAATTTCAAAGTTTACCTAGCTAAATTTGTTGGTACTCAAAAATGCAGTTATTAGATTTATTTATTCTCTACCTTCATGTATAGTTTATCATAAATATCATATTACATATAAAATTTATATATATATCTCTCCACCTACCTATCTACTTACCTATCTCCTCTGAGCCTGCTATACACCAGGTTTGGTGTTAGCCAGTGGGAATACAGAAGCAAATAAGCCATGTTCTTAGTACCTTATGTTTATACCCCATTTTGTATCTTTCAGGATATTTTTGCATGTATTAGCTTATTCTGTGTCCTCAGAGAGATAATTAGTCTTGCTGGTGTATGCAGGTCATAAGAGTCTGCAGGGGAACGTTGTGAAGAGTCATGTCCTATATCTTGGTCTGGCACCTTTTCATGTTACTTTGGAAAGAGTGTGGAACTGTAAAGCCTAGAGAAACATGACTGCCACAAGTAAGGATTATTGGGGCCTGAAAGATATAAATTATGCAGCTTCAGGAGTGCTCAAGGAGAAGGTATCTCCATTTATCCCTTTTCTGAAATGTCCTGTGCCCTGGGAAAAGACTCCTGTTCCCTTGAGGAGTTGCCAGGATATCCGTGAGCCCATTTGCAGAATCATGTTAGCTGCATGGGCTCCCAGTGGGGGTTATATAGATAACTCTCCTAAACAATTATGAAGCCTACTCTCTTTCCAGGTGGTAAAATCAGGATCTTTTAAAGCACTTCTGTAGTAGGTTATAATATAGGAGTCAAAGGATGAATGAGCGTTTACATTCTTAAAACAAGCGAGGTAGACAGATACTCGGGAAGGCATTTTTCCAAATGAAGGGGAAATGGAGAAACAAATTTTGAAAAAATGTCATCAGAGATATTATCCATTATCATTAAATATAGATACACAATATAGAATGCAATTAATGTTATTTTTGATTCCTGGCAGAACTTGAGACAGTGGTTTGTCTGACTGCTATAGGACATCGGTGAGTGGGACTGGGCCTCATTAGGGAGGTGAAAGGAAGAACAAAAACTGCCAACACAACAAATGGAGCCCCTTGGTGCAGACAGTTAATGCACTTTGTCATATTATAGTGGGAACTGTAGATCTCCGTGGTCATGATGAGGATAGAGGGAAAACAGAGCTTCCAACTAGGATGTTTAAGGACCTAAGTGGTTGTGAGTTTATAAGAGTTCAGTTAGGAGTGACTTTGGAAAACCGCCATTAAAATTGAGTTTTACTTTAACACAAATAGGTTCACAATAAAGATTGGTGAAACCTTTATTTCAAGTGCCTTATGGAAGACTTCAGAGCAAATCAAATTTAAGTTAGCAGTGTTTATTTAATTTAGTTTAAGAACTAATAAAAATATATAAAGCCATATAAACTCCTCTTTAACTTCCTTCAATGGCTTCTCAGCCCTTTTAGGGAAAAACCTTACTCTGTATTATGACCTCTTTGCTAGATCTTGGCTATCTCAGTCTTGTTTCAATTCCTTAACATGACAGTCTCCTTCCAGCTTTATCTTTTTTTTTTTAAATTATTATTTATTTATGATAGTCACAGAGAGAGGGAGAGAGAGAGAGAGAGAGAGAGAGGCAGAGACATAGGCAGGCTCCATGCCCCGGGAGCCCGACGTGGGATTCGATCCCGGGTCTCCAGGATCACGCCCTGGGCCAAAGGCAGGCGCTAAACCGCTGTGCCACCCAGGGATCCCTCCTTCCAGCTTTAGAGAATTGTCTTCTCAATCTCTTTTCAATCTATGTGCTGCATAATTTTTTCAAATTTTAGCTGAAGTGTCACCTCTTCGGGAAAACTTTATTGACTAAATTAGATCCTCCCTCTCACCTCTCCTGCTGCTTATTCTTACAATTTCAAAATTTTGTTAATTTTGTTGCATATTTTACCTGTTTTTCATACCAGAGTATAAGACTCATGAAAGAAAATGCTGTGTTTGTTTTCCACACCGCGGTATTTTTGGTGTCTAGTAGAGTAACTGGTTAAGAGTAGACACTCAGTACATGTTTGATAAAGAAATGAATGAAAAGTGTCAGTTATTCATATTAAATTTAAAACATTGGAAGAATATAGAGAACCTAGATTCTGAAATTTCTTTCATTGGCTATAATTAAAGCAGACATAGAGTTTGA
Source organism: Canis lupus baileyi (assembly GCF_048164855.1). Lineage (NCBI taxonomy): Eukaryota > Metazoa > Chordata > Mammalia > Carnivora > Canidae > Canis > Canis lupus. The sequence goes on from NC_132839.1 coordinate 19,916,549, forward strand.
GGAGGTGTACTAGGCCAAAAATTGTGCTTTGTGTACATCACAGTTAATATGGTGCTAATATGCTTATTGAAATGTTTAATAAAGCTATCATCACAAAAACTCAGGAAGTTTTGTGAGCTGGCTTAAAAACAACAACAAATATAATACTACTTTAGATACACAGGGTCTGTTGCAATAAATTACTTTAAGTCTAGAAAGGAACTGTGTTTATTTGCTGCAGGTGTTATATCTCAGTAGTTCAGTGGAACACTTGAGAAAATGAAGAGTAATAGTGTGTAGAAAGCACCCCATCTGGGTCCTAATTTTGCTGTATAAAGTCTTTGCTCTACATAATAAGCATTGGCAATATGGTAATGAGAGACAGGATTCTTTGCCTCGTGGAGCTTTTATAGTCTCCGTTTTTATTGGGATTTTCCTTTTAAGCCTTAATCAGTTGTCAAATTGGGCATCTTCTGAGACATAAAATCTTCTGTGAATGCCTGTGGTCATTTCTCAGTGAATGTCTTTAAGCATTTCTAGTCTAAAAAAAAAAATATCTCTCCATATTTTTCTTCAGTGTTTGTGTTGTCATCTTGTTCTAATGCTATATGTTTAGTAACATTTTAATGGAAAGTCAACATTTAGAGAAAAAAATGAACTTTTAAAGAATGGAATTCATATTTCTAGCATTTTGTTTTAAATCAGAGAATTAGGATAACTAGTTTTGTGAAATATCTTGGGGAAAAAGATTCTGGTGCAATTTTTTGCATCAGTATGTCTCCCTTCCCCCACATTAGTGTGAAGCACCCACATTTAAAACAACCACAAAAAGAAAAGAAAAGCCACTTTATTTTTTACATTCTGAATGTGGTATATATCTGATAACAAACCTGTTGATACCACCACACTAAGTATGATTTTATTTTCATTACCTGTATTTAAAAATAGAATATGCTGAACATATCATTATAAGAATCACTTATTAAAACATTTTTTAATTTCTTATAGCCTCCAGGAATTTTGAGATATGAAAGATATTTTTATTCTTTCACAATTCTTTAACAATACACTCATTTTTTTTGCTTTTCATGGTCATCCTTTCCACATATAACTTATTTTCAGTATATTACCAATATTGCCTACAAGCATTCCTCTTTTTACTTCGTATTTGCTATTTTTAGACACCAGGTAGCCAAGTATGTTGTGTTGCCCTTAAAGTAAGAGCTCTTTTTGTTATTGTTGTTGTTGTTTAATTTTTGAAAAAGAGAGAGAGAAAGAGTATGAATGTGCTGGAGCGGGGGATGGAAGGAGCAGAGAGATGAGGAACGAGAGAATCTCAAGCAGACTCCCTGCTATTCTGGAGCTCTTGTAGAGGCTTGATCTCAGGGCCTTGAGATCGTGACTTGAGCCTAAATCAAGAGACCAGTGCTTAACCATCCGAGCCACCCAGGTGCCCCAAATAAGAGTAAAATCTTGATTGAAGGCATGAAATTCTTTTGTGCCTAAAGTATACAAAATTAAAAACATGAATTTTGTTACACTAATTTTGTATCTTGGAGACCTTTATATACTTACTTTTTCTGGTAAAGTTGTATTCTGGACAGTTGAGTTTATTGGCTAGACAAATTCTATACAGGAGGTACATAACTATTTCAGTTCTCTACTTCTGTTTTTTTTCGTTTTTGTTCCTAATCAGTTGAGATCAAGATTAGTTCTGATCCTTTCATTCATCTCTCATGTGAATGATTCCAAATAATGTCTGAAAAAGTGGTACAGGAAATCTAATCTCCTTATTAGTCCTCCAAATTTAAGCAAATCATCTTTGTTTTGCATCTTTTTTGGATGTATAAGTAAAACTAAAAAAAAAAAAAACAAAAAACCTTAGAACTTTTCAACAATGTGAATATATTAAATGCTACTGAACGGTACATTTAAAAATGGTTAAAATGGTAAATTTTATCTTATGTGTATTTTACTGTAACTTAAAAAAAAGAAAAAGGAAAGAAAATAAAAATAAAGAAAAAAAGAAAGGGAAGAAAACACTTAAGTTGTCATGTCATTCCACTAGAGGCAGCACTCAAAAAAAAAAAAAAAAAAAAAAAAAGCCACTACATTCCAGAGATAAGTCAGCAGCATTGCCTCAGGAAGACAAAAATAAGGAAAAACAGAACTAATAATGAAAGTAGCATGCAAACAAGACAACCCTAATTATTATGGAATTTGGAATAATACTTTAACTACATTATTCTGAGTAACTATGAAGACAATAGCAATTATTTAACCATAGTGTCCAAAATCACATTATTATAGTATTTCAGTGATGTTGGAAGTATATAAAAAGCTGTACAATACATAAATTTTAGAGAGATAAGCAAGGGCTTCTTTCTTCTACAGGTTTAATGGTAGAATAATCCAGTTCAAGTTTAAAAGGATAGAATAAAGGTATTGGAAGAAGAAAGGGTAAAACGTTACCATTGAACATTTAATTCTTGATTCTTCTTGTTGCCAATAGGGGCATTAGTGGTACAATAAGGAAGGTCTTTAAAAAAGATAAAATGATAATTAAATACAGAATTAGGAACAACATTTTAAAAAGTTTGAGTCATATCAAAATAAATTTCCCTTTCCTACAGTAAATCTTTTTTTACACTCTTAATTTTCAAGTATTTCCAGACTTACAAAACTCTTACAAAATGCCTAGAGAGTTCCTTCACTCATTTTCACCATACAGTAACATCTCACATAACTATAATACAGTTGTCAAAGCCTGGAAATTAACCCTGATCATGGCTCCTTAGTCTGTTTTAGTTGGGCCATTTTCTCAGTCATACTTTTTCATTTGTGATCTTGACATCTTGGAAGAGTACTAGCCAATATTTGGTAGAGTAAATCTATTTAAAATTGAATTTGCCTGATGTTATCTCATGTTAGAGTTGATGTAATGCATTTTTGCCAAAAATAGGTAATTTTGTGTCCTCAGTGCATCATGTCAGAAGATACTCTTCAACCTTTGACAGCATTTTCCCTAGCCTAGCCCTGGTGACTGTTTTTTTGAAAAATGGTATTTGGAAAACAAAATGTGGTGTTAGGCATGTTCATTATTATTGGGTAATCTTTCTTCTAGACACTCTTAGTGGACAGAACTAGGAAAGACGTACACACACACAAACATAAATATATGAAAAAGATTTATGCACACATGCGTGCACATACACATGCATCATACACATTTATATCTATTTCTAGGTCTATCTGTATTAAAAACAACAGCAACAACGAGTTTATACTGATTAATCCTTTTCTGATCCAAACCACCAGATCCATTCTAGCCTTCTCTTTTATCCTATTTATTAATCTTTACTCTGACAATGAGATAGCTGTCTCTGATACCATAATATATTTAATTTGCTGAATCCTAGATGACACATAAGGTAGTTTCACAATTGTTAATCTTACACTCCTATGGAAAACAAACATAACTTAGAGTACAATATTCATGTCTCTGCTCTAGCAGTATATAGTAAAAGAACTGCTTTGCACAGATGCATGGGTTAGTTATCCCAACTCCCAAGAAATTTAATGCATTATTCCATATCAAATAGAAAAATTGTATTTTGAGAAAAACACAGTGTGATCATTTATATGTAAAAGCAGTGAATGTGCATGAGTGGTTGGGGCTGTAGCAATACCTTTTTTTTTTTTTTAAGACTTTATTTATTTGAGAGAGAGAGATAAAGATAGCAAGAGAGAACATGAATGGAAGGGAGGGACAAAAGGAAAGGAAGAAGCGACTCCTTACTGAGCAGGGATCCTGACAGGCTCAATCCCAGGACCCTGCAGTCATGACTTGAGTTGAAGGCAGACATTTAACTGAGCCAGGCACTCCTGTAGCAGTACCTTTCTTTTATATATATTTTTTTGGTTTTTAATTTTTTCATCTAAAACAGTGTATATATTAGATACCATTTTGACCAAATGTAAGCTCTTGTGGCCAAAAATAACATTTCCTTATTATTTTTGTTTTTATTCATGTAATTTAGAAAGATTTTACAGATTAATTTGGAGAACTGGTAGGAAGCAAGAATACCATTTATGTATTTTTTTTCATTTATGTATTTTTAATGTTTTTTTAAATATGAAAGTAATAAATGTGGAGGCCAAGAAGAATTAAGGCCATCCCACCTAAAGTTTAGCATTAGCACAAGTACAGCCATCTTAGGCCCCTGTGAATAAGAGCTGAACTTTATGGGAAAAACTGCAGAACGTCCTCAATGTCCTTGGCAGGGAATCCCATATCAGAAAGACAACAGAGCCCACGCCCGTGGTAGAAAGTCCCATATTAGAATGAGAACAGAGCTCAATGCCCTTAAGCCCCATATCAGAATGTAAACAGAACTTGAGAAATTCCTTCACCTCTTCTGAAAATCCCCTAGACCAGCCTATAAAAAACCCAGCCGTAACCCACTTCGGGGTCCAAGTCCCTGCTCCACTGTGTCGGGTATACTTGGACCCAAGCTCGAGCTTGCTAATAAACCCTCGTGTGCTTGTATCGGTCTTGGCTCCTTGGTGGTTTCTTGGATTCGCAATCTTGGGCACAACAATAAATGCTTATTTATATTATGGATAAAGAAAAGCAGTACAGAAGATAGTAAAATCATTTGTTATTTTATTATCTCGAGATAAGCACTGTTAAGATCCCAGTGCATGTCCTTCTATATATGGGTATTTGAATAGCTATATGTATAGTTTTTAAACCTTTTCACTTTTTATTACATTGTAAGCATTTTCTTTGTCACTAAATGTTCTTTAAAGAATACGATTTTCAGTAGTTGAATATTTTTTCAATCAAATTCCATAATTTATCTAGCTATCCTTCTATTGTTAGTGATTTAGGCAGTTCCCAATTTTTGTGCTCATGTAAAAAGAACTTCATTGAATGTCTTGACCCTGTTATAAAACATTGTATGTAGTAGATGGTGAATGATGGGTTAGTGCAATTAAAATGTAGTAAACAAAATTTAAAAAATGATTAGAACCTCTTAAGGTGAAAACAAATGGCAAGACTTTTGTGAATGAATGGAAGAAACTGAGGAAAGTGGAAAAGGCAAATTCACCCCAGATGGAATATACAGGAAGATTGTTCTACACTGAGAGAATGGGTGGTAAAATGTATCAGCCCTTACCACAAAGTTTCTGTGAAAGAAATTTTAGTGGGTGTATCAGTTAGTGTTTGCTGTATAACAAACCACTTCAAAATTTAGTTGCTTAAAGTTACACTTTAAAAATTTTTCTCATAATCCTGTGCATCAGTAGGATAATTTTTCTCATCTGAGTCAGTTTAGGTTTGGATTAGATAATCTCGGATGGCCTCAGTCACATAGCTGCTTTAGAAGGGAAAGCTGGAGTATCTTTACATATGATCTCTCATCCCTTAAGGGAAGCTATCCTGGGTTTATTTACATGGTATCAGAGTCATCCCTGCCTCTTTAGGAGAGTTTCTTTGAATTTCTCCCATAGTGCCTATCCATGAGTAGGTAAAAATAAAGCCTTAAATTGGTTAGTGTTCATTCTGTTCATGGAATTGTTCCATTTCAGTTGTTTTAAGACTTTGGACTCTTTGGACCACCTTTTGGAATCACCTTTGGAGCTTCTTAGGGAAAAATCTGATATGTGAACTTCAGATCCAAAGGTTCTGATTCAGTAGGTTGCAGTGGGGTCTAAGGATCTTAATCAAAGTAAGTATGCTTAGGATTTTCTGATGTAGGTAGGCTAGATTTTGAGAAAATTGTTCTCGGTTATGACTCAGTTTATTACAAAGCATAAGGGAAATTCACGAAGTACATTTGGGTGAGAGATGCAACAATTTCAAAGTTGATATCCTGATTTGAAAAGAATAGGTTGTGTTCATGGTATGCTTTTATTAAAAAATTCCTTTCCTCTTTTCCTTTTGTTGTGGCTGGCACTTCCATAGCTGTAAGATGGGCTAGGCTGAGAAAGCCTTGAATCTTGAGAGTGGACATAGTTCAGAATTCAGTGAAAACCAGGTGTCTAAACTCAAGAGGAAGACCCAGGTCTGTTTGTTGTTTTTGGAAGTGAGTATGGATTTAAAACACAAAGAAAAAAATTCCAAAATCAAAACAAACAAATAGACATATTATAGATATAGCTACCGTTAACTGAGGGTTCCAGATATAACATACAGGAACAGGAGGGAAAGACGAGATAATGGATGGTGATCTAAGCATTAAAAATGCTAGATTAAGGTTTATAGGTAGATGTGAGGAATGCAGTTAGTAGGATATTAGGATTAAGGGTTAGAAGATCCAATAATTTGTAGAATGTGATTCAGATAAAAGAGTTACCTAGTTCTGGAGTATTAAGGTCAGAGTAGAATTAAAAGTAAAAATGGTTCTTGGTGTTCTGATCCAGCAAATTACTGCTATAAAGCTTTTTATAGCCTCTTCTCATAGGGCTGACGTCTGACTTCCACGATGAGAGAAGCATAGGAAAGAAAATCATCAGGAGAGACATTCCCTGGGGATATTTGTCTAAGTTTTGTTTTAGGTGTATGACACTAATCACACAAGATATTAAATCTGTCAAATATCACCTTTTCTTATTTATTTATTTATTTATTTATTTATTTATTTATTTTTTTAATTTTTTAAATTTATTTATGATAGTCACACACAGAGAGAGAGAAGAGGCAGAGACACAGGCAGAGGGAGAAGCAGGCTCCATGTACCGGGAGCCCGACATGGGATTCGATCCCAGGTCTCCAGGATCGCGCCCTGGGCCAAAGGCAGACGCCAAACCGCTGCACCACCCAGGGATCCCACCTTTTCTTCTTTAATCAATTCTCTCTACCTTCCCCTAATGTCAAGTAGGAACAGTCAATAATTTTATTTCTATTATGGCCAGTATTGCTATTTAATATGGATTTTTTTTTGTATGGCTTATTTCAACTACTGGACCCTTCATTCCCCGAGGCCAGGAACTTTATTTATCTTTTTTTCCATTGTACAACATGGTACCTTGAACATAGGAGATATGAAACAAATGTTTTATGGATATGTGAATGAAGAGATTAGTTAATTTAAATAAGGGAACTGAAAGCTTTGGCGTCTGAGATCGCAAAAGACTCGGGGTAAATGGAAAGTACTCAAAATGTATGAAATATTATTTGGTTAGTCTCTTTAGTAACATACTTGTTCAAATCGTTTGCACACTTTAAAACTGGATTGCCTGTCTTTTTGTTGATTTGTACATATATGTCCTGGTACAAGTCTCTTGTCAACTATGTTTTGTCAATATATTCTCTCATCCAATGACTTTTTTTTCTTCAATTTCCAGACATAAAGGAGGATATATTGTATGATCCTGAGGTGTAAAGTTTAGAAAGCAGGCAGAACTTACCTATTAGAGGTCAGGACAGTGCTTACCCTTCGGTGTGTGGGGTGAGTAGCAATGACTGGGAAGATGCAATAAGAAGCTCCTATGGTGTTAAATAGTATTTTACATTTTGATCTGGAAGGAAGTTTCAAAGGCATATGGTTTTCAAAAATTAATTAAGCCGTACATTTAAGATTTATGCACTTTACGTTGTATCTCAATAAAAAGTAAAAGTGAAAAAACTAAATGCATGGAAGAGGCTTGCAAAACAACATCTACTTCTAGACGCTGTCAAAGGAGGGATGCGTAAGTCATTTAAGTGAAGAAAAAACACAGGTGTCTGCTTTTGTTAGTGAAGAAACTGAGGAAAGTGGAAAGAACAAATTCATACCAGATGGAATATACAGGAAAGTTCTGTACTGAGAGGATGGGTGGTAACATGTATTGATCTTTACCACAGCTTCTGTGAAAGAAATTTTACTTAATCTATCAGCTTTTGCTGTGTAGCAGGTCTTTTTTTTGGTATGAAAAGTATTATATCTTCATGAATTTATATATTACTAGAATGAGGCAAGTTTTGCACCCCTTCTATTCCTATTTTTTGTTTTTGTAGTTGAAAACATTGATAAATATTTTCACCTAAATAAGTAGGTAGAAATTTTTTTTATCGAGTTGTTACTATTTTAAGTTTTTATCAGTCATATGTCAAAAATCATAATGGGGATATGTTACTAAAATTTTAATTGTCAAGTTGATAAAGGTCTCTTTCAATTTCATTGTAAGCAAAGAATTAGGAATCATCTCTCTTGCAAAATAATTTATTATCCAGTTATTAGTCATGTACTTTATCAACAATATAAAGGCTTTCCCAAAGTTTTTCAAGTGACAGTCACTCCTGTTTTTCACATGAGGGCGCCTTGCTTAACTCAGTATACTTAGAAAGGTTTGGTGAAATAAAGTATCATTTATTTTAATACATTTATGCCAATGCATATTTTTTGATAAAGTAGTTTTTTCTTGTAAAGTATGTTATATTTTTTTTATATCAAAACTTCAGTTGTAGACTTAACTCTTTCAGTTCATGGAAAATGTTCATCTTAAACCTAATTGGAAAGATTAGTTTCATTGTCAAATAGATCAGCCAAGGCAGGCTGTCACACAATGTCCTACTTCATTTTTAAATTTATAAAAATTGGTATTTTTTTCATGATAACTGCATCATTTGATTTCCAGAGGTGATTTTGCTGGGAAAAGCAGGGATTGAGTCTTAACATGAATTTGCCAGTGAGGTGGCTTCACCTTTAGTATTTTGTGCCTATGTGCCCATGGTCTCTCTCTCAGAGGTAGTGTCCATAGGCAGTAAAAGGACAAGATGGAGTAGGTAATGGAAATTGCTTCACTCATGCTACCCTACTCAGAATTTATCTAAATTCAAATGATTCCAATGTGGGCCAAATTTCCTGTGTTTAATTTCACTTTTAGCCCTCAGTGGAAATAGGTATAAATATAAGGACAGATACAGAGCTATGGCATGCGTATATTGTGCCTTGATTAAAGAAGTCTTCACAGATAATCAGTATTTCAAATTGTTCCTTTGATAGGCACCAGAGAAATGTATACTTCAGTGCAGTGCACCATTGTGAGATTCTAGATGAATAAAGATGGGTATGCTTTTTCTTTTCAAAGTGGGAGAAGAGTGATTATCGAAAGACAAGTGGTAGAGGAGAATATGTTTGATTCCCTGCCTGATTTATCTAATAATAGGCTATTTATTTCCTGTTTGAAAGTGATGTATGGATATGCACAAATGTACATATGTATAACATGTATGAAAACAAAATGGCTGAAATGATTTTGTTGGCCTTTTATTTGTAGTAGCTAAATTTGGCAGATGAAAGACAAAGCTTTGTTAATTTTCCTGTTGTTTTAAATAGATGAGGAGGTGTGAGTTTCCCTTTTTCTTTCTTTCTCTTCTTTCTTTCTTTCTTTCTTTCTTTCTTTCTTTCTCTCTCTCTCTCTCTCTCTCTCTCTCTTTCTTTTTCTTTTTCATTTTTTTTAAATTGGGGTTCAATTTGCCAACCTTATATTTCTTTTTTAAAAATTTACCTGTCCTTTCAATTGTAAAGATTTTACACTTTTAGAGAAGTTTTAGGTTCACATCAAATTTGAGAGAAAGCTACAGAGATTTCCCATGTACTTCTGCCCCACACATGCAGAGCCTCCCCCGTTATCAGCATCTCCCACCAGAGTGGTGCATTTGTTACAATTGATGAACTTATGATGATACAGCATTATCATTTAAAGTTCTTAGTTTACATTATGGTTCACTTGATGTTGTCCAAACTTCTGTGAGTTTGGACAAATGTATGATGACATGTATCTACCATTCTAATATACAGAATATTTTCATTGCCCTAAAAGTCCTCTGTGTTTTGTCTCTTCATCCCTCCTCCCACCTCACCACCCCACAACTACTCATCTTTTTAAAGTGTTCATAGTTTTGTACCTCCTTTCAATTTTGTATATACCAGAAATTCTAGGATGCTATAATATTTCAATAGATCTGAAAGCTAAGAGAATGTCTTGCAGAGTTAAAATTAAAAATCTTGTTTTTTTCTGAAAAGGTTACCTACTGTCTAGCTAGAGAGTAAGAGGAATTCGTAGAAATAGGATATCTTTGAAACTTAAATCAGAAAATCCAAATGGCATTGGGTATGGTACTTTGAAGAATTTAGGCTATGGAATAAAAGGGGAAAGAGTACGATGCAACGTTTGCCTTTTTTCATTTAAATTGAAACAAAGTCTTAATTCCATGTTTGACTGGAGGAAAAGGGGAGAAGAAAGTATCAGAAGGAGATAATGAAATATTTGTATGAAAACATGGACATTAATTTAAATGTATGGTGCTGTTTTTAAAAATGTGCTAGTTTAAAAGTTATACAAGTTCATTTAAAAATTAGGAAAAGAGCATAAGGAAGAAATAGATACTTATAACTACAACATTTAGAAGTCATGTCACACCTTTTTTCAGTTATTTGTCCATGCTTATATATTTTTGTATAGTTGAAGTAGTTTTGCATATATTAATGTGGCTTGTAACACTTGTCACTTTTAATATTTTGTCGTATAACTAAAAATTCCAGAAACTTAATTTTAATGATTCTATAGTATTCCATCATATGGATGTATCATAATTTGAGACATTCTCTAGAAGCTGGAAAAGACAAGGAGACATGTTGTCTCCTAGGGCCTCTAGAGAGGAATGAAGCTTTGCTAACACCTTGATTTTTAGCTCAATGAGACCTGTGTCAGAATTCTGACCTACAAATTATGCTAATAATTTTGTGTTGTTTTAACTTACTAAGTTTATGGGGATTTGTCACAGCAGCAATAGCAAACTAATACATAGGCAAGTGCTTTCTTTGTGATTCACTATGAGAGTAGGATATTAAAACCTACCTTTATTCATAAAATTTTTCCTTATCTTTCAAATTTCAAATGCTTTTTGCCAAAACACTAATTAAAATATTTACTACAATTAGGTTTTCTCAATTGACCTTAATAATATTAAACAGATGCTTATTTATTAATGTCACTTTACATTTTTCATGTACATTATTTATGATTTTTATTTTATGTACTGATCAAAATCCATTACCTTTATTACTTTAGTTGCCATTTCTGGGATTGGTTCACAGCCCTAATTTATTCCTTTGCATTTTTACTGCATGGAATTGGAGACCAAAATCTCAAAAAATATAGGCTAATACTAGTTCTTTTTCTCCCCCCACTGAATCAGCCCAAATTATTCGTTAACGTAAATATTTCCATTTAAAAAGCCATGATATTTGGTTTGGTTCAGGGTTTTAATTTCTTTTAAAGTCTCTGTTAATAGATTTTTTTCATTCAGTAAACATTTACCCAGCACTGTAATATGCCAGGTTTTTTGTAAAATGTTGATGATACAGTGATAAGAGATTCTGTTTCTCCTTTTAGGGATGTCACTTTTATCAAGAAAAAAGTAGAGGAGTAGGATAATGGTAGGCTGGACTTGTGGTCAGTTTGCAAAAGGAACACATAGGGAGCCCCTATTATCTTTCTTCTGAACCACCATAAAATTTTAACTGATCTGCTAGCTTCCTCCCTGGTCCCACTAAAGCCCATTCTTTTTTTTTTTTTTAAAGCCCATTCTTGAGACAGAAATCAGAGTAGTTCATTTAAACCTATGTCACATTATGACACTCTTCAACTCAACCCCCTCAGTGGCTTCCCAGCTCACTCAGAGCAAATGCTCAAGTTCTCGAGGTCTGTTAGGTGAGAGGCCTCACATGTTACCTCTCCTCACCATGTTGCCGCAATCACAGAGCTCCAATTGTGAAGGCATCCTTTCTAGTTCCTAACACATACTGAGCACATTCCTACCTCAGACTTTATGCACTTGCAGTCCTTTCAGTCTGGAGCATTCTCCATTTGAATATACAGAGGTTTGTTCCCTCACTTCCTTGGAATTACTGCTTAAATGCCTTTGTATCCTTAAGGCTTTCCCTGATCATCCTATTTAACAGCAATGACCCTACTGATGGGAATGTCCTAGCTCCCCTAGCCTGCTTTGTTTTTCTGCCATCCTGTGTTTTCCTTTCACTTACATGTTTCATTATTCCCTGTGGTATATTTGGTGTTTTATCTCTCTCTTCTTTCCTTCATTAGGAGGTATGCTCCAGGAGGGATTTTAGTTAATGTGATCACTATTGTATTTCCATGTGTAAAATAGTACCTGGCACATAGTAGGTGTTCATATATTTGTTGAATTAATGGTCAAATGAAGAGGATTTGATTCAAGTCTCAGGATATCAAAAGTATTTCCCTGTGCAAGTTACTTGTGAAATTGGTTTTGAAAGATGAATGAGTGACCCTAAAGGGAGAAGAAAGGGGATGCTAAGCAGAAGAAAAGGCAGACAGCAAAGCAAGGGCTTCCAAAGTAAAGATTCACCTCTAAATGGATTGAAGTCGTTAAAGATATTCATTTAAGATATCATTCATTCATTAAAGATATCTTTAAAAAAAAAGGAACTACATATATGAAGTACAATAGTAAAACAACAAGCAACTAGATATGTATATATGTGTATCTATGTATGTATATGTATATATAAACAAGTATATATTTCATGTATATATATATATATCCACTTGTTTATAATATTGGAGCAACTAAAAGCAAGTAAATTAGTCTTTGCTCTTTTTTTTTTTTTAAAGATGTTATTTATTTATTCATGAGAGACACAGGGAGAAGGTAGAGACATAGGCAGTAGGAGAAGCAGGCTCCTCACAGGGACCCCGATGTGGGAATCAATACTGGAACTCTGGGATCACACCCTGAGCTGAAGGCAGATGCTGAACTGCTGAGCCATCCAGGTGTCCCTAGTCTTTGCTTTTATGTACTTGACTAAAATACCAAAATGCAGAAATTACCAACATTCCTTTGCATTTAATTATATTTCAGGAGGTGTGTAGAAAGTTTTAATGGTTTTATCAGACTTTTATTTTCCTAAAAAGTCAGAAAAATAAAAAAGAAATTATTTCCCAAAGTGTGTTTACTTTTCTTTGTTAGCTTTATATTATTAAGTAATATCTGTCATTAAAGAATTTAATGTGTATAGTACTCTGGGTTGACATCTATCTTTAAAAATAAGCCACTTTATAAGAATTTGGCATTTAAGAAGTGCATTAACTTTTTCAGGCCCCCATTTATTGCTCTGCTGGAGTAGTTCATTGATCTGTTGTATATCCTGGAGTACTATGCTGGCAAAGTGAAGAATGTCATCTGTTAAAATTCCAGAGAATATGCTGGCTTCTGTAGAAGCATAATGACTTATTAAAAACAACAAAAAACAACAGAACTCTGGAGATTTTGCTAAAGGTTTTGCAAATAATCCTCAGTGCCTCTGTAAAATCTCCATATTTCTGAAATTCCTAAAAATTGAGTGAAATTTCATTAACTTGATGTTGGTATTTTTTTAAAGACATTATTTATTTATTCATGAGAGACACAGAGAGAGAGAGGCTGACACATAGGCAGAGGGAGAAGCAGGCTCCACACAGGAAGCAGATGCAGGACTCGATCCTGGGACCCTGGGACCACACCCTGAACCAAAGGCAGACCTCAACCACTGAGCCACCCAGGCGTCTCTGATGTTGGTATTTTAAAACTAGGTCTCCTGTGAAGAGCTATTCCCAAGTCACATAAATTACAGTATCTGTACAAATACAAAAGTTGAAAATTTGGTACTAGTGCATTATGTCTCTAGAAACGGCTAACATCAAGCAACTGTTTTTAAAACTCTGAAAACAGAATTAGCTCACAATTTGTAAGGCACTTAACGAAAAGCAGAAAGGAAGAGGATAAAGCACTGTTTACATTTTATTTTTTTCTTGGGACTCTTTTTTCTAATCCCTTGTCAAATAGTAATTTGTGTCAATAGCAAAGGGTTTGCCTGGGGGGAATTTCTTTATGTGCTTGCCTGGCTCACTGAAAATCAAATAATGTTGAATTTATGTATCTTTAATTCAAAGATGTTTCTCCTTGGTCCCTGTTATTTTAGATCATGAGAACTTTACTTTCTTAAGGTAAAAATAGCACAAATGTATTTATATTAGTTTTATTTCATATAATCAAACTTAATCTTTTTTTAAAACCAGGATCTTCTCCTCCTGCTACTTTCTCTTGATAGCCTCTGAATGAGCCAATGAACTTAGACTCAAGGAGCCTCGATCTTCTTTGAATCTTAGTTTGTTTTTCTTTTCTACTTCCATTTAATGAGTGGCCAAATCTGACTTTCCTTTCACAACACTTTTCATTGCTTTCTATTTTTGCATGGCTATTGCCACAAACCAAGTTCAGGTCCTTACTATGTAACACCTGCAAATAGGGTGATGGTTTTTCTGTTCACAGCCCCAATTTTAATTTCTTCTGCACATCCCTTCTAGAACACTGCTTAATTTAACCTCCTGCTCAAGAACCAATGATGAGTCTCATTTTGAAAATCATACTTCCGGGGCACCTGGGTAGCTCAATGGTTGAGCGCCTGCCTTCAATTCAGGTTGTGATCCTGGGGTCCTGGCATCCAAGACCTTTTCTCATTGTAACTGAAATGAAAGAAGATATATGACTTGGAGTAAGCTGTCCCTCGAAAGCTCCACAGCCAGAATTGCTTCTGCTAACCTGGAGACTTTCTCCACAGCGTTGCCATAGTCTTTGAAAATGCTGCAAGTCAGAAGGATAGAGAACCCTTGAGGAGAATTATAATAGCCAATTAAAATAGTTAAGATCATTGATCAATATTATATGCCAGTCACTGTGTTAGGTGTTAATAATTTCAGTTCCTTGAAGTCTGATAACAACCAAATGAAGTAGACACCATTATAATGAATCCCCCTTTCCCTTTTTAAATGAAGAAACTGAGATAGGGAGTAAACGACTTGTTTATGGTCATACAAACAAAGTAATAGAACTAAAATTTGAACTGAGAAGTCAAAATCATTCTGATTTCAGGCAAACTACTTTAACCACTAAGCATATTATTGCCCCTTAATAGCTAATATAAATATTTATCTCTTGTATTAGTTTACTTGGACTGCCATAGAATACCACAGACTGGATGACTTAAACAACAGAAATAAACTTTCTTACAGTTCTGGAGGGTGGAAGTTCAAGATCAAAGTGTCTGCTAGTTTGGTTTCTCCTGAGGCCTTTCTCTTTGGCTTGCAGATGGCCATCTCATTGCTGTGTCCTCACCTGGTCCTTCTTTGCTCATACATCTCTGATGTATTCTGTGTGCTCAAATTTTCTTTTCTTATAAGGACACCAGTCGTTTGGATTAGGGACCACCTACCTTATGGTCTTCATTTAACTTACCTCTTAAAAGACCCTCTGACCCAAATATAGCCATATACTGAGTCCTCAGAGTTAGGGCTACAACATATGAATTTTGGAAGGATACATTCAGCCCATAACACCTCTATAATCTGTGACCCCAAAAATCCACTTCTGGAATGTGTACATTAGAAAAAAATGGGCTTCAGGCAAAAATTTCAATCTTTTATCATACTTCTTTCGGTTAATAAACATCTAATGATTTTTGTCAACACTAACACTTATCTCCTGTCTTTTCCTATCTTTGAACATTCCCGATTCTTCAGAACTACTCAGTTTTATCCCATTTAGGACCCTCCTCTATGTCCACCTGTTTCTGCTATTTTGCTCACTAGATCTTGTCTTAAAGAGTGGAGGTTCTGGAAGAAAAGTTGTTTGTTCATCTCATGATTTTCTTCTGAGAATTTGCATGTACTAACTTCGTTCTCTTTTCCCATCTAGTTTTCCACATGACTGGCAAAGAGAGAAGGAAGGGTGTGGACTTTCTCATGTTCATAGCCTTTTTCTTACCTCAGTAGCTTTAATTGAACACTTGGTCTGAATCAAGCACTATGAAAAAGTGTTTTATATCCATTCATACTCTTTTCAGTTTTACCTTAGCTTTAAGTTAGCTAAATTTATTACCCCTATTTACTAATTATTATCCATATTTACTGGTGTTTAAAGGGATTATAATAGTTACTAAGTATCACAGAGCTGGTAAATGGTAGAGCTGGAATTCACACTTCACAGGTTGGTTTCTTAAGTCTGGTAATATAGAGTGGCCTGGATTTTATTATTGATAAACTTTTATCATTGTATATGATATTGCTGAGCAATTTCTCACTACTTATGGTTATGAAAGAATTGTAGAAACTTATTTAAAGGGGATTATTTTAATTATATAAGTGTAACACTTTTATCTTCATGATTATCAGATATTATACCTTTAAGTTACAAAATGACTGTATGTTAAGAAATTCATACCTATATGTAAAAAGTCCCTCTTAGAGCCCATAGGCTGCATGCAGGTGCTAAACATAAATGGAACCCTGATAGGCTTTGAGAAAAAGAATCCCATGTTCCAAGTATAAGTGGGAAAGCCAAATACTGAACTGATTCTGGCTCTGGGAAAAGTACATACTGTTATATTCCGGCACATCAGAATTTTCCAGGGATGTGCCTGGTGTCTTGGAATTAAGCCAATGTGATTTTCCTGCCATCTAAGTCTTGCTACTTTGTGGGTCTCTGTGCCATGTTCATTATGTAAATCATAGCTTCCTGTCCCTGAATTGTGAGACTTTTCTCTTTCTCTATACAAAAGGAAACACTCTCACCATTTCCCAGAATCTTGCAGATATAATCATCATTTGTCCTTTTATAGCTATAGGCTTTACTTTTTACAAATGTATGAAGGACAGAACTGATGAAAGGAAATTATTCATATGCACCTATACTATTCAGTAATTATTATTTCTTTTTATTGATATTAATATCTAAATAACAGTCCTGGAGATTGGCAGAGAGGGGAATATTTTACTTTTCTGTTGTTTTGCTTATATTTAAATTTTAGACACAGGCTTTAAAAAAAACTATGATGTGATAATCAATTTCAAGTATATTTTACTGATCCTCAAATTTAATTTGAAAAATCCTTTTAGGATTTTTGGAGAGATATTATAATTTTTTCAACCGATTTAGAAAAATCAACAAACTCCATGTCAGCAACACAGTAAAAATAGAGATTGATACTATGAAGAATCTCTGAAAACTACATACCTATGATTTTTAAAATGTCATTTAATTAGAATATAAATCTTGATTTATTTTCATTGAGACTTGAGGGTTAGTTTTTAGTGTGAAAGATTAATTGAATCCAAGTAAAGTAATGAATGCCTACCATTTTGTATAAAATTAAAAGTGCAGATGGGTTATATAGATTTAAAAAAGCACGTATCCAGTTGAAATAAAGTCTTTCAGAGAAAATATTAATATTGCCTAGATAACATAATGAAGTGATGACTTACTCTCAACTTTAGAGAGAGAGAAGAATCTTTTAAAATCAATGATAAGGGGCAAGTTCTTTAGTTCTGGTCATAATAAAGATTTTTGTTGGGATTTTTATATCTTGAAAATCCTGAATCCTATTCTCTGTAAATTTATATGATCTTACTTGTAATTACTAGTGAACCACTTCTGAAGACACAAATTTATTCCCATTATTTTTGATAATAGACATTCTGTTTTATCAACCAGTATGTTTAGGAATCCAAGTTTAGGAATGCGGACATACCACAAAGTGTGGAATATGGCGGAGAAGGGAATAATATGACTGTGCTAGCAGGCTTGGAGAGCAACCAAAAAAGCCTGCAAAATGGCTGGGTGGGTCTCCAAATTCTGATTAGTAATTGCAGTGCAGATTAATGGGGACCTGGCTGAAACCAATACATTTCTTTTGAAAACTGGCATTGGATTTTATGTTGAGGGTCCCCAAGACCATCCTCAGGCTTGAGGATTGAAGGACACATAGAACTCTGAAAAGCTGTTATAATCACAGTGATGGTTTATTACAGTGAAGGGATATAGATTAAAATCAGCAGAGTGAGAAAAGCTTGTGGGGCAGTCTGGGAAAAACCACTGGCAAGCTTCTGGGGTTCCCTTCCAGTGGAGTTGGATGGGAATGTGCTTAATGCTCCCGAAATAATGTGTGACAGAATATGTAAAGTGTTACCAGCGAGGAAGTTCACTGAAGCTTTGGTGACCAGGGTCTTTATTAGGGCTATGTCATGTAGGCGTCCTCATAACTGACCTCAGCTAGTCAGACTCCAGAGCCACCCCAGATCATACTGAAGTAAGAGTATGGCTTCAGTCGTATAAAACCATTCTTAGCATGCAGAATATTCCCAGGGGTCAGAGGTCATCTCCCAGGAGCCAGGCCAAGGGCCATTCTTAAGACAGGTTTTCCTTTGGAATGGGCAGGGTTTGAAAAGCCCAACTCTGATAAGTTAACGCTTTCCCCAACAAGTTTATAGCTACAGAATGGTAGATAAATAGGTTATTTCTCTACAATTTTATTCAAACGCATTTTCTCAAAGAAATTAGGGAAGTTGTAGGGCTTATGGTGATATGCTGTGTGGGAGAAACCATTGTTCTGAATCTTTTATTAGTGGAGAGGTTAGTAAATCATCTGGGTTCTAGAAGGAGACCCATGTAACTCAGTATCCTTTAATAAAGGAAACAGTACGTTGTACATTTAATCAAATATTTGTATATTTTTTCAAAGAATTCATATTTCTTTGGAAAAGCCAGAACAAGATATAGAACCCCAATAATTTCAAATATGAGTGTAATATTTTTACAGTGAGCACTGATTTATAAGTCCAACTCCCAGAGATACACATAGGTTTATCATCCAGCTATAAATGTCTGAATGCATAATGGAATACAAGGTCTAATTTCTAAAAGGTATTTGGATGATGCATTACTCATTGATAAATGCAGCTGAAGCAAAAAACAAAAAGAGTTCAAGTTTTTTTTTGAAGGTTGGTCATACAATGCATTATTAAATTTATATAAAAGGCAAAAATATTATTTAATTTGATATTATGGGAGAAACATGGAGGAACATTTGACCATTTTTATTCGTCTGCTTCCTTGGTTTTTAACTCTCATAATCCCTTTCATCTTTGGAGCAAACACATATCTAGTGGGAACAGTGGACCCATGGTTAATATTAGAATCAGCTTATCATGAGAAATGTGTATTATAGTCAGGATACTATTACTTTTTGCTAATAGCTCATGTTGGCATTAATTGGCTCTAACATAAAATAATAGAAGCCAACCTCTTAATTTTATGCAACACTTTGGAGGTTCCTTTCTTCTGCGAAAATAATTTGTTCACTTAAATCTCAATGACAATAGACCTAACTAACACCCTTCATTACAAGTTCAGAGTGGTATATATGTAGATATATTTTAAGATAGCCAGATTGGTTATGTTGTTTCAAAAAACAGTAGAACTTGAGTTGACACAAAAGAATATGACTGGTTATAATTATATCATAGCTGGAAGAGAAAATGTGATAATAGTTTTTTGACGAAGAGCAGAGCAACTAAGGATAGTTGTAGATTCCACTTCATTATAGGATATAGTGATGGGAACAGGATTGCCACAATTGCTACATTTCTCCAAATAAGACTTTCATAAGAAGAAAGCAAAACTTAAGCCCAAGAAATCCTGAGCACAGAGCCCAGAGAAGGATTGTTAAATGTTAGTTTCAGGTACTGAAATAAAGATAGCCATTAATAATCTATAGAGCATTTCTTAAGGACTCCATTTTCAAAAGGCCATTTTAATACTGCCCCGTGGTTCTTATTAGTTCTCCTTCTTTTAGAAGTTGTTTTTCTTATCAAACTTGACAGTTTTGGATAGATGAATGACAATTTGATTGACAGCTTGACATTGCTAAATAAACTAATTCATTTTTGGAAGAAATTCAATGTCCAGTGGCTCAGAGGCTTCATATTGAGTATGTCAGAACTTTGTTCTTTTTAAATAAGTGCTTATATTTGTATGATTAACGATAATCTTAGAGAGCTATAATTAGTCAAAAGAGTTTTGTGGTAACTTATTTTTTGTGACTTTCTTAAATTTGGGTATATTTAAAAATCTAGGGTCAGTTCAAACTCTATTCTTAAGTAGTGCTTTCTGAAGTAATTTTCACTGGATGACATCCCGATTTGCTTTTTAAGGAATCCAGATTTTCAAAAGTATAAATGTACAATGATTTTATTTTTGAAATTCAAATGTAACATACAAGTCAGTTTACTTTTAAATGAAGATTTGCCTTCCCATTGGAGAAGATAGATTGATAAATGAAATCTATTTCTTTAATGCCAGCATTCCTCTGAGTAAAGTATAACTCCAGTACATGACATATAATTTCGCTAAAATTGCATGATCATAAAAACGGCAACATCTACCTTTTAATACTTTGAAATATAATTAACAAAACAACAACAAAAATTCAGTTAAATTCAAGACATACTTGTTGAAGTTTAACTTAGTGGAAAACACAGCATTATATCCTTTGAGTGATACCAGAAAAACTGAAATTAATGTTCCAGTACAAAGAAATTAATGATTTTACCATAACAGGTAAGCATAACAGTTATTATAAAGTAGAGGCAGTGAAGGGTCCAAGAATTTTTTTTTTTTAATATTTTATCTACTTATTCATGAGAGACACACAGAGAGAGGCAGAGACATAGGCAGAGGGAGAAGCAGGCTCCATGCAGGGAGCCCGACATGGGACTCGATTCTGGGACCCCAGGGTCATGCCCTGGGCCGAAGGCGGCGCTAAACCGCTGAGCTACCCTGGCTGCCCGGGTCCAAGAATTCTTATTAAAAAGAGGAAACTAGTATGAGTTCAAAGATCTGGAGACAACTCCCATCAAGGAAGCAGTAAGAAAAACTGGTCCCAAGTGAGGGATACAATTTGAACAAATGAGGGAAGAAAACAGGAAGACTTTAGGGGAAAATTACATAAGTAAATGAGGTTGGAATAACTAAATGTCTGTAGTATCAGACATTAACACTTTGCAGGCTTGGACTTGGCTGTATTGATTAATAAAGAATTCCATAAAGCACAGTGTTTTTGTACTTTCAATTTCTGAAGAAAATCTGAATATTGTGTTTGTATTCCTCCTACATTTAGACTCTTGTTTTTCCTTTTCAATGCACTTTGACCCAAAATATTTAGATGCCTAATGATATAACTCTTTATTAAGGAAGCCATATCTTAAAAGACATTTGAAGAAAATTCAAATATCTATTATCCTAAATTTTATCCTAAAAGTTCTAGAAATACTGCAACCTTGAAGAATAATGGAAGAAATGTAACAAAAGTTCTTATCAAGGGGCTCCTTTTCTAGTCCTTTTCAGGAGGCTTTCAGGTGATTCAGCTTTCCTTTCTGATGCACCAACACAGCTGTTCTCAATTTCTCTACGCCACTCTATCTTCATGTCCTTGTGACATTTGTGATAGGGAACCATAAGGTATTAATTCATTTCCGTATGTTACGAGTAAAAAGCATTATATTCTTGCTGGTGAGTCATTTCCAGAGTCCTAGTAACTGGGGTTTGAGTTCAGGGTCTGGAAACACATTAAGCTACCCCAAGTAAACGGCTTGTTTCTTTTGCTGTTTTTTTTTCTCCCCAATTCTAAATGCTGGTGGCTCCAAATAATGTGATGGATGGAAGTGAAAAAATAGATTGTTCTAGAATTTATTAAGTTGGGATGAATGAAATGATAAGGAAGAGAGAAGGAAATAAATCAAACCATAACCAGCACTTTTATATGTTTCCTGTGGTTGCAAACTGCCACTTTATCTACATTGCCTGTAGGAAAGAGGACAAAAGTCTCTCAAAGTGTCTGGATCTGAACTCTTGACCATTACCTAACTGTATCCTTGGGATAAGTTACATAACCTTTTTCTGTAAAATTGGAAAATCTTAGGATGTATCTCGGAGTTGTGCTGATTAGTATCTCTGAAGTATGCACTGGTAGGTACTCAGTAGGTATTTAGAGTAGTGCCTGGCTTATAGTAAGTGTTCAATAAATCCTAGAAATTATTACTCTAGGAGTAATAATCTAGTGGAGATTATTATTTCCAGCGTAGCTCAGTTGGACTTTATAATTCTAAAATATTTCAGAATTAGAATCATCACCTCCACAGATATTTTACAGTGCCATATCAGAGGCATTTGAATTGAACTATGTTTGTATACCTAAATGGTTTGCAGTTTATAACACAGAATTGCAGTTGGTTTATAAAATATCAACCATAAGAATATACTGTAGCAGATTATTTCAGAAGACAGAATGGACAGTGTTAGCAGACAGAGCCATGGAAAGCAGGTTGTGATCGCTTTGGGCATAGGTCATGTTTAGTAATCTGTGTGACATATAAGATTAGTAGATGAAACAAATATTTTAGTTAAAATGTTAAAGGTTAATAAAAATTAATAGTTTCAGGTTAATATAAATTAACAGAAGAGATGTCAGAACGTCACCCATGCTACATTCAGGGACAGCACTTTAGCATCCCACAAACCTCTATCAGCATACAATTTTGCAAATAGAGTGTGCCTTCTATGAATATTGACCTTTAAGGTAAAAGCCCTATCTTACAAGAAATTACTATTTTTAAAGTATTCTTATGCAGAAATTCTAGAGTTGTTGTGAATTATAAACACCATCTTTGTGCTGATAGAAAATATCTAATAACCCTTTCACTCTCTGCTTTTTTGGTGAGCATAAAGGAGATTTCTACAGTAATCATTGTAGCAAGTGTGGATCTTAGCAAGATTCAGACCATTTGACTTTCTAATGTGGTTGTCTGAGAGGCATCTATGAATTTACTTAAGTGTTTTCTTTTCCAGTTGAATTAGGAACCATAATAAATTGTGATGGACATCTCTATAATTTGTTAATACAGATTCTCCTTTTCTTCCTCAAGAAAGGACATACTTCTCTATTACCTTGCAGATAAGAGGCACTAATTTCTAATTCTAACCAGTGTAACATGAACAAAAGTCATGTGTGGTGCTCTTAGTCTGAGGCTGTGTGAGGTCCTGCTGACATCTCTAGACTTTTTTTTTGTCTCCGGGATTGTGGAAGCAATCTCTGGGATCCTAAGGGATTGAGATGATAAACCACAAAATCGGATTAGCCTGGATTTACAGATTTTCGATTGGAGTATAGCTGTGTCAAGAGTTGCCTGGGTTAGTAGCTGGCTTAGCATAATGGAAAAAATAAACTTTTATTGTATTAAGCCACTGAAATTTTGAGCTTGTTATCACAGCATAACTTTTCATATCTTAAGTAATGTAGAGGGTGAAACAGTGCTGATTGTAGAAAACAATGACTTTTGTTTAAATATATCTTCAGTTTGGGGAAGATTGAATTACTCATATTCAGAGAAAAAATACCAAATAAGCAAAAATTTAGAATCATGATATCACTCTATCTTCATTCTCCCATTGCTTTCAAATTATTATTACTATATGTATGGGCGAAGCATGGAAGCTGAATTCAGGATGGTAAGTAAATAAGAGTTTCTATGTACTATTGATTCAAATTTTTTTTTTTTTTTTTTTGGTTTGGGGAGGGGGAAGTGTTAAGATTTCACTCATAACCTGTATTTTAGATATTTTTCCACCTTACTAAAGATTACTTTGTGTTTCTCTAGTTTGTAAAAGAAAACTACCTCAAACTCAACACACTAAAACCTAGTTACCTAAATTAAATCAAAGAGACAAAATGAAAGCGAGGCCAGGAATTACTAAATACTTGTCATCAAGGAAATTTTAGAAACCAGTGCAGAATGAGTGGTATAGGGTGTATGTGTGGAGTCGACATCTGAAAGAGGGAAGCAGGAAATATTTTGTTGGCATCACCAAAAAGTTGGTTCAAAGTGGCCAATATTTCATTTTTTCCACACAATTAATGTCTTTGTTGTTGCTGTTTTGTTGTATGTTCTCCCCAGAAGACGTGCACATATTAATGTCGTAGACTTAGATTTCTTATAATGACTACTAAGTATGGTGTGGCAGATTTCATTTTCCAAAGGTAGTTGCACCTAGCCCACATGCTTTTCTTGCAATGTAACATTGATACTCTGCCACCACATAGAGGTAGGTTCTATGTTCTTTCCCACTTGAGCCAGGGCCAACCTATATAACAACCACCTCTAGCAAGAGAAGGTGGTGAAAGTAATGCAGCATGACTTGAGAAGCTAAGTCATAAAAGGCTTGTGTTTCTTTCTCAGGATGTATGACAAAGAAAGCCAAACTTGCCATGTGTAGGCAGTATGCTTGCCCTAAAGCTGCTGTAGAGAAAGAGGATCTCTAACTGATTCAGCACCAGCTTTGCAAATTTCAGCCCAGGCACAAAGACACATAGGTGAGTGAGCCTACAGATAACTCCAAATCTCAGTCTTAGAGCAGTACTAGCCAACCTTGATTTCACACAAAGCCCTGACAATCCTGCAGATTTGTTAGGAAGATATATGTTATTATAGTTTTAAATCAAGTTTTTAAAAAAATATTTTTTGTTGAGATATTTTGGTTTGATATTATATTAATTATATTATTTGAGATATAATTTACATGCCATATATTTCACTATTTCAGAGCATAAAGTTCAGTGGCTTTTAGTATATTCACAAGTTTATGTAACCGTCACTGCTGTCTAATTTAATAATGTCTCATCACCAGAAAACGAAACCCTATATCCATTAGTAGTTACTCCCCATTCTTCTCCTCTCCCTATCCTCTGGCAAACATTACTTTTTTTTCTATTTTTGTGGATTTACCTATTTTGTACATTTTACATCAATGGAATCATACAGTATGTGGCCTTTTGTGGCTTACTTCTTTAACTTAGCATAGTGCTTTTAAGGGTCATCCATGTTGTATCAGATATCAGTATTTCACTCATTTTATGACTGAATAGTATTCCATGGTATGGATATACCACCTTTTTATTTATTTCATTTTTATTTTTTATTAGTTAATGGACATTTAGGTTGTTAATGTTATTTTAATGTTAAATTGTTGGGTCATATGGGTTGTGTACGTTTTTTAACGTTATTATTTTAATTGTTAAAAAATTATTAAATTGTTATTGTTATTTTAATGTTAAATTGTTGGGTCATATGGGTTGTGTACGTTCAATTTTTGAGTTATGCCAACATGTTTCCCAAAATGGTTATATTATTTTACATTTTCGTCAGTCATATATGAGGATTCCAATCACTCCACATCCTTACCGACAGTTGTTAATATATGTCTTTTTGATCATAACCATTTTAGTGGGTATGAAAGAAGTCACTAGGTTCTGGGGTCATTTGTTACATAGTCATGCTCAAGGAAACATATGGTTTGAATGAAAAAAAAGCTAAATTAGGAATCAGAAGACGTGAGTTCAGGTACCATCTCTGTAGCTTGTAACTTGACCTTTGGCCAGTCACTTGCCCTCTGGGCCTCACTTTTTTCATTTACATGGTGAAACAACTTCTTTCAGTTTTCAATATGTTTTAGTACATTTTTAATTTTCTATACCACTTAAGTCAACTTATCTAATAAACATGAATGTGAATGTGGATTATCTTTAGCATGAAGGGGAACATGGATTTATCTATAGCATAAAGGTGAGCATGGATTAATTACATTTTTAAAGTTAATAGATACTGGTCTCATAATTAGTAATTAGTTACATGTGGTATTGATTATAGAAAAGACTAATATAATGATAAATCTGTCATATTTAAAGCCAAAGTGAATGAGAGTCTTTATCTGGGCTCTTGGGTACCTGAATAATTTGAGCTGTATAGACTGACAGACAAATTGACTTATGGAAGGTAAACTTAGCTAGCTTCCATTGTTTGGACCTTGTCACCCTTATTTAACCATTTATGCTTCATGGCAAATACATTGATAAAAACCTGTTGGATGAAAGTGGATTTTCTTTGCAACTTTGAAATATTGTCAAGAATTTGAAGTTATATCACAGAAAATCATTTAGTATTTTTATTGACCATTTAAAACATAAATGCATTAGAAAGAAATCCATGTCATTCAAGGAAAGTCAACTCAGTTTAAGTCCTTAAACATCGTGGTACAATATAACCTCCCTTTGATTATTCATGATTTGAAACTTAAAAGGAAGATGGATCCAGTATATAATATAGTAACCTGGAATTTTCATCTTATTTACTTAATCTGCTTTATACTCTTTGACTTGCCTACACAACCATTCAGTTGGATTGGGTATACTTTAGAGAGAAAAAAAGTCAGAAAATATTTTTTTGGTCCACATAAAAAGAAAATTTTATTTTTCTTAATTTTTTTCATGTATGACTAGCAAGTCTATAGCCTATGTCACTGGGAAAGAACTGATGAAAAAGAAGTAAAATTGTACATGCAGTAATCTTAAAGAAATTTGATGTGTTTCTGGTTGTGAACATGAGCTTCAGGAAGATGATTTTCTGTTATATTTCTCCATAACACTTTGAACAGTACTCTACATAGAATAATTTCTTTATAAATATCTATTAAATTATAAATATTTAAACATAAAATACAAAACATTTGCCTACCCTATGTAGGTTAAGATGCAAAATATTAGTTTTGAATCTAGAGTTTTGTCAACTTAAGTCAGTAATTGTGCACTTGTTAATTGCTAATTAAAACTCTAACTATACATATTGTTGAAATGGTTGAAAAATATAGCATATTACAGTGGAATAGCATTCATATGAGAAGTTGCAGTCAGATGCCAAACTTCTGCTTAAAAATGTCTTTCTGGGGCATCTGAATACTCAGTCAGTTAAGCGTCTGTCTTTGGCTCATGTCTTGATCCTGAGATCCTGGGATTGAGTCCCACATCTGGCTTCCTGCTCAGTAAAGAGTCTGCTTCTCCCTCCTCCCCTTCCCCCTGCTTTTGATCTCTCTTTTATGTTCTCTCTCTCTCAAAAAAAAAAAAAAAAAATCTTAAAAAATTATCCTAGTGGCAAGTCTCTTTTTAGTTATCAATTCAGAGACCTGGGGTGAATCAATCTGAATCAAATCTTAAGTATGGATTTATACTTAATTTAAATGTATTTAGAATGAATAAGTAGAAACAAAAAAAATACAAGGAGAGATTGGGGCTATTTCAGTTAGAGACTTGTGGCTCTTACAATATGTATGGCTTTGGTTGTAGCCAGGATTTGGTTTTATTCTGTTGTTGTTCAGGGTTGCTCAGGTTATGTGGTGTGTTATATTGGACCTCAAAGTATGAGGAAGACTTAAAACTAACCATTGAGAATTTATCTTCTTACAACTTTAGAGAGATCCAAAATAGAATACACCTGCAGGAACATGTAAGTGAATTCCATTAAGCAATCATCTGCCAATATTTGAATTTTGAGAGGATGGTATTAAATGTCTTGTTAATTTAACTATGCTTGTAACACCAACTTCTGAAATCCTGTTGAAATAATGTTAAAATAAATATGAAAAAACTCAAACTAGCATCAGAGACACATTGAAACATAAATGAAAAACAGCACACAAATCTATGTAGCTTGTTTATATCACCGTAGAGATTTAGATAAAGAAAAACAAACATAACCTTTTCAGCTGTTTCTCGCAAGGGAAAAAAGAAATGAAACATTTGATTATAATTGTTTTAATGAGCTGTGATTCAAAATGATGAAGTTGTAATGGTTTGGGTAAAAACTATTTTGTTAATGAGCTTTTATTTCTATCCATATCTATGAAATATAAAACTCTCCAAGGATAAAGTTTAGTGGTATAGCAGTATTTGCTTTCTGGAAATTAAAATATCTGATATTTATCTGCTTTATTTTCAACACACACATTTATAAATTATTGATATTAGCATAGAACACAGAGGGTTCAAAGGATACAAATAAAACTGTGCAATGGACATAGAACATGTTTATGTTACTTGTTTTCACACTGAACTTTAGCTATAGGGTAAACTTCTTTGCCTGATATTGGGAAGTCTCTTAGTTTTTAAAAATAATTTGTATCTATTATTTTAATTGCAGGTGTGTACAGAGTAGTCAAAAGTTGTTCCAAATGAAAACAGTAAAACCACTGTGTTCATTTAAAGTAGGGCATTGTAAACTGTTACTTCTTTCGGATACCCACTGTCACTTCCTAACTAATGCATATTTCCAAAAGGAACACTCTATCTGAAGAAATACTGTGGTGAACAGATGTCTACTATCAACTGCGACTCTTTCACATGACCCAAGATAGAACAAAGCATTGTTGGAAATAACAATCTTATTATTACAAATTACAAAAGATTAAATATGGCCAACTTGTCTTCACTTTAGAATCCTTTTTTTTAAAGATTTTATTTATTTGAGAGAGAGAGAGAGAGAGAAAGAGAGAGAAAGTAGGAGGAGACATAGAGGGGGGAGAGAGAATTGCAAGTAGACTCCCTCCTGAGCATGGAGCCTGACATGGGGCTTGATCTCAAGACCCTGAGATCATGACCTGAACTGAAATCAAGAGTCCCGTTGCTTAGCCAACTGAGCTAAGGTGCCCCATCACATTAGAATTCTAAGTAGTTGTCAATGAGAAACAGAATAGAAAGATATAGTTATGAAGGATTAATGTAAGAGAGTCTGTTTAGGTGATCACAAAGTTTGGTAAGGGTCATTGTCACTCTTAAGAGTACAATCCCAAACTAAAGTTAATTCTCATCAGTGGAGAAAATAACTTTGAATTTTGAACTTCTACACATTGCCAATTCATTTTAACCTCTAAATTTCAGTTGGCTGATGGCAATGTTTTTTTTTGTATCACACACACACGCACACACACCTTTTCTTTTATCCAGCTTTGCAGTGTGAAATGGAACAATTTGGGAAACTGTTAAGAAAAGAAAGCCAGTGCCTCAAAACTTCTTTCCTTAACCTATTTTCTTTTCCCATTGTATTTCAGCCTCAAAAATTTATTTAGACCATTGGACTCCTTATTACTATAAATGTTTAAATATTGGAAAAGTTTACTTAAAAACTTAATATATTGCCAAGAAGCAAACAGAAGAGAAAATTTTATTTTTTAATATGTACATCATGATTCACAAGTAAAAAAAATTAAAAAAATAGACTTACCTTTGCTTTAAAGGCCAGATGAGAAATAATAGCAGTAATCAGCAGCAGCAGCAGGAGCAGCTAGTGATTGTTGATTGCTTACTTTATGCATCACCCTGTTCTGAGCACTTTATATATTATCTAGTTTCATCATCACAAGAATTTTATGAATATTATATTTTAATCCTCATTTTACTGGTGAGGAGACCATGGCAACAAGGAATTAAGTAGCTTATGGGGTTCTGGGTGGCTCATTTGATTAAAAGTCTGACTCTTGGTTTTGACTCAGATCATGATCTCAGGGTCCTAAGATCAAGCCCTGTATCAGGCTCTATGCTCAGCTCAGAGTCTGCTTGTCCTTTTCTCTCTACTCCTCCCCCTACTCTCTCTCTCACTCTAGAATAAATGAATAAAATCTTAAAAAAAAAAAAGAATTAAGTAGCTTGCCTAAAGTCAACAACAAATGTCAAATTGGAATGTCCTAACAGAAAGAAAGATTAATTTGAGAGTGACAAGGCAATTAAGCTAATGTCATAGTTTCTTTATTGAGCTGAAAATGAGCTAACAAAATGTTTCTAGTACATGTTTGCTACATATATTAACCCATAGATATTATGTAGTATATATTTCTAAACTTTTCAAAATAATAACCATTTGTATATTCACTTAATAAATATTTACTGAGTCATTACTCTCACCTACCAGGATGTTTTAAGCACTGGGAATATGGTAGTAGATTTCCTCCTCTAATTGAGTTTATGTTCTAGCATTATCATATTATACTTATCATTCAGCAACTTGTTTCTGTCAAAATTGTGTTTTTAGGATTAATTCATGCACACATAAATTTTTCTGTATTTTCAGTTATTGTATCATTGTATAAATATACCACAACTGATCAATCTCACTACTCATAAACATTGAGATATTCATCACTTTTGTACTATTGCAAGGGTTGCATCAAAGATGCATATCTCCTTGTGTATATGTGAGAATTTTTGTGTGATGTATATATTTTTGTGTTTGTCAGAGTAAGCTTTTTGTGCTGCCATAGAGAACTCCCTCCAAATCTCAGTGGCTTAACACAAAAGGAATTTGTTTCTTGCTCATATGAAATCTGTTATGGATTCAGGTGACTCTCCGGGGCAGCTTTGGCTGTGTTTGGCTCAGCATTGCCTTGATTGCCTTAATCTGATGTCCCTGACACATTAACATATGCTTCCAAGATCATCTTGGCAAGACAAGTAGTAGCTTAGAGGTCTTACACTCATAATTATATATCCAGCAACATGTGACATCCATTTCTGTCTCCCAGTTATTGCCCAGAACTAGCCCCACCTAAAGACACAGGTACTGAGGAGTGTAATTCTTCTATATACCCAGAAAGAGGAAAGAATAGTTTATAACCTAGCCATGAAATTGTCTTGTTATGGGGTAAACACATTCTGCATTTATAAGATTTTGGCAAATTCCTCCCCAAAGTGATGCCTTCAAGTTTACATTCCCATGAGATGTATAAGAAAATCCCTGCTTCCTCAAAGATTCAACTGAGCTTTGACACTGTTAGACTTTGTAACTTCTAGCCAATCCGAGATCTATCTATATCTATATCTATATATCTATATCTATATCTATATCTATATCTATATCTATCTATATCTATCTATCGTTGTTTCATTATTTTGATTTGCACTTCCCTAGCTACTAGTGAGATTGACCAATTTCTAAGATTTCTAAGTAGAAATCTGTTTATAGAGTTTGCCTTAGGGAGGTAAGGAGTGAAATGGGAATAAGAGATGGTTATAGAGGACTTTAGGTTTTATCTGCACTGCTTTTTTTTGTTTAAACTAGGACTTGAAAAAAATACAGAAAAATTGGGTGATTTTTAAATGTAAATAAAGGTATGTTAATAGGAGCTTTATTTTTTTTAGTCATACATTATAGAACAAGTGTAATATTAAAAAATTGTTTAAAAGAGAGAGAGAGTGTGTGAGAGCATGTGCGCTTGAGTGGGGTGGTGGGTTCGAGAGGGAGATGAAAGAGAGAATCTCAAGTAAACTCCTTGCTGAGCACAGAAGCTGACTCAGAGCTCAATCTCATGATCCTGAGATCATGACCTGAGCTGAAATTAAGAGTCAGATAGCTAAACTGACTGTGCCACCCAGGACCCCGACATGTTTAACATTTTTAATTGTTTTTGATGTACAATCTCTTACCTCCATGGTTGGTGCTGTATTTTACTCTAACTCTGGTGACAAGACATGTTACATTCCCAGTAATAAGTGCTCTCAAGACCTGGTACCTTTGTCCAGATTCAATTTAACTGGGCTTTTTGGGTTTGGCCATTAGGAAAAAGAACATAATTGCTTTAATTCAAGTGAAAGTGAAATCGTATCTTGAGAGCCCATAAATGTGTGCTTCTCTAAGAGTAGAGTTTATCTTTCTGAAATCATAGCTAGAGAAGGAATATTTAAAGAGAAAGCAGGTTACTGTATTTGCCATCTTAAAAAAAATACATATAAAAGATTTAAAATTTGTATTACGTAGGTAATTATTTTTAATGTCCTTTTGACTTACATGTGTATCTTTAGAAGGAAAATATAACCATTTCAGTTTCAGCATTACAGGTTAATTCTGCTAATTGGGCTATTTACTAGGTAAATATATTCTTATTTAATCTCGTGGTCATGGAGTTTGAAACCAAAATGTAACTAACTCCATCTTATTTACCCTAAAGACATTTTGTTTTAGTGATGGATTGATTTTTTGTGAAACACATTTACTGGTTGATTTTAAGAGTTTTCTTGTTTTTCAGTAAACAATAGACCCTGAATTCTAATTCAGTAGGTTTATTTTTTATTTTCCTCTGGCTTTTGTTTCTAGAGTTTCAATGTGTGTTATCCACATCTGACCGGAAAAGCAAATTTGGCCTTACATCCTAGAGTTTTAAATAGTTAAAGGCACTATGTTTTGGAGTTAAGTTATTCTTTCTTTTTTTCTTATCTGTGAACATTCTCAGAGTTTAATTCTTGGCCATTTCTCTTTCCTTTTTATATACTTTCCCTGGATCAACTATGACTCATGGTTTTGACTTTCACTTCCATGTTGATGGCCCTCCTCTTCACAGAACTACTTCTATTTATAATTTGGTTAGGTTCCAAAAGGTTGGTTTAAGTCTGTTTGCAAAGTGACGCTTAAAATGAGTAACTGCTAACACCCTCTGATGGTACTAGGCAGAGCTGATTATTTTTTTCCTCTCTTCTGGCTCAAAGCTTTGTTTGAGTCATAAGAGAAACTTTTGTTCCATTTACCCCAGCGTCAGAGGTCTGTATCTTGATTGCTTTTTGGGACTTGTTCCCTTGATGGACTGCCTATTTCCTCTAACTAAACATTAAAATTTGAGATCATTTTCTTTACAAATAAACTATGCCTTTCTCCTTTATGGGCAAAATGGTATCACTGAAGTCACCAGAACTCAAGGTCTGTACCCTCCCCGTCATTTTAATCGCATATATTCATGTCCATCAAGTGCTAATGATTCTTTCCCTAAACTCTCTCTGAGGTTTTTATATTCTTTGCTATTATCATTATGAATACACTAGTTTCAAGACTAATAATCCTGTGCTTTGAAGACTGTAGTAGGGTACTCTCTACTCTCCAGACCTCCAGAGCTCTTGTTTCATCCACACATTGCCACTCCTTTCATCTTCGTACAGCTTTACATGCTAGTCCGTAGCTCAGTGTTGGTACTGATCTACAATTTATTATTAGATAACATTGAGAATCTTCAAGATGGCATCAAATTGCACATGCTAATTGCTAAAGTTTATTTTCTATCTTTCCAAAGAGAATCCTGCATTCCATCAAATTAAGATCAAAGTAAGACATTTTCTCACAGGTGCAGCCGGAACATTCTCTACTCCAAGCTTTTACTCCTAGGACTAGCCTGGATTGCCATTTCATCTTTCTTCATATAAATCTTGCTGATGCTTCAAA
This sequence comes from Canis lupus baileyi, assembly GCF_048164855.1. Classification (NCBI taxonomy): domain Eukaryota; kingdom Metazoa; phylum Chordata; class Mammalia; order Carnivora; family Canidae; genus Canis; species Canis lupus. The sequence continues at coordinate 19,949,510 of NC_132839.1, forward strand.
ATCCAGCTTAAGTCTTACTGCCTCTTGAAATCCTTCTTCGACATCTCTGTTTTCAATGATCCCACATTAAAAATTTTTTTATTATAAACACAATACAGACTTAAAAATAAGATTTCAGAAGTCCAAAAAAGCTTCAAAAAGTTGAAAAAAAATACATGTAAATATCATGTAATGCTGTCTTGCTGACTGACTTTCATCATTAGTTCGATGATTCCCTTTTGGAGCCTGATATAATGTCTTAAAATCCAGGTTCAGTCTCTTACCTTCAGTTGCACACAAAACTTTTCCACCTAGATGGCCATAAACCCAAACAATTTGGCATAATTTATTCCAGTCCTTTTTTTAAAATGCATTTTTGTGTCTTTAATACTTTTATATCATAATTTTAGGTAAAACTTTAAACAAACTTTTGATGGCTGTATATCATTCTAGTGTATAAATCTGCCTTACATTCCACTATATTTATATATCTCTAATTTTGAATATTTGTTATTTCTTGTTATAAATGATACTGAAAAAGCATTTTTAGATATAAATCTTTGTCTAATTTCAGAATATTTCTTTAGGTTAATATTTTAGAAATGGAGTTATTGAGTTGAAGGTATGAAAATTCTATAGTTAAAAAAACACATGTTGTCAAATTTCTTTCAGGGGCAGCCCAACTAATTTATAATACCAAACCAAGATTCCATAAGAGAGCCCTGTATCTATTGTGATGAAATAGTGACTGAACAGTCTGTTTTTTTCTCGTGAGATTTTAAATAAAGGTAATATAACTTTAGGAAATTTATTTAATCTCTCTTGTCCCCAGGATCCTCTGTAAAGTTGAGAATATAATAGGATCTACCTCACGAGGCTTTAATATATAAAAATATTTTGCCTGCTGCCAACACAAAACGTTATTAGGATTACAAGTGCCTATGTATTTAGCAATTATACCATTTATATATTTTTTTACTTTAGACTTCATATATTTGCTAGCAAGAGGGAATTTCTAAAATGGTTTCCTAAATTTAATGTTAACAACTTATACATATTAAAATTAATTTTAAATACAGATGCCCCAGGAGTGCCTGAGTGGCCCAGTTGGTTAAAACTCTGACTTCAGCTCAGGTCATTATCTTGGGGTCCTGGGATTGAGCTCCGGGCAGGCTCCCCGCTCAGTGGGGAGTGTGTTTGTTCTTCTGTTCCTCCCCTTGCTCATATTTTCTCTCAAATAAATAAGCAAAATCTTAAAAAAATATATACATATGCCCCAAAATAAATATATATATATATGCCCCAATAAGTAAAACAGAGACTCCTTTAAATTATTCTAGGTTTCAGTGCTATGTTCCCCAAGCAAGCCACATTTATTTTTCCCCGTGAAAAGTCTCCAAACCTCTAGCAGCACCATCAGTCAGCACCTCACCATTCTTCTTGCAATAGTTTCACACTGAAGAATGTGCAAGTGTTAAATTTCTGTTAAACCTCAGTGGAAGATAATAGAGATGAACATCTAGGTTTGTGGAACCTAAAGGTCATACCATTTTAGAAGAATTTTTAAAAGAAAATAATAATTGTTTAAATAAATAAAATAAAAATAAAAGTATTTAAATAAATAAAATTATGAATTCTATTAATTAAAAAATTGCCAGCTTTCCTGCCAGATCCTTGCAAAAAGATGGAAGGGAATACTAAAGTTATACTAGCTTTATGGGAAATCATCCACTGCTCCTTTGAATGCCTTACTATACTTTGCAAAGTACTTTTCACACAATAGGTGCTCAGTACACATTTGTTGACTTGAATAGGAATTAGAGAATTATCACGGCTGCTTTGATATTGTATATAGATTAAAAGGTTAGCCATATTCACAGTAATCTCCAGTAGCAATGACATAGAAATATAAATTGGCTGACAACATGTTAATAAATATAAAGTACAAAATTCACCCTTGAGTTCTCTTCTCATACTCATTGTAGCCTTGAGGTAGAAACTACATAGAGAGTACGGCCAGCTCTAAGAAAACTTTTTTTATTCCTGTTAGTCTCACAATTTGAAATATCTACTCAGTAAGTTCTTTTTTTGTCTTCTTACTCTCTAAAATTATTCTAATGGAAATAGAGAAGTTGACTGCCAGTTTCATTGATAGAATTAAAACTGATCACATATTTTAATCATAACTAACAATATTTTAACAGTTAAAGAGACTAGCTCTTGTCAATAAGGGGCCACTTTTTTTTTTTTTTTTTTTAAAGTAAGCTCCAAGCCCAGCATGGAGCTCCATTTGGGACTTGAACTCATTCATGAGTGTGAGATCAAGACCTGAGCAGAGATCAAGACTCAAGACATTTAACTGACTGAGCCATCCAGGTGCCCGAAGGGACCACTTTTGAAACTCTTTCACCAGTTTGGGACAACTGAAGATGAAGTCTTTAAGATCATTACCTGGCAGGTTAAGTTCTGTCACTAGAAATAAAAACAATTGTTCTCAGATATTATGTAATCCAGACAGGTGATGTCCTGTTTGTAGTTTTGATTGCCGAAAGACAACAACAACAAAAGTAAGGGGAATAGTACTTACTGTTATATGCTAAATGTTCCTATAGGAAACCACTTTAAATCAAGGCAAGGTGACTTGATTCTGTGTCTGGCTGTGACTGCATTCTAACTATAAAAGCTTCTTACTTTGTGAACTAAGGTTTCAGCAGGCTACCCTGCTACAATTGTAGTGGCTTTAATTGCTGCCCTTTCATAAAGTCCACTTCTTGTTTATTCCTTAACAGAAAGAACTTCAGTTAGAGTATGTATGTGCATCTTCACAGCTACTGAACCTCTCTTTCACCTGAATACCTTGTTGAGAACTATTTAGGAACCTGGCTTCATACTTCCTTTACAATAAAGAACAAAATGTTCCCGGCACGGTAATTCTACTTAGGAATGGATAGATTCTCACATACTTAAATCCTGAAAGGTACACGAGATGGTCTGTTCTAAATGACAGGTTGCCATGGTTACATTCTTCTGTGGCTCAGATGGGGATAGGGGCCAATTATCAAGTTTTGTTTGGTTGATTTTAAGTAGTTTGTTACCTGGATACTCAACAAATAAGAAAACTGGAAAAAAAGGCTTGTTTTCTTCTCCCCTAGAAAGGTAACAGTCATTGTGGGGGAAAAAAAAACATGCAAATTCCAAACAACATGGTAAATTATTTAATTCAGGTAAAGAGTTTCTGAACTGTTGACTTTTTTAGAGTCTAGCGCAAGGCCTGTGAACAGAGATAGCTTTAATTCTATGAATTGGATTTTTGTTAACTCTGTTGATCCTATAATACCAGCTTTAAATAATTTGCCTTCTTTCCAAATTTTCTCTATGCTTTTCAAATTTGTATGTGTGTGTATTTTAATAGTTACTCCTTTTGTCAGTTTTGCTGCTTGGCCTTCCTCCTCCCTCCCATGGTGGAAGTGAGATTGTTAATTAATGATATTCCAGAGGCAATTTCTGGAGTGACTATTGGAAAACCCTCCTTAATTAACAAAATGATAAATCCCCTACTGCAGCAGTGCTGCAGCGAAGTTCATCTCTGTCATTCAAAATCCATGATTCTAAAACATCCTCCAACATTTTTGTGAGGATGTTGGGCACTTAAAGTCTGGGTCTTTTATCAAAGGTTCCACAGCAAGCTGGAGAAGGAGAAATGTGAGTGAAAAGGAGAAAGAAGAACTGGACAAAATTAAAATGCTATTCTGTCATTGTAATAGTTCATATGGGCACTGACAGGAGAGCATTTTAATTTTGTCAAGTGTGTCTGCTATTCATTTATTCCATCTCCTGCTTGTTATCGAAGTTTCAGATTAAATGTAAAGATATGAATGTATTGCCATAATAAATTTATAAGTGGATATTTAAAGAGCAAAGATTTGAATGACACAAATGAACCTCGGTGTAGCAGTAAAGTAGATAGGATTTGTAGGAAGATGCCACAGAAGTCAGAAGTGACTGCTAGAATCGCCTTAATTAAAAAAAAAAAAAAAAAAAAAGAACTTGAGCTGCATGAGCAACCACAGAAGGTATCTAATATGAAATTAGGCTTACTTTACATTATTTATGCCACTCTAAAATAATCTAATAAAAGCTTTAGAAAATCTGATTAAACTGTATTATTCAAATGTAAGGCAAATGCTTAGACAGTAGATAACTAAGCTGTTAAATATGGGGGCAGAAGGTAAGATTCCAGACAAAGTTAAAGCAGCATGTAATTTTAAAAGTATGGATTTATTTGTAAAGTATGTATAAAGTATAATTAATTTTTGAAATTATATTTTGTTAAGTGATTAGAAATCCCAGTGTAATAAACTGTAGAGGTAATACGTTCTGAGGATGCCTTATTTTACTCCCCCTTAGAGGCTTAGTATTTGTTCAGATTTCACAGCAAAACTACAACCTGAGACACTCTTGAGGGGTTTGCATAACATAGGTACTCATAATGAGAGAGAAAATGATGCAAGGAAGCATACATGATGTATGGGTGAGGACCCAGAGTGCAGGACTGGGAAGAAGCAATGGGGAGTTAAAATAAGGACACGGGGATAGATTATTTGACATGATCCTGAGCAGACCTGACTTTTGTAATGACATTCAAACAGCAGATAACCCTGAAGGCAATCTGAAAAAAGAAGAAAAAGGTGGTCATACTAGCAGATATGAAAGGAGATGAGTAAGCTTTTTTAAAATGTCTGAGCCACTATTGAAAAGCATGTCCTTCGATTGTGACCACTACTTCTTTTTTCTTCTCATGCCTGCTGCCTTCCGGCTAATATAAGGATTCACTTTTGCTTATCTGCTTTAATACAGAAGAACCCCAGTGAGGATTAAGTTATAAGGATTGTAAGGAAGAGGGAAAAAAATGCATACAAAAAATAGCAATGGACTAATAGCATGAGAAGGACTTTGTTTAGGCTGGTTTTCTGATATTATCCAAGTAAATATAACTTTCAAAATATTATCTGACTTGAACTTAAATGGAGAGGAAGAAAATGATAAAGTTCCTCAGTAAGCTTCAGATCTAGTGTTTTGGTTTCAATTGACTATAAATAGTAAACCTTAGGAAGAGTTCAGTCAGTTACTCTAATACTTAAAAAATTATTTGCAGGACTTATATAGCTCATGCTTTTAGTAGACCCATTCAGTAAGTTGAGGTGTCGGGACAATGTTGGGCACTTTAGCAAATGATCAGTGGCAACAGATTTTGCCTACTAAGTAGACTGTATGTAGTAAGATGCCCTATCAAACTTTCAAACAATTAAATTTTATTATAAAGTCAAGTTACTTTTAAGCATCGTTATTTTTTTTAACTAGATGTTATTGGTCACATCTGCTTGTACAAAGTAGGAAAACTCATTTTAATGTATGGCATAAATCTTTGGTAAACAACATATAAAATTGAGATTTCCAAAATGTGGCATGGAGTGGATTCACAATTCATAAATTACAACTGAATTGTGTGGTCTATAAGTCATCTTTCTTATGACACTCTTATCACTGAGAAGTATGCAGGGAGGGGTGTTAAGGAAGAAATATTCACAATCATTGGTCTCCCGGCCTCTTCATATTTAAGAGTCTCTTTTATAACAATGCTAGTCCTCTGGATTTCCTCTTTTACCCCAGATACCATCTGGGTAGATTGATGGCAATGGGCAATGTGAGTAGTCTCATATGGCCTCTATGGTTGTCATGAAGGAAGCCACACTAAAGTCCATGGCCCCACTTACTTGCATACAAGCATACTAAAAGCTCACTAAAATTTCTTTTCTTAAAAAAACAAAAAAACTTCATTTATTTATTTAAAAAGAAAGGCAGACTGCCACATGCAGTGCCTCATTTAGATGTGTAGAGTCTTGGAAGCTTGACTACCCTATATTCTCCTACAAATGGACATCAAGAGCTTGTTTGGAGTTCTACTAGGAGAGTGCAGCTACTTGCATATCCTTGACCAAAAAAAGATCCCCTCTCAGGGAAGGTCATTTCTTAGACTGAGCATGCAGTTATGGGAAGGATACATGTGGAGTGGTGAGGGAAGAAGGGGACACTCGTCTAGCCAGCCAGATCAGGCACATCAACCCTGGAGATCCATGAGGTTACAGATGTCATGGCCAGATTGCCCTCATATCCTAAAATTTCTTGATCTTGATCCTGGGCTTCTGTTATTTCACCATTCCCCTCAGAACCTCCATCACTCTTCATCAAGGTATGCATAGGCCTCTACATGCAGACTGCTTGTAATGAGAGCACTGTCTCTGGCTTATGTCTCTTGCTGCCTCTCTTTACTGGTGCTAGACTGCATTTCCTCCTCCACACTGCCCAATACTTGCAACTTTTTAATGTTCCCAAATTTCTGCATAGATATTTAGAGTTTCCATGACTCCTCCTCAAGTTTGATTCCTTTTTGCTCTACCTCTGGCTCTCATCTTGATTTTCACTTCACCAGGGCCTCTAGGGGAGGGCTTTCTACTCTCTCTTTATATTTGGAAATAATTTACTGTAGTCATCATTTTGGGTTTTCCAGAGAAACAGAATCAATAGTATCTCTCCCTCTTTCTCTCTAGCTTTCAATCTGTCTATACCTACAAAGAATTTATTTATAAGCAATTGGAAAACAAGAGTGGAAATTGAGAAGTTCCACCTCTGCCATCTGTTAGCTGGAGAACCAGGAAAGCTGGCGATGCAGTTCCTGTTCTAGCTCAAAGTCCTCAGAACCAGATAAGCTGATAGTATAAGTTCCAAGTCCAAAGGCCTGAGAGCTGGAGAGCTGATGGTATAAAAGTCTCACTCTCAGTGCAGAAGAGTGATGTGCCAAATCAGTAGTCAGACTGAGAGAATGAATTCTTCCTTCCTCCACCTTTTTGTTCTATTCAGGCCTTTATTGGATTGGATGATGTTCACCACATTGGGGAATGCAATCTGCTTTGTTAGGATTCAAATGTTAATCTCATCCAGAAACAATATTTAACCATATATCTGGGTAACCTGTCATCCTAGTCAAGTTGATGCATAAAATTAACAATCATAGTTCCATGCTCCTTTTCAGTTTCACTACATTCTTCCCATTTTATCTAGCTCGAGATGCAACCCCTCAATCCATATAGTTCCATCGAGCACCCTTCAACTTACCCCTCAGCACCTCTCTGACTTCATCTCCTAGTAATTTTCCTCTTGTTCATTCTGCTCTTGGTATATGGACTTCCTCATTGCTCTCCAAAAATATGGAGGGGTTCCAGCCTCTAGCCTTTTACTTACTATGTGAAAGTTCACATGTACCAGCTATCAGCACTGCTGGCTCCCTCATCTTACTTAGGTCACTGCTCAAAGAATCATTTCCTTTCCACTTTTGGTAAAATGGGAAACCTCCCCCTAACATACTCCATTCTGTGTTCCCTTTATCCTTCTTCATTCATAATATTCAGCATACAGTATATGATACATAGTAAGAAATAATGAATATGCACACATACATATGTACCTATGAAGTCAACATGCATACACATATTTGTCAGATGAACAGATGATAATGTTGGTTGATATGCAGGAAGATAAACTGGTTTACTAAAAGGAAATATGTGTGGGGAGATATTTCCCCAAAGACCACTTAAAACACAGAGGTTATTTTATTTTATATGCTGTTAACTTTTCTTTTCTTTTTTTAAAAAAGATTTTATTTATTCATGAGAGACACAGAGAGAGATGCAGAGATATAGGCAGTGGGAGAAGCAGGCTCCCTTTGTGATTGTGATCCCCTCAATCCCAGGACCCAGGGATCATGCCCTGAGCCAAAGGCAGACGCTCAACCACTGAGCCACTCAGGCATCCCTAGCTTATTTTTTCTGCAAAAAAATTATTTTAAAATAGTTTGGAAATCTAGTTAATGTACCAATCAGTGTAGTAGGAAAAATACCAGAAAAGTCATTGCGTGTATAAATGGAATTCCCTAGTTTCTTTCTCTTTCCTTCCTTCCTTCCTTCTTTTCCTTTTCTTTTCTTTTTTTTTTTTTTTTTGCTTTCAATCAGTTATTTCAGAAAAACAGTTCTGAGATAAAATATATATTAAAAAGCTAGGTCCATTTCACAAGTGTTTTATATTCTAAAATGTAGTTCATTCAATTTACCATAATTACTAAATAGCAATTATATTTTAAGCAATGTCTTAGACTCTGGCAATACAAAATTAATAATCATGTGTTCTGTAAAGAGTGACTTATAAAAATAGTGGTTTATTTTTATGGAGTTTTATTTTTATTCCTTATGTAATTCTAGCAGCTACTTCTGAAGTAGCTTATTACCCCTACTTTTCAGAGATTTTAAAGGTTAAGAGACTTGCCCAAGGCTTCACAGTAAATATGGAAGCAGAAGTTAAATTTAGGTTTTTACATGTTAAACTTGGGATATTTACTTTTCTTCTTATGGCTTATATTTTTAGGCAATTTTATGATTTAAAATATGGTTTATATACATTATCTACTTAATACTAAAAACATACCTGTGGACACATTTTGCCAAGGCAAGTGTGTTTTATAAAAATCCCACTAAGATGGTCAAAATTGTATAACTCATTTGTGGCAGAGTCAGTTCTTGATTTCATGATTTTTTTACTCAAATATCAATGCCTTCTACATTGTTCATTACTCAAAAATTCAGAGTACAGTTACTGTCAGATTAAGAATAAATCAAAAATAAAAGGAAAAAACATTGAATTTTAGAATAAAAATTAGAAAAGGGCTTGATTAAAAAATCCCAAATAGTTAATTAAGCAGCAAAAAATACATCTCCAGTTCATAAATTTTGAAGTGTATATTTTTATTTTATGGGCTATTATTTATTTACTATAGTTTATTTCAGACTTAAGGCAGTTTATAGAGTTCCCTAAAATTAAACAAAACAGAAACATTTTAAAGAATCTTTAAAGAATAAACAAACAAATAAAATTGCATTTTAAAAAAAGGAAAAAGACACCAGTAGCATTCATTACCTGTACTCGGAGAGCCACATTTCATTCTTACTCAGAAGTGTGATCTCTTCTATAGTTCACTTTATTCAAAATGTAATGAGAAATCAAGGACTTGGAAAAAACAAAGATTTCATTGGAATAAGATCAGAAGGAAATTACTTTTGAGAATCTTCATAAAATGACATTATATAGTATCATGAACATTTTTAGCAGTGTTCTTAGAATTTTGTGAGGTTGTTTACCTTGTCTCTCAATATGAGATTAATGTATCACACCAAAACACAATTCATAAAAGAAATTCACTGGCATTTATCATACTATATTATACCTGAACATAAACATCATGAAGCTAAAGAAAGTGGATTGTTTTTTTTTTTTAATTTTTATTTATTTATGATAGTCACACAGAGAGAGAGAGAGGCAGAGACATAGGCAGAGGGAGAAGCAGGCTCCATGCACCGGGAGCCCGACGTGAGACTCGATCCCAGGTCTCCAGGATTGCGCCCTGGGCCAAAGGCAGGCGCTAAACCGCTGCGCCACCCAGGGATCCCCAAGAAAGAGGATTGTTAATACAATAGTTCAAATGTTGGGTAAATCCATATGACCCTATGTCCTCCCTTTGGGCTCTTCATCTTTGTATAGATTCTTCTGTTGTTAAGGGAATTTGATGGGGTATTGTGAATTCTTCTAGGGCATTGCTTTTACAGATGCAATTAGGTAGCTGTAGGTGATAGTGAACACATTTGTGGTGAAAGGGTAGAATGGAGGAGATACCTGTGCGATGGTTACAGGTAATAAAAGGCAACGCAAACTCTCACTCATGGAAATATGTATTTGTTACATTATTATAATTATGTGTATTTCCCCAGTGCCTGAACAACATTGATGTTCCTGGAAGATGTAATGTGTTTATGTGACTTTGATGAGTCCTCAGCACAGTATTGTGTGCTCCAAGGGCTATGGGTACCTTGATTTAGATAAGCAATACCAAAGGGATTATGTTAAGACAGAGGCCATTTATATCTCTTTATTCTCTTTTTGAAGTTTTCAAAATTTTATTTAAGTTGTGACATAATAAAAACATAAAAAATTATAAAGATTAATTCAGTGAACACCCATATAATTACCAAATTTTAAGCATCTTAATAACTTGTTATTTTGGCTTCAGACTTTAATAGAATTCCAGATAAAATTGATGGCCCCCTTGCTGTAGTCCTTGCACATCCTCTTCTCTTCCCACTCTTGAGTCACCACTCTTAAGTTGGTTTGTATCCTTCGGAAGGATATTTTTCCTCTTTTGTCCTTTTGCTGCTTATGTATGAATCTATGAAATAGAGAATATTGTTTATGTGCTTGTGTAGTTTTATAGATGGAAGCATGCAATATACATCATTTTGTAAACTCCTTAATTCAAATTTATGTTTTCAAAATCAGTGCATTTTAGTACATGTAATGTTTTACTAACCTTATGTATATATATCTTTAACTTAATGAGATATTGCCAAATTGTTCTTCAAATTTACAGTTACCTGCATTGTATATTAGATCCTCTTTACCACACTCTGACCAACTCTTAGCATTTAAAAGATTTTTTTTGGTCAATATATATTTGGGTAAAATGTCATGTTATTTTTAATTTGAATTTCCCACATTCAAGTGGAGGAGGTTGATTGAGTACATGTTCATGTATTTATTGGACATGAACTTTCTTCATTTGGGAATGTACATAATTTTTGCCCATTTTTCTATTTGATAACTTTACTTTTCTTATTTGTTGTATATTTTATATTATGAATACTTTCATTTGTTATACAGGATACAATTACATTTTCCAAGAGAGTGTTTTGAAATTAAATGAATGTATCTTTTAGCTAAGTTTATGGAATCTGTTGTCATAGCCTTGTTTTAAACTTTACTATAGCCAGTTTACTTTCTACCCTGTTTTATGTTTGTTATTTAAGACACTTTTTTCCTTACTGTGACCTTAAAATATTCTCTCAAATTTCCTCCTAAAAGTTTTCAAGTTTTATCCTTTACATAATACCTTCTGAAGGTATCTGGAATTGATTTTGTAAGTGGTATATAGAGGGATCCAGTTTCCTTATTCTACTTGATATTCCTGTCCTAGAGAAACAGGAAATTGTTTTCCATGTAATTAGTGAAGTGACCCAGAATTTTGTATTAAATAATCTGTTCTTTTCTCACCAAAGTATAAATATTTGGTTTATATAAAGTTGCCATTTGTGCGCACATATATTTCTGGGCTCTGTATTATGTTCCATTGTTCAGTAAACCCCTCCTCTTCCTCTTTCTTGTTCAGAATTGCCATTGTTATTTTTGGCTCTTTACTCTTAGGTATGAATTTTAGAATCCTTTTTTTTTTTTTTTTTAAGGTTTCATGAATAGTTTTGCCTGGTTTGGAAATCATACTTATGTTAGCTTCATGAAATAAGTTGGGTAGCATTTTCTCTTTCCAGATCTCTTGAACAGACTTTGTAAGATAGGAATTATCTGTTTATTGAAGGCTTTGTAGCATCATTTCTAATATTGTCTCTGGTTCATATCTTTTTCATGGGAACTGCTTTTGGATTAATGATTTGTGTTTTTGAATATTCATGACCCCTTTAATTTTCCATTTATTCTTTAGTCAGTTTTGATAATGTGTATTTTTCTAGAAAAGTAAATTTCATTGAAATTAAAAAATATATTATCCTTTATTTGCTTTTAGTACTATGATGTTAAAAATCTCTACTCTTTCAGTGGTTATATTCTATATTCATCCTTTTTGAAGCTTTTAATAGTTGCATTTTTTTCTCTTGATTAGTCTTCGAAGTATTTTTCTACTAGTTTTTCTAATGTACCAACTTTCACTGCTAATTTCTGTAATTGTTTCTCTTTTACTATCTTAATTTACCATATTGCCTATTTTTTTTTATTTTACTTTGCTCTTTTGCTGGTTTTCTGAATTCAATGCTAATTATTTTGAATCATCCTTATTTTTTAACAAATCTATTTCAGATTATAGACTTACCTTTAAATTTTGCCTTAGATGCAGTCCACTAGTTATTTTAATGCAATTCTTCCATTGCTATTCAATTTTAAATATTTCATAATTTCCCCTTTACTCTTTAACCAATGCATTATTTCATGATCTACTCTTTATCATATGCTTTATTTAGAGATTTATTCTTTAACTTAAGAGCTGTTTAGAAATGTGTTTTCAGTTTCCAAACATATACTGTATGGTGCTTTTATTATTTATTTCTTATTCACTTGTGGTCAGATGACATAGTGTATGTGGTAATAATTTTTTTTATATTTGTTGAGATTTCCTTGTGACCTAATGCTCCATCAATATATGTAAAATTTCCCATCTGTGCTTTAAAAGGATACATGTTTTGTATTTTGGGGAGCACAGTGTTCTAAATATTTCTAACAGAGACATCTAAATGTGTTAAGTTGTATATATCTCTTTTACTTTGTTTGTTTTGTTAGTTTCAGAAAGAAAAATGCTAAAATATCCCTTCTTGAGTGAGGTTTTGTCAGTATTTTTCTTGTAATTCTGTAAGTATTTAAAAAAATCTATTCAAAGTTATCTTTTTAGGTATATGTGAAGTCAACTATCTCTTTGTGAAGTCAACTATCTCTTATTAGTGAATCATTTTAATATTATTTAGGCTCCCTTTTATCTCTATTAATACTAATTGCCGTGAATTTTATTTTGTCTGCTATTGATCTTGGTATATCAGCTTTGTTTTGCTTAATATTTTCTGTGAATTAACAGTATATCTTCCTTCTGAAAATTGGCACATTTTCACATTTATCTAGCCACTGACTGAGTTCCTAATCTAAACCAAGATACCACCCAGGACTCTGATATTGCCAACCAGAATATTTCAAATATTGTCACTTTCTGATGTCATGACCTCACTCTGGATATGAATCACGAGCTGTCTTTTTCAGGGTCAAGTTCTACATTTGGATTTGTTTCTTGGGTGGTTCTACATTCTTCTTGTGGCTCACTGTGAAGACTCCTGGATGGCTTGTAGTTGTGTTAGCTAGGGTGAGATGTGAAACTTTTAAACATCCAGTAGTCAGTTATCCAGTTTCTCTCGTTTGAAGTGGACTTCCATGGAACCAAAGAATAATGTATAAGAGAATCTGCAGATTGATCACACGAGGTTTAAGGTGAAGCTTCCCCAAAGAATTTGAAAGTGAAGGAAATAAGATTGTCCCTAGAAAATTAAACCAAAAATGTTTTTTCCCCATAATTTGCTTTTTTCACTCAATTATTTTTTTATTTTAATCACCTGGTGCTCATCACAACACCTTTTTCACCCATCCTCCATCACCTGTTTCACCCATTCTCCTACTCACTTCCCCTCTGGTAACCATAAATTTGTTCTCTATAGTTAAGAGTCTGTTTCTTGGTTTGCCTCCTTTTCTTTTTAATTCGTCCCCCCTTTTTTTTTCTTAAATTACACATATGAGTAAAATCATATGACATTTATCTTTTCTCTGATTGATTTATTTCACTTAGCATTATACTTTCTAGCTCTAACCATGTCATTTCAAATGGCAAGATTTCATTCTGTCTTATGGCTGAATAACATGCCACTTCTTCTTTGTCCATTTATCAATTGATGGACAATTGGGCTACTTCCATATTTTGGCTACTATAATGTGCCTATAAACATTGGGTACACATATCCCTTTGAATTAGCATTTTTGTATTCATTGGGTAAATATTATTAGTACAGTTGCTGGATTGTAAGGTGGTTCTGTTATTAACTTTCTGAGGAAACTCCATACTGTTTTCCAGAATGGCTGCATCAGTTTGCATTCCCATCAACAGTGCAAGAAAGTTCCTTTGTCTCCACATCCTCGTCAACACTTACTGTTTCCTGTGTTTTGTATTTTGGCCATTTTGACAGATATGAGTCAAATATATCAGTCTCACAGTTGTTTTGATTTGCATTTCCCTGATGATAAGTGATGATGAACATCTTTTCATGTGTCTGTTAGTGATTTGGATTTCATCTTTGGAGAAATGTCTATTCATGTCTTTTGCCCATTTCTTAATTGGATTATTTGTTTTGGGGGTGATGAGTTTTGTAAGTTATTTATATATTTTGGATACTGACTCTTTATTGGAATTGTCACTTGCAAATATATCCTCCTATTCCTCAGGTTGCCTTTTAGTTTTGTTGATTGTTACCTTTGCTCTGCAGAGGCTTCTTATTTTGAAGTCCCAGTAGCTCATTTTTGCTTTTGTTTCCTTTGCCTCAGGAGACAGATCTAGAAAAAGGTTGCTAGAGTCAATGTCAGAAAAAGTACTGCTTGTGCTCTTTTTAAAAGGATTTTTATGTTTTCAGGCCTTACATTTCAGTAATTCATTCATTTTGAATTTATTTTTGTGTATGGTGTAAGAGTGGTCCAGTTTCATCCTTTCGCAAGTTGCTGTCCAGTTTTCTCAAGAGCATTTATTGAAGAGACTGTTTTTTCCCATTGGATATTCTTTCCTTTGTCGAGATCAATTGACCATATAATTATAGGTTTATTTCTGGAATTTCTGTTCTGTTCCATTGATCTATATGTCTGCTTTTGTGCCAGTACCATACTTTTTTTGATGACTACAGCTTTGTAATGTAACTTGAAGTCTAGAATTTTGATACCTCCAGCTTTGCTTTTCTTTTCTTTTTCAAGATTGCTATGACTATTCAGAGTCTTTTGCAGTTCCATACAACTTTTAGGATTGTTTCTTCTAGCTCTATGAAAAATGCTTGTGGTATTTTGATAGGGATTGCATTCAATGTGTAGATTGCTTTTGGTAGTATAGAGATTTTATCACTATTTTTTCCACCAATCCATTAGCATGGCGTGTCCTTGCATTCCTTTGTGTTGTCTTTCATGTCTTTAATCAGTGTTGTATAATTTTCAGAGTACAGGTCTTTTACCTCTTTGTTTAAGTTATTTCTAGGTATCTTATTTTTGGTGCAACTGTCAATAGGATTGTTTTCTCAATTCATTTTTCTGCTGCTTCATTATTGGTGTATAGAAATACAAAAGATTTCTTTAGATTGATTTTCTATCCTGTGACTTTGCTGAATTCATTTATTAGTTCTAGCAGTTTTTTGGTGGAATCTTCCAGGTTTTCTGTATATAGTATCATATCATCTGATAAAAGATGAAAAAAGTGAAAAGTGAAAGTTTGACTTCTTCTTTATTGATATGTATGCCTTTTATTTCTTTTTGTTGTCTGATCGCCATGGCTAGGACTTCTAGTACTATGTTGAACAGCAGTGGTGAGAGTTGACATCCTTATCTTATTCCTGACCTTAGGGGAAGGGCTCTCAGTTTTTCCCTATTAGAGTTGACATTAGCTGTGGGTTTTTTATATATGGCCTTTATTATGTTGAGGTATGTTCCCTTTATACCTACTATGTTGAGGGTTCTATCGTGAGTGGATGCTGTACTTTTACAAATACTTTTTCTGTATCTATTGAAGTGAACATGTAGTTCTATCCTTTCTCTTGTGGATGGATATATGATGTATCATGTTGATTGATTTGTGAATACTGAACCACCCTTGCAAACCCAGGAATAAATCTCATGTTGATCATGGTGAATGATGTTTTTAATGTATTGTTGATTCAGTTTGCTAGTATTTTGCTGAAGATTTTTAAATCTGTGTTCATCAGGAATACTGGCCTGTAGTTCTCTTTTTTAATGGTATCTTTATCTGGTTTTGGTATCAGGGTAAGGCTGGCCTCATAGGATGAATTGGGAAGATTTCCCTCCTTTTCTGTTTTTTTTTTTGGAATAGTTTGAGAATAGGTATTAACTCTTCTTTTAATGTTTCATAGGACTTGCCTGTGAAGTCATCTGGTCCTGGAGTTTTACTGATTCACTTTCTTATATATCATTTATTTCTGTTTTAATCTTTATTATTTTCTTCCTTTGCTATTTTTACAGTTTGTTGTTCTTTTTCCAGCTCCTTTAGGTGTAAGATTAGGTTATTTGAGATTTTTTTTTTGCTTCTTGAGATAGATCTGTGTTGCTAAAAACTTCCTTTTTAGAACTCTTTTTGCAGCATCCCCAAGGTTTTGAACCATTGTGTTTTCATTTTCATTTGTTTCCATGTATGGTTTTATTTTTTTTCTTTTATTTCCTAGTTAGCCTGTTCACTGTTTTATTATTTTTCTTTTATTTCCTGGTTAACCCATTCATTGTTTAGTAGAATGTTGTTTAACCTTCTGTGATCTTCTGGTTGGCCCATTCATTGTTTAATAGCATGTTATTTAACCTCCATGTATTTGTTCTCTTTCAGATTTTTTCTTATGTTTGATTTTTGGTTTCATAGCATTGTGATCAGGAAGAGGCATGGTATGACTTTGATCTTTTTGAACTATTTGAGGCTTGTTTTGTGGCCTAAAATATGATCTGTTCTGGAGAATGTTCCATATACACTTGAAAAAACTGTGTTCTGCTGTTTTTGGATGGAATGTTCTGAATGTATCTTTTAAATCTATCTGGTCCAGTGTGTCATTCAAAGCCACTGTTTCCTTGTTGATTATCGTTTTGAATCACCTGTCCATTGATGTAAGTGGGGTGTGTAATCCCCTACCATTATTGTATTACTATTGATTAGTTCCTTTATATTTCTTATTAACTGTTGTATGTATTTGGGTGCTCTCATGTTGGATGCATAAATATTTACAATGATTTCATCTTCTTTTTGGATTGTCCCCTTTAATTATTATATAATGTCCTTCTTTGTCTCTTGTTATAAGGTCTATTTTGTCCCATAAAAGTATTGCTGCCTTGGCTTTATTTTGACATCCATTTGCATGATAAATGTTTCTACATCCCCTAGCTTTCAATCTGCAGGTGTCTTTAGGTCTAAAATGATTCTCTTGTAGGCAGCATAGAGATGGGTCTTGCTCTTTAATTCATTCTGTCAGCCTGTGTCTTTGATTAGAGCATTTAGTCCATTTATATTCAAAGTAATTATTGATGTGTATATATTTATTGCTATTTTATTACTTGTTTTGTGGTTGTTTCTGAAGACTTTCTCTGATTCTTTCTTGTCTTTTTCTTTTTAAAAAAATATTTTATTTATTTACTTGGTAGAGCACAAATGGAGGGAGGGATAGAGGGAGAGGGAGAAGCAAACTCTGTTGAGCAGGGAGCCCAACAAGGGGTCTCAATTTCAGGACCCTGAAATCATGACCTGAGCGGGAGGCAGACACTTAACCCACTGAGTCCCCAGGTATCTCTCTTGTCTTTTACTCTTTAATGGTTTCCTGGTTTTCTTTAGTGATATATTTAGATTTCTTTGTCTTTATTTTTTGCAAATTTGTTAGTGGTTTTTGATTTGTGGTTACCGTTAGGTTTATATATAACATTTTCTGCACATAACAGTCTATATTAGGTTGATAGTAATTTAAGTTTCAACCCATTCTTTATTCTTCCTCAAGTTTTAGGTATATGGTGTCATATTTTGCATCCTTTTATTTTGTGAATTCATTGACTGAATTACCGGAAGATTCATTTTTATACTGCCTTTCTGTTTTCTAGCTTCATTCTGTCATTTTTGGTCTTTCCTTTTCTCTCAGATAGTTTTTAATAATTCTTGCAGGGCTGGTTTAGTGGTCATGAACTCCTTTATTTTTTGTTTATCTGGGAAACTCTTTATCTCTCTTTCTATTTTGAGTGATTACCTTGCTGGATATAGTATTCTTGGCTACACATTTTCTCATTTAGCACTTTTTTTCCCCCCCATTTAGCACTTTAAATGTATCTTGTTGCTCCCTTCTGGTTCCAACGTTTCTGTTGAAAAATGTCCTGCTAGACTTATGCATTTTCCCTTCTAAGTTTCTAACTTCTTTTGTCTTGCTGCTTTTAAAGTTTTTCTTTATCACTATTTATTGCCATTTTAATTATAATATATCTGCTTTTGTTGATTTTGTTGGGAGTTCTGTGCCTCCTAAATCTAGATGTGTTCCCTTCCCCCAATTAGGAAAGTTTTTCAGCTATCATTTCTTCAAATACATTTTCTGCTTCCATTTCTCTCTTTTCTTCTGCTAGGACTCCTATGGTATGAATGTTATTATGTTTGATGAAATCCCTGAGTGCCTTAAGTCTAGTCTTGTTTTACATAATTCTTTTTTTGTATCTTTTGTCCAGCTTGATTACCTTCTTTACTCTGTCTACTAGGTCACTAATTCATTCCTCTCCTTCTTCCATCCTGCTATTTACTCCATCAAGCATGTTTCTCATTTTGTTTAATGAGCCCTTTATCTCTGCTATGTTTTTCCTTATCTTTGTGTTAAAAGTCTTACACCTGTCTTCCACTCTTTTCTCAAGTCCACTGATTATCCTTATGGCCATTGCCATTAAATTCTCTATCAGACATGTTACTTATGTCTGTTTTGCTTAGATATCTGGCCTCTGCCTTGTCCTGTTCTTTTAGTTGGGACAAATGCCTCTGTTCTCTCATGTTGTTTAAGTCTCTGTGCTTGTTTCTGTGTGTTAGGATAGACAGCTACATCTCTCATTCTTGAGGGTAATGGCCTTGCTGTGTAGTATCCCCTGTTCCTCAAGGGCTGGCACTTCCAGAGTGTCTCTAATGTGCTGCCTGCAGTCTGTTATTGTGTCCTGCATGCTTTATCCTTCAGGCAAGTCATCTGCAGAGGCTCTCTTTGCCTATAGTGGGCAGTGTTTCTTTGGTCCCTGGCTCGAATGTGGTGCATTTTAACTACGTGTTAAACTAGGTCTTGTGAAATGAGACCTGTCACTGCTGCCACAGGAATTGAAGTTTCATAAAACTCCTGGGTCAGGAGACATGGTGTTGGCAGGAGTTTGGGCTGATCTTCTGAGGGAGGGCTGGGCTGAGACTGAGGCAAGTATGAATAGGAAGGGTGGTTCCTTCAGAGCATGGAGGGAGAGGGTGGTGGGGCTTGGCCTAAGCAAGTTAGGTGGGGAATGCTGATGCTACACTGGTTCCTGCAGGTGGCCCTATGCTTATGCTGAGGGGGAAGAGAGGGAAATGGTGCCTGCCAGTTCCTTTGTTCATGGAGGTGTCTCTCTGTGAACACTGCCACTCTGGGACACATTCTGAGGTAAGCAGCTAACCTCCTCACTGTGTGCCCCATGTACTCTTCACATGGTTTCCATGCTTTATGTCTGCAGGCTGTTTGCCCTGCCTTTTTCCCAAGAGCAGCACCCATGTCTTCCCAACTCTCCCAGAGCCAAGCATGCTGACCTTTAAAACTGCAGGCTTTAAATGCCACTGGTTGCAAGAACTCAGGAAATTTGGCTTCCCCTTTCCAAGCCAATTGCTATGGGGATTCATTTTCCCATGCTTTCCCCTGTGTGCTAATCTGTCTCTCACCCTCCTCTGCGTTGGTGGCTCCCTCCCAACCACAGCAGCCATGATCCACTTCTCTCCACACTTCTTACCTTCTTCAGTGTGACCTCTTCTGTGCCTTTAGTTGTGGAGTTAGTTCTGCCAGGCTTCAGGCTGATTTTTTTGGGAGTATTTAGGATGATTTGATAATTATCTAGATGTTTTTTGTGGGATGAGGCAAGCCTAGGTTCTTCCTTTTTCTTTTTTTTAAGATTTATTTTTTATTCATGAGAGACATAGAGAGAGAAAGGCAGAGACACAGGCAGAGGGAGAAGCAGGCTCCCTGTGGGGAGCCCGATGCGGGCCTTGATCTCAGAACCTTGGATTGCGCTCTGGGCCGAAGGCAGACTCAACTGCTGAGCCACCCAGGTGTCCCAAGCCTAGGTTCTTCCTTCTCTGCCACCATCTTCCCCCTGCCTTCTAAATTAAAATTTTTATATAACTGCATCAAAACTGGGAAATGTTAAGCTTTTTCAAAGATACACCATAGGCAAATCTGTTCCAAATGAGGGTATCAGAGAATTTGTCTGACAATAAAGGGAGTATCTGTCTATGAAGTTTAGAGAAAGGAAAGTCACAGAGATAAACTTTGGATGTGCCCATGCAGCTTTCCCAAAGGAGGTGAGCCTCCCCTAGCTAAAGGGCTTTGGTATTGTGCAGTCCCATTTACTAAACCATAATTTCTGCGGGAAAGTCTACAATGAGTTGTAGTTAACAACAGCCAAGTTTAATAAAATACCATCTCCTTTATCTGCAAGTGGTGACATAAGGCTCTGTTATCCTGATGCCATTAAACATTGATTTAGCTAACTAAATCCTCTTGTGTTCTAATTCCATGCTCATTGGGCAAGCTCTTGATTATTATTTGGTTTTCCATATAGGTCTGCTTTTAGGAAGAAAATTGACTGTTTATCTGGACAAGAGAGTTCTGATTGCTGAAATAAATGTATTTCTCACTGTAAATTGTTAACTTGGTGTTCTGATTATAATTTTATTTCCCATGTGTCTGTTTTAAAAGGCAGTATTGCATATTAAAGAGAAAGAACATTTCTTAAATGGTTGTATAGTTTTCCATTTACTTGAGTGTGTGTATGAGTGTGATCTTTTTTTAAATTACTTTTTTTAACCGAAGTATAATTAACATATGGTGCTATATTAGTTTTAGGTGTACAATGATCATATGATGGTTCAACAATTCTATGTACATTACTAATTGTTCATCACCATAAGTGTGTTCTTAATCCTCTTCATCTATTTTACCCAACTCCCCACCCATCTCTCCTCTGGCAACCAACAGCTTGTTTTCTGTATTTAAGAGTCTGTTTTTCTTTTTTTTTTTTTGTCTTTTTTTTTCTTTGTTTACTTTAACAAACATGCAATTCATTTAGGTTTTTTCCCATGTTTTGCTATACAAATAATGCTATAAACATCTGTTTTACATACTTTCTAAGCACATGCAATGTTGTCAGTAAGATACATTTAAGAAGTTGTTTTCCACTTTTCTGAATTTTAAGAAAGAATGTGTCTGTTATGTTCACATGAATATTATGGCACATGTGAGTGTGTGTTGCATTTGGATTTATATCACACTCTATGTATCTATAACTTATATATAAATGTGCGGTGTTTTGTTGCACTGGAACTTATCAGTCTTGTGACTTATTTAGAGGGGGAGTTAACATGCATCTGCCTTAGAGAGATGACTTTCAGGTGCTGCAAATCTAAGGAACAGGGCCTCACCTAAGGAAAATTCTCACTGACAATCTATGTGATTCTGAGGCTGATCCCTGATCTCTGGATCTCTGATCCCATGAGAACTTTCCTAGGTGACATCCTAACATCACTGTATACATTAATAAGTGTACTATTCTTTCTATTATTTAAGTAGCTGACATTTAAAAAAATTCCTTAATTCTCCCTGCCATAGTTTATCTCCCAATACACTCATTCCAGCATAGGTTTCTGACTTTCTGCTTAATCCACAGCTAAAGAATTGGTCAAATAACTCCTTCATTGCTTATTGTGATTGCTCCCTGGCTGTACTTCTCGCTCAGGTGGCCTTTGAAATCTTTGTGGTGCACAAGGATGATGGTTGAATTTATTGCCTGCCACTTTTCTGAATACTGCTATTTCCTTTGGCCCACCTACTAACAGCAGAGGCAATCACTTGCAGATGATGTGCATTTACTCACCTTGCCAAGTTGATCGGCCCAAAGTTAGGGATGTTACCCAAAATATGCCATCAGAGTGTTTGACTGGACTTATACCTATTACATTGTGGCTTCACTCTGACTGCTCTTTTATAAAATCAAGAACTTAAGGGAACTTTTTTATTTAAAAGATTTAGGAAGCCAAGAGAGTTGGTATTAGGCTGAGATCTTGAGTAGAATAAACATATGGGTAAAAAGATGTAGGTGATGAGAGATTAGGAGAGATGACTTCCCAAATTATGTATAACACATTAGTCGTTGCTTTCAGTATATTTCTTCCTGAAGCTCAGCTGCATTTCTCTTCTTGAGTTCCTTTATCCTTATACTAAATCTCACCTGTTTTCATAAGACTAGCATTAAAGGTTTTCATTTAGAACTATACTAGCAATCACATGGTCCATTCTATCCTTTACTTATTACCATGTCTTGAATACAAAGCTGTGACCCTGTCAAATTTTTCCTCCAAAGTCTTAAAACCATATACTAAAGATTCAGATTCAAGGTGGTTTATCAAATATGAAACTCTATGTGCTATTTGTGAAGCTATTTATTTCATGAAATGAAAGCTTTCACTGAAAATTAATTTCCATGTAAAATATTTCAATATGTTTTATTCTCATGGATTTTTTTAAAGTAAAAACTTCACAATTTTTAAATAACTTGGAACATTACATATTTGTCTATTTTTATAATATATATGCATATGTATACACACACATGCGCATGCACACACACACACACACATTTTCTTCTCCTGGGCTAGACTTTCAACCAATTTGGTGTGAATTTTAATGTTCAGAGCAAAAACTGAAGCTTTTTTTCCACTTAAGGAGTTATACTCTTACCTTTTAAATTTTTCCCAGTAGAGTTTTACAGAATAAAAATGATTCTTTTATAGAAGAAAAAAAGTCTCTTCTCTTTTCATTTTTATCTGTACTATAAACGTCTATTTAGTTCCCATGGAAATGCAAACTCAAGTTTAAAATATCTGTGTGCATGTGTTTGTGTATGTGTATGAGGAAAATCATGCTAAGAGTAAAGCACCAGTCATGCAGGCTAATGTTCTATTCTGACAATGAAATCAGGTAAGTTTGGCAAGAAGACCCTTTTGTCTTCTATGGAGCTAGCTCAAGGGACTAGGGTTATTGAAAGTTGAAGGAGAATAAGGGAAAGTTCTAAGGAAAACATGTAGTATATTTGAATTATTTTAATGCACCTTCTAAAGTTTTCGTTCTTTGAAAAATTATATACGATTTCCTTCACTAGAAACTTCAAAAATAAAAACATAAGTTAGAAGGAAAACAGAGCGAAACTGATGCCTGGAGAGACTCAACCTTATTTCTTTTTTTTTTTCAACCTTATTTCTGAGCACTGCTTGGACACCAGACCTTTCTCATGAAGATGGGTTTCAGCCCTAAGAGACTCATTGTGTTTATTTGCAGTCTTTAAAAGCCTGAGGGGATTCCATGGTCATAGACTCCTGTTCTGATTCTGTATCAGAACTATAACTGCTGAAGAGTCCCAGATAAAACTCTATCTGTTGTTCCTTGGACTTCTTTCAGGAATGGGTAGCATAGCTAAATACAGTAAGCTCCAGCCGAGGTCAAAGAGCAGTTCATGTCACCTAAAAACACTGTGTGTGTGTTTATAAGAGTGTTGTCAATACAGATGAAGATGCCACTTAGTATCTTATGTTTGGCCCTACATTACTTATATTCATTAAAATTCATAAGCATTAAGTTGGTAAAAAGTTCCAAGTAAGAAAACATGCCAAGATTAATGTACTTTTCTTGTTACCTTCATTTTGTATATGCGAAATCAGACAGGTATTGCTGCCTTGAAATTTCTGAGGACCAAAAAGATTATTGCAATTGGAATTCCTTTTGTTTAAATAAATATATATCTTATAGAATGGTAAAAATCTTAGAGATGGCAAGTCATGTAATCAATCAATCATGTTTGAAGGATATGTGAGTATCTCAAAGGTAAGTATCCCAAGAAGCAATGTGGCAAATGGTGCTAAAATTATGAGTTTATTGGGTCTAGTGCCAGATGCAAACAAACAAACAAACGAAATAAGACAAACTGTGCTCCAGTGTCCAGGAAGAACAGGATCAAACTCACTTGATAAAGCTCAGTGTTAGTATCAGACTGACCTTTCTTCCAATCTTCCCTATCACATGAAAGAGCAGTAGGAAAAAAATGACCAAAACCCTCTTTGATTCTTTAAGAGCATCAAAATTGAATTCTTCTATGTGTTTTTTTAAACTGCTTTTATTGACTGTACAAAACTTCTCACTTCCTGTTTGTGTCCTATGTCCTGCACAAATGTCTAGCACAGGCACTTACAACATGATTGTATCCACTGGCCTCCAGGTTTAGCAATGTGAACCAAGTTCTAAGAGCTCCATGATGGCAGGCACCATGGCTTATTCAACTCTGAATAGATGGTAGGCTAATTCCTGACACTGAAGAGGTACTCAATTTATACTTACTTAAGATTACGAAGAAAGGTAAGAAGAAGAAGCATTCCCTTTTGCAAGACACTTATACTTCTTTGTCCTCCTGAACAGCAACTTCCTTCCAGATAATAATTCACCTTAGTTGCCTTGGACTCTGCAATTCTTCCTGCCCCTCTGTTGTTGAAATCTTGTCTCTCAGAGCCCAAAACATGAGTATGAAATGTAAATCAAATTCAGTAAGAAGATAGATCCTAGAAGAAGAGATGCTTCACTGTAGTTCATTTTATGACTCTTGATTTATTGTTCACCATGGCAAAAAAGTGAGAGAGTCATACAGCATATTGTATATAACCATTACTACTGAAGCAATCTGAATTGCTTTCTGTGAGTATACTGTCACTGATCTAATTTTTACTAAATGTTAAGCAGGTTTTTGTGCTAAAAATATATTGAGCTGAAACAGTGGATTAAGAAAGATGTTGATCTAAATCCCATCTTGTAATTTTCATTTAATGGGTCTAAATTCCTTGAAGTCTCAGACTTTAAAATTGACTTGCAGAGATCTTAAGTTATGGCTCTGAATCCCTTTGGAGGAGGTGCTTATGAATATTAACTGTACCTTAGGATGCACTGTGTTGGTACAAGACTCATTTGAGCACAGAATTAGTGAGAGGTGAATGATGAATAATGGGCTCAGTGTGTGGAATTTAAATATTCGAAAGAACAGACTCTGTATGGTATTGTAAAATGTCTTGTAGCTTCATTTCTGATTTTGAAATGTTACAGTGCTTGCTTATTGTCACAGCATGATCTTCAGCACAGTTGGGTAGTGCTTTTTTAAAGTAATGCAAATGCATGAATGTCAGAAATACCTTCAGATATCGAAGACTGCATCTTTAAGGAGTGCATTTGGCATTAAACAGCCTTTTCCAGCTAATGAATTTCTCAAGTTACAAGAATAATGGCCTTTTTAATCTTAGCAAGAGTAATTAAACAGACATTTGTTATTAATGATGTTGTTAATGGCAGAAGATATTGAATTCTCACATTAGATATTATATTGCTTCAGAGTGATTATTTTGAATATCAGACATATGAGTATATGATGGTCTTAAAATTACAACACCTCCTTAAGAGCATTGTAAGTACTAGTTATTTTAAATAGAAAAAAAAGTACCTTAACTTTGATTAATACCAAGAAAACTAAATATTTCCAAATGGAGGCAGAACTAGCTCTTAGGGACAAAGAACATTTGTTTGATTAGTTCTCTCATCAGTTGAAATGGTGTTTTTCTCTTATTGAGATAGGTACGAGCAGCCCACAGCTCAAGGAAAAATTAAAGTCGGCTTCAAAATAGAAAGGCAGATTATATTTGTTGGCCACTGTATGTCAATTTCCCTTTGCTAACGACTTCCTCAAGTCTGTTCAGGATTTCACCTATCCTCAGCTTCAGAAGGGCATTTTAATTAATCAGTTCATTCATTCATTGAACAAATATGTAGTGAATGCCAGTTATGGCCAGGCACTGCTTGATGCACTGGGAATATAGCTGTGAAAATAGAATAAAACAAAACAACAAAGCCAAATATCACAAATAAACCAAAGCAATATAAAAAGACAAAATTACCTACGTACTATGATTGGAGTTAATGAATTAAAGTAAAGCCACTCAGGCCACAGCAGCTCCCAATTATTCTCATGGTCCAGTGCTAGTGATGGGTATGCTGGCCAAATGGCCTTCCTCAGACTGAAGAACAGGTTTTTATCTCTGCTTGCAGAAAAGAAAAATATTTTTTTTCTTTTTCTTTCCCTCTAGACATAAACAAAACAGTGGTCCGGCCTAGTTGCCACTGGCAGCCATTTTGGGGCTGTGAGGGGACCAGGTTTAGGATGAATCAGAACATATAACAACCACTGTCTGCTCTAAAAGTATCTGAATACATACAGTTGTTTGAATTAAAATAACATACTTCTTTTTTTTAAATTTTTAAAGATTTTTTTTTTATTTATTTATGATAGACCTAGGGAGAGAGAGAGAGAGGCAGAGACACAGGCAGAGGGAGAAGCAGGCTCCACCCCATGCCGGGAGCCCGACATGGGACTCGATCCCGGGATTCCAAGATGGCACCCTGGGTCAAAGGCAGGCGCTAAACCGCTGAGCCACCCAGGGATCCCAAAATTACATACTTCTGTGGCAAAAATGAATCGCTGTGTTCTTTATTATGACTGTGTAATTGATGGCTTGATCTTAATGTTATTGAGGACAAATCAGAGATGTTTTGGGGATTTGAGGATTAGAAGAAAGGGCATATTTATAACAGTCATATTGAGGGAATTGCAAGGATGAGCTAGTGTGTACTGGTAGGGGCCACAGGATTGGATTTTGAGGGTGTTTGGTCAAGTCTGAAGACAGTGATGGCCCATACTTGTACAATAAAATGCCTGAATTGCTGGGGCAGATAGTGGAGGAAGGTATTGCAAGGCTCAGGGAAGTGGGCATGCTGGAATGCAGATATTATGTGAGGTCAAAAGACCCACCAGAGAGTTATGTTGCAGGGAGGTCCCAGGGGACACCCCATTCACTAAGACCATCAGAAACTCATTGGTAAGGGGACTGTCAGCAACCCTGAGAGGTGTAGTGGTAGCTTTTCTCTGTAGGCTGGGGCTGATGGCAGGAGTCAGTGAACTGGGAATCTTCATGACCTCATGAGAATAATGGGTCTCTGAAACAATAAGCTGTGTTTAATCCCTAAAAGCCAAAGGTGTCACAATTATTTAAGAATTGGCAAGGAAAGGGGCACCTGGGTCGCTCAGTGGTTGAGCATCTTTGGCTTAGGTCCTGACTCTGGGGTCCAGGGATCAAGTTCCACATCGGGCTCCCTGCGTGGAGCCTGCTTCTCCCTCTGCCTATGTTTTGGCACCCCCCCCCCATTAATAAATTAATAAAATCTTAAAAAAAAAGAATTGGCAAGGTAAGAGGGGTAAGGCAAGGTAAGGGGCTAAGGATGCTGTCCATAGGAAAGGTTGTGGTTAATAGATTATGGCTTTCCTAGGTCAAAAATAGACAACTATTATGAGAGCTACTTAATATGTGCTATGTAAAAAAAGACAAGAATGTTGATAAGGTGTCTGATGGTGGTTGCTCTAATCAGAAGCTGTATTCTCCTACCCAATTTTGGTTCCTGAATTAGTTTTCAGACACAGAGTCCAATGATTTTTGAGGAGACTAAATTCCCCAGAGAACCCTTGGCAACACAGCGTCAAGTATATACTGTAATGATTCCCCTAATTTTTTCCCAAGAGCATCTATGGATATTTTCTTGAGTACCGATGCTGTTGGGAAAGGAAATGCCAGATATTTCCAGGACTATTTGACACAGAGTCTGAATTGACACTGATAATCAGCTGTTGTAATAACACCAACTGAATCCCTAGACTATGGAGTAAGAACTATTACAGTAGAGGATATCAAGTAGAAGCTTTTGGAATTGCCTCCTCCTGCCACCAAGATAGTGAATCTAAACCAGTATTGACTTCTGGGAAGGGTTGCAGAGATTAGAGGATCTTAAGAATGCAGGAATGGTGGTCTGTATCATATTTCTATTTAATTCACAAGTCTGGTCTCTGTAGAAACTGAATAGACTGTTGAGAAGTGGACTGCCACAAGCTCAACCAAGTATAGACTTGAGTGAAGCCACTGTGCTGGATGTGCTATCTTTGCTTGAGTAAAAGAATACATTCTCAGGTATATGGCATGAGGCTTGATGTAGCTAATTGATTCTTTTCTATCATAGTCAAAAAAAAGATTTGAAAAAGTTTGAACTAATGTGGAAAGGGCAATAATATACTTTTAAAGTTTTGTTCCAGGTATATATTAACTCTCCCACTGTCTGTCATTGACATAGAAGATACCTGGAACAATCAGACATTCCACAGAGCATCACATTGGTTTATCTTGCATTAATAAAGCTGATAAGAATGAGAGACATGTGATTAGTATGCTGTGAGGTCTCAGTAAGGCACATGTGCCTCAGAGGGTGGGAAACAAACCCACTGAAGATTCAGAGATCTGATATGTCTGTAGTTTTTAGAGATATGGTAGTCAAGGGCATGCTGGGATATTTCATCTAAAATTAAAGACAAATAGCTTCTTTTATCTCCTACCACAAAGAAGACATAACATTTGGTAAACCTCTTTGTGTTCTGGAGGCAATACGTTCCATATTTGAAATAATGATCTAGCTGATATGTGAATGATACAAAAGGCTTAGCTTTGAGTGGGGCCTAGAATGGGAAAGGACTTTGCAGCAGATTAAGGTTATAAGGTGAGCAAACATCCTCTATACTTTCTAGCAGAGTCTAGGATGCTGGAGATGTCAGTAGTGGGAAAAGATGCAGTCCACAGCTTATGGCAAGCCCACTGCGAGAATCATATTGATGGTCCTACAATTCTAGAGCAAGGCCCTGCCATCTGCAGTGGGGAAATAGCTCCTGAGATGTTACTGGATCCTAGTAGAGATTCTTTTGGATGCCTGAAGGCTTTAAGTTGGGTGGAACTGTAAGAATAAAGGATAAATTTGTGTTGGGCCTGAGCAGACCAGAAAGCACAAGAAAACTGCATGGGCAGGTAGCTGAGATCTCTCCCCCTTTGTCTGCACCAGAACCCTTCCTTAGCTCATATTTTGGGTCATCTGGGGAGGTCTTTTATGCTGCTGAAGAAAGAGAAAAAAAGCCCAAATAATCAATGGAGTCCTCACTAAATAATCATATACATTGATTCATTATGTGGATCACACTGAAAATGGATGTGGTTGCTTTACAAAAGTAAAAGACTTTTCCATTGTCAGAGTTTCTAGTGGTAGACCTGATCACCTATTCTGTGTGGAAGAAGTGGATAGAGGAGTCCTTTTTTTTTTTTTTAATTAATTAATTAATTTATGATATACATAGAGAGAGAGAGAGAGAGGCAGAGACACAGGAGGAGGGAGAAGCAGGCTCCATGCTGGGAGCCCAACTCGGGACTCGATGCCGGGACTCGACTCGATCCCGGGACTCGACTCGATCCCGGGACTCGATCCCGGGACTCCAGGACTGCACCCTGGGCCAAAGGCAGGCGCTAAACCGCTGAGCCACTCATGGATCCCCTAGAGGAGTCCTTACAACTGAGCTCTCTATGATAGAGATCCTGTCTCCTAAATGGAACAGGCTCTTCTCAGGAACACACTCAGTCCTGGAAAGAAAAAAAGCCACTTAAATTTTCATTTTTCTGTGTGATTAAGCATAATAACCTCAAACTGCCCAGCCAATCATTTAGTTTTAGCAGAAGCTCTGTCTTCTCTTGTGGCCTTTCCTGTGATCTCTTTCTCTTTCATGAGTTAATTTTCTACATCAGGAATAAAGTGCTCCTAGTTAGGTGTAAGGGATAAGGGGGCGTGATATTGACTTCATTTTCCTTCTCTGCTTTTTGTTATGTCCCCAGATTGTCTCTGTGGCCCCAGAAAGGTACAAGTCAGGAAGCTATGACACTAACAGTTCTCTGCTTGTGAGTACAAGTGGCTTGATTTCTTGAACAGAAGGCTTGGGCCTTCCTTTTTTACAGCTGAAGGAGTAGCGCTGGGCCCTAGAAGGTACTGAACAATATACCTGCTGTACTGATTGAACTAAATAAACTATATAATGTGCTGTTGCCAAGAAGTGATTGTCTTTAACATCTCAATAAATGACTCTGAGCTGCCTTTTAGTCATTCTTGTTACAAATATGAAGTGCATTGTGGACTGACTTGGCAACCTAAAAGAGATTTCTTTCAAACCAGAGATTCAGTGGGAAATTATTTTTCAGTGGAAAGGAAGTACTTTAGTCAAACTTGGGGGCAGCTTCCACAGTGATATAGTGTGTGCTTCTTTGGCTTTTAAATCTTTATTTCTCCTGAGGAAAAAAAGAAATTGAGCAAAGCTTTAAAGAATCTCCCAGGCACTAGAGAGTAGAGTTTACAGAGAGCTGAATTATGTGCCTCTTTGAATCCATGAATTTCAGCTCTTGTGCTTCTGTGGCTTCCAGCAGACACCTTCTAAGAAGTGCTGGTCTGCGCTGCATTTTCTCATCAGGAAACTCAGCCATCTTGGTTTCAGGGTCATTTGAATCACATGTTAACCTGGTTCTTTTTTTCATTTTCCAAAGATCACAAATAGGTTTTTTTGAAGGGAAAAAAATCTGGCTTCAGTTGTTAATTTCCTCTGTTCTGTCAAGATTAGGCTAGTAGTTCTGAGTAATTCTGGTTCATTTTCTCAAGGGAGTAGGCCTGAAATAATCCAGTGTTTATTTTTATACAAATTCTCACAGTGCTACAACATTTCAGTGACTTCCTGGGATGTTTCTAGTTTTTCACAGGCCAAGAGGCCATTCTCAGAGGTAACTCCTTCATGTAAACCTAAAAATGGCACTTTCCCACATTAGAGTTTATCAGGAAGTTTAAAGTTCAATAGTCCTCCTCTCTTTTCTTTCTCGTCACAGAGAAAGGAAAAAATAAGGGGCGGTTCCAGTATTTTAGCTCATTCCAGCACGGTCATTCCATTTCAGTATTTTGGAACCTGGGAAAGAGGCAGGGAGATTGTAGTGTATCTTGGCTGAGAGATGGCTGGACTGGGAAACAGGACTCTCTGTCATTCCCTGTGTCACTCTCTGTGTGACCCTGACCTCTTCCCAGCATTCCTGACCCCACCTCTGAGTTGGGGAAAATAATACTTGTCATGAAACCCTCACAGCATTCTCCCAAAGCCATGAGATACTGTGCTGAAAAAAAAGGGGTGGGGGGGAGGGAATTGTGTTTAGAAGGCCAGCCCTATATTCTGCACAGTGGGGTCTCAACCTGCCTTGCTGGATTTGACCCCCTCTAGCTGTTCTTTCTCAGGGACCCTTGCTTTTAGCCCAGGTGGCTGACTCACTGTCTATTCTACGTAATGTATAGTTCTACACCTTTCCTCAGTGTCTGCTGTAGCTGCTTCTCTGCCTCTTTAATGTTTAAGCTCAATCCAAACCCAGCTCTTTCAGTTCAGCCTCCCTCTTTTCCTTTCTCTCAAATCCTAGGCCTCTCTTCGCTTGATATTTCACTTGCATACATATTTCTTGCTCCTGGGTTTGTGGAATGTATTAAAACAATTTTTTTTGGTATCCTTTATCTCTTCTAATATAGAGTGAGCACTGGAAGCACTCAAATAATCTGTTTCATGACCAAACAATCTTTACATCAGCTCCTTTAGCCATTTAAGTTGGGTTTTAATGATGTCATGACCCTTTGTGGACACACACGTTGTTAAAATTGCATACCAGATGTGATTAAGGTATATGCGTTTAGGCATATGAAGTGGACAGTAAAAAATCTGTGTGAAATATTTAGCCTAGAGTGTTAAATTCGATCCTAGAAGGCGAAAATCACTTAGCCAGTCAGGTCCAGAGCTATATTTAAGTTTATTGTTTCATAACAAGTCTGGTCTATTTCAGTGTATTGTTTTCTGTACAAGGTCTCCCTGTAACTATGCATTATAATAGACTGTTGCCAGCATTCTCAAAGTTTCAGAGATGGATTCTTGATTACTTGCTTCCTGCCCCAGGGATTCTTGCTGTTAGGGTTGTCATTAAACAAAGCAGCCTCTCTGGCATTGTATTCTGAACAAATAATTTGCACCTTTGTAAACTGATTAACGGGATGAGTTTGTTTTGATAATTGATCCTTGACTCATATTTTAAAGGACAGCAAAATTTTAGAGGTCTTCTATATTTGTTACAAATGCTTTTCCTGGAATTTTAAAAATAATTTAGAAACTCCAGTAAAAAAAAGAACATAAGAAACAAATGAAGTCTGGAGACCATTATTTCAATTATTCTGGATGTGAATTACCATGGTGACCAGCCCAGACTTTATCTTCTTAAAGTCATCTCCCTCCCCCCAACCCAAAGTGAGTGATGAGATCTTTGGCACAAAGGCGATGGCCCATATGCAGTACAGCACAAAGAGCAAATTTTATAACCTAAAGTATTATTACTGTGCACTACTCTGTCTGAAGACCAAATAGGAATCTTTGTTGATTAACTGGCTTTAAAAAAAAATGCTCCATATTGACAAGTGTTCTTCATTTCATGCTCCAAGTCAATAATTCTGTCAGTTATGCAGCCTTTGGCAAGTAAGAGGGAAAATTTCTCCCAATAAATCTATTGTAATCATGGGATAATTTGACAGCCATTCTGTTTTCTGGTGTTTAATTACATTGTGTTTGTTAGGTTTTCTTTTTCTTTTCTTTTTTAGGAGCTTAGGGGAAATTCATACAAATATCAACAGATGTCAGAGAGTTCCACATAAAAAAGAGAAGCTAAAAGTAAAAGGAAGGATTAGAGGTAGTAACTGATAACTTAGCCCAGGCAGAGAATTTGGATGATGGGTCGTTTTGGTGGTCTTATGAAATCTAGTGTGTAGCTGTTATTGGTAAAAAGTGTATTTTTTAAAAAAAATTGATACACCATATTTTATTTTATTTATTTAAATTCATCTAATTAATGCATAATGTATTATTTGTTTTAGAGGTAGAGTTCAGTGATTCATCAGTCTTCTATAAAATCCAGCGCTCTTTACATCATGGTACAGCACATTTTAAAAATGGCAGGGAGATTTTTAAAGTGATTGAGAGTTCGTAATGTGACACTAGCCATTATATTAGAAAAGACTACTCTTTCTATTCTAAAGTGACTCTAGGATTGAAGTCATATTTAACAACAATGGGGGAACCTTGACTAAACATAGTTGTCAGCAGACTTAAAATGACAAACACTGTACCACACAAAATTATTTTTGGTATTTCTTGAGGTAACAGAAAGAAGAAGAGTAGATTTTTATTCTATATGGTGTAACATTTTTATAAGGGCTGGAAATTGCATGATTCTGACATCTTGAACTCTTAAAATTCCCCTAGGAAATAGCCAGAGATGGATTTTGATAGAAACAAATTCCCATTTTAAACTCTTTATAAGCATTTTTCTTATTATTCAGGTAGTAGCCCTTTGGGCATTGCTCAGGAAAGCAGGGTAAGAAAGTATATGTACTTAATTGGTTAATGAAAAATTGAGATAAACAAAAGTGTTGCTTAAATATAGATTTTTCTCCTCACATAATTTGTCTCATTAAAATGCTTTTAATATTCTGTATTCTGATTTTCCTTGAAGGAAATATTGTTCTACAAAATTCCAATGAGACATGCTAAAAATAATGTCTGTGACAGAAATGTTAATTTCCTATCTAAATAATTAAATTTATAACTATTGCATTTTATATTTCAAAAAAAGATCATTAGAACCTTTCCCTTAAGGGAAAACTGAGACCAAGAGAGCATAAAAAACTTAACCCAAAGTCATAGGGCTAATGATCGATAGTCAGGGTTGGGTGGAACCCAAGTTAACTTATCTCAACTCTAGTTCTATTTCCATTATGCTGAGCCATCACTGTGTATTTGAAAGTCTCCCTTCTTTCCTTTCATTGCAGGAGGGAAGTCTTGTTGAAGTCTTCATACTAGACATGCAGTGCAGTAACTTGATAGAATGTTAGCTGCCATGTAGGAGTCCAGTAGGCTAGATTTAGATTTGGGATATTATTTAGTAGATTTTTATTCTATGTAGGTTACTGTACTTTGTATGGGCTGGAAAATACATGACTAGAATTTTGTTATTGTTCTAGGGAATCTGAAAATATGACTGGCCTTATATCAAATTATGAAATAACATTTCTTTTTGAATCTTTGATTTTTCCACTTAGTGTTGTTTCTTTTATCTTCTCTTAGTGTCTTTCATTTGGGATCTACTACCCTGTCATTTCCTTTTGATCATGTCACTTTGAAACCTGGATAATATTAATCATTTTTAATTTATTGTGAGTTCAAATTAATATGCTACCTCTCTTTAGAATATTTGTATTTTGGGATTTCATTGTAGAATAAAAGGCCATCTCTTCAATTATAAAAATGAATTTCGGCACTAATTAAGAGGTTTAAGAAAAATTTCCTTAAGGGTAGAAGTTTATTCTGTTCCCTTGATATCATGCAACCTTTGTAGTTGTCCACTCTATTTTCTCCTCACCTTGAAACTTCCTTTTTAGCATTTGTTTCCTAGAACCATAACCATTGGCCCTCTATCTTGTACCAGAATTTGTGAGAAAGAATTATTGACATGATTTTTATTAGACTTAGTTAAATTTTTAAACATTTATTCATCTACTCTGTCTAGGTATTGTGCTTAATTAACGCTGTGAGGAAGAGAAAGTTGAGTAGGATATTGGACTATCTGGAATGTTCTGAAAGATCTGGAATGTTGAACACCACATTTTCTAATTTTCTATCTTCATAGCTCAAAACATAGGTTTTAGTTCCCTCTCTGTCCATTCCATACAGCCATTACCAAGTTTGTATGCTATTTGAAACCCATTTGTCATCTCTGTTGGACAACACAGTATAGTGGTTATCAAACTTTTTGGACTTACGAGCTTTTTATATACTTAAAAATTGTTGAAGATCAAAAAGACCTTTTGTTTTTGTGAGAACTATCAATATATACCATATTAGAAATTAAAGCTAAGAATACTGAAGAATTGTATTGATTTAAAGATAATTTTAAAGCCATTGTTGTAAGTACAATGTAGCATACATACTTATGAGAAAATGCCTATATTTTTCAATACACATTTAATGAGAAAGATGGCATTCTTTTTCATATTTATAAATATCTTTAATGTCTCGTTTAATAGAAAATATATTTGCTTCTTCAGTCTGTTGTTATGTGTTGTTTTGGTCAAGTAATATAAAGAAAATCTAGTATTATACACATACATAGTTAGAAGGGAATATTTAAGTAGCATTTTCAGACAATTATGAATATTCTTCTTTGATACTACACCAGAACTCAACAAGTGCTAATAATCTTAAAGGTAATTTGCATTGTTGAATCTGAAAGCATGCCAAGAACTTTCTGTACTCATTACATTAAATTCTACTGGACAATTTTTACTTTAAATTTATCTTTAACCCATACATGATTTTATAACATCATTATTGATGATTTGGAAAATAATGGTCTACTAAGTTATGTATTTACCAGTGGCTCACACGTTTTGTTTTAAAATATCAATAAAGTACATTCATTAATGTCATCAGCAACTAATCAAAAACGTCTTTAAATATTGGGATGATGTCATGATGACAGGTGCAAATTTTCCAAAATTGTAACTTATGCTTGAAAGCTTGAATTTTACCTTTGGCAAAAATATTGTCCAGATAATTTTCCCTGAAGTGACAGAGTCCTTTTTGTCAATTCCAAGGTAATGTCTTCTAAATAAGCAAATATGAATAACCAGATTTCATTCTTTCAAGTAAAAAAAATTGTCCCATTGAGAAAAATGTCTAGCTTAGTGGAAACTCGAACAATCACATAGTGCTTTCCCCCAAAGACTACCATTAACCTTAAATACACAGATGTGTACTTAAAACTTGAAGTTTAATGAAGCTGGTTTTTTATTTTTATTTATAGTGAGCATGGCAGCAATGAATGCAAACACTACTAATAGAGTTTGGTGCCACTGCTTTCATTCAAAGGTGCCAGCAGTTTTATCTGCTATTTCTTTTGCACCATTAGTGTAAATGTCAATAGTTAATAAAAAAATAATATCTTAGGATTTTTAGGAAACTAATTTTGAGTTTCTGGGCTCTGAAAGGGAATTAGGGGCCTCCTGAGCTCTGTGGGCCATATTTTGGCAACTCTTACTAAGATAGACAGAACAATCTAGTCTGACATGTATTAGCTGTTGTTATTTTGAAAAAAGAAGTTTGCTTTTCTAGGCCTCAGTTACTTTACAACAGGAGGAAAAGTGAAAATCTCTAGCCCTTAAATACTATATGCTTTTCTGATTTTCTTTTGTTTGCATCTTCTAGATTGCCACCACTTGGCAGGGCAGAGCAATTCTAAGTCCTGAAAATAGCCCTTTGACCATTAGTCAAGCTGCAGTTCATGTCAGAGAAGGAAGTAAGAATGTTAATTTTAAATATTCTCTAAGTGCCATTTGTGGATAGGAATGCCCTCTTTCTGATTTTTCTTTTTAAATGTGAAATAATTTTCAGACTTTTTTACTTTTGTGTGATTATAATTTTTATACTTTTATATTTTTGTATTATTTTAAGTTTTGTACAAGAAAATCAAGCCTGCTAACAATAATCAGAGTTTACCGTTTATTGAGCAATGTGTTAGGCAGTATGCTGGCTACTTTAAAGTCATTACCGTATTTAACATTCTGAAGCAATCAACAAAATACTCAATTCCACTCTATTAGTTTCTCCCTAAACTAATAGAAGTGAATTACCAATCGTGTGAAGAAATAAGACTTTTTGAAACTACAAAACACAAACTCTTTACATCCATAATTCTAACAAGCAATAGGTAGTATATTACAAGACTGTTTTTCTTACCTATGTTTTGTGATTTGAATGTTTAGAAACACTTTTGATATAAATATATATATTTGTATCAAATATTTGTTACATGTATATGTTACGCAAACACATAAATGTACTTTATTAAGCAAAATATCAAGATTTTTGGAAGACAAACTGTAGTAAGCAGGTATTTCAGGTAGACAGAAGTTCATTATGAACAAATTTGGAAGTAATTTTAAAAACAGAAGTGTGCTTCATCTAGTATATGCAGTTGTGTTTATTATAGGATATGATCTTTTTCTTGGTCCCTGAGGAAATTGACATCTGTATTTGATTTAATGAACTTCTGTTTGTTCATAACCCCATGCAAAAGAAAAGACCCTAGTGCATCTATGAACGTACCCAGCTTTTCAACTTTCGTTCCCAGTACTCAAAGCAGGCACTCTGAGAACGGACTCATAAGTTTCCACATGTTTTGACAGACGGAGTCACTTAAAGTTAGCTCCCCTTTGAATCTACATTTATCTTTAGATTGATGAAAATACATTTTTTGTTATATTTTGTTATTATTTTAAGTAAATATGAGAATCTTTGCATGATTTGCATTAAATTATGTCACTCAAATCTAAGTTCCGCTCCCCTGTTTTTTTTGTTTTTTGTTTTTTTGGTCTGAAATTCTGAGTAAAGATTTAGAAGGAACATAATAACTACAGTAGTATGTCAGGGAATCAAATAGGTGTGATTAGATCAAAATCAATCCTGTGCAAATATCTGCTATTGAGTTTTACCTTTCTCCATGTAAGGGATAGCTAATGCACTGTTAAAAAGCTCTTTAGTAGGAACATTTGAAAATGTAGTTTTGTGCTGATGCTAAACTTTAATAACTAAGGCTTCTTTCCATGTTTTTTAAAAGCCTGACAATAATGGCTCAGTAATTACTGAACTAATGTTATCAATTCCAACAGATATCACATTTATTAAACAGAAAATGCTATGTTGCTGTTCATCAGTTAGAAATGTGTGTAATTGAAATATGAAAATGAAGTCTGTTGGAGTATGTGATTCATCATGAATTCTGCAAGCCCTACACTAACTCTCCTTTTCCTAATTAAACTGTCAAATTGAAATCTTATAATTAATGCAACCACATGCCTTACACTAGGTTTTCCACCCGCATGTAAAGCTCAATTCAGCAGAAACTTTGCAAGAGCCTTCTCTAGGACAAATGCAATTCTCTGCTCTTCTGATCTTGAGCAGAAATCCTGCCCCCCCTCCCCCAGGCACAGAATATTGTGTAGCAGGAGATTTTTGTTCTCTGCATGATTAGGAGTGGAGTAGGCTGATGGGTTTGTCAGGGGAGCTGGTAATTCCTGCTTCGAGTTTTTTTTTTTTTTTTTTTTTTGTGGTGAGGCAGGAGAGAGGAAGTTGAAAGTTGGAACGAGATCTTCTGTATTCCTTCCGGCATTTTATATTTCTATACCATGACTAGGCTATTTGTTGTTATTGTTAAAATTTAGAGACTGACATGGGTTTTTTTCCTGATTATAGCTTTGAGGGCATCTCTGTCCTGTAATACTTGATGACACAGTGATTGACAGGAATTTATTTTATCTTTGGAGTAAAAGCTATACACATATAATGATGCATTATATATTCCTGGAATATATATATTCCATATATGTTGCATTCTTCTTTGGTAAGGAGATATCTTAGAGATATTTTTATTTCTGCACATTTCTGTG
Organism: Canis lupus baileyi; assembly: GCF_048164855.1. NCBI lineage: Eukaryota > Metazoa > Chordata > Mammalia > Carnivora > Canidae > Canis > Canis lupus. The sequence goes on from NC_132839.1 coordinate 19,987,777, forward strand.
CAGTCATTTAAGTGGTGAAAAGATTTTATCTCTTGTATTAATTATGATCCATTGGTAATTGCTGCCTGGGCTGTTTTTTAATAAGGACTGAATTACTCAGGAAACAGATGTTGGTGGGGATGTGAAGAAAGGGGAACCCTCTTACACTGTTGGTAGGAATGCAGTTTGGTGTAGCCATTCTGGAAAACTGTATAGAGGTTCCTCAAAAAGTTAAAAATAGAGCTACCCTATGACCCAGCAATTGCACTACTAAGTATTTATCCAAAGGATACACAAATAGTGATTTGAAGAGCCACGTGCACCCCAATATTTATAGCAGCAGTGTCCACAATAGTCAAAATATGGAAAGAGCCCAGATGTCCATTGACAGACAAATGGTTGAAGATGTGTGTATACACACACAGACACAATGGAATATTAGCCATTGAAAAGAGTGAAATCTTGTCATTTGCAATGACATGGATAGAAAAAGAGGGTTCGGGATCCCTGGGTGGCGCAGCGGTTTGGCGCCTGCCTTTGGCCCAGGGTGCGATCCTGGAGACCCGAGATCGGGTCCCGCGTCGGGCTCCCTGCATGGAGCCTGCTTCTCCCTCTCCCTCTGCCTATGTCTCTGCCCCTCTCTCTGTGACTATCATAAATAAATTAAAAAAAAAAAATTTAAAAAAAAAAAAAAAAAAGAAAAAGAGGGTTCACGCTAAGCAAAAGAAGTCAGTCAGAGAAAGACAAATATATGATTTCACTCATATGTAGAATTTTTTTTTTTTTAAAGATTTTATTTATTTATTCATGATAGTCACAGAGAGAGAGAGAGGCAGAGACACAAGCAGAGGGAGAAGCAGGCTCCATGCACCGGGAGCCCGATGTGGGATTCGATCCTGGGTCTCCAGGATCGCGCCCTGGGCCAAAGGCAGGCGCCAAACCGCTGCGCCACCCAGGGATCCCTCATATGTAGAATTTAAGAAACAAAAAAGATGAACATAAGGGAATGGAAGGAAAAATAAAATAAGATGAAATCAGAGAGAGAGAGACAAACCAAAAGAGACTCTTAATTATAGGAAACAAACCGAGGATTGCTGAAGGGGCAGTGGGTAGGGGGTGGGGGCAACTGGATGATGAGCATTAAGAAGGGCACGTGATGTAATGAGCATTGGATATTATATGCAACTGATAAATCATAAATTATACCCCTGAAACTAATAATATACTATATGTTAACTAAATTGAATTTAAATAACAAATTAAAAAAACAAGGACTATGAATTTATCATAAATGGAAAACAGGGTGGGATCAATTAGTAATGTCTGATATGTTGAGGTAATAGGTACCAGCAGCAAACTAACTCTTAGTCTATCCCTGGTTTTGTCAGATATTTAGAGATATCTTTGTCAATGCCTTTTCATCATGCATGATGTCTCTAGTCTTTCTGTTTTTTATTAGACACTATCTCTGGTCATACTTGAGCTTGCCTTAAGTTTTACTAAGAAATAGATTTTTGACTTTCTGAATTTAATAATCAATACATCTGATCAGCTTGACAATTTTTTTCTCAATTTCTACAAAACAATATTTTATTCATTGATCTCATTTTCTGCGTAGATGCAGTTCTCTTCATTCTCTGGTTCACTTGGACATGTAAGCCTGACTACATTTTAGGACTCTCCAGTTCTCTACTTGGTCAATTAATGTGCACAATTATACTCCTTTACCTATCTAAATAGAGATAGCTGGTGTATCACTTGTTAGTATATCCTAGCTAGGCTGTCAGGGTGGAGCAGTTCATGGAAAGTCAGGAAGCATCAACATTAATAATAGTAACAGTTCAACTCAGCCTCTCTATATATCAATGAATACGTGAATGCCTAGAACGCTGCACTGTATGAATGAGTGGGAATGACAGAGAAGCTAGTGAGAAGAGGGTTTCTCTCTTTTTCTCTTACGTAGGCTCCACACCCAGTGTGGATCAAGACCTGAACCAAGATTGAGAGTTGGACGCTTGACTGACTCAGCCACCCAGGCCTCTGAAGAGGCTTTCTCCTTTTAATCTATGATATTTTTTATACCAGTATAATATTCCTTTTATAGTTTTTGAATGTTGTAAACATTATACCATTATGTTTACAAACATTTGTGACCTGTGTACTAGCTAAGATATCTCTGCTTTTTATGATTTAGGCAAGATATTCTTGAACCCCTGTTACTTGACCTATAGTAAGAACATGTCACCTCCAAGATTTTTGAGTAATACTGGTAGACTTAACATTTTCATGGCTCTGACTTCCTTGCTTCTTTTTACTTTCCTCATTTCTCCCTTTCTTCTAGCTGTTTCTTTATTTCTGCCCTGGCTCCAACCAACGCGTGGAACCTCAGACCTTTTCCTTACTTTGCACACACATGTACCTATACCACATGCCCTCTACATAGACACCAAGTTTTTGTGTAGAGCAGATGATTTTGCAAGCTTGGGAAGACAGTGTATTTGATGACACAGCAGCACAAACAATTTAGGATGAAATTATTCATTGTAGTTCCTAGAATTCCTTTGTCCCTTCCACCATGTTTTTCTGCCCCCTCTTTTTTTTTTCTCTCCCAAGAGCAAGAATTTTACTCTCAAAAGGAAAAAAAATATCATCTGATTTTATTGTATAGAAAATTTTTGTTTCTCCAGGTCCTTCTCTGAAACCAAGAAGTGAGTTTTTCTTCACATATAAAAAGATAATGTACTTTGCGGTTCAGACTTCTACTTAATAACCTAGGTTTCATCCGTTTTTTCCCTCACATAGTGAAGAGATTATACTTCTCTAGACTTATGCTTGCTTTAGGGTTTATCTTTGCATTTGTTAATGTGCATATATTTATTTGTAAAATATATACAGTACATACAAGTTTTGCTTTTTGTGTGTATATGGTAGTGTATTTTCTTTAGCCATTCCCATGTTGATTAGTATGTAGTTTTACCAACTAACAACAGTGCTGGATGCATGTCTTTATTAACTATGAGGTTTTCTTACGGAGTAGATGCCTAGAAGTACAATTAAATTTTCGATAGGTAATATTATTCTGACCCTCAAAACAGGTGTTTCAAAGTATAATCCATTAATCCAGTGTATGAACATCTCCATTTCACTGCAGCATTGCCAACCCTAATATTTTTCCTAATTAAAACATTTTTTTGTTAATCTTCCAGGGATCAAAATGGTGTCTCATTATTTATTTTGTGCTCACTCAATTACTCGTGATGTTGAATCTTTCTTTTTTTTTTTTTTATATTCATGGATTAGCTTTGGATTATTTCTTGAACTGCCTGTTCTTATCCTATGCTTATTTTCCTATACACCCTTTCTATTTTTCTTATCGTTTTGTGAGAGCTTACCTTTGTGCTAAGAATGTCTGCTGATTTTTATGCATTAAACATTACAATTTGTCCCAAAGTGCCACTTATCTTTTATATTGTTTAATGTATATTTTGCATCCCAGGAATTTTAGATTATATTTTATTTTTTATCTGTCACTAATTTTCTTGGCAGTTTTGACGTATGACATCAAAAGCCACTTCCACATTGCACTATTTTATTCTCATTTCTTACATAATTGGCTGTATACATGTGGATCTTTATCAAATTTACTTCATTGAATGGTGTGAGGTAGGAATCTAATTTCTTCTTTTTCTTTCCCCAATTATCTGAACATTGTTTATTAAAGAGTTCAACATTTAAAGCTGATTTGAAATGCCACCTTTGGGATCCCTGGGTGGCGCAGCGGTTTAGCGCCTGCCTTTGGCCCAGGGCACAATCCTGGAGACCCTGGATCAAATCCCACGTCGGACTCCCGGTGCATGGAGCCTACTTCTCCCTCTGCCTCTCTCTCTCTCTCTCTCTCTCTCAGTGACTATCATAAATTTAAAAAAAAAAAAAAAAAAAAGAAATGCCACCTTTCCCATATACTGAATATATGGAAATCTATATACAAGGATTAGTTTTTGTATTCTGTTGCTTTAAAAATATTTTAATACTCTGCATAATGGTGTCTTTCATTATATTTCACTTTCAATTAATTTCTGGCTGTTTTTCAACTCACTAACATGTATTCAGTGATTTCTTTCTGGGCACCTTGGCTGGCTTCCTCCATCCATTCTGCCACATAGGGGTTGCTCAGGTGCTAGCTATGTCTATAAATATCAAATGTCACATTTTCTTTCACAATTCCATGAAGAGATGAAAATAAGAAATTTCCATTATCTTAAACCTATGATAAATCTTTCTTTCTACTTCTGACTAAATGCCAAATCCCTAGGCATACAGTTTTATTAAAATCATTTGATACAAATAGTAATCTTGTTAAAAAAACAAAAGTTTATGCTCTTTATGCAAGGACAATATAGTAGACTGCATTTTTTTTCTTTCTTTTGATTTTCTCATAAAGTAATACATGTGATTTTTAGAAAGTATATATATGTGGGGCGCCTGGGTGGTTTAGTTGGTTAAGTGTCCAATTCTTGATTTCAGTTCAAGGTCATGATCTCAGGGTTGTAGGATTAAGCCTGCCTCGGGTTCCATGCTGGGTTTGGAGCCTGCTTGTGATTCTCTGTCCTTCTCCCTCTACTCTTCTCCCCATGTATATGTGCACGCACTCTCTCTCAAAAAAAAAAAAAAAAAAAAAAAAAAGGTTTCGGGGTTCCTGGGTGGCTCAGTTGGTTGAACATCTGCCCAAATCGGCTTAGGTCATGGTCCCAGAATCCTGGGATCCACCCCCGCATCTAGGTTCCCTGCTCAGCGGGAACCCTGCTTCTGCCTCTGCCTCTCCCTGTACTTGTGCTCTCTCATACTCTCTCTCTCTAGTAAATAAATAAAATCTTAAAAAAAAAGCTTTAGAAAGCATATGTGCAAAAAATAAAAAATAAAATTAATATACAATCTCATCATGTAATGATAGCTATTAACTTTTTAATGTTTAACTTTTCCTTTTTTAAGCACGTTTATACACATCTTAACATTTTTGCAAAAATGAGCCTATAATGTGCATATTGTTTATTTATTGCTTTCTCATTTAATATATTATGAACTTTTTTTTAAATGAAACTAATTTTTCTTTTTAGACATCATATTAATACCCTTGTATGGATGTACCATTACTGATTTAACCAATCCACTATGTGGGGATTCTCAGTTTGTTTTCATTTATTTTTAATACTATAAAAAGCACTGCAATGAACACCCTTAATTTTAACTAAACTTTGTGTGCATTGTGATTATCTTCTTTGTGAATTTGCAGAATTGTTAGGGCAAACATTATGCACACTTGAAAAATATTTATATCGTGCCCTATTGCCCTCAAGAAGCCCCAACTAACATGGCATTTATGTCTCTACACAGAATAACAATGCTTTTTAGAGTATGCATCTGGATAGAGTTCATATGACTATAATCCCAATTGGGCATCTCAGAGAGAGCACAATGAGGGGATGCTGAAAACAGAGCTGGAGACTGTAGGCATTTCTCCAGTTCACACTCTTGGAACTGTTCTGTGTCTCAGCATGGTTGTCTGTCCAATATTTAAACGGATTGACTTAAAAATACTTACTGGCTGGTCGCCAATTTTGGATAATGTTGGATGGGAAGGAATTCTCAAAGGAGAGATTATGGGAGGAAAAAAGGAATAATCACTTTCTCATGGGACTCAGGAAGATGCTAATGTTCTCTGATAAATGAAAATGCCACCTCTGTATGGTGAATTATTGTCTGTACCTACTCTATTTCACTTTAATCTAGCAGAGGAGTTCAGAACATAGCCAATGCAAACAGGGCAGGTTCTAAGATTGGCTCTGTCCTTTACTGTCTGAGTCAACTTGAACAAATGAATTTTACCTTTCTGTTTCCTAAATAGTTGTAAGTTTTGAGTGAGGTAATTCATGTAAACCCTTTGAAAAACACCTCACAAATAATACATATTCAGTAACTGTCAATATTATTTTTAGCTAACTTTGGAGTAGAAAAACTGTTTTTCTGATATCACAGAATAGATAGGAGCAATGCCTCTTATACAACAGGTGGTTTTCTGTTTGGACATTTATCTTTGGTTTTCCTATGGGATCTACTGTATAAACTAAGTAAGAGGAGAGGAGGGAGAAGGAGAAATCAGCCATGACAGAATTATGATGCACTCAGTTCCTATTTGGAAGATAAGCTGTGTGTTTGGACAGACAGGTAGAGAATATTAGATGGATGCAGAGGACTATTAAAAGAGTGAAATGTGTTTATAGAGTTTGTATGAATTTGAACTATTTTATGTAAACATGTATCAGTTTGTGTAACCTTATATTGCTCAACACATTCCTTACCAAAATGAGGCCATCTGGGAATTTCAACTGTGCCCACGTCTCACTCAAATTATTGTCCATGTGTTCAGAAAGGATGTTTTCAACTCTGTCTTGTCAGAATTTTGGCCCCTATATTCCCCAACCACTACTAGTAACCCATTCTGTTGTGGCCTAGTGAGTCTTACGTTCACCCTGATTGCCTTTAGCTTTAATTTAAATCTGTTTCCTTTTCTTTCCCCTTCATAGATGGAAAAAGCTTGACATTTTCATGATAAAAATGTCTCCATATATGTGAAGACAATAATTAACTAATCTTTTAGAGTTTCTATTTGGTAGACTAAAAACTCGATCCCTTTAACCTTTCCTTTCAGTTCATTTGTGAAAGAATCAGCTTAAAGTGTTTTCAGACTTTGTGTCTTGAACTCTCACCTCTTGAACTTGGCATTTCAGTCAAAAAGGGTGTGATTTTCCTTTGCTAGGTCACAATATGATTTAATTATAATAACATTTAACAATAATGTAATGATTACAGACATCAACATAAATTCAAGGATGTCTTTTTAACATAAGTAGCTGTTCATTCATTTAATACATATTTATTGTTTACTATGTGCTAGGCTAGGTGGTAGGGAAACAATGTTAGCTATGACATAAGTAGTCCCTGTCCTCATGAAGTTTATAATCTAGTGGAGAGGAAAAAGACAACAAAGAGAAACAAGTAAGATAAGTTATATGATTTCAGATAGGTATAAATTATCTCAAAAAAGTAAAGCAGCACAGAATGATAGAAACTAGAAAGATCAGGGGCAGTTTTAAAAATAGTGGTCACATAATAAATGATACTTTACAGAGAGCAAAACTGTGTTAAGGTTATACAAAGATCTGGAGCAGAGCACTTCAGGCTGAAGAAAGAGTAAAGTGGTACTCAGACGTGGAGGAGCTTGGGGATGAGGTAAAGAGTGATGTCAGCTGAGCTCAGAGAGGTGAGGGGGGCTAGGTAGTCAGATGACATCTGGAAGGTGAGGGTAGTAAGTTTGGATTTTTCTCCAAGTATGAATGGAAGCCACTGAATACATAAGATCTGGACCGAGTTGTGATGCAACATCTCATAAAACCCTGTGGGTTATGTGGAAATAGAAAAATAGTAGAAGCAGGGAAACCTGTTGATGACATGGTTTTCCTCATGCTGCATCTCTCTTCAGTCTGGTATGTCTTTTTTCCCCTCCACTGTCCAATTTGAAGAGTCCAAACAAGTAAAGGGGACAACTTCGGCATGTTGTGTTATTGCAGGTCTTGAAGACAAGCAATGTAAGTAGCTCAAGGTAGACCCTTCTCATTGATCAGGTATGAGATGCAGTACAAGATTCAAGAAAGCTTCAAAGTGGTCATTATTATTTTATTATTTTATTTTTTTTGGTTTATTTTTTATTTCATTCATCTTGTGCCCAAAGAGGATTGAAACCTACAATAGATGTGGAGATTGAAATAAAATCATTGGCAGGTGTGATTCAGCCTCTTGTTCATAGAAGAAGACTCATGCAAAATAAACACACGTGTTGATGATGTAACTTGCAATTTGTCAACAAATTATTGGTTTGAATTTTATCATTTTGTTCTTTGTAATATCAAAACCTAACTCTTAAATTTAGTGTCCTTCATAGAGGCAATGATTTGAGGCCTCTAACCAAATCTAGTATTCTTTTATTTTTATTTTTATTTTTATTTATTTTTTGAATATTTTATTTATTTATTCATGAGAGACACACATAGAAAGAGAGAGAGAAAGGCAGAGACACAGGCAAAGGGAGAAGCAGGCTCTATGCACGGAGTCCGATGTGGGACTCAATCCCAGGTCTCCAGGATCACCCCCTGGGCCTAAGTTGGCGCTAAACCGCTGAGCCATCCGGGCTGCCCAAATCTAGTATTCTTTTAAAACTCAAATTTTCAGCTTTCCACATTGAAAAACTCAAAGCACCAGTTCAAATGTTTTTCTTTGTATAGGATTATTAGTAGTCTAAGAATATTGAATTCTGCAGTTTTCACCACAAATACAATGCTCACCATTTTATATACATCAAAGTTAAATTAACCACCCTTAGCTTAGAAATCTTACCACCATGTGATATTTTTCCTTATAGTAAGACACATTTTGAGCTCAAACACTGATTTACAAATATGCTTTTGGATTTCAAACTATTTGCAAAGATGGAGACTTTATTGTGTGTACTGCATAGAGGAAACTTGAAGTACAGATAAAGAGCTGAGCGAGGTTGATTAGGAACAATGAAGTATGTACTGTTTTTTAGTAAGAAATGGTTAATGTTTCTTCTGCTTTCACTTGAACCTGACTCATCTGCTGCTTGATATTTACTGAGACTAAAGGAGTTCTTTTTTTTTTAACCTTTTGAGCAAGTTGGCTCTGTGTGCAATTATGCCCTAAAATGGAGCCCTTAAGCTATGTTTTGAGGGGTAAAAATAATCACAGCAGAACAAAAGTGATTCACCTCTCACTTTGCCAGAGAAAAGCAGATGAAGAGAGCAAGAGAGTGAAAACATATTATGACCACTGAGAGACAAGCTTGTTGTCAGCAGCATTATTTAGTCTTAATATTTTTTTTTTATGCCCCCTTTCTTTTTTACTAGAGCATTAGTGTTGTTAGCATATATCCAGAAACCTGCTGCAGTCTTTCCCCATAATGATTTACTTAGCTTGTCATCTCTTAAGAAAAGGAAACCCATATATTTCTCAGTTCCAGCCACTGGGGGAAATGATTTCAGCATCCCGAGCAATGGGAGCTTCTTTCCTAGCACTGTAGTGCCCAGATTCCACAAGGCTTTTGCCCCCCTGGGCAGAGGGGCATTGTTGCTGAGTGGACCCCACTGTATATATTACTACAATTATACTGGATTAAATGGCAGTGCAATTGCATCATAAGTTTACTTGGCTGAAGGGGAAAGTGCAACTTAAAGAGAACTGTGATTTCCCAAGGGGCTCACAAAGCAGAGGAAGCATTTGAACAGTGGAAACAGAGATGAGGAGTGTTTTATTCCACAATCCCTGGGATAGTTTTAATTTGCCAGTAAATAAAGCATTTTGATTTGTACTCTTCATCAAGATTCTGTTACCCATTTTGAAGGTTGATTTAGGTTATTTAATCTGTCAGCAAATGGTAATTGACCAACTTATTCCTATAGTTTTAAAAAATAAATATCTCCTTGCAGGCCTCACATTGTTTTCTCCTTTTTACAAAAGTCAAATGAAGGAACACATTGAATGATTTTCATAAAATCATGTGAGCTTCTTCCCAAAGAAACCAACTATAGTTGTGTTCCCTTTGGGATTATTATTTCAGAAGGTAACTGTGCACACAACCACTTAATCTCTCACTCCTGTGGAGTGGGCAGTAAGCAAGGTGCTAAGTGTACAGGATTCAATACCAATGGCTAACACCAAAAGTGTATACCAGTAAACTGGACAGGATGCCACTAGAAGACACCAACCTTTCCCCAAAGTGTCTAAATATGTAATTTCTCCTCCCAAAATTGTCAGGGGTAATATTTTAGAGAAGAGTCTTCTTAATTTTCATGGTTGGTTTGCCAGATCTCAGAGCTATGGTAAGAAAGCTCTGGAAAAAGCCAGAGATGGATGAGATTTTTAACTTTGATTTCTGGCAATAGTTAACCAGGAAACAAACTAACTAACTATCTATCTATCTTCCTTCCTTCCTTCCTTCCTTCCTTCCTTCCTTCCTTCCTTCCTTCCTTCCTTCCTTCCTTTTTTTAAAAGATTTCATTTATTTATTCATGAGAGGCACAGAGAGAGAGAGGCAGAGACACAGGCAGAGAGAGAAGCAGGCTCTATGCAGGGAGCCCGATGTGGGACTCGATCCTGGGACTCCAGGATCACACTCTGGGCGGAAGGCAGATGCTAAACCACTGAGCCACCCAGGGATCCCCTTAACCAGGAAATTTTCAATTTATTTGGTCTAACCATTCTATTCTCTTTTCCTTGGCTTAAGAGAAGTATGGATTTTATTTCATTATTGTAAACTATGTTAATTCCAGTGATCATTATCTGAAATCAATGTATTTTGTTAAGTGAAAATCTGTTATATAGGGGAATATTTCTGTATTAGAAATTATACTAATTTTAAATACAATCTATAGAAACAGTAGCAGTTTCAGCTTGTGATGGCAGGTTTTTTTTGAACAGATTGAAAGATTCTGATGAATCTTTGCCAAATATGTTTCATTCAGAAGAAAGATTCTAAGGTAAAGGATTAAAACTTTCTCTTCAAAAGTTTTTCCATGGAAATGAAAAAATTTTTACTTTCTTTGAAAATCCTCTTTTTACACCATTAGCAGTTTCAGAATTAGTCTTTGATTTTCAATTTCTGTAAGTCAAAACACCATATGAGGTGTGCTTGTGCAGGAAAAGAAAATGAAAGGAAGGAAACAAAAAGAGCAATTTCCTCCTTCAGCACATTCTTTTTACTTAAACATTCGTGGAAGTGAGAATGTGTCTGTGTTTGGAGCACCAAGCTTCAGTCTTGATGGCTTCATGCTCTAAGAACCTGCTCCAAACCTGGTCTTTGTGTAGCAGCTCAGAAGGAAAGACCAAAAGAAAGTGTAACTCTGCTGGCTCAGCTGCAGGACAGCAGCACTCCACTACCCCACACTGTGGAAGACTTCAGACTTAGAACTCTAACACCAGCTCAGGGATCACCAGGGTTCCAAAGACCAATTGCTATGATTCCATGCTAGGATTTAGAATTTAAATGATATTTTGGATGTGTTTCAAAATGTCTTCTCTCTCTCTCTCTCTTTTCCTTTCTCTCTCTCTTTCTCTCTCACACACACACACACACACACACACACACACACACTTCACCTTTCTTATGAAGTATTATCCTTTAGACAGAGAGTAGAAAATTGTTCAAGATATGTTTCAACATTCTATGAACAGCAGCTCTGATTTATATTAAGTGATATTCAGAAATAATCGTAGTTCTGGATATTTACAAAGCCTTGTTTATCCTGAAACATGGAATATATTGACTGTACTGTCTCTTCTCCTTGGGTGCCTTTTTTTTTTTCATGTTACATTTTATTTTTATTTTATTTAAGATTTTTTTTATTTATTCATGAGAGACACAGAGAGAGAGAGGCAGAGACACAGGAAGAGGGAGAAGCAGGCTCCATACAGGGAGCCCAACATGGTACTTGATTCTGGGACTGCAGGATCACACCCTGGACTGAAGGCGGCGCTAAACCACTGAGCCACCCGGGCTGCCCTCATTTTACATTTTATTACACAGTATTTGAGGAAAAGAATGAAGAGAACAAGTGCAAAGCTCAATATAAGTCTGTGTATGGTGAATTGTTGATTGTTTTATAAATGTGAATTGGAGGAGTTTAATATGTAGCATAGATATTTGGAGACACAAGATTTCATGATTCCATAACTAAGAGTTCACTGGACCTATTACCATTTCAAAGGAAATCTCTGAAGAAGTTTATCTTTTACATCTGATATGGATTTGTTCCACCCTACCTAGCTATCCTAGATGCCATCTCTGGAATTACTTTCTACACTAAATAATGTTCTCTGTATGCCTAAGATTTCTGATTGATTTGTTCTCTATCCAAATCTTCCATGTCCCACACCTGACATGATTATGTGACTCTGTCTCAGGCCTAGATAATGACAAAGGTGCACATGGCTATGTACTTAATAGAGTAATTTCAATCAGCCAAAGTTCTCTTTCCCTGTCACATAACAAGGAAACGTTTCTTCCCAGTAAATATTTGACACTTTAATTAAGGGAATTTTATATGGGAGGGGCTTATTGTTGTTGCATCAAATCATTATAAAGCATTTCTGGCTAAATTAAAACTGACTCCTCAGTATCGATACGATGACAACTTTGATGATCAGTGAGCTCAGCCCTAACTACGTCTGCATGCTTGTCGAATGATCGTCATAAATATTACATGTCCTAAAAGATAAATTCTGATACCTCATTCTCATACCTCACTTTTTTCTTTCCCATCTTAGCAAATGGCACCACCATTTGTCATCATTGATCCTTGCCTTCGACACTCAAATATGATACATCAGAGAATCCTTTTGATTCTATCTACAAATAGTATTTAAATATGACTACCTCTCTTTGTTTCCACTACCTCTCTTGGTTCACATCTCTATTGTTTGTCTCCTAACTTCTAACAAGTATCCCTGCTGGTTTTTTCATAGTGCTCTTATTTAACTTCTATTTCAAAGACTAATCAGACCATTTCGTATCCAATGATCTCCCATTACTGCTAAGATAAAACCAGCTTCTACTCATGGCCTTCCAAGTCCTGCACCATCTTGTTTTTCTGTGTTCCAGTAACACACCAAGGTCACTTGTAATGTTTGACAGCATTAACTTACCTTGGGATGCTCCTTTCCAAAGTTTCATGTGGCTAGGTCCTTCTCTGATCTCTTGTGAAACACTTTATTTATATATTTTTATTTTTAGAGAGAGAGAAAGCAGGGTTGGGGGAGGAGTGCTGGGTGGGGGAGAGAGAATATTAAGCAGGCTCCATGCCCAGCATGGAGCTTGACATGGGGCTTGATCTTGTGACCCTGAGATCATGACCTGAGCTGAAATCAAGAATTGGACATTTAACTGACTGAGCCACCCAAGTGTGCCTCTTGTGAATTACTTTAAATGCTACTTCTTAGAGATCATTTCATGGCTACCTATCTAAAAGCCCTATTCAGAGGGCTGTGTTCAAACCACTTCTCCCAGTATTCGTTTCTGTCATTTCATATCACCCTGTTACTTTTCCTCCATAACCCTACACAGACTGTTATTATGTATAAATTATGTCTACCTTCCTCAGTGATGTAAGCTTTCTAAATACAAGGACCATGCCTTTTCACCATTGACTACACAGTGCCAGGAAGAGTGTCTGGCACAAAGCAGGTGCTCAATAAATATTGGCTGAATTAATGCTGGTACAAAGTTTCATATTTGGGATATAGCAATAAAATTCATGAAGACATTTGTTTTCTTATAGTTTTGAAAAAATCCTACAAAACTAAAAATAAAGCTAATAATAAAAACCAATATAATAATTCCTCTCTGTGTAAATATAGTAATGCCTCTATGTGTGAGTAAAATGGAGTATGCTCATCATACTTAAAATGGAAACACACTCATCATACAAATAAAGACTCATTTATTTTTAAAATTTAAGGATGAAAAATTAATTTTCCAATTTTAAATGACTTAGTACACAAGCTAATTAAGACTCAGGTATTCAAGAGGTAAGTCAGTAATTAAAAAATCTCAACAAAGACCAAAGCAAGTACATGTGAACCCAAAGTTCATTGATCATTTCAGTAAAAGCAAATGTTCATGAAATCATCTCTGTATGAAATATTTAAATGTATATTACTTTGTTTGAATTTCACAATGCCGTGAACTATGCTTTGTTATTTCCATTTTGCAGGTGAGAAAGCTGAGGCATAATGAGATTAGGGAATCTACTACCAACGGTTCCACTTCTCATAAGTAGTAGAAGCTTAAAAAGTTTGAAACCTAACATTCCTGTAAAATGAATTTGGGCTCTTCATCTGCCACTTTGATGTCTTTTTTTCTCCTCTATATTGTTCTGATGTGAGAAATTTGTTGACAAAATGAAGCATTATCATGACTTTTTAAAAAACAGTATCAAAGTGTGCTTAAGTTTGTACTTGAGATGCAGGGAACAGAACTTGGCAGCGTATCCAATACACGCCTACCTCATTCCTCAGCTGTGCCTTGTTCCTACTATCTTATAGGCTGGAATTTTGATCAAACTGGATGATAGGAAAAACATATATCCTTCAATAACTAGCCAGGATAATAAATGCTCAGAGCTGGCATGGGATACTGTGGAGGAAGCACCATAAATTTCATACCGAATCAGCTTAAGAAGGCAAGCTGAGGCCAAAGAATCACAGCTGTCATTTGGCTGTGGGAAAGAGTTCAAAGGTCCCTTCTACTGTTCATTCCCATGAACTTGAGGTTCTCAAAGGGGCACTCCAGGAGGCGACGCTCCATTTTCTGTAGTAATGTGACTCAAAACATGACAGATTGCTAGTAGTTAATCAACAGGTTATGATAAAAATCCAACCTGATTTATTTCTTTTGCTGGAGATTGGCTGTATTTTCACATACATACAAACACATGTGTACAACTTAACAGATCTAACAGAAACTAGTCTAAACTGTTCAATTGACATTTCCAACTAATATTTTATTCTCTAGAAAATTCATAGGAATTACAAGACATAATTAAATATTTCCAGTTTCTAAATAGAAGTGACCTCTACCCACAAATGTAATTTTTATTTATGTGGTATAGAATTTATGTTAAGATTTGAAAAATTAATTCAATTTAGGAGAAATTTCTTTTGTTATGGAAGTATATGACTTAATCCAAATATGGAATATTAAAAATGATCATGAGAATGGAACTCTACCATAGACAGGGTTCTGGTATTACTGTAAGATCTTTTTGGGCTCCATGGTCTTGAAATATTTGATTAGTTTAGGAGTGTCATGATTGAGAAATTTGTGATAAACTCTATGTTGAGAAATGTGATGATGATGAAAGAATAATGATAATAAAAATAAGACAGTATCTAACAATTAATCAAGTCCTCTGCATGCCAGGAATGTCCTGTTTTGTACTTGTTAGTTAAAAAAAAAAAAATCTTTATAACAGCCCTATAGCGTTGAAACTATTATTATCTCCATTTCATTTGTGGGTATATTGAAGCACAGGGAGGTTAAATAATTTAGGCAAGGCCAAGCAGCTACTTTGTGGGTACAAAAGTTATTTGGTGATAATTGTGATAAAGGAAATGTGTCCTACTCTTCCTCCATCAGGAAAAGAATGTATGGCAGGGCACAGTTTATGGAGAGAGAGGAATGCTATTAGATTTGGTGAATAGTTGGTATCGTGTAAATCAGAAGACATAAATTGACAGAAAATAAAAAGTAACACTTTTCCACAGTATTGCATTTTTGTTAAGTTCTTTAGGTCTTGTATAGTGTATCAAATATATAAATATGCCCCTTTACATCCTGTTTGTGGCCCATTTTGGCATTTGATTTACTCTTTTTAAAAAGCCAGCAGATCTGATAAAACCACGAGCTAGTTGATTGGGGGATGAACAGACATGATAAAGGTCTAATTCTACAGGGCAATGGTCGATGTATTTTGACTGTTGTCTTTCTGTCAGCCTACTTTTTTCTGGGGGTACTTTTTCAATTGGAACACCAGGAAAAGGTTGACTTTTTAATGCTATTCAAATAGAAGAACAGTAACAGCAGAAATTAGAGAGCAGTTTTTAGCAAATAGTTTGAAAATCTAATACAGTGCAAATGAAAACAAACTTCTTGGTCTTTAAATTATAACAATAGTAAAAGAATCAGAAACAGCTGTGGCACTTCAGGAAGAAGAAAAATACTCAGCTGTAGTGTAGAGGGGTGATACTGAACTGTAAAAAATTGTCATTGGGTTTTATTACATGCTAGCTAATTAGTGATAATGAATCTTATTTTTTTTTCTTTGTACATGTGGTACATATTTCAAGATGAACAGGCGGACTACTCTGTGTGCATATCTATGCTAGCCTTGGCATCTGAGATAGTTTCTCTTTTATTCTGTAAAACCCTAGTATAGAAGAAACCCTGTTTAAGCCAGTAACTGGGTTGATTCGTAGGCTGGCTCTTATCATTATTATTTAATTCCTCCATCATATAAAACTTTCCATTTTCCCCATGGGGATTGGTAATGCCTGCGGTAACTCAGCATTGGGAGACCAAAAAAAATTAAAATGAAAAAACTTGTATACTCTGTGACTGGGTCATTATTTTAGAATTTAAATAAATGTTGGTTACATCATTACAACTAACTGCGCATGGTGAACATGATTTTTTCTGCCTAAGAGACGACTTTATGTGTTTTATTTGCATGTTTATTTGTATTTTTATATTTATGTCTCTCAGTAAACAGGTCTTGGAACAGCAAACAGTCACTTGGTATTTTGGGTAAGTGTTCATTGAAAATGTCACGGGGCTGTTTTTGCTGTATTTCTGTACATGCATTGTATATATGGTTGGGAATATATGTGGCTTTCTAATTTCAAAAACCACTTATAGGGGTGTGGGCACTGTGGTCAGAGTCATGGGATCCAGAAGAGTAGATAGACACCCAAAGTCATTAATTCTGTAGTTTTCTCTAGTGGCAGGGTGGTACACATGTTTATGGTAGCGATGACATGACTACATTTATTAAGATACAGAAAGCTTCCATTTTCCTGCACTTCTACAGCAAAGCAGAATACCTCAGAAGGAGACAGTCCCCTGCCCTCACCTCAGGTGCTCTTTTAGTCACCACAGCCTTAGGGACACCCTTGATTCCTTCTGCTCATTAAGAAAAAGGTGTAATTGTTCTTATTTACTTATCTTTTGAAAAACATTAAAGAGCTTTTCTAAAATAAACAAACCCCAAAACTAGTCTAGAAAATGCTTCAAGAAACGTGGAGCCTCTTGGTAAAACAGGTTAAACCAAAACTATATTTGGTCTTTAGACTGATCCGGTGACATAGTAAAAGTAACATTTCAGTATTTTGAGGTTGGTGTATAATTAAGGGTTAAAGGAAAGAAGGAAAGAGTTACTGAAGTTAGGCAGAAGTCAGAGAAGAACAGATCAGACAGTAATTGTTGTAGGAGAGGAGGACTTTTCCTTTTTTCCCTCCTAGCTTCTTTGGCTGGTCTAATAATAAATTGACATAAAACAGATTAACAGGAGAAAAACATTTAATTTTTTATTTGTGGGAGCTCATAGAGATACGAGACCAAAACAGGCAACTTTTATATATTTCAGCCAAGAATAATAGATTTGTGAAGAATTGGCAAGAGAGAAGTTTGAGCTTGGGGTAGTAAAATAGTGAAGAAGTAACGGGGTTTATTACTATAGCGTTGGCCCTAAATTCCCTATTTCTGGTACCAAGGATATCTCTCTCCTGCTTCAGAAAGGATACCTTTCATATGAGAGACTTACTTCCTACTTTCAGAGAGACAGAGGGTCAGTGTGTCCTTCTTGCATCAGTTGTTTCTTAAATAATTTAAATTCAAAATAATCATTATGGCAAAGTGGCATATTTTGGGGAGGCCTGCCCTGAACCCCCTCATCATAAAGTAGCTTATTCTTTCCCTTTCAACTTGTAGGGACCTTAAAACTTCAAATGGATCAAAACCACCTTCATATTCCTTTGTCCCTTCACTTCTAAGGTTGAACACTTTTAAATCTTTACAAGTCACGAAGTGCCTTCAACTCTATTAGCTGGTCTCTGTAATAGGTTAGTTTTTCAAAATTTGTTTATTCACTTATTTATCTATTTGTTTACCTACTTATTTAGTTACTTATGCCAATTCTGCATCCATGAAGATAAATCTGAATCGACCTTACAATTGGTAAAGATTTTAAAATGGAGAAAAGACAAAATCAGTTATTGGCAAATATAGTACATGAAAGGGAATAACATGTATATATAAGCTAGAAATGACTTCCATGACATAATTGGAATTAATAGAATACAATTACAAAATCAAGGGTATCACCAAGAAAAATAAACAAATAGTGAAAAATAGGTAAATGGGGTGGTGGTAGGACAATTGAGTAATCATTAAAACCTGTTAATAAGTTCCTGCAAATAAAGATCTTATGATCATTTGGGTGGGGACTAGTTGAACCCTACTTTTGCTTAGCAGAAGGTAGTGGAAGCTAATATTTACACATTTTGAAAGTGAATATAATGTTCATACTGACTAGAAATAAAGTGTTTTCCAGTGTATCTATGCATTTAGTAGCATCTTTTATCATAAAACACATTTGATGATGTTAATTATGACTTAGTCCTACCCATTTGTTTTTAAAAAATCTGCTAAGGAAGCTAAGTAGATATTTGTTAAAATGAGAAATGTGCATTCAAGTTGAGATTTTACTGCTTAAAGTCATCAATTAGTTGCTAGGGAAAGATTAGATGTTCATTAAAAAAATACTTTAGATAATTCTGTAGAAAAGGTATTTATTAATAATCCAAGTGCTGTGAATTTTCGATGAAAATCTATCTGGAAAGCAAACGTTATAATAAATGCAAGGACCTGTACTTATAATGTTATCTTTTGCAATGCTTATCTCAGTATTTCATATTTAATTAATTCCTTTATTGTGCTTATATTATAAAAGTTTCCCCTGATTTAAAATAATACATCTTCATTTTAGAAAAATTGGAAAATAGGAGAGCAGAGAAAATAATTTTAAAATTGCCTATTATTCCACCATTGGAATAATCACCTTTCCTACTGGTGAAAGTTTTAGTGTTCTTACTCTCCTCTTTGTAAGAAAAATAATACTTTGCACAAATAGAAGGGCATCTGTTACTTTCAGATAGGGTTGTAACACTGTAGACAAGTCAAGGAGGCTAATCTGAAATTATTCATCAGTAGCCCAGCTGAATAGAATAGGATCCAGTAAGACTGAAGAGTTGATAATTTGGTATTTTTCAGTCAACCATCTCTCCAGTTTATTGTGTGGATTCTTTCGTCATCCTTGAACACCAATAATAGGGTGTTAATTCTTCCTCCTCCTTCCTGTGGTGTGGTGCCCTTTACACATTTCTGTGATCCTGGGAGAATCTGGATTTTAATAAATGTGGGCTACAGTGAAACTAAGAACAAACAAGTGTAAAATTCATTTTACAAATAACAAAGATTCTGCTAAAATAGTTACTGTCAATTCAGTATTTACAGCTTATGCTTTTGACCTAGTTTTTGTTTTCCACCTTTGTTTTACTTTTAGTGTAAATCATTGCCAACAAAAATAAAATTTCCTATGATTCGGTACTAGTGCTACTCTTTGTAACTTATGAGGAAAACGTGCCTAGGTAGTTTCTGCCTAGGTACCTTCCATCTATGAATATAGAGATCTGAAGGAAAATCGGGAATATGTTAAGAAAGCTATACTGACCTAATAAACAAACCTGTAAATGAGGTTAAGAAATCTGAAGCTTAATAGAAGGAAGATTTGTTTCTCAGTTTTACCAAGTTGGATGTAATTCAATGGACACTTCCTTTTTAGGACTCAGGGTTATAGGCTGCTTCTAGAAGTCTGTGGCTTTATCATCTAGACATATGGCCTCTAAGGTTGCCCCTGACAAAGGAAGAGACAGAGGCAGCACACCGACTTTTATTTTAACTCCCTCAGTATCCAAGTGACATGTGTCGGTTCTCACCTCTTAGTCCATATGCCAAACTAGCCACACAGCTTCAAACTAATGGCGAGGGAGGTTGGGAAAATGTGTGGGGTATATCAGCCAGGGTTTGACTAGAGAGGTAGAACTATTAGGAGATACAGATACTAAGAGATTTATTATAAGGAATTGTTTTATAAAATTGTTAGGGCTGGATAGGGAAGTCTGAAATCCATAGAGAGGGCCACAAGGAAATCAGGATCACAAGTGGGCTGGAGCTCAGAGGCACAGGCTGAAGCTGCTATCCAAAGGAGGACTTTTCTTTCTGTCCCAGGGACGCCTCACGTCTGTTTTCAAAGCCTTTCAACTGATTAAATCGGGCCCACCCAAATTATCCAGGATAATCTGTTACTTAAATTCCGCTGATTGTGGCTTCTTACTTATATCTGTGAAATCCCTTGACAGCAACACCTACTGGTGTTTGAATTACTGTAGCTGGCCACATGAAAAGTTGCCACATGAAAAGAAGAGGAGGGGGGAGGAAGGGGAGAAGGAGTAGGACGGAGAGAAAGGGGGAGGAGGAGGAAGCAGGGGAGGAGAAGAAGAAAAGCATTGCAAGGGAGCATGTGGAATAATAGGTAAGCTCTGTCTCTATCACAATATGAGATCATTATACTATGTCTCATGAGGGATTACTCATTAACAACTACAACAAAAAAGATATGTGAATCAATGGCCCTGTAAGTTGATGTGTGAGAAGAAAGAGAAGAATCATTTAATTATATAATTTTGCACATTTCATTATCTAAATTGAACTAGTAGATTATTGGAAGACATGTAATCTAGAAAAATTTTATCCAATTCTTAGAAAACTGTCAAGAACCAGCAAGCACCTACCATACTAACTTATCCCAGCTTGAGGTCCTTTTGATATTTGATCTAATTGTGTTACTATGTTTTTTAATAAATTCCATTCTTGTCTTTCCATTCCAACTATTTTGTTATGCTGTATTATTGTTCTTATCGCCTAAGCATCACATACATATTTGTTAAATTCTTACTATAAGTCAGTTCAAGCGGGCCTGTTCCTTAATCCACATGCTACAGAATTTAGATTTCACTTGAAGTTTAAATGCTGTCTCTTAATTATCTTCCTTCCTTTTCTTACGCCTGTTGGCATTGCCTTTATATTCCTCTTGTGCTTCTCATTAGCAGCCCACTGAGCTGCATCATCTTCTCACAGTGGCAACAAGCAAGAGAGCTTCGGTTTAGTAGCTCCACATTACCACCAGCCAGTTGGTCCTCCCCATTGCTCAAGTCACAGCTTCCATCACTGTTGTTAGCGTCACCTGGTAATGGCTGATGGTGTTTCACGTGTTTCCCTGTGCTCTGAAAATAGTATTTGCCAAGGCTTGGCCAGACATGATAGTGGACGGAATCAAGCAAGCCTTCCATCTGCTGCCTGCATTTGCTGTCTGTGTATATCCTGCATATTACCTGAGCAGAAAAAGAGACTTGCCTCCATAGACAGCAGTTTTACCAGGTGAGGAGCCAAAAGCAAGCCCTTTCTGGCCAAGTTGTGCATAGCCTTTCTCTGTTGGAAGTTACTCTTTGCCAGTCAGGCAATAAGTCAGAACTAAAAGCTGCAGGAGACAGACAAAGCGATGCAGAATTAATGAACTTCTTTGTGCCAAAGTACAAAAATAATATTTGAGCAGTAAACATTTTCGTTTTAAGGTCAAAGTTGTTTCACCTTGGGACCATTATTAGATTAACAAGTGATTTATCAGGCACTGACAGGACAGCTTTAGGTGGTCCTAAAGGGAAGCTATTGTGCTCACGAAGCCAAAGTGTATACTTCTCCTTTATTATCTATTGGGTCAAGATCTCACCTTATCATACCAAACCTAAATCTGGGGTTTCATTGCAGAATATCATTAGTGCATAGTCTGAGTAAGCAATATGCATTTTTAAAATTGTCTGAACACCTCTTTACATGCCAGCTCTGGCGATAATTACCAAATGTCTATATCTAGAAAAACAGGCAATTCAGAAATATCAATTTGTGCTATTATTTATGATACACATGTGCTAGTTTTCCCTAAATATAGACATTTGGTAATTATCACTGGGACTATTTGTTACAATTCCAAAGTAGATACCAATGAAATAGAAATAATTTATTTGGTAAAAATGTAAATGCTGAAAAATCCTCATTATCTTTTTGTAGAGTACAGTTCTTAGTTTCCTATTCATATTTCATGTAATAATTTTGGATTAGCCATCTGGTTTGTTGAGGGTTGAAAATCTGTTTAACACCAACGCAGAATTTTTGTTAAAAAATAAAACAAGTCGCACAGAAATCACAAATGTTTTTCAGGTATTTCACAATGCTAATAATGAATAACTTTTAGGAGATGGTATGTAAATTTGCACTTTTATCTTTAGCACCTTTCTTTTTCTTTTTTTTTCCTTCATTTGTGCAATTTAGATTCACCTGCAGCATGCTGTTGAAACCTATTTTTCAGGGACGTGTCAATCTAAATGGTTGAAATATAGCTGTTCTTACAAAAAATTTGTGTCGGCCCACCCACATTATTCTAACACCACTTCTTCCCTTGTCCAAATGGTTAGCTCAGTGGATTAGATATAGCATTTTCTCAATGATCCAAGTCTATATCCCTGAGACTGAATTACCTCCTGTCTGCCCTATGTCTACAAAGAGACTCCAACCTTCTGTTACTTATCCTGGGTAGATGTGGTTGGTCCATACGAGAAGATTGGGAAGCGGAATATGGATTGATTAGTACAATTTCATTGCTTCTTGTGTGTAGAAACCCTGAAGTATGGATTGCAATAAAAAGTGAGTTGTAGTGCTATTCTTCTGTGTCTTGGTAAACACCATGCTCGTCAGTGAGTTTCCTTCCAACTATGGCAGGAAACAGGCTGCTACCTGTGGCTGTGAGTGTCTGTAACTCCCATCTCAAATCATTGATCCCCACACAACAAAATACAACAAAAATGTATTCTGACGAAGCTTGTTGAAGTATTTTTGTAGTCATAAATAATACTGAGGTGTTAGAACATCTGGTTATAAAGCATTTCACCCATCCAAGTATCAAGCAAGGTAGACACAGGTTGACAACATATCTTAGGTATTGTACTCTGGAGGCTAAACTTTGGCTCCCACAGCTTATCTGAATATGCTGTTAGAAAATATTCTTTGGAGGGAAAGCATATTCAGTGCCTTTCAATACAAATGTGGAATTTGGTAAGTACGCCTTCAAAAACCACCTGTAAGAAATGCAGCTTTGAAGAGAAATGTTTAATGGAATTTTACGAAGATTTTCTCTGTTTTCTATCAGGACTGGACCCAAACCTGAGTAAGATAACCACAGGAAGCATGCTTCTAGGGGTGCCTGGGTGGCTCAGTCAGTTAAGCGTCTGCCTTTGGCTCAGGTCATGATCCTGGGGTCCTGGGGTTGAGCCCTGCATTGGGCTCCCTGCTCAGTGTGGAGTCTGCTTTTCCCTCTCCCTTTCCTTGTGCTCTCTCTCTCACTCTCTCTCAAATAAATAAAATCTTTAAAAAAAAAAAAAAGGGAGCGTGCTTCTAGATGCTCAGAGAAACAACTGGGAGGAAGCAGAAGGTTGGCTTTTCATAGGGTATTGAAATGACTCCTGATTTTGTTTTGATAAGAAGAGGAATGTTCAGTTTGCTAAGTGATCTTATATGTAATCATCTAACCTCTGATAAGGAGAAAGGCAGAGAAGTACTTCTTCCTTTACAGAAGTCCCCTAGGGTGTAAGGGTGGAGGATTTGAGAAAATCTGTATACAGATATGCACTACATTGAAAAAGAGATCTGGAATACAGACCTAGGTACCTCCTCTCAGTCTTCTCAATTCTTTCTTTTCTCCCTCAACTTTGTAATCTAGAAAAGAGTGGAGAATGATCCATATATTACTTACAGGCACTTATGGTGTTCTCAGTTACGATGAATTTTTGTTGTTGTTGATGTTAATTTGGCTAAGGTGGAAAAGAAAGGCTATGATGGATTAAAAGGCTAATAAATGGATATATATGCAGACTGAGAGCATTCCTGCCCAAAGCTCTGCGCAGGTAGTGAGGTGTTGCAGACAACACGGACTATTTGATGACAATATTGAGCAATTAACACTAAATTAGTCTCTTGCTGCAAGTAAAGACACATTGAGTGCTATAGGCCTATCGAAGGCTCACAGACCAGTGTAGCAGAAAAATACCATAAATAGCCGTGGTCAAATCAGAGAGGAATATTCTAATCAAAAACCTATAGAGGGGCAGCCATGGTGGCTCAGTGGTTTGGTGCCACCTTCAGCCCAGGGTGTGATCCTGGGGACCCAGGATTGAGTCCCACGTCAGGCTCCCTGCATGGAGCCTGCTTCTCCCTCTTCCTGTGTCTCTGCCTTGCTCTCCCTCTCTCTGTATCTGTCACGAATAAATAAATACAATCTTAAAAAAAAACCTATATAATGTTTATATTTGAATCTCTGTCACTGGAAGAAATGATTCTTGTCTCCGTTGCTTTTATTGGGGATAATTCCTATCACTAGGTGATGGAGAAATATGGAGATAAAAGTAGTTAAGAATGATATGATTAAGGCTTATAAAATTTTAGGTAGTGCTTTGGAAATGGATCTGAAGTGGATTCTGCCCTTTGTTCTTGTCAATTTTTTGCAAGGGATTTGGTGTGGTTAACCTGAGTTTCTCTTTCTGCTTCTGGAAGATGATGGCATTCTCATACCTAAATGATGCAAAGGATGTAGAAATGGATGGAAATGGCTAGGTGGGGAGCAGCAGGAGTATAATCAGACAAGATAATTGCAGTTTGGAGCAATGCAATATAATTTTCATGGGCCCCATAATTTCTAAATATTAATTTCAAGGCTGAATTAAAAGATCTCAGTAAAGTAAAAGTAAAAGATCTAAGCTTAAAGGAAGTGATTCAGTGGCTCTGTCCTCTGAATGTTTTCTTGCCCCTTACATCTATTTTCTACCCAGGTTTTTGCTATTCTTAAAAACATACACGTGGTGTTTTGTAATAGTACAGACAGTTCTGTACATACCCTGTGCATATTGATGCACGAGACAACTAGGAGTATTGTTTTCACATTTAAAGTTTAGGTCACTCTGTTACCAAGTCTAGGGTGCTTAATTTTGTGTAACTCTTCCAGTCTGACTCTGGTATGTGTAGTTTTGTGGTCTATAATGTCTACATTCATTTGGTTCTCCAGGTGCAGAAGGCCCTCAGCAAAGTAGCTATTCCTACAGGTTTTGCCAGGTTAAGTACAGGCAGTCAGCTATTGAGATTCCAGCAGGAGAAAATGCTTAAGAGTATCTGTATGCCAAAATATATATTTAAAACTCATTCTATTTATAATCTGTAATCCTTCATCTCAAGGCTGTTAGACACTGCCCTTTTTTGCAAGCTGTCCTTTTGAGTGCTGATGTTAGAACCAAAGTCTCAAAGCATCACAGAAGCTACTCTTTTCCTAACTGCAAGCTTTAGGGTTAGTTTTAATAGTATGCCAATTGCAAGGCTACTGCTGGCTATGGCTAGTTCAAAACACTAAGAAAGATTGGGAATCCCATTTGATGGGAATGTATCATAAAGCCACAGTTGTCTACTTTTAGACACACTTGTGCTTAGCACTGGTGTTGACAATAATAAGAATCATCATACATTTTTCATAAGAAATGCAGAGCTTTTTAAAACAGTCTTTTTCCAGCATTCCTGTGAAACATTCCTTGAAAATACCTCCATCCGGGTTTCCCCAACTAAAGACACTGATCTTCACCAAATCAAAACATGAAACAGGTTCCCAGAAGTCACACTTTTAAACTCTGGGATGAGGGTTCTCAATACTTATAAAAACTAGATAAAAACATCATTGTATCTATACAATTGTATCTATTATAATATTAGAATGTTATTCTAATATTATAATAACTTTTATAATTCTGGCAGATTCCTTCTCTAAAAAGGGATATGTTTTTTTTTTTCTCTAAATCTGAGTGTTCCAACTAAAATCAAAGCATATTCCTGATGCAAAAGCAAAGCCTAACTTAACCTTGAATAATACTGGTGTATTGTTTTAATCACATATAAACACTCTTATCTTTGTCCTGTTCCTCTCCACTTTGGATCTAAAGTTCTACCAATTTATGATTAAAATGGCCAATTCTTGGAGTTGCCTAGGCAAGTCATAATATGACATAAAGAAGACTCCTCTGAGGAGTCTCTGTGTTCAGACCAAATTATCAGAATGTTCTTTATCCTCCCATGTGTCTTTAAATTGAGTACCATTAATGCCGAGAATTAGGAACCTCAAGAGGCAGCCTATACTAGATAGGAATTCTGCTCCCAAGGTACTGCATGATTATGTTGTGAGATATTTGCAGAGAAGTTTATTTTGGGCTGGGTGAAATTAGCATCTTTGTTTACAAGAATACCATCTCACTGATCAAGTTAAAGTACATGCCTAATAACCAGCATTTCTTAGGCTTTTATGTTGCCCTTAATTAGACTCTTCAAAGTTAATTAGGGGAACAAATGGTACTTTTTGTTCTTTTAAGTCCCCTTTAACAGCTTTCTCACACTTTAAATGTTCCCACATTTATAGGTAGGTTGGCTTCTGTTTTAAACCTACTGGTTAACTGCTCATTGGTTAACTCCTTCTTCATTCACAGAGTGCAATCCACTCTATTTTCTTGGGTGCCTTGGATCGTTATTTTTTTATTTTTTATTTTTCCAATTTTCAACTGTTAATATAGTTCATTTTTAGATACAAAATTATTCATTAATTTTTTTTTTTGTTCCTGTTTAGGAACAGCATTTTGCTCAAGGCTTAGAAACTGGCAAACTACATTTGTAGAACACTGGCACACGCAGGGAGAGTAGGACAGCTTTTGCCTTATAAAATTGCACAGAAAAATTTTGAGTTTTCCGTACCCCTACCCCTGAGTGTGAAGTGGTGGTGATTAAAGTAAAAATGATCGACCTCATTTTGGTACGTACCAGTATTATACATTTGAGTATTTTTCTTTGTAAAAGTATATTTCCTTATTTTTATTTTTAATAAAAGTCTTATTGCATACAGAAAACTGGCACTTAATAATCTAATTCCAAGGATGTAAAATTTTTCATCTATAAGACTATTAGAAGTGAACCGAGTAAATGAGAAATAGTCTTTGCATTAGAGCAGGAGTCTGTCACTCTTCTGGCAACCCTGCGGAGAGCTACACATCAAAGCCACCACACTGTGCTAATAGTGTCACTTATCCCACAGCCTTTACACTGTCCCATATGCAGTTACTATGCAGGGGGTGTGCACATGAGGGTGAGAGGGGAGTTGACAATGTGCTAGAAGAAACCGTAGGAGATAAACTGAATGTGATTTATCACCTCTAATCCTTGCAATGAAAAACATTTAGGGAGAGCAAATAATTGAGGTCTTTCAGAAGTATGTTTTTATTGAAGAAAAAAAAAAAAAAAGAAAACAAAAAACAAACCCCCAAACCTTGAATTAATTAGCAACCAAAATATGGAGGAATAAAAATATTTTTAAAAATTATGAGAAAATTCTTAATACGGTTATATAATTGGAAGAAATTAGTCTCTAAAATTATATGCCTGAAAAAAATTCTATGCTGGAAAGAATGTAAAAAAAAAAATACATTCGTTATTGTTTTTGTATATGACAGTCCCAATCACAGATATCTATATAACTGAAGTTGCTGAAACAGAAATATTTCTATTAAACTGAAAGCAATCACTAACATATCTATATTCTACTTATCGTCGTTTTCCTTCCTGGGCTAATATTGTTTTTGTTGTATTTGATTTTTTGGCTGTTGTTTAGTAATCACTGAGTGGTACCAGATTGACAGGCTGGGAGGGTGAGAAGCATGCCGGCAGCCCAAGTGGAGTCAGAGAAAGCCCCTCCCAGCCCTGCCACAGTAGGCGAGGCTCTGCTTCCCACGCCAGGGAGGTGAACTCCACAGAGCACAGCTGGTACATGCTCCAGCATTTCTACCAGGCCTCAGCTAAAGATGCCAGCTTTATTTCTAGGTCAGGCTACTCAGTTGTTCTCTTAGGACTGAGCTAGCTGTAAATGCTTCTTTTAGAATCCTTTAAACTATCCAAAAGGTTTGGGAGAAATGGGAGAGAGAAATTTAAATGGCTGAGTTGAAGTTTGCCTGTATATTTCAGACATGTACCGAGTTGGTATAAAGAGATTTTCCAACAGTGTTGATGTGATCGCGGAGAATATAAAATGAGCATTTCAAAAAAATTAGTATTTCATGGAAGATAAAGCCATTGGACTGAAAGATTAAAAACAAACACCTTATTCTTTCAGATTACCTCAAGGCCTCTTTTGCACATTTTGGCAGTTATACCTCTTATTTGGAGGTCAAAATTCAACAATTTCAGTTTATTAGGCTAGGGCTCTTAAGCAACCAAGAAAGAAATAATAGCAGAGATGCCCTGAAGTTTCCACATTTTAATCAAGAGGAATCTCTGAGTCCATCTTTTGATCCTCGTTCAATCTTGTACCGTATAGCATAATTTGATTTATAGGTCTTTTTGGGTCTTTGACAACACAAAGGTCAGACAAAATACAATCTTTCAACAAGGATTAGGACAGAAAGTTTAAAAAATAGAAAAAGGAAAAACTGCAAAACTTTGGGGGTTTTTCAGTGTAGGCCAGGAATCTTGTGATCTGACAGTCTACTTCCACATTAGGATAATACCATAGAAATGAAGTGAATTTTGCCAACTCTAGAAGAGCTGTTCCCCTTCTCATAGTCTCATCTCAGTTAACAGTGTCACAAACTACTGACCCTGGAAACCTCTGAGTCATCTTCAGTCCTCCCTTTACCCTTTCCCCTCCTTCCTTACCCAATTAGGTAAGTCCTACTGATTCTCCCTCTTAAGTACTTTTCATTTTGGGTCTCTGTCCTAATATACATGGCTTTGTTTGGGGGGATTATTGCACATTTGAGACCTTATTCTTCATTCTTCATTCTTCATTCTTCATGTTTCTTTTCCAATCCCATAGATTAGGTGTAACAAAGAATGTTCATATATAGGCTGTCAATGCTTGATAACAGGGGCTTTATGCATCATTGTTTTCTGGGTGCAACTGCCTATCAGTCTCCCCAGTTTTAATCTGTCCACATTGCCAGATGTCCTCTCTGAAATCACAAGGCGGATCCTAGAGTGTGCCATGCTACCATTACATAATCTCCAGTGCCTCCTGGGAGAACGACATTCATCATGATGCCTCCCCAATCTTTCCCCTCCACAAACCCTGCCACCTTCATCTCTTCTCATCTCCCACATGCCCCCTACGCTTCAGCCACAAGGAACTTCTCACCATTCTCTGAATATGCCACTCTTTCAAACTTTGTATTTTCCCATATGCTGTTTCTTTTCCTGGAGTGCCCTTCCCTCCTTTCTCTGCACGGCAAACTCCCACTCATGCTGTAAGACCCAGCTCAAATGCCATCTCTTCTCTGAAAACTTCCCCAATTCTGCAAAGAAGAACTGCCATTCAGAGATCCACTAGCTTTTTGTGGACACCTCTTTTAAGATAACTGTACATAGTGCCACCCCCAACTGTGCCAACTATGGGCTAGAGGGGCCCTGACTTAAAGGTCTCTGACCATCCCCTAATTTGAGAGATGTCCATGTGGTCAAAAGATTATTACCCTAAGCACTAATCTCCCCTTTTCTGAATTATACTCTGGATACCTGGTACCATAAAATTTCCCACCCAGAAACTGCCAAGGATCCTTTTCTGGGTCTTTACATCTGAGAGTAGTCCATGCAGTTGGTGTGAGCACCACTAAGTTTGAAGGTTGGGTGGAATGTGGCTGGCGCTTGGACTTATTGCCTGTGGTGTCCACAGACATGTGCCACACTTTTTTTTTTATTTTTATTTATTTATGATAGTCACACAGAGACAGAGAGAGAGAGGCAGAGACACAGGCAGAGGGAGAAGCAGGCTCCATGCACCGGGAGCCCGATGTGGGATTCGATCCCAGGTCTCTAGGATCGCGCCCTGGGCCAAAGGCAGGCGCTAAACCGCTGCGCCACCCAGGGATCCCATGTGCCACACTTTTAAAAGACAGAGCTGAGGGTGGTGAGAGAAGGCTAAGAATATTATAGGCCTGGGGCTGAAGGGCAGCCTGTTTGATGACATTGATCTCCAACCTGGAACTCTGAGGAATTCAGGAATTCTAAATTTGAACCTGGTAGTCCATGTTGTTAAGAAGGCATATTTGTCAAGGTAGAATAATAAAACATTTTATTCAAATGTTTGTAGCTTAGTTTATGATTTTAAAAAGTATATAGACATCGGGTATGTGAACCTCCATTTGTATGCTTGTGCAGGTCCAGCAAATATTAGAAATGGGCCTGCTTATAACATGGTTATTTCCTGACATCCTTATCTCCTTAACTAGGCTGTGAGTTCAGAGGGCTAACACTCTTTTTATTAAAATATCTTTGCACTTCAGAAGTTCAGTATTTTGCTTGAAAATATATTTGTTGATATAAAAAATTATATTCAAAATACTTGATTTATAGAGGAAGGAACATGTATAATAGCTTGAAGAACAGTATATAAATTGGTTAAAGAAAAAAAATCAGACTTTTCTCTGGTTGAGAAACAGACTCATGATGAGCCGTGGGTAATCATCAATCCCTAGCACAATTAAAAGATAACAGCACAGTAGGGATAGAGACATAGTAGGCTTCTAAACTCCTTCCCCCCACAGACACTAAACATACAGCCACCCATGGAGCAGTTTCCTCTGAGAGAAATTCAGAAAATAGCTGAGTGAGTCCTACAAATTGGGCAAATGAGAAAAAATATATATATTGAAACAAATAGGAAAGATTGAGACATACTCTTGCCATATTCTCCATCTCTGACACAGTGACTGCAGTTGGGAGGGAACCTCTAATTCCCAGCTTCTTTCTGGGCAGTAAAGAGTTTTTACTGTACTTCTAGTACCCCACTTTTAAGCTCCCACTTTAGGAATGAGCCCTCATAACCCCAATATCTGAAAGTGCATGGGGCTTACTTTTGCAAGATCCAAAGACTGTAGTAAGCAAAGAAGCAGTTCTTAATAGCTGTGCAAGCACTCTCTGCAACTATCCTCCCAGGACTCAGGGTAGAGGGGAACAGGTAGCAAGACCTGTCCCCTTGTCTTTCCCTGAAAGGGTTTGAATGCATAGTTTAAAAGCCGCTGCCTGAGGGTCCAGCTTCTAATTTGCACGCATCTAGGGGCCAGCTGTTGTTCTCCCAGAGGGCAAGGAAGCCAGTGGACACTTCCCTTACCTCCTCCCTCTGGCTCACTCCAACAGTAAAGCCAAATTGCTAGTATGAGCTTGTCCAAACATCTTGTGTTCTAACTTTTATAACTGCTACCCAAGGAATGGGTTGCTAAATCATCTTGATAGTCAGTGGGGTTTGCGTTCATGAGTCCCACAGGTCTATGGCAAAAAAAAAAAAAAAAAAAAAGGAAAAAGAAAAAAAGAAATAGTTTTTATACAGAAACAGAAGCACCCCCCCCCCCATACGTCCCCCTGCAGCTACATACTTGGACTCTGTGCAGAGGAAGAAGCAGGTGAAAATGCCCACCTCGCAGTTTTTCCCTGGAAAGGGCTTCAATACATATTTTCTCAGATGCTGTCAGAGGGTACAGCTTCTAATCAGGTTGCATCTACATGCTGAAGGTTGCATCCTTCCTTTGGAACACTGATGGGTCTTGGCACACCCTCAAATACTTACCAGCTTAAAAAATGAGAAGATAGTTTATGTAAGTTTGATGGTAACCATAAAGCAAAAACCTGCAGTAGATACACAAAAGATAAAAAGAACAAATCTAAACATACCATTAAAAAATTATCAAAGCACAAAGTAAGAAAGCAAAGAGAAAGAAAGGAACAAAAGAACTGTAGAACAGCCAAAAACAAGAACAAAACAGCAATAGTAAGTGTATACCTATCAATAATCACTTTAAATGTAAATAAACTGGGGTTCCTGGGTGGCTCTCTTGGTTAAGCATTGACTTTTTCGTTTTGGCTCAGGTCATGGTTCATGGGATCAAGCCCCCTGTGTCCAGCTCCCAGTGTCGGGCTGGTCATGCTCAACATGGAGTCTGCTTGTAGATTCTCTCCCTCTCCCCACCCTCCACTTGCACACATGCTCTCTCTAACGTATATAAGTACATCTTAAAAAAGATAAATGTAAATGAACTAAATTCTCCAATCAAAAGACATAGAGTGGCTAAATGGATTAAAAAAAGACTCAATTACATGCCTACAAGAGACATTTTGGCTTTAAAGACACACATAAAGTGAAAGTGAAGTAATGGAAAAAAATATTCCATGCAAATGAAAACCAGAAGCAGGATAGCTATTCTTCTATCAGGTAAAAAAGCCTTTAAATCAATGACTTTAACAAGGGACAAATAAAGTCATTATATAATGATAAAACGGTCAGTTCATCAAGAGGATGAAATAATTGTCAGTATTTATGCACTCAACTTTGGAGCACCTAAATATATAAAGCAAATGTTAACAGATCTGAAGTGAGAAATAGAAAGACAATAGAAAAGATCAAACCAAAATGAAACTAAGATGAAACTAAAAGCTGATTTTTGAGAAGTTAAAATTGACAAACCTTTAGCTAGACTTACCGAGAAAAAAGAAGACTGATAAATAAAATCAGAAACAAGAGATATTTACTGCTGATACCACAGAAAGACAAAAGATTATAAGAAACTACTATGAATAATTGTATGCTAACAAAATTGGACAGCCTAAAAGGAATGGGTATATTTCTAGAATCCTAAAACTATTGAGACTGAACCATGAAGAAATAAAAAATCTGTAATTCCCTCTGAGAGAAATAGAATCAGTAATAGAATAGGAAATAGAATCACTAATCAGAAACTTCCCAGCAAACAAAAATCCAGGAGTATATGGCTTCACAGATGAATTCTCCTAAACATTCAAAGGAGAATTAATACCAATCCTCAAACTCTTTCAAAAAATAACAGAGGAAACTCTTCCAAACTCATTTCATGAGGCCAAAATTTACCTAAGACCAAAACTAGTCACAGGCACTATAAGAAAAGAAAATTTTAGGCCAGTATCCCTGATAAATAAGACACTGATGCAAAAATCCTCAGCAAAATATTAGCAAACTAAAACTTTTAAATACATTAAAAGAATCATACCATGGCCAAGTGGAATCTATTCTCAGGACGCAAGGATAGTCCAATGTATGTGAATCAAGGAATGTGATATACGACATTAACAAAATGAAGGCTAAAAATCATGGTTTAATAGATGCAGAAAAAAACATTTAACAAAATTGAACATCCTTTTGCAATTAAAAACTCTCAGTGAACTGAGTACAGAAGGAATGTACCTCAACATAATAAAGGGCATATATGACAGTTCCATAGCACACATCCCACTCAATGGTGAAAAGCTGAAAGATTTTCCTTTAAGAACAGGAACAAGATAAGTATGCCTAATCTTGCCTCTTTTATTCAACATAGTACTAGAGGCAGATCAATTAGGCAAGAAGTAAAATAAAAGGCAAAAAAAAAAAAAAAGTAAAATTGTCTCGTTTTTGATGACATGATATTATGTATAGAAAACCCTAAAGACTCCATCAAAATGCTGTTAGAACTAAAAAATGAATTTAGGAAAGTTTTATATACAAAATCAATATATAAAAATCAATTGCTTTTCTATACACCAAAAAACAAATGGTCAGAAAGGAAAATAAAACAATTCCATTAATATAACATCAAAATGAATAAAATACTTACAAATAAATTTTACCAAGCAGATGAAAGAACTGTACATTGAAAACTATAAAACATTGATGAAAAAAATTGATGAAGTCACAAATAAATGGAAAGATATTATATGCTAATGGACTGGAAAAATTATAAAAATGTCCATACTACCCAAAGCGATCTACAGAGTCAGTACACTCCCCATCAAAATTCCAATGGCATATTTCAAAGAAATAGAACAAACAGTACTAAAATTGTGTATGGAATTACAAAAGACTGTAAACAACTAAAGTGATTTTGAGAAAGAAGAACAAAGTTGGAGGCATTGCACTTCCTAATATTAAACTATATTACAAAGCTCTACTAATCTAAACAGTATATTTATTGATATAAAAACAGATCATAGGTCAATAGAACAGAACAAAAAGTCCAGAAACAAACCCATGCATATTTAGTCAATTAAATTTTTTAAAGATTTATTTATTTATTTATTTGACACAGAGGAGAGAGAATGAGCATACCCAAGCAGAGGGAGGGGCAGAGAGAGGAGAGAATCTCAAGCAGACTCCCTGCTGAGTGCAGAGCCAGATGCTGGACTCCATCTTTTGACCCTGAGATCCTGACCTGAGCCAAAACCAAGAGTCAAAAGCTTAACTGACTGAATCATCCAGGCACCCCTTTAGTCAATTAATTTATGACAAAGGAGCCATGTATGTTCCATGGGTAAAGGATAGTCTCTTCAATAAATGGTGTGGGGAAACCGAACAGCCAGATACAAATGAATTATACTGGATCCTTTGTCTTATACCATACATAAAAATCAACTCAAAAGGGATTAAAGACTAGAATATAACATGTGAAACTACAAAACTTCTATAAGACAACAAAGGGGGCATGCTCCTAGACATTGATTGTAGCAATAAAGTCTTGGAATTGATACCAAAAGCAAAGGGAACAAAAACAAAAATAAATAAGTGAGACTACATCAAACCATAAAGCTTCTGTGCAAAAAAGTAAATGATCAGCAAAATGACAAGGTGATCTATAGAGTGGGAGAAAGTATTGGCAAGCCATATGTCCAATATATGGATATATAACCATAACTAAATATGGTTAATATTTGAAATATACAAGGAATTTATACAACTGAATAGCAGAAACACAAATACACAATTAAAAAGTGGACAAAAGACCTGAATGGACATTTTTTCAGAGGAGGCATATAAATGGCCAACAGGTACATGAAAAAGGTACTGTTAACATTCAGTAAATGTCAGGGAAATGCAAGTCAAAATCACAATAAAATACCAATTTACACTTGTTAGGATGTCTATTACCAAAAGACAAGAGTTCACAAATGTTGGTGAGGCTATGGTGACAAGGAAACCCTTGTGTAACTAGTGGGATGCAAACTGGTACAACCATTGTGGAAAACAATATGGGTTTTCCTCAAGAAACTAAAAATAGAACTATCATATGATCCAGTAATCCCACTTTTGGGAATATATCCAAAGAAAACAAAATCACTATCTCAAGGAGATATCTGTATCCCCATATTCACTGCAGCATTATTCATAATAGCCAAGCTAGAAAAACAACCTTCATCAGATAAATGGATAAAAAAGTTGTTGTGTCTGTACGTATAATGGAATATTATTCAGTTATAGGAAAGAGGCCATAAATCCTCACAATCTGAGTCAGTTCTCAAGAATGAACCTGAAACCCATATTAATAGCAGTTTCATCCTTTCATTCACTCATTCATTCTTATCATTCTATAATACTTTTGAATTTTAATAGAATTCAAACTAAAGGAATTACATTCCAGAAATGGAATTTCAGTTAACTTCCAGTATGGGGTACAGGAAATGAAGGTATGCAAGATAACTGGTTCAAAGAGTAGCAAATCTACTTGTGATGACTTGATATCACAAGATATAAATGGTTTATTATTCTGCTCAAGAGAAGGTGTGTTGTGTATACTGGATGACACTGTCATCTTCATACTTACATGTTCATACATAATTAATGAATTTTAGGAACATGAAATTGTAAAATATTTTTATTTTTAAGAAACATATTAGTAGCAAATTATTGTAAATATCAATAGCCACATAAGGGGATCAAGGCAACTGAAAATATAATCTTATGCCTTTATCTCACAAAATGCAACTAAGAGGTGACACCAGAAGTAAAGTCTTTTAGGGAATTTTGTCAGTAAATTTGAGAGAAAACATTTCTTTCTTACTATACACCTAAAGGCTAGAAAAGAAATTAAGGTAGGTTTTATCAGGATGAGATTGCATGAAAAATTAAAATCTGATTTTTCATTTTGTTATAATCCTTTTCCTCAAACATACTTATGAATATGCTTTCTTACTCCTATCAGCTTAGAGCCAGCATGATTCAGACTTTGATGATTAAAGATATCATGGTGCTCAAGATTATCACAGAATATGAAGTGATCCTTATCCAGTAGTGCAGCTCTACATGTAATGGAAAAGAGGTTGAGCTGACTGACTATTGACACCCAGAACACCCTGGAAATAATGTGCTGATGTTATATGGTTTTATCATTGTGTGCCCTTTCTTAGAAAAATAGTATGCTTAGGCATAAAAGTGGTTCATAATTATAGGTGCTAATTAATGATCAAATAATTGAGAAAAGCTATTGTAGGTTTGTTGCAGTAGAGTACTTAGGGGCAAAGGATCCATGTAAGAGCAAATTAATTGCATTTTTAATACTCTTATTTATTTATTTTAAGATTTTTATTTATTTATTTATTCATGAGAGACACAGAGAAAGAGGCAGAGACATAGGCAGGGAGCCTGATGTGGGACTCCATCCCAGGACTCTGGGATCGTGGCCTGAGCCAAAGGCAGATGCTCAACCATTGAGCAATCCAGGTGTCTTGCATTTTTTATACTCTTTTAAAATCATGTTTTGATTCTGAACTTTCAGGGAACAAGTATCCCATTCCTAATTTCACAGTTATCATAAAATATTAATTTTTCTTTTTTTTTTCACCTTTTGAGGCTTAATTTACAAAATTGACATATATTTGAAGTGTACTATGTGAAGATTTGTTACATTGTGAAAGGATTCCCACCATCAAGTTAGCACTTCCATCACTTCACATATTTACCTTTTCTTTTTTGGTGAGAACACTTAAGTTCTACCCTATTAGCAAATTTCAATTATACCGTATAGTATTACCAGCTATAGTCACCATGGTTTACACTAGATCTTCAGACTTTATTCATCTTAACTGAAAGTTGTGCCCTTATACCAGTTTCTTTCTACTTCCTCCACCCCAAAACCCCTGGCAACCACCATTCTACTGTTTCTGAGTAGTATAATTTTAAAAAAATTTTACATGATAGTGATACCATGCAGTGTTTGTCTTTTTCTGTCTGGTTTATTTTATTTAGCGTAATGTTTTCCAGTTTCATCCATGTAGTTGCAAATGGCAGGATTTCCCTTCCCCCCCCTTTTTTAAGGTTGATTGATTGATTGATTGATTGATTGAAGAGAGAGAGCATGAGCAGGGGAGAGGAGCAGAGGGAGAGGGAGAGAATTTCAAGCAGACTCCTTGCTTGAGCCCAGAGCTGATAGGGGGATTGATCACATGACCTGAGCCACCTAAGCTGAAACCAAAAGTGAGGTGCTCAACGGACTTAGCCACCCTCGTGCCCCCTCCACTTTTTAAAAACAGAATTAATCCTGTTTCTCAAATAAAGTAAGTCAGACTAAGATTAGGAAGAAGAGAAATTCTAGGGAACATAGATTTACAAAAAGGGTAGCTTGAGGATTATTTGAGAAACAACTAGCCAAATACTCAATTTTTTAAAAGCCTTCATCTGAGTGGCCATGTTACTACATAAATGGCTATCGATTAAATATTAATTCTGGCAAATATATGCCATTTGTCATAGTGGGGGGGGCAGTGTTTTCTGGATAGGGAAAGCTTCAGTATCAGCCTCTTGGATTTGGACACTTATCTTTGCTAGACCCAATGTCCCTGTACCTAATTTCATTTCTCTTTTTCTTTTCTTTTCTTTTCTTTTCTTTTTTCTTTTCTTTTCTTTTCTTTTCTTTTCTTTTCTTTTCTTTTCTTTTCTTTTCTTTTCTTTTCTTTCTTTTCTTTTCTTTTCTTTCTTTTCTTTTCTTTTTCTTTTCTTTTCTTTTCTTTCTTTTCTTTTCTTTTTTCTTCTTTTCTTTTTTTTCTTCTTTTCTTTTCTTTTCCTTTTTTCTTTTCCTTTCCTTTCCTTTTCTTTCCTTTCCTTTCCTTTCCTTTCCTTTCCTCTCCTCTCTTTTCTTTTCTTTTCTTTTTTCTTTTCTTTTCTTTTCTTTTCTTTTCTTTTCTTTTCTTTTCTTTTCTTTTCTTTTCTTTCTTTTCTTTTCTTTTCTTTTCTTTCTTTTCTTTTCTTTTTTTCTTTTCTTACCTAAATTCTATCTCATCCCTCTTTCTCTGGAAGAATAGAGTCCTTTGATAGTTTTCTCCAGAGCCCAGGAGGGAACATGCTGAAGGGAAAGAATACAAAATGGAGGAGCCCTGAAGCATTGTCTTCTTGAAGTCTCTACTTAACTTCCTCTTTCTCCCCCCATATCTTTTTTTTTTTTTTAAGATATATTCGTTTATTTTAGAGAAAGGGATGTGGGAGGGGTAAAGGGAGAGAATCTTCAAGCAGACTCCCCACTGAGCATGGAGACCTCTGGTGGGCTCAGTCTCGACCCCTGAGTTCATGACCTGAGCTGAAACCAAGATTTGGATGCTCAACTGACTGAGCCACACAGGTGCCCATCCTGTATCTTTTTTTTTTTTTTAAAGATTTCATTTATTTATTCACAAGACACACACACACACACACACACACACACACACACACAGAGGCAGAGACACAGGCAGAGGGAGAAGCAGGCTCCATGCAGGGAGCCCAATGCAGGACTCAATCTCAGGCCTCCCGGATCACGCCCCGGGGCGAAGGCGGCACTAAACTGCTGAACCACCCGAGCTGCCCCTGTTATCTTTTTTAATATAGAATTTGTAAAATCTCTTAATATGTCTCTCTTCTCAAAAGAAAAAAAAAAGACTTCTGGGTTTAAATTCATTTTATAGGTGACCTTTCTGATTTAATAGCTCATGAACAATGTAGCAATGAGTGTGACTTAGCTTAAGCTCCTATAACAAAATACCATAGACCGTGTGCCTGAAACAACATCTATCATTTTTTCTTACAGTTTTGGAGCTGAGATGTCCAAGATCAAGGTGGGCATGTTTGGTTCTGGTGAGGACCTTTTTCCTGGCTTGCAGACAGTTGCCTTCTTCTTCTATCTTCATGTGGAGGGGAGGGATGAAGAGGAGGAAGCTCTAGTGTCTTTCTCTTCTTGTAATGGCACTAATCCCATTATGGAGGCTCCACTCTCATGAACTCACCTAAACTCAGTTACCTCCCAAAGGCCCCATCTCCTAATATCATCACAGCAGAGGTTAGGACCTCAGCCAGTATTTTAATTTGAGTGACCTTGTGTGTATACAGATGTGTCAAATATGTATAGCATGTAATATTTTATATAAATGTACATAGAATACATACAATATATTTTGTGTATAACTATATATAAATTTTTAGTGATATACATATATTTAAGGTCCTGGGACATGTTTGAATCAACTTGACTTTAACCCTATGGGATATAGGGGAGATTAAAGGTGGAAAAGCTGCTATTAAGAGAACTTCTTTGTCTTCCTAGTGTTGAACTATATCCACTTCCTCGTTTCCTGTTCTACTCTCAGCATTCGGTGAGTATTTTGAGTATCTATAGAATTATATTGGGCTTAAGGTTTCATTTTTAGTTCATTTTCCTAACCTTTTTTTCTTCTTTTCAAAATCTTTCCTTGTTTTGCTTTTCCTTTTCCATTTATTCTTACATTGTCTTTTTTTCCATAAGGAACAATTGTCAGCTTTGACTACTATTCTGTTTGCTACAGTGTCATCATAGGATAATAAGTCATGGTTATGGATTTATTATCCCAGAATCTATTTCAAATCTTTGAATCTACTTGAAGTTTAATGTAGAAATCATCAACTCATTATGCCTTTCTTACACAGGTGAGTACTCAGAGAAATAAAATCACTTTCTGATTATCATATACTAGGATTAGAACTCTGTTTTCATGGTCCAGGACAATATTCTTTGCCTAGTCATTATTGCTATATTTCATTTCTCCAAAACTTTTTTTTCTTCCAAAATTGACTTCTACTTCCATTAGGAAGCATTGAATTAAGTCTGAGGTTTAGGTGCAATTCTGCCTGGATAGATCAGGTTGGACTACATTAGTGATGAAAATTAGCACTTGTGTGTGCCTTGAGCTTAAAATAAGTCAAGGCTAATGGAAATCATCCAGTGGACCTAAAAGCAATTTAGCATTCCTTTCTGTTTTTGCTTTGGTTTTAAAAAGAATCTGTATATGCGGGGAGTTCTAAGTGGATCTAAAATAGGCAGGTTCTTGTAATTTCTGAAGCCACATTTTAAATATCAAACATGGCTGATAAAATGCAGTCTTATTTTCCATGGGATAGGGGTGTGAGACAGACACATATATTTCTATTTATTTCTGACCTCATTTTCTCTCATGTCCCTCATGCTTACTGCACTCTAGATATATTGGCCTTCTTACTGCTGTGTGTTCCCTTGTCTAGGGTCACATGGTTTATACTCTCATTTTCTTTAGGTGTCTGCTCAAGAGGCACTTCCTTAGAGACGCCTCTGTTGACCAAACTCTCTAAGGCACACTCCGATGCTCTAATTCCTTCTCCATGCTTTTATTTTTTAGACAGCATTTTTCATTAACAGGTTTTAATATAGTGGTTCATTTTTTTTTTCCCTGTCTTTTGACTAAACTGTAAGTTCCATGAGAATGGGGACTCAGTTTTGTTCTCTGCTTGCCTCTAGGGGCCCAGAACAGTGCCTGTACTGAGTCAGTCCTCCAAAAGACACTTTTAAACAGACAAATGATTTCAGGCATTTGTCCTCTCCATGTCACCTTCCTAGAGCACCTGCAGCCTGTGGAGACCTGTGCCTTTGAGGGAGTGCTGGTTGGAAGCTGAGAGACCTATTCTTTTTCCAAAACTTCTTTTTCTTTCAAAGAAGTTGAATCTGAAGAATTTTGTAACTTTGGATTCAGTTTTTTACTATCAAATTAAAGCTCCAACTGCTGCCAGGAAGGAGGGAAAGCCAGATTGGAGGGGGAGGAGGCGAGAGGTAGAAGAAGGGGAAGCAGAGAGTTGGGGGAGAAGATAGCTGAAGGATCCAGGAAACCTGAGGAGAGGCAACCAAAACCAATTAAAGTTAATGAACTACAGCTAAGCTTTTTATTTTAGTTGTTTTTTTTTCCCCCTCACAGTATACCAGCCTCAACTTGGAACTATTTTTCTTGGAGAGATACTTGCAAAAAGTAGATTATTTCCTCCCTACCCCCACGCTTGGGGAAAAAAAATATAATATGACACTTTAATCAACAAAAGCATGAGGGTATGTTTTGTGCAGCTATCTAGTGGATGTGTCACTTGGCCTTCAGCCTCGGTCCTACCTCCCCCTGAATTCTGGCAAAATCCCAGAATGTCACAAATCCTGTTCTCCTCTAGCTTCGCATAAGCCGAGAGAAAGTCGGCCCTACTGAGTAGCTATCTGGAGACAGGAGGCGGAGGTCCAATTGTAGTATCTAATATTAGAAATAGAGACGCCTCCAATGGTTTTTGGCAGACTGAGCCTAGAAAGAGTGGCTCTGGCTCTCCCACTCAAACGTCTTAAATAGTTTATATATCTCTTTGATTAATTTGGCTGGAAACATGATTGCAGTTAATGTATTAGGTAGAAAAGTTTAGAGGAAAATTCTCATTTTAGTTATACCCATTTTCTAGAATAACTTATTCTGTCAATGCAGCTATCTTTAAATGACGAATGCTAATAATCATGAAACATCATATTTATTGAGTGCTCTTCATTAACCACAAAACCAAAAAATTTGAATATGAATGGAGTGTACTTCACTAACACTTTCTATTCATTCAACATTTTGGTCAAATATCACATTCAAACTTATGATTCCTTTCTAAAATACAAAAAATAGTATAAACAGATATGAATTACTTTAAACGACACTGAAAATCTGAGCTCTGGACACTCAGGTTTCCAATTTGAAATTGGTTTTCAAATACTCGGCTGTTTCCAATAATTTCTTCTTCAGCCTATTCTCTTTACCTCAGGCTTGAAATCAGAGTTTTGTCTATTTATTTCTCAGCTTCCTTTTTATTCCATTCATTTCTTTTTTGATTCCATATATATATATATATGTATATATATATACACACATATATATGGAATATATATATATGGAATATATATACATATATATGTGTGTGTGTGTGTGTGTATATATATATATATATATAAAATTTGTCTTCTTTCATACAATTTAAGAATCCTAGAAGTAAGAGTGGTCTTACTCAATGTTTGGCTGGATGCTAACTCATCTTTCTGGCACCCCAGTTCCTTCTCCTCTATACTTAAAAATGCTGGGGTGCTTATTATTCCTTGAGGCAGCTCTTCCTTTGTTGGGAAAACCTCCTGATTAGAAAGGTAATCCTTGTGTCACTAAAAACATATATATTGAAACTTGTTTTAGTACATTAGTTTTCCTCATTTGGTGATTCATTCACTCACTCACTCATTGATACATGCATTTAATAATTATTTAGTTATTTGTTGAGATTCTACCATTGTTGGGGCTACACTAGCTCAGGGCCCTGGAGTATACAAAATTAGTCCATTCTGGTATACACCATCTTTCTTTTTCTTATAGTTGGAAAGAGAAAAAACTACATTCGTGAATATAAATATCCTCACTTCTACTTTTGCTGACACAATATAATTTTAAAATATTCTGATTTTTTAAAGATTTTATTTGTTTATTTGGGATTGAGGGAGAGAGAGCACAAGTGGAGAGGAGGATCGGCGGGAGAGGGACAAGGGACAAGCAGACTCTCCACTGAACAGGGAGCCAAACATGGGGTTTGGGCTTGATCCCAGGACCCTGAGATTAGAACCTGAGCCACCCAGGCACCCCTCCATTCTGTTCTGATTACTGCCTTCTGAAAAGCCTTTGTATGTTGATATCCCTCTTAAAATGTACACTCAAATAGGGGGGATCTTTTTTATTTAAAACTGGTAAAACTATTGCTTTCCACAGTTGAATACATGCCTTCTCTTAATATCGCTTTTCCCCCCATACATTTCAGTGTTGTTCATTATTTACTTAAATTATCTCAAAACTTGAGATTTTGAAATTGAGATGAAGTGCAGTTAAGTTAGGAGTTCATCTTCTGCATGGATGTGTATGTGTGTCTGAGAGAGAGAGAGAGAGAGAGAGAGAGACGAAGGGAGAAGGAGGGAAAGGGAGATTAACTCCATTTTTCTTTTTCTTTTTCCATATTAAAGTTTACCTTGTCAAAGAATTATTCTCCCTACCTATATAAAGAGTGTTTATAAATAATGTAAACTAGACAGACATTTTTATTTACCAATAGAAAAAACATGACAGACAATTCACAAAAAAGTGAATGAAGATGACCAATAAACATGCAAAACTCCAGCCCTTGTAATAAAAATGTGAATTGAAATCTCACTAAAATAAATATTTTTAGCCCATCAAATTGCCAAATGGTGGTTGGTTGTTTTCAAATTTTAATTTAACACTTATGGTAAGGAAAGATACAAGCTTTCATTTATTACTGGTTTGGGTATAAATATAGAGGAAGGATTGAACATTAGTAACATTTTGTGAATCATAAGGAAATAAATGAGTAATAAGATTAATGATTTGTTCCCCAAATTGTCCAGTGTTATTTACAACAACATTTTAAATTATTTAGACATCCAACAGTAGGGAAATGGTTAAATGCATCATAATAGCATTAATGAAACATTATGCAGTTATTTAGTATCATTTTCAAAAAATATTTAATGACATAAAGGATGCTTTCATTGTAATTTTAAGTGAAGAAAGTATTCAAGTATATATAGACTGTAACTTTTATAAGTTCAAGAGTATTTGTCTGTTTTATTTATAGCT
Source organism: Canis lupus baileyi (assembly GCF_048164855.1). Taxonomy (NCBI): domain Eukaryota; kingdom Metazoa; phylum Chordata; class Mammalia; order Carnivora; family Canidae; genus Canis; species Canis lupus. The sequence goes on from NC_132839.1 coordinate 20,031,395, forward strand.
GACTGTCCCCAGTGCGTAGAATAGTGCCAGGCACTGGCAGGCATGCTGTACATATTTGCTAAATCATGAATGAATGCGCAGTATGTTTCCACTTAAAAATACACATACACATATATACACACAATTAAGAAAAAACATCAAAATACTAGCAATGTCAATCTCTATGTTGGTCATTATGTTTTATTTTTATATTTTCAGTAATTTCCAAATTTTCTATAGTTTATAATCAGGCAAAATTTATTGAACCAGTAGCCTTGTTATCTTCCACCAGCAATTCCAACTTGTAAAAATATCCTTCATTTCTGCTTCTATAGTTCAATTCTGAAGCCATGTCCAATAATTTGGCATATTTGCCTTTCTAGTGCATACTGAGCAGGATGGAATCCTTTACAGTATAAGATCATTCTCTCCAGTTTGAATCCACTTTGAAATAATGATCTAAATGATTTTAAACCCACCTCCTGTCAACTGTTTTAGAATGTGTGATCAACCCATACCCTTCTGTTTTGTTCATGATGATTCACTGTAGAATGTTGCTAGTGGCTTCTTGGTAGCAAAGACCTGCATCCTGACCTGCATATCTACTGGACTTCTCAGAAAAAGAAATAAGGTTAATTTGATTTGGTTTGATCTTAGTGATCCTTTCAGTCTCATGACCTAAATATTTGAAAATCAGTTTCAGAATTTTGTCTGTATAATGTCAAATTTGTGTTCCTCTTCTAAGATCTTCATTTTTTAAGATGAATAAAAACATCTGCTTGTCTTCTGAGTAACACCTAGATACCCTGACACCGCGGTCCTTTTGAATTCCCCAAAGATAGATTGACTTTAACATCTGCAAGGGCAGCCCCGGTGGCGCAGCGGTTTAGCGCCACCTGCAGCCTGGGGTGTGATCTTGGAGACGTGGGATCGAGTCCCACGTCGGGCTCCCTGCATGGAGCCTGCTTCTCCCTCTGCCTGTGTCTCTGCCTCTCTCTGTCTCAATAAATAAATAAAAAAAAATCTTTAAAAAAAACTGCAATTGTTAATTAAGTTGCTTCTCCCAGAAAACTTTAGATATGCCTTCCAGTTTGCCAAGATGTTGTTCTTTAGATTTCAATGGTTACATACATTTTAAAGGGCATGGTGTTTTCTTACTATGCCTTTGCATTTTTCATTTTCTATTTTAGTACTTACTTTGCATTTTCCAGTAGAAGATCATTCTCCTTGATTAAGGTACCTTTGTTCTTGCTTCCCTATGACTAGTAACAATAACACCATTATCTCCTGAGATTATTCTTTAACCTCCTGGCTGAATTTTCTATGCCATAATCTATATATCCACCAAGTGGGGGAATATTTTTTTTTAACTTTCCATCTTAAAATAATTAAAAATTTCAGAAATACTGAAAAAATAGTACAAGTGTTTAAGGATACACTCAGCTTCCCTGAGTAGTAATCATTTCCCCACCACCTTTCTTAAGCTGTTTGAGAATAAGTACAGGTATGGTGTCCCTTTACATCTAAATGCTTCTGTGTATTTCTAGAAAGAAAAGGAGAGGAGGAGAGGGGAGGGGAAGGGAGGAGAGGAAAGGAGAGGAGAGGAAAAAAGAAAGGAAAAAGGAAAGGAAATGAAAGGGGATAGGAAAGGGGAATGGAATGGAATGGAATGGAGTGGAATGGAATGGAATGGAATGGAATGGAAAGGAAAGGAAAGGAAAGGAAAGGAGAAACCAAGAATATCCAGAGTATAGTTCTATAAATCAGGAAATTGACAGTGATACTGATAGGGTTCAGAACATATTACCCCAGAATTTGGCACCTTGGCATATTGAATATCTTAAAATGAGCGAGTTTGAGAAAAAGGTAGAAGCAGAAAGATAATTGACCTCTCTCCCTTCTTGCCTTTCTTTTCTGAAAGATGGTAAATATTCCCTGTGTAGGTACATTCCCAGCACTGGAAGGAGGGAAGACATTCATATTACTGGAGACAGGAAATTAACAAATCTTGATAAGCTAACCTTTTTCTTCCTAGAAACTTCTTCACCATTCACTTCCTCTAGCACAAAGCCTTTGTCTTGTCAGTTGTTCATAAATTTATGGCTTCTTTGTCTAAAAGGTATGAAAGTTTCCGTAGGTCTCATTCTCTTGTGAAGGCTCTCATGTACATGTAAAAATACAGTAAAATTTGTATACTTTTCTCCTGTTAATCTGTCTTTGTTAGTTTCATTTTCTGACTCAGCCAGGGATCCTAAGAGGAGATCAAGGAAAACTTATACCTTCCCTAAATCCAATCTAATATTCTTATAATAAAAATATATAATAAATGATAGTAAAGAACATATTCAAATATTGCCAGTTTTCCTAGTCATGTTTATAGCAAATTATTATTATTTTTCTGATCTGGGATCTCATGTTGCATTTAGTTGCCATATCTCTTTAGTCTCCCTTATTCTGGAATAGTTTCCAGTCTTCCTTTGTTTTTCATGACCTTGATGTTTTTAAGAAGTGCAAACTAGTTATATTGTAGCGTGTCTCTCCATTTTGGTTTGTCTGATATTTCTTCATGATTAGATTTAGGTTATGCATTTTTAGCAGGAATACCACAGACGTGATGTGTCCTTCTCAGGAGGCATTTGATGTCCATTTGTGCCATTACTGGTGAATTAACTTTGATCATTTGGTTAAGGTGGTGTCTGCCAGGTTTCTCCCATAAAGTTACTATTTCCCCCTTCATAATTAATAAGTATCTTGTGGAGAGATACTTTGAGACTTTGTAAATATCCTGTCTCATCAAATATTCACCCTTTAGTTTTAGTATACATTGATGATTTGTGCCTGAATCAAATAGTATCACAATGATTATTTCCATATAATGAATTTGTTAATTTGTTGTCTTTTTATTTTAAAAAAAATTTTTAAAAAGATTTTATTTATTTATTCATGAGAGACACACAGAGAGACAGAGACAAAGACAGAGAGAGAGACATAGGCAGAGGGAGAAGCAGGCTCCATACAGGGAGCCCGATGTGGGACTCAATCCTGGGACTGTAGAATCATGCCCTGGGCTGAAGGCAGGGCTAAACGGCTGAGCCACCCAGGCATCCCTTGATATCTTTTTATTTATTAGCTGTACTTTTATTTAAGGATGATCTTTTAATTCCCCCCTTTAATTAGGTATTATTATATTAGAATGGCCTCATAGATTCTTATATTCCATTTAATTCAATGAGTTATATGCTGTTACTATCATTATTTATTTTGATGTACAGTTTGTCTCAGATTGGCCAGTTAGAGCCCATTGAAACTGTATGTGTGTGTGTGTGTGTGTATCTTGACATGTTCTCATTTGAGGGCAAGACAAAAATTCTTTCTGTCTGGACTCAAGATATTCTAAAAACATTTTGTATTTTCCCAGTCCCAACCCTGGCATCAGCCAATTAGCCAAGAAGCTCAGTTTCCTGTAGTATAGAATGATTTTTAAAAACCAAGGTATAAATGCTAAGTGTGGTCATTGCTTTTGGAGTATTGTTGCCTCTAGGTTTTTTTTTTTTTTTTTTTCAGGAGGCACAACACATTATTATGTATATATAATGTACACATACTTATATCTATTTCATTATCTATATCTATTTATATTGATATCTCTAGTTCAAAGTCAACATCAGAGTTCCTTTCTTTCCATATATTTAACTCTGTTCTTAGACAATGAAAAATCTGGCTGGCTATCTTTATTTTGATATGTCCGAGAAGGCCAGCTTTTCTACTTAAAAAATTCTGACAAGAATTTTCAGGGTTTTTGAAAAAGAGAGAGAGAGAACATGTGAGTGAGGGGAGGGACAGAGTGAGACAGAGAGAGATTCTCAAGCAGACTCCCTGCTAAGTGTGGAGCCTGATGTAGAGCTCAATCTCATACCCTGAGATCATGACCTGAGCTGAAATTGAGTCAAACGCTTAACTGACTGAGCTGCTCCGGTGCCCCGACAGTTTTCTGCTCTAAATTAAATCACTGAAAACAAGGCAGAATGAAGAAGTTATAGTACATTGAGTATAATTATTGGGAACACAGAATTTCCTGTATATTTTCCTTCTCTCTCTCTCTCTCTCTTTCACTCTCACTCTCTCTCTTTTTCCCCAAAAGAGAGAAGATGAGGAGGGCAGGGAGAGAGGAAGACAGAGAATCTTAAGGAGGCTCTTTGCCCAGTGTGGAGCCTGACATGGGGCTTAATCTCATGACCTGAGCCAAAATCAAGAGTCAGATGCTTAACTGACTGAGCCACTGAGGCACCCCTCCCACTCCCTTTTAATGTAATGCCCCTCTTACTCCCTGCCATACTTTCTTTCTTTTTTTTTTTTAACCTTGACCTTTTTAAAGATCCCTATACTAGGAATATCTTGATTATCTTCATATAGTGGTCTTAATTCACTACTGGGGTGGGGGGGGTATCTTTCCCTATTGAATAGCTGGTTTGAGTCTTTGAGCTGTGTATGCTGTGAAGTCAGCAGTAATAGACCATAGGCAGTGGGAGCACCCAGACCAGGCACAAGTAGTAAGAGGAGATATGATTGTAAAGAATTGTAAAACAATGAAACCAAATAAAATCAGTCTCATTATATTATATTCATGGATCAGAAAATTTAAACATTTTTAGTGATAAAATAGTCTTCCCTGCTGGAGTGGCATATTCCTGTCTCGTCCCACTGGTATATCGCTCAAGGTTAATCACATTGATCCAGCTGACACTGCATGAATTTATTGCTAGACTATGCCATTGTCACTATGTTCTATGTGCTTTCAAACTAATGTTTCATATTTATTTAAACTTTCTAGTGGAAAATTTATTTCTTTTTTTCAAATTGATTATACTTTTAATGCAGTAAATAAATTGCTGCAACTTTTATTTCTCAGATGTGAATGATAGACTGCTCCTTTTTAAAAAGAAAAAACGTTCTTGGGGCACTTGGGTAGCTCAGTCAGTTAGGTGTCTGTCTCTTGGTTTCACGGCTCAAGTCAGGATCTTATGGGTCCTGCTGGGCTAACACTCACTGAGGAATCTGCTTGAGATTCTCTCCCTCTGCCCCTCCCCTCATTCTTGCATGAGCATGCCCTCTTTCTCTTTGCCAAATAAATAAATAAATCTTAAAAAGAAAAAAAGGAAGACATTCTCATAATTCATTGGGATGTACATCCTTGAACCCTAGTTTAGGAAAGAATGACAAACACATATTCAGGGATGCCTGGGTGGTTCCATCAGTTGAATGTTTGACTCTTGCTTTTGGCTCAGATCATGATCTTAGGGTCCTGAGATGGAGCGCCTCCCCCCCCACACACACACATTTGGCTCCACCCTGGGAGTGGAGTCTCTTGAGAATCTCTTTCTCACTCTCCTCCTCCCTCACCCCTTTAACACATGCTTTCTGTCTTAAATAAATAAATAAAATCTTAAAAAAAGAAAAACATGTTCAATTTTTTTTAAAGATTTTATTTATTCATGAGAGACAGAGAAGGGGGCAGAGACACAGACAGAGAGAGAAGCATGCTTCGTGCAGGAAGCCCAGTGTGGGACTCGATCCTGGGACTCTGGGATCACACCCTGAGCAAAAGGCAAATGCTCAACCAGAGCCACCCAATGTCCCCATGTTCAATCTTTGAAAACAATCTATTCAACTGTGAATGATCATCTCAAAGAAATTTCTTTATAATTGGCTAGTTTTGTTTTGTTTTTAAATTAATCATCACAGTGACAAATAATATAGAAAGAAAATATTCTATGGATGTTTTGATTATTCAGAATACATTCTCAGATCCCAGTTTGAAAATCCTGGGCTATATTTTTAAATTGTCCTCCTGTGTCATTAAAAAAAAAAAATCTCACTTTTTTTGTTTGTTTGTTTGTTTGTTTTTGGTAAAGATGCTTTGGATCTGAGAACATCTGCAGCAGTCTGAAGCATGTTTTCTCCAGCACTGTGCTTGAATCTTTCTGTAGATATCAGACATCCTCACAGATTCTGTGATGTATTAGTTTTACTCAACAAACAACATTTATACCTCTGTCTTGAGTAGTGTCAAGCTGAATTGAAAACATGGTCAGCTTTGTTAGTATCCTTAAATTCCTCTTTTAAAATTAAGAGTCCATAATAAGAGATTGAGTCATGATAGAAACCATTTTAGAATAAGTGACTGTGACTTAACATTTTGGAAGAGATGCACTCAACCTATGGTAAGAAGCAGGTCCAGGTTATGTCTTCTCGCTCACTTTAGGAAAGCACTCTGTGAAGAATATCTAGAACCTGTCTTCCAGATAGGAAACAAAAATTCCAGATAGAAGACTTCTTACTTCCTATACCATAAATTGAAGAATTGATATTCAAAAATGATAAACTGAATTCCCCCAAATTAAGCTCCTTTCTTCTTTATGCTTTTATGAAAATAGAACTCTTTGAAGCCATCTGGGGCCCTTAAGTGCTCTTTTGCAATAAGAATAAAAATGAATCATTATTATATTTATTGGTAAAAACGTATTAACTAGAACTTTGATAAATTTGAGAATTTATTTCATTTGTTTTTTTTTTCCCCAAGATTTTATTTATTTATTCATGAGAGACACACACACAGAGAAGCAGAGACATAGGCAGAGGGAGAAGCAGGCTCCCTATGGGGATCCTGATGCAGAACTCAATCCCAGGACCCCAGGATCACAACCTGAGCCAAAGGCAGATGCTCAACCACTGAGCCACCCAGGTGCTCCTATTTTGTTTTTGGTTAGAGGTAGAGCTTACCTTGAATATCTATCTAAAATGGATGTGTACAGTGTAAATTCTTCATAGCATTTTAAAATGCTACTTAATTAAAAATGCTCAAAGAGTTTACAACATTGTTTGGATGCCAGTGGAGGCTGTTGAAACAAAGAATTTGTACTAATTCCCATCAACTTTCTTTTTCTCCCCCCCCCCTTTTTTTTTTTTTTTTTTTACTTAGTAACCTGCATGTTTTACTGCCTAAAGACCTGGGTTCTAATCTAATTCTATTAACAAGGTTTGTCAGGTTGTGGAATTTATTTAATCTCTCTCAAACTCCATTTAATTGTGTAAAGTAAAAATGTGAATGTCTCCTCAGGCCATCTCACAATAATATTCAGAGATCAAATGAGATTAATGCATTTGAAACTGCTTTGTAATTTGCAAAGCAGTATATAAATTTGTTTTATTTTTATTATTACATGTGCAAAATATTTTGTGGCTCCGTCTATTTTTGAATTTACTACCTCCTAAAAATGTTTATCTAGAACAGTGTTTCTTAAACAAGAGCATGCATCAGAATAACCTAGAGGGCTTGTTAAAACAATTTGCTGTGAAGTCCCAGATTTCTGATTAGATAGATCTGGGGTGGGGCCTGAGATTTTGCATTTCCAACAGCTTCCCAGGAGATACTGCAATTGCTGGTCCAGAAACTACACTTTAAGGACCACTAATGTAGAATTCAGGGCTGTGTTTTTCATATATACCAAATACCTAGTAAATAATATCATGATGTTTATCCTGTTAAGTACTTGTTACACTTTCCTTCTTGAGTTTTGTCTCCATTTCCAATAAAATAATAGCTCCACTGAATTAGACTCAGAAGTGTTAATAATTTATGATAATCTATACTGTGTTTTCTGCTGGAACTTCTTAGTTCTGATTGTGAGACTATTCTCAGTTGTGCAGATTCCGTGGCTGAGCGTGTTTGTCCCGATAGTTACTGCCATCTGAACATAGTAGTGAGTCTGTAAATAGGCACTTTACTTCTTTTGTGTGCATGTAAATTTTTAAATTAAAAAAATCATAAAACACTCATTCTTTTCTTAAAATTCATATGCTTTCCAAAACAGGTGATTTAAACCACAGTTGAGAATGGCAGAACTTCATTACTCAAAAATGGTTCCCTACACGTATATAAAGAATGCATATTTTGTGAATTAAGTTATTTTCAGAATATCTTGCTTTTTCACACTTGTGGGAGGCCATATATATTATAATAAATCTCTGGAAAAATAATGGTAAGTTTCTCTGAAAATGAATGGACCATTAGAATAGAAATTATTAATAAAGGAGAAAGGACAGTGTTGATGACAAATGAAAGTGAAATATACCTGGGTTTCTGCAAGATGGAATAGCAGCATGTAGAAGGGATCTACTTAAATTATGTGTCATTGACCTTAAAATTAATTTAAATGTACTGTGTTTATTTTCCATAAAGTGATCCTAAACATACTAAGAGCAAAACTACTTGGATAGTAACTTTTGTTTAAGTTTTCTATTTAAAAACCAGATTCTAAGATCAAGGCTTTCAGGAAGCTGGCTAAATTGAATGATTTCTTTTTTCCTTTCTGTATGTATTGTTTTACCAGGGACAGATTCCTTCTTAAATTAGACTAGTTCTTTTCATACAGTGTCTTCAGGAAGTATAGTTGGACCAAATGGCAAGAAATATCAGCCAGAGAGTTTATGCATGTTGAAATGTATGGCTAAGAAAATACATTTTGGCTATATTTATGGCTTTGAAGGAAAAATATCCCTTCCGGTTCTCTACCCTTAGCATGAATCATCAAAGGGAGCTCAAAAAAGTAATGGTTGAAAATATTACAAATGTTCACAGAGTATGTGATGGTCTCTTGAGGTTTATGTCACAGTTGCCAGGCACTTCGGGAGTGCATGACCACCTCACACAAACATTATGTAAAATACTGGGAACATAAAAACCACCTGTTTTAAACAAAGATTGATGAATTTGAAATGATTTTGACTTCATTTCAGAAATTATATTTCTTAGACAAGAGGCTTAGGTTATTGTAATTTGAGCTTTGTTTTTGGCAAACCTCAGATGGCAAAGATTAGAATCTGGTAATTCATCTTTGTTAAACCATTTTGGAAATTATCTCAATGGAGTATGACTATACTACCTTAATCTAGGGAGTGGTCACTATACATGATAGTTATACATTGCAGTTTGAATTGCAAAGTGATAAAATTCATTCTTCAAAGAAGATGCTTCCCCTTTCCAATTTATGAAATAGAAACTTAGTTATTATAACTCCAAACCCATAATATCCCCCAGATTTCTCCTGCTGAAAAAACTGCCCCTTGTTCCAAGGCACTCAACTTAATGAAGGTCTGCAGGTAAAAATCAAGAAATGTATTGAAACCAGGGGAATGAGCCATATTTAGAATGCCAAGCAGAATTACACAAAAGGTACAAACCAAAGAATCCCTGCAGAGTTACAGAGGAGGAGAATCTGGCCTGTGGCTCAGGTTAGAAAGCAAAACATGAAACAGAGAAACAAGTATCATCTGCTGTGCGATAATGAAGAAAGAAGTTATGTAATGGCAGCTGAAGACTGTTTTTATTGTTCTCACTTAGATGTTGGGTCCAAGATTCTCAATCTGTTCTCGAATATTTTTTAAAAGCAGGTAATTACTAGGACTTGTGACCCCCTGTTAACAAAGTGGCAGGATCTCACAGACATCAATCTTTCCTGGTGAATTATTGTTTGAAAGGAAAATCTGACTTGAAGTGGATTTTCACTTAATTTTTTTACCCGACTTTGTAAAAAAAATTGTAATATCTCTAGGCATGAGACTGGTGCTTAAATATCTTTGTGTTTTTCTTTTCCACAAAGAAATGGTTCCCTTCTATATGTGTGATTAGATATTATATCTTATGACATATCATTTTAAATATCACAATTTGAGCATATGTCTGCTATTCCTCTTCTTAGAGTCTCCTTCTTTTCCATGTAATTTCTTTTAAAATTTGGGTGACATGTACTATTGCCTGGTTGACAAAGAAAATGAGTTAGAAGGCATCTTTCTTGATTACTACACAAAGATGAATAAAGGTAAATGATTTGTGCATGTGTATTCCGTGTTTGATGATAAATGTCAAAGGCCCATTTTCTGCTTCCCTTTCTCTGCACTAATAATGCTCACTATCAACTTTCTGAACTTAGAATTAACCTTCAAGGCAATTCATTACGGGAATCAGAGCTACCTATTACCGAGGCACCATTGATTAAATCATAACCAGATTGGTCTAGGGCCTTAGTTCAGTTACTTCATTGGCAAAATTTTGGTTTAACTCTTTCATGGTTACTTATATTTATATTTGTAATTTAGTAGGTACTTGTGAAAAATAAAGAAAGTTCAAAAGTTGGTATTTAAATACTCTGTCAGTACCTTCAAATTTTGCCTTTGGGTCATTAATATTCTAAACATCTATTACATCAAAGGTAAATGGGCTTCATTATGTCTATTCTGAATTGACTCTGTAATTTTCATTTCTGTCTATTTTTCTGTCTGCACTAAATTGGGTTGATATGTACACCTCCCATTCTCCTTCACATTTAAATTAAATTCCCTAATTGCAAAATTTAAAATTAGGCCTGTCCTATTTTTGATTTTAAATGTCAGATTCTTGAGAAGACACTGGCCTAATGGGCCTGTTAGTAATCACTCAATCAATCTATACAAGTTTTCCTATTTTTATTGTGTCAGTTTATTCGGAGTATTAGAACTTCTCCCCTTCTCTGAAGTTGAGTATCCCTTCCATGGTGTTTAGTATTGATCTGTGCTTTGTTCACTTTCTTCTTATGGCATTTGAGAAGGACCAATGAGTAGCAATTAGATCACGATCCCTCAATTGTGGTTAAAACAGATTAGGTGTTCCCAATTACTGTTCTGATAGTAATTCTCAAAGGTTGGGGCTCATCTTGTGAAGTTTTCTCAGGTCCTGCCAGTCATTGTCAGGAGCTTTTAAATAGAAACACTTTTTAACGCTTCAGAAGTTACCGAAAAAAATCTAAAAAACCATGCATTTTTCTTTTGTTGTCTCTTTAGGTTTTTTGCTGCTAACTTGTGCCAAGATATATAAATGGAATAGTTTAGCTAAGAGAATTTATCTGAAGTTTGAAAAGTCTCCTGCCCCATGACAATTTCCTTCTCATTTTGTGATTGAGTTGGGACAGAAAATAAAAGATAGGGAAGCAAAGGATCTCTTTTAGCTAATACAGTTGAACCACCAGAGAGCAGTTGATTCCTTAAGAGAAATTCCCCGACTGTTTTATGGCTTGAGACCCAGAAACTCAAACACTTTGGGAAAGGGGATTTAGACCTGCTGAGATTGAGGAGGAATGCCTGGAATTCTTAAGAACAGATCATATCTGGTCTCCATAATTTATAGAAATGGAAAAGTAAACTGAATTCTAGAATAAGTTACTATATTTTGGAATTTGCAAAGAACTGAGGCTATCATATTAATATCTGTGAAAGGTACAGTAAAGATTAGTCCTAATTTGAAGGGACTTCCCTGGTTTAGCACTGAAAGTCCCTTGTTCTAGGAACTTCCTTCTGTCCGGGGCAAACCAGAACAGTTGGTCACCCAAGGAAGGGACATGGGAATAGTTTAGCCACTTTTTATTCTCTTTCTTTTGCTGGGCTTCCCTTGAAGTGAGTGCAGATATGTGCATTAAGCATTCATCATCATTATTTGAGTACAGATATGCATGTTATATTTCCCTTTTACTGAACTGATTTTTAAAAATGGTTTGGTAGATATATCACCGGAAAAGAGAGGAGGTCCAGAATATCCCAAACCATGGACTCTAATAGTCACTTTCACTGGTGAAATAGAACAGCTCTTTTTGTAGCAAATTTTTAGAATGTAGGTCAAGGCATACTTAAGTGGAGGATCCTGGGTATTTCCACACTCATGCTTAAACTGATAATTATTTTCTTAAAATCATTGTTCTATGATCTGACCTGATAGTGGGCAGAGGCAGGTGTGAATTTGTCTTGAGAAATCCACAGAGTGAATAATCCACCTTGGGAGTTATTCTTATATGTCTCTCGACATGGATGATATGTAGCTATGTTTACAAAGGTTGACGTATATGCAGAAACCTAGATGGGAATTTAAATCTCTGTGGAATTTTGCTTAGATCAATTTAATAAAATATTCATGAAAATACATTTTCTGTCGAGCTCCTGATTGGGCTGAATCAAGTTGATGCAGTGTACTGTTATAATGCAGAGGAACTGAGCAATCAATAGTGGGGAAGTACTAGAGCAATGATATTCAGGGTCCAAATAGTTAGGACTAGTGAAGCTTGCTTAAGATGGTGTCTTATCTAATGCTGTCAGCTTAAGAATAGTGGGATTAGTGGGCCTCCAGACTCATGTGAATGATGATGTTCCTAAAAGGAAGAGAATTTTCAAATACCTGTGGTAAAGGTGGGGAGAAGAAAGAAATGGAGAGAGACTCTTTAGTGCAATAGACTGATTATGTTATTTCTGTACACCAATTCATTCCATCTATTTAATTTTTATTTTACATTAGCTTTTGCCATCAATAACTTATAAATTAGTAGTACCTCAAGTAATGCAAAGACATAACAAAAACTGGTTTCAACTAAATGCCATAACAAAAAATCAAAATTTGATTAGTGCTATAAAAGAGGCTCTAATACTAATTGGTGGAATTAGGAAAGGTTTTGCTGAAGATGTCACTGATGAGTAGATCTTAAAGGGTAGGAAGACTATGAATTGGAAGATGGAGAATATTTTGGCCAAAGAGAATGGTATTAGCAAAAGTCCTAGTTTAGAAGAGCACACGGAAGCATGGATAATCCAGTTGTTTGAATTGCAGGATAAAGGTAGGAGAGAAATCATATGCAAAAGGAGAAACATGGGCTAGGTTTATAATGAGGAAGATTCAAGTGATAGAACAAAAGATGTGGTATAGTAGGCAATGGGGGAAATATCGGGTAGATTTTAAGTAAGAAAATTGTGTAATTGGTATCTTGATTTAAAAAAAAAATTAACCTGGTAGAGGTATGAAGAATATATCGAGTAAGGAAAGACTCCTCTTTCATGTCTTTACAACATACTGTCTAATGGATTTTAAATGAAACCCTAAATACATCTTCACCAACAGTCAGCTCTGTTTGTAGCTAAGCCTTACTGTAGGGGCAAATTTTCTAGCTCTATCCATGTTTGTAATGATGCTGGAACTCTTTGTTAAAGAACTGTTGAGTACATGCAGTAACAAATATATTCTGTAATCCCAGTGGTCTGACACAACAAAACCTGGTGAAAGATAGAAGGGGTTCTTGCTCACACAGTGACTCAGAGATCCACTCCATTTTGTGCTTCCACTATCTCAACATATGGCTTCCAAGGAGGCCACCAAAGGGAAAAAGATTTAGAGGAAGCACTGTGCTCTAAACTGCCTCAATAAGTTTAACTGACTGATAAGTGTCACTTCTGTTTATAGACCTTTGGAGGCCAAAACTAGTCATATAGTTTTAATCTAATTGTAAGGGAAGCTGGGGAATGTAAAGAACCATATGGATATTTGTATTCTGCCTCAGTCCAACCTTCAGGTCATGAAATACCCCCTTGCTACTTTCATCCCACTCATATAACAAACTCAGCTCCTCCCCAAGGAGATGATCTAAAATTTATTCAATCACTGAATCCAACTCATAGTCCAGGAACTCTGGATTCATGATAGCCTCTGAATTAGGTCTAATCGTGTCTTCATGTTTTCCTGAGTCCCACGAACTTGAAAGACAAATTATATCTGCCCTCCTCTGCAAACACAACAACGGAATTCTCTAATTAGTAATGGGGAAGGATTGGAAACATACCATAGTCCTTGACTCATAGCAAATGTGAAATTTCTGAACAGGTAAAGTGAAGGCCCCTACCTCAAGGAGGTGGGGAATGGGGCAGGCTCTGGGTTGGAATTTCTTTAATTAGGTCATGATTCTGCTTTCTTCCTTTGTCTGTTGTTCTCAGTGGTTCTGGGTAAAGTGGATGCTGAGAAATGTGCCATCTTAAACTTAGCACCTTTTCTCAGCCCATTTCCACTCTTGGAAGGCGAGGGGAGGGGGGTGCGGGGTGGCGGTGCAAAAAGTCTTAAATTTAAAGAAAACAGATGATTTTTCAATCAGTCATGTGGTTTCTTAGGTAATACAGTTGCTTTATAAATTTAATAGGCTCCCAAACTGTTTGTTTTCAGTAAATTTCATGTTCCAGAAGACCATCCCAAACTCTTTTTTTAGACAGTGTCCTTTAATCTGCTAAATGTTTTTGATCCTAATATCTTTTTCTCTTTCAATTTTATGGTGGCTACCTTGAGGCTCTGAGGCTTGAATTAAAAGGCCATATCCTTAATTTGATTTTTGCAATGAATCATTTTATTAACTCAGAATTTTTGCTGTATCATAATTTGGAGGCTGTACATGTGTCCTGATACAGATTTTAGAAGAGACAGTGGGTTGGAATAATTTATATCCATGGTTCTCAATGCCTTCCAGGGAAAATTGTCAATGTTTGGATGCATTTTTTATTTTTATGACTAGAGGAATGGGTGGTGCTTGCAGTTGTGCTACTGGTATTTAGTATATAGTGGGTATAGGGCTAAAAATTCTATAGTACATTGGGAAGCCCCACTCAACAGAAGATTATCTGACTAAAAATGTCAAGACTGTCAAGGTTGAGAACACTACCTCCCAGCACACACAGACATATTTTAGAACCTCCTTCAGTTAGTCCAGAATTTTTCAGCAGTTTCTAGGTAAACTGAAGAACCATTCACCTTCTTCAGTTTTCTTTGGAATTTCCAGGATTAATATCCTGGGAGATAAAGCCAGTAAGTGATAGTTCACCACTTTGAAGGAAACTAGTCCAGCTATACTTATTTCATATGTTTTGATACAGATGTATGTATCCCTAACACATTCTAAGCCCATAGCAACCATCTACCATTTATTATTGCAGAATAAATTATTCCCAGTGGTTTTTGTCGTTAGAAGGTAGCTTCTGCATTATGCCAATGTTCAGCTTATCCTTTAGAACAAATGAAAAGTCTAAAAACTTGGCGAAATATAATCTGAAGGATGAAAGTCTTGATGTAAATGCTAGAAATATAATTGACCAAATGCACTAGTTAATATAGGCAAAAGTTAGTAACAAAGCAAAAATTTCTATAGTTTTCAAGAGAGGTAATATTAAATTATATTCCTGGGAAGATAGTAATGTTTGGTCATATTTTTTCTCTCTATTCTTGAAATGGTTTGGAGCAACTGTTAATTAATCAGCATTTTCTTTAAGAAGAACTAATATTATTGTGGAAAGTTAACTTCATTTTAGAGTGTATTTAGTACTTAGTGAAAAAGAATAGAAAAAGGGTATAAAATGAATTGTTTTCTATTAATAAGCTATTACTTAAAATTACTAGTCTTTTAAAAAATTAATATTCTTATCTGCAAAAATGTTTTTTTATATTACAGAATTTATATCCTGTCGCTCTTCTCATTTGTTATCAGTACTTCCTCCATTTTGTTATATCTCTTTCTCTCTGTGCTCATCTTTTTTGTAGAGAGAAGGAACATTTGAAGGAAATGCCCTTTGAATAATATGTTTGCTCCCCAACGCATGTCTTCATAGTAGTCATAAACTTAGGAATGCCTGGGTGGCTCTGGTTGAGCGTCTGATGCCTTTGGCTCAGGTCATGATCCTGGGGTCCTGGGATCAAGTCTCTCATCAGGCTCCCTACAGGGAGCTTGCTTCTCCCTCTGCTTATGTCTCTGCCTCTTTCTCTGAATCTCTCATTAATAAATAAGTAAAATCTTTCAAAAATATCATAAACTTGCATTGTTCAAAAAAATCTGAAGTTGGGGGGAAGGTTCATTACAATCTGCTACATTTCTTATAGTCTTATGTCTTATTTCCATTTTACCAGTTTTGATAGTTTTAGATTTGAGGCATGTGGATTACCACTTATTTTAAATGATACGTTCATTTTGCAGAGAAAGAAAAGCAGCTAAAAATTACAGAAATTGTTCAATTTCTTATAAATGAGAATGTTCACAAGTAGATGCCAGATTGTTCACCTTGTCCCTTGCCCTAACATCAAACCGTTCTATTCTGTCTTTTTTGTGGTTATGAGTAATACCCCAAATATTTTACAGCACAGTGATGAGTCACAAAGTAAGGAACTATAAATACTCTTGTTCTCCAGAAACAATGAAGCTATCTATTCTTTCACATTCAACCACTTCATATGCTGTTTCATTTAAGGTTAAGCTTTAAAAAAAACAACTTTTCCCTACTTTAAACATTGAATCTCCAATACAAGTTATGTTTTCTAGTAAACTGTTTCATTTTATCTAATGCTTCATAAATGTATCTAAATCTAGCTCATCATGTACTGCTAGCTACACCTAATCATACACACTGAATTACTCCACTCCTATTTAAAGAAAAAGAACAAAAAGTAAGAATGGCAGATGTGTTCGTAATTAATATCCTACTGGGTTAATCAGCAGATCCTTGGGAATGCTCTAAGACTTTTGATGTATTCAGAAAATCACGGCCTTGATCTATAGACTTCTTTTTAAGCACAAACAACTGTTACAGTTTGGGGAAGATATGATCCTTGTAAATAAGGTAGTAAATAGCATTAAGTCACAATCTTGTCTCTTTGAATAACCTAATTCCATGCTTGATTTTTAGTATTTCAGTGAGACATTTATGTTTAACATTTATAGTGGGTACTATGTGCAAGTGTTGCAGTTTACTAGTAATTGCATTCAGCATTTCTTATAGGTAATTCAAAGAATTGAAGTAGAGCTCTTCTAAAACTAAGTAAATACAAACAACATAGGCTTTTTTTTAAATGGATATTTCAGAGTTGTTGACTTATGGAGTGCTTCTGAATGTGAGGATATAAGAGGCATAGTAATTCAGTGAAGAAGAGGAAGAAGGAGGAGAGGGTGATTTAGAGGAAAAATTCAGTTTTTACAGTGAGACAATCCTGAATTGAAAGCTCAGTCTCCTTTTGTGCATCTCCTCCGATTACCTAACAGTTCCGCTCTACAGTTACCTCATCTACAAATGTGGAAATCTGTCTTAGACTTTGAGGTGTTAAATAAGATGGAGCAGTATTTAGGACATTAAAAACTGCTAAATTTAAAAGTTAGTTTCATTGGGAACATGGAACTCTCATTGTGAAAACACTGTACTATATAAGAAGCTAAATTTTAAGTTATATTGTGGTTCGCATTTTAGTTTGGGTGTTAATGTATTCAGGTATGTGCCTGGCACATGGTGAGTACTCAATAAATGTTGAATGAGAAAAATCCTGTTCTAAACAGAAATCTTGGGATTTAGGAATTTAGTGAAGGAAAAAAACGGAATTGGAAGAGATTCTTCAGCTGTGTCTTGACTGTCTCTAGATCTAGGAATTGTGAGGTATATCTTGCAAGCTGAAGGAGACAGTATATGATCATTTTAGGTATTTTATTCCTTGAAAATTATGTTTCTGGTGCTTCCAATTTGTGTTTGAGTAGTTAAGGCATTACCTTCTCCACAGCCTAGTTTTTCCATTAAAAATGGTATTAACAGTTTTTCTGAGTCAGAGAACTTATATTATCTTAGTCTCTGAGGAGTCAAGGGCATGTGGAACTGAGGGGTTGGGCTTATACTGCACCATGTTTGGGGATGGACCATGGTGGAAGGTGTCCTGATGTGCCTACCCAACAAGTATCCCCATGCCTGATGGAGTGAGTCATTTAAATAGCAAATGAAAGACTTGGTGACAGATTGAAAGAGATTGAGGAGGAAAGCAAAATGGGTTACATCTTTGTACTTTAGTACTTCAAACTGCATTTCCCTCCATTTTTTAAAAGTAAAGAGCTCACATTGTCATTTTGCACCAGGTCTTGCAAATTGTGCAGCTCATGCTGGTATATGTGGCTGAATCTTAAGAAGGTTAGTGACTAAGCCTGAATGCCTTTGCCTACTTCTCAGGCTGCATCTCATGGAACTCATCTTCCTCATTCTGCCTTTTATCCCCACTGACCTTCTGTCTGCTTCTTCAACATGGTTCTTTCTGTTTCTTACTTCAGAAACTTGATGCTTGCCAGTGCTTCCTCCCAGCATAGCTTTCTCACTCTTTTATTTCTCAGAGAATCAGTTCTTCAGGCAATCCCTCCTCAGCACTCTAACTAAAGGGGCCTCTCTCCCAACCAATTATTTTCTCTCATACTTCTCTGTTTTATTGCTTTTATACAACTTTACTACTACCTGTGATTTATTTATTAACCATTTTTGCTCAATTAGTTGTATAATTCTATGAAGAGACCATTGTGTTTGTATCATTCAAAGTGATACACTTATACATATGGGTAGGAAAGGTCCTAGTGCATGGGTGCCCAATAATTTCTTGTTAAATAACTAACAGCTATTCATCCATCTTAAAAATATGCAAGGTCTACTCTGACAAAACACTAAGATTTGAAGAGGATATTAATACGGCTCTTCTTGGAGCTTTTAGTCTAATCTAGAAGATGGAAGCAGATATGCAATTAAAAATAGTATATAACTTGAATGGTCAAAATTAATATTGAAAAGTACCATATTATTTCTTCTGTGGCAACAGAAGAGAGTGGTTTGGAAGCACAAGACTGCAGGAAATCCAGCTTCTGTGTGGTTGTCCTTACAGTAAGGAGTCAGATACTGAGGGAGAAGAGCCTACAGAAATCTTAACTGCAGAGAACTCATCACAAGCTTAAAGGATCATGGTAGAGGAATGGTAAAAGGAGTTTAGTTTTTTTTTTTTTTAATTTTTTTTTTTAGGAGTTTAGTTTTAAAAAGTGCATTGTAGGGGATACCTGGGTGGCTCTGTGGCTGAGCATCTGCCTTTGGCTCAGGGAGTGATCCTGGAATCCGGAATCGAATCCCACATCGGGCTTCCTGCATGGAGCCTGCTTCTCCCTCTGCCTGTCTTTACCTCTCTCAGTGTGTGTCTCTCATGAATAAATAAATAAATAAAATCTTTAAAAAATAATAAAATAAAATAAATTGAAAAAAATCTTAAATTAAAAGTGCATTGTAGCAGTCCGATGAAAACAGATCAGTTGATCTCCAAGAAAGTAGATAGAGTTTCATCCTCCAGATATGTGAAAAATAGCTGTTTTAAAAGGCCACTATTTGTTCCAAAGGCATGAGTCTATGTGCTGTGTGCCTGATACTGCATCAAGCTCAGTCCTAAATTCACTCTCCTAAACTTCCATGATCCATCTCTTGATCTTAGTGTAAACTTTTTGCTTTGGAATTTATTTTTGTCTTCTTGGATTAGATTTACTCTGATTGTTTCTTTGATCCTGAGTCTCCTCCTTTCAAAGGTGCGCTCCTCAGTTACCCATAGGGCCACAATATCCATATGTCTATAAGTGTTGAGGTCCTGAATCTCCACCCTAGAATGTGACCAGATTCCCTTTATTGCAGAAGAACAACAGGTACATATAGAAGCTTGGCCAAGACATGAAGAGGTGGACAGGAAATGATTTTATTACCAGACTGGATTTAAACTCCATTTTTAGCTCCAGTTAGATGTAGCAGACAAGTAACAGATTTTAGGAGGAACATCCCACAGCCTAAAATTTTGTAGTCACACAACCAGTAAACTGGGTTATGGCTACTGATTACAGGAAAAAAAAAAATCGACATACTCTCTTTTGACTTTAGGCATCTTCTCTAGATCATTCATCGTCCTTAGCAGTAGAGCTTCACCTAAGACAATTTCTAAAACTAAGAAGGAGAGTATGTGTTCAGGAGAAATTTCTATGTGAGTGAGAGAAGAGGACAGGGAAAAGGAAAAAGCTATGGAAAGACTTGGTTTTGGGTGTCCACCTTTAGCCTGATCTCACAAGAAAACAGTGGAACATAAATTACACAAGAGAGTCTGTTCCCATCTTGAGGCAGTAGGGCTTTTGTATCCACATTAGCTACTAACTTGCTCAGAGTCACCCAAAGTGGGGTGTTTCTCTCAGGTACCTTACTTAGGTGATTCCAGGATCCTGTGGGGTTCATGATCTGAGGAGGTTGAGGATCTGAGCTAATAGCAGGTAAAAGGGATTCATGTATATATGGGAGGGCCACTAATAATGTCTTCAATAGACATTCAGCTTGTAGAAATAAATATAGATGCAGGTAAGTGATTGCAGCCAGAGAATAGAGTCTTCACAACCTCTGGTACTAATCTTTTTCAGAAGAGCTAGAGTACAAGATAGAAATACTGCAAGGACAATGCACATATTAAATTCTATAAAGAAGCCAAAGAAAACAAGCTAATGGGCTTGGGCAGGTAGATATTGGAAACCTTTAAGACACATAGATTTATTAGATTTGTAGGCACTAATGCCTCAAGGAGGAAAAGGATAGCAAGAAGTTGAGGAAAGGGAGTAAGACATCCACAAGAATAATCCTCAATTATTCATTCATGTATTTGAGCATCAATTTATAGAGTAAAAAACTTGAATTTGCCATGATCCCATTGGTATCACATGGCATATGACTGTAAGCAGGAAGTGTAAGTTTGATTTTCACCTAATTGCACATTGTATTCATCACTTTCATATATATCATAAAATTTAGAATCTCTTTGAATGGAAAAACTGAGAAAATGCACATAGGCTAATAAGTTCACTCCTGAGAAGAGTAAAGGGAATTAATTTAAAAAAACATTGACTCTAAGTGAACTGTGTAAAACATTTAATATTTTAAAAAATCACCACCTATTGGGTGAAGAATGATATGTTTCTTTGTAGCAATTATTCAAACCAACCATTTAAGAATTTGCTACAATAGAACTTTCTGAAAAAGAAAAATCATCATAAACAGAGGGATAACTTTACAGGATGGATCAGAAAAACCATAATTTGATCATGTAATAGTAGCACATAGTAGCTTTGACCAGGGTTGCCTGGATGGTAGAGTTGGTTAAGTGCTCAATTCTTCATTTCAGCTCAGGTCACGATCTCAGGGTTGTGAGATTGAGCCCTGAGTTGAGCTCCATGCTCAATGTGGAGTCTGCTTGAGATTCTCTCTCCCTCTCCCTCTGCCCCTCCCACTCGTGCACTCTCTCTCTCTCTCAAATAAATAAATCTTAAAAAAAAAAAAAAAAGCCTTGGGGATCCCTGGGTGGCGCAGCGGTTTGGCGCCTGCCTTTGGCCCGGGGCGCGATCCTGGAGACCTGGGATTGAATCCCACATCGGGCTCCCGGTGCATGGAGCCTGCTTCTCCCTCTGCCTGTGTCTCTGCCTCTCTCTCTCTCTCTCTCTCTCTGTGACTATCATAAATAAATAAAAAATAAAAAAAAATAAAAAAAAAACCTTGACCAGTATTTGTAATACTGAACACTTTGAAGGCATTGTAGTTTTGAAAGAGGATGCATTTTGGATTCAAATACAGTTGGTTTTAACCTGTATCTTGACTAGTAGTGTGTACGTATGACTTTGGCTAAGTTACTCAAAATCTCTGAGTTCATTTTCCTCATCTGTTCAATGGCCCTTGAGAAGTTTTTATGAGGATAATAAAGTGACCTTACAAATAGTACCTGCCATGGAGTCAGAAATTGTTAGAATGCTTTCTTTTATTCCCCAATACTTGAGGTCTTATCTCTTTGCTCCACAAGATATGTGTCATCTTTGCTCTAAATGAGATATTTCATCTCTGCTGGTGACAGAAGTTATATGATAGCCTCTACTTTGGAAATGGTGGTTATCAAGTGGAGGATAAACAAGGTTAGATATTTTTAGAACTCCTGAATGGTGTGTAGGTGAGTGAGCAAACGAGGGAACAAGTTGATCAAGGGCACCCAAACGTTAAGGATATAGTAAAAAGCACCATGATTCCCAATGAAACAGCTCATCAAATATTCATGGATTCATACATAATACATTCTTTAAACACATAATAGAATCATATTGTTAAATTAAAAAAAAATAGACTTGAATGTTATACAGAGTTTTCTTTTTCCTTTCAGGTCTAAAGTATATATGACATAATCTTTAATTATATCTTGCCATTTACATACAATCTTCAACAATTTATTTCCAGCATTTTATACAAGGTCCTTAATATTATGTTTTTCCTTCATAATTGAACCACAGTTGACTGGGTTTAAATCTAATAAGAGCCTGATTGGGGTTAAAGACATGCCATAATGGGAATGACTAATAATTTCATCTTTGTTTCAACTGTATTAAGCTTATGAGACCTATGATTTTATCACCATTATCAGCATTTTCAATGTTCATTTTCTACTCATTTTGGCAAAATAATAAGGGCAAAGAGCAAAAAACATTCAAATAATTACATAAAGCCTGCTCTTACAGACAAAGATGGCATGACTGCCCAAACAGAACTCTTGGCTGTCAGGCGGTGCCACCACACATTAGTGCAAAATGTTCGTTGATCTGCTGATGTATGAAAGTCTGGATTTGGCATACAAAAGGCACTTTGGAGTGTCGATGTATAATGCATGAAAGTGTTGGCTGTTCAGAAGCTGAAAATATGAGAGTCAGGGACAGCCTGTATGTACATGAACAAAGAAAAGGAGACAGATATAGTAAACCATGGCTGACTATCCTGTAGGTGTTCAGGAAGACTTCCAGGTAGAGGTGTCTCAACTGTGGTCCTTAGAGGTGAACACACTTGGATCAGAGATTGGCCCACAGTCTAACTACACCCATCTTGGAACTGTTAAAGAACATGGCGTGTTCAGGAAGTCTGAGTGCAGAACATAGAGTGTGGGAAGAGACAGGAGGAAGTTAGTTTGGAAACATAGTTTGAAGAGCCCTGCATGCTATGTCAAGAAGGGAACACTACCCTATTTGTAGGTCAGAAGGTCTTCTTATGATTTTGAAAATGAATTGGAAAGTTGAGTGATTTCAATAAACATTCAATTTTCATGATTTTGAAACACTGAGCCTCTATTCTTATGAGGCAGTACTTGGCTCGAACAGGTTAGCTACTGTCTTTTTTTACTTAGAGTTTCTGCTTTCCATTTTTTTCCTTCCAATTGGTAGTCCTCTTTCATCTAAATGACCACCTGAACCTTGTAAGCATTTAAATGTCTGGGCCCTGAACATGATGGGGACCACCAGAGGCTTTACAAAAATAGAGAAATCCACTTAAAATGTTTATCATCATTTGGGCACTGTGTTAGGCTCTGTACAATAGAAGTATGGAACTGGGAGCAAAGAGAAGATGGTTGGGGTGGGTTTGCTAGGAACAGAACGGGGAGAGAGAGTGGGAGGGAAAGAGAGAGAGAAAGACTGAGAATGAGATACTAAGAAGTTATTTAGAAATTCCAGGTGAGAGAGAGAAGAACTGAGTATCCTCTGTATTTTTGTAAAATCCACAGCACTAGATATTGCCTTTTATATAATTGGGTACTCAGTAAATGCTTATTGGGGTAACATATTGATAAACATTTAATCATCATGTGGACTTTTTCATACAGTCTTTGGGCCCTAGTTCACCACTTACTAAATACAATAAGGAAATAGAATTCAGTGACACTCCAAGTGGAGATTGAAATTAGAGACTTTGTTTAAATTGTTTTCAATGTTTGACATACTGTAGACAGATGATACATTATGGAATCTCCAGTTTCTAGTCCTATGATGATCTTGGACTATATTACCTTTAAAATCAATTGTATTGAATATGAGGATTAATAAATCCATTTACTTCATATTAATACTTTTGTTTTATCAAATATTGAGTAGATTCCAAGAAATATTTATAAAATATAGGTAATGTACAAATCATTATTCAAAGAATGCTTATGTATGGATTACAAAATGGAATACTATGCCTTTAAAATCTTTTGTGTTCCTTTGTCTGAACCCATTTCATTCCCATGTAACTTGGAGAAAATCACTAGTCTAAGTTTATGTTTATCATTTGCTTGCCTTTATATTTTTAACTATATTACTACTGTTAAGCCATATATACTTGCTTTTACAGGTTACCTTTAACTTTTTAAAAAAAGATGTTATTATGTATGTAGAGAGAGAGAGGGTGCATGCATACAAGTGGTGGGAGAAGCAGAGGGAGAGAGAGAATCTCATGCAGACTCCCACTGAATGCAGAACCCTACACAGGGCTCAATCTCTTGACCCTGAGATCATGACCTGAGCCAAAATGAAGAGATGGATGCTTAACTGACTGAGCCACCCAAGTGCCCTTTTAAATTTTAATAAATAGAACATTACTTTATGTATTCAGTGATTTGCTTTTTTTTACTCGGTATTAGGTTTCAGAGGTTTAGACATTGATGCAAGTCATTGTAATTAATTGACTTTCCAGTACTCTCCAGCACTCCATTGTATGATCACACCCTGAATGATTTATTATATTTTAATGAGCATTTGCTATTTTAAACTATGCTATTATGAACATTCTTCTGGTACATATATGTGTGTTTCTTTAAGATTAAACCTAGAAATGAAATTTATGTATCAAAAGAAATATGTACATTCAAATTTGCTAGATTAGCTCAGACTGTTTTCCAAAGTAGTTTATCAGTCTATACAATGACCATTAGTGTATACATGTATAAAATATTTGCTTGCATAACATGCTTGCCAACACTTGGTGTTGTCAGACATAAGTTTTTTGTTTTGTTTTGTTGGCAATCTAGTGGGTATACAATGCTTACCTTATTGTAGTTTTTATTTACATTTCCCTGAAAACTAATGCTGGATATTACTTTTTCATTTGTTTGGATTTCCTTTTCTGTGAAGTATCTGTTCAGTTCTTTGCTCATTTTCTCTTCTGTGTTTTCTTATTTATTACCCATTTTATAGAAATGTTGTATCCTAGTCCTTTGTTACTTCGGTGAAAACATTTTCTCTTTTTCTCTGGTTGGTGTCATTTGTTTAACAAACTACTTAATCTGAAGGTGTTTCAATTTTCTTTCTTTCTTTCTTTCTTTCTTTCTTTCTTTCTTTCTTTCTTTCTTTCTTTCTTCTTTCTTTCTTTCTCTCTCTCTCTCTCTTTCTCTCTTTCTTTCTTTCTTTCTTTCTCTCTCTCTTTCTCTCTTTCTTTCTTTCTTTCTTTCTTTCTTTCTTTCTTTCTTTCTTCTTTCTTTCTTCTTCCTTCCTTTCTTTCTTTCTTTCTTTCTTTCTTTCTTTCTTTCTTTCTTTCTTTCTTTCTTTCTTTCTTTCTTTCTTTCTTTCTTTCTTTCTTTCTTTCTTTCTTTCTTTCTTTCTTTCTTTCTTTCTTTCTTTCTTTCTTTCTTTCTTTCTTTCTTTCTAAGATTTTATTTATTTATTCATGAGAGACACAGAGAGAAGCAGAGACAGGCAGAGGGAGAAGCAGGCTCCCTGTGATGTGAGCCTGATGTGAGACTTGATCCCAGGACCCCAGGATCACGACCTGAGACAAAGGCAGATGCTCAGCCACTGAGCCACCCAGGTGCCCTGGTGTTTCAGTTTTCAATCCTATCTTGTATAGATTGCACTTTTTGTATGGGGTCCTTACTCTGTTTATAAAGAAGTGTTCTATTTTATCTTATAAAAGTTTTATAGTTTTGGTTTCCCTAGCTTGGTCTGTATTGACTTTTTGAAGGGTATTCCCTATGGATAACCAATTGCCCCAACATGATGTGATGTAAATTCTGTACTTTTACCATTGATCTGAAATACCACTTTTGTTATAAATCAAGTTTTCTTGAATGTGTGGATATTTTTTCTGGGATATGTTGTTTAACTGAACTATTTTTTAGTCTTTAGCAATACTATACTCTTAATTTTAATAAATTAAAAATAATTTTTGATACTCGGTAGGAGATATATTCTGACTTGTTATTCAGGAGGGTCTTAACAAGTCTTAGCCTATTGCTCTTCTACTTTTATTCAGCCTGTCAAGTTACACTTAAAAATTTTATTTAGAGACTGTTTAGAATTTTATTGATAAATTTGGGGAGATTTGGAATTTATGGGATCAAATCCTCCAACCTAAATACATCTCTCTATTTAATTCTTCTTTAATATTTAATAAAATTTATAATTTTCTCTCTAAAAGGTTTTACAGATTTTTGTTAGTTTTTTCTCAGACTTCATATATTTTTATAAAACATTAAATAACTTAAAAATATTTACATTCTAAATTTGTGGCTGAGGTATAAAAAGTGTAATGGGTTTTTGTGTGCTATTTTGTATCTTACAGGCTTGTGAAATTCTAATCAGTTATAATAATATATATATTGATTTTCTTAGACTTTGTAGCTAGACAATAATATATTCATGATTAGTGAAAGTTTTATTTTTTTCATTTTAATTTATTTTTCTTGCCTTACTATGCTGGCTATAACAACTAGTACAATCATGAATAGAAGTGAAGATAATAGGTATTGTTGTCTTGTTCCTGATGCTGTAGGGAAAGCTTTGATTATTCCACTATTAAGAATAATGTTTATCCCTTTTCCCCCCCAAATATATTTATCCAGTCAAGGATGTTCCTTTCTATTTCTTCTGTGCTAAGAGGGTTTTTTTTTTCCCTTTAATCATGTACAATTTCTGAATTATTAAGTGTTTCTAAACCAATAGATACTACCATGTGATTTTTCCCTGTAGTCAATTAATGTAATAAATTACAATACTTAGTTTTTGAAGGCAAAGACAACCCATACATTTCTAGGATGATCTAATTCAGTCATAATTTTTCACACATTTCTAGGTTTAATTTGCTCATATATATATATTTAGATTTATACATCTGAAGATTATGAGACTATCTTTCTCATATTGTCCTTGTCTGGGTTGAGTTTTTATCCAAGGTATTCTAGTATCATAAAATAAGTTGAGGAATGCATACTTTTTACTATATCCTAGAATAGAATTTTAGGATTTTAATTATGTGATCCATATTGCTTCATTAAACTCACTGCTAAAACTATCCATACATGGAATTTTCAGTACAGGAAGAATTTATCTACAGATTTAATTTATTTACAAGCTATAGAACTCTTCAGATATTCTATTTCATCTTTAGACAGTTCTGTTAAGTTATATTTATAGGATTTTTTTTGGCATTTAAACGTGTTTTTTAATATTTACTCATATAAAACAAAACCCATTTATGATCTTTGTGAAGTTTATTGTAATGTAGCACTGTCTCATTTTTATTTCTATTTTTAGCACCTTACAAATTTTTAAAAATTATTTGTGCCAGATGATTGACAATTTTATGATTGCTTTAAAAAATAAGAAATATGCTTATCTATAAGGATTAAAAAACAGAAGTAAATAAAAGAAAATATGCATATGATAGAATGAACCAGTAACTTTCTTGCTTTCTTAACATTTTTTATTTTTCTATCTTATTTTAATTATCTGACTTCTTTATTAAAATAGACATATAAATTTAAATTCTTTTCTAAATACTGTTTTAATTTTATTCCATAATAGTGATATATAGTATTATTATCTGGATTTAAATATATTATTATTTTCATCATGTTTCATTTTTTGAATCATTATTTGGAATGGTGTTTTAAAAAATTTTAAATATGGTCATTATACTAATCTTTTTTATTTTAAAAAAGAATTATTTTAAGGATTTATTTATTTGAGAGCAAGCGAGCATGAGGAGTGGATGGAAGGAGGAAGGGAGAGGGAAAGAATCTCAAGCAGACTCCCCCATGAGTGTGGAGCTCTATGACCTGAGCTGAAATCAAGAGCAAGACACTTAATGGATTGAGCCACCCAGATTAACTACCCTATTGTAGTTATCCTTTTTTAATTATCTCTGATTTAATTACATTGTGATTAACAACATGGTCTGTGTACTTCCAATCACTATACCCTATACATTTAACATGAATATTTAATATTTAACCATTTAATATTAAACAATAGCTTCACCTTTTGTTAAAAAATATGAGGACTTTAGTATTGTTTATCTCTAATATCTCCTATCCCAAGGTATATGACTTTGTTATTATGGTTTTTGAGTTTATATTTGCCAATGCCACAAATTAATTATTAATTACTATTACTGTTATGAACATTGAATTCATCAAATTAATTGTTCACAGTTATTTTGTCCGTCACATTGAATATATAGTTCCATTGAATTCTGTAAATCATTGTCAAATTAAGTCAACTATCAGCTTATACTCTATAGAAAATAATTTGACTTTTTAATTCTCATATGATTTTTCTCCTTGTCTTTGATGTTCTGTGTTTCAGTGTGGTTCACTGTGGTGAATCTAGTTGAGGATTTCTTTTTATTTTTCTAACTTGGAAGTTTGGAGGCCTTTAGAGTATGTGGATTTATATCTTTCATTTATATTGGATAATTTCCAGAAATTTTCTTTCAAATACTGCCTCTACCTTAGTTTTTCTCTTTTTCTTCTGTATGTGTTTCTATAAATTTAAATATTAGCACAAGTTTTTCAGAGCACTCAAGTTGTGTGAATTGAAGCAGTAAAACCATGTAGAAACTGGCTTCTGTTCACGTATGTTTTAAGCATTGTCTTTACTATGAAGATTGGACCTTTGAAGGTCACAGATTTCAGGGGTTTTCTCTAAGACTCCTCATCTGTTTACAAATATATCCCTGATATATTATTTTTTATGTATCTGTATCCTTGATCTATTATTAATTCTATGTAGTAAAATTTAAATCTCTATTTTTTTTTTACTTCCATAAATTCTCTTTGATTATTTTTTGAATCTGTTTGGTCAGTTTTTTTAAATCAGTTATCAGTTTTTCTATTCATATTTTAGTATTAATTTAAAAATATGTGTATATTTAATATTTTATATTCATAAATCCACTCCTGTCTTCGTGCTTGTTTTCTCTTTTGATGTCTTGGGGATTTGGTGAGTTATGCAATTTTGAGCAATAAACTTAAGTTTCTTGAAATTGCAACTGTGGGAACTATTTCAGTCCAGGATGAAGATAGCGCTTGAAAGAGAATTTTTATTCACCTCTGTGTGACATCTGTGTCTATTACCTAGGTTGGGACCAATGTAAATTCAGCTTTTTGGCTTGAGATTTTCAAAGTACCCACATGTATGAATTTAAGCTATAAACCCATGTGAAAACTAGATTTTGCTTATGAAATCTCAGAGAATATCTTTAACTTCACTTCTGCTATGAAGGTGGGACCTTCAGGGTTATAGCTATTTAAGAATTTTCTCTTAGTCTCCTTACCTTGACCAGAACTTCATCTATGCCTCTTGTTCCTTGAGCCCTTGAAGGCTATGAAAAGGAAACTTTAATTCTACCTTGTTTAGTAAATCTCTCAAGGTGAAACCTGGTTTCAGAGATCCTCTTAACACTATTTTCCACTTTTACTTAGATTTTAGTCTGAATATTCCTTATTTTCTTGTGAATTAATCAAAGCATTTAAGAAGATACCTATTAACATTTTATTATTATTTTTTTATTTTTTTTTAATTTTTATTTATTTATGATAGTCACAGAGAGAGAGAGAGAGAGGCAGAGACACAGGCAGAGGGAGAAGCAGGCTCCATGCACCGGGAGCCTGATGTGGGATTCGATCCTGGGTCTCCAGGATCGCGCCCTGGGCCAAAGGCAGGCGCCAAACTGCTGCGCCACCCAGGGATCCCCCTATTAACATTTTAGAAGTTTCTTCAGTGGAGAGGTGGGTGTACAATATTGCTAGAAATGCAAGTCTATGTTTTGACTAGCAAATATTGAAGTAAAACTTACAGGAGGAGGAAAAAGTTACCATTGGTTTAAGTAATTTTTTAATCCTGGGAATGGTCTCAGCATGCAAGCCAAATACAAGAGTGATTCCTAACTGAGGAATAGTTCAGGATAGAAACCAAAACACTATTCCTATGGAAGAGGTTGGTCTAGAATAGGCTAGAGTGAGTTTCATTGTACAAAATTGGAGGGACGAAGTCAGTGTGTGCTTCCCAGATAGGGCTGTGAGATTAAATACAGGGCATCTAGTTACTTTGAATTTTAGATATATAGTGAATATTTTTAAGCCTATGTCACAATTATTTGCTTTTATCCAGCCATCTCTCATCCCAAGTATCTTAGGTGATAGTGGATATCATGGAGCATATGATTTATAAGTACTATATTTTGACCAAATGAAAGCCTTAGAGAGTACGTTGCAAGCTTTAGTATGCAATACACATCACCAGGAGTATCTTGTCAAACTCTGGATTCTGAGTTAGTAGGTATGGGTGGAAGATCAGATTCTGCATTTCTTTTAATTTCTGTTCTTTTCTTTCGTTCTTTTTTTTTTTTTTTTTTTAGATTCTACATTTCTAATGTGAACGAGTTCTGCTCTAAATGTAAACATGGAATCTCCTCTTCAGATAAGAGAAATTTCAAACAATAGTCTCTCCTTAGACAAGAACTTTTTGTTGCTCCCTCCAAGGCAGAAATAGTTTTCTTTTGAACTTTGTTAAGCATGCTTGTAAACATCACTGATAAAATGTGGCTATGGGTTCAGTAGGCTTAATTCTTAAAAGTAGCCCTTCCTGAAACATATTCTCAAAATACTACATTTGTTAAAATACTGAAATACTGGAAGCTACTCCTGCTCCCTTGCTCATACAAATATTTGTAGTTCAGGATGCTTCATGGATGACCAGATAACTATCAGTGTACTGTATGTGATATTCCCTAAAACCCCAAGGGGAAGAGTCATTTGAATAAACATGTTTCCAAAATAGGTCACAGTGTATTTCTTCATGTTGCCTTGTATTTGAGGTAGAATCTGAACTAATGTTAGGAAGCACATTAGCTTCCATTATACCAACTGCAGTGAGGGGAGTTTTATACCTGAATTTTTGCATGAGCTGTGTATAGATCTAAATGGGTAAACAGTAGAGTAACAGAGATAGAAGTGATAGAGACATGCTAGAATAATTTCTATATGCCTGCCTCTCTTTCTCCTCTAACGTCTGGTCAGTTCCATACTATATTTACAAAAGCAGATGGGAATGCCTGAAGTAAGTGGAGTCACTGTCTAGGGTTAGATTTGGAAAATCTAACAAAATGTTGGATTCTAGAAATGTTCTCTTCTTCCTTTGGAATGCCTGTTCTTAATTTTTCCATGAGATAAGTGCATCATTCAAATTCATGAGTTGAGAATATTCAGATGGTACAATATAACATGACTAATGAGTGTGAATTCTGTATCACCTTATCATTCTGGCTGTTTTTATCTGTATGTGAATTTTTATGAATTTTTAAATCTGCTTCTATTCCCATGGTATTTCAGTAGTGGTCATTGTTTGCCATTATTCTGA
This sequence comes from Canis lupus baileyi, assembly GCF_048164855.1. Lineage (NCBI taxonomy): Eukaryota > Metazoa > Chordata > Mammalia > Carnivora > Canidae > Canis > Canis lupus. The sequence goes on from NC_132839.1 coordinate 20,062,519, forward strand.
AATTTTGTTTCATTTATTCTTTTTCCTAGGATTGCCACGAAAATAAATATAGATCATGATATGTTTAGAGAACAATTAAGAAAAATTTATTCTTTTCTCCTAATTCATCAAATGTCAATGTTTTTGCATGTGAATGGTTATATCTCATTAATGGCTTTTGTGGTGTAACTCTGTAATTAATATTTATATATTAGCTACAGTATCTGTTCTTATGGAAAAAAGAATTATATAGTATAAAATTGAATGTTTTAAAGCATTCAAGTAAACCAAAAATATTTCCTCAAAAATGTGTTGAAAGGATGTAACAATCCAGCATGTGATTTTAATTAATGTCCAAGTAACTAAAAATGTATTTAGTTCATAAAGAAAACATATTGACATCTAATTATGGATCATAGAATTTGGTGCAGCGAAACCGTAGTGCATCTGTTCAGTGAAAACATAATCATGGAGAATACTAAATGGCACAATATATAATGAAAAATTGAAATAATGCACAAATAAGACCATTAAAAAAATCACAGTGTGAAACTAAATAGAGTTGGAATTTAGCAAGAGAGGTCTGGTAGTTCTAGATTTACTGATAACAGAGATTGTCAAAATCATACAAAATTTACTATGCTAATTTTAATGGTTGTGCAGCAGAATCGTCTCTTTTCTCCTTTAATGGAATTTAAATTTTTAAAGTAGGAGAAAGTGTAATTAGCCCACTTTCATATTTTCAGACTCATATATAAATTGAGCTAAGGGTTATCTTTTTGATAAATCTTTTTCTTCAACTAATGATGACAAAGACTAACAAATGCCAAGAAGGTGGACTTTATTTTTTATAATATTGTCGACTCAACCCTTTTATCTCTCTATTCCCACTGCTTTATGTTGTGCCCAGGATCGCGAATCCGAGAAACCACCCAGGAGCGGAGAGGGATGCAAACACACGAGGGTTTATTTACAAGCTGGAGCCTGGGTCCAAGTATACCGGATGCAACGGAGCAGGGACTTGGACCCCGAGACTAAGAGGCTTAGCAACTTTATAGGGGCCAGTGGCCAATGGGATACGCAGAAAGTTGCACAGTCATGCTGGTCCGCTGAGCCGGATTTCCGATTAGGGTATGCCCTGGTCTTTGACTAGGGCAGGGCAGTATCACTGAGCCGGATTTCCGATTAGGGTGTGTCCTGGTCTTTGACTAGGGCGGGGCAGTGCCCTAAGTAATAAGCAGGTCAGCACAAGGCGGGTGCAGCCCAAAATAGAGTCAGTCCTGCTCTGCTTGATGCTTTAGCACATAGAATAGAACTCACTGTTAAAGAGCATACCCAAATATTTTTCTACCTTCATGTTTTGTTATGCTAATCCAATCTACCTGGAAAGCTCTTAGCTCTTTATCTCCATATTTCAGTTACTCAGTTCTCAACACAAATGTCCTCTCTGCCATGAAGCATCTCTGATTCTGTCATTTACATAGGTCACAAATAATGACACACTTCTCTGAACTCTGTCCACATTTCCTTGGTCTTTTATTAATTTCTGCTTTCTCCATTTTTTATTAGTTTTACTTAAATATATATCTCAATTATTCCATTAGCTTATAAGGTATTTTGAGCTTGAATTTTCCCCTCTTTTCTAGCACAGTGTTTTATAAATAGATATTACTTATAAATATTTGTGGATTTTAAAAAATGTATATAATGATCATGAAAAGAGCAATGATCAAGATAATGATAACAATAATAAGACCATCTAAAATCTACTGGACTCCAACTATGTGGCTACACAGGATTCTAGCTTCACCCATTATTTTATTTAACATCCTTATTATTTCCATGAGATTATTTTCATTCCCATGTTACAGGTAAGAAAACTAGAACTAAGAAGTTAAATAACTGTAGTCACATAACTGGTAAGTGGAGTAACTGGGATATGATCAGGAGCTAAATCTCAAGAGCTCAGTCTTTGAAGTTTATATAATGAAGTTTCTTATAACATAAAAATGTAGACATTTAAAATGTGGGCACCAAATGGACAGATATATCAGCAGGCTTTATCTTGTGGTTAAAAAAACTGACTAAACAGTGATGATCACTAACTTATACTCAGTACCAAGGTGGCCCTCCAGTTGCAGTTCTCTGAAATTTGCCAGTCATTTCTCTGACCCAGTCATTTATTTGTGTGACACAATCACAAGGAACCCAATGTACTGTCTTCTTGTTGTCATGTTATCATGGTAAAGTATGTTTGTCTGAGAGTAGACCTGGGTTCACCTGCATCAGTACTACCTGAGGTGCTTGGGAAAAGAGTCACAGAATTAACCAAATATACATTTTATATAATTATAAAATGCACTATAATGTATAAATTAAGTCCAAACAAAGCCATAAAAATATATTATTCAAGTTATAATAATAATATTATATTTTATTATTATTATTAATATTATATTATTATTATTAAAAATGAAGATTTTTTTATTGAAGCTGTCTTGTGTCATATTTTAAAGTAGTGAATGTACCTCCTTTTTTTCCATGTCACTCATTGTTAATGTAAATTTTTTTGCTTTTGAACACTAGATACTGTAATTTCATTCATTATTGCTTTATTTCTTTTTTAAATTAATTTTAAATTTTAACTATTAATTTTATTTTCATGGGCCAGTCATTTTACATGGGCCATGTACAAAATGTAAAATACAATCATAGAAATGATAACTAAATGAAACATTCTCCAGACATATTGGTTTTTATATGCACCGATAATGAATTATTGCAAGATGCTCTGCAGTTAGACTAGTCTGTGTTGTCGATTGGACAGGTTTTTTCTGGTCAGTGTGTTTTTACAACCACAAGCTTTTTTTCTTTTTTTTAAGATTATTTGAGAGAGAGAGAGAGCAGAGAGAGAGAGAGAAGTGCATGCGCATATGCACAGGAGTGGGGAAAGGGGCAGAGGGAAAAGGAGACGCAGTCTCCCCACTGAGTAGGAAGCCAATGCAGGGCTCCATTCCTGGACCCTGAGATCATGACCTGAGCTGAATGCAGATGCTTAACGGACTGAGCCACCCAGAAATGCCACAGTTACAACCTTTTTGACGACAAATGCTGTGCAAACTTCATTCAGAAAGTGTGCTGAACATCATTTGGCCTTCAGTTCCTTAAAACATGATTGAATGTAAACAAGGTACCTGGTCATAAGGCAGTCATGCAGATTGGATGGAATATACTAATATCACTATTCTAAAATTCTTTTAGAAAATAAAACATTAAAAACATTGAGAACAACAAAATTTCCAGAGCTTCAAAACCAAAATGAGTAGACCCTTGTTCTTGGGTCTCTGAAAACCTGTAACTATTCCTTGGTGCATTGGTCTGGCTTGGGAATATAGAATGAATGTGAAATTAGAACAGAGAAGAAATTTTGAATCGTAAACATGAACTTCTGCAGGTTGGTGGTTTGTTAGATACTCAAATAAAAGATTTGAAGAAAGGAAGAATATCATATGGAGAAAGTGGGAAAAATCATAAAAACCACTGACATTCTTCTTTCTTGCTTTGTGTTCTGGCACTCTCCTTGCAACCACCTAGGAAATTCTGTTATGCAGGAGGTGACTTCTGATACAAGTGAATTGAATACAAAAGCTTAATGTGCTCAGGTTGAGTTTCTGGACTTCAATCTGCAGCATGCAGTTGATGGTCCCGCATATATCACATTTGTCATTAGGCATTTTTTTGCCCTGGATTTCTAATTGTTCAAGAGCTTTTAGATATCTTTATTCACTGTATCAAATGATGTCACTCACAAGAACAGAGGAATAAAGTCCACTTTTCCTGACTTCTTTGCTAATACAAACCTAAATTAGTTCTAAAGAGCTCCATATTAAGATAATTTAAAACTATTTCCTTCCAGAAACTTATTCCATTGTATAACACCTCACATTTCTGTGTAGGCATTCCTGTCCATATCTAAGCCAAACCCTCTGTACTGCATTTTATTCTTTCTCCCTTTGTCTGTCTTTAGCATCAGAAGAACAGATGGCCATCTTTTGTCAGTACTTGAAGACTGTTTCTAAGAGACATGAAGTCTGCATCAGACCTCACTTGTTAGAGCTCCTTTTTTTCAGAACAGAAGCTGGACAGTCTTTGAATTCATCAGGTGTGTCTAGAAGCCCTAGTTCCCCTTTTCCTCACTTAAGTCCCTTGATAGCATCAGGCTTTTTTTTTTTTTTTTTTAACTTTTTCATCCCTATCTCCAGACACAGAATCATTAAACTTATTTTCATTGAGGTGTAAATGACTGCTAAAGCTTAAAATGTAAGCCATTGAAGATGGGTGTCCAAACTTTAGCAAAGGGCATCTTTTTAGATTGAAGTTTTAATCACAGGGTTACAGTATCTATAAATTGGGACAAGAGAGGGTGGGAGGAGGGTTGGCACATAGTTGTCAGCATTGCTGCAATCATCCTGTGCAGGTGATTGGTAAATTGCTCCACATGTGAGCATTCATGATTCATTCAAAAATATTCATTGGGCATCTAGTGTCTACAGCACTGGGAGTCCAGCAGCAAATTCGACAAAGTCTTATAGAACTTGTTCTATTGAAGGTAGAAAAAGAGTAAGCAGGAGTGCCTGAGTGACTCAGTTGGTTGAGATTCTGACTATTGATTTCAGCTCAGGTCATGATCTTGGGGTCATGGGATGGAGCCCTGTGTTGGGCTCCTCGATCATTGGGGAGTCTGCTTGAGATTCTCTCTTTTCCTCTTGCTCTGCCCCTATTCTCCCATGTATTCTTTCTCTCTAAAATAAATAAATCTTAAAATGAAAAAAAGAAAAATAATGAACAAACCAACAAAACCAACAAAACCAATGCCAGGTGTGAGAAATGTTAGGCCAGAGAATTAGAATAGGGCAAAGTGAATAGAGAGTGAATGGCTGGCTACTTTAGATTTTCGAGTCAAGAAAGATATTTCTTGGGGGAGGTGACATATAAATTCAGATCTGACTGTAAGACGAGGCCAGCCCTAAGCAAAGGCACTGCAGAGAGAGGTAAGAACAAATGTAAGGACTCTACAGATGGAGATAAACTTGGCATGCATGTTAATGTCTGACTCTCATTAGAAAATAGGGAGTCTAGAGAATGAGGTTTGGGAGAGAGGGAGGGACCAGGTCATGTGGGGCTTTGATATGCTAGAATAGAAATTTAAGATTTTATTCTAAGCAGAGTGGGAAGCCTTTGGAACCAGATCTGATTTACATTTTAAAATATTACCAGGTCTGCTGTGTATTATAGCAGAAATGGAAGCAGGAATACCAGTTAGGATATTGAGTATTCTGGTTGAGAGAAAATGTTGACTCAGGACAGGTTGGTAGAGGTGGAAATTCAGAGTAAAATTTGAAGAGATAGGCAGGGCTTGCTGATAAATTGAATGTAGAGGGGAAGTGAAAGAGAGAATCAAGAGTAATGCCCATGCTTAAGGTTTGACTAATTGAGGGGTGATGGTTTCTTTATTATTATGGGGAAAACTTAGGGAGAAATAGGTCTAGAAGTAGAACCAAGATTTCATAGTAAAATGTGTAATAGTAGTTAGGGTCACAGACTTTGAAGTTAGGCATAACTGAATCTAATTCTCAACTTAGGTACTTTGAACCCAATGGTCTTTTTTTTTTTTTTTTTTTAAAGATATATTTATTTATTCGTGAGAGACACAAAGAGAAGAGGCAGAGACATAGGCAGAGGGAAAAGCAGGCTCCCCTCAGGGAGCCCATTGTGGGACTCAATCCCGGATCCTGGGATCATGCCCTGAGCCTAAGGCAGACACTCAGCCGCTGAGCCACCCAGGCATCCTGAACTTGGTCTTGAGCATAACTGAAAATATAAGCATAGGATTGTGAAAATGAAAAAAAAATAGGCACTTCATAAAGAATACTTAGGTACATCAGCATTATTACTAAATTTGAGATTAGAATTTGAAATCCATTTTTTCTGTTTTCCAAATTTTAATATTCTTAGTTAATATTTTATGCCATGACTCTAAGATGCCTGTCCAAATTGCAGAGTTTAAAAATTAAAACAGTAGTGTTAGTGTTTAATCAATTATTTAACAAATTTACATTCTTTTAAATATACCACAGTGTTGTTTTAACCATAGTAATGTGTTGCTTTCTCCTAGTCAGTTATCTAAGACTCATAGAGATTTATACCATCAATCAGTACAAACTTTGGTCATTTTCACATCTTTCATTATCCTATGTGGTTTTCTTTATAAAGACCAGGAACCAGGAATTAATCACTTTATTCATATACTTTCAACCTTTTATTTAAAAACATCATAATATATTTTGGCCTTCAACAAATACTACTCTTTTCTATTGGGTGTTTTTATCAAACAGAATTCATTAGCATCTCTTGGAGTTTTCCAGGTTTCTGACGAAAATGGAAGTCTGGCTTCTGGACTTACAATCATGGTCAGTTCTGTGAAGAGAGTATGGTAGGAGAGATTAAATAAAGTAGTTTTTTCCAGTTTTGAGGAACTTACATTTCTCTTTTTTAGGCTGTGTCTTATGAGAAGGGGCATAGCTTACATTTGAGAGGAAAACAGCTTGGAATAATAGTAAGGTCTTTTTAAAATTGTCATTTGTACAAAATTTTTGTATAGAAGGAATCTATTTAAGTTTTGAACACCTAGAATTGGTAAATGCTATTGATTGGTCAGTATTCTGTGATCCCACATTAACTAACTTGGAGTTTCTAGACAGAAAGGATAATTTTCACTGATTAGGAGGATGCAAGCCTTTGAGGAAAAGAAGATGGTGATTAGTACTTTGTATATTAAAGTTCTCTTTTTTTTTAAAGTTTATTAATGAAAATGCTGATGAGAGAAGAATCAAGAAAAAAAGATAAATTGCACATAGTTCTTTCTCTCAAAAAGTAATGCTTTTAAACATGGCCCATTAATTTCTAGCTTGGTGGTAGTATTGATGATGTAATACTACTATGAGAATAGCCTTTGCATTTAATACATTGTACCTATTCACGTTTAACTCATTCAATATAATCAATTTATTAATATGAATAAGACCATCAGAGAGCATATGCATAGAAATATGCATACTTTGTTCCTAATGCATATGCCTCTTTGCTAGGCAGAAATGATTTTGGTGAGCTAACTCAAGAAATCCTGAATGAAGATGCAAAATTGAAGATTTCTGAATAAGTAAGAGGTACTTGTGGTTGAAAGCATTATAGGGTCCAAAATTCTGAGTAAAGAAATTATTTTATATTTTTCAGAGAGACACTATTTATCTCTGTTGGCCAACATACTTTGAAACGACTATTTGGTTTTAATGGATATATATCTTGCCACTCTGCCATCAGTAATTTGAACAGCTTGAAATACTGTATGTCATCTTACATTGCTTTCTCTTCGAAGCAAACACAATCACTGGATTGTTTTTCATTGATTTAAAAACATTGACTTGCTGAAGTATGAGCCTGTGTGCAGTCATAATTCTTGTCTTTTCTTCCTCGGCAAAGCCTGTGATAATTCTTTGAGTTTCAAGCAGGTGTCATGCATCAGATCCAAGTGCTTAATAAATGCACCAGAAGTATATTTTCCTTAAGGCCTTGTGTTTATCCCATTTCCATTTATCTTGTGAAATATCTTCAAATGCTTTTTTAAAAATCCTGGGAAAGAGCAGGTTAGCATTTCTACTTGGCAAGCAGAGCTAGTAAGTGTAAAGCTCCCTTGTCTATTTTGACCTTAACCAACATTGGTGATTCCCAGTCTGTGTGCCAAGGGACTGTGAGGAGTGATGGAGTTGTTGGACAGAACCCACCAATCCATATGCACACCAAACTTTTTTTTTAGTAATCTGAAAAATATTTCTAACATGAAAATGTACTATGTTTTTTCTTAAATACGTATAAATACTGCTGTGATCAATAAAATACAAATGCATTTAAAAGAGATCCTAAATTCAAGATGGCATTTTTTTTCTTACTGTATTTCCTCAATTAACAGATGGTATTGGGTTACCTGTATTTTTTACATTGTAAGTTATAATGCTCAATGCATCAAATTTTAAGATGATATTATTGACCATAGGTACCTTACTGACCTTACTGACTCCAAACTGAAACGATTTTTTTTTTTTTATCACATCCATATTGTGAGCTGGTCGTCAGCAATTTCACATTCATTTCACATTAATAGCATGCTAATACATTAATGTGTAATAAACAACTCTGATAATTATTTGTTATCAAATAGTTGGGTACAGAGAGTCATTTAGTTTTTACAGCAACCCTGCGAAGTAATCATCATTATTATTCCCTTTTTTGCTAAGAGGAAAAGGCTCAGAGAACTCAAGGTTATTGCCTTAGGACACTCAGTAAACCAATAAGTAATATGGGCTTTAAATTCTAGCTTGGCTACCTGACTCTAAACTCCTTACTCTTTTGACTCTATCATACTACAGGGCAGTGTGACATGTGAGATGATTCTAGAAGACCTCTATTTATGGAATGAATATAACTGGACCTGCCTTAAATTTTGTTGAATCTAAAAAAATACGATTTTTTAAAAAACATTTAATCTAGAAAAATTCATTTGTGAAATCCATGATATGATGTTAATGCTATTCAAACAATTACAGCAACTACCCCTTACCATTAAATCAGCAACTACTAAACGTGTCCAATTTTGGCCTGCTATTTAAAATATCAAGAAGAAAGAGGAGAAAAAGCAAGGGAGGATATGGAAATTTAATAACTTGAGAGCAGGGGAAAAAGGAGGGAAGAGCTCCACGTAGTAGTTCATGTATTTTCAGAAGTGAAAGATCTGGGGCCTTACCCCTGAAGTGTTTCAGCTCATTCTTTTAATTCCCAATTGCTTTAGTGATCTAGGTGTTAGGCTCACCTAACATCTCTTCTGTATCCTTCTCATTATTCTCCCTTCCACAGTGGAAAATCTTACTGTTTGTTTACAATCCAGGGTTTTAAAGAAGCTGAACTAAAATTGGCTGCTTCTGGGACATCCCTGCCAATGGATAGGTTCCAAATTGGCTCTGCCATGAAGAGGCAGCTATGCCCACATAAGGATATTTTGGCTTAGTACTTCTGTCGTCTTGTTGCCAGGCAGACAATCATCCAGGAGTGGGAAAATACAGCTGGGGCAAATGTTTATAGCTAGATGGTCAGCTGGTTGGAGCACTAGTCTGAAGGAAAGGCTATCTGATGTCATTTTTGACTCCTCATGAGAAGCTCTTAATGTTGGACTCAGCCTCTTAGTCTCAGTCAGATGGACATGGACCACAGTACATATACCTCCTATTTCCCCGGGGAATATTTCTTAAAGTATTCAGTTTATTTCTTCCATTCCTGACTGTAAAGGAGATTAAGAACTTTCTTTTCTGATACAAGAACAGGCAAATAACTCTCTGTAGCTTTTCTAGTGTTAGAGTCAAGTTTAGGAGAAAGAACAATTCTCTTAGCTCTGAGAGAAAACCTTCCCTTTGAATGTTTCTCATGGGCTAATATATTACCTGAAGATGGGAAAACAGGGTGTGTGTATAAAAATCACATGTAGAAAGCATATGTATAAAACATAGATGTATATACAGTATTTATGTAAAGATGTCTTTATCTAGACATTCCAGCATAGCTCCTAGTTAAGCTACAACTTTTATAATGGGAAAGCAGATCAGATTTGACTACATTGGCTGTTTAACTGAAGGAGCCACACAGATGGGAAAGAAGCACAGACAAATTGCTTTTGGCTCTGTTTTCCTTTATAACAACATCAGATATATTTAGTTTCTTTTTCTTTATGCGTTGTGCATGTTTCTGCCTCATATAGAAAGTCATTTCACATTGTCTTCATCAGTTTTGCCCCTCTCTACTAACAGGCCCATTTAGCTTTTAATTTACCTTTAAAATTTTGGGGATCCAAAGATATCATGGGAAAGTCCATTTTTCAGATGGAGACGATGGGCAGCTAGAAATACTTTAAGATTATGGAAACAATTCTTATTAGTAGAGAAGAGTGGATACATATTTAGCACAAAGTGCATTTCCAAATTGTGTGGGCCTCTACACACATCTTAGTTCCAATAATTCGAAGAAATTTTTTTTGACCCAGTATTAACATGATGACCTGTGAGGTTCATTAAAAACATTTAATTAGTTAATGTTCATGTGAACTTTTCATAAAGTTGTCACTTCGTTCTCTTCTGAACTCTCCTATCTGTGGATGGCAATAGTGGTTATTTTCATATCCACACTCCTTGTAATGTTAGAGTGTCATATTGGGGTAAAAGAAGTATGGTACAGGTTCCTCAAGTATCCCAGTAGGCTCTCCAGTAATTGTTATCATCCTCTCAAACTAGTCTATGAGCAAGGAATTAAAAACATATGGCTCAAACAATGTGGCAGCTTCTCAAAAAGTGAATCGTAGAGTTACCATATGATCAAGAAATTTCATTCCGAATTATCTACCCCAAACTTGTGTTCATATAAAGACTTATAAACCAATATTTATAGCAGCATCATGCATAATAGCCCCCAAGTGGAAACAGTCCAAATGTCCATCATCTGGTAAATGAGTAAAGAAAATGTGGTATATCCATACAATGAAATATAATTCAAAAATAAAAAGTGACAAACTACTACTGATGCATGAAATGAAAGAGAAACCTCAAATGCATAATGGTAAGTGAAAGAAACTAGACACAAAGACTACATATTGCGTGATTAAATTTATATGACATTTCTAGAAAACGAAAAAGAAGAAAAGATGCAGGTCGCTGGTTGTCTGGGGCTGGAGAAAGGAGTAGTGATTAAAGTACATGAGGCAACTTTTTGGGGTAATGAAGAGTTTTAAGCTGGTTGTTGGTGGTTGCACAATTTTATGTATTTATTAAAATCATTAAACTGGTACTTATAATATTGAATTTTATGGTTTACAAACCAACCTGAATAAGTCTGTGGTTCTGAAAGTTTATCGGTTTCTATAGCTCTGTATCCACCTTATTCCAATTTTGCATGCTCTGTATTTCAGAACAATCAGTGTGTATGTGTGGGGTGTATGAATGTGTGTCTTTGTGTATGTGTGTGACAGGTACTCTCCCCTCCAATGTATTCCAGCTATGATGGAATTCTGTTTTGTGAATATTCACCAAATTCTATTCTACTCCAGGAAATTCTTCTGCACATGCTTTCCCTGGAATGTTCTTTCCTGGTATACTTGTCAAGGCTGGTTCCTGTTCTTTCAGGTTGTTGTAAATGTTACTTCCTCAGAGGCTTTGTAAAAGAGATCCTGTACCCAATAATATTTTTAGCCCCTTGGGAATGTATTTCAAAGCATTTAACCCAACTTTGAGTTAGTTTCATTTACGTATGCATGCCTGTTTACGTGCTTATATTTAATCTCTTCCCAAATAAAATATAAGGCCTGTAATTGGAAGTATATCCCAGCACATGCTATAGTGGAGGTGTTTAATCTTCTGTGAAGAATTAATAATTCAATGAATAAGAATATTCCCTGTATCAACCCATGAAAGTTTAAACATATCCTAAATAATTTTGGTGGGGTCTGCATGTAGTTTTCTTCAAGTATTTCTATGGTTATGAATGGACCTTGTCTCATCTAGCAAATACGGGTATTCCTGGGAATATTCTGGAATTAACCTCATATACTGAGCATTTCTGAGCATGGGTTTAAGTCTTATCTGGCAAAGGATTCCTGTATGAGTGAGGGACAACTGGAACTTTCCCAGGTCTATCTCCTAAAATCTCACTCGATCCTGGCAGGCATAGAGACTCCAGATTTATTCAGTGCCCAGGAATTACCAGTTGCTAAATATTGTTTTTTGACACCTCATCAAACTCTTTTAAAAACCTATTTTTACAATTGAATTAGACCTCCCAGTGTGCAAACCATAATACGAAACTAATGTACAGTTAACTGTGGCCTAAATAATGAGGCTTTCCCAAAACCTAATCTTCCTCCCAAGAAGTAGCTTATACTTTGGAAAAATCTCACTCATTACATAATCTGACAAAATAATATAATACAGTTTTAATAGCTACAGTTAATACATTAAACATATGGTTTCTTCAATAATTACTAATTTTTACATTTCTCACTACTAATTACGGTATTAAATCGTTCACTCCTTAATTTGTTCTGTCATAAGTTTTTATTTATTCCAGGCTAAATGGTGATAGAGTTGAGACTTTTGCACTTCTCCCATTAGCTTAACATTGCTGATATAAAGCTGCTGTGTGTTGTAATGGATTATTATCGTATTATTTTTGGTGACTTAATTTTCCTGTGATGATCATCTCAATTTAGCCATTCCAGATGTGAAATAGTTTCAAAGGATATTTTAAAAACTTATCAAGATTGTTGTTATTTGTAGTTTTATATAATTTTAATGCCATTTTGATAACTGCCTATTACAATTGCCAACTGCCTCCAGCTGCCTGTTTGCTACAGGTTAACTCCACTATGATAGTATTGTGGGGGCAAACTAGGCAGCTGGCTTAAGTAGAGCCAAAAGACTTCTAGGAATATATTCCATATATATGCAGAGAAAATAAAATCAGCCTTTTCTTGAATTATTCCCATATTAATGTAAAAAAATTGGAAGAATTAAGAAAATACAATAGTACATTAGAAAGCAAATAGTGATTCATATTTATCCCACCACTGATACTTATTTTTTATTATTTAATTTTTTAAAAAAGATTTTATTTATTTATTCATGAGAGACATAGAGAGAGAGGCAGAAACATCGGCAGAGGAAGAGGCAGGCTTGCTGTGGGGAGCCCGATGCCGGACTGGGTCCCAGGTCCACGACCTGAGCGAAAGCAGATGCTCAACTGCTGCGCCACCTAGGCATCCCTGATGCCTACTTTTTAGATATGTATTCAATTGACTACTCTGCATATTTTCTGAGCCTGCCACTGTTGCATATATGCACAATTTTTTGAACCCCATTATTATGTGGGTTGGTATTTTGTTGCTCCTGACTCTTGTAAAAATGCAGTGTAATATAGAGGTGGATTCCTATGGAGTGTGGCAGAGTTGAGTGGCTGGTTTATGACCTAGGAATATGACTTTTGAGTCTTAGAAAGCTAAATGTTTCAAATATGCTCTGCACTCTATCAAGTGGGGGCTGTTTTTCCTCCCATTCATCTTGTACTATGAGGCTCCCAGGTAAGGTAGTTTCCTCCTTACTTTTTATTCCCTTGTTCCTCTAGTATTCCTCCCTGCCTTTGAAGGTCCAGCCATGAGATTAACCACACTTCCTTCCTTATTGCAATCATTTACAGGACCCTCTTATTCCTTAGTATATTAGCTTGTGCTGCCCTATCATTCTTTTTTTTTAAGTTTTTATTTTAATTCCAGTTACTTAACATACAGTGTAATATTAGTTTCAGGTGTACAATATAGTGATTCTACACTTCCACACTCATCTGGTGCTCATCACAAACAAGTGCATTACTTAGTTTCCATTATCTATATTTAACCCATGTCCCCCACCTCCTTCTCCTCTGGTAACCAGCAGATTGTTCTCTATAATTAAAAGTCTGTTTCTTGCTTTGACTCTCTCACTCTCTTCCATTTTTTCCTTTGCTTGTTTGTTTTGTTTCTTAAATTCCATATGTCAGTGAAATCACAAGGTAATTTGTCTTTCTCTGTCTGATTTATTTCACTCAGCGTTACACTTTCTAGCTCCATCCATGTATCTACCCAAAGAGTACAAAAACACTAGTTCAAAGGAATACATGTACTCCTATTTTCATAACAGCATTATATACAATAGCTAAGATATGGAAGCAACCCAACTGTCCATTGATTGGCAAAATGGATAAAGAAGATGTGGTATATATATGCAGTAGAATATTATTCGCCATAAAAAGAATGAAATCTTGCCATTCATTGTCTTTCTTATCAACACTACTCCCTGTCATACTTCTTAGTGATTTCAATATCCACAAAGACGATATTTAGATTTTCAGCTTTTTAAAAAAATTTTTTTTTAGTTTATTTTGAAAAAGAGAGCAAATGTCAGTGGGGGGGGGCAATGGGAGGGAATCTTCAAGCAGACTCCCCACTGAATGCACAGTCTGATGGGGGGGCTCTATCTCATGACCCACATATTCATGATCCCAGCTGAAACCAAGAGTCAGATGCTCATCTGAGTGAGCCACCCAGGTGCCCTGGCTTTCAGCTTCTTGACGTCTTCAGATTCATAATCTATTCCCTTACATTACATCAGACATTTACTTCCAAGGTCATGTCAATTATTACATTCCTACCATAATCTCAGTTTTAGGCATGCTTCCACCTATGGTTCCAGCTGATAACCTGACTCCAGGACAAAACAAAACTCCCCACACTGATCCAGTTACATTTTACTATTTTCCCTTATTTCATCTCATATTCTCATTTCCCTTCTTATGCAGCTTAGATTCTGTGATTTATAATTTTAAACATTACTTTGCTTTTGCCCTCATTTCCCTTGCCCACCCCTCCTTTTTTTATATGTAGGATCAGAGCCCAACATGGGGCTTGAATTCATGTCCCTGAGATCAAGGCCTGAGCTAAGATCAAGAGTTGAGGCTTAACTAATTGAACTAGTCAGAGATGTACCCATCTCTTTTACTAATACAGAAGTCAGGGTTTAAACCCGATCAGACTAATTCCAGTATTTGAGTTCTTAATCAGTACAGTATACATACATTATCTCATCTAAGTCTTACAACACACCTGTAAAAATAAATTAGAAAATAGAAGCTTGGTGAAACTAAGTCTTTCAGGATGACATAGCTTATAGTGGTGGAGTAGTGTTTAAACTCTGCCTACTTTGTACCTACACCTGAGTGGCCGAACATGACTCGGGAAAAATTTATGCTGACTCATCTCATCTCATCCTATTTATTTATTTATTTATTTATTTAGATTTTATTCATTTATTCATGAAAGACAGAGAGAGAGAGAGAGAGAGAGAGAGAGAGGCAGAGAGAGAGAGGCAGAGATACAGGCAGAGGGAGAAGGAGGCTCCATGCAGGGAGCCCCTTGTGGGACTCAATCTGGAACTTCAGGATCATGTCCTGGTCCAAAGACAGGCGCTAAACTGCTGAGCCACCCAAGGATTCCCTGACTTCTCATTTTAAATTCCTGATCCTTTCAATGGGAGCGTTAGTGTTGTCAGACTTACACTTCCTTCATCTGTCTTATTTTCCCCAGTTATCTCTTCCCTCTTCTCAAGTCTCATTTCCTTTCTCATTCTCAATCTCTTCTGATAATCTCGACTAATACTACATTGAGATCATAGAAACAATTTGAAGAGATTGTTCCCATTGTCTACCACCACATCTTCCACCCCATCTGCAGGGAGATATTCAACATTCAGTGTCCTTGATGTGGACCAGCTGACTGTACTCCTATGCATGTGTAACTCTGATATTCACTAGATCCAAATTCATCCAAGCAATTGACCCTTGTCTCTGTTATATCATTAAGTTTTCCCTCTTCACTGGGGCACCTCCAGTGCTTTAATTTCTTCCATTAAAAATAAATAATAATAATGAAAGACATCATTAGGCAAGTAGATCAATGGAGAGAGTAGAGAGCCCAGAAATATAACCACATAAATATCCTCAACTGGTCTTGGACAAAGGAGCAAATGCAGTACAATAAATCTTTAAAAATAGTCTTTTCAATAAATGATGCTGGAACAGTTGGGCATCAACATGCAAAAAAATTGAAGTTAGATATAAATTATACACTTTTTCACAATAATTAATTCAATATATCATAGATCTAAATATAAAATGCAAAATTATCAAACTCCTAAAAAATAACAGGAAAAAATCCAGATGCTCTTGGGTTTGGTGATGACTTTTTAGATGGCACATCAAAAGTACAATCCATAAAAGAAAGAATTAATAATCTGGACCTCATTAAAATTTAAAACTTTTGGGGTGCCTGAGTGGCTCAGTTGGTTAAATGTCTGACTCTTGGTTTCAGCTCAGGTCATGATCTTAGGGTTGTGAGATCAAGCCCTGAGTTGGGTTCTGTGCTGGGTGGGAAGCCTGCTTAAGATTCTTTCTCTGCCCTTATCCCCAATCTCTCTCCCCTCCCCAAATTAAAATTTTTCCCCAAAGACAGTATCAAGAGAATAAGAGCCTCAGACTGGGAGAAAATATTTTCAAAAGACACATCTGATTAAAGACTGTTACCCCAAAGTTCTTCTTTACGAAGAACTCTTAAAACTCAACAATAAGCAAACAATCTGATTTTCAAAGATGGACCAGAGATGTTAGTTGTAGTTACCTCACCAAAAAAGATGTACAAATTGCAAATAAAGATATGAAAAAATGCTCCATGTTTTATGTCAGCAGGGCAATCAACATTAAAACATAATGCATTATCACTACACACATATTAGAATGGCCAGAATCCAAAGCACTTGACCACACCAAATGCTACTGAGGATGTAGTACAATAGGAATTCTTTGTCGTTGATTGGAATACAGAATGATACAGCTACTTTGGAAGACAGTTTGGTTGTCTCTTACAAATTAAGTGTACTTTTATCATATAATTCAGTAATCCTGGTCCTTGATATTTGCCCAGAGGAGTTGAAAACTTACATCCATACAAAAATCTGCACTTGGAAGTTTGTAGTAGTTTCTACATTCAGAAAAAAGAAAAAATGCAACAAATAATTACCAGAGCAATAACTGCCATAGTATTTAAGGAGTACACAGAACACTGGACACTGGAGGAGAAGTCAGTTAAAATTACATGATGTAGACAGAGAAAATTTCAGATATACAGCATTTGTTCTGGCTAATGGAAGGTGAATCCTGTTCTTTGACTTGTTTCCCATTTTTCCAAACTCCTTTAGTCATAACAGTGAACCTCACCAAAGGCAATATGCTGGCATTTCTATATAATGATGATTATCTTTCATTTCTTTTCCAATAATACCCTCCCCCTTTCACCTCCCTGCTTTGAGGTACACTACCATTGGTGGAGGTGGAGTTCTGTGAAAATGCTAAATGCTGGGTGGGTAGTGGTATCTATCACTGCACAGATTTCTTGTCTATACCAAAAAAGTATATTGTATTGAGTGAGTGTGTGTGTCAGGTGTATTTACTCTAAATTACAGAAAAATTAGCCACTCTTGAACTATAGCACCTTATTAATAAATTACTTGTAACAAATGTCTCAAGCGACCAAGATAAATCACTAGGCTCTAAAATCATGGTTTAAAAACTATTATATTCATCGGATCCACTGACATTGCAGAAGATGTAAGTTTTTTTTTATGAATTCAGAATTTATGTTAATCTTTTAAAAAATAGCATGGTGTATTGACAAGAACATTTAGATTCAAAAGGCTTCAGTCTGGTTCTATGTTCCAAGATGTACATCTTGTGTATGATGTACAGTTACATCATAGTGAACAACCCACTTAATAATACTGAGTCTTAGTTTAATTATGTGCACCATAAGATTGTGTAAACTGAAAAATATTTAATGGTTTTGAGTTGCTATTATTTTAACAGCAGAATCAATGCATAATAATTGTCTATTTCCCCTTTTTCTTGTTTTCTTTCCTGCATAGAGATAGCTCCACACTACTTTTACAGCTTGCTTTTTCTAGTTCATCATGAGTTCTCTGGTGAATTGGAATTTTTACAATTGGGTAGTTAGGATACAGTGTATGATCAGGGACTGCTGAATTACTTAGAGAATTTTGCAGTGGTGAGTTACTCATTATTTCAAGAATATTTTCTATTTTTAAAATCATATGGGTGTGGTTAAGAAGGAAGGACCAGGTTGATTATAACATATAAAGAGAAGTGGAAGAGATGGGGAGTTGGGGGAGGTAGCAGGGAAAAGAAAACATCTTTAGACTGTACAAGGAAAATGTTCCCTGAGAAGAAACTCTGCACTGATGGTATACATATGTGATTAGATGGCTCCATGCTGGTGCTGTGAAGAAGGGGGCAGGACTGTACCTTTGCTACTGGGCCACTACTGGGAGACCAATGCAAGGACTGAGGCTCTTGACTGTTGCCTCTGGTTCCCAGGGAGCTTCTCTCAGAACAGCCAATATAAAAGCAGAGTTTGTAGAGTTTGAGTTTCAGGTGGAGGTTGAGGGTTGCATGAGTCTCATCTGTTTATCAATTCTACAAATACTTATTTAGTGCGTGCTTTGTGACAGGAATAGCAGTAGACAAAACACACAATGGTCCTGTCCTCAGGAAATTTATACTGCAGAGAAGTCTAAGCCTTGTTGTGAATAAAAATCTTTTCTAGTTCACTGAACTGTTACTCTCCCATTGCCCCCCACTGGATTGTTTGGATATCAGTATAATAACCTGAGCATTGTCATGTATTTTTATTGATACAGATTGTCACATTGGAGGCACTTTGGTGCAGTGGAAAAAGCACCAAATTGGGAAGCAGACTATGTAGATGTCATCCCATCTGCCACTAGTGAGCTACATGAGCTTCAGCCTATCAAAGTCTGAAGAAACAGAGGTGGGTTCTTCTGTCTAAAAGATTTATGCTCTATGAGGCAAAGGGGGGAAGTTCTCTCCTCCTGAATTAACTTCAGCATCAAATCATGCCTGATTTTGTAATTTCCTCTCATTTGTGGCACAAATGGTGGTCACAGCTAGCATCCAAGCTTCTGTGGCAAACAACTTCTTGGACCTGAGATCAGAATATGCTGCTTTGAGAAAAATCGGTCAGAAAGTTAAAACCAAAACCTATTCAGTGTCTTCCAGTGTGGGCTCTTTCACCATGTTTGGGATCAGGTGTTTTGGCTGATCAAAGCATTTTCTGCTTCCTATAATAACAGCAAGATTGAATTTGGATCAAATACTAAAAATCGTTCAAAGTCTGTCAGAGCCTAGTAGATGTCCCTAACATCTATTTCTCCTTTTTCCTTTGTCATGGAACCTTCAATTGTAGCTTGGGTAGACATGTGCCTACTCAAGATCAAAGCAACATTTCCAATCTGTCTTGTATTTTAGAGTGGCTAAGTGACCAAATCCTGGTCAAAGGGATGTGATGTGAACAACTTCTAAATAGTGCCTTTAAAGAAGGGTATGTTCTGTTTTACACTCCTTCTCCACCCAACACATTACTGTGCTAGAATGAGGACATGATAGACATGGTGGTGAGCCGCCATCAACTGCAGGCAACACTCTGGTGGGTTCTGAAATATTAAAGAAGGATTTAGGGTCTCTAGCTTTGTGGAGCTGCCACACTAGCCTTAAACTACCTATTTAGAAATTGGTGTCCTTAAACCTTTTTGAACTATATGGCTTCTTTGTTTTGATAACCTATATCCCAATTAATACAAAGATAAAGGACTCAGGTCATAAACAGACATAAAAGTGTTATATTATCAATAACTTTCTTGACCTGTTCTAAAGAAGTTACTAAGCCAGTCCAGGAATAGTCTATGTAAGAAGAGTGTGTATGTATATGCGTATGTTTATGTGTGTGTGTACACCAGAATGGGGGACTATTTTGGGGATGACCAATAAGAGAATGTGTTTTTCTTTTTTTTAATTCATTCCTTTTCTTTGTGTCTTTTCTTTGTAGTACACATCTAAAAAATGATGAATAGAGCAACTTTTGAACATTAAATTCACATGATTTTTATAAATTTTAATGATGATTCTGTCATCAATAATAGCTTTGTTATAATCCATGGTCACAGAAAGTAAAACTAAAATAGAGAAGGCCTGAAAAGTACATAGAGAAGGTGAAAATTATTTTGTTGTAGATATTCCAATATTGAATTTCTTGATATTAGACTTCTATTTTCTCAGCAATAATAATACATCCATGCTTGCGTTGGTTGCCAAATTTGTTTATAAGAAGGTTGTGAACAAACAAGAATAATTAAGCCCCTCAATATTAACTAAATAATATCTTGATGAGGATTTTAAAACAGTTTGGCTAGCATTTTTTCCTGCTTAGAAGTGATGTCGCTGTGAAATGTGAAGATAACACTTCATGTGTTACTATTTGTTGTGAAGTGATTTAATAAATGTTTAAACAAGTCATTACCACGTTGACAGCATTTCTTATCATGGAACTGTAATTTTGATATTGATTGTCATGCTAGGCTTCCCACCCCCTTCCTCTGCTCTGAAAATGTGAGGACATGTAAGCATGACCCTCAGAGAGTGCTAACAGTCTGCATGGCTCTGTCTGTTCTTGAGTCTTCCTCTATTCTGTGTCAAAGAAGGAAAGACAATTAGCCATACTTTCCACACTGAGGTAGTAGCATTCATGGAAGGGGTAGATTGTGTGTAATATATACTCATCTGCTAGGAGAGCACCAAACTAGCATCTTTAAAGGATAACAGTTTTGCTCATATATGAGTAACTTCAAAAGAAGCAGCAACCAAAGCCCTTTCTCACCTTGTCTGATAGGTTTCAAAATTGCAAACAAGGAGTAAGTGTAGTTAGTTCCTCCAAGTGAAGGACAACATACCTACAAAAAGTAGAGTTAAATTAGATTGGTGACATTATTTCTTCATCAGTAATTATTGAGCACTTACTATATGCCTGGGAAGAATGAGGTAAACCAGTGCTATTTTGTTCTCTTGAAACTTACAGTCTAGTGGTGGATCTGCATCCTTGTTTTCAACTTTCATTTTATGTATTTTTGCTGGGTGAGTTTCGACTACTCTATGATCCTTAGACTGCTCTACCAAGAACTCTTCCCTGTGAGTTCTCTTTTCAATGAGAAAAGAAGTTGTGACCTGAGCATGGTATACTATCTCCATTTACACAGTCTTAGTGATAGAAGGTCTCCTAGTTTATCTGCAGAATACATTTTCTTGAAGAAAGAATTCTAAGTGGGCGGCTTTCAGTTTCTGCTTCAACACCACTAAAAGGGTGTCATTCCAGTTTTTATCAAATTTCTTGTAGTATAAATTCAGTAACTTACAATTTATTTATGTGGTCATAAAAGAAAATGAAGTCAGTATGGCACAATTTGACCTTAATGGACCCATGTTTAATCCTAGTGACAACCCATTTCTTCCTGAATTCTGACAACCTAAAGAAATATTTCAAAAACTTGCTTTTTCAGGGATAAGATTTTCAACACAGATTTTCATTATCTACTTTTTTTTCCCTATTGAAAATAATGTAAGTGCTCATCTCAAGTTTTCTGTCATTTTCCTCATTCTCTCTGTAACCATGACACTGCACATTAAATATTCTTTTCTATGTCACAGATGCCTTTCCCATGAGAGTGTTTCTACTATCTTGGACTTTTTCTCCATTCTTTTTGAGTAACAAGTAAATACATGGCCTCTTCTTGTGCAGTCCTAGAAAACAATTACACCCTAAAATAGTCTTCTCAACCAGGGTGATTTTGTACCACCAGGTATCATTTGACGATATCTTGGAGACATTTTTGGTTGTCACAGCTGAAGCAGGAGTTGTGAGTGGCATCCCATGAATAGAGACCAAACACACTTGCTAATAATCTTACAATGCACAGAATATCACCTCACATCAAATAATTGTTTGCTTCAAAATGTCAATGACGTTGAGCTTGAGATAATTTGACTTAAGACAATTGAAATATTCATCTTTATTAAGGTGTTAACAATTTTTTCTATGGCCTCTCTTAACATCCAGTTAGAGAAGCAACTAGTAATCAAGGTATTTTAATATGCTCTTTCTTTCTTCACTGATCTATTTTTCTATGAACATTGGAATATTTGCCTGTAATAGGCACTCACAGTAATATAAAAATAAATAAATCCTTGGCTCTGACTTTAGAGTAAAAAATCTGTATCTGTGAATTAAGATAATTATAATTAAAGTAAAACTGATTAATCATGTCAGAGCAGACAAAGTAGCAGAGGAAGTTGGAGGAATGGGTTATTTCTGGCTGAAGGGATGTAGATGATATGATGGGTGAGTAGCATTGGAACTGGGTCTTAAGGAATAGTCATGATTCAAACATACTGAGGTGAGGGAACACTTAGGAAGAACCAAAGAGAGAAGGCTCGTGGAACCTGGACAGGCTCAGGGAACTGTCAGCCATGGTCATGGTTGACTTGAGGTAAAGCACATGAAGAAATGTGCTTAGGGAGTTCTTTCCTCCTTTACCCAGATGTTAATAGTATAGGCCAGATTGCTGTTTGTTTTGAAAATATACACATCAGGATAATTATAGAAGTTTTTTACCTTTGAGCAAAAATTATGTCAAAATTTCATATTGTATATGGAAGAAATCAGAATTGTTCACTGAAACCTGAGCTTGTTTACATTGTCCTGAGTTTCCTTCCATTTTTATTGCTTTTCCATCAGCGGATACTCGTCGAAATCAAGAAGCAGAAACTTCTTTTTTTATCTGAAAATTCACCTTGAATGTGCACATTCTCATAGCTTCTTGGGTCACAATAACCCCAAAATGCATAATTCAGGAGAGATTCAGTGATTCACTCCTACAGTGCAGAATGAAAATAAATTCTAGCCTGAGATAATAAAATTTGCTATAAAACATCTTTGGAAATACCCATCAAAATGTGGCATTAGAATGGAGGGACAAAAGAGATGCCTGGTTGAGTGTCTGCCTTAGGCTCAGGTCATGATCCTGGGGTCCTGGGATTGAGTCCTGCATCAGGCTCCCCAGGGGCAGCCTGCTTTTTCCTCTCCCTGCGTCTCTGTGTCTCTCGTGAATAAAATAAAATCTTAAAAAAAAAAAAAAAAAAGAATAGAGGGACAATGGAAAAGCCTTCTGTGGTCTGGAAAAGCCAGCGGATTCTCCCACCCTGGGGCTTGATTTAAACTGCTGATTCCTAGATCCTTCTCTATAATGAAGAGATTGAATCAGACTGGAGAAGGAACAGGACAAAATCTTTTTTCATTTTTTCTTTTTACAAGTACCGTAGGTAATACGTGTGAAACTAAAGTTTAAAAACCATGGGTCTGTAGTTTGGAAGAGTCCAACTACTCAGGCTGTGGTTAAACATGTGGTGGATGTGATAGTCAAAAGTGTAGCCAGAAATGTGGCTTTGTGTGGATAAGTGAGGCCTAGGACACTGACTGAATTATGTATACAAAAAGGGTGCAGATGGGAGACACCATAGAGAATAAAAGTGAAAACATTTATTTGTCTGTTATTAGCATTATCGAGGGAGAATTACTGTAGTTTAAAAAAATAAGTGTATTTATTCTGTAAAAGTGAGACTGGCAGGCCTAATCATTAATTACCAAGTCAATTTGGGGGAACTGCATGCACATGAGTATAAAAATGCCTTGTTTTAGTATTCTCAGAACAAGGAAAGTTGAGGACATGAGTGCTATTCTTCCCCCTTTGTTATGCTACTTAAAAATATTAAGGAATGATAATTTTTCTAGAGATATCCCCTGCCTTTGCCCTTTAATGTTATAGAACTTTAAGGTAATGATAACTTGAATGGATTTCTATTTTTCCTATTCTTGTTATATATGCAAAAGTTTCAGAAATTCTTACTTTATTTTATGGACTGTAAACATTTTCCCATTGACTTGGGTATTGTATTCATGTTTTATTCTTTAATTTTTAAAAGTATGCATGCACTAAGTGTGCCTATATGATTGCCAACTCTAAAGGGCTAGGTCTGCATTAATGACTGACATACAAAAATGAATTCTTGATAAATATTTTTTGATGATAAGGATGGCTTTCTGTATAACTGGCTTAAAGGATCAAATTCACTTGCAATCTGATATTTACAGCCTTTATTATAATGTTATCATTCCATAGCATGGTTATTTTTTTCCTCTGTAAAATCAAGCAGCTGATGCCATCTGACTCTGTGTTGAGATGATTCTATGTAATAATTATGTAAAGCACTTAGCCTGGGAGGTGCCCAATAACTATCATTCTTGTCTTTGCTTGCTTATGTGATAGAATTGACTGAAATAATTCTCAGCGTTTCTCTACCTTATGCAGATTAGCATTGGAGGTTACTTTGACTTGCTGTGGAAGATTGGAACACTTCTGTATTCAATGTTTTTCCCTGTGGACCCCCTCTTAGAGGAGGCTTATACAGCCCAGCACCATTTAACTTAGGCATTGCCCTGTGACTAGCAATAGCAAATGAAATGCAAGTGAAAGTGATGAGCCACTTCCTAGCGGGGTTTCCCAGCCAGTGCCTGACTTACAGTGTTCTTTCTTCCCTTTGCCTCAAGGACAGGCGATGCTTCATTTGCGACTGCTCTATCAGCCTGAGGTCCAGGGGGAACGCTCTCTGAATCTAGAGCAGAGATAAAGTTGACCTACAGTGAACACAAGTCATGAATGAGAAATAAATACTTGTCGTTGGAAACCACAGAGATTTTGTGATCGTTTTATGTCACATAAATAATCCCCACAAGGAATTCTGTGAGGAATAAATAGTGAGGAATAGTTGATCAGAGGCTATTTGAAGTGCTACCTTACATCTTAAGCCTTTTCCAGCCATTGAAGTAGGTGGTAGGAGTCCCTTTAGCCTCTCAAGTCATGTCTGGCTCTTAATTTGACACCCCTAGACATTTCTGAGATATAAATTGTTTGATGGAATGTGTGCTTCTTTGTAATCTCCACACAGATGGTATATACCAAACAGCTTCTGCAAACTTAACTGTGAATGTTGAGGAGATATATTTTATATTTGAATGTAAAGCAAGCTGTGGTGGGTAAGTACACCACTGGTAGATGGACACTGCTGGATGTAGTATGTAGTATGTTCCTTCTGGAACAGGAATGAGAAAATTGTACCTAATTTAGAGGCCCAAAAGTTTTGGGGGAGGGTTGTTGTTCCTAGAGCCCAGGAGAAGTCATCCTGTATAATTCTATCAACAATGTCAGGTCCAGATGCTCCTTTAAGGGAGAAAATATTTTGATAATTTTAGCATTTTCTGAATTGTTCCCTCAATGAGTCATAGATTTTAACCTAAGCCATTTGGGCTATGGCAGTAGAATTCTTCTGAGATTTTAAGGAAAATCTAAATGGATTCTGAGCCCACATTCTTATAAACAAGATGCCCCCCCTTCTATTTTAATTAGAAATATCAATTTGGTACAAAGAGGCTCATTAAGGAATATTTATCAGCTTCTTAAATGAGCTGCTATTGTTACTTCTAGAACGACTGTTATAAAAATGTTCAGAATTTCGCCAGCCATTCAACACAAGGGATTAAAGCACTTTTTATCTGTTTCTTTTCCTAAAGCAAGTTTTCTCTAGGCACTAATATCTTAACTATCTCTCTGTATCATTAAATGTGAGTGAACTTAAGAATACTCAGATATTTTTTATGCTAGATTTTGATGAAGAAGTACGTGAACAAATGGATATATTTCATGGTTATTTGACAGAGACTGATGAATACTATCCTAACTGGATATATTATTGAAGATATGTCTTTTACTGTTTATTCATTCAGGAATGTAGATTAGATTCTGACTTTATATTAGATGCTATGAACATTGTGTGTCACCACAGTGAAAGAACAACTTTTTCTAGGGCATATATTCAGCTTTTGTTATTTGTGTTAAAATCTCTTGAAAGGTTTTTCCAGCTTGGAAAGTTGATTTTAAAGTGGAAACATAGCAAAATAACAGTGAAACAAACAACAGTAAACCATATATATTGTGTTAAGCAGACCAGAAAGATTTGGATGCATGAAGGTATTATTAATCTAAATTACTAAACTAAAGTCAGCTCTCCTGGCTTTTTAGATATTGAAACTCCAAGCAAACAAAATGCTGAAGTAGCAGCAATATCAACAAGAGAAACTAGAAGATGTTTTTGGATTAACATTCTAAGAGGGAGATTCTCACGGTAAGGAGACATGAGCTGTTTGTTCTGCATTAATCTTTCCCTTGGATTTGCTAGAAGTGACACTTTATGATATTATGAATTCTCTTCTGCAATAATCTATTTTTGTGAGATGGGCTATCCTATTTAGTAAATCTTAAATTTTCCTACAGATTAGGATGTCAAACTTAAATTTATGTGCCAACAATTGGTAAAAGCTGTCTGGATTGTGGTATTGAGAAGAATTCAGAGGCCATATATAGACTCAGCAGGAAAAAAAGGTTCTGACAAATGAATATTTACTATGTTTGGCGGGGGGAGAGGCTGTTCCATATTGAGGAAGTATCATAAGTACCACAAATTTGCCGTCTTTGTCTTAGAACATTTTATAATTGGGGAATCATTATGTAAAGTAGATTTTTTTGCTTCTTCATATTCTCTAGGAATGATTACAAGGTGATTTATTCTTTGATTGATTACTACAACCTTATTTAATATTGCTAAAATCTCATTTATTTTCTAAGATGGTGGTACACCCCCATCTTGGGAAAATTTCAAAAGGTGGTTTACTAGAAAGGGGCATAAGACTGTAACAAGAATTAAGGATATGGTTAAAAGAAATCTTGAAGAAAAAAATACTAAAATGCCTTCCTTAACAACATTGTTCTGTACTTATTATGGATGTGAATTATAATAGTGATGGGAGGTGGGGAAAGTTGGAAATGAAAAGAGATTTTAAATGATATTGTAAAGTTGAAAGAATTTTGAATTATATAAATTTATGTGAAAATTTACTCCTAAGTATGATATGGAGATACTATATTCCTACCCCAGCAATACCAACATGGTTTGTGAGGTCAATAGGGGTTAGCAAAATGCATAAGCAGATTACACACATCTAGTATCACATTACTCTGGGACTGCAGGAATCAGTTCTTGGTAGAAGGATCCCAAGGATTAGTATTTCTGTTGATATTTCATTCTCACTGCATGCTTTTTTTTTTTTGTTGTTACTTTATAATTTACCACTTTTCTTGAATGGAGGATGAATTATGCTAGGTGTAATTTATCTTCTATTCCAGTTTTAAGATAATTCATTTATTTCTTAAATGCATACTTTTATTTAATAGACTTTTTATTGGACTGTAACTTGCAATAAAGTGCAGATATCAAAAATATACAAATGTATAAATTTTCATTAAGTGGACACACTCATGGAGCTACCTGTCTCACAGGCCAAGAAATAAAGTATTACCAGCATCCGATAAATTCTTCCTTATCGGAAATCCTCTCTTTTCACAGAGGTAACTAACTGTCTGGTTTTAAGTATCATAAGATTTTCCTGTCTTAAACTGGTTATGTCTGGCAATTTTTGAACAATATTATGTTTGCAAAATTCATCCATGTTACAGTGTATATTTGGGTTGTTTCCACTTTGAGTTTTTGTTAATGCTACTATACACATCCTTAAACATGTCTTTCAGTGCACCAAGGTGTGCATTCAGTTAGAATGTACATAGGAGTGGTAGTAGTGTGTCATTGAGTATGCATGTGTTTAGTTTTGTACAAAGTTCTAAGTAGTTCTCCAGAATGGTTGAACCAACTTACATTTCCAAGATAAATTTATGATTTCAGTTGCTTCACATTCTTAGCAGTAACAGCTATCATCAATCCTTTTAACTTTAGCTTTCTGGTGCTGTAATGGCATCCTATTGTGGTTTAAATTTGAATTTCCTGATGATTGATAAAAGGCACCCTTTCCTATTTCAGTATCCTATTTTGTGTATATTTCCCATTTTCAAATTGAATTATTTGTATTTTTATATTAATTTGTAGTAGATCTCGTTTCTTCTGTATTCAAGTCCTTTGCCATTTATGTATTGCAAATGTCTTTGTCTGCTTTGTGGCTTACTTTTTCACTCTCACTAGTGTATTTTGATTAAAAAAAGAATTTGTTAATTTTAACATAGCCTCCTTTCTGTATCTTTTTTTTATGATTAAGGGTTTTTGAGCCCTTTTCAAAAAGTCTTTGTGTATTCAAAGTGGTGAAGATATTCTATATATTTTCCAGATCCTTTATTGTTTATTGCCTCTCACACTGGGATCCATGATTTGAAGGTAATCATTCATGGAATGAGATAGGGATCAAAAATTATTTTTTCTCTGATAAAGATCTCCAATTGGATCAGTACTATTTATTGATAATAATATTCTTTTTCTACTGTTCTATGTTGCCATCTTTGTCATGAATTGTGTGCTTATATTTGTGAGTCTACTCATAAACTCTTTACTCTCTTCTAATGGTCTGATTGTCTATCCTCCCATCAACACAACTTAATTACTATCAACTATCCTAATTACTATATTTTAATAAGTCTTGAGATCTACTAGTAAGCCACGCTGGTATATTTGACTATCATATAATTTCTGAGTTCCCATTGAAACGTTATAAAGTCAGAAGTTTATAAAATGCTATATTCATCTTTAAATTTTCATTATGACATGATTTTTCTTACCTGTGTAACAGTAGCTTTCTCAGTTATAACCTATTTATTTCATAAGGATATTACGAGTAATGTTTGTTTATAGAAACACTACCTAAATCCTACTAGTGTTGCTGCTACTACTAGTGCTGCTGCTGTTCTTTGTACTACTGTCTCTACTACTCATGTCATGGTGAAAAACAGCTTTAGGAACTTTAAAAGAAAAATAATGCAAGGAATTTAGCCACATTCCTAAACGTGTCAATGTGTTTTTCATTCAAAGAAGAGCTAAAAATATCTACTGCACATTAGTCCATTTGAATTTTTTTCATTCCTACTTAATGTATATTCTATGAAAGTACTGAACATCCATAAATAGTATGAGGGTTTATTTGTCAGCTTAATAGGTATATTTTAACAGCATCTCAAGTTTGTGACCAAAATCTCAGCTAGCTATTTTTGTTTGATCAAAATGCTGTGGAGAAAAAAATGGTTCATTATGTTCCTACTAGCTGTTTAAAAGGGTTCAGCCTTCCCCATGCATGGTTTCTCTGTATAACACTTGGTGGAATTGTAATGCTTTTACTGTCACCTCTAAATATCACTACACCTTAGAGAATCTGCAGAGTTATGTAACACTGTGATTAAAGAGAATCACACCCCTTTCATAGCACAGACTTTGAGATTTGCTGATGTAGAAGATGCAGAATCCCAAGATATCCGGCTGTCTTACCTAAAGTTTATAGGAAGGAAGAAAGATGAACTGACTGAAGAGAAATTAAGAAAAACCCCTCCTGAAGTATGAAAGAGTAAGAATGGACAAAAATAAATGAGGCTTCCTTAGCTTCACTTATAGCCTTTTTAACCAACAATATTTTCTTTCATTCTTGGCAAACTGCCATGAAGGAACTCAAAACTTGAATGCAAATTGATTATTAAAAAGATAGACTTAATTTGGAAATGAGGGACGTAATTAAGAAAGAACAAGAATATTTCTAATCCGTGAGATTTTCGGAGGAGTGAAGTAAACCAGATTTGTAGATCACATGGTGCTAGAGTGAAATATATATATAGCAGAAAAATTATTCTTTATTTCAGGGATAAAAATGTTATGTTTTTCATAGTTGACGTCTCTCGCACTCAGGTTACTGAAAGAAACACTCGTTTCTTCATTAACAATGAAAGGAGTTAGCATCAGAGCTCAGCTATTTAAGCAGTGCAACAGACATCACTTACACAGGTCAATTACAATTTCCAATAATTAAAAACAAGAAGCAAAATGTTCATAGTTTCACATGACACTGTCTAATTTGGTGATTTTCACACATTTCAAAACTGAGACTTGAGGCTGAGTGCAAAAAGTACACAGGCCTGGCTGACACATCCAAAGTTCCTGTGAATGCTGCTGGAGAAGTCACCAACCTTCATCCCAGAGCTGACACCCCACTTCTGGAGAGCAAACTCCTTGTCTACCTGCATCTCTGAAAACTTGCCTGTCAGGATTATGTCTGTGTTGTTCAGTCCTGGCCTTTTTCACATTGGAGTGGCATAGAGTATTTAACGAATAATTATTTGCCTCTATTTTTTTAATTCCATCACGTTTCTGCTTCTACTTCTAAGCTTGGATGTACTTTCATAGTCTTCTGCTCATTATATAGGTTATCAGATGCTTTAACAAGGCAGGCAGTGACAGGTGTGCTTCCAGTTCATTTGAACTCCAAAAAGTATACAAACTGCTGCAAGTCAGTGTTTCAGTCCTACAAGTATGGACCTACAGGGAACTGCCATCAACCAATGTTTCTATTTAGAGCTGATTTTCAGTATTTATTTTATTTATTCCTGTGTGTGTGTGTGTGTGTGTGTATTTTCTCATTTATGTATTTTATTACTCATTAAGCAATCAATTCATTCAGCCATTCCCTATAACTGGCACCATGGAGATAGGGGAAGGGATTGTTATGTCTGAAAGAGTTCAATTGGACAGATTACCAAAGCTTGGTTGAGAAGTCACCCTGTGGTGGTATTTTTTTTTTCCCCGTTCATTTGCAAGAAGTGTTCTTATGTACTTTGCATCCTTCAGCCTGACCTTGTTATTTTGGGAAAGTCAGTCTAACTTCTCTTGTACTGTATTTATTTGTGTGCTGTTGTTTTGTACCTTCTGTCACTGGTGATCTGTGATTTCTGTTAATTATCTCAGAAGTATGAATCTACCCATGGGAATCAAGCACATCTAGTATGTGCTTCTCATGCTTATGTGAAACGTCCTATTATTCACTTAAGTTTACATTTTTATTCCTATGATCAGAAAAGTTGTGATTTTCTTGTATTTGTAATTTAAGTAAAACATAATACTTAAATGACTACTCTGTTCTAAGCACTGTCACTTACCATATCTGATGTATGTGACCGATTAAAGATGTATGTTGACATCTTTTCATTTCATTGTACCATGAATAACTTACAAAACTGAAGCTCAGAAAAGGAAAATTATTTGTCCAAAGCTAAACACTGAGTACTTGTTTAGTAGAGAGGTCTGATGCTGCAGCCTGCACAGCCTATGTTTGTTGTGCTGTTTTTTCCTTCACCAGCATAGATAGCTGACACTCAAGTGCTTACCATGTGTCAAGCCCTGTGTTAAGAACTACATTATTTCAGGGTACCTGCAGGGTGGTTCAGTCAGTTGAGTGTCCATCAGACTCTTGATTTCGTTTCAGATGTTGTGAACTCAGCGTACTGGGATGGAGCTCAACAGGGAGTCTGTTTGGGATTCTCTATCCCTCTTCCTCTTCCTCTTTCCCCCCATGCTTGCATACACGTTCTCTCTCTAAAATAAATAAATAAATATATATATTTTTAACAGAGCTAAATTATTTCATTCAATCTTCACAACAGTGTGAATGTGTAATTCCCATTCTATACAATTAAAACGGGGCAAAACCCAAACTAACTTCATGTTTCAAGAGTTAAAGAGATTTATGCAAACTTACTAGCAAAAAGCACTGCAAGATTCAAACTTGGGCCCACATGAGGCCATAGCCCAGATTCTTTCTCACTGTGTTAGAGGACTCCCCATTATTCATCAGGAATTGAGAAATTCTCCGAATGAATTTGGGATTCTAGGCCATAGTTCTCAGCTCTGATCTCACACTAGAATCATCTGAGGTGTGGACTCCACACCAGATCAATTAAATTAGAATCTTGTTAGAGGACGGGCTGAGTATATTTTCAGAGGTCAGTGGGTGACTATAATAATGTGCATCCAGGCTGAGAACCATTGTTTTGGTTGTGTTTAAGTCCTGTCTCATTTCCCTCCTCCTTTGCCATGGGTTGGTGAGTTCTATCTGCAGACCTGGGCCTCTTCTGGTTCCAGTGCCAGACTCAACACAGGCAAGGGCCTCAACCTTAGTATCCAATGAAGTGACTTAGGTACATTTACAGGTTAGTTAGTAAATGATACAAAACTCTGGTCCTTACTAGCATAAGCAAAATACTATTGATTGGCTCTAAAAACTTTCTGATATCAAATGTAGCTTAAATTTGGGGTTCATACCATGTCACATGGGCTCATCTCTGCATTTCACTTCCTCTGGAGTGGTACATTCTTGGGATTATTCCATAATGCCCTAGCTCAGTAAAAGAGATGGTGCCAGTAACTGAAATCCAAGCCCGAGAATTCAACCTCTTGGGCTCTGATTGGCCTCACCAGAGTTGTGTGTCCATTTCTGCAGCATCCTCTTGTCGATAAGGTATTTTCTGCATAAGAGTTGGTTTATCCTAGGCCGCCAGCTCTATTTCTGCAACCAGAGGGAGAATCAACTTTAAACACAGCAGGGAGTTGGGGGTAGGGAAGAGTGGTTCTAACAAAATGAAACAAAATGAAGATTAACATATGATAGCCTTAAGAAAGGAAAAGAATCCCTTCAAGCCTGTCTTCAGTGTGCATACTTTATTTACCTAAGGACAAGTAAAAATATACCCAACCCCACCACCCCAGCCCCAAGGGATTCTGATTGAGCCCTAGGTATTCACTTAACCTGGAATGGTACCATCTCCTTTTGTTTTCTCCCCATTATCCATCTTCTTCCTGGGAATGACCCTCAACAATAAAATCCAGCTTACTTGGCTAGAAACTTAGTTCTTTGTTTAAATTTTGTTAGCTTCCCTCTGAGGAAAAACAAAACAAAAATATTGTACTGAATTATTTTTTGGAAGATAATTTGCGACAAACAGAACTACCAAACCGAGTCACTCTCCCCCATCTACCTATCAGATTTAGAAACCAATTTCTCATCAAGATTTTGATTAAATCCTTTCTGCTTTCTGGGCCTCAAATTGCCTATCTATAAGATAGCAAAATGATGCTCTATGATTCTAAAGTCTCTTCCAGCTCTAAAGTTCTCTGAATTTATCATAAATTCATTCTACTTGGTTTGTTTTTTTTTTCTTGAATTATTAAAGCATATCTATTGAAATTTAAGGAGTTTTCCTGTTACTGTTCAGGTTTTCCTTTGTCCTCATGAAATTATTGTGTCATGGCTATTATTAGAAATTTCCTGTTTTGTGATAAATTCTATGGTCACTGTAGAGACCATGTTATTGGAGAAGACATGATGCCATCTTGCTTTTACTAGTAATAATTAATATTTATCAAGCAGTTACCATAGGCCAGACACTACTGTCAGTACTTTAAATCTTTTAATTTACTTATTCCTCCTAACAACCCTAAGAGCCAGGCACTGTTATCAAGAGGAGTGAACTTCAGAGACATCAAGAAACTTGCTAAAGATCACAGGCCAAATAACTGATAGAACACTATACCGTGTCACCACTCACATTTAATACATTAATTAATTAAAATTAACAAAACTAACATTAATGAAAGCACTAAATCAAAATGTTTATCAAAGTTTTAGAACCAAAATAACAGCTATTATTACCAGTTATGACCAAAATTGCAATCTAGAAGATGCCAATTAATGAAATCTAGTGTAGGCAAAAACAAAGAATATAGTACAGGGGGATTTATGATATCACACATGTAATGTATTTCCTGGGGGACAAAACATTCATAATACTGGCTTTCTCACCCCAAATCATACAGTCTTAGTGATAAAATTAAATTTTTTAATATAATGTGTGTATATATATATATGCATATAGATAGTATAAGTATCTACTAATTTAATCTTATTAAAACTATATATTTATATATATAATAGTATATGTACACACTATATGATAGTGTATAGATATAATAGTGATTTTGGTATAAGATGGGCCATATATATGTATCATATATATATTATATATGTGTATTGTATATATGTACAGGTACCTATACATATATAATGCATATATATGGAACATCTTGTATCAAAATTTACATGATAAACATAAGTGATATGTATGTTTAATAAAGACTCCTTTCCCCCCTGCTTTTGACTTGATTTCTAAACTCCCTATTCTTTTTTCTATGTTTCTTACTTAAATTTAAGTATGGAAATATTTCAGTTACTATAGTTACAGTTTATTTTATTTTTTTGGCTTTTTGATTTATGTATTTGTTTTCTCTTAGTTGTCCTTAAAGTGCTAAAAATTATTAGACTTGTATACAGGTAAATGTCTGAGAAAACTGTTTTCTCAATCTTTTCTTTAAAAAGTACTGTGTAACAAACTTGTCTGATTGTAATTATTGCCTGGAGAGCTCCAATCCAAATCTGCTCCTTTGACTTTCTAGGGGAGAGGCCTGGTAATTGCTATTTTTGACAAGTATCACAGGTGAATCTTAAGATCGAGATCTCAAGAACATGAATGTCTGGGAAGCACTGTTTTAGACTAGGAATGATTTTTGTTTTATTGAATAGATCACGAAGTCTGACAGAAGCCTTGTTTACAAGGCTGTTGGATAAAATCTTAAATTGCATAATAAAAGCCATATAAAATGTTATAAAATAAGTTTTTGTGTTGGCAAATATCTACTTTTGAACTCTGTGAGTTGATTTATATTTGGGGGGATTGAATTTACTAAAAAATAAACTTGAAAATCAAGTACACAGTAAACTCATTGAATTTCCCAGAATGCATTTGCCCCTTTTTGAGAACTTGAATTTATTGGCATTAATTCTTATGGTACGAAATAGTGCCACATATATGTTTTTCTCTAATGATTTACATGAAAATGACTAGAACTATATTTACCTACTTTTTTAGTTTTTCTAATATTAAATATGAAAATATACATTCACTTTCATTAAACTTGTTAGAAAACAATTTGGAGCATCTTTGTATATTTTAACAACACAAATTATTTTGTTATTGATGTGATTCTCTAAAACTGTAAATTTTGTCGCTTTTGCCACAAAGTTACAAGTCTGTCACATTTCTCAGTGATTGACAGAGAGCCCTTGATTTAGGCCAGCTGTTGGAGTGCTGTGCACTTACTGCTAAAGCTTTCTGGAGGCCTTGGCTATCACATTTTCATCGAATGTGAATTCCTTTTTGTACGTGTACATATTGTACAGAGAACAGAAGAGCTCACAGCAGCCCCTAAACGGCATCTGTTCTTTATAGTGAGATGAAGAAGCTGCAGAAGGTTTGTAGAAACTTGCTGAAGCTTGTTGTCACTTAGCAGGAAGTGTTTAGAAGTTTGCGAAGAACAGAATTACAATTTGTCAAATGTTGCAAACTTCACAGTGAGCACACAATGTTTGATTTCACCGTTGCTCTAAATAGGATTGCATTTTATATATTTCAAAATGACCAACTTTCTTTCTTGGTAAAATACTAAAAATTCTAGCACAGGAATTCACAGACACTCAGTCAGGTGAGACACATTCTTCTTTAACTTTAACCTTTTTTTGGTGTAGTGGGTGTTGGAGGTGGTAGGAGGTGGAGAGAGTGGGGCAGTGTGGGAGGAGTGGGGGCAATATTCTAGAAGTCACAGTCACAGCAGTACTGACACCTGCCTTGATGGGGATGAATAAAGTTTATTATTATTATTAACTTTCAGCCTTAGAAGAGATTCTTGAAGAGGCTAATGAAGTGCTGGAGTGAATGCTTTTTGATCATGTGAATCTGCACATAAGCATCCTTTGTTTAAAGTTCTCCACACCTCTTCAGAACACTTCCTTTGAATTATATATGCTGAACCAACTAGAGTCAGCAAAGACTACATTGAATTCTGGAAGTTTAACATTTTTATTATGGCAGCACTTCCTTTTCTCTCCTTACCCCTATGTGATTCCTACCTTCCTTATCAGTTTTTTCTTTCAATCTATCCACCATGCATTTTTATCTTCGAGGTGGGATAATGCTCTCTTTTTTCTTTTCTGTGATTTGCTTGATTTAATTTGTGCTGAGGAAAAGATTGTGTTGCTTTGGTCAAAGAAGAATTTGATAGGTGTTTGGAGTTTATCAGAAATAAGTTACTACTGTAACACCCTTTAACTCCACCAAATTAGTTGGGATTGTGAGGTATAAGAAAACTAGGTTACCAGCAACTTTTTCCGTGATTTAAAAAACTTGGTGTTATAACAAGTTAAGTCCTGAAGTCTTTTCTTTTTTTCTTTTTTCTTTTTCTTTTTCTTTCTTTCTTTTTTTTTTTTTTTTTTTTACTTTTCAGGCTAAGAGTACATATATACAGAATGTAACAGCAACATTTGGAAAGTCACCTGCCGACTAAATAGGCCTATGGAATTTGGAAGGATTTCTCATCTTTATTTTTATCTCTTGGTACATGTTGTCTCTTTTAAGAGAATCTGAATGATCTAATATGTTCTGGGTTTTCTCCTTAACTTAAATTTTATGATTTCCTATTCGAAATAATTGAGACTTCTTCTGAGGTAAGAAAACAATATTTTTTTTTTTGTATTGTCTTCAGATCTTTTCTGAAATATTGTCTCATGTTTTAGCTGTTTTTATTCTTGGATTAACTCTCAAATGTATATCTCTGTATCTCTGTAGTCTGTGCTGATAATTTTTGAGAGAGATCTCTTGCCTTTCAGGAGCGGAATTTGAGCAAACAGAATGGAGTGTGCTGGTAGGTCCTTGCAACATCCTCCTGCCACCTTTAGCCCATTTCCATACCACAGGTGTGAAATTGCACTGGGTTCCTGTGTGAGTTTGGAAGTAACTTGAAGACTCTCTCCTTCATCTCATTTACTTATCATGTTAAGATACATCTTTTCTAACAGGGTTTCTAACATGCAACATTGAAATTTGTTTATATCCTTTTCAAAAGGGTGGGGACCCTTTCTAATTATTATTATTTTTTTTTTTGAAGAATCTTAATTTTAAAACTTGTTTGAAAATCTGATCTTTTTGGGGTTAAACTGGGCCTGCTCTGTAGTTTACCTAGGGAAAATTGGAAAGAAGGAGAGCATCATTTCTGCAGGTCTCTGGCATACTTGTTCTAGAGTGGGTATAAATGACCATTTGATGAGTTGTTGCAGAGGAACTTTATAAGCAACCCAAGAACTGATGAAGAAACTCCTTAATTCCTCAGGAACATTACCTCCCTTAATGAAAGGAAAACAGTCTATTGGCTCTTTAATAGTAATCAAATGAAATGTGGATACTTCTAGGCTTTTATTTTCAATCACCATTTATAGGAGGCCTCACTTTTTACCATTAAGTCTAACCAGAAACTATTACAGAGGGGTTTAATTGTAACGTGGATCCTCTTTTCCTATAAAGATTTCATTCTAATTTGGGGGATTACTTTATCAAATAATGCTGAAATCTTATCAACAGTCTATTATAAAAATAAGCTTTTAAACTACTAACTTTATGTCGCTAAGTGAAGAATTGGGAAGAGCACACAACTGTCATTTGTACCATACACTGTACATATAGATTGTACAGTAGTAGATACACATAAATAATCTCAGGAGCATAGATAATAAAAAAGTAAAATAATTAGAAAATGATGATTTTGAATGTGTATTACCTTTGCTTATAATATAATTCATTAATTATGTTTCTGTCATTTAATTTCATTTAATTTTATAAATTTTATTTATTTATGCATGAGAGACACACAGAGAGAGAGAGAGAGAGAGAGAGAGAGAGGCAGAGACACAGGCAGAGGGAGAAGCAGGCTCCATCAGGGAGCCCAACGTGGGACTCGATCCCTAGTCTCCAGGATCAGGCCCTGGGCTGAAGGCGGCACTAAACCACTGAGCCACCCGGGCCGCCCTGTCATTTAATTTTATAATGGCCATCTAATACTTGGCTGCAAAATTTCTGAAAAATCAACATTTGTCTTCACAAGGTTGTACAAATGAGGTCTAGCATACCACTGCCTAGTTTTTTTTGAAACTGCTTCTGTCAACTTCAAGCATTCCTTTTATGAGGAGATTCTTGTATCTATGGATGGCCTTGCTTAACCCATAAATCTCCAGTGTCTTCCAAATATTCCATTTAAAATGTCAAAAATCTCATCAGGTCAGGTTCACTATTTCTACCTTTCATCATTCCCCTGCCCACCCAATACTAGTTCTCTATCTCATTCTTTCCCATGTACGTTAAATATGTTATCTTTCTTTCCATTTCAAATGCTTAGTTTTGCAAAATGTAATGATATTGAAGTTGCAGTTTGCTCTCCTGTTTTCCCAAAAAAAACAAAACCTGGCAGTCACTTGGAAAGAAACGCCAACCTTGTTAAAACTTTGAAGAATTATGTATATCTGCAATATAATTGTCCTTAACCTGCAATATACCAGGGAAAAAGAGACATTGTAATTTATCATCTATGTCCAATTGACCTCTTTTGTTTATTTATTATGTCATTTTATGAAAAGAAGAAAAGTGAAAGACAACTTTATTAGAGATTTTAGTAAGAATTTAAAGAAAACAAACCTCTTTGAGTCAAGTAAATTTTGGCATTCAAACATCAAAACTGATAAAGCTGACTGGCATATGACTTCTTATCTAAACTAGATAATCCAGACTTTTTGTTGCAAGTGTTACATGATGAAGTCCTTTCTGTTGACTAATTGAATGATAAAACCATATTTCCTTTTTTTCTTAAGAAATATATTGTTCATTGAGGATATAATTTAAAGCCTCATATTCCAAGATCTCTGAGATCTTTCCTTTAGACTACCATGGCATATTCCTCTCTAGATCTCATCCCTTTCACAATTGGACCTTATGAATACCCATAACATGACAAAGAAGTAGGGGAAGTGGTGAATGGGTAACTCATCTTGCCACTACATTCAGCTGCTTTATCCTGGGAGTAGTTTATATTTTATTCTAGTGAATTTTCCATCTGGTAACAATCCACCCATGAATACTGACAAATCTAGGTCTTTCTAGACTAACCTTGAATTCTTGGTTTCTTCTGATGTGATTAGATGAATTTCAAACTACATCTTACCTGCCTATAACTTAGGGAAAGGCAACAAGTTTTCCTAGATAATAGGCAGAATGTTATGACTGGATGTTCATTATAAATTAACAAGGAAATTTAGCTCTGGTGCCTTAACTTTGAGATGTAAATGGAGAGCCTAACACAGTCCTTCAACTCTATTTATAATTATCTCAAGTATAAACTAATACATAGGGTCTATCTTGTCTTTCCAATTACATTTTGAGATACTGAAGGTAATCTTAATAACTTTGCCTTCTCTCTCTTAGTGATGGGCATTCGTTAAGTTTGAACTGATTCAGAAGTTGCAACTTTATTGAAATATTTGAGATAAGGGATCCCAGGGTGGCTCAGTGGTTTAGCACCTACCTTTGGCCCAGGGCATGATCCTGGAGTCCTGGGATCAAGTCCCACGTCGGGCTCCCTGTGTGGAGCCTGCTTCTCCCTCTGCCTTTGTCTCTGCCTCTCTCTCTCTCTCTCTCTGTGTCTCTCATGAATAAATAAATAAAATCTTTAAAAAAATATTTGAGTTACTTTATTTAAAATTTAAAAAATGTGTAAGCAAAAGCAAACTTTTTCCCCATAAGGGAAAGTGAAGACTTTGAAAACATTTCACATTTGCCAATATATATAAGTATTATATTGAATTTGATTATTCTATTTCTTCTTCTTAAGGGTTGTCTAAATCTTACTCTTTTAAATTTCTTTCTTTCAGCTGAATAGCAACAATACATTTCTGTAAAAACCATCATTGCCAATTATTCTGCCAACTATAGATATTGCTGTTTTGTGGTATAAGACAGTCCATGTGTAGGCAATTGCTTTGGAGCTCTCTACCTTCTATTAAAATGATTCCATAATTCATTTTGAATCTGGTACATTAGGGGAGAGGAAATTCCAAATTATTGTCAAAAATGTTTCCAACTTTCAGGCAGACCTATGCCCTGGGTTTTGAAAAACACATTGGAAGGAAAATGAGAAATAGTGCCTGGGCTTGAGTCATATCAACATAAACATTTGAAACTATCCTGACACAGGCAATTTTGTTTTAAGCCAGGGCAAGCTATTGTAAAGCTGTGGGACACCTTTGCTTGGCGATGAACAAAACCTGCACATGACATTTATTTCAGGGAAGCAAAGAGTTTTAGAAGGAACTGAGAGCCAGGACCGGACAAGACTGCAGGCTGGGAAGTTCTGTAATTCGTGGCTCATTTCCTTTCAAGCATATGTATGTTAATGTTTCTTTAAAACTTGAGAGAAGAACTTACTCATGCTTTTCCATGCAAGTAACATGAGGTTCAGACAAAGAGTCTTATGATTTGTACAGGCACAAGATGCACAGCGTTTTGAAAATCCCAAGATAGCTTATGCACTTTTTTTTTTCTTCACAGTAGGAGTAGAACTGGAAGTTCTGAATCAGGAGTGTAAATGCATTGCAGTGTAACAAAAATTTGAGAACTAGTAAAGGAAATACAGATTAATTACCTAGGATTCTATTATCACATCACTCTCAAGTTACAGTTAACCATAGCACTGCAGGTCCTTTATTTCAGGTCTGGATACCTGCTGGTTAGAAAACCAAAAGAGATACAAATCCTCTCAAAAGGTTACATTGGATAGTATAATGAGATCCTATTTTTATTGAATTATTCCCAAACCTGGATCAAATGTATACAAACACAACTAATTATCCAGTAGTAGTGTAAGCTTCCTCATTCTGCAATTCTGGGTCCAGCGGTCAAAATAGATCGATCTTTAATTTATTTTTTTTCAACAAACAAATCTTAAGTATTTGATCTCACAATTCAGTGTTAGAATAGTGACAACAGATGCTTTTGCTTGATGGCCCTGCTAAAGAGGAGAGATCAAGTGTGTGAATTAGTGTCAGAGATAAATGCTTTACTGACCCTCTTGGGGCAATAGCTGGTGACTCCAGACTCCTAGTTAAATTACTTTCCACCCTATTGCATAGCTTTTTTTTTGGATTAGAACGTGCAAGTTGTATTCTATATTATTTGAAATGATGTCCTTTACTAGAATAAAACATGCTGGGGATCCCTGGGTGGCTCAGCGGTTTAGCACCTGCATTCGGCCCAGGGCGTGATCCTGGAGTCTCGGAATCGAGTCTCATGTCGGGCTCCCTGCATGGAGCCTGCTTCTCCCTCTGCCTGTCTCTCTGCCTCTCTCTCTCTCATGAATAAATAAATAAAATCTTAAAAAAAAATAAAAATAAAAAATAAAAATAAAAAATAAAAATAAATAAAACATGCTTTAAAGGACACTAGCTTAACCTTACAGTTATTACTGAATCAAACTACTTTTTGTTATAAATACTTCTTTTTGTTCTAAAGATTTTATTTATTTATTAATGAGAGAGGCAGAGACACAGGCAGAGGGAGAAGCAGGCTCCATTCTGGGAGCCCGATGTGGGACTCGATCCCAGTACTCTGGGATCACGCCCCTGAGCCAAAGGCAGATGCTCAACTGCTGAGCCATCCAGGCATCCCTATAAATACCTCTTGAAGAATATTCTTGAAATTTTGTTTTTCAATACCACTAAGTAAACAATGGTCTCCTGGCATTATATGATGTCTACTGTAATGAATTCACAGAAGACAAAAGGAAAATATGTCTTTTTTGTTGTTTGCAATGTATAAATATAGGTTTTTTTTCAAATTGTATGTGGCTTACATATTCTGGAATGTATATCCACATAAGTTTTTTCATATAAAAGAGATAGATCTGGTGAAATGGATTTTAACTTACAAAACCATGTGTATCATTTTGTATCTTATGTTGAAACACTATCTAATCTTTATTCTTTTATGTATATTCTGTTATGCATATTCTTTTGAAACCTTCAACCAAAACTGTTTCAGCATATTTTCCTATGGGCATGGTACTCATAAAATAAAGTTGAAATGGCATTTTTCTGTTTAGTATAACCCTAGACCTGGGCTTGTTATGTTTTAGAATGCCCCACTGGTTATAAAAACATGTGTGCACGCACGTGGGTGTGCACACACACATACAATTTATTAAGGAAATAGGCCCCTCGGATACTTGGGATTGGGAACTTTTTGCTGACACAGATGTTTAGATCTCCCTAAACATGTACTCTCATGATGAGCTTATGTAATTCAGGGCCCAAGGAAAAACTTTTCAACATCCTCCTCCTTTTTTTTTTTTTTTTTTTTTTTTAAATAAAAGGTAACTGTGTCTCTCTTTCTTTATCTTTGATGGCAAAGCAACTCCAATAACTTGAGGTCAGTTCTTCAAAGGTAAATATGGTAGATGTTAGTAGATTACCAACAGAGACTGCTCATGGTCCCTAGTACTTTCCCTTTGGTCATTGTAAGAAAGGCTGAGTCCCTTCTCCCTCTTAGAGATTTGGCTACATGGAAACCACTAAATGCTCTAAGAAGGCCACTATAGGATTTTTATGATTTATTTCTTGTTTGCACAACAAACTATGTGCTGTCTCTTACCTTTCTGACAATTTATGTTAGCCCCTTTGTCTGGAATATAATTTTCTCATTAGAAGAAATACCGTAGAAAGATTTTAAAAACTCTTCGTTATAACACATCATAAACCACAGAGGTTTCTGCATTTTTTCCAGTTATCCACACATCACTTTGTTCCTTTCCTACTCCCCCATATCACCCACAAAAGTAAGATAGCATTTAGCATTGTAAATACTATGTTTAGAATTACTGCAAGGAACAGCTAGACATGGGTAACTAATGATCGTATGTGAAATTATATTTAATTGGCTTAATTAAACATTGATTAAAATTTTATACTGATTTTTCCCCCAATTTTTCATCTGGTTGTCTAGGAAAGGAAATTTTGAATTTAATATCTATACTCAATATTTCCCAAGCCAAGAAGAAATAGATTCAGACATAGTTTAGCTTCTTTAGTAGGTAATGTGCTAAACCAAAGTGGTAATCTAATTCTAAAGAAGGTATCAACAGTGAACACTGGAAAATGGTGCCAAACAGTATAGTATGTAGACAGATTTCTCACCAGCTTTTAAGACCGTCTATAGTGTCTGTTGAGGTAAGAATGACTTAAGTAAATATTAGCCTTAAGGTATCATTATCTGCTAAAAACAATCTGAAATGCTTTTATTTATATTCAACAGAAAAAAATTGTATATAATTTGATGATCAAAATTCATAAAGGGCAAAGATTTTACATGCCTAATTCAATGATAAAACTCAAAGCATATAGAAATGTAATTTTCAGGGATAAAATTGCTAACGGGGAATATCCTACCTTCTATTTTTATTCTCAGTTTATTGATATAAACTTCATTAGGACCTGAGGTTTTTACTAAAGATTGCATGCCATATGATCTGCAGGGATTTGGCTGAGAAATGGGCCGAGAAGTCAGCAATGGCCTGAGGAGACAGAGACTGTCAAGCCCCACAGGGTAGTACTGACCGGGATGCACTGGTGAAGAGCCAGCTGCTCCTCAGCTCAGCTGCTTAGGTGTTGACTTAGTTCACCTCTCCAAAGACCTCATCTGCTCCCATGCCTTCACTGCCACTCGGGTTCATGACCCCCAAATTAAATCCCCAACTCACTCATAGAGACAAAAGTATTATGTAATTGTCAAAGTTGTCAAAGTTTTCTGCAATGGGTCTCTCAAATTCAAACTATCCGCTGTCAAACCCTGTAACTTGTCTGAATACTGTTTCTATGTTAGCTCTTTTGGTTAATTTTCTTGCTACCTATGAACCTTTTTTTAAAGGTTCTGATTCATTTCTTTCTCAAATCCCACATCCAGTTCATTTCATATTCTCTCTTTTACTTTCTAACCTTGTCTTTCTATTTACATGATAACTCCTCTAGTCCAGGCCCTTTTCTATTATAAAATATCATAAAAATCCTTTTAACTGGCTATTTGACCCAGTGTCTCTCCCCTCAAATCCATCTTTTTCAATACTTTCAAGGTTTTTTCCCCAATGCTGAGATGAATTTGCTTAAGACGAACAAACCCCTGAGTACGCAGAGAATGCCTTGGCAAGCTTCTCCCTGCGTATAGAATGAAATCAGAATTCTTCACAATTTTTCTGGCTTCTCACCCACATCATATCTCTTACATTATATTAGAAATCACTTACATTTTCCAAATATTTCCAAATATTCCATATACTTTGACACCTTCACATTCTTACCATGACTGAAAATTATCTTCCACATCTACTACCTCCATCTGGTGAAACCACACTTATTTTTTAAGATGCAGGTTAAAATCTTATTTTTTACATGAAAACTTTGCTGATCAATCCATCTCCTCTGGCTGGTCCTAAAACATTTTGCTTATGCCTTTAAATAGTACTTGGTTTATAGTAGTGACCTGCATACCTACTTGATCTTACTCATCTTTCTATCATTAGGGCTCAATATATGCTCAAGAAATATTTAATGAACTAAATTATTCAATTTAAATCAGGAAGAATGTGATTAAGTAGAATATTCTTGCAGAATTGTCTCAGTTTTAGAAATATGTGAGTGGTGAAATTAGTTATCTCTCTCTTTTTTTAAGATTTTATTTTCTTTATTCATGAGAGACACAGAGAGATAGAGAGAGAGGCAGAGTCATAGGCAGAGAGAGAAGCAGGCTCCATGCAGGGAGCCCAGCGTGGGACTCGGTCCCGGGGCTCCAGGATCACGAC
Organism: Canis lupus baileyi; assembly: GCF_048164855.1. Lineage (NCBI taxonomy): Eukaryota > Metazoa > Chordata > Mammalia > Carnivora > Canidae > Canis > Canis lupus. The sequence goes on from NC_132839.1 coordinate 20,106,904, forward strand.
CTGGGCCGAAGGCGGTGCTAAACCGCTGAGCCACCCAGGCGCCCCTAGTTATCCCTCTGGTTACCTAGAACTGCAGAGTTTAGTTCTCTGTTCCTATTGATGTCAAGTGAAACTCACAGTTTAGATTTGTCTCAATTTTTACAAGCATTCATTTAGTGGTTAAAATTTATTGTGATTCTACTATTGATGAAATAAAAGTAACAAGTCCATAAAGGTACACTCCCAAAGACATTTGCTAGGGTCCTTGGTAGAGATTTGTTACTCACAGGAAAAAAAGTTTCTATGTGTGCTTTGGTAGAATAGTCCTCATCTAAAATACTTCCTGTTTATACGCATAATTTTGCACACAATTCAGGAAAAAAATTACAAGCAAGTACCCTATCAAACAAACATATATAAAACCAATAACAACAGCTACAAAACAATTCCTCCCCCATACACACTGCTCTTTTCTGAATCACCCAAATACCAGAAGAAAAAATAATATATTTTCCCTGATATCTCAGATGCAGTCACATCCTTCTACATCACTTTCAGCTGTGAGTACTGGATCTTTAGATGAAATAGTAGGGTCAAGCCTTTTGCCGTAGTTGAAAGACTGACACCATTCCCTTCAGCAGATTTCGAACACAATGTAAAATCTCTCTACAGTGTGACAATTGACATTTTTCAGCACAGAAGAAACCATTACCATCTGTCATGTGACTGCTCTGAGGATAATGAGAAACCTCGGACATGTGGGTTGGAAAGAAATGACTTTATTCCAAGTAAAATAAATCTAAATAATACAAATGCAGTGGGAGTGTTGCTAAATATTTCTGGAGATTCTTGAGGCGCTTTGGGAGAAAATGAATCATGTTAGTAATAATTTTTGCTTCTCATTCTCTTAACTCTGTCAATTTAAAACTATCATACAGGCAGGACCTGTGTTTTAAGCTCTTCCTGTACTTGCAGGAGGGTATCCTCAGGGCTTTGCCTGCAGGGAGGTCACCCAGAGTCAATGCAAATCAAGCCACTTGCCTCACTGGCAGCAGGTTACCTCCAGGACCCTTGCGGCATAGGCAGATTTTAGAACAGTAGAAGCACTACCAAGGTGTTGAAACAAAACAAAATAAGGTTGTTTATTATCCTGTTTAAAAGGAGGGCAAGATTTTTCTCTAAGTCTTTAACCCTCTGCTTCTTCCCGACAAATGTGATCACTGAACTAGCCAGCTGTGTCAGGAGGGCTTCATCGCAGAGAGCTGCATCAGGTTGAGTTAAAGGGAGGACAGTCTTCATCCTAAAGTTCTGCCTTCTGTCAGACCTTTTAATGTAATCTTAACATCCTTTCTGTTTAATAATCTTTTGTCCAGTAGACATAAATAAAGCATAAATATGTGTCTGACTGCAATGAATTAGTTTTCTAACAGAAGGAATCCTTGCCAAGATTCTGCAGCGATCTGGTCAATGTAGATAATGTGGTACATTAGAGCAGAAGCTGGCAATTCATTGTTCTATGAATAGATATAGATTTAGCATTTATGAAAGCCTTTGAATAGGATGAAACAAAGCAACGAGTAGCCAACGGTTCTTTGTGGGTTTGATTTTAGATAGTAATTTCCTATCAGGTCAGTAAATCTTTTTTTATGACTAAGAAAAATTTGTGTTCAAATATCAAAAAGTATTACACGTTTCTTTGCATGTGTATTTTTGCCTAAAACATTATTATTTATATATATATATATACACACACACATATATATCCACACATATATGTATAACTTAATAATTGAAAGTCCTATTTTCACCCTGTTTATTAATTTAATTTAATTTTTTCTTGAGTGGAGGAAAAGGTTTATTTTTGTGTTTTCCCTAGGAAAGTTTAAATCACCTGAGGTTGTTGAAAGGCATTGACATTAATACTGGGAGTCTTGTGTTCTGGTCTTACTGGAGCCATTAGTTTACTACGTGGCTTTGGACAAGTCACTCCCTCAAGTTTATAGTTCCTTCTCTGTATTTGAAGATTTGGGATCCCATGATCACCAAAATCCCTTCTGGCTTGGTATTTCTATGAAAAAACATCAGGATAAGAATCTTGTCTTTCACCATCCTGAGTTGGTTATGCAAGGCATTCAGGCCTCTTTAATATCGTGGCTTGTGTTTATTAGTGGTTCTTTTATGGTACTTGATTTTAATCAAGTTTTTGAAGTTATTTTGATTACGGTTTACTTGTGTTTTCTTGTTGGAATTCAGTACTTAATTTGAATTGTCCTTGTCTTCTTAATGATTGTTCACTGTCCTCTTCTGGCTAGGTCCTCTTTTAAGGTCAAAGCCTGAATAGCAGCACAAATGTCTCTGAATAGCTCCTGAAGTGATTAGAGACAATTTCTCCAGCTATTTGAACTACTTCTTTCTTCTCACTTTTTTTTCCTGCTTTACTATTTTCTCATTTTTCCCCCCATTTTCCTTTATGCAGCCCAAAGTCCAAAGCTTTTCTGACTCCTTGAAGCTTTGAGAGTATGGCTCAACAGCAGGACAGTGCTGTAACCTGCCCTAAAATTAACATGGAAAGTGCTTAAATGAATGCTTAGCACAATACTTGTCACAAAACCGTTAGCCAATAAATAGAGATCCTTTTCCCTTAAAGGTAGATATTTTTTGTTCTGTTGTTTTCTGTTTCAGTTTCAATAATTATGGCTTTTTCCTAGATTTATGATAAGATTATTTACTCAGGATTGAAAATAGTACCAGGCACACTTGAGATCTATAGGACTTATTTGTCTCCATTGTTTTGGCAACCTGTCCTATCTCAAACTACAGAGGAGACCAGTTCTGCTTGAGCTCCGACAGACTATGTGCAGACATCACTTGACCATACAGCCTCTTATGATCATGTTGAGGATTTCTCTCCTCTTGAGAGCTGGCTCTCTTGTTGATAGTGAGGTATAGAACCCCAGTGGATTGGCTGAACACTTATACAAGTATAATTCAGATGTACAGATGGAAGGAGGGAAGGAGCAGAGGACAAGGGGACAGAACTTTTTACTCTGCAGAGCAAATCTTGGACCATTAGTAGATAAAATCTTCCCCTTTCATAGACCAAGAGAGACTTTCCATTTTGATAGTGAGTGTGTAGGGTCTTCCAACAACCAGTTGCACTTGATACTAGTTCAATAAAATACCCAATTATTAGCTTGTCTATTCTTCTTAGCCTCATTCTCCTCTCTCTTACTTATGCTTCCCTGGGTTTGCATCCTCCAATTAAACAGTAGTGTATGAATTTTTGTTTCAGCCTCTGCTTTCTGAGGGACTAAGACTTGGCTCAACTCAGAGAGTATTCATGAACACATAGAATCCTTCATGGTCTGAAGAATCGTGATAGAGTGAAATACAGGCTAGTGGAAGATTATGGAGGTAATGCGCGATAATTAGTTCCCGATACCTCCTGTTGGTCCTCCATGACTTTCTTATATTTAATGTTCCATGGCAGGGTGAAAATGCATTAGGATGGAAACAACAGCACATGTAAGTTTATAAGGATTCTGTCTGTTGCATTTTGTAGGTGAGTCTTTTCCCAAACAAGGAAGGGTAAAAATGCTGTTAAAAGATATGCTCACTTGAAAATAGTGTTTGTTATTTTGATAGAAATAGGTAGTAGAAAAAGAATTCAGAAATACAATGTTGATTGTGAAAAATGTTATAAAATTAATGTTAGAAGACAATTCATATCTTTGTCTCTACACAGCAGCTTCTACTTTACATTTGCCATCCTCCTCTAAGCATATTTTTTAGGGAAAACAGGAAAGTAGATATTCCTATATATTCAACAAATATTTGTTCAGTGACTAGTTTATGCTGGTACTGCTTTAGGGGCTGGAAATTAGGCAGTAAATAAGATAAACCAGATCCCTGCTTTCATAGGGCTTATATTACAGAGAAATGACATAGACAAAGATAAAAGAGTATGCAGAAAAGTTAATAAGGTCATTTTTAAAGTTGATGATAATAGATAATGAACAGTGATATGGTATATAAAGATTAAGGGAATCTGCTTTAGATTTGGTGGTTAGGATAAACCTGTTTCAGAGATGATGTGAGAGCACTGTTTCTCTTCGAAGCTGGCTGTGCAACACTGAGGGGGTACAGGTGTCCAAACCAAGAGATAACCAAGGGCAAAGACTCAATATGGAGTATGGGTTAGTACAGATCAAGAAAAGAAAGAAGCTAGTATGATTTGAGCCAAGAGCTGTGGTGGTATGAAATGAGATAGGAGATGGGGTGCCTGGGTGGCTCAATCAGCTAAGTATCTGCCTTTGACTCAGGGCATGATCTCAGAGCCCTAGGATCCAGCCCCACATTGGGCTCCCTGATAAGCAGAGGGCTGGCTTCTCCCTCTTCCTCTGTGTACTCTCTCTCTTTCTCATGTGCACGCTCTCTCTCTCACATAATCAATCAATCTTAAAAAACAAACAAACCAAAAAACCAAAAACAAACGAGAGGTTAGAAATGACCAGCATTTTATTTTAGGTTCCATTAATGAATTTAAGTTTATTCTAAATGTAGTGGAAATTCATTGAAGAGTTTTAATAATATACAAAAATCCATAATCTATTTCATAGAACTCATGCAAAATTTTGATACTGATATAAAACACTTGTGAATGGCCTTTTTTAATGACCTTATTTTTTTTAGAGAAGTTTTAGGTTTAAATTGAGGGGAAGGTACAGAGATTTCCTATATAGCTGTGTCCCCACACAAGCATAGCCTTCCTCCATTAACATCCCCCCACTAGAGTGGTTAATTTGTTACACTTGATGAACTTAACACAGACACATCATAATCATCCTATGTCCACAATTTACATTAAGATTCATCCTTGGTGTTGTGCATTCTATGGGTTTGCAGAAAGGTATAATTACATGTGGCTCTCATTATGGTATCATGAAGAGTATTTTCACTTTCCTAAGAACACCCTGCCCCACCCTTGCCCTCCCATGCCCTTAGTCTCTAACAGCCACTGATCTTTTTATTGTCTCCATAGTTCTGACTTTTCTAGGTCATATGGTTAGAACCAAGCAGGATGTAACCTTTTCACTTAGTACTATGCATGGAAGGTTCTGTGTCTATTCAAGGATTGATAGTTCATTTCTTTTTGGCACTGAATAATATTCAATTGTCTAAATGTACCACAGTTTATTTATCCATGCACCTAATTCAGAACATCTTGGTTGCTTCCAAGTTCTGGCAATTATGAATAAAGCAGCTGTAAACATCCTTGTGCAGGTTTTTGTACGAACGTGTTTTCAGGCTTTTTGGATAAATGCCAAGGAACATGATTGCTGTATCATATGTTAAGGTTATGTTTAGTTTTTTAAGAAACCAACAAGCTGTCTTCCGAAGTAGCTGTCCCATTTTGCATACCCTCCTCCTGCCCACCCCTCTCTCCCTCCGGCAATGATTGAGGGTTTCTACTGCTGCACAACCTCATCCACATTTGGTGTTGTCAGTGCTTTGGATTTTGGACATTCAAACAGGTGTGTAGTGGTATTTCATATTGTTTTAATTTGTATTTCCCTGATGACATATGATGTAGAGCGTCGTTTCATATGCATAGTTGTAATTCATATATCTTCTTTTTTTATTGAAGTACAGTTGACATACAATGTTACATTAGTTTCAAGCATATAACATAGTGATTCAACAACTCTATACATTATGCTATGCTCACCACAAGTATAGCTACCATCTGTCACCATACTATGCTATTACAATATCATTGACTATATTCCCTATGCTCTGTCTTTCATCCCCATGACTTACTCATTCCATAATTGGAAGCTTGTACCTCCCTCTCTCACTCCCCTTCACCCTTCCTTCCCTCTGGCAACCATCAGTTTGTTCTCTGTATTTATGTGTCTGTTTCTGCTAATTGTTGGTTTGTTCATTTGTTTTATTTTCTAGTCTCCATATATAAGTGAATCATATGGTATTTATTTTTCTTTGTCTTGACTTAATCCACTTACCTTCATGCCCATGAGTTCCATCCATACTGTCACAAATGGCAAACTTTCTTTCCTTTTTATGACTGAATAATATTTCATCATATATATATAATGTATATTCATATATATGTTACAATTATTAAAATTTCTTTATCTACTCGTCCATTGATGAACACTGTTTCCATATCTTGACTATTGTAAATAATGCTGCAATGAAGTGCATGTATTTTTCAAATTAGTGTTTTTGTTTTCTTTGGATAAATACCCAGAGGTGGAATTGTTGGATAGTCTTATTTTTAAGTTTTTGAGGAAAGTTCTTACTGTTTTCTATAGAGGCTGCTCCAATTTACATTTCTACCAACAGTGCACTAGGGTTCCCCTTTTCTCTATAACCTCACCAACATTTGTTATTTCTTTTTTGACAATAGCTATTCTAACAGCTGTGAGGTGATATCTCATTATACTTTTGATTTACATTTCCCTGATGATTAGTGATGTTGAGCATCTTTTTAAATTATTTTTTAAAATTTTTATTTATTTATTATTTAGTCACAGAGAGAGAGAGAGAGAGAGAGAGAGAGAGAGAGGCAGAGACACAGGCAGAGGGAGAAGCAGGTTCCATGCACCGGGAGCCTGACGTGGGATTCGATCCTGGGTCTCCAGGATCGTGCCCCAGGCCAAAGGCAGGCGCTAAACCACTGCGCCACCCAGGGATCCCGTTGAGCATCTTTTTATGTGTGTGTTAGCATCTGTATGTCTTCTTTAGTTGTATATATTCCTTGATGAGGTAGCTACTAGAGTCTCTGGTGAGTTTTTAAAATCAGATTGTTCATTTTCTTATTGTTGAGTTTTAATAGTTCTTTGCATATTTTGGATAATAGTTGCTTATCAGGTATATCTTTTGCAAATATTTTATCCTAGTTTGTGGATCATCTTCTTCTTCTCTTAATACTGTCTTCCTCAGAGCAGAAGTTTAAATTTTTATATGGCCCAGATCATCAGTGCTTTCTTTCATGGATTGTGCCTTTGATGTTTCTTCTAAAAAGTCATCACCAAACCAAAGATCATCTGTATTTTTCATGTTATTTTCTAGGAGTTTGATAGTTTTGCATTGTAGATTTGGCTCTGTGATCCATTCTTAAGTTAGTTTCTATGAAAGATGTAAGTTCTGTGCCTACATTCAATTTTTTAAAAGATTTTATTTATTTATTCATGAGAGATACAGAGAGAGAGAGGCAGAGACACAGGCAGGGGGAGAAGCAGGCTCCATGCAGGGAGCCCAATGTGGGACTCGATCCCAGGACTACAGGACCATGCCCTGGGCCAAATGCAGGCACTAAACCACTGAGCCACCCAGGGATTCCCCCCCTACATTCATAATTTAAAAAAAAAATAAAGAGAATGTCTACTTTTTTTAGCATTATTTGTTGAAAAGACTATTTTTTCCTTCATTATATTGCCTTTTGCTCCTTTGTCAAAGATCAGTTGACTATATTTATGTAAGTCTGTTTCTGGGCTCTCTGTTCTTTTCTATTGATCTATTTCTCTATTCTTTCACTAATACCACACTGTCTTGATTACTGTTGTTTTATAGTAAGTCCAGAAGTTACATTGTGTCTGTTCTCCACCTTTTATCTTCTTCGAGAATGGGTTGGCTGTCCTGGGTCTTTTGTCTCTCTGTATAAAGTTAGATTTGTTTGTTGATATCCACAAAATAAGTTGTTGGTATTTTGTTTGGGATTGCTTTAAATCTATAGATTGATTGAATTAGAAAGGAGTAGCATGTTGATAATACTTAGTCTTTCTACCACGAATATGGAACATCTCTCCATTTTAGTTTTTCTTTGATTTCATTCATCAGAGTTTTGTAGTTTTCCTCCTATAGGTCTTGTACACATTTTATTAGATTTATAACTAAGTGTTTCATTGTTTGGGTGCTAATCTAAATGATATTGTGTTTCTTTCTTTTTTTTATATTTTATTTATTTATTTTACAGAGAGAGAGAGAGAGCGAGAGAGAGTGCACACAAGTAGGCAGAGCAGCAGGCAGAGGGAGAGGGAGAAAAGGGCTTCTTGCTGAGCAGAGAGCCTGATATGGAGCTTAGTCCCAGACCCTGGGATCATGAACTCAGCCAAAGGCAGACACTTAACTAAGCCACCTAGGTGCTCCAATGATACTCTGTTTCTACTTTCAATTTCTACTTGTTCATTGCTGGCATATAGACAAATGACTAACTTTTGCATATAAACCTTGTTACTTGGAATTTTGCTATAATTCCTTATTAGTTCCAGGAGTTTTCTTTATTTCTTTTCCTTTTTGAGATATATTTATTTGAGAGAGGGAGAGAAAGAGAGTGGGAGGAGGGACAGAGAGAGAGAATCCCCAAGCAGACTCCCCACTGAAATGGAGCCTGATGCATGGCTCAATCCCAGGACCCTGACTGAGATCAAGACCTGAGCCGAGACTAAGAGTTGGACCCTGAATCAGCTGAGCCACCCTGGTGCCCCAGTTCCAGAAGTTTTCTTATTCTTTTAGATTTTCTACATAGATAATCATGTCTACTGCAAACAAAGAGTTTTATGTCTTCCTTCTCAATCTGTATACCTTTTATTTCCTTTTCTTATGTTATTGCCTTAGCTAGAACTCCCAGTACAGTGTTGGAAAGGAATGATGAGAGCGAGCATCTTTACTTTGTACCTGATCTCTTAACTAATCCTGAAACTATGCTATGTCTGGATTTCCTAAATTTCTTAAATAAACTTTTATTATTTAAGCTAATTGAATCAGGATTTCTTGTTACTTTCAGCCAGAGGTAAACTAACTGAGAAAGTCCCCATATCTTTTTTTTTTTTAATTTTTATTTATTTATGATAGTCACAGAGAGAGAGAGAGAGGCGGGGGGGGGGGGGCGGGTGCAGAGACATAGGCAGAGGGAGAAGCAGGCTCCATGCACCGGGAGCCCGACGTGGGATTCGATCCCGGGTCTCCAAGATCGCGCCCTGGGCCAAAGGCAGGCGCCAAACCGCTGCGCCACCCAGGGATCCCCGACAGTCCCTATATCTTAAAAGAACTTACAAATCAGAGATGGAATGTAAGCAAGGTGAAAATATAATTCCATACTGCAGTATATTAAAAGTACCTCAAGGAACAGTGAACTCAAGAAATACTTTTTTTTTTTCAATTAGGGAGGAGCAGCGGGTGGGGGAGGGGGGGAAGAGAGAGAGAGAGAGAGAGAGAGAGAAAGAGGGGAGAATCTTAAGCAGGCTGAGCATGGAGCCTGTTGAGGGGCTCCATCCCACAAATCTGAGCCGAAATAAAGTCAGATGCTTAAACGACTGAGCCACCCAGGCACCCCTTCAAGAAATACTTTAAATATGTCTGCCAAAATTATATTTATTGCCTCCATCTAAATGTAGTTTTCCTTCTCTGGCATTCCATAGCACCCTGTTTATGCTTTCCCTATGCCTTTTATGTTTTGAATTGTAGTTGTCTATGACTTCATTTTATGTCTCTAGCTTGTAATCTTGGAGGACTATACTTTTGCTGTTTGTACAGATAAGTCCTTTTGTACCAGTAGGAACTGAATAAGCATTTATTGAATGAATAAATAAATAAATAGTATACAGAGTTTTAAGGATGTTAGAAGAAGGTGAGATCATATGAAGAAAGTTCATAAATACAGTTGAGGTAAGCAGGAAAAGGACCAAAGAAGAATTTTAACTTTCTTTAGAGATTATTGGGGTTGCTTAAGTAAAGAAGCCAGGGGAGGATATTTTAGAGGGGATGAAGAGACAAAAATATTAAAACAAAGTTGTAGAATTGTCTAGCTGTCATGACGTGTAAAGTTAACTGGAAAAGTAGTTTGGAGTCAAACTAAGGAGGATCTCAAATATTAGAGTTAGGAGTTTATCATCATACTCTAAGAATTAAAGAGGAACTGAAGTTGAAACAGATATTAAGTTACATGAAAGTGCTGTTTTAGAGGAATATTAATCTAAAATTTCTCCTTTCTTGCCCCTTGCCACATGAATATAAAGACCTCTTTACAACTTCTCTTTGGGACTGGGTACTCTTCTAATTGCATGCCCCAGACCATACTCTGCCTGAGAAAAGCTATTTTGACTTAGGTATTTTTTTGAATATATACTCTCTCTGATGAATATACATGGTCTTAAGATTCAATATAGCATAATTCAAATAATATATTCTTTATAACCTGCTTCTCCCTTTTGCCTGCATCTTTCTCTCTGCAGCCTCCTTTTCATTCCAGGCCATTCATTTACTGTTCTTACTGGATGAGATTCAGGGCATTTCCTTTTGAGGCATGAATAGAGCTCGTGTTACCATCAGATACCTATGGGTACAGAGCAAGGAGAGATTAATATTAATGGAGTGCCAATGGAAAAAAGAAGTGTTGCTTTCAGAAATCTAAAAGGAGCAGCAGTTTTTCAGAAGCTGTGGGCAGTGAGCATTATAACAATGCTACCAACTTTAATATGAAATTTTAGGGAAAAACATCAGGGCCATATATAGAAAGTGTGTCAAATGTGGACTTTTCCATAGTAGAGGTCTTGTGGCATTAAGTGATATTAAAGCATGTTCAGTAATGGCTGGTAGGCTAAGCAATGTAGTCTGGTCACAAGCCCAAGAATACCTAGGCATAGTCCCAAGAGAAGTTTGTAATCAAATGCAGCTTGCAGAGAGAGTTTCAAATCTTCCATGATTTTCATAATGAATGTTTTGGATTATCACAGTATGTTTTCCTATGCTCATTTTCATCTAGATGGAGGGGGGGAGATTTCAAGAATCTATGCTTTATACTTTTTATTTCAGTTCCTTAAGGTACCCAGAATTTCCTTGCCAGAAGGATCCATGTAAAAATTAGAATCCATTTTGAAATTCAACTAAAGATTGCATCCCTAAGTTGTTTCAAAAAATTGAGAGCTGAGCATATTGTAATCCTCAGAGCTGTCCCTAGACAGACAATATTGCAGAAGTTTTTGCCCATGTGTCTTTGTTTTGCAAATGAATATGCAACATTACATTAGAGCAACAAAAAAATTAATCTTGGAATTGAAGAACCTAACAAATGCTGAATTTAAAAACAAGTTAGCTAACCTTAGAGAAAGAGAAAAGAGGCATCTAGTCAATTTATTAATGCCTCAGATTTTGCAGTGATTTTTCCATTGACCATTAAGGGAAGGGGGAAGGAACTAGAGATTGCATACAGTATTAAATGGTGTTTTAAATGAATATCTATTATGGTTCCTGTAAATACCATATAATAAAGCTAAATTATTTAAATATTACTTAGAAATGTATTCTTATAAAAGGCACCAGGCACATAGCCAATATCATTGCAAAACAAAGAGGCAACAAAAAATAAAATTGTACCATTTACAGAAACCATGGCTTACAATACCTCCCATGACTAGAATTGTTAAAATTCTGGTGTAAAATCTGGTGGAATTATTCTTTTCATGCTCATGCAGATATTGCAATGACAATACCTTCTTGTTTTGTATGGTATGATGAGCAATCTGTGAAAAAGTTTATTGTATATCCTTTGGTGAATCTATTTTTGTCTTTTTCCAAGTAGCATTTTTTTTTTCTTGAGAGAGGGAAAGAGAGAAGGGGCAAGAGGCAGTGGGGGGAAGGAGAGAGAGATTCTAAGCTGGCTCAGCGCTCAGTGCAGAGCCCGATACGAGGCTCGATCTCACAACCTAAGATCATGACCTGAGCTGAAATCAAGTCAGATGCTTAGCCGACTGAGCCACCCAGGTGCCCCTCAAAGTTGCATTTTTAACATCTTCTAGTCTATCTGATCAATGAAAATACATTAAGCACACTTGATTTAAATTATAAAGTCATAACTTTGAATTTTGTGTAAAGTTGAAGATTAATAGTGTCTGTAAAGAGAGTTAAAAAATCAAAGTAGAAGCATTTCTTTACTTCATAATTTAGTCTGAAATGTTTCAACTAAATGTTTCTTCTTGAGGAATGTTATTCCATATAGCTTGAGAAAGAGATCTTGTAATAAATAAGTTATGTCTAGGTAGATATCTAGATCAAAGATGGTTGATTAACTGATAGTTTCACCTTCAGAGTCCTGGTAAGGAAAACCACTACATTCTGCCTCCTAGTGTCAGATGGCTGATGGTTGGACTGAGAAATGATCTCCATCCTTTCCACACTCCACAAATGAGGTCAACTGGCTGTCAGGTAGGTCTCTTGTCCCTCCTCTTTAGTCCCCTCCCCTCATCTCATTTTTCTCATTGCCATGTTTCTTTTAGTATGACTACCCCTGGCAATGACATTTTGGACAATGAAGTGTGCTGTTGAAATGTATTCTGGCTTAATAGGAATTTCTTCTATAATTCATTCAACTTCTCAACCTGATTTCATGATCCACCATAATCCATTAAAATGAGAAAACTGGCACATAGACCGGTTCAGTGTTTTAGTCCCAGAATTACTGGCCAGAATTCAGTTCTCTCACTTTCTAACGTGACTCCCTTTCTATGTAATGCCCAGCCTTCAATCAAATGAACTATATGTATTTTGTTGGAGACAGTTATTTTCAGAGAAGGGCCTTATCTTCAGCTCTGTTGTTCAGCATGGCCATGCTTTTCATGTCAGTCCTAGTACTCTTTGAGGCAAAACAGCATTGATTGTGACAGTGAACACACAGCCTGATGACTGAGTTTGAGGCTGTTCATTTAGATCTGAGAAAGCCTCTTGTCACAGGGCTACACTTTGCTGGGGTCCTTTGCCCTTTTGACAATGACTTTCTTCTGAGTAACTAAGTTTGAAGTTAAAGTTGGTTGAGAAGTTTAAAGAGGAGGGTACTGGAGGTTTGTATATTTTAAGATAAAGTGCTGTGTATTTGACGTATGCATTGATAGAAGATTGAATATCTCAGAATTATATACAGTGCTATTGCTTCTTATAGCATTTACTGTGTATGTGTTTACTAAAACTAAGATTATTTTCATTTTGATCAATTTTGTTGAACATTTTGGAAAGAAATCCACATCCAACTGAATTAATCCAAGACATATTATTTATTTCCCCTTACAAACATTACTTTAAAGTTTAAAAATTCTTCAGCTAATACCTGTAAACTCTTTGGGATTTAGCAAAGTGAATTTGTCAGTCTTTTCATATTTATTGTGCTTATGACTCAAAGAGAAATCATATAAGGAACAAACTCCTAGAATAACTGTGTTAGTAGACAAACCATTTTAATTTTGATTCTTCTACATGGCTTACTGGGTTTTGGAGGGGGATTTGTATTGTTTAGTGATTTTTAAAATTTTTTGATTAACTCAGTTTGTTCAGTTTTTAATTGTGTTGTTACGGTTTTTTGTATGCTTGAGAATGATTTTTAAATCCAAGTCTCAAGTAATAATTTTCTTAAAAAATAGAGTTTTTCTTAAATTTTCTTATAAATATAATATCTAGTAATTTTACTTGCACAAATTCTACTTAAATAATTTAATTAAAATTAATTTTTATAAGTTTAAGCTTTTTTATATTCTGGAACTTACTCTTTATGAGGTGATTTGAAAATAATTATCTATAGTGCTTATATGACTAATCTGCTTATTTATCCTGCCTAGTTAGGTAATGTGCTAGAGATTGTGATGAGTTGCCTTTAAGAATAAAATTATGTATTTGTATATCTACCTATCTCTCTATCTACCTATCTCCTAAAGAATATGCAGATTCTAGATATTAATAGATTTTTAAAATTAGTTAGTTGTGAATGAGGTTTTTATTTTTCTAACTTTAATCTAAATTCCTACAGAACATTTGGAGAAAAGTACAAATTTCTTTTGCTCTGAAAGCACAATATGGGCCAAAAATTTCTACTTTTTTTTAATCTGGCAAACTATTTGGCGGTTAGAAAACTGATTTATCTTTTACTCTTTCTCCTTTACAGTAAAAAGTTTTCCCAAATATTGCAGCAAATGACTAATTTACTTTAATTATTAAAAAGGCTTATTTTTACTGACTTCTCTTTTAATCTTTTTCAACTAGACTCTCAAATTTATCTGGGTATAGTTATATGTAATATATATTGTTATTTTTTTCTTTTACTCTTCATCTTTAAAGTGGAGTTTAAATATCAGAAGCCAAGTACTTCCTTTCTTGAAGTGGCTTTAGAAACTGAGAAACAGAAATGGTATAATTATTAGGGCGCCTGCATGGCTTAGTCGGTTGAGCATCTGACTCTTGGTTTTGGCTCAGGTCATGATCTCATTGGTCATGGGATTGAGCCCCTAGTAGGAAGTCTGCTTGGAGATTCTCTCTCTCTGCCCCTTCCTATACTTATGCTCTCTACCTCCGCCTCAAATAAATAAATCAATCTTAAAAAAAAAGAACTAATAAAATTACCTAAAAATATTGACAGACAACCAAAGATTACAATGTTAGCCTCTGACATGCAATACAGGAATCACAACAAAACTATCAGAAAAAGAGAGAGGAAACAGATGAGGAAGAATAAAATATAAATAAATAAATAAATATATATATATATTTTAACCGTGACACAAGAATAGGGTATTGCAAAAATGGACAGAGGAAAAAAAACAGCAGTTGAAAATGTAAAATTTGAGAGAAAAAATATTAATAAAGCATTGGGAAATAAATTTAAGAAAATCTCCCAGAAAGTAGACAAAATGCTAATAAGACTAAAAGCAAGGAGAGAAAAGATAAGAAATTTAGAAGAGCTGTCCAGAAGGTCCAATATCTGAAAAATATTATTCCATTGAAAATTTAAGAAAAATAAGGAGGTAAAATATTGTTTTCTTGGAATAAGGCAAGAAAATTTTTTTGCAGACTTCAGTGCTTTCCTGGGTTTCTATTACAAAGATGGAAAGCAGAGTCATACCAAAGCATGCCATCACAAAATTTCCTGTGAACACAAATGAGTAAGATAATATATAAATCCAGGAGAAGAAGAAGAAAAAAAGCAACGCAGATCCACTATAAATGATCAGAATAACTCTGGACTTTTCAAGAATAATGTTTAAAGATGAAAGGCAACAGAGAACTGACTTCAGCAAAAATTCTCATGAAAAATAATTTCCAATTAGAAGTGTACGTTTAGCCAAGATATCAATGATGGGAAAGTCAAGGATATTTTCAGCTATTCACTTTCTCAAGTAATGTATCTCTTTATCTAATAAGATATGGGAGAGTGCATTCCACTAATCAAAGGAGAAAAACAAGAAAAATGAAGACATGAGATTTGCAGAGCTGGACAGCCCCTAACATAGATGGGTAGTGAAGGGAAGCCCCTAGAATGAAAGCTGTGCACTACCTGTCCATGGAATCTGCTCAGAAAGAACAAGGTCAGAGGCTCCAAGAAAACTTCCTTTTTAAGTAGATGACAGTGATAGAACACCTGATGCATCTGATCCTCTAGAGTGGAGATTTAGTACTGATAAAGAGTTTGGAATTGAATTAGAACCAAGCCAATGAATAAAACCAGAAATACCTAATAAGTATAGGGAAAAGTACAGAAAAAGAAAACTTATAAATAGTAAGTCTATTATGTGGATCAGCTTTGAGTTAACTTATTGTCATAATAATATATACTTTGGATATTAATCTAAACAAGTTACAGTATAACTAAGGTGATGTAGGAAATAGATGGAATGATTCTGAGTTGGGAGTAATAAGGAGGTGGGGGGAGAGAGTTCGGAATACTATTCTTATGTAGTATATAAGTACATAAATATTACCTAAAACTCACTCAAAAATTAGCAAAAAAAATCATATTACTTAGAGATATAGTGAGTTCTATCAAACTAATCATCTAAATTACTAATAAAAGCATATTGGAGACATGATGATAAATAACAACATAATTGGCTAAAGAGATAAAGGGATAAAAATTATTGCCACGAGGAGGGAAAAATGTGGGAGTAGGGGTAGGGGTCTGCTATTTTTCATAATGATCTTTGTAGAACTATCTGACTCTTAAATTCTTTGGAGTTAAAAAAATTCTTTGGAATTATAGTTTTTTAAAAATTAAAACACGAAAATAAAAATACTAAAATAAAACACTACTGAATCACATACATTGGAAGGTATTTTTTAAAGATTTATTTATTTTAGAGAGAGATCATGAGTGAAGGGAGGAGGAGAAGGAAGGACAGAGGGAAAGATAATCAATCTCTAGCTGACTCCCTGCTGAGTGGGAAACGTAAGATAGGGATCCATCTCATGACCTTGATTATCATGACCTGAACCAAAGTCAAGTCAGATGCTTAAACAGCTGAAACACCTAGGTACCCCCACGGAAGATGTTCTTAAAACTTACAAAGTAAAGAAAAGAAATCAGGTAGGCATGGAGATCTCAACCAGTTGAAAAATTTAACGTGGTGCTTATCTGCTTATTATTAAAGCACTTTGTTATATCTTATTTATTTATATTTGAATTTAGATAGCATTTTATATTCTTCTCTTAATTATTTTCTTATTTACTTCTAATGTGTAGAGCAAGACCAGCATGTTTTCTTATAAGCCACCTTGAAATTTTCTGGAAACAAGAATAGTATAAATAAATAATACTGATGTAAAAAAAAAAAAAACAGAATTAAAAACAAATGGAGGGAAATGAGATAACTAATACCAACTAGTAAAATAGGGACTTGGAAAATTGGAAAATCAGTATCAGACTGAATAGCATATGATCTGAAATTATCTAACTAATGGTTTGAATGACCATTATATGATCATCTTTCTGTTTTGAGTTGTGTTAGGTACAAATGTGACATGCTATTCTTTATGAAGGCAGCTGATTTTGTGTATGAAAGAACTCATTTCCATTTAAGAATTACAAAATAATACAAGGCTGAATCCAAAATTGTAGGATAAGTGAAACAGACAGTAGGAGGAAACTTTGTGCAAGGTAAGTGAACATTCCAGGGAGAACATATTTGAAATGAGGCCTAAGGATGGGAGGGATTTTTGATTGGGGAAGAGGAAGAAAATATGAATGAAACTCATCAAACTCGAGTTGAAAGCACATGCTGCCAGGTCTTGGAAAAAAGTTATATAGGGAGACCAGATTATTGGAGATTGTGGATTTACATACAATAAGTACCAGAAATTATTGTAAATTCTGGAAATGCATGATTAAACAGATTTTTTGAGAGGACTAATTTGGCAAATAGGTATTAAAAAATTGGGAGAGGGATGCCTGGGTGGCTCAGCAGTTCAGCCCAGGTCGTGATCCTGGAGACCTGGGATCGAGTCCCACATCGGGCTTTCTGCAGGGAGTCTGCTTCTCTCTCTGCCTATGTCTCTCCCTCTGTGTGTGTGTGTGTGTTATGAATAAATAAATAAAATCTTAAAAAAAATAAAAATAAAAAATCTGGAGAGGGAAGAGTCCGGTGGCAATAAGATCAGTTGGAAATTGTATGTATGAGTTGAGTAAACAAGAATAGTATAAATAAATTTAGTTTTTATTTTATTTTTATTTTTTTATTTTATTATTTTATTTAGTTATTATTTAGTTTTAAACTAAATTTATTTTATTTAGTTCCACTTTAGTAAAGTGGAACTGGAGAGATGGGTGTAATGAAACATAGCTGAGAATTTGTGATATTATTTATATTTTATCTTTATGAAATTGGGTCAGAAAAAAAAGGATGATATCATTAACTAAAATGAGTAATTTCAGATGGAGAATTTGGTGACAGACATTTGAAGCAAAATTGTAACTCTCATAACCAGTTAATATCAATATTTTTTTTAAAAATATCCCAGGACTCCAGGATCATGCCCTGGGCTGAAGGCAGGCTCTAAACCGCTGAGCTACCCAGGGATCCCCAATATCAATATATTTGTAAGATTACTTCTCAGTCTCCATTCCTCCAGAGGGCTAAACATATATGATCAATCACGATTTGAACATGTTTAGGGTAAACAATACTATAGACAGAGTCTGGGGTGTTATACAGGGTTTTCAGTGTAAAAATGAAGATTCACAACAAGTAAAGTTGGAGAAATGTCATACCTATCCAGAAAATTCATGCCTACTACCAAGAAAATGGTTCCTGAAATATTCAGGTAGCATTTTTCAAAACTCTAGTTATCCAAATTATGACTTTAGTTTGTATGTCTCATTAGCTAAAATAGGCATGACTAATTTTTCTGTTGGAAGGTGCTTGCAAATTACCCTTTGTTCAGTCTTGTTTAATCTGTATGGATTTGTCATTGTGATGATACCTATATGAGTAAATGCATTAAAGTGATTTCTATGTGTATCATTAGGTTATTACCCTTGTTTTTGTTGTTGAAAAATATTCAGACTATGAAATCCTTATGAGGAGTCAGATCCAGAGGTTAATTAAGCAAATAGTAACTTACTTAATCATATTGGTACAAGTGAAGTTAGTGACAGGGAATGAGGCTAAACTTCTACTTAATATGTGAAATGTTTATATTGCAACCAGTCATTCATATTGTGCTACCTATATAGGGGGAAGCAGGAGGCAGAATGAAGATGCTATGGGGTGTGGGAAGGATATGGCCAGTGAGGGAAGGCACCTCTCCACCTAGCATCTGGGTATTTTTTAAACTGCAATGATACAGAAATTTTTAAAACTATTTGGCTGGGAAGTATAAAAATTTTAACTTACAATATTGTGTTTCCTTTTATTTGGACAGTTTATCTAAATTTGGTTTATTCAGGATAGCCCTAGACTATTTCCTCTCTTTTAACTAGATGAAATAATTACAGCTTTTTTCCATCTGAACAATAACAAATCAAGCAGACCTGAAAGACTTGTGTTTTTCTATTTATTTCTTTTATGCATTTCTGAAAAGTATGAAACCAACTGCTGCTCTCCTTCAACGTTAGTACATATTCATAATTTTATCAAAAGAATTACTGAAGTTCAACTTTTTTCCATTTCAGCAGTTGAACTTGAAGAAGGAATATGCCCAAAGACCACTAATCAGTGTTGCTGTATGTGGTGGTTGTGGAAATTTGTAATACTGCTCATTGTTGCAGATAATGGGATGGAGCTAGCCTCATTTTGAGTATGTATAGGACATGCCCTAGTTAAGCACCACTTCTCTCTGTATATACGCTGAGGTCACCTCCAAATCAATTTACCTAAAATTGCACTCACTGCCCTTCCAACCTGTTTTTTTTTTTGGATGCTTTAAGTTCTGTTAATTTTGCCTTTATACTCCCAGATACTGAAACTTAAAATCAATATCCTACTGAAATCTTTAATCTTTTGTGCTTAGATTATTTAGTTATTAGCCTTCCAATAGGACACACTACCCCCCCAATTTTTCTTAATGCAATCTCTCATATGCATCTCTGACGGATTAATCTTCCTAAAACATGTCATTATCAAACGTTTATAATGTCTGCCTCTCTCCCAAATTAATAAAAAGCCTCACCCTGTCGTTAAAGACCTCACCATATGCTCCCAACCTCACCTTATGACAGCACCCCAGAAGATTCTTTTTTCTAGGGAACTTAAATTACACTCCTTCCCTAAACATATATAGATTTTCAGATTCTAGTGACTGCTTACGCCATCTCCATCTCCTTGGGTAGCCTCCAATTACATTGACTATAATCTTAGGTTTCCCAAATAGAAACAGCAACTGCTCCATGAAGCCCTCTATGATCAGCCACAAATGACTTCGAATCCTTTGAACTCATACCAGGTATTAAATAGCTACAGAGTTTATGTGAAACGTATATGCAACCCTGTATTGTCTACATTAGTGTGCTGGTAGAAACATCCTTAATCTAATAGTAAAGCATATGGTTGACCCCCAATATTGTTAATTTCCTTCTGCCTGAAGACCTGTGTTGTTAATGTCTAATATCTCCATATTCCCTCTACTGCTCATGGTAAGGGCTCAGTAAATATTTGCCAAATAAAGACTTACATGAAATTACTATTTGGAACCTATTTAGTTTGGTACAAAAAATGACCTATTCTAGGAACTGAAATCTTCCCCTGAAATTTATACAATATTTCTATATTAACCTCTGAAAACCCTGTATTCACAATGCATGAACATAACCCCTTGCCTACAAATGTTATTTTGAGCAAGAAGACTGTGGAGATTTCGTGAAATCCAAGTGGGCTTTCTGAAGAGCATTCTATGAAGCCCCAGCAAAAGTTGTCCTAGCAAAATTTCCCATACCAATTAAATATGCCAAAGATGGCTTACATGGAGATTAACCTCTGGGTTTAAGGGTAAGTTGACTTCCTCCTTTATTTAAAATAAGTTACTTCTCACTGGATTGGAAAGCCAAATAAGGTCAAAAAATTGAATTCACTAGAGGCGTGTGTAAAGAAAGGTATGTGGCAGCAGCTTCTATTCTCCAAAGGCTTACATTTAATCCAATGATAGACAGTCACTTAAAAAAAATGTAGAATGAATATTTGGAAGAGAAATAAAGGGCAGGGATAAATTCACAAGCATGGAAAATAAATAATGATGATTCTATGACAGATGTTTATCTTATTTATATTTCATTAGTGATTGTATTTAAATGTTCTGTTTTAAAAATATTTTTTATCAGCAAGTACTCAGTGCTGAGAGGAAGAAGGTGTTTTTTAGCAATTACTCTGTTAGTTATTAATCAGTTTGAAGCTTTTTATTATGTTTGGTGCCTGTTGAAAATGATTTCTCTAGAGAAAGCCTGATTCCACAGACATGGTTCAGGAGAGTGAAGTCTTTGGGGTTCTTGTGTCAGCTCCTTTAGTTATGTGTTTGAACCCTAAGACCAAAATCTCCTGAGTCCTGAGCCTTGTTTAGAATTCATAGGAACCTGTACTACTACAGTGTTACTTCAACAGCACATCAGGGTAGAGATTCAGAGAGTGATACCAAAAAAGGGCCTAGGTTTAAAGTCCTCTGTTTCAGCTTCTACAGGTCTGTTGAGTAATCTGATTTATTATGCAATGGAATCTGACAGTATTGATAACCTTTCTGTTAAAAATTTTATCTGGGATCCCTGGGTGGCGCAGCAGTTTGGCGCCTGCCTTTGGCCCAGGGCGTGATCCTGGAGACCCGGGATCGAATCCCACGTCGGGCTCCCGGTGCATGGAGCCTGCTTCTCCCTCTGCCTATGTCTCTGCCTCTCTCTCTCTCTCTCTCTCTCTCTCTCTGTGACTATCATAAATTAAAAAAAATTTTTTTATCTTTCCTGAATTTCTGATGGTCTTATGCCTCTAAATCTTAAACCTTAGAGACTATATACCTCCTTACTGCTCTTATTTCTCCTTTCATCAGTGAAGTTTCTTCTAATTACTCCTCTCCTTTGGGACATCTCACACACTGCTCATTCCACAATACATACCCCTATGATGCCACACAACAGGTAAATGGTGAAACAGGGATTTGAACCCAGGTCTGCAGACTCTAAATCCTAAACTCTTAGTCAGTTCTCTGTCTAAAACCCACTCTGCAGCTTATGTATCGTCACCATCCTTGCTGCTTATAGAGTGCCTACTATGTGTCAGCTACTGGGTTTAGATCCTTCACGTCTATCTTGTTAAACTTCAACACAATGTTATTCCATTTCACAGATGAAATTTCATGCTGTGGGAATGGTCCAAATAAGAACATAAGGACCAGTCATTTGCATTTTTGCACATGGAGTATTATCTTGACTCTATCTTTAGTTCAGTAAGATCTCAAAGGTAGACACAGTCCTGGGGCATGTTTATGTGCTGCTGTCTTCCTTTTAAGTTCCTTTAAAGTATACACACACATGCAGGAAAACCAAGAAACATACTATTACCTACTGAGAGAACTACTACAGGCTGATGGTTGCCAGCCGGGAGGTAGGGGTGGGTGGGGAAAATAGGTGCTGGGGATTAAAGAGCACATTTTTCTGCTGAAAAAAAAAATTATTTCACCATTTGTTAAAATTAAAGGTTTGAAATAAACCAACTAATTTTAAGAAGCTTATTATTTTGTAAGTTAAATATATATGTAGTATGATTCACAAAATAAAATTTATTAACATACTAAAAAGTTAAGAATGTTGCTTGACTAATTAAAAAATAAAATAGGACAACACATATTCAAATGTCTCTTTACTAGAACAGGTAGCATTATTGAGTAAGTCAGACTTTAAGATGATAAGAACTAGGGGGCCCTGGATGGCTAGTTGGTTAAGTGTCTGACTTGATTTCCACTCAGGTCATGATCTCAGAGTCATGAGATCAAGCCCCAGGTCAGGCTGGGGTGGAACCTGATTAATATTCTCTCTCTCCTTCTTCCTCTGCTCCTCTCTCTCTCTCTCTCTGTATCTCTCAAAAAAAAAAAAATAAAGACTGGTAAGGTTTGTGGAAAATTGAGAGTTTATGCCTCCACATCATGTCATTCAGATTTAGTTTGTAATGACATTGTGTAGGTAAGCATACATGTTCACACACACACACACACACACAAATGCAGGTCACTGGTTTGCAGCCCTTTATTTTTTTATTTTGTTCTTTAAAAAATGTTTTATCGGGGCACCTGGGTAGCTCTGGTTGAGTGTCTGCCTTTGACTCAGGTCATGATCCTGGGGTCCTGGGATCAAGTCCTGCATCAGGCTCCCTGCTTCTTCCTCTGTCTGTGTCGCTGCCTCTCTCTCTGTGTGTGTCTCTCATGAATAAATAAAATCTTTTAAAAACTGTTTTATTTATTCATTTCTTTGTAGGTTTTATACCCAATGTGGAGGTTGGACTTACAAATCCTAGTCAAGAGTCACATGCTCTCCCAGCTGAGTCAACCAAGCACCCCAGTCTGTGGCCTCTTAAACTATCACTTCTTTCTTAAGCTTAAGTTATTAGAATAGATCAAGAAATATATAATTCTGTGAAGTGAAGAGAATGTGAAGCAATTGGTTTGCATGTATTTATATTTATCCTCTGAAGCCTAGTCTGCTGAGAGAATGATGATGATCACTTTTAAGGAGTTAACTGCTTTGGTTGAATTGTTTCACTTATGTGGTAATGATACACACTCACTTCAGTACTTTGTCAAAGAAGAAAAAACAGATTATGAATTCCTTTCTTCTTTTATCCAATGATTATAATTCGTAGCTTGAGAGCATGGACAGTTACTGCTCCATGGGAGGACTTTCCAGGGATGGAGCGTGGCGCCTGATGATGTGTTGATAGTCAGCGAGCCAGGCAATGGACTTTGGCCCTCACTGTAGAGAGCTGTAGGCGACTCCTTTGCCACTTGGTTTTTCAGTGCTGCCAGATGGGACTTCATTGTTTCAAAGTTTCAGTTTGGAAAATTTAGACACTAAGGGTTAATCTACATTTTAAAATAGCTGTCTTTGGAGGAAATTATGCTATAAATGAGAAACCTGTGTGGAGTTCTGGGTTCTTTATGTTAGCTTTGGCAGGGCCAGGAGCCTGTTTTGATGATAAAGCCAGCATTTGAAACCTGTATTTTATATCGCAGGAAAACTAAGCAAATTTAAAACACTCCACATTTGCCTTTTGACACCCCATAACCAATAGATGAACTTTAATTTCTGGGAGGCCTCCCAGTGATTAGTGCCTTCCATTTATGACGTGAGAAGAATGAGCCGTATGTTAGTTGGTCTTCTGTCCGTTTCTAAAGAGCACCCGTGCCAGGATTTTGATGTGCACTCGCATTCTGGCACCAGGCTTTACACTTCTCACCCAGCACAGAGCCAGCTCACAGATCCTGTTCGGCACAGCAACTCCAGACACGCAGCCTGAATTTGAAGGCAGCCTCTTAAAATGTGGCAGGCGCAGTCTCCCTCTTCCTATTTGGAGCCCATCGTGTGGGGTTAGGACCACTCTCAGCTGCCTGCAAGGCAGCCTCGAGTGAGTTGTATTTGTTAGCTTCTCACTGAAGCAGTGTCCATGAAGGTGAGGTGTGGCAGTACAGGGCCATTTCACAGCGTTTTTTGTTGCCTGTACTTACTATTAAGAGGAAGTGGTTCTATTTCTTTTTTCCCTACATTTCCAAAAGAGATTACATACTCTACTCTCTTATAGGGGACAGTGTTGGAATAAATAGCTTTGGGGCCTTCCTTGGCTCCAGTGCCATCCAAGGGAGAGGAGTGACATTCACTAAGCTGCGTGTGGTAGCTGCTAATGCTGTCCACCAAATACTTTTGGTTCTTTCCCCTTTAAGGCACATAGTAGGGTTGCATTTTCTACCTCCCTCTGTGGTCATGCAATCTGCTTAGGTCAATAAAAATTAAGCAGAAGTGCTATATGTTTTACTTTGCACGTTAAGTGTTAAGAAACAATGGGTGATTCACCACCCTCCTCTGTTTGCTGCTTCAGTGACTGAAGAATCACAGGTCAAGAAAAGGCTTCCTGGGTCCCCGAGTGACTGATAAATAGAAAACCCCTGTTCACCAGTGTTAGAATTGTATCATGAACAAGAAGTATCCTTGGGTATGTTAGCCACTGAGATTTGGGGATTTCTTGTACCTGCTTTGTAATGTAGTCTATGCTGACCAATGAGCCTTGTTATCTAGAGTAGACCCAGTACCTTGAAGCTTAAACAGTGCCAAGCCAAGTCCATGTCTTTCTTGTCTCATTTTCTCTTAGGTATCAGTAAAACATGAGTGAGTTCCCTTCATGTGGAAAAGAGGCAAACAGAATCTGCTTTAGCATACCATTATCTTCTAGCCATCCCCCCCAACCCCTTAACAGATGAGGAATACCAAAGTCTAAAATCAAGACAGGAGATAAGGAGACTCTGCTATGTTTCCAACTAGTATCACCATTGGTGATTTTGCTAGATTTTGGTCCCACTTAGTTCTTGTCTTTTCTCACATTGGTTAGGAAGTCCTAGGAATGAGAAATAATAATGGTGGTTTTCCCAGTCTTCCAACACTTACAGACCTTAAGCACACCAGTTGATCATATCTGTAGGTAACAGAGGTAGGCCTACTATTTTTGTTATTTCTTTCTTAAAAGTCTTGGGATGCTAGCAGACTAATGGTGTGTGGATGTTGTAGGCAAGATTATAATATGGGCCTTGTTTCTAAGCTCCTGGTGTACATGCCCTAAATCCCCTTTCCTTCAATGTATAAATGAAAATACCACCTATGTGTAAAAGAAATATCACTCCCATGATTAGTTTACATTATATGGAAAAGGTTGAAGAGATTTTGCCAATGTAATTAAGATCCCTAATCAGTTGAATTTGAGTTAATCAAAAGGGGGTTATCCTGGCTAAGCCTGACTTAATCAGGTGAGATTTTTAAAGAGAGTTTATAGGTCCCAGATAGAAGTCAGCCATTTTCCTCCTGGCTTTGAGGGAGCAAATAGCCAGCTGTGAGTAGTCAATGAAGGAGGCCCCATGGCAAGGACTTGAATTTGGTTTCCAGTTGTTTCAGGATAATTCCTGGCTGACAACTAACAAGAAAATAGGGATCTCGGTCGGAAACAAATTCTGCCAACAACCTGAGGGAGCTTGGAAGCAGAACTTTTCCTAATTGATTCTCCAAATGAGAATACAGCGGGCAGGCATTTTGCCTTAAGCCTTGTGAACCTAAGTAAAGGATCCAGCTAAAATGTGCCAGGATTTTGACCGAAAGAAACTGCTAGATAATGAACTTTCTCTCCTTCTCTCTCTCTTTTAAGATTTTTGTTCATTTATTCATGAGAGAGAGAGAGAGAGAGAGGCAGAGATATAGACAGAGGGAGAGGCAGGCTCCCCAGAGGGAGCCTGATGCAGGACTCGATCCCAGGACCCCGGGATCATGACCTGAGCCGAAGGCAGATCCTCAACTACTGAGCCACCCAGGTGCCCCCAGATAATAAATTTATTGAAGGTTTAGTCTACTAACTGTGTGGTACTATTATGCAGCAACAGAAAACTAATACAAAAGGAACCTGACCTGTTTTTTCCTGAAATTTCTGGCTTTTGTTTTAATAACATATCATCTAGGCATATGCTGCTGTCTCCTTAGGAGCTTCCTGAAATCAGTTTTAATTCCCATTTGGAGTGATGAGACTGGAAGATGTTTTCATAGTGGTTAAATGTGGCTCTTGATGTCTTCAGCATGTCCTTAATCAAACCCCTGCAAGCAACCATGAGAGAGCTTCATAGTTTCTACTCACTCTTGTATATACAGTGACCTCCACTGGAAGTGTTCTTGTACTCTGACTGGAGTCATTCACTAATAATCTTAAGGATCTGGGGTAGAAAAAAAAAAAAAGGATCTGGGTAGCCCTGAGATGATTTTGGGATACCTGGGAGTGTATGGTATATCTCTGAAGCCAAATGATGTGCTCCTTTTGATCACATTCTAGAAAGGAACTGTGTTGACACAGAAACATCATTTGACTTATTGGAAAGCATTTGGTCTTTTAAGGTGAATTTGACTTTAGAATGTATATGTTCATGATGTACAGAACAATCAGACAGAAATGAGCTTCACTGAAAAGAGGAGACTTTGGCTGAGTTTGGCACCATATTTTTGAAGTTGGTGACCAGAGAGGAAACAGCCAGTTTCACAAAAGCACAATTTGAGGTAAATAACGCTTCTTTATATTTGTCAGTCGTTTGACTCGTTACATTTAATGTAAAAGTATTTTAACAAAAAGAAGCAAACAAAAAGGTAATATATGCTTAGCAAAGATTTTTAGATCTGTGATACACACAGGATGGAGAGGCATCAAGAGATTCATTTTGTTACTCGGGAGAAATTGTGCAGATTTTCCCAGCTTGAAGGAAAGAGTTTTGTGGAGAAAGAAAGCAAGAAGACTCTTAGATGTGTGAAATGGGTTCTGTCCTTTTAACCAAGAACAAAAAGGCATGTGACCAAATAGCTTCACATAGTGCTACTCCAGGTGAGTTTATGGATAGGACCCCACTCTATGGTAATAGCATTATGAGGAGAAAATTTAGACCGAATGATGAAGTCAAGAGTATTTAAAGCTATGGCTTCCTCTAGAGAGTTTGTGAAGATTCTTGATGAAAATACTGATGACGTAGGGTCAATGAATAGGGGTTATGTGTAAAATTGCTTGAGGAATGCTGAATTGTTTCTCTCACTGATTGATTAGATAAATCTAAATAAAAATATATTATGTGATTGCTTATCCACGTTGTTTCACCAGTGCTACAGATCATCAGTACTCAGGGACTGAATGCCCCAGCTAAGGCTAGGAAATGGACAATACAGGCTCTCTTCATGCTCTGTGGTCATTCTAAGATTTCCTGGTAGTCCATTCCCCCCACCCCTCTTATCTGGCCAAAGACGTTGCATCAGCCCAGGGGTAAAACAGAGACTTGATATTCTGAAAGTAGTGGTCTTTAATGCATTGTACTCTGGGTGGTGATTGATGGTGCCAACTAGTTTAGAAGTTTGCTGATTGGGATCCCTCGGTGGCGCAGTGGTTTGGCACCTGCCTTTGGCCCAGGGCGCGATCCTGGAGACCCGGGATCGAATCCCACATGGGGCTCCCAGTGCCTGGAGCCTGCTTCTCCCTCTGCCTGTGTCTCTGCCTCTCTCTCTCTCTCTGTGACTATCATAAAAAAAAAAAAAAAAAAAAAGTTTGCTGATTGATTGATTTTTCTGTAGTTTATGCTATTGGCCACCTGTGTTAATAGTAGAAAAGCTCTCAAAGAAGACGATTTTCAGGTACTTGGAGGATTTGGGTAGGAAGCTGAGATCACTAGGGCACTATGAAAAACTGTAAGGTTGGCTGTCTTCTCCTTGTAATCATCTTCCCTTCCCAATCTTGTGAAAACCTTCTTCCTGATTCCCAGGAACATTATGCTTCCCATTTACTACTTAAAAATGTATTTTTTTCTACTTAAAGTTGCCAGTTCAGCATGTTGGTTTATCTGAGAAGGATACGAATCTGATTAAAGTACTTAAGTAAGACCACCTTATGAAGATTTCATGAACTTACTCCTTCAAGGTATATTTAAAGTTTAAAAGATGGTATTCATTAATCTAAACAAATCTCTATTCGAGCTGTAGGGCAGAGGCTTTTGAGTGTAGGGATCTGTGTATACTTCTTTTCTAGCCACATTTGCCATTCTCTCATATCTTTTTCCCATCAAGAACAAGGGTCTATAACTGAATACTTCACTCTTGAAAGGCTACCAGCTGTCTCAGTAGATGGAAAACGCTTTCTGCCAAAGACATGTAGTTATCATTGGTGTTTGTACCATTCTATCACCTACCCGAATTCTAAACTAAATGAGAGATTACAAAAGATCAAGTAGAGAGAAATAAAAGTATCGGTTTCGATAGTAATAGCACTAATGGAAAACAAGATTTAGGCATATGACTAATATGTCCCCAGAATTAAGCAGA
Source organism: Canis lupus baileyi (assembly GCF_048164855.1). Classification (NCBI taxonomy): domain Eukaryota; kingdom Metazoa; phylum Chordata; class Mammalia; order Carnivora; family Canidae; genus Canis; species Canis lupus. The sequence continues at coordinate 20,135,216 of NC_132839.1, forward strand.
CCTATCCACCCCTTCAGAGACAGCCTGGAAAACCATAATCTTGCCCACAAGAATATTTCCTTTACCAATAAGCTTCCTACAAGTGGCAAATCGACCAACCATTTGCCCTCCAAGTAGGTTGATCCCGAAGAGAGGAGAGGGGAAGGGTTGAGCCAATGAATGACATGGTTCCTGCTCCCAGATTTAACAATTTCCACAACTTCCCTCCCATAACTGGCTGTATAATTTGTGGGGCCCGATGCAAAATGAAAATGCAGAAGCCCTTGTTCAAAAATTTTTATGAACTTCAAGAGCATTGAATCAAATATGAGCCCTTCTATGTGTGGGTCCCTATGTAAGTATACAGGCTACAAATTCATGAAGCCACCCCTGTTTATTTTTTATCTGGGATACAGAATAAGGAAGTAGAGGGAATACAAGAGTGTTTTATATTAATTCATGTCCATCTACATGTATAAATCAAGTGTAAAGGAGGTTCCCTGAAACAGTGACATTTCCAAGTCTCCTGCTCTCTTATCCCCTAGGTTTAGCTAGCAAGTCCATGGTCCACTTGGAAGCATTATACCTGTCAGAGTAGGAGAGCAGCCATATCATCAGGGAGTTCTTGTTCTCATAGCCACAAGCCTACCCTTCTAGTCCTAACCACTGTTGCTTTATTGATCCTTTTTGCATACAGTGAAGAATTTACTTAAGGAGGCTATGAAATAGGTCAGAATCATACAATCATAATCATACTACATTATGCCATACTACTAAGGGATAATGGATCCCTTAGACCAGAGAAAGAACACTGGTTATTTTAAAACTGATCACTGAGGGGCCTCTAGGAAAGAGGTGATATTCTTCTGCTAAATAAAAAGCGAACTCAGTCACTTTGTTTAAATATCAAATGATATGTTTCCTAATTAGAAATAGAACTCATTTGTGGGGTCTAAGGCCTTTGTAATCAATTTATGCTTATTCACTTTAGTGTTGTCTTCTAATGATGTATTATCAGTTTTATTTCAGGCATTTCATCATTGCCCCTTATCTGTGTTCTTGCTCTGGGGAAGAATATCGAGATTGCTTCATTTCACCTACATTGTACCCTTCTGCATCTTTTGGGGCAGGGCTGAGTCCCAAGCCTGGGTCATAAAGGGGAAATCACAGTTGTAGTGATTCCTTGTTGCTGACATGCTGTCCTAGAGGCAGGAGAGATGTATTCAGCTGGGAGAGTGAATCAATTCATGATGAATTCAGAAGCCTCTGCCTTTGACCCTCTTCTGCATTATCCAGGGCAATCTTGGAGTGGCTAATGGTGATGTGGTAAAGAGGTGAACAGCGGTGTCTCCTGTCCTCCAAGCCCTTAGAACCTCTGTTGTATAAAAAAGAAAATACAGCTGATAATGTTTTTATTATACTCCAGAATAATTCTTTTTTTCTAAGAAAGAAAAAAATCAGCTACTCCTTATGAACTATTGTATTGAGGCCCATGTGCTCTTCTTTATTCAGATCAGTTGACAGTATCTACAGTTTTATTGGTAAATTCTTAATGGTTTTATAGCCACTAGGAATGACCCTATGCATTCTAAAATAAGTCTGTATGATTTTAAACTGATTTAATGCATGACCTTGAACATAAACAGCATAGTTCCAAATTTTCACTTACAGAATTTCCCTTAAAGGAGTTTAGGATTCAAAAGCTTTCCAGCTTTGCACTTCCTTCTTCATGAATTCTCATTTTCTATTGAAAGATACAAACAAACCCCCCAAAAATATAAATAGAAAAGTATTTAGATAGAACTCATAATTGGCTATAGTTTATGATATTGTACTATTAAAACAAACAAACTCATCACCAAATTGTGTTTATTTATTTATTTTTTAAATATTTATTTATTTATGATAGAGAGAGAGAGAGAGAGAGAAGCAGAGACACAGGCAGAGGGAGAAGTAGGCCCCATGCCGGGAGCCCGACGCGGGACTCGATCCCGGGACGCCAGGATCGCGCCCTGGGCCAAAGGCAGGCGCCAAACCTCTGAGCCACCCAGGGATCCCCCCAAACTGTGTTTAAATTAAAATTTTCTTTACACTAAGGTATGAAGATCTTTATTCTTCATTGATCTTCCTTCTCAGTAACTGCCTTTCATATCTAGATGGTCATCAAGCCCAACAAATTTTCTGGCATTACCCCTCTGTCTTTTATCTCCCTACTTTCAACAAGACCAACTAGGGCCTCATATCCTCACTTTCAAGTGCTTCAGCCCAGTACTGTACTTTCAGTTTAGGCTGGTGACACACCGTCTCCGTTTCAGGAGGCTCTGGGGTCACTGGCCCCAACATTACATCAGACTCCCCATTCTTTTGGTAGTTGTCAATATGTGATGTATCATAGAGGTTCTTCTCCAAACCTTGCTGTTCAGCAGCCCCTTTTCCGAAGCTCCTGTGTCATAAGCATGTCAGTCCTTTTCATTTCAGCTGCATGGTCATAGATAGGTTATAAGAAACAAGAAGAAAGGTATAGAGAGCTTAATATTTTTTCTTATAAAAAATTTATTTATTCATGAGAGATACAGAGGAGAGGCAGAGACATAGGCAGAGGCTTCTTCTAGGTACCCTGATGCTGGACTTGATCCTGAGCCCTAAGCCAAAAGCCAACACTCAACCACTGAGCCACCCAGGTGTCCTTTTAATATTGCTTCTAACTGCCATCTGAGATGTAACCTGAAAGATACATTTGACTTTGTTCCCTTGTTTTTATTTCAAAGAATGGGGTTCACCATTTCTACCTAGATGTCCATATTCTATCTTAGTAAAGGTTAATATAAAGTTAACCTTACATCCTAGCTTGATTAAGTAATTTAGGCAGAATTATAGGACTCCCCGGGGCCTTTACTGAGCTGTTATTTCTCTGAGAATATCCAAACTGGTGAGGCCCAGATCCTTGTCACACACAAACCCTCTCAGAATTTTCATACCTCTTGCTATTTATTTTGATCTTACCTCCCTAATACTCATTACTCTTCCTCTAAACCAGTGGAAGAGAGGAGAGAAAGAGATGGTACTGAAGAAGGCATAAATGCTATGGAGTTGTACTCACACTCGACAAAGCAATTGTGTTCTCTGTTTTTTATTTGATTTTCTATTTTAATTATATACTTTGTTGTTGTTTTGAAAGATTTTATTTATTTATTTATTAGAGAGAGAAAGAGAGCATGCACAAGCAGGGGAAGAGGCAGAGGAAGAAGTGGGCTCCCCACTGAGCAGGGGATGTGGGGCTCCATCCCAGGACCCTGAGATCATGACCTGTGCCAAAGGCAGACGTTTAGCTGACTGAGCCACCCAGGTGCCTGATACATATATATTTTGAATGAAAGGATTTGGATCCTGCAATTTCTTCAAGCAGTCATCCAAAATCTTTTCATCCTTCAATATAAAAATTTCCTGGGAGAAAGGAAGGTATCCTTTCTGAAATTGCCCTCTCAGAAGTCAGAAATGTCATCCAAAATTTCTAATTAACTTTTGTTTTTGTCTTTTATAACTACCTTTGACACCAGTGACCATTCTCCCCTCAATCAAGACTCTCTCTCATCATTTCTGGAATACAGCCATATATCTCTGACAATTTTTGCTCCTGTTTTCTTGGTATTACTCTGCCCATACAAGGCATCTGTCTTAAGGTCATATTCCCTGGAATCAAAGTCTGAGATAGGAGTCATTCCATCATCTTTAGCTCTGTTTTCTTTCTTCTTGACATGGCTCCCTTAAAGTGATGTACTCTCACATTCTATGTATATGTGTATGTATGCCACATGCATATCACCAACATCTTGACCCAACTGCAGATCTTCATTTCTTAATTCATTGCAGAATGGTTGTCCTACAAAGTTCACATTTCCGTAACGAAAATCATTGCACATTATTTTATTTTCCCAAACTGACTTTGCTATATTTTTGAATGATATTGTTATTCTTCATTATTAGGGCTTGTAAGATATTAAACTATCATGCTCTCTTCCTCTCTCATCAGACTGTCATGCTTTCTTCTCTCTTCCCCACTTCTAATTCCTTGCAAACCACCAATGGTTCTACTACCTCAACACTTTTAGTCTTCATTCAGAACATTTTCTTTATTTTTGTTGCTTTTCCACCCATTTACATATTTTCACATGGAAGAATTGATGGAGAAATGAGGGACTGCATGATGTTGAGCTTTCTTTCTCTGGTCTATTGTATTCATCTGTACCTTCTTTTTCTTAATCTTTGAACATGCCCTAGCCATGTTGACTCCTCTAAGTAAAACTTCAACTTTTTGATTTAGGCCGTTTCTTTGCACCTTGTAGATAATTAGACAAAGTTGTCTATGTAAATATATTTAATAGGGACAAAAACACATTAACAACTTAAAAACAGTACTTATGATTTTTATTCACTAATCTGTTGCTTTGAAGAAATAAAATATGACCCATTGAATATCAGTAAAGGAAATATTTGGGGGCAAATTCTGTGGCCTGTCTTAATTCATTATGACTTTTCACAAAGCTGTCCCTTATATATGCTGTATTCCTACCAGGCAGATTGTCACATTCTGCCTGGCTGCAGATGTCCAGAGATCTGAATATGTAGTAATAATAATGCCTGCAATTTCTTCTTAAAATGAAGACAGCCCTATATTCTTGGCTGAGTCTAACGTTGCATATTTACTTAGAGTCAAAGAATGTTTTTGTATATTTAAAGCTAAGGATATTCTGTTAGGTTTCTTCTCCCTAAGGCCTCTGCTCACTCTGCATTGTACAGGGAGCAGATTTGGTCAATTCAGTGGAATAATTATACATTTCACAGCTGAACAAGAGATTTAGGATTTACAAATGAATGTTTGATTAGTTCCAAAATTGACAAAGCACAACTTCAGAGGGGAATGGCAGTAGACAAATTTAGTAATTACTCTCAAATAGGCAAGAGGTACATGAAATCAACATCACTAATTGTCAGGTAAATACAAATCAAAACCACAATGGATATCACCTCATACCTGTTAGAATGGCCATCATAAAGAGGACAAAAGATAACAAGTATTGTCAAGGATGTGGAGAAAAAAGAACCTTTGTGCACTGTTAATGGGAATATAATCAGTTCAGCCACTATGGAGAACAGATAGTATGGAAGTTCCTCATAAAATTAAAAATAGAATTTCCATATGACCCAGCAATCCTACTCATGGGTACATATCCAAAAGAAATGGAAACAGGATAGCAAAAGGATATCTTCACCCCTGTATTTGTTGCGGCATTATTCACAACAGCCAAGGTATGGAAACAGCCAAATTGTTAACGGATGAATGAATAAAGATGTTTTATATATATATTATGTATAATAATATGTACTATGTATTCACTCACAAAAAAAGAAGGAAATACTGCCATTTGTGACAACATAGATGGAACTTGAGGGCATTATGTTAACTGCGGTAAGTGAAACAGGAATATAAATGCTGTGTGATACTACGTACATGTGAAATCTAGAAAAGCTGAACTTGCAGAAAGAGAGGGTATAATGATGGTTACCAGGGACTGCGGAGTGGGAGAATTAGGGAGATGTTAGTCAAAAGTTACAAATCTGAAGTTAGGAGATGAATAAGTTCTGGATACCTGATGTACAGCATGTGATTATAGTGAACAGTACTGTATTATGTACTTCAGAGTTTTTAATGGGCTATATTTTACATGTTCTCACCACAAAAAATAAATAATTATGTGATGTGATGGAGATGTTAGCTAACACTACGATGATAGTCACATTGCAATATTTAAATACATCAGATCAACATGTTCTATGTCAGTTATTTCTCAATAAAATTACTCTTTCTGTACTTTAGTAGTATACTTATTTTTTCTTCTGTGTCTAAGCATCAGCCATACAGTGACCAAAAATAAGTGAAACTCTGTATTTCTTCAGATATTTTTAGAATTTTATTAATCTTTTCTTTTATTAAAGGATATTGGCTTAATAAAAATACTCCTATGAAAGGCTCTCTGATCAAAATTAAAAACACATGATTTTGAGAATTTCACTTCCAGTAATAGCTAGTTGGCCCAAACTAGTTCTCTTTCTTAGAAAAACTGAAGAACCTGGTCAAAGTTTTATAAAGACATCTTTCTGAAAGTAGTAAAGAGCTTGTAAGATAATATGGAATAATCAGGCCAAGATTTTGGACAACTCAGATAAGCTGCTCAAAATTGCTTTTGCTTTGGGATTATTTTCCCATTCTGAAAGAGCGGCTGCAAAACTAACTTGTTCCCTTAGTGGTCTCATAGGTCTGGGGTGATCCTCAGATTCTGGTGAGGATGCATACTCCAGTCTCCAGTTAACACTGGGTTCATGAAGAACTATGCTTTCAAGGAAGTGTGAACCAGAAGGAAATTAGATATTATAGGGACTTGCAGCCAGAATTTTATTACTTAGGGTCAGGGAAACCTCAAATCTCTCTAACAACTCTCAGAAGCTACCATAGGTAATCTGTGAAAGACATTACCATCATTTTAGGTATCAAAATCATCTTCCAATAATTTATTAAATAAAACATATTATACAATTAAAATTAACAAAGCAAGTACAAAACATCAGAAACAACATACAATAGAAACAGGTCCACAAAGACATGAGATTTTGGAACTCTCAGTCTCAGACAAGAAAACAACTACTCTAATTATGGTTTAAAAATAAAGGAGGTAAGATTGAAAAATTTGGTAAGAAACTAAAAATAACATAAGAGATGCCAGTATAAAATGGCCAAATTCAAACTACTGACAACACTAACTGCTAGTGAGGATGTGCAGCAAAAGGAACTCCGTTCATTGCTGGCGGGAATACGAAATGGTACAGCCACTTTGGAAGACAGTTTGGTAATTTCTTACAAGACTAATATTCTTACCATGCAGTCCAGCAATCACACTGCTTGATATGTACCCAAAGGAGTTGAAAATTTATGTACATACAAAAACCTACACGAATTGTTCGTATTAGCTTTATTCATAATTGTCAAAATGTGGAAGTAACCAAGATGCCCTTCAGTAGATAAATGGATAACCAACTGTAGTACAGACAGATAAGGTAATATTATATAGCACTGAAAAGAAAAGAGCTATCAAGTCATGAGAAGACATGGAGGGACATCAAATGTATACTACTAAGGGACAGAAGCCAACCTAATAAGACCACATACTATATAATTCCAACTATATGACATTCTGGAAAAGGTATAACTATGAAGACACTAAAAAGATCAGTGGTTGCCATGGGTTGTGGATTAAGAGGAAGGATGAATCAGCAGAGCACAGAGGATTTTTAGTGCAGTGAAAATACTCTTGTACACATTTGTCCAAACCCGTAGAAGGTACACCGAAAGTGAACTCTAACGTGTAGTGTACTGTGTACTATGTACTTTGGATAATTATGTGTCAATAGAGATCCATCATTTGTATCAAGTATGCCATTCCTTGGGGAATGTTGATAATGGAGGAAGCTATACATGTGTGGAGGTAGAGGGCATGTTGGAAATCTCTACATTCCCCTTAATCTTGCTGTGACTCTAGAAATGCTATAAAAAAACAGTATCTTCTTAAAAATAAATAATTTAAAACAAAAACAAATATGAATTATACAATAAAATTATGATGAAATGATTTAAGAACTAAGTTTGGATTTAAGAAAATAGACACAGATGAAGAGATATTAGTTAACTAGAAATAGATAAGAAAAAACTATTCAGAAAAAAGTATAAATAATATACAGATGAAAAATACAGATGAGAGACAAACAGAAAATTCAGAGAGAAAATCAAATATTCATTTCATTTGAATCCCAGAAAGGAAGAAAGGAGAGACTAGAATAGAGAATATTGGATGAGAAAATATCTGAAAATACTATCTAGCATGGATGAAAGACATCCATCTTCATATTTTAAAAGCCCAATGAATCACAAGTGGGAAAACATTTTTGTCTCCTTTTAAACACATAGTGACACCCCAGGAAACCAGAGACAAATTTTAAAGCAGGGGAGATTATCTTTAAATAAACAGTGGTTACAACGAGAGTTTACTTCTCCAGTGCAACAATGGAAACCAGAAGACAAAAAAGTTATGTTTACAATGTACTAGAAAAAAGAACAGTTTCAAAACTAGAATTTTATGCACAATGGTATAAACACCCTTGAAAATGAATGCAAAATGACATTTTCAAATGAACAATCGCACAACAAAAGAATTAGTTATTTTCAGGCTGTACTAAGGAAAATTCTAAAGAATATATTTTAAGTAGAAAGAACATAATCCCAGACAAGAAGTCAGAAATGTGGGGAAAAAGATGCTAAATGTGAAGGTAAACCTAATACATATTGGCTGGTTAAAACAACAACAATAATAGTTTTATAGGTTTTAATATGTTTCTGACTTAATATATGTAACAGCAATAGCTTATACATTTTGAGTTGAATAGAAGAATTTAAGATGTTGCAGCATCCTCAATTTGTCCTGGAGAAAAGGAAAGGTATTGGTAAAATACTAAATTTTACTAAGTTAATATTGCATGTTTAAATTTAGATTATAAGCAATTCTGCAGATTCAATTGCTGCCCTGAGCCATAATCCATTCACCCACTTAAAGATATCTGTTGGTGTAGTAGACTGTCCAGCATGACAGGCAATTTAATCTCACAGGGGTTTACAGCTCTCTTTCTCCCTTCCTGAAGGAATTCTATAGCTCTCTGAAACTTACTTCACCACAGTAGCCACAGTCCACCTTGTGCAGAAAAGCTAACTGCTCCACGGGTATCTCCAACCAGTGGGGTTAGAATTTGGTGAAAAATGCCCTGAACACTCAACTCAGTCCATGGGTTCTTAGAGAATTCCCAGTAGGATTGACCCCTGTTTGTCCACAGCAATGCCTCACTCATTCATATACTCTTTATTGGTTTTTCTCCTTTTTGTGTCTCATATTCCAGACGCTCCTAGTTATTCTTGGGATTTCTTCCAACTTCTGGTACATAAGCCCTTACCTTAGGGTCTGATTTTAGTGAAGCCCTAAGAAAGGCGATAGCAGACTTGGCTCTAGAAAACAGGGTTTTAGGGTATGATTTTTGCATTGGATCCCTTGGCCAGAAGATGACTAGGATCCAATTGTTGGTAATGAGTTGATTGTGGAAAATCTTTTGTGTATTGTACTGTCACAATTTCCTAGACTATCACTGTGGAGGACTGACATACTGGTCAGGTTGACAGGGAGAAAAATGCTGGCTTTTGCAACAGCTCTTGCACCCAAACAATAAAGGGGCATGGCAATTATAACTAATGTAGAGTTAGCTGTTTTTTCAACTGACTTAGAGGCCTTGAAAATAATACAGTTAGATATGAAATTCAGAAGGTGTTCATGGAAGTATTTAAAGAAATTCTGATCCCCTGCATCTAGAGGGTTTAATATACTAGAAATCAGGCTCCCGAATTATTACAAGGATGGCAGAGGTCCAAAAGAGGCTGAATGCACTTCTATTAAGATCCTTTAAGTAAGGATCTTATGGTAAAGTCAGGATGCTGGTGGAGAAGAAGCAGGACTTATGATCTGAATGGGAAGGAGATGTATTTGCAAACTTTTAATCCCCAGATGTCGCTGAATCCTACAGGTCAGCAGAAGCAGTCCTCTACTTTGCTAAAGGAGAACAGCCTCAACCTTGCACTTTACTATCAAAGGTGAGATGGATACAATTTGTCTACTGATCAACAGGGCTAGAATAACTTTGGTCTACAGATCGATGGCTAATAGAGCATGGAATTCCTAGAGGCTAAATGGAGAGGCAGCCAACAAAGGTGTTTCCTAGCTAATCAAAATGATTATGAGTAGGTGAGTAAAAGGCTAAAGTCAGCTATCACAGTGGAAGCCCTCTTAACTAGCCCATTAAAATAGCAACCTCTTCCTATTAAAAATAGTTTACCTGTCACTTTCAATTGCCCTTACCTAGTTCTATTATCTCCTCTCACACTTAGAACGGTAGCACTCTAATTTTAACTGTTTGTTATGTTTCTTTTTAATTATCTACTTCCCCCACTATAATGTCTATTTCACAAGGGCATTTTTGGGGAGTCTGTTTTGTGTATTGGTACATTCCAAGCACCTGGAACAATGAATGTTACAAAGTAGGGGCCCAGTGAACTTTGGTTAATGAATAGCCAGTTTTCTTCACTGCAGTGTGTGTGTGTGTGTATTTTTATTTTTGTTTTTAATTTTTGATAAGCTCTCCACATTTAAATAGGGGCATTGCATCATACTCATGGGATTTACTGAGTAAAGGTTCTGCTGTTTAAGGAAAGGGGACAGTGATCCAGAGAGAAAGTTGGCAATGAGAATTATAGGAAGCTGTGAGGGAGCGTGGTGGGGGGAGTAGTCAGCTACTCTATGCAAAGAAAGGCAGCTTCTGGAGAACTATGGGGAGAACTTGGCAGGTTGGGGACATGCATGAACCCAGAGATACACACATGTGTATATATAAATATACAAATATATATATATATTTCATAGAAGTTTTTTTTCTCCTAATCATATATATATATATATTTGAATAGTACCGTGATGCAGTATCAAGGGATGATTTAGGAAAAAAAAAAAACTTCTATGAAATCTGTGGCACTGTACAGAAGTTGTCCATTTCTTTGTATGAAATCTGAGTATTCTCAAGAGGCATTCCTGGCAGGCTGAGGATATGAAGAATAGTTACTTTTTGTCCTAGATAATTGGTTTATACTTACTTTGTGCACCCAGACTTGGATTTTGGTTTCTTGAAGCGTTTTTTTTTCCTCTTTACTATTATCCTATTGGATTTGATTAATTCTGTTTTGTATGGCATGGTAATGTCCAGAAATCCTTTGAGGAAAAAAAAAAGGGCTGTATTTATAGCTATTATCTTTCAAAATGAACAATTCTCAAAGTACCCCTCTAGTTTGCAAAGGGTTAATGCACTATCCAACTTGCCTAACATTATCTGAGGGAGGATATATGTGTACTCCAAAGACCTAAGTAATGATGCCATTAACCTTTCCTAGCCTAGCTCTATACGGTACTTCACCATTGGTTCAAGTGACTCTTTTTCTTTTCATTGCAACTAGCTGGAATTTTTATTAAGTGTCATTAATCAAAGGTGAAAAATTCTCAGAGCAGGAAAATTGTCAGTGAAACTGGCTGCTGTACATGGGGGAGAAAAACAAATAAAAGGGTTTGATAATTATATATTAACTCAAGCATTAATAGTCTTTTCAAATCATCACGGGTTATGGGTCCTCTTTGATTTTAGGGGCCTAATTTTGGGGAAGACCTATTAATCTTTTTTTCCATTTCTTTCTTATTTAGTAATTTAATTTTTAAGGTGTTATTTATTAATGTAGCTTTCTTAAATGACAGGTGTGGTATGGTAGTCAAAGCTACTCTCCATGCTGTTCTTCTGGAATGACCCATTTTGGAATGTGGGAAAAAAATTAGGATTTTGAGCTTGCTTTTTTTTTTTTTTTTTTTAGATTTTATTTATTTATTCATGAGAGACACACACAGAGAGGGGCAGAGCACAGGCAGAGGGAGAAGCAGGCTCCATGCAGGGAGCCTGATGTGGGACTTGATCCCTGGACTCCAGGATCATGCCCCAGGCTGAAGGCAGGCGCTAAACTGCTGAGCCACCCGGGTATCCCCATCTTTCTTCCCTTCCCTCCCTTTCCCTTCCCTTCCCCCTTCCCTTCCCCCTGCCCTTCCTCCTGCCCTTTTTCCTTCCCTTATTTATTAATGAGAGACACACAGAGAGACAGAGATATAGGCAAAAGGAGAGGCAGGTTCCCTCTAGGGAGCCTGATGCGGGACTCCATCCCAGGACCCCAGGATCAGGACCTGAGCCAAAGGCAGACGCTCAACTGCTGAGCCACCCAGGTGCCCCGGATTTTGAGTTTTCTTATAAAATAGATAGACTTAGGCACCACTTACTGGTGGAAATCAGCTTTTCTTTGGAGCACTGGTGTTGGGGCTAATTAGAATGACCTTTAATCTGTATTATAAAAATTAATAAGGGGAAAATCTCACTTAAATGAAGTTGGGAGGTTCAGGAGGGGAGCTCTCATGCCCTACCATGCATCATAAATGGCAGATCAGAAAAATCAGGTCATTAGTTGCAGAACAGAAAGACATGGGCCTTGCAGAGCACACCACTTCATTATCCCAGCACTAGTAAACGGGGCTTTCCTGCTTCCCTGGCAACAGCTCAGCCAATGACAGACAGTGGCAACTCAGCCAATGAGTAACCATAATACTTAGCGCTCCCTTGTTTAGGCCAAAGGCCTTTTTGTTTAGGAGGCCTTCCCAACTTCCCCCTGTCCTTCATAAAAGAGCGTCCCTCTCCTGTATTTTGCAGACTTGCCTATAGTTTTGCTGTGGTCTGTTTGTCTCGGCTTGCCATTCTCTCATTCCCGTATAAACCCATTTCTGCTGGTAAAATGACTGGCAATTTTGTTTTTAAAGTTAACAGTATCATAAATAAGAGCTAGCCTTTTATAAATATCAACTTTGGACCTTAGAAAGGTTTTAATTAATATGCTGTAAACCTTTAACTGAAGTGACTGTGAAGAATTTCTACTCCAGATGTAGCATATTGAGGCTTTTGCTAGCTGCAACAAGTAGGTGAGTAAAACTTCATATTTTTAATAGGCTCACATCACAGAGAAAAGAGAAAACACAATCTTGAGAACAAGGGGATCAGTAGAAAGTGGGTATTTAGGAAGGTAGACCCTGTAGGATTATATCATAGCCTAAAACTGCCAATATCATTTATTTTGTGGATTAAACATCTGTGCTTTGCAATATAATTGGGGTATGCGAGTACAATGTAAGTTCTGTTTAGTTTGCAACTCTGGTTGTTTCTTCCTCCACACTGTTTGTGTTAATTGCCCCTTGTGGATGGGCTGCATAGTCTCTAATCCTCATAGTGTGCAAGTGAATTTGTGCTGTGCTTCTCTCAAACACACCTGCAAGAAATTTTAATAGCTTTAAAAACCTAAGATGTTTCCCTCACTCCCTGTTGCATAACAGTCCTGACTACCTGAGGTATCATCACAAAGGATACTTTAATAATAGCTATGATGATGTAGGCACCTGAAATTCCATCTGGCAGTATACACTGTAGTAAGATACACACACACACACACACACACACACACACACACACAGATTTTTTTTTTTTTTTTTTAATAAACTTGGCTAATGTATTTCCACTCTGTGTATGCATGCTGCTTGCTCTTGCTTGGACATCCAAGAGAAGATTTCAGCAAGTTCTAGCAGTGAATCCATTACAACTTGGTGAATGCTTTGACAAATTATGTTCTGTTTCATACTACCCCGAGTTTTTCTCTTAATATTTAATTTAGGTTACAATAAAATTGTATAAATAAAGGATAGGAAAAGTAATATGCTTCATTAGCTATAGTCTTGTGGGAGATATTGATTCTACAAAGCAAAAATAAATGCTGTTTTTCCTTATATGTGCAACAGAATTTAAAGATCTAAACTTTCAAAATTATTTATTTACTATGTCTCAGAAAAATGGATGGCAACTTTTTAGGGAAGGAAATAATTCTAAACAGGGCTTACAGTAGTTTTCCTAGAAAGGTCAATAGTTATTGAATAAATAAATGGATGATTGTTTGAATAAATGAACAAACTAAATGTATAAATTTGTTATGACTAAAAATTTAGATTTATTCATTTATATATATTTTCAACTTCATCTATCCTGGGCATAGATCAAATTTTCTAAGTGGGCAATATTTCTTGGCTCTTGGACATTACTGTATGAACACACATCTTTTCATTAATCAGATACTTTGAAATTTGAACATAGGAAAGTTCGGTGGACAAAGTGTATGCTATGGCTGTGGACCATTTGCTTTCTCTCCTCTCTAATTACTCTTTCCCTGCCTCTGAATGTGCAATCGAAGACACCTTGGAGTTTCTGATCATTGGAAATTATTTCTAGATTTAACTGGATCTCCTTATAACTTGTAGGATTTCTGGTGTGTATTTGGGAAAAAAGGCTAAGTCTTGATTACAGAAGAGTTTCTGAGGAGAATTAGCTACAGTTTGTGCTCAGTTTCCTCTTTTGGATGTTTTCAGCCTACTGCTAGCTAATTAGTTATGTTTTTAAAAAATATTTATTAAATATATTAAAACTATTTTAACTTAGTACTATAACATATATTGCTTAATAAAGCATGTTAACCTTTATCAAAAGCAAGAAACCAAAAGCTGTTTTCCATTAAGTTGGTTTGGATGCCACTGAAGCTTCACCTGAATGCTTATTGGGTCTGTATCTTTTCTTCAGAACGTGTGTGTAACATTTGGAAAATTGGGCCTTATACTTTGATCTGGTTGAACTAGGCATTAAAGAGCAAATAATATTCTATTTCTTAAAGGAAATGATTCTTGTGAGGCTGTGGACGTCATAAGCCATCTTGCGATGTTAAATTTTTTTTATTGAAATTGAATTTAAAATGCCAAACCAGTACTTCAGAAAGCACCTTCAATCTCCATTGATTCCCAAGTGTTGATTGTAATTTGGTTGGAATTTTAGGTTGACTGAATTCTTTGGTTTTTCATCCTAAGTTTTTATTCATTTTATTGAAACACAAGCTGTTTATCAAAGAAAGAATCAAGGGCATGATCTAAAATATGTCCTGTCTTTTTTCACATGTATGGTTTTTCAGCAAATAAAATAATCTCTAAAATAGAGTAGGTTCTGTTTTATCAAGATAGAAATTATGCAATGCATTCTTTGCAGAATAAACAATTCTGTATCACCTAAGAATGCATTCATCTGTAAGTAACAAAATATCACTAACGATGGCCTAAACCATGACACTGAATTATTGTCGATGAGAGGAAATCGGGACAAAGAAGCTTGTGTAGCATTGCCACCATGCCAGAATAAAATATCTGCTTCTGCTATCCTTTTGCTCTATGTGCTTGTTACTCCATTGCAAAGTGACCATTAAAACACCAGTTGTAAATTAGGAGAGTGGAGAGTGCTAGTAGAATCTGGTAAATTCCCTTCCCTCCCCCCAAAGAGCACTGCTTTCTCAGATAAGCCCCAGGGGACTTCTCATTAGCTCTTATTGGCTGGAATTGTATCATGTGGACATCTCTAGAGGCAAGAAAAGCTGGTACTCTAAGCAGTTACCTGTTGAAAAACAAAAGCAAGTATTTATTTGGTGTGTCCAACCTCTCTGGTAGATGTCAGCAAGAAAATACAGAGTGGAGAATTAAGCCAGCAGCATCAACTATGATTTCCAAGCTCTATCTTAGGTCTAATTGAATTCTAGCAATTTGTCTACAAAAAAATTTATGAGACAACAAAGGAACTGAGACATCTTTTGCACATTTATTGCAGAGAATGTAACTAAGAGATAAATGCCATTATCGAATAGGGCCAATATATACTGTGATTTCACACAAAAGATGTCACTGGCTGTTTTAGAAAAATGAATCAGCTGTATTAAGTCCGTCTTTAAAAATGAGGATGAAAGTGGGGTTTTCTCTTTAAACAACCATTTAAAACAGTCTCTTTTCAGTAAAGCATGTCAGACCAGGGTGATGATTAGGTAAGGAATTTTTTTTTTTTGGGGGGGGGGTCAGGATTTAGTTAAATGAGCACTAGTATCACTACTAAAATGAGTATTCCTAACCACTACTTGTTTTATTCTAGAGCAGCAACAAAATGGCAGAGACGACAGCTGCCGCATCATATACATACACACACTCCTTCCTACACAAACTATGCTTTGTACATCAGATGCAGCATAAATACCATGGCATGTGGCAGTTGCTATGGTGACAAGTTTTTTTTTTTTAATGAAGAGCAGATGGACTAAGCATGTAAAACTTGCATAAGTTGTTAGTAATCTGTGAGTTACTGTAGACTAGTTGATGAAGGAAACTACAATCTAGCTTTTGTAATTTTTCCACATAACATGTTTAACTACCACTTTTCTCCTTTTCTTCAGTTCATTTTGTTTTCCAAATGGCAGTGGAAAATTGTTAATTGTTTTTCCTATCCCACAGGAATGATATATGTGTATAATATACATATATACATTATATATGTAATATGTATATTTTATATATATATATTCCTTCTTTGCCAAATAAATTTCTGTTGTGAGGCTTTTAACTCTTTAGTTGAATACATATGTATTTCCAGTGGGCCCATATAAGTACATTTCATTTAAGTCTAATTCAAAACAATATACATGATAACGAGAATGGTTCCAAGTGTGAAATGGTTAGAACCAGCGAGCAGTTGGCTTGCTCTATAGTACAAGTTCTGGATAATGTGTAAGTGCAATAGGACATATAATTAGTATTTTGGACTAATTTTTGTTCTGTTTGTCTAATCATCCAATCTAGGCAGGCCTTGTTCTGAAGTGACCTAATTATGTGTTGTTCCTAGCTGCTCATGGAAATGGGCATGG
Source organism: Canis lupus baileyi (assembly GCF_048164855.1). Classification (NCBI taxonomy): domain Eukaryota; kingdom Metazoa; phylum Chordata; class Mammalia; order Carnivora; family Canidae; genus Canis; species Canis lupus. The sequence continues at coordinate 20,151,735 of NC_132839.1, forward strand.
GGGAAAATCCTCAAGGAATTATTTGTGCTTGTACTATTGTAACCAGTGATATTGCTATATGGAATACTTTCTGTATTTGTAAAATGAAATTGGGAGATTTTAACATATTTCAGGAACTACTTAATGTACACCCCACATAGGACAATAACACCTTTGAGGAGTAAGGCACAGAACTGCCCTCAGGGGCAAGAGAATCATGGGAAAAATAAGACAAATAAACAAATGGCTCTGATCTCAAATAGACCCTACGTGTCATTAAGGAGGGAGTTGCTGAGTACCCAAGCAGGAAGATTGGTAATGGCTTTCTTTGATGTCTCCTGATGATTTGGTACTATTCGTTTTATGCAAATTTCTCTTAGATCTTATTTCCAAACATGTGTGATCCTGCACTCTCCTGTTTTATTTATCTTTGATGGTGAATCCTGTCACCTCAACTATGGAAAAAATATGGAGAAGTTGGTTCACGTGAATAGAGAGTAAAATGACATTAAATTCACTTTAATCATTGCTTTGGCTCTTCCTTGAGAATTGCCTCAAAGATAAGTCAGGCTTATTGTTAATCTTTATGTTTTGTATTTTGTATAAGGATAAAAAAGAGTGGAGAGATTCAGGATTAGCAGTTCTTTTATATTCTTAGCATGTAGAGACATCCCTTTGGATTGCACCCCTGGTTGCCATTTTAGATGTCGTGATGACTTGTGCTTCTGCTGCAACCGGTAACAAGCTTTATGATGTTGCAGTATTTAACAGCCACATTCCGGTGTGGTTTAATGAGTGATGCACTCTGCCCTTATTGCCCAGGTGTTCTCAGACATGCCTCATGAGGGAAGCTGATACTTATCTTCAAGGAGTTCATTACAGGCTCAACTGTTGCCACTACTCTAGATTGATGGCAGGTTGCAAAGGCAGAAGCCACAAACCCTTACTGGTTAAGTTATTAATTTATCCATTTAACATCTATGTATTAAAATGTATTATACACCCAGCCCATATGGGGTACTGGAAGTCCAGAAGTTAACCCAACAGACTTCCGTGGCTTATATTCTAGAGGGGTCGTCAATAATAAACGTATATTCTCCACCCCCCACCCCGATGATGATTGCAAATTTTATCTGCTCTGAGTTGATGTGACAGAGGACAACTGGGCGGGGATAATTTAGGTAAAGTGGCCAAATTCAGCTTCTCTAGAAAGAAAGGTTTGAGGTAAGAGCATATAGGTTCCTAGGTTGAAGGAATTAAAATAACACTTTTCATGTTAGGCCTGAGTTGTCTACGGGCCTCTGTGCTCTGTAGCACTTTTTGAATACTCCATGAGATTAAAAAAATCATTTTTGTTCTTGTGTTATCAAGATAGCACCAATTGTGTTATCAAGCTTGGAACTGATAAAGTGCTACGTGCATTGAAATAAGCATAGTAATCATAGTGGGCTTTTAAAAATTATGATTTCATTTTATTATAGTACAGTAAGCCTAAAATAATGATATAATTACAGAAAGGAAAAGAAAAAAAGTTCTTCCTCAGGATTAATATTCTGATATTCTGAGCCCAAAATGTATTTGTTTCTTAGTGATAAACTCAGTGTCCTTAATTTTTCAGAAAGTACATTAGTTAAAGGTAAGTGTATCCACAGTATTATAGCACATAAGAGATAAAAACATGCCTTCTGGAGTTTTAAGAGAATCACATGAATGTGCTACCCTGCTGGATTTAAAACTCATGAAACTCTCACTTACCAGGAACCAATACACAATAATTACTGTAATCATACTACATTTCTTAATAAATTAACCCTTCACTCCGTGGGAAGCTAACGAGAATTAAGTATGCTTTGACTTCCAGAGAGTTACATGTATTTTTATATTTCCAATTCATTACAAAAATAATTGTGGACTCTAATTTTGTTTAACTAGTGTGCTGCTTATAATTGCAAAATAGCTGTTAAACAATTGCTGCAAAGGCTCGACTATGTAAGACGTTAATGACTATTCAACCTCCAGTAAGACACTTAATGTGGAAGGACGTGAGAGATTTATAATTAAAACAATCTTCTCAATGAACTGTTCGATCAGAAAACAAACAGCTCGCCTTTACCTTGACACTGGTAATTGACAATTAATTGACAACATTGTTGACAGCGCATTTGACTATGCTTTAGTACTTATTAGAAATAGGATTTACTTCCATAATGTTATCATGGTACTTGTATATTATTAACTATAACTTACTAGCAAAATACGATATATGATTGAATACTCTGTTCTTATCAGTACCATTAGTGAGTGTTAATCAGTGCAATGGAGAAGTCTGAATTGTTTCTAGTTCTGCTTATTCTTTCTTGATATTTCCCAAAATGATGTCAGATGAACAGATGTAGAAAAAGAGTCCACATTAAAAAAAAAGATTTAAGTGTTAAAATCACAGGATAACTCTGGGAATTTTTTTCACAACAATTCTTATCAAATGAAAGTAGATTATCACAAATGAAAGTGGTCTAATATGCTTATTTTCTATACAGCTGTGATGGATTTCAAAGCACCAGACGTTATAGCTTTTTTGCATCACAGGTATAGGACAAATTTTATGTTTTCTGATATTTAGGCCCATGAATGTTTTCAGTGTGCTAGTCTTGTAGATTCGCCATCATGGGGATGATCTTTTGAGAACTAAGAGGTAGGTGGGTGCTGTCTTCACCATTTCTGCATCCTTCCCCATCAGCCCTCTGCCTCCATGCACCTATCCCTTTTTGGGGAAGCAGACTCTGTATTTGAAGAGAAGACATGAGATTGAGGTCTAATACTATCACTTAGCATCATGTCCACCTAGTGTCAAGTTAGGTATAGCACTCTAAGCCTAAATTCTCTTACGTGTGAAACAGGCAAACTGATAATACCCACCCCGACTACCTTACAGGATTCTCCTGAAATTACAATGAGAGATTTTTTTCTTGAAGGTGTTATATACATTCCTAAGTTGTTGATGCTTCCCAAATTTTTTTTAAATTTATGTTAATGTAAGTAACAGAGTAATTTTCCATTAATATTTGTATTTCAGTTTTGATTCAAGGCTTAAAGCAAAGTTATCATAGGTAGTATAGTAAAAACATAAGTGATTTAGAGTCTGACAGATTGATTATTGACTATTTTTAATAACTTGAATGTCTTTAAGTAGGCCACTAAATTCCCTAAGTCTCAGTTTTCCAATCTGCCAAATGGGAGAAAAACCTACATTGTGGATATAATGAGAAGATTAAATAAAGAAGTATGTGCACAGTTATTGGCCTTCTGTAGGTATTCAGTAACGGCTTGTGATTACTAATGACAGTATTTTAGGAATTAAAGAACTTTTGTCTATTGTGGGTTTTTTTTTCTGAAATTGCACCTGTAGGTATTAATAATCTCTACAGACATTGCTGTACCATTGATGGAAAAGAGGAAATAATTTCATTTTGCTTTCTTGCATAAAAGACTAATCTGTGTGAATACATGTTTGTATTTCATGATTTTTCTGTACATTGTTTCTTCAACTCATCACTTGGTAATAAAAGCCTATATATTATCTACTGTGTATCTATAACATAGGCTTAGCTACTGTGCTAGTTTTCTATTGCTGGTTGTTATAACAAATTATGACAAATTTAGGGGCTTAACACAAGTGTGATATCTCACAAATCTGTAGGTTGGAAGTCTGAGCATGGTATAGCTGAGTTCTGTGCTCAGCATGATCAAATGAAGGTATTGGCAAGAGCGATGAATTAATTTAAGACTTATAGTCTTTGCCCAAGCTCTCTGGTTGTTGGCAGAATTTAATTTATTATGTCTGTAGGATGGAGGTCACTAATTTCTTGTGGGCTCCAAACTGGCTTGCGGGGTGGGGCAGTCTCAACTTCTAGAGGCTGCTTGGAATCCTCTGTATGGCATCCTCTCCACAACATGGTAGGATGTTTCTTCATTGCCAGTGGGAGAACTTCTCTCTTCAGTCCTTAATCACATCACAGGTCAAAGAGAAGCAGCAGTGCTAATAACCATTGATAGTGGAGGGGGAAGGTGCAATATGGAACAACATAGAGACACAGTCAGCTTATTATTTATTCTGCAGATGGACAGCAGGAAGTACAATAGGCCTGCCATGCCTTGAGCACATAGGCCTACTTTCAATCTTTTATACCTAATACTTAATTGCAAATTAAATTAAACTTAAATGCAAATTCTTCCCTTCATGTTCTTAGGCCTAATTGCATAAAACCCAATTTCTTTTGCTCATGGTGGAGCTAGTTAGACCACTCATTGTTCTATTCCTAATGCATTGACATTTTTTCCATAAAATTCTACCATTTCTACAGTGTGGAAGTTAATTGCCATGGTGACCATGGCATGTGCACAGTTCACTGTCATTAGGTTTCTACTGTGTTTTGCCAAACTCGGCTGTATTCTTTGCTCATCCTATTTTTTTTTTAAGATTTATTTTTATTTATGATAGACATAGAGAGGCAGAGGGAGAAACAGGCTCCATACTGGGAGCCCGATGGGGGACTCAATCCCGGGACTCCAAGATCATGCCCTGGGCCAAAGGCAGGTGCGAAACCGCTGAGCCACCCAGGGAATCCCCCCCCCCCCTTTTTTTTTTTTTTTTGAAAGATTTTTATTTATTTATTCATGAGGGAGGGAGGGAGAGAGAGATAGAGAGAGAGAGAAGAGAGGAGGAGAGAGGAGAGAAAGGCTGGCAGAGGGAGAAGCCGGCTCCATGCAGGGAGCCTGATGTGGGACTCCATAGGATCCCGGGTCTTCAGGATCACGCCCTGGGCTGAAGGCAGGGGCTAAACTGCTGAGTCACCGGGGCTTCCCTGCTCATCCTGTTCTTAAGGTGGCAAGAAATCTGTGGTTCTGAAGTTTCCTCTTTCCTCTTTTTTTCCTCCACCAAGTCCTTGTGACCAATTTCCATCCTGGTGAATCTAATTATTTAATCTAACTGAACCAATGTACATTTTTCTTCTCCAACACTGTGAGTTCTGCTTCTGAGAAATACCGTCAGCTAAACATCTTTAAAACAAATTCCTTTACTTAATCTTCTCAACGAGACTTTGGAGATGTTAATATTATCCCAGTTTTGAGATAAAAACAAGGGCTAAAGAAAATAAGTGATGCACCCAAGGACATGAGCTGTAAGCAGTTGAAAACATTTTAATGTTTACATGTTCTGGCTGCAAATCCAGTGCTTTAAAAAATTATGCCATGCTTTTCTCTTACTTTTCCTGAAATAATAAGCATTGGTTCTATTATTTTGAATTTCCTATTGCAATTGCAGTTTTAGGATGAAATTAAAGTTGTCTAATTTATTGTATTATGTAATTTTAGAATAAGTAATTTTAAAACAGCATAGAAAAACATTCAAGTGATACTTTCATGTGTAGGACCAGATAAAACATAGATCTTTGTTCATTTCATGTTAAAATTCCATATTAGTTGTATTTTCTAGGTAGACATTTAGTGAATTATTCTCATATACTTAAACATCATGCTGGGTGGTGATGTTTGGCCTTAAGTATAGTGGCTTTTGTCAATGAATATGTGCTTTATATTCTTTATGATTATATATGAAAAAATTTGCAGAAAATTTAGAACATACAGGATAAGTTGATTTCTATGCTATATGGTTACAGGAGCTCCTGATACCTTTGGCTGTTCTCAATAATACATTTTAGGGATCCACAGAGACTCTTCTTTCACAGAGAGCTCCGATGGGATGTAAGGCAAAATTCACCCTATTTCACAGCAAACACATGTCTCATATGGGCATTGTATAATACCATATTTATTTGACCTTGTTAGCTTTTCTTGTGGAGAAAATACATTTGAATGATTATTTTATTGGTAATAATCATGAAGAGAAATGCCTAGGAAGGAGGAGAAAAAGTTATATCCCAGCCTACATCCCAGTCATTGGTGACTCTTATGTGAAACCACACTGTTCTGTTCTCCTCTCCATGATAGTTTCTATATCTTAAATATTAGATGGGGACCAATTATTTATTCAAAAAGTTGTTATCAAGTGAATAATAACTTGTAGATATTATTCTAGACATGGCTTTTAAACTCAACTTTTTTTTTTTTTTAAAGATTTTATTTATTTATTCATGAGAGACACACAGAAAGAGAGAGAGGCAGAGACACAGGCAGAGGAGAAGCAGGCCCCATGCAGGGAGCCCAATGTGGGACTTAATCCCAGGACCCCAGGCTCACACCCTGGTCTGAAGGCAGGTGCTAAACTGCTGAGCCACCCAGGCATCCCTAAACTCAACTTTATATTAGCCAACTTGTGTCCTTATTTACAGTGAAAGCTAAGTAATGAATTGAGTGCTCTACCTGAAGTAAAACTGGGAATAATATAGTGGAAAAAAATAAGTATGTGCTACCTGTATTTATTCATCCATTCCTCTCCTTGCTAAATCTTGTTTTTATGAGGGGCAGTGACCTCTACATCTTTGACTAGAACATATTAGAGAATTCTCTGGAGTTACACTAGTGGCATTATTGATCGTAGTGGCCATTTTCCCCATCTTGTGAGGGTAATATAGTTCTGAGAAACCTATCACAAGGTCATTTTCAAAAGTAAAAAATATATATATAATTAACATCTTTTGCAGTAGGAAATTTTTATGCAATCCTGAGCCCAAGGTGATATTAAATTTTGCTAAGACGATACCAAATTCCATTGAGATGGACAAAATTACTTTAACATTGGCTATCATAACACAACTTAATAAGTCATACTACCTTTAAGTATGACTTTATAACATAACTGTTTATCTGCTCTCATTCAATTATTCTGTAGCTGTTGCCACCATATGTTTAAGACTACACTTGTAAACATAACATATATATGATACTCAATATTTATGTATTTCAACCTTTAACTCCTAAGCAACAACAAAACAAGAGTGGTGAAGATAAAAAAAAATGGAAAACAATGAAAATGATGTCACCAGTGGGTCTTCGATCTTTGAGGACTCAGTTTCAACCAATTAGTTTTCCATAGTTCTGTTATTCTCAAAAATACTCCTATAAATGCCTTATAATTTAGTCATTTGGTATCTTGCTAACTACGTTCATAGGATGGGTTTCTAAACATTGGCTTCATAAAACATATGTACATTATCAAGGTTTTAGACCTATATTCCAGTTTGCTCAAAGAAATAACTTCTTAGTTCACACCCAGTGGCAGAATGTGACACTGCCTATCTCACCAGATCTTTGTCATAATTGAGTATTATTTTTCAGGTAATTACCAGTTTGCTAAATAACAGTATGTTTATGATTTTCATGGATTTTTTTCTACCACAGTGGTTAAACATTATCCCATATGCCTAGTAGTCGTGTGTGTGTGCTTGTGTGCATGTGGATGCATGTTATGTGTTTGTTTAGGTGCTTGTGTCATGTGCCTCTTTCATGGCCTTTACCTTATTTCCAGTTTTGTGGTTGGTTGGTTAGGATTTTTTTGGTTTTGTTTTTTTGTTTATATTTCCCTTATATTTTTGTTTATAGTGATTTCAGACATCAAAAGTCTTATGCTAGCCTGAAGTTAAATCTTTGTCATAAAATGTTGCCTTGGAGGGCTTCTCTGCCAGGATGGGAGTTTGACACAAGATGATTCTCCCAGCTGGCTCATCTAGAGCAATAGATATGTTCTGGAATGATGTTTGAAGTCCCTTCCCTTGGCATCCCAGTTGTGTGCATTAAGAACATGCCATACTCTCCAAAAACCAGGGGAACCTAAGCAGTGACGTGGCAGAGTCAGTCTTGAACAGCAATGTTGTATCAACAAGAAGCAGTGGAGGTGGCAAACTAATGTATGGCTTCATCTGGTTGGTATGCAGAAGAAAAATAGAGCATTTAAAGTCTTGGGAGAGGTGCTCATTAGGAAGGTTTTAGACTTCTAATACAGTATCTGAATGCTTAAGCATTTAATTGAAATTACAGATGGCTTTATGTACTGAATTTGTTTCAGTAGGTTATATCATTTAAGAAGTATACAATAGATTTTTGACTTGTCACTAGAAAATAGTGTATGTTCATTAATTAAAATAATTTTTTGTTAACATTTTATTCTCTGACTACATTTCCAATTTGCCTTGGAAATTCATTATACTCTTACAGGCTTTTTCTGATAATTTTTAATTTGTTTTATAATTCTGAATATTTTTTGTTTTTTTTTTTTAACTTATTCATTTCTCCAGAAAGTAGAATTCTAATCTAAATTTATAGTCTTAGAATTTAATAAGTTTTGGGATCCCCAGGTGGCTCAGCGGTTTAGCTCCTGCCTTCAGCCCAGAGCGTAACCCTGGAGTCCTGGGATCGAGTCCTGTATCAGGCTTCCTGCATGGAGCCTGCTTTTCCCTCTGCCTGTGTCTCCGCCTGCCTCTCTCTCTCTCTCTCTCTCTCTCTCTCTGTGTGTGTGTGTCTCATGAATAAATAAATAAAATCTTAAAAAAAAAGAATTTAACAAGTTTTAGACTTCTGTGTTTATCTTCACGACTACTACTTTTGATCCCATAGCTGTCATTTCTATTTTGCTTTCTATTTTTCAATATTTGCTGATGTTTCCTTTTCTTATAGACACTACCCTACTTTTTAAATTTTGTAACAATTTGGAGAAAAAAAGCAACCTTTATATTTCTCAAATTCTCACATTCAAGAAAAACTGAATCTTTAGAATCTTTTGTTTTTTGCATGCAGATTTAGCAAGATTTTACTTTTCCCATTATTCTGCTCCCCAAACATTACCTCTTACACTTATATACCTGTATGTTCAACCTGTATTTAATTGTTCTTAAATTGTTATTGTTCATTTTTTTTACACAGCACATTTTCTTTATCATGTCTTTAGTATTTACGTTTTATTTTATAACTACTTAAAATAATTATTTAACTAAAATTTTGTATATTATACTTCTAAATGAGAAACCAATAATAACACTGTCTCCCAGATTTTGAATTCTTATTTTTGTTTCTTCTCTCAATAGACTAGATTGTTATAGACTCTTTTTAGGGTAGTTTTAAATTTACATAAAATTGAGAAGCTACTACAGAAAAATCCCGTGTACTCTCACAGCCAGTTTTCCCTATTAAATATGTCAAGTTAGTATGGTACATTTCTTACAATTCATGAACCGATACTGATACTCCATTGGTAAAGCCCTATTGTATTCAGTTTTCCTTAGTTTTACCCAATGTCATTTTCTGTTCCATGATGCTATCCAGGATACCACATTACATTTAGTTGTCATATCTTCTTAGGTTCCTCTTGGCTATTTCAGTTTCTTTGATTTTTTTTTTCTTTTCTTTCTTCCTTTTGGTGACCTTGACAATTTTGAACATTTTTTTCTTTTTTAGATTTTATTTATTCATGAGAGACACACGGAGAGGGGCAGAGACATAGGCGGAGGGAGAAACCTGGGGAGCCCAATGCGGGACTCAATTCCAGGACCCCGGGACCACAACCTGAGCTGAAGGCAGGTTAACCACTGAGTAACCCAGGTCTCCTTGACCTTGACAATTTTGAAGAGTATTAGCCAGGTATTTTGTAGCATATCCCTTTACTGGAATTTGCCTCTTGTTCTTCTATTTATGCAAATGGAGGTTGGAGTTTTTGAGAGGAAGTACATGGAGATAAAGTGCCATTTTTATCAGATCATATCAAAGGTACTGAGTTCTCCAGAGAAACAGAACCAACAGGATCTCTGTAAAGAGAATTATTATAAGGAATTGCCTCACATAATTTGTGAAATTTGTAGGGTAGGTCCCTGGGCTAGAATCTCAAGCAGGAGTTGATTCTGCAATCTTGAGGCAGGATTTCTTTCTCTGGAGGAAACTTCAGTTTTTTTCTCTTAAGGTATTCAGCTGCCTAGATGAGGCCGACCTGCATTATATGGTAGTATTCGCCTTAAAGTCAATTGATTGTAGGTGTTAACAACATCTACAGAATACCTTAACAGCAATGCCTAGATTAGTGTTTGATTAAATGTCTTTAAATGGTTACTTTAGTTGAACCAGATAGACACCTAGAACTAAGCATCATAGTACATACTGTGAACATGATTTACCACTATTCTTGTTGTCTTAGATCACCCGGGTGAGGTAGTCTTTGTCAGGCTTATGAAATGTTTGTAAAGTTGCTCATTTTTTTTATTATGTGTAGCTCACACTTAAGAGGTGGGGATTTATGCTTCTTCCCTTTGCAAAGGCAGAATATTTACATAAATTATTTGAAATTTTGCAAGGGGATTTGTCTAATTCCTCCCTCATTCACTTATTTATTTAGTCACTTATAGCAGTATGGATTTGCTTCATACTTTGGGTTATAATCCAGTGCTATTTATTTACTCAAATTGTTCTAGCTTTGGTCCCTGGGAGTTCCTTCAGTTGGCTCCTGTGTCCCTTTCACATACCTTCAGAAATAAAGGTTTTGGTGTTTTGTTTTTGTTTTTACATAACAGTTTGGAACTATAGGATGCTTCAGATTGATCTTTTATGTTTCCTGCCTATCCTTGAATCAGCTGTTCTCCAAAGAACCCTTGTTCCTTTTATTGGAGAGTGGCATTAGAAACTAGAATCTGGGTGCTAGTGCACTTACTGCTGTTGGAGTGTGAATTTTTTTTTTCTAGGTCCTCTCAACCAACAGACTGAGGAAATGTGTATGTAAAAACCTGCATATATGTGCACATTTATAAATGTTTCTATATGTAACTATATTAAGTGAAACATGAGTTCATACTGATGTTTCCAACTCTAATCCTTTGACATGTGGATCATTCTAGCCTCTTCTTGCCTATCTAAAAAGTTCTAGTCCAGCAGTGAGAAATGTCTCACACTATCTACCAGACATTTAATTACTCAGTTTCAGTACACATGTCTAGCTCTATCAGAGTTCAACTTTATCAACTAGAGCAGAACACATATGCAGTTATTTTTGTTTCTAATTGTATAGACTGTTTATTTTCAAAATAACTTAGGTCAGGACCTTTTACACCCTTTTATGTCTGTTGGTTCTTTAGTGAGGTTGTTTCATACTTTTGTAATACAGTCAACTTCTCTTGTCACAGTTTGCATTCCTTCCTGGGATCCCTTGATCATCTAAATGATGTAATTCCCATCATTTGTTCTGTAACATTACGTGGGTTTCGACAAATCCATAGTGCTGTGTACCCACCGTCAAAGCATCACATAAAATAGTTTCACTGCCCTAAAAAGTACCCTATATACTACCTTACTAATACCCATGATCTACTCTAACTTAACCTTATCCACTCTACAGATCTGGCAAATACAGATATTTTTACTCTTTCAATTCTATTGCCTTTTCCAGAAGGCAAATAGTTGGAATCAGATGGTATACAACTGTTTCCAAATGGTTTCTTTCAGTTAGCAATATGCATTTTGGATTCGTCATGTCTTTTCACATAAATTGATGTTTTTTCTTTTATTGTTAAATAATATCTCATTGTATAGCTGTACCCACAGTATTTCATAGATGATAACCTTCAAGTAATCTTTTTCATAGAAAACAGTATGTAGTAGGTACATGTTTTGAGAGTTTGCTCATCTGCATGAAATTTTCTGAGGCCTTTCAAAAAAATTAAAATTTGAATGGGTAGAAGATCATTGTGAACATAAACTTTTACTCTCAGTGTTATGTTATACACAGAGTATAACAGTGCAACTCAGTATTACTGAGTATATTGCAGCAATCTAAAATGTACATTTTTAGTATTTTAACAATTTTGAAATTCCAGTGAAACTTATAATGACTTCATACAGCAACTTTAGGATAGCACTTTGAGGTAGTACTTTGAGATACAAGTGACAGTTTTGTTAGGCATACACAAATTTGGTCACAATTCTAAGCCATTTCTTCATTTAAGTGTATGCATTGGTGTTACTGCACATACTGCGTTTAAATGCATGTCAAATATCTTTAAAATAATTACACACTAATTTAGCAGTTAAAAGTTATTGAATATAAGGAAAGTTATAGAGAAGAGAGGCACGAATTTGATATTAATGCAGAAATTTTGTCGGAGGAATGATTATAGTTCCTTTTTTCTTTTTTTTTTTTTGCAAATACAAACAAAGTGCCTTATGTTATTAAAGAAAGGACAAAACCCTAAAATAGAGGACTGGAGTGTATTAATTATTTATTTATTACAGATTTTTGTGCAATAAATATTGTCTGTCACAGTCAAAGGAATGTAAATGAAAGTATGAGAAACTGCCATAAAAATCTTGGTGTAGCTGAAATTAATTTCAAAGCAAATGAGAAGCTGGTGTGATGGATTGTCACTTAGGATTATCATTAAGGCATTATGTCACAGTTTAATTGACAATCTTTTGCTCCTTTACTTAGTAGTAGATAAAATAATGGTGTATTTTACAATCCTTGAAATCCTATATTTAATAACATATGTATGATTTACTGTATTCCATGGTTTATGTACTCAGTATCATTTAAGCTTTGCTATCACTCTATAAGGCTGGTATTATCCTTGTTCCGAGATGATGCCACTAGGAAAAATACATAGCTCACCTGAAGTCATGAATCTAATAACTGGTAGAGCCTGGACTGGAGTCTTTGCTGTTATATAGTCCTTTCTTGATTTCATTGTTGCTGAGAAGTTTGAAGTCAGCTGATACATTTTTAAAAATGTTTTTAACTGATTTATGGATTATTCCTTAATCTTGCCTGCCTCCTTTTCCATCCTTTTTTCTCATGCAGGTATCCATTAAAATGATGACTAAAGTTTTAAAATGATAGGAATGGGGAAAATGCATAATATTATAAGAAATTTAGGGCATTAAAAAACAGAATTTGAGGTTTTTTTTTTTTTTTCCAGGTAATTATATATGGGAGAGAGGACTATACCACACTGTCTTTGAGAGCCAATTCAAAATTCACTCCTGAGAAGTACATAATAAAATATATTGTATTCCATTATCACTGACAGCAGTATTTTAAAATTGGTAAAATCTAGGGATCCCTGGGTGGCTCAGCGGTTTGGCGCCTGCCTTCGGCCCAGGGCGTGATCCTGGAGTCTCGGGATCGAATCCCACATCGGGCTCCCTGCATGGAGCCTGCTGCTCCCTCTGCTTCTGTCTCTGTGTCTCTCATGAATAAATAAACAAAATCTTAAAAAAATAAAATCAATAAAATAAAATTGGTAAAATCTAGACTTGAGCAGCAAGTTTTTTAATCTGAGAACCGTGGGATTGTAGGAGCATTACTCCTACCTCCTATGTGATAGATAAAAAGCTTGAGGATATTGCAGAAAATTTCATTAGTAGTATAGGAAACATTTAGAAACTCTCAAACAATATGAAGAGGGAAGGAATAATATTATAGAAATGAAAACTAAGGAAGGTGTGAAAGACAATCTAAAGTTCAATATATTTTTCAAGAAGAGAAAGAAAGCCTTTTCCATTGTTATGGAAAACATTCTTGGCCTATTTCACATTAATTACTCTTCCTCTCTTCCTGCCAGAGCCATGAAGAAACTAATCATATATATATTTGGAGATTGTTAATTATGACCTTTAAAATCAGGAAGGATAGAGTTCAATCAATGTTGATGGGACGTTTATTTTAATAATAATAGAATCAAAAGAGATGCATACTTTCCAAAATATGTCAAAATAAGTTCCAGGTGAAAACATTAAATGTAAAAGTTTAAATCTTCCAATAGCAATGAATATTGGTATATTTATCTGATTCCTAAGCAAGGAATGCCTTATATGTAGGAATTAAACCTAAAAGAAGTCACATGAAAAATGATTCATGGCCAGTATAAAAGATTTAAAGCTTAATTAAATTAATTAAAAAACTAAGGTATTCAATAAACTAAGAAATTTGAGAAACATATAATAGGTGAATGATTACAACTTTGAAAAAGACAAGCTTCCTCTCATCCTCTTATAAACCTAACATTTCATAAAAAATGAACAAAGAATATGAATAAATAATTCATACCCCTCAAAAGGAAATAGAAATGTCCAACTAGTATACTAAAATTTTTCAACCTGTCCCAATAATTCTTATCCATGGAACTTACTCTAAGGAAATAACAGAATTGTTTATAATGGGACCTATATAAGGATTTTTTACCATGGATTCCAGTGGTTCTAACTTTTTTTCAGTCACAGGAGATGAGGTTAGTATTAACGTATGTAAAAACTCCACAGGATGATGTTTAATGAAATTGTATAGATAAAATAGCAGGTTTTACCTATTTTTTGGCACATAAGACTGGCAACACTATTTTTCTTTAAATCATTGTACCATGATACAGTGGTTGAAAACTGCAAAATAATGATCTAGATAGGAAGTTGGTTAAATAAGTCAACCAAACTAGGTAGTCATTTAATTATTTTTAGTAATAATGCTGATTAAAATAAAGTGTGTTAGGGGAATAGGTAACAAAGATAAACAGAATTACCTCAGAGTTCTAAGAAGCATAATTCACTCACAAATCTTTTTTTTTTTTAATTTTTATTTATTTATGATAGTCACACACAGAGAGAGAGAGAGAGAGAGAGAGAGAGAGAGAGAGAGAGAGGCAGAGACACAGGCAGAGGGAGAAGCAGGCTCCATGCACTGGGATCCCGACGTGGGATTCGATCCCGGGTCTCCAGGATCACGCCCTGGGCCAAAGGCAGGCGCCAAACCGCTGCGCCACCCAGGGATCCCCACTCACAAATTTATTTCCAGCAAAGTGAGCCATAAATATTAACATGATTCTCTGATGGAGGTGCTATGATTGTGTATGATCACCCCACAGTTTTTTTCTCTCTCTTTTCCTTCTTTCTTTGTCCTGTGCCTTCCTTTCTCTTTGTGTATATTTCTCTCTCAACACACTCTCTCTCTATCCCTTTTGTTCTGACTTGTCAAAAATTTTCCACTATGTATGTATTACTTGAATTTAAAGAAAAATAATTAAATGTTAAAAAAAAGTTGCCTATAGTTATCTAGGCTTTCTACCACCACCCCCCCCCCCCGCCGCCCCCTCAGAAAAGTTTCTTTTTTTGCTACTGACTGTATCTTGGTTGTTTCTCTTCCAGTTCTGTTTTCCTTCTCAGAGTCCCCATGCTTTTTAGTTACATCTCTGCCTTCCTTTCTGTTTGATTTAGTCTTTTTTTGTCCTTTCCCCCGCTTTTGGGAGAGCTTTGCCTATTTCCTCTGCATGATTGATTTGATTTCAGCAGTATCTGCTTAAATTTTTTTTTATTTCTTCTAATTGACTTATTTCACTTAGCATTAAACCCTCCAGATTGATCCATGTTGTTGCAAGTGGCAAGATGTCATTCTTCTTAAAGGCTGGATAATATTCCATTATATATGTATACCACATTCATTCTTTATTCATCTATCAATGGATACTTGGGTTACTTCCATATCTTAACTATTGCAAATATAATGTTGCAGTAAACATAGGGTACATATGTCTTTTTGGATTAGTATATTGCTATTCTTTGACTAAATATTCAGTAGTGGAATTCTTGGAACATAGAGTAAATTCTATTTTTGATGTTTCAGGAGCCTCCATTTTTTTTCTACAGTGGTTGCATCAATTTGCGTTCCCACCTGCAGTGCACGAGGGTTCTTTTGTTTTTCTATGTCCTTACCAACACTTGTTGTTTCTTGTGTTATTGATTTCAGCCATTCTGACAAGTGTGAGATGATAGTTCATTGTGATTTTGATTTGCATTTTCTCGATTAGTGAGGTTGAGTGTCCACTGCTCATTTTTAATTGATTTGTTTGGGTGGGGTGTTTTTTTTTGGGGGGGGCGTTGTATCCCAACTACCCAAAGCAATTTGCATACAGTGTCTATTGGAAGACCTACATTTTTCATATAACTAGAAAATTTATATGGAATCAGAAAATACCCTGAATAGCCAAAGAAATCTTACAAAAGAAGAACAGAACTAGTGGTATCATAATCCCAGATTTCAAGATATACTACAAAGCTGCATATCAAAACCACATGGTACTGGCATAAAAAGAGACAGATCGATGGAACAGATTAGAAAGCACAGAAATAAGCTGATGATATTATGGCCAGTTAGTCTGTGACAAAGAAGGCAATAATATGCATTGGGGAAAAAAGTCTCTTCAACAAATGGTGTTGGGGTAACTGAACAGCTACATGCAAAAGATTGAAACTGGACTATTTTCTTACATCATACACAAAAACAACCTCAAAATGCATTAAATACCTAAACATGAGACCTGAAACCGTAAAATCCTAGAAGACAATATAGGCAGTAATTTTGTTGACATTGGCCATAGAAACATTTTTCTATACCTATGTCCTCAGGCAAGGTAAACAAAAGCAAAATTGAACTATTTGGGACTACACCAAAAAAAAAAAAATGTTGGACGGCAAAAGAAATCATTAATAAAATAAAAAGACAACTCACTACATGGGAGGATACTTGAAAACCGTATACCTGATAAGGAGTTAATAGCCAAAATATGTAAAAACTTAACTCAATACTAAAAAGCCAAATAATCCAATTTAAAAATGGGTAGAACACATGAACAGATATTTCTCCAAAAAAGACATCCAGATGGTTAAAAGACACATGAAAAGATGCTCAGCATCACTCATCATCAGAAAAATGCAAGTCAAAACCTCCATAAGCAATATCTACTTTTCTGTTAATAGCCTATAAAAGAATTTTTAAAGAAATGCTGTTCTATGCTTAACATTTTTCCTTTCATTCTTTCAGTGTTCCATATAATGTACAAAATAAAACAAATACAAAAAAGAGCTCTAATTCACTATTTTGTTTTTTGTGTGTGTGTGTTTTGCCCTGAAGAATCTTTGTTTTTCTTAATTTCACTGTATCATTTCCTTACAGTGGTATCCTCTTATATTTTATTGTGGATACCAAGGTTTTTAAAAGGTTTCCTAGTTTTTTTTTTTTTTTTTTAAGATTTTTATTTATTTGAGATAGAGTACAAGAGAGCATGAGCAAGAGTGGGGAGAGAGGGAAAAGGAGAAGCAGACTCCCCACTGAGCAGGAAGCCTGACAGGGGCTCAATCTCAAGACACTGGAATTGCGACCTGAGCTGAAGGCAGATGCTTAACTGAGCCACCCAGGAGCCCCAAAAAAAGGTCTTGGCAGAGACACAGGCAGAGGGAGAAGCAGGCTCCATACAGGGAGCCCGATGTGAGACTCAACCCCTAGTCTCCAGGATCTGGCCCTGGGCTGAAGGCGGTGCTAAACTGCTGCCCGGTCTTTTTAAATTGAAATGGGAAAATACTCTGATTCTAACACGAGATGCCTTAGGAACACCAACTTAACCATCAGGGCTAGTACACAGAGGGGAAAAGAGTGATTGGGGAGATCAGGGGAGGAAAGGGAAGGAGATTTAAGGTGAGGACAAGAGAGAAAATAACGTAAACCTTGTCTAAAATTGTTGAGGCACATATGATTTTTACTGTACCTGAGCTTACTATTACCAGTATTTGTGTTAAAAATTAACAAGATAAGTCTGGACTTCTGCAAGACCCATCAGATGAGTTAAAAGCAATGGGGGCCTTAGTCGGTTATAAATACGGAAATATCAAAGTTCAAAAATTCAAGAAGACAGGGAAAACAAATCTAACTTGGAAATGATATTATACTTGGCAAAAGGAAGAGGAAAATTGAAATATGACGAGATCATTTGTTTCAAAGAAAAATTTCCCTCTAATCCCCTCATTTTGGTGTCATTTTAGGAGTTAAAAAGTCACTTAATTCATGGCCTTAGAATGTCTCTTTAAAAGGGTTTAACACCCCATGATGTAGCTTCTCCAAACTCCCCAAGGTATTAAAAAATACTTGTGAAATATACTTTAAGACTGGAGAATTTTTGTTTTTTAAAGATTTGCAATCACAACATGAAGCCCTGTAGTAAATTTATTAGCAGATTCTTGAAGAAATTTCCATGAAAACCAGGATGGATGGAGAGAGTTTTCAAACAAATTTAATGAGCTCTATATGCTTAGCTGCTGAAAACAGAGGAAAGCTGTTCAATTGAAATAATATTAGGAAATCTTTCTCTCCTCTACCCTGACATATTTTAATTCTTAACTCTGAAGTCCAAGAGAATTATAACCTGAAAATTAAGCATCCATTTCTCTACTAAAAGACGTTTCTCCTAAGAAACTTAAAATATCCCTCTGTAAGTACCCTTCATGTACTCCCATTGAGTGGCTCAACTCTGATAACACAATTGGGCAGAAAGAATATGGGCTTTGAAAGTGGATTTTGGCACACAGAGAAGCATAAACCTATTGAGAACCACAACAGAAATTTCTATGGAAATTTTTGTCAATCTTATATTGAGTGGATTGGGAATGTGCAAGAACCAACTAACTAAAAGATTCTCAATTCAGTCCAACATATCCATGGCTGAAAAGAGCTTGCTGGCCACCTGGATGGTGCCTGTTAAACCCCCATACAACTGCAGAGCTGAAGAAGGTGCGCAGTGAGTACCTGAGTGGATGGGTAGGTGAAGTCAAGAACAACAAAATATTTGAAAATCTTATATATGGAAATATCTATTTTAGACTACAATGATGAATGAATAAAAAAATATAATGGATTTAAAAGGAATATTATAGGGCAGCCTGGGTGGCTCAGCGGTTTAGCGCCAATTTCAGCACAGGGCATGATCCTGGAGACCCCGGATGGAGTCCCACGTCAGACTCCCTGCATGGAGCCTGCTTCTCCCTCTGCCTGTGTCTCTGCCTCTCTCTCTTTCTCCCCCCCCCCCAAGCTCATGAATAAATAAAGTCTTAAAAAAATTAAAGGAATATCATAAAATCGTATTAAAAGGAACATCATCCTGGCAACCATATCTATAAAACATACTTCTTATGAAACTAGAAAATTTTGGGAAGCACCCTGCTCAGCAGGGAATCTGCTTCTCTCTTTGCCCCCTGTCTGGCCCTCATGCTCTCTCTTTCAAATAAAATCTTAAAAAAAAAAGCGGATCTTTACTAAACAGTGCAACCTCAGTTTGAAAAAAGTACTAGACATCATCCAATTGTAGGTTGGACTAAAAATAAGTAAAATCAGAACATTCTGAATATCCAGTAATTCCTCTTCCTTTCACATACATGCACAACACTCTATAGTGAGTTGAGAGAAAAGAGACCTGAAGTGAGTGCTGGTTCAGCCAGGGGGAAATGGCTTCACTCACCCTGTTTATTTTCTGCTCTCAGGTCCTACAGGCCTAACTGCCTTAAGGAATTCTATCAGTCCCCACTTGCCCAACTGGGTATAACAATAGGACATACGCCATACTCACTAAAATCCTGTGGGCGGTGAGATAAGTGCAGGTAAGAGAGGTTCTATTGATGAAAGCATAGTATTTTCTTATCCTTCGATGTGTCCAAGAAACATGATCAGCATTTGCT
Source organism: Canis lupus baileyi (assembly GCF_048164855.1). Taxonomy (NCBI): domain Eukaryota; kingdom Metazoa; phylum Chordata; class Mammalia; order Carnivora; family Canidae; genus Canis; species Canis lupus. The sequence goes on from NC_132839.1 coordinate 20,171,190, forward strand.
TCTTCTAATATGTATTCTGTTGTCCTTATTAACCTGAGGGAGAGTTGATCTATACAGGGATCAATGCATATTTTAACTCCTAAATGATCATAGATCTTTGAAAATGTCAACAATATCAAACTCCTTGAGAATTATAACTATGCAGATTAAGACTATGTCTATTCCTGACAGTTCAGCAGATACTGTAGTAAAAGAGGAAAGTTCTATTTAATGTTCAAATTTATTTTAAATTATGAAAAGAACTGCAATATTCAGTTTAGCCCTGTAGATAATTGACTTGAGACCTATAAACTATCTGTGAATATGTTGCAAGTCCTGGGCCTACATTTATTCAGGTGTATTTGTTAAGTAACAAAGACATAATTTATTCTATCCAACTTACAGAATTCTTGGATCCGTCAAGAATAGCAATCATAGAAAATTAACTTTTTGAAAGGAAGTTTGAAATAATGCTGATAAACTTTGAGTCCATTTTCTTCTGGATTTTTACTTTGAAATGTGTTGATTTCAGTCAGTTCACCACATACCAAAATGCCAGGTGTGTGTGTGAGAATCACAATTGTGATTCAGAAATTATATATACGTGCAAAAAGATATACACAGTTATGCACATGCACACCTCCATTCAAGGCTGTGTAGTTTGTGTGTTCCAAAACTACAAAAACTATTTTATTCCTATTGAAATAATGAGAAAAATGATGCACTACTTTTGTAGGAACTGACAATTTAAATAATCCTGCTTCTAACTTAAATCCCAGACTTACTTCCTCTTGATCAATTTTGAGGAGGAAATGAAAATGATTGGTCTCTTAGATTCTCTATAGGCAAAGCCTAAGTAAAGGATTGAAGCTATGCCAGGTGAGAGGGTACCTTCTTGGTGAAGTAGCTCTCAAATGGTAGGGCTGGCTGCCAGAGAACAGGACATTCACCAACCATTCATAGCCAACACTCGTAGTAGCTGGGATGGGTATGTCTGCCCCTAAGTGGATCTTGGTACTGACAATATCCACTGAAGTTGTATACATTCTTCACTGACGTAATCAGACACATTTTGATATGATTAATACCCTCCTTAACTCAGCCATTCTTACTTTGCTTAATATACACTTTTTATTAATATTTTATTAGTCCCCAAAATATTGGCCTTTCTTAAGCTTTGTTTTCACAGATTTCTGAAGAGTAATACCGAAGTTAACATAAAGGAACAATAAACAAATAGTTCCACCTATTTCATGACTGCTCTAGACTTCTGTCATTCTACTCTCTTCACTGAAGCGTTATATTTATAACTCAAAATTTGGCTATCAATATCATGGTCATTATATTGATAATATATGACATGGTATTATGGAAATTCATTATGTCACTGGGGATTCACTAAAAAGTATTTTAATGAAGGATATTTATATTAATAAGTTTTAGGATGGAATTAATTTGTTTTAGAAAATCTAAGACCTATGATCCAAGATTAGATAAGTTTCTGAACTCTTCTGTGATTCACTTTTTAAAATTCTAAACATTATAAGATCCTTTCCTTTGGAAGAATTCAGGTCCATTATTTGGATCTGGATTCATGAATGCATTTTGGATACCATAATGGAGCAAATCGCAATTTGTTAGGGTAACTCCTTAAAAATTATATTATGGTAAAGCTCCTTGGAATTATATAGGAATTTAACAGTGGTGGGTAGGGGAGATGATGTTTTCAAGTTAAGGAATATGCAAGATTAAAAATGGCTTTTTACACACCAAATTCTTGTTAAGCACCAAAAAAAAAAAAAAAAAATGACAGATAGTAGTAAAAAGAATAACACCAAACATTTACATAGAACATATGCCAAACAATGTTCTGAACTTTTTCAATATGTGAACATCCATAATTCCCCAACCATCCTGTGAAGTATGCCTGATTAATATTTTTATTTTACACATGAGAGGAAGAATGCACAGAGTGACAAAGTGACTTGTCGAGGTCACATAGCACGTATAAGGGAGCCACAGCTCAAACACAGTCTGACTTCAGAACAGAGGTCTTGGCCACCTCATTAATGAAAGCATTCTCTTGAGTCTTACTCTTCCTTCCCAAGTGATAATCTACACATACACAAGGACAAAATTGCTCTTGGTCACACTACTATGCTTTGGAAATTACCAGCAAGGAGTTATTCCCTGAACTAAATAAACTTGGTGTTTACCCTTAACACTGGTGCGATGCTATGATGATGACATCACATAGGTGCTCTTAGACTCTCTCTCCCCCCTCCCCCTCTCTGTCCTTCCTCCACATCCTTCCCTCCCTGCTTCCCCCACACCTGTCCTTTTTCACCCTCCTTCCCTTTGGTTCTTTCTCTTTACTAACTACAGTACGCTATTTAAAAACAAAATGAATTGGTCAAAGCGTTGAAAAAGCTATAAAATTCTGCAAATCAGAAAATGGGACAAGAAGTTTGATACTATGCTTATGAAAACAGTTGGCCTTGACTATTTTAAAATTATATTTATCAGGGAGAGAGAACACGAGTGGAGTGGAGGGGAGCTGTAGAGAGAGGAGAGAGAGAAGCAAACTCCCTGCTGAGTAGAGAGCTGGATGGATGTGGGCTCCATCCCAGAGCCCTGAGATCTTGACCTGAGTTGAAGGCAGACACTAAACCTACTGAGCCTCGCAGGCACCCCTGGCTTTGACGATTTTATAAACATTGATTTAAGTACTACAAACTTAGAATATAAATGCTTTCTGTATACCTTTTCACTTGGCTTTCAAGAACCTGGGTGATGCTGAAGGTAATTGAGTTAAAATAAAATATTCACCTTACTGATGGCTTGACTAGAATTTTACAATTTATTAATGTTACTATTTTATATGTTGAAGCTATATATTCTAAAGTAGTATCAATAGTTGATATGTTTGGAGAAATCTCTACTTTTCATTTTATTGAGGTAAATTTTATTTTGGAATCTTTACATGATCCTCCTGGAATTAGAGAAAAAAATGTGTATTTGTAATTTTCAGAATTAAAAAAATGTTTGGAATTGTTTTCTCTATTTGCATGTATTTTTTATGCTGAGGTTTTTGCTTCTTTTAGAAAGTGAACAGCACTGTTTTTGGAAAGTGAAGAATCTTTGATGTTTAACTCTCTTTGGAAAGGGAAATTAACAGCTGTAGAGTATTACTCAGAGTCAGTCTGATTGTGTATCTAGAAATGAAGTCCTACCTTAACTGTTTAATTAAAGATTGGGAGAAAATATTTAAGCAGGTGTTAATCAAGTCTTTAAAAAAAATATTGCATACCCCTGGCTTCCCAGGTGCAGTTCAAGTTTTCATACTTGCTACAAAGTAAAGCATATACTGGATAGAGAAATAAAGTCTATTTTGAGGACTGGCAGTTTATTTCTTGAGGTTGAATAATCTTATGATTATCACCCAATGCATGGTGCTGATTTCTTTTAAAGAAATAATGTATCATAAGCTCTTATTTTTTTTTACAGCTTTTAAATTCACATTGCATTACTTAATAATTGATATACATTAAGCTGCACATATATCAAGTATAACTTGCTAAGTTTTGCAATATATATACACCAATGCCATATATATATATACCAATGCCATATACCATTACTAAAATCAAGATCATGAATATAACCTTTTTATTGTAAAATAAGTAAACATGCAGAAAATTATACAAAACAAAGTGGTATAAGTTCATGATTTATTACAAAGTTAACACTCAGAACCACCCTTCTGGTCAATAAATAGAATATTGCCACTTCCCAAAAACCCTTGTACCCCATGAATCACTAGCTTTTTATCTCCCTCACAAACATGAATCCTAACCTAGGTTTTTGGTAAGTGATACCAGACTTAAGAATAAAAACACTCAATTAAAAAAAAACTAAGGAGTCTTCATTGTGGAACACCACTGGGGAGACAGACTACACAGAGTTGTGGCAGGCAAGCCATTAAATGAAATCGTATGGCATTTGTCTTCCTCGGACTTTCACTTAGTGTTATACTCTGTGATCCATCCATGTTGTTGCATATGGCAATATGCCATTCCTTTTAACGGCTAATATTGTATTGTGTATATATCCACATCTTTATCCATTCATCTGTAGATGGACCCTTGTGCTGCTTCCATATCTTGGCTGTGTAAATAATGCTGCAATAAACATAGGGTGTGCTTTTTCAATTAGTGTTTTTTGTTTTCTTTGGACAAATACCAGTAGTGGAATTACTGGATCATAAGATAATTATATTTTTAATTTTTTGATGAACCTCCATGCTATTTTCCACAGTGGTTGTACCAATTTGGACTCCCACCAACTATGGACAAAGTTTCCTTTTTCTCCACATCTTCATCAATACTTGTTTTGTATGTTTTTTTGATTTTTAGCCATCTGACAGGTCTATGGTGTTAATTCATTGTGGTTTTGATTAGCATTTTCCTGATGACTAGTGAGGCTGAGCATCTTTTCCTGTGTCTTTTGGCCATCTGATGTCTTCTTTGGGGAAATGGCTATTCAGGTCCCCTGTCCATGTTTTTTTTTTTTTTTTTTTTTTTCTTTTTTTTTAAATAAGGTTATTTGTGTGTTTTTTTTTTTTTTTTTTTTTTTTTTTTTTTTGGTGTTGTATAATCCTTTATATATTTTGGTTGATAACCCCTTACTGGATATACCATTTACAAATGTCTTGTCCCTTTTGATGGGTTGTCTTTATGTTTTGTTAATGGTTTCCTTTGCTGCCCAACACCTTTTTATTTTGGTGTAGTCCCAATAATTTAATTTTGCTTTTGTTTACCTTGCCTGAGAAGACCTATCTACCAGAATATTTCCATGGCCAGTGTCAACAAACTTACTGCTTATGTTGTTTTCTAGGATTTTTTATGGTTTCAGGTCTCACATTTAAGTCTTTCATCCATTTTGAATTTGTTTTGTGTATGGTGTAAGGAAGCGGCCCGGTGTCATTCATTTGCACATAGCTGTCCAGTTTTCATAGTGCCATTTATTAAGGGGATTATGTTTTTCCCCATTGTATGTTCTTCTCTCCTTATTTGACCATCCTAGATTATTTGATCATGTATTTGTAGGTTTATTTCTGGGCCGTCTATTATGTTCCATTAATTTATGTTGTAATTTTTGTATATATACCATACTGTTTTGATGACTGGAACTTTGTAGTATATCTTGAAATGTGGGATTGTGATACCTCCATCTTCTTTTCTTTTCTTTTCTTTTCTTTCTTTCTTTCTTTCTTTCTTTCTTTCTTTCTTTCTTTCTTTCTTTCTTTCAAGATTGCTTTGGCTATTTGGGGTCTTCTGAGATTTTAAGGTTATTTGTTCTAGTTATCTGAAAAATAATGTAGGTCATTTGATAGTAATTGCATTAATTCCATAGATTACTTTGGGTAGTATGGACATTTTAACAGGATTGGCTCTTCGAGTAATGAGCATAGAATATCTTAAATGAATTCAGTAAAGTCATAGGATACAAAATTAACGTAATAGTGCATTTGCTTACACTAATAATGAAGTCACTGCAAGCGAAATTAAGAAAACAATCCCATTTATAATTGCACCAAAAATAATAAAACAGCTGAGAATAAACTTAACTCAAGGAGGTGGAAGTCCTGTATTCCCAAATCTAATAAAATGTCCATAAAATTGAAGATGACTCTTCTGTACTTTTTAAAGTTTTCTGCATTAAATATGTAGTCATTTCTGTAAATCTTTTGGGGAAGATCAATACATACTATTTATTATGTGAATAATGTAGCTATAGTAATTAAATTTAGGGTAAAAATAAAATCTATTTAGTTGATTTTTAAATGTAGTAATTTAAAGATGCAAGAGAAATATTGAATATAAAAATATGCTTAACATAGTTAAATTTTGAGATTATTCTTGATACTTAAAAAAAAAAAAAAAACTGGAAAAGAATTCTCTCAACTTTGGGACACACCCAGCCGTATTTTATAATATTGAACAATACAGAATCAGTATTTTTTCAAACATTTTTGATGAGCTCCAGCTGAGCTGTTTTATACCAAAAACATTTTGCATTAACTTTTAAAATCATTGTCATTCAGTGAAAGCTCATCCATATGTTTATGATTCATTCAAATGAAATCCTCAAAATAATGATATTTAGAGCCATTTGATGTTTAAAAAGAAACTTTTAGAGTTTTAAAAACAGGTTATTTTATTGCATTAATGGGCAGGAAAATCAATGTTATATAAGAGTCAGAAATATTAACATTAAACACATGAATTTTTTAGGTCATTAATGGAAAATATTTACTCCTACCTAAAAGGGGATAAATGTGTTTCTCTGCATGGGTAAAGTCAGAGTCTATAATAATAAGGAAACTTGAATAGAAATTTCATCATATTTCTGCTTTTAAACAATTATATGCAGGGTGTGTGATATTTTTGTGAAAAAGGCTTTTTCCAAAATATTTTACTGAGTTTTCCAGTTTTGACAAAACTTGATAGCTCTTTAATTCCCCAATAGGTTTTGAAAATCTTCAAAAATTATGATCTAAATTCAAGCTTGTTTTGTTTGTTTTTAATGTTTCTGGTGATTTTAATCCTCCCTTTTTTTCCTTTTTTAACTTACTGTAGAGGTCAACCTGTAGTGATAAGATTATTTTCCCTGTCCCCGGATAACTTGATTCTGAATATGAAAGTTGCTTTAACACTTACATAAGCATGTGTCTACAAACACATTCATGTACTTTAGGAGTTTGAAAACATGCAAATCACATGGGAAAATACTTGTCACAACACTTTCAATCAGTATATACCTTTTCACATCTGGAAGAGCTGAAGCCTATAAGCCTGATTCCTGTGGAAACAAAGAGGTTTAACTTTGTCAAAACTATACTGATAAATTTTGGTAAAACTGTATTGATTTTGGAAATGCCTACCACCTTAGTTATGTTTCCTACTGGCTCATAACATGTCAAATAATGTATTTTGGAATTTGATGTTATTAACATTAATATATTAAACTATTATTTAAACATTTAAATTACAATATATCTTAGCATTTAAAATATGCCAGACATTGTGCTAAGAGCTTTATATATTTTAATTAGCATCATGGCAATGAAGAAATGCTTACTCTTCCTTGCCTCTTTTCCTCTTTTTGAAGTACCAAAAATGTTATTCTAGCCAAAACTACTTTACTACTTCCATGAAGATTCCCTGAAAGCCTTGTATTTCTTTCATCAATAAATGAATGCTAAAGCTCTTACATATCATACTTACTTATCATATATCCTTCATACATACATATTATTGTAAATAGCTATCTTAGGTTGCATCCTACTCCCCCAGATTTTCCTTGCATAATGTGTATGGGCATCAGCTACAGAGTTCAGCTACTGTACTGTGTTCCTTTATCTTCATCACGTACTAGATGTGCCTACCACTCTGCATGAATGACAAAACTTCTTTACACAATACTTTACACAATACTTCACAAAAATGTCTAATTGGCAGGATTACTTTGAATATTAAATGAGATAACTGCATAGCATAGTTTCAGTCACAAAATAAGCATTCAGTAAATACAGATATCTTAGATTGCATGAGTTTACATTATATCCCTTGTGCATATTTGATTGGAAGCTTTTAAAGCACTGACTCTTAACTTGGATAGTGAAAAAAGTTTGCTGGAGAAGCATATCCCAGCCATCCTAGGAACTTAGGCAGACTGCCCTTTCTTCCCTTTCCACTTCTCCTTATCCAGGTCCAGATTCATTTCTTGGAAGTCAGTTTTCCGAAGGTCAATTTGATACAAATCTAATCCTCAACATTTACTTGTTTCTTTTAACTATCTTGAACAAATCTATAGTAGGTTTTACTGCATGGGGCAGCTTTACTGACCACTGGATTTCCTGCAGAGTTTTATTTGACAGTTTTCATTTTGTTTTCTCATTTGTTTTCATTTTGTTTTTAGTAATTTCGGTTTTATCTCTCCTTGACAACTTGTTGCTGTCTGGAAGGAAGTGAGATAAAACGCAGAGATTGCCTGATGGGAGCTCAGACCGTTATCACACAACAAATTCCAGACGGGAGATGATAGGAAGATTTGCGAGAGAAACCGCATATTGTTCAACCAATATTCACTTGAGAGGAAAAGGAGGCATAAAAATATTTAACAATTGTTATTTTACTAACTCAAGTGAAAAACCAGGAATGTTCTGGGACAGGATGTTTGGTCACCCAACCTAGGGACAAATTGGAGGGGGATTAAGGGTGAGGCATGGATGGGGAGATTGATGTGTATTAAAATAGGAGACTGAAGTAATAAGGTGAAATAAAGGAGTTAGAGCAGAGAGAGGGGAAATCTGGCTCACAAGAAGATATTTATGAGATTGTATATAAAATATGTATTTAAGAATATATTCTAGCCCAAGTATCCATATACTGATTGGATAAAGATGTGGTGTGTGTGTGTGTGTGTATAAATATATATAATGAAATATTAACCATCAAAAAGAATATTTACAATGATGTGGATGGAACTAGAGTTTATTATGCTAAGTGAAATAAGTCAGAGAAAGACAAATACTGCGTGATTTCACTCATATGTGGAATTTAAGTAACAAAGCAGATGAACATAGGGGAAGGGAAGGAAAAATAAGATAAAGAGAGACAAACCATAAGAGACTCTTAACTGTAGAGAACAGACTGGGGTTTGCTGAAGGGGAGGTGACTGGGATGATGGGCTAAATAGGTGTTGAGTATTAAGGAGGGTATTTGCTGTGATGAGCCCTAGATGTTATATGTAAGTGATGAATCACTAAAGCCTACTCCTGAAACCAATACTACATGTTAACTAACTTGAATTTAAATAAAAACTTAGAAAAAATATTTTCAAGGAACTATTCAAAACTATGTTTTTAATGAACATGTAAATGTATTTTCATGAAAATATTTTTCATGAAAACATTCTGATGGACTTATTTTTCCCTTGGGGCAGAGAGAAATTGAGCATTCCTTATGATGCTGTGGTGAAGACAAATTGAAAAGTGGTCAACTAAGACTTTACCAGAATCTTGAAAAGATGGTGCAACGGTCTTATCCAGTAGGGACTCTTGTAATTTATTTTTTAAAGTTTAGCAGATAAAAGTACATTAGTCTTCAATAAATTAACTTTCAGTGGATTTTCTTGTACTGAATAGACTTTCAGGGATTGACCTGATTAAAAAAAAAATGGGGTCCAGACAAAAGTCCTGAATGTAATTAATACTAGGAATCAAAACTGCTAAGATTAAAAATTGGGATTGCTTTATTATTTGGTTATTTTGCATAGTGGGAAAAGGAATACATTTCTATATGAAATACTTGGATTTCTTTACCGCTTTTTCCATTGGCTAATCCAGTGGAAATCCTGGGCAAGGAATTAGCCAAAATAGAGGTAGGAAAGAGGATAGGAAGAAAATATGGGAAAAGTGTGTAGGAAGAAGCTAAAATTGAATTGGAATTCTCTACAAAGGTAGAATAAGTAGGTCCTTAACACAGAGTTAGAGTTGTCTTCTGTGTTTTGAATTTAAGCAGTTTAAATATTCCTCAGGACAGAAATATTTTCTTAGCATAACACACAGGTGCAGGTACTGCGCAGCCAAGGAAAAGCATTGGTAAACATTGGAACGTCCTTCCAAAGACATGGTCCAGAGCCAGACTTTCAGACTGCCTCAGTGGCTTAAGTTCTTCATCACACTCAAATAGAGATGGCCTGTTCTCAGTGTAATGAAAGGATGATCTCAAAGTAACACGAGGAATCTTTGTGCAGAGGCAATGATGGCTAAAATAATCTTCAAGGGAGTTAGCTGTGTTTGTTCAGCAGCAAGATGGTTTTAAATGGAAAGTGTTCTCTGGCTGTTTGTACTGGACAGTGGTGTTTTACATTCCCGTCATCTCACTTAGTCGCATTGGATTGGATTCTCCCTTTTAAGTTAAGAGGTAGTTGGCAGAATGTCTTCCCTGGCATAGAAGAGAAAAGAAACTTTTTCTTTCTATGTTTTCAGACTTTTCAAAGCTCCTGTGTTTATGCCAGGTTATGACAATAAAACCCAGAAACAACAAATTACTTTAGGTTTTTGGTGAATAAAAGAAGTTCGCTTTTGCTAAGAGGTCAGGATCCTTATGGGATTATTGTCTTGATAATGCACTGTCTCATTTTTCACATTCTTACATTCTTTCCCTGGATAGAACTGCATGTTCTCAGAATATGGGCAACGTTTTCTCCTTGCTCTCAATGTGTAGTAGCCATGACCGCATCTGTGTGCACCATCTCCTTTTCAAAGCAGGGAAGCACTTAGTCCCTATTCTGATCCCATTTTACTCTAATTCTGAATTTTTATTTCTCTTCATTAAAATGTACATTCCCAAGGGCTGTGTTGTCATAGACATCATCACCAACATTCCTTCCTTTATGAGATTACATTCTGGCATCTGGAACATCTGGATGGGGGCTGAATTAATCGTATTCCAATTCTGACATTTTTGCTGTTGACAAATATTTTGAGAATTTTTTTTTTAGAATTACCTTGCCTCGTATTTTTCCCTTGGTTTTTCACTCATTTTGAATAGTTTTCTCCTTTGGGGATATAGTACTGTTTATATTGGGGCTGTAACTTCTCTAGTATTTGGATGTGGAAGTAGGAAAGAAAAGTCTGAGAGTGCTCTGAGAATCAAATGACACAGAAGTACCTTTCCTAATTCTTCCAGAAAGCATACAGTTCTGACTCCATGAAATATATATGATAGTACTTTAAACACTGGTACTGAAAGAATAATGATTTGACAATGAGAATGACAAATTTCAATTAAACACAGTTACTTTCTGGGTCGGACTGATGCACCTTTAATAGCAAGGAGGCTTTATGTCAATTCTGATTCTCAGTTGCAATGGATTCAGCAAGATCCTATGTGTCCAGTCATGTTGCCAGTTATTAATCCAAATTGAAGCTTTAAGAAACTTGTAAAATTTAAAGAAGGTATAAAGTTGTTCTCAAGAGAAAATTCAGTTCCTTAAACTGACATTTTGCCAATTACACGTTTATAAAAAGTAGAAATTTACTGTTAGAAAATATTTAATCAAGTTAGTTTAGTTTTCCATATAGTAGTATAATTCAGACAGAACAAGTGAAGTACTCAGGATGTGCAATATAAGGCAAAAAAATAGTTAACTCTGGCCTGGATTGGGCTAGGTCTCTTCAGTAAGGGTTGTAGGGTGCAAGCTTCAAAAATAAATATGCGTTCTTGTCAGGACTTAAACTCCAGCATGAGCTTATGATGGAGGTCCACAGGAAACTCTTTTTTGAAACAATTATTCTGGACATGTGGTAAGGCAAAGGAATTGGAATTTGGCAGACTCAACTGCATTAATTTTGCTCTGGGTGTAAAATATGTTAATTTGCCACTGTCGGGAAGAAATCATGATGAGTCATTCACCGAACTACTTAGAATCTACTTCTAACACTTCAAAGTATTTATTGCTTTGACCATTCCTTTTTCTCTTCATAAATCTACTTTTTACCAACTTATTTTAAGAATTATAAAAATCATTTTATTTGATTTTACTGAAACAGATTTTGAAAAAATTCTTGAGTTGAGTAAATACCTGATCATATTTAATTTCCATTCTGAAATTATTTTGTACTTTCTGCTTGATCAGGGAGTGTTTTATGAAAAGGGACAGGATCATTTTTTTAAATTTCTTCTGGTAATGTAAACCATTAACATGTGAAATCAGAACCATACTGTATCCATAAAATGAGCTGTCCTAGTACCAGAAGAGTTTACCTGCACTTTCCAAGGATTCAGAATAATCTTGGGTATTCAGCTGTGTGTTGAAGCAGAAGAAGATTGTATTGAAAGCAAAAAATATGAATCCAGCAGGTTAAAAAAAGAGTTTGTTTTATGATCTCAAAATGTTTCCATAATTTGAAACATAACACGCCTACTACACCCATAACCCAGCTTCAACAGTTATCTCAAACCTTGTAACAAGAAAAGAAGTTCCTCTGCTTGGTTTTCCAAATTATAGCATCCATGCTCTTCTTTTCCAACCATACTTCATATAATTAATGATATTCTTTAATTAAGCAATTTGAAAATATAAAAGTCTACATGGGTTTATAATGAACCATCAAACAATTGACATTGAGCCATTGAATTAAACAGATATGGTGCTTTACTGTTAAAAAAAGAAGCAAAAAATAACAATAAAGCAGTATTTGGGAAAATTGTTTAGCTTTCTCTGTCTTGGAGAGAAAACACAGGTTCTCAAAATGCTGCCACCTTCCTACCTGTTTTCAACTAGCAATGAACATAGAATTATAAAAATTTGCACAAGTACGGTTTGTCTCTTAAAATAGTGCTAAATGTATGTGAAGTCTCCAAATTAAAGCCTCCCCCCACCCACACCCCCACTACAGGACATCATAACCGCAAATGCCTTGAGATATTGGCTGAATCATCCCCCTTTCCAAAACTGTCCATCTGTCTTTGAGAGTAGCTGTGATCTGGAGGTTCAAGTAGACTTACTCACTGAGCTGCCTGCCAGTTTAGATGCACTTTGTAGGTGGAAAATTGTTGGTCTTTGTCCCTCCCAGCTTGTAAGTAAAATGAGGCTGCCAAGAGATAAACACATTCTAAGTTTATCATGCTATTCTTGGCCTCAAACTACAAGCCATAAGGCAACTATTGCTCAAGGTACCGTGTTTACAAGTGTTCAGTCCTCCGCTGTTTCAGAGACCCAACAAGATGGAATTTCTTCCTGCCAGCCTCTGTTCCCCCCCCCCCCCCCAAGCTTTCACATTTCTCATTTCCTTTTTAAAAGTGAGGACAGGGAGCAGTTTCTTTGACAACATCTCGAAGGTTTGAAGTCTCATTAAAATTTTATTTATGATGTTTTGGGGTTTTCTCCCCCAGAGGCACTATAAGTTCCAAAAAAAAATTAGAAGCTTCTTTCTATTATCATTATTATCATCATTATTATTTTATTTAAAAGTAAACAAGAGGTATGCTAATATATCTTCATATGGGCCTTTTCACACATTTATTATAAAATCCATGTTTCTCTCTTGATAGGATTTTTCCTACTAAGTAGCTATATTGAAAATGATCAATTTGGTAATGTTCTCAAATCAACCCCTTCCCAGATATTATTCTTTTCTTTCTTTTTCTTCTTCTCCTTTTTTCTTTCTCTCTCTTTCTTTCTTTCTTTCTTTCTTTCTTTCTTTCTTTCTTTCTTTCTTTCTTTCTTTCTTTCTTTCTTTCTTTCTTCTTTTTCTTTTTTGGTGAGAGAGAGTACTGAGTTAACTTTTCTTCACAAATGTCTTCCTGGCTGCATTGGTTAACAGGATGTATTGAGTTCATACATCTTAAATATAAAAGAGGAGTATAGCTATATCACATCCTATATTGGCACAGTATATTGACATGTATTATGTATGATGTTACACTGTTTAAATTATTAGAAATCACATTAAAAGAAATTATAATAAGATAGGGCTTTTTACCAAATCTAGAATATTTGGCAAAGATATGATAACCAAGTTCAATCCTTGATTTACAAATACGACTTTGAGCTCACAGAATTTTATAACTATATTCTATATCATGATTTTTTTGCATTTCATTAAAACTAACATTCCCTTCAGATTTAGCATATACTTATATAATTTACCTATAGAATCAGGCCTTAATTCTTTCCTTGGGCATGATAGCTATCGATATACATTTTGGAAAAACTTTTGAACATACTCTGACTAATGTCTGCTCCTACAGTGGTTTGATGTTGCTGTAAATTAAATTCACTAATGAAAAGAACATGACAGAAGAAATTTTACTTGTTTAAGTTCTAAAGGTAGAAAAGAAAGATTTGCAACAGTGTACTCTGGGAGATTGCAAGAAAAAAATGTGTTATCAATTGGAAGCATTACTTAGGATTATCCAGAGGATCAAAATCATGTCCTCACTAAAATGGGCAGAGGGAGCTTTAAGGACTGCCATGCATCAGGGTCAGAATGTATTTTATAACCATGCAGTGGCTTCTGACGAGGTACAGATTAAATCATGGGGAGCAATGGATGAATATATTTGAAAATCATCTCTGTTACTGATAGAATCTACCTGCAACACTCCATTAACAACGAAAATAGTTAAATTATCATCAGTGCCTATAAAAATCTTACCTACCTTTTCCCTATACAACTAAAAGTAGGTGTTAAGATGTGTGTATTCTGAAGGCCATGTCACTAGAGGCATTTGATAACTTTGCTTTACAGACCTCTTGCTCTTGATTTGTTATTCTGATAATGTTTTTAAATGTACTTATGTGTCACAGAATAGCTAAATTGAGATAGCATTTGCTATAATATTTCAAAACTCATAATGTTAAATATATAAAAGGCTTCAACTTTGAAGAAATAACCTCAATTCTGGGGAATTAAGGGACTGATTTGTCATTAGTACCTAGTAGTGCTAGTAGCCACTATTGGACTAATAGAAAATTTCTTTGGCTGGCAGAGGAGACTCTGTCCAAGTGTTATTTTGACATTGTCAAAGGCATGAGACAGGTCAGTAGAATATTTATAATATGTTAGGATTCTTTGTGGAGAAACACTTCCTGAATAGTATTTTAGTTTTTTGCACTGTGCACATTTATTTAATTTTCTTTGTTTTTAAGTCTGATTCTTGGTTTAAGCTAAATGTAAATAGACCCAGAATTAAAATTATGAAGTAGGTAGGTTTCAGCATTTAGTGTCATTAGTAAGAAATTAAAATTTTAAGTGCCAGGAGCTCACAAATAAAACAATTAAGCACACATGCTTTTTGCCCCCCCAAAAAAGAATTTTTTTTTCTTTTTTAGGATTTTTATTTATTCATGAGAGACACAGAGAAAGGCAGAGACACAGGCAGAGGGAGAAGCAGGCTCCATGCAGGGAGCCTGATATGAGACTCGATCCCAGGACCCCGGGATCATACCCTGAGCCAAAGGCAGATGCTTAACCGCTGAGCCACCCAGGTGTCCCAAGAATTGTTTTTAAAAGTAGTTTTCCTACTTCTGAAATAGTTTTTCTTTACATATTAAACCAAGGTATTCTTTGAGTTTACAATTTAATCTTCTATTGAAATCTTTGTTTTTGATACAGTTTGTTTCCATTTTGTTTGTGGATGTTCTTGAGGGAGTGTATGTGAGGTCATGCTGTTGGTATTGGTAGTCCAGATGATGCTATGATAACAGTTTGTAAATCTCAAAATCTTAATGGTTTAAACAAAATAAACAGAGGATTATTTCTCACTCACACTATATGTTCAACAACCTTCCAAGCAACAACCTTCCAATTAGTTGGAGAATCTGTTTATCATAGTTAACTCCAAGACTGAGTGGATGGAAGCTTTATCTCAAAACCTATTTCAATGACTGTTGAGGCATATAAAAGGAATAAGGTAAATTACTCCATAGCTCGTAAAGTTTCTTTCTGGAAGTGGTATGCATCACTTCCCTTCACATTTCCTTAGCCAGAGAAAACCACACAATATTGTGTAGCCACAAACATGGTAAATAAATGCTCCTGTCTTATGTTTTGAAGGAGAAGAAATGAAAAATTCTTGAGAGGACTTTATGACTTGACTACCACAGGGATAATGTCAAAAACTATTAAGAGAAGCCATTCTTAGGTCAAAAGTAGTAGAAGGCATTTGATACAGAATTCTGTTTTCCTGCCTACTGTTAATTTAGTACTTGGGTGCCATTCAGAAAGGATTTGAGGCCTTGCTTCCCCCAAGTCTTACTTTAACGTACCTACAATAGTTACACCATGAGAGAAGCTTTGGGAGAAATTTCAGTGTTCATACACTTTTGCTTAGGAGGTCAACATGGAAGTATCCGTATCTACAAACTGTCGAGAACCAGCAGCAGCTGCTTCAACCTGAATGGAAACAAGTTGTGCCCTACACACATGTGTAATGGATAAAACAAGACCTAGCATACACTAACATGAAAACATACAAAGTCACCCAGAGATTGGCAGCAGACATGATCCTTGTTATTAAGCATGCAGTTTCAGTGCTTTTATTTCAAATTGAAATAGTTAATATGTTCATTCATGTGAAATATATAACACTGTAGTTTGGTGCTTTAGTCTTAAGCATTACCCTGTAAATATTGTATCAATAATTTAAAGGAGCCAATACATTTTAGAAAGAAATATAAAATTTCATTCAACTAAAACATCCCACTAAGGACTTTAAGGAAATTTTGATATATCCTACATGTTATGGTGTCTTATTTGGTCCACAGCTTTCCTAGCCGTAGTGACATGGTGATGGTCCAAATCTTAAATTTTACATTTTCCTCCAACTAATAAAGATACCAGATATCCAGGAAATGGAGACTTCTGAAGGGTTATGCAGATTTATGTGTGCTTTTGTTGGTTATTTTTGCATTACTACCTTATACTTTTTCTGCATACAGCCCTTAAAACTTAAAAGATGGTGGTGCGAAAGAAGAATGGGGTCATTTCTCTTAGAAAAGGTCATGAGACCATGTTCAATTAAAAGAAGTAGCAAAAGGCCAGTGAGATCTTTGTAACCAGAGAGGACAATAAAGAACCTTTAGAGGAAGAATGGAAGAAACCCTGAGAATGAGAATACACCGGAAATGGTGGGCAGGGCAGGGCAGGGCCAGGCTGGCAAGCAGGAGCAGGTCTCTGAAGTGTCTTATTCCTAATGGCTTCCTGCTTCTACTTTGTTGCTTAGTGTGGTCTGAGTTTTCTTTTCCTCAGTCAAAATACTTGTTTGGAAAAGTTGAGGTTCCTTAATTGTATCTGGTCAAATCTAATAGATTGCTTTAAGAAAAACAATTAAGTTGTGATTATTCCTTACATTTTTATTTGTGTCGGTAGGAGAAGAGATAGTACATTTATGAATTTCTACCTAGTTGTTTAAATCCTCATTTGAGGATTAACTATAAATAGTTAATAATTATAGCAAATTTATATGAATATAAATACGAGGACTAGCATTTATCTAAGGAAACTGTTTAGCTATTTCAGAAATTACACAAAATTTCAGCTTTCTTTATTACTGGTGAAAACATGGATGTTATTTATTATTGACCATTTGTCTTTGGTATGTTGACTGGTTAAAAAAGATGCCTGTAAAGTTCCCAGAGTAAGAATTCTAATTGTATGGTCACACAATGTAAAATATAAATTCTCAAGTTCTAACCATACGCTGCTTTTCCTGTAGCATATGCCATACCACAGTGAAACATCTGATGCATTTTTCTTTTTTTATTAACCTGTATTCTGTGAGCATTTATACCTTTGTGACCAAAGGGAACACTTAAGAAAAAAAAAAAAACTGTACAGCATATGGGTGCAATTTGTTGACTGTTTCAATGTTTGGGGATTCAAGATAACCTATAATTATGCTTGAGAAGTCAATCCCCTATGATACCAATTAAGGATGGTATTGCTAATACATCCCAGTTGCCATTAACTGCTCTAAGTCACCTAAAAGATATAGGTAGGTTTTTCTTCTTCTTCTTCTTCTTTTTTTTTTTTTACTTAAGTAAAAAAAAAAAAAAAAATTACATCAATCTTCGAAGTATTTTCCTAAGTTGAGACAACATATAACTCTGATTAATTTTTTTGCATTGGACATCACAATAGGCATAATGAAAAAAACTTGTATTAGCAAAGTTGAATCAGGTCGAGATGGATAATATTATAAGTAGTTAATATTGTCATCTTTTTTATTTCATGAACTCGGTTGATAAAGGGTGCCAAGACTTAGGCCATATCTATTGGACATGCAATGACCTGAAGGTTTGACATTAGCAGGGTTCAACATTTTATACAAATGGTTTATTTAACTGCACTAGTCAGCATAATAAATATAGGCAAATAGAGCTCTGAACCAGGAGTTGGAAGACCTGTTCGAGTCTCTGTTCTGCCTCTTAAAGGTCGTTGCTGTTTGAGGAGTAGGAGTGGTCTGGTGATGTTTTATGGATCTCATATCTTTATTCTATATAAAAAGAATCAAATACCTAGATGTTCTAACCTACAGGGATGTTATGAGACTTGAACCAGATAATACACATATGAAGTATTTTGTGATTACAAGATATTGAATAAATAGAATTATCAATCAGAAGAATCCTATTTAAATATCTGGTCAAAAATATATATTAATAAAAGATAGGTTAAACCAGACACTAAATCTGAAATTAGTAGAGAATGTTAAGGTAGTCTTTAAACAGGCTCCTAAGACCTGAAAGTAGGTATGTCACTGATTGGACCTCAGTATCTTCTTATTTTCCTCAGGAAGAGGTTTTAACTTCCCCCCTATTCAATAGGACTAACACACAAGAATGGAAAATATATTTTACCTCTTAGAGAAACTTATGAATATGTCTTAATATACTTAATTTTATCTTTAAAGGTAATATATCTGTTGGTTGTGATAAAATAGTGAAATTAGCTTACCATCTCTCCAAATGACTGGAAAAAAAAATGTATGAAACCCTGGGCATTAAACACAAGAATCAGTACAGGACAGTGATCTAGGAGAATGGAAATCATTGAGCTGAGTTCTACGACTGTTCCAGTTTTATTGCTAATGATCATCCTACTTAGTGTCAAGCCCTGTGCAGGGAGTGTGAGAACCAACAAGAGCCCAGTAGTCTCTGAATTTGAAGAGGCGGGGAAGCCAAAATGGTTAGAATTTGCAGAGCAGAATGACAGAAAAGGGAGCTGTATTAAGAGAGAGGTGCAGAGACACAGCTCTGGAAATCTGCGCAGGGCTCTCCCCAAGTAAAGAATAAGAAAATCTATCAACACCCTATAAGGTTAAAAAAACAAACAAACCCTGGAAACAACTCAAAAATTACCATTCATGGCCAAGGATGTAAACCATAATGAGGAAAAAATCAAGTAATGGAAACACAATGAAGCAGAGGAGAGAATTGGTAGAAAAGGACATTAAAGTAGTTATCAATACAACATTTATATGCTTAAGAAGATAGATAATGGCATGAACATGTTCTAATACTCTAATTTGTGAATTTATATCAGATTTAATGAAGTAACATCAAATGTTTAACAAAAAAAAAGGTGGGGGCAGGGTACTTCCCAGCTTATTCTACAAGTAATCCAGAAAAGTAGCATTATCCTGGTACTCGAAATAGAAAAACATTATTGTAAGAACACAAACTATGGGCCAACATCACTCATGAACATAGATGCAAAAATTCTTAACTAAGTTTAGCAAATCAAATCCAACAATATAGAAAAAAAGGACGTCACAGTTAAGTGCTGTTTATCACAGGAATGCAAGATTATTTATGATTCACATCTCAATGTAACCTACCATATTGAGACTAAAGAAAAAAAGAGGTAATGAATTATCTCAATAGAGGCAGAGAAAACATTTGTCAAAAATCCAGTATTGAGAGGGGGAGGGGCAAGATGGCGGAAGAGTAGGGTCCCCAAGTCACCTGTCTCCACCAAATTACCTAGAAAACCTTCAAATTATCCTGAAAATCTACGAATTCGGCCTGAGAATTAAAGAGAGACCAGCTGGAACGCTACAGTGAGAAGAGTTCGCGCTTCTATCAAGGTAGGAAGACGGGGAAAAAGAAGTAAAGAAACAAAGGCCTCCAAGGAGGGGCCCAGCGAGGAGCCGGGCTGAGGCCGGGGCGAGTGTCCCCAGGACAGGAGAGCCCCGTCCCGGAGGAGCAGGAGCTGCACTGACCTTCCCGGGGGAAAGGGGCTCGCAGGGATTTGGAGCAGGACCCAGGAGGGCGGGGGTGCCCTGGGTTCCCGGGGACACTAACAGACACCTGCGCCCCGGGAGAGTGCGCCGAGCTCCCTAAGGGCTGCAGCGCGCACGGCGGGACCCGGAGCAGCTCGGGGGGCTTGGGGGCGGCTCCGCGGAGAGGGGGCTGCGGGGCGGGAGCAGCTGGGGGGGGCTCGGGCAGAGAAAGAGGCTCCGCGGAGGGGGCTGCGCAGTTCCAGGAGCAGCTGGGGGGGGGGCGGTGCTCGGGGGCGGCTCCGCGGAGGGGGTTGTGCGGCTGGGAGCGCGAATCCACCAGCGCAGGCTCCGGAGCACGGGGCGCCGGGACACAGCCCAGGATCCGGCCTCCTCCGGGACAGGCAGAGGCCGGGAGGGCCCAGGACAGCAAGGACGCTCCTGCCCCGAGCTGAGCAGATCAGCGGCCCCGCCCGGAGCCTCCAGGCCCTGCAGGCGTAGTAGTTCCTGCCTGAGCTGAATCCAGGTTTCCAGAGCTGCAGCAGCCACTGGGGCTGTTCCTCCTGCGGCCTCACGAGGTAAACAACCCCCACTGAGCCCTGCACCAGGCAGGGGCACAGCAGCTCCCCCAACTGCTAACACCTGAAAATCAGCACAACAGGCCCCTCCCCCAGAACACCAGCTAGACGGACAACTTCCAGGAGAAGCCAAGGGACTTAAAGTACACAGAATCAGAAGATACATCCCCGTGGGTTTTTTGTTTTTTGCTTTGTTTTGTTTTGTTTTGTTTTGCTTTTTAATTTGTTTGCTTCCCCCACCCCCTTTTTCCCCCTTTCTTTCTTTTTCTTTTTTTCTTCTTTTTTCTTTTTTCCTTTTTTTTCTTTCTCTTTTCTTTCCTTCTTTCTCTCCTCTCTTTTTCTCCTTTTCCCAATACAACTTGCTTTTTGGCCACTCTGCACTGAGCAAAATGACTAGAAGGAAAACCTCACCTCAAAAGAAAGAATCAGAAACAGTCCTCTCTCCCACAGAGTTACAAAATCTGGATTACAATTCAATGTCAGAAAGCCAATTCAGAAGCAGTATTCTACAGCTACTGGTGGCTCTAGAAAAATAGCATGAAGGACTCAAGAGACTTCATGACTGCAGAATTTAGATCCAATCAGGCAGAAATTAAAAATCAATTGAATGAGATGCAATCCAAACTAGAAGTCCTGACGATGAGGGTTTACGAGGTGGAAGAATGAGTGAATGACATAGAAGACAAGTTGATGGCAAAGAGGGAAACTGAGGAAAAAAGAGACAAACAATTAAAAGACCATGAAGATAGATTAAGGGAAATAAACGACAGCCTGAGGAAGAAAAACCTATGTTTAATTGGGGTTCCCGAGGGCGCCGAAAGGGACAGAGGGCCTGAATATATATTTGAACAAATTCTAGCTGAAAACTTTCCTAATCTGGGAAGGGAAACAGGCATTCAGATCCAGGAAATAGAGAGATCCCCCCCTAAAATCAATAAAAACCGTTCAACACCTCGACATTTAATAGTGAAGCTTGCAAATTCCAAAGATAAAGAGAAGATCCTTAAAGCAGCAAGAGACAAGAAATCCCTGACTTTTATGGGGAGGAGTATTAGGGTAACAGCAGACCTCTCCACAGAGACCTGGCAGGCCAGAAAGGGCTGGCAGGATATATTCAGGGTCCTAAATGAGAAGAACATGCAACCAAGAATACTTTATCCAGTAAGGCTCTCATTCAAAATGGAAGGAGAGATAAAGAGCTTCCAAGACAGGCAGCAACTAAAAGAATATGTGACCTCCAAACCAGCTCTGCAAGAAATTTTAAGGGGGACTCTTAAAATTCCCCTTTAAGAAGATGTTCAGTGGAACAATCCACAAAAACAAGGACTGAATAGTTATCATGATGACACTAAACTCATATCTCTCAATAGTAACTCTGAACGTGAACGGGCTTAATGACCCCATCAAAAGGCGCAGGGTTTCAGATTGGATAAAAAAGCAGGACCCATCTATTTGCTGTCTACAAGAGACTCATTTTAGACAGAAGGACACCTACAGCCTGAAAATAAAAGGTTGGAGAACCATTTACCATTCGAATGGTTCTCAAAAGAAAGCAGGAGTAGCCATCCTTATATCAGATAAACTAAAATTTACCCTGAAGACTGTAGTGAGAGATGAAGAGGGACACTATCTCATACTTAAAGGATCTATCCAACAAGAGGACTTAACAATCCTCAATATATATGCCCCGAATGTGGGAGCTGCCAAATATATAAATCAATTAATAACCAAAGTGAAGAAATACTTAGATAATAATACACTTATACTTGGTGACTTCAATCTAGCTCTTTCTATACTCGATAGGTCTTCTAAGCACAACATCTCCAAAGAAACGAGAGCTTTAAATGATACACTGGACCAGATGGATTTCACAGATATCTACAGAACTTTACATCCAAACTCAACTGAATACACATTCTTCTCAAGTGCACATGGAACTTTCTCCAGAATAGACCACATACTGGGTCACAAATCGGGTCTGAACCGATACCAAAAGATTGGGATCGTCCCCTGCATATTCTCAGACCATAATGCCTTGAAATTAGAACTAAATCACAACAAGAAGTTTGGAAGGACCTCAAACACGTGGAGGTTAAGGACCATCCTGCTAAAAGATGAAAGGGTCAACCAGGAAATTAAGGAAGAATTAAAAAGATTCATGGAAACTAATGAGAATGAAGATACAACCATTCAAAATCTTTGGGATGCAGCAAAAGCAGTCCTAAGGGGGAAATACATCGCAATACAAGCATCCATTCAAAAACTGGAAAGAACTCAAATACAAAAGCTAACCTTACACATAAAGGAGCTAGAGAAAAAACAGCAGATAGATCCTACACCCAAGAGAAGAAGGGAGTTAATAAAGATTCGAGCAGAACTCAACGAAATCGAGACCAGAAGAACTGTGGAACAGATCAACAGAACCAGGAGTTGGTTCTTTGAAAGAATTAATAAGATAGATAAACCATTAGCCAGCCTTATTAAAAAGAAGAGAGAGAAGACTCAAATTAATAAAATCATGAATGAGAAAGGAGAGATCACTACCAACACCAAGGAAATACAAACGATTTTAAAAACATATTATGAACAGCTATACGCCAATAAATTAGGCAATCTAGAAGAAATGGACGCATTCCTGGAAAGCCACAAACTACCAAAACTGGAACAGGAAGAAATAGAAAACCTGACCAGGCCAATAACCAGGGAGGAAATTGAAGCAGTCATCAAAAACCTCCCAAGACACAAGAGTCCAGGGCCAGATGGTTTCCCAGGGGAATTCTATCAAATGTTTAAAGAAGAAACCATACCTATTCTACTAAAGCTGTTTGGAAAGATAGAAAGAGATGGAGTACTTCCAAATTCGTTCTATGAGGCCAGCATCACCTTACTTCCAAAACCAGACAAAGACCCCACCAAAAAGGAAAATTATAGACCAATATCCCTGATGAACATGGATGCAAAAATTCTCAACAAGATACTAGCCAATAGGATCCAACAGCATATTAAGAAAATTATTCACCATGACCAAGTAGGATTTATCCCTGGGACACAAGGCTGGTTCAACACCCGTAAAACAATCAATGTGATTCATCATATCAGCAAGAGAAAAACCAAGAACCATATGATCCTCTCATTAGATGCAGAGAAAGCATTTGACAAAATACAGCATCCATTCCTGATCAAAACTCTTCAGAGTGTAGGGATAGAGAGAACATTCCTCAGCTTCTTCAAAGCCATCTACGAAAAGCCCACAGCAAATATCATTCTCAATGGGGAAGCACTGGGAGCCTTTCCCCTAAGATCAGGAACAAGACAGGGATGTCCACTCTCACCACTGCTATTCAACATAGTACTGGAAGTCCTAGCCTCAGCAATCAGACAACAAAAAGACATTAAAGGCATTCAAATTGGCAAAGAAGAAGTCAAACTCTCCCTCTTTGCCGATGACATGATACTCTACATAGAAAACCCAAAAGCCTCCACCCCAAGATTGCTAGAACTCATACAGCAATTCGGTAGCGTGGCAGGATACAAAATCAATGCCCAGAAATCAGTGGCATTTCTATACACTAACAATGAGACTGAAGAAAGAGAAATTAAGGAGTCAATCCCATTTACAATTGCACCCAAAAGCATAAGATACCTAGGAATAACCCTAACCAAAGATGTAAAGGATCTATACCCTCAAAACTATAGAACACTTCTGAAAGAAATTGAGGAAGACACAAAGAGATGGAAAAATATTCCATGCTCATGGATTGGCAGAATTAATATTGTGAAAATGTCAATGTTACCCAGGGCAATATACACGTTTAATGCAATCCCTATCAAAATACCATGGACTTTCTTCAGAGAGTTAGAACAAATTATTTTAAGATTTGTGTGGAATCAGAAAAGACCCCGAATAGCCAGGGGACTTTTAAAAAAGAAAACCATATCTGGGGGCATCACAATGCCAGATTTCAGGTTGTACTACAAAGCTGTGGTCATCAAGACAGTGTGGTACTGGCACAAAAACAGACACATAGATCAATGGAATAGAATAGAGAACCCAGAAGTGGACCCTGAACTTTATGGTCAACTAATGTTCGATAAGGGAGGAAAGACTATCCATTGGAAGAAAGACAGTCTCTTCAATAAATGGTGCTGGGAATATTGGACATCCACATGCAGAAGAATGAAACTAGACCACTCTCTTTCACCATACACAAAGATAAACTCAAAATGGATGAAAGATCTAAATGTGAGACAAGATTCCATCAAAATCCTAGAGAAGAATACAGGCAACACCCTTTTTGAACTCAGCCACAGTAACTTCTTGCAAGATACATCCACGAAGGCAAAAGAGACAAAAGCAAAAATGAACTATTGGGACTTCATCAGGATAAGAAGCTTTTGCACAGCAAAGGATACAGTCAATAAAACTAAAAGACAACCTACAGAATGGGAGAAGATATTTGCAAATGACATATCAGATAAAGGTCTAGTTTCCAAGATCTATAAAGAACTTCTTAAACTCAACAGCAAAGAAACAAACAATCCAATCATGAAATGGGCAAAAGACATGAACAGAAATCTCACAGAGGAAGACATAGACATGGCCAACAAGCATATGAGAAAATGCTCTGCATCACTGGCCATCAGGGAAATACAAATCAAAACCACAATGAGATACCACTTCACACCAGTGAGAATGGGGAAAATTAACAAGGCAGGAAACCACAAATGTTGGAGAGGATGCGGAGAAAAGGGAACCCTCTTACACTGTTGGTGGGAATGTGAACTGGTGCAGCCACTCTGGAAAACTGTGTGGAGGTTCCTCAAAGAGTTAAAAATAGACCTGCCCTACGACCAGCAATTGCACTGTTGGGGATTTACCCCAAAGATACAGATGCAATGAAACGCAGGGACACCTGCACCCTGATGTTTTAGCAGCAATGGCCACAATAGCCAAGCTGTGGAAGGAGCCTCGGTGTCCATCGAAAGATGAGTGGATAAAAAAGATGTAGTTTATGTATACAAGGAAATATTACTCAGCTATTAGAAATGACAAATACCCACCATTTGCTTCAACGTGGATGGAACTGGAGGGTATTATGCTGAGTGAAGTAAGTCAATCGGAGAAGGACAAACGGTGTATGTTCTCATTCATTTGGGGAATATAAATAATAGTGAAAGGGAATATAAGGGAAGGGAGAAGAAATGTGTGGGAAATATCAGAAAGGGAGACAGAACGTAAAGACTGCTAACTCTGGGAAATGAACTAGGGGTGGTAGAAGGGGAGGAGGGCGGGGGGTAGGAGTGAATGGGTGACGAGCACTGGGGGTTATTCTGTATGTTGGTAAATTGAACACCAATAAAAAATAAATTTAAAAAAAATCCAGTATTGATTTCCTGATAAAGCTCTCAAATTAGAAATAGAATTTCCTCAATTTGATAAAGGTCACCTGTAGTTATAGTTAAATTTATAGTGAACAACATATGGAATCATATAACATTGCATGTTTTCCCCTTAGTATCAGGAACAAGACAAAAATGTATTCTTACTTCTTATGTTCAAACTGTCCTGGAGAAGTCAGAACTTAGTACAGAAAGATGAGAAAAAGAAATAAAGTCCTACAGGTTGAAAGGAAGAATGAAAACTACCTTTATTTGCAGATGATATAATAACTTGTGTAGAAAGTATATATGATCTACCAAAAAAAATTACTAGAATTTTAAATATATTAATTGAGATTGCTCAATACACAGCTAAATGCAAAAATCAACTGTATTCTATAAACTATCAATGAATAATTTTAAGAAATGCATCCTTTACAATAGCATAACAATAATGAAATATTTAGAGATAAACTTGACAAAATATTTGTTGGCATTACCTCTACATTGAAAACTACAAAACGTTGCTAAGAGCAATTATATAAGACCTAAGTAATGGACACATATACCATGTTCATGAATTAGAATATTGAATATTAACCAGATGTTAATTTTTCCAAAATTGATCTATACATTCAATGTAATTCTAATTAAATCAATAATAGCAGGCTTTTAAAAACGTTGATAGACTGGTTCTAAATTTATTTGGTATGTGGGACATGGAAATGCGAAATGACTGACTTTTCTAACTTTGAAAAAATTGAAGTGCTTATTCCAGTTGATAAGAATATCTAATGTAAATCTCCAGTAATCTAGACAGTATGATATTGGCAAGAATATTAATAGAACACAGTAGAGAATCCAGAAATAGACCCACACCATGGAGTCAATTGATTTTTGATTAAGATACCAAGGCAATTAAATGGGGAAACTATCATCTTGTTAATAAATAGTATTGCAAGAATTGAATATACCATAATAAAAAAGGAAGAAATTTGACCTTAATTTCGTGGACAAAAGTTTAATTGAAATGTACACCTAAATGAAGGAACTAAAAATATAAAAGTGCTAAAAGAGAACAGGAGAAACTCCTTTTGTCTTGAGTTAAGCAGATATTTCTAACAGAAGATGACAGAAGCACAATCCATAAGTTAAAAAAATTTAAGTTAGAAACCATCAAAATTACAATATTCAGCTTTTAAAATACACTGAGAAAATGAAAAGATCAGTCAGACATTTCGAAAAATATCTGCAAAACCCATATTTGATAAAGGGCTTGTGTTGAGAATACATAATGAACCCACAAAACTCCATTATATAAAAGTAAACAATCTTGATTAGAAAATGGGCAAAGGATTTTCATAGACAATTCACCAAAAAGGTACCCTGCATCATAAGTCATTAGGAAATGCAAATTTAGCTACAATTAGCTATACCAACACACACACTAGGATGGTTGAAATTAAAAAGATTTACCACACGGACTGTGGAGCTGTGGAATGACTTGAATTCATACATGGATATGGGGAGTAAAAGATAGAATAACCACTTTAGAAAAACAGTTGGGAATCTAAAAAGTTAAATTGTATTCCTACCATAGATACAGGCATTCCCATTTGTAGATATTTACTCCAGGGAAATGTTAGTATATGTCCATATATTACTTGCACAGAAATGTTCTTAACAGATTGATTTGTAATATGCAAAGACAGAGAATAATCTGAATGACCATCAACAGGTATAAACGTATAAACAAATTATGATATATTCATAAACAGTTTACTGCTCAGTAGTAAAAAGGAATATGACAAAATGGATAAATCTCAAATAGTTATGCTGAGTGAAAGAAACCAGACAGAAAGGAGTACTATGTGGTTCTATTTATGTAAAATTCTAGAACATGCAATCTATACTGACAAGAGAACAAGGAAGTTGTTCACTAGAGATGGCAGGTGGAAGAGAGGGAATGAAATCAGGATTACACTGGGGCACACAAAATTGGGGGAATAGGGTAATGCATGTGTTTGTTACCTCTATTGTAATGATGGTTTCATGTGCATATACATGTCAAAACTCATAAAATTTTACATCAATATGTGCACTTTCTTGTACAGCAATCATACTTCAATAAAGCTCTAAAATCAAGAGTAATATACCTGTACTAAAGTGATGAAGACTACAGATACCTTCCTTTCCATATAACCAGTAATAGCAGCTTTTACATAGATCCAAAGTGACCATTTATAAGTACGCATGTGTGGTTTAGTGTGTGTTTTAATGAAATGCTTATGGATTGTGGCCATCAGACCTTTAAATATATCTTCTACTGAGATGTAAAATTAAAGCTATACCTAAAAAAGAAGGATTTGGTGTGATGCTTAAATGCCTTACTGACTATTCATATGAATGAGATAATCAATTTGCCTCTGATAATCAATTCTCAGATTAAAGGCAGCTGAAATGCACAGATTGATGGTGTACATGGGTTAGCCCTCTCTGACCCGTTAGACCCGTTGTGGTCTTAATAACATTATTAGAAGAAAAATGTCATTATCAGTGTGATCTCATAAGCTACCACAATTTATAGCCACCCCTTGCTTATTTTCTATTCTAAAGAACAACTTTGTGGCTTTGCTTAAAGAAAGTGAAGTCTTTTGTTTCTCCCTGAGGTTGTCATACCAACAACAATTATTTAGCTCTAATTGGTCTGTAGGAGGTCAGGATCAGCCGCCTAAAAACGCACTTTAAGGATTTCACATTTCAGCTCAGTGGTTAAATTGTAGCAATCTCTGTCTTTATAGTAATATTCTGAAAATGCCTATTTTAGACCTCTTGTTTGCACCCCTCCTTTTTTTTTTCTCTCTAAAGGAAGTTTCAGTCCATTATAAGGAATAAACCCAGGGTGCATGTGGCTTTTAAAATGTGATTGTTTTGCCATTTAAGTTTGTACTGTTCCAGTTCTTTGGGACTGGATGCGAAACAGTGCTTCTCTATTTTCAAAAGTATGCCATTCAGTTTGCATTTGTTTTTGGGTTTGTTTGTTTGTTTGTTTTTGGTCTCTGAAAAATATGAAAACACTGAAAAAGTTGAAGCCAACCCAAATCTGATTATTTTATAATCACCTGAGCTCCCATGTTCCTTTCTGCTTCCTCCCCTCTTTTAAACAAAAGTTTTATTTAATCTACTTGCCTCATTATACTTACGTGTAATATACCTGTCACAGGTGAGGGCCATGGCTGTGTGTTCAGTAAGAATAATAAATTGAAAATGAGACAAAATATAGTTTGATAGTACTCATGTTCTCAATTCTAATTATTTGTTGATTTGAACTTAAAATTTTTTTGCGGTCTTTAATGCTAGTCTGATTTTAGAAATTCTAATATGACTTACCAAATCTAGCATTTTTATTAAAAGACTGTTAACTTTTTCATATGTGGATACTTTGCATAATAGTATGGAGTCTTCCAAAACCTATTTGATGTTTTCCCTTACAAAAGAAATATAAACAGATTTTTAAATTATAATTACACTAATGGTTCTTCACTCCAGAGGACTAGAGTATCTGTCCATCTTTAAGTTACATGTATTCATATGTATGTATGTGTATCTATGTCCTCAAACTTTGGCTTGATCTCCTTTAATTTCACTCTGTTCCTTGGCCATTGCGATATACTATTGGGGTGACCTTTTGTCCCTAATTATAATTTAATAACATCCTCTATTTCTTCTAGGGTATTTAACTCATAAACAGCAGTCTAGATATTCTTATTCCCTTATATATAGCTCCTAATTATCCCAAAATATTGGCAGGAAATACTGAATGATAACAAATCAAATAAAATGAGAAACTTCTATCCAGCTTTCGAAACACTTGAATTTATTATTATTTATTCTAGGAGGAGAAATTATTAATCTTACTCAGAAGTTTGGAGGAGAGTAGCTTTACAGAGAAATACCAGAAAACTTTGAAAAATTCAGTTAAAAAAAATCATTGATGGGATTTCATGTGATAGAGCTTACCATTGCTAATAACTATATAATGCGGTTAATGCTATAACATAATGGGCAACATTATATTCCAACCCTAATGTCAAGTTAACTAACATTTTCAAACCTAAGATTCCTTACCTGTAAAAGGCAATGAT
The DNA here is from genome assembly GCF_048164855.1 of Canis lupus baileyi. Classification (NCBI taxonomy): domain Eukaryota; kingdom Metazoa; phylum Chordata; class Mammalia; order Carnivora; family Canidae; genus Canis; species Canis lupus. Next base: position 20,201,070 of record NC_132839.1, read on the forward strand.
AATTTCTCTTTCAGTCTGTGGATGTGAATGGTTAAATGGGATTATGTGCATTAATTTCTAAATACCAAGTGGACACTCAAATAAATAATAGCAGTAGAATTAAGGGAGAGAAAAAACAATTGGACTGATTTGAAAAGAGAACTGAATAATATAATTAAGGGAATGATTAAATAAAAATAAATGGTTAAAAAGTAAGTTTGAGGTTATATCAGCTTTTTGGAACCTGATTTTATTTTTTAGTTTTAGGTTCATAGCAAAATGCAGGGTAACGCATACAGATTTATCATATGCTTCCTACCACTACCTACACATGCATACTCTCCCCCATTAAACATCTTCTAACCGGAATGGTACATTAGTTATAATTGATGAACCTTCACTGACATACCACAGTCACCCAAAGACCATAATTCACATTAGTATTTTCTCTGAGGCTTTACATTTGTGAGTTTGCAAAAAATGTATCATGACCTGTATGTACCATTGTATTATCTATCATACAAAGTCATTTTACTGCTTTAAATATCTATCTAGAACTGGCTGGAATTGGGTATTTCCCTTCGCTCAGGTTAGTCAGTGATAGAAGCCTAACAGGTTAGATTCTGGTTAAACAGTTTCTTTCTTTCTTTTTAAAGATCTTATTTATTTATTTGACAGAAACCACAAGCAGGGGGAGCAGCAGATCCCAGGACCCTGGGATCATAACCTGAGCCAAAGTCAGACACCTAACCCACTGAGCCACTCTACTGAGGGCAGAACTTATCAGAAACCGAATGTTGAGGTATATTTCAAAATGGTTCCTTTTTTTCCTCCCTCTGCTGGAAGCATGAGGGATTTTCTCTCAAATAGCAACTGTGAGAGACAGGTGGAACTCCCCGAGGTAAAAGTCACAAAAATGTAGGGCCACCCTTTCCTATGATTGGGTCCCCGTAAGAGTTTTTAACTCTGAGGTGTAATCCATCAATTACAGTTCTTCTTTCTCTCCCCTTCCTTCACCCCGCTACTGTGATGCCAACCTTTCCTGTAGATATCTCTGCTCAGGAGTTTCTGCCTGGGTTAAGTTGTGAGTCTCTGTTTTGCCCAGTTTGTCTCTTCAATTTTCAAGGCAGTGGTTTTTCCCTGTGCCCTCACTTCTTTTATGGTTCTAAGACGACTTGTTAGTTTTCCAGTCTGTTCAGTTCTTTGCTTGTTATTTGGACAGAGTGGCAACTTCCGAGGTTCTGACAATTTCGAAGCTGGAAGCCCTCCCTGTATCGACTTTTACTAATTATTTGAGATATTTTTCACGGGTATTTAAAAATAATTTTTAGATATGACTTTCAGGTTTAGTCCTCAAATCATGTTATTTTTGAAACCAGTATGCCATTTAAACAAATCATTGTGTCAGTGATTTATTTAGCTTTCATTATTAGAGAATTGAAAGTGTCAAGATGCCAAAGTAAATTATATTTTTAAAATATACATGTATGTTTTATATATATTTTATTTTCCTATGCAAAAAAATTTAAGATAAATATTCCAATGTGCTGCCAGATATGATATTTATGTGTGTGGTTTGTGTGTGTTTATTCGCCTTGTCTTCTCTATTTTGCTTTTATTCATGTGTCTGTCTTAAGATTGGTTTAATTTCATAAAATTGATTAAGCACTGGATAATGTGAGAAAAATACAATCAGGATCTTGGTATAAAAGATCCAATAGCATTCTTTTTGTGGCTCAAGAATAGAGAACATGGTTTTGCCTGAGGAATCTCATAAACACCTAATATGGTCTGTGTTGCCATATCACTGAGGTGTATGAGGAAAATATTAGTGTGAATTATATAACCCTAAAATCACCTAATATTTGAAATGGAGAAAGAATATTGGTGGTTGGAGCTTATACACTGGAAAATGGAAGCAAGCCAAAACACTGGCACTAACACTCTGCTCTTGTTAAGAAAATGCCAAGGGATCTTTTCACAAGAGTAGCTCGCAGATTGCAACACAGTTACCTTAGTTGGCTCCTGATGTGCGGTATCACACCACATTTAAATTTCCATCTGTGGTGTCTGGGACTATTGTTCTCACCGTGAACTTTTTTTTTCCTTCCAAAGTAAATCTACAGAATCCAAAAGACCACAGGACACACTTCCTTTAGTGGGACAACCAACTAGACTTAAAGAAGTTATAAATGAAGTTTGTAGTCTTTCTAGCAATCATTTTATATTTCAAAACAAGTATATTGGAATTAAAATTATACATGGAAAATGCTAAATTTTGATATATATGGAATCATCCATTTTTTTGGAATGTCTTCAGTGCTGTATTGCTACAGCATGCATCTGTGATGAGGAAAAATGAGGATGCTGTGTTCCTTGTCCTTTCTCTGTGAAACTTAGTCATCAACATCCTTAGAGTTAGATCCAAGTAATTGATGGTTGTAAAATAACTGAATTGGCAAAGGTGACTGTTTAGCAGATCTTAATACAGTTCTATTTACCTATGCAGTGTTACCTTGTGTACTAGTTGAGTTGTGATGATGAAATTTCTCATGCACACTCACACACACAATATCTCCTTTGTCAGTGTAATAAATTGAAGGGAATATTAAACTAAAGCTCATGAGTGAGTTTTATAGGACTAATCTTTCTGCTTTAAAAAGAGGCAGTGATTTTATGATAAGCTTTTTTTTTTTTTTTTTACTATTTTTATACAAGGGAAAAACTATTTGTAACTCTATTCAACTCTCAAAGAACTTGGAAGAGAAAGTCAAATGGAGTGTTTTAAGATCATTGAAAGAAAATTTAAAGCATGCATATATATATTTTTAAACAAAGAGGTTTATATTTGTTGATGTCTTTCCTACTCTTCGCCTGATGGATTAATCTAATAACCATTTTCTGTTTAATACATATTGTTTCTTATGTATAGTCTATCTCTTCTTGAATATATATACACATATTTTCATTGTACTTTCAGTATATCATATTCATCTCTTCTAGTTTTCTACATTAGAAGTTAACATAGAAAGCATGTAAAACAGTATCTAACATAGTCATACATCAATAAATATTAATTGATAATTATTATCATGTTGCTATTGAAATGGCTTTGTGTTCCGTATTTGACTATCAACATTATCCTTGATCTAAGTCAGTATTTATGGAGAGTTGCTGGTTTTAGAGGCTGCATGATGTGCAAGGACCTTTAAATGATCAGCCCAAGAAGCAACATTAAAGCAAATTCTACCTCTTTGCTCAGCAATCCTGTTGCTAAGCAACTAAGTTTGTTTATCCTCTCTTGTTTGGGTCAGGACTGGGGGTAATGAGCTGATGTTGCATGTCAGAGAAAGGAGTTAGTGGCTGACAATGAACTTTAAACCTCTTGGCTTTGCATTGTTTTCACACCAAGGGACCTTCTGGGTAATTTTGAGCACATTATTCTCCTTCTGTAGGGTTGTTTCTTTTAGATCATTAAATTAACGATTATCTATAGGGACCTTTAGCAAGGGTACCTACATCCTGATATAGAGATAGTCTAAATGATACGACCAAGCCCTTGGACTTCAAGACAAATATTTGGAAACTTTTAAATAAAAATAGCACAGAAATGTCTTGTTTGTCAAAGTGAAGCATTATTATTATTATTACTGACTTGTTTTCTAGTTCTTTCGAGAAATGAATGGCAGAAGTGATTGACAAGGCACTATGTACATTTCCAAAGCCAATTCTTATGACATAATATAGTGCTACAAATAAAAATGTCTATAAAGATGCATAAGTTATTTCTGTAGGAATAGAAGGGATGAGTTACATGCCATTCCATTTTGATGAACTTGAATCCAGTTTCTAATCAACAAGATTGCCCTATACAATAAACTACTGATTGTGACTGCTGGCGTTAACAGTAATAGGACAAGAAGATGTGTGGCACAATTTTCTCCATTCAGCTATTCATTTTCCTACTGCTTTGAAGGAGTCTTTATATCCTTATGATCCTTCTCAAAGTTAGTCTGATCAATTGTGCTAAATGTGCCCAGTAGAGCCATTGAATACGCGGACAACTCTTGTTGATTGCTAAGTAGTGTCAGTTTGGCCTCAGTTCCTCAGTTTTGTCAGAATTCTCAAAATATGAATTTAGTTTCAGGGTGTTTTTGCACCCTTCTAAGATAATGCTCTCAAAGCCCACTTAGTTTTTTGAATACTGCTAAATATGAGAAATAGATGTATAGAAGCTGATATCCTCAGGCCATATTATCTCTATCTAGTCTTTCTGAAGTCTGCAAATTCATTTTTTTCCTCTGCCAGTGCTAACTAGAGACAATCCGATGTGTTGAATGTAGCTGGAACAGAAACCTTTACAAAAACAGCAATAGAATAGAAAACATCAGCAGAACTTCTAACTTTTATCAGCCTTCATAGTCTCTAGCTCTGGCATTTGGACTTGAAATTTGGAGAGAATTTGTGAAACTGCTGTGAGAATTATTAACTCCAGAAGGCTTTCATTTAGAAGAATCCAAGTTCCCATTTTTCTAGCAAGTTTATAACTGAATGTGAATTTCAAGGTTTTAAAAAACATCGAAACACAGCATGGGTATTTATTTGAAAAAAAATCACTTGATAAATTTCAGAATGCACTGTTTTGTTTACTTTAAAGAACCTGTCAAACTTTATTGTTGGATTAACTAAATAATATAGTTTGCCTGTGGTAGATTGCTATGTTCACCACAGTTAAAAAAGTGCCGTTCTTCCCACTTTTCATTTGGTATGTGTGGTAGCCGATATTAGTGGGGCTACTGTTTGTTCGAAATAATTCTTACAGATGTGTTGCTCAGAATACAGTGATGCCTTTATAATGAATGTCCTCATACGTAATTTATTATCCATTATCCATTCTTGACAGCTTAGCTCTCTCACTGAAGCTTTCCCCATGAGTTCAAACATGCTCTCTTTCTATAGTATCAACTAGAGTGTTGGCCAGATGCTACCTGTATTTCTAGCCACTGATGATGCCAATTGTAGAGATACAATTAAAGGTTATTAACCGTTGGATGAAATTTAAAAATCAGTTTTCCCTTAAAAACTCTGTTAAAAATAAGAATTGGAGATGATTTTCCTTCCTCATTATTTTCTCTCTCCTTCATTAGAGTAGTAGTAATGATGCAAAATTGTTGGTTTCTTAATCTGTGTAAACTGTGCAAAAAGCTTTTTGTGTCTCATTTTTTTGATCCTCAAAACAATCTTATAAAGTTGAAGGAGATATTATTTTATGCCCACATTACTGATAAGAAATCCAAGGCACAGAGATGTAATTCAGGTCATGTAGCCAGTAGTGGTAGAGCTGGAATTCTACTCCGCAGCATCATTTCACATCTTGTCCTGATAGACTACCTAGCATTAGAGCAACAGAAGGAGGCATCAACACTAGATGAAATTATTTATATGTAGGTCTTTCTTGGAGATGTTTTACTTATTTGGTGTTGATCATGGCCAATATTAATGAAAAAATCTCCAAATAATATAACCTTAGATTTTCAATAGTAATTAGAAAACCAAACTACTAAGCCTTACAATTCATAGATGATTAAGATTTGGAGGGGCTTTTGCAGTCACTCAGTTCTACCCACACATGTATTATGTGACTTGGAAATCTAAGGTTTGGAAAGTAAAGTTACTTTTTTCAACTCATATACCTAGTTAGAGCCAAGGTGAGGATTTGGGTCTCCTGCTTCCCAGTGTGCTGATTAATTGTATTTCTCTCTAGTTATGAAACAAGATAATAATCTAGGGCAAATTCACTTTTTTGGGGGTGGGGGAGGGTGTATACTATCTGAGCACATTGTGTTCAGCTGATGTTCACTAAAGAGTCACAGGAGAACTTGGGCAAAATGTGCACATGCATATGTAGATGGATCTTTAATTAAATTCCAACTACTTCCCAAAATGTTTTAAGGCAGATTCCAGTTGTGTGTATGTGAGGAAAGATTGGGGGATAGCAAAAATCTAAGTAAGTTGCTCATGGCTAAAAGATGATATTGATGAGCAGTGATGTTTTTGTTAGATGGAGATACTAGGTGTTCCCTGATTCCATCAGAAAATACCAGTGAGAGAATTTTAATAAGGTCTTTTGAAGATGCTGTTTGGAAAAATGTGTATGAATTTGATACGTTTCATTTCCTGTGGGAGAATTTTTAACACTCAGATGCTTCACATTTTTATGCACCAGGCCAAATCTGCTTTCAATAGTTTAGGCCGGATATGATGAAGAAAAAAGTTTCCTGAGATATTCACCACGGTAGAAAGGAGAGACATAGATATTTTCAACAAAAGAGTTCAATTTCTTTGAGCTCTCTGTAAGAGAGAAGAGAGCAATGTCAGGTGTCCTCTTAGGATTTCTAACAATCTTCTCTGCCAGAACATTGTAAAATACTTTTAATTGCTCCATCTACTCCTTTTATTCACAGGGAATCACACTATATAACATCAAAAAGGCCTCTAATCTAGACTTTTGTAAATTAATATTTCTCCTTATCTGGAAGAATTCACATTTTATTGGTCAGTTTTTTTGAGGATTTCTGAGAAACATTTTTATGTTTTTGTTAGTACCTTTTAAGTTTTCTTTAGGTAATTGAATGCTTCTCCCCACCCCCTTGATCCCATACATAAGTGTTCTTTTCCTAAGGAACTGGCATCATGGGGATTTTGTGGAGAATGTTCACCTCTTGGAACACTTTTCTTAGGTTTCATAGTTTAACTAGTTACCCTTCTTGTTGTGTTATAGAACAACATCTGTCCCATGTGAAATACTCTCTAAATACTTGAGAAATTGATGAGTTTTGTTGGATTCCTCCATCTAGTTAACTCTTGGCTTCATTTTGAGTGAAAATGAAGTTACTTTGACCGCATTGATGACTTACATATTACCCACTGTGCAGTTTGTCCTTGCATGTATTGCCATGTGGATTTCAATAGGAAATGACCTTCATTTTAATACTAGTCTAATATTCTTGACTATCATTATCATTGTAGGAGGAGTCGCAAAAGCATTATTTAGAGATGTACACTAGAGGGTGGTGTTTTACCTGGACACTAGACCTATCAGTGCACTGGCTTTCAGGAAGAGTAAAAAATAATTCCAAGAAATGTTCCCCATGTTTAATGTTACATAATTCTCAGCACATATGCCCCATTAACAAAGTTGATAAACCCCAGGGAATGGAAGCAGAGACTGAGTCACTTGGCGGCCTTGCTATCCGGTTTCTTCAACACATTCCTGTAGGTGTTTGGTTTTTCTGAGCTCCACATGCAGAGTGTCACTTGAAAACCAACACTGATCACTGGGTGAGAATATATTTGACTCTTTCTAACTACAGGGAATTGGAAAGCAAGTGAGGCAAATAGTGAACATGGGTAAAGCTATTAAACTCACCACTTCAGTCTTTAAATCCCCTGAATTGTATACATCTACTCCCATGATTGACCTGAGAACAGAAACCATCAATAGTGGGGATGGGAAAGGTGATTTCTGGAAGAGTTCATGTTTCTGTCCCTACTACTCTGGTTTTTATGTGTTAAAAAAAAAAAAAAAAAAAAAAAAAAAAAGATTTGTAATCTAGAGAAACCCATCTTTCATAATATCTTGTATGAGATGATCAAAATGGTGCTAGATGTTTTCCCCCTCAGTAAACGTATTAATGTTAATGATAGGTTGAAGCTTTGAGTTAACTCATTTTGCTTCTAGCTGTTGCTTTCATCTATCTTTTTTCTCAGCTCATTCTATTGATATTGGTACAGTCTTTACTCAAATCATGAATTCCTCTGTGGTTTCTCATGACAAATGGCCAAATTTTCATCAACTTTTACCTAGACCTGTGAATAAATACATGAAAGGGGGAAAAATGTCAAATTTACCGCTCTGAAATTTCCCTTCAAGGGAAAATGATTCTCCTTGCTCTGGCTGATGGAAATTTCCTTATAATGCAGGCAAGTCTTCATGTAACGTTTCATGTTTTCAGGCCTATATTCTTTATTATTCTTTACCACTATCTGATTCAGAAAGACTGCTGGAACCAAGATCTCCTGGAAAAAATTTAAAAAGCACAATTTCATATGATTGAATTAAAGTTGAATTGACTGGTTCCTATTAAAGTTAAGCCCTGACCAATACTGCCAAACTCTATTGAAGCTAGGTATACACTTCCCTTCAAATGTTCCTTAGCATTTGGCTCTAGCTGTTTCCATGCCCCCCTTTCTTCAGTGATACGATAACATTGCAATAATACTTAAACGCTGACACAACAGAAAACCTTGCCAGTTTGGCTCTCAACCTTGGCAAGCTTTTTGTTATAGTTGCAACCCAGCTTACTCCTTGGGTTGCACAAAACTTCCAGAGCTCCTCCACAGCATGTCTTATAAAGGGGACTAAAAGGGAAAGTTAAGAGAGATGCTAATTTTGGACAGAGAATAGTAAATAGGACAATAAATAAAAGCTCTGTTTTGGCACATTGGAACTTTCTTTTTTTCCCTTTTAAATGTGTGATTCCTTTTCCCAAATGTTGCACTAGATTTATTTTTAAAGGTGTCATCTATTTCCATTCCAGTGCTATGTCATCTATAATTTAAATTTATGAGCTAAATCTTGAGGTTCACCAGTGGAGCAGCTGGAGAATTCTAGCCACTTTGCCATTGAAAATGCAGATTTGCTGAAGGTTTCTGTGTCTGACAAGCTCCATTGAAAGCATCTCACTCCCTTGCCTGACAAGCATCCATCAACATGTAATATTTATTCTTCTGTTTTAGTTTCACTACAAATAATTGGCGGTCCCTCAGCAAGAAGACGGTTTCCTGCTGAGGCAGCACCACCTGTATAGCTTCACCAAGCTGAGAACAAATGCTCTGAGAAGGAAGCTTTCCTAGAACTGATGGATAAAATGAATGAGGGATGTATAATAAAAGGGGGGAAAGCTGAATTTCTTTCTCTAGTTGCATCATAATTGTTAGTTCTCCACTTTTCCTTCTATTGCCATCAGAATAGCAATGGAATGTCTATGCGTACATTTTATGGCTGAAAAGAAAAAATATTCTCTTGACCTGTCTTCCACTCTACTTCTCTTTTGACAGATAGATATAAAGGTGTGTATCTGTGAGCCTTTACCTTCACAATTACTATCTTCTGTGGACTCAATCTATGGGCTTGGATTGATTTCTGCTTTTAATATGCAGCAAACATGAAAACTTTACACCCAACTGTGGCTGTTGTAATAGAAATTAGAAGGCCTTGGCCTTCATATAATGTCATGACCTCCAGTTTTCTTGTAACCCCTAGACCTAAATTCCCTTTGTTAGGAAAGGACATGTTCTTAAAGAAGTATGTCTTTGTAAAGTTTGCATGGGTTGCACTCTTATGGATATGAGAGGTAGGTGAAACAATGAACAAACTGACCTGATTATTTTTTTAAATTATCTTTAAATAAAATAAAAATATTTTTATTTTATCTTTAAATAAAGGACAAACTAAAGGGACAGTTTAGGTTGACCTTGATTTCTAGTGCAGGGGTTTACAAACTTTGAGGACCAAAATTGTTTACTCTGGGCTGCACATTGTACTCCATTACCAAAATCAGGCAAAGTTGTTTTCTCCCAGTTTCCAGGAAAATAATCAAATCGTTATCTAGTATGTCCCCCATTTTCAGCATTAATCTCATGATTATATTTTGAGATTCAGCATCTAGCATTACTTATACTCTAGTGAGCAAAATGAATGAACAGGCAAAGGAGGAATTTAAGTTCAACCACCAGTGTCTGCATAAATCCCAGCTCCTCGTGAATGGGATACAAGTGCTCTCGCTTGTTACCCTCCATTTTATCTATTTAACTTAAACATAAAACTAATGAGCAAAATAAAATATCAAATAACATACAATTACATTTATGCTGAATTACTCTGAGAATGAACTGATTATTAATCAGCAGACTTTTACAAAGAACACCATGATTTCTGAGGATTGTGCTGTCAGAATAAGTCTTAGAACTATCCATTGTGCTTCATTTATATTTTAAATATATTTTTTAAGTCTATGGAAAATAGCCTGATTAAATGGAGTAGTTTTCATGAAAACCCAAAAGACTAAATATTTTGTCATTTTACTGGCAGTCACTTTTTAAGATATATCCAGGTACCATGTTTGTAATCAGTGTTTGCTCCTTATTTTACTGGTCATATGAGAAATGAGTAGTCAAACTGAGATTAGAGTTCTAATTAACATGAGCTGTTAAAATACCCATTTAATATTCAAAGAGTAGCAAGTAGTATAACAGGAGTTAGGGAAAACTTAAGAATGCCTGGTGTAAGTTCTTCCCTGAAGGAAATTATAACCTAAATAGAAGACATGTGACCTGAAAATCAGATGTAGACCAATGCAGTCACCTAGGGACTATATTAGAGCTGCTGAATCAGCACATTTACCATCATGGATGAGTTCTTTCCCTGGACTGGTCTTGGAACCAAGAGTCCTGAGGCTCCTATTGACTTACATTCTAGCCAAATTCTCTTGTTTAATTCGTTAAACTTACCTGAATCTTAATTTCTTCCTCTATCTGAGACATTCATACAACCTACCTTTTACTCTTGTGTTTTTATTTGTTTGTTTTGAGAATTAAATGGTTGACCATCTGCTTGGTAAACTAAATTGTTAGAGCATGTAAGGTATCTTTATTGTCTTTTCTTGGTGCAAGAGAGTGCAGGGAAAGATCTAGTAGGGAAAAATCAATATATCTTAATGATAAAATGATTATACTAATATTTATGGAGAGTCCATTCTGTGCCAGACATGGTTCTCAGTTCACTGCATTTGAGCTCATTTAATTCTTAGAATACTCTTAACTCACAGATATGCATGGTCTAAAAAGATAACAGTACAAATAGGTAGAATATTTAAAAAAAAAATAGGTGCCATATGTCAATCAATACCAGGAGATGTTAAGAAGATGAAATCTTGTGGATTCTGAGTAAAAAGATCAGTTTGAACTGTGGAGGTCAGGAATGGCTTTATGGGAGGACTTGCATATAATTTGTAGTCAAGTTGCTTGTTTTAAATAAGAGAAATAGGCAGATACTTTGTAATTCCACACCAGTTACTGACCAGCCATGGCCTCTCAGGCTTCAGAAAAAGGATTGAACTTCTCTTAGGCCTATATGAGATCCCTGCAGCAGAAACCTGAATGAAATGTATCTTGCAGTTGATAGCCTGCTTCAAATCTACTTGATGCCTCAAACAGCAGGGTGTTTAGAAATACTAGTCTCTGCTACTAGAGCAGAAATCTTAAAGAGCCATGCAAATTGGATCCACCCGGTCTTTAACTTGGGCCAATTCCTCCACAGTATGTTCAGACACATTCTTAGGTGACTTGCCTGCATAATAGAGATGATTATAAGCAGTTACTTAATCTCACAGGGGTCTACTGGAGATTAATTAGTTAATGTTGGCAGACCAAAGGTGCAATGTATGTGCTAAGTATTATTATTATTACTGTGCCACTTATCTTTAAAGAATGTTGTTTCTGAAGTCATAGTGCCTATGTGCCATCTGCTCACAGCAGCCTTTACCATCTCTCTACTCAGAGACTGAATCCGGTATCTGAATAAATAGATGTGCTCAAAAAAAAAATCTATCACACCTCCATCTGTGCTTATGGTATATGAATTCAGACATAGGCAGAAATGCAAATCAATCACAAGTGGAGAGGCTTCTCCAGTGCCCAGAGTCACATTTTGAGATGTTGCTCTAATATTCTTGCTTTTCGTTTTAGAATCCGCTAACTCACGATGTGATGCTTCTGTGAAATTTTATCTCTTCTGCATCTGAAATAGGGTGTCACGTTAGAGCCCTGAACTGCCTTCTCTTTTGTTCCCAGAAAGTTGAAAGAGAAAACTTCCCCGGAACACGTTCACTGCTGATCTTTTGCAGAAATTAGCTCCATGATTTTAGTGCTTTAGATATTAGTATAATTATCAGAAGCTAATGAGTTTTTAAAGGTTCCTGTATGAAATCATGATTTTGAAACTTCCCTCCTGCCAGAATTATAACTAGGTTACCGACAACATGACATGATCTATGACCTATTTTTCCTAATGACTAAAGAATGAAGATACAGCTTCTTATGAAGAAGTGCTCCAATCCCTAACATGCTAGGGCACTGCGAGTGTGAAAGCTCTCAGAATCAAAAAGATTAAAACCTTGAGCTAAAATTATTCAAGTGTTTCATGGATGCCACTCACTACAGTAATATAAATAGCATTCTTTGCCTTTGCGATAGTTATTGGTATCACAATTATCATAGATATTTAATATTCTTCCACAGTAGGTGGCTCAATCGAATTATTTCTTCCCCATCATCCTACCAGTTCTTTCTTGAGTCAGCTACAGAAAATAAATTTATCTTCTCTCTGAAACTCACCTCACTTGATCCATATACCCATGATGATTCCAGTAATATTTTTGTTTAGTTTTGTTTCCTTGTGTCCAGTTTGTTCACAAATTTCTTGTCTTATGCAGGAGTATGCTAAGTTGTCTTTTATGATGGCCATAGAGTTAAGTAGAAAATAAACTCTGGTTCCTTAAAGCTTCTGTGAGCTATTACATGTATAATCTGATCTCATGGAGGATGCAAGTCATATTTGAATTCAATTCATCTAATCTAAATTATGCATCCACCTTATGAATTTGTTAGGTTTTAGGGATATAAAGAGGAATAAAATACCATACCTAGCCTCAACTCAAGAAGATGAATCTATAACTAACTATATTAAAATGAGAAGCTCCCCCACTAGGCAATTTGAGCAAGTCTTGAGAGAGCTCAGAGGAAGGAATGATTCATTTTGTTGAGAGTCAGGAAAGAGTTTCAGGAGGCTTCAGATGGATGATATTTGAATTAGGCCATGGAGACTGAAAATGGTGTCGGTAGGTGGAAAAAGAAGAGGTGATATATTCGGCTGTCCTGAGTCAACTTGCCAGCAGACTGATGCCTCTTTGAACTGTGCTGTCCTCCTGTGTTAAGAATGAACCTTGGGCACATTTTTGTGGACACCTTCTTCACCTTTTTGAAAATTTTTCATCTTAGACTTTTGGATTCCACCCCCCTCTCAAATCCCAGCCTCCCCAATGTTGTTTTCTATTGCTTGATCCTACACTTGAAAATAGATGTGTCTTTCCAGAATTTAGAACTTCCAGTTGGGCAGAGCTTTCACCCTACTTGCTAAAGCACAATGCCCCAGGTATCACCCACCTGATGTCCCTGCAGAGTTCACATTGGCCACCTAGAGGAGACTTTAATTTTCAGGCAGAAGAAACTACAGGGAAAAGACATAGATGGCAAAGATCAAGGCATGTGTGACAAAAAGGAAGCTGTCTAGTAGGATCAAAGCTCTCTGTTCCCTCATGCATCAGGACATTTGACAGAATGATGTAAGCAACCCAACAATAGCAATGATACTGCGAAATAGCAAAGGTAATCCTACCCCGGCAATGCTTTAGCCTATCCCTCAGAAAATTCTAATTATAGATGGGGTGTGCACACAAATAGGCTTAACTCCCTAAGCGACCATGACATCGTTGCTTCTTAGAGAAGATGGTGTAATCTGTCATTCCTTGAATCTAGGTTCTGTACATTTAGGGGTCCAGGTTTCTCAGGGAATTGCTCTTAGAAACATCTGGGAAAATTAAATATTTTATGAACTTCCTGCTTACTGGTTTGTAATCATAGAGTGAATGCAGAGACCTTCAGTGGCTTGAGTCTTGGGTATTTTAGACTTTGGTTGCCTTTGCCAGCCCATTGTGTTAGTGATATGATAATGTCCCATAAGATGGGGAGTTGAGGTTGCAGCTAGATTTGCTGATCTTTAATGGTACTTACATTATTGGATAGACTAAGAGTCTGAAACCCTTGTGTCCCCTCAGGAATAAGGATGTGATGGAGTGGGGCTAGCTCAGAAGGCTTGCAGCATGACAACTTATGCAATGCCTTCTCTCTAGACTAAAAAAGGGAGTCTGGACTCAGGGCTGTAAATTTGGCACTGTTCAGGAGTTCTAAATTGACTTTAAAATGAATGAGGTAATGGAATACTCAGACAGAAGGCTCATCCATTATAGAAATACACCTCAAATTGGTCCTTCTTTTGGTAAAGGCTAAGGAGTACTTCTAGTTAAAACTTGGCAAGTTATTTGCTTACCAGGTCTTGCTGGGATTTGAATTAACTGTCACAGTGATAAAATTTTCCTAGAAACTAAATGAAAAAGCCAACATAAACAAATGTTACGGAAAGCCTTCAAATTTTTCAGAATTAACTGTTTGATCTAGTTAGCACCTCTAGATCTGTTGGTATAGTCCATTTAAAACAGATTTCTGTAAGAGGATAAAGAGTGAAATTGAAGCAAATTACACATATGGCGTGGGTCTATCTATTTATGTAATGGAAGAAGAAGCAGAAAACAGAGAGAGAAGAAAATTGGAGGAAAAGAGATAGTGTTAAGGAACAAATAAAATGCTCCTTTAGTAGACCCTAAAAATTCTCAATCAGGTCATTAAGCACAACAACAGATTAAAAAGTATTTAAAACGCATCCAGCTGAACATAACCCTCATGCCTCTGTGAGCTTTTCACATTGGTCAGGAGTTGCTTAGTGAATTGAGACTCTATTAAGTTGCATGTGGTTTCCATTCCCTTGTTTTTATAGCTTTTTGGAATTTACTTTGGATCTGTTGGGACCTCTAACCATTTTCTGGCCTGAAGATGCTGTTGCAGACAATACCACAGAGATAATCTCCTTTGTATGGCCATCCGATCACATTGGAACTCCTGGAATCTCTATTCAACATTAATATGTCATAATTTTATCCTCACAACTATGCTATAAGGTTGTTACCTGTATCTATTTTGTCATTCAGGTGAGGCTTTTAAGGATTGAATAACCTGCCCAAGTAAGAGGTGGAGCCAGCTTGAAACCCAGATGATCTGGATTCATTTCCCGTCTTCTTTCCTCTAAATTACACACATGCTATTAAGTTATAGCTTCATTTACATGTATGAATCTTTCTGCAGTTACATTATTACTAGGATTTAAAAATTACCTTGATCATCGAACATTTCTTTGCCTTCCTTGACCCTCATGATTATTTTTTCTTGGAGGGGATAAACATTAAGGTGAGAAATGACAGAAAAATCTCATAAACCTTTAATCCTTTTGCAAGATTTTTTTGGTCATTCTAAAATCATGAAAATATGAAGTTTATAAAGAGTCTAAGTAACACTTACTTTAACCTCTAGATTGTTCATTTTATTTTTCCTTATTTTTTTTAATTTAAAAAGTAGTATGTGTATGTACAAAAAATTCCAAACAGTAGAGAAGTTGTAGCATGAAAAGCAACTCTTTCTCTCATCTTTGCTGTCCAGTCTCAGTTTTCAGGTTCAAGTCTTACATATATTTTCAAAAGACTTTTATGCATGCAGACATAAAATATTTTTTTTTTTTTTTTGTATTATAGTTGGGTGGTATTTTCATTATCAGTGCTAGAACTTCCCTTTGCTTTTCACAACTGCAGAGTATTTCATTCACGGGTGACCTGAAATTGACTTAACCCATTTATTACCGCTTGACATTTAAAGATTTTGCAGAATTTTGTTCTAAGCATGCCACGGCAAACATCCTTATTCTTATTTTATTATTTAAAGATGCATGTATAGGGACGCCTGGGTGACTCAGTCGGTTAAATGTTTAGCTTTTGATTTTGGCTCAGGTCATGATCACGGGGTCCTGAGATGAAACACACCATCTGGCTCTGAGTTGGGCATGGAGTCTGCTTAAGATTCTCTTTCTCCCCTGCCCCTCCACCCTGCCCACTTACTCATGTGCTCTCTCTCTCTCTCTCTAAAAATAAAAATGAAAATAAAATAAAGATGCATACATGAATGCTGGGTAAATACCTGAAAGTTGCATTACTGAGTCAAAGACTAAGTTCAGTTTATAAGTAGATATGTATGACAGAATTTTCTGTGTGCCTGTTTTCCAGTTATGCTTTGTAAAAAAAAAAAAAAAATATATGTTTGTTACAAGTAAACTATTTAATAGGCCTTATAAAATATTTAAAAATTCCTTATATTGTGTGGTTTGGGACATAGAATATTTAAATTTTTATGTAGTCAAATTTATTAATATTTTTAAGTGCTGCTTCTGGATGGTTCCTATTATTTGGAAAGGGTATTTCCATATCAAAACTATTTTTTTATAAATGTAAATTTTGTTAGTACTTTAAAAATTTTATTTTTACATGTAAGTCTTCGATACATCTGGAATTTATGGGGGTCTAATCTTAAGTCAATAACCAGCTTTTTAAATTTATGGCTGGCAGGTTTTAAAATTTATCCTTTATCGAGAAAGCTATTTTTTCCACCTATTTGAAATGCCGTCTTTATCAGACAGTAAATTCTCATGTGTATTTCTGTTTATTTCTTGACTTTTTCTACCATCCAGTTGATCAGTCTGCGATTCAGACATTAGCGCCAATTACAGTAGTAGGAAAATATACCTCACTATCTTACCAAGGTATCTTCTTCTACTACTTTTTATTTTCTCAGAAACTTACTGCCAATTTTCCATGTTTATTTTTACATAAGAAATTTAGACTCTGTTAGCTCAAGTTCCAAAAATAAGGCTGTTGGTATTTTATTTGGATCATGTGAAATCTGTAGATTAATTTAGTTTGAACTTATATTTTTACAATAGTGAGTCTTTCTGTGCAAGAATTAGTTTTGTCTTTTTTACTTTTGAAACCTTTTTAGGAATATATATCCTTCAGTAAAATTAAAAATTATTTTTTCAGAGACATCACTCAGGTTTGTGATTAACTTTACACCTAGATATTTATTCTCTTTATTTTAAAGATGAGATTCTTAATTCCTATTTTATAGCTGGGTGTGTTTCCCAAAAACAATTGATTTTACTTGCATTTGGTACCCTCAATAAATATTTCTATTGCTTTTCATTTTAATTAAAATTTCCAGTTGTATATCATCTGAAAAAAATGTTGTTTTATCCTTTCCAGTATTTATGTATCTATTTAAAAAACTAAATTTTAAAGAAATATTTTAAAGCACATCATCTGGTGCTTCTAGAATAAAATTAGATATTTAAGTGATAGTAATTATAATAAACATCCTGTTTTATTGTTACTGAATTGAATGAAAATGCTTTAATATTTCGCTATCATCATGGATTTTGCTTTTAGACATATATACAAATTATAGTTTTATAAGATACCAGTTAACATTTTATTAAGATAAAAATAAAAAAAGATAAAAATCAAGGTTAGCTATCAGTTTTTACCGAATGATTTATGCTGTCTACAAAATAATCATATGCTTTTATTTTCTAATATTTTAAAATATATTGATAGATTTTATATAAAGATGCATATATTTATATTCCTTGAATAAATCTTAATTGTGTTCTATTCTTTCAATATTCTAAGGATTTCCTCCTTCTGCTTTGTTTTGTATACAAAAGCAGTACGGGGCTGTAGTTCCCCCCACTCTTTTTTAAATCTGGAAAGATCATTTTCTAGATTTAAAACATTAGTTTTATGTTGGCTTCATAAAAGATGAGTTTGGAAGTTATAGGTTTATATGCTTTCTAGAATTTCAAATAGCTTTGCAATTATCTATTTCTTAGGGACTGGTTATAATTCACTGAAACTCCGTGGTTTAAGAAGAGTTTGGCTTACTGAGGATAAATAAATGCTTTTCTTAATTTTTTCCCTTCACAGAAATTTGAAAACTTACTTTCATTTGACTTCTCTTGTCCTTTTAGATCAATTTTGTCACTTCTGTTGTTACAATAGAGCATTCATTTTATTCATACTTTCAAATTTATCTTCAGTGCATGAGTTAAGTATTTTCTCATAATTAGTTTCATTTTCTCTGCATTAGTATCCTCTAACAAATTCACTTTTAGCCTATTTTATTTATTATATGTACTATTATATTCCTCAGCTTATTTTTCTAAGATCAGCTTATATATATATATATACATATACAAACATAACTAGAAACACACAGGCACACATACCTTTATTTAGTTTTATATATGTATATGGTTATATGTATGTGTATAATACATAGTAAGTATATATAATATATACAGTTACTAACACTTTGAGTTTTACTTTATTACATGTGCTTTTTCCCTAATGTTATATTTCAGTTTTATTCCTATACCAAGTATATATATGTTTCTGTATATTAGTATATATGCATATGTGCATAATATGTATCCATTTATATGTAACTATTTATGTGACCCCATATCAATCAATCAGTGAATTTACTGTTTTACTCTTTTTCTATTTTCCAATTAATTAATTTGGTTTTGTCACTAGCAATTCCTTCCTTTTGGTTTTCTTAGTTCCATGTTACTGTTACTTTTCTAATTCCCTCAGTAGAATGTTTAATTAACTTATTTCATTCTTGGTTGTTTAGAAAGGTAATTATTAAAGCCTATAATTTTTTTTCTTCTGATCATAATTTTAGTCAATTTTCATAGGTTCTGATATATAATTACCCGTTATTGTTATATTCTGGGTAGTCTACACTTTCCTTTTTTAACTCATGAGCTGCTGAAGACAGAACTTTGAAATCTTTAAACAGCTGATATGTTAGGTTTTTCTTTTGTGTTACTGTAATTGTAGTGCACTGTAAGCAAGGGATTTCTCTAAATTAATTGCTTGTCAAAAATTTGCTTTCTTTAGGTTTTCTTTATAACTTAATCTGTATGCTATTTATATAAGAAGATTGATATATTTTAGTAGATGTATCTGTATATATTTATTTGGTCTATTTGACCAAATGAGTTCAAAGATGTAATTAAAAAGATTCTAGTGCAGTTGTATGTGTTCTATTTCATTAAAGTGCTTATTTTGACTCCTTTAATATTTTTTCTCTTCTGTGATTTCACCTCTGATTCTAGTATCACAAATTTTGCTTTCTTGTTTATTAGCATTTTCTCCGATATATCTTTGCCTATCTATGCCTTGTATGCCGTTAAAGCCACTTTATTTTATTACTATTTTTTTAAAGATTTTATTTATTTGAGAGAGAGAGAAAGAGAGAAAGAGAGAGAGAGAGAGAGAACGAGCAGAGGGAGAGGAAGAGGGAGAAGCAGTCTCCTCGCTGAGCGGGAAGCCCGATGCCAATGCCTGGGCTCCAACCCAGCCCTCTGAGATCATGACCTGAGCTGAAGGCAGCCGCTTAACTGACTGAGCCACCTAGGTGCCCCTAAAGCCACTTTATTTTAAAAGTTTGCTTTATTTCACTATGAGACTGGACTTTCTTGTGGATCACATTAAATAATCTTTTATTCCTAATAGCTTACTTTATTCTATTTACCTTCATTCATGTGAGAAATATGATCGATCTTGGTGCTATAATATTACTTGTATTTTATGTTTCCTTGTTTTCAGTCTCTTGTGGAATAGTCTGTATTTTACTTTACTTTACTTTATTTTACTGTGCCGCCTTTTTCTGTACTTTTTTTCTTGTAATTACTCGGAATGTTTATTGAATGTTGAGTTCCTCTTGGAAGTTTAACTATATTAAAATTGTTTCTTAATCAATTAGCTTTAGAAAATCTGTTGACTCTCTACATCACAATATTAAGAAATCAGCTCACTAACACTCATGTTACTCTGCCTCCCAAAATATGTTAGTTTTAGTTTATTTTGTTGTTATTTTTGACTTTTATCTGGAAAGTTTATTTCACAGAATTAGCCATCATCTGTTGAGTTCTCACCTGACAAATGACTGTACATTCACTTCATCAAACTTCCCTTCCCTCACCCCCTCTCCCAGTTTTGTTGGTTATAACATTCCATAATTGATTAGTAATAATAATACCCACATTGCTTTATCACTAGTTCTTTTAAGTGAGTGATATCAGTGCTCACTGTTTTTTCCATTTCAAGTTTCCAGTCCTGGTCTTTACTTTGATTCATCTCTGTCAAGTTGGATTAAGTAGTTCTTAAGTGTGCTTATGGCTATCTTATTAGCCTGGGCTCGATGAAATGTTTATCTGTTGACGTAATTATTAAAAAACAGTTTGGGGAATAAGAAATGAAGGCCCCCTTTTCTTTACTTCAGCATTATAGTGTCTTTTTTACTCTAAATGATTATTTTGTCTCATCTGTCTCTTTTAGCTCCAAATGGTTATTTGTTTGATTTCATTTGTCTAGGACTAGTTCTTTATACTTAAAAGTCCAGTAAACTGCTCTGGGATATGCTCCAGCATTGGTTGACACATTTCGGTTTTTTTTTTCCTTATGATAGAATTTATAATTTTAATGTACAAGTTTTGACCTTTATTATTTTGGGGTTTCAGTGACCTAATTAAGAAACTTCATGTTTGGGGAATCCCTGGGTGGCTCAGCGGTTGAGCACCTGCCTTCGGCCCAGGGTGTGATCCTGGGGTCCCAGGATCGAGTCCCACGTCGGGCTCCCTGCTTCTCTCTACCAGTGTCTCTGCCTCTCTTTCTCTCTCTCTCATGAATAAATAAATGTTTTTTTTAAAGAAACTTCATGTTCTTTTCTTCAGAAATATGAAAATATATGTATATGCACAAATCTACATTTGCATATATAAAATTCATCTTCCTTACCTCTTATATCTAAACATTTTTCTCCCCATTTAACTGTATTCTGTGTATTCAGGCTGGTCTTTCCTGTCCCCAGTTGAGTTTTCCATATTTTCTTTACTACTTCTTGTTTCTTTTAATGCATCTTTATTTACAAAGTGGTTTACATTCACCTTGCATTTATATTTTTAGTATTGTTTGACTCACTTTTAGATTTTTTCTGGCATCCTTTGCTGTCCTCCTTGACCGCATACATCTTTTCCTTGAACTCTTAAACAAACAAAAGCCAGTTTGCTTTCTTTAAGCCATGATGGAGAAAGATTTGTCCAAGGCTCTCAACTTCATTACATTGTAATATTCTGGTGCCTCATCTAATGCTGGTGTCCTTCTGATTGTCATTACCTGTGGAATGGGGTCAGCACTCTGTTCAGCTTTTGAGCCATGAAGTATGAGGAAAGAGGAAAGAGACTTGGTGAACTAAGGCACATACCGCTTCATTCTGGACATTCTATTATAAGCTCTGTTGCAACCTGTCTTATTGAAAAAATTTTACAGAGGGAGTCAAAACAGCTTTTTTTCCTCTTTTGTGTTGACCAAAATATCTGCATGGCTCTCAGTGATGCAGGATGCAGAGCATTTGTACACTAATGTACCTTGTTCATGTAAGAATGGAAATGACGTCATCAGGAGGCAGCATGCTGTGGTGGTTAAAGACAGGCTTTTGA
Organism: Canis lupus baileyi; assembly: GCF_048164855.1. NCBI lineage: Eukaryota > Metazoa > Chordata > Mammalia > Carnivora > Canidae > Canis > Canis lupus. Next base: position 20,222,449 of record NC_132839.1, read on the forward strand.
ACCATTAACCTTCCTGGGTTAAATCTTAGCTTCACGAAGCACTTACTATCTACATGCTGTTGAAGAATGGATCTTTTCCTCTTTCAGTTGCTCAACTATATCTACCTCTCAGACTTGTGAATATCAGTGACATAATGTGTCTAGAGCACTTGGTTTTAATACACAATCAGATTTCACTAACACCATTATTGAGACATAGTGAACTTAATAGCGAGGGCTGCTTGGGTTCAGACACCAGCTCTTCACTTACTACCACTAGGCACCTACTAGTGACGTGGTAGAATTTACTTAGCTTTTCTGGGTCTCCGTTTCCTCATGTACAAGAAGGAGATTATATTAACAGCTACTTATTTTAGTGTTGGGGAGGCTTTAGAACTGTGGGTGGCCTATAGTAATGTCTCAGTAGCTTTATTGTTAATCTTAACACTTTGATCCACAGAAAAGCTAGATCCAGCATAGGATCTTGATCCATTAATCTTGATCCATTCATGAGTATTAAATAATGCCTGAACATACGTATCTCAAGTTGTTGATGGCTGGTGAGCATCTATCTCAGTATTCAGGACAGTATTAATGTAGTAAAAGGTTGCAGAATGAATAAATATATTGATAGAAGGAGTGATACAACATTGATACCAAGTGGCCCCCACTTCTGTTTTTTTTGTTTGTTTGTTTGTTGGTTGGTTGGTTTTGTTTTTGGGTTTTGTTTTTGTTTTTGTTGTTTTTTAAACCACGGAAAGGATATTGAGTTCTATTTTTCAAGGTTCTTAAGTGATCATTCGACTCATTTGCCTTACCTTTGTCCCCTGTGTTTTCAGTAACCCTTTCTCCCTTTCTATTTTGATAGTACCAGTTACCTGCAGGAATATAGATAACATGGATAGGAATTTGAAGTCTTTTGAATTCCAGATAAAGATTATTATCTCATCTCATAGAGTCAGGCCTCTAATTGAGCTTTAACACTGTTAAGGATTGCCTTAATTACAACTCATTTAGATGGGCTAGATGGTTAGCAGCATTCATTTAAAACATTAGCTTGATATGGAAAACTTTCAGTTTTGTATTTTCTACTTAATTTATGTGAGTTATCTATGTTTGTGGCCACTGATGTATCTTTGGTTTAAAAGAAAAGCGACTTTCATCTCTAGACAGTGGTCATGCTTCATTTTCCCAGCTATAATGGTATGGCTAGCCTTTGTGAGTGATTCTTATTTAACTAGTTTACTGCAGTTCTTATCTTTATTATTGTTGTCATTACTGTTCACTGTGTGCTGAAAACCTTTCCAGTACTTTTAAATACAGAAACCAAGTCTAGTTTCTGCCCTGGCAGCTCCTGTCCATAATGCCATGACCAATATTGTGAAACAAGAAAAAAATATTCCGAGACAACACACTAAAATTAGGTTATGCAGGGTTCACACCATTTCATATATGATTTGTTCATTAATGTTATTTCTGAGCACTTCTCTTTATTGCATTAAGTTCTTTAAAGAAACTAAAAATATAAAGGGCGTATCACTTTCTTAGAAAATGTTGCAATTCAATTTGGAAGGCCAAACGTGCTTGTAACATGACTAGACAAAAATTACCAGGTACCCTGTGTTAGTCAATAAATTTGCACTGAGCCTCTATTAAATGCCAGGTGTGAAAAGGGGGCTCAAGATCCAGAAAGGTTTCTAATATTTTTCCCTTTGATGGTAAAGAACTCAGTGTTTGAAGAGTGATAAAATATCACTGAATATTACCATTACCACTACTAAAAGCTCACGTTTCTTGCAGGGTCACTATATGTGCGGTTACTCTATTTCATGCACTTCACACACTAATTCCCATAGTCCCCATAGTAACCCTGAACATGTATTGCTGTCATACTCATTTAAAAGATGAGGCAGGTAAGGCACACAATGTTGAAGTCATTTGCTCTAGATCATTCAGCCAGAAAGATGGAAAGGATATATGGGCCTAATGACATCAGAATGAAGGTGAAATAGAGTGGAATAAGCACTGGAAAAATCTTTCTGAAGGAGTTAAATTTTTAGCACAATCTCCAAGGAGTAAAATAAGGACTCTTATGTGGGAGGAAGCTCAGGAGTTCATGTATTTTGAGGAAGCACAGTCATGGAGAGGAATGGGAAGCTTGAGGGAAAAATGGAGACGAGACTTAGTTCTGGTCAAGATTTTAGAGGAATCATGAATCACATGCCTCTGAGAAATCAGATGCTCAGCCAAACAAACTGCTCGCCGTGAAAGTTTTCTGTGCCTGTTTCAGAGAAACTTGGACCAAATGTCCGGGTAGCATCTGAAAACTGACAGAACTAAAAGCATTTTGGTTTTCTTGGTGCCTGATAGTGCCACGGAGCTACTATTGAGAGCTAAGACATTCTTTCGAGACCATCACTCTTAATATTGCAGATAACCCAAAAAGAATATAGAATCAAGCTGTTATCTCCATTAACACTTAGTGCCCATTAACTCATTTGTGAGTTTATTGGCTCGCTTAAGTTATTAGATCTGTGACAGTATGCTAAGCAAGTCAAGTGATTTTAATAGTGGTGAAAGCATGTTGTAAGATTGCTAAATCACATGACACCAGCTTGGCATTGGGAACAGCAAAATGATGAAAAGCCAGGGAAACGGAAAGGCAAAGCAGAAAACTTCAAGGGTAAGCCCCACCGATTTTGCAAGTTTGCCTAGAGCTGGCCCTGAGAAAGATAGAAGGGTAGATCTTTTGGTAATGTGTATGATTAGTAGGGTAGAGAAGGAAAGGGGTATATTTTTCCTCGAAGTTTTCCATATGAGATCTCTTTGCAGTGGTATGCAGGAACTAGCTGATAACAGTTAATGAAAGCCAATTGTTAAATTACAAAGAATGTGGGAGCCAATTCCTCAAGTGCTTCTAGACTGAAGTTTACAGTAGTGGGAATATTTACACCAGGGGTATTGACATACGTTACAATTTAAGTTTTCTACCCTCCCATCTTTCTTCCTTCCCATCTACCCCCTGACCCCCCCAACACATGCAACCCCTCATTGTGCATTGAAAGCTAGGAAGGAAAATTCAAGGCGTCAAGTTTAACCAGCTTGCCTCCATGGACATGGAATGACAACTCCTTTTCACTGTGGTGAGGGGAATTAGAGCTACTATAGGAAGGTGAAGATAGAATGCCTTCCTACCCCACCATTCCTTGGACACATATGAGGGAACACAGCCTGGACTGATACTTGTAGTTTCCTACTGCTCTAAGAAAATAAGATACCATAGAGTTTGTGATTCACAAGAATGAAGACTGTGTAATGTCAAGGAAAGAGCATGAATTCTTGGGGGCCCTTTGGCAGACTGGCAGGGAGGGATTCAGAGAGTGAAAAGCTGGGGTGGCACTGGCTCAACAGTTTATGAGAGTACAGTGACTGAGGCCGCAGAAAAGACTCCATCTGCTTACAAAGCGCTTGCTTCTCCACCTTCTACTCTAATCCTCATTCTTCCAACTCTTCTTCCTCCTTGTGACCTCATTGAGTTGCTGAAACTGTTTGAGACTAGAGAATATCAGTGGAAAAGAGAAGGGAGAAGGAAAGGTTTATAAAAGGACTCCGAGAAGAACAAAAGCTGACTGCTAGAAAAAGAAGGTGGCAGAGAGGGAAAAAAAAAAGTACACCAATACATTTTAACATACTATTAGTAAAGAGACTTGAAATTTTCAACTTGAGAGGAATAAAGCCACTTAAGCAGATGGGGGAAAATAAAAGTTAGATGAAACTATAAAATATTCCAGTTACTAAACTGAAGAAACCATTAGTGGAGCTCCTCCTTTCATTTAAACAGCGTGAATAAGACTCATTCAATAATAAATTCTTATCCTGCAAGCTGTTTGTAGAGTCAAGGAACCTATCTCATGCAGGTGTTCCATGTGTGAAATGCCAAAACAGATAATAGAAGCCCCAAACATGCCATATTGTGGTTAGAGGGAGCTCTAAACCCAAAGACACAGTAAGAAGAATAAGAGGTTTTCAAAACAAAAGTATGTTTGTGCTTTAGCGCTGCTTTAAAGTGATTCAGTTTGTTTTAATCAGTTACACTTTTTGTGCCATAAATTCCATATGTATACTAATTATACTAGTAAAATTTGAGTTTAACATTGTGAAGAGAGAGCTTGTGAGTTCTGTGGGAAGATAGAGCTTTTCCTACAGGATGCAAACCCAACTTTAGGTCATTACAAGTGAAATTTACTGTAGAAATTATTTGCAGTATAGCTTAAGGGCTTGATTTGGCATGCTTGTGCATGCGGAGCTCCTGGAGAAGTTATGGAAACTTATAGCTCTATAAATGCCAGCTGTTGAAGGCAGGCTGCTCATGATCTGAGCAGTGGAGGAAAGAAAATGTAGATAGGAAAGAGGAAAATAAATGGGAATAAAGAGAAACATCAGGCTACATACTTCATATACATATAAGACTGGCAAAAACAGGTTCGACCTGCCTTAGGAGATACAGGAAGAAGGGAATAAATAAAGTCTTAATGGTACCAAAGTGGACTTGGAGGCCCAGGAACTTCAGCTGGATATTCATTAAGTCGACCTTAGTCATTGGTACTTTTGTAGTCACTATTACGTATATAGGCTAAACATACAACTACACATATGCTCATGCATTTATACATAAATATATATACACAATAGATGCATATCTATGCGCAATATATAAGTATATATGCATATACACATAAAAATATATATACGTATATAAAATGGGACATAAATAGGATAGAAAAGAAACGTAAAAAGTGCTTTCTAGAAACTTACAGTTTAACTGAGGACAGAAGATAAGGTATACAGAATAATTGCTCTGTTGTACTTTGATTTCTCATTTATTGTTTCACCTACTTTAAAGTAGGTGAGAAGGCTCTATCTGCGTTTGTAGCCAAATATTAATGTATTGTATAACATTCTAAGACTTTGAATGCTGCAACATTTGACTGATCTGTAACATTTTACCTCTCCCCACGTTTTTTTTTTTTTTTCCTCTCCCTACATTTTGAAACTTTCCTTTCCTAGCATTTGGTTCCTCATTCTCTTGATTTTTAACTTCATCTCTCTGGACAATTCTATCTCTTCCATGGCCCTTTTGTTCTTAGCTAGTCTGTTTAACGGTGATGCTCCCCAGAAGTCTAGTCATGTAACTCTTTCCCTTCTGGGTGATTTCACCTATACCCAAGGCTTTATCTACACAGAAGTTGATGATTCTGAAATCCAGCCTAAATCTCTAATCTGAACTCAGGCATATATATATAACCACCCCCGATAAATATCCACTTGGTTATCCGCCACTTCAAGATCATCATGCCCATGTTAAATTTATAGTTTCCTTACAACCTTTAATCAACCTGCTTCTCCTCTTGTCTTTCCTTTCTTACTTGGTGACATTCTCATTGTCTCAGAAACTGGAACCCTGAATCATACCTGACTCTCCCTACTACTTCCTCACCCCTCATAATGAATCCCTTTGAAAATACTGTAAAACAAACAAACAAACAAAAAAAAAACCCTATCCGACATTTCAGTTGAACTTATTTTCAAAATTCTCTCTAAAATAGTTTCTAGATGAGCCCAAAAATATGTCTGATTGTATCTTTCCTTTTGAAAGCCTTCGATTTCTTCCAATGACCTGCAGATATGACCTTGAATTTCCTGAGCATGGTATAGAAAGCATCTTATAATCTGCCCTCTGCACACCTCTTTAGCTCCATATCTCTGTCTCCTCTTTCACTTCTATTCTCCATAATTCTTGATACATTTAGGACTTGAGTCAGGTGTCACTTCCTCAGATGTTCCTCCTGTATGCTCTCAAAGCCCCTGAGAGTTGCCTCTACTGCAGGGCTTTAATCTGTTGCATTGAGCTAATTATGTTTACTTGTTTATTTTTTTATTTTTCGCACTGTGTTTGAGAGCTGTTGGAAAGCAAAGATCACTTCTCATTTGTCTTTGTGTCATCAATATGTTGCAAAATGTCTGGTACATTTATATAATACATATATAATAAATGCCTAGTGCACAACAAATGTTTTGTTAATGACTGAATTCAAGGCTAAATAGTGCTAGATCTGTCAGGAATTTCATTTGGGTAAAGGGAAATGAAATTTGCTTTTTCCCACCTGAACAAAACCACAGAGGGTTAGACTAATGAGTGTTTTACTTTTCTTTTGATAATTGTCAAGAGTTGCTGTGGCCGCCCCACAATGATCATATTGAGGATCTTCACTCTTTCTCCTCAGTGGTTAGCACTTGGTTGCCAATCTCAAAGTCAATCCATGATCCACAATGACTAATAGATTTCCAGCCTTCATGTCAGGATTCTAGGCAGGCAGAATGAGGAAGCAGGGAGACAAAATGTCCAGCTGACTCAAGCTTCTTCTTTAAAGAATTTCCTTGAAAGCCTCACTGCCGTCTTTATTCTTACCTTCGTATAGATTGCTGCCATCTACATGGTGGTTTAGGAAACACAATCCTTTAGGTGTACATTTGTCCTGTTGGAATAAAATTTGTATCTATTACTGTGGAAGGAGGAAAAGTAGGTTTTTAGTAGGCAGATTTTAATACTGGTGTAGTGCCCAAAATAATCTTACCTACGACCAATTCTGTAGGAGTTTTCAATATAACCTAATAGTTGATGTGTCCTTGCAAGAAGGATATATTTGCAAATAAGCAGTGAGGGATAGATAAGATTAGAAGAAGCTTAAGCATGGAATGGCATTTCAGAGCAGAAAAAAACTATGAATAAAGTTGAGAATTAAAGATCAAGGGTGGTTGGTTTGGGGCATTTATTGTCTGCTATTGTCTTTGCCAGATTTTTTTTATTTTTTTATTTTTATTTTATTTTATTTTATTTTTATTTTATTTAGTCTGTGTGTCTGTCTATGCCAGATTTTAAACTCCTTGAAGTAGAGTGTATCCTGACCTTACAGTTCTCCAGTACATAACACAGCCTCTGATACCTAATAGGTGCTCGGTCAATTCTGTCCTCAGAGTGATGTTATGGATGGATTGGAGAACATGTTTAGAGAAATTTTTTTTAAGACATTAAAAAAAAGTTGGACTTAGTGCTCTGCAAGACTAGAGGCATTGAGAATTTAGAGAAGAATGACATGAAAATATCTCTAAAGGGTCGATTTTATGATAAAGGTGCTGAAAAGGGCTAAGTGAATATTTCAGAAGTTCATTTGAAGAAGAGAGGCATTTACGTGGAACTGAAGCAGTAGATAAGCAAAAACAAGAAAGGATTAAAGAGATTCCTCTATAGTGATTGTTACCCTCATCCTTGATAATACCTTTTCCCTTTCCCTGCTTAATTTTTTTCCATATCAGTTATCACTTTCTAATATACCATATAATTTGCTTAATTTTTAAATAGTATGCCTTTTGGGGCAATAGGAAGCATTGTGAATTGGTTTGTTGGGTTATATTGTTAGCAGAATATCCAAGTTAGAAAGAGAGAGGCCTGAGAGTAGGAAGTAAGTACAGGGCTGCGGCTGGATGTTTAAGAATTATTAGTGTGGGTGCGCCTGGGGGGCTCAGTCCATTAAGTGTCTGCCTTCGGCTCAGTCAGGATCTCAGGGCTCTAGGATCAAGTGTGGCGTTGGGCTCCTTGCTCAGTGACGAGTCTGCTTCTCCCTCTCCTTCTGCTCCTCCCCCATGCTTGTGCTCGCTCTCTCTCCCTCTCTCTCAAATAAATAATAAAACCTTTAAAAAAATAATTGTTAGTATGGAGTTATTAAAGCTGAGAAGTAGGAGCAACCCTACTTGTGGGGTAATGTACAGTGATCGAAACAGAAGGCAGAAGAGTAGGTAATAAGATAGCAGATGGTGATGATCAATGATGTTTGCGACCATAATACATTGTTGTTCAGAAAGAAATGCATCTTGAGACAAATCCTAGTATGTAGATCTTCTCTCTTCCTCTTCTTTAGCCAGAAGAAGCAGGTTTGGTTGAGCCAGAATAGACTCTAGGTCACGAGTGGGAACAGCATGAAAATTTTATTTTTATTTTCATTTTCATGGTATGGATCCAAGTTACTTTTTATATTGTGTATGTGTATTTAAAAATTTATGTGTGTATGTATTGAGAATTTATTTCATTCCAGTTTTGGTGCCCAAGACTATCTGTTGGAGAAACGTACACAGTAGAAGCCAAGCTGCAAAGTGACTCATTTTGTCAGGGTTTTTGGTCTCTTCAGATGTAAGGTGTCCTTGAAAGAGAAACCAACATGTAGAACTGGTGGTGCCATCACCTCGTAAAGTTGTGTTTTTTACTTCTGTAAGTCATGTCTCACTAGTCTAACTGAGTTTAGGCATAAAGCTTGGTATAGTAGTGCTTATTCTTGGAGAATGATGAACTCTTTTAGTCATGCTCTAAAGAGGAAAGGATTTTGTGCTGTCATTGGGTTCCCAGTAGTAATTTTTAGAGCTAAAAATTAAGCTAATCGTGGGTGTCCCCACAGCATTTTGCTTATAAACCTTATTGATTTTGTCTAGTAGCCCAGGTCACTTGTCATCTTTAAATCATGCATGTCTATCACCTTAATTCCAAAGCCAGACAAAGACCCCACCAAAAAGGAGAATTACAGACCAATATCCCTGATGAACTTGGATGCAAAAATTCTCAACAAGATACTGGCCAATAGGATCCAACAGTACATTAAGAAAATTATTCACCATGACCAAGTAGGATTTATCCCTGGGACACAAGGCTGGTTCAACACCCGTAAAACAATCAATGTGATTCATCATATCAGCAAGAGAAAAACCAAGAACCATATGATCCTCTCATTGGATGCAGAGAAAGCATTTGACAAAATACAGCATCCATTCCTGATCAAAACTCTTCAGAGTGTAGGGATAGAGGGAACATTCCTCGACATCTTAAAAGCCATCTATGAAAAGCCCACAGCAAATATCATTCTCAATGGGGAAGCACTAGGAGCCTTTCCCCTAAGATCAGGAACAAGACAGGGATGTCCACTCTCACCACTGCTGTTCAACATAGTACTGGAAGTCCTAGCCTCAGCAATCAGACAACAAAAAGACTTTAAAGGCATTCAAATTGGCAAAGAAGAAGTCAAACTCTCCCTCTTCGCCGATGACATGATACTCTACATAGAAAACCCAAAAGTCTCCACCCCAAGATTGCTAGAACTCATACAGCAATTCGGTAGCGTGGCAGGATACAAAATCAATGCCCAGAAGTCAGTGGCATTTCTATACACTAACAATGAGACTGAAGAAAGAGAAATTAAGGAGTCAATCCCATTTACAATTGCACCCAAAAGCATAAGATACCTAGAAATAAACCTAACCAAAGATGTAAAGGATCTATACCCTCAAAACTATAGAACACTTCTGAAAGAAATTGAGGAAGACACAAAGAGATGGAAAAATATTCCATGCTCATGGATTGGCAGAATTAATATTGTGAAAATGTCAATGTTACCCAGGGCAATATACACGTTTAATGCAATCCCTATCAAAATACCATGGACTTTCTTCAGAGAGTTAGAACAAATTATTTTAAGATTTGTGTGGAATCAGAAAAGACCCCGAATAGCCAGGGGAATTTTAAAAAAGAAAACCATATCTGGGGGCATCACAATGCCAGATTTCAGGTTGTACTACAAAGCTGTGGTCATCAAGACAGTGTGGTACTGGCACAAAAACAGACACATAGATCAATGGAACAGAATAGAGAATCCAGAAGTGGACCCTGAACTTTATGGGCAACTAATATTCGATAAAGGAGGAAAGACTATCCATTGGAAGAAAGACAGTCTCTTCAATAAATGGTGCTGGGAATATTGGACATCCACATGCAGAAGAATGAAACTAGACCACTCTCTTTCACCATACACAAAGATAAACTCAAAATGGATGAAAGATCTAAATGTGAGACAAGATTCCATCAAAATCCTAGAGAAGAACACAGGCAACACCCTTTTTGAACTCGGCCACAGTAACTTCTTGCAAGATACATCCACGAAGGCAAAAGAAACAAAAGCAAAAATGAACTATTGGGACTTCATCAAGATAAGAAGCTTTTGCACAGCAAAGGATACAGTCAACAAAACTCAAAGACAACCTACAGAATGGGAGAAGATATTTGCAAATGACATATCAGATAAAGGGCTAGTTTCCAAGATCTATAAAGAACTTCTTAAACTCAACAGCAAAGAAACAAACAATCCAATCATGAATTGGGCAAAAGACATGAACAGAAATCTCACAGAGGAAGACATAGACATGGCCAACATGCATATGAGAAAATGCTCTGCATCACTTGCCATCAGGGAAATACAAATCAAAACTACAATGAGATACCACCTCACACCAGTGAGAATGGGGAAAATTAACAAGGCAGGAAACCACAAATGTTGGAGAGGATGCGGAGAAAAGGGAACCCTCTTACACTGTTGGTGGGAATGTGAACTGGTGCAGCCACTCTGGAAAACTGTGTGGAGGTTCCTCAAACAGTTAAAAATATACCTGCCCTACGACCCAGCAATTGCACTGTTGGGGATTTACCCCAAAGATACAAATGCAATGAAACGCCGGGACACCTGCACCCCAATGTTTATGGCAGCAATGGCCACGATAGCCAAACTGTGGAAGGAGCCTCGGTGTCCAACGAAAGATGAATGGATAAAGAAGATGTGGTTTATGTATACAATGGAATATTCCTCAGCTATTAGAAATGACAAATACCCACCATTTGCTTCAACGTGGATGGAACTGGAGGGTATTATGCTGAGTGAAGTAAGTCAGTCGGAGAAGGACAAACATTATATGTTCTCATTCATTTGGGGAATATAAATAATAGTGAAAGGGAATATAAGGGAAGGGGGAAGAAATGTGTGGGAAATATCAGAAAGGGAGACAGAACGTAAAGACTGCTAACTCTGGGAAACGAACTAGGGGTGGTAGAAGGGGAGGAGGGCGGGGGGTGGGAGTGAATGGGTGACGGGCACTGGGTGTTATTCTGTATGTTAGTAAATTGAACACCAATAAAAAATAAATTACAATAAAAAAAAATAAATCATGCATGTCTGATTAGAGCAAACTTGTGAATCATTTTGTAATTAGGATAGAGTTATGCCCCAAACTACCTTAAACAAGAATCCCTTAGGTTAGGTTTTGGAAACTTAATTCTACTTTAAGGCTTTGCAATGAAGACATCTGCAACTCGGCAATTCAAATTCCTATTTGTAATATTTCATAAAGCAGGCTTCTGAAAGTTAGAGATTATAATAATTACCTCTGGACATCTCTCTCTATTTCCCTTCTAGACTTAGCACATTTTACAATTTCTACTTAATAAAAGGTCATTCTCTCATCATCTGGTAAAGTGTCCTGTCACAGGGAATCTGGAAGCAAGTTCCAAGCAGAGCTTTATTTTCTTTCTACATTTGTTTACATTCTGACCCCAATTTTATTTGCAAAAAATTATTTATGAAGCTCCTTTTTCCCCTTCTTGCTTGTGAAGCAGCTCTTGGGTCTGTAAGCCATAGAGTAGTGTTCTCATCATGCATATATTTAGCACCCTAATCTCTGCAACCAGTTTTAGCTGCTTGTTATACTTTTCTTGACATTTTCTTGTATGCTTTTTGACATCTGCTTGCAAACTCCTGCAGCCTTTTCAATCCTGATATTCACTTGTTTCATCTGATGTTGTTATCATTCTCCTTAGATATGCAGATGTGTTGATTTCCTTCGAGTCCTGTCCCTTCAGTCTTGCTAGAAAGACTTTCTGGAGACCCACCCGCATTGCTTGTTGACTTGTTTGTTTCTTTGCTTGTTTATTGTTATACTGTTTTCTGCCTCAGACCTCTAGCATCATAGTCTTCCTTTGAGAACTGAACGCCTTCAATTGACTTTGTAATGCAACCCATTTGAAAACACACACGGAAAAGCACACAAAACTGTGCAATGGATAATAGTTCAAAGAAGGTAGTATTTAATTTCAGCTTTTTCAGTGGCTCTGACAGTGTTCTTGGCAAAACTCTGTTTCACAGGAGCACGAAAAGCCTCATGAAATGAATGCTTGTCAGAAATGATTTTATAAACTTAAGTAATTAGCAACCTAAGGTGCTGTCTCATCACATGGCATCACTTTGTGTCAACAGTCGTCCTGTCTGATCATCAAAACTGATTTAATTGTTTATTTGCCTCTAATATCATGTAGATCTGTGACATTATCTGAGTGGTTGGTAATGAACCCGAGTATAGTGCAATGCTTCCTTCAGATCTCTGAATATTTCAAAAGGCAGAATCTTTTGTCTGTCTGGAAATGTGCCACACTTGTAATGCAATTTATATCTTTGGAAGAGATGCCTGCAGGGATGCAAGCACACAGCATCCATGATTTCAGGTAAGCCGAGGAAGGTCTTGAGACCCTGAAATCATTCCACACAGTGGCTCAGTGAGTCACGAAAGTTTAGGTCTGATGCTAGATTTCTAATTTCTGAAACAAAAGCTCTCTTGCTTCTACGTTCCAATTATCGGAAGACATTTGGGTAGTAGTTAATTGGTAAAAATCTGTCAGTGCTGAAGGTGAAGTAGTAAGGAGTTCAGTTTTCATCGATGTTGAATGGTGCAATGTCTCGCACATAATATTTAAGTCAGTAGCTTAACCACCCTTGTATATTTTATGCAAGATAAACTACCAACATAGCATTTTGAAGTATTTAGGTATCTCTCTGTTTGGATTGCATTTGAACGAGTAAAATATTTTTTCTAATAACCTGAATAAAAAAAAAGCTGTGGAAATGATGCATGATATTGTCCCAATTCAAGTCACTGACAATGGGCACATGATATTCTGATTTTATTTTTGATGTCAGATATTTGATTACAGGAGTGATCCAGATTATTCAAAGATTCAAAACATTGTAAACAGTCTAGCCTTAAAAATATACTCTCCCATAACCAGGACAAAATCTTTCATAAGGAAAGTTAAATAACATTTTTTTAAATTTATCAGATTTTGGACATTTTCTTTACTATCCTCGAGGAAAACAAAAAACAAGCACAAAAGGCACAGTTTTCTGGGAAAATTGATGCCTTCCTGGCTCTTTAAACATTGAGCTAAGTACATGAGTTATTGAGGTGAAATAAGTTGCTTTCAACAGTTGTTAATATATCATTAATAATCATACATGCAATAAATAACAACACATGAGTTATTTCCTAAGAGATATATGACTGCAAATTGCAGTAACAAATCACAGCGTGTGTAAAGAATGCTCATTACTCTAGTGTGTACAGAAGCTGTTTTAACAACTGTATTCTTTATGGTGAAGCTCACCCTAATTAGCCTTGCAGATTCCTTAGGGAATGTGTGCAGAATGTTTGACATTGTGATGCTGTAGCTAAAGTGGGGGAGGAAGGTAGCATTTCTGCACTGAGAAAGCACCAGGCCACAAGCCTGGCTTTCTATTCAGTCACTTGTTTTAATGTATGCATTGTGGTGAAAGTAAATAGCCTTTTCAAACAAGTAGATAATAAGAGTGTTTGGAATTAAATGACTAATTAAATCAATATTAAACATGTAGGCTAGACAGCAATGTGGACTAACATTTTTTTTTTCCTCAGTGGTGCCCTTCCATTATAAAAGTGCATAAACCAACCGCACGTCTCTGTGTGCTTGCACACTAAGATTTGTGGCCACAGATGTAAAAGGAACACACTTGCTAGTCTATTGTATTTGAAAGCTAAGTGGACTATACATTAAAAAAAAAGAAAGAAAGAAAAAAACAAGGTTGAAGCACACAAAAAAGCAGCATGTTTTTTTCCCCTTTCAATGAAACATTATATGCGGATTCTGCTGCTCTATTAGCTTATAGCTTGTTACTAAATCAGACCTTTCCTGCAGTGAAAAAAATTGCATCTTTTCGTTGTAATCCTTGACAGCTTAAAGTTTAATGGAGGCAGTTTTTTTTTTTAAAGGTATATAATGGGTTGACACCATGGAAGGCTGCTGAGAGCTCACAAACTCAGAAATAGCATGAAATGCAATAAGAACAAGCTCTTGCTGTTGTTTTTTTTAAATCATAATTTCCCATTCTTGATAGAGAAAGCAAGTGAAGAAAACAGCTTTTTGTTTTCTTAAAGTAAGTTGTTTGTCTCATCCCAATCAAATGATTCTCTCCTACCCTGGAAGAGTTTCAAAGTGGGGATTGTTTGTTTCAAAGGTAAGAATAAGGTTACATAGCCATTGATAGAAAATAGATCTCTACCAGAAAGTAAGAGTAAGTGGAAGACAAACTGCCAAGATGAGAGCTCAGTGAAAGGGACTGATTTCCCTCTTTTGGAGAGAAGAAGCAGGCAGGAGTAAACCATCGCTGGCTGACAATATCACCCTGCTTGACACCCAGAGGTCATGCTTGGTTACATTTCAATTTACAGATTCCAGAACACCATCTCCAGATAACACGTGCTCAGGAGTGTGGTTGAGGAGAGTTCAGAGATTACACCTGTAGTGGCTTTCACACAGTCTTGACAGTTGGCACCAAGATTCCTCGGAGGGAGAGATAACACTCTAGTTTATCTTGGTTTGGTTCCTCTTGGTTTGGGATAATTCTTTGATAAATGCTTAGAACGATGGTGTGGGCTGGAGTGATAAGTCAAACTTTAAGGGGATATAATGGCTAGAGAAAAGAAAACAGATAGGTAGCCGTGTAACCATGAATAAGTATATGAGGGCCTGGGAAAAGGGAACGGAGGAAGGAGGGGAAGAGAATACTTCAAAAATACAATGTGGCCCACATTTTTTATTCTTTTACTAACCCAAGTTGAGTATGAGTTAATTTCTCGGACAGTTACATTATAAAGCCCGTTTCTCTACAACATTCAGTAAAATCTGCCACATGTACATAAAACACCTTGTGTGGGTGGTATTTTATGGAAAATAAGGAAGGGAGAAATGAAACATAGAGGTGATGGGTAATGATAGAGTATTCAGCAAGCTGTTAACTAGTGTTAGAAGTGGCTCTGAAAAGGAGGACGTGAGAGGGTTGAGCAATATCTGGGGGTGAGCCAGGACAAATTTGTTCTCAGTGTGCTTACTTTAAACTTTATTTGGAGAAGATAATTGACTTTTATCTTGAGATTCTTATTTTATGTTATTCCATTATGCTTTCTGAGATCTTTCTTAGGATTCCATGAAATTTAGTCCAAGTGTGACGCATTGTGGGGTGGCAAAATTGATGGTCATGGAAATACTAATAATATTAATGAATGAGTGTTTTGAGAGTAAATTACAGTGATAGTTTGCAGGTTGAGTGATTGCTGTCTACAGAACAGCTCAGATGGTGCTCAAATGTTGAAATAAGCACACTTAAAATTCTGTGGTTATCCATTGGATTGTTTCTCTTCCATTTCTCATTTTGATTCTTGTGTCTTCTCTACCCACCCCCCTTAGTTAATGTAATAAAGCATTACCAGTTTTGTTTAGTTTTTTGGAAACTAGTCATTACTTTCATGTTACTTACATAATATTACATAATGTTATGTTACTGTTTATTCTGGCCTTTATCTTATTTATTTTTGATACTTCATTCCTTCACCAAATTGCAGCTAAGTTTCTTCTTCCTCTAGTTCCTTGTGTAATACTAAGTTGTTTATTTACACTTTTTTTTCTTAGTGCAAGCATTTATAGTGTAAATAATACTGTTCATCATAGAATTTAAAAAAGACTGGAAAAAGCAAATGGGGAAACCAAAATTTACAATAGAAGGTAATCTGAATATATTGTAAGGATATTTCTAACCATACACTCACAGTATTTTCAAAGACTTTTAGTTAATTTAATAAACCTTTCTGAGAACTTTGAACAAAATAGTATTTTAAATACATTGTAGGTACTCATGGATCTAGACTCTGATTACTCAAAATTTGAACTTTTGAATTTAAACCATGTCTTTCTTACCCCGTTTTAAAGTACCTATGACAGGGATCCCTGGGTGGTGCAGCGGTTTGGCGCCTGCCTTTGGCCCGGGGCACGATCCTGGAGACCCGGGATCGAATCCCACGTCGGGCTCCCGGTGCATGGAGCCTGCTTCTCCCTCTGCCTGTGTCTCTGCCTCTCTCTCTCTCTCTCTCTCTGTGACTATCATAAATAAATAAAAGTTAAAAAAAAATTTAAAAAAAAAAAATAAAGTACCTATGACAAAGTCTGGTTGTGTTAAAGTTTGGGTGTAACTTTACACATATTTTTAAAAAATGTATCAGATGTGAATTAAGTCCTAATTAAACTTTAGCGTAAGATTTATGCTTTTTGGTGCTTATTTGCATCCAGTGCTGACGTTTGCATTTTAAAGTACCATTGAGAGGGGCACCTGGGTGGCTGAGTAGGTCGTGTGTCTGTCTTCAGTTCAGATCATGATCTTGGGGTTCTGGGATTTAGACTCACATCGAACTCCCTGCTCAGTGGGCTGTCTACCTGTACAGGCTGCTCCCCATACTTGTTCTCTCTCTTTTTCTCTCTCTCTGTCAAATAAATAAATAAAATCTTAAAACCACTGAAAATCTTTTATTTTTAGAATTTTTAAAATTTTGAGTGTACAATGTGTTGATACACAATGTTGCAGTAGTTTCAGGTGTACAGCATAGTAATTCAGCAAGTCTGTACCTTATGCTGTGCTCACCTCAAGTGCAGTTACCCTCTGTCACCATGCAAAGCTATTACAATGCCATTGTCTACATTCCCTGTGCTGTACTTTTTATTCTCATAATTTACTCATTCCATAATTGGAATCCTGTATCTCCCACTCCCCTTCACCCATTTTGCTTATCCTGTACCAACCTTCCTTCTGGCAACCAGTAATTTCTTCTCTGCATTTATGGGTCTGATTCTGCTTGCTTGTTTGTTCATTTGCTTTGTTCTTTAGATTCTACACATAAGTGTAATCACATGATATTTGCTTTCCTCTGATTTATTTTACTTAGCATTATACCCTCTAGTTCCATCCATGCTGTCACAAATGGAAAGATCTCATCTTTTTTATGGCTGTGTAATATTTCAGTGTGTGTTTGTGTGTGTGCACACGCATACACAGCACATTTTCTTTATCCATTCATCTGTTGTTGAGCACTCTCACCACTTTAATTTCTTGGCTATTATAAATAATGATGCAATAAACATAGGGGTGCATATATCTTTTAGAATTAGTGTTTTCATTTTCTTTGGGTAAATACCTAGTAATGGAATTATTGTGTCATATACTATTTCCTTTTTAATTTTTTTTAGGATCTCCATACTGTTTTCTACAGAGGCTCTACCAATTTACATTTCTCCCAACAGCATGTAATAATTCCTTTTTCTTGACATCCTCACCAACATTTGTTATCTCTTGTCTTTTTGACTCTAGCCATTCTGACAAGTATAAGATGAAAAGTTCATTTTAAAATGATTGTAACATTAAAATTTGAGGAGTCCTTAGGCCCCTAATTTATGATATGCAAATGTAAATTGATAGAACACAAAAAATGGATTGAACACCTACAATGTTCAAGGTCCTCTACCAGCTTTGGGTGTGACAGGATGCTGAAAAGACATGGACTTCAAACTGAACTAATTTCTGTAGTCCAGTAGAAGAAATTACTCATTTTAGGGGATTGTACTATAAGGCAAGATGTAGGAAGTACTTCAGGGGAGCTAAGAGAGCAGTGCATCGGGCAAGGAAGATTATATCCAGTTGCTGGGAAGGCTTTCCAGAACTGTGCAGAAATGGAGAGATGATTTCAATAGGGTTTGAAAGATGTCCATAGCACGTGGAGAAAGACAAACAGATGGAAATCCTGGCGCATCTACCAGAGAAACAGGTACTTCATGAGAATATTGAACCCTTCATGGAAGTGATGGGCAAAACATTAGGAAAATGGGTCAAGGGATAAATGATCAGCTGGTAAATTTGGGCTGCATTTGGTAGGAAATGGAGAATCTTTGCAAGCTCATGAGCAGAGAAATCAATGATAAAGGTATGGTTTAGAAAGATTAATTTGGCACCAGTTTGTAAAAAATTGCAGTGGGATGGTTTATGAAGGATTATTAGTGGCATTAATAGTCGCACAGATTCTTCCCACTTTTGGTGTAACTCATTTTGATGTGATTTCACATACAGTTAAGAACCCAACAAATACTCTTATTTAATGAAATTTTTACAGCTTGTAAAAAGCAGCCCCATCTTTTGGGGACAGGGGCGTTGTCCTCCACTAGCATGAAGAACAGCTGATCAGACAGCAAGCCTTTAACAACTTGTTTCTATGATTTAAAATGTATTTAGTAAGAGATAAATAGGCATGATTAAAATAGGACACTAAAGCCACAATTTCTTGGAGCTGTCTAGGTGTCAGTGATTATGCTAAGCACATTATATGAATTATCATATTTAATCTTCAAAATGATCCCAGGAGGGAAGCATGTTGTTGTTCCTACTTTATGGATTTGGAATTCTAAGGCTTTGATAAAGAAGGTGAAAATACCAGCCTACAAGTGTAATATTTACCTCAAAATAATATATTGCTAGAAATCCATAGGTGTGCATTGAATGGGGACCATTAATGAAATAATTATTGCAGGAAAAAATACTACCAAATGTGAGACATAGTTAACAGTGTTACCTTTTGATTTACTGAACACCAACTTTTCCAGTGTACCAGATGGGTTGCAGATAGCATCTCTGGACTGCTAAATTAGACTCAGGTACCATTGTCATATCTACAGTATGACTATAAATCAATAATCTAGAGATGCTTTTCAGGAGGAAATGGACAAATGGAAGTTGGGGTTTTTATGATGTGTAAGCTCCAAATAGGAAACCTCTTCTTGGTTTATTTTGGTCAGGCCTTTAGTATGTCCCATTTTGAGGGCAAAAAATAAACAGAATATAGAGGAAGCAGAGAGAGTTTTGAGAGAAAGAACCAAGTGATTAAGATGTCAGAAAATACTTCCTATGATACACAGCAGGACTGTAAGTCAGTATTAACATGTTTTAGTGCTGCTTTTCTTAATACTTGGCTTTGTAACTGTGGAACACATTATTTATCTTTTTGTATCTTAATGTCACATATATAAAACTTGTTTTATAGTTACATTAACAAAGTAAATGTAAATGTTGATGTAAGTATCATCCTAGGCATTATGGAGGTAGGAAGGATAGTTTCCCCCCCCCCCCACCCCACTAAGGTAGTGATGTATATACAAAGTGATCAGAGGGAATGGCAGACATGTAGCATTCAGGAAACTGTAGGTATGTAATTTGTTAAGACCAGTGTGAATGGTGAATGTTGGGGCATTTTGAGAAGTAAAAACGAAGGGTTAGCACTTAAAAAACTGAGAGCATCTATATGCAATAGTGGTTAAGAGCATGGACTCAGGAACCAGATGATTTACATTCAGATTCTCCTGTACTATTTATTTGTTGAAGGACATTGGGTGAGTTACCGAATGAATGTCTCTTAAACTTCATTTCTTTACCTCTAGAATAGGTACAGTAATGGCCCTACCTCTAGCACTGTTGTGAGGATTAAATAAATTAGTCTTGTTGAAAGGAGGAGGCCGCCATTCAATATCTGAAACAAAGGGCTGAACGTACTGCTGGGTAATAAACAAAGAAGAATTGTTCTTATAAAACATAGTCTGTCTCAACACAATGTCAGGTGTTGAGTAAATATAGAGTTCTGGGATTGGCAAGCTTTCAGAAAGCCATGAAAGAATGACTAATGCAGTTCTTACCCCTAAGAACCATGGTCACTAGAAGGAGGCTGTTGTTGATTGAGACCTGAGTCACTGATCGCTTGGCTTTCAGAAGTATGGTTACTGATAGTAATATAAGTGCCTGATAAGGATGGGCTCAAAATTGGTTTTATACGTTAATTGCTACTGTGACCAAAGATCAATTAGCCTTTTTTTTTTTTTTTGAGTATGTAATGTAAGACCATCATTTTCTCAATTCATTTAAAATTGAGTAGTGCCTTTGCATAATAGGTTATATTAGTAATATTTCTATTTATTAATTATTTGAGTGCATTGAGAACTGTTTTTCCCCCACATAATCAGGAAGAGGATTGTTTTTTCCCTCTGAAAGCAATGGAGATTATCTACTAAAAGATTTTTAGCAGTGGAATGATGTGATTAAATTTGTCTTTAAAAAACAAAAACATCACTAGCATATGGAGGTCAATGAGAAAAAATATATACATAAAAACTATTTATTTCTCTGAGTTTATGTGTTTCAGGAGTCTTGATCTCAGATGTATTTTCTATTGAGTCATAGTGGTAAAAAACTGAGGAAAAGAAATAGAAGTTACTTTATATAGCCTTGTGGCAAAAACACCTCCCTCACCAATTTTTACCAATAAAAATAACTCACTTTGGAAGTTCCAAGGGATTTTCACATTCAGAGGGTAAAAGAGAAATCAGCTAATGCTCTAGTCTAAATTAAATGAAAATTCATTATCCAAATTATTGTTGAATTTGAAACAGGTGTTACCTTCCTACTTAGGAAGGTAAGAAATGAGAAAACTGCCACAGATTTGTTACTGATTTAAAGTGTTCTTTAAGTGGAGAAAAAGTTAATTCTTAGTGCTATACTTCTAAGTTCTCGGAGGAAATCCCCTTTAATAAAGAGAATTTATGGAACGTCAGAAAGAAAAGAAATTACCAAAAAAGGTATGTGTCATTTATAATATTTGGGTCTGCCAGCATGGTTAGCCAAATAATAGGGGATTGCAGTGCTAGTGGTTTCAAAAGAAAACCTTGATTTATTAGTTGGCACCACTCAAATAATGGTGTCTCTAGTGTCCATGTGAATTTGGAAATTGCATTCGACCTCTGAAAGGAAGACAGAGATTAAAAATCCAGGACAGCTGTTGGGAGCCTTCTCAGAAGGTTCTCATTCTATTGCCTAAAAGAGGAAGCCAGAAAGATTATTACACACAAATCTGTTGGTAGGAATCTGTCTTCACAAAACTCAGCTGTTTTCCTGTAACTCTAAGAATGCCCATGAAGTTTAGATAAAAGCAGATTTTCCTCTTTTATTCTGACCTGACTCAAAAGAGAATCAAAGGATCAATGTATTCTTAAAAACTCTCAAACTGACCGCTTATAATAACAGTTTGGTGTATATTCTCTATAAAAAATATCACTAGCGTGTAATTGTTTTCTTGCATTATCCCACTTCTGTAAGCAGAGTGCTGTATGATACTCCCGATGCTCTCATGATAGGGTCAAAAGGGTTAATCTGAGAAGCATCACATGGAAGTGGGACGTACTAAACACCCAAACTTGATTGCAATAAATAATCCTGAACTGAGGAGATTGAGTTTTTAAAATCAAATTCTGCAGTTTGCACTTCACAGAAATCAAACTTGTTTAAATCCATGCTCCTGTTCTTAGCCCACTCTATATATTTCCCAACCACAGGTAATCATATTTTAGTTGTCTGACAGAGAAAGTAAAATTTAAATGGAATTAATCAAGTATCAGTGATTTGGTAAAATTTAATATTGAAACATGATAAAGTTTGGGCATGATAAATTTGGGCAAGCACTATGCCTTTAAACTAGCAACATACTGCAATGGTTTCTATGGGTGTATATTGTGGAAACAGATTATTGAAATTAAGAAAGGGTGAGTGCCTCATTTTGAAACTACTGTAACCAGCACCTTTAGATGGGCTCTAAAAGAGATCCATCATAGCCAAAATTCCAACTGAGAGGGTGATAATTTTAACATGAGATATGTGCTAAGTGCGCTGTTGAACAGTGAACATTTAACAAATGCCACAGAAGAGTGGCATCAGTGGGCAGGGAATTAAGACAAAGGACAAAGTTCAAAGTACATAGTATGTTCCAGGACTGACTCCTACTTTTTGCTCCAGCGTCATGTATCACTAATCTCCCATGTTCAAACTCAGGATTCCAGCTGTTGCCAGACAGTGTCTATTCTCAGTGTTTCCCTTCCTCTTCTTGCATTGCCTTCTATTCATTCTCAGTAAACTGTAGTCACCCCTAATGCACTCCTGTACTTCTACCCCTGAGCCGTGGCTCTCCTATATGTTATAACCACTCTGTAATTTTCCTTGCTATAATGTTTATGCCCCCATTAATAATTTTCATATTATATAACTATTTCCCCCATGAGGCTCTCGCCTTCCAAAGAATAGTCATACTTTCTTGTTCACCATTGTATCAAAGGCTTTGGTCCTATGTGTGGCACTTGGTAAGTACTCTAAATAATTATTAATTGAATAAAGGTTTATATTTGAAGCATATGTAAATTGATCAAATGCTTTACAAATAAGATATCCATAGGTAGATATTGCCTCATCTACCTTATCTATGGATCACTTGAGTTTTGGCTTGGTTCTTGGTATAATGGTCAAGAAGACCATGAAATGGAGACTCCGTTTTTCTTCTGAGCATCCCAGTTAGATTATTTCAGAGAATCTCAAGGCAGCCACTCAGTCTGTAGTATATTTACTTTGATTCTAGATTCTTTTTTTTTTAATTTATTTTTTATTGGTGTTCAATTTACTAACATACAGAATAACCCCCAGTGCCCGTCACCCATTCACTCCCACCCCCCGCCCTCCTCCCCTTCTACCACCCCTAGTTCGTTTCCCAGAGTTAGCAGTCTTTACGTTCTGTCTCCCTTTCTGATATTTCCCACACATTTCTTCTCCCTTCCCTTATATTCCCTTTCACTATTATTTATATTCCCCAAATGAATGAGAACATATAATGTTTGTCCTTCTCCGACTGACTTACTTCACACAGCATAATACCCTCTGGTTCCATCCACGTTGAAGCAAATGGTGGGTATTTGTCATTTCTAATAGCTGAGTAATATTCCAATGTATACATAAACCACATCTTCTTTATCCATTCGTCTTTCGTTGGACACAGAGGCTCCTTCCACAGTTTGGCTATCGTGGCCATTGCTGCCATAAACATCGGGGTGCAGGTGTCCCGGGGTTTCATTGCATTTGTATCTTTGGGGTAAATCCCCAACATGCAATTGCTGGGTCGTAGGGCAGGTCTATTTTTAACTGTTTGAGGAACCTCCACACAGTTTTCCAGAGTGGCTGCACCAGTTCACATTTCCACCAACAGTGTATGAGGGTTCCCTTTTCTCTGCATCCTCTCCAACATTTGTTGTTTCCTGCCTTGTTAATTTTCCCCATTCTCACTGGTGTGAGGTGGTATCTCATTGTGGTTTTGATTTGTATTTCCCTGATGGCAAGTGATGCAGAGCATTTTCTCATATGCATGTTGGCCATGTCTATGTCTTCCTCTGTGAGATTTCTGTTCATGTCTTTTGCCCAATTCATGATTGGATTGTTTGTTTCTTTGGTGTTGAGTTTAATAAGTTCTTTATAGATCTTGGAAACTAGCCCTTTATCTGATATGTCATTTGCAAATATCTTCTCCCATTCTGTAGGTTGTCTTTGAGTTTTGTTGACTGTATCCTTTGCTGTGCAAAAGCTTCTTATCTTGATGAAGTCCCAATAGTTCATTTTTGCTTTTGTTTCTTTTGCCTTCGTGGATGTATCTTGCAAGAAGTTACTATGGCCGAGTTCAAAAAGGGTGTTGCCTGTGTTCTTCTCTAGGATTTTGATGGAATCTTGTCTCACATTTAGATCTTTCATCCATTTTGAGTTTATCTTTGTGTATGGTGAAAGAGAGTGGTCTAGTTTCATTCTTCTGCATGTGGATGTCCAATATTCCCAGCACCATTTATTGAAGAGACTGTCTTTCTTCCAATGGATAGTCTTTCCTCCTTTATCGAATATTAGTTGCCCATAAAGTTCAGGGTCCACTTCTGTATTCTCTATTCTGTTCCATTGATCTATGTGTCTGTTTTTGTGCCAGTACCACACTGTCTTGATGACCACAGCTTTGTAGTACAACCTGAAATCTGGCATTGTGATGCCCCCAGATATGGTTTTCTTTTTTAAAATTCCCCTGGCTATTCGGGGTCTTTTCTGATTCCACACAAATCTTAAAATAATTTGTTCTAACTCTCTGAAGAAAGTCCATGGTATTTTGATAGGGATTGCATTAAACATGTACATTGCCCTGGGTAACATTGACATTTTCACAATATTAATTCTGCCAATCCATGAGCATGGAATATTTTTCCATCTCTTTGTGTCTTCCTCAATTTCTTTCAGAAGTGTTCTATAGTTTTGAGGGTATAGATCCTTTACATCTTTGGTTAGGTTTATTTCTAGGTATCTTATGCTTTTGGGTGCAATTGTAAATGGGATTGACTCCTTAATTTCTCTTTCTTCAGTCTCATTGTTAGTGTATAGAAATGCCACTGACTTCTGGGCATTGATTTTGTATCCTGCCACGCTACCGAATTGCTGTATGAGTTCTAGCAATCTTGGGGTGGAGACTTTTGGGTTTTCTATGTAGAGTATCATGTCATCAGCGAAGAGGGAGAGTTTGACTTCTTCTTTGCCAATTTGAATGCCTTTAATGTCTTTTTGTTGTCTGATTGCTGAGGCTAGGACTTCCAGTACTATGTTGAACAGCAGTGGTGAGAGTGGACATCCCTGTCTTGTTCCTGATCTTAGGGGAAAGGCTCCCAGTGCTTCCCCATTGAGAATGATATTTGCTGTGGGCTTTTCATAGATGGCTTTTAAGATGTCGAGGAATGTTCCCTCTATCCCTACACTCTGAAGAGTTTTGATCAGGAATGGATGCTGTATTTTGTCAAATGCTTTCTCTGCATCCAATGAGAGGATCATATGGTTCTTGGTTTTTCTCTTGCTGATATGATGAATCACATTGATTGTTTTACGGGTGTTGAACCAGCCTTGTGTCCCAGGGATAAATCCTACTTGGTCATGGTGAATAATTTTCTTAATGTACTGTTGGATCCTATTGGCCAGTATCTTGTTGAGAATTTTTGCATCCAAGTTCATCAGGGATATTGGTCTGTAATTCTCCTTTTTGGTGGGGTCTTTGTATGGTTTTGGAATTAAGGTGATGCTGGCCTCATAGAACGAATTTGGAAGTACTCCATCTCTTTCTATCTTTCCAAACAGCTTTAGGAGAATAGGTATGGTTTCTTCTTTAAACGTTTGATAAAATTCCCCTGGGAAGCCATCTGGCCCTGGACTCTTGTGTCTTGGGAGGTTTTTGATGACTGCTTCAATTTCCTCCCTGGTTATTGGCCTGTTTAGGTTTTCTATTTCTTCCTGTTCCAGTTTTGGTAGTTTGTGGCTTTCCAGGAATGCGTCCATTTCTTCTAGATTGCCTAATTTATTGGCGTATAGCTGTTCATAATATGTTTTTAAAATCGTTTGTATTTCCTTGGTGTTGGTAGTGATCTCTCCTTTCTCATTCATGATTTTATTAATTTGAGTCTTCTCTCTCTTCTTTTTAATAAGGCTGGCTAATGGTTTATCTATCTTATTAATTCTTTCAAAGAACCAACTCCTGGTTCTGTTGATCTGTTCCACAGTTCTTCTGGTCTCGATTTCGTTGAGTTCTGCTCGAATCTTTATTAACTCCCTTCTTCTCTTGGGTGTAGGATCTATTTGCTGTTTTTTCTCTAGCTCCTTTATGTGTAAGGTTAGCTTTTGTATTTGAGTTCTTTCCAGTTTTTGAATGGATGCTTTTATTGCGATGTATTTCCCCCTTAGGACTGCTTTTGCTGCATCCCAAAGATTTTGAATGGTTGTATCTTCATTCTCATTAGTTTCCATGAATCTTTTTAATTCTTCCTTAATTTCCTGGTTGACCCTTTTATCTTTTAGCAGGATGGTCCTTAACCTCCACGTGTTTGAGGTCCTTCCAAACTTCTTGTTGTGATTTAGTTCTAATTTCAAGGCATTATGGTCTGAGAATATGCAGGGGACAATCCCAATCTTTTGGTATCGGTTCAGACCCGATTTGTGACCCAATATGTGGTCTATTCTGGAGAAAGTTCCATGTGCGCTTGAGAAGAATGTGTATTCAGTTGAGTTTGGATGTAAAGTTCTGTAGATATCTGTGAAATCCATCTGGTCCAGTGTATCATTTAAAGCTCTCGTTTCTTTGGAGATGTTGTGCTTAGAAGACCTATCGAGTATAGAAAGAGCTAGATTGAAGTCACCGAGTATAAGTGTATTATTATCTAAGTATTTCTTCACTTTGGTTAATAATTGATTTATATATTTGGCAGCTCCCACGTTCGGGGCATATATATTGAGGATTGTTAAGTCCTCTTGTTGAATAGATCCTTTAAGTATGATATAGTGTCCCTCTTCATCTCTCACTACAGTCTTCGGGGTAAATTTTAGTTTATCTGATATAAGGATGGCTACCCCTGCTTTCTTTTGAGGACCGTTCGAATGGTAAATGGTTCTCCAACCTTTTATTTTCAGGCTGTAGGTGTCCTTTTGTCTAAAATGAGTCTCTTGTAGACAGCAAATAGATGGGTCCTGCTTTTTTATCCAGTCTGAAACCCTGAGCCTTTTGATGGGCTCATTAAGCCCATTCACATTCAGAGTTACTATTGAGAGATATGAGTTTAGTGTCATCATGGTATCTATTCAGTCCTTGTTTTTGTGGACTGTTCCATTGAACTTCTTCTTAAAGGGGAATTTTAAGAGTCCCCCTTAAAATTTCTTGCAGAGCTGGTTTGGAGGTCACATATTCATTTAGTTGCTGCCTGTCTTGGAAGCTCTTTATCTCTCCTTCCATTTTGAATGAGAGCCTTGCTGGATAAAGTATTCTTGGTTGCATGTTCTTCTCATTTAGGACCCTGAATATATCCTGCCAGCCCTTTCTGGCCTGCCAGGTCTCTGTGGAGAGGTCTGCTGTTACCCTAATACTCCTCCCCATAAAAGTCAGGGATTTCTTGTCTCTTGCTGCTTTAAGGATCTTCTCTTTATCTTTGGAATTTGCAAGCTTCACTATTAAATGTCGAGGTGTTGAACGGTTTTTATTGATTTTAGGGGGGGATCTCTCTATTTCCTGGATCTGAATGCCTGTTTCCCTTCCCAGATTAGGAAAGTTTTCAGCTAGAATTTGTTCAAATACATATTCTGGCCCTCTGTCCCTTTCGGCGCCCTCGGGAACCCCAATTAAACGTAGGTTTTTCTTTCTCAGGCTGTCGTTTATTTCCCTTAATCTATCTTCATGGTCTTTTAATTGTTTGTCTCTTTTTTCCTCAGTTTCCCTCTTTGCTATCAACTTGTCTTCTATGTCACTCACTCGTTCTTCCACCTCGTAAACCCTCGTCGTTAGGACTTCTAGTTTGGATTGCATCTCATTCAATTGATTTTTAATTTCTGCCTGATTAGCTCTAAATTCTGCAGTCATGAAGTCTCTTGAGTCCTTTATACTTTTTTCTAGAGCCACCAGTAGCTGTATAATAGTGCTTCTGAATTGGCTTTCTGACATTGAATTGTAATCCAGATTTTGTAACTCTGTGGGAGAGTGGAATGTTTCTGATTTTTTCTTTTGAGGTGAGGTTTTCCTTCTAGTCATTTTGCTCAGTGCAGAGTGGCCAAAAGCAAGTTGTATTGGGAAAAAGAGAAAAAGAGAGGATAGAAAGAAGGATAGAAAAGAGAAAGAGAAAAAAAGGGAAGAAGAAAAAAAAAACGAAAAAAAAAAAAAGAAGAAAAAGAGAAAGAAAAAGAAAGGAGAAAAAAAGGGGGTGGGGGAAGGAAACAAATCAAAAAGCAAAGCAAAACAAAACAAAACAACAACAACAAAAAAAAAAAAGAAAGAAAATAAGAACCACGGGGGAGTATCTTCTGATTCTGTGTACTTTAAGTCCCTTGGCTTCCCCTGGAAGTTGTCAGTCAGTCTAGTTGGTCTTTTGGAGGAGGGGCCTGCTGTGCTGATTTTCAGGTGTTAGCAGTTGGGGGAGCTGCTGTGCCCCTGCCTGGTGCAGGGCTCAGTGGGGGGTGTTTACCCCGTGAGGCCCCAGGAGCAACAGCCCCAGTGGCGGGGCCGCTCTGGAAACCTGGATTCAGCTCCGGCAGGAACTCCGGAGCTCTCCGTCTGCAGGGCCTGGAGGCTCCGGGGCGGGGCCGCTGATCTGCTCAGCTGGGGCAGGAGCGTCGTTGCTGTCCTGGGCCCTCCCGGCCTCTGCCTGTCCCGGGGGAGGCGGGATCCTGGGCTGTGTCCCGGCGCCCTGTGCTCCGGAGCCTGCGCTGGTGGATTCGCGCTCCCGCCCCGCAGCCCCCTCCGCGGAGCCGCCGCCCGAGCCCCCCCCCGAGCTGCTCCCGCCCCGCAGCCCCCTCCGCGGAGCCGCCCCTGAGCCCCCCCGAGCTGCTCCCGCCCCGCAGCCCCCTCCGCGGAGCCGCCCCCGAGCCCCCCGAGCTGCTCCGGGTCCCGCCGTGCGCGCTGCAGCCCTTAGGGAGCTCGGCGCACCCTCCGGGGCGCAGGTGCCTGTTAGTGTCCCCGGGAGCCCGAGGGCATCCCCGCCCTCCTGGGTCCTGCTCCAACTCCCTGCGAGCCCCTTTCCGCCCGGGAAGGTCGGTGCAGCTCCTGCTCCTCCGGGACGGGGCTCTCCTGTCCTGGGGACACTCGCCCCGGCCTCAGCCCGGCTCCTCGCGGGCCCCTCCCCCTTGGAGGCCTTTGTTCCTTTATTTCTTTTTCCCCGTCTTCCTACCTTGATAGAAGCGCGAACTCTTCTCACTGTTGCATTCCAGCTGGTCTCTCTTTAAATCTCAGGCCGAATTGATAGATTTTCAGGATAATTTGAAGGTTTTCTAGGTAATTTGGTGGAGACAGGTGACTTGGGGACCCTACTCTTCCGCCGTCTTGCTCCTCTCTCCTGATTCTAGATTCTGATGAATAGTCAAACTTATTCACAATATGATTCATCATTAAAACTATAAGGTACAAACTATATCTCTGGTCAGATCATGTCTACTGAAAACCATAATCAGAGATAAGGGGACAGTTTTACAAGCTGTTTTACAATTTAAGCCTTCTTATTTGCTGTAGTATTAGTATTTCTGTCACAAGCCTTTTATAGAGATCTCATTTAATGAAGTTTCAAAATGTCTTTCATAGGAATGATTAAATCAAGTTTGATTTTGTAATGATGTACAGTCAATTAAATCTGTTGACTCACTTTATGAATCTGTGTCATTCAGTAATCTGTCTCTGTATGAAGTTTGGAAACCATAGTTTTAGACAAAGCTTTTACTTTATTTTGATTTGAGGAAATATGACCTTCTCTGGAAATACATAATTTTCAAAAGTACAAATATGGAAATGCTTTATTCCAATTTTCTGGAAGGAATAATGATTTTTTAGAGCATTTTTTTTAAGTAGATGATAATGAATGTAAATCATTCTACAAAACAATGTGAGCTTATTTTCACATTTGTTTGGGATTAAACTGCATCCATAAACTGCTTCCACATGTATGCTAATTAACTCTGCAACAGAACCAACCCTACTTTGAGGATTATAGACAAAAGCTTTATGAAATCCTACCTTTTCAGTTCAACATTTATCACCATATTTCTGGTTATTAGGGCTCAGTTATGAGTAAGTCTATTTTGGAGTCTCTTTTGGCTCAGGACATTGGTAATAGGACGTGAAATCTTTCCCTTGGAGATGAAAAGATTGAACTCAAACCAGCTTGATGTAGATTTACAGTTATTACTATTTGATAGCTGTCAGTAGTGAATTAAAAATTAGTTAGTGGTTTTCTAGCAAATACTAAGATCAAAAAAAAAGTTCCCTTTATGTCAGCATTAAATGGTGTTATTGTTAAGAGCTGCAGGAGGCCAGAATTTGAGTAGGTATTTAACAACATACACACCTCTAGGACTAGTAGTAATTTTAGATGATATACTAGAAATATTACTTTGATAACTCCAGGATGCCTAAGCCCTATTTGGAAGGGCTTGTTTATATTGCTTCTTATTTGTAACTGTGGAACCACAGAGTAAAATGAAAAGGAACAACTGATTTTTGTGAGTGTGTTTGTTGTATTTGTGTGTGTGAGAGAAAGATCATGTTTTAAATCTGGGCGCTATTATCGCAAATTGGCAGAGAAATAGCTTTTATTTATCATAAGACTCTTCTTTATTTACTCATTGTGTTAGTGCTTTGTTTCATTTTGCTTTGGACAAAATATGTTAATAAAAATTTTAAGCATTTTAAGAATACCTAGTTCTACTTGGATTGAAATGTAGGTCAAATCCTTCAAGATAGCAGTATAATTCATAGTTTTCATCATATTTGTGTAATTGTTCCAGTGATTCAGGTAATGATTATGAGAAAAGAATGCTAGTGATAAAACTAACCTATAGCTTTTAAGTTTTTCAGACTAAAACAGTATCCCAGAGTTCCCATCGTTGTTTTATTCTTTCATTCTTCTTTCATTCGTACATTCTTTTGACAAGATATTACTGAATACCAACGCTGTACAGATACCATACGAGCTACTAGTTATACACAGCCATGAGTAAATGAAGGCAATATGGTATTTTATTTCACAGAGCTTTCAGCATAGTATGAGGCTGTGTTTACAAGGAAAAATGGTGAAAAATTTTGATAAAGATACTAAAAGGATCTATGAGAGAATTAAGAGGAATTTACCTAGTTTGGGGGCTAGGCAAGGCATCTAGCATTTGCACTGTTGAACTTGATTGCCTCCTATTTTATTAATAACACTTATTTGGCTTCACAGATACTTAGTAATTAGGAAGAATGTTTTGTCCTCAAATGTGTGCACACATAATGGCTCTGGGGTATTTCTTTCCGTAGTGTTTTGGCCACTGGCTCCCACTGTAAATGAATCAGAAAATACTGGAGAAATGGGAGAACTGAAAGGGAAAAGTTGTATACAGTAACCAGATCTTTGTGTTGCCCTCTCCCATTTAAAAATCCTCCACATACACACTGATTAGCTTGCCTGTATTTATTAGAGACATGGAGATGTTATTACATAATCCTAAAGTTACTTGGGAATAATTTAAAAATCAAATCTAATTTCCAAATGCAAGCTTCAGACTTTTTGTTAAGCTTTGCTAAGTTGATGTAAATGGAATTATTGGGTTAATACTGGCCCAGTGAATATTTTGTTCTAATACACAATTCTATATTTTTTTTCTTCGTCTATAGAAATACTTTTTGTGCATGAAAATACTACATTGTGTCAATGACACATTTTGATGGTAAGAAATAAGTAGGAATAACTTAAAATGAATCTTTCTTATTTCATCTCAAATATTTTTATATTTTAGGCAAATTTTCACTTTTGGTGTGAAAAGAATCTTCCAAATTATTGCCCATCTCTCTGTTGTACCAGAGTGTGAAATGAATAAATATCAATTATATTGTTGTGTATAAGGAATATTTTGGATTGAGATAAAGGGAGGAGTGTTGAGACAAATTTCAGTCCCTGTGAGTTTCTCCACTTTATAAAATTAAACACACCTATACAACTAAAACAGTGAAGAAAAAAAAAATCGGGGTCATAATTGCTATCATCCACCCCAGAAAGAAAAGACATTTATCTTATCAGACCATAAGGATCCACTGAAATAGGTCTGAAAGGGTCTGAAGCTGCTGACAAAACCACAACACTGGGCCCAATTAACAATACCCATTTTTAATTAACAGTTGCTGACTCTTTGCCATTGAAATATTCACGCTCTAGGTGTGAAATGGCAACCCCCATTTGTCATATCTGTCAAAATTAATTTTGAAAT
This sequence comes from Canis lupus baileyi, assembly GCF_048164855.1. Classification (NCBI taxonomy): domain Eukaryota; kingdom Metazoa; phylum Chordata; class Mammalia; order Carnivora; family Canidae; genus Canis; species Canis lupus. The sequence continues at coordinate 20,254,167 of NC_132839.1, forward strand.
CCCATGGTCTTCCTTCCACAGGATAAAAGTGAATAACTAGAGCATACTTCCTACCTGCCAGAAGTTCAGTTCCGGGACAAAGACTAGGAAAATAGAACCTAGAAAACTGCTTAGGTCAGCTCTCCTAGTACAACTCATAGAAATTATTTTCAAAAAAAAATTATTTTCATTGCGTCCCTGATGCTGCAAACTATGCCGATATTTATTCCATACTTTGGGAGAGATTATGAAGAGCACTTTAACAGTTCCTATTCTTAATTCTTTCTTAAATTTTTTAAATTCAAATGTGTTAAGCACCTCATATGTGTTAGACTCTAACCTAGGCACATCTTTTAATTGTGAAGTCACAAACATGAACAGGACAATATTCAGGAAAAACTGCCAAGTTTCTTCATATGTAACTATTGGGAATTAGAGTATGATCTCTTTACAAAGATGTGAAAGTGTACCACTGTTGTTGATAGCATGGCTGGGAAGGAAGTTTAAAAAGGTTAAAGAGCACACCAAGCTGTTAACACCAGGGTAAGACTTTCATGTATAAAATAGGATCTTTTTTTTAAATTTTTTTTTTTATTTTTATTTATTTATGATAGTCACAGAGAGAGAGAGAGGCGCAGAGACACAGGCAGAGGGAGAAGCAGGCTCCATGCACCGGGAGCCCGATGTGGGATTCGATCCCGGGTCTCCAGGATCGCGCCCTGGGCCAAAGGCAGGCACCAAACCGCTGCGCCACCCAGGGATCCCTAAAATAGGATCTTTTATACATGAAAAGTCTGGTTGGGTTCAGCAATGATAATAGAGTCATTTTGTGTATTTACTTAGCGTTTAATATAATTTTTTGGAAATAACACATGTCCAACTTTTCTCATTTGATTCTCCCAGTGATCTTATGAAGTAGATAGTATTATCTACATTACAAGAATGAAAAAAATTAATTTCAAATACCCAGTTGACCATCCTAAAGTTACGGAGTTGGTAAGTATCAGAGCTAGTACTAGAATGATCATCGACACATTAGTTCATGAATTCATTTATGGAGTGATCACTGTATGCTCTGAGGTATTGGAGATTGAAAATACAGAAGTGAGTAAAGCAAATGCCCTGACCTCAAACCATTTACTTCTTGCAGAGGTGGAAGTTATGTTACAAGAAATTATGATAAAGATGTAAAAGTACATTACACACATCTTAACTTGTACCAAGGGAACACAGATAAAAGAATGAGTGCTAAATCCCTTTTGTGGAGATACAATGTTCCAAAAGAATTAATGACATTTTCTGATCCATTTCATGATTTTCCCCCCGAGAAACTTCCACCTTTGTCTATCCTATGTAAAACACGGGTATCATTAGAAGAAAAAAGGATCTAAAAACATGGCATTGTTCTAGTGTTCCAGAAGCTTATATTCTAATTAAGGAACAAAATGTCACCCTTGAAGCAGTAGAATAGCTGTGGAGTTAAGTCTGTAATCATTGCCTAGATCTCTAGCTAAACAAAAGGGAGAATGAAGTGATGGAGAAGCCATCTCATTCCCGACCACTAGGGACTTGACTATTACTAAAGGGAGAATTAAGTTGAATGTGTCAAGGGTAAAAGCAAATTGAAGGGTATTAAATCCAACAGAAGGTACCTGTAAATTTGTTTAAAACATTGTACTATGATTCAGGTGGGCAGGAAGATGAACAAGACAAAATCCTTGCAAGATTTAATTGAGATTAGATCTGTTGTTATCCAAATTTCTGACACAAAAGCACAGATAGAAACACTATTCAGAAATTTAAGGCTTGATAAAGAAGGCATATATTAATAATTAATTTAACAATAACTCTTTACAATAACTCTTTTCCCTCATTTTACATGTTGATAAGATGTTAGTAAATACAGTAGGCAAAAGGAGAAAAAAATCACATGCATAATTTCCCACTGTTAATTGGATACACAGACTTTAGTTGGATTATATTATTTTTTAACACAAATATTTTCATATTGCAATCCATTAATATCATCTGGGGCTTTATTTTTAATGGTTACCTATCTATTATATCTGTGTACTGGATATTATATAATCATTCAGTTCTTTTAAGGCTAGAGGGCACACAAGCTGTTGATACCAGGTAAGACTTGTTGCTGAGGTGGAAAGTACTTCTAAATTTTACTATGTAATTAAAAGTATTCCTATGGCTATATCTTTCATACTTTCATGACTGTTTCTTTATGGTAGATTTTTGGAAATACAACTACAAGATCAATAAGTAATAAATATTTAACATTTTGGTATATATAGTCAGTTCTCATTTTTAAAAGTCCTGACTTGTATTCACTTCGGTATTGTGAGATCTTATTTTCTCCAAATGCTGAGCCTCATTAAATATCTTTTCTAGATTGAAAAAAAAAATTCATTGTTGTAAATCACATCTATTAATTATTGGTGTTGTGGAATGTTTTCCCTTTGTATTTCTTCTTTTATTTTTGGTGTTCCTCCTTTGTTCAGGTAATTATTGGTGACTTTTTCTTGATTTGTGAGAAATACGTACATAGTAATTCTGTTGATTCTTTGCCCTTAGATTCCATCACAATTATGATGGGGCTTTTTACTTTGTATTTTTGTACAGTGAAATCCAGCAGTCTTTTCCTTCATACTTTCTACTTAGGTGGTGTCATATATGAAATTTTCTTTATTCCAAATTACTTAACTATCATCTCTATTTATTCTTGTGTTTTTAGCTTAGATCTTTAATTCACCTAGAATTTTGATGTATGGTGAGACATGGGAATTCATGTCTATTTTTCCTAATGGTTAACAATTTTTCAAATGCTACTGAGTTCTTTCTCTAGTGATTTGGTGTATACTTATTATATGTTTAGTTATTGAATAACTTTATCTTTTCCTTATCTTTATTGATCTGTTTCTGCTTTACTTTTTTATTGTTTTTAATTTTTACATAAGCATTGTTACTTCTTAAATATCACATAGCTCTTCTCTCATATATATCCTCTAAAAAATCCTTTCATCAATCATGTCAGATATGAAAAAACAAAGTTACTAATTTTTTGTAATTGCATTAAATTCATAAATTAATTTGGAAAGACTTGGGATCTTCATGCTATCTTTTTAATCTAAGTATAGTTTCTCTTGTTATTCAGAGTTTTTTTTCCCTGAATTTCTTGAGAAATTGACAACTATTGGTCTTAGAAAAACTTAAATTATAGAAATCCTAGAATACTAGAATGCTACTAGGCAGGACTCCAAAAACTGTTACACTACCCCTGAATGAATTACACAAAGGATAATTCATATTAATAATTTTTCATAGATGAACAAAAAAATGTCTGTTAGGATATTGCCAAGTTAAATACTGTATAGAGACATGTGTATGGTAATCAAATGACTTTTATCACTTGCAATTATTATCAATCATTTTTTTCCTAAATAAAATTTGATGAAAATATGCTGTGATTTTTTAAATTAAAATAAAATCAATTAGAAAAATGAAATCCTGGAAATAAAGCAACATTTGATGCACAGACAAAATACCTCAAAATATCAAGATAATGAACTTAAATGTCTGAAATAGATGTGTGTGTGTGGGTGAATCATGAACCCCTGGTCACCATCTGAGCTTAGCTCTAGTGTCAAGGAATGTAACCAAATGAGGTGTTTATTATGCCATATAAAATTTGAGATGCAAATAAATATTTGGGGATCTGGAATGAAAAACAGGCTAGGAATGTAATTGAATTGAGAAATGTTTCCAGATATATCCCAAGGAACACTGAATATGTTCTAAGTGCTGGTGTCGGAAAATTTGTCTATTGATCTATGCTATACGGAGAAAACTCATGGAAGTTAAAATAATAGAATTTTATAATTTTTTCTGTATAAGTTTCTAACAACAATAATTTGTAGTATATGAAGATGTGACTTTATTATTATTTTTTATCTTTATTTTTATTTTAAACATTTTATTTATTCATTCATGAGAAACACACACACAGAGAGAGAGAGAGAGAGAGAGAGAGAGGTAGAGACCTAGGTAGAGGGAGAACCAGGCTCTATGCAGGGAGCCTAATGTGGGACTCAATCCTGGGTCCCCAGGATCATGCCCTGGGCCAAAGGCAGATGCTCAGGTGCTGAGCCACCCAGGCGTCCCAAGATGTGACTTTAAATTTTTGAGTTGTTTCTCTTTGATAGAGATTTTTCTGAGCCATATCAAATTCATACTTTTGAATGGCAAAAGATCTGCATAAGCAATGCAAAAGAGTAAATTAAAAAGTTAAGTCCAAGGAATGTAAAGAAGCAATATAGTGTAACCTATACAAAAATAAAGCAAGTAATAGGAATTGCCTTTGAGAGGGCCCAGATATTAGACTTAGCAGACCACAAAGCAAATAGTATAAATGGCTTAAAAAAATAGAAAAGAAATTATGTTTAAAGAATTAAAGATATGTTGACTGTATCTCCTGAAATAGAGAATTTTCATAAATGATAGAAATTATTTTTTAAAAGTGTAAGTTCAGAGTTGAACCATAGAATAATTGAAATGAAAAAAATCACTAAAGGGATTCAACAGTATTGAGCTGGCAGAAGAAAGGGTCAGTAAACTTAAAGACTGATCTATACAAATTAAGGAATATGAAGACAGGGAAAATAGGAATGAAGGAAAATGAGTAGTCTCAGAGAAATGTGGGACACTAGTAATTGAGAGTGTCATAAATAATGAGAGTGCCAGAAGAGAAGAGAAAGAAAAAAGGAGCAATTAGTCAATCAATATTTGAAGACATAATGGCTAAAACTTGACAAGTTGGTTGAGAAACATTCACAACATCCAGAAAGCTCCATGAACTCCAAATAGTATAAATAAAAAGAGATCAACACACAGGCACATTATAGTCAAAATATTGATCAACAAGGACAGAGAGAAACTCTTGGAAGCAATGAGAAATATTTCCACATACAAGGGAATACCAATAAGATTAACAGTTAATTTATCATTAGAAATAATGGAAGCAAAAGGCAGTGAAGGGACGTGTTCAAAGTGTTGAAGAGAAAACAAAAACTGAACTAAGAATTATATATGCATAAAATTATTTTCAAAAATGAGGGTAAAATTAAGACATTTCCAGACTAACAAAACCTTAGAGAATTTGTTGTTAGCAGATCCACTCTATAGGAAACACTAAAAACAAAAAAAAAACAAAAAAAACAAAAAACTTCAGCCTGAATGCAAATGACATCAGAGAATAATTTAAAATCACATGAAAAAACAAGCACCACTTAATGTAATTATGTAGGCAATTATGTAAGTATAATTGTATATATTTTTCTTTTTTCTCTATTGATTTAAAAATTAATTGCATAAAACGTGTGTGTGTATATATGTGTGTGTGTGTGTATATATATATATATATATATATATATATACACCATTATTAAGTAATATATATGTGTACTTTATTGTTGAGCCTATAGTGCATAGGAATGCATTCAACAATAATAGAACAAATGGGTGGAAACAAATCTGTAGTGAGGTAAGGAAAAAACCCTACATGATAATTTGAATTCACAGGAACCATGAAGAGAAACAGAAATGGGTAGCTTGTGTGATAATTTCTTTTCAGCCTGACAAACTTTCTTTAGTATTATCCTTTATTATACCTTTTGTGTGTTTTACAGACAATATAGTCTCTCAGCTTTTGTTAGAAAACGTCTTCCTTTTGTCTTTTTTCAAATGAGACTTTTGCTAGGTATAGAAGTCTGTTTTGACATCCATTTCTTTTTCTATCATCACTTTAAAGATGACATTCCATTAACATGTGGCTTGCATTTTTTCTGATGAGATCTCAGTCATCCTTTGTTGTTCTCCTTTGTGTAAAGAGTTTTCTCAGTCTGTTTTTAAGAATTTTAAAAAATTTTCGTCTTTGGTAATTTGATTATAATGAAATATAGTTTTATTTGTGCTTGTCTTACATGAGTTCATTGAGCATCTTAAGTAGCTATTTGTTTAAAAAATTTTAAAGATTTTATTTATTCATTAGAGATACAGAGATGGAGAGAGACAGAGACACAGGTAGAGGGAGAAGCAGGCTGTGGGACTCGATCCCAGGACCCTGAGATCACGACCTCAGCCAAAGACAGACACTCAATCACTGAACCACCCAGGTGACCCTGTTTAAAAATTTTAAACTAAGTCCTTAATTTTAATTCCAGTATTGTTAACATGCAGTGTTATATTAGTTTCAGGTGTACAACATAGTGATTTGATAGTTTTATACATTACTCAGTGCTGCTCATGATACATATACTCTTAATCCCATCACTTACTTCACCCATCCCACCTCCCCTCTGGTAACCGTCAATTTGTTCTCTAAACTTAAGAGTTGGTTTCTAAGAAACAAAACAAAAGATACAGAGAGAGAGAGAGAGAGACAAACCATGCAAACCTTTCATGGTTTGTTTCTTTCTCCGTATCTTTTGTTTCTTAAATTACACATATCAGTGAGATCATATGGTATTTGTCTTTCTCTGACTTATTTTAACATAGGGAATATGATCTCTAGCTTCATCCATGTCTATGTAAATGGCATGATTTCATTCTTTCATATGGATGAATAATAATCCATGTACCACTTCTTTGTCCATTCATGTATAGATGGACATTTGAGCTGCTTCCCTAATTTGAGTTTTGTAAATGATGTTGCAATAAACATTGGAGTACACATATCCTTTTGAATTAGTCTTTTTGTATTTTAGGGATAAATACCAGTAGCATGATTACTGAATTTTAGGGTTCTATTTTTAATTTTGGGGGGAACCTTCATACTGTTTTCCACAGTGGCTAGACCATTTTGCATTCCCATCAGTAGTAGCTGAGGATTCCTTTTTTCCCACATCCTTGTCAACACTTGCTATTTCCTGTGTGGTTGACTTTAGCCATTCTGACAGGTACGAAGCGCTATCTCATTGTAGTTTTTAAAAAATTTTTAATTTCCAGTAGTTAGCATACAATATAATACTAATTTCAGGTATTTTCATCTTTCTCTATTAAGTGTTATTTTCTTTGATTTCTTGGTTGACCCATTCACTACTTAGTAGCATGTTATTTAACGTCCATGTATTTGTGGTCCTTACAGATTTTTTTCCTATAGTTGATTCCTTGTTTCATAGTGTTGTGTAAGAAAAGATACGTGGCATGACTTTAGTCTTTCTGAATTTGGTAAGACTTGTTTTGTAGCCTAATATGTGATCTATTCTGGAGAATATTACATGTGCATGGAAAAGAACGGCTATTCTGCTGTATTAGGATAGAATGTTCTGAATGTATCTGTTAAATCCATCTGGTCCAGTGTATCATTCAAAGCCACTATTTCTTTGTTGATTTTTTGTTTGAATGATCTGTCCATTGATGTGAATAGAGTATTAAAGTCCACTACTATTAATGTTTTATTATTGATTAGTTTCTGGTTGTTATTAACTGTTTTATATATTTGGGTGCTCCCATGTTCAGTGCATAAATATTTACAATTGTTAAATATTATTGTTGTATTTTCCCTTGTGTTACTATATAGTGTCCCTTTGAGTCTGTTGTTACAGTCTTTGTTTTAAAGTCTATTTTGTTCAAAACAAATATTGCTACCCTGGCTTTATTTTGACCTCCATTTACATGGTAACTGTTTCACTATCCCCTTTTTCTCAATCCACTAGTATCTATAGGTCTGAAATGAGTCTCTTGTAGGGAATATATAGAGGGGTCTTTTTTCTTTATCTACTCTGTTACTCTGTATTAGTGATCAGAGCATTGAGTCCATTTACGTTCCAAGTAATTAGTGATAGATATGTATTTTTTGCCATTTTGTTCCTTCCTTTGTGGTATTTTTGTGGCTTTTCTCTTATCCTTCTGCTCTCTCATAGTTTGCTGGCTTTCTTTAGTGATATACTTGGATTCCTTTCTTTGTATTCTTTGCAATATCTATTACTGTTGTTTGATTTGTGGTTACCAGTAAGTTTGTGTATAATGTCTCTTGCATATAGCAGTCTATATTAAGTTGATGGTTGCTCAAGTTTGAACTCATCTTTTTTTTTACTCTTCTCCTCTGTCCCCCACCCCACATTTTAAGTATATAATGTCATATTTTACATCCCTTTATTTTGTGGATCCATTGACTGATTTTCTGATACACTGTTTTTACTGATTTTGTGATTCCTGCTTTTCATACTCTCAGTTAGGATCTTTCCTTTCCACTCAATTTGTCCTGGTTAATATTTCTTGTAGGGCTTCTTTAGTGGTCATGAATTCCTTTAGTTTTTGTTTGAGAGACTCTTTTCTCTCCTTCTATTCTGAATAATATCCTGGCTAGCTAGAGTATTTTTGGCTGCATATTTTTTCCCTTTCAGCGCTTTGAATAGATCATGACCCTCCCTTCTGGCCTGCAAAGTTTATCCTGAAAAATTAACTGATAGCTTTGTGTGTTTGTTTTTTTTTTTTATAACTGTCTTCTTTTTCTTGCTGCTTTTAAATTTTTTTCTTTATCACTACTTTTTGCCATTTTATTTACTATGCATTTGGTGTAATCAACCATAGGTTGATTTTGTTGGGGTTCTCTGTGCCTCCTGGATTTGGATTTCTGTTTCTTTCCGCAGATTAGACAAGTTTTCAGCTATTGGTGTGTCAAATAAATTTTCTGCTCCCTTTTCTCTCTTCTTCTACTGAGATCCCTTCAATATTAATGTTATTATATTTGATGGAGTCACTGAGTTCCCTAAATCTCTTCTCAATATTTTTACTCTGTCTTCCAGATTATTAATTCATTCCTCTACTTCCTCTGGCCTACTGTTTCTTCCATCTGAAGTATTTTTAATTTTATTTATTGTGTTCTTCATCTCGATTGGTTCTTTTTCATCTCTTTATTAAGGGTCTCACTGATGTTCTTCACTCTTTTCTCGAGTCCATTGAGTACCTCTAAGATTATTACTTTAAATTCTCTATGAGGTGTATTTCTTTTAACTTTTTTTGCTTAAGTCTCTTGCTGTTGTTTTGTTCTTTCATTTGTGATGGATATCTGTCTCTTCATTTTTGTGTATCTCTCTGTGTCTGTTTTTGTGTATTAGGAAAGTCAGCTATGTCTTCTGCTCTTAAAGGTAATGTCCTTATGAAGAAGAGGTCCTGTAATGCCCTGTAGTGTTTACTGTTCCCTAGGACCTGGCACTTCAGGGAATGTTTCCTATGTGTGTTGCCTTGCACTGCTATTGTGTCCTGGCTGCTTTTTCCTTCAGCCCAGTTGTATACAGAGGATCCCTTTATCTGTTTGGGCTCTGTTTGTTCCAGGTTGGTATGAGGTGTGTTTTAACAAGGTGTGTGCTGGTCTGCTTGCAAAATGAAACTTGCTGCCACACTGAGGCCCCTCAAAACACACGGGTTAGAAATGTGGTATTGGTGAGGTTTGTGCCAATCTGCTGGGGAAGGCATCCTGCATCACCAGGACTGAGGAAAATATGACCTGGAAGGTTGGGTTCACTGAATCATGAGGAGTTAGGGCTTCGGTAGTAACTGTGGGCTCCCCACAGTTAGCAGGTAGCCATTATTTTTGGTGGGAGATGGGGGAGGGAAGTGGTTCCTGCCAATTCCTTTGTTCCTGGAGGGGTCTCTCTGCCGTCTTTGTCTCTCTGAACTATACCCTGAGATGAGCAAATCATCCTCCCTCCCATTTTCCCCTGGCATTTTTTTAAACTGCCATGTTGTATCTACACGAACCAAGCCTACTGATTTTTTAAATTCTAGGCTTTAAGTCCTGCTCGTTGTAAGAATTTACAAAATTTGGCTCTCACATTCAGAGTGAAATATTATGGGGATTTGTCTTCCCCATGCAGGTTCTGTTTCTAACCCTTTTCCACACTGCAAGCTCACTTTTGACCAAGGTTGACCGTAGTCTGTGTCACTGCCAGACTGTGTTTCCATCCTTCTACCTTCTTTGATGTAGCCTCTTCAATGTTGTAATTATGAAGTTTGTTTTGCCAGTCTTTGGGTCATTTTAAGGGTTATTTATACCGATGTGAGTGTTATCTAGTTGTATTTGTGGGACAAGGCAACCTTAGGGTCCTCCTACTCCTGTATCTTTGCAACATTTTGTTTTTTCATTTTAAAAATTATTTCACTACTTCTTTTGGGTCTTTGGTTATCCAGGAGCTTTTTTTTTGTCCTACATGTCCTTTATGAACTGTTCTTAGAATTTTTAGGTTTTTTTTCTGTGTTTCAATTAGGTAATTTCTATCGATCTGCTTTAAAATTCATTGACCTTCCTTCTACTATATATATTCAATTGGAAATTAAGCTCCATATCCAATAAATACTTAATTTCAGGTCTTAAAAAAAATTTCCCTTCTAGAATATCAACTTGATTCTTAGAGATTCCATTTTTCTATGGAGATAGATTTTTCTCTATCTTATCGGTCTTCTAATTTCTTTAACTTATTTATGATGGCAGTTTTAAAGCCTGTGTTCTACTAACTCCAATGTGTAATTTATTTGTGGATCTGTTTCTACAGGTTTATTTTTCTCTTTCATTTTTTGTCATTTTTGCATAGTTTGCATTTTTGCATATTTACATATGGATTACTGCATATTTAAATGAACCAAAGACTTTGGTGCGAGAATTCTTTTCCTCTGAGAGGGCACAACCCTTTCTCTGTCAGGCAGCTAAGGTAGAGTTGATTATTTTGATCCAAATAGGAATTCAGGTGGGTTGTGTCTGGGTTGCAGCTCGAGTTTCCGTTTTACCTTCAGTTTCAAAAGTCTTCAGAGTGAGATCTGAATGATTACAGGTACTTTTCAGGGAAAATTTGGGATTGAAGCACTGCAATATGTATTTTTCCCTCTGATTTATAAACCAGCCCATAGCATCCAATGGTGCCATACTCTAAACCAAATTTTTTGGGCGAAGCATCAGTTGGCCAGAAGAATCAGCACTGAGTGTGGGGATATAGTAGATTCCAATCCTTTGCACAAGCTCATGCTATCTTAAAAACTCTGCTGCCTGGACATCTGGGTGTCTCAGCAGTTGAGCATCTGCCTTTGGCTTAAGGTATGATTCCTGGGTCCTGGGATTGAATCCGGCCTCAGGCTTCTGGAGGCTGCTTCTCCCTCTGCCTATGTCTCTGCCTCTCTCTGTGTGTCTCTCTTGAATAAATAAATAAAATCTTAAAAAACAAACAAACCTCTGCTGCCTTTCTTGCTAGTCCATCAAAGTTCTTTTTCTCATGACTGACCCATTTCTTGCCCATTTATTCTCAGAAATGGCTAATGCTCACAGAGAGGGAAATGATACTAATATTGGCTTCAAAAAGTCTTTTTCTCTCTAGAAAGGAAGCTAGTTATTTTAGACTTCTTTTTTCTACATTATCCCCATAAGTCTTAAGTATATTTATACATATATATCTAAATATATAAGTATGTGTATGTGTGTGTGTATGCTCTTTTTAAAACTTGTCCTAGCAGTTACAGTGGTAATTATCACTTGTACTTTCTAAATAGATGTAGAACATCCTAGTATACTACTGATGTTTATTTAATGTCTTAAAAAATAATTGATATACTGTTATTTTCATTTATTACTAGAAGAGTTTGTTTACAATTGATGGGTAGTATCCTCAGTAGTCAGTAGAGTGTCATGTATAACAATAGCTATTGTTGGTGGAGTTCTTACCATCAGGCAGGTAATGTTCTACACCTTTATTTAGATTTATATCTAAATCTAAATGCATATCTTACCTAATGTAATCCCCACAGCTGTCCTACAGACTAGGTACTATTATTAATCCTATTATACACATGGGAAAACTGTATGACAGGGAGTTAAGGTGTATCTCAAGGTCATGTATCTTGTAGATATTTAGAATCAGGATTCAAATTCAAGCTTCCCCAGAGCCCCAGGCCTTAGTTACTATTACTGTATTGTGGTACTGAGTGAACATTCAACATTTTTTTACAGGATTATCCTTCACTCCTCTTGTCTCTTTATACTCTAAAATTATTTGTGTTATATAATTAGAAGATTATATAATTCTGCTTCATACTTCACTTTTTCAATATACTCTTTAGTCTGCCAGGAATTACTTGTCTTTCTTATTTACAGAATAAACATTTATCTTTCCTTTAGAATTCAGCTCAGCTACCACTACTTTCAGAAACTTCTGCCACTCTGAATTACTCTCTTCATCTACTCTTTTTAAACCATATGCATACACCTAACTTAGCATTTAACATATTATATATAATGTGTTTATATATGTGTATCTTATCCATTCGTCCATAATAAGATTCTTGATAGTAGGAATTGGGGCTTAACTGTATCTTTCTATATATGCCTAAGGACTCATTGTGTAGTAATTACTGAATTTGCATTTACCAAATTGATTTCAATATCTGTTTCTAAAATAGATTTTCAATAAGAATTTCAGAGGTTAAAAGTCTCTGCAGTGTATTGCACTTATCTTGCTACAAAAGTTAAAGCTTAATAATAAAGCTCAAAATAAATGTTGTCATACATTTTGGAAGATCTCCTTGGCTAAAGTTAAAATAGCAAGAAATGTGGTTATTTAAAACTATAAAATTATTCACTTTAATTTTTATCTGTTTTTAATAGTTAAAAGCAAAATTCAAGTCTCCTATTTCAAATTAAACTACTATTCACTCTTAACTAATAATACCTTTATGTGCCTGACACTTCAGGTGGAATGATTAAATTATGTACCTGTAGAAAGATCTCAGAAAGCAATGACAGGTATTACAAACCTACTATGTTCCTGGGTACTTAAAAAAAAGTCCTGTATTTAAAATTTAAGACATCGATTTCAATTCATTGTTTTCTTGTAGATGACATTCTTCTCTTCCTTTTGATTCACATATGAGGTGTAAATTTTCATTTCTTTCACTTTGCTTTGCTTTTCATTGAATTTATACCATAGAACATTATGTTGTTCAGCTTTATTAGTAACTTTAAGCAAGAAAGTAGAAGTATAGAACCATTTCTTTTGCTCAAATGGAGGATACTCTGAAAGGGCATTTTCTTTAAAAAGTACAGTCAGCAGAGGGCTGCACATAGAGAGATTAAGGCAGAGCATAAAATCGCTAAATCTACTCTTTCCATTCTTTGCATATAGACTATGTCTTGCTGCATTGAATGGGTGAAATATATTTTCCTCCACTGTTATTTAAAGCTGAAGTCCTCAAACAGAAATTTAGGGTAAGCAACCCCAGATAACTTCTTTAGCTCTCGTAAAGTTGTTTATGCTTGCAGGCCTTTGGATTCTTTTTATGTCCTACTATGGAATGTATTTAGCACCCAGCTCTAAAAACTGCCGAGAGAGCTGGTCCTAAGAAGGAAGAAACAGAAGTTTCTTAGTTCTGACCCTTTGGGGTCTATAATTTGTGATTCAGGGAATGAGTCTTATACCATTTGTTGAAATTACTTTCTACTCTCAATTTTTTTTTTTCTAATGCAGGTTTTTTGGTTGTTTTTAGATGTCTAAGAAGGAAGAATATAGCTAGGAGGCATATGAGTGTTATCTTCCTAAAACTGCTAGCTGTGCTTTACTTTATTTATTTATTTATTTATTTATTTATCTATTTAATGGGACAGAAAACAGACATGGAACCATGATTTGACAAGCATTTCCCTGGATGAAAGTGTCCAGGATAGGAGGAGGCATTTTTCAAATGTCTCAGGCAATATTGTCATTCCTTTTCACAAGAGTGATTATAGTATTTTAGGTTAAGACAATTTATTTCATCTCCTAAAATGAATTATTGCCTCAGTGAGACTGTCTTTTGATTTGGATTTTTACAGGAAAAGATTTGTCTGATGATGCATTTTCCATGCTAGTCAATGTCCTCTCCTCCTCCCTTCAGGAGCCAGGAACACCCATTCTAATCGTTTGAATTGTCAGATTTTGAATCTGAAAATTATCCTCCCTCCCAAATTATGTCTAAATTTCATAATTTCTTCTCCTTACCTGGAGCCTTTATGGATAGAATATGGGCCAAGGTAATTATGTCTTTCTTTTGCAACCAGTCATAACTACCTGTATTCCATGGTGAGCTATTATTCTAAGTACATTAAAAAAAAAAAAGATAAGATGATAATCCAATTTCTCCTTGCCTCCAACTTAAACCTCTTTATATATGTCCATTATATATAAAGGATAAAGAGAATAAGATGATACAGATATATATGAGAGAGTATGTGCATGCATCCCTGTGTTCATATATTTATACATATATTCATTCATTTAATAAAAAATCACTACTCATTATTTAGTGATAAACTGGGGCTTAAAATATCACCTTATAAGCTATGTGAACATGAGGAGGCTAGTGATCCTCCATGAGATTTTTTTTATATGACAGATTTTATAAAATCTACATTTTATATGTAGATTTATAATAAGGAACAACTGATATAATATATAAAATATATATAAGATATGTTGCACATTATAGGTTCCCCAAAAGTGGTAGTTGTTATTACTTTTATCCTGCTATTCTTACTACTTTCTAGTCATTAGACTAGGTGCTCAGAGACACAGAAGCAAAGAAAACATAACCTCTTTTCTCAAAAGCCTCAAAGTCTACTCAGGAAGACTTAAAAGAGCATCAAAAACCAAAATATAGTATACTAAGAGCCATTAAAAATATTAAACAAGTGAACCTTCCTATGAAGTGGAGCAAAACAAGAATGCAGTGGGCATTAGTTGGCAAATAAATTTGTATCTTCACTGACTTAATTGAAAGTAGTTACTAGCCAGGGATTTTGTCTTGATGTTAATTATTTTTAATTTGTTGACAAATTTTTATTGCTTAATTTATTTGTTTCTACTTAGAGTTTATATATTTTGGTAAAGCTAAGCATAGGGAGTTCTTCTGCCTCTGGACTTGAATATCAACAAAGTGGAGGACACCACTGAACTCAGAAGGGTTGTCTTGTCCTGGATTTTGAAAGAAGGCTTGTATCAGCAAATGATCTCTCAGAATACAGAACATGTGTTGGGATGTAAGCATTGGTGTGTACTTTTTATAGGGTGAATGTCGATAAGCTTTGTCCAAATGAGTTTCAGATGTTTCGAGATCATCAGTATTTTCTTATCATCCCACTCATGTTGAGGCTATTTCCTCTGTTTGAAAGCTTTAACATAAGGTTTAATATTAGAGAAGCTGGTTTAAGACACAGTGGTGCAATTAGCAGAGAACTTAGCCTTTGAAGGTATAGGAGTGAAGATGGTCTGCACCACAATAAGCCATAATAACTCTAAAGGTTTTTGGGAACTTGGGTCAACAGCTGGAATTAGGAAGAGGATGCAGCATACATACTTACTTTCTCCATTCCTCTGATGGGTCTGACAAAGCTTACAAATGTATGTTCCTCAGGATATCACCTTTTTATGCCTTTTGCGAGATAATTTTAAGTTAGGTAGGATGAGCCTTTAATTGATACCTAGAGAGGTGAAATCCATTACTGTTTTTTTATTATTAAGTATAAGTAAGAGTAACTGTGCATGGATAGGAAATGAAATACTTAGAGATAGGCATAAAACAAGAAACCTCTGAAAAATACATAGAATTCAAGTAAGGACAAAAAATAGGAATGCCTAGGAATCAAAAATTGAGGAGACAGAAGAAAACAAAATTGAATGTATGAAATAAAAATTAACATCAATATAATCCGTTTAAGAAGCAGACTCAGCTAAAATAGTTTTATTATAGCTCGCTACTTTGGTTTTTTCACTCAGTTTCTAGTTAGGAAAAACCCCACTGCTTTGTTCCTTATTTGCTCGTGATTTTCCATAGCTAGGGAAATGGGGAGAGAAAGAAAAATTGCCCAAGGTGAGGCATCCACGAAGAGCTGAGCCAGGACTTTGACCCAGATATACCCGAGTCTGTTGTACCACCTGTCCCCTCTGAGGTATAGTTGTTGTTGTTGTTTTTACAAAACTGTAGCAAATTAAATGTACAGGTTTAAAATATTTCTTACCCGAATCTTCATACTATAACCTCCTCTATTCTGTCTTGCACTACGCTACATATTCGTCTCACTTTGCTGGTTTCCTCTGATGCTAGAGTTCACTTAAGGTTCAATTTTAGGAAGTTGGGTTTTTAATAAGATTCCTTTAAATGGTTTCCATATTTAGCCAATCTTGCAGTTCTCAATAGTACATGGAAGAGCAAATAGGGAGCTTAAGAAAAAAAAAATTAGCTTCTTTAACTACTAGATGAAACCAAAATTTGGGCTCCCTGACTTCTAAAATTTGGAAGCAGTGTTGGCAATCTAAATTTATCAATAGCCGAACATAGCATTCTTCATAAAGGACTTCTTTATTCTCCTTAGGATAGCAACATTTCTTAAATTTCCAAGAGTGGTCCTTTCCCTCTGTGTTTTCAGCATGACAGCTCGTTTCTGAAGTGCATTAATTTGGGTCCCATGCCACTACTGTGTATTAACTTACACAGTAGTGGCATATATGAAGAAAGATGTCAAATATGGAGGAAGTAATTTCTGACCCCATTTTAAAAAGACAAACATCTAATTTTAATTTTAAAAACCACACAATAGTTGGGAGTTTTTACTGCATGTGTGTAAGACCATTCCCCATTTTTCTCTAATGAATACTGAAACAAAATTATGGATTCATTTTTCTTTAGGTGGTTATTGGATTCTGCAAGGTAGTCAATACTAAGCCCTACAACTCCTGATGGTGTGGAGAGGAAGGAGGGCAGTGGGAGCAAGGAGAGCAGGAAGCGGAAGGATGGCAGGAAACATTTTATGATTTATGCAGTTTTTATGAAAAATGTTCTCTTTGCTTACTGCATAGTGTTACTATTATTATCATTTGGTGGGCCTGAGGCATGGGCCACACACATCATCTGCCTAAAAATAATTCTGCAGCCTGTCTGGGTGTCATTATGGTGTTTGTTTCATAACAACTGCCTATGAATCTCTATTAAAATTCAAGTAGGCTGAGACTTAGAGCCAACAGTGGAGCCCGTATACACTAACAGAGTGCAGTCTGTCCTTGGGAAAGTGCTGGCAGGATCAGAGTAGGGTGTGTAAAAAACTAAGCAAACTGCAAAGAATCTCTGAGAGACAGGATGAGACCATTGAAATGTACTGTGTCCGGCAAGATTTTTGGTATTTAGTTCACTCCCAGAATAAAATGAAATACACCTGCTGAGCTAAATAAGAAGGAAAAGACCTGTTGAGGATGGATGCTGCTGCTTACCTTGCTGACTGATCTATGGGAGTAAACACTAAAATATCAGGGGATTTTTTTTCAGGGACTTTTCTTAAGATTTCTAAAAGCACAAAGGCAAATGGCACAGGGTTTTCCATACATATATTATGAAATTATAGGGTTTAGGTGGTGTGTATAACCATCTTTATAAGAGCATCCATTCTTTTATATATTGAGATACAGCTTATATTTATGAAAGAAAATCTCCAGGAAAATCCAGGGAATGTCAAGTTCACAGATTTAACCTTTAAATTGATACTTAGTGTTTTTACAAGTTTTGTTTTATTTTTTACTGAATGAAAATACTCCTCTAAAAAAGATTATGAAGAGGTGCCTTGGTGGCTCAGTCAGTTAGCATCCAACTCTTGATTTGGCTCAGGTCATGATCATGGATCATGGGATTGAGCCCCCACATTGGGCTCTACACTGAGCATGGAGTCTGCTTGAAATTCTCTACCTTGCCCCAGCCCCCACTCGCTTCCTCTCTCTCTCTCTCATCCTAAAATAAGTAAATAAATAAATAAAATCTTAAAAACAACCACGACTATGTATGTCCATACATAGGCCAGGTTGTGAGCAAAAAATACATAATTGTAGAATTAAGATTAAATAAAAGTTAAAAGGGATATACTTGACTTTTTTATTTGACTTTTAATAACTATATATTCAATTAATTACAATGTAACATGTTTATTGAAAATGCAGGAAAATGTGGATTGCAAGCACAAAAAAATTAGCTATTTCTCATGATCATATTGGAGTGATAGCTTTAGTAGTATTTCCTTGGGGTTTTTGGACTTATATGGTTAGATAGAGCCAATGAATAATTCTGGAATATTCTAATTCTATCACACTTTATGTCTGAAAGCAATTGTTACAGTGATAGGAAGTTAAATCCCCATTGTTCTGTATTTGAATTAAAAGGATCAATATAAACTTAGGAAATACTATATTTAAACAATAAATTATTTATTTATCTCTTGCTACTGAAATATCTTTAAAATATCTACTTAAAACTTAGATATCTCTTTCTACTATATCTCTTTACTACTTAAAAACACCTAGAAATAATTAAAAAATCAGTAGCCTCTCTCATCCTCAGATTGCGATCTGGTAATATTCTAAGAGATATCAAGATGTCTTGAAGGAATGGATGATTCCATGTCTCAGGTAGAAAATGTGCAAGATTAACTTGAATCACCTTTCATACTGGAAAAGAATGAAAGATATCAAAGATTACTAGCCACATCAAGGGAATGCAGGAGCTAACATGAAGAGACTTCTACTGGCCAAAGATGGGACAATCTGACTCTATAAAAATTAATGACAATAGATTGAAGCACATAAAATATGTTTAAATATATGAATTTAAGTTTTAAAATGAGTACTTGGTTACTTCAAAAGATGATAAGAAACCACGATCTTAAAAACAGAGAAGAATAACCAAACATGTATTTTTCCAAATGGTGGATAAGGAGAAGTATTTCCTTATATGTTTCAAGTAACAAATAAAAAAAATGATAATTCAAATATCACCATTTTGCAATCCTTAATGAATTATAGTCTATGCCTTGAGGATCAATGGATGCTGAGATCACAGAGAGGAAGACAAAAATGATATGCCTCCTGGTCTAAAAACGCAACACTCCCCACCAACTTGCCAGAAAGACCAAATTTGAGTCCAACAGAGCTTCTGTATTCAGCTTCTAATTTACAGGAAACACAGAGAGCAGAGACACACACTTAACTGTATCCAGAGCATGCAAGAGCTAAGCTATGGAAAACTCAGTAAGTGAAGTGGTCTGGGTCTGTAACAGATCAATTCTAAGGAAATAATGGGTTGAAGGACAAAACCTTAGATTAAAAGAAACTGAAAAATAATGTAAAACATTTAAGAAGGTATACTAAAAACAAACAAAAAACCACTTTTTTTTTTTTTCTGGGGGAACTAATATATTTAAAATTCTGTAGGTGATTCTAATGTGACTTGAGGTTGGCAACTAGGGAGTTAGAGACTAACTGGAGGGAAGGCCAGTTGTCTGCATTATGCTATGAAAGTATAGTGCTTTAGGGAGCCACGGACACGGAGGAAACAGGGTGAGTCGTGTGCTGTAGCATTTCAGCATTAAGATGGAAGCAGAGGTTGACAAGCCATCAGACATTAAATAGGAGAAGTGGAAGATTTAACAACTACCCCTGAGAAAGCTAGAGATAATTAAGATCCTGCCATGCTAAATAGCCAGAGATGTTTTGATGCCAAACTATTTTGAAGGTTGAAGATAAACTGTCTGAAAGGACGTGAGTACAAATTATTTCAGAGTGACATTAAATATTTTTTAAATGAAAGTTATTAGAAATGTGGACAAATTTTCCTTAATGTGTCTTTTTCAAATTGCTTTATTGGATAGATAGATAGGCAGTATGGTGTGGTATGAGATATTGTTAACTGATGGCTCTGGGTTCAAATCTTGTTATTACTTCTTATTAGTTTTGTAGCTTTGCTTAACTCAGTTCCCAAGTCTCGATTTTATTGTAAAGCAAAGTGGGCATACCTTAGGGCATTATGAAGAATAATATTCATGTGAAAGCACCTACCCCTATAATTTAAATGTTTTAAATATTTAATTTTAGTCTGAACTATTTAAAACTTAATAGAACAAAAACATGTTACTAGATACAGATAATTACATTGAAGAAATCTTAACACCGTGCATAAAAAAAACAAAAAAAAAACAAAAAAAAAACATAGCACAGGTAAATCAAAAGCACCTACATCCCTTTCTACTTTTTTCTTGAATCAAGGTATGAGATCAAAATAATTTCATATTATATATTTTAACAGTTTTATAATGTATTGATTCACCTGCCATAGGCTCTTTTTAAAGTGTAGAACAATTCAGTGTTTTTTAGTGTCTTCAGAGGATATACAACTGTTATTACAATCTAAATTTAAAACATGTTTGGCCCCCCAAAAGGAAATCTGGATCCATTAGTGATCACTCTCCATCCCTCCCAAACATCACCAGCCCTGGGCAACCAATAATCTATTTTCTGTCTCCATAGATTTGTGTATCCTGAATATTTTATACAAGTGAAATCATACATGTTATGGTCTTCAGTGATTAGCTACATTTATTTAATATAATACTTTCAAATGCTCATCTGTGTTGTAGTATTTTGTTTCTTTTTTTATTTCCAAATAATATCACACTGTATACTATTTTTTAGCCATTTATCACTTGATGGACATTTGGGTCATTTTCACTTTTTTGGCTATTATGAAAAATTTTATGAACATATGTGTACATGTTTTTGTTGAATGTATGTATTGTATTTCTCTTGGGTATATTCCTAGGAATGGGAATTTGGTTATCATATCTTAACTCTTTGTTTACTATTCTGAGGAATTACCTGTTTTCTGAAATAACTGTGCCACTTTTTATTCTCACCAACAACATATGAAGGTTCCAATTTCTCATTCTAGTGAGTGTGAAGTGTTATGTCATGTGGTTTAATTTCCATTTCTCTAATGACTAATGATATTAAGCATCCTTTCATATGTTTACTCCCCACTTACATGTCTTTTTTGGAGAAATGCCTATCAAATCCATTATACATTTTAAAATTTGGTTGTTTATTACTGAGTTATAAATGTTCTTTATGTATTCTGGATATGAGTTACTTATCAATATATGATCTGCAAAAATTTCTCCCATCCTGTCTTCTGTGCATTTTAAACTTTTACATATGTAAATATATTATGATTTATATACAAATTAATATTTTATATTTCATGTTTATATAAATATTTACATATTATTTATATAAGTATAATTTATATATGATATATTAAAGTATGGATATAATTTTCTGGGTACCTTAATATTACATATGTGAATTTAATTTAATAAACCTCTTTATATTATAAACGCTATGTGATTTGGTACTTCCCTTGACTTTACTCAACATAATACATTATTGGCATATGCCTGACAATCTAGTATAGTTGCTTCTCCAGTTAATTCATTAAAAATGCTGTTATTCTACTGCAGGATTAAACTGTGGTTTAAGATTTTTATTTTATTTTTCCTTTGTGTTGCCTTTCAGTCAGTTATATTTAAGAAGAGATGAAATGTTCTGAACACATTTATTGTTTCCTCATTCTTAACAACCAGTAAAGGTTTGCTATAAGGTATTGTTGAGTAGCACGTCTCCAAAAATAGAAGACTTTATAATGTCCAGGCACTGTTCCTCAATATAAACAGTACCCTAGAAACTGAACCTCAGCAATCATACTTTATACATTAATTCCTCACTTCTGTTGACATGAAAGTATTTATTTTCATTCTATAGCTTGAGACATAGTAATTAAATTTACTGATAACATGTTCTTGAAGTTACAAAAGTAGGAAGAAGAAAGATGTTTGGAAATTGAAAACCGTTTGAGAATAACTCAAGAATTAAAAAAAAAAAAAAGAATCAACTGCAAACAAAAACTTTGTAAAGTAAACCTTGGGAAATAAAGATTGTTGAGGACATTGAGGAATGATGATGAATACTGCATGGTGTCAAAGACCTTGACAGTTCTTTCTGCCAGACACTGATTTAAAAAGATGCAATCCACCTCCGTCAGACATTCTGTGCCAGAAAAGTCACTATCCATGCTTCAAAGAGCTGCAGACATTCTGTTCTCAGAGAATGTTCTGAATCTGAGGAGGCTATCCTTTTTGACCTAGAGAAGTAGGGGAATGGAAGGAGAGATCTAAAAAGAGACTTTTAAATTTTGCTATTTTCATTATTATTTTTTTTACTTTGTGAATTTCTGCATCTTTGTGAAGTTTTGTCACATTGGTTATCAATAGTGTCTATGTCTCTTTTCCATGGGTGAATTCATTCACTCATCACTTAGCATAGAACCACAACTCTAAAAAAAAAAAAAAAAAAAAAAGAACCACAACTCTTAGATGCTTACTCATGTTTTGGGCTGTGGATATTTGTTGATATGAGACAGTGATGTATACCTTTTTTTTTTTAAAGGATTTATTTATTTATTTATTTATTTATTCATTCATTCATTCATTCATTCACGAGAGACAGAGAGAGAGAGAGGCAGAGACACAGGCAAGAGGGAGAAGCAGTAATACAGTTGGATGCCCAACCAACTGAACTACCTAGGCACCCTGGCTTTGTGTTTTTTTTAATCCAATTTTTATTATTCTTAACAGATTAGATTATTAAGAAATAATTACTGTGTGTCTTCCTTCCTCAGACATATTCAGTAATTCCATTTCTTACTATAGCATAGTGTCACAGTTAATAGCCTGGCCTATGAAATTAGATGTCAGAGATATGCTTTAAAATAATCTGGATTTTGAGAGAAATTGGTGAAGGTATCAATATATAGCAGTATATAGTGATTCATTAGACAATTTTTTTAAAAAAATGTGAAATTTTCTGTAACAAAATGTTAAAAATGAGTATATTCTATCATTATGCTTTATGTAGGATAGATTTTTTTTTAAACCTCTCTGAGTTAGATAGTAAATGTGAGGAAGATAAAATCTTATACCAGATATTTAGAAATCCTTAATTTCTAGAAGTATATTTACATAAATCTGGCTAAGGAACATTATAAATAACATTCAGTAATCTCTTAGGAAATGAGTATAAAAATCTGTGTATTTTATATGTATATGTAAGCATCTTCCTCATTCTGTTAGATTTCTTATAATGAACATACTAGGTTTTGGAATCAAACAAAATTACCATCATGTCATGGTTAATGTTATAGAACAGCATTGTCCAAAATGATAGCCAGTGGCCTTATAAGATTATTTAAATTTGCTTTAATTAAAAACAAGTAACAATTCAAATTCAGTTTCTTAGTCCTACTAGCCACATTTCAAATGTTTAGTAGCTGTGTGTGGCTAGCAACTATATTATAGAGCTTTACAGGGAGAGCCCTTTTATCATAGCAGAAAGTTCTATTAGATGGCACTTTACAGAATATTACCGGTGTTTAGAGTTAGCCATTTATTTTCTCTATCTTTGCATCAATTTATTTTAGTTGTTTTGGTCAAGAATGAAAATGTTTTCCCTTAAGAGTCACATAGTAGCAATCCACTAAGTTTAAGTTTATTCAGTCATTTACCATTTTTTTTTAAGATTTTATTTATTCGTTTGAGACATACAGAGAGAGAGAGAAAGGCAGAGACACACAGTCAGAGGGAAAAGCAGGCTCCATGCAGGGAGCCCAACATGGGACTCGATCCCAGGTCTCCAGCATCAGGCCCTGGGCTGAAGGCAGCGCTAAACTGCTGAGCCACCCGGGCAGCCCATCATTTACCATTTTTAACTGAAGATTTCCTATTGCCTGGGGCTCGACAATTCAAAGAGAGACCAGAGATGACAGAAACACAAATGTTATAAGATCAGTAGAATTTAAGGGTGGAAATAATGGCAACTGAGTGAAAATGTGAAAGAGTGAGTTTGGGGCAAATAAGCAAAAAAGCATCCTAGATTACTTTGTGAACAGGAGTTAGTGTCATTAAAAAACGGCTTGGGCAGGTGTTTTATTCTCACAGAAGCAAAAACTACTTACTGTAATAGGAGACAGCATTACATAGGGCCACACCTTGCTTTACATACTGATTTCATTTAATACAAAAAGGAATTCAGACTACCTTTTGTTTAACTCCACCATATGTACATATTATCTTTTCTTATATACATATATATGTATTTTTTCATTTATTTTTTAAATTCAACTTACTTAAACTAGAGCCCAATTCACCCATTTCTCCCAGTCCTCATCCCTCACCTCTGACAGCCACCCATCTATTTTTTTATCTATAAGCTGCTTATATACACACACATATATATATTATTTAATATATTATATATTTAATTATACATAATTAGATAATGTTACCTATATCATTATTTTACTTTGCATGATGCCCACAGGGTCCATCCATATTGTCCTAAATGGCAAAATTTCATTCTTTATTATGGTTAAATAATGTTTTATTTTGTGTTTGGGTGTGTGTATGTATATATACACACCCATATCACTATTTTTTTCTTTCATTGATGAATGCTTAGGTTATTTCCGTATCTTAGGTATTGTAAAAAAAAGAGCTGCATTGATAAAGGGGGTACATATATCTCTTCAAACTAATGTTTCCATTTTCTTTGGATTAATACCCAGAAGTGGAACTGCTGGATTATATTGTAGTTTTATTTTTTAAGTTTTTGCGCTTCCTCCATACTTCCTTCCATATTTGCTGCTCCAGTTTATAATTCCACCAACAGGGCTCAACAGTTCCCTTTTCTCTACATTCTTGCCAGCACTTGTTATTTCCAGTCTTCTTGATAATAACCATTCTAACAGGTGTGAAGTGATATCTCATTGCAGTTTTTGATTTGCATTTTGCTGATGATTAATGATGTGGAGTATCGTTTCATGTACCTGTTGGCTAGCTGTATGTCTGCTTTAGAATCTTCTGCTTACTTGGTAATCACCTGGTTTCCTACAGAAGCATTGTGTGAGTCTTTATATATTTTGGGTATTAGTCACTTATCAGATACATAATTTACAAATCTTGTCTTCCATTTAGTAGGTTGCCTTTTCATTCTGTTGACGTTTTTTGTTTTGTGGTCTCTGTTGAGGGTTTCTTTGTTTGGTTTCTTTTTTGCTGTGCAGAAACTTTTTAGTTATTATATATAGTCCCATTTGTTTATTTACTTTTGTTGCTTTTGTATTATGTATATCAGATTTAAAAAATCATAGCCACGGGACTCCTGGGTGGCTCAGCGGTTGAGTGTCTGCCTTTGTGCTCAGGGCATGATCCCAGGGTCCTGGGATCGAGTCCCATATCGGGCTCCTGCATGGAGCCTGCTTCTCCCTCTGCCTGTGTCTCTGCCTCTCTCTGTGTGTCTCTCATGAATGGATAAATAAAATATTTTAAAAAGTCATCACCAAGATCTGTGTCAAACAACTTGTTTCCTATGTTTTCTTCTAGGAATTCTGGGATTTCAGGTCTTACATTCAAGTCTGTACCCTATTTTGACTTAATTTTTGCGTATGGTAAAAGATAGTGGTCCAGTTTCAGTCTTCTGCAATAGGCTGTCCAGTTTTCTCAGCAGCATTTATTAAAGAGGCTGTCTTTTCCCCCACTGAATATATATATTATTATGTCATAATATATATATTCTTTATATATATATATATATATGGCAAATAAGCAAAAAATGAAAAAAAAATATATAATGACAAATATAGGGCACCCAGGTGGCTCAATGACTATGTGCCTGCCTTTGGCCCAGGTTGTGATCCTGGAGTCCCGGGATGGAGTCCCATATAGGGCTCCCTGCATGGAGCCTGCTTCTCTCTCTGCCTATGTCTCTGCCTCTCTGTGTCTCTCTTGAATGAATACATCTTTAAAAAAATAAAATTGCTTTCTATTTAGTATTTTAGGAAATTGACATTTTCAAAAATAATATTTCTGATACCTAAAGCATCCATTTATTAAAAAGCTAATATTTTTATTTACTTTTTTCATAGATGCTAATCTAAAATTTTATGGCCATTTTTTGCCTTATTAAATACCTTGTAAGAGTAACATTTGATACTTTCCCAACTAACTGGGCTGATAATTATGTCCAGTAGTTTTTGTAGTAATTCTATACGGTATCGATCCAAGCAAGGGCTGTTGAGGTTCGGTTTGCTTCTAAAGTAATTAAAATGAGTAGATTGTAATTCTGAAGCCCATTATACACCTTTTTCCCCCATCATAAAGTATCATTTCACAAAAGGTCACCTACTAACCAGTGTTTCTCATCAAGTGTTCACTATCATTTTGTAAGAAATCAAGGTTTCCAAGAGATTTAGGTAGAAAAGTTTTTTGAATGAATACACTCAACTCTACATGAATTGCCAATTATGTGATTATTATTTGAGGGTTGGATATGCTTCTTCTGCAAAGCTCATGGGCTTTATGACAACTTTTTTCTTCATTCTTCCAAAGGCATTCTTATTTATTTCCTGTGAGGCTGGAACCTGCATCTGGATATAATTAAGATTGTGGAAATGGGTTGCTGCCATAACTTTAGAAAATTATGAGTATCTTTTTAGTTATGTTGATTCAAAACTGGGGAGCTGTAGAAATGAAAGGCAGAATTAATAAAAGAATCAACCTTAAGAAGCTGAAGTGTTCTTAAGGCTATTCTTGACAGAAACCAAGGATAATCTCTTCCTTAAAAGCAAAAATATGAGTATTCACCCCCATGTACTTGATTTCTTGTAACTTGCCTCATGTTAAGAACATTTGCATAATATTTTATACATTGGCTAAATGATTCTTATTGTACTCCAGCAAATGTTGAGTTGAATGCTATGTGAATAGTAAAGTAATTTTGAAAGTTCATCTACTTATCTAGTAAAGGAAAAGTTCTGGGCTACTTTGTAGGATTTAAAAATTTTTTGATCATTACTAAGTATTAAATTATACTTTAAATTAAATCCCTTTGTCTATTTTTGAGGGAAATAATCAATTTGCTTTTACTGGCTGATTTTTAAGTAAATATTAATGAGCCATAACAAAAAAGAAATCTATATAGAATTATAAAAGCTTTTAGAGGTAGACATCCCTTTGAGAGAAAATTCCTTTTTTTTTCTTTTAAAAAAGGAAGGTGGTTTTGAATTCTCAGCAAGGAGTCACTATCTCAATTAAAAATGGTTCTGAAAAAAAAATGGTTCTGAACAGGGACTTAAAAGCTACTAGTTCATTTCATTTATGTTTTGGCTATTAGAAGCATCTAATAAACTAAAGTAATGGCAAACTAGTTTGAATTGTTTAGTAATATTAAAGAGTAAGAGAAAAATTGTTTCTCAGATAGGGTGTTCACTTGTTTACATTACATGTAATTGAATCTCTGATTACCAGTTTTGTAGTCAAAGAGTCAAAGGCCCAGCCTGGCCTTGGAGCTAGTATACCTGATTGATCAGATAGATGGTGCTTTACTCCTGCAGTGGGAGAGGAAGATTGTATTCATGAAAGTCCTCAGAGTAAAAACATTCATTAACATTTTCAGTATGGACTGGATTTTACCTGTGTGAGGAGAGTAAAGATAACTTCTGTTTTTATTTACCTAATGTGACTCACTGTTTAAAACAGAGCAAGAACCGCCTTCTTAGCGCAGTGGGCAGCGCGTCAGTCTCATAAAACAGAGCAAGATGGCCAGATTGGAGCAAAGAGAGCTTTTTAGTAATTGTTCTTTATGAATGTTCACTGCTTCAGGGAGATACCCATGTGCTTATGTTTGCAGTTCTCTTTACTATTAAAACATAATAATCAGCACTCTAAAAATATCAATTGTAGGGGCACCTGGGTGGCTCAGTGTTTGAGCGTCTGCCTTTGGCTCAGGTTGTGATCCCCTGAGTCCTGGGATCAAGTCCCAAGTCATGTTCCCTGCATGGAGCCTGCTTCTCCCTCTGCCTATGTCTCTACCTCTCTCTGTCTCTGTGAATAAATAAATAAAATCTTAAAAAAATAAATATAAATTGTTACTCTCATAGATACTAAAAACCATGTTATTAAAGATGTTTATGACCCTACATTTTGGAGATGAGAGGTTCAAGCCCTCTTGCTGTTTGTCCATCCTGTCACCCAGGGCTGCTAGTGCACAGTAGTGTCATTTGTTTCCCGCAGGAACACAGGGGGTGATTCATCTTGTCTGTCTGAATAATATCACCTAAGATACTTTGTTGTTTTTTGTTTTTATTTTTTTAGAGAACATGAGCAGGGGGAAGGGGCAGGAGCATAAGGAGAGAAAGAATCTTTTTTTTCTTTTTTAAAAAGAAATACTTTTAATACTTTTTTAATACTTTTTTAAAAAATAAATACTTTTTAAAAAAGTATTTATTAATGAGACACACAGAGAGAGACAGGCAGAGACACAGTGCGAGGGAGAAGCAGGCTCCTTGGGGGGAGCCTGATGCGGGACTCGAATCCGGGACTCCGGGATCACACCCTGAGCTGAAGTCAGATGAACCACTGAACCACCCAGGCATCCCAGAGAGAAATAATCTTAAGCAGCCTCCTCGCCCAGCACAGAGCCTGATGCAGGGCTCGATCTCACAACACTGAGATCATCACCTGAGCCAAAATCAAGATTTAGATGCTTTATTGATTGAGCCACCCAGGCACCTATAAACCCTAAGAGAGCTATTAAAATGAGCTATCTTTTATAAAATTACTGAACTCTACCAAACTATCTAAAAATTTATTCCTATGTTTTGGAAAAAAGGTAATTCCAGTTTTTAGATGTAAGCAGAAAGTGAAACCAACCTGAATGACATTATTCTGAGTATTTTATGGTATTAGATATCTAATAATGTCCCATTTCATTATTAAGATTTGCAAACATCAGTAGGTGAATCTTTTAATCTTGAAGACAGTTTAATTCTCCCTAGTGGAAGTATACATTT
Source organism: Canis lupus baileyi (assembly GCF_048164855.1). NCBI lineage: Eukaryota > Metazoa > Chordata > Mammalia > Carnivora > Canidae > Canis > Canis lupus. Next base: position 20,282,937 of record NC_132839.1, read on the forward strand.
CTGGAAAGTGTTAGGGACAGAAGGCAGCATGTAGTAGAATATGAGAGACTAGTGAAACAGGGACTGTAATAGCATATCTTCTGTTGAGAGAGAACCAAGGACACACTGGGGAGCTGAGGAGGAAGACAGAGCTCAGGGTTTTAAGAGAACCAAAGGAAAGGAGAATCTCCATGTTCATATTCAAAACCAAAGTTTATGATTAGGAGCCACATAGGCTGGGAAAAAATAGTATCACTGGTTGTTTCTTTTATAAACTCAAGTACAAATTTTGGCGCCTGGGGACTGTGTGTAGACACCTGAGTCATGTGCAGTGAAGTCAACTCAGTTCCTCCTATTACTCAGCTTGCCTTCTTTAAAAAAATTGAGTGTGTCTTGAGGGTGTCTAGTGCTATTTCTTGTTTTAATTTTTGACTTGGCATTTTTTTTTTCAGAGAAGGGCTTTTTAAAAATGCTTTCTGGCTTTTTTTCTTATAGTTTCAAACCTGATTTACACAGCGAATAAGCTAGCAGTGACTCCAATGTTCTTCACTTGGCAATATATTGCTACCAACATCACAGATAAAAAGATGTGTTCCCTGTATCGAAATTGCTCTGTAATCAGAATCTGATAGAGAAGGTAAACTTTTTCAGAGAAAGAGCTTATATATTTTGTACTAAATAAAGATAAAATGTGCTTAACTTTTTTGCCTTGATCATATTTACCACTTAGACTTTTATGTTTATTTGATACCTGGGGAAACGTGACTTCAACTTCAATCCAAGATGTGTTGTGAATTTATACTGAAATAAGTTCCCTTTAAAAATATCTAAATAACAGAATAGGAAAAGAATAGTCAAATATCAAAATGTCTATGGATCATAACACTTCTTCTTTGAGGAGCTGGGTTAGTAATAAGAACTTAGAAATGTTTGGTTCTTTACAGTTTATAATAAACTTTGTAAAGGAGTAGTAACAAGATAGCGATAATGATAGCAATATACTCATTTCTCAGATCTGCTGAAAAAGGCCAAATGCTCCTAAACGCCAATTAGCAGAGGCTCTTTTGAATTCAGCGAGTATGCTAGAATTCCGTTAGTCTTTTGTCCAGAACTGAACAGTGGAGGTTTCTCTCATGAACAGCTTCAGATCATGTATTACGAGACTGCAAACTGCCGTGAGAAATGGTGGTTGTAATACCACATCTGGAACTAGAAATACGTCTTATGTCTTGTACAGGTGTGCCGTACCAAGTATTTTTTTTCAACATACATGTTCTCTATTTGATGTGATTATTTTGTTCTCTATTTCCTCTGAAAGCTTGTGTATAGACACAAACATACATACAAACGGATATTGTACAAAAACACGTTCTTATTGCATTTGAGCATATAGTTAACTAGCGGGAGGGGACTTCTTAAATGAATGGGCATAATTTATTGACCTTCCCATTAAAGAGAAGTCTGATGGTGTTAATATTGAACATTTTCTTTCCAAACGAGACTTACATTTTGAATGATATCATAAGACCTACAAACACTTTGGATACATGCTGTAAAGAACTAGGATATATTTGTATTCCAGGGGCTGAGCTGGGGACAGCATGCTAGTTTCTAAGGATTTTTGTGAAAGCCTTTTCATTTTCCCTTGGTTGACTCAATTCTGGGGACAGTGTGGGACAGATACTTGAACTAGATTGCCTTTGGAGAGTCCCCATCACTAAAATAGTCTTTACTGCCTTAACTTGTAAATAAACTTGTCCATTCCAAAGGCAAAGAGGCAAAAGTAAAAGTATAGACATTTTTCCTACACGTGATTGTAATGAGGTTGATTGCTAATAAGGGGAATTTGTGAAGATTTTTTCTTTTAAATGGAATAGTTTAAAAAATTAAAAAAATAAATAAATGGAATAGTGTTTTTATTGTACCTGGGGATGAATGTCCTTTGAATACATTTCAGATGTGTTTTGCATATGCTCAAGACTAATATGTTCACTTTCCTTTAGTAGAAGAGTATTTTTCTTCTTCAGTTGACCTAGCAATTCATATTAATTGATATCTCAATTTATTGATCAATCACAATTTATCTAAAACCCCCTGTGGACCAGGTTTGCAATACAGAGTGATACCATCCAAGGATAAGAATTCACTTGAATGAGGCTAGGTTTCCTATCACCTAGTGATGCAATGAGAAGCAGGGAAAAAGTGTTTGCTAACATTACATCTTTCCCTTAGTGTGACAATGACAGAATGTTAAGTAGTCTACTTTGGTCCACATGTGTGATTCACGTTCAAAATATTTGCTTGGTCCCAAATTCATGGACAGATACATTTCATGTGATTAAATGTTTAAAAGAGTCTCTTTTACCCTTGCATTTTATTTGTCTGATCTATATTTTTTTTCTGTGCGATAAGCTGATAAATATTCTCGCCAGGTTTTTTATTATTATTAATTCTTTTTGCTCTTCTTTTGTGGCTTTTGACTGACATCTATTCACTTCAAGGGTGATTTTCCTGTTGGCAAGAGGCAGAAGAGACATACCAAGCATCCCCTTCAGGAACAAGCAATTTAAGTACTATAATGAGATGGGTCTTTTCAGAGTCTATAATTGGTGACAAGGTATGGCAGCTTCATATCAGACAAAGATGTACAACACAGAGCTTATTAATGAGGATGGAGCGTCATACTCAAGAAAGCTTCCTGTGACTATGAGACAGGAGAATATAACAGATAGTGTAGGTTGTTACTAAGTCCAATATCTCCAATTTGCATCATAAAACCTTTATGTAAGCCAATTCAAGCTAATCCAGAATGGGATATTTTTCCCCTTTAGAATTCACTAGGGTAGCCAGCAATCCATCACTTTGGATCCCAGCCCTCACAGACAACAGCAATAATCATCTAAACTTGCAGATATGCTCAATTTAATTGGGTTAGTTTAGTAACCTTCCTTGTATTAGAGCCAACTTGCAAAGAGATATAATATTTTCACAGTTATGAAGACATAGCAGCTGGCCATAGTAAGATTTGATTGTGGATCAAGAAATCAGATTTTCATCAAGTTAAGAACTCTTCATGGAAATATATATGGAATAAATAATAAAGTAAAATGATTAACAAGGAGACCTACAAAGATATTGGCAAGGCATACAAAAACTGCCTTGCTGATAATGCTGAAATCTGTTACTCAGCTTACTCTGATAGCTTGTTACTGATATTTTGGGGGAAGAGCATTAATTTTAAATAAAACCAAAAGATTAAAAAGTAGATATTGAAATCATATATTGAGAAGCAAGACATTCAAATTATTTTGTAAATACTAAATTATTTAGCTTTTTAGTGTTCTTTTTTTAAAACATTCTTAAGCACTTAAAAAGTAAATATGTTGTATACAGTCAAATACAATTGCAAGGGAAGTGAAAAAGAGAGCCCAGGTGTTGGGTTTCTGGTGCGTCATCCTGAGGAATAACTTTTTTTGTGTGTGTGAACAATAGAAAAGTTGTTAGAAAATAAATACCTCTTCTTAAAAGTAACACTGGGACCCATTTTGATGAGGTAAGTGACCAAGATGCTGAAGAATAAACCACCATACGATCCCCTTACCATCTGCAGCGTATTAACAGATTTCTGCAATGAGCTGTTTATAGTGTAATTACAAAGAAAAACAAGGGTAAAATAAAACAGAATGAAAGATAAAGGATTGTTCAACTTCAAATGTCCCTTTCTTGGAAAGCACTTACAGAGAAAGCTGCCTTCATTTCTGCATGCACTGCTTTGAGGGGGATCTTTCTGTTTATAATTACGGACCCTTTATTCTATGAAGTTGTAGGGTTCTCCCTCAGATTGTCACTCTATAGTAATGTTTCTAGGGAGTTCATGAATTTTCCAAGTAATTGGAATATTTCTTGAAGTCAAATTTGGCCGCCTTTGATTATAAGCTAGAAACCATAGCTCAGTAAAACTTGTAGAATCATTTAAAATTACAATTGTGTATTGATGAAAATGTTTAGGACTGCATTTTGAACTAGCAGTGATTGCATGGTTATTATTACTAATGCATTACATATGACAAGTTCTGCGAAGCCAGAAGCATTTCCTTCTGGGCCTCAGGACTAGGGAAGAAGAATCCCAGGAGTCAGAAACTAGCTTCTCCTATTTAGTCAGGGGTAGGTCCAGGCTTATAAAATAGAATTTCAGGTTCTATGGAATATGGAAAGGCCTTCCTTATTTCATTCCTTTCATCTGAACTTTGTTCTTACCCTCAGCACTGTATGATTTGGTTCTAACCAAAATCCTGATCAAAAAATTAGAATAAGTTTATTCTCTGCCTCATTCAGCATTTATAATGTGAGGAAGTAAAAGAGAGGGGAAAGGGCTTCATTTGATTCCTTAAGACCATCCTGTATATTAGGTGATACATTTAAAATAAGTGTTACAGGATGTAATATGACATCGAAATTTGATTTAATGAGTCTGCTTGCGTATTAAATTTATATTTCATCTGCCTATTATATTTGTTTCCTGCTTCCTTTTCTGAGTAGATGAATAAATAACCGAGTTTTAAAGACTCAAATTTAAATCTGTAGATCCCCTTTTATTAGTACATTCTTCCAAGAAACAATTTTGTGGACAAACACAGATGGAGCAGCAAAGTGTGTTGACATGGGTATGGGCTTTGATATTAGAGGGTCCTGAGGTCAAACACAGGTAGGCACACGGCTCAGTTTCTTTTTAGTATTAGGATCGTAGACAGCTCTGCTGGTTTGAGCTTCCCCTTTCTCATTTATGAGCAAAAGCAATAACACTCAATTTGTAGTAGTTTAGTGTTTAGAAATAATACATGGAAAGTGTCTACCTTGGGAACTAGTGTGTAAATGAACAGTGGATATTCTTGCTGTTATCATTCCTACTGTTACTATGTGGGGGCCAGGACTCAGGGGAAGGGACACTGTCTGGGTGAGGACTGGTGTAGGAATCATGTGATAGATGATCTTTCTCAAATACCTTGCTCTTGTGGCAGACTATGTGCCTTTTCCCCAAGTGATTCATTCGCATCTTGCCTGGCCACCTGCGTGTAACCTTGCCACTCTTTCATTAAGTGTTCAGTCATAAAAATAAGATGACAGTTTGCAGCTTCCAAGCTTGGTGACTCAGCCCTCAGCACTGCTTGTTAAGTCACCTACTTTTCCCTCACTTGATGCAGCAGAACCTTGGGAATAAGGATGTTAGAGGACATAAACTATTCATTTTTTTCTTCTCTTGAAACTTAGAGAATATTTCTCAACATATCTCAGGTAAAATAATGTTTTGTTTACAAAAAATGAAAAGGGAATTTGACGAGTATCCATCAATTATTAATACCAAAATTCAAATATACTTTCTGTCTAGTAAATAAGCATATGTCTACTGCTCCAGGACTACTGTAGATGTAGGTTTTAGAACAGGGATGACAACGTTAAAACTATTTCAGCAATGAAACATAATAAAACTATGAGGACTTTGAATTTAAGATCTTTTTAAAGAGACTAATATAAAAAGAAAGAAAGGGCTAGGAAGATAACCACAAATGCCAGCAATGATTGTTTTCAATTAGATGAAAATCTCTTATAAAATATATCCTTTAAAATGAATGAAGACATATTTATCCCATTAATTTTTCTGACAGATGTCATTTTTCCAGGGCAAATGTTTGAATATCGTAGGTACTTTTAGAAAGTAACAGCTGGTAATAATCTCTGAAGTTTGAAACTGATAACCACAGTCCATCAGGTGTTGAGTTGACCTGGAACTTCTTTCATAATCGTTGGCGATTTGTATTCTTCTTGCCCCTCTAAGTGAACTTTTTTGCAGAGAGCCAAAGAGCATGCTATTGCTGGCTGAACATAATTTGAAATTGAGGTTTTAAAAATCTACCTATCTACAAAGCTTTCCTACTTGCTCAACTTTCAAGTGAAAAAAGAAACCTTTTAAATCCTTATCAAACATTTAAATCTTAACTCATCCCACCTTCCTCCTCCTCCTCTTCTTCATTCTTCATCTTCTTTGTTGTCGTTGTCTTCCTTTTAAAAGCTTTATTTATTCATTTGAGAGAAAGAGGGAGAGCACAGGCAGGGGGGAGAGGCAGAGGGAGAAGCAGACTTCCCGCTGAGCTGGGAGTCTAACTTGGGGCTGGACCTGGGGTCAATCTTGGGACCTGGAGAGGATGATCTGAGCTGAAGGTAAATGTTTAACCATTTGAACCACCCAGGGATCCCCATTTTTTTCTTCTTTCAGGCAACTTATTTTCTCTAAGCTTTACATCTGCACTCAGGAAAAAGTGTTTTTGCTCCCTGACCTTCCTGTGTTGGATAACTTACTTTAATAACTTTTAGTCTTTTGTTTCCAGAAATCTGAAGAATGCCCCTGCTTATCTATGAGAAGATTTTTAAAAAGTATAATAAATTGCTCACTTTGCCTCCCAGTTACTCCTTCTTCAAGTTCATGTTGTCTTCTCCCTGGGCATTTTCTCTCATGAGTAATAAGTAATGTAGAAAATGATGTGTCTCCTTCTCATTCTCTAAGAGGGTTTAAACATTGCTTGACCCCAAAGGAGGTGGCAGGTAGACTCCTAGAAAGAGAGAAGCTGACAGCTCTTTGGTGCCAATAGCAAGCAAATGTGTTGTCTTGATTTGTAAAGGGTTTTAATGTCATCAATAGTAATTCAGCAAAGAGAGAGTTGTAAAATGCAGCTCAAAATGTAGCAAATTGCATCATTGTTAGTGCTTTAGAATTTTAAAATATCTGCAGCAGATGGTAGAGTGCTAGGAGCAATGTCTTGCTTTAGTGTCTAGGAAAAGTTTATGTCATCATAAACCCTAGCGTGATTGTGGCTTCTTTGGCCTGCTGGAAGAAGTTGTTATTTATTTTCCTTCAAATAATAATTTACTTTTAAAAATATTTAGCAGAGTATCGAGAAATCAGGATTTCTCAGAGAAGTGGTTCACTTTCCAAAGATATAAACGAATATTATATAGTATCCTTAGAAATGAGGGCATGTTTTGAAACAACTAAATAGAGGTTGGAATAAAGGTTAGGCAGAAAAGTTTTCTGCTGTATGTTGTACAGTCTGCTTTTAAACGTCCTAAATAAGGAAGTTCTTGCTACAAAAAAAAAAAAAAATGAGGAAAAGTTCCAGCAATATACAAACCCAGTAAGGTACAAACTCAGCAAATTTTAGTTCTAGAAGCTTCTTTGAATATTTGAGCTACCCTTATTCCATTATTTACAAATGGTGGAATTGAAACCCTCATGATTTTCCCAAGAACATACACTTGGAATAAGACCACCAGGGATCTCTTCTTTCCTCAACTTAGATTTTTGTTTTGCACTTTTTCTAATGCATTCAAATGTAAAAAAATAAGGCAATTGATATTTGTGGCAAGCACAAAAACTTCTTACTTCTTAAATTGAAATTAGTAATTATTTATGCAATAATTCTAGCTTTCAATCTCCCAGAACCTTGAAGAAACTAAGAAATGTGTTGTCTTATTTTTGAGAATCATGCAAAAACCGAAATGAAGAATAGGAAAAATGACATTCAATTTTTTTTAGAAGGAGTAAATATGACAAAAAATGCACAACACTTCAAAATAGGAAACATTTTACTGGGAAATATGATATATAAATGGCTTTGGGTTATAAATGGTGGTGGCTACTAGGATAGGCTTTAAAGCCAATCTATCTGAGATGGAATCTCAGCTCTGCTGCTTAGAACTGTATGATTTAAGCATGTTTACTTTTTAAAAAAATTTTATTTTAATTCCAGTTAACATACAGTGCAATCATAGTTTCAGGTATACAGTATAGTGATTCAGCACTGCCATACAACACCCGATGCTCATGATCACAAGTGCCATCCTTAATCCCCATCACCTGTTTCACCCATCACCCCCTACCTCCTCCTGTCTAGGAACCATCAGTTTGTTCTCCATAGTTAAGAACCTCTTTCTTGGTTTGTCTCCGCTCTCTCTTTTTTCCTCTGTTAAGCATGTTTCATAATCTGTGCCGTGGTTTTCTCATCTGTAAAATGGAGCTACCATTCCAAAATGTTACAAACATTAAATGGGTTAATAATGTAAAACACTTTAAAAACTCTCTGGCAAACAGTAAGCTTATAACAATCCCAACTGCTCTTTTTATTATATATGAAACTTGATGCATTATAGAGTGAACTTTTTTTTAGGAAGATGTCAGGACAGTGGCTGAGAGGAGCAGAAATACATAGGTGATACTGAGGAAAGCCACCTACTGCCAAAGAATTAGGAGAAAAACAGGTTCCAAATCAGTTTTTCTAGAGAGGTGCTTGCAAAATCATTTACTTGATCTGTTGTTATGTGGAAATTGTCCCAGAAGAGACGGAATTAACTGTCTTTAGTTTCCCTCTTAATTTGTGCTTCACTTCCCTCCAGCCTTCTGTACTTAGTTTCATTCTCTTTATGTGGATAGATACATATATTTTTTCCCTTAAAATTATGCTGGGGAGACTGTTAATCCAGTTGAGCTTACTAAGAAAAGATGCTCAGAGAAGAAATAAGGACGTTCACCCTATTGGCTTTTCTATCTTGTGTCAGTCTCTCTTGAAAATGCTCAGGGGAGAAAAGTTAATCTTGTGGGAGATGAAGGAGGATTTTTATTCTGCCCTGTAGCATCACAAAAGTCTAAGATAGTCGACTTCACTTGTTTCTCATAGTTCAGCTTGACTCCTGGGACCAGGGGACCAGGTTAGCATTTTCACTAACTAATTGTTGTACCATGCTCCCAGCCCCCACCGCTCTCTCTCTTCTTGAAGGCCAGACACCCTCTGTGGCCCTGCTGCTCTTAGAAAGCTAAGGGAGAAAGTAAACAACAAAACAGTCAAAAGGAAGGCAGAGCATGTTGTTAGACATGCTAAGGGAGTATTTCCAGCAATTTTTTATTCTGATAAATACCCTCAACAACCTCAGTACTTGTTGCCTTAGTCACCAGTCTGTGGAGATTGTTTTCTTTTGATAGAACATTTTGATCTTTGTCCTACACTCTCTTTAGTTAAATGTAAAGTTAGTTGTCAGGAGCCAGCATTCCTTAGTCCTAACTCACTACCTGTTACTTTATGATCAAGGACAAAGGCACTGATGCTGCTGGCTGATGTCCCTACCATGTTCCTGTCACCACTGAGGTTCACCTTTCTGACTGTCACTCTTGAAAAACAATAGATCATTTTTGAGGGTCATCTTTCACAGATTCAGTTCTCAGTGTATATGGGGAAAAAAAGCCCATCTTTCTCCAAGATCTTTGTCTATCAGTTTAGTGCAGCTCTCTAACCACAAGATACAAAAGAAATCTGTTAGAACATGACTCATTCTTACATGGATTCACAAGTGCTGCATATCAAATCAGAACCAAAGTTGTTAAAGTCACCCAAATAAGATAGAGTATAGTTCCCATACAAACTGAGTACAATTTTGTCACCCGATGTCATAATACATGTTTTTCCTGTGCTAGACAAGAACTCAAGGGCAGAGTTTTTTTCCCCAGTGACCTCGCATCCTTTGTTGACACTGAGATACCCCACTATTCTAGGGAATACCTCTAATTCATTCCATTTTTGTGTATGAAAAAGTTAGGGTCATTTTTGTCCTCTTCTCTATAACTCAAATGTAGATGGACACCTTAGACTGTCAATTTCTGCATTCTTCTTTGTTGTGCAATAAATATTGCTTGCATCTTTTCCTTTGGGACTAATGAACATACAGCATATGTGAAATGTAGGGGGTATTAGATATGTAAATCTTTTTTTCCTGTATCAGAAGATTGATGAGATAGAAAAATTCTTAGAACACAAATATATGTGTTAATGGAATAATCACTTGCAAAACTAGTCCCTCCCCTCCACTCTTGTCACCTGTTTGCTATTCATTAGGTTTTTATTGACCACTTTATTTTTTTTAAGATTTTATTTCTTTATTCATGAGGGAGAAAGAGAGAGAGAGGCAGAGACACAGGCAGAGGGAGAAGCAGGCTCCATGCAGGGAGCCCGATGTGGGATTCGATCCCGGGACTCCAGGATCATGCCTTGGGCCGAAGGCAGGCGCCAAACCCCTGAGCCACCCAGGGATCCCCTTTATTGACCACTTTCAACTGATTGTCAGAAGACAGTACAAATAAAAGGCAGGACAAATGTATTGCCTCATAAACTTGAATCTTGTGAAAGAAGGTAGATTTATGAAATCCGTATGTTGTGGAATAATCCCACATTGTCTTCATCCTTCCAAACTGAGCTCTGAATCCCCCCCCCCGCCCCGCCCCTGAAGGACATATACAAATCCTCATTTCCAGAAGGAATTCTAATGAGACTCTTCAAATGCCTGGCATCTCCCTCTTAAGTATCATTGAACCAGGACAAACCTGTGACTCAAGCTGTCTATTCAGTAGAAAATGACCTCTGTCATAGATTTTGAGAGGAATGAAGTTTTTATCTTTCACATATTCTCTTCTTATGAAAGTCAATAAATTAACCTCAGATACCTCTGGCTACCATCGCAGTACTACAAGGGAACCAGCATTTGGATAAGGCTTATGTTATGAAAGGTTGATTGAGAAATAAATATGAGTTCTTGATCGTGTCATCGAGCACCTGTCATATGGTGCCTTGAACATACTCTAGCTCCAGTTAATGTGTGTTAATAAATTTCCTTGGAAAAGAATACACTTATCGTGATAAGCACTTAAGTAATACAGAATTGTTGTATCACTATATTGTACACCTGAAACCAATATACTACTCTATGTTGAATATATTGGAAATAAAAACTTAATTGAAAAAAAATTCCATTAAATCAATACATTCTTGACTTGGGAATATTAGCTTTTTTAAGCAAAATGGTAGAGTTTCATACATTGAAAGTTACAGGGAAGAATTATTGGAATTATAAGCCAAATCACTGACCATTGGGTATATTGAAGAGTGAGACCAGTTACCAATTGCAAAAGAAAATTTCCAAGTATGAGGATATTTTCTGTACCCAAAAGAGAATATTGAGATAGCAGAAAATGAAGAGAAGACTTGGGAAACTTAATGGATTACTAGAATATTTTTTTCAAGTATATATCATTTTATGATCAGGCTGGGTCAGAAAAATATCAAGACATTCCACCTGCCAGAAAAAATTTCACTAAAAAAATTTGCCTCCTTCCAAAAAAGAACTCCTGTTTATTCCAAGATTAGGGCATATTGTCAATGAATATTAAGTTATTAATAATTGAATGGGTAAATTATATAAAAATGTGTTTTTATCTTTGAATATAAATTTCCAAAATATTAATTACTTCAAATGGATTGACTTTTAGTTAATAACTTTTCTGTAAGAACTTAATCATATACAAAATACTTTTTGTATATAATTAGTCATGATTTACTATTTCAGCTTCAGGTAGAAATGAAATTATAAATGGACTTACTAAATATTTCTTTTTCCAAAATAAGTAAAACACTATTATACTGTAGATTAATATATGTGATAAGATAAATCACATATTTTACAATATGATGTTGATTCTAATGTCATAGCACATATAGCATGGCTAGCTTATAAGATGATTCACTTTACAGCCAAGAAAATAGTGTTTAAGAAGGACTTTGTTCTTTCAGGGTACATTTTCTTTCAAATATTCTTTTTCTTTACAATTATAATCAGTTTGAAACTTTTCTAAGTAATGAACATTTTGGTGGGCACTGGAGAGTCAAAGAAATACGAGTCATGACCCATTCCTGTAAAGTTTTTTCTAGTTGTGTAGAAAAAAAAGAAACAAACCCGGATGTAGTGTTAAAGTAGAATAGAGCTAAAGACCAAAGCAGAGCAAGAGACAGCAAGCACTACCACAGTCATTGTGGTTCCCCCAGACCAAGCTGATACTACACAGACACCAGAGAGATTTTAATCTACCTGCTTTCTTGAGTTTACCATTCCAAGTAAGTCCATGGATCATAGACATCATCATTACCGAGGAGCTTGCTAGAAATGGAGACTCTCAGGCCCTCTCCTGGACCTTCTCAGTCAGAGTCTTTATTAACAAAATGCCAAGGTGATTTACACACATGGTAAGGTTTGAGAAACACTGCATACAGAGTGAGAAGGAAAAGATTTTAATCATCCTTTTCCCATTTTTTTTTCCTGAATTGGCTGCTTGTAAGTCCATAATGTCAGCCTTGATAAGTGCACAGATTTCTTATTTATTTTGCAAGCAGTATTAGTAGTGTTCTTTGTGTAGGATGACTACAAGATGGGCACGCCGCAACCACTGTGTTAGAGTAGGAGGGTTTCCATACAGAATTCTCATCCCTAGGGATCATCCATGGATTTCCTCTTCATTATCTTCAGTTTGACTACAAGGATGTATGGGAAAGAAGAATGAGCACTTGACAGGTGTCCTGGTTTCTAATCTCCATTTGGGCACTAACTAGCAGCATGATCTCAATCACATAATTATTCCAGGTAATATTTTCTTGTAAAAAGATATTGAATGATCACTACGTCTTCTTTTGGCTCTGAAGCTTAGTAAGTTGATTTCAGGTTATCATATATTAGAAGGTAAAAGATAGGAGACTAATACTATGTAGCCTTCCATGCAGTTTTTCAGAGAAAAGAATGTTGAGTTGGTACTGTGTGTACAAACATGAAAAGCAGATTGCTGTTGGGGTAAAAACAAAAAAACGCTGAGATTCCTCAATGCCATGTTGTTATTTAAAGGAACTTTTTGCTTACTTTAAATACAAAACAGATTTTTTTACCTTCAACAGCCAACTTTGAAGTACTGTACATATTTCTTATATAAGCTAAACATTGTTGGTATGACTCATAAAGAAGAATTCTAATGAATTCAACCTTGCCCTATATACTTATTTTCTTATTTCTCTCTTTGACCTAATTTCCTCACACTTTTTTTCTTTTGCTTAGAGTTATGTTATTTTGAAGACTAGTAGTTTCTTATTCAATACCATGACTTCAAAAATTCACAAGGCAAATGATTATTAAGTGTCTCTTAGGGACAAAGCAATGCTTCTCTACATGGGACATTTAAAGAAATAAAACAAGTCCATGATGTTGACATTTTTGAGTAACAGAATTATATAATTAAGGTTGTAAATTCAGGCACACTATTTATTGAGGAAACCCTTGACTATACTTATAGAAAGCTATATATAAGTATACTATACTATAGCATAGTAAGAGTTGAAGCATTATATATGGTAGGTATGGTCTCCTGCATGACCTCTTTTAACCCTCATGACAATGCTATGAAGTAAGTACTATTTATTTTTGTTTAATACAGGAAATAGCTGAGATTTAGGGAGTTAAGTTATTTACCAAAGGCTACTGAACTTCTAATTCAAAACCTAGTACGTCATATTTATGCTGTGTTAGAAAAGGTTTTCTAGGGGCACCTGGGTGGCTCAGTTGGTTAAAAGTCCAACTCTTTGCTTTTGGCCAAGGTCACAATCTCATGGATCATGAAATGGAGCCCTGCGCCATAGTCTGCACTCAATGGGGAGTTGGCGTAAAGATTGTCTCCTTCTGCCCCTCCCTCCATGTGCACATGTGCTCATTCTCTCAAATAAATAAATAAATCTTAAAAAATGAAAAGGTTTTCTGACCTTGAAGGGAATATTGAAATAAAATAATGAAGTATTAAGAAAAAAGAAAACAAAGCAAGCAAAAGGCTATCATAGTGGTCCAGCAAATAGATAATGCAAGCTCGAGCCATGGTATCATAAGTGGAATTGTGTTTCCTCCAAAAAGCCTTATTGAAGCTCTAACTCCTAGTACCTCAAAAATGTGGCTTTCTTTATGGGAAATAGGGTAACTGCAGATGTAATTAATTAAAATGGGGTCGTACTAGAGTATTGTGGGCCTCTAATCCAATATAAGTGATATCCTCATAAGAAGATGGTCATGTGAACAGTAACATGCAGGGAGCACACCATGTGACTACAGAGGCATTGGTTAATGTTACACCAACAAGCCAGGGAACCCTACAGATTGTCAACAAACTACCAGAAACTAGGAAGAGTCATGGAAGGATTCTCCCATTCTGAGTAAGTATGGCCCTGCCAGCACACTGATTTTGGACTCCTAGCCTCTAGAACCTTGAGGCATAAATTTCTGTTAGTTTAAGCCACACAGTTTGTGGTACTTTGTTACAAAAGCCCTTAAGAAATGAATACAAGTGACAGTAGGAAATAGAAACAAGATTGGAGAGAAAGGAGTACTAAGTTAAATAGGGGAAAATGGTGGGAATGTATATGGGAAGTCAATATGTGTGTAAAGGTGAGCCAAAAAAGATTCAGAAGTCTTGAACTTGGGAGGCCATAGAATATAGAAACTAGTGCTAGCTTTACAAACTGGGTATTAAGAGATTTTTAGGATGGAGTGAAAAAAAGAGTGGAGAAAGGGTCTGTGTGGATAATAAAAGTAGAACACATTTTAAGGAAAGAGAATAATAATTAAAGCACAATTAAGACAGAGAAATTGTGCCCAAAGGAGATTAGAATTTTGTTAAAAATGTACATGATCAGAATGAGAAAAACTGTAGTATAAGTTGAATGCTTTCATGTTCAAGTCACTTTACAGATGCTATTACTAATCATCACAACAGCACCATAGAATGTGTTAAAGATGAGTAACTCTCCACCAGATCCATCTCCCTTGCATAGTAAGAGTTGAAGCTAGAAAGTGAATGCTTAATCAGCATTTTCTAGACCCTCTTACAGGTAGTTACGATCTTTTATGGTTTTGATGTGTTCTCACCAAGAGAATGTGAGCAGAATAATATGTATAACTAACAGGCTGAGCATTGAAGAGGCAGATTTCTCCTTACCTTCTTTCTTGTTTTGCTGTCTGGACATAAGACTGTGGAGCTGGGATTGACTAAGTATGGTCCATTGACCAAATCTGCCCTCCTATGTATTGTATAAAGAGTTTTTTTTTGTAATAATCCCAATGCAGTATGCCAGTTCATTTACATATTGCCTGTGACTGCTCTGTGCTACAACAGTGGAGTGGAGTTCAGACAGAGATGTTATGGCTTACAAAGGCTAAAATATTTACTATCTGGAGCCTTACAGAAAAAGTTTATCAACTCTTGCCCTAGAAGATAACAGTCAAAAATCCTGGAAGGAGTCTGGGTCCGCAGAGCACTGAAGAGAGTAAGTAAATGAAAAGGACAGGATTTGAATCCAGGTCTAGGTGACTCTAAAGCCTGTCCTATTTTTCTAAGTTGAGAGCAATCATCTTTGGATACTGAGTTCATAGGGATTTTTATTATCTTCTTTACGTTCGAATGCATGTTTTTTCTAATAGCTTTATCGAGATTCAATTCATATAACAACACATTCACACTAAAAAAAAGACATTTTAATAGACATTTTAATGGTTTTTAGTATATTCACAAAGATGTACAGCCATCACCATTAGCTAATTTTAGAGCATTTTCATAATCCAAAAAAATCCCATTAGCAGTGACTTCCTATTTTCTAGTCCTCGTATCACCTAGGAATTACTAATTCTCAATCCTATTAACAGTAGAATAGTGATGAATTTACCCATTCTGGACATTTTCTATAAATGGAGTAACAGAATAGGTGGTCTTTTGTGACTGGCTTCTTTAACTTAGTATAACATTTTCAGGGTTTATATATGGTGTGGCATATATCAGTACTCTTTTTTTTATTGATGAATAATGATATTGTGTTGTATGGATATGTTACATTTTATTTATCCACTAATCAGTTGGATTGTTTGTACCTTTTAACTGAAGAATAATGTTGCTATGAACATTTGTGGACCCATTTTTTGTGTGAACATCTACATTCATTCTCTTGGGTATGTACACCTAGGAATGGAATTGCTTGATTGCATGGTAACTCTGTCCTTAACATTTCTTTTTTTGTTTGTTTGTTTTTTGTCCTTAACATTTCAAACAACTGCCAAACTGTTTTTCAAAATGGCTGTACCATTTTATAATCCTACCGGCAGTGAATGAGGATTCCAGTTTCTCTACATTATTGTCAACACTTGTTTTTGTCATCTTTATTTTAAACTTATTGTGGGTGCATAGTGGTGTATCATTGTGGTTTTGATTAACATCAAATGCCTAATGATGTTGAGTATCTTCATTTACTTATATCTTCTTTGGAGGAATGTCTACTCAAATTTACTGCCAGTTTTAAATTTGGGATATTTGTCTATGTTGAGTTATAAGCATTCTTTATATATTCTGGATATAAGTCCCTTACCAGATAGATGACTTAAAACATTTTCTCAGATTCTATAGGATTTTTTTTTTGTTTTGTTGTTGTTGTTGTTATTGTTTTGATGGTGTCCT
Organism: Canis lupus baileyi; assembly: GCF_048164855.1. Classification (NCBI taxonomy): domain Eukaryota; kingdom Metazoa; phylum Chordata; class Mammalia; order Carnivora; family Canidae; genus Canis; species Canis lupus. The sequence continues at coordinate 20,299,312 of NC_132839.1, forward strand.
TTGCATCAAAAAGGATTTTATTGATAAAGGTCAATTTATCTATTTTTCTTTTGTTTTTGGTGTCATATCTGAGAAACTACTGTCTCATACAAGATCATGGAGATTTACATCTATGCTTTCTGCTAAAAGTTTTATAGCTTTAACTCTTACTTTTTAAGTCTACTGTCAATTTTGGCTTAATTTTTGTATGTGGTGTGATAAAGGAGTCCAAACTTACTCTTTTATATGTGGATTCCCAGCTATCCCAGTACCATTTGTTGAGGAGACTTAATGCATTCTTCAATTTTTAATTAACATGTATTAGTTAAGTGATTGAAAACACTAAGTATCATAAAAATTGTGCCAAATACTTCTCAAAATTAAATTTAAATATATGTAGAAAGATAGTGGTATGCCACAAAAATTGAAGGCAGGAAACTGATTGAAGGAAAATTGGGAACGCTAAGCTGTCATATGCAAAACAAAAGTCAAAGAACTTAAAACAGAGAAACACATTTTTGGGAGAGGAAACTTAAAGGCTGTTTGTTTCATTTAAGGACAAGTGAATGAATAATGTGCAGGTAAAAGCAATGAACATGACTCTCCTTTCAAGAACTTTGGTGATGAGAGATAATCAGAGTTCAAAGGTAAAGTAGAGGTAGAGGAAAGATTCTTACAATGTAGAGGAACATATTTTTGCAAAAATAGGAGTTATTAGGAAAATACTGAGGATGCAGGAAAAAGACGAAAAGTTGCAAGAGAAGGGTGTGTAATAGGTCATGGACTGGAGTAGCAGTATGGTCTGTATTTGTAAGAAAGAAAGCAATGTCAGAAAGCTAAAGGAGAAAGATTGAGTGATAGGCAGAGAAATCGAAAAAGGCAGAAGGAAAGGTAAAGAAGAGAAAGGGAGTGAAGAAGATATGCCATGAGAACAAATGGATCAAGAGCCAAGGAGGACAAGTTCTTTAATAGATAGAAAGAATCCTCTTTTCCTGACATGGCATTCGGGTGTGATTATTTAGTCTAAGTTTGTGAACTTGACAAGCTGTTGTTTGCCGATTAACCTGTGTACAAGAGATAACAAGAAGTTAATCCCAGACACATATTTTGCTTGTATACTCTGAGAGTTAGTCAAAAAATACTCTTCTGAAAGTCAAGACACCCAGCAATCCTGAGCCTGTATTGAGCAATAGCAACAGTTACTGAGAGATGCAGGTTAGTTGGCCCCTTTAGAGAGAGAATCTCCCTTACAATTTGTCTCATTTCTTACCTTGCCTGTATATATGTGGGATAATAATAATTAATAAATGAATAAGCAGAGATTGTATAAGTGGACATGATTCTCTGCTTATTCATTTATTAATGATTTAGTTTCACAGATGAAAAGGAGGAGTTTTCTCTCCATCTGAAAGGACGCATGTTTATTTAATGAAACCTATAGTATAGAAGACAAGTTGCTAATAAACAGCTAGATCTGGTTATGTTGTGCTTAGGAATTCAAGGGCACGTTATCCAACAATTATAACCCATGAATGGAATTTGAAGGGGGTTCAGAATAAATACAAAGATACTTTAAAATTAGAGTAGTTTCACCTCTTCTTGCCTCTTTTCTATGATAACAAGCTAAGAATGTGATGTATAAAATCCAAGATTGTCTAATTCCCAGCAGGCTAACTGGTACAAATGACAATTGAAGCTTCGTATTTCTGAGAATCTGACAAAATAAGTATGTTTTCATATAATACTGCTTTTGAGTATTCCAAAGTAAGCCTGTTACAGGGTCATGGATTGTATCTTTTTAAATAAGGAAGGTAATAAATGACCTTGATGTGTGTAAATTTATAACTATCATTCTAAGACTTTTGAACAAGCCCCTAAGACTGTTCATCTGAGAGCTTGAATAAGTCATTAATGCTTTCTCACTGTGTTTAAAAGTTTTCAGTTTTGAAGTATTGTGAGGTCTTCCTTACCATGCCAGCATTCTAGTCACTAGAAGGAACAGACTGGGACTTTCCTGCTTTTATGTATGTAATGCTTATGAAATTAAAAAAAATAATGTTGCATGTATTGACATATTTAAATGTGCTCAGACACAATGGATGCTCCCTACATAGTTGTCTTTAGAAAAGCACACACACACAAGAGCAATGTGTACTACTCCTGCTTCACCCTTACTGTAGAAATAGTCTCATAAGCAGAATGGAGTTCTCAGGAGGGAGGATCAGAAAGTTGCCAGATTTCTTCTCTTTGTTCCGGCGTCATATTCTAGCTTTCCTGGTGTTTTGTGGGCTAGCTCACTCCACTCTAGGGGGCCACCCACAGGTTGTCTGTTTTTGTCTTTTGATCTTGAAAGTGTGCCTTTTTATAATCTTCCATCTGATGAATTTGGGGTAAGTGGAGAAGAAAGGCATTGAGTGGATCAAACCTCACTTTCTGAGTATATCTCCCTACAATCTATATCACATTGGCACATGGGAGCAGGTATTCTGAATTTTCACATTGCTTTTTAGTCACTTATGCCCATCAAGAATGGGTAGACCTACATTTTTCAACTAAGTTCTCCAGAAACATGTAAATAGCAAGCTTTTCCTTCACATGAATCTGTGTGAAACAGTATCAATGACAACAAAGAAGAAAATCACTCTAGTAAGTAATAAAGGATTTTTTTTTTACAGTTTTTACTTTAGTTGATTCCAAAGATAAACATTAAGAAGAGAAATTTAAATAAACCCATACACAAGCAAAAAACACATTTACTGCCTTCCTCCCCACCAGCCATTTGCTGTGTTGGAGTGAGGAGAAGACCGTTAAAACTCAGACTTCATCATGTTTGGTGCCTGCAGCAGCTATTGCTGTGAACCGTCCTCATTGCTGTTAATACTCTCTGTTGTGGCGTTTATTTTTATTTTCACCCCAGAATATAATTGGATACTTGAACATATTTGTGTTATTGTTGAGGTGGTTTTGGTGGATGAGTGATATAATGTCGCCTAATTGCTAGATTTTAAAAAATCAGACTTAAACTTGTCTATCAAATCAGTAGCTATCACTAAAATTTCAATCAGCAGGTGCTGATGATTATGATAAATAAGGAGGGATGGTGAAGAACTGAGAGGTCAGGTAGGAAATTACAGCAAAATTTCACTTCAGAGCATATTGAAAGATTGAAGCATGACAATTGCCTTACAACACGAGGCTTCCTTCTAGTACGCTTTGTCACAGTTGCATTTTGTTATTATAGAATAAAAATTCCAATTCTCCAGACTTCTCTCTCTCTCCTTTCCTCTTATCCCCACCTTACTACCATATTCCACTGTTGCGTTCTTACTAATTTGGATTGGTATCCACCTCTCTTAGATTGATAGAATCACTGCTTAATAGAGTATGAGTAAATTAATGCATAGTCTTCACCAATATTTTTAAAATAACAGTTCAGATGTTTCTGGAATCTTAAAAGAAATCAGAGATTATGAAACACACCCCCTCTTATTTTTAGAGGGAAATCTGGAAGCACTTGTCATCTTCCAAAAAAATGTAACAAAAATTCTTTTTTTTTTCCAATTCCGAATGGAATTGCAATATGCCTTACCATAGGAACTGCATTTGTACTACTATATACTAAATATTTTAAAGTGTTTCAACTGCTGTCTTTGACTTGGAGAAGCGAAATCACTATGCTGTTAGATCAGTAAAGGCATTTTGTATCATTTAAATTATTAGAATTAATTGCTGCTAAATCCATCAGCATTATTTACCTGCAGCAGCTTAGCATCATAGAAAAATGCTGCATCCTTGGTTCCTTAGGCAACAAGAAGACAATCAAAGGCATAATCCTAAATTGACTTTCGGAGTGCAAGAAATTTACGGATCTAAAAATTTACCGAGAGGGAGACCAGCACATCTGCCCCTATAGGAAATGATTTTTGCATAGTAAGTGTTGATCTGCATAACCATATGATCATCTCAAGTGCTGATTACCAAATCTGAATCATCATTACTTAGCAAACTTCTATAAATACGCATGGCACCATGTAATATATTCAGCTGTGCTAAATTAATGACAAAGTCCTTACCCCAAGGAGCTTGGGGTCTAAAAACAAAGAATGACACAAAAGACAAAAATGTAGAACACCCTGAGTTGGGGGAAATTTTCAGTGAAATAAATCCAGTGCAGGAGTTTTATGGTTTGTGGCAAAGGAGGAATTAAAGATCCATATAGTTTGCCTTTTGGACTGCTCTCACTACAAGTTACATGCTGGTCTGTGAAAGAACTCCAATATTTGAATCTCCTGATTTCTCAGGAATTTCAGATGTATATTTCTGTAACTACATTTTTTTTGGGTATTTTAACATGAGTGTATTTAAATATTCCATAAAATCAATGTATCCAAATCTGAACTCATTATCTCTTCTTCACTGTTTCTTGTTCCTTAAATCAGCTCCTCCTTTGGTTAAAAGCACTGTCTTATCTCATTGATTACTCAAGAGATTTTAGAGGTACTTCCTACTATTCTCCTTCATCTGCCAACGAGCCCTACAGAGTGCCAAGTCGATGCTCCGCTGGCACCTCCTTAGTCCTAATCCAGGTCTTCGTATTTTACTTTAAGAGATTGTTGTAACCTCCAGTTGGTTTCTTCGTCAGTTTATCCTTCAAATCTCTCTTAGAGAATCAATTATAGCCAGTCTTGGTCTGAACCATATTGGTTCTCAGTGTAGAGGCAGCACTGCTTCCAGTAGCATTCCTGGCCCTTTCTTTCTTTTTCTTTCTTTCTTTCTTTCTTTCTTTCTTTCTTTCTTTCTTTCTTTCTTTCTTTCTTTCTTTCAAGATTTATTTATTTATTTATTCATGAGAGACAGAGAGAGACAGAGAGAGAAAGGCAGAGACACAGGCTGAGGGAGAAGCAGGCTCCATGCAGGGAGCCTGATGTGGGACTCGATCTCAGAACCCTGGGATCATGCCCTGGGCTGGAGGCAGGCCCTAAACCGCTGAGCCACTCAGGGATCCCCTTCTTGGCCCTTTCTAACCCAATGCATACTTCTCTTTCCATCCTGGCTTCCTACTAACTTGTACTTAACCTTAAAACAATCACCTCGTTCATGTTTCTTCACATTTGCTTATAGTACTCGAGTCATTTTGTATAGCTGTATAGATTCTTTCTATCATCTTTCTCTATCATTTCAGACCTGGGAAAAATGTGCCTATGAAACTTTCTCAAGGAGCTCAGGAGGAATAAATATTGTCTTCCTTACATATATGTACCTACATAATTTGATTGAATTTGTTTTTATCTAGTGGATATTGATTGGCTGCCTTCCCAGCAGTATCCCCCTTAAAATGTCAGGAGCACCCAGATTTTTCTTGCAAGTTCTACTTTTTCTCTCAGTTTGGTCATTAACACTTTCATGGTGCTCCAGGAGTGTGTTTTTTGTTCCTTGAAATCACTGTGATTATTTAAAAAGTGAGTGTGTAATCAGGCAAATGTACTCTTCATTAAATTAATATATTTTGCCAAGGTACTGATGGTTTTTTCTTATTTGTTTGGTTCTGGAATGCCTGACAGTCCTTCATCTGTGTGTTCTACCATGAGAGGATGAAGCCCATGCTTCTAAGAGCCCATCTTGATGAAAGAGAGATGAGAGATTCATTTTAGTGATATGTTTTGATTTCTTTGTCCAGCCACTTCCAAAATTGACCCTTTTCATGGCATGTTGTGTTATGTGAGTTAATCATTTTCCTTTTTGCTGAAACCATTCACAACAGGGTTTTCTCATACATACATATCCCCAAATTCTATTTCTATTTGGATATTCTAATAAGTATTTGCTTAGAAATATTTTGTCCAGTATAAATTATTAAATTCTATGAGTATGGGGAATGGTTTATATCTCCTCTATCTCTTATTGTACCTTTCCTGGCATTTGAGTTATTAATTTAAGCAGAGGCCATATAATCCTCTGTCAAGAAGTCTTCCAAAACAAGTGCTTAAGGTATGGAAATTGGACTATGTGACCTGCAGTTCCCCTTCAGCCTCTCACCAATAAGTTTTTCTGAATCTATTCATTGTAAATGTTGCAAGAGTATTCCATGCTGCAAAGTTGACTGTGATGGCAAACACAGTGGGGAAAAAAGGATGTTTTGATTTCCTGGAACAGCTTTGTGTCAAAGTACCACAAATTGGGTGGGTTAAAACAATGGAAATGTGTTATCTCACGATTCTGGGGGATAAAGTTCTGAAATAAAGATGCCACTCTGACAATGCTACCTCTGAAGACTCTGGAAGAATCTGATCCATGCCATTCTTTTAGTTTCTGGTAGTTGGCTGGCCATCTTTGGCGTTGCTTGGCTTGCAGCTGCATAATTGCACATGCCTTCTTACATGGCTATCTTCTTATAAGGACACCAGTCATACTGGATTAGGAGCCCACACTACTCTATTTTGACCTCGTTTCAACTTCCCTATTTATATCTGCAATTACCTTATTTCCAAGTAAGGTCACATTTTGAGATAGTAGGATTAGGACTTCATAACATTTTGGCGGTCAGGGAGGGATGTTGGGGGATAGAGAGACGCAAATACGTCTAGGAGGAAGCATTATTAGGGCTCCTTGCTATACAGAGGAGAATAATATAATAAAGACTTGGAGGGAGAAATCTAAATGATTTAAGGGAAGCACAGAAAGTACTGGTTTTGCTCATAAATAGAACTGACACCTAGTGATCAGTGACCATTTTTTTTTAATATGTAACTTTTCTTCTATGATTGGCACTTGCCCATGAAATAAAACATAATCCCAGTGGATACTATCTAGCTCCATCAGGCAAACAATGATTCATGTTAACAACACAACCTTACTGTGAGGAGGTGCTTTTATTCATTTTTGCTCATGAATAAATTAGCTCTTTAAAAAATTCATAGGAGAAAAATACTGTATGAGGTTGTTTTCACATTTATGGAGGTTATCTGTTTATCAGGATGAGGGCATTATGTAATTTTAATGAATGAAATGTAATAATATATTCTTTGGTTTTATAACAAGATTAAAATTGATTCTGAACATAATACAGATCTTCCCCATTGAAAGGCAAACCCCGAAGCTTTTTTATCTCCACGGAGGTATTGCCACAGAACAAATCCACTTGTAATACATATTTGGAGTCAGGCGTATCTTGGTTCAAACCCAGCTTCCACTAATATAATTGTCATGGGACCTTAGGCAAGTTACTCCACTTTTCTGAACCTTAGTTTCTTAAACTGTAATATCAAAAGATTGTTGTGATGATTGAATCAAATAAATGCAAGTTGGGACATTACTGTCTGACACAGCACTAATAAAATTTTGTCTCATCAATATTATAAAGAGGCTAAGAATTTCTTTTCAGAAACATTTGAGGTAGAAACAAAAGAAAAATCTAATATATAAAATTTCAAAGGAATTATTAGTTTGATGGATTTATTTTTATGATTATTCCATTATTTAGTTACAAGATCGTGTGTAGACTAGAATTCAGTTTCCTTCTGGGGAATAAAAAGCATTCTCTTTCTTATACCATAAGAGGAATGAATCATTCCTCTCATGTTTCTCCGTATCTCCTCTGCAGTATTTGTCCACATCTCTGTTCCTGCTCCCAGTGTTAAATGTAGCCTTATTAATGAGGCTCAATTCACGGAGAATGGGCATTAGATAATTGCATCCTAGTAAGCTGGGTGGCTCTCTACAGAGATCAGGTAATGACGAGTCTGCTGTGTAGCCAATATTCTGTTCTGTTCTTTCTCATATGTCCCTGACTATTTCTCAGTTTTGACTCAAGGCTTCACATCTTCTATTTGTCCATCACATGTGATATCCCCCCAAAACTTTAAACCCTCTTTTCCTTTTGGCTCAACATTTTCTAAGGATTATCTGTCCTGTCTTATGGATACTATCCATGTACCAAAACCCACCAAACCTCTGTAGTGAGCCACTTCCTAGATCTTTCCACCTAGTTGTGGAAATTATAGACTGTGAGCTACAGGGATTCATTTGTATTGTGTACCACTACACTACATCCAGTGTTCACCACCATGCCAAGCACACAGTAGGTATCCGGTAAAGATTGTTTGAACAAAAAAAGGGAAAGACTATTTCCCACACACCACTGAGCATGTTTAATCCCACTTGTCCCTTGCTTTAGTTAATGACACTATGATTCACAAATTGCCTAATCTAGACACCTTTAGTTCTTTATCTTCCTCATCCAGTCACTGGTTTTTTCAGTATTACCTCTTTGAAACACATGAAATTGGACAACTTTATATTTTTGTTCAGACTTCCGTAGTCTCATGTTTCCATTACTGCATCAGCCCCATCTGGTCTTCCCACTACATCCATTTCTGTGTAGTACACCCAGAGTGAAATGGAGTGAAATCCACACTCCTCTTCATGGTGCACACATCCTCTTGAGAATTTTTTTCACTTCAGCTCTCCACACTCCTTACTTTCCCTTCTTTTTTTTCGGTCCTGCTAAATGGCTTCCCAAGCTCAGTATACCCAACACTCTCAGACGTTGTCTCAGAAGGCCCCCCTCTGCCAACTCCTTGTCTCTTTCTTGGTCCTTCATCTGAGCTTTAGCTACCACCACCTCTGGGAAACTTACCCTTAATCCACTCACCAAGATGAGGGTAGACTCTGCTCTCTCCTCCAGAACACAGAGCCTGTGGTTCTGATGTCATGGGGCACTTAGCAATCTGTATTGCCATAGCTTTCCTCCCGAGGAGATGCCATAGGCATATTGTGCGTTGGGACTATGTTTTATTCATTGATAGATTCCCAGCACCTAGGATAGTATTTGGCAAATAATCAACACTTAATAAATATTTGTTGAATGAGTGTTATGTAGACACAGTGCAAAGTAGCCTTTGGCCAGAGCAATGATTACAGTATTAGCAAATCTGTGCTATTTTTCTTTCTTCAGAACAGTTCACTTTGATTTATCTCGAACTGTTATGCAAGCTGTAACTAAAAACGACTGTGCTTGACACTGACTATAAAAATACCACTGTGCAGACTGTGTTTTTAAAAACCAATATTGAAGCTCAAATCATTTATAGTGATGTCCATATTAAATGCTCTCTACCTACGTTCGCTAAGTGTTGAAAGATTTTTTTTTTTTTTTTTTGCATCTTTTCTACAGATTTCTTCTCCAGCTGCTACCATAATAGCTTCCTTTCCTTGGTTCACACTGTTGCTAAATGCAAACAAATCAGACTGTCACAGAATCCACCTGATACCCGGAGTAAGCTGTAGTCCAGTGAATCATCCATTGACTCATTCAGCGTAAGCAGCTATTAATCTAACCTGGTATTCGTATGTACATGTGAAGGTTGTTTTGACCCATAGAGTACTGCCTTCACTTTAGAAAGTTTCAAATTTAGAAGTGTTAGGATAAGAGGGTACTCCTATCGTTGTCTCTGCCTTGTACATGTATAGAAGGGATTTTCCATTCCTGATATTACTAGCACTTGAATTTAGTTAGCGCATCAGCCATGTTTAACTTTTCTCTCAGATTGTTTTTCTCTTAGTCCCCAGTCCTGTTACAGTATCATAGTGGACCAAATCCCAAGTGTCTATACGTAAGTTACTGAATTGTGAAAATTCTTACATGTATTTGTAGATTTGTTATTGATCTTTTTCAGTATATCTCTTATCACACTTTGCATATTTCTTCCACCACCAAAAATAACAGAATTGTTAAAGTACCCCCAGAATAGCAGCATGGCTAATAATACCAATAGGGCCAAAATGAGAAAGCCTAGTATCAGTGAACTGAATTTTTATGTTGAGTTCACATACACATTGTGGGTGTATTTGGAAATGAGGTCTTTAAAGAAGTAGTATAGGTTAAATTAGGTCACAAGGGGGAGGCCTTAATCGAATATGACTGATGTCCTTGTAAGAAGGGGAAGGGACCCCAGGGCACAGAGAAAAGGCTGTGAGAACACAGCTAAATGTAGAGGCCTCAGAAGAAAACTAACCAGCTGTCACCTTGATCTTGGAGTTTTAGTCTCAAGCACTTTGAAAAAATAAGTTTCTGTTGTTTAAGCCTCCAGTCTGGCATTTTGTGACGGCCGCCCTGGTAGACCTGGGTTTTAGTTCTGATTTTAACACTTAAATCTGCATGCTGAGAGGGGAGACATCTGGTTCCCAAATTGCACCGCCTCATTTGTGAAAAGAGTATACGAAAAGCCACACCTTTATGGGATCATTGTGAGATAGGTCACAAATTAAGTGACGGTACATTGTTCCCTCATAAGAGTTGTATACTTATTTCTGATTACTTTTCTCATGATGATCACTAAAGAGGAATTTGTCTGATTTTTTAGATTTAAATTTGAAGATTTTTTTAATTTTATTTTTGAGTAATAATACTTTTATTTTATTCTGGGACAATGGTCAAAAGAGAGAAAAGAGCCCGAGTGTTGGAATCTCACAAAACAAAGTCTAGCTACTACCCATGTATCTGATAGCAAGTTATGGGACTTCTCAGATCCCAGTTATTTTTTCTCCATAATTGGGTCTGAAAACAGAGTATATGAGATCGTATGACTAAATGAGAATATGTAGTCCCCGGCCCATGTTTGCATCTAAAAAGCCTCTGTTGGCTAAGTTTGTCTCCTCCTGATATTTAGGTTCCTCTTTGCCCAGAATGTAGGAATTCTGTCTAGATATTATCATATTGCTTTCCTTTATTTCTTAAAGAACAAGCTAACAGCAGCAACACAGCAGCTAAGAATTGGCGAGGACTTATGTACTGGGAACCATAATAAATGCTTTAACTGGATTAATTTATGTAATCTTCACAACTCCCCCAATATTATATTAATTGTACACTTAGGAAAACTGAGGCTCAAAGTAGGGTTGCCACATTGAGGTTTGTCAAGTGTGGCATAGGTTACACTTAAATTAAAAATATTCATTGTTTATTTGAAATTTCCATAACTGGCCATGGTGTATTTTATCTCTCAGAGCAGCCCAGAGAGGCTAAGTAGCTTGCCTAAAGTTACACAGAAGCCAGGCGTCAAACCCTGTGCCTGACCTACAGAGACCCAAATCCTAACCTCCATGGTTTACTGATTACATATTATTTTAAAGAGAGACTGACTATTTGGGTCAGAGTGAAGAAATTTAGCTGAGAATTATCCTCGTTGATAATTAGAATATTTTCTTTTTTAAACATTTTTTTTTTTTAATTTATTTATGATAGTCATACAGAGAGAGAGAGAGAGGCAGAGACACAACAGGCAGAGGGAGAAGCAGGCTCCATGCACCGGGAGCCTGATGTGGGATTCGATCCCGGGTCTCCAGGATCGCGCCCTGGGCCAAAGGCAGGCGCCAAACCGCTGCGCCACCCAGGGATCCCGATAATTAGAATATTTTCATAGATTGAGCTATCATAAACAAGGTCAAGCCAAAGTCTTCAGGACAGCTTAGGGCTCTGAACTGAGAAGTTAGAGCCCTAATTAGTTGGGCAATCTGCATTGACATCAGGAGCAGAACAAAGTTTAAAAGCAAGGTTTTTCTCTGCAGAGTTGTTAAAAATATCTTTTTTCTTCTCTTGCATTGGAAAACATTTCCTGAATTGGAAACAATGCTACAGCTGAAATAGCTGTAAGTGAGTTAGAAAATGCCTATTGAACGTGCTTCTTTGTGAAATATGGTACTCTGTCATGGCTTTGCCAGTGACTTACAGTGAGTTGAAGCCAGAGCCCTGCCCTGTGTGGATAGATCATTAAGTATTTTATCTATTTCCTTCAGCCCATATAGGGAAACCAGAAATGGGACTGCATGCTGCAGATTAGCCTGGTGACGTGTAAATTACACCAGTCACTGGTGTGCAGATCGTTTATACCTCTAGATTCCCCTTCCTGGCAGCAAAAAATGTGACCTAAAAGGAGGCAGAAAATCTGGGAAAGGACATTTTGTACAAAGAAAATACTAGATTAATTAATTTATATAATTTATTTCTCCATCACATAAGAGCTATTTTATTTACTTATTTCTAGAAAACCAGAGGGAGGCTTGACAAATCCAAACACCTGTCTACTGATCGTATTCACATTTAAATAAAAAGAACAGGGAAAAGCTAAATAAAACTTAAAAATATATAGATGAAAACAATATGTGGTTGACATGTTCGAGCTAACAGTGGGATTGAAAACCATCAGTAATTGATTCTTTGAATGATAGAGATCACAGACTTAGAAAAACACTTGAAGTGTTTAAGTTTTAACTTTAGAGGAGCAGGGATACCTGTGCAGCTCAGTGGTTGAGCATCTGCCTTTGACTCGGCATGATCCTAGGGTCCAGGATCGAGTCCCACATCGGGCTCCTGCAAGGAGCCTGCTTCTCCTTCTGCCTGTGTCTCTGCCTCTCTCTCTGCCTCTCTGTGTGTGGCTCTCACGAATAAATAAATAAAATCTTTAACAACAACAACAACAACAAAAACTTCAGAGGAGCAGTATCGGTAACAAGTAACTTAATTATAAATATGCTTAGAATTGCTGAGATGGTCCCCAACCTTATCCGTTATGTTTCTAATGTGTTTTTTTTCTTATTTTTTTCAATTTTGGAATGTGTTTAACTATAGAAAGAAAATTAGAAATTACAATAACTTCAGCAAGTTAGCCCACAAAAGCTTCCTGGATTGTTATTATGTCTGAACTGATGTACTGACCCAATAAAACTAAACTGTGTTTTCTTAGTTCTGACCTTGAAGTTGAGTTGTCCATTACTACTCTTGCCACCTTCATGTCTGTTCGCTTGAAGGGTAGTTACTGTAATGTAGCTCTTGCTTTTAGAATAAAATCTAAACCGTTTATACTGATTTAGGAGGCCCTATCATGTTTTACAGCACATCTCATCTCTTTGTCCATATTTGTTTCTTCTCAGCCTCACTGGCCTTTTTGTAGTTCGTTAGCATCAAGTTTTAAAGTGTCTCAGGACATCTGCATCTATTATCCTGTCTTTCTTTCCTTGCAGTTCACATATCTGGTCCCATCTTTTTGAGGCCTTTCCTCTTTGCTCTATGTAAAGATGCATCCCCTATATGCTGTAGATGGTTTATTTCCCTCAGAAGACTTTTCCACATATCACTTATCCTCTTAGCTCTTAGTGCCAGTTTACTGTCTCCTTCAGTGAGACTAGAAACTTAGTGTAGGCAAATCTCATATCTGTATTACCTCTGGACTCTAAGAACTGAACATTATGTGTGCCATGTAGTAGGTGCTAAATGTTTGTTGAATGAATGAACGAATGAATGGATGAATGAATAAATGAAAGAAATTGTGCTGCCTGCTAATCGAAGCAGTTGCAGCTAAAGCAGGACTCTAAATTCCTTTGGCAGGGTAGCCCAGGCAGCTCAGTGGTTTAGCACTGCCTTCAGCCCAAGGCGTGATCCTGGAGTCCCGGGATCGAGTCCCGCATCGGGCTCCCTGCATGGAGCCTGTTTCTCCCTCTGCCTGTATCTCTGCCTCTCTCTCTGTGTCTCTCATGAATAAATAAATAAAATCTTAAAAAAAAAATTCCTTTGGCTATAACCCAGAGAATCCTCCTGAGAAACGTGCCAGTGTTTGGAGGGGATTCTGAACATTGGAGAGCTTTCAGACTGTCTTCAAGAGTAGGACACAGCATTTCTGACTGGATCTTCATATATGCCAGGTGACAGAGGATGAATCAGGTCATTAATTAAAATGGAGGTAGTATAGATGGTCTTCTCTGTGAAAAATAAAGTGCAGTAGAGGTAATATTTATACTTATGATAATCAGTTATGCTACTCTGAAGTCCTGACTAGGGAAAGTAACATTTTGATTAGGTAGATGGCAGGGAGATTGAGAAAAGTTAACCAATTCCAGAGTTGTTTGAAAGGTTGAATCAGAAAATCTCAAACTTCATCATAACTTATGTATTAGTGGGCCTTAAAGGCAGTTTCTGATGTAGAAGGTCTAGCGTGAACCCTGAGAATTCACTTTTCTGACAAGTTTCTGGGTGATGTTTATGCTACTGTCAAGGGGATTACACTTCAAGAACCAGTATTGTAGTAAATTGAATATTATGAATGAAGGAGAAAGTAGTAAAAAATGAATGTTTTCTAGATTTCTGGCTTGAACCATGCTGGTGTCATTCACTAGGTTCGGAGGAACTGAAATTTTAGAGGAGGCATTTGTGAGTCCTTGATTTATCTGATGAGTTTAAAGTTCATTCAAGATCTGCAAGAGAAAATGTTGATAGGGTAATGGGTATATGTGCCTGGAATTTGGAAGAGTACTCTGAAATAAAGATGTGAATTTTGGAGTTCTCTGTATACTGATTATAATTAACATTGTGGGTAGGGGCAAGGTCATTGAATGGGAGCAAGTAGACTTGGGACCTATTCTGAGGAACACTGACATTAAGTAGTTGCATACAAGAGACTTATCTACAAAGCAGATGTGAAAAGTATTGAAAGAGCATAAGGAAAATGAGAACAGTGACAGGTCCCATCCAAGGATGTATAGCAATATAAATGCCATGTTTACATTTGTATCCATATAATATTTAACTTCTTTTTAAAAAAAATTTTTTTATCTATTTATTCATGAGAGAGACAAAGAGGTAGAGACAAGGGGAGAAGCAGATTCCCAGCAGAGCAGGGAGCCTGATGCAGGACTTGATCCCAGGACCCTGGGATCCCAACCTGAGCTGAAAGCAGATGCTCAACCACTGAGCCACCCAGATGCCCCTATAATCTTTAATTTCTAAGTGATATCTGACACTGTCCTGTCAAAAGGCAGTTCCACTTAACTACTACTTGAATTTGTATTACATTTCACCTCCTCCTCCTTTTCTGATATACCTGTCTCCTGATACTTGCCCCTCACACACAAACTCATGCACCCTGTCCTTGTTTTCAGTCATACTTGGCAAATTCTTTCAGCAGCCCTTTGTCCTTTTTCTGCTTTCAAAATATCATCAATCTCAGAACAACTATTCCCTTTTTATGAACATCTGGGGAAGCTTATCCTGAGATCTTACATGGAAAATCCATTTTTCTGATAATTTGTGGTTTATCTGTGGCTCCAGGGACGATTGAATCCAGGGTCTCGAATGCTAAGAGCTTACTCTCCGTCCCTGTCTCTCTAATATATGTATATACATTTTGTCTGTCCACGCGTCTTTACAAGTTCATGTGAAGGAGGATAAGACCTCTGGCAGCTTTGGGCTGCCATAACACTTTACTGTGTTATGACCAGAGAGGAAAGAAGAAAGATAACTTCCCTTCTCTGCTATAAATAAATACTGAGGATGACTTGCGATTGGTTAGGCTAGAGTCATGGAACTATTTTGTACCAGTCACTGTAACTGGGAACATGGGCCACTCCATTTAACCAAGCTGGTATCATGTTTCCAACCCTGAGGGTAGAAAAGGTGGTCTTGCAAGCCTCTCCAGAAATCTGACTTGAGACTGGGGAGACGTAGTTCCCTAAAGAAAAAGGATTACCATTACCAGAAGGGAGAAATAAATTTGGGAAAAATAAAGCAGATGTCCACCTAAAACTTGTTAGCTTTTATTTCTCGCAACACCCTGTGGTAAGTAATAGCAGTGATTACGGTTTGCAGTCTTAGATGTATTTCAAAGTTGATTTGACACCGGAATTTTATGCTAGGTTCTAGGAGGATAGGAATTACATCTTTTTTTTCCACATTTGTGTGTCCCTAGGGCCTGACAAGGTGACTAACACATAGTAGATCCTTGAAACATGGATGTTGAATGAATGAATTAATAAAACCCTAATTAATAGTTTTCCTCTGGATGAGTTCCCTGTCCTGCTGTGGTATCTTTCCTCTCCATCAGGCTTTTTGTGGTGCCTTTAATTTACCTATACTTACTCAGGCTTATTATAATTTGAGAATTAACTCAGGATCTTAAAGTTTGCTTCCCAGAACTTCAGAGGATCGAGGACGCAGAGGTTGGCAATGTTTTTCTGCAAGGGCTGAGTATTAAATATGTTAGGCTTTACAGGCTATATGGTCATAGCACAACTAGTCATCAACCTTGTAGTGCACAAACAACCTTAGACAATATGTAAGCAAAGGGGCATGTTATGTTCCAATAATACTTAGTAAAATAGGCGTTAGGTTGGATTTGGCCTGAGATCTATTGTTTGCTGACCCCTGACCATCAACAAAGTTTTCTGCTGGTTACCTGCTAGAACAACTCAAGAGTTCATGAATGTATACATAGCTTAGGCAGCTAATATCATAAATCTGGTTTTAGTGATATCATTATTTTCTTCTTCTCATAATCCTTAACAGATAGGTTTCTGATCCTTTCATTAAGTTTGGAAAATGGGAAGTGCTGTTGTGTGAGTAAGAATGTTATACCTGAATTGAAAAAGAACTAAGTGTAATGCAGTGTTTTTGAATGACCGGTAAATGAAGAAGGAAGGTCTCCAGTCTTGAGTTGTTTTCACTGTAGAATCACATTAATACTGAAAAAGAATTGATGAGCATACTCTCTAGAATGCGTACAGGACTGAGAAATAGAGTTCATTGTTACTCATTTCATTTAGAATATCAAGTTTTAAATTCTAGCCATTTCAGTCCTGTTATAATTGCTTCCAACAGTGCCTTTGATACTGGAAGGTAGAGTTTGAGAGAAGGGAAAAGAAAATAGAAATAAGACTTAGAAAGGAGGGAAAAAATGAGCTAAGCTTGTCTTTCAGGCACAGTGTGCTAATATACCACTGGAATAGTTCTGATAGTTCCAGTGCCAGTGATGCAAGCAATGGTAGAGTTCTTGAGGGAACTCATACTGCAAGGTTCGTGGTTAATTTTATGGAAACCTCAATCATACTAGGATATGGGGAGTTTCCACCTGTGACTACTTCACACCCTAAGGTTGTTCTTCCCAACCCAGTGGAGAAAAACAGATGCCTGTAGTACATGATTATGGCTGTGGAGACCTTCTAATCATAGGTATAAAAATAGATTCCTGTATGAACAAATACTTGGAACCATCCAAGTGTCTCTTTACTTTGTTGAGAACTGTTGAAAAAGGATAATACACCATCATTACAAACAATCCAGAAAGAGAACTGTCCAATTATTTTCAATTTTTAAAAATTCAGTAGCATATTTAACTGTGAGTCATTGCTTGATCCAAATTTGAGCCTTCTAGACTTACAAAATTTTAAAAGGTAGAATAGGCATTATAGCCCCCTTTGTTCCTGATAAATGATGCCTACCTTTTGATTGAAAAACACTGGGCAAGAAACTCATTGTGTAACAATGCCCATTTTGGACTTTTCTCACGGGTAGAAATCTCCTTTTTATTCTTACCCTAAATCTCCTTGTCTGTAGGGAATACCTGTTACTTTTACCACCCCCACCCTCAAGCGATTTGCAATGTCTTGTCTCTCTTCTACATGAGAGCTCATAAATTAATTGAAGAGAGATACATGTATGCTCTGTACTTCAAGGTAAAATGGTTTTGCTTTACCTCCCGGTTCTTGATATTAGCGAATTTGCAGTCCGCTCAACCAAGGTCTTTAAACAAGCTGTGCTGTCCATTCATCAAGGTTCTGCATAAAGTGAGAGCCTCAGACCTGGGCTAAGGACTTCCATTAGAGTCTGATCTGTGAAAAACATAATGAGAGATTTTCTCTGGCCAGATGTTCTTTTTATCAAGAGCTATCCGGCTCACTAAAATGTGACATCTTTAGGAGATAGAAGTCTATCATAATACCACTGTTCCTAATTTAATTTTTAAATTACTTAATTATGTGTAAATCAGTTGGAGAAGATCAAATGAATTGTATCTTCCAGGTCTTGGGCTTAGTCCTCATTGGTCTTGCATGTATTTTTAATGTGGAGGTATGGTATTGTATATGGTGTGGGGTTTTTTTGTTTTTCTTTTTGTTTGTTTTTGTTTTTTCCCTTAGTACTGTTTTTTAAAAGATCTATGTAGGTAGGTGGATATTTAGTCTGTTGCTCCTAACTGCTACATAGAACTTTGGGGTGTGCATTTATCCAAATTAACCTGTCTGCTCTCCCAGTGATGGATATGCTGACTGTCTCCAAAGCCCTGCCATAGCAAATAATAGTATAATGAATTTCCTCATCCCTGTATAAGAATTTGGAGATTTTGGTATCAGGGGGTGTAAATATACTGAATTTGACTAAATAATGCCAGGTTGCTCTTCAGAATAACTACACTTTTACATTCTCACCAACATTTGGTATTTTCTAGGTTTCTAATTTTTACCAGTTTAAAGAGGTAGCTTGTTGATATTGTTTTAATTTTAATTTTCTAGTTAGTAATGAAGTCAAGCATTTTCCTCTGTTTGTTAGTGTTTTTGCTTTTAATTTCCTTTTCTATAAACTATTCATTTCCTTTGTATTTTTCCTTTGGAGTTTCCTATATTTTTGTTGTTGGCTTAAAGGAATTTTTTTAAATTAAATATGTACTGTTTTTAAACATTGGAAATATCTTCCCTCAGTCTATCATATGTCTCTTATTTTTATGCATTTATAATTATTTGGCTTAGGATTTGTATTTTTAATATTGTGTTTAAGATGTACCTCTATCCATTTTATTCACAGTGATATTTTTCTATATTTTCACATTAAATTGCTTAGTTTTTAATTGATTTAGAGTTTAACTTTGTATGCAGTGTAGTGAGCCAGGTTTTGTTTTTTTTTTTTGTACTCCACAAAATGAGCCACTACCTCCCATACCATTTAAGAACAAACCGTCCTTTCCGTTTTAGGTTAAATTATATATTAAGTTCCCAGATACTCATTTATCTCTGAGTACTCTCTCTTAATCCATTTGTCTGTTCTTGTGCTTATGCCATATCTGGTTGGAAAAGTGTCCATTTATTTTTTTTTTTAATATTTGAGAAAGATTCATGGACTTTATTTTCTGTGTAATTTCAAGTATAGTTATCAAAACACCTAACTGAAAGTGAGTGGGGTTGCATTGAATTTATATATTAATTAGGAGAATTGACATTTTTGTAAAATTGTCCTATTCCAAAAATAAAATTCCTTGCTTTGTTCAGATCATGTTTATGTCATTGGTTTTAAAATTTCCTTTATATAGTTATGGGATACTAGTTTCAATCTAATTTCTAGATGTACATATTTAAAGCTATACTTTTAAATCAGTGTTATTATTTTTCTTTTGGTCACGTTTTACAAAGTTTGGCATGTGCTGTTTTTATTATCATTTAATTATAAATAGCACAGCACATCATGCCTGAATAAAGCTTACATCTGTAAGGAAGATCACAGGCTGACTGCATTTAGGAACGCTGGACAGCCAGCACTTCTGCACTGCACCCGGTGGCCGTATTGAACAGTGAAATCACGAAGAAATGCGTAAAAATATGGAAGTGGTGACACTAAAAGGACCACAGAAGCTTGCAGTATGCGAGCTGAAACAGGAAGGCAGAGCATTGTCTTGTTGGACTTCAGCCCTGATTATCAGGGTACTCAAGTATTTCACTCTCTACCCATGACCATAAATCACTGTGAACATGCTGCAAGTATTGATTTGGGGACTACAAATACATTTTAACAAGTTGCAAAATTTGTAGATATGGAATCCACAAATAAATAATGAGGATGGACTGTATATGAACTTTACACAGAAATATGTACATTTTTCTCTCTCCCAGCCCCCCAGAATTCTGATTCCCTCTCACACCTAATTTTCCCAGGTTATTTTTTGAGGGGTTTGAGAGTTGGACATGGGAAGTCAACAGACCATGTTAGTTGTCTGGACTAGTAAATTAAGCCAGCGAAGAAAGTCATCAAGATGTATTTCCCCTTTTAGGTATGGAGGATTCTAGGTAAAGGGCCTGGCAGCACAGACTGAGGCAGGTAAGTACAAGCCAGGGAAGCCTAGCCTGGACCTAGTCCCTAGATTACTAACTAAAGATCATGAAGGAGAGAAGCTGAACAGGCAGTCATAGTCTGTGAACAGAAATCAGAACTGCATAAAGGGAAGAATCATAAACTACCCTCATGATCCCAAACTTCAAATGGAATTGCTTTTGGGGGTTGGGTGGGGAAGAACTGTATCCTGTCAGTACCTGCTTCCAGCCCTCTGAAATACTTGTGCCTGTGGCTTTCCTTACCATTTTACTTCTTCAGTGCTTCAGCATAATGGATGGTATTATTATATATAAGTTTTCTTTATCTGGTGTTGATGACGCTTCTTCCTCCAGTCTAGTGTAAGTCAGCCTAGTTCTCCCAAGATCGCATGGTTTGAATTATTACATTCTCCTAAGAGGGATGAGACCTATGTCAGAGAATCCTAATGCCTGATCTAAGACAGGATAATCTCTACATAATGGTCCTGTCACTTACTAGAATGCTTTTACCCACTACATTATCAATACACTTTCTCTTCCATTGGAAACAGAAACAGATGGGGACCCCTTTGGGTGTCTTATTTGGCTGAGTGTCTGACTCTTGGTTTTGGCTCATGTCTTGATCTCAGGGTCACAAGACCCCTGCATGGGGCCCAATATAGAGTCTGTTTGAGATTCTTTCCCCATTCTCCCTCCTGCTCTGCTCCTCCCCCCGGGCTCCCCTGCTGGCTCTCTTTCTCTCTAAAATAAATAAATAAAATCTTGGAGCATCTGAGTGGTTCAGTCACTTAAGGATCTGCCTTCAGCTCAGATAATGATCCTGGGGTTCTGGGATCAAGCCCCACATCTGACTCACTGCTCAGTGGGGAACCTGCTTCTCCTTCTCCCTCTGCCATTCCCCCTGCTTATGCTCTCTGACTCTTTCTCTCTGTCAAATAAATAAATAAAATCTTTAAAAATAAATGCATAAATAAATAAAACTTTAAGAAGAAAACAAAAACAAATGCATCAACTTATAATGCCATTTTTTAGTCTGTTTTTTCCCTTAAGGTAGCTATTGGCAAGTTTGATTATTTTTAATAACTAGGATCAAGCATAAGTTTGTGTAAGTTATTAAAATACCCACCCATGGATAGTACAATAGTTTTCTTTGGTTAGCTATTTTTTCCTCTAAAAAATATAGCCACCACTTAGCATAATTAAAATATGTATGTAGAATAAAAACTTCTGTTTTTAGCTATTTTTTATTGGAGTTACCCCAAAAAGTATTGCCAAGCCAAAATACTACTGTTTTGAAGAAACTTTTGTTTCTACAATGAAAAGGATTTGTAAGAATCAATTTAAGAATCATCAAAATCGGCAGTAATAATTGTCGTTTGAAACCTAGATTCTATTCCAGTTAGGCTCAATTTTGATTGTCTCTGCTACACTAAAAGTCTGTATCCCATCTCACCATGCTCCGTATGATTTAGTGAAACAAATCCTCTGACAGTGGAGTGGACAGACCTAATGGACATGGTCATCTTTTCAAATGCATCTTTAACTGCCAAGTAGAAGGATATTGTGATCCTAATATTGTCTTTAAAAATCGGTAAATTTGTTGCAACCACAAATTTAGGTGGCAGTGAAATGACTTGATCTATCATGCAAGAATGAAAGGAAACTGAACACACGGCAGTTTTTCTGTGAAGTATTTTGTTTGAACGAAAGACCTTTTTTGCCTAAGCGATGGATACACTCTGATTTCTGTGAATTATGTTTTCTCTGGTATTTTTTGCACCATTTCTGAGCCTGTGTGAACAAAAGTTAACTTTATTTTTGTGACCAAAGAAACTGCTTTTCATCTCTGCAGCAAGTTGAGCTTTTGTATTTATTTTTCAGTGCAAGAAATCACGATAATTTAAATTCTGAATTCATGGAATTGGGCTTAGAAAACAATTGGGTTTTGGAGCTTGTAGCAGTAGAATCAACTGGGAGGACCCAATTTCATCCAATTTGTAGCTTGATTTCATCCAGCAAGACATACTTAAGCATAAAGACCTAAAAGTGGTAGGTGTTGTATTGAAATAGCATCGCACTTAGGATGCAATGAGGCATAAAGTAATGCTGAATGCTTTACATTCACTAACACGACATTATTCCAGCATGACACACAATCCTAAGCTTTTGCAATTACAGCTGTGACCTCAAATTAGATTTTAAAACCTGGGTATATGTATATGCATTTTAAAAATTTCCCTTCATTTTATCTCCTAATAATTTAGAAATGCAAATGCTGGTAGCTTCTTAAAATAACTCTGTTCACCCAAAATATCATCCTTCCCCTCAACTGGCTTTTCTTTGGACCAAGTCTGGTCTTTTCAGGATGGGCAGGACTGTAGCTTGAGTTTTCAGGAACAGAGTTAGGGGCTGAGGGGCCTCTATTTCTGTTACCGTAAAACTTCACTGTTTACCTAAAATGATTATATTGCTTTCTCATTGAGTTGTGTATGGTTTTTTTTCACCATATAAATTAAAAAGCAAGACTCAAATAAGATTTTTAAAGCCACAATGACAGTGCCAGCTGGGCTGATAAAAAGTCCCTTTTTCTCTCCTGTGTCAGGATTAAGTCACAGGGGCTCTTACTGCCTCCAGGCCATAATTCTGAACTACATGAGCTCAGAGTGCATCTTAACATTTTCTCTGGGCTTGTGGAAGCATTTCTTTCCCCTCAGAAGGCACTTTACGTCACTAAGGGCCTCAGATGGGGAGAGACTCCCCACCTCCATTTGCTGCATCCCCACAGTACTAGGCCACAAAAGGCTTGGATTGACATGCATATTGTCTAAATATGCCCAATGTGTGAGCATTTCATTTGTGCCTTATGTCCCACAGCTTCCTGCCTCCCTTAGAAGATTATATAATCACTTATCTTTTCTATTTTTAAAGCAGATTAATTTGATTTAGTAGAAAGGAGACAAGGGAGAAAAGAAAGGAATAATGGGAGAAAGCCAATATTATTTCTTTCAAAGCAGTTTGGTTTAGAGTCATTTTAATAGGTCTGGAAAATTAGAATTGGAAAAAGAAAATCAATTGTGATGCTATATGCTAGTTTGGAAAGGAAATAAATCCACCCTGGCACCGACTTCCTAGTGGTAGATAATTAGGACTGCTTTGTTCTCATGTGGAAGAGGCAGGGGACTCATCGGTTTCTTAAATCTATTATTATTATTAACAATGTCTTGAATATGAAGAATTCTCTTAGGAATACAAGGTGTTTACAGGATGCATCCATCACAGGGGAAAAGGGTAAGCAGCCTGTCTACCCCCTGTTGTCGTAGGAAAGGCTGCTGCTATTGGAGCAATAGGGCATCCACATGAACCTTTGCCCATCCTTCTTTCCCACTTGTTGGACACAGATTATATCTCTTTATCTCCTTTCTCCAGGAACGTTTCTGAAGATTTTATCCTCAAAAATTATTCTCAAAAATGGTAAAAATAAATGCAGTGTAGAGCTTGGATTTTTATGTAATCTAAAGCTTTAGGATACTTCTGCTTTGAAATAGTTTCTTTTTTGTTCCTTTCGTCTCTTTCACTTTGATAATTTTCAGAACAAAAACTAGGTTCATGTGGCTGAGAATATGGAAAATACATTTATGGAGGGTGGGGAAAGATTAAGTGGTCATGGTGGGAGGAAAATTCTAGAAGGACAAAAAAAGAGAAACAGACTGAAGAGCAGTACATTGAGCAAAATTATATTATGTGAGATTGGTTGAAGTGATTTTGTAAAGAAAATGCAGAAAAGACTGTGGGGGACATGAGAATAAATGAAGGACTCTTAGAATTGCCCTCTTGGAATGGACAGAAAGGAAGGTGGTAAGAATATATAATTTCTAAAAAGGATATAGCTGTCAGTAAGACAAATACTTGGTTATGAGAATCAAAGAGGAAAAGAAAGATTGTGGAAAATGTTTGTGGGAAGCTGAAAATAAATTCCAAAGGGTCAAAGAAAAATTGCACTGTACAAAGCTAAATAGGCAAAGAAGACTTCATTTGGTACATTGCAATAAGAATCAAGACTGTTGCAATGGGGAGAGAGGTTGGACTCAACTCTGGTGAAACAAAAGGTGGGAAGTTTTTAAAGGTTGGGGTGCACAAATAGAAAAAGTACTGGAGGATGTTTGGGAGAGGTTGGTCAATGTGATTAGGCCATCTGGGTTTATGAATTGTTGCTTATGAAGGTAACTCCTGTCTTCTCACAGAGACTTGGAGTTGGGGTGCTGTCTCTCTTGATGATTACATTTTAGAGGAATAGATCCCAGGTCCTTGAAAAAACACTCTTGGGTTATGAAACTAGCAAGAGGCTGGTAGAAGATTTACATCTCCAGGAGACAGAGAAAGAATTTACAATTTTAAGTTTTCTAGGAAAAGAGAGATCAGGGGGCCTATAATCAGGAAGGTAAGTTTTAATTAAGCTGAAGGCAATGCTTTCTGTATGCCACTGTATAGTTCAAAAAATACCAATATTGTTAATATAGGGGGACCCTCCCAGACCTAATTTTCATTATATAAAATAGAACTATATGAATCTACTCCATAGTGTTTGTTGTATGACTTAAAGAAATTTGTATGTATAAAACACTTAAAGCACTCCCTGGAACATAAAAAGTACTGCATAAATATTAGTTATTGTTGTTTTTTAAAATTATTATTTCTATTAATTATGTGGAAAGAGAAAATGAAGGCTACTAAGATGCAGAGATCCAACTCAGTGATTAAAATATATTTGTGAGTGATCTTTTCAGAGCAAGGTAGAAATAAAGGGTCGATAAAAACTTTATTAAGATGGTTTAAGCCATTAGTTAGGAGGTATTTTCCATTACCAGCAGAACAATGCACTGGACCAATGTCTACTTTCTACCTCCAATTTTTCAACTAAGGAATATTGATTGTGTGCATATAGCCACAAAGGTATAAAAAGCAAGTCTCCATTCCTGTTTCAAGGAGGTTGAAGAGGAATAACAGGACAGTTAAGATCCAACATTGCAAAGGCAATGATGGAAATATTCACAGAGTAATATTCCAATATTCAGTGGGAAATGGATTGGCCTAGAATTTTCCTGGGTAATGGGCTCAATTCTGCTTGATAGTAGAGTTATATAATAAAAGGGTCATAGGTTTCCTAAATAATCTACGGAAGCCTGAAGGCTGGATTCAGTCTGAGATCCCTTAGGTCCAACCTGAAATGTTTTTTTGTATACCCACATTTGGCTAATGGCCTCTCTCCATCCCCACAGGGAAAATGGTCAAGTTTTACCAGGGAAACGATTAGGAGGAGAGAAATAGTAAGCCTTTTAGTGCAGTACTCCTCAATATTCCAATGAAATGGGAAAAAAAAGAGGAGGCTTTTGTTCCTGTATTGGAAACAGACCCACAGGCACCCGCATGGTGGAAAGCCTAAGGGAATGAGAGAGAGTGGGAAAGGGAGTCAGAAGTAGACACTCCCTGTCTTAGTGGTAACACTAATAAACATTCCCTCTAGCCAAACCATTTCCTAGGACTGGCATTAAGACGTTTCCTGGGTTAGAGCCACAACTTTTTCTTCTGGTTTCATGGTACCAGAAACGCTTGACTGTTCACCATTTTTACTGTATTTCTGAATGAATGCAAGTGCAGTCATCTTCCCAACCACATCTGGGACAGGCCCTTCTTATGAGCCACAGAAGGAAGAATGGTGCTCATTAGTGAAACACATGCTTGTGACTTTTCATTTCACACAACTAAAAAGTAAAAGGACGTGTGGATCTTCCTGATCTACAGAGAGAGGCCAGAAATACCACTATATCCAAAAGAAGCAAAAAGAGGCTATACTGGTTAGAGATTGTACATAGGAAGCAAAAGGTCTGTGTCCTGTACCCCTGTACTCCTGATTTCATACTGAATCTCAGTGAGCACTATCTCATCAATAATTGCCTTGCCCACTCATTTACTCCTACCAACAACACCTTTAGTCCTGACTACCTGTGTCACATTGGCTGATGAGCAGTCTATCAGTAAAACTAATATGGCCAACAGGATGAATTAGGAATATTTTATTATCTGCATAGAATAATAACCTTCCTTTTTAGTTTTTTATTCTGAATTTTTTTTAACCAAAGAACTTGGCCTTGCATCTCTATTTTCTTCTGGAAATAGTTGAGATTCTTTTCCAGATCAGAGAACTCCTCAGATTATATACCAGAATGCTTTCATTTATCTACCCTTTGTATGATTTTGGCTCCTTGTGCCCATCAAAGCCATCCAAAAGAAAAAAACAACCTGGAGAATGGAAAGGCAAAAGAGTGTAGGTGAAGGATCTATTTCCTGAAATCTTTAAGTCTCTAAAGTCTGTGTCTTGGCTAACAAATATTCCCTGTATGCCCGGACTAGTACTGCCAAATTGTTAATTGTAAAATGTTGAACAAAACCTTCAACCATAAAAGGAGGATCTAAAGAAATCTTTGAAGACGAAGTAAGGGGATGGTTTGCCTCACTCTTATCAGAATATTTAGTGCTTGCATTTCCCTTGCATCAAAGACAAACCTGCAAGCTTATTACTCTTAGGTACCCAACATTTGATACAGTGAAAGTGTACTTATGTGTGAAAAATTTCAATATTACAGTCATACAAGATGTTACAAACCTATAAGCCTCAATTCTGTACACACCAGGTATAAAATTATCTCCCTCTACTTATCCTTTCTTTAGTGTATGCTAATAAATGTGGACATGTGTGCACACTCATGCATATATACCACAGAGCTAATGCAGCCTCTAGAAGGCAAAAGACTAACCAAGACATAACCAATAAGACCAAGGAGCACTTTATCCCAGTTTTTTTTCCAAGGTGTCATTTTGAGAACCATTTTCTTTAGCTCTGCCACTAAACTCCCCAAATCCTTCCTAATATTTAAGCAGGATGGGACCCAGATGAATAAGCAAAAGAAGAGTGGGACAAAGCAGATATTCTTCTTTGGGCCTTGGAAGTGTTATTCCCTGGTGTTCTGGGAGTAATAAAGTGGATTAATTATTCATACTTTGAAAAGTTTTGCTTAATTCAAAGAGATTCTAGTCATCAGTTTTTTCTTTCCTTCAACATCGGTATTTGCTGCTTATTCTCGTCAGTATGTAGAATATTTTTCAAGAAGATATTGCAAGTATTTTAAAATACGTGTATGATAAATAACTGATATAGTCTGTCTTCCACATTTAGAATAAGTAATACTATCAGTAATTATTTTCATAGCTGTTTTTGGAAAGGTAATATTGTATTGATATACAAAGGTGAAGTATACCTGAAATACCTGAAATAGAAGAAGTGGCTTTATGTAATGAGATGATCAGTTTGGACTAATTGCTCTGGTACCTTTAATATTAACTGAGCATCATTCTCTAAAAGGTGAATCTACTAGTCCATCTTTATATACAGTTTACAATTCAAATAATTTTAGCTTATCACTGATGTAAGCTGTTTTTTTATTGCAAGTAGAAGGAGTATGATTTTATGCTATTATTTCAATAGGGCAAGAAAATGAAAATAAAAAAATAAACTTGTACACAGGTCCCTATGTGGTTCAGTTAGTTAAGCATCTGCCTTCAGCTCAGGTTATGATCCCCGGAGTCATTGGATTCCCTGTTCAGTGGGGAGCCTGCTTCTCCTTCTCCCTCTGCCCCTCCCCCGACACTTGTGCTTTCTCTCTCTCTCTTTCAAATTAATAACTAAAATCTTAAAAAAATAAAATTTTACAAAGATAGAGCATTGTAAATAAGGATTTATCTCTATCAGGCTAAAGAGAAATTGCGTGGGGCAAAGCCTGCTGCACAAGCCAAAATTAAACTTAACAGCTCTTATAATATTAGCACCCTAATTCCTCCTCTGGAGAAATGGAGTTTTCTACCTTTTCACAGTTAGAAATTTGGTGCATCTGTTTGTGTGCTTGTTATTTGTAATAAAAACCTCTAATTATTGTTTTACATAAAAGGTTGAGCTTCCTCCTGCTCTATTGTAGGAGGAGTCATAACAACTTCAGCAACTCTGTCTAAAGTAACAAGCTGTGGTAGCAAATGTCCACAAAATTAATTATGTCAGGGGAAATGATAATAATGCAAAAAATATATGCATTAAACCTCCCTTAAAAATGAAGAGCCATCAAAGTCTAACATACGATTATTTTGACAAGTTTCCATAAAAAAGACATCATTACTAGTCATAAGGGCTGATATTGATGATATGGTTGCGTTTCTCATTGTTGTCTTTCAACACTTTCACTTGCGTAGGATGCTTAAGCAAGAGCAGTTTCAATGTAAAAGAGGCCCTGATAATGTTGGTGATGCAAACAGGGTGGTTTAGACTATCCTGAACCCCCTAACTAGTACTTTTCAAATTAGTTGGAACAAATGGGAGATTTGCTGGCATTCCTACTCCCTACTTGTCCATCTGCCTTGCAAACGGTGACAAAACGTCCCCCCCCCCCCCCACCAATAACTTCCCTTCTTCTCTTGTGAATAATCTGAGCAAACAAATTTTGGAACAAAGAACACAGTTGTTGACAAAACGAAAAAAAAAGAGCATCTATTTCCACTGAATATTGTTTATCGTTGCTTTATTTTCACAATGATGTTACAAAGGTACTAGCAATTGTTACTTTAACTTGTGGGATGATATCTATACATGAGAATGAATCACCAGCATTTATGAAAGGTCATTTTAGAATCTCAGTTATTTGTTTTGTATTAAATGGTGTTTTATGACAAAGATACACGTTCAGAATTATTCCAGTGCACTGACATTTTTGGTTGGAGTTTGGTGAGAGACTACATAAAATATCTGTCATCAAGCCATTATTCAGATGACTAACCAGCTAACTGATTAGTTTACAGTGAAGTAAAATAACAGTTTCCTGGAAATCTGAAATATAGTTATTATGGATATGGTTCCAGATTGAGAGGACTCGGAGCTAATTGACGGCTGTATTTGTATGCTGGGGCTGCCATAATAAAATACCACAGAATGGGGTGATTTAAACAACAGACATTTATTTTCACATGGTTCTAAAAACTAGAAGTCCAAGATCAAGGTGGGAGCAAATTTGATTTCTTCTGAGGCCTCTCTTCTTGGCTAGCTACCTTCTTTGTGTGTCATTTCCTCTGGCTGTGTTTGTGCCCTAATCACCTGTTCTTAGAAGGACAGAAGTCAGATTAGGATATATCTTACTGTAAGGACCACATTGTAACTTAATTACCTCTTGAAAGGCCCTGTCTTTAAATACAGTCACATTCTGAGTTATTGGGGGATAGGTCTTCAACATAAAAATTTCGGAGGAACAGAATTCCACTCACCACGGTGGCTTCTGGTTAATTGCGTTTGTTAGCATAACTCTTACCTTTATTTCAGTTGTTGGTAAATGGACTTAATTTCCATATATATTCATTAATATCAACATTTCGTAAAAATAATGAAGCTGGGAACCTGGCCGGCTCAGTTGATAGAGCATGCAACTCATGACCTCAGGATTGTGAGTTCAAGCCCTACGTTGAGCATAGAGATTACTTTAAAGAATTATTTTTAAAATAGTGAATGCAAAACAAACAATAGGAAGATGTAAGATAATATTTAACATATGTGTAAATCAGACTTTAAAAATGTACTCAATCTCTTGGAATTTCCATTATCAACTATTTCATTGCTGAATTCTCTGTGCAAATATTTATTATAAAATTAAGTCGGGTTAAATTGATTTTATTTTCTTTTGAGAATCTTTTTAAGATTTTGAGAGAGTTCAAGTGAGAGAGAGACAGAGAGAGAGAGAGAGAGAGAGAGACGGAGCATAAGTAGGAGTAGGAACTGAGGGTGAGGGAGAAGCAGACTCAGCAGGGAGACAAGGTAGGGCTTAGTGTTCATTCCCAAAACTCAGTCCTGGGACTCTGGGATCATGACCTGAGCTGAAGGCAAACGCTTAACCAACTGAGCCACCTAGGTGCCTCTTCTTTTGAAGTTGCTACATTTCATAGCAAAACTAACAATGTTTAAGAGGATCTTTACAAAATGATTGGAAATTTCTATTTGATATATTGAATTACAATTTGAATGATACTGAACTTTTTCTTCCTTTTTGAAAACAAAAAACTCTCCTTGGAAGTATCATTAGTATAATGATATATCTGGAAAATTCCAAAGCATGCATACGCCAATCCATGCTATTTATGAAACTTGTAAAAAAAGAACCAGTAGCTGTCTTTGTGAAATTGTAATATATTTAATACAATTCTTCTCATTGTCAAATTAACAATTGTCAAAGGCTTCTCCAACTTCCCAAGCTTTCATCCATTAAGGAAGCATACGGAGTCAAGGATAAAAATCTACTTAATAACACATGGCAATTTAATATGCCTGTCCCAGTTAGGAAATGAAAATGATAAAAGTGCAAAAACATATACATTATGCCATGTGAAATTTCATCTATTCCAAAAATTAGCTCATAGCTAAAATTGAAATAATATTCAGGCTGGACTGCATGCTATCAAAACAAAAGACGAGCTATAGAGTCAAGCAAAACAATCACAAAGAAGTCTAGAGATTGATCACTGCATTTTATAACTTTTGAAGAAGACTTTTTAATGGTTCTTTACAGCTACTAATCCAAAGTGACATTTTGTCCTCCTAGTTAGGGCAAATTGCCATTCATAAGCTAAATAGTCTTCAGTAGCCCTTTTTGGGTTGCCCATTTTTTAGTCCACCAAAACATTTTTGGTATTGTTATTACATTGAGGGTGGTGGGGGTGACAGCTAATCACTTTGGGATCACAGTCTAACTTTAAGAAGTATATAATTCTTTGAGATCCGTTGGTAATGTGTATTTGTTTGCATCAACCTTTTTCTTTTTATCTCAGGACACATTCTTTAATGTTAAGCTATTCAAAGTTAAGACATGAGACAGATGAAAGAGAAGATTATAGGAAAAAGGAGAAATAGAGTTCCCTGGAACCAAAAAATACATAAAGCACACTTCCTGAAGGATGAGAGAGGCAAGGAGTATATCTTTTTTGTCACAACTGCTTTTCTCCCTGCTTCTATTGGTGAAAGGGATTGTCTTGGGGTTTCAATGGGCAGATCCTTACCACTAGGGAGATAAGAACCCTTGAATATGTAGTGGATTTCTAGAGATGTTGAATGACTCCTGATGTGTGATCCCTCCTGCCTCTCCCCTTCAGCCAAGCTCAACACAGAGCATAAAAGTGTGGGAGGAATACAATTGGATTATCATTACTCATGTATCAAAGCTATAGATCAAGGTTGTATGTTGTTAATGTCATGAAAACTAGTGATTTAGTCATTGCTATTAATTGCCACCTGCACTTTCCACATCACAAGAATGAAAACATATACATATTTTAATTTGTATTTTTAAATTTTTTTATTTTAATCACCAGGGCTCATCATGACATATGCCCTCCTTAATTCCCATCACCTATTTTACCCATTGCCCCCTCACCTCCCCTTTGGTAACTATCACTTTGTTCTCTGTAGTTAAGAGTATGTTTCTTGATTTTCTTCTCTCTTTTTTTACCCCTTTGTTTTGTTTCAATCTCACATATGCGTGAAATCACACAGTATTTGTCTTTCTCCGACTGACTTACTTCAGTTAGCATGATGCTCTCTGGCTCCATCAATGTTGTTCCAGATAGCAAGATTTCATTTTTTTTCTTATGCCTGAGGAATATCACATTGTGTTTATATACACCACATCTTTATCCATTCCTCAGTTGATAGACGCTTGGACTGTTTCCATAATCTGGCTCTTGCAGATAATGCTGCTATAAACATCTGAATACATGTGTCCCTTTTAACTAGTATTTTTGTATTATTCACATAGATACCTTATAGTACAATTGCTGGATCATAGGATAGTTATATTTTTAACTTTTTGAAGAAACTCCATACTCTTTTTCCAGAGTGGCTGCCCCAGTTTGCATTCCCACCAACAGTGCAAGAAGTTTCCCCTTTCTCCTCATCAGCACCTGTTGTTTCTTGTATTGTTAATTTTAACCATTCTGACAGGTGTGAAGTGATTTCTCATTGTAGTTTTGATTTGTATTTCACTGGTGATTAATGACATTGAGCATCTTTCCGTGTGTCTGTTGGCCATCTTTATGTCTTTGGAAAAAATGTCTACTCATGTCTTCTGTCATTTTTTAATTGGATAATTTTTGTTTTGTTTTGTTTTGTTTTGGTGTTGTTTGGTAAGTTCTTGATAGATTTTGGACACTAACCCTTTATCAGATATGTCATTTGCAGATGACTTCCCCCATTCCATAGGTTACATTTTAATTCTGTTGATTGCTTCCTTCACTGTGCAGAAGCTTTTTATTTTGATAAAGGCCCATAGGCTTATTTTTGCTTTTGTTTTCCTTGCCCGAAGACATATCTAGAAGGAAGTTGTAATACTGACGTCAGAGAGGTTACTGCATCTGTTCTCTAGGATTTTTATGGTTTCAGGCCTCCTCACATTTAGGTCTTTAATCCATTTTGAATTTATTTTTGTATTTGGTGTAAGAAATTGGTCCAGTTTCATTTATCTGCATGTTGCTGTCCAGTTTTCCGAACACCATTTGTTGAAGAGACTCTATTTTATCCATTGGATATTCTTTCTTCCTTTGTTGAAGATTAATTGACCATATAGTTGTGGGTACATTTCTGTTTTTTTTTTTTTTTAATTATTCTGTTCTATTAGTCTGTGTGTCTGTTTCTGTGCCAGTACCATACTGTCTTGATGATTAGAGCTTTGTAATAGAACTTGAAGTCTGGAATTGTGATGCCTCCTATCTTGTTTTACACTTTCAAGGTTGCTTTGGCTATTCGGAGTTTTTTGTGGTTCCATGCAGAATTTTGCATTGTTTTAGCTCTGTGAAAAATGCTATTTTTATCGTATTTTGAAAGGAATTGCATTCAATGTGTATATTGCATTCAATTTGTAGATGGGTAGTATAGACATTTAAATAATATTTATTCTTCTAATCCATCAGCACGAAATGTTTTTTCGATTTTTTTGTGTCCTTTTCAGTTTCTTTCATCAGTCTTTTAGTTTTCAGAGTAAAAGTCTTTCGCGTCTTTAGTTAAGTTTATTCCTAGGTATCTTACTGATTTTGGTGCAATTGTAAATGGTATTGATTCTTTTACTTCCCCTTCTGCTGCTTCATTATTAGTATTGGTGTATAGAAATGCAATGGATTTCTGTACATTGATTTTGTATTCTGAGACTTTCCTGAATTTGTTGATCAGTTCTAGCAGTTGTTTGGTGGAGTATTTCAGGTTTTCTATATATAGTGTCATGTCTTCTGTACATAGTGAAAATTTTACTTTTTCCTTGCCAGTTTGGATGCCTTTTGTTTCTTTTTGTTGTCTGGTTGCTGTGGCCAGGACTTCCAGTACTGTTAGATAATAGTGACTAGAGAGGACATCTCTGTCTTTTTCCTGGCACTAGAGGAAAAGCTCAGTTTTTCCCCACTGAGGATGTTATTAGCTGTGGGTTTTTCATAAATGGCCTTTATTATGTTAGGTTGTTCCCTCTAAACCTACTATGTTGAGAATGGATATTGTACTTTGTCAAATGCTTTTTCTGCATCCATTGAGAGGATCACATGGTTTTTTAATCCTTTCTCTTATTAATGTGGTATATCACCCTGACTGATTTGTGAATACTGAACCACCCTTGCAGCCCAGGAATAAATCCCACTTGATCATGGTGAATGATTTTTTTAAATGTATTTGCTATGTATTGTGTTGAGAATTTTTGCATCCATGTTCATTAGCACATTGGCCTGTAGTTCTCCTTTTTAGTGAAGTCTTTATCTGTTTTGGTATGGGGATAATTCTGACCTCAGAGAATGAGCTTGGAAGTTTTCCCTCCTTTCATATATTTTGGAATAGTTAGAGAAAAATAGGTATCAACAAATCTTTAAATGTTTGGTAGAATTTCCCTGTGAAGACATCTGGCCCTGGAATTTTGTTTGTTGGGAGTTTTTTGATTACTAATTTGATTTCTTTGCTGGTTATTGAGCTGTTCAAGTTTGCTATTTCTTCCTGTTTCAGTTTTGGTAGTTTATATGGGTCTAGGAATCTGTCCATTTCTTCTAGGTTGTCCCCAATTTGTTGGTATATAGGTGTTCATAATAATACTTTTCCTTCTGCAGGAGTTTCTTAGTCATTGAACCTGAATTTTTTTTTATTTATTCATGATAGTCACAGAGAGAGAGAGAGAGAGAGAGAGAGAGAGGCAGAGACACAGGCAGAGGGAGAAGCAGGCTCCATGCACCGGGAGCCCGACGTGGGATTCGATCCCGGGTCTCCAGGATCGTGCCCTGGGCCAAAGGCAGGCGCCAAACCACTGCGCCACCCAGGGATCCCTGAATTTTTTTTTTTGAACCTGAATTTTATAGGTACTTAATTAACTAAAGTTTTTTTCCATTTGTTCTGTGTAAATAAGCCTCTTATATTTTTTAAGGTGAGGTGTTATTTAACAGAACTGAATCTAAGAGATAGTAAAAGAAGAGCATGGGGCTTGCTATCAAAATGACTGATTTGAAACTCAGCTCTACCACTTCGTCGTTGGACAATAATCTAGTGCTTTAGATATTCCTTGGGTATATAATACAAACAGTGACAATATTTGCTTCAAAAATATGGATGTTTAGAGGCAGTAAGTATACAAAGTACTTAGAATATTGCCTGACACATTAAAGATGCTAGATCTTATTAGCACCCTCGTAGCCTTAAACTGAACCCTCTTCCTGTATCCTCCTTCCTATCATCTTTACTTTGATTGCCTATGAGGGAAATTTAGAACTTGAACTTAAAGAGAGACAGAGGAACAAATACGATTTTCATTTAAATAATCTAAGGCAAATTAATCTTACACACTGCTGAGCTACACCTAATGATTAGTCCCCAGGCTGATCCATCATCAGTAGTTTGTAGCTAGTTTGTTCCTTACCCTAGAGTAAAGCTGAAGGCACTTCTTTCTTTAACAAACTAGACATTAATTAAGGTAAGCAGGGGACTAGAGTGTATAATTGCTATTGTAAAGTATGAAGACTTACAAAAAGCATTGAACTTACTAATAAAAAATTAGAATTCTTCTTCCTAAAAGATAAAGTAGAAAAACATCTGCCTTTGAAGGAATATACTTAAAGTTATAGTTGAAAAAAATTAATGAAATTCCATTCTTCCTTTCCAGCTATTTGATGCACAGAATAGAGAAAACTTTAGGGCAACCTTTACTTATATTCTCAGAAATTAGTAAGAGTACTAATCAGATTCACTGTAGCTGATACTTTGGTTTCTCTCCAAATTGTATAGCATTTCCATTGCATCTTTTATGTCACTTCCTGGGATGGATGTCCCAACAATATTGCCCATTTTTAAATTTACCTATTTTTTTCAATGTTAGTTCATTTGCCTATACTCATTTTTTTAAAAAGATTTTATTTATTTATTCATGAAAGACACAGAGAACGAGGCAGAGACACAAGCAGAGGGAGACACAGGCAGAGGGAGACATAGGCAGGCTCCCTCTCCCTGAAGGGAGCCTGCTGTGGGACTTGATCCCAAGATCCTGGGGATCATGACCTGAGCCAAAGGCAAATGTTCAACCACTGAGCCACCCAGGTGCCCTGCCTATATTCAAATTTTGACTAATATTCTTGATTTCTTCCTTAACTATCATTTCTAGTAAGTCACTAGTCATCTCACTTTGACACCATAATAGCTCTAAATGAAATATTTCTGTACATTCCTATATATTGTGGTATTTTAAATGATATTTGGATAAACCCCAATTCTACCATTTGATATTGGGTCAGTTCCTTGTTTTCAAAATGAAGATGAAAATATTATAGATCTCAATAAATAGTTATAAATATGGAATATTATAGTACACATGGGGCTTGACATAGTGCCCTGCTCTGGAAAGCCTCAGTACATGATGGCTATTATTTTCTTGGTGTTAGTATTGTTTATAATTTTGTTCCCATCAGCACCACTCTAGCCAGGTCTCTAATCATTCTTTTCTGGATCACAGCAATAGTCTTTCCACCTTTAGTCTCTCTAATCAACCAGTTATCCTTTATGTATTGTCAGATTAAACTTCTCAGTCCATACTGCTTGCCCTATCACTCTTTGGTCCAAGAAAGCCAATTGTTTGCCTTAGTGCAGCATATCCTCTCCATTCTGCCTCACTGTCTCTAGTCTGTTCTGTGTTCCTATACACTTAACTCTGAAAAATCATCTTCAGCTAAAATATAATTTTGGATAATACATTTGGGATTACAAAGTGAGTTCATATTCATATGTTCTAGACTAATTATTTGTATGTGTGTGCATTGTAAGTGATGGTAATTGTGATTTAAGAACACTCATTTACATCACAAATAAAAAATAACAAAGATAGTGAGAGAAAGAACAATATCAGCAAGAAGGCTGAAAAAGACATCCCTTGCATATAATTCCCCTGATCAGCAATAATTTGACATCTATCCATTTTGTGGACAAAAGTACCTTCGTGGAAACTTTGGGATCTAAGTAAGAGATTGTGACATGATATTATATATAGAAAACTCTTAAGATTTCACCTCCCCCCAAAGGAACTGTTAGAACTAATAAACTGTTTTAGTAAAGTTGCAAGATAGAAAACCAACATATGAAAAGCAGGTATATTTCTATATACTAACAAAAAATCTGAAAGAGAAATAAAGGAAACAATTCCATTTACAATAACATAAAGGCAATAAAATACTTAGGAATAAATTTAACCAAACAGGTGAAAGATCTGTACACTTAAAACTATAAGATATTGATGAAACAAAACTCAAGAAGAGACAAATAAATGGGAAGATATCCCATGTTCATGGATTGGGAGAATTAATATTGTTAAAATATCTATACTACACCAAGCCTCTACAGATTCAACAACTGAAGAGTTCAGACTTCCAGTTATTAAATAAAGAAATTCTGAGGATTTAATATTCAGCATGGTGACTATAGTTTACAATATTGTAATATATACTTGAAAATTGTTAAGAGAGTAGATCTTAAATATTCACACTGCAAAAATCATAATTATGTGAGGTAATAGATGTGTTAACTAACCTTATTGTGGTAATCATTAGTGGTAAAATAAGAAAGGCATATTTAATTCTATTTGCTTTTTTCCCCTTATTTATGGTGATTAAAGCATATTGATACATTTTAAAAGCAGACCAAAACTAGTAAATTCAGACTCTAAACATCAATATGCAGAAAGTAATGCTGATAATAAAAAAATCACAAGTATATATCTAACTCAAAAAATTGATAGGAGTTTCTTGATTGTGGGAATGTATCACATGACAGCTGCCACTCAGAAACTAATCCTTGTTATCTCACAGAGTTTTGGAAGCATTTCTTTGATGAGTGATGTATTGATGTCAATCAAAGTGGAAACATTGTTTAAAGACAACCATCTCTCTTAAGGCCATAAATACAACCTAAAATGGCATATTAGGTCAATCTAGTAGTAAAGGAATGTGAAATCTAAATTATTTACCTCTTGCCTAAAAGCAATATTTAAGAACTGACCATTAATGTATCAAGCCCTTCTTTTTGTTTTCTTATACGCTTTGGTGGGTTTTGAGCATTGAAGCTATAGTTTTATTTTACTCAGAAAACTGATTTGACTTAAGTCTGAAGGAAATATATGTTTTCCTTGAACTTTTATAATACTCAAGGTGTCACACATAGCAACAGTAACTTTGCATGTGTTTTTTGGTGGACCATATTATCAACCAAAGCAGAAGTGGGTGAAGTATTTCCCCATAGAAAATTTCTCAAGAAGAGGCTAAATTATGAGGCATCTACAGCTAAAATTACTGACATTAGTTTTCTGAAACTACAGGAAACTTGCTAATAGTTATGTTCATTAATTTTATCTCCTTTGGTTCATTAATTTTATGTTGTTGATGGCAAAAATGACACAGTTTCCACCCTGAAGATTATAAGTCTTCCTTTGCAGTCTTTTTCATTATCACATTGGTCCAAATCAGATTAAACTACATTCATGGCATATGAGCAAACCTGAGCAAATAAAGTTTGTCTTTTATGAATGAACCCAAAACATATACCAATTCAGAAAAACCAAGGTGCGGAATAATTCTTCTATGGGAAAATACTTTGCCCTCTTCTTAATGAGGCTGAGACCAGGGGCAACAAGACTTATGTTTGATAAGAATTACATTCAGATCAAATAGGATCGTGTGAATATAGAACCATAAATATCACATTTTATGCACCAAGAGATAGGCTTAAGGCAAGTTAGGCAAATCATTAGTCAAGAGCATATTTTGCTAAAGATTGAGATCTTTCGGGCACATATTATCATTTTCTTCATGTCCTATTCAAGCCTATATCTGTCCGTGGAGGAAAAATGGATATCTCCCCCGTAAGACAATGACAGAAATAGGCTGTGGATATGCGTCTATGTCCAATCAGCAGCAATATGCATAGTAATATGTGGCACAGCTTGTGTAATGAAGTTCCCAGCATGCAGTCTGGAAAGGTATCCTCCAGTGTGTAGGGTGATTTATTTCCTCTGTCAACAGGCAGGACAGCCCGAACTTGTCCTTCCCTACTCTACCTGCAAAAATACTCTGTCATCTTGGGTAGTGGTAATGGGTTCTGCGAGTGCTGTGTAGGGGCATTGTTTTGAACCCTTCATTTAGCTGGGCTATTTCCCATCCCTTTTAATTCTGTGACTAGAACATTAAAGGGGATTTCTTCAAAAACAAAGCAGTCTCTAGTGAGAAGAACTACCAAATCATACTATTGCCTTGAAAGTATTTAGAATGGTGAATCAAAACACTTTTACTCTGATAAAAGAATATAGAAATTAAGAAGGAACAGCTTCATATATAATTTAACAACTTTTCCTGTACTGAGGGTAAAAGAAAAATAAGATTTTTGTTTGCCCTTTAACATTTTTAAGTCTTTATATTTACAGTAGTCATGATTTCTGATGCTAATATGTAGCTATTACAGTTTTATTAGCGATTTATATTAGATTTCGATCTTGAATTTTACTTTCCTTTTAACTTTTATAAATAGATAGAAGTTTATCCAACAGTAGCTATTTTCTCCTAAACCAGAATTTCACTTATTTATTCATTAAGTAGATAAAACTAAATAAGTAAACAAAAATGTAAAGTTTTATTTTTTTTTATTTTTTTTATTTTTTTTTTGTTTTTTTAAATGTAAAGTTTTAAACCAACTTTTCATTTTTAAATTTATCTCTAGTTATAATAATTATAAAACATACAATTTTTCAAAAGTTTAGAAATTAGGGATCCCTGGGTGGTGCAGCGGTTTAGCGCCTGCCTTTGGCCCAGGGCATGATCCTGGAGACCCAGTCGAATCCCACGTCGGGCTCCTGGTGCATGGAGCCTGCTTCTCCCTCTGCCTGTGTCTCGGCCTCTCTCTCTCACTGTGTGCCTATCATAAATAAATAAAAATTAAAAAAAAAAAGATCTCAACCCCTTTAAAAAAAAAGTTTAGAAATTCAAGAAGATAAAATTGAATAGGAAATCTGCCAATATTGGTACAGATTATTTTTGTTACCAAGATTTTTTTATCTTAAGTGCTTTATTAGGTGTTTTCTCACAGAATTTACTATTTAGAAAGCCATCATTATTTGTTTTTTTAAAAATACATCTTACATTTTGTATCTCTAACATTTCAAGAGGCTGCAGCAAGGTGTTGGGATGAATCTCATTTGGAGAACTCACAGTGGAAACAATTTCTGATTGTCTATAGATGAAATACGTATCAGTGTTAGGATAGAAAACAATTATTTTTCCAAAGAGAGAAGAGGGGACTATAGAAATTGTCTTAATGCTCAAATCACATATTTCTGAGACTTTTTTCTAATAAGCTTATCTAAGAAAAGTATGGCAATTACTTGGCCAAATCCACTGAAGAACCATAATGTTACAGGCAACATGTTAGATGGCATGCATGTGTTTGGGTTCAGACTGTTGGGTCAGGAACTCTATCACGTACTAGCTATATGCCTGTAGACAAGTTGGTTGTGTCGGATTCTTTATCTGTAACAAAGGAATAATAATTTCTTGGTTTTTATAACCAACAAGGTTTTATGAAGTTAAATGAATTAATTTTGCAGATGTTTTGGCACAGTAAGTAGAGCGTAGCCATTATGTGTGGTATCCATACCATGTTCAGTAAGCACATCTATGCCACTTTAAGTTCTGCTACACAATTCTCTGCTTTCCCACCTTGCTGCTAGAATGTTTTGCTATGATCTCAGATTCTAGTAACCAAATTCTACAGAGCTATTTTGGGGATCATTTGCGCTTTCTCTAATGTTCTTTCAGGCATTTCAGACTGGTACCTTATTTTGTTTCCAACAAAGACTTCTTACTCACCATGCACGGCTTGGTAGGAAACTGTTTTCAAAGATTAAACTAGCTCCTTCCTTTTGGACAGCTCTAGCTATTGTCTTTGAATTAGAATTTTTTTTTTCTTGGTGGTCTCTTATGTCTATGGTTACTAAAAGGTTTTAAGTTTAGATCTAAAAAGTGGATGAAGAGCTGAAAAGAACAGTGATGCAGACTTATTGGGATTTCTGTCTATGAGAACAAGTATTACTCTCAAATGAAAAACCTAAAGCATAAAATCAAGAGTAGCTTACTTTATCTTCAGAACCTGTTTTGTCTTTCTCTTTGTCCTTACTTTTTCTTATTACTGAAGTATAATTGACATACAACATTATATTAATAGTTTTGGGTGTACATCATATTGATTTGACACTTCTATACTTCTTTCCACAATAAGTATACTTTTGTCTGTCACCATACAACATTGTTAGTGTTATTGATTATATTCCCTATGCCCTTACTTTAACTGGACTCTTTCTATGGCCAGGAACTTTTTACACATTAGTTCATTTAGCCCTCATAATAATCATATGAATTTATGTTATTAATCCTGTTCTATAGGAAATTGTGTCTTTGAGAGGTTGGGTAATAACTTGTCCAAAGTTACACATTGATTAGGAAAGAAACAGAACTCAAATGTCTTGCCTTATTCCATGCCTTTGCTCTTTAGTCTGCTGTAAAAACTGTCTTTCTCTTCTTTTTCTTCTTCTCCCCTTTCTCTTTCTCTGTGTGTGTCTCTCTCTCTCGCTGTCTGCCCCCACCCCCCACCCTCCATCTCTGTTTCTTTCTGTTTCATCTTCTCCAGGTAATCATGCTATAGTTTTCAAAGTATTTCCATTTCTTTCTATAATTTTTATTTTTAATTTTATTTTTAAATTTTTTATTTAAATTCAATTTGCCAACATATAGTATAACACCCAGTGCTCATCCCATCAAGTCCCCTCCTTATCTTTCTATAATTTTAAAATCAGATATTAATTGACACAATGTTAAATAATTTCTATATTGGGCTTCCTAAAAATGCATTGCTACTATAAGGTTGAGTGTTAGACTCACATCTTTTCACTACATGAGTGACCTTCAGGGGACATCATGACTTTCTATGACTGAGGATATTGAATTTGCAATCAATTTATTCTGTTATGCTGAAAGAGAGATTAAGACTTTGCTAATAGCAAAGATGACAATGAGATCAGGATCTAGAAGATGAGAATCAGGTTGTGTGATCCAAAATGGAATGTAAAATGTCAATCAGGGTGTCATGTCAAAATTAGAGACCCAGAAGGACATAGATTGCAATCTAGATCAGTAAAATCAGGGGTTACAAACAAGAAGACAAGGGCAAATAGTATAGATCCAGATATCACTAGAAGATATAGCAGGGGAGGGAGATCTCTTGAAAAAGTTGTATAATTTGCCTGATCTTAGCTTTTTCTTTCTCAAATATGGATATGGCTACTTGAGTTGTGAGGTTTAGACATACTGTGTGTGATGCACCTAAGTGTTCCTGAAATACAGCTATAATCTAGTAAATGGCCACTATAGCAGAAGAAGACCCTGGAATTTCAAATATTTGGTTATGACCTTGACTCAACAGTTTTTTTTTCTTTTCCCACTAAACCATGTTCCTCAATCAAAGTATTCTGCTCAGTACAGGTGAACATAGTCATTCATGTGTCATTGTTTACCACGTCCCCATGTGTGTCCAGACTGTAATTATCAATGTTTGTTTACATGAATGAATTAAAATTTTAGAATATATATTCCATTATTACGTATATATATAATACATATATATGTAAAGAATATGTACTTTAGGAGAGAAATTTCTTTCTTAGGCCATAATTTCAAGTAAATACGTTGTGTTTTTTTTTTTAAAGATTGTATTTATTTATTCATGAGAGACACACAGAGAGAGGCAGAGACATAGATAGAGGAAGAAGCAGGTTCCTTGCAGGGAGCCTGATGCCAGACTCAATCCTTGGACAGAGATCATGCCCTGAGCTGAAGCAGATGCTTAACCACTGAGCCACCTGGGTGTCCCTCAAGTAAGTAAGTTTTTAGGAAACTTAGAAATGGTGAATATTCCTTAACATTATAAATGTTAAATGCTCTTTGAGGCTTAGAGGCTAGATGTGAGCTATAATTAGGTAAGAAGCAAATAAAATTATATAAAATAGTATTAACGTTAAAGCCAAAAAAAAAAAAAAAAGAAGAAGAATATTGGCTAAGCATCTCAAGAAATATCAGCAGCAATACCCTGACTTGTCACTGGACACCCGGAAATTAAAAAATCCAGCATGTTCAAATTTATTTGAACTTTTTTTCCTCCAAATAACTGCACACCTAAGATTGAATGTTATCAGTATGCTATAGTTTTCCTCTTCTCTCATCACATCTTGGTGACAGAAGGATCAGAGGCAAGGAGGATGGCAAGGGTAGAAAGAGTCCTGGTTGACAGCATCTTTCTACAACACCCATGGTTGTTTTATTCTAGTGCTGAGATTCCTTCAATATCTTACCATTACCTATATATAAAATCCAAATTTTTTGCCTGATAGACCACACTTTTCATGAGCTATTCCAACTGCTTACTCTTCTCTTACAGGTAAACCTAAATGACAAGCTTACTCAGATCACTTCCACAATGGTTGCGCTCTGCCTTGCATGTGTCATTCTCTGTGCTGAATTTTCCTTTCCCATTGGATGTTGCCCAACAGACTTCTGCTCATACTTGAAGATATAGTTCAAGTGTAACTTTTGTGAGGATTTCCTTAATTGTGCCCTGCACAGTTTATCATTTTTATATCTTTTGCCTCCAGACCTTTCATCCAATAGTTTATGTTATTATTATAGTACTGAACAGAACTGCAGTGCTCTTACTTAGGTTTTGATGCCCTGATTAGCTAGTGAGTTGCTCAAAAACTATGATTCTGGTTTCTGTATCTCCTATCCTCAAATCCACACACACTGCCTGGTTTAATGCACAGTGGAACTCAAAAGATACATTTTATTATTTATGTATGTATGTATGTATGTATGTATGTATTTATTTATTTATTATTGGAGTTCAATTTGCCAACATTTAGCATAACACCCAGTGCTCATCCCGCCATGTGCTCCCCTCAGGGCCCATCACCCAGTCACCCCAACCCCCGGCCACCTCTCCTTCCATGACATTTTAAATCAATGAATTAGAGCATACTTCTGTGGGACAATTCCTTGGTTCACTTGGGCTTGTGTTCTGCCTGAAATGTGACCCTGGGGATGACAGAGCATGGTAGGCTCTCATCTCATAGCTGATTCTAAGTTGTCTCTGAGTTTAGGATCTCAAAATTTTTAGGAATGTTAGCATAAAACAAATATGGGGCCAGATTTTTAATAATGATAGTATGTTTCCATTTAACTTGGTAATACTGTTATTTAAATATATTCTCCCTTGGGATGCCTGGGTGGCTCAACGGCTGAGTGTCTGTCTGCCTTTGGCTCAGGGAGTGATCCCGAAGTCCTGGGATCGAGTCCCATATCAGGCTTCCTGCAGGGAGCCTGCTTCTCCCTCTGCCTGTGTCTCTGCCTCTCTCTGTGTGTCTCTCATGAATAAATAAATAAAATCTAAATGAATGAATGAATAAATAAATATTTTCTCCCTTTGAAATGAAGTGGTCTGAGCAGATACTAAGATGAATCAACTGAGTGGTGAGTAATGTCACAACAGAGTTATTCAATTCGACAATCAAGCAAAAATCCCTAGAAACTATGGTGGTTGACTATTATATAATTTCGAATTTTTATTCTCAGTCGTATACTATTTTTGTCTATAATGTAATGTTGATAAAGACAGAAAACATAACAAACGAAACAAAAATGAGTAAGACTTTAACTACAAAATTGTCTGAAAGAGGCCTGCTTTCATATA
Organism: Canis lupus baileyi; assembly: GCF_048164855.1. Classification (NCBI taxonomy): domain Eukaryota; kingdom Metazoa; phylum Chordata; class Mammalia; order Carnivora; family Canidae; genus Canis; species Canis lupus. The sequence goes on from NC_132839.1 coordinate 20,343,599, forward strand.
ATCCTGAGTTTCTTTCATTTTGACCAGAATCAACATGTCTCTACTACTTCAAAAGCCATTGTTAAAAGAAAAAAATACAGTTATGAATATATCCAATTTGTATTTCTATTTACTGAGATGAAGATGGTCTGTATCCATTATGTGTCATTTGTGTGCAAGGGCTTGTAAATAACCTGAACTGTTGATCATTTAGAAGGAAAAGAACACAACATATTTTTTAAAGTTTTAATGAAAAATATGAAAATTCAAAATGTTAGTTGAGCTAAGAATTGCTGTGTATTGTGTTCAAAACTGTTCTGTTTCAATCTACATGGTAATAGACATCCAGTCTCCCAATTTAAATGTGATGTCATTTTATAAATTTGTTCAAAATCAAGATTTTTATAAACATTTAAGTTAAAGTAAATTAAATGTTATGAATGACTTGCTAAGTGGGAAATGTTGAATTCTATCTTTACATACTATAAAATTTATCAGAATATGAATATCAATTTTATAATGTAGCCTTTTCTAACACAGTATTACAAATTAAAACAACCTTAAAATAACGTTTTTATTCCATTCCATATGCACATAAAATTATAAAAGATTTTAAAAAAAATAGTAAGAGGACTCCTCAAAATTATGTGCTTCTGAGGAAGCAACTTATGAGTTAAAAACTTGGAAAACACCCACGTAGTTGGGTGTAGGATTTGAGGGTGAATTTGGATTCTATGCAAAACTATTCCACTGACTTTCATTCCAAAGGCCACAGTGTGTTTATGATCTTCTAACTATAGAGGCTTTTAAATTAGATTATAAAAGAAAAGTCATAATTGGATGCTCTAAAAATCTCTATTAAATTTTTGTATAATGCTCAGTGAAGCCATATTGCATGACAGATGCAGTCCAATTTGTTAATGATTCAGTCAGGAGACTGCTTTGGGAAGATCACCTCCTGAGTGGCATCTGAATACCTACCTTCTTCCTTCTCTCCCTCCCCACCCTGTTCTCCATCCATCCATCTATCCATCTACCCACTTGCATACCTATATGTACTCATATGCCAGCCAAACTAGCCATTTGCAGTTACTTACCACATTTTTGCTTGCATTTTTGGTGAGGCTTAGAGTCTGGGATGTAATAAAGATACAGTTAATATATGGAATATTTATGCCAAGCCACTAAAAGGCCACTGTTTTGTGACTTTCAGTGTTATTTTAATTATGATTTCTGAGTATTTGAATAATTCAGAACAATTTTAGAAATATTTAATCATTTCTCTTCCTATTATATTCCCTACAAATTCTACAACTCAGGCCCAGTAGCCTTCTGTCTCACACTTTTCCAGAAGACATACCCCTAGGGACTTTGTGCCTTGTTAGCCTTAATCCCTGTTAAATCCAGTAGTCTTCCTTTATCCCTGCTGCTTCCACCATTTACTAGAAAAGTACTGCCTTTTCACTCATACCTGAAGGAAAGCATAGCTTCTGCATTTCAGAAGAGGCTTGCTTATTCTGTTACCAAACCGGAAAATGGCAGAAGTAAGACTTCAGGCAGAAAGAGGGTCTCTAGGGCAGTCCTATAAGATGGCGATATATTGCTTAGTCGGTTGAATATGATAGTAAAGGAGGAAATAAATACCGGCTCCATCACTTTAAAAAATGTTTTGACCTTCTCTTTTTCCTCTGCAATTCTTTCTAGACAGCCAGGTATTTTGATAGATTTCAATATATCTGCAGTCTGGCCCCCAAGTGGCAATATTACATTTATATATTTATTTATTTTAGCCCATAACCGACAAATGTTGTCCTTACAGAAACTAAACCAAACCAGAACTCCATCAAGCTTACCTGCTATTTTGGAAGATTTCTAAAATTGAGGTGTCTGTTTAGCAGACACAGATTAAAACAGATAAAAATAGGACCATCTCAAACTAAATTATGTTTGATTCAAATCCTTGCTTGGATGATTCTTAGGTCTCTTGTGCCGAAATGACAGAGCAGCCCTTTTACTAGTAGCGTGTGTTTCAGTGGGAGAATTTCTATTTCCTTACAGCCTAAACGTAATGCAGTGCGATCACCAAAGCAAGGTAATACCAGCCCAGCATGCATGTGATTTAAATACACAGACGTTCATTTAAAGAACATTTAATATCCTCCCGGTTGCCCTTAGGTAAGAGAGAGTCCCTAAATCCATTCTTTTGTGCTTCTGCAGGGCTAGAATAATAGAAAATTAATATGATTCCTCTGACTCTAGACCTCACTTTTGGAGAGCTAGATGAAGAGTGCAATTTATCGACCCCTTTCTCTCTCCCTCGCTTTTTTTTCCCCCCCTTTTTGCTCGGTACAAGGAGAGCCCAAAAGAGAAACCTGTGGAAAATAGCTAAGTGTTCATCCGTTAGCATTTTACCACTCAGGTACTACTAATACAAATTCAAAAAATGCTAATAAAGTCTGAAATTTCCCAGTAGGGGAGTAATGGAACACTTTTAAAAAAGGCACTTTCAGTTAATGACTAAGGCATTTTTTGCTAACAGCAATTTTGGCTTCTTATCCCAGGTGGAGAAAAATGCATTAAACAGGAGATTAAAATGTCCTTTCAACTGCTTGGTAATGCCAGCTGCTGCTGCAGGCTAAGGCATCCATGAAGTGGCATTTAGTTGATGGTGGTTCTGTTCCAAGGGATGGAGCAAGTATGAAAATCCCACTGGATGGGGGTCTCTTTAAATATGCTGTAGACGCACAAATAGCAAGTGTAGGAGCTGGGCTAGGATGGTAAACTGTACAATCTGTTCATTGCATTTTGGTTGCTAATTAAGAGGTGACATACAGTATGAATGCACAGAACCTGTTGAAATTCTGTCAGGCTCTGTCTTTGCTTTCACATGTTTGAATGCTATTTAATAAGGCGTCTTAATTGAAAGCAGAGAAATATAGAAAAGTAGAGGACAAATACGTTAGATTAAGATACTTCGCCAATGTGTGTGTGTGCGCGCGCGCATTCTTGGTTCCTAACCCCTTGGTGCTTCTCCCTGAGACAGCTACTCTACTTCACAAGCACAATATGCAAATTTTGTGATTTTCTTCTCTTGCTGTGGGGGATAGAACTGGAGTGGAAAGTTGGAAACAGAACTTGCAAACACAAATGTGAACTTAACAGTGACTCTGACATAAAGGAAAAATGGGTCCTCTTGCCAAGAAATACCGTTTTTTATGAGGAGTGTTTAAGCAGCGAAGATGGAAAAAAAAGGGAGGGCACTGTTACTTTTAACAATGTATTGTGTGTGTGTGTGTGTATTTTTGTGGCTGAATGCATAGTTTCTCTCTGCCTTTCCTCAGTGGATGAAGCCAGGTTAATACCAAACTTTATTTTCTGCGAATTGGCTTCACCGAGGAAACATAATGAAAAAATTAAACGATACAGAGGAGCCAAAGTCCCTGGTCTCTGTGAAGCTGGGAATGTCAGAAACAGAAACACACTGAAGGTTAGCGTGAGGATAAAAGTCCCCAGCACAGCGAATTCTGTCTCTGTGCTCTAGTATGCGTATCTGCAAACAGTGGTTAACAGGGTAGTAGATACCAAGCGCTCTGGGTTTGCTCAATGCACCCAAGTGCTCAAAAGTCCTGGCCTCACCCAAGGCCTCACCCCTCGTGCTTGTTATCGTTTGGTCCTGGGAAGTACCAATTGACGTAGGAAATCTGATCATAGTGCGTTTTCTCTGCAGAATTCTCATTGCCCACGCTTCTGTCTGGAGCTAAAATTATTTGCATTTGTTTTACTTGTGTTAAACTAGTAATACAGTTACGTAGTCTTCTCCCTCTCCCTGTGGCCTGTAAAAGTTACTTAAACAATGACATTTATATACTCACTTTAACAATCATTCAGTGATGGTTAAAAAGGTGTGTTTTGAGTTTGAAGGTTTATTTTATTTTTCTTTTACTCTTCTCATCTTTCCAGTCTCCTGGTTTATTCTACTCATACAGTCGGGTGGGACTTCTTCACTTGATGTCCAGAGCCATTGATACACCACTCCCCCTTAAATTTCAGCAACATCCACACCAAAAATACATACAAAATACTATGCCAGAGCAGGGAGTTCATCCAGAGCATTTGTCTTCATTTGGGATACATAAGCCATTTGTATTGTGGACTTGCAGTAGCCTGAATGCACAGCCCACTGATGCTGTGAGTTAACAATAGGACGTTGGAAACAGCCATCCATTAGTACATAAATAACTGGGTGACTTGAGTAAATACTTTCAGCAGATGTGTTATGTGAAAAATGTTTGTCCTATCCATCACAATAGGTCCTAATTCATACCTTCTATAGCATAAGAGATTTAAAATTTATTTATTTTTTAAAGATTTTATTTATTCACAAGAGACAGAGAGAGAGCGAGGTGGAGACAGGGGGAGAAGCAGGTTCCAGGCAGAGCAGGGAGCCAGATGCAGGATTTGGTCCCAGGACCCTGGGATCATGACCTGAGCTAAAGGCAGACGCTTAATCAACTGAGGCATCAGGTGCCCCCTGACTAGTGATTTGTAACTATTAAGGTAAAGCTGGAAAAAAGAAGAGAGGTAGAGAAAAAGGGGAGTGATCTCCTCTGATGTTTGATCTAATCTCTGGAGCTAGAATTCAGATAACTTTATGTTTAAGTATGGTATTTAAAAAAATACATCAGATTTTCAAATTATCAGAAATTCCATGTCCTTTGTCAGTAGTGGACCTAGAAATCTCAAGAAATACTACTTCTAGGGCATTTCCAGGTATGAAGAACTGTCCCTGGGGCAAAAATCAGGATGAACTGAGATCCCCCAATGGCTTTGAAATGCCCTGGCTTCCTAACAATAGAGCAGAGTAGTTGTACAAAAAATTCCATGCTGAGATGCTCTGAAATTCTTTCACATATTAGTAAGAATGTAAATATTAGAGATTTCAGACTCCTAATCACTAAGAAAATAAAACCATACTAATGCCCCCAATTATAAGTCACTTCACAATATTACTTACTGTAAGAATTTAGTTTTGCTTGGTAAATGCCGGTTAAAAACATAGCAATTACATGTTCTTACAGATTACTTGGCAACTCTTTCTTCTAAAGTTTGTGTGACTTGCCCTCTGATTTTATAACTGAAATAATCTCTTTACCCTGTAATTACTTGCTATATAAATACCTGTCAATAGATGATTGACTCTGGCCATTTCCATTTAATTAAAAGGTCAATGCCGACCCGTCAGTACTTTTTTTATTTAATGCTAATATTTGTGCCTATAACCACACCGTTAGCTTAGTATCCAAGGTAAATTTATCTTTGCTGTGCACACTGAGATACACAATATAAATTTGATGTCACAGTCACATAACATCAAATTCTCCACATGGCAATTATAAATGGTAGGGCACTCATAGATAATAATACATAATAAATGCACATAGAGATGTTGCATAAAAATTATTAATCATGTATGAACTTATTGAATTATTGCATAGATTAGGTAAAAATGAGTAGGATGAATAATCATTCCAGAGATTTTCTATTCAGTTACCAAAATGTACATAACTGTTAATTCTCATAATTCTCCTTTGAGTACAGCAGAGAAAATAGGAAGCAGAGATGGATAGGGCTTAAAAAATGTATTCCTCTGTTCCGGGGAGAGTCTGTGGGGATAGAAGGGTGAAATGGAGCAGAAAGACAGAGGAGGTCAGATGGGTTATGTGACAGGAGTAAAGAGCAGGCTAATTGAATTTGCAAATGATATGAAATTGGGAGTTGTCAGGAACAGAGGGGAAGACAGACTGTGAGTGTTAGTCGATGACTTACTTAAGTTTGAGGAAGTTGACATTCTGCAACTTTGAACATTTACACTTTGCATACATTGGCTTGGCTTTGTTCTTTGCCGTAGGATGTATTAGTCGTTGTCCTTGAAATTAGCCAACAATTACTTCGTTATCCGTTCAATAAATATGTACCCAAATGTTCTAGTCCTTTTCCACCAAAGGAAGGACAGAGAGAATAAAATAAGTAGTCATGATTTCTGTAGCTTTTCTGGCTTAAAGACACACTTTCCCTGGAATGTTCTAGTTAAGTGTAAGACACATGGCAATCTGAGTTATTTGGATGCTACCTGGATCATAAATTGAGATTTTTACGAAGAATCAATTCCGAATCAATCTAAAGGAGAATGCCATGGAACAATTTTTCACAGCAAACGCACCTTTTAAGAGGAGGTTATATAAAAGAGATGGAAAATAATGTGGTTCTTGGTAAGCTGGCAGCTGAAAACTGCCTCATCCACGTTACCACTACTTAGGATGGAGAAGTATATTTTACACCTCAAAGACTTTGGCCTCCTTTGCCATATATGAAACGTCTCATTCTGGCTTTAATTGGATGTGGCTTCTTTTTTGAGTGATGCAAGGTGACTGACTGGCAGTCTTGGAAGGAGAAGTCCCTTCCGTGAAATGGGTGGTGAAGGAAAGGTGGCAGGAGCATGCTCCTTCACCCTCAGCCTCATTAACCTGCTCTGGCTTTACCTCTTTTCCACACAGCTCTCATAGCTCTCAAAAAAAAAAATGCTCTGGGAATGAATATAGACCTCATAATATGATACAAAGAAATGTAGGTCATGAAAATTTCAAGCCTGATAGAAATAGTTAATGCTCATTTATGCGATGACCTATGTTGTTTAATTTATTTATAACTTCTAAATGTTATAACATTCTTTTAAAACTTATCTCCTGTCAGTTTTCTTACAATGCCCCAGGGAAAATTTTAAACTTGAAAGTTCCAACATTTTGGATTTATCAAAGTGAAAGAATTTCTCAGATTCTTTTTTCACTGAGTTTCAGGGATTTTTACATTGGAGAGTTAATATAACTAAAAAAAAAAAAAAAATCTTTCTGTTAAAAAAAAAAAATCACCTCTAGGCTGAGACCATATTTGGAGAGCTTCTGCTCCAAAGCAATTTTGAGGCTATTTACATAAGAGAAGGAAACTGGAATTTATAACTGAAATTATTTAAATGACAAAATTCGCTAAACTTGATGCTATGATAATGTCTGATGAATATACACATTTTCTAAAGAAAATCAGATAAAATCTCATCCAGTTAAAGCTCTATCTAGTTTATAGTGAAAAAAGGACTTATTTTAAGGTGCTATTTTTAAAGTGTTCTGCAGACTGTGAACTCTCAATCATTTTTTTAAAGAAAGATGTTTATTCTTAATAATAGTAACCGATAAAATTGGTTAAGAGCGGCAAACCATTTCATAGCCAACTTGCCACTATTGTAGCATTCAGAGCCAAAATAGAAAATACTGTGGAGAGATCATGTCCCAGTACTTAGGAAAAAAAAGTATTTTACATACTGAATCAGTTGTATGTCTATGAGTTTAACGTGTCCCTTTAATAAATCTATGCATGCCTTAAAGCTATAAATTCTCTCAAGTTCAACAGCAGGCCTAACTCAGTGTCTTGAAACCTAGAAATTTAGCCAGTGCCTTAAATATGATTAACACTCAAGAGTTTAGCAAATCATGCTGTCATACTTTCTTATATACCCACGTATATGGGGGTCTAAATTACCACTCACTGATTGCTATTTAATTAAACAAGGAAAGTGCAGGTAAATTGCTCTTGTCACTATAAAGGCTGTGGACACATTCAGTGACTGTCACTCAGCTCAACCAGTCTCAGAGTGATTAGGTAGCTGCAGGCTATACAGAATATATCATTTCTTTCAAAAACACAGCAGGACTTTTTTTTTTTTAGAGAGGGGGGAGGGTATTTTATTTGTTGCACATCTCTCTGTGTATAATTGTGTGATTTGGTTATTTTGAGACAATAGCTTGGTGTGAAAATTACACTATGCAGCAATTTTAGCCCACCATTCTGCAGCTATTATTATTATTATTATTATTATTATTATTATTTGCATTGTTCATATTTGTATGTAAGACATTTAAAAACATAAACAAGTAACTCGAGGCTTTCTGATGATGAAGACTGTGTTTGTTCTCTCACTGAAATGATAGCTCATGTCATTTTCTCCTCACCTGCATTCACCTCCATCCTCTGTATTTCTGTCTCACACACTCTGCTTTCAGAGCTCATATAAGTGCCCTGTGCTCTGTTTTGGACTTGGCTGGACGTGATTCTTGCTCTGAGCCCTATACTCTGGAGAACTGCACCATGACTCCCCTCACTGTGCCATTCCTCAGGTTGATGGAATCTATTGGGCTGGCTTGGGGTCAGGCCAGGTTGGAGCCCATAACCCACCCAACTTGATGATATTTCAGGTACTCAGCCCATAGTTTCCTGCCCAAATATTCCTGAAATCACCCTCAGGGCCTGTGCTGGAGTATCTCTGGAGGGGGAGAAGGAGGTGGAGGTTGTGTCAGCTGTTTATGGGGATGGTGGTATGGGACTAGAAACCCAAGTGGCGGGTGGCTTCCCAGGGGTTTCATAGGACTTATGTCTGGCCCATAAAAGGCTAGACCGGTTGTCATTTACCTGGGAAGGTGTTTTCTAATCTTCCTGAAAGGTTAAATGCCTCTATTGTTTTTATAGGCCCTCAGATCATTACGTGGCAATCCCGGAACTGTTGTGATTTTACCCTTGTTTGTGTGATTATGTACTCGATGTCTACAATTCTTTGGTCTCAAGCCAGAAAAATTGGTTTTATTATGTTTATTATTATACCCTCCTGCTAAATACAGTGGCAAGCTCATAGTAGATGCCTAATCAATATTTATAATAAATGAATGAGAAATTTGTCACTTTATAACATTGCCCTGAAAACTAGAAGACCAATGACCTTATGATGCATGAGTACATGAAGCTTAATACGTGTTTGAAGATACTTAGGAAAAGTGTTAGTTAAGGTCTATCCAGCCAAGTTGATAATCAATTTGAATGAGCATTACCTGATTGGCATACGTGTGCTATCAATTATTTATATTAGTCACAACTATTTTGGCTTGCAAAAATTGTTTTACTGTGCATTACTGATATGTCAGTACATTTAACTGAAAAGTCCAGGGGAATTAATTGGCTTTAGGCACATATGGATCTGGGAGCTCACATGATAACATAAGTAATCTGTCTCTTTCTCTCTCTAGACACTGTTTTGGCTTTGTTCTCTGGCAGGCTCTTTTCCCAACAGTTGTGCTCCAAGTTTCAGGCCTCTCTCTCACGGGCCATTTCTGGGTCGCATGTGCAACCCTGAACTATGGCAGGTCAGGCCATCACAACATGGAAATTGAAAAATGAGGGTGAAAAAAGTCATCCAAAAGAAAATTAATGTTATTACTGTAATGAAGATACTGATCAGCTAACACCATAGATACTTATCCACTGTTACTGTCAACACACTCTATAGAAAAGAGATTTTTGATTTAAGGTGGCTTGATTTAATGACTTATAGCCCATTGCTGCTGTTATCAATTTATCATACATAGAAAAAGAAGAAGCAGTGTGCACCTTTGTTTTCTAGGCTTGCTTCCTGAGGGACTCTGCTCAGGTGTTCCAGACTCTACTCTCAGAGTGGCCCTTCATCACTTCCTTTGGGGGAATGGAAAGGAGAGAGATTACTGGCTCCATGTTATAGCCCATTCACATTCTTGAGATACCTATTGGCTGTTGGCCAAACACCAGAGTTCCAGAAAGGAGCAGAGCCAAGCAGAAAGAAAGAATTAGAAAGGGGGGGAATGAGTGTTCTAGTAGTCTGCGGATTATAATGCTTATGAGGCCAACATGTGTGTGCATGCAATGGAATATCTGTAGTAAAAATAGGAACTATGGCCACAAAACAGCATCTCCTGATTAAGTTTCTGAAATACTCACCTGGTTGTCCCAGGTTTTCTCTAAAATCTTCTCCTCTAAAATGTAGTCTGCAAAACCTTAACTGATATCCTCTGTGTTCTTACAATTATATGACCCTAATTAAGACAGCCTTCTAATTTTTTGGATTAGAAGTTGAGAGTTATTAAAGAATTTATAAAAATACAATATTACTATATAATATTAAATACATGAGAAACTTCACATAATTCACGCAAACATTAAGTAGTTTCATATTACAGCTATTTCTGGGCAATCTGATCACTAGTCAGGAGAATTCTCTGTTACTTGGGCTGGTAACTCCAATATCGGTTCTAATCACTGTGCTCCTAGCGCTCCCTCTTAGCTCGTCCCTACTCTGTGTCTGTGGAAAATGAAGTGTGTTCCCAGGGAATTAGTTAATTCCTAGGGGATTTACATTGTCTAGCTCCAAGCTTCTGCTCTGTCAGTTCACTTTATGGAGCATCTCACCATCCTGCTGTGCTGATAGCTCTATAGTCTGTTTTTTTTTTCCCTACTCACAAAGTACGACCTAACATCTCTGTGTGTGTTGCAGCCTTAGCTAAAGTTTCAAGAGATGTTAGAAGTTCAGAAGATTTTATCATTTAATTATGAAAGAAGAAGCCCTTCTTATATAACATTCTGAAATCTCAGGTTTAGGAAGGTGATTCCTCTGGCCGGAAGGTGGCTAAGACAATAGAAAATCTCTGTGTCCAGCCTGAGTGATAGAAGAAATAAGGGAGAAGATAAGATTAGGAATGGTTTCCAGGTGAGCATGTCAGCTGATGATGTCTGCCAAACAGATAGCACTTCATCCTCAAACAGATCCCAGGACGTTGGATACTCTGATTCTCAGTTTTCCAGATGAGGAAATGGAGAGTCGGGTAGGTTAACTGAAGGTAAAAGAAAGGAGCAAAGTAAATTTTAAACCATACTCCTCATTTTAAGTTCTGTAAATTGGCAACAAGTCACATATGAGTCCTACACTGGTGAGAAGAATGTCAGCAGTCATCACGCTGTACTTGGTTTCACTGAGCGATTCCCTGAGTCTTCTTACATCTTCTTGTTTATGTAGCAGGTCTTTCCCTTCCTCTCTTTTCAGAATTCCATCTTTTGAATTTCCATGCCATCTACAAAGGTTTCCTGACCATCCTAATTTTAGTAACTCTGCTCTCCTTTAAATATCTATATCTCTTAAACTGTGATAATTTAGTTGATACTTGTTACAAATTGTCATGAATTTTGGGTTATTCCATTATGTATCAAGACTTTCCACTTATAAACTTCTGAAGAACAGAGAAGACAGCTGCTAAGAACTGTAGCTATCCTACTCCCACTGCCTCCTGTCCGTTGTCCAAAATCTCACAACCGTGTGCCATTTAAAAGATCAGGAATATAATCTTACTCTGGTAATGCACAGATTTTTAAACTTAACCCATTTTTCCTAAACCATAATCATAAATGTTATTAAACTAGAAGGCCTTGCATCTAACATCTGAGCTGGGGGGAAATCACTGCTCACCCTTGTGTAGGCAAAGCCTTCTGAAACAAGGTTAAGGGGTCAAAGTTCTTTGTCACTCATATAATATTTACTGAGCACCTAAAATGTTCTTATAGTGTAGTAGGTTTTGAGGTTGTAAGGATAAGTAAGTGATGACACGACACCTGCCCCCTTGGAGCTTAGAGTCTGGGGGGAAATGCAGAAGAGTAGATAGGCAATGGTATTAGAGTGAGGTGTGCCTGGATTCTGTTACTTGCTTCTGTGTCACCTTTATCTCTGGGGATTTGAATCTATTCCTTTTTCCCCCTTTCTATGCTCTTATGCAGTCTTGTCTCTTGGAATGTACCAGAATGCATTTTATTATCCTTCTTTCTAATAAGTAACTTCTAAGTCATGACTTCATTTTGTCTCCCAGTTCGTGTTAGCTGTGCCTTTTAAAGCTTCCCCTCTATGGTAGGCCACTCCTGAAATAGCTTCCAGGTATCTCCGCCTCTGGGTAATATGGTCTCCTCCCCTTGTGTGTGTGGACTGGACCTAGTGGCTTGCTTATAAGGAACAGGATATGGCAGTAGCGCCTTACACATTCTCTCTGTGGCTCATCTTATGTGCTTGCTTTGGTGAAGGTATCTGCCAGATTGAGAGATGCTCCATAGTACGACCATAGTACGACCCCTACGGCAAAAAACTGAGGGCAGCTTTCAGCCAACCGTGAGCCAGAAACTGAGGCATTGTCCAATAGCACAGAAGCAACTGAATCTGCCAACAATCAGATTCTTTTTTTTCTTTTTTTCTTTAACAATCAGGTTCTTGATCCACAGAAATTGTAAATAATCTGCCTTTTTTTTTTTTGCACCACGGTCTCTTGGGATAACTTGTTAAACAGCAGTAGGTAACAAACACAGCTTAGAAGGGACTGGATGTATCAGTTACTACATGGACTTAAAGCTAGTCTTTTGTCCTCATTTTTTTCCAAGAGCTCTTTCTGACTTCTCATTAGCATATCCTTCCCGTTTGCTTCATCTTCATTTCTGGCTTCTAAATGGCCAGCAGTGCTGGGTGAAGATTTCTGATTTCTTGCAAGCAGCTAGATTTTGACTATCACTGTAATTAAGAGTAGGTTCCAAAAAAGACCATAAAATCTTCCTTCTTGGTAGGATAGTTCTCAAAGCCTTTCTGAAATGCAAGTCTTTTCATTGTCTTACCACCTCCTGCCCTCACCCCCGACACACAAACATAAAATACTTTGAGGTCGCATAAATGAAAGACCACCTCATCGTTACCTACCAGGCCTTGCAAAGTCCAGCCAGGGCATACCTCTCTAGCCTCATGCTTCCTTTCTGGCTGGCCACGTCAACTCCCTATCCATGCCTGCTTTCTGCTAGAACCTATTTTCACACCCTGTTTCCTCTTCTAGGGATACTCTAGATGATGAAGATGTGCTCATCTTTTAGATTACAGCTGCTCACTCTGGTGTTCTGCACTCAAGATTTTCATGATCTCCTCATATATGTTGACATAGCACCATAAAACTCTGCTTTGTTGCATGTATCCCAATCACGATATCAAGCCTCTTCCCTGCAGGCTCCACGGACTGTTTTTTCTCACCAGTGTGTCATAATGCCTGGCAGTGGTAGGTGCACAATAAATATTTGTGAACAAGTGACTGAACTAGACAGTATTCAACTGTCATTTTTAATGAAGTATGCTATTATTAGCCTGGAACTTCAATTGAGAACTAACCCTGTATTTAATGTAATATGGCCATAGCACAGAAAAGGAGATTAAAATCAAAGGGAGATAGTAAATTTTGAAAGCTTGCCATATCTGTCTATCAAATACATTTTTCTGAACCTGTGTAGTATATATTATTTCCAGTTTTATGCTGTATGGCATTTCATACATGCAAAAGTAAGAATTTATTATTAATATACAGCATTAATAAATTTCTGGGTTCTTTTGACTAAGTTTGATGAATTATTAGATTAATCCATTCAAACAGCAAATTAGTCACTTGGTTAATAATTGATTAGTAACTAATCTTTTTAAAGCCAGGCATATCATGCAGCATAAAAACCTATGAAACACTGACATCCCTGGGAACACAGAAGGCCCATTCCCACACCTTCTACCTGACACTGTTCGGTTTTCTTCTTCTTTCCTTGGTCACGCTTTTCCTTGGCGCTATTACTTTTCATTAGAATCAGACTGATAGTGTTCTCTAATCTTTGTTCCACTGATTAGCCTCTCCTCAAAACTAATTTTTAAAATAATGCTCAAAGCTTTTGGAATATTGAGTTCTTCAAATTTAATTTTCCTCATTTTGTTTCTTATTTATACTCTGTAAATAAATATATATATTTCAAATTGAGACAGACCTTGAAACATAACGTGTCTTTATATAGCTGTGATCCACCCACTCAGAAGAAAACAATTCATGAACATGGAGTTTAAAATATATCATAAAATTCACGCTTCATGCTGTGCCAATTTAACACAAACATGCCACATCCCTTGCATTAATAACCATAGATGATGACTGATGGAAGAAGTTCATAAGATTGCAACTTAAAATCAATTTATAGATCATAAAACAATTTGAGTAATGAAATTTAGGTATACAGAAGAACTGTATCTGCACTTTTACACTGTTGACCAGAATCTGTAATGCCGTATGTGATTTGCTACATATATGAAGCAATAGGCAGTTGTGCCATTTTGCTTTTCCCCATCCTTCAAAGAGGACCAGCATACCCTTTTTAAAGATGTTTTTTTCTTCTGGAAGTTGATTAAAACAATATTGGGTGATATTCATGGAATGAAAAAATAATTTTCTTTAATTCTTACAGTGTACAAAAAAATGTCTCTCATTTATCACTGGTGATGTGCAGAATTATTCAACCCAAGTTTAAAAAATGGCTTTTAGAAAGCCATGTTAAAATTATATGAGTAAAAAATAATATTGCTTTGTGGATTATGAACTGTAATAGTGCTATTCACTAACCCTAAAAGAATAGCTTACATATAGAAAAACAGATAATAGCATTTTGCATGTGTGCTAGCATATGATCTATCATCTAGCAACCAAGATATTAAGATGAGCTAAATTATGTTTATTTTTCATTCTCCAAATGATTTTAAAATCTAGGTCACTAAATGCTATTTTGAAGAGTCCATCAATTTTCAAGTTTTTCCCACAGTTGGACCCAGGAACAAAATTGTTGTATTTTATCTCTATGTGTCTTTTATCAGGAAAGTGTAATTTTTTAGTAAGATCTTATTAGAATACTAATGCTGAACAAATAGACTAAAACCATCATTTAAAGGTTATCCATATTAAAGTGATTTGGGACAGTCTTTGTTCTAGTGCACATCTTCCTAATTTGAATTTGGAGAGGCAAAGTGGCATTATGGGAAAAATACCTGAAGGGCAATGCAGGAAATAGGTTTAATTGGAAAAGTTCGGAAAGATGACATCATAGGTAAACATTTTGTGCCAGAATGTTTTTATCAATTCATTTTTAAGTAATACATTATTCAAGCAGAAATATTCCACAAGAATTTAATATTCTACAAAAATTAACAACCGTCCTTGTGGGTGTTGTTTTGCCTTCTTCTGTTTCTATTTTTGTTTGATGGTTAGGCCAGACTTTATTATCTGTGGGAAATAGTTTATATTTTTGTATTTATTATAAGATAATAGACTGATTATCTATTCCTAAGACATTTATTTCTGTATCTCCTGTATAAACCACTTAGCTAAATTTGACTTACCCCTTCTGTAACTGTGACTCTGGATTGAGTGGGGCAATGGATGTGAGCAAATGTGATGTGTGCCACTTTCAAGTCTGGCCCCCTCATGGGAGCCAACCCCTTGTGTTTCTTTTTGCCAGCCAGAGGCATACCAGCCAGGAGAACTGGTGATCCATGTATTGATGGATACACAGGCAGAAGGAAAAAGCAAGGAGCTTGGTTCCCTGAATCACACTGCAGGAAAACTGCTTATGGATTACAAACATCTATTTTGAATTTTCCTGATCAAGAGATAAACTTTACACATTAGGTCCCTGGGATTTTAAACCAGCAGCTATATCTTAGTTTTCTTATGACTATTTTAATTAAAGCATAATTATATGCAGTAAAATCAACCCTTTTTTGTGTATAGCTTATGTACTTTGGCAAAGGTATGTAGTCACTACATACAATCAAGATATAGAACTGTTCTTTCGCCCCTCAAAAAACACTCATGCCCCTTTGTAGTCTGTATCTTTCATCACTATCATCCCTGGAAAACACTGATCTGTTTTATTTCCCTCAGGTTTTATCTTTTTTGAAATGTGAAACTAATGGCACCATACAGTATGTAGATTTTTTAGTAATTTAGTATGAACATTTGATAACCATCAATGTTGCTGCTTGTATCAAGTGCTCATGCCTCTCTGTTGGGTATCAGTATTCCATTTTATGGTTGTATCACAGTTTAACCTTTCAAAGGTTGGTGGGTATATGGATTGTTTCCAATTTGGGGCATTTATTAATAAAGCCACTGTAAAATTCACCTACAAGTGTGTATGAACATACATTTTTTACATCTCTTGAATAAATATGCAGGCATGGGCTCACTGGGTCATATGGTGTGTGTGGTATAAGCTTTATTAGAAACTCACATCGTTCTGTGATGTATCTATATAATTTTTCATTCTTAACCGAAATGTATGAGTTCTAGGTGTTCATTATCATTGCAAACAGCACTGGCTCTTGTCAGTTGTTCCTTTTGTTTGACCTTTCCCATAAATGTTTGATGGTACTTTGTATTAGTTTCTATTGCTGCGGGACAAAGGACTACATATTTAGCACCTTAACACAACACAAATTCCTTATCTCCAAATCCCTCTGGGTCAGAAAGCTAGGGATGGCGTATCTTGTTTAAACAATTCTTGTTTAGGGTGTAAGGTACAATTTGAAGTTAATTATTTTGGTTATGGATGCCCGTATTCCAGCATCACTTGTTGAAAAGACCATCTATTCTTCACAGCCTTTGCAGCTTTGCCAAAAAATCAATTCACCATTTATGTGTGCATCTATTTCTGGACTCTCTTTCTGGCTACCCTGCACAGTCTTACTAGACTGAAGTCAAAGTGTCAGTAGGGCTGCAAGTTTATCCAAGGTTCCACATCTTTTTCCAGACTCATTCAAGTTATCAGCAGAGTTTAATTTTTGCTGTTGTATAACTGAGATCTCTGCTTTCTTGCTGGCTCTTGGCCTACGGTCACATTCAACTCCTAGAGACCTCTCAGTATGGGCCCTCTCACAACAGGGCAGCTTAATTCTGCTTTGTGGCCAAAGGAATACATGTCTTTGATTTCCTTTGTCTCTGAGCACTAAACCCTTTTATCTTATCTTATCTGACTAGATAAGGGCCCCCAACATAAGGTCCTTTATGATGAGCTCAAAATCAACTGAGAGAACTTAATTACACCTATAAAACCCTTTCACCTTTGCCCCCATGTAGTGTAATGTAGTCACAGGCCTGATATCCCATCATAGGTACAAGCCCCAGACAGTGCTCATGGAGAGGCAGATGTCCAAGGGCATGGTCACTGCAGGGTCATGTTGGATCCTTCCTGCCATATAGCTTTCTTGGGTTTTAATTTGTACTTCCCTATGACTAATGATGTTGAGCATGTGGTTATATACTTACTGCCAGCTTTATTTCTTTACTGAAGTGTCTTTTGAAATATCTTGCCTGTTTTTTATTGGTTTGTTTGTTTTCTTATAATTGAGTTTTGAGAGTTCTTTATACATTTAGACATGAGTCCTTTATCAGACAAGTGTTTTACAAATATATTCTCCCATCTGTGCCTTGTCTTTTCATTCTTTTAACGTTATCTTTTCAAGAGTGAAGTTTATTTTTTTTTATATTGGAAGTTTTAAATTTCAAGGAAGTCCATTTTATCATATTTTTTTATGGTTCGTACTTAGTGTTATAAAGAAACACTTGCCGAACAAGTTCACAAGGATTTTTGCCTGTGCTTTATCTTGAAGATTTCTAATTTTAGGTTTCACGTTTAGATCTATGATTGATTTTTATTAATTTTGTTTAGGGTGTAAGATACAATTTGAAGTTAATTATTTTGGTTATGGTTGCCCGTATTCTAGCATCACTTGTTGAAAAGACCATCTATTCTTTGCAGCTTTGCCAAAAAATCAATTCACCATTTATGTGGGCATCTATTTCTGGACTCTCTTTTCTTTAAAGTTGATTTGTGTTTCTCTTCTTTGATATAATATTAATTTGATTGCTGTATTGCTGTAGTTTTTAAAGCAACCAGATAACGTTGGATAATAAGAGCTGCCCAACCTTATGTTTCTTTTCATATTTAATGGTCTTTTAATATTCAGTAGGCTGCTGTCTGTAAGGTTTTTGGTTAGGTGCTCTTTTAATAGACTGAGGACACCCTCTTCTATTTCTAGCTTGCTGAGTGTTTTTATCATGAACAGGTATTGTATTTTGTCAAATGATTCTTCTGCATTGATTCAGATGATCATATATTTTTATTCTTTAATCTTTTCATATGGTGCAATTGCTCTGACTTAAGATACATTAACATTTTTATATATTGCTAGATTGAATTTTTCAAATATTTTTGTGTCTGTGTTCATGGGATACTAGGCTGGAGGTTTTTTTAGTGTAATGGCACTATTTAGTTTTCATTTCAGGGTAATGCCAGACTCATAAGGTATGTTAGGAAGCACTCTCCTCTGTTTCATGGAAAATTTTGCACTGAATTGGGTACTTTTTCTTTCTAGAATGTTTGGTGGTAGTCATCTAGTGAACCTATCTATGGATCTTTGTTAAAAACTTTTTAACTACAAATTGAATTACTTTACTATGCATAAGACTATCCAAGTTTTGGGTTTTTCTTGAGTGAGCTTCGTGATTTGTCTTTCAAAGAATTTGTTCATATCACCTGTTGTCAAAATATATGGGTTTAAAGTTGTGTGTAGCATTCCTTTATTATTATCTTAATATCTGTGGGTTCTTTAGGTCTCATTTCTTTCATATCCGATTTTGGTAGTTCTCCTCCCCTTTTTTCTTGCTGAATCTGACTAAAGATTTAGCCATTTTATTAATTATTTTCAATGAACTGGTTTCTCACTATAATGATTGTCTATTTTTTGTCTTCCATATCACTGTTTTATGCCCTTTATTATTTTCTTCATCCTGTTTGCTTTTGTTTTTACTCTTCTTTTTCTAGTTTATTCATAGGATTTCAGACTTTGTCTTTTCTAAAGAAAAAATTCAATGTTATATGTTCCTTCAAAGTACTGAGTTAGCAAGAATTTTCATATTCTGTGTTTTTATTTCCATTCAATTTAAACTATTTTCTAAATTCCCTTGAGACTTCCTCTTTAGCTCACAAGTTATATAGAAGTGTATTGCTTAATTTCCAAATATTTGAGTGTTTTCCATCTGCTTTTTTTCCCATATGCTTTTACTAATTCCTAGTTAAATTTTGTCATGGGCAGAGAATATCGTGTGATTTGTAAATAGTATTTATGCCTAGGAATAGCTGTGTGCTCTCTTCTCCTTGGCTACTTGTGTGAGAGTATGAGTCAATTCGGTCAAAGGTTAGCTGGGTTTCTCTTTCATTTTTGCTCTGATTATTACATTCAGGGTACCATTGGCTTCAGGTTTCTCTAGCATGACCTTGTTCTTGGGATGGGACTGGTTTGCCAGAAGGTTTTTCTGAGTGTTTCTCTGTTAGTATGAGGTTTTCTCTCTGTGCCTCCACCTCAGAGAGGATCTGTCTCCATGCTCTTCCCTTCCCCCCAGAGATGTGCCACTGCTGCTTATTACTCTGAGCTTGTCAGTCTGGTGGTGAAAGACAGGGACCTTCTCTATTGTCTTTATATAGTGTTACTCTCTGTCCCTGGCTTAAACTTTTCTCAGGGATTCTGCTCTTCCCTTAGTGATAGGAGACTAACAATCCCTTAGTACTAAGGGGGTTTTTCCTTTCCTCCCCCCACCACAGGGGTCTGTATCTGTACTCTGAAGTGATAAAGGTTCTTGTCTCTCTCACAGCTTTAGGCTCTTGTTCTGTGGGCAGAATGGTCTTGACAGGGCTTTTTGTTTTCCCTGCAGTAGAAGCCCTCTCTTCCCATTTGCACTGTGAAGGAGGCTTTTTCTGGTCTCCCTGTTGCTAGTTCGTCTCATGGGACCTGTGGAGAGTCATGGAGGGGAACCTTTGAGTGGCTGTAGACTCCCCTATGTTTTTGGCTCCCAGGCGTTTTATACTCTCATGTTAGCCTATGCTTTAGCAATGAATGAAATTTTTTAGCTGAAATCCTCTTACTTACCCCATCTTCCTCTCCTGTTGTATTGCTGATGAATCCATGCTTAAGACCCGTGTCTCCTTGGGGGCCATCTTCCTTTAGATTACATGCTACTTGGTTATCGTGCGATCTCACCAGTCTGATGAGTGCAAGCAAATTTGTCATTTTGTAAATTACATGTCTTCTTCCTTTGGGTGGGGTGGGAGCAACACTCCTTTCTGCTTTCTGCATCTGAAGCAGCCAGATATTAACTAATGCATTTTGAAATACTTTTTATATATTGACTCTAAACTTATCCTTTCCTTGAGATCTATACATGAGAAAGCCATGAGAAGTAGCTTCTGTTGGTGGATGCTGAGGGCCCCACTACAGTCTGCACTTTACAAATGAAGGAATTGAACTTAGGGGGTTATCAACTCTCTTGAAGTCATGCATCTCATAATGATGAGCTGTACTTAGTCCTTGAACTCTACAGTTTAGATTCTGACATACAAAAATGCTCGCTTATATCCAGATACACTCAGGCTCTTCATTGAATTAGAAACACCAAGATTTTTAGGATGAATTATCAAAGCAGCTACCTCCTCTATGAAGGAGATTATTTGTAACCCTCTTATCACCAGCATTTAGCAGAGTCTTCAAAGGATATTTTCTGAATGAATTAGTTAATAAATCATTGAGTAGGTAAATGGATAAACTGCTTTTAGGAGTTAAACAGAAAATTTACTAATACTTAAGTATTTCACTGGGTGTGGTTGCACATAGGATACCAATCTGATAGCATTTGTTTTTATTGAAGTTTGTCACAAATGTTATATGAACTCTATTTTCAGGAAAAGTGACATGATCTCAATTAAATAGGAAAGAGACTGAAATTTTACCAGTGATGAGATTGTGATATCAAAGTTCTCAGCACAGCAACAACCAATTGCACATACCATAACCTGGTATTTATAGTATTTCAAAGACTACAGTCTAGGGATGAACTAGAGTGGAAGAACATAATTCCACGAAAAGAAGAGTAGCAAAGAATAGAGCAGGAAAAACAGAAATAACTGAGAATATGTGACCTCTTAAAAACATTCCGGGGGGGTGGGGGTGGTGGTGTTCCTTTAACTGTCGGAAATGAACTCAGTAAGGTCTGAAATGGGGATGTCATTTTTCCCACACAAACCAGATAGAATCTTTTCGATGCACAATAACCCAAGATGGTCGGTTCACCATGTGTGGGTGATTTCTGACAGAAAACTGTATAGTCCTTTAGGCTAGGCATGTGTTAAGGGTTCGTGTGCACATTTATATGAACATCAATGGAGAATTATGCAAATGTTTTAAATCACAGTGATTATAAATGAACCCTTACTGAATCTGTAATGCTTTTAAGCAGTCCCTTAAAGTAAACAGAATGATTTAAGAAACCATGATCTTAATTCTTCTTTTGCCCAGCACAAGAGACACCCTACTGTATCACATGGTTTTGCAGTCTTGTCTTTCCAGGTTATTTAATACTCAGTTGAAATGAATTTATCCTCAAAAGTCATATTTCTGTTAGGGGGAAAAAAAAAGGCCTTATAGGAATTCTAGAAGCATGGCTCCTAATTGAGCTATAACACAGTATGGATACAACCAAATCAGAGGATTACTGAAAATAGTTTCAAGAGATTCTACAGTTTTCACAGTTTTGTGTTGTTGTTTTAAAACAATCTCATATGAAATGGGGATTTGAAGAGACAAGTGTCAGGAAACAAATTAGATTGTTTGATTTCTAATAACATAATACCATAATACTTAGTCAATAATTATAGCAGAAAATCTAAATTTTTGAGATATTTGCTAAGTCAGGCCAGACACATCACATAAAGCAATTTTCACCTAAGCCTTTGGATGTGGGCCAATGTAAAATAGCCAGGCATATAACCAGTCCAGTATACAGGGATTTAAAGAATCAGGAATGATCATCCAGGTTCTCTATTACCTTGGGAAAGTCACTACACAAATTTTTTTCTCCAGTTCACTGACATGTAATAATAACTGATAAAAATCAGAATGGTTTATGTAAGAATGTTTTAAGTATTATACATTTGAAAATAAAATTCCAAGTTAGCAACACGTTGTGTAGTCCAGATTTTCCATTTGGATTTACTTAAAGAGATTTCTAAATGCTTAATTTTTCTTCCTTTCTATCCTTTAAACAATTAGAAGTTGTCCTCCAGAGATTGGATATACAAGTTGGTTGTCTAGAACTTTGGTAATATTAGAAAGTTTAAAGCAGGAGGGAATGCTCCAGAAGGTGAAAGAAATTACAGTTAAAGTCAACATACGTAGTATGCTGTTTTCAGAAAATGGGTCAATCTGCCTCATCAATAACTATGATTTTGGGGAAGTTTGTTCCCAAAAATCAAGATAGGTGTTATTGAAGTACTTACTACATTACTACTGAGGACTTAGGAAGTCTCATGTGTTATTCTAAACACTCTCACAAGGCAATTTTTCATCTTCCTAACTTAGGAGGAAGTTAGTAATATCCATGCATCAAAGATGAGAAAACTGAGAAAGAATTTAAATTCCCTGAGTTCACATAGCTCTTAAGTGATGGATCCGGCGTAGGGACCTAGATAAAACCCCACATTTGAATCTCTAAAATCTTGTGATCTCAAGTTAGGAAGGCCGTGTGTCTTTTATATAAGTAAAAGAAAAAGAGATTTATAATGAATGTGAATTGTATACAGGAGTACAGTTGTTACATGTGAAGTATATTTAATTTATTTAAATGACATATTTTGAGTTCATTTTATTTTTACTGACACTTGTTTTCAGAAGTATAAATTAGATAAATGTAGTGATTCCTTGTATTTGATAAGACTATAGTTCTTAGTTAAATAGCCATGTTACTGAAATATTTTTTTTAATTTTTATTTTTTTTACTTATGATAGTCACACACACACAGAGAGAGAGAGAGGCAGAGACACAAGCAGAGGGAGAAGCAGGCTCCATGCACCGGGAGCCCGACGTGGGATTCGATCCTGGGTCCCCAGGATCGCGCCCTGGGCCAAAGGCAGGCGCTAAACCGCTGCGCCACCCAGGGATCCCTGAAATATAATTTTTGATTGACCAAATAAAAATTAAATGTTACATGCTATGTTACTCTCCAGAGGAAGATCTACACATGTGTTCATCAGTAAAGAAAATGTCTCATTCGCTTATAATTTGTCAAGCAGTGTAATTATAAATCTATGAGATCCTGGCAGTGTCAAAGGTTCCTGGAGTTACATACTTTCATAACTTCACCAGATCTCCAAACCTAATCTCATCATAAAGCCAGAAAATATACTGTCTTTGTGGTTAGTTTGATTTGCTGATTCTTTGGCCCTCTGCAAGTTTTGTAACCAGTAGCAAATCTCATAGCTCCTTTCTAGAGCCAAACCTCATTCTGGCATAGTACCAGTGTTTAGTCATTTCCTTGGAAAATGTGCTCTACTGTTCAACCACCTAATTTTAAAACAAATACTGGTAATAAAGGTGAAATATTCTATATTAGCTTTTTTTTTTTTTCATTAGCTACTACTGTTTTAGGGCTTACAGTATCTTTCTTGAGGTGCTTTTTTTCTGTTAGGGTGCCTCCTCCTTGAGATCAAAATCTAAAAGTTGTCATTTTTTTTCTTTCTCTCTTCTTGTCAACTGATATTTATGTAGAGTCTGCCTTAGGCCAGGCATTTTATTATAGAAGATTTTACACATTCCAGACACAATTCAGAAGGAAAATGGAAATCATTTTTCTGCTGATTTTCTAGGGTTAGTTTTTTTTCTTTTTTTCTTTTTTTTCTTTTCTATTATCCTGGTACCATGCAATCCCAAAGCATGTATAAATCTCTGGGCATTAAAGAATTGAGTGAGCACGGTGTTTGGAATGTGATAGTCATGAAACAAAAATAAACGCACTCTATTATATATTCAGTGAATTTAGTTAATATCAACTCTAAACACAAATATTAGGTCGTTGACATAATATTCCTATACTTCTTTACATTATTTTTATATTCATTTTTAATCAGAGTACACATGTAGTGTTGTCATCTATCATAAAATTTTAAACATTTGCTGTTTTCACAGCTATCATTCATAAAGAATTATAAAAATCTCAGTGAATGTAGCATAAGTTACTTTTCGTATTGTTAGACATTTAGTTATCTATTTTTGCGTAGTATATTATCCCCCAAAATAGTAGCTTAAAATACAATTATTTTATTTAATCATGGCTCTGTGGGTCAGGAATTTAGACATGGTACAGCAGGGACATTTTATCTCTGTTCATAAAGTCTCGAGTCTCTGTTGGTATTACTCAAACGGTTAGAGACCAGCTCAGGTGTTGGTCTGGGACTCAGGCCATGTGTCTGGTTCCTGGCTTCTCCTTCATGTGGACACCCCATGTATTTAGCTTGGGCTTCCTTACAACATGGTGGTCTTAGGACCTTCACATTTCATATAATATTGTTGATTTCTTCCCAGAGAGGTAACAGAAGCTGCCATTCCTCTTAAAGTCTAAGACTGGAACTGGTACAGTTTGACTTCTGCCACATTCTGTTGGTCAAGGCAAATTATGAGACCAGATCAGATTCAAGGAAGAGGGGAAATAGATTTCCTTCTGGATGACAAAGTATCAATTATATACACAAAGGGAATGAATTGATGATGTCCATCTTTAGAGACTACCTGCCGCATTGTGTAATCCATTTGCCAGCTGTCATCCTGTTCTGCTCTGGCTGACTGTCTTTTGGCACCTCCCTAACGTTAATTCAGAACTGAATTTATTGATAAAACTTCCCCCCAAATCTGAATATATCAAGCTTTTATTTTTTGTATAGCTTTACTAAAGTAAAGAGTGGCCATATCTCACAGTGTCTTATTTAAGTGATTGTTATTTTCTCTACAGAGTAAGTCTTTCTCTACCAAAGAATTATCATACCAACTGCTAAGATGATTTTTCCCCCATGTTATTGCATGCTTGCCAGAACTTAGTAGTGGGAGTTTTATTTTAATGTTGTATTATGAAATATTACAACCACATATGAGAGTAGAGAAAATGGTATAAGGCACACTTTTGTAGCAGTTGCTCAGCTTTAAGAATTATCAATTTATGGCCAATCTTGTTTCTTCTGTACCTTGCCCTGTTACTAGCTGCCATTTCCCTCTCATTATTTTAAAGCAAAGTGAATATATTAGAGGATTTAATCTGTAAATTATTCAGTATGTTGGTATTAGGCCCAGATGAACAATACTAGCCCAGAGTGCACAGTTGTTATATTTTGGGCCCATTCTGATTAATAGCGGTAAAAAATAATCCTTCAGTGCCTAGAGCTATGAGCAGAAACTTAGTTATTTGCTTTTTATACAAGGATAAGTGGACTGAAATGCAGGTATACACAGACTTCTGTCTAGTGGGAAATGATTTGGCTAAGGCCATTAAAGGGACAAAATTAGAGGAGTAGATCCAAGGAGGTTGAAAGAAGTATATGGATCAATCGATGGAATTGGGCATGATAGAATTTTATGTTAATGCATATGTGAGCCTCCATTACTGAGGAAGGTTTCAGAAACTAGAGGGACGCTCTACTCTAGATACAATGGGCCCCTGAAGAGTGTGTTCATAATGGTATAACAGAAGGCTTTGTGCAGGCCCAATGGTATCTCAGTAAGCTTGACCACACTACTGCCATTGCTGAGATCTTGACTTGCCATTACTGAAATGGATTCTGATGACTCAGTATGGCAGCATTTCTCAAAGTGATTAGTCAGCTACTCTGTGGCAGTTTTGTTACATCAGTACCATCTAGGGAAGCCTGGGTGGCTCAGCAGATAGGTACCTGCCTTTGGCCCAGGGCATGATCCTGGAGTCCCAAGATCAGATCCCACATTGGGCTCCCTGCATGGAGCCTGCCTCTCTCTCTGCTTGTGTCTCTGCCTCTCTTCTCTCTCTCTCTCTGTCTCTCATGAATGAATGAATGAATGAATGAGTAAATAAATAAATAAATAAATAAAAAATAAATAAATATTAAAAAAAAAAAAAACATCAGTACCATCTATCCTACATGATCAGTGATTGATCCTTACCATACACTTGATACTGATTTGCCTTCTGCTCCTGAAATGCTGCCATCATGACCACTGCCCCAGGGCTTATAAGGATATCTCATCTGTAAACATGTTACACAATGTTGCCTCAGCCCAAATAACCAATTTTAGGTTAAAGAAGGTGTTATGATAGGCCCTAGAACAAGATATTCACTGGTCTTAACATATATTCCTTACCCAGAAGCAGATAGCTTAGTAGAATGTTGCAAAATGCTCATGTAAGTTATCAGCTCTGGGTTTTGGCTCTGTCGTCTTCTCTGAGTTGGGATATGTCCTGAACTAATAGCCATTATCAGGTGCTATATCTTTAATAGTATAATACATGGGAATTGGAAAAAGGAATTTGAAGTAGAATTGGCCCCTTCCATCATCATCTCCTGTGACTCAGTTGTGAAAATTTTGATTCTCACCTCCGTAATCTTAGGTTCTGCCAAATTTAAGATTCTATTTCTCATGTGTGTGGCAGAGGACTTTTTTTTTTTTTTTTTTTGCCATGGTACACACTTTAACTTCCACTGAACTTGAACCTCTGACGGTCACCTGTTTTGTAAAAGGTAAAGACATGATTTTCTGTATTGGCATAAGTAACTGACCTTTGTGGGTTTAGGATTGCTGCTACATGGTGGAGGCAGATGGGAAGAGTTTCAAACTCAGTAGATTTCTAAGGGCATCACTTGATGCTCTGTCCAGTGTCCGTCCTCCCCTCAGCCACTTCTTTAAGTGAGGACATGGTTTTTAGAGAGCATAATACAAATGTTAGAGATGCCCAACACTACTAACTCGGCTGTGTTTCTACACTTCTTTAGCTAAGAAAAAAAAATCATGGGTTCATCTTGGTACTTCCAATTCAAATTCAGGATTCTTTTTTTTTTAATAACTTCTATTTTTAACTGTATCTCCTTTCTTCTTACTAAAAATCCAAGGTGTAAATGACACCATTTAATTACTACTTATATGCTTTGTCTCGTTCTTTACATTTAACAGTCTCAGAATAATATTACTAGCATTATCATAAACAATGTGATTACTGGCAAACACTGTATGATCTCACTTAAATGTGGAATGTAAAATAGATTTGTAGAAGCAAAGAGTACAGTGGTGGCTGCCATGGGCGAGGGGAGGGAAAATGGAGAAGTGATGGTTAAAGAGTGTAATGTTTCAGAGTGTAATGTTTCAGATATATAAGGCAAATGAGTTCTAGAAATTTACGATAGAGTGTAGTTTCTATAGCTAACAGTACTGTGTCTTATATATTTAAGTTTGATATGAAGACATATCTTCTGTTACATATTCTTACCACATACACAAAATAGTAATAAAGGGGGCAGGAGGACACATCACTTTGGAAGGTGACAAATACATTTACGTCTTTGATGGCAGTGATGGTTTTATAGGTACATGCATACTTATTCCCAGACTCATCAGGTTGTATACATTAAATATGTACAGCTTTTAGTATGTCAATCATACGCCAATACAGTGGATTAAAAACACAGTATTAGTGAAAGCTGCTTAAGTTTGTTTTTCCTCCCAAATACTTTTTTTGCCTTTAGGATACATATTACCAAGTTTTGTCAAAATCAGTGTTTAAAGTCACTTAAAACAGGTTTTCCGTATCATGTTCTACCACCAGTACACTAGCCATTTGGTTTGTTTCATTTCGCTTTTGATTTTTAGGTATTGGTTGTATTTATATCAATTTGGCCTCGTTTTATAAATTATGTTCAAAGATTTACATGAATTCAAAGTCTAATGTGTAAAAATTAGATATATCTTGGAGTTCTGTCTCCATCCTTTCATTCTCTGGTTGCTCTCCTTTTTAAGGTAACAACTTTTTTAAGTCTACTGTTTCATTTTCTTTTAACACAAGCAAATAATATATATGTTTACATGTGTATGTGTATAACTAAAGATAGATAGAGGTAAATGGGAGGAACATTGCATTCCTCACATCTTTTTTTAGATAAATAGTAGATTAACTGAAATTTCATTGTTCAAATTCAGGGATTCTTTAAAAAAACATTTTGTTTTCACTGAAACAAATTGATTCGCACAATTTTAATCTTAGGCTAATCCATTTCAAATGGCAAATCATATTCTAAATAAGAGGCCAATAAAGGGAATTTTAGAGGTCATATACTCCTGGTTTAATTTAGATCCAATGTTTAGTTTTAAATGCTAAAATATTATATTTTATACAGAAAAACTTTGAAGTCAAGATAAACTCATTATTAGACAAACTAAATTAAAATGACCCACATGTAAGATCAGTAGGTTATTTGGACTAGGAACAGGTAAAAATTACCCCCGGTTTGCTTCAGTACTCACTGATGCCACAGGTGCTATTGTTAATGGCTCTTAGAAAACTCGCTATTGTAAAATTCTGAATCATGGTATAAAAAATGATAAAGTAGATTAGAAAGCCAGTTTAAGCCACTAATGTATATAAGATATTGTGTAAAGCACTGTGTAGGGGAAACACAGAAAATGGAATAATGGTTCTTTTATTTAAAGAATAGACAGTCCAGCTGAAATGATATACTCAAATAGTGTAAGACTACTTATAATCATGTAAGTGAATGTGCAAAGTAATGCAATATAATCTGAGTACAAAAAGTTTTCATCTTTATTTTTCCCCAAAGGTGATTTTTTCAATTGATTTAATGTAAAATACATTTTTAAAGGATTGGTACTATAAATAGTTTTTAGGAAAGTTCTCTCTCTCTCTCTCTCTCACTCTTTTTTGAGATATCTTTATTTGAGAGACCGGGCGAGTGAGCATGGGAAAAGGAGAGTCTTAAGCAGACTCCACTCCAAGCATGGAGCTGGACAAGGGGCTCAGTGTCACCACCCTGAGATCAGAACCTAAGCCAAAACCAAGATTCAGACCAACTGAGCCACCCACATACCCCAGTGAAAGTTCTCTTTAATGCATCATGTAAATAAAATTAATAGAAGAAAACATTACAGAATTAACAGAAGAAAACAGAATGGAATGCTTTTTGCAATTATCCCCGTTTTACATGTGACTATCAAGGCTCTTGATACAGAGGATGGCAACTAGCCTTCCAGAATTGATCTAGTTCACAAGCCCATCAGGAATATGCAAGAGTGCCTCTTTCACTGTACCCTTGCCAACAATTAGTACTAAAAAATGTTTGGCGGACAAAAATACTTTGTTTTAATCTAAAATATTTTAATTCCAACATGTCTGGACATTTTTCATATGTTTAGGGAATATTTATAAAGCTCCTTTTGTGAATCAGTGAATGTAAATAATGTCATTTGCCTGGCCTTTCTATTGGGGTATTCTAAAAGCATCTTCAGCTTACAGCAAGTACTGGCTTAGAATACTACTCTACCTTCCACTCAGAGAATGATGCAAACACACGTTTGTAGATGGTTAGTAGTTCCTGAAATATTATGTATTTTATCTACATTTCATCTCTTATTAACACTAGTTGTTATCTAAGATTATTATGAAATGTTATCATTATTTAATTGAAAGTAGAATATTAAAAATATATATTTTTTAATAAAAGTAAAAATGAAGTTAAAATGAAGAAAGGCTACACAACATTTTGGTAAATTCAGAGGCACATAACTTAAAAATCAGATCTTGGTCTCTGAACTACACCTCAGATGTCCTTAAGGCACATTAGGAAGCTGAATCACAGTATTTTATAAGTCCTGCCTGTGAGTGACCTAAATACAGCAGTTCCCAAGTGGCCTGAGAGAGCCAGCCTCCAAGGGTTGGTAAAGTTACAACCAGGCAACAGCTTGAGTTCTGGGAGAGTGCCATCAATAGGTCTTAAAAGCCTTGGGTAGAGGGGTGGGAGGGAGGAAGACTGTAAATATGCCCCAAGTCTCACTGTGTTTTAGAGCAATACTTTTCTGGAGCCGACATTCCTCTTGCAGTGCCTTAAGGAGCCATAGGATGACATTTAACTTTGGACTCTGTTGAACTCTCTTCTTTGTATTTAGTGAAGCAAGTGCTAATGAGATACGGAAACTAAGATAATAATTGAAAGAATGTTAGTTTGCGCTCTTGCAGTTGCCAACAGAGGGTAGTGAAGGTACCGAAGAGCAAGATTTCACATTTGATCCTAAACTAATTGAAGATTCCTTTTTGGCTTTTTAAAGTAACCAAAAATTAATGAAAAATGAGAGACTTAAATAGCAAAGCAAATCTGAGGAATTTAATAGCTGCTAAAAATATTTAGACTTAAAATATTATTTTAAAAACATTTTTCCTTTCCTCAAACTCCAGTTGCATGGTGTTTGCAAAAGTATTGTGGTATTTTCCACATATTGCCGCGTATTATATTATGACCCCTTCCCTGCTAGGGGGTAAGTTTTGTGAGAAAGGGCTAAGGGTCATGAGATATTAACATTTATACTATTGCACTTTGAGTACATTGTGGTCAGGGCTGAATAGGTGAATATCACATTTTAGTATATTAACAAAAATGAACATTACAGTTATTTTATTTTATTTTATTTTATTTATTTATTTATTTATTTATTTATTTATTTATTTATTTTTACCAACCTAGCTACTTATATGTACTAGTGGTAAGTACTTTATAAAATTTAAAAAGCTGTGAACACTTTGGAAATCACCATTTCTACTTTTATAGTTGAAGAGTAATTTGTTACATTATCGTAGCAATCTAAGAGGGGCTTGATCATATCTTCTGATGTGAAAAAGGCAGAATGTAGTCAAACATATATTTTAACAAATGGGTTCTGGTAGTCTTTATTTTTGTCTGAACTATCTCACAATTAAAATAAACTTAAAAAGGGATCTGAATACGTAATTTTCAAGCCAATATTTGATTTTAACAAAATAAAGGATTTAGCTGAAATCTTTGTACTATTTTGGGTGACAAAGGAAGACAGCATTTGGAGTTTGAGATTTTGCATTAGGCAAGAAGGTCTTTGTGGCACTAATTATAAAGTAGCTTGCTATATGATTTTAATTTCAAAGCATGTGTTACCTGTTGCTCTTTTTAATGTCTAGGGCTTGTAGTACTGTAAGGTGGGTGAATAGACCAAATTGGGAAAATATATAGTCCTAGCTGTTTTACCAATGTGTACCAACACTCAAGTTTTTCTTCCTTTCTTTTTTAATTATCACCCTGTCAAAATTAAATGTGCAATTCACAGGAAATTTAAAGTCTAGTTAATATATCTCAATATATTTAGAGTCTCCCTGAATTTATGGGTGTCTTATTTCATCAGTAAACATTGTAAAATGCAAAATTAATATTTTTGTATAATGCACTTTTTTTCTTGAGTCTTTTAACCTAGTAAATAGTATTTGTGACTTCTCGGCCATTTTGTTAGGCAAGTGCTTTTCTTATTTTAAATGTTCTAAAATAGGATTTTTTTTTTCTAATTCAAGTAGGATAGCTGAATTTTTTGCCTGTGACCTGCATCTTTTTGTTATGCTTGTTTTGGTGTTTGAAGTTAAAGGTCTGTACCACATTATCTATATCTAAACAGTGTTATGTAAGTGAAATAGGACTTTATAACTTCAAAGAACAGTATAAGAGAAGGGTAAAGAACAGGGTAACAGAAAATCAGAAGGAAACAGATTGTTCTCCCTGAGGGAAAAGTGAAAAAAATTTGCAAAAGAACTGGTCTCTTTTTTTAATCTCTGGGATGAAAATGGTAACCATAGAAATAACAATAAAACTGAGGCTTCCTTGTCAAAGAATTTCTCTTGGTGAATGACAATCCTCGATACTATTTTTAGATCTTTGCTCTTCTTGCCCTTCCCAATAGTTTAGAATTTCTAGAAAGAATGCACCTGTGCCATTCATGGACTGGCAATTTGGCCTGAAAATTGAAACAGTTGAAAATTTGAGCTGTTCACAGAAACAAAATATAACCTACAAAGCACAACAGCCAGCTCTCTATAGAAGATGGGAGAGAAAAGGAAAGGGTTGAGACTCATTCCTCACTCATATTTTTAGCAGTTCATAATGCAAAAAAAACTTTGGCTAGTTTAACAGAAAACTCAGTGGAAGAACAGAAAAATAGCTTTTATGAAATTAAAAATTAAAAAAAATAACTAAGACTTGAAAAAGGGACACTAAACTATAACAGTAGAAGTTTATAGGTTTTTCTTTCTGGAATGCTATTCTTGTTGAGAATTTACTCCATTGACTCTTGACCTTGTGATTTTCATCTACAAAACATTCCAGAAGAGAGGGTCTGTTTGAATCAAGGTAAATCAGGTGAGTACTAGATCTACTACTAGACCATTATAGGTTCAGGAAGGCTGAATAAAACCACTAAGAGAAACCTCCCTATTCTGCTCAGGAAACAGTTCCCATGGAAGGGATGAGTGAGCATGGTAGCCGGGCCATCATGTGAAAGGTACTGCCATATGACCGGGGCAATACTCAAAAGTACCATGCATGGACGAAAAATTTTTAAGCACACAGGTATAGCAAAGCCAGTGACCCCCCTGCTAAAGTTATTCATTTGTTTAGACACTCATTAATTTAATTATGCATTAATTGAAACACTATATTATATAATTAGGATACTTAGATGAGTAAGATACAGTCTTAGGTTTTAAGAATTCATGGTTTATGGAAAAGGATGCATGAATGTGTTCAAAATAATTAACCATAAAATCCTCAGTAATAAGAACAACTGAAGATGGTAAGCAATGAGTTTTAAAGGGAACAAAATGTGTTTTATGTATTTTATGTTCTAATAAATTTATTATGACCAAGACTATCTCAGGATCCATATTCAAAGAAATATAGCAGATCCTATCTCTTTATCTGTGTCTGTGTTCATATGTTGTAGGTTTTCTGCCTCTTTCTCTTTCACTCATGTCATTCTTATTTTTGAATGAAAGTCTTGGTTTTCAGATTAGATTTCAATGTCTTTCCAAAGGCCCCTTTGATTTCTGTGTCATGTTCACCAACAATTTACTGGTGCTTGAAATACCCATTTTGGAGTCTACCTACTTTCCCCAAGAAAAGAATAAAACAAACAATCTAGTGATGACCGAGACAGCCTTCACGTTTTTTCAGTCTTGTTCAAAGCTTTTCATGGTAAGAAAAAAGTAGAATGTGTAGGGAATTTTTTTCTCTTCATATGTCCAGACTGGGGCCCATGCAGGGGTTAACAGAAATAAAAGCTGAGTGAATTTTTTTGATAGATAATGATGTTTTGATTTAAAAAAAAAGTCTTTACGCCTGTTTCCAGCTTCTGCAATTGCAGTGTGAATACAGTAAGTTTGCATTTATTTGCAGATGCATAATTCTATTAAAGAAGAGTGTTCTTTCTATATATTTTTTACATTTTTCTTTAAATTCAATTTAACATATAGTGTATTATTATTTTCAAGAATAAAATGTAGTAATTCATCAGTTCCATGTAACACTCAGTGGTCAATGCATCAGGTGCCATCCCCCAATTACTCCATCCCCCACCCAATTTGAAACCACATAGAGAAGTACTTTCCTATTTAAACACATGAATATATCCTTATTCAGTAATAATTTTGTGACAAGATAATGTCTCTATAATAAGAAACATAAACTTAAAAATTTGGGGTTATATAAAATTACATCAAAATACTTACCAACCCTGAGGGAAAAAAAACCCTCTAGACGAGCCATATGCAAATGATGAATAAACATAAGGGTTTTAATAAATGGAATTGAAGGCATGACAGTTTTAACCTTAAATTTAAGATAAAGCTCAGATGAGGACCGGGAGCAGCCAATATCCAATATGGCATTCTTCTTCAGTCACATAAATCAGTTATTTAAGTAGTTCTGAGATTCTCTTTAATTTGGGGCAATATCCAGGAATAAATATAATGGATAATTATGTTAGGGAAGACCATGCAATGTAGGGATATAGAGCTTAGGTCCTAAAGTCAGATTGCAGAGGACTGATTAAACTCTGTTTCCTCATCTGTAAATAAGAGTAATAGTAACACCTACTTTGTATAGTTCTTGTGGGCATAAAATTGAATAAGTCATATGAAGTGCTCAAGACCGTGCCTACCAATCACGAATGTAAACTATGACTATTATAGTCTATGAGGCAATCTGAATAATTTTCAGAAATATTAATTTCTTCATCGACTATAACACAGAACCCTAGTTGTAATAATTTTTGAATCTTTAATATATATTCATCTTCATTTAGCAAATATTAATCTACATAGCTGATGATGTTAGATATTGGCAACACAATACATGGTCACTACATTCACAGGACCTGAGGACTAATATTGGGAAGCAATTTTGTAGCAAAACAGTCAGTATAATATTATAATTGGAATGAGAGAAGTAGGTGTGGGATGGTGTTGAGATACATGGGAGACAGCGGTATCTCATGCCTTCCTTGTATGTGAGTACCAGAAAGACTTCAAAGAGTAGTGGCCATGAGCCGAGTCTTTAAATCTTGCAATGTGCTCACCCAGAAAAAATGGCTGAGCAAGTGGCAATCTGAGTGAAACAGCGCAGGCAAGAGGTATGAAACATTGTGGTGAACTTTGGGAACTGAAAATAGCTTCTTCAGAATGAAACTAAACATGTCAAAAGGTGGGAAGGGAGAAAGCTTGATATTTGAGTAGGGGGTCAGTTCATCTGCAATCCTGAGTGCCAGGCTATGAAGTCTGGGCTTGGACACCATAGGTATCTGATCTAATGAGATTTATTTTAGAAACTTAAATCTAGTGAAGTGGCAGGTGATAGATAACAATGCTGGGGTCAGACAGCATTTTTCATCTCTGAACATGTATGCAACTTATTATACTCGTTTTTATTTTCCCTTTCCTCTCACCAAATGTAAACTCATGAAAGATAAATATTTTTATCTGTAGCCCTAGCATCAGGAGTGGTGTCTGAAACATGATAGGTATTCAACAAATATTCACTGAATAAATTGAAACTTCGATGGTCTAGGTAAAAGAAATTGAGAGTCTGAATGAAAGTATTATTATTAAGGCTGAAAAAGATAGATTTTAAGGAGTACAACTATCTGAATTTATTACTGATTAGATAATAGTGAATGAACCAGAGATATTTAACAAATAATCAGTGTCTAAATTAAATATTAAATCACCTGCTGCAAATGTTTTGTAAGAGGGGAAGAGTTTGGTAGGTGCTCAGGGTATACAGAGATCTAGTTTTTGACTTGTTGGTCTGGAGGGACATTCTTGTGGGGCCTACAGATGTCCAGCAAGTATTTAGATACATGGTCCTGAAGTTGAGAGAATAGACACGAATTGGAATGAATATATTTGAGAATATTCAACATGTGATTGTGGTTATATTTAGTTACTTTGTAAAGCTTAAATCCAACATCTGATTATACACTTGGTATCTCCCTCCTGGGTAGTAGTAATTGCTGGACATCCAGTACCATGTATTTTTTTTTCCTATTTCCCTTATCCATTTCACACCCCAACCTTGCCCCATTCACTCCACTTGTGTCTTTTAAATATATACTCTTCCAGGAGCATGTTGTACAAGGATACGTGTATGTGCACTGTTTGGAGGTGGAGTGCTGTGTTTAAGAGAATGAATATTGGGATGAACTTAGCTCAAATCTACTCAGATATAATATTAGAAGAAAATTTAATCTGAGTATCAGATTTCTCCTCCGTAATGGGTGAATGCCCATTTTCATGGTTCTTGTGACTATCATTTTTTAGTATAGTGCTTGGACACAGCTGACTAGTTAATTGATTAGCTCTAATCATAACTGTAATTATTGATAAATCAGGTATAATAACTCTATTGCATCTAGCAGTAAATCAAAGACAATAGATTTAAAGGTTTGTAGACAACTGGTTATCATTCCCAAACTTGTTCTGATGCAAATTTTATAAAAAATAAGCCTTAGTTCTAAGATTTTTTTTTTCGCAGAAATACAGGATTATTCAACCAGATGAATTTGTTTTTTTTGTTTTTGTTTTTGTTTTCTTTGGCTCTGGTAGGTTCTGAAAGATTAGTTGTATGGGACATAGTTGAACTATCTCCTGAATCTAGATGTCTGATACACACTGTACTCTGTAAGAGAATAGCTCATGTTTATATAGGAATTTTAAATATATGATCTCTTTTGTTCCTCCTAATAATCCTGTGAAGGTTTTGGCATCAGATATTATCATCTCTGTGCTATAGATGAAGAATTTAGGCTCAGAGTGGTGGTACCAGATTGACCCAGCAAAAAATGGAAAAGCAGGTGTCCAAGCCAGGGTCAGTTGAATGTGCACTTGCTCTCACTTCCCAAATCCTTACTACCTCTCCATCCATCTCTGACCTAGAGGCACTGGGTCACCAGAAATGAGCTGTAACAGAGATAGTACATCTGGACAAAATTTGCATTGATTATAGATATTGACAACCACTAAATATAAAATGAAAAAAATACCTAAAGCTGGACAAGATTAAACGTACACTGCTACATTGTAAAATGCATCCCAGAATTATTTTCTCACATTCTGTACAGGAGTTATTTCAAAACATTACTAGTTTGCTAAAGCTTACCCCATTATTAGCCTGACTTCAAAGATCAAATGGAAGCCATGGGGTGCCCCCCAACCAGCTTACCTGTACCCACATACACACCATTCCTCCCCTAATATAACACAGAAAATGTTGCCTCTCTTCCAGTGGTGCTAATAACATCCCTTGTGGCCTGGATCCCATTGACTTACACCTACTTAGAGTCTCTATTCTTTTAATTATAATCTCTTAACTCTATCCAGTATTGAAACAAACACAAGTAAACAAATAATCATGGCTAAAACTGGAAAGCTGCTCTGTAAATCTTCTGTGCCTTATAAGCTTCAGAATTTCTTTCATGCTCTAGCCAGGTCTATAAAAAGGAGTCTGTCCTTCACTTCCTAACCTTTCTGTTTTCCAAGCCACTGACCACACTATTCTGTTTCAGTGTGGTTGACCAATAACCACCTAATTGCCAAGTCTGATAGACTTTTATTTTCAATACCTTTTTTTTCCTATCCTCATCTTACCTGATTTTAATGTCACTTTTTTAAAAATATTTTTTATTCGTTTATTTGAGAGAGAGAGAGAGAGCGCCAGCACAAGTGAAACAGGTCAGAGGGAGAGGGAAAAGCAGACTCCCTGCTGAGCAAGCAGCTCCATGCAAGGCTTGATCCTGGCACTCTGGGATCATGACCTGAGCTGAAGGCAGATGATTAACTGACTGAGCCACCCAGGTGCCCCTAATGTCACTTTTAACAACAGCTCTCTTCCCCCTTAAAGTTCACTTCTTTCACTGCCTTTTTAAATGTTCTCTTTTTTTATAATTTTGTTCATTCTTATTTAGATTGCTTCTTTTCCTTGGTTCCATCTTCAGCTCTCTTCTCATGATCTTATCTTCTCTTACTTTATCTGTATGTGGTGCCTTTCAAGTCCCTTCTGTCAACCTTCTTTACTCTGCTCAGCCCTTCTTCTGGGCACTTCCACTTCTGTGTGACATTGCATCTCGAGTTCAACATGCTCTAAATTAATTATATGATTCCCAAGCACTCTGCTCCCGTACACTTTTCCTCCTTCTATAGTATCTGTCTTGTTGCCTGGCACTGCCATCTATTCTGTCTTCTAAACCATGTACCAGAAATCACCCTTAGCTCTCCCAACTCTTGCATCCCATCCCTAAGCCGGTAAGTATCTCAGTTCTTTCTGTCCTGCTTCTTAAATATCTCTCAAACCCATTTAAGTCTTGCCAGCTCTGAAGCCATTCCTCTATTTTTGATCTGCAGTAGGCCTCAAGTCAATTATTTTCAGCCATTTTTCCAACCCATTCTCCCTATTGTAGTTAACAGTTTTTCTAAACCTCAACTCTTTTATGCCATCTTCCCAAAACAACCTTTAAGTGATTTGTTCCCTACAAATTATGGTTATCTATCTATCTATCTATCTATTTATAATTGAGTTCATGTAGCTTTTCAAGATTTAGTTCCCTACATAACTTCTCTAACTATTGGTCTGTTGCTCCTTGATTTGGTCAATTCTTGTGTATCCTTAAAAATCTTAGCAGCGACATGACTTATGTGGGATGATTTTCACTGCTTCCCTATTCTAGCTCAGGGGTCTCTCTGTGTTTTCACATCTCTCCATCTTTACATCTAATATATTTACCCTGTATTGTAATCATCTCTTTATTTATATCTCTTTACTGGATTGTTAGCTCCTTTAATACCAAAAGCTTACCTTTTGTATGATGACCCTAGAATCTGCCATGGCATTTTTGAGTTGAATGTCATAACCACTCCCCTACAGAAACAAGGCAAGGTGCCATGGCATTTGAATGGGTTGTGCCCATAATAAAATTTGGTGAAATGTCTTAATATATACTGGATGGGGGCATGCTGCACCTAGATAAGCACTGCCCTCGGCATTTAGAATACAGCTATGAAAACCATAGACAAAGTCCCTGCCCTCAGAGAGCTTACATTGCAGTGGGTGGAATAAATAGATATGCTTGCATTCTAAATGCTTGCAGAGCAAGCAAAAGAATGCTTGCATTCTAAAAAAGTAGAGCTGTTTAAAAATTTCCAACCAGTTATTGTTTTGTAAAATCAGAAAGATAGCTCTTCTTCAAATTGGAGATTTTACCAAAGTTTCTAAATAAACTGTGAAAATTATACTAAGCTAGAAGTTTTATGTGTAAATCTCATATCAAAATTTCAGAATGCCTCCAAATGTGTATGATATAATGTGAGTATGACGATCTTCTGATAAGTCACAGAAAATGCTGCAAACAATTCCCATTACACTGACTTAAAACATTTTAAATCAAACATTGCATATAAGATTTATTTCAGAAATCTCAAACCATAAAGTATGCAAAGAAAATGGGCTATGAATGGATGAGAGTCTAAAAAAGTGTCTAATTTCTAATTCCAGCTGCAAGGAAAAGAATGTCAACTATGTTAGACTGTGGCTGTGTCTGCATCCACAAACTGATTTTAAAAATGATTGAATTCATTTCAATGGCCAGTTATTTTGACAAAACCAACAGCCAAAAGTGGCCAAATCTAGTAAATACCTGGTTGTTTGCCTTTAGCCTTCTTGCCCTCTCAAGTTGGCGCTTATGTGTAGATAGTCTGTGTATCAAGAATTCAGGGTGGACCACTAATGTCATTTTGTAAAAACAACATGTTACCAAATAAGAGTGTTTTCTGGCCTTTTGCTCTTGGCCACCCACGTGTCTAAGAATGTAGTACACCAGGCTGAGTACCTTAGGGCCTCACATTTTTTCTCATCTTCTGAAGGTGTGTGTGGGGGAAATAGTTTGATTGGAAAATAGTGTGCCTAGTGGTTGCAGAGACATAGTTACCG
Organism: Canis lupus baileyi; assembly: GCF_048164855.1. NCBI lineage: Eukaryota > Metazoa > Chordata > Mammalia > Carnivora > Canidae > Canis > Canis lupus. The sequence continues at coordinate 20,382,750 of NC_132839.1, forward strand.
TAGAAGCTTGTTATCAGTCCAGGGATCAACCAGCGGGGCTGCTACCCAAGAACCCAGCAAGCGTCCCCTCATTAACCTGCTTGGTCTCTTGGATAGCACTGTTTACTCAAAAGCAAAGACTTGCATAACATTTTTTTTTTTTAAGAGAAGCAACTTTGCTTTTGAATTGCATTTGTTTCTGTAACAATTCCCCAGCTTTAGTTTCTGTCAAATAAAAGACCAACTAGTATTTTTCTAAATACAAACAGCAACAAATATGCTTACTGCAATTACTATAGCTGCCTTTTTACTATTGTTAGGAGATATTGAAAGACTTAATTGCTTGTATTTCTTGTAATGCTGATTAAAAATAAGAAAAATGCACACATACAATTCAGTGAGGACTGTTAGAAAAACAGTGTACGGCCGAAAATATACTCTGCTGCTCCTGCTGCTCCTTAGCCAGGGTTGTTACAGTATTAGTGTGTAAAAGTACAAAATTTATATTGAGGATGCTAGATACTCTTTCTAGTTTATTTTTAACAATACCTTTTCTTTACATTGAATTTATATATCTTATTGTTGTGCTATGTCTAAAAGTAAAAATGTATACTTGGAGCCTAATATGCATTTGATCCTATCCTACCCGATGGATGGAAAGTCTTTTTGAAAAAAAAAACAGGTATGAAATAGACATGGTAGTATTATTATTGTTGTCGATTTAAGTTGCCCTGACTAATCATTTCTTGTAGTTTAAAGATAGAAATAGTAGAGATAGCAGAACTAGGAGAGGCGGTGCTAATTCACTTGCTCGTATTTAACCATCTACACTGGGAAGAAATGATCGAAGAAACAATCATTGATTACTTGTTAGGGGACCTGAGTCAGCAAAATCACCTGCACGTGGTCGAGAAAGGGGTCCCTCATAGAGCAGATTTTGTGTTTGATTCTAAGGAGAACTCAAAAGCCAGAATACAGTAGCTGTGGATGGCATTTATATTTAGTAAGAGTGCAATATACTCGTTTGAAGTTGGGAGATGAGTATTTATTGAAACAGCTGGCAAATCAGCAGGAAAATGCTGATTTTGAAAAAACTATTCTTCTTCTGTGGAATCAGACCTACTGTATTTAGCAACACTATTATAATTGAACACAAAAACTGCATTAAAATACCATTAAGAAGGAGACAGAAATCCAGAAAAATAAGAGAATTCTAAGTTAAAAGCTGTCACAGCATTCCTGAGTCAGCTCTTTTAAGCATAAATGCACAAATGCATAAATGATCTTTCAAGTATGACATGAGATGAACCGACTGGACTCTGTTTCCCCATCACTTAGGGCCACTGCATGTCAGATGCAACCAAGATATTTTTCCAGGCTGACCTAAACAGCTTATCTATTTATATACTCCAAAACACCAATTCCATCCTTTCATGGAACTAGAACACCTGGAAATTGGATGAAATTCTGATTTCAGCATGACACAAATGCAGCCGAACCTTACTGTGAAAATAACCTATGTATTAGTAAAGGACATTCTATAACTCCTACTGCCACCACTTAGAAACACAGAACCATACCTTGGTATAGAAATGAGGAAATCAGAGGATCACCAGGTATATATATATATATATATATATATATTTTTTTTTTTTCAAATGAGAATACTTGGAATGGCTTAACTTACGTGACTGGCTAAAGGTCACAAAACTGGTTTGTGGCTAAAACCAAACCTCACAACTTTGAATCCAGTGTCCTTTTGACCACACTTCTTGCCCTCTCTAGTTTGTCTATGATGGTTGCTGCTATGCATAAAATAAAGATAGACTTTGTCCTAAACCTGGCCCTTAAAAGCAACTAGGAGCGTAGAAGTAGGTATAAACAGTAGGGCATTTTGTGAAGCACTTAACTGTAACTATTTTCTCCTTCTGCCTTTAATAATGACGGCAGTCAAGTAGGGTTTGTCCATCTCCCCACACAGGCCAAGAAAATACTGTGGCAGGCTACCTTGCAGTTTCCAGGGCAACAGGCCATTTATGTGCCTTCTGCTACCCTGGAAAAATCAAGGAAATGTCATGTACAAGGGCAAGGTGTAGATGCCTGAAGACTCTCCTGCTGTAGCTCAGCTCTGAACTTAAAGGTAGAAGTCCATCTGACCCTTTCTCAGAAAGGCACTTCCTACTGGTTTTTCTCATGAAAAATAGAGTCAGAAACTCTCTGGAGATCAACTTGATCTTCACTTTTATTCACATAGTATAAGATGAATCTAGTGTTGGCTTCAATGGAACCGAGCCTGAGTATTGTACAAAAACATGACTGAACCAAGCTTTTGATAACTTGCTGTAGAATCTTAGTCTGTTGAGGGCACAGTTGGCTTTCCAGAATGCACCACTGGCTTTGGAATGCATATGAACCTGGATCTTAATATCTGTCAGAATTCAGATGTACAGGTGGTATGAGTGAGTTTTGAGAGGCTATGTTTTTGTGCTTTGGTCTGTTCTTCAAGTCTAATCCTGTCTCTTCTCATAGCCCCAAGATTAGAGATGGACCTCTCTAGAACATAGCTTCCTAGTCTTCCACAAAATTCAGCCATTTCTCACCTTTAGAGAGGCTTGAATTTATTGGTTAAGATGCCTGTCATGACCCTGGGAATTTAGCAGCTAAGAAACAGAGAATTTGAGAATTTACTTCTCTGAGTTGAGAGTTCAGTGAATGTTCTTGTGGTTGAAATTTTAAACCTAACTTAAACCTTTGAATATTCAAGTTCATACCTTCTTGGCAAAGCATGACCTTCCTTTCTTCGTGGGGAAAAATTCTAAAAACGTCAAAAGTTACTTTTTGAATCATTTTAATTGCAAATGAATAAGAAACATAAGGATGAAGTATCTCTGAAATTGCACATAGTTGCTAATACTAAAAGGGAAGGGAGTAAAACAGTTTTAGACTTACTGAACCAAAAATACCCAAAATATTACTTTAGAAATTTGGGGTGTGGGGGTGCATAAATGTTGTGTGATGCCTTATTTTTTAAATATGAAATAGAACCAAGGAGGAAATTGTCTTGAATATTTATAGTGACAACCTCAAATTTGACTTATTCTATTTGTGGAGGGTGTTTTGCTTTGCTTTTCTATTTTGCTTTATGCTAACATATTTTTATTCTTCTAACCATATGTATTATCAAGTGCACCATTAGTAAATCCTTATAGGAAACATGCCTTTGGTCTTGACAAAATTCTAGGGATGAGCCTGTGGTTTTTAATGTGGGTTACCTATAATTTTTGTTGGTTCGAGTTTGTTAGAAGCCTCAACAATCCTAAGCAATTGCTATGCTACCTTTAATAGTCCCAAATCAATGATATTAAACATTTTCACACTTTGATTTCATGTAGATTGATTTCCATGACAGGTTTGGTATGATCTTCCAATCCATCCTTTAGGAGTTTTTGTCTACCTTTTTTTTTAATTGCATTTATTTTAGCATTTCATTTTTCTCTAGCAGTTCCTTTATGGATTTGTTTAAAGGAACATTTTTAGCACACTCTTGGCATTGGATAATGTTGCCTTTGTTAATTTTGTTGACGAACAACAGACACTTATCGAGTGCATACTCTACACACAGATATGCAAAAGCCTTATATCTTCTGAGCTCTTGCATGTGGGGGCTTTTCACACAATTTTAAATCTAGTAATAAATTCTGTCTGAAGGCAAATGTTCTGTACCTTTGGTTTCCCTCTCCCTTTTCCCTAACTGCCACCACAGCAACATGCTCTGCAAAAGGAGCTGCAAACTAGGCATTGCACTTAAACATAACGGGGGGCCAGGAGTAGATGCTTCTATGAGAAAAGGTACTATGCTTCACCTACTTACAAGTTGTTATAGGTAAGGACACCCAGGACGTCTTTATTGACCCATATACTATCTTGCTCTGTTTTGCTTGTATGTGAGAGAATCATGAAATGAATTCTTTTAAATGTCTCCTAAGATGAGTATCTGAAAGATATAAACCTTGAAATTTAAAGAAAGATCTGTGTATACTGGCTATCTGTGCATGCAATGATTTACTTTAATGAAATGATTTACTAGGACAACTTTGGGACAGGGCTGTGAGAAAGCCTGTTTTCTCTGATTCTTTGAGCTAAAATGAATATGAAAGAAGTAGGATTGGCATAAATTGTTGATGTACCTCAGTGTTGTAATTTTGGTCTTCACTGGTCCACAGCAAGTCTGGATGGATTGCCCAACAGCCAGATAAAATCCATGAATAGGACAAAGAAAGAAAGAAAGAAAGAAAGAAAGAAAGAAAGAAAGAAAGAGAGAGAGAGAGAGAAAGGAAGGAAGGAAGGAAGGAAGGAAGGAAGAAGGAGAAGAAGAAGAAGAAGAAGAAGAAGAAGAAGAAGAAGAAGAAGAAGAAGAAGAAGGAGAAAAAGAAAGAAAGAAAGAAAGAAAGAAAGAAAGAAAGAAAGAAAGAAAGAAAGAAAGAAAGAAAGAAGAAAGAAGAAAAATTTTGGATTAAAAAAATTATATTGACAAAGTAGCAGTCACCTGTGCCAGGAGTTAACCATGATCCTGATTCCACCCTGGCTGGATTTCCTCATTGCCCTCTGGGTGGGAGGGAGCCAGCCCTCTCTAACCTAACTCCCCATGTCATTTATGTCACTCCAGGTCTTTTAAGAAACATTGGATGACAAGCTGGATAAGTCTGTGAAGGTTGAGGGGGTAGAGTAGTAAAAGAGGAGACCTGTGCCCTGGCACAATGCGCATCTGACATTTGTGCAAGGAGGATGGGAAGAAAGAAGAACTGGATGGGGAACACTTCAGATTCATTGCAGTTCTGAGAAATTTTCAGCCAACCCAAGAAGTCTCCTCGCAAGGGCTGTGTACTAGAGTCTACCCCTGGGCATGACTGACCCCATGCATTTAGTCAAAGGTTGGGGGAGGCATAGACTCAGCACCAACAACACAGGGGATCTAGAGGTGCTGCAGCTGAAGGCCATCAGCTAATAGGACCTATGACCAGGTTTTATTGGGCAGAGCTTAGTGCCATAATGTTCATGCCCACATACTCTTGAATATTGGTAAAGTACGAGTTGTCTTCTTGGGGCTTGAAATTCACTAATGTGTCTTAAAATGAACCTTCCATTGGGAAACTAGTTGTTTTGGTGTAAGTCAGCTCACACAGTTATATTAAACTATATTCATTCACCTTCTCTGTGCTCCAAATATAAGAAAATTAATTAATAGTTATAAAATAAATTCCTTGGTAACATCCTTCTCACAATAATGCTGTTCTAGGATACATTTTTTTAAAGACTTTATTTGTTTTGTCATGAGAAATACAAAGAGAGAAGCAGAGACACAGGCAGAGGGAGAAGCAGGATCTCCATAGAGAGCCCAATGCGGGACTTGATCCCAGGACCCCGGAATCACACCCTGAGCTGAAGGCACCCGGAATCACACCCTGAGCTGAAGGCAGAAGACGCTCAACCACTGAGCCACCCAAGACATCCCTAGGATATTGATTCTTTATACAATATATCTTTTTTGGGAATCCTATCTCAGTTCTATCTCCTATGACCTTTTCTCTTATGTTGGTATGGTAGTTAAGAGCTATATTGCTTTGATTTGGGGGTAGGATACTCTGACCTCTGGAAAAAATGGACTTAATTCCCAATGTAAGAGTAACTGGGACAGAATTTTCAGATATCCTTTTTGCCCCCCATATGTTATTTGTTAAGGTATTAGTGCTAGTTGCCACAACAAAGTCCAGAGTCTTTGTATCCTAACACAAAGAAGTATCCAGTACTGTTCAGCAGAAAATTATTTTCTATTTGGTAACTCAAGGATCCATGTTTTTTCCATTTTGTCCCATCCCCTTAGCATCATATGACTTCTAAGTTGATTGTAGCAACAGAAGAGAGTAGGAAGGAGGATACTGGCTTTTAAAAGCTCTGAATGAGAAGTGATCTATTACTTTAACTCACATTTTCATCTGCCAAGAACCCACTTCTGTGTCCCCAGCCCAGATGCAAAATGGCTGGGAAATGTGAATGAGCACAGTGACCCTTGTTGAGCATGATTTGTTTTTGAGCACTCTGACAAACTTGCTCTATCCTCATTCCAGGCTGGGGTAACTGATCTTCTGCCCTTTTAGTTTTTTTATGTTTCAAAGGTCCTGAAATATCTCCATATGCATATATTCTCTCCCTTGACAGGAAAGAATAAATAAATATCTGTACAGTGAGATGGTTTTTAGAGATACCATGAGTTTAAAATACTAATCTAAGTTTCATGTTTCTTGATGCCAGTATCATTCTTCATATTTTTGAGGTTTCTGGTACTTCTCCTTTTCTCCACACATCTTATTTGAAGGACATTATTGAAAGGACTTGACTCAAGAGGAAAAGTACAATAAGAGTGGAAAAAAAATAGTCATCTCTAAAACATCCACCATCTGTCTTTCTTGGCCTTTTGGCTAAGATCACATGCAAAGCATCCAACACCAAAAGACATGAAAGCAAATAAGTAGAGTAACTAAAAATAAATAATTATATTTTATCTGTTGAGAAAATTGAACATAATGTGATATTTTTGGTCTTGTCATTAGAATGAAGTTTTTAAATGTGTTTGTTTCATAGCAGATGAAAAATCCATTTTACTGAGTATATTGGCTTCCTATTGTTGCTTTTAAAAATTGCCTCAAACTTAGTGGTTTAAAGTAACAGAAATTTGCTCTTTTACAGTTCTGGAGGCTAAGGAATCCAAAATGAGTCTTTTGGTGCTAAAATCAAGGTGCTGGTAGGGATGTCTCTTTCTGGAGTCTCCAGGAAAAAAAAAAATCTATTCTTAGACTGTTGCAATTTTTAAGGACTTCCAGCATTTTTTGGGTCATGGTCTCATCTCACCAATCTGTGCTTCTGCCTCCCTCTTATAAGGACTTTCGAAAAAATATGGGCCCACTGTGATAGTTCAGGATAATCTGTCTAGTTTCAACATCCTTAATTTAACCATGTGTGCAAAGACCCTTCTTGCATGTAAGAGAACATAATCACAGATTCTAGGGATTAGGATGTGAGTATCTTTGGCGGGCCATTATTCAGCCTGCCATATTAAGTCATGTACAGTCTTCCTTACATACCATATGTTCTTGTCAAAGCCCATGCTTATCGATCAGCTAGATGAAGATGGGGATATACAACCCATAGTCATACAATAGATTGATTTTCATGAAACTAAATTTGACTGATGTGGTAGCAAAATCTTGAACATTAGCCAACTATGAAATGGTTTCTGAATATCCACTTAAAAGGCAGGATTGATCAGAAAGGAATTGAGCAATTTTGTGTGAGGTCAAGGAATCTTTTGGGAATAAAAAGATCAAGACCTCCGATGCTGCTCTCTTGAGGCTCAAAGTTCAATCTTCTTTAATGGATTGTGACAGATAGACAACAGAGGTCCACCGGTAGGATAGATTCCCCAGGGGTACCATATTCTAGGTGGTAACTTATTAGGGGCAATAAAAATAACTTACATCTTAGAGGAGGCATTGAATTTTTAATTTAAATCACAATACTGCCATCCCTGATGACAGACTGCATAATCTAGAGGTGGAATTTTCATATCATAAAATTACACAACCTCAGTAAGGTTAAGGCTTGAATAGGCCTAATTTTTTTCCTGGACATTAATCTGATCTTTCCAAACACAGAAGGGTTTTTCCTTCCAAGTGTCATCCACTGTGATACTTTCTATGACCTAATTGTTACCATTGTAGTAGTGTTGCTGTAGAACTACTCTGAAATCTTTTAACCAATGTAATGGAATTATAATGGCATTATAATGGGCTCCCTATAATTTCTTTTTACTATTGTAATGCTGTCATAATGGCATTGTAAGGGGTTCTCCATAAACATACCCTGAAATCATTTTGCCACCATCATGACAGTGAAATGAGTCCCCATAGAGTTTATTTGAAATTGTTTTGCTCTTCTAATGGCATTATTAATGCAGCCTTCATAGACTTACAGGGAAATTGTTTGACCATTATAATGTGGTCTTCGTAGACTTACAATAAAATCGCTTACCAGTATAATGTGGTTTCCATTAACTTGCACTGAAATCATTTTCCTACCATAATGGCATTATAATAGGGTATCCATGAACTTGGACTACCAAAGTTTGGTTCTCTTGATGGCATCATAGCAGCATTGCTACAAAGACAGTTAAAGTAATGTTGATGCTCTGTTGTGTCATAAGCAAAGACTGTAAGTAATGCACATCTACTTTTCACACTTAAGTATCATGTGGTTTTTCTTTTAAAAGTAATGTCCTGACCACAATATACTTTATAAACCAACAACAATCACTTCTCAAATAACTGGATGAGAGAATCCTAGATCCTTAGGGCAGAAGATGTCATCTCAGTCACCCTTTATATAAATTTTAATGTTTTTTGTTAATTTGACTATTTTCTTTTAAGTGTGAAACATTCTTTTCTTGTCCTTCAAAACATAAAGGTATTTTTATAAATTCTCTTTTATACTATAATTTATGATTTTTATGAGACTGGTATGAAGTGCAATCATTAATTTCTAGTTTTCAGTATGAGCATTCTGAAGTATACAATGCTTATATCAAGTTTTTCATTACTTTCGTCCCTTTTATGTAATATGTAAAAGAGACAACACAAACAAAGAGTGCTCACCTGTCAAGAATCATGTAGTATAAAGATGGATTAAAAACATGTAATAAATAGAATGAATTAAATATTTACTGGATACACATACCCAGTGTTAGGTACATTATTACCATATGCAGGGATAGCAGAAAGTATGATGTTGAGGGAATTTTATGTTTGCACAGAGTACAATTAGGTTACCAGCACTGCAACATCATAAACAGCTTTTGGGGACCTATCTCCTACAGACAGTTTTCCAGAGTGGAGAGCTTTAATCACTCCTTCTATGAATTAACAATAGCATAGTGTGGGAGGCCTAGGTGGCTCAGCAGTGTGATCCTGGGGTCCTGGGATTGAGTCCCGCATCAGGCTCCCAGCAAGGAGCCTGCTTCTCCCTCTGTCTATGTCCCTGTCTCTCTTGTGATAAATAAAATCTTAAAAAATAAACATAGTGAAGATATATATGATTTCAAGAAACGTATTGTGTTATGCTTGTATTGTTAGGGATTATATTTCTGTGGTCTTTAAAATTCTCTTAGTCTCACCTCCTTGAGGCACACCCATGGGTTTTCATGTCACAGAGCTAACCTGGGCACCTGGGTGGCTCAGTCAATTAAGTGGTCAGCTCCTGATTTTGGCTCAGGTTGTGAGATCGAGTCCTGTCTCAGGCTTAGTGCTCAGAGAGGAGCCTGTTGGAGGAATCTCTTTCTCCGTTGCCTTCTGCCCCTCCCCCACTCATGTGCATAAGCTCCTGTGGTGCTTGCTCTCTGAAATAAATAAATAAATGTTAAAAAACAAGAACAAAAAGCAAATCTATATAATCAGGTATGAAATAGATGGGGACCAAGGCACATGCTTTAGATAGAGTATTAGTATTTAAAAAAAGAAAGAAAGCAAGTAACTGTTTTCTAAAAGTGACCAGCCATGTCTTTATCTTGGTGTAAAGAGAAAATTGCCTTAGGGGTGTGCCTCTTTGGCTTTAGAATGTTTCCTCTAAGGTTGACTCTGCAATTGTAAACATAAGGCAAGTATATATTAGTGCCCTGGTAAAAGGGTATAGCAGGATATTCTTTTGGGGTAAGAATTATCCCTCTGATATCCAATTAATCAGTAGTGCTGGTCACTGGGAAGGAAGCCGAAAAATTTGTCATGGAAGTAAGTCAACCAGGCAGCCCCAGTGGCTCAGTGGTTTAGCGCTGCCTTCAGTTCAGAGCGTGATCCTGGAGACCTAGGATCGAGTCCCACATTGGGCTCCCTGCATGGAGCCTGCTTTTCTCTCTGCCTGTGTCTCTGCCTCTCTTTCTCTCTCTGTGTCTCTCATGAACAAATAAATAAAATCCTTAAAAAAAAAAAGAAGTGAAACTTTTGGGAACCAAGAATCAAGACCTACACCACTTCCCGTTTAAGACTCAATGCTAGTACATTGTCTGTCATGAATTGAAGTTGACAACAGAGGTCCACAGGAAGAGATTCCCCAGGGGTACCTCAGTGCATTTATACTACATGGGATGACTGGAATGGTGACTGAGTTCAGTGCCAAGACCTAGATTGTCATGGGTTGGTGCACAAGGCAGTGGGGAGTTTGTCTCAAGCTAGTAGCCCCTCCCAATGCTGTGCTTTCAGGTAATCCTATTTATTATTAATAACAATAAAATAGTAACATTACTATAGCAAGGATTTTTCTGTGTGCCTCATATAATTCTGCTCAAAACCACTTTTTGGTACACATCTTGCCCCACGGAAATCTGAGAGAGTAAATGACTTGACCAAGATCATATAGCTATTAAGTGGTTGAGCCAGCAGTGACCTCAGGCAGTTTGACAATGGTGTCTACCAACTTTTGTACTCCAACATTTTAGGATCCCAAGCATCCCTTGTCCCTAGGATGCTCACGCAGTGGAATCTTACTTTCAGGGCTGAGATCCAAGATGGCAGGAATAATTTCAGAATGGAGACTTAGGCTTGCAGTGGTTAAAGAAACATTAGACCCTGAGAAACTATTGCCAGAATATCAGTGATATCAGAGCAGCAGATAAATTTAGCATCCCAATATATGGGTTTACCTGTGTTCTACAATGACAACTGTGACCAAGAACAAAATGACTGCAGCAGAAACGGGAACTTTCTTCCATTGAACTGATCAGATTTTCTAGTTCTTTTCCTGCAGTGTGAAGCAGAACTGGTCCCTTTGAATGAGAAAGTCTCCAGAGTTCCTGAAATATGCAGGGAGTTGGAGGTGTCCCAAGAGGGATACTTGAGTTTCTGCTAATGGGCATGGCATGTAAAGGCTCTAGAGATTAATTTGAATACTAGAAATAGAAATGACCTCATTTATATCACAAGCTCATGAAACAGGTTATTTTGCATATTCTGCAAAGACCTCTGGATTAACATATACCAGTCAGATTTCATAAAATAAAAATGCAACCAATGATTATCTCAGAATTACTTAATGAAAGCCACTGGCTTTTACAGCCAAGGTTCAGTTACAGACTTATGAATAAAATAGAAAAACAAATCACAATGGTCAGAGGATGATAGCAAAATAATATCGGGATAAACTTAAGAAAATAACTGTGTCTAAATTATAATGTGGATATCGCATAACTGACCTTAAAAATGGCAAAAACAAACACATGATTCTTATCATTCTTTCATTTCACTTCTGTGAAAAGATTAACACCAACACTAAGCATGTCATCATTCCTTAAACTTTAACGAGGTCTTGCGAGTCAGTGGAAAGAACGTTCAAACGGGTTATCAGAGGATGTAATAGAACCTACCTTATAGATTTGCTGTGAGGACTCAATGAGATAATTAACATACAGCATTTAACGTAGCACTTGACACATGGTGGGCATCCAATAGATGTTGGCTTTTAGTTTTTATTGTTGTGTTATCGTCTTTGTCAATGAAGCTTATGGCTTCAAACAAGTTATTTAATTTCTCTAGGTCTTAAGTGGCTTAAGTGGAGAGAATGAAATTAGATGACTTTGAAGCCCTTCTTAATACTCAACTTGTCTAAATGTATAAATATATGCTGGTGGAATTCTGATCTGAGTATTTTCTGCAAACTTTGTTAAAGTAGCTCAAAATTATTTAGTCGCATGAAGTAAGTTGGAAAATTTTGTTGAACATATATAACTCTAAGTTATTTAAGCCAGTTGCAAGAAAGGTACTTAGAGTGACTTGCTGCATAGCAGTCAAAGATGAGGGCTCTGAGTTTAAGGGTTATTGTGGACTTTAATGAAGAAAAAAACCTGATGGCCACATAGCAAAAATTACTGCCCAAAACTGGCTAATCATGAAACAGGTTTCCCAGGAACCTAAGACCCTGGAGTAGCAACATTGTCTGCAAAATCTCCTTTGAATAAAATATTTTTATGGTTAGTAACACAAGTTATATGATGAACTGTGGAATGTCAGAGCTCTTTTAAGAGGAAGTCTTTTGAGGTATTTTGATATGAAGAAGAAATAGTTTGTCAGTCAGTCAACATGATTTACTGAGATTATTTGACCATGGAGCTGTCAAAGTGCTATAAAAGCAAAATTTAAGCTTTGTAAGATCAGACATCCAGATGAACATTAAGTAAGTTGAATTCACTGGAGGAAGAAAAGAGGACTAACTACTTTTATGGCTCTTAAGGGCAGAACATGAAATAGAACAAAGTCTATGCATAGGTTTTTTTTTAACTTTTATTTTTTAATTTATATTCAATTGATTAACATATAATGTATTATTAATTTCAGAGGTAGAGGTCAGTGATTCATCAGTCTTTTATAATACCCAGTGCTTGCTATATCACATGCCCTCCTAGTATCCATCGTCCAGCTACCCCATCCCACCGCACCCCTCCCAACAACCCTCAGTTTATTTCCTATGATTAAGAGTCTCTATGTTTTGTCTCTCTGATTTCGTCTTGTTTTATTTTTTCCTCCTTTACCTATGATCCTCCATTTTTTCCTTAAATTCCACATATAAATGAGATCATATGATAGTCTTTCTCAGATTGACTTATTCTGCTTAGTATAACACCTGCTAGTTCTATCCATGTCATTGCAAGTGGCAAGATTTCATTTTTTTTGATAGCTGAGTAGTATTCCAGTGTGTGTGTGTGTGTGTGTGTGTGTGTGTGTATACATACACACACACATTTTCAGGGTTGAGATCCAAGATGGTAGGAATAATTTCAGAATGGGGACTTAGGCTTGCAGTGGTTAAAGAAACATTTGGTAAATATACCACCTGCCCTTTAGACCCTCAGAAAGGATTGTCGGAATACCAGTGATGTCAGAGCAGCAGATAAATGTGGCATCCCAATATATGGGAGATATATATACCTTTCTTATTCTTTGTCCATTCATCTGTCTATAGATGTCTGGGCTTTCTCATAGTTTGGCTATTGTGTACATCGCTGCTATAAACATTCAGTTGCAGGTGCCCCTTCGGGTATTTGTATCTTTGTCTACATTTGTATCTTTGTTTACCTATAGTTTTTGGCCTTGACAACTGCCAAAACTTTCTCGCTTATTATTTTCCTATTTTTTTAAAAGATTTATTCATTTATTTTAGAGGGAGAGTGAGAGGGCAGATGGAGAGGGAGAAAGAGAATCTGAAGCAGACTCCCAGTTGAGTGGGGAGCCCAACACAGGCCTCGATCTCAGGACTCTGAGATATGACTGGAGCCCAAATCAAGAGTTGGATGGCTAACTGACTGAGCCACCTAAGTGCCCCCATCATTATTTTCCTATTTTGATATAACCTTATTCTGATAGGTAGAGCAAGTCTTTGACAAAATTGGGATTAAAAAAATTGATGTTTGGCTTTTTGACAAAATTGAAACCTTAGGCTTTATTCGTCAACTGTAAGAAGTGACCCTAAGCCTGTGGACATGTTCTTTTCCATGTAGAGTGCCTAAGAAAATTACGAAACATGGAAAGAGGGATTGGCAGCATTCATGGCAAAGTCTCCCATAATAACCCCTAAAAGCTGTAGAGTTGCTCTGTGTCATATGTTTCCTTTTATTCTTGGAACTATCTCAGAGATGACTTAAATTGTGACTCAAGACAGAAATGCACTAACAGTACATCACCTGCCTGTGATACCTTTCCTCTTAGGTCTTTGGGTCATGATCCTTTTCTTAATCAGCTCTTCTTAGTCATCTCAACCAGTATTAGTTATCTTAAGATTTACATTTTCTGAACATGAGCAAAGGTGAAAGAATACAAAATATTTTAAAGGAATGGCTTTACATACCTTTGATGGATTATTACAGCTCACAGTTATAGTACTATGAGCGTATTTTACTTCTGTAGGATAACTAGTTATCCATTTAATGTCATTAAGTAGCTCTCATTGTTCCAACACTTTATTTTTATTGGAAAGATTACTATACCTGTATGTTCAATAAGAGTATATAATTAATATTTTTTAATTGTTTTCAAGGTAAATATTTTAGACACAGACCTTTAATCGAGGAGTAAATGTATACAATGAGGGGGAAAAGTGTGTAAGCCTAAAGTGTACAGCTCAATTGATAGTTATGGTGTATATATTATATATATATATGAGAATGATTAATTGGACACATACACCATATAGATAGATGGATAGACACATGCATACATATCTACATATACTTAGACACTACCAAGATTAAGGTATAAAACATTTATAGTGACTTCCCTGACTTGGGCCACCTCTCCGAGTCCTGGAACCTCACCCGGGAGTGCTCCCCATTAAAGCACTCTTGAACCAAATAAATAAATAATAAATAAATAAATAAATAAATAAATAAATAAATAAATAAAACATTTATATTACCCTTGGAGGTAACCTGTGTCCATTGACAGCCAATATCAGCATTGATCCACATCTCACCTCTCCCCCTGCCAAGAAGTAAGACTTAATTTGAGTTCTGTCATCACTGATTAGTTTTGCCTGTTCTTGAACATCACATAAATGAAATCATAGAGTAGTTGCCTCTTGTGTCTGGCTTCATTCATTCATCATTATTTCTGTGATAGTCATCTAGTTGTATGAAGCAGCAATTTAGTTTGTTTCATGGCTGTGTAGTATTCTTTTGTATGAATGTAACAAAATATATTGATTCAGCATATTATTAATGGGCATTTGGGCTGTTTTGAGTTTTTGACCTTTATGAATAAAGTGGCATAAGCATTCATGTTCAAATATTTGTGCAAACATGTTTTAATTTATCTTAGGTTTATGTGTCGAGTTGGAATTTCTGGGATTATAGAGTGCTATATATATGGCTTTAGTAGATACTGACAAATACTCTTACAAAATGGTTGAAGCAACTTACATTCCCACCACTGTATAAGAATTCTAGTTGCTGCAAGTCCTTCTCAATACTAGGTATTGTGTTTTTAATTTTAGCTATTTGCATAGATGTGTAATGTATATTCTTATGTGTGTTTAATGTGAATTTCCATGATTTATGATGGTGAATTCAAAAATTCTTAATTAAAGTTTTGTTTTTATAGAGTAGGCTTCTAAGCTTCTTGGGCAGATATAGTACAGTTATTTATAGAACGACAATGTGGTAAAAAAAAAAAATTACCACATTGAATTGGTTGGGAATTAAGAATTGAGTATTAATTGTAGGTCTGCCAGGAAGCAATAGAGTGATTTGGACAATTTATTTTTCTTATCTGGCTCATTTGTATTGTTGTTAGTTTGTTTTTATTTCTCACATATGTGGCTTAATATTTTATTTTCTGTTGTAGTCTGAGTCTCTGGCCAGAGAAGGCCCCTGACTGTATTCAGTGGAGAAATGACATATGTAGACAAAATAAGCATTGTACTCTAGGTCATTTTTCATTCAGTTTTCAGATTTCTTTGGATTCTTTTAGATTTTTAATCTTTCTCCATAGCAGAAGCTGAAAAGGCCTGAAGTCTAAGTTACTACTTATCCCTTGAAGGATTTCTTCCTGTACGATTCCCAGAGAAATTCCTTCTTGGTCCTCTTGGCAGAAGGACCTTGCTCCAGGGCCACCAGCTTTCTCTTATTTGTGCTGACACAGTTCTCCTGTCAGATCTAAATCTTAAAAAGGGTTATACCCTTCCCAAAGTAAATGGCTTCCCATCTGCTTCAGGGAAATTCCGTAAACTCAGGAGTGTTGGAGCTCATCATGTGGTCATGATAACAGAAACAAATTCTTGTTATGTGTAGTGAGGGCAATTGTGATCCAAATTAATGTCTTCACTCTTACCTGTGTTTGAACGAGAGCTGAACAGAGGAATGTTCTTTTTCCTTTTGGTCTAAACTTAAATCGTGGTAATTGATGGTCTAAGCCATACATTTTGTTTTTCTTTGAAGATTTCCTTAATTTTACATAAATAAATTATTCCACTGGATATTGAACTTTGGTAGTGCCAAAATTGCTACCAAGTGTACAGTTAGCTTCTTGTAAAAGCTGCATTAACTCTTTAAAGACATTAGATATGTAGTTACTATAGCAAAGCCATTATTTACATGAAAAGGAACCTAGTGCATCATTGACTTATGAACTTGCAAACATTAAACTGTGCCATGCACTATGATATTCCTGAGAATACAATAGTAAAAACAAAGAAAAGTCATCTTTTTTTGCCCTCATGGGGCTTAGAATCTTATAAGGTCATTTTTCTTAAATGTCTAGTCTTATATATCCACGAACCTGGACTTAGTTGTTTATAAGGATATCAGATTTTCAGAATGACTAAACATTCAAAAGGACCCTTCACCTACCAGCAGAAAGACAAGTTCAAGCATCCCTTTATATATTTATATATATATATTATATATTTATATGTACACACACACACACACACACGCATATTTTTTTTTTTACTTCATTTGATTTAACTGGCATTGTTCTAAGCCCTGAGGTAATTGGATGGAGATAGGTATGCCTGTTGTCTGCTAGAGTTTCTGACCTGTTGTTATCTTAGATTCTGCTTAGGAAATTCTCTCCTTAATGGCTAAGAGCCTAGTCACTATTAAATTATTGACAACAATATAAATGCTCTTGCTCTTATGTATCTTCTTCTCAGGGAACCCAGGACTTGGCTTTTCTTTCTCTTTTAAAATTACAGACATGGAGTGTATATGCACATGCACCCGTGTGTGTGTGTGTGTACTAGAGAATGTTTCATTAGTTAAGACTGTACGTAGCTTGGAGGGAAAGGAAATGAGAGAATAATTCACACGTCTTTAAATATGCCTCTCAATCTTGCACATTAGTTATAACCTGCTTTCCTTTCTCCCATGCAAACCAGCAAATGTTATGTTTAGACTATTAGATTTAGAGTCTAAATTAAAGAAGACTCTAAGTTTGGATACCGGCTTTGCCATTCAATTCCTGAGCCACTTTGGTCAACTTATATCTTTGGGTTTCAACAATCTCATCTGTAAGATGAGATAATAATTCCCATTGTCTGCTTAAACAAATTTAAAAAAAAAAAAAAGGATTGCACAGGAGATCCAGAACAATTTCTAACATTACATAGCAAGCATGAACCATTTTCTAGGTAATGAAAGGAGCTAGTACTACAGTTACTTCTCACTATCATGACAATTGACTTCTGGGATGAGTGAGGAAGACGATGTGCTGCTTGCTCACAAAACATCTTATACACCATAGCCTTCTCTGCTCTTTGCCTGTCGTCAAATGTTCAAAGCACCATTTTCCAGGGATCAAATCATGCTTTGAGCAAAAGTATATCTGGATGGCTAGACACATAGGCATTCAGAATATACCTTCTTACATAAAGGGAAGACTTTTACAAAGTTGTCTCAACCCATGCTTCACTCCACCATGAAATATTTCCTTTCCCTATGGGTCAGTTATCCCATTTCACTAATGAGGCGTGGATAAGCTAAATGATATCACTTAGGCACAAATGATAATTAGATGGCAGAGCCAGAATTAGAACCCATTAGATGGTTTTACTTCCAGGTCTGTTCTCATGTCATTGAACAAGTCTCGTGCTCCATTTCAGCTCAAATCTCTTATTTACAGTGATGTTTTGTTGTCTGAAATCTCATAGATTAACACTTTGACCTCTTAAAATAGGTTTAAGTGATTGTAGCACCCGTACTTCAGTGCACTCTTATTTTTACTTAATCAATTCATCAGAACTTCCTATTGTTTGCTGGAGAAACTCAGAGACCAGAAACTTTCATGACAGCTCCAAGCACTCAATTATTCATCAGAATTGGTAGTGTTGTTGGTTTTTTTTTTTAAAGATTTTATTTATTTATTCATGAGAGACACAGAGAGAGAGGCAAAGACACAGGCAGAGGGAGAAGCAGGCTCCATGCAGGGAGCCTGACATGGGACTCAATCCTGGGTCTCCAGGATCAGGCCCTGGGCTGAAAGTGGCGCTAAACTGCTGAGCCACCTGGGCTGTCCAGAATTGGTAGTGTTTTATGGAAGCAAAATAGACACAACCAGAATTATCATGATGTAGCAAGAAGCTGCTCTAGATCTGACCATGAAAAGAATATGGCTGTTAATACAAAAGCAAAAATGTGGAATCTAATTTTCTAATTCTGTTTTTCCCATAAGAAATTTTATTTTCCACATGCATTTAGTTCATCTATATATGTCTATATGAATTAGTACTAAATTCATCTGCATACAACAGAAAATCCAAAAATAGTAGTGGTTGAACACATGACAAAATTCATCCCCTCAAATAAAAGAAGTTGAGAACTAGGCAGTCAGGTGTGATCATTGGAACCATGGAATCACCAGAAAACCTTCCTTTCTTTCTTTTTCTGCTCTATTGCCCTCACTGTGTGGCTTTCATCCTCAGTATCACCCCATGGTGGCTGCTAGAGCTTCTGTCTTCATGTTGTTATTCCAGGTAGCTGGCAGAGGCATGATGGGAAAGACAGAAGGGTGTGCACAGACTGCCTGTTACGCTTTCAAGAAGTTCTGCAAGCCCTACTCAACTTCTTATGTCATTTTGGCTAGATTTTATTCTCATGACCACTCTTAGTTGTGTGGAGATAAAAGCTTCTATTTTGTTTGGGTTTTGTTTTGTTTTGTTTCATTCTGTTCTATTTTATTTTTATCTTTTGTTCTATTTTATTTTTAAGCTGGCCGTGTTGACTCTGCTGCTGTTCTAAGGTTCTAGCAAGGAAGAAGGCAAGTGGTTATTGGATAGACAATTAGCAGTGTCTGTCACAGTGTTGAAACCATGCATAGATTAAATATTAAATGAGAGAATTACTTGACCAGCAACGAATGAGCTTCCAAATAATTCACATGAAAGATTAGTCCATATAAATTAACAGTTCTCCACAGTAACTGTAAGGAAGTCTTTGAATACTTTTTTACATTATTATTTTACAATAAAGTAATGCATGATTATTATAACAACGTAGAAGTATGAAAAAAGTTAATAATTTCCTGTATCCCTCTTTGCCATTCTTTCTCCCTCCCTACCTCTCAGGAAACCAAACCTAGCAGTTGTGTGTGTTTTCCCACATTTCTCTGGAATTACACAAATAAATGATACACATATTGTTAGTAATCAAAATTGAGTCATATTTTATAAATTATTCTTCAGCTTCATTTTTGACCTGATCTAAGCTCATTAGATATAAATGTTCCTATTCTTTTTAATAGCTGCTTAAAATCGGTGAGTTTATGCCATAACAATTTCACAAAGAAGACAACTTTTACTGATTAAGATATCCGCAAGGGCAGCAAAATCTGCTTGATGAAGTCCTGAAGACAGCCAAAAAAGCAGAGGCCTGAGTGATAGAGAGCAAGTGAGAGGGTTTAGGGTGAGGTCAGTAAGTGGGTCAGCTTGGCTGGCGAGGCCCCCGAGCATGCTCAGAGTGTGACTGCAGCATTTTCAGGATACTGGGGGCACTTTTGAGCATAGCTTCTTCTGCCACAAAATCCCTAAAGATGCCATTTATGCCATCTGGCTTTGTTGTTCCTCTCAATCAGCATCTTTAGACATTTCTACTATTCATTTTTCCCCTTTTCAAAACATCTCTCCAATCAAATCACCATCTAATTTCTAAATTCTGAAAAAAATTTTAATTAAAAACTTTGCCCTTAAAGCACTTTTTCTAGTTATTAGTCCACCTGTTGATAGCATTTCTTTTCTTTTTTGAGTTTGCATTCATTTTCTTTCCCTCATTTTTCTTGTCTTTATTCTGCCCTCTTGTCCCTTTTTCTTCTTTTCCCATGATCATCAGTCCCATCCTGTTAGGCTCATTAGATATTGAGACACAAAGCAGCATGTGTACTTTAATCTTGAATTTGCATAAATATTTTAAAATTTATATTGAAAGGAGCTGTGTTAGAGGCTGAATCTCCAGGTTAGCTATTCCTCCTTCCAGGATTTGAGCCTCATATCTTGAACTGCTCTGCTTCCCAGCCTTGCCTTACCCACCCTGTGAGACCTCAATGTATAGGATGAATGTGATGGATAAATATGAAAAGTATTTTTAAAGGCAAAGGAAAGAGGCACCGGGGTGGCTCAGTGGTTGAGCATCTGCCTTCGGCTCAGGTCATGATCCCAGGGTACTGGGATCGAGTCTCACATTAGGCTGTAGGGAGCCTGCTTCTCCTTCTGCCTATGTCTCTGCCTCTCTCTCTGTCTCTCATGAATAAATAATTTGTTTTAAAAAAGCAAGGAAATTCTATGAAGGAAACTAAAGAAACGCTTTTTCTGGAACACAGACATATAGATGTCTTGGCATGCAAGGCAGACAGATATGATCCAGAAACTCACACCAAGCTGCTCAGGTTTTTTAGGCTGATCCAAGCTTGAGGGATTTTCTGGGATGAGACTGAGTAAATAGGGTAGCAATGTAGATGTTCACTGAGAAGGGCTCACATACTCATCCATTCCTTCATCTGTTTCCTCGTATCCTTAATTTACAATGAGGTTAATTGGAGATGCCAGGAAATTCGAAAGCTGGTTCTGGAGGCATCTAACAGCCTTCCTGCATATTTCCTTTGGTCTTTTATATCACTTTTACTAAGGAATATGATCTGTATTTATACCAGTAGTCAGTGACAATATTAATGAGAACATAGATCTCAGAGAATCTCATATTTGGAAGTAATTTGCATGTGAGGAATCCAAAGCAATAGGTTTGCCCCAAGTTATGTTACTGTTGTCAAAGCCAGAAGTGAGCTCTTGTGTGTCGTCCAGGCTTCCTTCACTCTGTCCTTGGCCCAAGGTTGCTTCAGATATTGAAACAATGAGTATAGTAAACATTGCATTATTTCCAAGAAAAAAAAGTCACCTAATATTTTATAGAGTGCTGATCACATATCAGATACCACTGTACAAGTTGTTTCATGCTCCCATTTACTCCATGAATATTTTCCCAGAGACATTTTTGTGCATCCTTTTTATAGGCACTGTGAACAAACTGAAAAAGGTCTCTGTCCTCATGGAGCTTACTTCTGTGTGTCTGTGTGTGTGTGTGCGTGTGTATGTGCATGCACATGCACAGAGGATAAAGATGGCAAGTGAAAGAATAGCAAGTCAACATATATATAGGAAATTATGTATTTGATAGTTTTTATGTTAAGTGAACTTCAGAGAGAGAATAGAGAACAATGCAGAAGATGAGGGAAGAAAGTTACTTTACATTATCGCATTGAATCCCACTGCCAAGTCTGTGAAATAGGATTCATAATCTCCCCAATATGCATGTGAAGAAATTAAGGCTCAAAGTAGTTTGACAACTCCTTCAGGATCACACATCTTAGGTGGGAAAGAGTCGGCATTAAACCCAGGTTGGCCTCGCTATAGATTTGTGCTCTACTCACTATGCCCAGTTGCTTCTAAATGAAAATGTCACAGGAAAAAAAAAAAAACTTGCTTGAAGTCATATTCAAAGTAGGGATTATTAAATGAGAAAATACAGTGGGTAAGTGCTGATGATTAAGTATCTGAACAGTGGAGCTGAGTCATTTAATGAGGTTAAGGCTCGTGGCATCAGAACTTGAGTTATTTCATCTTGAGAATGGCAGAAAAGAGGCCAAATAAAAATGCATTATTGGATTCATCTGGTTCCTATTTTCAAGGATCAAAGAATCAGCTAATAGGTACACAATTCTTGAAGCCACACTGTTCAAAGCAAGGTCAGCAGCTAATAAAGACATCTACTGTTTAATCATGGATCAGACCACTTGACTTTGCTTGTATCACTGATACCAGCCATTATTGGCTGAGAACCAGCAGAGTACTCAGTACAGCATGAAATAAGAGAGGTTTGGGGATCTGTTAATTGCATCTTGTCTCAGCTGTAGGAGGTATACTACTCCAAATCAGTCCCTTCCAATTATTCCAGGTTGCAGCTGGCATGGTGAACCCTGGGTTGTTTTTGCCCAATGAAAGAGTCTAATTTTATCACAGAATCACAGGACTGGCAAGACCTTGAGAGGTCAGCAGAGGCTTTCAGGCAAGACTGCGCTGAGTGAATATATCTAATCCTATTATAAACCATTTTTCAGAGGGGAGATTCCATGATTTCTCTTGAAAGCCAATACCAGTATTAAGCAACCTTTTCTGTAGCCAGTCTAACATCCCTAGTAATTTATTTTAAATTCATCTTTCACCACATTCATAATGCTAGTTTATACTATTTTCTCTGTTCACTTTTTAAAAAGTGTTGTTGAAAGTTAAAATAACTTATTTTTGGATAGAAGAGTTAATAATTTGTAATTGTTTAATGGGACATTATATTAATTACTTAGTTTAATGTGCTTGAATTGAGTACCTATTCTATAGTAGCTTTAAGAATTCCAAAGAAAGAGGGGTGCCAGTGTGGCTCGGTTGGTTTAGCATCTGCATTCAGCTCAGGTCAGGATCCCAAGATCCTGGGATCGAGTCCCACATGGGGCTTCCTGCTTAGGAGGAGCCTGCTTCTCCCTCTTCCTCTGCTGCTCCCCCTGCTTGTTTTCTCTCTCTCTCTCTCTCTCTCTACCAAATAAATTAATAAAATATTTTTAAAAAGAATTCCGAAGAAAGAAAAATGAGAAGTACTTCCCACCTAGCTCTCATTTTCCCCACCAATTCCTGGATTCCAGGCACACTGGCCATCTTATATCCTCAAATGTGCCGACCTTACTTACTTCTTATTCAGGGCTTTTGAACTTGCTATTTGATCCTGTGCCTGTAACAGTCTTCCCTAAATCTTCATGTGAAGGGGCCCCATTGCTAAGAATCACTATCCCTCATCGACCTATTTAAAGTTTCCTCAGAGCACATACGAGTCTCTAAAATTATCTTATTTATTCCCTAGTTGGCGTGCTGTTTTTTCCTTCCATGGGAGAATGTAAGAACTATGTGACAGGAAACCTCACCTGACTTTTTTTTTTAAGCCATTGCAGTCCCAGTGTCTAAGCAGGTGTGTGCTAGGGGATCAGTAAGTATTTGCTCAATAGATGAACAAAGGATATTTGAGTAGCCATAGAGTAGGATAGCATGTTCCATAGTTTCCATTTCTTCAGAGAGCTCCCAAGGTGGTATGTTCAGAGAAGTTGTAGAGCATGCCTATGTGAACTTTATTTTTTTTTTAATTTTTTTTAATTTTTATTTATTTATGATAGTCACACACACACAGAGAGAGAGAGAGGCAGAGACAGGCAGAGGGAGAAGCAGGCTCCATGCACCGGGAGCCCGACGTGGGATTCGATCCCGGGTCTCCAGGATTGCACCCTGGGCCAAAGGCAGGCGCCAAACTGCTGCACCACCCAGGGATCCCCTGCTGCACCACCCAGGGATCCCCCTATGTGAACTTTAAAGTCAGACCATGTGGCCAGATCCAGCATTTACCAACTGTGAAACCTTGGTTGAGTTACCTAAATGCTGAATTTTAGTTTGTAGTGTGACATGGTGACAATAAAACTGACCATACTTGTCAGTTATGGGGACAAATGGGTTATTTTATAAAAATGAGTTATTTTACACATTACATAATTAATTTACTTTTAAAAACAATATTTATCAAGCATCTATTCTGTGCCAGGCCCTGATCTAGGAGCTAAGGATGCAGCAGTGACCAAGCCATAAAAATCTCTACCCTCAAAGTTTGCATTTTGATGGACATAAATATGTATTTTATAATCATTTTAAGCTTCTGAATTTAACCGTCAAAGGGATTAAATTGGAACTCTGGGCAGTGTGCAAGGCTGGCTCTTTGTTCAATAGTCAATGTACATTTACTATGTGCCTATTATGAACCCTAGCATAAGCATCCAGTTAATAATGGTATATTAAGAAGATTCTTAGAGATGTCGATGTGTAAGGGATTGTGGCTGGCCAGTCTTACTACAAATGGATTGCTTGTATTTAAAACCTGTATTGCATAAGGAGATCTATAAAGTGGTACCAAGAAATTTGTTTGCTTAATATTATATATATTTTAGAAACTGTCAATGCCCAAGTTCATACGTATTTCTTTGGACTCTTGATAAAGAAAGTCTGTTTTTCCTGGAAATAAGGATGTTTCTTGATTTTAATCAGTGAACCATGTGCATTGGTTAAAGTCAGAGTTAGGACCTTAATTTCTTTTTTGAAAAAGCTTTTTTCCCCACCAGTAATTAATCTCATTTTAGGATTGAAAAAAAAGAGATAAGCAGCCAAGAGAAATTTTTCCTAATATCTTAATAAATTTAAGTAAAAACATAATTCACATATTTTTAAAACAGTGAGTTTGTATTTCCAAGATTTACCTTTATATTTACCAAAATGATAGACATGATTGTCTATCAGCAAATATAGATTCCTCATCATTTTTGATGACACTACAAGATCTGTGTACAAATTCATCCTAATGTATTTTTTCATTTCTTAGTTGTTGGACATTTAATCTGCTTCAGGTTGTTTGGCTATTCCAAACAATATCAGTACAAGTATACCTGACCAAATACCATTGTACAATTGTTTGATATCCTTGGGATGTATTTGGAAAAAATTACTATACCTAAGAAGAAGGTATATATAAATGGATTTGGTTATATGAAACCTCATTTTTAACATATGAAATAATAAACCAAATCAAATGGAAAATGTGAAGTTTAGGGGATATTTGTAAGACATACATAGAATAAAAGCATGACTGCTCCAGCCAGCCTGCCAGACTTTGAACTTCCTTACTTACTAGTTGTATGAACTGGAGAAAGTACTGACTCTTGGTGTGTGCTCAGACTTTCTCCCTATAAAAATAGGGATAATAATAATACCCATCTCAAGAGATGATTATGAGGAACAAATATAAAATGCCCTGAACTGTGACACTAAGGAATGGATATGTCAAAGTTCGTTTAAAAACATGTCAGTAATGGGGAATCCTAAATATCTCACAAGTTTAGTGATCATTAACACCTAAGTGATAAACTAAGCAAAATAAAAGAGTATTCACATAAGAATCAATACCAATAGCTAGTTAGTAAATTAAGAAAATAGTTATTTCTAAAATAAAAAATATGAATATTAAATCCATAAAATACATTTTGGCCTATCTGTATAATAAGTATTAAATAAGGCAAGACTGATAACACTAAGATCCCCTGAATTCAGATAGCAATGTAAATTTGAATAACACCATATGGAAAATAATTTGGACAAACATATTAAGAGCTTCAAAAAGCATTCACGCCTTTGACTCTCTGTTTCTGAGAATACACTTACGGCTATCATCCAAAAAGTGCACAAAGCATATACCACAAAGATGTTTAACACAGCATGGCACATCTAATATTGGGCCAAGACAGGAATGTGGTTAACAGGCAAGCTTGCAAGTCAGATAAAGCCTGTCTTTAAATCCTGCCTCCACCATGAACTAGCATTTAGTCTAAGACAAGTGTTTAACCTCTTTTAAGTGAAATCTTTCATCTGAAATTGAAAATAATATACCTAACATCATGGATTTGTTATAAAAAGGACACGGTAACTGACAGAGCTAACTCTCAATGAATGATTGCAAATTGCTACTATCAATAAAAGCCCCAAATTTTAGATAACCTAAATAATTATAGAGATATAAATGATCATATGTATTTTTTCAGATGCCTTAAAGACATGTATGATGTCATTGAACATTCCAATGGGTATACTATTTAGTTAAAAATGAGACTCAAAAGTGAATATATTAAATAACCTTAGCTATGTGAAACTATACTATACTATTTAAAAGGTAAATGTCAAATGGTAGTTATTTCTATACGGAAGAATGAAAATTTTATTCTCTCTGTATATATATGTACATACACATATATGTTTTACAAATTTTTGTAATTTCTGAGTTTTCAGTAGTGTGTATGTGATAGTCTTACAGAAAACAAGTATTTGTATTAATAATACAAATTCCTAACTAAAATATTTATTAGACTTAGTATATAAACGAGAACATAAGTATAATTTCTTTGGTTAAGAATCTGGTTTTTCCTCTTATTCTAACGTCTTGCTGTCATCAAATATTTATTATATGTTCCCAGGCACTTAGCACTTGCTAGAGGCAAGCCTGAATAAGTCCCTATCCTCAATGTACTGACAGGTAAGAGATCGTCTCACCAATAATAGCCCTGTAGGTATAAGAAATGTACACATGTTCATAGTGATTTCTGAATAAATTCAAAATGACAGTAAATATTTCAGAGTAGATTTTTATGCCCACTGGTATACGTAGATGAAATTCATTAAAAGTTTAGCATTTAAAAATGGTAACAGCCTAGAAGCATTTTTTTCAAAAAAACAAAAAAACCAAAGTTTCGGGTTACTATAAAGTTTTTGTTGTCAAGTTCAGAAGTATACACACTGGGCAGAGCAAGAGGTTTTACTAGTTGTCGATATGTAAATAATTAGCAGTTCTTATATTCCACAAAATGAGAAGAATCACCAAGTCCACCTGTATCTCAAAACCTTCTTTCTACACTTGCCTTTGCTTGTGAAATCAGCTGGAGCATGCTAAGCAATGCTTAACTCAGTTGATTAATTTTTATTTGATATTAACCAAGATTTTCCCATAAAATAAGTTATGACATGAAATTTAATATATCATGAAATTTAACCATCCTCAAACAAAAAATAATAATAAAAAGCCAAGTGAAATGAAAGATCTGAATGATACTCTGAAACAAAGTTGGGTCCTCCACCCATGTATGTACCTCAGACAGGTTGAGACTGTTTTACTCTTGCTCACTAATCTAGTCCCTGTGTGCCTGGCACATAGTGGGTTTTCTTTCAGAAAGTAATAACAGAGAATGAGACGATGGGATTATAACGAGGCCCTAATATATAAATGAGTAATATTAGTCACATTAATTTCCCAATTAAAACATTAATGACTGTGAAAGTATATAGAAGCATAAGTGACCTGACTTCCCCTGACACATTCAGAATTTGATAATGATGATTCTGTAGCCTTCATTTAGTCCTAATCACTGTGTGTGTAGGACACAGGGAGCCCTACAATCATATGGTGAAAAAAATTAGTTTATCTTTGAAAGTAAGGGGATAGGACATAGTCAAGTATTTATGAAAATAGAATTTTATCATTTAAAATTCCTTCATATTAGTATTTCAAATATATAAGTAAGACATACTCATTATAGAAAACTGGAAAGTATGGAAATTAGAAAATATCATATTTTCCAGCACACATGGACAGACATTACACAACTTAGTAAGTTTTCTCTCCACTTCTCAGCAACCTCCCCTCCGACACACTCTCCCAAACATGCACAACTGTAGCTTTTCTTCATATTAAATAGGTCTAAGAAAACCCCACTAGTCTCTCCATTTTTCTCTTGGTTTCTGAATTCCTTACTACATCGTATTCAGAAGAGTTTGATACCCTTACATTAACACTCTGGTTCTTTCCCACTGCTGCTAGTGAACGCACCGACTATGCATCCCATCTGATTAGCAAGTAAAGATCATATTTAACTCCCAAAGTGAAAGTGATCATAATGTACAAATATTCTTTCAGTGGTTTTGTCCCATTTGAGGTAAGAGTTATCTGTTCTTTTTAAAGTAAGGAAAATGATAGCACCTACCTATAAAGTTTTGTTATGAGAACTAAATGAATTGAAATATGTAGAGGAATTAGAACAATGGCAAGCATATAGTGTAAGTTCAACAAATACTAGCTATCATATTGGTGTTGTTGTTATTGTTATCTTTCATATGGTCCTGTGGTTTTATAGAAAGGAGCAGGGTAAAGAAAGGAAAAATGAGAGCCACATCAATGTCAGCTGAAGCAAAGCTAGCAAAGCTAATGAACTGTGTTTTTTACACTATATTTTTACCACAGTGTATGAGTAGAAGCATTACATATATGCATCAAGAAACAAACCCTGTTTGTGACTATGCATGGCAAGATTGGGCTCTAAGACTACAAAATATTTAAAAATATTATGTAAATGCAATATAACAAATTATCATAATAATATTGTGAAACCCCTCAAGATAATTATTTCTCATGATCATTGTGTAACCAAAGCTAATATTTGCTATTCAACAGAAGAGTAAAATAAATAACTTCATGGAATTTGTAGTATCTTAATTAATCTAATTTCATCTATAAAATATGAGTCAACTTGGCGAGGATCAAATGCATTTTTATTTATCAGTTTAAAATTTAAAAATCCAGTTGACTATTTTTAAATTTGTATAAAAGTAAAAAGAAACAAAAAAGGAATTATTGCTTTCAAAGGCATCCTTTCTGCTTTTCCTACTCAAAAATGGCTCTGATTAAAATTTTTAGCTTTGGCAAGCAGTTATCCAAAAATATGATCAAATGATAAATGGATGAGAGATTCATGAGTAAAACCCAGCTTTATGCTGTGCTTTCTAAGTAATATTTTTCAACCAAATTTGAGTAATTATTTTTACAACGCAGACTGATGTGACTAATATTTGAGCAGTCTGTTAAAAACATAAAGTGAGGGAAATGCTCATATTATAGGGATCAAATGGACAAAGATAAATTCATAATTCTTTAAAATGCTTTCTGCTTATCATACTGTTACAGGTTGAGTTTTTCAGAAAATGGATTCTGAAACACAGGTGCAGGATGTTTATTAAGAAGGGTCCTTAGGATCAATATCTGTGAAAGAAAAAGAAAGGGAGCAGAGGGAAAACTTCAGCTGTGTCACAGGCACCACGTCAACGTTGGTTGACTCCACGGGGAGCTCTGGAGCTAAATTGGCCTTTCATTGTTGCCCTATCTTGACTCCAAAATGGCTGTCTTTATACCCAAACATCATGGGATGTTGGCCTCCCAGACAGGTGTAGCCTTGGATGAGGCTGCTTTGTCCAGATGAGGCAATTTCTTGAAGAGCCTCATAGCAGAAGTTTATCTTCCAATAGCATACCCAGTATTTGGGCATAAGCTCCTCCTCCTAGAATGACTTGGGCAAAACATCCACATACTTTCTCATGTTTATTTGTACAAGTAGTGTAAATTCAGAATAAAGATTCAAGGAAAATTTGGTTAATTTTTTTTCCTCCCACTCCTCTCTCCAATTTAATTTCATCAAGTCAATTCATAATTACCCTTGAGACAAAATTTCTGCCTCACCTTCTTTAGGGGTCCTTCACCACCCAAACACACATGTGCATATTACTACCTCCAGATTTTCTTTCAGAATTGTCTTTTAATGGATCAGTTTCCCTTAGGGAAGGAGAGTTCCTCTAAGACAGGGATTGTGTCTTAATCATCTTTATATCTTAACTGTCTACCACAGAATCTACATTACAGTGGTCGCTCAGTTGAATATTTGTTGAATGAATGAATGGATGAATGAATTTTCCTATGTCCATTGGCTCCATCATTTTAATCTCTCCTAATATTTCTTATATAGCAAAATTAGCACAAGATGTTCTCCTTACACATTGTAAGATTCATTGTTGTTGTTTCTTAAGGAAGACTCCATCTTTATCATCAGTGTAGTACTGGGGACTGGCTTAAAAGCCCGTAAGTCATTGAGTGGGTGAATGTTGATTTAATAGCTCTGGAGGTGATAATAATGTAGTCCCTATACAAGGAACCACATGTTCTGGAGATTCATTTTACTTAGTGTTGGAGGCCTCCGTAAATGTCAGAAAAAAATTAACAACAAAATTTTAATATTATTAAATAAAAAATAAAGCTTTTATTACCTTAGAACATTTGTCACACATTGTACCATCTGATACTTTTGTTGATATTAATTTAGAAATGTCTGGGTTCCTATTTCTATAGTCACAGACAGTGAACAATGCCTACACCCATAGAGACAACAAACAGTTTTTGATATCCTGAAAGTTGTTTGGTTTCATTGTAATATATCACTTAATCCTAGTAATTGTGTAAAGCATATATTGTTTTCATAATTTTCATATTATTTTCATTTTGTAGATGGAATTAATTTCATGTTTTCATTTTGCAGTTGAGAAAAAAAATTGAGGCTCTGGGGATTTTATAAAGTTCCCCAATATTCACATCCAAAGAGTAGAAAATGGATTCAGACTGATTTATCAGATTTCAAGAAAATATGCTTTAATAATCACAACCAACTGGCAGTGCTTTAGAAATCTGTAGATATTTACAGATTTTTAATAATATTTTTATTATATTTATATGCACATATTTTCAAAAATTGTGAAGAGTAAAGCTTGGCTTAAAAAAAGGCAAGAACTGACTATAATATTTTGTAAGGAAAACTTGTAAGAAAATGATGGTCGCAACTGTAGTCTCCTATCACACACACTTCCCCTGCAGTGTGACCTTATCACAGGTTGTGGAGTCTTTTTCCCTACCTTCCTTGAGTCTGGGTGGGTCTTAGTGACTCTTGAAACCAATAAAATGTGGCAGGAGGTATACCACATGACTTCTAAGGCTGAGTTGGAGGAGCCTTGCCTCTTCTTCATTGGTCTTTTGGACTACTCACTTTCTGGCTATTCATTTTCAGATGCTTTTGGATTGCCTGGTTCTCAGGCCTTCTGACTCAGACTGAGTTATCCCACTGGCTGTCCTGGTTCTTTAACTTTCATCAGGCAGATCAAGGGAATTCTTGGTTTCTAAAATCAATGAGCCAATTCCTATGATAAATAAATGAATGATCTACTGGCTCTCTTTCTCTGGAGAACCTTGACTAACACAGCGTTCTGATAATGTCTTCTCAAAATTTTTCTTTGCTTACTATATGATTGTTTTCCAATCATATAGATGGTTCCTAAACCAATCAAGTCATAAACAATGCAGCCTAAGCAGACACGGACTAGAGGTTATTACTTCTAGCTTCTAATGGTCATCTTTGACTAAATTTAAATATAGATAGGCTTTGGTCCCCTTTTACCCAATTTTTTTTAGTATCAAGTACTGGGGAAAAGGAAAGAGGCTAAAACTTCTAGAAATAATTTTTAACAGTTCAACTCTCTGTATATAATACTCCATTAAATACATTTGGTAATACTGTCTTTTACAGTGCTATCAACCTTTGAGGACCGTGATGTTTCTATTATTGTTGTTACATTTGATTAGCCCTTGGGTACCATCTGTTCATCCACATTTAGAATATATTATATGCTTATATACATGTATGTGATGTGTATATGTGTATACATATGTGTGTGGGTGTATGTGTATGTGCAAATATATGTGCATAGTTATGTAAACCATAAATCACAAAATACATGTAAATAAATATTAGAAATTAGAACTGGTAGTACTTAGCATAAAACTAATAAAATTTCATTCTTCTTTGTAAAATGACTAGAACATTTGTTTATATCAACTTTTAAAATTATTTAATTGCCTAGTACAGAGCAAATGAATAATGTTAAATATATATTTCTTCAAATGGTAAAACCAATCATTAATTAAATGTCATTCACCTTTGCTTTTTATGGGTTCTCAGTTCTGAAGGCAGGCTAAAATGAAATTCTTGATGAAACTATTTCTATTTTGCTTTCACTACAAGGAGGTCAGATTAAGAAGAGCTTGTAGCTGAGGGGAAATAAGTCAAGTCTTGCATGTAGTTAACGTTCAAATTAAAAGAACAATTTGGCAATTGATCTACCATTAAGAAAAAGAAAAAAAAAACAGAAATGGACAAATGAAATACCCATTGCCTAGAAACAAATTTGTCTTCCTTAAGAGCTCACTTTCGAGTGTGTCTGGTTTCTAGCCCAGTTTGTATCAAAAGGGATCAATTTTTCCCCCTTTTCCCTGTTCCACTTTTGCACTGGTATTGTCTGAATCCCAGAGTGAGCAGCAATACATCATCTTGCTTCAACATCTGCTAGAGCCCCCTCTCCTCCTAATCTGCCCAGATCCCCAAAGCCTTTCCCACCTGCTATAGCGCCAAATGCTCATTATAGCATACAGCTACGCCCTTCACTGTCCTTCCTCCCAGATCCTCAAGGTTAACGTGGAACAATGACTATTATTAAGTGGGGGCTTTAGGAATATAAAAGCAGACTGGGCAAGGAGAAAGGGGGAGGGGCAGTGGAAGCACTGGGTAGAATGCCAGGAGAGCTGGCAGGAAAGAGCTGCTAGAAAGCTGTGGCCAATTTTCCAGTCCAAACATGAGTCACTGAACAGAGATGCCCTAGAAATAAATAGCTTCCCTATTCATTGCCCAGTACAAGCAGAGACCACACCCTCCAATGGTTTTGTGTCAGAGTCCTCTGGGGTATGGCTTTGAGCAGTTCACGGAGAAAGGGAGATAAAAATGGCCAGTGTAAGGAGGCTGGCAAGTCTAGAAGTTATGTTTACTGTTTGGCCAACAGTAAATTGTAAGCTATTGGAAGTTGTTTTGCCTCCTCTTCTTTTTTCTTCAAACCACCAACCTATTCCTTCTTCTTACATCATCATCAGACCAACCACCAATGGAAAATTTAGGTATGTTGGATTATAGAGAAATTCCAAAATCTCCCTAATACTCTGCTTTCGTCTTATATTACAATGGGAAAAATATAAAAAGGAATCTAATCAGGGGTGGGGTGGGGTGGGGGAAAGCAGCTTTAATTTAAATTTCCTGTCTTTAGCAGCTGTGTACCTCACTCCCAGATGCCACACTTGGTACAATTTCCTTTTAGTTTTGTACAAGATATTTTAAGAAGTTAAATGCTGCTTCCTCAGTGACAGTCATAGGGATGATCTTGATCCACCACATAAATGCCTGCTGGCCACTGGCAAAGTTGGCCAGTTCTGCCCTAGACAAACTAAACTCTCCTGCTAACAGACCACTGGGCAATGTCTCTAGGAGGATCAAGTCACTCCCTATTGCTTTTCAACTCTTGGAAAAAGTATAAAACCACAGATTCCCCCAAAGGCCACCAAGTAAAAATTTACTTGCCTCCACAACCCTAGGCCCCAATAAATGTGCCACTATCCTATAGCCACACGATGTGCTGATCTAAATAAGGCACAGGCCACCTAGCTCAGTTACTGCTTTCGCCAAGAGACAAGAGGGGTTGAATGAACTCTCATTAGTAGAAACAGCTAAGTGTAAAACTGCCTGGGCTAGAGTAGAAGCTTGTTACTCGCCCTGTGAAATGACAGTGCACCTAAACTGTAGACTCACATTTAAAAGATTGTTGTATTTCCCTTTTCTTTTTTTAAAAATCCAGGTTTGAAAATTACAACTAATTTTGGATAGATGGCTTTTTAAAAACTTGCAATTAAGAAAGAAGAGACATTCTGAAGGTTAGAAGTTCTTCATTTTCACTTAGGATGATCAAGAAACTAGATCTTTGCTGAGGTTTTGTGTAGGATAAAAAAATAAGAGTTTAAATGATGGACATTTCAGAAAACAAATTTTTAACAGCTCTATTGAGTCCCTGACATATAAAAATTATATTTAAGGTGTACAACTTGATATTTTCACATATGCATACATCATGAAATGATTACCCCACACTAATCAATATATCCATCACCTCTGTGTGATTATAGTATCGTGAGATTTAAGTTAAGATCTATCTTCTTAGCAAATTTCAGGTGTATCTATAGTATTGTTAACTACCATTACCATGCAGCATATTAGATTTCCAGAACTTTTTTATCTCTCGCGACTGAAGCTTTGTATCCTTTGACCAACATCTCCCCATTTCTCTTCTCCCCAACTCCTGGCAACCATCATCCTACTCTCTCCGTTTATGAGTTTGACAACTTTTGATTTCCACATATAAGTGATGTCATGCAGTATTTGTCTTTCTGTGTCTTGCATAATGTCCTCCAGCTCCAGCTGTTGTGGCAAATGACAGTATTTTTTTCTTAGATATTAGATAGATAGATAGATAGATAGATAGATAGATAGATAGATAGCTATCCATTCATCTGTTCAAGGACTTTTAGGTTGTTTCTGTATGTTGATTATTGTGAATAATGCTGCAATGAACATAACCTTGAAAATCCAAAATCTAAGCCTTGTCCTAGACATTTCATGTATATATTAGTCTCTACCCCTGCTGCTTGCTGTCTCCATTTTGAGACAGAAAAATAGTAAATAAACGCTAGCAGGGAATATTTTTGGTAAGTATAGCTTTATATGAAAGTAAGAAAATGAGGAAAAATCATTTTTTTATTGAAGTAAATCTTCAAAGCATATAAATACTGTAGAAGCCTGATCCTAGCTCTTTTAATGGCATATGGGGTAATATCAGGCAAGTTTTATTTTAGTTCCCTGAACCTTTTTTTCCTTATGAAAAGTGGGTAGCGATAGTGTGTTACCTACCTTAAAGGGTTTTGTGAGGATTAAATGAGATGGCTTGGGAAGGCGCTAGGGACACAGGAAAAGATCAACTTCCGTTGTTACTATTCTTATTTATTTGAGGACATTTGCAAGATGTTTAAAAATTTTCCAAATGACTCTGTTTCTTTGCTCCTTCCTTTTTTCCTTCTTTCTTTTTTTTTCCTGCTTTTTCATTATTAAATTTCTGTCCATAATTCATAAAGAGTAGGGTTCTATTTTGTTTTATAAAGTTTCATATTCTTAAGTTAGATAGTAGACTGTAATTAATATTATACTATAAATACCCTAAACTAGGGGTAAAAATCAGTGTGTCATAAGTTACTCGGGCTGCCATAACAAAATACCATAAACTGAGTGGCTTAAATAACAAATTTATTTTCCCACATTTCTTGAGGCTAGAAATCTGAGATCAGGGTGCGAGCACAATCAGTTTCTGGTGAGAGCTCTCTTCCTGACTTGCAAATAGTCACCTTCTCACTGTGCTTTCAGATGGTAGG
Organism: Canis lupus baileyi; assembly: GCF_048164855.1. Lineage (NCBI taxonomy): Eukaryota > Metazoa > Chordata > Mammalia > Carnivora > Canidae > Canis > Canis lupus. Next base: position 20,417,644 of record NC_132839.1, read on the forward strand.
GAAGAGAGATTCAGGCTCATTCAGGCTCTCTGCTGTCTCTTCTTAAAAGGACACTAATCTCACTATGAAGGCATAGGCATGATAAGTGTCATACCCTTATGACCCTTTAGACCTAATTTAAACCAAACTATATAATTAACTCCTATAGGCTCCATCTTCAAATGCCAGTACATTAGACTTAGGATTGCAAATATGAATGGTGGGATAGAGGGTTGGTACCCAATTCCATAGCAGACTTGTTTCGGAATTCGAGACCTGATTTCATTAGCTTGTTGGAAAGGCTTTCAACAGAACCAATAAACATTGATCACCAAGATTCCACACTATAAGACATTATGACATTACAACTGCAGATATTTGATTAGCTTTATACATTAGTTTAATCAACATTTCCTTCATGTCCTAAGAAGTCCCTCCACACTGCTCCAATTAAATGTTATGCACATTTACCAGTTTGACACAAATTCCAGTCTTTTCTCTCTACTGTTTTTGTTTCTTATTTTTTAAAAAATCTTTCTTTAGCCAACCTATCCTGTCTGCCCATCTCCTCCCCACCTAGTAGTCATCTTACCTTACTCACCCCTAGTCAGTAAAGTTTCTAAGTCTGCCTTTAGTAACTGATAATCTTGTTTTGATTGAATTTTCTCATGATAACACCTCTCCTCTGGTTGCTTTACCTCAGAAGTTTGTGCGTTAATCTGCCAGCAATATTTCAGATTTCTTGACCACTCCTCCTTTCTGCTTTTCAGGAAACTCCGCTTTCCTGACATTTTCTCCCCAAATTCCCCTCCAGTGCTTCTTACCATGCCTCTTCTGATTTTTCCTGCTGCTTCTTCAAACCTAAATCTAGGCATTTCCCCTAAGGCCACTTCGCTTTTCTCCCTGTTCCCTCTGCTTTAGTGATACCATCCACTTGAAAAAGTGTTATTTTCACCTTTGTGTACGTGATATCCACCTCCCTTTCTTTATTCTAACTTTACAGCTGCAGACTTTAAGATTCGGGCCATCATCAGGGAGAGGATCAGTGTTTAAAAAAAAAAAAATTCAAGCTTCCCGTACTACCTTGTGTTATAATCACACTGATGTCGTTGACTTACTTTTCAAGTGGCCATTTGGATATCTCCTAGATAGTATGTGTATAGAGTTGATTTCACCTTAGTTGTCTTCTTTTGTGACCCTCCCCATATTTTATGTTAGTAGCTTTATCTCTCTGCCAGCGATCCAAACTCAGACCTCTTCAGTGTCCCTGTATTCTCCCTAACTCACAGGTGTCTATTAGTCATCAACATTTCTGATTCTTTTGGAATTTCTCCTGTACCCAATACTTCCATGTCATTTCTGTTTTCATCGTTTTGTTCAGACTCTTCCTTTACGTTGCCCACATTTTGTACTCCCTCTGAAATGATGCCTCTATTTCTGACCGTGCTCTCTCACCAAGTTCATCCCTGTAAGCCACTCCTTTCCTTTTTTATCTTTATCCTCATGAATGAGTCCTCGTGGCTCATCAAATAGACTCTGAGGTGTGACCTTAGCTTTCGAGACCTCCTGCCAGTTGGCTGTACCTCATTTTCATAAGCACCACTTAGAAATCACCTTCAGTTACCCTGTGCCGTTGCAAGGAAATCAGAATTGAGCACGGTTGCATGAACACAGTGACAAACACCTTGGTGCACTGCTGCCTTTGCGTGGCCAGGAGGCTTCCCCACTCTTCCCACTTGTTGACCTGTTCAGAGGGCAACCCAGATGTCCACCTCAGTTGAAATCTTCCCCATTTTTACCTCCCACAACATTCATAATTTGTAAACGTAAATGCCTTACCGGATTGGATCTTATGTTATATTTATACCCCCTCCTGATTGCATCTGATATATCAGAAAGATCTCTGTGTCCAGAATCAGATTTTATCTATGTCTCTATCCTCCCCACAAAATAAAACCATGTGGCTCCATAAATATCTGATCAAATAATGCAGGTTAAGTCTTGATAAATATCTTTTGAGTAAATATAAAATAAAAAGTTACATTATTACCAAGAAAAATTCTCACTTCTTATCACTAGGTGTTATTTCTGACATGACTATTTAAAATTATTATAATAGTGTTAATGGTTAGAGGAAGGAGACTTTAGTTTTTTGAATATGTTTTGCTGGTGGGATGTCGTGATATGGGCAGCTGCATCCTTCTGTTTTTTAAAAACCTCCATGTTTTGCATGTAAACTGGGTAACTTTTTTTGAATGAATGTACATATATCCATTAGGAATAAAATTCTATCTCCATTAGGAATAAGATTTTGAATAGAAAAACAACTGTAAAATAATAGAATATAGATAAAATTTGGTCGTAGTTAAATCTGTAATGAAATTATAAGCCAATGAATGAATATCATAATATAACTAAAATATATAGTTCATTCATTGAAAACAATACAAATTAAAGAGCCTATGTTTAATAATTATTTTTGGCAAGAGTAAGATTATTTTAGTAAAATATAGCTTTCTGCTACCTAAAAAAAATTTAATAAGCTATATATAAGGTAGAGTGGGGATATTTTTTTCCTGCTTAAAGATGGGAAATAACATTGTTATGCTCAAAACCAATTTCCTTAATAGAGATTGCGCAGACTTTTTCCCTCAATTCTACCGAAGTCCAAGAAATTTTAAGTACTATAGAAAGCCCTGGGTTAAAAAATGCATTAAAACCTTGTCAGAAAAGCTAGTCATTTGCAGGTATATGGGAGATACATCCTTGGCAAAACACACATCATAAAAGTCTATACTTAGTAATTATTTAAAAGAGAGAAGAGAAGCTGGCTGATGCGATGGCAGCTGTGGGTGGCTATGCTTGGGAGATCCCATAAAAGGCCTCGGTTGGCTGCAAAAGGTTTCAGTGTGGGTGACAGGATATTTCCATGTCTGTTTCCTTTCAGTTGATACCTTCCGGTAAAGCTTCCTGTGTGCTGCTGGAGCTCACCTACACCACCCACAGCACATTTCTTGATTTGAATTAGGGTTTTATGGAGTGTGGGTCATAGAACTTCGATTAGGTACCCAGACATCCAAGAATGTGAGTGAAGCACTGATAAGTTGATTTCAAAGATTCTCATCACTGCCAAAAAAAGTTTTCACAAAGAGAAAATACAGATCCACAGAACTTAAATATATGGCTTTCACATATTAAGTTGTAAGGGACATTTATTCTAACTTTGTGATTTTGCAGATGAGGAAACAGAGATTGAGAAAAGTAAGTAAGTTGCCCAAGGTAGCATCCCAAGACGAACGAGGTTTCCTGACTTCTGATCATTGGACCTCATAGGCTGACTTCTCTGAAGAAAATTACCACCTTAATATTAAGCAACTGAATGTTGTATTTGTAATGGTTAGTGAATATACCTTGTTTGCCCCCAGATCCTTTCTAAAAGAGCAGGAAAATGTATGTCAAATTAAAATGGGCCATAATTATTTGGTTACATATAATTTAGTTCTTAGAACCCCAAAGAGAATTTATATATGTATAGATATAAATATTTTATAGATTATATAATTTATTTCTATATTTCCATGTAATTAATAAAAATATATATGAACACACATATGTACACACAGAGTTTCTGAATGTTAAAATTATAAATGATGGAATGAGATGGAATATGTTTGAATTGCCATTGGAAGTTATTGAGATAAGCTTCACACAATTATAAAATGTTCTCTAAAAATTGGCAACTTTTTTTGTATGTTATTTTCCCTAATGAGTTCATGCAGGATGAGAAAGAGTTAGTGCAAATTATCTTTGTCATACACTTGAAAAGGCAGAGAGGCAAGTCAGAAAAAGGATAGATTTAAATTATCTTTAAATCTATCTCCTATGTGGCTCTGTTTAAACATCCTCAGGCCAGCTGAGATGAATCATTAAATAAATTCCTGTATTAATACAAGGAAGGCAAAGTAATTTTAAACTTCAGTGTTACCTTAATTTGTACATAAATATCCTTGACTCAAAGGAAAATTTAAAAGAACAGTAGAATCTGTATTTGAAATTCATTCTAGTAAGTAAAAACAAAACTGAGATGATCTTGCTAATAGTTGAGCTGTCCCATGAATGATAAGCATTTGTTAAGTGGTAACCTTCTAGGTTATCATTATATCTGGTTACCATAATGATTAGCTATTTAGGGTCTAAGCCTATGCGTAGGAAAATTTATATACACACACACACAATACATAAAACACAGACACACACACACAACACACACACATCTATAGCATAGGCCAAGGAAAAGAGCCCAGAATTGAAGTATAATCACAAAAAAACTTGTGAAAAGTTGTCATCAAATGTATTACTAGCCAGATTAGCTGAAATGGAGAGTTCTAGGAAAGATACCCAATATGAGCTGAACTGGACGAACACTAGCAGGAGGTTAAATATCATTGTGACAACACATAAAATCCTGAGGATTGAACCAGTGGATAAGAAGGAAGGCAGAAGAGCATGGCAAAGGAATAGTTAACGGGTGAGGAACACTATGAATGATCAAAAACCTAGTAAATGTAGGCATAGAAAATAATAAAGGTGAAAGTCTTTATGGATAAGTGGCTTGAAATGGTTATTTTGTGGCATGGTCCTTGCAAAATATTAGGGAATTAGATTTAGTTCTCAATATTATAGTCTAAATGACGGGGAAAAAAAGATACAGGGACAGTTCAGAGGTGTATAAAGCTGAAGTTCACAAAGTCTCGTTCAACAATTCATTAAACTCAGTAATCCTCACATACTTTTAGCTATTATTCCCTCATCCTTGTTCACACACACACACACACACACACACCCCTTCTGCCACTAATTTCATTGCAGTCATCCACAAGAGTAAATTAAATAACCAGAGCCTTTTGACATCTCGAGACAACTAAACTGTTCTCTAAGACATGTGAAATGACACTGTGAAACGTTATAAACCTTAAATATTGAACTCAATTTGACCCCCAAATTGAGCAGATTACATCTAATCAATTATATCTCAGTAATCTTGATAGGTAGGTAGATAGAAAGAAAATATTTCCTTAAAACGAATGCTTTTTGCCTAGCTAATACTTACCCCCTTCTGAGTAAAGTCCTGGATCCTGGGCAAGGCAAGATTTTCACCCCACCTTCCTTTCAACCTAAGCAGTATATGGGCTCATCAAAATATTTTTCTAAAGAAAAGCAATTCCCCAAATACAGTATAATTGTAACATTCATTGTGCTTAGGGATTACATTTGTTAAATTCAGAAGAAGAGGGGCGCTTGGCACTTGTGCATTATTGGAAATTCCCCAAACACAGACAACAAAAGCTCAGTCAGTTTAATCAAATTATCAGCTTTTCCTCAGTCTGTGTTTAGTCTGTGTTTGTCTAATGTCCGGGTGCATATTTTCTACTTAAGAAAATCAATAAATCTGCTGCTTTAAAAAAAGGCACATTTCAAATGCAGTATACAGCGTATTGCACTATCTGATCCAGCAATCTGTCTGCCTCTGCCCCACAGAAGGAATGAACAAGAAATGTGCCTGACAAGCTTATGAGATGGTTAGAAACTCATGTATGAAGGGAGGGAAACGATGCCATTGAGAAGTGCGCACCATTCACTTCTGATGTTGGGGGGCGGCATGAAATGTGTACCTGAAACTTCTTTCTGCTCTTATGAATGGTTTTGAGGATAATGGGCAGCCCTGATAGGATCTTAGCAATGAAGTAGATAAAGGTGTTTTCTGAGGTAGAATATTTATTCTTGTAATATTCTTTCATCGACATAAAAATTCTTATTTCTCTGTATACCTTGAGGTCTGACAGCATGTCTTCCTTTATTGTTTGCTTTTGTTCTGTAAATGTTTGAATTGTCATTCTAGTGTATGATACTCAGTTTTTACAACCGTGAGAAAATGCTCATCTTGCTCCAGGAAGAGTTCCTCGTGTCCACGTGGCTCTAAGGTTCTCCATTGTTGTCTCATTTTGCAGTAGCACTTCTAGTAAATAATCACGAACAAGTTATTGCCAAAATTCTCTTAAGTATTAATACTTCTGATACATAAGTATTTTAGAAATTTATTCTTGTTAATAAAATCAAAGTTCAGGCTTTTCTTAGATCCAGACAGAAAAATTCAGAATTTTGATGGTAAGAATTTGGCTCTTCCCTTGATTACTTCTGTGTTACAATTAGTGCGTGTGCTCACCTGGACAGGTGGATCTATAGTAAATAAAATCTTACAGGATATTAAAGAATACAGACATTTTGGAAATAAGGTAATTTTTTCCCCATTGAGACATTTAAACTTATCAGAAAACAGATGCTGCTTTTCTTAATAACAATCAATAAATTATAGACTGCTACATATGTTATAGTAGAGCTTTTTGCCCTAAAGATTTGCTCACCATTCATCCTCAGAAATGAACTTGTCTTGATATGTCTTTAATCTCTTAACCAGTAGTGATGCCTCTAAATAAGTTGGTCTGAGCAATGACAGTACACTGAGTTTGGTTGCTAAAGAAATGTTATTTACTCTTTCTCCTTCTGTGTTTTTTTGGCGATGAGGAGATAAGGAGAAATTGTGAAATTTGCATTCCAATGAATTTGTCAAATATTAATAATTGTCCAAGTAATTCATGACATTTTCACTGGTGTGTATGTGTTTGTGTGTGTGTGTGTGTGTGTGTGAGAGAGAGAGAGAGAGAGAGAGAGAGAGAGGGATTATGCTTATAGGGGGCAATAAGTGAGCAAGTACCAGGGAAAGAAAAGAAAGACTATTTAGAACAGTAACCTGAATTCATTCTCAGTAAAGAGAAATTCTGATTAGCTAACTCCCCTTTCCCCTATGACATTTGATAGCAAATGTTTGCTTTGTTTATTATAAAAATGCAAAAGTCACCATTGTCAAATAACTTTCTTATTTCTAATGAATTCTGAAGGAATATTTTCATTTTTGGTGAAAGCTCCCTGGATTTGGTTTGCTGTTTTCTCCACTGTTGTTTATGTGAAGAATTTCTAGGCAGGGTAAAAAAAGGTGTTGCTTGTGCAGAGAATCCGTTTAGTGGAGCAGGCTAATAGGCTGACCAGTCATTAACTAAAACACAGCTGGGAAGAGGCTATAATCCCCCAATTTCCTTCACAAATGCAGTAAATAAATATTCAAATGAAGCAGTGCACACATTTGCATATGTGTTAAACAAAAGCCCAGCTGAAAATCTGGTTGAAAAGCTCTCCTAATGTTCTTCCCTTTTCTACCTACAATTCCTCTACCTGAAGAGTCTGCATTTCACAAATGGCCCCACACCTCTCCATTTTACTTCAAGAATTATCTTAGAAATCATCTGTCTTGCTGACCCCCCTATATTAATTCCTTCATTGAACCTCGTTTTTCAGAGGAACGAGAGCCTCCTATCAAATTAAGTCTCTTTCCTCTTCTTTAGATGTTTTAAATTAAAGTATCCTTCATGTGTAAGATGCCATGGTTACTCTTTGTGTTCTGCTGATTTGTGCATAAAATTCTATATTTTTGGACCCCGGAGCGGTAAATACTTGGGAAATAAAACTTGGAGGCTTGATCGTTGATGCAACTAATTTGTTAACCTCATGGCTGTAGGAAACCGATTCAGATCAGCTTCCTAAATTCTTTAGTCTGTCCTCTGAGATTTCAGGCAAGTGATGTAACATAGGATGCTGTTCGGTTAATTATTCCTCAGAATGAGCCTCAATATCATTACAAATTCCCTATTCTGCTTCTTCTTTCCCTCTCTTGCTCTTATTCCGTGATTGTAATTTCTAGAGTTAGATTCTAGGGCACACCTGACCTTAGGCTCTTCTGGGTTGCTTATCCTGAAGCAGTGTGAGTCCCTCCCAAGGTGAAGAAATATAATTAGAAGAAAAAGAGATCATTCAGTGAGGAGCTTAAGGTAGGACACAAGGGGTTACTTTCTAGGGGAAAAAATAGATTGCAAAAAAAAAATTTAAGTGATTCTGAAAAGAAAAAGAGAAAAAAGAAATCTCTGCACTTAAAGAAAAAAGCGTATGAAAAATTAGCAAGGTAAAATTGACTTTCACTTGTTTTCAACACTGCTTGTGATTACAGCAGATCTGTCCCACCCCAGTGGGGAAAGAAAAATAAAAGTAGCCAAAGACCCACAGAGTTCCTAGGTTACAGTGAATTTATGCTTTCCCCCCCCTAGTTGTAACAAGTACACTATAATTATTATCATATATATAAAGACATATACAATGATAAATATATATAATCTGCATTTATACATGTATATTTGAATACTATATATAAATATGTTTGCATACATTTAGAAAACACTATTGACTCACAGCAAAGTGAAGTACATAGATTTGAAATATGTGACTCTTACAAGGAAATGGGCTAGTAATAGAAACACTACATCAGAATTTGGGTCTTCAGCATTATATTTTTAAATAAATAATAGAGGAATTATTTTTGCCAACCTGTACTTAAATGCATGCAAGGATCCTTATTAGTGCCTTGTTAGTTGCTTGCTCTACAACATCCTGACGTATTTTAATTCTGCTATACTTAGGAGCAAGTGTAGCTTAAACAGTAAAGCTTTTGAGAGCTGAGATAATAAAAGATTTTTTTTTCTTTTCATTCAATCACGTTTACAAAGCATACTTGTGGGAGAAAGTCACTATCATATAAATGATAATGCTTTGTATTTTTAACAAAACCATGTCGGTATGTTTTGTATTACTCATTTTTTACAAGTAAATTTTTTCCCTGAAATAAGAAAATAAAAGCATTAATACTTGGAGGCTAGTTCAAACATATGCTCTAACTGATATTATCAAAGTACAAAAGGCACTTTTAAGAATCAAGTTGTGTGAATTGTGCTGGATATCTATGAGCATAATTTTGAAGAGGCTTCAAAGCTTTCAAAATGCATATAAAACATGGCAAAATAACAATAGAGATCTCTCTGGGTTTTTTAAATCTACGCTTTATCTTTTGCTTATTTCTTTAACAGGTTGTTAAATTTTTTTTCCCCTGTTCAAGCCACATTGAAAAAGACATGGAGTTAGCTTACTTGATAGCACAAAGGCTTGACAAGATGAAGGTGCCCAAAGGACACCTGTTGAATTTAAATAGACCTTTTTGTTTATTTGCTTGCTCTTCCATTTGAACTTTTCGTGAAAACTGGCATCTCCTTATTTTGTTTTATTATCCTCAGAGATGAAAACTTACCCAAAGGATTGTAGTAAAGTCCAAGATAGTACATGTTCATCCACAGCCACGATAGTGTAGCTCCACCAGGAAATCATTTCCCATTTGTGTAGGAGATATACTACAGTTTTCAAATAACTTGCAAATGAATTATCTCTTTTGACTTGCACATTTTATTTTTTGTTGCTGTTGTGTTTATTACTTTAAGCACAAAAAGTTATTTTATAATTACTTTCCCCCCCATCTTTTCTTTTCTTTATGTAAAAGTTCCAAGTTACATCAGATTGTGTGGTGTTATGCCTTGGGTTAGAGCTTCCTAATCAGCTACATGTCACAGATACTGGAATTCATGCAAGTAATCTTAACTTATGAAGTGACAAGAACTAGCAGAGAAAGTGAGGATTTCAGTCATCAGGGCGGGGAGATTTTTATCATTCTGTCTGAGCAAATGCAGTGTGTCCAGCCGTCCAGTCTGAGGTCATGGCTGCCCCAGAGTTTGGGCGGTTGGAGATATTTTGGGATGCTTTCATTAGAAGGTACAGAGTACAGTTAAGAAACAGGCTTGGGGCGCCAGCATATGATTATGGCAAGACGGGCTGACCACTGGGAAATTGCTGAGCCAACAGGCCGAGAGAGTCGGGTTGACCTCCCCTGGGGCCAAGTCCACAGAGAGCCACCTCCTAACACACCTTCTGAGGATAATCCGAAGCACTCAGTGTTCCAAATACTCATCTGAGCAACAGATGTTTCTGTAAGACAAAAGTATTGTACATTTTCAAAGGCTCTGTTTATGAATCTTCTTGCCTTTCTATTTTTAAAGGTGCTTGTATCCAAAAAATATCCCTTGTATTTACTTTAGAATGATCCAACGTCCTTGCTGCCCATTTCATTGGTGGTGGTGGTTGGTGGGTGTGGGTCTGGGGGGTGGGGTGGGGGAGGTAGGGTGGGGGAGGTTGTTGCAGAAAAGCTCTAACCACAATGCAAGAGTCACTCACTTAGCAGGCTGCAAGTTACCAAGAGCTTGTTCAGAGAACCATTATATAAAGCAGGTATTTTTTAGACTTCTTATGTTTAATGACATTTAATGCTTCTGGATAAAATCTTTCCACTTTCAATTTGTGGTTAACAAAATATTTCTTTCCTTCTGTGTTTCTTGCTGCTTATAGCACCCAAACTTGATGGTTTTTTTTTTTCTTGATTTTCAAGCAGCCTGTTTATACAAAGCATGAAAAAGAGTTAAAATGAGAGAGAATTTAGAGAAGGTGTCATTTGATAACCATGACAACTCAGAAGGCAATAAGAAATTTGGAATCTAATATTTGTTTTATGAGCATTAGAAAACCTGGCAATTGAAGCAACAGCCCTCTGTTACCTGGCATAGTCAGAGCATGGTTGAAATAGAATAAATCTGAAGAAAATGGGAAAATGTTAATTTGATAACTTGGAAAGAAAAAAATACATAGTAAAAATCTACTAATGTCAGTTTTTAATCATCTCACTACATCTCACACTATTTATTTGGGAAGGAAAAAAAAACCCAACAATGTTATCCACGGATGCCTCCATGCCTATCCATCCTCCATCCTCACTTCCTTTCCCGCTCCCAGTACACTTCAAACAACCCTACATGAGGTTTGAATTGGGCACTAGTGTGTCTGTTTTCTTAACAGAAAAAAATGAAATAAAATGCTAAGCAAGATAAATTAATTACAGTAGACTCAAACAAATTGCGTTAAAGCATTGACTCTTAGGGTGTCAGGGATTTCGATTTAATTCAGTTTGATTTAAGTAAATCCCTTGAGCTTTTCTGAATCAAAATTTATATTTCAAATTTGGATGCTATAAGAAGCAAAAGTGCAGTGTATATCAACTAAAACAGGCTAAGCCCAAACCAGCAGTGACTATGATTGTCAGGTTTCTCCTAAGAAGACAACAGATCAACAATAATGAAAATGAAAGTTTCTACAGAAAAAGCAAATCTATAAAAAATCAGGTCCTACTTACCACTTTATAGTTTGCCTTCATTTGTGTGCGTGTGCGTGTGCCTGTGTGTGTGTGTGTGTGTGCGCGCGCGCGGGTACTTTTCCTGGCTACACATTTGCCTCTTCTCTAATTTATTTCCTCCCTTATTGTTTCTTTCCCTTTCCTCTTTTAAATATATCTTAAGGTCTTCTTCAGCAATTCTAGGCCATCTGTCCTCAGCGTACTAAATAAGCATTCATGGACACATGGCTGCCTCCTCCAGACTGACAAAGGCTCTTTAGTATAGCTAAGAGAAATGACCCAACAGCAGTGGTAAAGAGGCCTAAAAATATTTAAAGTAAAAAAAAAAAAAATAGCAAGACCCACCAACTTTCTCTTTGCTTGACTCCCCCATTTTTCTTAAGTTTATTTTATGTTTTACCATTGGAATCTGCCCTAACAGAATACATTTGCATAATTGCCTGCCAAATTGGATATAAGCTTATTTTTAAAGGTAAAGGACCCTTATATCAGGAGAAAGAAATTAATAAAAAAACTACCTTTAACTTCCTTTTAAGACATGGCTGCATATATTCTCCGGTAGTATAATTGGCAAACATTTAGAAGAAGAAAGGTGATTATGTTTAAGAAGCACTCCTGAAATTTCCACTTTTATAGTAGATACAAAAGGGTTGGTAGATATATATATTTTAGTAGCTTAATAAGGATGCACCCAGATAGCATTTTCAGATAACTTACATAAAGTGTAAGGCATTAAGGACTCACAGTTTTTAAAAAAGTATTCAGTGGATTAAATTTTTACATAAAAGACTTGGACTCTTAGTTCTTTTTTTTAGTTGACCAGTCTTGGATATTTTTCATACTATATAGAAAATTAACTTGTTTTATTTCCAATGAATACTATTTTCTTATATGTTTGTTAGTTTATTAAAGCATTTTATCTAATGAAAAATATTTTAATTGGATGTAAATTATCACTTTATTTTTTCACAACAGATGCTGTGTGAATTACATGAACTTATATGAATTTCTGAGCTACTCATAAGTATTCAGAAAACTGCTAAAACCTGTTAACTGAATAGAAAATAAGATATTTCTATCTTCTCTATGGCCTAAACATTGCTTATGTAAAAATTGTTAGGCTCTTCCCCCATCCTGAAACTTATTAATGTATAAGCAAGTGTTTTTTTTCATTCTTACACCTATAACATATATGCTTATACCTATACAAAATATAGCCCAAAGTGATATCTTCTAGAACTTACATCACAAAATGGCTGAACGCTACCTGTCATATATTTTATAGTAAAAGAAAAAAACTTTGCTCAACATTGCTGTCATCTATAGTCCATCATAAATCGTCCCTTAGAGTGTTTCTGGCTTAATTTCAGTTATTACTAGTTAATTTGCAAAAAAAAAAAAATGTTTCTTCTAAAAGCCTACAATAAAAAAATTCAGCAAATTGTTTTTTTATGATTACTAGAAAGAAAGAAAGGAATATTTTTAAAATGGCCCTCAAATTAGGATGGCAGGAACAGAGCGAGTCATCTGGTTTGATGCCACAGAATGGAACTCAGACATCAGAAGAACTATTATCTCATCTGTTTGAAACACAAACCAAGTTTTCCAGTTTTACAAACCCTCTTTGAAAAATATATATTACGGCATATATGCTATTAAAACTGGTCTTATGAGTACTTTTGTTTGTGTGTGGAGCGGATAGAGGCAGTGAAGTGGGACAAGAAGGAACTGAATTTAGGTGATGATGAATTTCATTAAGAACTATAGGTGTTCATCAGTGTGTGTCTTACAGCAGTCAGTGGTTTTTTATAGAATGTTTTCCCCCTTCAAAAAAAAATCTAGGGGATGTTCAGTGGGTTCTTTTGTTGTTCAATCTGTTAATTAGAATTTTGCCACAAATCTTAATGAGGAACAAAGTATGGCAAAAAGGTCTTATTTTAAAATTTAGAAAACATGAATGCCAAAATCAAAGTTGGAATTATAAACATGAGTGGAAAGATACCAAAAGATTTTATATGTTTGAAAATAAAAAGCACAGCACCCTCTGAATAACATAAAACTAGAATTAGAGATATGTCCAGGATCTGATCTGGGAAGGCAGCAGGATCAAAGCAGCAGAACTCTGTATGGATAACAGATAAAATGCCCGTATATTTACATTTTTATTTCAACTGGCAGTGAGAGTATATTACAGTTCTAACTCAGAGTTTTCCAAATGTAGGATAAATGGGACTGCTTCATCTCTAATACACTAAACCATCCCCCCCACACACACACACAAAAAAAAGGGGGTGGGAAAAAAAAGAAAAAAGGAAAAGGAAAAAAGAGGTTGGAAAGAGAGACCAGGAAGTAGAAACAGGGTCAGTCCAACCCTTCCTAAATATGACTTAAGTGACAGCTGTAAGACATGTCTTGAAAACTTTTTGGTCCTGTTAATGATAAGTTTTCTTGAGTAATTTTTTCCAGTTTGCTGTGTCAAATTCTTTTGCTGCTGTTGTGGTGGTTGTGTCGAATTCTTGATGAATAACAATGATAAAAAAACTTGAACCCATACATCTTCTTTATATTTTAAATTAATTTCATAGGAAAATAATAGGCCAAGTACTTATAGACACTGCATTTGAAAATAAGCCCTAAATTACAGAAGCAGCAATTGCACTCTCTGGGAAGCAACGTAACATAATGGAATAATACAGACATTAAAATCAAAAGGCCTAAATTATAAATTCGTACTCCATTTCTTACCAGGTATGTGGCCCCTGTCAAATTACATACCTCCCTGAGCCTCAGCCTCCTCCTCTGTAATCAGGAGATAATAATTGCTTCATCATGGACTGATTATGAATACTAAACATGATAATATATGTAAAGTGCCCAAAAGAGGTTTGGGCCCATAGTGGGTACTTAGAAAATGTAAAGTCCCCCACCCCTGCCTTCCTCATCTTGTACTGTCTAATGGCACATGATCAGCTTGATCACCAAAAAGTGATTGCTCAGAAATTTTCTGGAACAATGAGATATTCTTTGGGATATTTTTCATATTGAAGTCAACAGTCTTCGTAATGAAGACTGATCAATGCAAAGTGGATTTTCATATTTAAAAGATGTATGTGGGTGATTCTGGTAGGGGAGTTTTCTTTCAAAAAGTCCCCTTATTGGGAGCCATAATTATCATGAGTTATGAGTACACTAAAAAGTTATCAAAATTATTACTTTCCTAACAAATTTTCTTTAATTCATGTATATACAGTCCCAATCCACATTTCAGAGAATACAAATATGGAACATGAGCCATTCAAAAAATACTTAGAGTTGTGTTAGTGTCAAATAAATTTTATAAACATACAGACCCCCTTTTGGTACATATACTGTAGATGGAACTAACAACTAGTAAACCTTGTGCAAAACAACAATTTTACAGAAAAGAAATCAATATTCCTCAAAGAAAAAAAACCTTTAAAAAATTATACCATACCATAATGCTTTATTAACTTTTAATTAATTAATGCTTCAAAACTTAAAACAAATATCTATGGCCTAAGAAAAAGAATTTACTTCTGATGAGTAATATAAATAAACATTTTGTCACTATTTAGATTTTTTTTGGAAGTCCTCATGGCCTTCTGCCAAGAAAGTCCATAAGTGTGGAGTTTTATTATAGTAATTCTGGAGAAAGAGTATGAGCAAATATAATGGTGTCACTTGTCATAATTTAAAAATTTATAAATGTCCATCTTTAACTGATTACATTGTTTTTTATTTAAATATATGAGCATGTATGTACACACACTCACACACCTGCTCCTTGATTTTAAGCATTTAACTGTGCTCACAGAAATACCACTCAAGCGTTGTTCTGGAGTAATCTCACAAATAAACAGAGAAATACAGTAGGACTGCATAAGAGTTACTTGCGTTTTATTTTACCTATATTATAAAGGGCTTAAATATTTTTTTTTGGAGTCTAGAAATACCTAATGGAACTGATAATACCTAGCATAATGCCAGCATCTAACTTTGCTTTCCACCTACAGCATAAACAGTTTAAATTAATGTAAAAACAGAAGCACAAATACTTTGCCAGAATCTGTTATATAAACTAGCAATATTCACTTTCTCTTATTGTCAGAGAGGAGAATACCACAGAAGTAAAGGAGAAAGAAAGAGGCTATAGGGGAAAAATATAGAGTGTGAAGTATATGAAAGGAAAAGGCTAACAAAAAGGAAAATGATAGATTCTGGCTGAAAATTAGTATTATTTCATAAAATTTTGGTTAGATTTACAAGACAACAAGTTAAATTATTTCTGGTTAGTTCAGACAGTGAAAATATTCATCTGGATTGGTCCTAGTGTGCATTTGAGTTTCTGTCTGAAGAGCATACTTTGATTATGAATTTATAATCCTGCGCTTTATCCCTAGCCAGAATAGAAACAGTCTAGTGAAAAGAGTTGAAGCATTATTTTCATTATAGCCTCTGATTTTGTAAAAAGATAAAGAATGGCGTTCTTTTTAAATTTTTTAAAATGTATATTTGTGTATTTATTTATAATTGAAACCCAAATGTACACAGTACTGTATGTCCAATGTATTTCAACAAAGAATGGTATTCTTTAAGTTTCTGCAAGTCGAGCTGTGAGCATGATCAGGATAGGCAGGGTTATCCTGAGATAGCAGCCCCAAAACTGCAGTAGATTAGCACAACATACATGAGCTTCTTGCTCATTCCAGAACACCTGGGAACTCTTCTACTTCTCACTTCAGGCAGATGATGTTTCTATCATCTGGAAAGTTACTGGTTGCCTTGGTAGTAGAAGTGAGGAGCAAATTGAACTTTTCTTTTAAAGATACCATCTTGAGGTGACACATGTCACCTCTTCTTCTCACATTTCATTAACCAAAGCAATTTGTGAGGATATAAATTTGTTTCATGTCACAAGGACAGGGAAATGCCGTTTTACCTTATGACCAAAAGAAGAGCTACTAGTGGCCAATCACCGTTAGACTAACCAGTGGGAAGGCTGAGTGGTCAATTTTGCGTATTTTCATTGTGGTTGATAATAATTCTCATCATAACGAATACGTGGAAACCCACGTTGAGTAACACGGTCAAAATTAATGAATAGCTTGTCCTTTATAGTTTTGTTTCAGACAAAAAAAAAAAAAATAGTCCCCTACTTGCCAAGATCCTTTTTCCTACAAAGTTTTTCCACGGGAGGACAGCCAGTAGAAAATTGTCGGACTTTAAAAAACTTAATTATTACAATAAAAATTCTAAAGTCTCACTATATGAAGTCTCAGTAACCTCTACATAACTGTGCTATAGATACCATCTTCTCAGTTTGTTTTACATGCTATCTTTCTATATTGGAAGTCAGGACTCCTGTTTTATCCAAAAGTGCCTCTGGATTGACATCGCCACTATGGCTCCAGTTGCTATTGCTGTGCTGTTGCCAAGGCAGCCAAAATACAGACCCGGGTTCAGAGTAGGTGCTGGGTGTGTTGAGGGTAGTCACTTCCACTTTCATGAATACAGCTGCTCTGAATGTGACAAATACCATTATCATCATGGTCTTATTAGCTCCCAACCACAAGGTGCTATCTGAACAAATGCTTGGTTTTAACTGTCAGACCCTTGAATATGTCACATTTTTCTTTGGATCTTTGGGTTATTGTAACAGCTGTTTGTAAACATTGTAAAGCCTACATTAGGTACAGAATGGGTAAGAATATTTTGACCCAAATGTCTGCCCTCTGAACCACTGTAAGGAATGCAGCATGTCTGCTGACACTTAAAGCAGTAGATTTAAATAGCAACCAGGATCAACTTCCAGCTGAATAAGTCAATAGGCATTTTCGGTTTCGGCCTCCATCTGGGTCAGTTTTCTTTCATCGGCTGGACTGAGAACGTCCATGGGTATTCAGTCCATACTGAAAAACAAGGGGGGGCGGTGGATAGCAAGTAGGTATTTCCACGAAGATTTTGTCTAGGTCGTACTTTCACTAAAAGTCTAATATATGATCTTCGATAGTTGAAGTTACCAGTGCTTGTCAAAAAGCATTCCTTTTCTTTAGAAACAGGGACACGAGCAACTTTAGAATTTGTCATGCTCTGATCTCTTTCATTCTGTAAATACCCCATGCTATTTTATGTAGTGGTAATGAGTTAGATATTTCTAGTGCTTGCCTGGTAAGCAGTCATGAGGGCTGTTGTAATAAATAAATAGTAAGAGCACATTGCTCTGATAATAGCAACTTTCATTGAAGGATGTGAATGTGCCTTGCAAAAAGGGTGATACAGAATCCTTAGAAAGGCTTTTATTAGCAGAAATGTAATACAATGATTTTTAAGCAAAACAGGAGCGCAGAGTGGAAAGAGAATCTCTGACATTGTGTTTCTAGTGTCAGTTGTAATTTTGGACATGTAGGCCCTCAACCCAAGCAGGTGAGAGGCTACGAGAAATTCTAGTATGAAAATGCACTTATGGCACATTGAATATTATGTGAAATACCATCCTCAGGATTTCTAGATTTTATACATACTATTTATCTCCCAACAAAGTATATTAGATGGTCACCTTTGGAAGTAGCCAAATGGTATATATCCAGTTGAAATTTTACTTAGGATTAAAAATAAGACTCTTACAATAATAGAGTAAGAGTCTACTTTTCACAGGATAATCAGATATATTGCAGCCATGACCCTCAAAAGTTAAAAATGTTTTCCACCGAGCTTGCTTAAATGCAGTAAACTACTGTAAGTGTGTGTGCATATATACACAAACGACTATAACAACAGAGGTATAATTCATGTAGTTATCTCTAAAATAAGTTTCTCAAAGAAAATCTTAAAAGTGTTTGGGTCATAGGTTAGAATTAAATGCATCACTTAGTAAAAATGTGATGGGGTTGACAGGACGCAGTCAGTTTAAATTCGCTACAGATAATCAAGAATTGGCTAAATGTGGGACATAAGATTTCATTTAAAAATGCAAGGGAGTCCTTTTAATGTTTTCTTTTCATGTGATGGTCGAACAAATTGAGGTTTGTTCTAGTCTCAACATACACACAGAATCTCAAAATGAAACAGGCAAAGTTGTGTTCTGCTCTTTTATAGGGTGATGATGTTTGTGAAGTTTCTCACTTTGTTCACATGTTGCCTTGAAATAAAGAAGGCACTTTCATTTGAGCATGTGTCCTGAATTTCTTTATAAAATTAAAATTGAAAATGGAGGCTAGGAATAGTGACTGAAATCTCTTACATCTGTTTTGTCATGAAAATTATTCTTTGTCAAAGCTGGCCCTATATAAGTGGTGAGAAGGAGTAAATTTTTGTTCTATTGCCTTCTGGATCTCTTTTTATTATTTTAGTGTATATTCTAGTACATTTTTCTAGATTGTATTTCCACTCCAAAGCCCCGAGGAGCCCACCGTTTAGTACCCCTTAGGAATGTAGGGTTTTTAGGAAGTGCCCTATCTGTATGTTTTCTTTATTCTCACCCATCAATTGTTAACAGTATTCTGAAGTAGAGTTCTGAGTGCCGTGGACTATAATGTAATGATACCAATATATTACACATCCTATATAACAAGCAAGCAAACATCTGTTCTGTTCTATCAAGGGATTTTGTTCAGAGAATTATGTATAGAAATAATGTTGCAAATGGTTGCTGTATTTCTAAATTCATAGAAAACAAAATCTTGAGCTTATATTTAACACTGAATACCCCTGCTCCCCTCCTGGCTGCTCCTTCTCCTGATCTGAAATGTCAGTGTCCTAGAATAGGTGATTTCAGCTGTGTTGGTAGAAAACTATCTGAGATTACTAATTCCCACTCTTTCATGAAAGTGCAAATGACTTTTAATCCCATAAACTCCCAAAGGTCAAGTGGTTAGAATAGTTGTTACTGAAATAAATCATGTCTTCATAGAATCATCATAATACAACAGAAAAACTACAGTGAAAAATGTTCAGATTATATGTAAGGATTTATTTTGCAGCCAACACATGGGCATATCATACCAGTCTAGACTTTTGCCTCTGGATCTTTTTGTCTATATGATTTAGGGACCGTTTTCATTTTCAACTTCGTGCACCATAGAATCTGTAAAAAGTCCCGTTGGTCTACATTGTGGTTCCCATTTCAGCAGCTGCAAGGGACTAGTGTGTGGGAAAAGTGTGGCAGGAAAGAAGGTATTGTGTACATTGATTTGAGGTAAATCAGAAACCCTGGGTATTTGCATTCAACTAGGGACTTTCTGGGGATAGTGACTTAACTGGAACTGTGAGGTGTTCAGACTCTGTGGAAGGCAGTTGAAAAAATAATTAAGTTTCTCAAATCACACCATTTGTGTGACCTTTCATTTTTATTATTTGTAACTCAGTATTCATTTTTGCAAATTTCTAAGTGAAATACTAGTTTATAAATCATGAACCCGGCTTTCCAGCCATGGTCCTAGAAATGACTAATTCTGTGTTCTTAGGAAAATCACTTCATCTCTTTGGGTCTCAGTTCTCTGATGAATCAAATGAAGTTGTGGTTCTAGCTGTGCCTCAAAAGATGGTGGAGACCCAATAAACTATTAGATACAATCATGCTTAGATAAAGTTAAGTGCATTATGCAAATTTAATCTATTTTAATTAAATACTATAAGAGAGAACAAAACGCTACCTTAAAATATTTTCTCTTCCTCTTTATTAGAACTAATTTATTGTAGAAATGAAGTTCAATATTTAGGGAAATTAAAATGTCACTACTTTCTTGAAACTGAAATTAACTGTGCTTTCAGATTTTATAAAGTAATTGTTGGGATACCTACGTACAAATGCTTATTTTCTGCCTTTTAGAATGCTAGGAATCTCAATATACTTCTAAGGATCCTTTAACACTTGAGACAACGTAGATCTATCTCCCTTTTATGGTCTGTGCCTTTTTCTTTTATTCGCGGGGTACCAAGTTTTATTCTAGGTACGGATTCGAAGATATTTGAACATATGTGATAAACTAAAATTAAACTAAACTAAAATTAAACTAAAACTGAACTAAAATTAAAAATAGGGTTTTAATTTTATATCATACAAAGCATTTATTAGAGTGCATGGGTTTATTTTGGAATTCAAGAAACAGCCTTTGGTAACTTTAAGATGTAATTGAGGAAATATTTCAGGGGATTGGGTCCTGTGTTTAACAGATTGAAATGGAGACAAGAAAGAGTAAAGCTTTCTATATTATTGTCGCTGAGGTCCATTTATACCCACAGTACATGAAGCATTAGAAAATACAAGTCAAAATGAAGTATATTCAGCCCGACGGTTCTACTTTACTCAAAAAGATGGTCTAGGTGCAAAACCAAATGCTGTATGACACGTTTTATAGATTGCCATTGCATAGATTTAGGATTATGGCATGTGTCATATTACATGTATAATTGATAGCTCCGTTTGATGAAAATCTGAATTTCAACTATCGATACTCCTACTCCAAAGTATTTCACAATGGATCTTATTCTTTCTAAACTCTGAAACATCATAGTACATACCAAATATAGAACACAAAACCAATTAGGAACAGATTTCAAATATATCTTTATAATACATGTTTATTATACATATTGATATATGTAAATACATACACATATATAATCTCAAATCCTCTCAATATTCTATCACAAAATCAGCTTTTTTTTCCTGGATTTATGTTATTATACTTTAAAATTATTCTTATCTTTTTTATCTGTGAAGCCCTCTGGTAACTCTGTAAAATATCCAGACATGTAACATGCACTGATTTATTGAACATTAAGGTGACTTGAGTGCCAAAACCAGATACTTGGGAATTTAGCAGACTTCGGCTGCCTTTGAATCAGTTCATTGTTCAGAATTTCCACAGAATGCAGATTGGACCAGGTGGGCTCCATTTTGTCCCTTGCTAAGTAACTTTGCCCCAGGGAGTTGGAGAAGTATATCCACTTACCTCTAAAATGAAAATGATGAAGGTGAAAGGGTGACTCAGAAATTTGGGTGTCACCTTGACTCCTGACTCTCCCTTGCCCCTACTTCTGATGAACACCATGTCTGTTTCTTAAACCTCTGTTATATTCCTGAGTTTCTTTACCACATCCTCTCCAGTCACCATTATTTCCCCCCTGAATCACTGAAACAGTTTCCAAAGTGGTTTCTTATAGTTTAGCTCCCCTGAAATTAGCTTTCCATATTGCAGTGAATATAATCACCCCAAAATTCAAATCAGATCTTTTCCCTGCTGAAAAGTCTTCTTCCACTTCCCGTAGTCTGAAGGCCAAATGGATCAGTTTGCTTTTGTTGGTTCATGTTCATCTTTTATATGGTTGGTTTTCCTCAACTTTCTCAAGATTTTTGGTTGTGTAGTCACATTTACAAATGATGGGCTATACTGAATAGCAAAGGTAGGTGGCACATACTCTAGTTCAGGACTGTTTCCCATGACACCACTCCCCTCATTGAGAATCAAGCTGAACAAAGGTTCTGCATAAGTAGGGAAAGTCAGGGGAATGTTTAAACGGGTCAGTCTCTTTGATATATCCCTGGGAAAAAAGCAGGTTACAGAACAGGAACCTCCTCCAGGCCTAGTATATTCCATTCCCCAAATGGAGTGCATTTTGTTACTTAAAATCTCTTTTTCTGGGTGTCCGTGGCAGCCCAGAGGTGTGTTGAGGTCTGCTCAACTTCCCTCTCAGACAGCAGCATCTTTACAAGATAACTTTCTTAGGAACACTTGCGTGTGCCCACTTGATTTTCAGAACAGCTCTTGGGCTTTCATTGCTAAGCAAAAGCCTTTGCTGCCAAACTATAGCTCTGTTTACACCAGTAGAAGTAGAAGAGCTCACCTTCCCCAGCTGTTTGGAAAGCAGATTACTAAACAATGACCTAGAATTGCTGCCTGGTCTATCCCTGTCCTCTGTGTTTGTTGATTCACCTTAGAGATCCCTCATGACTTTTGTTGAATTTTATCTTTCATTTCTCCACCAGTCATCTTTCATTTGTTCTCTATCATCCCAGAATTTTTATAAAATTTTGATTCACTGATGATACACATTTCTTGTTTCCCAGAGTGTCATGGTCATGGTATCATTCACTTTAATTTATCATTTCTATTCAGAAAATTTGAGAGAAAGAAAATACAGACTGGAGTTCAGTTGACCATTTTGAACTAGAAGATTAAGTTTACCTTTAATTTTTCTGGAAAAATAACTTGAATAAGTAACTTAATAATTAAATCGAACTCACAGTTTTAAACACCTTTAAGGATTTTAGAAGCTATGTGTCCGTCGGTGGGTAAATGGCTAACGAGGTTGTGGTATATGTTTACAGTGAAATATTATTCAACCATTTGCAATAACATGAATGGACCTTAAGGAAATTATGCTAAATGAGATAAGTTAGAGACAAATACTGTGTGATGTCATGTAGTATGTGGAATGAAAACAACAGCCTCAGAAAAACAATCAGAATTGTAGTTACCAGAACCTGGGAGCATAAGGGGGAATTGGATGATGGTGGTCAAAAGGTACAAACTTTTAGTTTTAAGATAAATGAATACTAGGAATGTAATTTAGAATGTGATGACCATAGTTAGCACTGCTCTATGATATATTTGAAAATTGTTAAGAGAGTAAATTATCATCACAAGGAAAAAAGCATTTTTCTTTTTTAATACCTGCATCAGATGATGGATGCTAACTTACTATGGTAATCATCTCATAATATATGTAAGTCAAATAATTATGCTGTATACCTTAAATTTATACAATGACGTATATCAGTTATACCTCAGTAAAAAAGGAATTTCAAAAATATTCTAATAATTTACATTTTTATCCTTCAAGAATCAATTTATTTATTATTTTTTATTTTTATTTTTTAAGAATCAATTTATAAAACAAAACTATCTGACCATATCAAAATTAATAAAATTAAAATTGTCTTTATAAAGATTCTGTTTCTCAGTTCAGACAGATATCATTTTGAGGAATTTTAATTTGTTAATTATAAAATACCAATAATCAATGATATGGAGATGAATCAAACTGATGATTAGTGAATATACCATTTTCTTGCTAAAACATAATAAATGATATTTAGGCCATTTTCAGTTATTTAAACAAAACCTTATTTATTATGCCAGTCCTCGGCCAATCTTCTTGATGATTCTTTCCATCACAGTATAATTTTCAATTATCACATTTTCTTAAAGTCAATTGAAATTATAGTAATTAATGGAGATTAACTAAATTATATACCTTTTTGAACTCTCCTAACAACTAGAAGATCACTGACAAATGATTCAGTAAAGATTTGAAAACTATCATAATATACCCCTAGGAACTGGTTATTTTAAGAGATACATAATGGTAAAAAAGAAACAGAAAGGATCAAATACATGGGGTCTTTCTTCTCAAAATGGCTACTAATATTATTGATGGGCACCAAACATTAATCCCCACTGAAATCTAGTGTTAGAAATTAGTCTATGGGTTGTACATACATTTCACACAGAAATTCCATTAAATCTGTCTGAGAGGATAACCCATGGGACCAACAAAAAATGGTTCTGTGGTAGGAATAGACTTTTAACTAAAGGTTAAATAAAATTGTACTGATGCTATTTTAAACTGATTGCTCAAGACAGTAATTCCTTTTGAATGGTCCTTAGTTCGGTTTGCTCTCTACTTTTTTTTTTTTAATCTTCAGTACCCCTTTATATTTCCCTCATGGTTGTATTTTCATCGCCATGTGCTTCTGTCAGTCTCCCAAATCAAATCCTTTTGTCCAGGACCTACCAGTGGTTGTCTTAGCCTTCACAGAGGTCTAGATGTGTGGGAAACCTCCTCATCCTTTTACCCCAGTCCCCCATGATTATCTTTTGTTCCATCACCAGTCAGGAGAAAAGGCAAGTATAAGCTTGGTTAGATGTTTTTATTATGGGTCTTAACCTTGTAGACTAAAATTCTAAATGGTGGATGACAAAACAGTGATGATAATTTAAACTACTCAAGGCTAAAATAACCTAAAAGTCATTATTTCTATTGCTGATCTGTCCAAAATATCTCGCAAATTATACATATCATTATAGTCTCTATCTTTTATCTTGAAGAGAAATATTTTTGTCTCAAAATAGTATAAAAGCAGTGCATATAGGCGCCTGGGTGGCTCCATTGGTTAAATGTCCATCTCAGTTTTGGTTCTCAGGGTGGTGAGATCCAGCCCCATGTTGGGTATCGGGTTCTACTCTTGGTGTGGAGCCTGCTTAGATTCTCTCCCTCTCCATCTGCTCCCCATCCCCCCACCCCCGCCACTTGCATGCCTGCTCTTTGTCTCTTGAATGAACAAAAAAAGAAAGAAAGAAAGAAAGAAAGAAAGAAAGAAAGAAAGAAAGAAAGAAAGAAAAAAAGAGAAAAAGGAAAAGGGAGGGAGAAGTGGTACATAAATATAACTATTTAAATGTTTTCTAGCTATTCTATCTATATGAATATCCATTTTAAATTAAGCTTACACCTAATAATGCCTTTGCATTAAAGTTATGATTAAAGTACAACTTTGAAACTTAAGCCCTGATATACTGATACTCAACTTTTCTCTTTATAGTACTAACAACAACAGTTCTCACAATTCTTACATTCCTAAAAGCCAAACTCTCTTCCTAAGTTACAATTACAGTGCATTCTAGAAAATCATTTTAATAGTTGAGTAACTACTTTAGGTAAAATGGGTGTCTCTAACACATATGATTGTGTTTTTGATGTAGAGAGGTTTAATATTTGGTAGTAGGTGAATTTTAACAAGGCGAGGTGAAATGGATTAAAAGGAAGGTTTTAGTTTTCATATTTTCAAATGGGATTTAATTCAAGAACTAAGGCACATTTTGTATAGAAAATATCTAGTTCTTCTTCAGACTTTTTTATGAGAGGTTGGCTATTAATGCTGACTGGACTTCTCTATAATTTGATCTTAGAGAGTTCACACTGCCCAACTATTTAGGGTGCCTAAGAATTGGAAAAATGAGAGTACTCAAAGATATCAGATAACTGAAAAAAGTATATGGCCATACCACCCTGAACGCGCCAATCTCATCAGATAACTGAAAAAATAGAAATTTCATTTAACATTTTAAGATAAAATGCCATAATATTGTTAATCACAGAAGGGGCAGAGGTAAATTCTGTTGTGTTAAGAATTTTTGATATAACAAGTTTGTTTTAAACTATTCTATAAGATAGCTTCCGTTTCTTTGATGCTTATAACTGTACAATGAAAGTTGTGGGTTATTTTCACATCTTATATGTAATCAAAACAAGTTTTTGCTTCCCACCTCAAGGTCAATATCAGTATAGAATCACATCAGAAAAACTGAGATCCGAGGAAAATGATTTTTAAAATAAAGTAATATCTGTCATCTTTTAAGAAAGTAGGGAAGGCACAGCACACTGTACAAACACTGTTAATCTGCTTTAAACTAACTCCTTCTGCAGTGCTTTCCCCAGGGTCTCATGCATCAAACAATTGTTCAAATTTTCTTCTTTTTAAAAAATACCAGGTGCCTTTTCTAATAAATCTTTACATTTTGGAATAATTTTAGATTTCAATGAGAATGTAGAAATGAGAATGTAGAGTTCCCCTCTTTTCCTCATGCAGTTTCCCTAAAGTTAACATCTTACATAGCCATGGTACATCTGTGAAAACTAAAAAGTTAACACTAGTACATCACTTTTAACTAAACTCAAGACTTAATTTAGATTTCACTAGTTTTTATATTAATATTATTTTTCCTGTCTCATGATTGATTTCAGAATGCCATCTTGCATTCAATCAGCCTTTAGTTTTCTTCAATCTTTGGCATTTTTTCCATCTTTCTTTGTTTTTAATGTTTTTA
Organism: Canis lupus baileyi; assembly: GCF_048164855.1. Taxonomy (NCBI): domain Eukaryota; kingdom Metazoa; phylum Chordata; class Mammalia; order Carnivora; family Canidae; genus Canis; species Canis lupus. The sequence continues at coordinate 20,443,759 of NC_132839.1, forward strand.
AGATTTTAGAGGATTACTGATCAGGTATTTTGTAGAATGTCCTTTGATGTGGTCTTCTCTGATATTTTTCTCATGTTTAGTCTGGGGGTTATGGGTTTTAGAGAAGGTGAATTTCCTTCCTTATATTAGGGTGTGCATGTTATCATATGACATATCAAGGTGATGTTAACTTGATCATTTGGGTAAGCCCATGTTTGCCAGATTTCTCCTCTGTAAACTACTATGATTTCTGTTTCCATATTATATTCTTTGGATGAGTTACTAAATACATCACATATTCAAGGTGTGTGTGTGTGTGTGTGTGTGTGTGTGTGTGTGTGTGTGGTGTGATGGTGGTGGAGGAGGTTGTGGAAATATGCTCTACCTCTTAAAGAGGAGTATCTACATGTGTATTTAGAATTCTTTTGCAAGTAATGATTGACTCTTCTCCCCACTTATTCATTTCATTTATTTGTTTATGCCAGTATGTATTCATATATATCTGTTTTATACCTTGAGCTACAATTTTATATCATCGTATTGGCTTGAATAATACCTCTAAAGGTTCATGTCCATCCAATTTTGTGAATGTAACTTTATTTGGCAATAGGGTCTTTGCATATTTAACCCAGTTAATATGAGGTCATAGTGAATTGGGGTAGATCATAAATCCAGTATCAGTCCTGTCCTTATAAGAAGGAAATTTAGCATACTCACAGGAGTGAACATCATGGCAGAGGTAGAGACTGGAATGATGTGGACTTATAAACCACAATGCCAAGGATTTCTGGCAACCACTGGAAGCAAGAAAGAGGAGAGGAAAAATCCTTCCCTAGAGCCTTCAGAGAACATTCTCTGCTAACACCTGGTTTTCAGATTTCTAGACTTTAGAGCTGGAAGAAAATAAAATTCTGTTATTTTAAACCACCCGGTTTGTGGTAAATTGTTATGGCAACCCGCAAAGCCAGTAAAATTATACTATTTATTTTGTTGCTCAAATTGTTCCAAGTTTGATCGTTGAGAGATCATTCAGGTTGGTGCTTACATCCCTTTGATGTGTCCCATCCCATGCTGGATTTCTGTATTCACTTTTCTCTTCACTCTTTTGTCAAACTTCCTAACTTCTTCTTACATTTCATTTTTTCTGTCTTCCAGATATTACCTTCTCCTTTGTAGGTAGCTGAAGCCTGAATTTACCCCCTCATCTTCCTATTGTACTCTCTACCTGCCACCCAGGAAGGGACCTCTTAACTAAGCAATTCCCACCCAGAAGAACATGCAAGGGGGTAGTAAGAAGATATTATAAGTGATGTGTCTTTTAGTAGCTTTTTTCTGTATCTGTCACATAACCTGTATTTAACTGATTATCTTTCTGGTTACTAAATATTTAATATTTACTTACTTAGTTTTTTAATGCTCAATCACAAATCTGGTGATTTGCAGACCTTAAAATTCTTATGGATCCTAAAAAAAAAATTACTATGCATCCTGAAATCAAATAACGAAAAACATGTAGCAAAATTTTCTATAGGACACAACATAGAGTTATCCAGGAAAACCCAAGCAAAGTAAAATGTTCTCTCTCTACTTGGCCATTATCTCATTCAAGAATTCCAACCAATGATTTGTTGTGAAATTTTATTAGTGCAATTATCCTGTAGCAAAATGGATAGAGAAAATATTTACTTCTTTTTGTATTGCTGTCCAATTAACAACACAACAGATAGATTTCATTCAGTCTGTAGGAAATTAGCAAATTAAGCACCAGGGGAATAATCCACAAACTAGATAATTACATAAATTGATTAAAAAATCCTCCATCCTGAGATTCTTCTTGATAAATAGAAAACTAAACAATTCCAATTTCACCATCCTGATATAGGAAGGAAATGTAATAATAGCATTTTTACTCATATTTCATATACATGTCATGACTTCTAGCAGGATCAACATAACAAAGATAAGGGACTAAAAAATGAGAAAATCTCATGGAAACAAATTTGCGAATTAGAGTAAAGAAAAGGATTAAGTTTTCATGATTCAGTGGAAATCTTTTATTTAACCATAATCTATCTTTTTATCTATTTATATATATACACCTATATTTTTTGCTCCAGTGAGCTCCCTGTTGAGCCTTACTCCAACCCACTCTGAGGTATGTCTAATGCCTAACTATACTATCAGAAGTTCAGAAAGTCTAATTTCTGTTTAATTTTGTATATATGAACAGCTAAACTCATATGTGAATAGCTAAACTTGAAAGTAAAAATCAAATATTCAGTAAAAACTCATGAAAACTTATTAAATCCTTCAGAGTTTTTAGAGTTTCTTGCTATTCTGAATTGGTTATCCACCCTGAATCTCAAAGTAATGTAATTATTTTGAGGTTTTGCATATGGTATAATAGCATTGTCTCAAATCTGTGTTCATAATATTATGATAAGTAAATACCTGTAAAGAATGTTTTTGTGGATCATTGCATATAAATTTGTATAAAGTATGACATTCACTTAGCCTGGAAGTATAGGGAATTTTCCTAAAATATTAGGAAAATCTAGTATATTGATAGTATATGTTAAGTCTACCCGGTGTACTCACTGGCAACCATGCACAAGAGAAAAAGTGTTGAAAAATCATATTTGAAGGCACTTTAATTTCAGGAAATGAAGAAGTATGCTTGCCAGGATGCACTACAAGGCCTTTTATACGGTATATAATTGTCTGGAAAATTTAGATTGTGATCCAGTAATCTAAGTAGAGTATGCACACAAATAATTTTTAAAAAATAACTACATAGTGCTTAAAAGTTGTCTATTATTGCTGATTACCTGATGTCATATGTAATCTGAGTCCATATGATACCAAATATTCAAAGTACTCTAAGACAAGGCTGAGCATTAATAATATTAATAATATTTTCCTGAAATGATGAATCCTATATGAGAAATAGGAATGAATCATAAGGTATGGTATATCTGAGATCTGTGATATATTTTATTATTGTTCTCAGTTATCCATTCTTTCCCCTCAACAAGTATAATTCAACCCCACTGTTACCATGCCTTTCCTACCTCATTGTCAGGATTAGCCATGTGACTTGTTTTTTGCCAATGAATGTGACATAGACCCTCTCAGCTGAAGCTTTTTTTTTTTTTTTTAAGATTTTATTTACTTATTCATGAGAGATACACAGAGAGAGGCAGAGACACAAGGAAGAAGCAGGCTCCCTGTGGGGAACCCAATGCAGAACTCGATCCCAGGACCTCAGGATCATGACCTGAGCTCAGCCACTGAGTCACCCAGATGCCCTCAGCTGAAGTTTTAATTGTGCTTGCATGGTTTGGTTGGATTCTTGCTCCCTCTGCCAGAAGACCGTATATCCCAGATAATGGCTGCCTGCAGCCTGGGTTCTAGAATAAGATGTGTGGAGTAAAGCTGAGCTAACCTGCAAACCTGCAGGCCAAAAAAATATCTGTTTTAGGTGACAAAGATTTCAGAGTTACCTGTTAAAGCACCACAGGTTGACTAATATAATGCGAGAGATCATTTTACTCTCAGTATTCATTTTCTAATCCAGGACCCTCCATCAACTTAATATCTCTCTGGGTAAATATAAATTAATGAAGGTGGCTGCTCAAAAGTTTAAGATGGTCATATCTGCTGACTCTCACCCATGTTAGACTCCATTGCCTGGGCTTACTTTGGCTTTTAAACCACAAAAGATTTTATACCTCCATTGGACCACCCCTCTGAGATGTTTTGAGATGTGAGGTTTCCAGGCTGAAGTGCTTTGTTTTGGGATTTGTTGTTTGAGTCTGTCTTTATAGGCTATTCTGAAAGAGTAACCCCACAATTGACATTGAAATATATCAAACCTCTCTTCCTGCCAGATGTAAAACCAGAATTCTACCTGGGCCTGTGTTTGCCTCTTAATAAGAGTGTAGGAGGGTTGTGTAGTCTGTGGATAAGAACATCTTCCAAATCCAAGTTTGGGGTAGATTCCACAGGCAGTTTACATAAAACTAAGGAGATCTCTGTGCAAATGGCAGTTAAGTAAAGATTTCATGGGAGGGGATGACAAAATTATTTCTAGCAGTTAGATGGATAACTGTAGTAGCAAAGTGGTACAAAAAGTGGTATAGAAAGAAAATTGTGGCAGAAAAATAGGAAGCTTTTCCAAAATCTGTAGTGTAGGCAAGCTGAATTTTCTCAAGGCATGGAGTAAGACAATACTAGGGAAGATACACAAACACGAACTTAGGATATTTTAATGTAATCTCACCAAACAAAATAAATTCAGTGTGGTGGTGGTAGCATTTTTGCTTTAATTAAATATATTGTAGGCACGCCTGGGTGGCTCAGTGGTTGAGTGTTTGCCTTCAGCTCAGGGCTTGATCCTTGGGATCCTGGGATCCAGTCCCACATCCCCATGGGGAGCCTGTTTCTCCATCTGCCTATGTCTCTGCCTCTCCTCTCTCTCTCTCTCTCTCTCTCTGTCTCTCATGAATAAATAAATAAAATATTTTTAAAAAATTAAATATATTGCACATTTGACAATGTAACAAATGAAAAGTGATTCAGGAGATACTCTGTAGGTGAGATGATGTTAGGAGTTAACCGTGTATGTGTATGTGGAGTGAGCAGAGAGAGGAAAGACTAAACTCTAACCTTTTAGGAAGAGAAAATACAAAAAAGGGAAAGAAAAGGTGGCTGAAAAGTGATGAAGGTCGCTAAATAACATACATTATATGATTGGATGCAGTTCTCTTGAGATACTATTGCTGCAAAAATTGGAAACATCAGATAAAGGAATTTACTTAATTTGGCTTACTTATTATTAGCACTGTGGAAAAATGAGTTCATCCCTTTAAATTTCAGTGTGGCAGTTTGACTAAATAAAACTGTTATCACCAACATTTTATTACTGAATAGTTAAACAAGTTAATACAGTAATGCAGGCAACAGAGGTTAGTAGCATTTAGAAAAGAATGTTCTCATTTCTCTTTAGAGGTCCACAGGTCTAGAGAAACTGGGGTTGAAGTCTTTTAGGCCACGGTCAAGTCCTTTGAGTTCAATATTTGTGATATGAATACTGATAAAGATTAAGACCTTAAAGATGAGAAAATAGTGAGCCAGAATGAAGAGATTCCAAACCAATAATCATAGTCAGCAAAATCTAACATCCTGATTCTCTGCTTAAGGGAGATGATGACTCATTAATTATACAGATCAACTCTGAATACAATTTTCACACATTTCCGTATTCTAACCCATTTTGCCCCTAAGTGAGGAATGAACACAAAATGTGGAGTTCAAACTTTAAGAAAGGAAGGAAGATAGAAAGAAAGGAAGGAATGGGAAGGAAGGAAAGAGGAAGGAAATATGGATGGAAGGGAGGAAGAGAGGAAAGGAAAGAGAGAGGAGAGAAACCTACTTATACATTACACTTACGCATTACATTGTAAATATACTAGTGTTAAATAATCTTATTCTGAAGGTGGCCTTTTGATCACTTTATTAGTTGAAATGTTCTTTCCTTTTTTCAAAATCAAAATGAAACTAGGTAGGAAATAAGAGAACTCTATTTTATGCCAAATGAGGATGATATTCAGAATTGTATTCTAGGCACTGTTTCCAATTAACCCTTTTTTGATAATTCTGATGCATGCCCTGAAGACCAGAGGTTAACCTTTAACACAGAAAGAGTTGTCTTGACTTTATGAAACCCCTGGTGTTCTTGGGGGTTTCTTGACCACTAATGTGGCAGCAGTCTGTGTTAGCGCAGGATAAAAGAATTTTCTGTTATGACTGACTAGAAGGGGGACAGTTTTACCAAACTAAGATGGGGAGTACAAAAGTAATAATCTAATATTAGAGAATCTGTGTTTTATGTAAAGGTAAAATAATTACAATAGATGCATGTTAAAAAATAAATAGCTTTTTATAAATAAATACAATGTTCTTATAAGATGCAAATATAACAAAATCTCCTTTTTCTTGTATAATATATCCATGAAATAGTTTAAAAGAGAAAAATAATCCTTAACTGTTATTTAAAACAGTGATAGAAATCAAAATTCCAAATCTTACAAGAATTTCTAGATTCTCTCACCTAATGGGATAGAACCCAAAAAACAGTGTCTTCTGTCATTCAGATTCCTAGGCAGCCTTTTTGGAATGATGTGCTGCCAGGAGTCATGTGTTGAGAAAAAGGGAGGTATGAACTGCAAGAACTACATCTACAGCTTGGATTTCTGGAGCTGGGCTCAGTAGGATCAATCCCTTGATGTTGTATCCCAAATCCATGTGATACATCATGCCAATGATTCTGAAATGAATATAAAGCCCACACACAAGAACAGAAGTTTTAGCATCAAAGAAATAAAAGAGAATCTTTCCTTTGTTCCCCCAACTAAGTCATTTCTTAAGTTTATAGCTGGATCTTGGATTTTTTTTTTTTTCTTTTAACAATGGCACCAGTAGGACTTCACCCAGTAAAATTAGAGCTATAAATTAAGTACTTGGCATTTTACCACAAATCCATTTGCTCTACACATGGTCTCTAAAGTTTAGCCAGATATTCAAAAGGTATGGTAAGGAACAATAATAATAACTGGCTTAATCAAGTTGCTGGGTTTTTTTGTTTTTGTTCTTGTTTTTTTTGTTGTTGTTTTGTTTTGTTTGGTTTGGTTCTTTTTTTGTTGTTGTTGTTGTTGTTGTTGTTTGTTTGTTTTGCAAGGAATAAAAGAACAGAGTAGCTAGGAAACAAAACCTGAACTATTGAAGAACCATTCAAGTTATTGTTGAAAATAATTAGTGAAAATTAAATAGTTCTGCCATCATTTCAAAAACAGGAAATAGAATTAAGAAACATGTGAAATGTGGAAGATATTAATAATTTTCTGAAATAACAAGGAGATAAAATGACAGACATAGAAGACAGTGGAAGAATATCGCCACTTTTTAAATGACTAATGAAATTATATCTGGGTGGGGCAGCCTGGGTGGCTCAGTGGTTTAGCCGCCGCCTTCAGCCCGGGGTGTAATCCTGGAGACCCGGGATCAAGTACCATGTTGGGCTCCCTGCGTGGAGCCTGCTTCTCCCTCTGCCTGTGTCTCTGCTGCTCTCTTTCTCTCTCTCTCTTTCTCTGTCTCTCTCATGAGTAAATAAATAAAATCTTAAAAAAAATTATATCTGGGTGATGATTACTAGTGCCAATTAATATCATAAATTGGGATACCTGAAAATTTTATACATTATGGAGGATTTTTGCCAAAAACTCAAACTTGAATCTCATTGAGTCTAATGATCTAATTCCAATGTGTAGGGTATGTAGGAACTTATAAGTAGCCAGTAAGAAATATCTGATTGTGGAAAATTCTGTGAAAGAAGTAATCCAATGTCTTCAACAGATACACTGGGGAGAAAGGAGAAAGTAGAGTAGAGACTTAATTAGAAAAGACTCAAGAGGCCTAATCAAATCTAAATCTAAACTGAAGGGAACCCTGAGCAGCTATGTGGTTTAGTGCCATCTTCGGCCCAGGGCCTGACCCTGGAGACCTGGGATCAAGTCCCACGTCGGGCTCCCTGCATGGAGCCTGCTTCTCCCTCTGCCTGTGTCTCTGCCTCTCTCTCTCTCTGTCTCTCTCTCTGTTTCTCATAAAGAAAATATTTTTAAAAAATAAACTGAATATGAAGTTGGTATCAAGTCAATGCCAGAATATAAGGGAAGGCTAACCTTGAAATGCTTAATGCAAGACAGTAATACATAAATGTCATACAAAACTAAATTGTTCTTAACTTATGGCTGGAGTTAAGGAGTTGGGGGGAAAGAGAAGCTTCTTTCTCTTCTATAGGTATGGGTTCTATCAGCCTAACACTCCTGGCCTCTTTCCATTTCCCAGATCACACAAAAGCAGGAGAAACTGAGGCAAAGATTTAATTGTGGGAGAGGGGAGGAGTGTCACAGAGAGTGAGCTCCTTGAGTCTTTATAGCAATGGCCTAAAGACAGTATCACTGCTTTTAAATTGACTAACAAATATGTTTTATGGACTAATGAAATTCTCATTAAATTGTGAGAAAAATCCCCAGACAGACAGTTCTAGATCAGCTAACTCAGATCCACTATTAGGAAAGAAAAAGTGAGGAGAGTTCTTTAAAATTAATGTAGTCAAAAAAAAATAAATAAATAAAATTAATGTAGTCTTTTGCATAAGGCTCAAGAATTACCTGCCTCTACATGATTACACTTTGGGCCTTAATCGGTTAATTACATATGAGAAAGAAAAGTTCCTTCACGAGTGTATTTATTATGGCTAGACAATTCCCTAAGAGGCAGTGGAAATAGTCTCAGTGTCAGAGATCTGAAAATGCCTACTTAGAAAGAGACTGTGGTCTTTGCGGCTGTAAAGTCACTCAGTTCCCTTCTGCAGTGTGCAGAAAACATGGGACCAAAGGGAAATGGGAATTCAGATGCTCTGCATAGACTGTTTAGGAAATGAAGAACTTTGTGAAAGACCTCCCAATAAGGATGGTACCCGGTCATATTCTTCTCTACAAACATATGGAGAGATGTAATGATGGCTCAAATGGAACTCTGAGAGTAGAGATCATGAATAGGTGGATTACAAACCCTGCCATATGCTGAATGCATAATGCCAAAATTAACCTTTTGTTGGTAGAGTTCTCCCAACTGGGTTCCTTCATATTAATTTTTTTTAACTTTATTTCATAAGGGCCACATAATGTAATGCATGCTTTTTGTCTTATTCTAGAACCTCTGGGTGAGTGGGTATACCCAAGTCAGAGGTTCAGCACTAGGAAGTATACTAGAATACAGATACAACCCAATTCTTCTTTGAATAGTTGCTATTGAGATGTTATTTTGGTTGTCAGTTCTATCTTCCTCCTTGTATTATTTCCCAGTTGGTTTATGAATATGGCAGAAAAATGCAGATACTAATCATTGGTGTCCTCAAATACTAACCTGCGTGAAGGCAAAAGAAAGACTTTCTCACTTAAGGTATGCTTTCTGATAATTGACCACAACCAAATTAGCTGTTTCTGCAGGGCCATTAAGAGCATTGTCCAGATATCTTTCAACAAAGGTACTTTTAAAAGAGAATACTGCTGTAGAAAATAACCAGTAATTAGTAGTGAAGCCAATCAAAAAATCAAAGGAATAGTAAAAAGAATTAGGGGATGCTTAGTTTATATAAAGCTTTTATTCATTAAATATTTACTGATAACATGGCATACTAAGCTGAGGAAATGCAACGTTGAACAGACATAAGGATACCTGCTCCCACAGAGTTTTTTTTTTTTTTAATTTTTTATTTATTTATGATAGTCACAGAGAGAGAGAAAGAGAGGCAGAGACACAGGCAGAGGGAGAAGCAGGCTCCATGCACCGGGAGCCCGACGTGGGATTCGATCCTGGGTCTCCAGGATCGCGCCCTGGGCCAAAGGCAGGCGCTAAACCACTGCGCCACCCAGAGATCCCTACCACAGAGTTTAAATTGCTGCTAAACGGAAGTTCTAAGACAAAACAAAATTAAATAAAAATGCCAAGAGAGAATAACATAGTCTTTGCATATCTGAACTGGGAAACAGAAACACTGTCAAACTACTTGGAACAAAAAGGGTAATATGTTGAAGAAATGGACAGAGGAACTGCTCTTTGTGTACTGAAGTTAACGTGTTGTTAAAGCTCTGAAATTTTCTAGAGAAGAATTTTGGTTTTTTTCTCTTTTCTCTCTCTCTCTGGACTGTCCCTAATTTAGTTTGGTAGATATTGAACGCCCCAGCCTTGGTTCTGAGCTCCAGCATCCAACACAGATTAACTATTCTCTTTGAATCACAATTCCCAGTTGACACATAGGAGAGTCTGTTTTATCCAAAGTTAGGAGTCCACTGTGCAACAAATCAGCAGTGACTGAGTGTTGGGGAGGGGGGCAGTAGAATCCTGTGATACTGACATGGAGGTTAGTCCATTTGGCAGACTTTGCTACCTGCCTATGCAGGATCTATTTTTTAATGCTTTATTTTTTATAATAGAATCCTGATTTTTGCGTGGGATAACAACATGTCCAGATAAAATACAACATTCCTTAGCCTCTCATGGATAAAAATAGCCATTTTTAAAGGGAAAGACAAAGGCGGCACATATCTTTTATCTTTGGTTTTAATATTCTTCTTCCCCAAAACTCAGATAAATGCTGGTTGGTGTCTAGCCATTTCACAAGCTTGGAATGATAAGCCCAATGGCAAAAGATCATTCTAAACTCAGCTGAGTAGAAAGCCTAAAGGAGATCAAATCATTAATGTCATGGAAAAGCTGGCATAGGAGCTCTGGATTTCTCCCCTTCAGAATATGGTGATGTGACAAGAATAAACTTTTGGTTTATTTAAGCCACTGTGAATTGAGTTTTCAGCCACATGTAGCCAAGTTAACTTAAGTAGTGCCCCTTCGTGATCAGTTTGCAATGCCTAGTAATAACAGGGGAGTGGATTTGGGCTGGTTAATCAATAAAAAACAAAACAAAACAAAACAAAACAAAAAAAAAACCAAAAACTTACTTTTAACAAATGGTAGGGATTGCGACAGTAATAAGAATACAAAAAGAAAAGAATCGCTATCAAATATACAGTTAAAATCAGTAAAAAAAATAAAAGAGCAGGGAAAGAGGTTGTACAAAATGAAATACTCTTTATGTTCCATAAAAGTTTAGACCAATACAGATAGTGTGCACAAGGATTTGTGTAATGCCTTATGATACTCAAAACCAAACAAGATAATTTAAACATCAAAGGCTGTGGTAGAAAAAGAAGTATGAGTTAAACCTAACTAATAAAAATATGCAGAAGATGACAAGAAACAAACCTTATATAAAGATGAATAGAAATAAAGTACAAAAAAAATTAAGTACAAATAATAAAATAAAAAGATTGAATATAAAAAAAATGTTAACTAGGTGTAAGAAATGGACCAGAGAAAAAGAATCCACATAGCTAGAATAATGACAAATATTTATTAATAAGTTTTGTATAACTCTGTAATATGAGTGTGTTAGTATTATCAAAGGTTAATGCAAAAAAAAACACTATAAAGAAGTTTATTATTTATTATTTAGTTTGAAAAAATTATAAAGGCCACACATTAACAAATATCCATGTACCAAACAATATAGCACCCCAAAGAACTAAGCAAAAATATTTAGAAATATAGTATTTGTAAAAAAAAAAAAAAAAAGAAAGAAAAAGAAGAAAAAAAGAAAAAAACACTAACAAGTTTTATTCTTATAGCCTATAGCAAATTCACTATGCAGAATTAATAGAAACTCTAGAGAAAATTAAAAAGTTAGGATGAAGAAAGGTTATGTGTGGTATAGGTCTCATTTTGAATCCTGGACCCAGGTCAAATACTATGTAGTTCGGAAGACTCAAAAATTTCTATTTTTGAAATTAAGGAAGAATTAGGAATAGGAGAAAGGGAAATTAAAGGAAGAGAAGCAGGTGGAGGAGGAGAGGTAATGGGGAGGCCGAGAGGGAGGAGAAAGAGGAAGAGAAGAACCTAATCTAGGTCCTGTGTTTTGGCCCTCATGTATATTATTTCATCATATCCTCCCATGTTTATATTCCCATTTAACAGAAAAATGAACACACTTTCAGAGGTAACTAATTTTTCAAAGATCATAAGAATGTTTATATTTGTTTGGTTTTGAATGTTATCGTGTTTGTTTTCTGATATTTGACATTTATTTTGGGGAGGCTTCACTAGTTTGAAAAAAAATCCAGACAAGTAATTTCATACTTTGAGGAAAACAAAATATTAAGGTGTGAGGGTGATAAGCTTCTTAACTAGACAGACAAAGTGGTATATTATTTGTTTAAAACTTGATAGATAGTAACAATTAGTTTGCATTTTAATAGCTATTCACTTAAATGTGAGCATTTTGAGAGAAACTATTTTTAGGATTATTTGCTTTTGTTTTCCAACCTCACAAGCATGAAATACAGAGGGAGTTGTAGCTTTAAGTAAATAAAAAGTTGTTTAGTTTATACAAAAAATTGTATAATCTGGGTAAAATATATTTGACATAGGAATCTTTTCACTTTCATAAAAGTAACTATTTGAAATCTTTTGAAGCATTATTCTCTTCAAACATTTTGAAACAAAAAAATTTGCCTTTTGATAGGAACTATGTGTTTCATTATAAAGATGGAACATGATGTTCTGGCTTACATATTCTCTGCAGAAGGAGGTCCTTTTTTGTACTGAATTTTTAGCATATAGTAAAGATCCAGATTGTAAAAAATTAATTTCAGGCATGACAGACTGGAAGTATATATTGAACAGATCTGGGAACAGAAATGATGCAAATGCCTTTCTTCCAGCTTCTGAAAATTATGTAATGGACCAGAATTTCAGGATAGACTTCTGTTTGAGTGAAGCATGGACTCTTAATCAAAGGAGAGTACCAAAAATGACTTTTGAAAAGCAAAAGTATAAGGCAGTTTCCCACAAATGGTAATTCCATTGACATTGTCTCTGGAAATATCACTGTAGCTAAGCATTAGGATATTCGCATACATTTTAATTATTAGTGATGGTAGCAGAACTATGATAGAAAAAATTTTCCTGAATGAGCAAGAGTAGTAAAGGAAATTGACTCATGAAAGGAAGAAGACCAGTGATGCATTAAGAGCTAGGAATAAAAATCAATGAAATTGTTTTAACTCTTCGCTATGTTGCTATTATGTTTTAAAGTATTATACACTTGTTGGGTGACAGTCATGATGGTAACATTTACATTGCTATATAGTGATATATATATATATTATTTAGTGTTGCTACCTCAAAACAAAGAAGAATATGGGTAAATAGGGTGATAAAAAGTACTTGAAAGATTTGTGCCTTCCTATCATTACACCATTTAAAATATGACAGTTGCATAGAGTGCAATGAATAGTGCTAGATGCTCGTTAGTATGAAAGTTTTACCATAACGTTGTTGATGAATGGCAGGCCTATACTCAGTAAAACTAATGAAAAATTAGTGACTCTAATACATGAAGTGATGAGCTTATTTATATCTGTATACATATAACTAGAATTAGGAAGATAGTGCGTAACTACTATCAATAGAGTGGATAAATGGGCTTTTAGAAAGGTACTGTTAAACCAATCAGCTTACAAGTTGTCTACAAATTTAGTTCAATTCAGTACAACTCCACAAATGTTTATCAAGGTCCTATTATATGCCAGTTTTTCTTACAAAGTGTTTCTAGAAAGGGAAGGAATACCTTCCTCCCAACCAAAAAAAGAGAGAGAGAGAGAGAGAGAGAGAGACATGAAACATCTATCATTCAAGAAGTACAAACAAAATGCTGTGGGAATTTACAGGGACCTAAAATGTCTGAAGCATCAGGAAGGACTTCCTGGCAGGGCTGGCATTTGAGAGGGTACTATTAAAAAGGTCAGGAATTCAACATGGAGAGTTATGTTGCGGGGGCAGGGGCATAATTCAAGGATGAAAGCCAGTATAAGTCTACTCTCGTAAAACTGCTTATAATAAAATTCAATAAAGTCATTAGCTCACTTTGACTCAATAAGTAGAAGGCAATGATCTGTAAGAGAGAGGAAGTGATATTAAGTTATACACTCAGGAGACTCAGGAGACCGACCCTAAGTAGCCAGAGCTCATGAATGAGCAGCTTGTGCAAAATGGATTTTCATTTCCACCTCTATCTCTAATCTATTTCTATCATCTATTTTTTCTATCAATTCCTATTTTTGGCTATTATATATGTGTAAAATAGCTCCTACCTAATTTTGTCTATGATAGAATAGAGAGTTACAAATGTGTATGTGTGTGTGTGTGTTTTACAGAAGTCTGCTGTTCTCAAAATACCACCCCCAGATGTCATGCCAGAGCATTTATGATGCTTCAAAGCTGACTCTGTGAAATGCTTTCATAGAAATTTTTCAGAGTGACCCTGCCTAAACTCATGTCCTTAAGATAATATATAGGTGAAATTCTATACCACAAAGACTCATAATTTAAATATAAATTCACCTCTCCCTTACCTGAAAGCAGTCACCCCAAAGGATAAGATTTGTGTATTGGAAAAGCCAATTTAATAGAAGAAACATAAATAAGCAGAAATGTGAAATTTTAGTTTAAAAAGAGAGAGGGAGGAGTGGGGACAGGGGAATATGTGTAATTGGTTTATTCTAGAATCCACTTGAAACAAAAATATTTTCATATTTTTAATCACAGAAATAGATTTTTAAATTTCAAATTATGAATGATGCTTTAAATTCCTGTTTTTTCCTCATCTTCACTAAACTTTCCTGAATAAATAATATATCTTCCTCACTAATTATGTTTTAATTTCTCTAGTGTATTTTAGGTAGATCTAAGCTGACATATTTATTTCATTGTAAACAGTAATTTCTTCTTTTTAAAAAATACCCTCTTTTTGGTCTTAGAATTCTCTTGTATTTCACATGGAATAGTAAATTTCATATACTACTTGGTGGTGGTAGAAGTTCATACCTGTTCTTGAATGACTTTTTCCTTCTCTACTTACAATATACTCACATTACATTTGTTTAAATAGAACTTCTTCATATTCCCATCTCTCAATGCTTGCTTATACACCTCCTCCTCCAAGAAGTCTCCCCAAAAAAACAAAATAATAACAACAACTATGCTCTCTTTTGCTTTCATGTGGCAGACACTGAGCTAAATTCTTTGCACTCTTGTTTTTTAATACTTAAAATCCTCTGTGGGCCGTATTGTCAATCCCATTCATAGACGAAAAAATTGAGACTCAGCATTGTTCAAGAACATTCAAGTATGTCAGATTCTGGAGAGCATGCTCTTTGTGTGTTTTTTAATCTCATCCTTTTACTTGTGTGTACATGCAAATATGTGTGTGCACAAACACATATGTATCCTTGTATAAATGTGTGTATATATGTGCAGATATGTATGTATGTCTACATGTAAGTACATATATGTGTAAATCTTTGCATTTCCTTTGTTAATACAGTATCTGGCACATACTAGTTACTCAATAAATTATTGGTTGACTAAATAAAACGTCACTAAATTTGTGTGGAGAACTGTACTGAACAGTATCAAACGCCTTAGAGTCTTATAATATTTTCATTCACCAGTGCCCTCATGGTTGTTATTCACTCGGAATAATATTTTCTATTCATTCATTATCTCCCTCTACATTTTTAAGTTTGTTTTAAGGATATTTGCCTATTACTAAGAATAATATGTTCTGAAAGCGTCACTTTTAGTTTTGAGTAGTAAAAATGATTACAGATTAACAATTTTATCACAAATCACCTTTTATATTAGGGAAAGTAAGAAAGAAATATCTTTAGGGATCTTCTTTTTCAGTTGATACTAATTAGATTTCTTTAAACCAAGTTTAAAGCTCACACTGTTCTGGCTTGATAGTGCCAAGTGATAATCCAATGTGACATACATTTCCTATAGCAATAACATTTTGGCAGATAAACTCCCCAATGAGAAACAACCATTTCTATGCTTAGATGAATTTTGTGATAAAACGCAAATGCAAAAAAAAAAAAAAAGTAACAGAATTAAAAAAGAAATACTCCACAGTATAATGAATCTCCTTTCCATGTTTACTAAAAGTACCTAAATCCACAGAGGGTAAAAAGATTATGTAATAGCCAACACATCATAGATACCTCGTTGTCCATGGAAGGTTGATAAAATAACTGATTATTATTTACACTGAAATTCATTCCTAGAAATCTTGTAACCTTTCCCTTCATTATGCAATGCTGTCTTGGACCTGGGAATCTAGAAATGTGGAAATTATAACACTTTGACATACCATGTAAATGAGGTATCGCTGTAACATGCTATTTAAATAAAGTTTGGAACAAACATTCAGTAGGGAAGTTTGGAAAACTTATAACGAGATTACCTCCTAACTTTTTTTATAAGAATATTTTTGTATTCCCCCCCAGCCATCTTTTAATTCCAACAAGTACGTACAGTGTGCCAATTTAGCTCTCTAGCAGCAAAGGCAGACATTGTCTTATTGTGGCAATTAGTCAGGAGCTGAGCTTGTCGTTTGAGCGTCTCCTTCTTCATGTAGATAATATCTGATTTGGAGAATCTTTGTCTTTCTGATGGAAATACCTGAATTGGATATTATCAGTCTTCATCAGCAAGGTATTTCCCATCATTAGTTCTGAAATCAAGGCTAGTGTAGGATGGGTAGTTGATGTTTCCACGTTCATCTACATGCTTTATTCGTTTTCTGCATGTTATTTTCATGATTAATTGCAAGATCTGGGCAACTGGATTATCTGGAAAGCTTTAGGATAAATCCAATTTCAAAGTTTCTTTTAAAAATGTAAGCTTAAAAAAAATTTAAAAAAATAAAAATGTAAGCTTTATTTGAAAAGATCATGGCTGTTGCAGCACAAATGACTGTCCACAGTTAGGGATGTGGCCTGGAAAAAAGAATGAAATGAAACTATCTCATTTTTGGAAATGAAGTCAGTATCTTTAGAACTCTATTGTTCTTAGGGTAATGTATTTACTAATGAGTTAAAGACAAAAACTCTTTAAAAATATGTAAGATGTAGGTTACAAGTGTAATTAAAAATTCCAACTCCCATATTTTATAATCTCTGCCAGACAGGCCAGATCTCACCCGAGGCATATATATATTAAAATACGTGTTCACCTTTCTACATTTCAGCAGCTGTCAGAAGTGTCATAGAGACCTTTAGGAGCCTCCATCTGAGTGTCCAGTTGGCGGCACCCTAAACTCTGTATTTTCTGCGCTTTCTAAACTTTTTGAATTCCCATCACATCTCCCCATCCCTTCTCTTCAATTTATGCCTTTTGCTTCTTTTTTTCAAATTTCTTACTATAAATGAGTATTGAATATGAAATCTCTTCCTGTAAAAAAATAAATTATGTAAATCTAATGGAATACATAAAGTTCCACCAAGCTAAAGACCAGAGAGAGCAAAGCACTATCCACAGAAGAATCTGGCAGAGGAGGCCCAGACAGTCCCTCCCTCAAGAAAAGCCAGTGCTTCTCCTCAGAAACTATTTCAGTCACCATGTGTTCTCTAAATAGCCTTCTGAAGAATTTCCCAAGGAGATTTCTTCCCAGGACACTTGGGAAAGGTTCTTTCTATTGGGGTGGGCTTTTGGGAAGGAGTGGATAAAAGAAACCATTAGGTCAGGTTACTAAAGATAGCCTGCCTTATACTTTAATCCTGAAAGAAAAAAAATGAAAGTAATGAAACAGTGGAAAACTTTTTGAATAACAGTAGGAAGTTTTCAAATTCAAGTCTGGCTTGAATGGCTATCCCATTGCCAGTGCATATTTACATCAGATTATATAAAGTTATAAATAGCCTACCTTCTAATGTTTTCATTCCTGAAACTATTTCCCAAAATAGTGCCCTATCTCTTAGGAAATTTGTAACCTTTCTTATTACATGAATAGAGGAATAAAAAGCGAATTAATACCATTTTCATAGCTCTTAGGTGTATGCAGTGTAGCAAGCCATTTGTCAGTTTCATCTGCCCAAGTATTTTAAATTGATGAGTCGTTTTTAGAGGAAAGCAATAGAATCTAAGTTTAGTCTCCATTTGTGCTCTTTGCCAGTTTCCAGCAGAGCTGGCTAAGAGAAAGCTGAAGGGCACTGATTTAAAACCAGAGTGAATAGGTTAAGTGGTTGCACTTTCTTAACAGAGAGTTCACCAAAGGCACATTTTAATTTCTTCTATTTATCATTTACTTACAAATATAGACTTAATTGTGCCTGGTTGTTTATTGAAATCTATTTAAAGTTCACATTTTTGAATGAAATATTTCTGTGTGATAGTATCAGCTAAACCCAATTTCTAGCTGTTCATCCTCTAATTTTTATTTTGCTTTCATTGTATCTTTGGTCAAAGAGATAACATTAGATGCAGCAGTTTTTTATTGTCTTGTGTGCATATGTTCAGAAATTTAAAATACTTTTATGTTAGATAATTGCTCTCTTCAAATCTGGAAATATATCTTTGGATTGTGCCTTCTGATTTCTGGACATCTATAAACATAACTATTTCACCTTGAACACACTTTCTGATGAAAGATTTTAAAATTATAACTTACACTTTTCTTTTAGTCCAAGGGTCATATTTTTACATGTTCTTGGGGGCCCGAGGAAATCATGTCCTTTTACACAAATGTCAACAACAACATAGTGGCTCATGTTTGCCTCCCTTTTATCGTAGTTTGCATCTAAGGAAAATTCAAGGAAAGGTGATTCCTAGATTTTTACCCATTGATTAGATGTTACTGGTTTAGAGGAAGTGTTGACAAAATTTTGTCTGATATTTTTATTCTTAAGTCACAAGTCCTAAATATAATTCTTTTTTATAATCGCTTGTCTGTATATACTAGGAGTCATTTTATTATACCTTACATCTGTTTGGTTAAATTTATTTTTATGTTTCATGAAGATCTCACAGCCTTAAACAATGTTGAATGATTTCTGTCCTATCCATTAATATTGGGGAAGTCTACCATTGAAAGTCTTATGTTTTACTTCTTTCTTTTTAATAGCTCAGAAAAAGTGTGTTCTCCTGATATTACTTAAAATTTGATGGATATTGGAACATATCTGGAATTTGTTTTTCTTTTGATGAATTACTGACACTGCTATCATTTCAGCCTCCACTATAAGCTAATATTGTAAAAAGAGAATTAATCAAGATATAAGACCTAAAGAGATCTTAAATTTTACAAATTCCATGTAAGATAATCAGGTAATACAGATTTTAATAGCTGCTATCGGCTTCCATCTATGGCAATTTATTTTAAGATCAGAAATCATGAATCAGAAAGGGTTAAAAATTACCACCTTAAGGCTTTGCCATTAAACTAAATATGTGAATGAAAACCATGTAACTTTAATACTAATTCTATACAATTCTATACTATCAAATAAGTGTAATGTGTTGAAAATCAATTTAAAAATAAATTAAAATGACTAACTAGGAGAATGTGTATAGCAAATATGACAGATTTAAATCCTATGACACAAAGTACTCATTTGTGAATATGAAAAATACTAGCATGCTGGAAAAGGAAATAGATAATTCATACTAATTGTGTGTGCATGTGTGTAGTGTGTGAACACATAAAAGTACAAAAACATAAACAAAAATGTGTAGAAATACTCCCTAGGGAGAGAGAAACAGAAAAGGGAGAGTAGAAGATATTTCAAATATAGCTATCATAATCTGTTTCAAAAATAAATAAATCAATAATTGAAGCTAATATTGTAATATTGTTAACATTTGCCAAACTTTGCTGGAAAGTTCATGAGAGCTAATTTTCTATATCTTTCTTATATTACTTATCTTTAAAATAACTTGTAATATGAAAATGATGACAGAATTCACAAAAGAAATTATTAAAAAGGCAAATAGTAAAATCATTAATGAGTTTTTTCACCATTATAAATAAGCAAAACTGCAAGTGAGGGAATAAAAATAGGCAAAAAGTTATCAGATTTTAAAATGTAGGATACTTGATGTTAGCATGGGTAGGATGACAAAGTCACATTCATACAATGCTGTGGGAGTGTAAATTGGTGTAACCTTTCTGAAAATCCATTTGGCAGTAGGTATAAAGAGCATGAAAATGTTCAGCTCATTTTGATCCAGTAATACCATTTCTGGGAATCTAGCCTAAAGACAAAAGACAAATGTGAAAATATATATAGGCACAAATATGTTGATCATTTTTTCACGTATCTACTTAATGAATATTTGCAAAGCCCCTACTATGTGTCTGATAATATATTAGCCGCTGAGTCCATAATAGGCATCAAGACAAAGTATCCGTTTAGTTTTTCCATTGAAGCGTTTTTCTAATAACAAGAAATTGATTACAACTTGGGGGAGATATTTTATATAGATATAGATACGATAAATATATGATCAATGGAAAAATTATAATTTTTGATAGCAAAGAATCACAAGTATTGAGCAGTTACCATGTGCGAGGACCTATTTTAATCATGATTACATGTATCGTCTCCTTTAATCCTTGTAACACTCCCAGGATGTAGCGTATTTATTTCCTATTCTTGCTATAACAATTAGCATAACTTGTAGTGATTTAAAACAACACAAGTTTCTTAGAGTTCTGGAGGTCAGAAGTCCAAAATGGGTCTCACTGGACTAAACTCAGGGTATTGGTAGAGCTATGTCCTTCTGGAGGCTTTAGAGTTAATTTGTTTCCTTCCCTTTTCTGGATTCTTTCTAGCCTTACCTTGTGGCAGTCTCTCTACATCTCCAGAGCCAGAAAGGTTAGGCTGTGTCCTGCTCACACAGCGACAACTCCTGTCTCTCTCCTGCCTCTTCTATTTGTAAAAATACTTGTGATTATATTGGGTCCACCTGGATAATTCAGGATATAATTACGCCCATTCTCACAGTCCGCTAGCTGCCTAGCAAACATAATTTCATCTTCAATCTTAATGCTCCTTTTCCATGAAACCTAACATAGTCACAAGTTCTAGGGATTAGGATGTGGACATTGTTGCAAGGCTATACCACAGATACATTCTACTTTTTTATCCACCTTTTGTATAAAAAAAAACAACAAAAGCAAAACAAAACAAAACAAAAACATAAGAAAGAGATGTTCATTGTTTTGTTCAAAGGTCATACACTTATTAATGAGAAACCTGGTATTCGAACCTAGCTAAGCAAACCAAAACCTGGGCCTTAATCACTATGTTGTATCTCATAATCACTATGTTGCCGATGTTAAATTCTCTATAATAAAATGAAGTGTTTCAGAGTAAAGATATGTTGTTAATAGCATTTACCTCTCAGTCCTGATTATATGAATAACTTTTATTCTACTTCTTTATATGTTTTTGTAATTTTCATCTTTTTCCTTCAGTGACTATAGTTATGTGCCATTTGGTTATTAACTTGATTAAGTGGGGGAACTTTGTTTTCTAGAAGCTCCTTCCCTGGATGTTCTACATTCTAATTGGCCAAAAGTGATATGTGTTCTAGAAGATGGAAGCGAAGCATAGTCACTATACCCTCATGGTCATTGTTAACCACAGGCAATGAGAGACAGACAGCTGCAGGTACGTTCCCATTTTTCCTTTCCCTTCCTATCTCTGTGTCTAGTTCTCCTTCCTGACTGCCAAATCTTGTGGCAAACAATAGCCCGAATCTCACCACCAGACATTTTACTGTGAGCTCACAGAGAAGAACCAGTAACCTTGCATGGATTTTTACATTTGCCTCCTTTTGTGATCCCAACTCTGCAGCTGGATATGCATAGCTTCTACATTTCCATGTAAGAACCAACTCTGATACGGATGGCTAGTTAATTTTCTCTGAAATTTTGACTCCTTTTTTTTTGTTTTTTGTTTTTTTACTTTTCACATTTCTAGCTTCTCTCATGATTGTGGAATTGTGGAAGTCCTAATTTCTATAATACACTTCTTTTTCCCCAATATATACACATAGTGCTTCTGCATCTCTGATTGAATACTAACTGATACAGTTATTGGAATCAGAACTGGGTTGATTTTCATAAAAAAACTAAAACATGAGACATTCACTTTGAGACTGGTGGTGGCAAGAGGCTTCAAGGACACTTATGGGTCAGCGAAGTCTTAAAGGATGACATAGAAATTATTACTGGAATATGGGGAAAAGGGAGCTTACGTTATGTATTGGCAGAAATATTAGCCTTACCTGGGGTAACACAGAAAACAGAACAGTTACCTAAAGAACTCATTGATCTGGTTAAGGAGGTAAAAGTGCTACCCGACTGCTGCTAACTACATATGACAAAATATGAGAAAAGAGATAAACTTATGGAGGAAGTGTTTACTTTTTAGCAGCATTAAAGGGACTGTAGAGTTAGGTAAAGGAAAGTTGACCATCTAGAATAAGGTTCACAAAGTAAGAAATGGCCTCAGGGTAATGATCCACCTGGCAACCTACTAATAAAATATCATGTCACTTTAAAGATGGAGTCAGGAAAGCAGCTTGAACCCTTTATTGAGACTGGCAATTGATTTAATGATATTCCTCACAGACCCTCTCCAATAGACAAAGATGACAACAAGGACAACAAAGCTGTAAGCTCACCTGTTACACCCTTTTTCCTAGGGGGTTCTTATGGCTTTTAAGGGTGTTAGATCATAGCACCCTGACTTTCAGCCCAAGACAGAGAGCCACCTATTTCAGAGACATTTGTGATGTACTTTTGTCTAATAAACATCAATAATATTCCTGAGAAAACCACAATGTTTTTTAGGACAATTATATTTGTGGAAACACTGATACCTATATTAAATGATAGAGGGTCAGTTCAAAAGAAAAATATCATAGAGTCCCAAACTTACTACAGACAGAAAGCAGAGTGAGAAAGTTCAACAGCTGCAAACACGGATCACTTCCTATGGAAAAGGAAGGATGCTTAAGAGTTTGGAGCCAATAAGCTGGAGAGTGGAGTTTAAAATCGTAGGAACCAGCTCAAAGAAAGCAGGACTGGGTTCTAATTAAGAAACTGACATTGTTGTCCTGGCTGAATTTCAGAACTGTTATGCACCAATGACTACTACTTTCCCCTCTTGCCCCTCTTTTGAGTGGGATTACCCATTGAAGTTTTCTTGCTACCATACATTCCCTAAGACCATAGCAAGGAGAGGCTGAGTGGAAAGAAAGTGGATGGTGAGCCCCCAAGCAATGCCAGGCTTCCCAGCCAGCACCTGCAAGAACATTGTGAAGAACCAAGAAATCGCACAGACAGGGAGAACAGAGGCCCCGGGCTGAGCCATCCTAGCCGGTTCCAGATGTTTGAGCCACCCCAGTTGAGACACAGACATCTTGTAGAAAAGATAAGCCCCTTTGCTATGTCCTACCTAAATTCGTGACCCACCAAATCATGAATGGAATAAAATAGTTGTTGTATTCTGCTAAGTTTTGGGATATAATAAACATGTGATTATGTAATACATAATTGAAACAAATGTGTACTAATCTTATAATTCATATAAATAAGTAAAACAAAGATTGTGAATGTCCCTTTGTCCCATTGGCCAATTTAGTCATTTAAATATAACAACTTAGAAGAGGGATGCCTGGGTGGCTCAGCAGTTTAGGGCCTGCCTTTGGTCCAGGGTGTGATCCTGCAGTCGTGGGATCGAGTGCCGCGTCAGGCTCCCTGCATGGAGCCTGCTTCTGCCTCTGTGTATGTCTCCACCTCTGTCTCCCTCTGTGTCTCTCATGAATAAATAATCTTAAAAAAATACTTAGAAGTGTATACATCTACTAATCAAAGAGTATCATCGGTCTGTAATTCAATTGCTGCCTCTCCATAAGCACTTCTATGTGGCCTGAAGCTGGAAGTTGCCTTCCCTTCCTCTCTTTCCCTGTAATTCTCAACTATTTATACCATTCATCTGGCATTCCCTCTAAGCTGCCTTGTGAGTTGTGTGTAAGAGATTTCATTATAAAGGTTAGGGTACTAAACCATGTATTTTAGAAGATAAATGGTAGATAAGGTATTGTTCCCGCCCTCAAGGAACTCAAGTGTCTTACAAGCTGCTCAGATGATTTGTATAAGTAAATATATGACTGTGATACAAGAATGACAAAACTTTGTTCCATAAGGACATTCAGAATATTGTTTAGAGGGGAAAGTCTGTTTGCTAGAGGATATAGATAAGTGTAAATACAGAGGATACAGCTGTGATAAAAATGGAATTAGAAAGACTTTTGGCCCATTCATCTGTGGATTCCTCAAGCACCTGTCAGAATTTCAAAATTTATAGAGGCTCAGTAATTGTTGAACAAATTATTGGTTGGGTTTCCAATTTCTGTGTATTATAATGTTAGAAAGGAATCATTTGATTATCTCATATCCTAGGATAATAATTTGACAGTAATGTTTTTAGGTTTTTTTGTTTTTGTGAAGTTTTTTTGCTACCAATTTCTACGAGATGCAGAATTTATGTATAAAGCCTTGTGACAGTTTTAAAGTAACTCTAAAAGCGTAAGTTATTAGATTAAAAAAAGAGGATAAATTTATTGATATTTCTTATGCAGCAATGTTTTTGTCATGAACCTAGAGTAACAAGGTCAAATGGTTTCAACATGAAAGCCCATGGAGCTTGTTCAAGATATTTTGACAGGTTCTGTATTTTCTCATGATGTTATAAATTGTAATGTTTATAACCATCAGGTAAATGAGAACAGAAGAGAGAAAGAAAATCTAATTCAGTATAGAGCCTTTAAAAAACGAAAGAATGGAATAAGGTCCTTTATGTCACTGAGATAAATTGTTACATCCTTTTATGTTCTACATCATGGACTTCTAACACATTCACAACTTGTATGTGTCATATGGGCATGAGCTATTTCTCATCCTCCTACTCATACTTCCTTCCTAATAGCAAGTTGTTCCAAAATATCTTGTCAGCAAGCCTTTGCTGATGCTTGAAGACAAACTTGATTCTGAAACCCTTTGCTCTTTGCAAAAGAAAGAAAAATAATGTTGTTTTATTTCCAGTGTTAGAATATAAACCAGTATCATAGACAATTTCAGCATTTTATGAGTGCTTAAATTAAATGCATGTAAAACACAATGGCCTATTCTTGGTAAGATTTGAATTGTAAAATGGATTCTGCATAGATATGAGACATTCCTCAAATTCTTGGTTTTCTTGATTGTTTTTAGATCCTTTTTTATATAGTCTATTTGTATGTTTTTTAGTTAAGGAAAACTATTGATAATTATGATGTCTTTGACACATTATAGAGAAAATCTCAATTAATGTACTTAATATAGTTGCATTTACTTAAATCATAGATCAGTTTTAAAAAAACTCACCAACCTCAACCACAGTTCATTTGAAAATCGCAAAATGTAGGGACGCCTGGGTGGCTCAGCGGCTCAGTGTCTGCCTTCGGCTCAGGGTGTGATCCCAGAGTTCTGGGATCAAGTCCCACATCGGGCTCCCTGCGGAGGGCCTACTTCTCCCTCTGCCTATGTCTCTGCCTTCTCTCTGTGTCTCTCATGAATAGATAAATAAAACTTTAAAAAAATGAAAAGAAAATTGCAAAAGGCAGTGATAAAACCTCAGCCCATAAACTGACCCTGGTTTATCCTGACCATTGCCTAGGCTTCAGAGAAATCCATAACCCCACCCTCAAGGGTGGAGACAACTTCCCTACTAAGTCAGCCTTCACTGCCTACAGTTTAGTATTAGACCTCAGTGTCTAATGCAGAAACATGGCCAAGGAATAAAGATTGGAACCAGTAAACTACTCTGTGCATGATGACTGATGGCCACATTCTACATCCACAATACTAGAGCTGGAATTTCCAGTGTAAAGCCATCAACTAGCTGGGAATAGGATGATATACTTTTGTGGTATTCATAAAATATCTCTAACCCACAAAGAAGTGGTCATCAGGGGACAAGAAAGATAGTCATTCATATGCACACATACTCATGCTTTTCAATACATTTACTTATTTACTTTTATGTTGATGAATCAAAAAGAAGTCATTGGGGGCACTTGGGTGGCTCAGTTAGTTAAATGTCTGCCTTGTGCTAAAGTCATGACTCCAAGGTCCTGAGATCCAGCCCCATATTGGGCTCCCTGCTCAGCTGGGAGTCTCCTTTACCTTTTCCCTCTGTGTGTGCATGTCCTCTCTCTCTCAAATAAATAAATTTTAAAAAAAAGTCAGTGGAAATGTGACTGAAGATGAAGAACTTGCTCAATTGACCAAGGTTCTAAAATTGGGGATAAGTGTGCAAGTAAAGGTGTCATATTGGAAAGGGTAAGAATATTTCTTGCCTGAGGCAACAGAGAAGAAAATCTAGATAAGTTAAAAAGAAATTCTGACAGAGAGAGTGAAGTCTTCAAATTTACTTCAATAGCTTCTGATCAGAAGCTAACTCTGATCTCAATAAAGAAGGGGTTCTGATTGTCTACAGAACAAAGGGAAGGTAGAGCATGGCTTTGAGACTTGAGGATATTGGAAACTACTGAAACATTAGAAATACTGAGATATTGGCAATATAAAAGGAGGTTTCACACAAAGTCAAATCAAAGGTTTTATGAGCTACAGGCTCTGCTGAAATGGATCAGGATACACACATATATCATAAACATTGCTAATTTTAGATTCACAACAGTCTCCAGGAATGATCAGGAGCTTGAAAATCAAGTTGGAGAAGACAGAAAGACTCCATTTAAGACTAGGGAGATAGAAATGCTATTTCTATTTGTACAATGGTACAAATAATTATCTAAAGTAGAAAAGATTGAGAAAGACCGTTTTAACATTTGGAGCATTTCATGATCTAACAAACAAACAAACTTTCGTAGTTTATCATTTTTTTAAGTTTTTTTGTTTTTTCAGATTTCTTTCATCACTGGAGACTCCGCTCCCTTCTGATGTTAGCTCCATATTTGCTCTCCATTAAATGTGTAAGCCTCAGACTAGTCCTGATGGTTACCTCCTCTTTGATCTACACTCTTTCCCTGAAATTCAGTACTTGCCTCTACCTCATTCCTCGTATATGAATGAGCCCACTCATAAATGACCACTACCTGAATCTGGGTCTTATTCCAAAGAGAGGGTAAATGTTAGGGTCAGAGTGAACTGCAGGGTTAGAAGTTAAACACGATTATCATAATGAGATGACAGAGATGAAGTAAGGCATTAGGATGGATTTTTAAAAAAAGAGATGCAGATTACCTGTTGCATACATTATTTTTTGTTAAAGAAAATTCTGGTAATACTATAAAAATCAATTTATTTTAGAAAAATGGAACACATATGGACTTTAAAATATTTCTGTATTAAAATGGTCTAGTAAATATGTGTCTGGGAACCTAGCAAGTTATTGATAGCATAAGAGCTCAGGGATGATTTAGAACAGTAGTACAGAATTGTCAGTGATAAGAGAGGTGTGCAACTCCCTAGGAATTGTTTAGTGAGAGGTCATTAAGAAAATGATCAAATCAAAGGTAAAGCCAAGATTCTATGAAAAGCAGAACAATGGAAAAGCATTTGATGGTGTCAAAAAACTAATCTACAAGATTGGGAAAAGATGAGAGTAAAGGAGCAGTTGAGGTTAAAATGTGTCTAAGGAATCGAATCAGGTGTGACTTTGATTGGAATCCACACATTCCTGGGTAAAGCTGAGAATGTTTGACTTTCACCTCTGATCACTGGGAGTCAGGAACTGCAGATATTGGAGGTGGGGAATAAACTAGAAGGCCAGAATAAAACAGAAAAACAGGATATGTAATCTTTGCTGTTGGCAGAATTTGTAGCTTTAAAACCACAAAGGCTTGACTGGGGACTGGGATGTTGGTGTGATCTTGTAAACTTGCTTCCTCTGCTTGGTTCTGTTGCTGATAACAGCTCCGTGTTGGAAGAGCGGTTGTTGGAGGACAATCCCTCAGCACATTTGTCTCCTACATGGTGAGCTCTGATATGAAGACGGAAGACGTTAGGTGCCAGAGATCCTAGGCCACCTTGCTCCAGGAATTATGTTGAAATGAGTAGGCTATGTGAAATTAAATAAATTGGCAGTTTATTGGTAAAGTGAAGATTTGCAAACTATAGCATTATAGCAAGTTGTAGAAATCAGGGCCTGAAATAGGGCAATATTGCACAACTGCTGACTCAGGAGGGCCTCAACTATTTCCTTCCACCAAACAGAAAAAGCAGCAACTAGTTTTCATCCTTAAACCAAAACATGCATTATAGGAATGCCTTTCTTACTGATCAGTCTACTCTTCTTTTGTCTTAGAACATCATGTTGCAGTATAATTTAAAGAACACTAGATAGGAAGCTAAGAGTGTTCAGGCCTTTAAATTACTAAACTATCTAATCTTTCCATGTCAGAGCGATGTTAGAAATGGGATGATTCCTATAACTCTTTGAGGGTCAACAAGATCATACTTGCATGTTAGATAATTTAGACACCAAGTTGGAGGGTGGATTGGTAGAGATTACGGAAAGAACAGATTGGAAATAAATCAAGAAACTGTTGTTAAAATCTAGTGAGAACCTATAGTCTATTAACAGACAGAATATATTTAGAGAGATTAAAGTTTGATGACTAATCAGATATGAGGCAAATGAAGTAGGGAGAGGAAGGTAACCACAATGAAAGCAAGATCTCTGGTTTAAGTGGAAATGCCCTTTCTGAAATAGGGAACATAAGGTGTGAGAAAAAAAATCCAAATCCACTTTTAGGCATACTAACTTTGGATACGCAATTTTAGACATGTTGGAGATATCCAATAGGCAGCAAGATAAATAGTGCAATAAATAGTTGATGAGGGGGAGGGAGGTAAATAGAGATTGAAAATACAGATATAATTGAATATTATATTACTGAATTGAGTATACATATTCTTTCTCTAGGAGCTCAGAGTATACATAGTTGGTGAAGTTATGAGTCACCCAGAGAGAAAATAGAGAAATAGCCGAGACAACCTATTTTAATTTTAACATGTTTGAAATTTTAAGGTATAGATGAAACAAGGAACAGTAAACTAAGATCTATCTTAGCATAAAATGTCACTTGAGAAAGAAATTATTGTATGCAAACAATTGGCATTTAACGGATTCATTTCCTCCCAGTTATTTGGGCATTTAAATGCTTACTTACCAGGGAAAAAGGAGCAATATATCCCTGTTTGTACTGTGTGTGCATGTGCACATGTAAGTGAGGGTGTGCAACAAGAAATACTGTGTATTTATGCTGTGTAGGTGGGTATCCATAACATTGTGAATAAATGCATATGAGGAAATACTAAAATTTGGTTCTTAGTGACTAAGAGGAACACTAGTTTTTGGATGATGAGGAAGGAAACATGGGTCTGATCCCTTTGCTTATAGTTCTGCTTCTAGTAGGGTATAAAGTTAAAACCACCCAAAGAATATCTATTCAATAGTATAAAGGTTAGAAAGCATGCTTTTCCAAGGAAAGACCTTCTTGACAGCATATAACTCTTAAAAATTCAGCTGTACACTATTCGTGTGTGTGTGTATGTACACATGTACATTACCCACACACAGGCACACACAATTTTTTAACTGCTGGAAGGAGAAAAAATTTTGAGTACGATGATCATAGTTAAACACTTAAACCAAAAAAACTGTAACCAAAAACCAAAATAAATGAATTATGCTTTTAAATAATCAACTTAAAACTTGGTAGCATTTCTCTTATAATAATATGGGTTTGAAAAACATTAATTTTACATAAGCTTAATATGACAATTCTTAATACACTGGATAACTTATTATTGAATAAGCATATTGAAAAGAATTTTCATTTCTTGTCCTCTATATTTGTATCTATGGTTCTTATATATCCTCAACATTTACACAAAATTCACATTTTTATAGGATAGATCTATCATCCTTTTGTAAGGTGGGCCATTTAATGAATTTTATGCTTGAAGTTACATAAAAACTATTCAGAATTATTCCATAAAGAAATAGACTTTCCTAATGCCAACAAATGAATATGTAAGTAATATAAGTATTTTAGAATAGGGGTTCCATAAATGACACTCGTATTTGTCCCTTCCTTCTGAGTTTGTTACTACTTGAGAACTGACAAATGGAGTGCAAAATATTAATTTTATTATTGATGAGGTTTTTCAGAATGATTTTTTTTTATCTGTGACCAAATGAGTTAGCTAGATTAATTAACCAGATTTGAGTGGATAAGAACAGATCCCCCAGAGAGATATAGGCTACTTTTAAGAGCTTAACCACAGTTTAGAGAGCAGAAAAGGATGCATGTATCAGTGTGGCTCTGAAAAGTACAAAAAATACATTCAAGTATATTCAGCTTTTCTCTCAAACTCATCCCTCAGGTAAGTCACTCTAGTTTCAGTGAAGGGAGAAAAAGGAGGGAAAGAGAAAAATTGAAAGTAATCCTTTCATGTTTTTCCTTTCTTGGGAAATGGAGCAAAAATTGCTCTCTTCTATGAAAACATGGATAGTGTAAAATGCATCCCTATTTCACAGGTAATAGGCAACAGGGAGGTGATATCTCACTGTGGTTTCGACTTACATCTCCCTGATAATGAGTCATGTTTAAATGCCTTTTCATGTACCTGTTGGCCATTTGTATATCCTTTAGAAATGTCTCTGCAGATCATTTGTCCAGTTTTTAATTGGATTGCTTGGGAGATTTTTTTTTCTATTGAGTTGTATGAATTCTTTATTTTGGATATTAATTCCTTATCAATATATGATTTGCAGATATTGTCTCCCATTCAGTAGGTCACCTTTTCATTTTATTGATGGTCTTTTGCTGTGCAGAAGTTTTTTTTAGTTTGATATAGTCCCAGTTGTTTATTTTTCCTTTCGTTACCTTTGTTTTTGTTCTTAAGTCCAACAAAAAAAATCATTTCCAAGACAAACGTTAAGGAGCTTACTGCGTATGTTTTCTTCTAAGAGTTTTATGGTTTCTGATTTTACGTTCACATTTTTAGTCCATTTTGAGTTCATTTTTGTACATGGTGTGAGATAGTGATCCATTTTCACTGTTTTACATGTAGCTGTCCAGTTTTTGCAACACCATTTGTTGAAGAGATTATCCTTTCCTCATTATATATTCTTGATGCCTTTGTCAAATGTATTTTTGTAAGATCTTTATCGAAGAGCATTGAATCTCTGATTAATGATCACCAGAATGATAATTTTTTGGTAGGAATGAAAGATGGAAGTATGTTAAGAGGGTAGTATTTGAAAGAGACATTAGAGTTTGGATAGGAAGATAGTTTAATGCTTTAATTTGCAATTTAAAGCATTTCAGAAAATGAGACAAACTTTGAAGTAGATGATTAAAGTTTTTCTTTTTTTTTTTTTTGAAGATTTTATTTATTTATTCTTGATAATCCCACAGAGAGAGGCAAAGACATGGGCAGAGGGAGAATCAGACTCCCTGTGGGGAACCTGATGTAGGAGTCGATCCCAGGACCCTGGGATCATGCCCTGAGCTGAAGGCAGACGCTCAACCACTGAGCCACCCAGGCATACCCTAAAAATTCTTTCTTATAAAAAAAAATCTATATATTTAAAGACACCTAAAAATAAGCAACATAATCATTTTTACCTCAGTTTCTAAAGATATTTTAATTAGTAAGTTAAAGGTAGAAATTGTACTGTATAAGACATCTAACGGCTCATTCTTCCTGCTGATGTTACTAGATTTAATATTATTTTACTATTATGTGGAACTTGAAGGTCTGCCTCAAGGGGAGGGGGAAATACCATCAAAATCTTAGTTTTGTGATTGAATCACACAATTAACATAAATTTATGATGCTAAAAAGGCAATACTGTTATGGATCAGTGAATTGACCTTATTAACATTTCTGTTTATATCAAAAACTTTCATAAGATTGTGTTAGCTTTTTTATCACTACAATATACATAGAAACTTAGAGGAATTGAGTGATGATCACAGATTTTGTGAAAGGCCTTCAGATTTCATGCAAGTGGAGATAACAACTTATCAGTTTTGTTCACCAGTGTATTCTTTATGCTGAACACACAGTAAAAGTACAGTAAAGTTTTGTTAGATACATGAATAAATTAAGATACTAGAAGTAGCTGACAGTATAAAAAATAGCCTCATTCTTCTTAGAAGGCCTTGTTAATTTGTAATGGAGCTGAAAATTACTGATCTTTTAAAGAAAAAGGGAAACATACAGGTTTCTTTCATAATTGTATTATGTCTAAAGAGTCCAAGTTTTTATGATGCCTTTGAAAGCATTTTTTTCCTAAATAATATAAATTTGGCTTTAACATATGAAATAACTTTAAAGTTCTCTCATTCCTTATTCCTAGGGGATATTTTAAGTAGATTAAGGAGTGTGGTGATAATAATTATGAAGTATGGAATAAATGAACTGTTGACTTGCTTTTATGGGGAACCAGAGACATGTTCATGTGTACTTTAATTTGTCTAGATTGTCAGTGAACAATAAAGGAAACGAACAAGAAAGGCAATATTGTCTTCTTCAGGTTCTGAGTTTGGGAACAGATGAAATAATTATTTAATATAAATTGGAAGATTTCCTACCTTTTAAGATAGAAAATATGTTGGAAGTATAATTGTAATGACCTTTTAATTTGCAATTTAAAACATTTCAGAAAATGAGACAAATTATGTGACAAAATAGTAAGAAATCATATTCAAATCTCAGTTTATTTGCTTTTGAGCCATGCAATTTTATGTAGTGACTCAATTTCTCTGTATCTCATATCATTTATAAGATGAGGATGAGTATAGTCCTATTTCATAAGGGCTATTGTGGGAATTAAGTAAAACCATTTAAAGGACTAGTAGGATGCCTGGCATGTGGTAGATGCCCAGTAAAATATCAGCATCTCTTTTCCCTCAGAAATGTGGGGAAATTTTGGAGGAAACCAGCTTAGGTTCTCCTACTAGAAACATGAAGCTAAGCAATATTAAATTTTTTTTAAATAATATTTAGCACCTTTTAGTAAGATGATAAAGCAATCATATGCAAGTTTTTAATTTAAATAGAAATGTTAATAAGGCCAATGTACTGATTCATGACAATACTGCCTTTTTAGCATCTACTGATGTGTTTGAAAAAGTGAACATACAGAATTTCCTACAGACCTAAATTTCTCTAACCAAGCCTCACCATAAGAGTTTGGTGTGGGCTGGATAGGGGAAAACCATCATTGAAGATCTCTGCGAAAGACTCTCTGAGCATAGGGGCCAGATCTTTGTTCTAACAAGCTTCTCAGGTGATCATTATGTATACTAAGGTGTGACATGCACTAGTCTCAGAATAATTTTTCTGAGCCCTGAAGTAGCACTTTTTTTTTTTTATTTTTTTTAACGACAGTTACTTAGTGTAGCTCAGTTATTGAAAAGACAGCATACTCTTTTTCTTTCCTTCGGGCAAATGGTATAATTGTAAATAATAGACCACTGGAAAGAGAGTATTTTCAGTGCTTGGATGGATCACTAAGAACCTCATCTTACCTTTTTTCTCAACTTCCCAGAGAGGTCCCCTTGTGCAGCTAGGGAGGAGAAACTATAGAGAGAACTGAGCTAAATCCCAAAACTGATTTACACCACAGACTAGAGACTCACACTAGACTGGGTTTAAATCAAAATGAACTTGAGTTAAAGACAGAGTTGTTGAGATTAATATGAGCTGAGGATTCTTGCCTTGTGTTCATTTCTTGCATGAAGAAAGCTTTCTTACATAATTGATGGATAGGCTTCACAGCTTGCAGACTTCTATTTTTTAACTGTTGGCTTATCTGTTTACTATTTTACCAATTCCTAGATCCATTTTCATGCCATTCATAATGCCAGAGAGCAGCTGTGTTAAAGCTGAGTCTGTCTCCCCAATTTACCAGTCTTTGAGGTCACCATCTATAAGTAGTTCAAAGGAATTCTGCTCCCTTCAAGGTCTGGTGTTTCTCCCACCTGTTATACTCTCAAGGCAGTTCCCAACTTCATTTGCTAATATAATCCTCCTGCATTTATTTCTCTGGTGGTTATTCTGTTTTTCCAATGAATATCGACATTCTCTTTTCTTTGTAATATTCATCTAGCTTACCCTCTCGAATTAAAATGTCTTTCTAGAATCAGATCACACACTCCTAATTTTTATGATTCTCATCTAATAGTTCAACCAGTGAGCTACTCCTGCCTTGTATAAATCAGCTTTGGAGGCTTCCTCTTGAGTATATGAACACCTCTCCAGCTGTTCAGGTATACTTCAGCCTACAGATAACTTCTCTATTGTCAGTATTTTAAGATTTCCAAGTTATGTTCTCTAGGATAGAGAATAGGAAAAGAGAATAGGAAAAGAGAGCTAGAAACAACATGAACACATAAGAACAAACAAGTGAGTACTTTTGATGTTGCATCAAATATGGTACCAATGCCCTGATCTGGTGTTCATGAGTTTGATATCAATTTTGACATTTTGATGTTCTAAATCAAAGATGTGGTTAAGATCACAGTTACTATGGAGACCTCAAAAAGAATGGCTGACCTTCAATGAATTCTTTGTAGCATCAATGAAAAACACATGAAAAAGAAAGGCACTTAAGATGCCCAATATTTCATTGAGAATTTCTTTTTACTAAGAATTTGTGAGGTCCAGATTTATATTCTTTTGTGCCTAATATGAATAGCTTCGTAATATGAAATACAATTTAACGTTAAAGAATTCCAAATATTATCACTTTGTTTGTCTTTTCCCCAAACCTTCCAGGATTTTATTATTTGGTTGTCAATTTGTAAAAGCAACCAGTAAATGATATCAAGGATGCAGAAAAACTCAGCTAATTCTGTTTACTTAACCATCCCAATTTAAGGTTTATAGTATTTTAAAC
Organism: Canis lupus baileyi; assembly: GCF_048164855.1. Classification (NCBI taxonomy): domain Eukaryota; kingdom Metazoa; phylum Chordata; class Mammalia; order Carnivora; family Canidae; genus Canis; species Canis lupus. The sequence goes on from NC_132839.1 coordinate 20,478,252, forward strand.
TAGGGAGAAATGTTATTCACTGGAAGTTGGGTTTCAACCAGGAGAGCACTGCCATTGGCTATTGCCTCTTGCAAACTATGAATGCTTCTCTTAAAAGAGATACACATAAGTTAGGGGCAGAAACTCAAAATGATCAAATGGAAAGCTCAGAGAATGAGTGATACAATCTGCAAGCGAAGTTCTTAGATTCTTCCTTTGTGCATTCAGAAATCGATGTTTCGGACTCATTCACCTTACCCAGATGGGGACTGCCTACTTTAGTATGTACATTCTTTGAGGAGAAAGCTGGTTGCTCCTAACCATTAAACTTTCAGGAAAAAAAATCTTCCTACAGAAATAAGCCTGTGATTTTTTTTCTACTTTCCTCCCCACTATGCATATAGATCTTGATGGATATATACAATGCATATGCATAGTATTTGTTTTCTATTGATTCATAACAAATTACTACCTTAAACACTGTGAGTTTCATCTCACAGTTTCTGTGGGACAGGATTTTGGGTGTGGCTTAGTTTGGTTTTCTTCTCTGGCTCTCGTATGGCTTCAGTCCACCTGGGTTCTCATCTGGAAGGTCATCCAGGGAGGAATCTACTTCCGTGCTCATTCAAGTTTGGACAGAATTCACTTTGTAATGGCTATATAACCAAGGCCTGTAGGTCCTGCAGGCTATCTGTACTTCCTTGCCACCTGGGCCTCTTCATAGGTGGCTCACACTGGCACTGTTTACCTCTTTAAGGCAGACAGGAAAGTGAGAGTAGAACACTTCAGAATTCCCTAGGCTCTGGTATTAAAAAAAAAAAACTTATTGAGAGATGATCATTTGCCAGCAGGCCACATCAAGGTGGAAGAGCTTTACTTGAGGTTTCCTTGCAGCCAGCCTAAAACCAGGAATTGCAAAGACTCCATGTTGTACATTTCTCTGCATCATTTGCCTGTGTATTCTGAGACTTAAAGAAGGACTTGCATAATTTATTGTAGGTAAATTTCAGTCCAAGGACTTATATTTATTAATCCTTTACTTCCTGAGAGCTCTCTGGGATTTCTAACTTGTGCATATATAAAGGTATATACCAGCCCCCTTCTATTCTCCTCTACTACTCAACCTCCACACTCACCCACAGGTAATTTCATTCATTTAGTGGCCTCAGAACCAATCTATTATGCCAGTGATTCCCAGAACTATCTATGTAAAGCCCAAACTTCTCTTTCCATATTCAGTCCTACATCATAATTGACCTAACATTTTACTAAGATGTATTGCAGGTAACCGAATTAAACAGTTCACAGCTTATTTCGTCATCATTCTTCCCTCTCACTTGCTTATACCCCCCTTGCCTGATCCTCCTCATCATTCAAAGCAACACCATCCACTCAGTAGCTCAATTCACCAGCTTAGGACTCCTTTGCTCTTTCCTCGGCCTTACCAGTTACAAATTAACAAATACTGGCAATTCAACTTCAGCTTCATTTAAAAATTTAATGATGAATGAGATACCACCTCACACCAGTGAGAATGGGGAAAATTAACAAGGCAGGAAACAACAAATGTTGGAGAGGATGCGGAGAAAAGGGAACCCTCTTACACTGTTGGTGGGAATGTGAACTGGTGCAGCCACTCTGGAAAACTGTGTGGAGGTTCCTCAAACAGTTAAAAATATACCTGCCCTACGACCCAGCAATTGCACTGTTGGGGATTTACCCCAAAGATACAAATGCAATGAAACGCCGGGACACCTGCACCCCGATGTTTCTAGCAGCAATGGCCACTATAGCCAAACTGTGGAAGGAGCCTCGGTGTCCAACGAAAGATGAATGGATAAAGAAGATGTGGTTTATGTATACAATGGAATATTACTCAGCTATTAGAAATGACAAATACCCACCATTTGCTTCAACGTGGATGGAACTGGAGGGTATTATGCTGAGTGAAGTAAGTCAGTTGGAGAAGGACAAACATTATATGTTCTCATTCATTTGGGGAATATAAATAATAGTGAAAGGGAAAATAAGGGAAGGGAGAAGAAATGTGTGGGAAATATCAGAAAGGGAGACAGAACGTAAAGACTGCTAACTCTGGGAAACGAACTAGGGGTGGTAGAAGGGGAGGAGGGCGGGGGGTGGGAGTGAATGGGTGACGGGCACTGGGTGTTATTCTGTATGTTAGTAAATTGAACACCAATAAAAAAAAAAAAAAAAAAAGAAACTGTAAAAAAAAAATAAAAAAAATAAAAAAATAAAAAAATAAAAAAATTTAATGATGAATGTGTATATTTGTAGCACAGATATATAAAGCATAATCATAAAATTAAACCCATAACCTCATCACTCAAATTAAAAAATAAAGTCACTATTACTTTTTGTTGAATTTCACTTTGTTTCTCCATAGAGCATCCTAGTTCTTCCTCCGCTAGAGTTAATTACTATTCTAAAAATTTTGTGTTAATCATTATCTTGTTCTTCTTTATATGTATCGCCCAACGACGCAGTTAGCATTGCCTGGTTTGGAACTCTATAAAAATGGTATTCTATTGTAAGCTTTCTTTAACAATTTGCTTTTTTCACTCAACACTGTCTTGAGATTTATCCATCTTGTTGCATGTAGAAGCAGTTAACTTGAAATCTGTGTCATATAATGGTATAACATTTTATAAATATATAACAAATTATACATTTACTTAATGGTGGTCATTTGTGCTTTAATTTTTCTTTTATTATTAAAATGCTACTATGAAATTGTACATATCCTCAATTCACATGATATGAAAAAAAAGCCTTAATTTATGGATTGCAGTACATGCATATTTCCAACTTTACAAGTTAACACTAAGTTATTTTCCAGTATATAGATTAAAAATTTAAATTCCGTCTTGCAGTGTTTAAGAGTTCTTGTTGCTCCATATCCTGACCAACATTTGATTTTTCAAGATATTTATTTTTGTCAGTATGGTGGGTGTGATGTGAATTTTTCTGAAATTTAAATTTAAAGTTTAAATTTAACCCTTTAATTGTTGGCCATTTGTTTTCTGTGAAATCTATGTGTATGTATTTTTGTCCATTTTTTGTTAGGTTGTTTCCCATTTCTTAGTGAATAATATAGTGAAGTCTTTCATATATAGAGACTAATATTATTTTCCAGTTATGAGCATGCATATTTTATTCTCCCCATTGGTAGCTTTTTCTTATTTGTAATCAACAGAAGCGTTCTTTTAATCAATAGTTCTTATTTTTAATGTAAATCAGGTAATCCTAATTTTGTTTATATTAAGTGATTTGTATCTCATTTAAGAAATCCATTTACACTGACAAATTCATAGAGATATCCTTCAATTTCCTGTAAAAATTTAAAATATTTTTTCAACATTTAAGATTTTAACCCATCTAGAATTGATTTTTGTGTATGGTGTGATAGACAATTTTTTCCTTTTTTTTTTTTTTTTTAACAATTAGAAATCAATTATTCAGTTGCCATTGGTTGCACTGTGTATTGGTTTCCCCATTTTGAATCATGTCTTTATACACTGGTGGGTTTACTTCTTGGCTGTCTTTTGTTGGTATGTTTTCTATCCTTGTGCCAAAATCACACTGTTAAATCGGTGGCTTCATCGTTAAGTCTGGATATCCAATAGAGCAAAGCTACCTTGCTTTGCTTCAAGAATGTCCTGTGTTTTTCTCTTACCTGTATGCGTTTTTTGTTTTGTTTTGTTTTGCTTTTAGTTGCCATAGCCTGTGAAAAAAATCCTGTTGAAGTTTTCTTTAAATTTGTGTTGAAAGGGGATGCCTGGGTAGCTCAGTGGTTGGATGTCTGCCTTCGGTTCAGGGTGTGATCCCAGAGTCCTGGGATCGAGTCCCACATCGGGCTCCCTGCATGGAGCCTGTTTCTCTTTCTAGAGGCCTGTCTCTCTGCCTCTGTCTCTCATGAATAAATAAAATATTTTTTTTCTAAAAATTTGTGTTAAAAATTTGTGTTATAAATATGTAACCAGAGAATTGATAGTTCACAATATTGAATCAACATATTCTTAAACATGGTATACATATTATATATAATAAGTTGCTACACTCTTTCATTTTAATAATTAGTCTTTTGAGTTTTGCATATAGATAATCATGTCATCTGTTATTTATGACAGTTTTGTTTCTTCCTAATTCCTTTTCTTGTTTTACGAAGAGCTTCACAACATCTAGGATAAAGTTACTTGGAAGCAGTAATAGTTTACCTCTATCTTACCATTTTTTTTCCTTATAGTTCAACTTTTGCCTTTATTAATACCTTCACTTCATTTTATATCTCAGTAATTTCTGACATAACCTTATTATATCCTTACTCTTACTTGATGTACTTTTCAGGCTTTTTTGCTTTTGCTAACTTCTGAAGTTGAATACAGCTTTTAAAATTCTGAGATCAATATTAAAGGGTATAGATTTCCTTTTGAGAATTTTTTTTGGTTGCATCCTACAGGATTTGAAATATTCCTTATTACTGATCAGGTCTAAATATTTTCTTATTTCTGTTATGAAATTTGCTTTGCCCCATGAGTTGTTTATGCAGTATATGATTTAAATTTTTAATGTATTTTTGGTTTTGTTGATTTCTAACTTTATTAAATTTTAGCAATTTAGACATTACGTGCTTTAGTATTAAGCCATTTTGATTAATGTGTATTGACTGAATTTTTTAAGACTTGTGAAACAACATGTTCAATGTGTGCTTGAAGTGAGTGAATTTACCACAGAAGATGGGCACACAGCTCTTTACATGTACTTTACACATATGTGTTAATTGTTAAACAAAACCTAGTTTAATAGTGTCACTAAAAATCTTTCATATCCTTACTGATTATTTCATCTTGATTTAATAGTTGTTATAACCTGTGTTGAAATATCTCATTTTGATGTCAGGTTTTCACTTCATCTATTTTGAAGCTGTATTATTAGGTGTTTAGAAGTTTAAAATTATTACATCTTCCTGATGAATTGAAGCATTTATTATTATATTACTACCTTTTTCATTTCCAGCAATGGGATTTTTGCCTTAAAGCTACTCGTATGATATCAATATTACATAGTATTATTTTTTAGATTATTCTTTTTCTTGAAGTAGCTCTTTATGAATCCAGTATCCATGTGAAGGTGGGGGGCTTTTGTCTTTTGTCCCTCATATGTGCTGACCATTAAAATCTAAGCACTAGGTTACCTAAGATCAGTAGACACACCTATGGTAGCAGTTAACCTTAACTGTTTACTAACTTCACTGGAACTATGCCCATGCTTCATTTCTTATCCCAGAGCATTTGTATTTTCCTTTCTGACTTGAAAGCTTATTTGTTAATTAAAGAAAACATATAGATATATAGATATACTGCATACCTACAGAAACACACATACAATTATTAAGGTATATAGAGGAAGAGTTTTAGTCCTCATCTGTCACACTGCCAGAAATGGATCTGTCCCGCATTTTCAGTGTCTTTTAAATGCACCCAGTTCCCACTATCTACACTGCCACTAACCTCATTCAGGTCCTCACTTGATTTTCTGACTTTCTTTCCCTTCCAACCACTTCTACAGCCTGAGTATCATTTCTAAAACACAGATCTGTTGGTGTCACTCCTTTTTGTTCTTAGTATTAAGGACTGGACTATTTAATATGTCCCAAACAGTCTTGATGATTCAACCTGCTCATTTCTTCATATTCCTGCCTCACATGAATGGCCACCTAACTCCAAAATATCTGATTCTGCTACAAAAATTGCTATCTGCCTTTGTGATTTTTTTATTTATAAATGTTACCTTAGCTGACCCCTACAAAGATCATATATAAGTATCATTACCCTCATTTTATAAGAATAGAAATGGTAAGTGACTTAACCAAAGTCACACAGCTTACTAATTGAAGGAATTGAGATTTCATCCTATGTCCGCTTGACTTCAAAAATGCTTATGTGAATTTCTGAACCTTCTGTAGTTCCTTTCTCATTTCTGGGCCTTTGTGGCCCTTCCTAGAAGACAGCTTATCCTTCCCTCTCCATCATGCCTTTTTAATCTTTCAGGTCTTCCTCAATCAAGTGCCTTTTTTAGTGTGCCTTTTTACTTCTTTCATAATATCTGTTTCTTTCCTCTTCTGCATTTTCTTTAGACTCTAAACCATATGACAACAGAGACCAAATCTACCTTCTTCTCAGTGGCATCTTTAGGACCATGACACAAACTTTCAAAAAAATCATATACTAGTTTCAAAAACTCTGATGTAATTTAAGGAAAGGGATTTCATGATAAATAAAACTATGAGGAATTTTTTCTTTCTTCTTTTTGTTTTTTCAGGAGAGCTAGTCAAAGAGTAGTTCCCAGGTCAAAGAGAGTACTATTTTTATTTGCTGTTTTTAGTGTGAAGCTTCCTCCCCTGCTTGAGGTTTTCTTTTAAGATTTTATTTATTCATGAGAGACAGAGAGAGAGTCAGAGACATGCAGGCAGAGGTAGAATCAGGCTCCTTATAAGGAGCCTGATGTGGGACTCAATCCCAGGACGCTGGGATCACACCCTGAGCTAAAGGCAGATGCTCAACTGCTGAGCTACCCAGGAGTCCCGAGATTTTATAAATATAAAAGTAGGAGCTACATATTAAGAGTCCATACAATGATTGTTTAATTGCATGTTGAACGATTTCTAGCATTTGAATATTATGAGAGAAATGTGAATTCAATAAAATGAAAATCTAAGCATTATAACCTATATTCTATTTCTGTTACACTATGGCTTGACTAACAATTCAGAAAAATGTGGTTAATACATTCTTAGCACTTTTATGAAAAAACATATATATTCATCATAGAAAATGTACAAACATATGTAAGTGACATTTAGGCATTAGTACTTAATTTTCCTTTTATTTTGAAATTTTTGTCATACTATGCATTTCTTTCCATGTGAAATATGGAGTGTGACATGGAATTTACCTTTAGAATTTGAGAAACTCTGTTCTTAAATAAAGCCCACTAACCTGGTACAACCAATTGATAAAAATCTTTCTACTTTCATTGTTTTTCTTTTTAGCGAAGTTAAGGATATATATTTTTTCATACCCAGCAATTCACTTCTAATTATATACCATAAAAAAGGCATGATTAGATATATTAGTATATATACACACAAATGCCATAGCATCTTTATTCATAATAGCCAAAAACTGTAAGCAATCAAAATCTGCATTGGATAGAATGGAAATATAAATTAACTTATATTCATACAATGGATTATTAATAGCAATTCAAATAAATGAAAGATAGATATGCCTAAACAAAGAAATCTTAAAAGCCTAACACTGGGTGAAGGTAGTCAGAAATCACACCAAGTAAATATATACTTCGGATTCCATTTATATACACTTTACAAGAAGCAAGACTAAATTATATTATTTAGTGATACATTTTTAGGTAGTAAAACTACAAAGAAAAGCAAGGAAAATATTACCATAAACATCCAGACAGAATGCAATAGGGTAAGCTGTTGGGAAACTTCTATTCTGAATCCTGATGGTGGTTACAGAGATGTTTCATTTTTTTATAATTCATTAAATTATGCACTTAGGTTTCCTATACTATCTTTAACATTTGCATATTTCACAATAAAAGGATGACACCACAGTAAAATTCAATTTCTGATTGCTCTAAGTCCAGAGAATTAATTACTTAAAGGTAAGCTGGACTTAACCAATTACTGTGAACATTTTAGTCCATACTCACTGCTTAGGAGGGAAATGACTTTATTGAGGAATAAGAAGATAAAGTTCATTTTGGCTAAAGGAGAGTCCACTTTCTTCATTAGCAAATGTACAAAATGTTAGTTTTCCATTTATGGTGATAGGTAGGATTGAGCTAATAAAAAAAAAAAAATTCCCTATGATAGTGGTCAGGTTTGCAAACTAAGGCTGTAAAATAGAGTTTTGTTTTTATTCAAAGTTAATTTGGCTAGTCATTTTAATGCCTAATACTCCTTTATTACTGTCATGTTTTAAATAAGTCTGTAATTCCATAAGACATAAATAGGAAAAGTCTTGACATCCTTAGTTCATCAGCCATATAGTACATAGAATAAGTCATAGGAGACTCATAACAGTATGTGAATGCTTTGGTGACAATCCTGTACTGCTTCTTACTTTTCAAACCTACCAATTTATTAAATAAGTATTAATTGACCAGCAACCCTTTTGTGGTTTACAGTGCTTAAAGCTAAGAATACGAACATAAAAAGGAAAGGCCTTCTGTCCTTAACTTGCTTAAAATATTTTATATCATTTAGGCTTTTGAAATTTAGTATTTTAGCTGTGGTTCATTCAACTGTTGCAATTTAAAGAAGTGTATTGTTGGCTGCATTTAATTTTGTTTCCTTTATCTCTCTAAATTATAACTTTCATACTCAATAATAAATGTCTTAAATGACTCGGTCGCTTAGTTTATCTTAGTCAAATGAGAAAAATGTTTTTAGGAAAAAAAAAGTTCATGGATTTGAGAAATATTCAGGAAGCCTGTCTGGAAGGGGGAAGAAAGGAGATGATACACTCAGTTTTGCACATGCAATCTTTCAGATAGTTGTGGAACATTCAAGCAGAGAAGTTGAGTAGTTAAATATATAGAATTGACTGAAGTTCATCAAAAAGACAGTAGTTGAGGGTTTATTCCTTGGATTAGATTCTTCCACATGGAGGTGGTAAATGAAGCTACAAGCAATTAAAGCTATAAACGATATTCCTCAGGTAGGAGGCATATAATGGTAAGAGCCAATGCCTGAAGAGAAAACCCTGAAGACACTAATATTTAGGAAATAGCAGTGAGGAAAGAGTCTAAAGAAAATGGCAGAGCATTGTATTATTGAACCAAAACAATTGGTTTGAAGAAGAGGAATTAGAAATACCACTTTTTACAAGTACAATGGTGCAGATTGCAATGGATTAAGGAATGCTTAGAAAGTGAGGGAAGGATAAAACAGTGACTCTAGGCCACTTTTTCAAAAAGTTTGTCTATAAAAGGGAGAGACAGGACAGTATTTAAATAGTGACTTGAGGATGAGGGTGTTGGTTTATTTTTAAAATTGGAGAGCCTCAAGAATATTGAAACAATATTATTTGAGAAAGATCCAGTTAAAAATATAAGAATCTGAAAAAGGGAAGAAAGGATTTTTGAGGTCCTGTGATGCTTGAAAACCCAAGATGGATGAGCAGGGAGACTCCAGAGCCCCAGTGAAAGGATTGACCTCATGCACAAAGAGTAACACCTCTATACCTGGGGTGTAAGAGTTAGACACAGCTGGTGCTGATGTTTCATTTGCTTGTACTACTTGGACTATGGGTTCTGTTTTCTTTGTGAAGAGAATAAGCTGAAGGAAGAAAAGTAGCCAGCATAAAGAAGAATAGAGATAATAATCATCTCTTGAATAATGGCAAGGAGAGCTAGGGAACAAAGAACAATTGATCTACTTGAAGTTTTTCCACAAAGATTATGATATGAAGGAAAATTTGGGAAGGACTTTGAGGTGACAAAAGACATTGAAGTGGTAGACCAGGAAGTCTAAATCATTTGGGACTTAGATCAGGGCTAATGGAGATAAACAATTTTCAGAATGAAGGGATTCAAGATCTTGATCAATTTGGATAAGAGGTATGACTGAATGAAAAATAGAAGCTAAGAAACTGTTGCCAGAGAAATTGACATTTTTAGAGATGGACTTGTTGTAGGGATAACAAATTTCGAGCTTGTACAAGGCAACTGATGGCCAAAATTGGAAAATGAACATTCTACTGTATCGCCTGTGCATCTCTTCGTCTGCTGTATTGGTTTTACATATCTTTATAAGTATTTGTTGGTCTCTTTTGCCTTCACTTGCAATATCCAGTTATTTCTTATCTCTATTCAGAAACTACCCAAATTTCAAAAGTCAAACCAACATCATTCCAGCCTTTCCTTATTACCTCAACTCTGGGGATTACTTGCTGTTATGAATGTATTAAGTTTGGCATGATTCCCTCAGTGGCCTAAACGAGTTACCAGGGTGTGCTGCAAAAGCTGCATCTCCCACTCTCCCTGTTGTTCAGACCAGTGTACCTTTGCTCGTGCCTGTGCCTGTCTAGGAAGCCTGTCACCTTTCCTCCTCTGTTCTCCTCATCCCATATGCGAACATCTATTTCAGCACTTACTACATTCTGCTCACGTTAAACTTTTTATATCTTATTCCTTATAAGCCTGCACGCTGCCTCAAACTGGCTTTTAATTTTATTTATTCCAGTGCCAAATACTATGCCTGGTACAAAACACATGTTCAATACATGTTTATGGAGGTGAACTGAAGTAAAGCCTTGTTCAGTCACTCAGGGGCTATGTGACCCAGATAATTCATCCACTTTCCCAGCTCCTGCCTTCTCTAGAAAGTACGAGGATATCTCACAGGGTTGAGAAGTTAGGTGAGAGACCTAATGGAGAGGAAGCCTCCAGTCTGCTACCTAGGAGATAGAAGAGTGTAGTGAAGTTTTTCAACTTAATTTTAGTCTACTTTGTGCCACCTTGCGTTTTTAGCTGATATTTAAATTTATGTATTGCTATTTGACACTTTTATAAGAATGTCTTAACTCCTCAACTGGATAATCAGTTTCTTGAAGTTAGGGATCATATAGTATATAAGCTGTGTATTTTGCATTACCTAGCATATATTATGAATATGAATACTTATACAATGAATATTGAACATTACCAAATGAACCACTTTCGTAAATTCTGTTTGATGTTGTAGCTCTGAGGAAGGATGATTAAGTGAGGAAGGATGATTAAATTTTTTTCCCTTTAAGGACAGAGTTACATATATCTGTATTCAATGACACAATTAAACCATACCCAACCACTAACTGAATGGGGATTGAAAGCATGAATTGAGATTTGTATACCATAAGCAGAATGCTTTTTCATTCAATGACTACAAGCCATCTTGCATATAGTCTAGTCTGTATCATTTGTGGTTCAGGAATATTCTAATCTGGGCTACTCACCATACAAGCAGACAAGAACAGCTATAAGAATTGAATGACATAAGATATGCAGATGCTTATGTAACACCTGAATCATTAAATCTTTTTTCTTCATGTTCATAGGAATGTTCTGGCATTATACAGACATAGCATTCAGCTGCACATTATACCAAAAATGAAAATAAACAAAAGCCTTGATATAGATGACATACATCAAACAGTGCTGTTTTTCCTCATATAAATGTATATAATTTTCATTAAAAATTGTATTCTCAACTCTTTAATGATTTCTTGGTGAAGACAGCAAAGCCTGTTTCATAACTGTGTAGTAGAAAGATTTATAAATATCTTATTATACAGAAAGAAACTGAAGCAAGAAAAGAATGTCACAGAATCACTTCACAGTAAATGTATAGAAATATACTTGTTCCTCAGTTCTAATGATTCAGAAAGAAGGCAGGTGCAGCCCTAAACCATCAAGTCCGTTCCTTTATTCTGGCAATTTTATATGGTTCTGATCAGGAAGTTTTGAATAATATGCATGTCACAACCTCAGAGTGGAGAGCTGATTTGACTTGTCTATTTGTTTGTACATATTTTGAATTTTTTAAAATGACACAATACAACTTGAAAAAGAAACATTTGATTGCAGGAGTTCATATGTACTCTTTAGATGTTTTCATAAACCTTCTTCATCTATATTTTCGGCAATTTTTCTTGGACGTCTAACAAATACTGAAATCAGTTTGCCTCTCCACTTACCCTTTCATAATGTTCGTGACACAAGCCTGTGTAATTTGACACCTTGGAACTTTAAACAGACTCAGAATCTTTTGGACCTTCTAGCCATCATCAATTCACATAGTGTGCAGTAAATCCAGCTCAAAATAAACAACACAGATGGAATCGAAGCTTATAGTACAATGTCAGCAGTATCCACAGATTGACAGAGCTAGTTAGGCTGCCAGATGCACAGAATGTTGTTCTATCTACTTGTTCTTTATAACTGGACTTGATGGAGTACATCAGTGTCAAACTCCTTGCTGGTTTCCACACGCACACGCACAGAAACGCACCCGCATAAACACGCACATTCCTGCGCTCTATATCAACGGCACCATCTGCTCTCAGCTTTACATGTGGTAGCTAACTAACTATCCTACTGTGCCTGGGTCTCACCGACTGCTTTCCCTGGAAACAAATGACAACAGTTTTTATCTTGTGCCCTCCTTGGCATTATAAAATAAGGCTCTTAACATTTCCATACGCATATATTTTACATGCATTTTTTAAAATTCTGTTCTCCGTTTTATTTACTGATTCCCTAGAGAATGGCAATATCTCTTTTTATATCTCCCCCAAATTGAGATTTGCCTATGGAAGTTCACATACTCAGATTGTTTCTTCTAAGATTTACATAAAAGCAATGTATGTAAAAGCCATGGGCCCTGGGATCATTTTGTTCTCCCCACACTATTTTGTAGGGTGCCACATACTACTTGTAAAATGGGGGCGTAAGAATGTGGGGATTCGGAAGAGAAAAGACATTCATTTCTTCCTACTATCCTTCTATAAAATTACACTGGCAATAATGGCCATGCTGGGAATGTTAAGATGAGGGAGTTGTACAAACACGAAATATTTTCATACACAAGGATCTTGCCTGCAGCAGAAAGCTCATGTGTTATTCTGTTACCAACTGTAGAATTTTTGCCTTGACCTCTTTGCCATCTCATGTGAAATCTAGATGGGTAGTAAGATATAAAAAGAGATAATCACTTTTTTTTTTTTTTACTGACAAAATTCAATTGTAATGTCTTTTCACAGCAATACATCCATATTAACTGGAAGTGGGAAATATTATAAGAAGGATGTACGGAATGAAATAACAGAAAAATGACCCAGGTTTCGGCCATACCAAATATCTTTTCCTGACCCATTTCCACGTCTGACACCTGTCTTTATGACAATCTTTCCAGAACATCTACGGAAATTATACCTACCTTCTGGTAACTAGGTAACATAATCTCCTGGAGGCTAGCTAATTGCAGCCCACGATAACCTCACATACAGTAACTGTTAAATTTTTCATTTCTTTCAAATTATTATGGATCAGTGGAGAGGGTATTGATTTGATTCATTAACGGATTCCCAGTCTGTTCCAAGGTTAATGATTACATGTATCTCAATTACATCCTTAACAGGTTATACTGTATGATTTGTTTTAACTGCTTTGTACATTGTGTATCTTCCTCAGCTGAAAGGATTCTTAGCACTTCATGATTTAACAAATCTTTCTCCTCCACTTCCTAAAACAATGAACCTGCTTTGTAGGAACATACCAACGCAGGAAAAAATAAATGATAAAAGCTTTTTGCAGGATTCTCCAAGAACCATAGCATAACAGTTTATTTTAGGTAAATAGTCTGCAATTCATTCATGTTTAAGATGTTTATAAGTAGTATGGAACAGAGGGGTCAATCCTTTCTCTTGGTATTTTATACCACCTTTTTTTATGTAGGAGGCACTTTTTGTTAACTTTGATCTTTTGAATATATCCATAATGCAATTTATGCTTAAAAAGTAGAAGCAAACTACATATTTTTAAAATCACCTGTTATCCTTCTAGCAGAATCCAGACACATTGTAACTGCTTCAACGAACCAAAAAACATTTTAAAATTTAAAATATCATATATACGTGACACTCCTTAGAATCACAGTGAGTCACATGACTTGTAGGTGTGCTTTGGTACATTGGCCATGCATGGCTAGCCAGGCAGGAGGATAGAGAGACCTGCTGCAGGGAACCTAGGGCAGAGAACACATCTATCAATTAGAGGACAACAGTGATTTTGACAAGAATGATGACAGTTTGTTTATTGTTTATTCCAGTCCTTCTATTTCCTTTTCATCCCTTTGCCACTGCCTCCAACCCTACCTGACTCTGTATATTTAAGCCAAGCAAACTTCTCTGTAGTGAACTGGAATTGTGGAATCTAGGGACAGTCTAATAATATTGTTTACTTTTGTTGAGAAAGCTCTGTTTCTTGCATATAGAACTGTAGAGTCCGTAGTGGGAATTACATTTTAAAGAATCTTAGTGCTACTACTATCCACTTGTATTCTGAAAAAGCAAAGCACCAGACTCCCCTCCTTTCTGGAACCCCCAAGATTCTGACAGAGTTTGGGGACTCAGAAGCCAAATGGGAATCATCAGGAGGAGAGACTTCAGTTACACAATCCATTAAATAAAACAATAGAGCCTGCAGCTGAGCTATTAAAAAGAGTAGAGCAATTTTTATTTCAATGGCTACATTTTATTTCCTCTTCTGAGTGACTGTTAACAAAGGGCCGCTGAAAGGACTGGATAAAAAGCAGGCGTCAGATGCAGGATCCATGAGTTAAACAACATTATTAGATACAATTTCATAAAATCTAGTTGCTTTTTTGCTACTAGAAATCATGTCCTTTTGTCAACTTGTGGTCACATCAGCACTTCTCTGATATAATTTGCTCCAGCTGCAGAGCATAGCTGGCCTGCAAATCAAGAACCAGAATGAGGACAGGCAGGAATAACTCAATGGCTTGGATAATGTGCAAATCACTACACTTCTCGCTATTAGTCTACTTTTTTTTTTTTTTTTTCAGAATATTTGGAAGAGGAAAAATTTATCTTTAGCAAAGCAGCCAATCAGCCACCCTCTTAAGAACTGGTTTGTCTGGTTATCTTCTGAAGCCTAACCCTCTTTGCCGTGATGCTCTGTAATCATGATATTATGAATTTAAGAAAAAAAAAAAAAAAACAACGCTAAACTTCCTTTGTTTACCATAAGCTGGCAGTCTGAACACCTAATGTCAAATAGCTCCTAGTTTTGTTGACCTCCCCTAAAAAAATGTTCCTTAGATTTAAAAATCTTCCAGGGTACTTCTGTTCATAATTTTTGCATTTTAAGTGCTTCTATGTGGCCTGGATGTACAGGTTTACAAAATAATACACATCATTCAAGTGTCAGCAAACTGCTATAAATGCCTCAATTCAAGATGCAAAAAGATTCATTAAAAAATGAAATACTACTTATTGATTTAGGCATGAGTAAAAATGGTAGAGGTTTAACTAGTCATTCAGCACTAAACTTCATACAGCTCTATTTGCTTGATTAGAAAACTCTATTGATTTTCACTGAAATCAATTAGAATTGGATCCCAACCATTTCAAATTCAGCTATAATTGAATACTCAACAAATCATTCATATACAAAAGAAAAACAGTTTCTAAATAAAAGCAAACTCCAAGTATTCTTGCATATCTGAGGAAATCATTATATATGGTGAGCAAGTAAGAACAAACAAAAGCATATACAGCTGGAACAGCTGAATCCGTGTCCCTAATGACAAGGGCAGCTTATCAAGTGTGCAAAGGCAGCATTAGCCCCCGTTGTTCACCAGTGCAAGTGAGCTGATACTCTCTTTTTGTGGCATGGCGACCTTCCAGGGCCAGGTGCAATCATAACTACAAACCCATTATGTAACCTGTCACCTTCTCAGATTCATTGCTGCAGCAAGTACCCACATCCAAAGCTATGGTTGGAAGATCCCTTTTTTTTTGTAAACTGACCTGGGAAATTTTATGACTACAGAACATGCTTTTAGACACCATTGTTTTAGAAAGGACAAAGAGAAGTAATGTGCCACATACGTATGGCACCCAGCCTGTTTCCCCTTTGGCAAAATTAGGCAGTGAGATGGGGATCAGTCCCATCCCTTTTTCTATTCTTCTTTCCTAACACATTGCAGAGGTGAATCTGTCAAAACCCAGAGCTCTGTTTACTTCTTAGAATGCAAACAGTATTTTCTGAAACGTGTTCGGGTGATCTCCTTCCACCTGAAAGTTGTAGAACTTTGCCCCATCTAGATGCAGGTCAGTGAAGTTCATAGGCGCTAGGCTATGGAAGCAAATTTTGATTTCTGATTGAGTCAGTGAAAGCTGATCCTTTGCATTTTTCAAATGTATGACACCCACACTTTTATTGTTGCTCACCCCTGAAAGGGTGGCAAAATTATAGTTTATTTAAAATGGAATCCTATTTATTATGATATTGACTAGCAGACAGGCACTGCTTAACTGTTACATCAAGTGATTCTATTCAAAAATATGAAAAACAAAGCGAATGACTTTTTACCCCTTTGGGAAAATAAAAACACCTATTGATGAAGAAAAGTGTTTTTGGAAAATGAATTTTGACATCTCTAATCACACTCTTTAAATCCTGGCCTTACTTGGCATCTTTACAGGTGGGACTAGGGACAAAAGATAGGGCAAAGGAAAGGAGCCTGAAATCTGTGGGTGTGAGGTGTCTCTTTCATGAAGAACAGTTCTTTCATGGTTCTGTGTTTGTTCCTAGCCCTGGACGAGCCCTTCCTTGATCGTCATTAAACCATAAAGTAGTTGTGGTAGTGAGCAAAATGTGTGGGGAGTTTTCATAATGACTCTATACACAGACATGCTTAAGGCCACCAAATTGCTACTTCTTTGTCAGGTCTTAGATGCTCATCTGGTATCCTGAATTTGTGTCTAGACAGGGAATAGCAACAAAAAATAAACAATAGAAAAGTGCTTCTGGCTTTCTCTTTTATTGTTCAAGAAGGAAAGCATAATTTACTCTGTCCATGTTAAAAGTTAGAAGCTATTCTTTCTAAAATTTGCCTTTCTATATCCTCTGGATTGCTTGTTCTATAGAAGCTACAAATCAGCAGGAATATATGGAGCACTGAAAGTCTACTGTAACAGTCTAATAATTTGCTTAACAATACAGTTTCAAAAATACTCTACTTGGAAGTTGCATCATCCACAAATGTACAAAGAATCCTTTTGAACATTGAATGTACCATTATTCAAGTCTGTTTCATGAGGTGTTAACCTAGCATGGGGAAGATAAGGTATTTCCAGCCCCCAGATTTAAAGAATCATAGTTCAGCTATTGATATACAACACCTTACCAGCTTGTGTGCTATTTTGCCAGTTGCTTTTGCTGGCAGTTGGCCTCCCTTGTAAAAAGATAAAGATTTCTACAACAACAAAATCTCTGCATAAATTTTAATTTTATTGCACTTTCTTCCCAGTCCCTATATTCTATATTCTGTTTATGTCTATGGAACACCAGATGATGATGGGAGGGGAAAGACCGCATTAGAATATTTCGAGAGTGACTGTAACCTTATGTATCACAAACCTTTTGAGGCCAATTTAATTACAGAAGTAAACCTAAGTGGACAAAAACCAAAGGGGAAAAAAGGAAGAAGAAGGAAAAGATAAAAAGAACGAAACAGAGAGAGAGAAGGGAAAACATAAAACCTTGGAACAATTTCTGTTGCTTTATCTAATGTTTTGTCTGCTTTAAACAGATTAGTGAGTCACTGTCTTTTCGTTTTGTTTTATAGGAAATTCTGTTGACTTAAAACACTACTGCCAACATAGACAGCAATACCACAAGTATAGTTTTATGACAAAAATATTGAAAGCAAAAAAATTATTTCAGAGTCATTCATGTTATTGTGGATGCCTGAATTTTCACAAAACATTCCCCAGGACTCAGTGAGGGTCCAGGAGCCAGTTGTTTCTCTGTGAGTTCCAGTTAGCCCAAGGCAACCCTACTGTGAGATGCAGAGGCATGCAGGCTTGACTTAGACAGCTGGTTAATGAAACCTGTGGTTGTAATTATTTTCAAATATTTCTTAAAACAGTGTGTACTTGTAACGTTATAGAAAATTCACATACAACAATTTATGACTACTATGTTGTGTTGCCATTTCATTGACTGAATCTAACAGTTCTATCTAATGTATTTTTTTTTCTTGTTCATGGTATTTGTTTTCCAGTTTGGATGCAAATCTCATAAAAGGAGAATAACCAAGTTAATATTTAACTTATTTGGGATATAGATTGTGCTCTGTGAAGCAAGTATTTATGGAAAATTCTTATTTCCCTGCTGGATTGTAAGGCTGACTAAATCACAGATTGTGTCCTGCTTAGATATGCATGTCCTGGTGAACAGCAGAGTTCCTTGCACATAGCAGAATGAGTGAACATTTGCAGAGTTAAAGTGAAATCCAATTGAATTATAATGGTAGTAAGACAGCAGTCATTTGACAATTTTCTAAAACAGACACACAGCTGATAAATGGACAATTTCTAGCATAAAACGGATTAAAGAGAGATGAGCCTGTATCTTTGTTAGAGGATTCTATTTTTTTTCATCTTGAATCTTCAAATACCTGTGTCCCCACTTATCATAGTTTCCTGTTACCAGTAAAAATTGTTCCTTATTGAGTGTCAGCTCCATCCTAGGTGTTACAGTAGATGTTTCAGACACTTGACTGCTTGAAATAGTCCTATGTCATCCCATTTTTTCAATGGAGAAACCAAAACCCACAGAGATTTTGAATGACTATTCATAGTGTGTGGCAGACTGAAAAATGGCCCCTCAAAAGATACCATGATATAATCTCTGGAATCTCTGAATGTTACCTTATAATGCAATAGAGAAGAATCTTTCCAGATGTGATAGGATTAATTTTTGGATCTTGAAATGGGGACATTATTCTGGATTATCCAGAAAGTTCCTAAGTACAGTGATATGTATTCTTAGGAAAGTGGAAGGAGATTTTTCACACACACACACACACAGACACACACGGTGGGGAATGGGGAGAAGGAAAAGGAGACATCGCAAAAACAGTAGCAGAGATTGAAGTGATACAGCTAGAAGCCAGGAAATACCAGAAGATGTAAGAAGTAAGGGATGGATTCTCTGAGAGCTCCCAGAGGGAGCACAGTGACATCTTGATTTTGGCCCTATGATTCTAATTTCAGACTTAAGGACTCTGAACCTATGAGAAATCAAATTTCTGTGGCTTTTAAGTTACCACATGTGGTACTTTGTTACAGCAGCCTTGGGGAAACTAATACACAACTACAGCACTTTGGCAGTAATAATGTTAGAATTTAAACAATGTAATAGTATTTTTTTAAGATTTATTTATTTATTTATTTATTTATTTATTTATTTATTCATTTATAGAGACACAGAGAGTGAGAAAGGAGGGGGGGCGGGCAGAGACGCGGGCAGAGGGAGAAGCAGGCTCCATGCAGGGAGCCCAACGTGGGACTCGATCCCGGGACTCCAGGATCACCCCCTGGGCTGAAGGAGGCGCTAAACCACTGAGCCACTCAGGCTGCCCATAATGTAGTAGTATTCTACTGCATTACAAATTACCACAAATTTAGCTGCTTAAAACAAGACTCATCTATTCTTTCACAGTTCTGTAGGTCAGACATTAAGGGTGGGCTCAACTGTAATTTTTTGCCGAGGGTCTCACCAGGCTGAAATCAGCATGTGAGCCATACTGGGATCTTATCTAGAGACTCAGGGAGGAATCACCCCGATAGGTTTGGTGCACCAGGAAAATCTCCCTATCTTGAGATCACCTCATTTTTTATCTTGTTTGTATCTGCAAAACCCCTTTTGCCGTGTAACATAATTGCCAGGGAATAACTCCAGGTCATACGTGCCTACTCTGTCTTCATGATTCCGAAGCCTATGCTCTTTTATGTGCCATACCACACTGGCTTCCAAAGCACTCTGTTTCAGGGTCTTTAGAAAACACCCAGAACTTGTTATGCTATATGTTGGCAAATTGAACTCCAATAAAAAAAAAGAAAAGAAAAAGAAAACACCCAGAACAGCTCGTTAATGAACATGTTTGTGTGAAGAACTTGTTCTTGGAGCCAAAGTTCTTTTGTACCTGTTTTTATTTATATTAATTATGATAACTTGCAGCACTGGTTCATGTCTTAATGTATGAAGTCTTTCCCACTTACCTGCCTAAAAGTCCACATAAGCAATAGGGTGATTCTCTGAGAAACAGCTAGAAAGAGAGCCATAGAGGTGGGAGGCAGAGGTAGGACATAGATGAGCACTTACCCAGAGACCGACAGAAGTAAGATATATATATAAAATGGTTCACTTGGTACCCTGGCCAGATCCCTCAATCCCCTTTAACCATGGTGTGTGCTCCACCTTCTGTATGTTTGTCCTAACATCTTTCAAAGGATTGCACTGAGGTTACTGGAGCTACTTTGCTCTCGTGGGGAGTGAGCTGGAAATGCCTCGGAGTTTATGTCTCCCTGGGGTGACTCATGGACTGTCTGATAAAAAGATAGAAAGCCCAGTCCTTTGCATATAGACACGACAAACTGACTTGCTATTTAAGCTCCAAAGCTTTTTCTGGAATCTGGCTGAGCCTGGAATTTCACCTGATAGTTCCCCCACTTTTTTGGTTCTTCTTCCTCCCTATTCTGAACTCCATTAACAGTTTCTCCTGAGAGCACTGCCTTAGTAAATAACTTGCACTTGAAATCTTGGCTCAGGCTTTCCTTCTGGGATAACCTGACCCCAGATAAGGAATATACTTCAGGAACTTTTCTGGAGCCAGGAGCATTAGGGGCTGGCCACTATAAAAATCTCTACCTGGTAGGAATGGAAATTATCCAGGCTGTGTTTTGTGTATAGTGAATACAGCCTGGTCATTACCTGGCAGCCAGATTCTCTGCTGTCAAACAGATGCCTCTCTTGAGAGTGAGAATGTGTGCTGGACACAGAGGCTATTTGGCCTCTCTTAGCAAGTGCTATTGAAGATCTTCCCTTGAAGGGTAGAACCTAAAGCCTCTTCCAACACCTCTGGAAAAAAAAAAAACCTTTGTCCTTGATTGGCCACTATTTGAACCTCATTGCCTAAACTGTGTGTATGGCTTCCTTCTCGCTCAGACTTGCTATTTCCCAGTGTGTATACATGTAGTGAATGATTAATTTTAAGTGCCTGTAGAAAGTACAATGGTAAGTACATAAATTCAAAGCTGAATGAGTTTGCAAAGAGTGTTTTAAACATTATCCTAGTTATTTCAAATCTGCAGTTGACTAGTGATGTGAGCACAGAATACAAAATGATGATTCACAGATGGATCCACTGAGCACTCTTAACTGCATATTCAGGTGCATGTGAATGATGTTACAAGGAGAATCAGGATTCAAGATGAAAGCTAGTATAAAAAAAGAGGCCAGAATGTGAAAAATTGTGCCGGAGTTGCTCATTAGAAACTACCAAGAACTTGCAGTTACCCAAGGATGGGACAGAGCTCACCTGTTATATTTGGTGAGGGTTCCAGGATTTTTCACCATGGTGCCCTAATGCCTCCTAAATTAAAAACAAAAATAAAAACCTTTTACATGGGAAATGGAATTATGCAGATGTATAGCTCATTCATTCATTAATTTAGCAAGTATACAGTGATAACCTACTCGGTCAAGATGATTAATTAGATAAAATATTCTCCAGGTAATGAAATTATTCCATATAAATGAGCTAGTCACAAAGAATAGCTTTAGAAGCTTTAGACCAGATTCCTTGTGCTTAAGAATCACTATATGTGGGACATCTGTGTGGTTCAGTGGTTGAGCGCCTACCTTCGGCCCAGGGCATGATCCTGGAGTCCCAGGATTGAGTCCCAGGATCGAGTCCCACATCGGGCTCCCTGCATGGAGCCTGCTTCTCTCTCTGCCTGTGTCTCTGCCTCTGTGTGTGTGTGTGTCTCTCGTGAATAAATAAATAAAATCTTAAAAAAAAAAAAAAGAATCACTATATGATAATGGATCCCAGTCAAACAGGCTCTAGATAGTTAGAACTTCTTAAAAGGGATCATATGATTAAGTTAGTTCTGCTAGGTAATCTCCTTAATGTAAGGTCAACTGATTAGTAACCTTATGATTACATAGAGTTTCTTCTCAGGAGGGTCAGCCTTTTTGTTCTATCCAGGCCTTTAACTGAATGGGAAAAGCACACCCACATCAGGAAGAGCAATCTGCATTATTCAGTCTACTGTTTCTGATGTTATTCTCATCCAAGAACACCCTCCTGTACACATAAAAAATAATGTTTGATCATATAACTGAGTACCTTATGGGCCGGTCAAATTGACACATAAAATTAACTATTATACGTGGTTCATTTTTATTAAATCCACTCTGATAATCTGTCTTTTAATTGGTGTGTATAAACCATTTACATTGATTGTAGCTATATGTATGCGTTCGGGTTACCATTTCATTTTTTTTGTTTGTTTCTTGTTATTTGTTTCCTTCCCCTTCCCTGTTTCTTTGGACTATTAGGTCTCTTCTTTCTCTTCCCACTCCTCTCATATTCCATTTTAACATATCTGTTGTTGGTTTTGGACTATATTTCTTTTATGATTTTTTTAGTAATTGTCCTAGAGATTATAGTACACATTCTTAATTGTTTAAGGCCTACTTAGAATTAACTTTTTCTACACCAAGTGGAATGTAGAAAATTTACCAACTTAGATATCCCTTTACCTTCCCTTCTTTATATTACATTGGTCTATATAATATATCTACATACATTAAACACACCTTCAGAAAAATGTTATGATTTTTCCTTTCAACTCTGAAAAATAATTAAAAAACTGAAGATAAATACAGTCTATTATGTTTAACTAGTTAACATCTCTATTTCTTTTACTTTATTCCAAATGTTTTAAGACTACTTCCAAAAAAAAAAAAAAATCCTCTTCTTTTTTGGATATTTTTCTCTCAATTATTTTAGAACAAGTCTTCAGACAATGAATTCTAGTTTTCTCCACCTTAGAATGTATTCATTTCACTTTTATTCTTGAAAGGTATTTTCACTGGGTAAGATTGCTAGATTGACAATTCTTTTTAGCATTTTTAAATATTGCATTTTGTTCTGACCACCATTATTTTAGAGGGCTGTCCACAATCATTCAAATTTTTGTTCTTTTTATATATAGTACATCATTTTCTCTAGCCAACTTCAAAAAATTTTGTCTTCATCAATTTGATTATGTCTGGACCTAAATTTCTTAATGTTTATCATGTTTGGGCTTAATGGGCTTATTAAAACCATATGTTTATATTTTTTACCAAAGTTAAGAAGGTAAAGCCATTATTTTTTTCAAATTTTATTTTTCTTACCTGACTTTATTCTTCTTCCTCTGAGACTTCAGAAAACTTTGGATATTATCCACAAGTCCCTAGTATTATGCCCATTTACTTTTCATTATATTTTTCCTTTATATTTGGAATGAATAATTTCTAATCATCTGTATTCCATTCTTTTGTTATCTTTATTCTGCTATTGAACCTGTCCACTGAGTTTCTTTATTTTCGATATTTTAATTTTTAGTTCCAGAATATCTATTTGGTTCTTGTTTTGATTTTCTCTTGCTTTGCTGATAATGTCTATCTTTATATTCATTTCAAGAGAATTTGCCTTTACTTTTTGTACCATTTTTCATAATAGCTGCTTTAAAGTCCTTGTCAGATAATCTGGCTTCTATATCAAGTAGGTATTGCTGTCTCTTATATCAGCTAAGATTTTCCTGGTTCTCCCTATGCTGACAAATTTTGGATCTATTGTGAACATTTTAAGTATTATGTTATGGTAGTCTGGGTCTTGATTAAATCCTTAGGAGAATGCTGGTATTTGGTTTAGAAGGCAATCGACTCAGTTGGATTCAGGCCACAAATTCTAACTAGGCTTTTGAGGGTTGTGGTTTTAGTGTCAGTTCCATTTTCAAAGCCTTTGAAATGCTATTTATATGTGTCCTGTGTTTGCTACGCCCAGTTGCCTAAGATTGGTGGTAGTCTGTGTCTTATTTCAGTTTCCAGAGCTTTTAGTTTAACATTTAGGCAGATCCATGTATACAAAGCTCAAGAGTAAGCCAGAGTTTATAAACAACTTTAGCGGTCATCTCTCCAAATTTCTCCCTTTTCGTTGATATACCCAGTACTTTCTGCCAGAAAGCTAGAGATTTAGTTGTCCTTCTCTTATATGCACCTTACATTACTACACCCTCATCCAGCGTCAAGGAACAGCACAGACAGAAGAAAGGGAAATGGGTTTGTCCAACCTATATGGGACCCCAGATCCTGACACAGGAAAGTTTCCTCACTCAGAGTTGCAGAATTGTGGATCTCCTGCTGTGATACTCCTGCTGACAGGA
This sequence comes from Canis lupus baileyi, assembly GCF_048164855.1. Taxonomy (NCBI): domain Eukaryota; kingdom Metazoa; phylum Chordata; class Mammalia; order Carnivora; family Canidae; genus Canis; species Canis lupus. Next base: position 20,502,359 of record NC_132839.1, read on the forward strand.
TACCCCTAAACTTGAGTGTTTCTTTGTCAAGCTGCTGCTGCTATCCATGCTGATGCCCACTTCCAAATTTCAGGATGAGTTCAGTCTAGGCCCGGGGTTACTAGAAGAAATAAAAAGGTAAACTCACTGCCAGTTTGGTTGTACTTCAAATTCTGATCTCCAATTGCTCTGCTGTATACTCTTCCTAGTTCTCAGGTAGCTGCTCAGTGCATTATCTCCAGGATTAATAGGTGCATTCAGTGACAAAGAATAAATTGTGCTTACTGTATCTTACCCAGCATAAAAAACCCATGGTTAATTTCTGAACAAACTTCATGAGCATGTCATAAATAATAAAATAGTAATAAATATAATAGTGAAGTATGCCATACTACAATTCTGTTTAAGCCATGGCATTTTGTTCTTCATTTTAATATAAGATCTTATATAAATGTAAGACATTTATAAAAACAGAAATTACATACAGTTGCAACTCATTCATTCAGTATAAGAAATATTTATAGGATAGCTACTTCAGGCAAGGTGATTTACTAGGCACTACAGGTATAATACTATTTTACATGGTATTGGAGGCAAACCAGTTGTGAGGCAGTGTAAAAGCCAAGGTACAATAGATATTCTGTTGTTAGTATGATAAATGCTTTACTTGGAAGATCTGGCCATATTCTTCATCTAATTTTAGCCTTGTATTCTTAACTCAGCAGGCAGTCATGTTTACAAGATTTAGGAAAAATTACTATTTTGACAGATTCATCAACTATTTCTTCAAAACTCTGTGTAAGGCCAATTTTTTCATCTAATTATTGAAAAGTGTCCACATTTTACCTCTCTGATCTATGGCTCTATTTTGGGATCCAATTATACAATCGTCTGCTTGCTTAAGGAGTGGGTAGCTAAGTCACTCTTTTGCCATTTCACTAAAGATTATTTTCCTGAACTATTGTGAGTATTATTAACTGATTCATTTACTATCTTTGTAAAAAAAAATTAGCAAATTCAACATTTGAGAAAGCTTTATTAACCAAGCCTGAAAAACCCAGATTGTAAACTATTGTTAAGCAAAAGCCTTCAGAAGACTACTTATTGGAAGCAACAAAGATTTTATTTCTTATCAACATGATTAAGGATTAGGATTATTTTTTGGTTTACAGAATGAAAGTGCTCATATTAGCAGATAATAAATAAAAAGTAACTGATGAACTGGTAAACTATAGTAATATATAGTAACCTGGGCTCATTGCTAAATTTGGCACCGTTAAAGAAAAGTTCTGCCTAAAGGAGGTGTATCAGAGCTTTTTTAAAAAGATTTATTTTAGAGAGGGGGAGAGTACACACATGGGGGGTGGTGTGGAAGGAGAGAGAAACCCAAGCAGAGTCTGTGCTGAGCCTGGAGCCCAACATAGGGCCCAATCTCAGGACTCTGAGATCACAACCCTAAGATTGCAACCTGACCCAAATCCAAGAGTCCCACACCAACTGACTGTGCCATCCAGATACCCCATATCAGGATATGTTAAAACAGGAGCCTTTGTGTGCTTTAGAAATAAAATACACATGTCTGTAACTAAGAAATTCATTAAAGCAGCAAATGTTACTCACTGTAAAATGAGAACATAAAACTCCCCTCAACTCTGCTCCTCAGGAGAAAAAAAAAAAAAAAAGATTCTAGAATAAGAAGGATTCAGAATAAAATTCTGGCTCTAACTCATTCTGTTTTGGGATCCTGAGCAAGTGACGTAGCTTCTCTAAATGTTGGTATATTCATCTATAAAACAGGCTTATAGTGTAACTTACCTCATACAGTTGCTACAAGAGTAAAATAAGGAGACTTAATGCCTGGCACATAGTATGCAGTAAATGACTACTATTATTATCATTAAAAGAGTTATTGGAGTTCAGCATTTTATCAGAAAGGGAAAATAAATCTTTAACAGGCAAAGACATCTCTGGTGATTATATCCAAGCTACTCACCTGGCAAAGTGATTTTTTATTTTCTTTTCCTTTCATCCTTATGGAGTTATGTGTGGATTTGAGGCTTCCATAATTCTCCCAGTTAGAAGTAATACCAATCCAGTAAAGTTTATTTCTATCCATTCCTTCCATAATTCTCTCAGTTAGATGTAACCAATCCAGTGAAGTTTGTGTCTATCCATTCCTACTATTTTCTATAATGCCTGTTTATTTACTTTTCCCCCCACTCATTTACTTGACGTTCATTTGACCAAATCCTGGGAACCATGCTAGTAGTGAATAAAAAGATAATTAAGACTCGGCCCACCTCTGAAGGGTACTCAATCTTTAGGAGAAAGGTAAACATTGACATCAAAATTTCAGTAATGTGTCGGAAACATCTTGTATCTGCTCATAAGAGCCAAGTGCTTAAATTCCAGAGATTTTCCAATTGGTTAAACACTGTCATTACTAACAAAAAAATTACATAAAAAAGAATAATTATATTAAAATACAGTTAATATTAAAAACTTATCACTATCATTTTGCTACATTTTACTATTATCTGTGCATTTGTTTACTTACATCTATTATTTCTATATGGTAGAAATCTTATATAATGTTGTGTTACTGTACATCTTTTCCCAATTCCATGCTTCACGATTACCACGTTGGCCATTTTAAATCAGCCCTGATAGAGTATTTACACCATAGGAATTGACAAACATTACAAATTAGGACTTCTTTCCCTAGAGCTACTTTTGTTGAATGGTGCCAGCATAATATTTCTTCTAATTATAACACTGTGATATGTATCATCAGAGGATGTATAAGATGCTATAGGAATACAAATGAATTGATCAATGAACCACTGACTAGAGAAATTAAAGAAGGCTTTGTGGAGAAGGAATATTTGCATTGATGACATTTGGAAGAATTTGACTTTTTAACAATTCCAAGGACTAGGAAACGTCTTTTGAAAACTGTAACAGACTATATTATTGCTCTGAACTATTCACTCCATCTTTCTGTTTTATATCACTACTTACTGCTTTTGGACTTGGCCTTGTAAACTGTTGTAATCAGTGGCATGTTGGTGGACACAAAATAAGTCACCTTGATCAGAAGCTTTAGGAACCCTTACATGTGCTTGCCAGCTCTCTTGCTCTTAACCTTTGCCTAGAGAATATAATGGTTCATATAAACGCAGTTTCTTCATCCTGGGTGCTAGAATGAGAAGGCATACAAAGCAGAGATGCAACACTTCTCACTAATTTCAAACTGACTATAAATAGCATCAGCTGGCATGTTAACATGAATTAGAAATTAAATCATTGTTGTTGTAAGTTGTTGATATTAGAGAGTCATTTATTACCACAGCATAATATATTGAAAGCTGACTGTTACTTATAAGGTGGGATTTAACATTAGCACTTTCCTGCTTATCATTGCCAAGGAAACTTTCTTGTAAGCAAAATGAATCTGTGATACACCCAAAATGCTTTCAGATCATGTTTAGATACTCCTCCTACGTAACTTCTGATGGCACAAAGTACCAGGCAGACTTTGGTATGGTCACTCTGAAAGCAGGAAACTATAGAAAATAGATGGTGAGGATTCTGAAATCACACTACCTATATTAAAATTTTTGCTTAAAGCCAACGCTGCATAAAACTCAAGTGTGCGTATATCATCAAAGAATTAAAACAAGAAAGAACCTACATAGTCGTATCACGCAGCTTCTTGTCCGTAAACCCAAAGCTCAAGGAAGTGGAATGATTTTTGTAAGAAGTGAGCTAAGAAGCTAGGATACAGTTCAGGTTCTCTAATTTCCAAGGTAATTTTTATCTTCTAAATAATAATAGTAGTAATACATCTCTAACACTTATTACATATTTGCTATGAGCAACAGTCTGATTTTAATTTCTTTGTAAATATAAATTCATTTAACCCATTTAACTTGTTTAATAAAAATGAAAAAACAACTAAGAGTTAAGCATTATTAATATTTAATTTTAACTAATAGGAATCTTAAAGAACTCACCCATGATTACACAGCTTTAAAGTATCATTAATCATAGCCTCACATTTTATCACTGGGGCCAATTTGCCCTGCTCATATTGCTCCATGAAGTACTAAGAGACTGGAACTATAAACAGGACATTCTTGTCTTTCTGAGAGCTAGCATGTCATTTTTTTCTTACAAAGATCACACTGTTGCTTTAATCTGAATAAAATTGCATTTGATTTTGAGAGATGCATCACTTCTCAAATTACTATCTGCTCTAATCAAAACTACCTCCTCAAAAGACAGCTCCCCCCACCCCCCCACCCCCGCCCGTAGGGAGGGATATTTATTTTGTGGCTTTGACTTAGTGTTCTCTTCAAGAATACCAGAAAGTAATGACTCATAACTTGATAAAAGTCCATTAGAGAATTATAATATGTTTTAGAGAATGATAATATGCGTTGCTATTTTTTAAAGAGTTACCACCTTCAAGTTCATGTCAGCAAAGAAATGTATAGATGTGCCCAACAGATAAAAATGTTTATTTTTCAATTTTATTGGTTGCACCAACCAAAATTTCTCTCCTTTATCATTCAGAAATTTTAAAAATTATGAGGATCAGTTTACAATAACTTTTGATGTTAACCAGATAGGAGCTGAGAGTATTTTGACACTGGAGAATACTCAAGAAATTAGCCTAAGGCTTGCATTTTTCTTTTGCTTTCAGAGGAAGCTCCCTGAAAGTGGAGGGGAAATGGTCTTCTCATTCTTCCAGCTTCTTGATTGCTTTCTTTTTCCAGTTCACTTTGCATTTGAAGACATGGTTTTATGAAAGAATTCCTCAACAATTTAGAAGTTAATCCTTATGGTTAAGAAACTACCTGATAGAATTATTCTCCTGTTCTTCCAGTTGCCTCTATTCCCCCAGCCCTTCCCCAAAGCTTCCCACCTTTGGGACAAACTGCCACAGATGTGCAGCAGTCTAGGAATTTGACAGGACGGCATCCTGGTGCATCCCATCTATTTCAAAGTGCTCTCAAAGTATATCAACTCACAGTGTCATCAAAATTTTAGATATTTCTCTAAGCAAAACTCAAACCCACTATTGTTTTTTGTCTTGGGGAACACTGGAGCCCAGAGAATATAGGGAAATTGCTCCAAGCATCCAGAAAAGTATGACTGATAAAAGTATTAGAATCTAATGTACACTTTGTATCAAGAGACTGAAGCATCTCATTAATTAATCTTTTCATTTCAGTTTAACTTTCTTAGCATTTCCTTTGCTTCTTTAACCACCAAACATTCTGATCCCCCTTATCACCTGCATTTATATAGGGTAAAATGTCATCATCATTTTGTGTCCAGTGAAGTGAAGAAAAAATAAGAACATAGTTTCACTGAGTTTTCCTGAACTGCTTTTACTTTTAGATGAAAATCCTTTTTATATAGGATTTATCTTATCTTTTATCTTTAAGATTTACCACCTGATAATGAATAGAAGAAGTTAGTTGAGAGTTTACTTATATTAGTACTAGAATTCATTCATTGAGCTTTCTTTAATACAAGAAAAGCATAGAATTAGGAATTATGCTAAAGAAAGAGGGTGTCATAAATGGTGGAGCAACTTGTTTTGATGATTAAATTTAATTCTAGGTCTTTGGTTTAGAAAACTGCTTTTAATATCTCTGCTTTAGAATTTGATCTAGTAGAATATGCTAGTTTCTTTTATTTCTTTATAAGCTTACATCTTTCTCAATCATTCATATATATATATGTATATATATATATGTACACACACACACACACACTTTATTTTTTATTCAATTGTTACTTTAGCAGTGTCTGCAATTAAGAACCAGCTCACTAAATGAACTGTAATTATTGCAAATTGTGGTAAGCACCAGTAATTAAAATGTTGCAGTAATGCTAGCCAGCTTTGCTAGATGCCCTTTGAGAGTAGCATAAAATGATATTATGTCTTTAACTGGTATTTGTATTACAGATGAGAAAACCTGGAAATTCAGGCCTTCAGAATCCTTTGGCTGTCTTTAGAGCATAATATAAAGTGGGGATTAGCAGTTATCTAGTGAATTCAAACTGGGAAGATAGTCAATTTGGTTAATTCCACAGCGAAAGTGGCTTTTTCTTTAAAATGTGCAATCTTTAGGGCATAAACATACATGGCTTCCCCATGAGGGGAAAATGAACAATAAACTCTAATCTCTTCTTTGTGTTTGCAAGACACTAATAGTGAGCCTTCTGGGTACAAAAGCAAGACGGAACTCCTTTAATCCGCACCCATCTTTTGAGGATCCTCACCCAGCTGCTACCCCCATGAACTCTCCAGCTGTGCAGTCATTTGGCAGAGTGCACTGTTATGCATAACTGAAGCTATTTGTGTGTGACTCCAATACAACTGGTGAATAGAGACTGTCCACAAGGAAACCCCGCAACTTTCTGCAAGTGAAAGACAATGGATGTGTGGTCATGAAAAAGACCTAAATTTCACTTTTAGCATTGACTGAATCCATTAGTTAACATATTTGGTTATTTGCTTTTTTTCTACGTTTGCTCAAGGTGATCCAAAAAATGCCATCTGATTAACCAAAGGTTGTGAATTAGAGAAAGAGAAGGTAATATGTTTGTAAAAACAGTGCTAATGAATAGGTATTACATTTCATAAGATTTAAGTACAGTAAATCTCCACAAGGTCCTCAGAGAATATAGAGATTTGGAGTTGGGGATAATGTGGTCATGCTACAAAGTGAAAGACATTTGCCACCTTGTGACCTTGAAAATCATCTGGTATCCAAAATCATTCCAATTACAGAATCCAATGCACAGATCTTCTCATCCTGGCCATGATAGGTTATTGAATATTGGAATAATTCTCCCACCATAAGCAATTTTGAATCTAGAGAAAAAGTGAAAATCAACTGATTTTAGAGATAGCATAAGACACAGTACAGCAGGTTTGATCTTTGAGAGAAGGTAAACATACCAAATTAGTTATCCGGTCTCCCCAGCATTCTGCCTGGGGGCATTTCTCAAATTGCAGCATAGGAAACTAGACTCCAAACAGAGTGCTGGTCTCTCTAGTTAGAGGAAAGAGAAACCAGATTTATGGCTGCTGAGGTGAAGAGATTCTGTAAAGGTAGGATATTAGAAAACAAGGAGCAGCACAAGGAAGCCCCAGGCATTTGCATAGGGGTACCCTTCAATCTTTGGCCAAGTAAGAAGCTGGGCATACATAGGGTAAAACTCCATAGTACTGAGGTACTTAGGAGATGATATAAATTGTAGAGTATTCAGTGCTAGAAGACTTTGAAGTTCCAAGAGCCAGAGTGGAAGCATTTCTTTGAAAAACCCCGTCACTTAGATGAAACCGTAGAAAGGCCATTCCTTAAGAGTAGGATAGGCCCAGCCCTAAAATAAGGGTCACTCTAGAACCATTTTAATAAAGCATAAAACTGAGCTTCAACAAAATCACATTGCACTACCAGCAAATTAACTGCCTGCTAGAACAAGCCTCAACACTTTTGAAAGGCAGCATAATTTAGACTAAGTAATACACTATTCATAATGCCCAAAATTCAATAAAAAATTACAGGATATGCAAGAAGACTTTCAAAAGATGACACAGAACCAGGAGAATTACAGTGGATAGAAATGAACCCAGATGTGACACGGGTGTTGGAATTAGTCACATAGTGACTTTAAAATCATTACATAAATATATTGATGGGTTTAAATGAAAACATAATGTGTGGAAAGATAGAAATATATTTTTCAACAGGGATATATAAACAATGAAAAAAAAGGAAATTTAAAAACTGAAAATAATATAAATTGAAATAAACATTCCAAATGCGTAAGCTTAATAGCAGATTGGACACTTAAGATCAGTTAATAAAAACTATCCAATTTGAAGCACGGAGAGAAAATCCAATTGACTTGTGGCATAGTATCAAATGGCATTATATGTATGTGATAATACAGAAGGCAGGAAATGGCAAAAGAAATCTATAGAAAAAAAAATAGTCTCAACAGAGGTCGCCACTTTGTAGGAGAAAGTGACTGGGAAAGGACATGAAGGGAACTTTTAAAGGAAAAACTTTTTGTTTTTGTCCTTTGTGTTTGTTTTAACTTTTTGTCCTTTGAAGGGAAAATGAAAATGTCCTTTATTTTAAAAAGGATGTGAGTCACAGAGTTGTATTTGTAAAATCTCATTGAGCTATATTCTCATGGTCTATTCACTGTAAACTGTACTTAAGAAAAAGGGGGATAATCCACTGGACAATAGATATACATCTGATTAGTACAGTGCTGATGTTTAGTGCTTGATAGGTAGATGGACAGATGGATGGATGCATAGCTAGATGGAGAGATGAATGAATAAACAGATAACTAGGTAAGTAATGAGTCCTCTCCTCTTTACTCTCATTCAATTTATGTGTCAGGTGTTTTTCCAGGTGCTGAGGTTAGAGTTGTGACAAAGCAGAAAAAATTCTGTTTTCTAGTGTTCACATTTTTTTATGGTAGAGCCTTGGCTCAACTTCAATTTCAGGTTCACATTATTTCCCAAATTGGAGCACAACTACCTCCAATGTGTACCTTGTAAGTCAATGCCAGAGTACAGTTATTAAGATCTATATCTGACTTGTTACTCCTATATACTTTTCGATACTTCAGGTACATGAATTTATTTACACTTTTCATCACGTTCAACTATATCGGTACCTTAATATGCTATACTCTAGTCATATAAAATTACTTTCTTTTATGTCTTTTACTGTATGTCTTTGTATAAGAGATTCCTTCAGCCTAGAATATCCTTCCTCTTCTCAATCTTCATCCTCAAATGTCTCCTTGCAGATTTCATAATCATTCTTCAGAGATGCTCAAGAGATCTCTTGACATTTTCTTGACGTCCTAGACAGCAGTAAACTTTTCCAGATTTCTTTTAAATGCTTCCCCTAGTTATTGTGTATAGGTTTGTCTGTAAGCTGGGTGTTGCTACAGGTTACTGAGCCATAAACAGATTATACATGTGGATGTATCAAAAAAAAAAAAGGATACAGTGGAAGAACTGGAGGTGTAATACCAAATAAAACACTGGTGGTTCAAAAGATTCTACTCAGGAGGGAGCAGAGGGAAAAGTAGGATGTTCAAAACCAGAAGTGGAACCCAGTGTTTGCCAGGGACATTAGCCAGCTACCACGTACAACAGACTGGACTCCATTTATATCTGAATCCCAAAGGCACATGTATCTTCTAGGGGCTAGGTGTAAAAAGGGCTAGGCTATAAACCAACAGCTGGCTGATTAAAATTTATGCAAGGAGAGTTAATGGCCAAGAGCCCTGGATGTGGGAAACATTTTTGCCCTCCACCACAAAAGAAATTTATGACAAATTTTAATCCGCAGTAGACTGGAATAATACTGTTGCCATTTAACAGGCTATGTGATACAGGTAGCTGCTCTGGGGGAGTTAGGGAGCAGAGTCCCACCTTCTCCAAAAAAAGAGTTTGTTTTACTAGTTGTTAGATTGTTTCCCTTTTGAGGCAATAAGGCCCTGGAGGTTTTACTAAATTTTTTTCTGTATCTTCTATTATATGTGGCCCATTGTAGGCACTGAAAGTTCTCCTTTAATAATAAATTAACAGTTTTCAGTAAGTGGAGCAGTATTCACACAAAGGTTTCTTTAGTGCTTAGACATGCATTCTTTGTTTGGGATTGTGATGAGTTTTGTTGCCATGAGAACATTTTGCCATGAGAACATTGTCAAGACAGTAATCTAAAGATGTCACATCCAAATATCAAGCAAATAGATCAGTTCAAAATCAATTAATAATCTTTATATAGATAAATGATATTTATTCTATATTTTTCATTTCATAACTGATTATCTTAATATCATTTATAATTTTCCTAGTATATGAAGCTATTCTCTGCCCTTGAGAAGATTGGATTTCCTAGATATTTCACAGCATTTTGCCCATGTTGTTCTGTGGAACACTGGTTTAAGGAGACAGATGCACTATGTGAGGATATGGATTTTAGAAGTAAAGGCATCCTGATCTCTGTCTAGAAGATTCACAATGCATATTAATATGCGAAAGGCTCCAAGAAGTCCTGGGGTAGCGGGGGTGATTTTTAACACACAGATTCCTAAAGAGTTTATGACAAAACACTTTCTTCATGACAGATATGTGACATTTGGAGCACTGCTTCCTGAGAGTAACAGTTTAAGAGATTTCTCCTAAAGAATAATAGTTATCTTCTTTGGAAAGACACAGAACCAAATATAATGAAATTACAACAGTATTTAGAGTCAGAAGTCATAGGTTTCAATCACCCAAACCAGTTTTGACTTTGTCATCTGGAAAAGTTCTTTAAGGTTTATAATCTTTGAACATTATAAAGACTATCCTGCAGGTATAAGATGCTCAACAAATACTAGTTTTATTTTACTTACTTTATAATCCCCTTTATGATGGACCAAGTGCCAGACTGTGGACCCAGCTGGAGTTGACCATCCCTTAAACAAGGGATGGGCCTCCCTGGGAGCACCTGTGCTTCTAGAGAGCCAGGTGGGGTACAGTGATATTGAGACTAGGCAGGAGATACGTGGGGAAGTGGTTAGTCCACCCACACATTCTCACATGTTGCAAAACGCAGCTGGTGATTATTCTCTCAAGAGAAGGCTACTAGCATGCATACCAATGAAAAAAAGTCCTCAGGTCTTGTTTGGCACGTGTGCCTTAATTACTAACCCCTGCCTTAGAAAGGTCAACAAAGAAGTTCTTTCCTTTTCTGTGAAACAATCATAAAATCAGCCAGAAGCATTAAGGTCAATACTTTTCAAATATATTACCTGGAAATTTCTTTAGGCTCTATGTGCAACATCGTCTGTAAGCTTTTTCTGTATTAAAATATCCAATGCTAGTTACAAATCAAAATGTTGAGCAAGTACTAAAACTTTAAATATGGTTTTCCACAAATTTTAAACAGATGCAGCTTTAACCTAAAAGTCTTTTGTATCCATTTCCTCATTCTCTTTGTCCTAAGAAATGGCTGGTATGGACATTTTGGTGAAAGGGGTGTTCTGACTAAAATGGAGCTTAGTCTCTCTGAGGCTACCAACCCATTATACGCCCTCTCCCCATCCCATTCCACCTCCCATGCCCCATTCCCAACTCATAGCAAAACGTGAGCAAAAGCACATGCTGTATAGGCTGTGTCTTTTTTAGGAAAAAAAAAAAAAAAAGCCCCCTTTGTCAATTTTCCTCACACATCAAACATACCTTCACAAGGATGATAACAAATTGAACAGTATAAGCTAAAAGGTGCAAAAGCCTGAAAATTAAATGTTTAAAAAATAAAACTATGTTTTTTCTCTTGGAAATCTAGAGTAACGATGCTGAATCCAGAACTTACATATTTCTAGGGAATAATTCTATAGTCAAGCCCAATGTCAGATAAATTGTGATTCCTGTTGGGAAGGATGCCTGTGTAAGGCACACAGTAAGTTCTGTAAAAGAAAAAGACAACCCAGAACAAATATTTTTACTCATCCTTTTTCCTTTCCTTTTTCTTTCTTTCTTTCCTTTTTTTTTTTTTTTTTTGTAATGAGCATATGAAGTAGTTCCAGATGGTGAGCAAGTGGCCAGACTCAAACAAGTTGCTAAGCTTGCTGGCATAAGAGAACCTGCTCAGTGGTGACATACAAGTACAGAACCCCCACAGTCCTGCTTCCTGGTGAAAACTGGAGAGAACAAACTAACAATAGAGAAATGAGTACTGTAATTTATCTTGGAGGCCATTTAGGTTGTTTATCCCAAACTACATTTTGATTCCAGTTACAGTTTAATTATGAGTATTTGTTCTCTAACAGAGACTAAACAAAGGGTAACTATTTTCTTTTATCTTTTCTTTGTTATGAAAATTTCAGTTTCATGTTTGCCTCTCCTCTCTCCTTAAATAGTGTCTCATGCTATGTAAACGCATTCAGCTCAATTTCTTCCCATTCGGATGAAGTCTCTAAAACTAACAATAAGAGCAGGAGTTTTTACATACAACCAATGTGTGACTTAATAAGGCGTATGTATTTCTTCAAGCTTTTATTGCATATATCTGATGAGTCCCTTCAGTTGTAAAGGAGACCCCACCAAGACTCTGGGCATCAAACAACTGTCATAAATTTTTACAGTAGAACAAACCCACTGAGTCTAACTACGCCTCTCCAGCTGTAACCGGCAAGGTGTTTTTGTTTCTGATCATGAAATGGGAAGTTATAAAGATATAGAAGGAATGTGGGTTATGTTCATTCTCTTTTGTGTGTCTCCCGCAGTTTCTGTCCCAGGCCAGCAGTGATGGATTTGCTTTGTTTCAGAGCCCACAGTCCACTTGCAAAACATGTTCTGTATCTGGTTTTGCAGCTGTTCAAAGGTTAGTTTCAGCACATAATTTTTGTCAAATATACTGCTGAGGAGATTTTTCTTCCATCTACAACACCCTACAAAATGCTTGCTGCTACTTTCTGTGATGGGAAATCACATTTTCTTCTCTCTATGCTATAGGTGGGGCCCCTGAGACTTGCTCAGCCATCTCTGGATTCCGCTTAAATTATAGTGATGGAGAATATTTGAGAGCCGGTCCTTTTTTGGTAGAAAAGACACTTCCAGTTTGGGTTGAAAGTGAAACAAAATTCTACATTGCTTTCAAAAATTAATAATTAAAATTTGAAAAATATATAAAATGTGTGCAACTATTTAAAAAGAACTTCTTGACTATAGAGAGCCCATAATTTTAATATTTAATACACTTTTCCTACAACAAGAGTAATACATTTTAATTGTTTTCATCTATCACTTGCATTACTGATCAGGGTTTTTTTTCTTTTTTTAAATAAACCTTCTTTTATGTATTTTTGGGTTCTTTTTTTGTGACTGTTCTCCTATAAAAACTATTTCCATTGCTATCTGTGTTTTGCATGGTCTTCCTTTTTATTTTGTCATGAAAGGTTTTCATATTTCAGTTCAGATCAACTAAGATCGTCACGTGGTTTCACATGTGTAGTTGATACACATTTATTGAACAAGAAGGAAATGGACACAGTTTTTTTGATCAACAATAATCTGTATTTCATTCTATATGTTAACAGTAAAGGTATACATTGCATTAAGTTGGGTTTATTTTTCAAAACTTCATCTGTGGTCTTTGAACAATGAAAGGTATTTTGAATACATACATACTCAGTGCTCAATTCTTACTGATGCAAATTCAGACTCCTCTGCCCATAGCCCACACATTCCACATGACACCACAAGTGATCAGATAGGGGTTTGAGGGTATTCACTTTGGATTTGCAAATCTCAATTTATTCATATACTTAACTACGTGTCAGATGTTCAAGTCATTTAAATTTCTGAGTCTCTTTCCCAACTCTAAAATAGACATAATATTTACCTCATAGGTTTCTCATAAAGGATTATAAAATAAAAATGTATAAACATATATAATTTATAAATTAAATACACTCAGAAAACATGAAGCATGATAATTGTGATGATTATTAACAGTTATTTCCATGCAATAATTTGACACAGAAATTGAAACATATTCAATTATATTGAATATTTAAAACATTTCTACTGAAATGGACTTGTAATTTACCAAAAGGTATTATTCTACCAAGAAAGTGAACATGATATTTTAGGTACTGACTTCTTGAAAACTATTTTTAAAGGAAGGTTTTTTGTTCTATTGTGACAACTATAAAATTTTAATATAATCATGAAAAGAAAGAGCTTTGAGATGCTCATTCAGTTGAGTGTCCGACTCTTGATTTCAGCTCAGGTCATGATCTCGGGGTTGTGAGATCCAGCCACAGGTCCCAGCGTGGAGCCTGCTTATGATTCTTTCTCTCCCTTTACTCCTCTCCCCACTACTCTTCCCCACTTGCATGTGTTGCTTACGCTCTCTAAAAAAAAAAAGAGAAAGAAAGAAAGAAAGTTTTCCTATGATTTCTCAACTTGAAAACTTTAAAGCACCCTAGGACAAAACTTAAAAGGGAGTGACTTTTCTAGGTATCTGAGGGCTCCTGTATCCACATTTAGGACTTCATTGATCATATGAAAACAAGTTGATTCCTTCTTTAAGGTAATGTAACTTTTAATTTGAAATAAATTGTTTCTCTCAAGAAATTTCAGGAGAAAAAAGGTAAAGAGTACACTTGACAATACAAGGAAGGTAAACAACAGATATAGAATAACTTTCTGAAAAGTTATTTTTTTAATAAAAAAAAAGTCTTAAAATATGATTATAATACAACTTATTTAAATAAACTGTAGTTGGGATCCCTGGGTGGCGCAGCGGTTTGGCGCCTGCCTTTGGCCCAGGGCGCGATCCTGAGGACCCGGGATGGAATCCCACCTCGGGCTCCCAGTGCATGGAGCCTGCTTCTCCCTCTGCCTATGTCTCTGCCTCTCTCTCTCTCTGTGACTATCATAAATAAATAAATAAATAAAAATTTAAAAAATAAATAAATAAACTATAGTTATTTGCTGGTAATACATTTTTTGGGGAAAGAGTTCATCATCTTTACTATATAGTGCAAAAACTATGGGTATTTGGTGACTCCAATTGCAACAGATATTTATCAGGTGCCATCCTGGAACTAGGAAAGGCACTGGGGAAGCAGCAATGAGTAGAATACAGATTCCTTTCCTTAAGGATATCACTGCATCTAGAGGCAGATACATAACAAATATTTAGAACATACTAATTGTTGCCATAGAGATTGTGTATAGTCCATGGAGACATAGTGAAGAGTGTGCATCCCAGATCCTCCTAAACCAGTCTATGGGAAAATTCTTAGAGGAGGTGATACAGTCAGAAGAGATATATGGACAAGGCCATAGCTTAATAACTGAAGGATTAAGGTCATGCTTCAGTCATAAGCTTCTCATTAGTTTCTGTGAGAAACAAGGATCGATATCTGAGCAACATTAACTTGAACATGATAGGTAATCAAAAGAGCCTATTAGGGCTTGGATAAAAGGGAAGGGAAAAATCTCAAGTAGAAGCTAGCTTACCTATTGTTTTCCAAATAGTGCTTTTGCTGTTATGCTACCACTGGTTTGAAAACAGATCTCTCTCTCTCTCTCTCTCTCTCTCTCTCTCTCTCCTCCCTCCCTCCCTCTTAACAAGAGAAAGAGAGAGAGAGAACACATGTGTCCAAGTTGAGAGGGGCAGGGGCAGAGGAAGAGAGAGAGAGAGAGAGAGAGAAAATCTTAAGCAGGCTCCATATCCAGCATGGATCCCACCATGGGCCTTCATATCAAGATCCTGAGATTATGACCTGAACTGAAATCAAGAGTTGTACACTGAACTGACTAAACCACCCAGGAACCCCAGAAAACAGATTTTTAAAGCATTATCTCTGTTCATTATCTCTTGGTTTTTATTCACTTTGAACTGAGAGTTACTGTGAAGAGTTCATATATTTCTGCTACTTCTAATTTCTTATCTCAGTTTAATATATGTAGAAAATCTCTTCTCTCTTTATAAATGCAATGGATGAATTATATTTCTCATTTATAAATGAAACTATTCCTGATGGACTTTAAGTATTTTAAAACCTATCTCAGTGGGGATGCATTTGAAAGATATTCTTACCCTCCCAAAGCACTATAATGGTAGCAATTTGGCTACATGCAGGATTCATTTTTTTATTGCAAAGTTCTTGTAGCCTCCTCACATTGTCAACAGGGAGAGGGAGTTCCTTCACCACAAAACCTTTGGAATTGTTAGTATTTTGAGAATACAGTGAATGGGATTTCCTAATGTCTCTTCTCAGATTTTGGCAACTGGGGTGGTGACCAGAGAATTCTTGATGCTGAGCCCTCAAGTCTGGATCATGTTTCCTGTTCATTATACTGTGGTCTGATGTTGGTAGTTTTTAATTTCCAAAACAAGAAACATCTGTTTAAAACTTTTTTTGTAACAATTGATAGGAATTTTTCATTAACTATTGGAATGAGCTTTTTTGATGAGATTATATTAATTTCTGTTATTCTTTGGATCATACTAATTTCTTCTTAATATTTGCTTATGGTACTCTGTTGTCTTTAAATGCAAGATAATAAATGCAGTAGATGAAATAGCACTGACCATATAGCTTAACAAATAGACTACTGTAATTATAAACAACTAAGTAGGTACATAAATATTATATCACTTGGGCAGCCTGAGTGGCTCAGCAGTTTGGCATCTGCCTTCAGCCCAGGGCATGATCCTAGAGACAAGGGATCGAATTCCGCATCAGGCACCCTGCATGGAGCCTGCTTCTCCCTCTGCCTATGTCTCTGCCTCTCTCTGTGTGTCTCTCATGAATAAATAAATAAATAAATCTTTAAAAAATATATATATCAGTTTGGGTCCCTTAGAAGCAGATATAAGAATAAGAACTGCAAGTGATTTATTGGGAGAAATTCCTATAAAAGATGAAGGAGTGAGTGAGCAGGAAGGCAGGGAAGGCTTTCAGATTATGACCCAAGTTTGATACTTATGAAAGAAGAGGGAAAATAAATAATAAGCTGGAGTAAAAAGAGTATCAGATAATCTGTAGCTCTTGGAAAGTCCTAACCAGGCCAGTGTGTAGCCCCAGAGCAAGAACGAACCATTAGTGTGGAGCTGCATTTGGCAAACAAGGCTGGAACCATTTCCCTATAGTGCACTGTCAGAGACTGACAGAAGTTCAGCTAGAATAAGGTCTCAGCAATGCTTGGGTGGAACCAAATATGTGCTCTCTCTTAAGGTAGATCCTGAACAGTGTACATCCATGGCTCCCACCCTGGTCTTTCTCAGTATTTTGCTTCCTATCATAGAAATCTCATTCAATAAAAACAAAAAAAAAACCATAAAATTCCTGTAAAGGATTTAAAAAAACCATTACAGTATAATTAACTATAGCAGTATTTTTAGTTATTTTGACAAAATACGTAGTTTATTGAAAAAAAATGAATTTCAAAGTCCTACTGAAAGAAAACCCTGCTATAAGAGTTAATTATTTTAAAAAGTTATTTAAAATTCATACTTTTGACCTTAAAATGTCTTAGAGCCATTTAATTTTTTCAATACTGATAGAAGTTTGTAAAGATAATTAAAGATACAATTTCTTTGAACAAAATTTAGAATTTTATTTCATCACTGTATTAAAAAGGAGACTAATGCCATTTGGAAAAACATGGATAGACTAGGAAGGCATTATGCTAAGTGAGATAAATCAGAGAGAAAGACCCATACCATGTCCTGTCACATATATATATAGAATCTAAACAAAACAAACAAAAAAAATGAACTCATAAATACAGAGAACAAATTTGTGGTTGTTAGAGGTCAAGGTGGGTAAAAAAGAAGGTG
This sequence comes from Canis lupus baileyi, assembly GCF_048164855.1. NCBI lineage: Eukaryota > Metazoa > Chordata > Mammalia > Carnivora > Canidae > Canis > Canis lupus. The sequence goes on from NC_132839.1 coordinate 20,519,746, forward strand.
GTCAAAGGTACAAACTTCCAGTAATAAAATAAATAAGTTATGAGGATGTAATTTGCAGCATGGTGACTATAGTTAATAATACAGTATCATATATTTAAAAGTTGCCAAGAGAGAAGATCTAGAAGTTCTATCGTAAAAATACAAATTATAACAGTGTGGTAATGGATGTTACTTACTGTGGTGATTATTTAACAATATATACAAATATTGAATCATTATGCTGTATGCCTGAAACAACTATAATATTTATGTATATATATCAATTATCTTAATGAAAAAGAATTTTGAAAAAATAAATAATATTGACTAATTTGTGTTAGGTAGTATGGGAATTATATAAAGGTAAACTAAACTTTGAGTTTTGTGTAACCTATCTTTGGAGTTTTCAGCTGTACCTAGTGGTATCAGAATATCTTGATATAGAGGAAAAAAAGAAAAATACATGACCCATGATATACAGTATACAAAGTATATAACAAAACTTGTCTTAGAAAAAAATTTAATGACAGGAGAAATAGTCAAGCATACTCTTAATATCCTTTATCTATTGCGCCTGTCTCCCTATCTACCTCCCTTCTGGAACTTTGTCCTTTGTCTTTTTAAGAGTCTGTTTTTTGTTTGTCTCATATTTTCCTTCATTTGTTTTCCTTTAAATTTCACTTAGGAGGAAAATCATATAATATTGGTCTTTATCTTTCTGACATATTTCTTTTGGCATCATACCCTCTAGGTCTATCTTTGTGGTTGCAAATGTCAAGATCTCATTCTTTTTTATGGCTGAGTAATATTCTATTGTATGTATCTGTGTGTGCATTCTTCTTTATCCATTCATCTATGAATATACACGTGGGTTGCTTCCATTTCTTGGCAATTGTAAATAATGCTGCAATAAACATGGAGGTTCATGTATCTTTTCAAATTAGTATTTTCAATTTATTTGCATAAATACCCAGTAGTGAAATTAATGGATTATATGGTAATTCTATTTTTAGTTTGTTGAAGAAACTTCATCATAATTTCCACAGTGGCTGCATCAATTTGCATTTGCACCAGAGGTGCACAAGGGTTCCTTTTTCTCCATATCCTCACCAACACTTGTTATATCTTGTCTTTTTGATTCTAGCCATTATGACAAGTATTAGGGGACATTTGACTGGGTTTTGATTTTCATTTCCCTGATGGTGAATGATGTTGAGCATCTTTTCATACATCTGTTGGCTATTTGTATGTCTTCTTTGGAAAAATGTCTATTTAGGTCCTCTGCCCATTTTTAATCAGATTATTTGAAGGGTTTTTTTGGTATTGAGTTGTAGAAGTTCTTTATATTTTTTGGCTATTAGCCCCTTATCGGATATATCATTTACAAATATCTTCTCCCATTCAGTAGAATGCCTTTTTTGTTTGTTGATGGTTTCCTTAACTGCAGAAAAGCTTTTTATTGTGATGTACTCCCATTTGTTTAATTTTGCTTTTGTGTCCTTTGAGAAGACATTTCTAGAAAAATATTGCTATGGCTAATGCCAGAAAAATTACTGCCTCTGTTTTCTTTCAGGAGTTTTATAGTTTCAGGTCTTACTTTAGGTCTTTAGTTCATTTTGAGTTTATTTTTGTGTACAGTGTAAGGAAGTGGTCCGGTTTCAAACAAGAAAAACCCCGTAAGGCTATCAGCTGAATTTTAGCAGTAACTTGCAATCCAGAAAGGAGTGGCATGATGTATTCAAAGTGCTGAATGGAAAAAGCCTGCAACCAAGAATACTCTACCTGACAAGGTTATCATTAAAAACAGAAGGAAAGATAAGGAGTTTCTCAGACAAACAAAACTTAAAGGAGTTCTTCACCACTAAATCAGCCTTATAAGACATGTTAAAGGGAATACTTTGAATGATAGGGAGAGGTCATGACCATGAATAAGAAAATTATGAAAGGAAAAAATTTCATAGGTAAATGCAAATATATAGATAAATCACTTTTAACCAGTATGGAGGTTAAAGTACAAAAGCAGCAAAATAAATTATATCTATAAAAAAAATCAGTTAAAGGATTCACAGAATAAAAGAATATAAAGTATGACATCATGTACATAAAACATGGTGGGGGAAAATAAAAATTTAGTGCTTTCAGAATATGTTCAAACTTCAGCAGCCATCAACTTGATATAGACTGCTCTACGTATAAGATGCTATATATGAACTTCATTGTAATCACAAAGCAAAAGTGTATAACTAAACACAAAAAATTAAGGAATCCAAGACTAATGGTAAAGAAAGCCATCAAACCACAAGGGAAGAGAACAGGAGAAGAAGAAAGGAACAGAGAGAAACTACAAAACAACCGTAAAATAACAAAATGGCAATAAATACATACCTATCAATGATTACATATATATATACACATATACATGTATATTAAATATAAGTGGAGATATAAGAGATATAAGATTAAATATAAGTGGAGTAAAGCCTCCAACAAAGGACAGAGTGAGTAAATAAAATAGCAAGACTCATCCATACGCTGCCTATAAGAGACTTACTACAGACCTAAAGACACATGCATAATCAAAAGTGAAGGGACAGAAAAACACTTAACATGCAAATGAAATCAAAAAGAAACTTGGGGCAGCAATACTTATATTAGACAAAATAAACTTTAAAACAGACTATAACAAAAGACAAAGGAGGACGCTGTGTAAAAATACGGGTAAAATCTAGCAAGAGGATATAACAATTATAAATATGTGTCCAACATGTGATAAATAAAATATAAAGCAACTATTAACAGATATAAAGGAAGAAATTGACAATAATACAATTATACTAGAGGACTTTAACTTCTCACTTGTATCAACAGATAGATCATCCAGACAGAAAATCAACGAGGAAACAGTAGCTGTGAGACACATTAGACTAGATGGACCTAACAAGTGTATTCAGAACATTCCATCCAAAAATAGCAAATTACACATTCTTTTCAAGTGCACATTGAATATTATCCAGAATAGATCATGTTAGGCCACAAATTGAATCTCAATAAATTCAAAAAGACTGAAATCATATCATGCATCTTTTTCTACCATAAAGGTAGGAAAGTAGAAATCTATCATTAGAAAAAGTCTGGAAAGAACACAAATGCATGGAGACATACTCCATGCTCGTGGACTGGGAAAACCAATATTGCTAAAATGTCCATACCATCCAAAGCAATCTACAGATTTAATGCATTTCTTTTCCGAAAACCAGCATTTTTCACAGAACTAGAACACAACAACAACTCCTAAAATATGTATAGACCCACAGAAGTTCCCAGATAACCAAAGCAATCTTGAAGAGCAAAGCTGGAAGTATAAAAATCTCAGATTTTAAGATATACTACAAGCTGTTGTCATCAAAACAGCATGGTACAGCACAAAAATAGATACATAGATCACTAGAACAGAATAGAGAGCACAGAAATAAACCCATGCTTATATGGTCAGTTAATCTTTGACAAAAGAGGCAAGAATATACAGTTGGGGAAAGACAGTCTCTTCAACAGATTGTGCTAGGAAAACCAGACAGCTACATGCAAAGGAGAAAGATATTTGACATACACTTTCCCTGTACCATCTAATTGCATTATATAGTCAAAGCTAACAGGTTGAAATAGGTCTGTGTATCCAGTTTTACTTTGGTAAATCTTCTAACTCAAATTGTAAAAAATCCTCCAACTTCTAAACCATGACCCATTGTGTTCACAGTGCCAAACTCCACCCAATTCCAACAAATGGCCTTGGCTTTTGTATGGGATTATGTATGTAGTCTCTTTCATCACTTTTTCTTAAATCTACAGTGTATTTCCTTTGTGCTTATTTTTGGCTTGAAATTTATCCCATATGTTCAATAGGTATAAAGAAATAAGGTTGAAAATGCTAGCAGAGGACATATAGGATTTATGATTGCAATGAAAAAATTGCAGAAATCATTTTATTTGGTAGTGGATAGAAGATTACAAACCTCTATAGGATATATTGTCAAAGAATATAAAGGTCAGGGCTGGTGAATGTATCTGCTGATCACACTTTGAATGCAACTAGAATTTGTAGGTGCTTTAGAATCTGAGAATCATATTAAATGTCCAGGGGTGAAGTAAGGGACCCATGTGATGTTTGTGTTGAGCTCATCCAGGAGTGGGAGTACATGCCTCATCAGATTTTCAAAGTAGTTGAAAGAGATATATTCTGGAAAATTATATTCAACAGAATTTATACCACCAATAAGAAAAGAAATATACCTAGTAGAAAATGCATCCACATAGCACTAGCTTGTACCCCTGCCAGTCACCATTGATGTGAAAACAAATGAAGTCATGGATAGACTCTTGTCTTGACTAGAAGAAGTTCTCTATGTAAGACATAATATTTTCCTAACGTTTGATTAGATGTAAACTCCTTAAGAGCCAAAAGTAACAGAAAGCTTAGAAATATAATAGTATTTGTAGGTCCCATTTGCCTTGTCTCTTCCTACAGCACAGATCCCTATTATTAATGCAAATGCATTCAAAGCGGTAGATGAACAGCAGTTAAGCTGAAGTATTCTACATGGTTAACCATCTCAAAGTAGATAATTAAAGTGATTTTTCCTTAGACTGAGCTCACTTGAATGAAACAGTAACATAAAAATATGCATTTCATGGGCGCACCTGGGTGGCTCGGTCTGTTAAGCATCCTAGTCTATATTTTGGCTCAGGTCATGATCCCAGGGTCATGAGATCAAGTCCACCATTGAGCTTTGCACCAACCTGCTTAAGATTCCCTCTCTCTCTCTCTCTCTCTCCCCCTCCCTCCCTCTCCCTCCTTCCCTGTCCCACCCTTCGCCCCTACCCACTCCTCTAAAAAATAATAATAAATAAAAAACATGCATTTCATAAAAATACAAAAAATATCAATTTTATGAAGTATGAAACATCTTGAATTCTTTATTCTAGTAGAAGCTTTCTAACTAAAGGTAGCTGCTTTAATCATTTCAGTTTTAAAGCTAAATTAGAGACACAGAAAATATTAGGACTAGTGAGTAAGTGCTTCAGTTTGTCTCATTTAAAGCTTTCATTGTGTAGTATCACAAAACGTTAGATTTGGGATTAGAAAATCTTGATAAGAAATGTCTCTTCTAAGGAATCTTTTGCACAAAGGTCCTGGATCAGTGGATAGGTCAAAATGTTTGGTCTTCTTTGTGTTGCCTGAGGCTGTCAGTCCTTCATCTACTGGAGAAAACCTGAAACTTGCAGGCTCTTATCAGAATTGTATCACCTTTTCCTCCCTCCACGTTTTGTCTAGGATTTTTCCAACTTCTTCTTCTTCTTTTTTTTTTTTCATGCATTAATAGCTCCTCTCTATTTCTGCATTTGTCTTTATCACAACTCCTGTCATTATCAGGGTAATTTCTGGGTTCATCTGGACATGGAAACCAATACGCCAGTTCTTCTTTTTTGTTAACCTCTGCAAGTTCAGTTCCCTTCATCATCTAGCAGTTCAACCATCCATTACCACAGCCACACCTTTGACATAATCATCTTCACAACTACTGTACTTTTAAAATATTCCGTTTTTATCTGTCACTTACTCAGGATGGTCTTCAAGATTCAGAAATAAAGAAGGCTTATGGAGAAATCAGATTCATATATGTCTTAACAATCTTAAAAGCTATGAGAGAGAATAGATAAATTACTTACAAAGAAATGACAATTAAACTGACAGCATCAATAGACACCAGAAACAAATGGAATAGTGTTTTCAAAGTGCTAAGGGAAAATGATTGTCAAATTAAACTTCCTTGTGCAGAATTAATGAGTGAAGGTGAAATAATGATACTTTTAGACACATAAAGTCTGAGAGTTATTCTGCTCATAGACCCCTACTAAATGAACTACCATATTTCACTGGATCTAAGATGTCATCAATTCTGTGATGTATCAGCAAAAGAAAAAAAAATGCTGTTAATTAAACTATGACATGCCCTCAATTGTAAAGTGCATCCTAATTACAGAGATGTTAAAAATATGAAAAAATGTGTACTTTCAATAAATTAAAATTTACTGATAAAGAAGAATAGAGGAAATACTTCATCAGGAAGGAATGAATCCAGACAATACTGAGCAAAGCAACTTGTAAACATATTTCCAAATGCAAGTAAAACCTGACAATAGCTAGTAGTAATTACTGTGGGACTGAAAACCAAGACTGAGCTAAAATGCCAGTCAACAATAACATGAAAGAGAGGGAAGAGATCATGTTAATGATAGTCTGTGGTCATTATTTGGAGGAAAAGTTAGCAATACTCTTGTGTTTTGTTAAACATGTTAAATATTTTAGTGGTCACCTATAAAAAGGGAAAAAATGTCTTACATTCAAATAAATAAAATAAAAATACAGAAAATTTTATTCATGTAACAGAATTCAATAGAGCAATAAGAATAAATGACTTAGATTTATTTCTACAAATATACGTAAATCTCAAAAACAATGATGAATGGAAAAAGCAAGCTGTGGTATAACACTGAGAACATAAATCCCTCAATTACAGTAACTAGCCAAATAGCTATTTGCTGATTGCTGAATATTACACAAGTCCTTATTTAATCTACCCACTGTGAGGAAAAAAAAAAAAAACCCACTTTCCATATCAGTACATAAATACTCAAAGGTTAGGTATATACTAAGAATGTTACTCCCCTTTCTTTGCATAACATAGTTACTAAGTAATGGAGCTCAGTTTCAACTCCAGGTGTTCTAACTAAAGAATATTTATCCTTAATCACCACCTCCTACTATTAGTTCCCAATTCTTGTGCAACAGCACCTCATATATAGCAGACACTCAATGAACATATTTTTAAAGGGAGGCAATAAGGGAGACAGAAATAAAGGCTAAGGAAGACAGAGAAAGGACTGGGAGGCAGAAAGTTGAATTATGCCAACTCAGGACACTAGTACCAAACTACCTTTACAACCAGTATTGCAACTGTGACTGGCTGGGAGCTTTTATGGATGCATTTCCTTAATCAAGTAAGTGGAACAGAATTATGATAAAAGTTAGTCTATACATGTGTAAAGAGCTGGGGAAGGTACCATCCTTGCATTCTTGGAAAGAATATACTGAAAAGGTATTTGCCATCTGTATTCAGTTTGATGAATGTAGTTTGTATAATTCTGGCACAAAGATATCTGGATAGACATCCTGTATCTTCACCTGCCAGGAACGTTGAGGTTTCCTAAGAGGTTTCATTCTAGTAAGAATGAACAAAGTAGATGAGTGAGAACAGAACAGAATAGGCTGATCGCTTATGATTATCAAAATCCAAATATAAATTTCTAATGGCTTCCCATTATGAAAATAACAATTCCATTGAAATAGGGGCCAATGAATTTTCTTAGAACAATATATATAACTTATTTGACTGGCGTGATTCTTATATGTGGGTTCCGACTATTTGCTAAGTCAGGTGAGAAAACAGAATTTTTTCAGTATTTTTAAGATTGGATAATCAATGACAAACTCAAAATCCATAGTGGCTTTTTTGTTTATTGGAATGTCTGATATTGGCATTTGACATCCAAAGAACAATACATGCTCACTCTCTCTTTGAGAACAACCTAACAATTACTTGAGAATGGAAATGAAACGAACTCTCTCTCTCTACTTTGGTATCTTCAGCATAGCAAGGATTTCTCTTTCCTTGAGCTGGGCTCACGCCCATGTGGATGGCATGACATCTGGACAAAAGAATAAGCAGGGAAACCTCTAGGAGGAAATTAGAAATAATTAATACTGAGGTTTTCTTATCTCTATTACCCATGCAGGAGCCATAGATAGTATTTCGGAGCGATGATAACTCAAATTTGGATGTTTTCCATTTACATGCCACTGGCCATTTGTGGACTTCCTTGTGAAAGGAGGAGCTGATAAAATAAAAATATGGTCTAAATATATATCAGTTTAGTAACTGCAAATGCCAAAACACAAATTTTCATATATTAGCCTATATGTGGTCATTATTTTAAAAATAACTAAATTCATATGCAAAAAGGCCTACTGGTTAGGAAATAGAATAAGAATTTTGTTTTAATGCCAGTCTCATGCTGCTTCCCAGGGATAACACTAATGTAATTCTTTTATACATTAGTAATGTAATTCTTTTATACATTAGTAAATGAAACATGTATCTTCTTTGGAGTCCAGGAGTAGTTTCATACAGATATACTCTTCAGTGTTTCCTAAACTGTGGATGTTTACCATTGGTGATCCAGGGAGTGATTTGTTGTGGTACAAGGACATAAAAAATTATTAAAATTAAATCTTTTTAAATTATCTTCCTGTTCTCTCCCCACTTTTTTTTTTTCTTTTTGAACAAGAAGAGAGAATACTTAAGGCCCAGAACCTTTGGCAACAGTAGCACCTTGCTAGAATTAAATAATGTTATTTTATTTTCAGTGTTTACTTTTGTTTTCCTCCTCTTTATATTAATGATTCTAGTTTTTGATTCTAGTTTTTAATGTAGACGAGTTACAAATATTCTCTTATAAATAAATACACTTAAGTGAAAAAGGCAAGTCAATTTGAGGAAAAATATTGGATAGCTGTCCAAGTTCTATTTTGGATAAGGCAAGACTCACAAGTTTGGTAGAAAAATGTCTGAAATCTGGTACAGTGTTGTAGTGAGTGTTAAGTGGCATAGCATTGGTTGATAGAGCAAATTCTTTCTGTATTAGCCAATGGAAGTAAAGAGTTGGGAGCTATCCTCCAAACAATACCCTGAACAAGTGAGTCTCAATAGCTTGTGCAATTCTATGCAGGTGTGTGTGTGTGTGTGTGTGTGTGTGTGTGTGTGTGTGTGCCTGGTAGCTTCTGGCACTGGACACTTTCCTCAGTTCTCTGGTTCTTTTCTGACCTACAGTACTCTCAGCCTTCCAGTCACTGAGAAGTAGAAAGTGTATGCTAATACATTTCGCCGGGAAGATGAGTATAAACACCTTCAAAGTACACATGTGCCAAACCCGTGGGTAGATCCAGGGTATAAATAAAATACATAAAGGGAAGAATCCTCTCTTTTTCTGCTTGAAAAGGACTCTGTTATAGAGTTTGTTCTTTCATTGCTTGCTGATTCCATTTAAATAGCCCATATGTTTTTGGAACTTAGAATAAGGCCAAATGACACGCTGTATTTAGGGCGCTGGTCTTTAGGAATGGAAAAGGATTTGTGTAAGTTTTGAAAAGCATTATGAATAATGAAGGAACCACAAGCCCATTAAGTTGGTTGTTACTGTAACCTTTGGACTTGAACAATTCATAACAGCCCCAGTTCATAACCATAGCAAAATTCAGAATTATTCAAGCTTTCTACATAACAGGAACTTAGCTTGTTCCAATGATAAACAGACACACATGAAGGAAAATTCCTCTGACCTTCTCTTCACCTCTTCCTCAGAGGCCTAATTGCCTTAAGAAGTAGTGTCAAAACAGAACACATACCTTCATTCTCTGTAGTTTGGATGAGCAGGATGGTGAATGTTTTCCTTTTAAGTAAACCAGAATATCTTTAAATTGTTGCATAATGATAAGCCAAATATTGTTAACAGTTTAAAAGATCAACTAGCATCTTTCTAAATACAGAAAAATTAAACCTAAGTCTTGGTGGGACAATAAATATAGTTGTCTTTCGACAAATGTTCAAAATGAAAAAAAGTTTATTTTGAAGGATGGCCAAAATAATTGCTTCAATAGTAGTGAGATATATTGATTTTGTGTGTGTGTGTATGTGTGTGTGTGTGTGTAGAGAGATTTTTTTTTTTTTTTTTTGGTAAGTGTGTAGAAAAATAAACTCTGATTTACTTCGTTTAGGAAATATAGCAATATCTACCAAAATTTAAGTTGTGGATACTAACCCAGTTATCTTCTAATAATTTACTTTATTTATGCCTAACCAAATGTAGAACAGTATATGTACATGATAAAGTTAGAGCATGTTTATAACAACAGCAATAAAAAAACTGGGAACAGATATCTGTCAGCAACAGACTAGATAAACCAGCTGTTGTATAGCCATTCCTTTAATACTATGCAACTGTAAAAACTAGCAACCAAAGCAACAACAACAAAAAAAAACAGTAAATACATATGTAAGCACATAGAAAGATTTCATGATCTAATACATTAACAAACAATTACAATGTCTTAAAATAAGCAAACCACTATATATATATATATATATATATATATATATATATATATATATATACACACACACACATATTCATCTTTATTTCTTTGTATTGCTTATATTTTATAAATACAAAATCATCTGGAATGTTATTCGCCAAAAAGTTAGCATCAGTGAAGAGTTACCGTTATGATTCATGGGAAGTGAAGGCCATGGGAGAGTGATTGCAGAATAGAACATGAGAGAATAGTTTGTAGCTTTTGGGAGATACTTATGTGAACTCCTAGATATATTGGGTAAGACTTTGACAGAGGTTGGAAATCTTTATCAGCAAAGTAGGGAGGAAACACCCATGATTTGGGAGTTGCTTAAATGTGACTACATGCATTATATAAATCCTAAAAAATGTGAGTTACAATTTTGTTTTTAACATTTTTCATTTAGTTGTTTGATATCAAATAACATATGTAGGAATTATATGAAAAGGTCTGTACAAGAGTTAAGTTTGAGGAGGTATGTTCACCCACAGGGCATTCAAACATTGAGACTAATACTAATAAGCATTTGTATAAAGCTTGATGACTGACATAATTTGTCCACACAGCAGTGTTTTATTCATAGTCAAATGTCATGAAGTTAACACATCTACTTCGTTAGTGTAATGCCATGTTAGATACATCAACTATGAGTGGAAAATTTATGGAAATGAAAGGAGATATATGTATTTAATAATTTTGACTTGAGTAGTAGATTGAAATGAGTTAACCAAATTGTTCTACTGTATTATGGATCAAGACCAGGAAGATAAACTTTAGTCATACACTAACATTTAAAGCAGAAAGAGTCAATGAATGAATGTGAGCTTTATGATACAAACACAATTTTGAAAAGTACAAAGCATGGCGACATAAAAGTCCTCTGGTAAAAATGATAACACAAGTTTTTCTTTCAAATATCTGTAAGTCACAATCTATACTGTTATTTTAAAAATAAAAACAAGTGCCATTCCAAATGTAAAACAAGATTTTTCTGGTTTAGTGGTTTTAAGTCTACTATTCTATAGAGAAGTGGCCTTCATTTTGAGAAAATAGTGTGTAAAGACCCACTAAAGTGTTTGAATTCATTTTCATGTTTGAATCAGATATTTCAAAACAGAAGATATAAAGGAGGAAGTAGAAGGAAAGAGGAAGAGGAAAATAGGTGGGAGGTTGTTTTCAAGAATATCAAAGAACCATTTCAATATCTATTGTAAATGTTTATTTCAAATTGAAAGTGGTATAGAGAGGAAGTTTATAAAGAATTCAGAGGAAAGAACTGATTCAACCCAAGAGTTTCCTTAGTCTTACCAAATACAATCCTCCCTCCTCCTCTTCCTCCTCTTCCTCCTCCTCCTCCTCCTCCTCCTCCTCCTCCTCCTCCTCTTCTTCTTCTTCTTCTTCTTCTTCTTCTTCTTCTTCTTCTTCTTTGCATACAATGTTATTTTAGGAATTCTGTTTCCTTTTTTAAAAATAGGAATTAAAAGCAATACAATTTAGAAGTTACTGACTTCTTAAATTTCTCCTAATCCATAGAAATTCTCTTTAGAGGAAAGGATTCTATAACTAGTATCGTTCAATATTTGTTTCTTAAGGAAAAGACCAAGTAATAGCAACAAAAGTAAAACTGATTGTCAATTTTACTCGAATGCTTCCAGCAAAATGAGCTTTGTCCCTATCTAGGTAACATCAAATCAACTGATAATTTAAGTAAATTCTAGTAACAAAACAAAGTAGTTGTTCTACTAAATAACCAGAATTGAAGAAAGGAAATAATTAAATTAGTAGAAATTTCATTCAACCCAATTGATTGAATAGTTTTATTTAGATGACCTGGTAATCTTGGTTCACTCTAATAACATAACATTTTACTCTAGTCATAATTAGAGAATGAAAAGGTAAAAAACAAAAACAAAAACAAACCCTCAGAAGTAAAAATAAAAATAGTTCACACCAGGCAAATAGTACTATGGTGAATTTCTGGAGGAGTGTGTAAGTTCTCTTGTAGAGTAGGAATGAAACCATATATTGAATATTTTTCCAAATAGGCCTTTAGTATTTGGAAATAGTTTTTTGAAATAGAAAATGTGATAATTTCCTATAAAAATAAATTTGATCAATATCTCTAATTTTTATGATTAGATAATGTGTTGCTCATGTGGCTTTTTCCTGATATAAACACAGAGAATGAAGGAAGCCCTTATAGTCACTTGCCCTGATATTTAGTAGACTCACTGACTGACAACCTGATCCAAAACCCAGTTACAGTGCCATGTGGGAATCTCTACCAAGGGAATAATTTTTGTTCCAGTCTCATTAAACTTCTTTATCACCTTTCATCTTTCCTTTAAATACAGAGTAGTAATAGGATATTTTTATTCCTGTCCATTTTGTGTTTTCTTTCTTTTTGTTTTCATATAAAATAATTATTCAAATAGATGAATATGGTGGCTGGTTTGTAAAGTCAATATACAATTTATTTGGATTTCTGGGATTCAAAAAACTCTAGTGTATCTCTGATACACTAGTTGATAAAGTGTTTAACAGACTTATCTCAGTCTAAGAAAAGTGCTTTCAAAGCTTTAAAACATCACCACACTTTTCTTTTTATAATTTTTAAGTTTTTAAAAATTTAAATTGAATTTAATTATCGTATAGTGCATTATTAGTTTCAGAGGTAGAATTTAATGATTTATCAGTTGCATATAACACCCAGTGCTCATTCCATTACATGCTCTCCTTAATGCCCATCACCTAATTACCCCATTCCCCCACAAACTCCCCTCTAGCAACATTAAGTTTATTTCCTATAGTTGAGTCTTTTACGATTCGTCTCCCTCTCTGTTTTTGTCTTATTTTTCTTTCCTTTTCACTATGTTCATCTGTTTTATTTCTTACATTCCACATATGAGTGAAATCATATGATGTCTTTCTCTGACTTATTTTGCTTAGCATAATACCCTCTAGTTCCATCTACATCATTGCAAATGGCAAGATTTCACTCTCCTTGATGGCTAAGTAATATTCCAATATAGACATCTTCTTTATCCATTCATCTTTTAATGGATATCTCGGCTCTTTCCATAGTTTGATTATTATGGACATTGCTGCTATAAACATTGGGGTGTATGTGTCCCTTCAAATAACTATTTGTATCCTTTGGATAAATACCTAATAATGTAACTGGTGGGTTGTAGGGTAGTTCTGTTTTTAACTTTAATCTCCATACTGTTTTCCAGAGTGGCTATACCACTTTGCATTCCCTCCAACAGTGTAAGAGTTCCTCTTTCTCCTTATCCTTGCCAATACCTGTTGTTTCCTGAGTTTTAAATTTAGCCATTCTGACCAGTGTGAGGTGGTATCTCATTAGGGTTTTGATTTGTATTTCCTTGATGCCAAGTGATGTGGAGCATTTTTCATGTGTCTGTTGGCCATTTGTATATCTTCTTTGGAAAAATGTCTATTTCTGTCTTCTGGACATTTCTTAACTGGATTACTTGGTTTTGAGGTGTTGAGTTTGTCTTTATAGATTTTGGATACTAGCCTTTTATCTGATAAGACATTTGCAAATATCTTCTTCCATCCTATAGGTTGTCTTTCAGTTCTCTTGACTGTTTCCTTTGCTGTGCAGAAGTTTTTTTTTTTATCTTGATGTCCCATTAGATCATTTTTGCTTTTGTTTCCCTTGCCTTTGGAGAAATGTCTAACAAGAGGTTGCTGTGGCTGAGGTCAAGGAGGTTGCTGCCTGTGTTCTCCTCTAGGATTTTGATAAATTACTGTCTCACATTTAAATCTTTCATCCATTTTGAGTTTATTTTAGTGTATGGTGTGAAAAAGTGGTTCAATTTCATTTTACATGTGGCTGTCCAATTTTCCCAACACCATTTGTCAAAGAGTCTTTTTTTACAGTGGATATTCTTTTCTGCTTTGTTGAAGATAAGTTGACCACAGAATTGAGGATTCATTTATTGGTTCTCTATTCTGTTCCATGGATCCATGTGTCTGTTTTTGTGCCACTACCATACTGTTTTAATGACTACAGCTTTGTAATACAACTAGAAGTCTGGAATTGTGATGCCTCCAGCTTTGGTTTTCTATTACCACACTTTTCTGTCCTCGTTATATCAACTATTTACTTTGAACAAGCCTTCAAAGAACACCTCTTATCTTTCATAAATGTTCTAAAGGCAAGGAAGATATAGATAAAAGTCTGTACTCTCAAGGAACACACAGACTAGAGAAGGCTGATGTGTATCATATCATATAATATAGATTGATGCCATGAGATATGTGGTATGATAAAAACATGAATAGGATATATTACAACTTAATAATTGACATAGAACATTGAGATACTAAAATATGTTGTGGAGATTTTCTGGAAGTTCCAAGTGAACAGATTAAACTTTTCCTCCTTTATCCAGAAAACCAGAAATTTGGGACACATGTTCATGATTAGAAATAGATCTCTGATATACTTTACAAATGTTGACTATTTCACACATAATTTTAGTTCTCTAAGGCTGTGTATGAAGAATAATTATTATGCTTGGTACTAATATGAGAGGACAGTATTTTCTCAACAGAACTTCACCTTATTTTTTAATTAAATTATTTTACCTAAGAGATTCCTATAGTACATACTATGTTATGCAGTTATATGTATTATATATTATATTTAGTATATTAGCTCAGCTCAGTTGGCTAGAATATGGTTATCACAGTAGAGGTTTCTAATTTTTCTTATTATCCATTCTACCATTTTTTCCTTTTGTGATGGACCCTCCCTGCATGATCACCCAGCTATATTCCCTATTACTGAGCATCCCTTCCAACTTCTTATAACTAAGTTGTTTCCAGTGAGATATGAGTAGAAATGAGTATAACTTTCAGGTCTTGACCTTAAAAATAATTTATCTTGGTCACCTTTTTTTCCCCTCTTTGTCTTTTCGCGTTAGCTGTTCTTGCAAAAGGCAAGAACAGGAAATTTTTTTCAACCTGATATAGAAGCTACATGATAAAGAAAGCACTGTCAATCTGCTAGCTTGAGTCCTGGATTACCATGTCAAAGCTGCTCATTAACTATTTTGTCCTGCAGAGTCATCTGAGAGAGAAAAAGACACATCTGCCTTCTTCAAGGCACTATATTTTCTGTCTCTGTTATGAAGTTTCTTCTCTCTCCAGACTCATACTGGTGATCATGACAAGGTTTGCAGTTCCAGTGTAACACAGCCAATGGTTTTCACACAGGAACAACTATTTCAAACATATGTCATAAAAGGAACACATTTTTCAAAGAAACTGGGCAGGGTTGAGGGCAGATGGATGGAGAAAGTGCGGATACATCAGACCGAAATGATCACCAGAACTGGAAAAATAATGATGAATCACATGAATTGTTTTTGTTCCCACTTTTCCTCTACCTCCCACTCCCAAACCTTCATTAACTCCAAGCTCAACATTTGGAAATTGAGTATGTGGAAAATGGGCCATCAAAACAATATTCTAATTGGAATTTGAGACTGGTTTATGACTCTTAAATACACTGATAATGGCCCATGGGATATAGAGTAAGCACCCTGAGTGATGGAACACTTAGTGTACATGTATCAAAAAACACTGATATGCTTTTCTTGCGCTGTGAGTAAAACCTACAAACAGGGGCACAGCTGGTCAGCAACTTGGTCATTTGGACTTTCCATTCTGAAAAAAAAAAAAAATCCTTACTCATTTTCACTTCTTGCCTCCTACAAACTACATTTGGATTTTACACTTTAGACTATGACATCTCACTTCTAAAAACTAAAATGTAAAGGTTTGGGCGGTATTATTCATCAGCTTGTTTAAAAATGTATTTGAATTCATATTTATAGCATCATGCAAATATAAATATCATGAAGCAAGAATAAACACTGTGCCTTAAAGTGTTTCATTCCAAGAGTGTGTGGAAACCTTTAGAAGTGGGCAATAGAAAAAAAATCACACTGCCTGATTTTATTTATCATCTACCCCTCGAAGAGTGGGCAGACTAGAAAATTTGTGCATTTCTTCAGAAGTCAGCTTCATCTGGAAATAGGACAAGGTGTGAAACTGAGAGTAAAGTCTCAAAGTAATGTGGTTGACAGTGGAATATGAATTAGTGTAATGTAGATTATTTTTCCCTTAGTTCACAGAACCTTCAGCACTACCAAAAAATGCATAATAGGATTCCCTCCAAATATAAAGTTGATCTTCAATTCATGACATTTCAGAGTCGATTACCATGATACCAAGATGGTATCTGGGTTACAAATGCCAACGTTAGTCTTTCAGTACCAAAATATGGACTTAGCAGAGGTTGAACTGAGAGCCTAAAAATTCAGGCCTTGGGATGCTCAGCATTTCTGCAAAACTTGAATGGCAGTGTGTGCTTTGACGGATTAATGTTGACTTTAACTAAATCAGAGAAATTGTATTTGAATATAATTGAGCAAAGCACGGAAAGTAAATTATACTGCTTAAGAAGAGAGTGTGTTCTTAGATCTGGATAATTTATCAGTGGTTTTACGGGCATAAAAAATGTCTGATAAGGAATAGGACTATTTTCATAGTAAAAGAAGTACTTGGTAGTAACTCTTTAAAAGAGACTTCTCTATCAATTTCGAAGAAATACACTTAACAGCAAAAAGAAAATACTCTTGTATTACTTAATAAGGTTTACCTGAAACAAATTTCTTTTATTTCTCCATCAATATTGTCATTCTTCCATCCTGGAATGACTTAAAAATTATGGAGTGATTTACTTAAAATTCAGAATTTTACTAAAGTTAGAATTTTAAAATTTAGTTTTCTTTTTTTAGTTTTCCCTTTTTTTTCCAGTATAATTGAGGTGGTAGAATAAGAAAAGAAACACAAAGTGGTACTGTATTTAGAAATTATCTTTTGAAAACATTTCTTCTTTTTCATAACAAATGTTCTGAAAGGGTCACCGTATAAAACTATAAGGGAGGAGTTGTAAAACAACTATAACAACTAACAACTAACTATAAAAGTTAGTAGTGGGTGTAATTTATTGATCCAAAATGACTGCCTAGTTTTGAGAAACAATTTACTTCCATTTGGTCTGAACAGAGTATCAGGGATGATAAACAAATAGGCCTATTTGACGGGGAGGACCGATAGCAAAAGAAATTAATACACCCAGAGATTGAATGATAAGTACACTTCTCCCTTGATAGTACATTTTTCCAAAGAATTCAATAATGTTTATAATGACCATCTTTACTTAGAAACCCCTTTATCAAGATGGCAGGAACTCAGCCTGAATTAAATATACATCATTTATGTCTCTTAATTTTAGTCAAATTCTTATTATTTTAACACAGAATCATCCTTCGTTGGCTTGCCCCAAAGGACAGGAAAGGAAAATGTAAAATACAATGTGTATTTATCATGATATGAAATAGCCAAATTTATTTTTATTTGGATTTTTTTTGAAACCTACACATGTATCACCATCAAATGCAAGAATAAAATATTCTTGAAACTTATTAAAGGACAGATAAGTCATTCAGTCCAGGAAGCTAGGGATGAAAAATATTAGGACAGAGCCATATTTTTCCCCTAATAAATAAAAATTTAACATGGCTCTAGGATGTTTTCTGCCTGATTAATGAGCACAATATATTATGAAAAAGAGTTGAGCTCCAGGTATTTCAAGAACTACAAATACCTTAAGATTGAAAACATTTAGTGTATAGTGTATATTTAACAACATACTCTAGTTTGTATATCACCAACTGATAATGGACTATTCAGCTCATATATTCTATTAATTTGCCCCCCCTCCCCAAAACTGAACTCTCCTTTCTAAAAGAGATAGCTTCTACTCCTGTCCTCATATTACTACTGTTACCACCTCTTTCCTATTTTTCTGGATTGGAATTATCAAGTCATATTTGATTCCAAGTTTCCTCATTCACCTTTTTCATCCACACAGCAATTTACAAAAGTCTATAAATTTCCTTTGCATGCTGTATTTCTCTCCTTTCCATTTCAACTTCCATTAGGTTTAGAATCTTAAAATCTCACCCTTAAACTCATACCAATACCTCCCAAGCTTCTGTCTTTGTGTCTAATATCTTTCTCTTTAAAGATACTCTGTATATTGTTGCAAAATTATTTTTCCTTAAATACTATTTTCATCATATTACTTAGGTGTTTGATAATGTGGAGACTCTATAGCCCTGAATATTAGGCTTCCTAACTCTGTGACAGTGAATATTTATTGTCACTCTCTGGCTTCACTTCCAAGTGGGAAAATGAAGGTGTTGGACAAGTCATTTTCAAAGTTTGCTCTATCACGCATGTTGATTATGTGATCCTATGAGCAACCTGTTCCTCCCACTATCTACAGCAGCAGTTCTCAAATGTGGCTGTACAAGAGTCACCTACTATACTGTTATTTTCCATTTGAGCTCTCCCATACATTCTTCATCCTTCTCTATCCTTTCTTGTGCCCCAGAATAACCACCCCCAGAGTGTGCCATCTGGGTTCCCTAGCCCATTGGCTTCTTGCAGGATTTGGCCAATGGGAGACGTTGACAGAACACCAGTGGACAGGAGCAGAGTGGCAAAATATTTTTACTTAGTCTTGTTCTGTTTGGGAATCACATCTCCAGCAGTAGTTTTGTCCTTCTGTGACAGCAGCTCCTACCAGAAGGCCAAATGGATTCCAGATGTTACTAATATCTGGCTACCTTCTCCTTAACTCTGAGTTTGTTGCATTAACCTTGCTCACACTTTTGCAAATTGTCTCTTCATTAGAGCATCCTCATTTAAATCATTTTTCTGGGATCCTGATCAGTACATGTGAAGAGATTTTTTTTCTTATTACCAATGCTCAGACCTCACTCCAGATCATTAGAATCAGAAAACTTGAGTATGGAGCCCAAGCAGAAGTAATTTACAAAAGTTCTTCCTGATAGATTATAAAGTCCAAACATTTTATATCTTATTCAAAGCCATATGTAATCTGATGCCAACTAATCTTTTCAATTTTTTCCATATTTTGCAAATAGTACAGATAAAACAACCTCTCACAACACAGTTTGGCCAGTTAATAATTTTGCCAGTAGGCTAATTTAAAGAATCATCAACAAGCATAAATAAATATAACATATACTAGATACAGTGCTTACATGCTAAAAAAAAAAATGCTTCCCAAATGGATCAGTAATCATAGTCAGGAGGTATTACTGGCACAAAAACTTCTGTAAAGAAGTGACTTTAACTTTAATGAAATATAGTAAGGGCAGATCATTCAAGGTATCATATGCTTCTTAGTTATATCCTACTTGTGAAACGCAAGAACTCAAACCATCATTTACTAGTTTTCTAGCCAGATTTGTTTCTCTTTTCATTTGGTCAGTCATTAAGAAGTCTCACATTTGACTTGCATATTGTCTCACTTACCTTGATTATCATTGGTTTACATGTTAACAAACAAAGAAATGGACAAATAAGTTGGTATGTAGGGTGAGGGGAAAATATATCACTGTTCTTCAATTACTCAGGAACTGGTGGTATTTGGAGTGAACAAACAGTGGCTCATGCCTTTAGTTATTTACAGTTCTAGGATTCTAGGATGCTTTCAAATCTTGACTGACAGATAACGTTTTCCCTTGTGCCTGTCATAAAGGCTTATTTCAACTCCTCTAATCCCAGCTTGGTGGCCACTGTTAACTGCTGTTGGGAAGTGGTTTCAAATCAGTAGGTCTACCCAATCTTTTGGGGATAGAGCCATTTATTCAATAGTTAGAATGCCAACCACAACCAACCAGAAGAGCATAAATTTGATGTCTGGAGCTGGTCATTAAAACAGAGCTTTACTGGATGTGGTCTTTAGTTGAGTTAGTAATAACACTGGTAAAATGAAATGATAAATGTGGCAGTTATATAATTTATTTACTCCAGATCTGTATACAGAATAGCTCCTTGAGGATTTAAAGTTTGATTGAATTATGTTCTGGCACCATTACCCCTATCTGTGTTCAGTTTCCTGTGGGGCAGAGAATACAATGGTGATGACCACTATGAGTAATTTACCTGAAGCCCAGTGGTTAATATCACTCACTGTTGTTCTTCTATTGTTCACAAATAGAATGGATCTTGGCCAAAGAGCTCTGTCACTTTAATTTCAGTGTCTAAAAGAAGAGGCGAATGAATGTCAGTTTTAGTTGGATATTCTGACAGAAGAACTGATTCTTCCAGTTAGTGGGATACATTTTAGGGAGGTCATCTCTTGCATAAAGGGGAATAATATGATAATATTTGATTAATTAGGCTTTAAATATTTCATCTTAGTTTGGTCAAGTGTAAAAATGGGCAACACTTCTCAGGAAAAGAATTACTTTGTTTTGTTTTTAAAAGATTTTATTTATTCATGCGAGACACAGACTGAGAGAGAGGCAGAGACACAGGCAGAGGGAGAAGCAGGCTCTTCTCAGGGAGCCCGACTCAGGACTCTATCCCGGATCCCGGGATCATGACCTGAGCCAAAAGCAGATGCCCAACCGCTGAGCCACCCAGGCGTCCCGGAAAAGAATACTTGGATTCATAAAGAATCTTTCCTCCAATATGAACTTTGTAGTGTTTTTGTTTTTGTTTTTATTTACTAGGATGTATTGAGTTGCCATTAGTACCCAGTGGTGACCCAGCCAGTGACTCCGAGGTCTTTAAAACATTTAAAACATTGTTTGATGATTTCGTATTCGTCTAGTTGTAGCCAGATAAGGGGTGGTGGGGGCGGTGGGGAGCTGTATTTTCTCTCCAATCACCTCCAAGGTCCAAACTTCAGTGTTTAAGTAAGGTTGTACCCTGTGGAAAGATACTTCCTTCATGCTAGACTTACTGTTCAATATACAGGAAGATTATAAAGCCATGTAAGTGAACAGTGAGGGGAGAAAAAAGCCATTTTTCCCAATCAATCAGAATGTATGTTTATACTCCAACCAAGACACTTGAGCTGCCTTAGAATGAAACAAAATCTCGGCAGGTATTGTGGATCTTGGAAGGGACTGTGAGAGTATGTCATTAGAAAACCATTTTTTTTCTTCACTCTTTGAATTCTTTAACCAAAAAGAAAAAAGAAAAAAAAAGACTTTGGCAGAGAGAATAATGGTATGTCTTCTAAACACTAAAAAATTCTCTCAGAGGCCTTTCCAAGATGTTTTGGATGGCTCTCTGCCTCTCGCTCTCTGGCAGCCCCCTCTTCCATCAGTGTTTGCAGAAGGTCAATAAAGCCCGTGCCGGCGGGTGCTGTGGAGTGCATATGTGAGAAAACCTGCTGTTGTTGCGGTAAATGTAGTGTCCACAAATTCATTAGGAATGCATTTGTTCCTGGAAGTGCTAGCTATTCCGGTAACTGGCTGCCGCCAATGTTTTTAACCATATTCTCCACTTCTCTGCAGACGTTACAGGGCAGAAAACCAGGCTTCTGTTCTCACTGCCTGCATCAATTTGTAGTTTGTTACTTGATCGGCTCGTTTTACCTTTCGTCTAGTGTAAAGGGCAGTCTGGGACACTGTAGTTATGTCTGGGGCCTTCTTATTAGACTTTATGATGAAAAGGGACTCTCTGGGGTAACGAAAACTATGAATCTACTTATTCGGCTCTAAAGAAAATACCAGGCGTAAGGAAGAGCTGAAAAATTGTAGGCAGTGTGAAAATTGGAGGAAAATAACTTCTACCTTCCAGATTTTCTTATGTACAATAGAAAATGTACATACACACACATATATAGTGATTCCATTAGCACATTAATAGTGATTTTATTAAGGATTCTTTTTCTCTCTGAGAAAATAGAAAATACCTCCATTCTTTCTAAACAACACTCTTGTAAGCTAGCTTTCAGAATATCGATAATATGAATATTACCTATAATCTAGAAGGAGAAATTTGGAAAAGGCAAAATGTATTGTGTGCTAAAAATGGCCAGGAGTGTATGGACATTTACCCCAAATCAAACAGTGCTATTTTTTAACCTGATCTGACAGCCAAGATGATGGGGGAAAACACTAAATAAAAATGGGACCCCTGCCTTTTTCCCCGAAAACACCTCTGGTCTGGCTCTCTTGAAGTAATGTCACCTTAAGGGGGTGACAACACTGAACTTCCTGTGATAACAGTATCTGACACAACACGGGTTCAGCTTACTTGTAACTGGCACATTAGAACCTATGAAGAGTGCGAGGCCCTTCCATCACGAATGCAACACATCTGTCCAGGAAATACACTTCATCGCGCCAAAATGCTTTTAGTGTATCTGCCCCCCTGAACGCCCTCTCAAGCTACAATTCCCTGTCAGCAAGTACCTTGTCATTCCTTCCCTTTTATGTTGATGAAAGCCTTGATCTATTACGCCAATATTGCATACTTTCCAGTCTCCCAGAAACTTACTACTCAGTAATATGCATAGGAGACCATGCTCTGTTACTTAGACAGCCAGTCTCAGCTAGGAGCATCAGCCCTTGCAGAAAAGCAGTCGCTAGATGGTCAGACCTTTTAATGTGGCCCAGGTTCCACTTTGGAGAAGGGGAAAAAGAAAAAGAACAAAAGGCCAATGATAAGTAAGATTACATGCTAGAGAAGATGATGTGCTACTTTTCAAGAGAGCCAAGAGGAATGAGTCAAGGAGGGATCTGACTTGCTTTATTCTCTCCAACTTAGTGAGTTTTGACTATATCCATAGAGTTCAGGTTAGGGTAAGTCAGAGCTGGAAATCCCCTGGGGTTCCACTTGTATTAGCAGTAGCAGCAGAACCTCAGAATGAAGCCTAGGTGACCCCTACCCCCATTCTTGAGAAAATCATAAAAGTCCAGGTTGTCTCTATGTTTTTAGTTACTCGGGCATTCACATGTACATCGTATTCACAGTTGCTCTCAAAAGGTAACTGAATTCTTAAGTTCAAGAGTTGAGGGGTTAGCTAGCACAATTAGAAGAGATCCACTGGAAGGGATCCAGGTCAGAACAATTCTGGGCTGCATTTATGTTCACCAGATTCAGGAGTGTCCTAAGTTTTAGAAAATCATTTAGCCTACCACAGTTGATTTCTTTTGATAGTTTCTAGATGAACAGGGTATCATTAGCCTTCGAGAATTTATGCTTACCATGAGCCAGCCACCGTGTTTGGTGCTGAAGTTACAGAGCAAGTAATAACCAGCATATCTGATACTGCTGACTTCATGCCAGGCAATGTTCTAAGCATTTTTAAAATACTACCTCATTCAGTCTTCTCGTTGATCTTCAGAGGAAAGTATTACTATTATACCAATTTCATAGGTGAGGAGACTGATGTGGAGAGGTTGAACAACCTGCTCTAGGTTACAGAAGTATTAGGTGGTGAGCAATGCTTCAAACTAGGCAGCCTAGCTGCACTTATAGGCTCCACTGGGCTCTCACATCCCATGATCATCAAACACAAACAGAAACACTGTCAGTTAAATGACCACCACGGTCACAGTACATTGATGATAAAATCAAGGAGACAACCCATCCACTTCTGAGTCCCTGACCACTTGTGGTTAGGCCTCTGAAACACAGCCAAATGAGAGCTGAGAAATGTCTATCAGCTCTTCAACAGCCCAAGCTTTGCTGGACAAAATCCAGCCCTTTGAATGTGGCTTTTTTTTTTAGGTTAATTATTTAATCTTTTGTTCTTGAACTATTCAAGGAAAACAAAATGAAGTCTCACATTCTGAATTCAGTATCTGAGATCCTATATTTTATATCCAGAACCCACTCAAAAGAAAGATATCTTTGAAAGCAGCACTAAAGTTTCATCAGCACTTTTTCTTTTCTGATACGATGGCACACTGAAGAAACCTGCTTTATTATAGAACTCCAACAGTTATAAAAGTTTTAAGCCAGAGTCCTCGGTGGCTGTTTCTCAATGAATAATACAGGATTTGCAATAGACCTTTTAGCCTCTATGTCCCAGGCATTGTGAGAGGAGGATAATAAATCCCATGGCATAGGTATAATTCAGATTTTTCGACTCCATATTCATATGATTGTTTAATATTTATTGACAAGCACTATTTGTTGGAGACCCAAGTCGGCCAAACATTTAAAGTAATTTCCCTCAGCAGAAATTCCAGTTTATAAAAATAACTTGGCAAATAATTTGTAAGTGATGTTCTTGAGTGATCGGCATGCCATCTAAGGAAATGTTGAAGTCAGTGTGCTATTTTAAAGAAGGAGCACACAAAAGTTTCCAATACAATTTATTATGAGACAAAGTCGTATGTGGAAAAAATCATTAATATTATTCTTCGGGTGGATATAACAGATCAAAAAGCACTCCATTTAAAACATGTCACTGCAAGAGTGACTTTATTATTCATTTTGGCTTCTGAGTCATGTGTTCAAGCTTTGTAACCTTTTGGTTTAAAAAAACTGCCATTTACATTGTAGTTTGGGAGCAGTTTTTAATAGTTTGTGAAAGGAAGAGAAATGAAAAATTAAGTCACTGCCTCTATCATAAAGTAAGACCTAGCCCATTTTCTTTTTTGATGTAACTCTAATTATTTCATCTATTTAACTCAGATGTGTATAAATACCTATATAACTAGATAGATAGTTGTATAATCTCTAGCTATACAAATCAGTTACTCTGCAGGGTACTATTACAGTCACTGCAGGTCGAATAAGGCACAACTTCAGATTTTATGAAATTTACAACTCAGTAGAAAAAAGAAGAGTTATGTCAGTGTCATTCTTGTAAGTGTGTGATAATTAGGCTGATAATATCAGCTATATATTTGAAGAATTCAAAAGAAAGAGCAATCTGAGACACCTAAATGCTTCAGGGAGAGACTGCATCTGAGATGGGCCCCTAGCAATGGGCCTGGACAGAGGTCCCTGGAAAGAGGAAAACTGGCCAGTAGCTGAGAGATGACCCAAAAGCCAAAAATTAAGCATGGCATCAATAGGGAAAATAGTTGAGAGATAAATTTATTAGGAACAGAGTGCCTTAAAAAGGCTAAGACTAAAAAAAAAAAAAAAAAAAAAAAAAAAAAAAAAAAAAAAAGGCTAAGGCTAGAAAAGTTGGTTAAACATTAGAATGTGTCTTTGAGCTTGTAGTTCATCTAATATGGTAAAGACTTTGAGGAAGGGTGATTGAGTTACTGTAGTTACCCTTTATGTAAGTATGTTACCCAGTGATTTGCAAGATGGACAAACTAGAATAAAGACTAGAGACAGCAAAGTGCAATCAGGAGAGAGAGGAAGGAGAAGGTAATATGATAAATCCACAGGACCTAAGAGGGCAAAGAAGGAATGGGGCAAGAGAGAGGATTTGTGATTCACTGTTAAGGAAGAATTTCAAAACTCCATCATCTGATTGGATTAAACCTGTGTTAAGAACTTTGAATTTCTGCAACTCTTTTTCAAACCTTGATGAACAGGAGAAACATCTCAAAAAGAAGTACTGATGCAAAAAAAAAAAAGATAACCCTAATAGTAAGCATCTATCTGAGGCTGTAGGCAGTTGAATACACGTGAGGCTGTTAAGAGAACCTCTCAAAACCACACAGCATATTCACCAAAGTAGACCTGCAGCTTGAAATCACCGGAGCAGATGCATTTTCTACGACCAGGACTACTACTAAAAATATCCCCTAGGTGTTGTTTTTTTTTTTTCTTTTGTTTTTTGGGTTTTTTTTTTTGCTCCAGATGAAAGTGCTACTTGTGGGTGAATTTGAGCTTTCAAGTTGAAGGTGCTACTCTTGTTACTTAGATGTGTTCTCCTTATTTGAGAGTGTTACTTCCTGCGGCATGAGTGTCCCTGTGATAACAATAACTCATTCTTTGACCCCTCACAGAGATTGGTGGGGAAGAGTCTAAGAGCCAAGACCGACAAGGCTCAGGGCTTTCTAAGTGAAGGTCATAGAGGGTGCAGCATTTTGTTACAGCGCTCTCGTAGTAGTCTCAGTGGAACAGAGCGCTGTGGTCACTTAATGCTGTCACTCCGACAGCTCAGTTCTGTGTTCTGATTCCAGTTTAGCACAGTGCAAGTGCAGGAGATTTTGTATTCCCCAGACCTGTACTCTTAATTTCATTTAGTTGTGTTGCTTACAAACGCATTTAACCTAAAGGGTGGAGAAATTTCTACTTTATAAATCTAGGCTTCATTCATTTTATCATAGGTCGTTATTTGGTTATATAAGTTTAAACTGAATTTTTGGCAACTACCAAAATGGACATTAAAAGGTAGAACTACGTCTTAATTTCTCTCTTGCTATCTCACTAATTATTAGTAACAGTTAATTTCACATATCACATTGGTAATAGATTTGATGATTCCAGTGATTCAAAAATGTGTTTAGGCACCTGTTGCATACCAAGCATGTAGCCAGCCCTGAGGACTCACAAGAAATGCAAAAAACAATTTTATCCTCAAGAGATTTATTGTCAAGGCACAGAAATAGAAAAACATATCTTTTCTGAAAATCTCTGTCCACAACTTCGAGAAGCTATCTATGAAGTGTTCACTGATGCCTTAAGACAGTGTAGGTTACCTTGTAACATAAACTCATGGATGAACTTTCTAAATATTATTTATTTGAGTACTTTGGATAGCTTTTAGCCAGGCTTCTAATCCTTAATTTATTTGCTCTCAGAAATCCTCACAAAATTGAAACATCAGTTCCTGAACAGTTGTTTCTGGAGTTTTCATGTTCCCATTGATATTACAGGGGGATAAATGATAATAGAAGGAAGGGGCAAAGCTGACCAGATATTATGTATCTGAAGAAGATACTCTGCTTTGAACATGACGTGAATTAAGAAAGTGGTTGCAATTCTTATTATTTTAATAGTATTTTGTAAATACAGAGTTCCTTATTAGGGAGTAAAAATTGCTCTTCACAACTAACATTGTTATGATGAGAACTCAAGATAGCTCCAGCAAAAGAATGGTTATATTGAACTCTATGAGTCCAAAAATAGAATGTAGCTAGACCTCTTTCTTAAGAGTTTACTTTCTGGACCTTGTTTTTCTGGTATTTCTGTCCATACCTACAGACTCTAACATTTCTGGACCTTGTTCTTCTGGTATTTTTGTCCATACCTACAGACTCTAACGTTACTGCACTCAGAGGTCATATTTTTATTACTATTTATCTGTAATTTAGTATCTTCTCATTAATGGGTGTAAGTCATTATGAAATACTTTTCTCCCCTATTTTACAAAGAATTAGAGCTGAAGATATTAAATGATTTTGGAATCAGAAAGTGATTTTATTATTGTTCTCCATACATTGCCTTTTAATGTACTATGATAAGTGCTCCTGGATAATAACTTGGGCATAACTTAGATTTCTAGTCACTTTAACTTATAAGAACACCTACATGATGATGATGATGATGATGATTACAATGACAATGATCACAGAAAGATAGAGGACAGTTAGCTAGCTATTTAGATAGATGAGTACTGGACCCTTGAAAGTCTAGCTTCTACAAAATAAAAGTGTCAGACTTGTATGCTATTCATGGCTCTTTTCCTCACTCGCATAAGTACTAGGTTTCCTGCAAAGATAATGAAGTTAAGCTTCAGGACCCCCTTACAGACCTTGTACCTAACATCATATTTGTAATTCTGGGTTCTTTTTATTTTTTATTTATTTTTTTAATAAATTTATTTTTTATTGGTGTTCAATTTACCAACATACAGAATAACACCCAGTGCTCATCCTGTCAAGCGTCCCCCTCAGTGCCTGTCACCCATTCACCCCACCCCCCACTCTCCTCCCCTTCTACCACCCCTAGTTCGTTTCCCAGAGTTAGCAGTCTTTACGTTCTGTCTCCCTTTCTGATATTTCCCACACATTTCTTCTCCCTTCCCTTATATTCCCTTTCACTATTATTTATATTCCCCAAATGAATGAGAACATACACCGTTTGTCCTTCTCCGATTGACTTACTTCACTCAGCATAATACCCTCCAGTTCCATCCACGTTGAAGCAAATGGTGGGTATTTGTCATTTCTAATAGCTGAGTAATATTCCATTGTATACATAAACCACATCTTCTTTATCCATTCATCTTTCGATGGACACCGAGGCTCCTTCCACAGTTTGGCTATCGTGGACATTGCTGCTAGAAACATCGGGGTGCAGGTGTCCCGGCGTTTCATTGCATCTGTATCTTTGGGGTAAATCCCCAACAGTGCAATTGCTGGGTCATAGGGCAGGTCTATTTTTAACTCTTTGAGGAACTTCCTCACAGTTTTCCAGAGTGGCTGCACCAGTTCACATTCCCACCAACAGTGTAGGAGGGTTCCCTTTTCTCCGCATCCTCTCCAACATTTGTGGTTTCCTGCCTTGTTAATTTTCCCCATTCTCACTGGTGTGAGGTGGTATCTCATTGTGGTTTTGATTTGTATTTCCCTGATGGCAAGTGATGCAGAGTGTATTCTCATGTGCATGTTGGCCATGTCTATGTCTTCCTCTGTGAGATTTCTGCTCATGTCTATTGCCCATTTCATGATTGGATTGTTTGTTTCTTTGGTGTTGAGTTTAATAAGTTCTTTATAGATATTGGAAACTAGCCCTTTATCTGATACGTCATTTGCAAATATCTTCTCCCATTCTGTAGGTTGTCTTTTAGTTTTGTTGACTGTATCCTTTGCTGTGCAAAAGCTTCTTACCTTTTTTTTTTTTTTAAAGCTTCTTATCTTGATGAAGTCACAATAGTTCATTTTTGCTTTTGTTTCTTTTGCCTTTGTGGATGTATCTTGCAAGAAGTTACTGTGGCCAAGTTCAAAAAGAGTGTTGCCTGTGTTCTCCTCTAGGATTTTGATGGAATCTTGTCTCACATTTAGATCTTTCATCCATTTTGAGTTTATCTTTGTGTACGGTGAAAGAGAGTGGTCTCGTTTCATTCTTCTGCATGTGGATGTCCAGTTTTCCCAGCACCGTCTATTGAAGAGACTGTCTTTCTTCCAATGGATAGTCTTTCCTCCTTTATCGCATATTAGTTGACCATAAAGTTCAGGGTCCACTTCTGGGTTCTCTATTCTGTTCCATTGATCTATGTGTCTGTTTTTGTGCCAGTACCACACTGTCTTGATGACCACAGCTTTGTAGTACAACCTGAAATCTGGCATTGTGATGCCCCCAGATATGGTTTTCTTTTTTAAAAGTCCCCTGGCTATTCGGGGTCTTTTCTGATTCCACACAAATCTTAAAATAATTTGTTCTAACTCTTTGAAGAAAGTCCATGGTATATTGATAGGGATTGCATTAAACGTGTAAATTGCCCTGGGTAACATTGACATTTTCACAATATTAATTCTGCCAATCCATGAGCATGGAATATTTTTCCATCTCTTTGTGTCTTCCTCAATTTCTTTCAGAAGTGTTCGATAGTTTTTAGGGTATAGATCCTTTACCTCTTTGGTTAGGTTTATTCCTAGGTATCTTATGCTTTTGGGTGCAATTGTAAATGGGATTGACTCCTTAATTTCTCTTTCTTCAGTCTCATTGTTAGTGTATAGAAATGCCATTGATTTCTTTTTAAAGAGGAAGGATTTGAAGGATTTCCCTTCAAAACCTGCATTCCATTCTCATAGATATTTAGGCCCGAAGGACATGTGGCCTGAAGGATAGATAAGAGCTCATCTACCCTTTGATTTCCTTCTTCTCCCTTACTTGTTTCTACCCTCCCCACCCCCCCAGAGTTAGGGCAGAAGAAGGGATTAGAAGAAGCACTTAATAGCAATTGTTGGTGGTTCCTTCTTGGCAATGGGCACCTCTCTGAGGCAAACATGTAAATGCTGACCCTCTCTTTTGGAAGGCTTAACTGACATGGACAGTGCTCTCTCTAGATGACCTCATATGACTTCCTACAAACCATCTTTCCCATGGGTCCTGGCCCCTGCAGTCCACACCACAGCCTCTTCCTTCTCACAGCTGTCAGACTAGCCTCCCAGGTAAAGGACCTCTAGATAGCAAAAATTGGGTCACCTAATAAGGCATCCACCCATCTCACATGAATTCTACATAGCCTTGCCTAATAGCAGTGGTAGAGGATGTATTACTGCCACCCTCCCTTTCTTTGCCATCTCTCCAAATGTGTTCTGTCTACTCAGATAATATCAAGGGGAGATTAGCCAGTCTGCTGGCTAATACTTAGGGGATGGTATTTGGTAGCCATTTGTTTTTTAAACTACAATGTTGTTTATCAATTATCAGCCTTGAAGTCTTAACTAAAATACTGAGAGAATGGAAGGAGTCTTACTCAGATGATCATTATAAGAGCTTTTTTAAAATAAAAATTGTATTAAAAGGTTTATAAACCTTTTTAAAAAAACATATGGCAGAGCAGGGATCAGTTGGCAGCAGGCATGAGCCACTCACTGATTGACCCTTCCACAGACAACGAGTGCCTTCACTGTACACAGACACTCTAGCACATTTCCTGTCTACACAGACCATCCCAACTCCTTCTGTGTCTTTCTGGTATCATCTCCTGCCACTGGACTATAAAGCCCAGAAGGAGGAACTCTGTTAAATGAAACACTGTGCTTTGTTGCCTAAGGATGTAAATGATGCCAATAACTAAAATTAGAAGTATAGAAAAAGGAATAAGATGTGGGTGAAGGTGGACAACTGTCACTTTTGGTATTGAGAATGATAATGACCAGCATGTTCTTATGTAGAAAGACACACAAACAGAATGATTCATTCAGTCATTGAAAAAAATAGCTTACTGAATACTTTCTCTGTACCAGGTTCTATGCTAGCTATTACTCTCATATCATCCCCCAGTAGAACCTAAAACATTGTCTGTGGTTAACACACACACACACATACGTACTTCTTGCAATGGACAACAAACATCACCCTTCATATATCATCAATTGTGGACAAAAGAGCAGAACCAGACAAGTCTGTATGCGTACGGGATTTCACAAGGTACAGCATTAGAAAATGTGAATATAGTGAAACCCAACTATTTTAAATAAGTCATTCTCTGTGATTAGAGATTCATCTGAAGTTTACCTAGTGCCAAATTATTTTTCAAGAAATTTTGTTAAGAACCTACTCAGTAAATCAGAGATCAGTTCTTGAAGTATTATAATTTTGTTCATTTAACTTTCTCAAGTGCCATCTATGTTGCTCACCACTCTCTTTTCAGATTTATACTGTTTGTGGCACATAGTAGGTGCTCAATAAATACCTGCAGAAAGAATGAGTGAATGAATGAGCAAATGTTATCTTCCTCCAGCAAATTCAGGATCCAGAATAAGCAAGGTTTTTTTTGGTAAAGCAGGCAGAGAGGGGCCTGACCATAACTTGCCAAGTACACTTTTTTATTTCTTGGCATACTTGCTGGTATGCACAAGGATTACATACACATTTCATACAATTCTCAGCTTCCTCTGAGGTTTGTCACTCTACATGGCAACCAAGTTTATCTTCTCTCCAAATGGACTAGTAACATTCCTGGAAAAGGTGTGAGAGTTGGGGAGAAAACACTTTTTACTAACTCCTAAGGAATGAGTACTTCTCAAACATGAAAGAATATACCTATAATTTCTGTGTTGTCTGTTTTTCTATAAATTCTATTACATGGTTTGTTCCAGCACAGATAAACTAACAATACTTAATGTAAAATCCAAAAATTAGAATAGATATAATGTGCTCAGGAAATTAGCTCAAGGCTTAAACTTAGGTTCTGATTTTTGCTTAGGAATTAATAACCCGTTGTGTTTTTTTAAGATTTTATTTATTTATTCATGAAAGACATAGAGAGAGAGGTAGAAACACAGGCAGAGGGAGGAGCAGGCTCCCTTGCGGGGGGCCTGATGCAGGACTCAATCCCAGTTTCCCAGGATCACACCTGGGGCCAAAAGCAGACACTCAACCACTGAGCCACTCAGCGTCCCAATAACCCCTTGTTTAAAAAAACATAAAATGAAGCAATATTTTAATAGCTTTCTTGGTTAATGTAATGATGCGAGACCAAGAAAAAAGTTTCATTAGGTTGAAATCTTAAATACTGAAACATTTCCTAGATCTTTTTATAGCTTGTTCTTTTTTTTAGCTTAGTATAAAAATTGTACTTCTTTTAAATGGAATTTTTCAAAAACATAACTCTACCACCACATATATAATACTTATGCCATAATGCTTTATATTTTTTAATTGTTTTATGATTATATTGTCACCAATATATGAATATAATGGGGAAAGGATAAGACAATGAGTAGCTTTCTCTTGAGGACCATGCAGCTTTCCCTTCAGTATTAGAGGTGACACTCCTTAAACTTTTACAGACTTTCTCTTCTCCTCATGAATTGGTGAATTTTCTGAAAATGAGTTGCATGATTCTCATGGTGCTTTCATAGTAATGACTTTCCAGAGTCACCATTCGGGCCTTATTGCCTAGATTGATGAAATGAAGCTTTATGCTATTTTCCTCTTCCCATGACAACTTACTAACCCTTCACCACTCCACAGACCTGCAGAATAGGATCCTACTGTTCTAAAACCTTGCCATTCACATATATAACATTATCTTTGATTTCTGAAGTAGCTTGGCTAGTGGCAACTTCCTTTAAAATGCTAGTAACAAACCACCACTTTTTTTGCCCTTTCACCTTATTGGGGCTGCAATTAAGCTATTATTCATTTAATTCAAGGATAAAAACCAAACCCACTGAATATTCAAGGTGAAAGTCCATAGTGTGCTTTTAGGATTTTTTTTAGCCTTAAATTGCTGAATGTATTAGTTTTCCATTTCATTTAGTATTTGCTAACCTAGGGAGGAAAGGGGGTGTCTCAAGATAGTTTTATAGTGACAAAGGCAAGAATATATTGACAAGGAGAGATGTTACATATGATGAAATTTGCTAACTTCATGAATATAGTCATAACTTCATTGGCTTAAATACTTAAGAAAAATAACTACTGTGTAATATACTTTTTGGTAAATACGCAAGAATGATATAAATTGTATTACTAATAAAACATTTCCGATTGTCAAACACAGTGTAAGTGTTGCAAGGGTTCCCACATTTGAACTGACACAAGTAGGTTGTCAGAAAACAATGTCCCTAATCACTCTCTATAGCTAACCAAACACATTAAGCTGCCTTTCTAATGGCATGAACAGGATTTCCCTCCTCATGACAATTATGGTTTTGAAACCAAGAAACTTTAGTTTGCCCTTCAACAAAAGTGATTTATAGGAGTTGGTGTGAGGGAAAAAAGGAACCCTACACTACCCAAAAAGGAGATGAAAACCTTGCCAGAGGCAACATTGTGACATTGCCAATGTGAGAGGGTTGTGAAATTCTGAGTATATGTTTTTGTGGTAATGTCTGAAAGTACTGGTTACTGTACTGATGTCTCGCTATCATGCGTCTCTATTTCCGGATCTACTTCCTTATAATTGCTAATGAAAACAGGGCAATGAGCAGAGAGCAGTGTATAAGTCTCTGCTTCACTTCTTCTGTTGTTTTCATTGATAGATGGCCTCTTTTGAGAGTTTCAAAATAATTCTCCTCTATCTTAAGGAAAGAAGATAAATTCCATCTTTTTCTAATGAAATAAATATATTTATTAAGGTTGTTTAGACTTTTGTCCTATACACTATTAATTTTTTTATTCCTCTAACCCTATGCATCCATTAAAACCAGTTTCTATTAATGTGTATTTTACAAATAATCAAGAAGCTAAATAACAGTAACTGAGGAAAATCAGGACAAGCCTAATAGTAGCCACACTCTAAATAGGACTATAAAATAAAAATAGAACATGTGACTCACAATACAGTACTAGTTCTTCATCTTACAGATATTCCCAGCCATCAGAGTCAGTGTGGGCTATGACACTGGTAAGTGTGGGCTAGATGGATAAAAATTTGGAGAAGAATGATAGGCTTTTTTTTCCCAGACTCTTTTCCTATTACCTCATTTACTTTGTTTATAGAATGTACAGAAAAATTTATCTACTCATTTCTTATTTGCCTTAATAGCAAGCTTTCAGTGAGCCTTAAATTAGAACGGCCTCCCTCTCCTAATGGCATTTTAGGTTTACAAAACACATCTAGGAAACAAGCGTCTGGCTTTAGTTACTTGCTAGCTAAGTGTCGTCACCTCATGAAACAAAATTCACCAATGATTCCTGTCATGACACACTATGCATAGGACCAACCAGATAGAAAAGACAGCATCTCTGACCATGGAAGGGACACAACAGAAAGGCTGTCATGATATTTATATCCCACCTACTCAGAAGACCAATTGAGAAACTCCATATGGACTCCAGTTTGCCACTAGCCCACAGAATTGAAATTTCTTGACTGGCTTAAATTAAGAATTTTGGGATAAGTATAAAACTTTGCAGATATTTATTTTCATAATTCTAGGCAGTTTATTTTCATGTAATTCTTCTCATCCTACCCAATTCTCTTTTAGTTGACACATTAAGCAAAGGAAATGCGTTCTTAGAAAGCTCATAGAATAGAGGGCAAAGTATAATCAGAAAAAAATAAAAGAACACTGTCAAATAGCTCTAAGGTGCATTAATGAGAGAAAGGGTGTCTATAGCTAGTTTGAGACAAGAAAAAGAAGCTAGCCTACATGGAGGTAGATTGGCTGATTTGAATTATCTTAGGGGACTGAAACCCCTTCCTCTCACTTCTCAACATTGCCCAAATGGCAGGTGGTACTAGTCCAGTTCCCCAGTAAGTTCCTGTAAACAAAACTACTTATTTATAGACAGCTTCTCAGTACTGTTTTCAGGAGCTCAGTCAGACTGCAACTCAGAGTCACCTATCAACTGCAAAGAAAAATAAAGACATAAGATCCTGTCTGCAATGTTGCGTTACAACTGGAACCAGGTAATCTGACATTCCATATATTTGGAAGCCCCTCAGACTCATGATTGAGAACTGGTATAAAGAAAGAGAAAGAAACCCATAAGCCTCTGCTTTAGAAGAAAAATAAAATTGGGCTGACATCATGGAAATCTGCCAGCAGACCTAAGCAAAATTTGATGTCTCTACTTCTCCTTTCTATTCTTTTTTTCTTTTTGTTGGGCATTCATGGGAACCAGACTTGGTGGAGGAATCACTGAGCCTTGGTTGTATAGATAAATCATAAAGTGGAGAACTGAGATTACTGAAATATTGAAAGCTTCCCAAAAGTACTTTGCTATATTTATTTATACTAGTCAAATTAAAATACTAATAATTCCAATGATAATGCCTTTCTTTTAAATATATATGTATTTAATATATACGTACATATATATTTCAATGTAATTTCATTTATTCTCATAATTCTCCTTAGGATATGTACAGAGAGATAGGTATAGATTAACCCAGCATATATTTCCAAAGGTAAATTCCTCCGCTGTTTTAATCCAGACTATTGTTATGTATAGAAACACATATGAAGCACTTAATCCATATTAGATGGATTAGCAACATGGCAGTTTTTAATGTAATGGCTGAATGATATTATTGCATGCATCCACCAACTTTTATTTATCAATTCTCAAGTTCAAGGTACCTTGTTTATTCTAAAGTAGATACAAATGCAAAAATATAATCTTCAGGAACTAAATTTTACCAAAGAAATAAAATTCAAGTTCTGTTAAAGCAGAGGTAGATTTTTCATTGCTGGTGTATAAAAGGCACTTACTATGTATTTCCTGAATGAGTGTGCAAGTCATAAAATCAAATAATTCTAATATAATGCAGGATATAAGTCTTAAACTTGATTAAATGCTAATGGAGTTTCAGATGAAGGAGTAATCACTTTTAGCTGAGTGAACAGGATGAATTCTTGGAGTTGTATGAGCTGATAAGGATTTAAATTAGGGAATGGTTCAAAATGGGGAACTGTTTGGTAAGCAAATAGGAGAGGTCCCAGACAGATAACAACAACAACAACAATAAAAAAAAAACAAAACAGGACTATATGGAGACAGGATAGAACACAGCGTGCAAATAACTGACATCCAGGAGAGCGATCAGTCTGACTAGGTTGGGGAGGAATGGAAGAAAATGGATTGGAGCCAGACTATAAGGGTTGTTGTACTGAAGACTCCATACTCTTTTCTGGACCAATTGACTCTAGGTCTCCCAGAATGCTGAAGTTTTTTGAGCACTCACCACAGTATGTATATATTTTATACATTAGAATTTATAAAGTAAATATGTATTAACTTCTTAACTATCTATACACAAACATATATAAACACATATGATGAGTAGACATTTTAAGTATCCTATAGCTACTATACTTTTTAACAACACATTACAGATGCAATTAATTATTTTGTATATATTTTCTTAATATGTGCCATCCATGTCCCCTATTGATATCTAATCTCCATGAAAGAAGAACACTTGGCATTCTTGCTCTCTCAATATCACTAGAGCCTCATGGAGTATTTGGCACAGAGTGGATGCTTAGTGATTATTTGATGAAGGAATAAACCAAGCAGTCAACTGATTAAATTTATTTTGAAATGAGTATACTTCAGATCAGAATACTAATCTGCAATCATCAGACTTCCTTCACACTTCCACTAAGGAATGACCACGTATCTACCAGTTTCTTATAACCGTAAATCTTCAGTCTTGGAATTCTCAATGACAGACTCCATATTTAAAGAAAAAATGGAAGAAACAAGACTGTCTCATCTTGAAGTATAACACTGAAACTTTATTAATATAATTTTTTTTTTTTTTACTAACTGAAGAAAGAGCCAATCTAGGCATTTTTTTCCCCACAGAAGGTAGATTTAAAAAGAATATAGAATTCAATTTGTAATTTCTTTATATAAAACAAAGTTTCACAAAGTGAACTCCTTGGAGCCCAAGTGTTCCCAGTATGATCTTTAGTCACTTTCACAGTATGAGGGTTAGAAGGAGAAGTTGGAGTAGGGGTACTTCACACTGTTACTTCAACTAGCCATCTTTAATGTTCTCTATGAATATGGGTACTTTTTAGAAGATACCATTTGAAAGAAGGGATTCAGGCAATTAAAATAGGTCATGGTTTATTGTCCACTGCCTAGCTGCATTGGCCCTGCATCTCTGGCAGTAGCCACATCCCTTCATGGCTCCCACAGCCAGAACTTTCTCCACGGTTCTAGTTCTTACCGAGGGCTAGTAACACTGCTTCCCTGCCTTTAGCTCCAAAAGTTAACAGCTTCTCACCCTTGCTATTCTCTGTGATCTTGCCAGCCCTCATTTATCCCCTTACTCCTCTCACATCTCTAATCCCTTGTCTCTTTATTTGAACCATCTGGTGAATTCTGTTACCTACCATGACCCTGACTGACACAAAGTTTAAATCTATTACAATAGCAAGACCTAAAATTTAGAAAATAAATATAAAAAATAAATATAGGGGCATCTGGGTGGCTCAGTGGTGGAGCATCTGCGTTTGGCTCAAATCATGATCCCAAAGTCCTAGAATTGAGTTCTGCATCAGGCTCCCCATAGGGAGTCCACTTCTCCCTCTGCCTATGTCTCTGCCTGTCTCTCTATCTCTCATGAATAAATAAATAAAACTTAAAATAAGTAAATGAATAAAAATAAGCATTAAAAAGTTTCAAAAAAATAAAACGTTTCTATATTGACTCTTCCTTGTTTACTATGTTTCCTGCCAAAGCAGGGACTACCCTATGCTTAGAGACTATGAGGAAAAGAACTATAGAAAAGTGAATTTAATGCTGTATCCATGAATGGCCAGAAAAATTCTTTCTTCATTGAAAAGGATGATTCAAAACTTCCCACTTTCCACCTGCACGCAAGCCAAGAGGCCACATAACTCACTTCACAAAGCCAGAGAAGACTCAGAAAATTTCCCTGAGAGCATTCAAAGAGTAACATTTATGCATGTGCACATGTGTACATTTTCTACACAAAAGCAGAATATTTAATTGGGAGAGGCCTAAGATATGAGTAAATGACTAGTAACAGAATATTTTTATCCAGGTATAAGTGTCAATTACTGCCTATATTTCAGTGAAAAGTAGGGTTGGTGCACTTTGATAACTATAACTAGAATTTAACTCTAAAAAGTGTTGTCTCTAGGAGCCTCGAAAAAAAAATGACATGAACATGAAGAAATTTTAAGAAGACTAAATAAATAAAGAGCATTACTGTATGTTTTGAACATATTCTTGAAAAGAAATCATAGAAAGTTTCCATAGAGCCTTTTTGAAAACATTGACTAGTTATTTTTATATAGCTGTAAAAAAAAAAAATTAGCATGCCTCTTCACAAAGGAATAAAGGGGAAAATTCTTATGATGAGTTTTTGAGAAAACCTTGTTTTGAGAGAAACATTCAACAATCCACTCTTTTACTTTAGGGATCTTAAAGGAATATCTACAAAAAGAAAATAGATATTAAAAACAAAGCTAATACTGAAATATATAGTGGGAGTTAAATAATTATAGCACAACCATCTCTAAAAGTAATAAGGAGGTCTCATCTAGATCGACTCTTAGTGAAGAACATCTTCTCTGGTCAAGGAATTGAAGACAACTGGATTACAGGCTTCCATCTGCCTTGAATCCACAGCAAAGAAAGACAAAACAAAAGGAACCTACCAGACAGTTATGGGCAGTTTTTGTCTTTGTCACGTAGAATCACAGTACTAAAATAACAGAATCTCCTTGTGGTTTCTTCAGTGATGCACATGAAAGATGGCTATGATTACAAGAAATTTATGAGAAATAGCAGTGTCCTGCCTACAGTCTACCCACAACAAAGAGACTGAGCTTGGGTCAGGGGTGAACTTGCCTCCCCTCAGTTTTTAGGGCAGAATGACCAAGACCACTGTGACTCTATGGGTGTATGAGATAGGAGACTACTTATCTCACAGACAATAAATTCAGAAAAGCAGCTGTGGGTGAGCAAATTACATTCTAAGTCACATTTGCAATTTGGAGCATTAAGACTGATCAGTTAGAGAAGGAGAGGTCCTTACGTGAAAAAGAAATGTTTTCTTAAAGGAGAATTATGTACAGAAACAAATGTCATGAGATATTAAAACCATAGTGCCATTTTGCAACTCAAAAGAGCTATGTTCTAATCCTGCAGTAATATTTTTCTTCTTATATATGACAAATTCATTAAGGTCATCCCTTTACATTCCATTCTAATCATGACATGATCCCTACTTCCAATCCAACTTGTACTATCAGCAATCAATAGAAAATCCTCAGAAAGCCTCCAAACTTTCTTTAAAATATTCAACATGATTTATCACCACTTCCATCTTATAATCTTTCCTCCATTGGAATTGATAACACAGGATAGCTTTGGTTTTTCTTTTGTCTCTTTAACCGCACTTTCTCTGACAACTTTCCTCTTCCTATATGCCAGGTGTCAATATGCCTGCATAACTTCAGAGTCAACTGTATGTTTTGAGTCTTGAGACATAAGAAGAAGCAGTTTATTTTTACATTGAACTCTATCATCAACCAATTCCTGAAATTATTATTGAGATGGTTCTTAGGTTTTCTAAGTTCAGGCAAAAATAAAACATTGCTCATAATATTCTCACTTCAGAGCAGTTTTGTTTGTTTTCTTGTGGAGTATGTATCTGTGTGTATGTGCACGTGTGCACGAGCATGCACAAAAACAGTTCTGGACATATTCTTAGGCACACCAAATCAGGTCTTGAATTCAGAATACATCTATAATGCATGAATTCATTGTAAAGTTATATATTAAGCACAAACATAGAGTTTTTAAAAATATGACAGGCATATTATCTACTCTCTAAGTGTTTTCATTTTCTTACCTAAGGAATAGTAAAGTAATATGCAAGGTTAGTAAAAGATTATTAGAAGATCGTTAACTTAGTGCAGCAAACAAAGTACCATCAATAAGAATCCTTTGTCAGCACATAGGCTTATCTTGCAAGGTTTGATGGTGTAGTTTTCATGGGCAACTTAGCTATTGGTTTGTATAGTTTTTGTTAATTTATTTCACACTTCCAGGAAACAAAATATCTTACATTGCTTTTAATTTTTTTAACCAAAAATTTTTCTACAAATTTGTTTAAATGCTTTGAAGGTTACCATGAAGACTGGTCCTGTTTCCCCGGCTCTTCACCTTGTAAGCTCCTTGGGGGCTTTCCTACTTCTTTGGCTTCCTCTGGGTTCTAACTCCTAAGTGACCCCACTGAGTATGTCCTGTTCTGTGAACTGCTCTGTTATTATCAGAAGGAACCAATTGATCATAAAGACATGAGTCCTTGAGAGGTTCACAGATTTGCTCAGCTGAAGGAGAAAGAGAGCTGACTGAAGCATTGCCTCCTCACTGGCATCAGGTGTAGAGTACCTCAGCCTCATGAAACTAAAAATACCTAGCACTAAAGCTTTATGCTAAAATCAGGTAAGATTTGTACTTTATTCCTATATGAATAGTAGTAGCAGCAATCAATGTATCAATAGAGATTATCAAAGAAAGCATCAAATCAGGAAAAACATCTATTTTTTTCTAGTGAACTGGGAAAATATTAACTTTAACAGTAGAACACATTAATACAGCTCAAAGAAAACTTTCTGTAAAGCTTGCAGACTTCTCTGTTGGATCACAGAGTAATAAAGCCATAGACTCTAAGAGATGGAACATGGCTTATACATTATTTATTCTTACCCTTTAATTTTTCAGATGTGAGAAATGAAGCTCAGATAATTTGGGTGAATTTCCCGGTTATATAACTAGATAGAACTGAACCAGGACTCAAGAACATGGGTATTCTGATTCCTCATTCAACACAATTTTCCTTAAACAGTCTCTTCTGTCTTCTGCTTACATGGAATTTTTTTTCTTCTGAAAACATCCAAAAAGTATGAGTTTTTCAGATTTTGTGACTAAAGTGCAGAAGTTCTGAATGGTCACTAATAGACACTTGTTTTATTATCTTCTTTTCTGGCCCCTAGCCAGCTATCCCACTAAATTTTAATGAAAGAAAACAAAAACCATTGCTCAGTAATGATCTTTAAAATTCAGTGGCTTGAAATACATTAGGATTTTACTAAAAATTACTTAAACAAAATTCTTTTAATAGCTTTCAAAATGAACAGTTGAACAAATAATTCATTGAGCT
Source organism: Canis lupus baileyi (assembly GCF_048164855.1). NCBI lineage: Eukaryota > Metazoa > Chordata > Mammalia > Carnivora > Canidae > Canis > Canis lupus. The sequence goes on from NC_132839.1 coordinate 20,561,109, forward strand.
ATTATATGACCTACATGCTAACAGGCAAATATTTGGTATTCAAGAGGCAATAATTTAAGTTGGAATTATAAATGTATTTTAGAAAATCTGATTTCTTGAGATTTTGGTATCCATTAATTTTCGCCATTTTTTGTGTATTTCAAATACCCCAGAGTTTAATGGTGGTATTCACAAACTTATTTACTTGCAGTTTTGCCTTTCCTTGAGGCATTTCTAAGTGCCCAAAACTATTAATAAGGATGAATAAATAGACACAAATGAGCTTCTTTTCAGTCATTTACAATTTAGTCTACTATGTGCTAATCCTGTGTCCTCCGTTAATCAACCCCAAAACACAAGTCTTCCATTGTGCTCAATCGAGATGAGGCATATGTGGTGGAATTCAGTCAAAATATTAATTTAGACATCTGGGAACCATCACCTTCTTGAGAAAACTATCAGGTAAAATACACTCATTTTCAGCCAAGCTAAATTCCCACGTCCATGAATTGCACAACCCTGTTAAAGTCAGTAAGTGTCAAAGTCTTGAGCTATGGACTAGACAACATTGCCCAATAACCACAATTAGGGTTTCCAGCATCTGCTGTTCCTCTTTTACAAATCTGAATTCTTCTTCCTATGCTTTCTCTTACATACATTATTCATGCTGATGTTGAAATACTGACAATTTATGAGGAGAGTTCAGGAGTTTTGTGTAGCATTGGAAATCACTGCCCAAGTAACAGAAGAAAAACTTACCCCAGGAAATTATTTCATAAACGTTCTTAAAACTCCATTTTATCATGGTGTGCTTAAACAAAACAAAACAAAACAAAAAGAATAGCATTTCGTTAAATCTTTGTCCTGAACTCTAAAACTACATTTTAACCCTCAGTTTCAGGTTCCTTTACTGACTTGCCCTGATTTTACTTTTCTTTTTTCCTTTCACTTCATATCTGTCCTTTGAGCAGTTAAGTCTATCTACTTGTAGTCATCTCTCCGACTCCTGGCCTCCATTCTCACACCTGAAATATTTTAGCAGCATTCAGAATTATCTTTTCCTCCTAATTCACAGAGCTGTCAAGATACAACAGTTTAATGTAATTGATATTTAAATGCAATAATTATTTCCACTAATCCACTGTATATTCCTTAGGAATTTAATTTATTTGCCCCTTTGCTCTTTATAACACGAAGAAAAAAAAAGAGAGAGATGAAAGCTCACACAAAATGTAAATCAGCCATAAAAATAGATAATAGCCCTCAGGCCCTTAGTCTCAAAGAAATAAAAGACCTAGTGAGAATCAAAAAGTGGAACTGAAACAAAAATTATATTTCTCTTTATTGAAAACATTTGTTTGGTTTTTATGAAAATAAGAGTTTTTATGAAACTGTAAATATTATTGCTTTGTACAAAACTATGTCTTTTCTAATTCAGTCAATCTATTAAATTTTTGGATTACCAAGAAGAAAATTAGATATGGAAAAGACCATTTTTGCATGACAAATTTAAGTTTCGAGCAAGATATATTTTTAAAAGCTAAGAAAATATAATTATTTGTTTGCATTATGCATTCAATTAATATTTACAAATATGCAAAAGTCTTTATAAAGAAGATAGAAAGTCCAGGTACAAATTACCATTTTTTGGTTAAGTACTACATACATATATTTCCATTGGTCTTAATAAGTGACAGATTACCTATGTGTAACCAAAGACCAATGGCTGAACCAAGAGAATCTCCATAATGCATTTTCCTGAGGCTGGTAATAAATGAACTCTTGTCTTGACGGAGAAGTTGACTTCCTGATTCACCAATTTATTAACTAAAGGAACTCCCAAGGAATCTCTAAAAATATTTTTAACATAAAGTTATCAAAGTTTAAAAAGAATTCTAACTTGTTCATCAACTCCTTCCGCACAGAACACATTTGTTTTCTCTGTAATCCTTTCCCCCTCTTAACAACAGCTGTAGCACTGTATAGCGCCCATTAGTCTAATGCTATTCTTAACTAAAATTACTAACTTGCCTCTAAGAGATGCACTAGAGGGGGCCAAAGAGCAACTCAGTGTGGGGTATTCCATTGGCCTGCCCAACATCTCATCCATGCAGTATATACCAAAATACACACACTTGAAGTAATCAATCAGATGATCAACTAACCTAAAAGCTTGTTGATAATCTACTACCTATAAGGCATTGTAGTCGGTAATTTTTGAGAATACAAAGAAAGATGTTACTGACCTAGGATTTAACATTGCTACTTTGACTACCCTCAAGCAATAGTCAAGAGTTCATGACATGTAACAATTTGTAATTTTGCTGAGGCATGAAATTGAATTACATGTGGCAAGAGGCGGGACTCTTACAGGAATCCTTTAGCTAGAGCGTGCTTAGATGACTGGCCCACATATCTTCTCATAGCGGTTTAGATATTCTCTACTTGTGGTCAAGTTACTATGTAGTAATTCTCATGACATGATGAAAAACTATTTTCTTTGTGAATATTTTCCCTGAAAATAAAGTCAGCTGCTAGTTCTGGTGATGAAAGTAAAGTGGAAGCAAAACTATCCAAGAAAGTGATGGTTCTAATCCAGAAAATAGAAGTTTTATGGAGACAATTACATGCTAAACTGATATTCATGAATTTGGGACTATGGTATCCCTCATGAATATTGAAGGTCTGCCATGTAAAATAAAGTTCTTATCTTCAAGCAGCATTTAGAAAAATATGAAATTCTTCATCATAGTTACCTTCTTACAGTCCACATTGTCTTTAGATCATTGCAAACATGAATGTCATTTTCATTACAATCAGGACATCCATTTTATTTATATCTTCCTAAATATTGTGCACAAAATCACCATAGTACCTACTCTTCTACCACACAGGATTAAAGGAACTGACCCAAACTTTAGTTGTTTGGGGGGTGAGTTTTGGCTTCCTCTGTTTGCTCTTTAATTTTAGGTACCAGCTAAGGTAGCTTACATTAAGATAGAGCTAAGAATAAGAAATACCCATCCCAATTAATTGTGGCAACATATAATATAGGCTTGGGCTAAAACAACTCCATAGAGAAGTCAGATTTGATAAATTTTCACAAGGTGACTTCAACATTTTTTTCTAAGCAAAATAAGCCTGGAAACAGTCTTTGAAGCCTAGAACATGGTGACAATATACATGATGTTGCACAATGGGAAGTATATGGCAGGCATATCTTGGCCACCTGTCCCTTATGAAGATCAAGGCTCATCATTTCAGCTTATGGCAGCTGTTGTTTTCCATCCTTCTTTCTTCCTGCTGCTGGTCGTATATCCAGCCATCCAGGGTCTCCTAACCTTAGGCTGCTACTGTTTGTGGTTCTTGCCCTTGCTATTTTCACTTTATATAGGCTGTTTCTGTCCTTTGTCAAACTTGTAAAAGTAGTGCTCCTAATAAGGATTGAAAATCCAATGCTTGACTTCTTGAATATAAAGCTTCCTCTTTCCCTGGACTGGCACACAACAGAATGGGGGGTGGGAGAGGAATAAAGGAAGTAGGAAAGAAACAAGTCATTTATCTCTTAAAGTTTGCAAAGTTCTTTTTGAAAATGAGAATTCTTTGTATTTTTAAAATCCTCTCCACCCATTAGCCTCAACACTACATTGCTGCTATACTTACACCTCGCTCGTTATGTATTTACTTTTTATATAACTAAGCAGCACCCTGTCATAAATGAAATATTCATGCAAAAAAAACTGCTCAAAATGAATTTATAAAAAGAACATATAAAAACTACCATCTGCTCCCAGTCCTAGCAAGCCCTTAGATACCCAAGTGTAAGCCCTCTGATTCCACAGAGAGGTAAGGCAATGTGTTCGTGATGTATTCCTGAAAGCCAAAACTTCAGACTTTGTATTTAGATGGATCTATGAGCTCTGGCCATCGAAATGCTTAGATCAACATTGATGGGCTTAGATATTGCACATAATGAATTCACGTGCTAGCATATTGTAATGGGTAGTCATACCCGGTCATGTTGTGCTGAAATGAGCTGAAACTCTTCTGGGAAGTTGTGAAAGCATTTTGTAGTCAATTGATACTGTAGTACTTTATAATATGCCTTCCTTTAAAAAGTTGTCCAGACATTCCAGAACTCCAAACTGAAGTGTGAGCACTTGGATACTTTATTGTTTTAATTCAGCTAGGGATACTTCTGATATACTCAGGGCATTTTGCTGCTCCCCCTTGGAATATCACTACTGCTATACATAATAAGATACATGATTTTCTTGGTGGTTTCATTTCTCCCAAATGGTAAGTTGCACCTTTATAAGTCCTATGAACCGCTGAAAGAAATTCTTCCCTTTGTATAGCCTCCCTTTCCCATCTACACATTTCCATTTTCCTCAGTGTTTACTGATACCCACTCTGAACTCTATGAAATTTTCATGCCCCTCTCCCCAGAGTCATTAAGAATTAAGTTTGCCTTCAAGTGACCAAAAAGCAAAATAATAGTGCCAAAAAAGAGAGAGAGAGAGAGAGAGAGAGAGAGTTTGTTTTTCTCCCACAAGAAAGATACCCAGAGACATGTAGTGGTTCCAGGATCATCAGGAAATCAGGTCCCCTTTTTTGGCTTGCCCTACCAACTTTATTGTGTTTAATGATGGTTGAAGGTGACTTCTCTAGTTCCAGTCATTCCATTGCACTCCAGAAAGCAAGAAGAAAGTTCTTCTCTCTCCTTTCTTAATAAGACTTCCAGGAAGTACTACACATTTTGAATATACTTCTTTAACCAGAACTTAATCACCATGCCAGATCTTCCTGCAAATTACTCTGGAGAACATGGTCTTAGCTTGACACCTTGCCAACAAAAATAAATTCAAAGTTCTGGTGGTAAGGATAATACCTATTCCAATAAATGTTGGAATAGGAAATTCATAGCCTGTGCTTCATTTCACTAGACTATATCATACCTTGCTGTTTCATATCATTTGTTTAGGTTTAGATTTCTTTTTTTTAACTTTTTATTTTATTTTATTTATTTATTAGAGACACCCACAGAGAGAGAGAGAGAGAGAGAGAGAGAGAGACAGAGAGAGAGAGAGAGAGAGAGGCAGAGGGAGAAGTAGGCTACATGCAGGGAGCCCAACGTGGGACTCGATCCTGGATCTCCAGGATCAGGCCCTGGGCTGAAGGCGGTGCTAAACCGCTAAGCCACCAGGGCTGCCCTAGGTTTAGATTTCTAATTGTCCTAATTAGTTGAATAATCCAGCTGTTCATCATTCAACAATCAAACTACAAATAAAAAAAGATAAAAACAGAGAAAAGTTCTTGGTTCACTGTTACACTTTGATTTTGTTTAAAGGAAGTTCTGAGACTGCCTTCAAATAACTGACCACACTTAATTTCCTAAATGGATAGAGAATCAGGTCTATAATTCTATGGCCAAGACTCTCGGAGCTTTCCTTGTCAGAATAACCATATATTTTATGAGCCAAACCAGAACACTCTCGAGAGTGTGAAGGAGTGGTTTATTAATAATTATATCAAAATATCAGGGTTAAGGCAGGACTGGCCAGAGCAAACTAGGGTTTATGGTGACCCAACTCATCCTTCTTACTGGATTTCTTCACATGCCAGACCTCATAGAGATGTCAGTTTACTATTATTAATTTACCAATTATTTCTCACTAGAAATGTGGTGGGATATGAAGAAAGCATGGCAGATTTGCACCATTGTCGTATACATCATTTCTCTAGTTGGATATGTATAAGGGAGGAAACTCTGATTAAAGGGTCCAAATTAACTGAAAATTAATATTCATGCTACAGTGAAGCCAAAATTGTTCCAGAAAATGGGTATGAGATATGGACATCTATTCCTAGTGCTCAGAATCTAGTTATAAGGGATTCTTCTTAGGATCTCTGAGTTTGTAGTATTTTTATCCATCATCCTGAATAGTTTGTCACTTTAATCTGTAACCTGTGACAGTTGACAGCTGTCAGTTGGAAGGATTTGCTCTGGCTAAAGGCCAACCAAAGAGAACAAGGCTAAGAGTGGGAGCCCAAGCTGACAAACTATTCTGGCTTTCTTCGTAGGGCACTAACATGTTATTATTTTTGAGAATCACCTCTGCTTATGTCAGAAACTAAAACTAGATCCTTTTTCCTCATTCCTGTATATTTTTGTATAATTTTTGGAAGCATATGTCTATCTGGAAAAGATTACAGTCTATTAAATTGTACCTTACTGGCCTGGACGTGTCCAAAGATGCTTAAGCTCAACTAAAGAGAAACAAAGGCACTAAAAGAGTTTGGGTTAGTAATAATTATTATAAATGGTCCTAAACATCCACAATCTACACTATACTTTCTTTGTTACTTTCTGAAGTCTTCTTTCCCTAAGTGTGTTTATAGTAGCAATGTAGCATGCGATTTTTGAGTCAGATTTCCTAAGTTGAAATCCCTGCTCTGCCACTTCCTAACTGAGCTACTCTAAGTATATCAACTATCTGTAAAATGAGGATAATATTAGTAATTACCTCATGGTTGCTTGAATATTTATTGAGTTAATATGTTTAAAGTGCTTAGAGTAGTGCCTGGCATACAGTAAGAGCTTTTTAAGTGTGTGCTATTTACAACCTAAAGATGGACACAAGATATAAAACTTGTCTCTGTATATAGATCCAATCAAACTCAAGGGGTTCAAAACTGAACTCATCTTCTATAAAACATGTGCCCTTTTCATGGGATCCCAGTATATATTAAGCATATCACTTTCCTCTATGCACCCAGCCTCTAAATATTATCCTATATTGTTTGTCCCTTTCTCTGCTCCCTCACATCAAGTAGTAGTCTAGTCTCCTTCCAAAATCCATTACCTTCTTTGTTTTCCCACTGCCACTGACCTAATTCAGACTCTCTTTATTCCTTGCCCAAATAATTCCAGTAGCTTTCCTAACTTGCTTTTAGTACTTCCAGGCTACTCCCTTCAAAACTATGTTTGTATGGTTCATAGAACATCCATGTTAAAATCCTACTGTGGATCGCCTGTGATGGTTGCAGCCTATCTTTCCATTCTCATCTTCCTCCACCCTCACACCCCAGATGAACCAGATAAGTAACTGTGCGTTTTAATACCTTAGTATTTTTCCCACATTCTTCCAACTAAATGGAATGTCCTTGAACTCGCTAATACTAATTTTCTGAATGTCAAAGTTTACCTATTTTAAAGGTCCAGCAAAGGGGCACCTGGATGGCTCAGGCAGTTAAGCATCAAATTCTTGATTTCAGCTCAGGTCATGATCTCAGGGCTGTGAGATTAAGCCTTGCATTGGTCCCTGGGCTCAGTGGATAGAGTCTGCTTCTCTATCTCCACCTCTTCCTCTCTTCTTCCCCTCACTTACCTGAGTGCATGCTCAGGCTCTCTCTTTCAAATACATAAATAAATCTTTAAAAAATAAAGGCTCACCAGAGATGCAGATTTCTTTTTTTAAGATTTTATTTATTAATGAGAGACAGACAGAGAGAGAGAGAGAGAGGCAGAGACACAGGCAGAGGGAGAAGCAGGCTCCCTGCAGGGAGCCTGATATGGGACTTGATCCCGTGTCTCCAGGATCATACCCCTGGCTGAAGGCAGCGCCAAACTGCTGGGCCATCAGGGCTGCTGAAGATGCAGATTTCTACGTACAACTTTTTCTGAGTTGTTGTAAGTAGTCTTTCCCTCCTTGGAGGTTCTATGACTTGTACATTTGTAACAGCTCATTACATTGATCTCTAAGTTATAGTTTCTTATTAATACCTCCTCAGGGTTTTAATCCATATATCCTTCATCTTTGTACATCCTAGTGAAATCTTCCCTCTTCACACTGGACACTTCCGGACCACTAAATATGATTGCTTTGTACACTCTAAAGCATAGGTGTATGAAAGCTGAAGTCTAGCCCAATCTCTGCCTGTCAAGCCATGTGACACTGTTACCCTAGAAGGGAGAGTTTCTTAATCAATTTACCTCGAACCTGTCAGGAGGGGCTCCCTCATTCATTCTTTCACTCCTTCCAACAGGCAAGCTATGCACCTCCTAGGAGGAGCACCTTTTACCTTTCTTTTTATTTAAGATTTATTTATTTGAGATAGAGAAAGCGAGAGCACAAGGGGAGAGGTAGCAGGAGAAAAGAGAAGCTCAAGCAGACTTGCAGCTGAGTGCAGAGTCAGACACAGGGGCTTGATCATGACCTGAGCTGAAATCGAGAGTCAGAGGCTTAACTGACTGAGCCACCCAGGCAGGCACCCCTGGGAGGAGCACCTTTCTCCAACTCATACATAGCTACAGTTTCGAATAAGACAGACTATGGTAGCAAAAAGAGTCAAGACTACTTAATGGCTCAAATATGAATGAAGTTTCTCTCTTACATAATATTTCAAAGAGGCTGTTCTTGGTTGGCAGCAACTCTCCTCATGGTGATTCAGAGATGAATGTGCAATGTGGCTTAAAGGAGGATGTTTTGTAAAGAGGCATGAGGAACCAGAGCAGGTTTAGAGAACTGCAAATAGTTATGTCTGGCTTGTGCACTGGCAACATGCGGGAGTGTGGAGAAGAGGGTGGCAAGGTAGGCAGGGCCCAGGATGTGAATTTATCTGAAAGTCCTGTGAAGAATCAGACTTGGTCCTACAAGTGCTAGGAAGCCACTGGAGTTTGTTTGTGGGTTTATTATAACTGTCGTTATTGTTTTTTTTTTCCATCAGCATAGTTAATAATATTTGATAGGAATGTTAGAAACTCGGCATTGCCATTAGTGTGTGAGCTGATTTGGATTGCTGTGAATGGAAAGGTAGGATTACCAATAAGGCAAATATAACATTCCAGAAAAAATGTTGAGAGCTCAAAATAGGGCAGTGGCAGTGGTGATGGAAAGAAAGGGAGGAGAAAAAGAGCAATTTAGGAAGCAGGTCAGAGCAGGATTGGTGATTATTTAAATTCAAGGGATTAGAAAGAAAAAGTTGAAGATGCCCCAGCTTTCTGGCTGAAGTGAGGTCTGTGGCTGTGCCCACAGAAATCGAAAGTTATTCATTTCTCCTTTAATACCGAATTTATTTTATTCTGGTCATTAGTGAACAAACTGAATGACAATAAATGCCATTTTTACTAATCTCCCAGAGGCCATGAAGTAAGCCTTTTCAAGGTGGAACACAGAATCCATCATATTGTCATAATAAAGCCTCCAGAATCCTTATTGGTTAAATAGAAAAGGTACTTGCAAGAACTGACTGTAACTTTTCAACGATGGTTGCCTGACCTAAACAGCACCAAAGAATACCTAGTAGAGCCTCAAAATAGAATTAGCTTTGCCTGTTCTGAAGTTGCTTTTCATTATTCACTGTCTTCCTTTGTTTTAAAAGAATTGGAATCTGAAATTTTGCAGTCCTCAATAAAAATCAGTATATATTTGAAGATAGTTGCTCCTTATGGCTGCTGAGTATTATAAAGTTAGAAGCAATCACAGAGACTTGTGCTTTGCTGCTCTATTTTTCCAGCAGTGTGGAAAAGGCACATTGGCCTCTTAAATCCATCTCCCAGGGATTAAAGGAAACTGGAAATGGTTTGACTCTTCACTGAGTCTTCACTGCCATATGAGGCTGGCTGAAGATGGCACTCTGAGTTGAATTGGCACAGCTCCGCAGCATTGGAATGGTATTTCTTGACAGGGTTGGATGGCATATGTAGTTTTGTGTATTGTTCTGGTGCTTCTTAAATCAAATTGCCCAATTTAAGCCAAACAAATGTTCTATTCTCCATTGTCCCTTCAAATCATACCAATCCTTTGCTTGGTCAAATCATACCCCCCTGACTGTGCTCTGCAGATTTTCCATGGTGCTGAAAAAAAAAGACTTTCATTATAATAGACATTAATAAAATAACACGTTCAAATATGTTTTCAATATTTTTATTTATTTTAATTATATTATTCCTATAGTAGTTAACTACTTAATTTTTCAGTGAGCAAATGAATAAACTTAATAGACCTGTATAAAATAAGTGACTATAATTGAAAACAAAAATGGTTCTCAGATCTCAGATCAGTTTCTAGATTCCTGAAAACCATTTACCTGCATTAATTTAATTTAATAAAAAATGTCTAAGTCACCACTGTGACCTTTGTGCAAGACACCAAATTCAAACACTGAGTGATGGGCATTTCCTCCAGCATTATGGGTAGGCAAGTCTTCAAACTATCGTTGGTTCTTTATTACAATCAGATTTGACAAATTTGAGGACAATTATGGACAAATTTGTCTTATAATTTTAACCTTCTATTTGAACTCATAAAGGTGCCCCCATTATCATTATTGATCTAGATCATTTCTAAGACTTTCCACCAATCACTCAAGTGCAAGACCATAATCATTCCCTGTTTCTCCTGTGCTCCTGGATCTCAGCCCCCAAGGTCTACCAGGCAAATTTTTAGCAAAATTGGGCTCATAAAACTGATAATTCTCAGTATATAGCACCACAAGGAAAAGACATCCATTTTGACAGTGGCATGGAGTGACGTATGTTATTGGCATCTCACAGATCATACCCGTTACCTGAAGTCCTACAGGAAGGCAAGTCATATTATATAAAGAATATCTAGGCCTATAAAAAATTGTAGGTGATAATTTAGATGTCTTAGAGTGTCAAAGTAGGAAAGGGAAAGGTTCTGATCAAAGAATTAAAACAATGAAATGGCTAAAGTTGGTGTTATGTACTGAATGTTTGTGTCCACCCCCACACATTCATATCTTGAATCATAACCCCAAATGTGATGGTACTAGTAAGTGGAGCCTTTGGGAGGCAATGACATCATGGGGTAGAGCCCCCAGGAATGAGATTAGTGTCTTTAGAGACCCAATAGAGCTCTCTCACTGCTTCTTCCATGTGCATACACAGTGAGAAAATGGCCATCTATGAAGTAGGAAGAAGGCCCACACTACACACCAAATCTTCTATGCTTTCATCTTGGACTTCCCCGCCTCCAGAACTGTGAGTAATAAATATTTGTTGTTTACACCACCCAGCCTACGGTACTTTGGTTATAGCAGTCCAGATTGACAGTTGGTGTTACAGCAAGGCACCCCTAGTGAATACACTATCTGGATTCCCACATTGCCATTCCCATTTACCTTCCCTCAATGTTTTGTGAGTCTTAGATTATAAATGGACACCCCAGACTTCAAGGCCTTTTCCTACTTTAAATTTCCTAGTGGAAACCCACCCTAGCTGTACCATCACATCATTCCATTTTCAGAATCTCCTATGTCAAGTGCTCAGCAGATTTCTACTCAGTATGAGGACAGAACATGCCTATAGGCCATTTACAATAGCAGAGTTCTCTATTCTTTTACCAGAATGCTTGCTGCTGCTTTCTGGACTCCAGCAGTTTGCTTCAGGTATTTCTTGATGTCACTTTCCTTTTTAAGGTCTCTCTTTGAGCTTTGACCTGTGGACTCTTTGGAGAATACTAGCCTTGTTCCATCCTGTTTTAATATGATCACTCTTTCTAGCCTCTTAGATAACCAAGAGAAGTAGGTAAGGGAAGGAGGTGGCTTGTTTTTCATTGCAGGCCCCAGATCTGGTCCCTTTGGAAACAGATGAAAATTCTTTAGTCACTGTATCTGCCTCTTTTGCCTCAGATAAACCTTCTTGGATCTGAGAAATAAGCCTTTTACTCATTTTTTAATGTTTAGGGTTTTTTTTTTCCCCCTGTGGTCTGTGTTATTTAGCTTCATTTTCTTCTTATTCCCCTCTTTGCTTTTATTTCTTCTCTGTAGTTCTGCTACCAACCCCTGCCAAGTTTCTTTATCAACTGTCTCTACAGCCAGCTTAACTTTCTGAGCCAATGGTGTCAAAGCAGAATGCATATGGGTGCTGTCAATCTCACATGGTGTAACTTGGAATTAATTTCTGATGCCTACTAGATATTTCACCCATGATCAGAGTAAAACTTGAATGGCCCTACAGTCTAAATGGAAGTGCTCTCTCCTTAATGCTCTCTTCCCCCTCCTGCTATTTTAACTCCAATGGAAAGCTCCATTTGAGTCTGCCTGCAAGCAAGGCATGTCTTCTACCTTTTCTCCAACCCCTTGCCTGTTTTCGAAGGCTTGAGCCCACCCATGCATCTCAGTCTCACTTGTTCATGTTCTAACACCTGCCCAGCAGTTGATAATCCCTGGCTTCCTATTCTTTCAAATCACTGTCTGCTCTGGTCCTGCCTTAAAGGAGAGGCTATCCTCAAACCCAAAGCACCTGTGTCAGAAAACTCTCTAACATTCCCTGTGCACAGTACAACCAGCCCTCATATTTGCTGGGGCCCAGCATGAGCATGGACAGTATCCTCTGGGCACTTTGCCTTCACTCTAGCCAGATACTTGAACCAACTTGGTCAGTGCCCTTTTGCCCCTAGTAAATGAGCCTCTGTATGGTTCAAGCTCACCATCCCCACAGATGGCCCTGTATTAATGCCTCAAACCAAAGCTCATGTCATATCATCACATCCAATCTAGAACCTGTGTATTCTATCTACTGAACTCACTTTTCATTAGATACTAGATGATAACCTACTTATTTCTTCTTTGCTCTTTTTTTTTTCTTCTTCTTTGCTCTTATCCACTCTTTTAAATGAGCCCTTCCAAGGATCCCTTGCCATACAACACAATCCAGCTCAATAGAGAACAAATTAAAGAAACTCCAATTTCATTGTTGTTGAATAACCAGTTAACTAGCCCCTTAACAGAATACACCTGCCTCACTATGGCTTTAGAAGAGATTATCTTGTTTGGTCAGAGCTCAAACTTGATGTAAGTAGAGTTAATATTCATTAGCAATTTATTATTTGCTAGTCACTGAGCTCATAATTTAGTACTTGTTCAACTTTCACAATGTCCATATGAGGGAGATGCCATATTAACCTCACTTTCCCTGGAAGAGCATTAAACTTTGAAGTATTAAGTAATGTGCCTGTGGTCAGCAAGATAATAAGTGATAGAGTCAAGATTTGAACACTGAGTTCTTGCTCTTATCCTCACTTAGATTCAGTATTGCATGCCCTGAAAGAAGCACTCTTTATCCTTTACAGCCTTTTAAGTCCCATTTAGGTATCAGTTTCCCAGGAGATAATTATTTTACTCATTCATCAAAGATTTTCTGAGCACTTAGTAAGTGCCAGTGACTGTTCTAAGCCCAGGGGATATATCAGTTAACTAAAGATGTAGGATCCACTCAGCTGTACTCAGGTATACATGTGGCCCCTCCCATTTAAAGAAAAAAAAATATTCTCCAAAAAGAGATGATCAGTGTCTTGAGGAAGGTTAGGCTCCTCCACAGCCGGCTCCAAGCGTAGATGGTCATATTGTCATCCCCTGTGGCTGAGGCATTCACCACAACTTCTACATTTGGTCGTAAATGGGGGCATTTTAAGTTAATCTACCCAAAATCTGGAATGTCAGAACCAGAAAGAACAACAGAGGTCATCTGGTTTAACTGTCTTACTATAGAAATGAAAAATAAACAGCATGCTGAGAAGTTTGCTTTTCAGGATGACATAGATGTGTAATGAAAGAATCACTTGTTAAATATAGTTTTCCTGCCTCTTCATCCAGTGCTTTCACTCATACATCATGTGGTATCCTAAGGAAAGGATGGGGTACATGTTGAAGCCAGAATTTCCATGGCAGTAGGCAAAAATCTCCTGACCTTGGATCAACTTCGCAGAACAAGCTCCTTCATTTAAGCCATTGCCCATTAAGCACTCCCAGAGTTTTTCAAAATGGTATCTAACAGACAATGGGAACTATGTAGATTTTTAGGACGGGCACATGCTACTACTGGCTGTAACCAATAGTGTATGGACTTAGTACTCATTTCCTGTTTGAAGGGGGAAAAGAACCAGAAAACTTAGAGAACCCTATCCTTCCTGTTGAACCTGCTCATTAATCAACATCATTGAAGATTTTCCCCTGTTCCAGACCCTCACTCAAATCCATTTAGGCAGCATTCTTGGGTTTTGCCATTGAGGATATTAGGTTAGCATGAACTCAGCTCTGATTATCCACCACATTCTCTTACCAGTTTACCACTTTTGCAGTTTATCCTGGTGCTTAAGTGTATAATGTTCTTGCTTCCTCCACCCCACCCCTTGCAGTGTGAAGTTAGTTGCTTTGTTTTTTCCCTTCTGACACTCTTGCTTTTGTGCTATATTTAACTCCTGTACATTAGCATTAATATCCCGCCACACAAGTGAAGTTGCTGCTGTGCATTACTTCCACCAGGTACAGTAGGGGTTTATTCAGCTAATTCCTTTTGGGGATAGGGAAACAGATGCAAACACAATAAGAAAAGGACTGAACCTTCTCTCCACAGTGTACTGGATACAAACCTTTATAAGATCTTTATGTGCATGATTTTATTCTTTTGCTTTTTACCTACTTTTTGCCTTTGGTTTTGGCTGGCACACAAAGCAACTTACAAAAAGGGAGGCTGATAAAATAAACATCCCCCTGGAAAGAACATGCTCTTAACATAAAAGGAAACACAAAAGATCAACACCACAAATTATTCTTACAAGACTTCCAATTGCCTAGAACAGTACCTGGTACATAGTGGGTGCTCAAAAATTGTTCAGTGAATAAAACCACATGTGATTTCTTGCCTTCCAGCTAGTCTTCCTTTGGCTGGATAGGAATTCCACCTATGCTGAGAAGGTCAAGACCATGAGCCAAAGAGAGGGTATAGTCATTACAGGCTATTTATTTTGGGGCCCAATATCTTTTTTTCTATTTCTTTTTTCTTCTTTTAACTTCTGATTTGTGAAATTCTCCTCTTCCATTTTTCTCCTCCTCCTCACCCTCCTCCTTTTAAGTGCCAGTCTCTTCTTTCATTTGCCTTTTTTTATTTGTTGAAGCACTCAGACCACAGTAGGGTTTTTGTTTTTATTTATTTTTTTAGATACAATAAATCCTGCTTCATTAGAACAAAAAACTGATGTATTCGAGGTTTTTTATACAAGACAATATTTTTTGTTTTTTGTTTAGGCTTGACTTTGTGAGAAAAGGAATCACAAAAAAAGCAATATTTATTTTATCCTTAGGTGGTAAAAATTTATTTATTGAAAATGCTAAGTAAATAAGGTTACAATTTTATTCAGTTAAGAAAATGGAGGTGGTTTGTGGAAGAGGAGAAAGAGGGAAACAGAAGGGAAGAGGCATTGGAATGAGCAGAAACACTCATAAGTTACAGAAAAAGGTGAGAAAAAGAGACAAGTAGACTGAGGAAAGTGGGCCAGAGACTGAAAAAATCCATGGAAAGAGAAAGGTTCAAAAGGAGGGGGGTTCCACGTGTACCCTCAAAGGTCTTTCTGCAGAACTTTTGTGGGGAAAGCCAAACAAAGGTGGAGGGCGGTGCCTCTCTCTGCTTCACATCCACCAAGAACACAGGAGCTGTTCTCTTTTTTAAAGCCCCAGATCCCATCCATGAATCTTACTTCCACCCTCTTGGTCCTTCAGCTGCTTCAGAGAGGAAGCCAGCTGGAGCGAGAGGAGGCTTCTAGGATGATATCCAAAGTCAGAGAACTCTGTGCAGAAGCTGTTCTGCCTGTTATAAATGAGAGTAACTCAACTGAGGGGACTCTCCACTAATATAGAACCTACCTACTAACAAAAGGTCTAGCCCATCTAGCTCAGAGTGCACATGTAGAGTGACACCCAGCTCGTGTCCACTCTAACTGGTCAATCAATGCTGATGTTTTGTTTAGAAGTATCTTAAGTATTACATTAGCTATCTTGGGATAGCAACTGGAAAAAAAAGTGAAATCATTTCAGATCACGTGTACCTCTAATTCTTTTAAATCTATCAGTTTAAGCTAGTTTCATTCCATCATCCAACAAATGTTTATCAAGTGCTTATTATTGCCAGTGTGCTAAGCAACAGGAAATAAGGTTTGAGAGAATTGGGGACCTGACTTCAGGGTACTTTGTGGATCATTCTTAGAAACTTATATTTTCTTCTTTTAATAGGGAGCCCATGAAGAGTTTTAAACAGGGGAGTAGTGTAGTCAGATTTCTACTCAGAAACATCACTTTGCTATCCAGATACAGTTATGGACTAGTTTAAATGCTGTTGCAATAGTATAGGTAAGAGTGATGGTCAGTTTAAGCTAACCTGCAACAAAGGAACTTGAGGGAGACTTAAAAATGGAAACAATAGGACATGGGGACACCTTCACTGTTGAGTGTTAGAGGGGCACAAGGGGCAGGAGGGTTCTCAGGTTCCTGATTGGGATGTGTGGAAGGTACGGATTGCTTCAGAAGGAGGGATCTAGTCAGGAGGAAAGTTGGACAGAGAGGAAGAGGAGCAGAGTGCTGCAGATGGAAGTGAGAACCAGGAAGCACAGAGAGGAAGATCTAAGGAGGGTATGTAACAAAAGAGGCTGAGAACATACGGGCAGAGTTAGAAAGAGAATCTGGGTGGTGCAGTAAAGTTCTGAGTGATTCAAAGACTGTAGACTTTTTTTAAGACACTGAAATAGCATGATATAGTGGGAAGTAGGTAGGGATTGGAGTCCAACTGATATGAAATTAAAACAGCTGTCACTTACTTGCTACAAGATCTTGCACAAGTTACTAAACAATTCCCAGATTTTAAAAAAATGTATAAAATGGGGATAATATCTTGTACACAGGATTATTCTGAGTACTAAAGGTTATAATAATGTTTAGTGTTTAGCACTATTCTAGAGGGTTCCTTCCCTGCTTCTTTTCTCTTTAGTGTTACCCTCCTCCAGGCCATCAACCTCTGAGCTCATTTTCAAAAAAGAGGTTAGATAAGAGTAGTGCCCTGCTTATCATCTTGGCATGCCTTTACCTACAGAATAGAAGCCACAGATGGTCCTTTGTGGTCTGATCTCTGCTTACCCTTTTAGCCCATCTCTCCTCACTTTGGTAACCTCATTCCAGCTATGCCATATTTACAGCATTATCTTTCATATCTTCAAGTCTTTGAACAAACTGCTTCCTCTTTTTGGACTGTCCTCATTATTTCTCTGACTACATAAATCTTTATCAACTTTTTAAGACTTAAGCTCAAGAACATAGATCTCCATGTATATAGATGCCTTATCCTGATCCGTAGTCTGCACTAACCTCCACCATCCACACATCAAAATCCTCCTTCCTTGCTGGTGTAACATTTTGTAGATTCCATCAATTGTACTTAAGCAACATTTAACTATTTGCTTAATTTCTTTCCACCCTATAGATTGATATATCCATAAAAGCAAAATGACTTCTCATTAAAATCCTCAGTAATTTTTACATTGTAGTTGCTCAATAAATGGCTATTTAATAATGTATGATTTTAGTGTAAGGCCATGGGTTCTACAGGTTAAGTACGCACTGCTTAAACATTTTAAAATCACATAAACAAAGCATAATTTAAGATAGTACTTTCCTGGGAATCCTGTGGTCAACTGCCAACCCTCATATTAGATTTGAGGTTCAGCAGATCATGACTCTATTGACAAGACAGAGGCCCTAAAATTATATAATCCTAAAGGTTTGTTCCCAGCCCTAATTTCTGATCCAGAATGGAACTAATAAGTACTTTGAGAGAAAGGAGGCAAGTGTGGTAGTTAAGAACACTGGTGCTGGAGTGGGACTGTCTGGGTTCAAATCCCTTTCACTGGTCATTACTAACTATAAGATCATGGACTATTTAACCTCTGTATCAGTCAGCTCCTTTACTTATAAAAGATGATAATAAGTAATAAATACCTCCCAGAGAGGTAATGAGAATTGAGTGAATACAAATGAAAAGATTAGACCAATGTCTGGCACATATTAATAAGTCTTAGTTTCTACTGACTTATGAGTTCTTTTTAGGATATTAGTAGCTGGAGTTATATATATATATCCATATACCACTTTGTGCATATATAGTTAGCAGGATAAAAACCACAGGCCAAGAGAATTTCATGAAAGCCCCAAGGGAGATCCAGATCCTCTACTGGCTCTGAAATCACCACGGGCTCCCTATCTTCTGTCTATCTGACCTCCTTCTCCAGTATGAAGTCCTTTAAGAACAAGCAAGGCAGAGCAGAGGACTTGGAGATGAGCCTTTGTTTTTAAACAAGGGATTTGAGAAGAATAGCTACTAGTGATGCCAATTAACAAGTATTCTTTATTTTTTATTATTTTTTAAAGATTTTATTTATTTGACACAGAGAGAGCGCAGGCAGAGGGGGAGGGAGAAGCAGGCTCTCCGCTGAGCTGGGAGCTCAGTGCAGGGCTCAATCCCAGGACCCTGGGATCATAACCTGAGTCAAAGGCAGACGCTTAATTGACTGAGCCACCCAGACACCCCAACAAGTATTCTTTAAATACCGACTATGATTGAGACACTGTTCTAGGTTCAGTGAGGCCAGTCCCTTTTATTCAGAGCTATTTAAAAGACTTCTGAAATCATGGAGATTCCCCACAGTTTTTGGCCTTAAGGGATCCTTATACTAGCACAAGGAAGAAATTGGGCTTATTTTTTTCTGTTCTTTCTTTTCTTTTTTTTTTTTTTTTTTTTGTCTAAAATATCAACGTGTGTAGGTACTATGGTGATAGCTGCTATATAAATACAAGAAGAGAGAACAAGAGAGGAGGAGGAGATAATTAACTCGATTGTATAAGGCTTTCTTTAAGAAGAAGAAAGGTTCTCCTTAATTTCATTCCTATCTCCAAACACGCAGAAAAGGGTGCTAAGACATCCTTACAGTCGGCCCTAGAACACAATGCAGACTCCAAGACAGTCCACTCAGTTCTTAGACCTGACTATGCAAAGCAACCTACTTTCTCTCTTGCTTTTCCCCTCTCTTTGTAAATAATTCTTTATAAATGGGAAAAATGGAGAGCAAGTCTTTCAAACAGTTGTCATAAATTAGAATAAATTGCATTAATTCAAAATGTAAAACTAGGAGAGCCAGGAGAACATGCAACATATTTTCCCCAAATAACACTGTGAACAAGCACAAGTGTATACTCTGGGCATATGTAGATCTTTCCCCTGACTGACAGCCTGAAGGATGGTCCATGTGATTTTTGTGTTGCTGAGGTGGAAACAATCTTTATTTGGATTGAATAGCAGAGTAAACAGGAATGAATAAGAGACACAAAAGTTTACAGTACAGATGGTTTTCCGATTCTTTTTAAAAAATTGTATGCGTTTTCAATTAAAAGCGCATTTGCCTTTTGTTCTAGTCAACTGTCCTAGAGACTTTTCATGGTTGCACTCCAGAAAAATCAGAGGTGATCAGTAAATCACATTATTACATAGATTGAATGTGGCAGTAGAAGTTTATCTTCTCTACTTTTTAATCTGAAAAAGTAAGGTTTGTCTTGTAGTTAGAGAAGTCATTAAGGAAAGTAAAAAACTTAGTTTATTTTTTATCCTAGCTTATTATCACTAAGGAGGATAGTCATATACACACAGTGTGTGTGTGTTTACACATACACCCATGTTTATGGGAAGAATGGGTAAAAGATTTTGATGGTAAGGAAAATATTAAAAGGTGTGCCCACAGTGGTCTCCAGAGACACAGAAGAATCTGATTAAGCTATAATTACAGCTACCTATAGCAGTGTACACCTGTGTACCTAGGAGCCTTCTTCGTAGCATTGGAAGCCCATTTTCCTTCTCCCACAGTCCTCTAGCTCTGTCATCAAATGAACCGCCTTGGGTAACACAAAGAAAGGATAATATGACCATCCATCTTCTGTCGACAAGGCCCTCTTACCTGTTCTGGGAGGCAAAAGGCTATTCTTATTGAATTATCAAGTAATTCTGACCAGTTCAATTAACAGAAGCCTTGATGATAGTAATGTCAAAATGCAAGATAAAACAGCACTGCCTAAATACTTACTCAGCATTTTTTTACTTACGTGATTACGGCATTGCATCTTGGTTTTATCTTTTAATCTATGTCAAACATTGCCTTTATTGCCAACATTCCTTGACCATAGAATCTAGGGCAGTTAGAAGGTCTAATTCAGGGGCATTGGAGAGATAAGTGGACAAACACACTGACTTTCAGACTCATCCTTGATTCTGCAGGGTCTTCTGCCTGCCTTGAAAAGACAAGTTATGGCTCTCAAGGGTGCTCTACTCTGGAACAATTCCCACAAAACAATCAATGGCAAATCATTATTTCTTTCCTTTTCCCAAAGAACAGGATGCACAGAAAATAATGCACATGTAGTAAAGAGTTGAAAGCCTAATGCACATAGGAAACTTGCCGCCCCTCCAAATCAGCACATCAGGCCACCAGATACCAGTCTCAGGCAGGAGTTAGTCATCATTTTCTTACATGAGCCATGCTCTTCTCCCAGGATTGATGCATCTTCTTCCCCTCTACATAAAGAATTAGCTGAATAAAGTAAAACTAAGAGGACTCTGGGGCCGCAGATGGCTGACCAGCTGTTTCTGAGTGACTCCCCATGAATCAGTGGCTCATCTGAGCTTTACTGCTTCCATGTTTGGGGGGCAAAATATTCTGCATTTTGGAAAAGTAGTTCATGGAAAATAATACAGCAAAGTAACATTTATAGAAAACCACAGTAATCTTGTAACAAATGTCCTAAATTATGTACTCAAAAGCAGATCCAATTTTACCCAAGGTTCTCTCTCTACAGTGCCTGTAGGTTTTCGTTGTTGTTTATAACTGCAGCTCCTCCCCCACCCCCAACCCAAGAGCCTCTTTTTAAATGATATAGCACTTTATATAGAAGACAAAATTTCAGCCTGGAGAAGAGGCCAGGGGGCGGGGGTGGTCATGGACTTAAAGGGCTTCATTTTTTCTTTTTTTTTTTTTTTTTTTTTTGGTCCCTTTTGGAGATTCATCCTCTGTATTTTCATTTAGTTTGTTGTAAGATCATTGCTGCTTTTGAAAGCCTCCTGGTTCCCTTTTAAACACCACCATTTCTCAGTGCTTCAGTGCAATGTTGGGGGTATTGACAAAATAAAAGTGGAATGGAACTTTATATTCCAACCTCTTGCATTCTCTTTCAAAGCGAAAGTTTCTGGCAAGACAAGAGCTTCACTGAAGCCTTTTCCTGGTTGTTCTCTTTAATTTTGGATGATTGTTTAATGTGAATATCTCTAAGAGAATTTATTTTAATACACAGAGGAGCAGAGATAGTTCCAAATGCCTATTATCAGGAAAAAGGCATTATATGTGATGGGAGAGTAAGAAACCTTCTGTGATCATTTTTATTCAATGAAAGCCATTCCTTTGGGTGGGAGAGTCAAATGCTAGTACCCACACATGCTGCATGCATACCAGCACGAGCCTGAGGAATGCAGATTTCTGTATCTGAGAGCAGCTGCTAAGTGAAATGGAACGTCCAACAGATGGCTGCATTGTCATTGTTGGGGGAGGAGGAGTGGGGAGCTATTTTGGTTTTTCTGTTCTGTGTGTGAGTGTGTGTGAGTGTGTGTGTGTGTGTTTCATAGGATGTGTTCTCCACTACCTGGATCTCTCTGGTGTTTTATTCACTTTTAATCTTAAAACTAGAACAGGCATTAGAAATCTTCTGGTCATTTGACATGTAATGGAGAAGGAGAGAGAGAGAGAGCAAGGATATGCAGCTTGTTACAGCCCAAACCAGAACCCTTTCATTAGGGCCATACCATAGAGAAGTCATGCATTCTACTTACTTGAGTATTGGTATTTAATAACACCGATACTAAATCTCGAGAGAAGGAAATGCTCTATCAGTTGCTATAAATGCTATCTAGTCTGAAAAGGATGTGAATATTATTCTCTTTTGAAATTTTCTGGTGGAGTTGCCTTATAATTTTCACACTGGAAGAAAGAACTAAGATACTTTATAAGCAAAGTTATATCAAGTCTATATTATATATTTCCTTAGATGTTTGGGATAATGGGACCAAATTTAAATAACACGCTATGGAATACTCTAATTCTATAGCATTTTCATATTTCAGAATACAAGGAGTTAAACTTGTAAGTCAAAGCTTTCAAAGGCCATGGTTGAAAGGCAAACAGAAAAGTGTCGAGGTCCCATCATGACCTGTCTGTAAAAGGTCTCCATCCCCTTTATGATGAGAGCTTTGGGTAAGTTGTACAGTCACATGGTTCACCCATTGGTTCATGTTTTTTTTTCCAGAAATAGAATCAATAGAGAACAGACAAACCCACAGTTGCCAGTTTGTACAGTCTTGTGGTTTCTGTCAGGGGCTACAGACTCGAGCAGGTCTACCAGATAATGAAGGCAAACTATTTCAGTTCCTGTGGGTCCGGAGTGCCTCAGCAGAGTTCTGGTTTCAAACAAATGAATAACAAATTAAAAGGTACAGTAAAATAAGGGGTGGTTAAAATATATTAACTAAAATCAATGGAGGAGAAACGTAGTTAAAATCCCTGCGTTCTCAGCAATAGTCTGTGATGTATTTTGTTAATCTCTTAAAATTTATGTTAAAAGCCTTTTAACAGAAAGTCAATAGATTTGGGTGGTTGAGCAAGTACATCATCCTGTACCAGTGGTTGCATTAAGTATGATACAGAGGCTCCACTGTCTGTAGGAAAAGAAGAGGGGGGTCCATCCAACGGAAGTCCCACCTCAAAGAGACCAGACGCTTTTCCCAAAACAGTCTGTGGAGTCAAGCCCAGTATTATGCTCTCCTCCTCTGCCTAGGTTCCCTGCTGACGTCAACTAGAGTCCTGGAAATGAAGCAGGATCAGAATACCAGAAGCATAGCCTAATAATAGAGCAAAAATGGAGAGCAGATGGAAAATAAAGCTTCTCGATAAAGTGAGACCTAATGTTATAAATTTGTTCAGGGAAAGAAAACAACAGCAGCAAAGCAAAAAGGCCTGCAAGCAGACTTATTGGTGCTAAATTTCTGGAATATGGCTGACTAGAAAAACACCTAAATCCTTAGAAACCTTCTAGAAAAAGACTGAAAAATAAACAGGAAAACAGGCACTAATTTTTGGATTAGTTTGAAACATGGCTACTAAATGTGCCCAGGGTGAAAATGACACCAAACCAGAACTAGAAAACGAAAATAGGATTAGCAGCTTCCTTTGCCTAGGAGTTGTACATAATTTCACCCACTGTATTTGCATCCCATCTGGAATAGTCTGCTTATGTCCATGGATAAAGCAGTGCTGGGAAAACACAGGTATAAACTCTAATCATGGCAGTGAAATGGTTTGGGCCCAAAGTATACACACGTCTTTGCAAAGAGGCCCTGTCATACCCATAACTCCTAGAAATGTTCTCACAATTTACTTACCCCTGCATTCCCGTGTGTGTGTGTGTGTGTGTGTGTGTGTGTGTGGTCAAGGTCATCAAAGGTTACTTTATCTCTTTGTGTGGCAGTGAGATACTCAAATGCTCTACTTAATTCTCTGTGATGAGCAGCAAAGTCTTAAACCTCCTCTTAATTTTTACTATGTATACATTTTCACTGAAGAGAGATTTTTAGATTCTAATCTTACTTAATAATTGGGCTTACAAACATGTTATTTTTGATATAGACAAAGAGCATCCAAAGACTTTGAGATATAATTTCAAACTGTAAATACATGTTTTACCAGGAGAATGTCAAAGATGTTCTATTTGACAAACACTCTCCATTTTCTTCTAAGAATGAGCTACTATTTGGAAAAGCTGATGAGGTGAAGTTTTAGAACAGAGCTACATTTTCTCTTATTTTTGCTGTTTAACCACTGATGGGTTTAAGTGGGGGGGGGGGAGCCAATTTTTAAAACTTTTTTTTCATATTTTTGGCTTATCACTCTAATGGCTTCTGGATTCTGTCCCTAGCATCCATGAAAAGAAATCTTGTTTCTTCAAGGTAACCTGCTAGGTGCTGCCTCTTTAGCCTCTTTACTCTGTCTAGCCAACATTTTTCTTTGAGTCTGATTCTAGCTCTGCTTGATCTTGTGAACCTGCCATTTCAGATCCTCCCATGCTTCCAGTAGAGTTCCCTCACCTTGGACTTCAACTTCAGCCTTTGTTCCTCACCTTATGGCTGAGCATGAGCCCAGTCCATCCCTTGCCAGGCTTCTAGATGCCCAGCCAGGCTGAGCCCGTGCCACTCCCAGGAAAAGCCGTTGGACACCCATCTCTGGGTAGAAGGTCCCCAGCCAGATAGGTCACAATGAGCTCAATGAGCTATTCTAAAGTAGTGAACCCACGATACAGTGTGAAAGTATGGAGGTACAGACATGAGAATTACAGACTTTCAGAACCAGAAGAAACCTAGAGAGCAGTTATTTTACAGGAGAGGTATGTGTTACTCCAACCCAGTTGATAATCTAGAATTCCTATAAGAGAGTGATACAAGGTATATAAAATCTTTTATAAACCACATAACACTATACTGAATGCATAAAAAGTCGGTGTTTGTCTTCTAGGTAGTATGTTTGAGAGTTATTCCAGAGATGCTGCTGTTACTCAAAATGTTTTAAATCTCTTCTTTAAAATTGTCATTTGAGGCAGTTAAGATTGTCACTGTACAGTCACATCTTGTTCTTATCAGTAAAGGTATTATCCAGGGCTCAGACGCTCATCTCAGATTTGATCTTAAATGTCTTCGAAGGCAGAAACCATGTCTGTCTTGCTCCTTGCTCCTGGTATCCTGCCTGCCACTTAGTAAGCACCTAATAATTATTTGTTCAAGGAATTTTTTTTTTAAAGATCTAACCCACCCTCAGAGAAGGATGATTTGCTATGATTGATAGGCAAAGTCTCTAAAGACATTTCAAAAGAGAATTTCCCAAATAAAATTATTTTTGAGCTGTAACACTGCTGTTGGAAGAAGTTCAAGATTAATCATTAGAAAGGGACATTCATTGTATTTACACATCTGTGCTCTGGCTGACCTGTTTACATTTTTTTTTATTTTTTTTTTCTGTTTACATTTTTGAATTTATTTATATCTCACCTTTCCAAAAAAAAAAAAAAGTGAGCCAGATTAGAAAACAACAAAAAGAAACTGATAATAATAAAAACATTAATAAAAAGCTCATTACCATAGTTACATCTCTGAGATGTTCGGCAAAAAGCAGCCCACAGGGTGGGTTCCTTGTGTGTGGTTAGCTAAGGAGTGACAGAAAGTAACAAGAAATAGAGAACAAATGAGACTCGCCCAGTCTCAAGCACATGTCTGCATGCCATCTGGCCCTTGTTCCCTGTTGAGTAAAAGAGTTACTTACAGCTAGTTAAGAATGCAGTCATAAGGAAACATTCTAGGGTGACTGGGGTGATGAGATTCCCAGATTGATAATAAGTGCCCAGGAAGAAAGGCACCTGCAGGTGTCACGATAACCAATCATCACTGCTGTTAGTTAGCACTAACAGGTAAAAGTCAGTTTCGAGGACTCCATGTGACACCTAAAAGTGAGAACAGCCCCTCTCCCGTAGACTGGTATTTTGTTCGAAGAGGAAAGAATGAACACAGCACTGAGTGGAGAAGGCATATTAATCACAAGACAAAGCTGTCCACCTTTCTCACACATCAGTTACTCTCAGGAGGGTCTAAGAGTAGTGATTTTACAATGGTTCTAAAACCCATCAGGCACGCAGAAAAAAGTCCAGTTCACACCACAAACACATCAACTTCCTCCCGTATTTCAGCTAGTTCCAGTCTACAGCATCCTGGCCAGGCGAAGGGAAGGTTATATTTTTTATGAATCCTGTTGGGCTTAGGGCTTGATTAGTAATTGCTCAGTGAAGATGTTTGCTTGTTCTTTTTACTGCCCTCTGAAACACTGGATTAAGAACATTCAAGCAGATTCAGCAAAAGGCACAGCAAAATGTGGTACCTCATAAAAATGAAACCAAGGAGTATTCAAAAGAAGAAATAGAGAATGCTGAATTTCTCACCAGACCACCAGCTTGCTCATTTTGGAGCCACTCTGGTTTTGATGAGGACCAGAGCAAGGGTGTCATTCATGATGTGTGGTATCCACAAGAACAGTAAGTCATTTCTTTTCTAGAAATAAGTTATTCCAGTGCCATAATAAAAAGGAGGAAGTATTACTTGAATTCTGAAGTGATTGAAAATTTGAGCTCTGTCCTTTAGCTAAGGAGGTAATCAAAGGCAGCTTCATGACTGCTTTTCTGTAATCTTTCCTAGAGAATTTATGGTTCAACATCACTACCTTAAATCCCATCCCAAGCCCTAAGCCCAAGATTGGGTTCCTATACAATCTCCACAGTGCATCAGGAGTACATTTCTAGCCTGCCAATCTAATTCCAAGACTACACAGGTTAAAAATCTTTTACGTCATCCATGTTACTTACTGTCTGAAATCTGATTTGTAAGCTTAACAGATGAAGATTTTTAAAGAGCTGGCTCTCTCTAATCTTTCCAACCTCACCTTCTGTATCTCCTCCATGTACATTGTAGGCTCTGGTAATAATGAATTAATTAGTCTCCAGAATCCAGGATTTTACTGAGTTCACCTGTATCTCTGTCTTCTATGTGCTTTCTTTCAGCTTATTTTCTATAAAACTACTGTTCATTCTTCAAGACACAGACTCTCATCTTCTCTTTGAAGACCTTTGCCATCATTCTCAGTTTTAACCTTAACCATGCATACTCAAATACCGCTGCATGCGATTCTAAACAGTACAAAATGTTTTGGGCCATCTTGACTTCAAGGGCACTTTGGGGCCACTGTCAATAACTTTGACTTTCACTTGCAAAGGGACAAAGCACATGAGCATATATCCAATTCAGCTATATTTCCATGGCCATTCTCCATCGACCTCACAGGATAATGACCTGCTTGAATAAGATTTGATGTTACTCACTGTGTTAGTTGGCTTGGGCTGCCATAACCAAGTACTATGGACTGCGTGCTTAAATGACGGAAACTTATTTTCTCACAATTCTGGAGGCTAGAAGTCCATGTTCAGGGTGCCAGATGATTTGGGTTTTGGTGAGACTCTCTTCCTGGCTTAAAGATAGCTGCCTTCTTGCTCCGTCTTCACTTGTCCTTCCCTCAGTACAAGTGACATGGCTGGGAGAGACAGAGGACATTGGGGGGGGGAGGGAGGGGGGAGTTCTCTGGTGGTGTATTTTGTTTTTGTTTGTTTGTATTGTAGTTTATTTTTTTCATGAAAACACTAATCCTATCAGATCAGGGTTCCATCCTAATGATGTCACTTAATCTTAATTACTTTCTTAGAGGCCCAATCTCCAAATAGAGCCACACAGGGGGTTAGGGCTTCAATATATGAATTTGGGGGACCTTCAGTCCAAAACAATCACCTTGTGTTTCCAATATCCAACGTAAGTCCCTCTAAAGCCTGTAAACATTTGTGTTATGAGTAAATGCCATACCACATAAAGGGAGAATGAGGAAAACAGGTGTACTCATCGAGTGTATACCATGTGTAAGTCCCTGTCATAAACTGGTCAGTGTTCTTAAGGAATTCATAATCGAGTAATCTAATTGAGAATTTAAATAGAATTAAGTGCCAAATAAGTGGTTCTAATAATAAGCAACCACTGGGTAGAGAAAAGGGTGCTAGATTTGGGAGTCCAAAAACATGAGTTCAAAATCCAGCTCTGCCACTTACCATCTCCATGACTTTAAAGTAAGCCGCTTGATTTCTCTAAGCTTCAGTGCCCTTCCCTTTAGTAACATGGTGACACAATAACAGGAAGCAAGTGAGAGAGTTCATAAATACACTTTGGAAATGCTAACACCACATACACAAGGAAAGACGGGTGTAGCTATGCCCTCACAGACAGCTCCTTTGACAGGATCCATGATACCTTCTTTCTTCCCAAATGGGGAGGGCAGCTTTTGTGCAGCGCACTGCCTCCCTCCCCGTCAGGCACACCCTGCTGCGTGAGCCACCTTTGCACATGCCTTGAACCATGACTCTCAAAAGTCAGTGTTTTACACTAGTGCCCAAACCGGGAAGGAACTCTTGCTCATGTTCTACATTTGCTTTCTTACATGGAAGAGAATCAGCATACTTCAATTCTGAATCATAGAGAAAGTGTGGTAAAAGCAGAATGAAAAATTCTTCACAAACAAATGCCACATGGGTTACTTCAAGGCTCCATGCACTCTTGCTCAAGCACTCAGGAACTCAAAATGTTAAAGCTAAGACTGAAAGGACCAAGAGTGATTTAAACATAGAGGCCACCACATATTGAAAGTCCTCATTACACAAAGTCCCATCAAATACGTCATCATGTGCTATAAGCAGATAAAGAATTATCTGTCACAGACAGAGCATTCACTTTGTGGTCAGCAGAAAAGGGAAGAGTTGACCTTAACCAATTTGTAATTATTCTTTCACCTTCCAGTCAGCAATTATCAGATCACATTCCTAAATCTTAAATATGTGTGTGATACTTGCAGAGTTTGTGGCAGCAAATGGAGTCCAGGTGGAGCTGCATAGGAAAAACAAGAAAAATGGCTCCTCACCAGAAACAGGAGAGGAGCATGGAGGACAGATTCACACACCCCAGGCTCCCAAGCCACCTACTGAGAAGATGTAGACACTGTGTGTGTGTGTGTGTGTGTGTGTGTGTGTGTGTGTCACACTCCACACACATACACACACCCCCACACACAAGCATACTTTATTTATTTATTTATTTATTTATTTATTTATTTATTTATTTATAAACAGCCTCACTTCCTCCTGACACTAGCAATGCTCTTCATGTTCATTACATGCTGAAGAAAAGAGTTAAGGGGTGGAAAGAAAAGAACTGTAAGAAAAATTGCTCTGATGCATTCAAAGCTAAGCTCCAGAATTGGCTTTGTATTTATTATTTCACATATATCAAAAGCAACAAAAGACCACAGCTAAAGAACCAGACTCTGAAAACTTAAATTGAAAATGTAACTGAAGCATCATGAACTGACAAATACAGCATTTAATACGTTATTTATTTTCTCTCTGCTCCTTAACAAATGTAAAGGTGTCAATGCATATAAAAAAAAATCTTTGCTTGAGCTGCTAGCAAAATACTAGAGCAAAAGCATGAGGGGGCACTCCCAGCTGCAGGAAATGTAAGTCACTCGTCCAAATCATTGCGCGGTCAGGGCACGCTTTACAAATCTCTTAAATATCTGCCTCCAAGCTCTTCACAAGGGAGTTCACACAGGCAGAGACATATTTTTTTTTTCTTCTTAATCACGTACCTTTTAAGATTCATAATTTTGGATGAGCAAAAGGCTCGGCAGGAGGTGGGGATGAATTAAAAACCATAAAATTGATGCTATCACTCTGATTGACAGACCAGTAGTGCAGCATACATTTCCTGTTTGTCAGGAATGAAAGGTGTTCACATTCTGTAATAATACCTAATAATGTTTTGGAAAGACAAACTGCTGTCTGACTACATTTTAGCAAGATGGATTTTTTTTTCCTTCCTGGCAGCACTGAAATCAGAAGCTAGAGTATATATTACAACCCTCTATAAAAGATGACCTAGATATTTAATAGCTGCAGCTATTCCAGTCCACTACCTGGACCTCCCCAGGTCTCTGATGCTAAATTCTAGCATGCCTGAAATCACCATCACACCTTAAGACTAATTCCAGAGAGTGTCCAGGGAGCTAGCTGTCCAGCCCTGCCATAATAAACTTAAGGGGACAAGTATCCTTTGCTACTATAGCCATCTCGTCACAAAATTGGCCAACCTTCTACTTAGAGTTTGTCTAATCTGACAATTACCATTTTGTGCAGGGTAATAAAGAGAATCTTGTACCCGTGTAGATTCAGGAGACCTGAATCCCTCTGCTGCCGTGTCACTGACTAGGTAACCATGAACAAACCACTTAACCTGTCCACATTTCAGAGTCATCATTTAAAACAGAGACTCCGCCATTTGCCTTGACTTCCTGATAAGGTTGTTGGAAAACAAAACAAAACAAAACAAAAGCAAAATGACAGTTTTGTAACTGGCATGTACCCTCCATCACGTAGACCCTAAATAATGATTTTATGTTAGTTAAACAAAGGATTGGAGCAATGTTAAAAGTCATCTATTTGTGGAGTGATAATTTAGCAAAAGGAAGAGGAAAGAATCAATGCAGCATAGGTCTTACATGACAGGACTACATCAGAAAAAAAAAAATCAAACAGAATTATAGCCATTCAAGAATTATTCGTATGGTGAACTTGGAGCCAAAGATGTAGTCCTCAACTTACTGTCCTGTTATTATCATTTATTGATTATAGGCACCGACCACCTAGGGTCTCAAAATGTTAAAAGGATTATTGTGGAAAAGAAGAATAAGGGGAAAAGATGAAATAAACCCAAAAATTTCAGGAGGGAGACAGAACATTTCAGTAATGTTTGTGTTAAAAATTTTATTGATGTATTTTTGCGTTTTAATCTCTAGGATTCTGCTCTGGAATCTCTGGGAAGATTTCAAGAAAATAAAAATGTAAAGTCAGTGTAATAATAATTGTCTCATAATACCAATTTCCAAGTACTGGGCACTAACTAGAGTCTGAATAATCCTTTGTCTCCAGAATTGTAAACACAGATTTGGATGCTTTGGAAAACGGACCCAAACGAAAAAGGGAGGATACTATATAGACCCTGTTCTTCGTAATAATACTGTTGCAAGGGATCAAAAGTGCTTTCGAATACAATTTATTGCTGTTGTTTTTGCTAAATCAAATAAATGCTTTAAGCAAAAACAGGTTTCAAGCCTTCTGCTTATAATTGCACTTCATGTGACTTGACAATGCTGATTTCTGTGTAATTTTTTAAATCCATGTTTGGTAAAAAGAAGGAGCTTTTCTACTAGGTCTTCAAAGTTCTAATAAAATCAGCTTGCTGGTGCACATGCTTACTTACAGACACAGTGCAAATTTAGTCAGAGAAAAGCTCAGCAAAGTCACTCCACTACACCCAGTTGATCTGAGCTAAACCTGCAAGGGTGATGGTGCAACTCTTTCAGGATTTGAATGTATTTAAATCATGGCCTGAGTTAAATGTATACGTACTAAAAAGAAAGTTAAAAACAGAATGCATGGATCATTATCCTCATAACCTTCCAGTGGCAGCCCATGGACTGCTGTTTCTTGAGTTAGATTGACAAAAACTGGAAGGAAAGCATGAGCAAAGGGGATCTTGAGTACCATCAGCTGAAATTTACCTAAATCCCCACAGCCAAATACAATCTGGAAGAAATAAGAGGTTCACCTTTTGGTCCTGGTCAGTGATAACTTGCGGGTTGGCTTGAGCAATATCCATCCCTCTACTTGCTAAGTTCCCTAAAATGCGATTCTAAAAAATAATGTTAAGTATTCAGGCCAGAGATATTTATCAGAAGGATAGGATTTAAATGGATATATACCTCATGGCAGGACTTACAGAAAAATATAGGTACAAATATGCATAAGTCATATTTAGATACTTTCTATAAAATTAGACTGGCATTAATTAAATGGCAGAAAAGGCAATGAGAGCATTGTTTGGAAGGTAGCTTGTTCCAAGTTCTGATTATAACTTGCTTCCCAAAGAAGGAGCCGCCCACAGCTTAGAAGACAGATGAGAAGATCATCATCACAGATTTGCTGTGAACAGCTCTGCTCAGCTCTGTCCCTGCCAGACTTGGGGCCACACACACCCTTCTAAGATGGCTAGAGAAGATTCACAAAGAGCACCGCTTCATGCTCCAGCTTTGGCAACAGCAGAGGATGATTTTGTCTCTGGGTAGCTTAAAATCTTCCTGGAGTGCTGAGAACTGCCCTCAGTAGCAAAGTTATCACCATCGTCATTGCACCTAATGTTTACTGAGCATTTACTGTGTGCCAGGCACAAATTGCTTTGCATCTTGTCTTATCTTCATAGTAATCCCATGAGTGAGTACTTAGAATTACACAAATTTCATGGAAAAAGAAACTGAGGCCAAAATTTGCCTGTGGTTACAAAAATGGTGAGTGCCAGCGTTGGGACTCGAGTTCAGACAACTTCACTCTTCTATAATCTTCATTTCTTGTAACCATTAGAGTAGCTTAATTAGCGGCAGACAACCCATGGATTAGGCATTTTAAAATGCCACCCCACTTACAAATCTTTTCCTATTTATTCATTAATCCTTTGTTTACCCCTTGAAGAGTACTAGGAACTGCCTAAAGCACTGGGAATCCAGCAGTGAACAAGACAAACTCTCTACCTGTGTGGAGCTTACATTCTGTATTCCACACACATAGCTTCATTTATTCCTCAAAATAACCATCTAAGTCTGGGGCCATTAGTGTCACCCACTTTTTAGGTAGAGAGCCAGAGCTCAGAGAGTTGGAGTAACTCAGCCAAGGCCACACAGCTGGTAAATGGGAGAACTGGGGCTTGTCCTTTGACCTTCAGACTATCGATCCTACATCCGGTGATGCCCCTGTTATTCAAGTATTATGATTTTGAGGCGGCTTTCATAGTTGGGCAGGATGTTTGTTAGTACTGCAGGGAAGGAAAATGAGACCAAGCTAACCCTTTGCCTTCTAGTTTCCTAATTTCCTCCTCTTTCCCCAATTTCTTGGTTCTTACTTCTGTTATGCTTCAGGTACTCACTGTTTACTGGTGGTCCATAGTCTCCACTTCTGTGCCCCCCCCTCCCCACCCCATAAGCTTGTTCTCCCCAATCTTCCACTGTTTTATATATCCCCTACTCTGTTCTTCACTCTTCCCATATCCACACCTCAGGGTTAATCTTAGATCCTGCTCTTCACTTTAGAGGGCTGGCCTGACACATGTTGTGGAAAGTGACCAAAAAGAAGACCCTTCTATCATTATACCAGGAAAGACTTGTCCCTAGGAGGTCACAGATGTTATTATCTCAGAATTTCTTGAGTGAATTTTCCCATAAAAACAGTCTCCCATGTGGTAGTTACATTCTGTAGTAATTATTGCAGGTATATATGGGCAAAATACATTGCTGGGGCGGCTAGCAAAGTTTAACAGTGGGTAATATGCTTTGAATTCCAGTCATCAAGACAGCAAGTGACTTCTGGCAAAGCCTTCCTCAGTAATGCATTACTGTCTTCACTATTACTCACAATAAAGAGTGGAAAGTGGTAAAAAAATAAAAAATAAAAAATAAATAAATTTGAGAATAAATAAATACATCATCCCTTAGTATTGATAAGAGAGGGACAAATGTAATAAACACAATGTAGAAAAAGAAATAATTTTTAAAAAAATAAATAATTTAAACATAGGTGGCAATAGTAGAAGTTACAGGAAATGAAAGATAAATATTTCTGACTTGAGAGATTTTCAGGTCTACAGAGAAACTCTGAATGCAAATGACATTCAAGAACCTCCTCAATTTGACCCTAATTTTTTCATTAGCTATAAGCCCCATGGGAGTAAAGAACACATCGGACTTCGCTCAACATTATATCTGCAGCATTTAGCACAGGGCCTGAGACCTGATAGGCATTTAATAAATGATTATTGAATGAAGGAATGTCACTCTAGATTTATCTCCAGCCACCCTCACCTTCTACTCCACAACCAGCAGAGTGCCCTCCACTGACCAGCATTCTGTAAGCCTGGGTTTTCACACTGTGCTTTTTCCTCAGCCAGTGGCTTGTCTCTATTACCTCTTCCTCTGTTCCAGACCATTGAAATGAGATTCTTTAAGGTCAAGGTCAAAAACTGCTTTTCTTATGATTCCCTGTGGCTGGGATTCCAGCATTAATACAGAAAGGGCAGTCCTTGCCCACAACATCCCAGGGTGGGACAGTAGGTGGGCCACCCTTCCCCTTGCTGGCAGGGCTCTGGGCTGTTTGGCAGGAATTGGGAGTGGGCTTCTTGCCCATCTCAGATCCAAATACTGAGTGTGTACCACCACCGAGATCGTGTCCCTTGAGGGGACACCCATTCATTTGTGCAAAGGGGAGACCACCTTCCCCACTGCACTGGCCCCTACTTTATTATTTTGCCTTGAGGATTCTGAATATTATATAGCCAGTCTGAGGAGACTAAGGAGACCTGTGAGGATAACCATTGTCTTCCTTTAGGCACACACTGCAAATGCTGCCCCCCTCCCCCCACCATAGTTGTTGAAGAATTCTCCAAGAGCAAAGGGCCTACACTCAGCCTCTGATTTTGCACACAGGCTTGTTAAGTGACTTTAGCAAGGGAAAATATCATTTTATTTCACACAAAAATCTAAGTAATCCCAAATCTAAATTTACCTGGACAGATCAGAAAATGGAGCAAATAACACTGATTCCTTTTTTCTTTTTTCCTGAAGTTATTCATCTTTTTTTAAGAGGAGAATTTTATAGATTTACTGTGCTACTCATAGATGCTTTTCTGCCAGATTAATAGAAAACTTTTAGAAGCTGGACTTGTAACTCATTCTGGGATACGGTCTTCTGCAAAGGATTGGTTACTGTTCAAATATAATCATTACACTATTCATTCATAACTATCATCTCCCAACTATTTACTATGTGCAAAGTGTAAGAGTGGGTACTGTTAAAAGCTGATCCCTCAAATTAGGCCTTAAGTTGGCTCTGCCCAAGACCACTGTAGGCAGTTGCCCACCTAAAAGAGGAAATGGGAACTAAATGCAGCCTTTGCTCTGTTTGCCAAACCACACACCCTGGCATGGGGTTGGCTGTGTCCACCCAAGGGAAATTGCACCTTTTTCCTATTTCTCACAAACTACCTTCTTGACCTTGCCCCTCTTTCTGCACATACCTCTTAAGCTGCATTTGTCCCATTTGTGATTTCTTTTCTCTCCAGAGTCATCACTGTTGAGTGGAACATCGTTTCAGTTGCATGAAGATGCCAGACTAGAGGAAAGAGGACACACCATGTGATTTCCCAGGGGCCAGCATTTCCCAAGGGATGAGTCTGACCGAGGGGACACAAAAACAAACAGTCTAAAACCAACAGATATCCTGTCCAAATTATCTTTTTATAGCACAGCAGAGCTGTATTCAGTACAAAACAAGTAGAGTGAGAACTGAATGTGAATTACAAAGCAGAATTTTAGTCATGATATAGGACTTAAACATGGGTTAAACTCATGATACATGAGTTAAAGAACTGGAACTCCTTTTTATATTTCATTGCCAACAGTTTTACCAAATAGGTGGTTTATTTGGAAAGGCAGCACCTCTGTGAAATTAACTTTTGACTTATAAAAGTTCATATTGTTCCTACCCTCCTTAGTCCGCTAACAGTGATTACTTTTTTTTTTTTTTGCTACAAACCATGCATGTGGATTTTTGAGAAACATGCCATTAATCATGATTAGAGTGTATAGGCTCAAAAATCTCTAAGACATGCAAAAAACAAAACAAAACAAAACCTAAAAAAAAATCCCCAAAAAAGCTGTGAAATTATTTATTAATCTGTAAAAACTGGTGTTGGTTTTCTATAAAACCAGCAATCAGAAAATGTCAAAATTTATATTTTTATCCTTATGAGAATCTTTATAGGTTTACCTAAAAGGAAAGAATAGAGTCAGTTCCTACTATTTCAGATAGATATTGCCTTTGACAAGTATGCAAATGATACTGGAATTGTACACTTGAGCTTTTTAATTGTGACAACTCTGAGACATAACTTGGTAAAGCAGATTGTGCTGCTCCCATTACCTCTCCAATCTGTTCTCAGACAGAATCATACTCATGTTTCCAAGGCAGAGAGAGCACCAAGAGGTGAGGTTCTTTCTGTCAGCTCCTGCTATCGACTGGATTGTGTTCCGCCCCCACCCCCAAATTTATACGTTGAAGCCCTAATCCTCAGTGCGACTGTATCCGGAGATGGGCCTTTAAGGTTAGATGAGGTCATAAGAGTGGAGCCCTAATCCATTAGAACTGGTTATGTAACAAGAGGAAGAGACATCAGAGCTCTTTTCTCTGTGATGAAAGGACATTTTGATAAGTCAGTCACCTGCCAGCCGGGCCAAGAGCGCTCACCAGAATTCAGCCATGCTGACAACCTGATCTTGGACTTGAGGCCTCTGAAACTGTGAGGAATAAATTTCTGTTGCTTAAGTCACCTTAGTCTATGGTATTTTATGATGGCAGCTCAAGCTGACTAATCTAGCCCCTTAAATAACCTAACCAAAAATTATAATTATTAATTTTTCAGCAAATAAAGGAGAAAAAATGTTTTATTAGATTTTTTTATAAGAAAAAAATTTGAACAAAAGCATCTTTGAAAAAACTGGTTCTCTTTATTTGTTGTAACACACATCCTGAGAAAATTTGGTGTTCTTGCTATGCAAACATGGCTTCAAAAGAAATACCATTGCTTCTGCCAATCAGATTGTTGCTCCAAAGGGAATTTTACAACTCAACACCAAAATAATAAACAATCTGATTAAAACATGGGCAGAGGACGTGAACAGACGTGTTGCCAAAGAAGACATACAGATGTCCAATAGACACATGAAAAGATGTTCACCATTACTAATCATTAGGGAAATGCAAATCCAAACCACAGTGAGATTTCACCTTACACCTGCCAGAATGGCTAAAATAAAAAAGACAAGAAATAAATGTTGGTGAGGATGTGGGGAAAAAAAGGAAATTTCGTGCTCTGTTGGTAGGCCACTGTGGAAAACAGTATGGAGGTTCCTCAAAAAAATAAAACTAGAATTACCATATGATTCATTAATTCCACTACTGAGTATTTACCCAAAGAAAAATTTGAAAAGATAAATGCACCCTTTTATATTTTTTTTTAGATTTTATTAGAGAGAACATGTGCATATGAGCAGAGAGGGGAGCAAAGGGGGAGAGGGAGGAACAAGCAGACTGCCACTGAGTGCAGAGATGGGTGCAGGGCTCAATCCCAGGACCCTGAGATCACGATCTGAGTGGAAACCAAGAGCCCATGCTTAATGGACTGAGCCACCCAGGTGCCCTGCACCCTTTTATTTACTGCAACATTATTTACAATAGTCAAGGTATGGAAGCAACCCAAGTGATAAGATGTATACATGCATGCTGGTGCACAGAGAGGAATATTACATAGCCATAAAGAGGATGAGCTTTTTGCCATATGTGACAACACAGATGGACCTAGAGGGTCTTCTACTAAGTGAAAATAAGTCAGACTAAGAAAAACAAATACCACGTGATTCCATTCCTGTGTGGAATCTTAAATGACTGAACAAGGCAAAATCAGACGTATCAATACAAGTAACAAACTGATAGTAGCCAGAGGGGAGAAGCGTGGGGAGATGGGCAGAATGGGTAAAGGAGTGGGAGATACAGGCCTCCAGTTATGGAATAAATAAGTCATGGGAATAAAAGGCACAACACAGGGAATATGGGCAATGATATTGTAATAGCAATGTAATGGGACAGATGGTAGCTACACTCGTCGTGAGCCTAGCATAACATATAGAGAAGTTGGATCACTATGTTGTGCACCTGAAACTGATGTAACATTGTTTGTCAACTATACTCATACAAAAAAACGTTTTTTAATTCCTCTTACTCAAAAATCCTGGAGCCACCACTGTTCCAACACAAATGCTGCTGATGCTCTAACACTTTTCATATTCCCTGCTCTATCTTCCCTCTTCTGCACTACCTGTTAATTTTTAAATGTCTATATCATTTATCATGCTCCACCTTATAATTTCCATGATGTGTGTATGGCTGTCCCCCCACTAGAAGACACAGATCCTAAGAGCAGGATTCATGTTGTCTTTTTGGATTTCCCCAGTGTTTATGATGATGTTTTACCATAGTGAGTATATATTTGGTGAATGTATGAAAGAATGATAAACTACTGAATGGATGAATGGATGGATGCACGAAAAAGTGAATTATTAATGATAAATGAATAAATTAATTCATACCATTTTGCCTCAATTTTCCATAGCATCCAGAATAATTATCTTTGCACCATGATGCCTCCCCTTGATGCAACACTTATGAATGAGAATTAATAAAAAGAGAAAATGGACTAACCCTCAGTTGCAATGTCTATTAGGCATCATACCCTTATTGACTTCTTTAATCCTTACTGCCTTGAGCATGAAGTTTCAGCACTCCTGTTTTTCTAACAAGAAAATGGAGGCTCTGTGAGTTGAAGCATCCACACCTACACAGCTGCTAAAAGGAAAAACTACTGTTTAAGGGCAACAGTAAAATCCAGGCTCAATCCCATATATTGTCTTTCTTTCTCAGTGATCTTCCCTTGACATTTTGCTTTGGCTTTCTGGTCAAAAGGGGGGTAATTAAAGATATTTTCTGAGGTCAGTAGACGTGGCCACTTGACCATGTCCAATTTGGAGAATGGCGTGGGACATTCACTATCTCCTAGTGTTTTTCATTCCCCCACCAGTGTGAGACAATCAATCTCAGCGTTTTCTCTAAATGAATTATCCTTAAATGTCTTAGCTATAGTACTGTCCCAAATCTTTGATATCAGAGAGGTTCTGATATCTCAGAGGGCTCCAGGGGTGCAAAGCAAAGGAGTCCTTTTCCTCCCAATCTGATCTTATCCCTATTGCCATGCCCCAAAGTATAAAATTTAGGGGGAGAACATAAGTTGAGATTCAGAAAAATTTCAGTTACATTCCAGTTCTGTCATTTATTAGCTCTGTATATTTAAGTAATCTGTCTCAGTTTCCACATTAAATAATGTTCTTAAACACAGACATATCTGAACATATGGCAAAAACTGGGAAGACAGATCCACTAAGGATTAATTTGCATTAGGGATGGCAAGGCCCCTTGGTCAATGTTGCAGAGACTGCCCAAAAGCTCACCAATCACAATTCTTCCTTCAGGACACTTAAAAAAAAAAAAAAAGAAAGAAAGAAAGAAAAAGAAAAAAAGAAAAAAAAAAGAAAAAACAAAACATTTTCCAGCATCCTTTGCAGTTAGACTGGTGCCGTGTCATGGAAGTCGCGTTCACCATTTCCAGTCATGGACATAGAATGTAGCATGTGATCTTCCTCACTCTTTGCTGGTCAGCCACTTAAACACATTATACAGCCATAGATTCTGAAAAGGCCCTAGAAGGTGATCCCACCACAAGATAAAAGAATTGGGATTCCACAATCATGGGGTGGGAAGTTGCCCTGCCACACAGACCGTGATATTAACCAGAAGAAAAACTGTTATTGAATAAAGACCCTAAGGTTCTGGGGTTGTTTGTTACAGCACCTGGCACTAATAGAGTTTCTCAGAAGTCAGAGAATCCAAGTCTAGGCAAGATAATGGGTCATCAAAGAAGAAAAGGAATGATTGGTGTTATTCCATGGCTGATGAGCATGCTCAGAGTATTCATTGGATTGGATTGCCTCCCTCCCTTCCCCTTCCTCACTCTCCCACATCCCGTTGGTACTAAGACCACAACTATCAGGAGGAGGCGATCATGGAGACCATTCTCATTAGAGTCTCCACAGGACACTGACAATGCAAAGCAGTATTGCTTTGTGGTCTGCATAACAGAAGGGAAGGTGGGGACTCTTTCCCCTGCTTTGACAAGAAAATGGTTGGAGAGCAGAGTGGAGGAGCAGTAACATGTCAGAAGCAGAGAAAGTCACACTAGTTACCAACCAGGCCATGAGCAACCCAGGCAAAAGTGAGAGGAGAGCACAGCAAATTGAAACCTTGAGAGGCTCAGTCCCCCCAGACACCCCCATAATTAGGCAGAGGAGAATTAAGCGAAAAGAGCTCGGGTTTTTTAAACCCCTTTTCTTCCTCATTTCCCTTTTATGTTGAACTTCCCTCATTAAAAGCATCCCAACTTTCTGACTAATGCCTTCGAGTAGCACAATGATTTTACACTTCCCTGTAAAGGAGAATATTGGAATCACACATTGAGTGAGGGACACGCTGAGAGTTGCTGTCCATCCTCCAGTGAACTGCGTGATAATCCTGTTAACCTTCCTATCAGGAGGTCATTAAACAATTTTGAAAGCTGTTTCCTCTCACATCAGAACTGCATGGAGAATCAGATCTAGAATTTTTAATATAAGCTGTTCGGCCGCACAGACTTAAATAACAGCCTCTCACATGTTTTAGATGGTCTTTTATTATTCTTCCCCTAACTACTAAGTGCCTTTGTAGGCTTTCTGTCACTTTGGGTATTGTCCTATGTTTGTTTTTTGTTTTTTGTTTTTTGTTTTTTTTCCCTTTTCTTGATTTTAACATCTAACACATTTACTTCCAGTAGTACAGCTCCCCCCTTCTCTACTTCCTCTTGATGCTTTGTTTATCATTTATGCTAACCTATGCTTGATTCATTTCAACATATCACCTTTCTGTGCACCAGTCTTTTTCAATTTGTTGTGCTTGGTGTTTTGTTATTATTTCTGCATAGCTATTTTCATGAAACTGCCCATTTCTGTTAAATTTAATTTCTGTATTTCACTCACAATCTTTCTTTTTATCACCAAAGACATTTTACCATCCAGTTTTCTTCTTTCCTTCCTTCCTTTTCTCCCTCCCTTTTTTTTTTTTTTTCTGAAGTATGCTAACAGTCACATGATGTCAGAACTTGTGCCTGAATACATTTTCAGGAAAAAACAAGTTTTCCATTTTTATCTTCTTGATCATATAGTCCCTTCATTCAGCTCAGAACTTGATTTCCTTTTGGACTCCTAGAACCACTATTTTTTTTTTTTTTTTTTTTTTT
Source organism: Canis lupus baileyi (assembly GCF_048164855.1). NCBI lineage: Eukaryota > Metazoa > Chordata > Mammalia > Carnivora > Canidae > Canis > Canis lupus. The sequence goes on from NC_132839.1 coordinate 20,601,745, forward strand.
ACCTCCAGAACAGAAAGAACTTACATTTTTAACCACATTTAAGAAATTGGGCAAAACTGAAATGTGCTTCTGGTGGCTTAAATAACACAAAATGGATTCCTAGTCTCTGGGGAAGCCTCCATAATAAGACCCTAGCATTGAATTAGCAATTCAAACATCAAAAAAGTCAGTTTTCAGGAGTGTCAGTTTGGGGACTTGACATTTTTAAGAAATGTCTTTGCAAAACAGGGGCCTAGTTATCATTGGATGAAGGACACTGATTTAATCTCCAGGGGTGACTGAACCCAGTGTCTGGGGTTCTTCCAAACATTTAAAGTCATTTCCAAATGTTTTTGATGCAGCGCAACCCAAAAAGGATTTTGGCAAGTATGTTTTCCCTTCATTTTAAAACCCATGCGTATTTCAAGGGAAATGCAATCCATATGTCTTTGATTCATTTACACTTAAATCATCTAAATGCCATTGTGTAAGAGCTATTTGATGTACAAGAAGCCTGTGAGCCTGTTTTATAAGCCTTTTTAAGCCTTATTTCTTTGAATCAGAAAGTCATGTTTTGCCGGCCCTAAACAGATCTTGAACTGGGAAAGGCTCAAGTTCACTTCTAAACTGAAAACCCGCAAAGTTTTGCGTGGCTTCTGTACTTAGCAATATGTTTCCCCTTGCCTAAAGCTCACAAACACCCAGCATTTCTCTTCTCTGTCTCACATGTAGTGAGAACAGGGTAAATCAATTTTTGAATCACATTTTACTTGTAAAATTCACATTTTGAACCTCAGTTATCTCCCAGGCACTGCCAGAAGTTAAAATAGCAACACTTGAAAATTAGGCTTTTGCTCTAAAAGGGCAAAACAGTCTATAAAGTACATAAATTACTGCTTCTGTACATTTATTTGTTTGACAGGTTTAAGATATAAGTGTGGCTTACATATGGATTTTCAGGATGCCAGATTGGATGCTCCACGAGCTACAGTCACAAATGTAACCTCTTTTTTTAAGACTTATGTTTGGGAGAATAGAATTGGAACAATCTTGCTGTTCTGCACAAATCTAATTGCTGTGTCAAAACAGCAATGGAATATGATGAACATTTGCATTTTTCTCATTTACTGGCCTTTTCTATGGCTCTAATCATACTTGCATTAGTGGTCAAGAAGAAAGTATATTAGGCTCTTTGCTCTCCTGCTCCTTGACACTTTAAAAATCTCTGATGAATTTCAAACTAACACTCTTGGGGGTAAAATGTGAACGTCTGATCAAGGGTTTGGAGATACCCAAATGATTAACACTGATTGTAATGGACATAGAAATGTATCTTGAGAATGGGTAAATCTTTCTCAAGCAAAAGCATTAATTATCTTCAAATGTGTGATTTCTTTGTTTTTATTTAGACACATCTTAGAGGTTGCATTTTACTGAGAAGGAAGAAATAATGATGGTGTGATGGTCTGAAGAGGAGCAATATTTTAAATTTGTATTCCAAGTTTAGGGCGATGGAGATAAAGTTAAAAAGAAAGAAAGAAAGGAATCCAGGTGAACCTAATTATTCCTTATGCACTCTCTCTAGTTCACATCTATGAAAGACTATCATGTTTGTGTAATCAAAAGGATTATGAAATTCAAGTTTGGAAAGAAGGATTTGGGTGCTAAATCTAGCAAACAGTTAATTATGCTGAGATAATTAGATAGCAGAAAATGTTGGACTTAGTTCTTTTTCAAAGTTAGTTTTCATTAACTACCAAGTCTTCATGATCCTCTGCAGGCAGAAATTATTAGTATTCTATTCTTAGGAAGAATGGTGCACTGACAAAGAATTAAACTTTCAAAAAGTGTGACAGAAGCCTTTACATTGACCTATCTACATATTTTCCTCAAAAATTAGATATTTTTCCCATTAAAAAATTTGACATTACAAAGTTTTAAAATCTAAATTAAATTCAGGAAATACATTAATTTAAGAAAGTTCAGCAGACAATCATAACACAACCATTTTTTCCAGCATCAATTTAAAATACAAAGCAAAGAACTTATGTTTTTATGATTTAGCTGCTACTTCACAAAATTGAACCAAAGGGTATTGATTAGGATTATGCCATAGGTTAATAACTGTGATTTTGGTTAAAACAACTATTGTTATATTGTAGAATTTCAAGATGTATGAGATTTAACTTGCCTTCAGATGGACATTAAAAAAACTTAAAGAAAAAAAGCTCAAGCGGTACTTCTTGCCCTTGACTTCCCGTTATCCATACTCATCCTTTCTTGCTCTAGCTAAATTCAGCACCACCTGGTAAACACAAAAGCTGTGTCAGCCCTCATCTGTCATCTCAGAATGACTTGGTGACTATCTTGAGAACCCACATGATTCAAGGCATTATTTACCTTACCTACTAGGTCAGATTGACCAGCTCTCTATCAATGCAAGTTCCAAGTCCAAAGGAAACACAGCCAGCAGAGATTGGAACATAATTGAAACCCTTGCAGTTATAAGAGAACACTAATCAGGCTGTAAATTTCATGAGTATAAATCCCAGCCCTGAGAATTCTTACTTTTTAAAAATGGATTGGGAAGTAGCTTTATAATGTCCCCTTGGTACACCCACCACAAACATGCATTCACACATTTACATAAACACAATACACATACACATATATACATACACATATGCAAACACGTACACACACTTCAACCCATATTTTTTGGTAAGCATGATCTTCTAGATTTTGTTTCTAAATGAAAATTTGAGTTCCAAATACACCCAACTCTGTATCTGGAGAGTTTGGGGGGAAATTCAAAGAGAACCATAAGAATTTTAGAAACATTTTGTACAAAGGATCATATTGGTTCGTATTTTACCTAAATCCATTTACTCACCCCTTACTTAAGCAGTTAGTAAGATTGAATTGTATAAAATGGGGCAGATAATATTGAGCAGTTTTGTGAGATTCAAACAATAATCACTATAAAAATCTTAAAGTCAAATTTTTAATGTTCATTCTTTCAAATATTTGGTTATTAAAAAGCTAAAAACTTTTAGTTATTAATAATTACCTTTATCCCAAAACACTTTGATCTTCAAAAAGGGTGTTCAGTACAAAACAGAAATAATGCCCTCCCCCAAGATGTTTACATCCCAATCCCTGGAACCTATGAATATGTTAATTTACAAGGCACAAGGAGTTTTGCAGATGTTATTAAGGATAATAGGTGAGCCCAATCTAAACAGATGTGCTCTTATATCAGGAAGGCAAAGGGTCAAAGTCAGAAGGATGCGTGAGAAGGGAAAGGATGGGAAGCATAGGCTGGAGTGATACAGTTTGAAAGGGCCATGAACCAGAAGTGCAGAGGGCTTTAAGAAGCTAGAAAAGGCAAGGAAGTCAATTTGCCCCTGAAGCATCCACAAGAAACATGGCTCTGCCAACACCTTAGTATGAGGCTATAAGACACATTTGGGATTTCTGACTTCTAGAACTATAAGAGAACAGATCAATTTTTTAAGCCACTAAATTTGTGGTAATGTGTTACAGCAGCAATAGAAACCCACTACGAATACTAAGTTCTCTTTTTAATGTACTTTTACAATCACTATTAGTATTTGATATCCGTGTATTAATTTAAAACTTCCCTATGTGCCTTCCTTTAAATAAATACACAAGCTTCATTTTGCAAAAGGATACTTCATAGGATTCTCAAAACTATGCAGTTTCCCCAATGCACATAAAAATCTATATAAATTGATTGTACATAAAATATGATATATTGCAATATACAAATCTTCATGACCATTTTTTAGGAACATATCAATTTGCTTGAAGCATATAGTATTAATCAAATCTTTTCCCCCGTAATTATTTTTTTCTCTAAACATCCCTACTTATCAGCTAGCATTGTATTCTCCTTGTTTAAACTGATTTTGTGATAATATTTTATAACATGTACTACCAGAAAGAAGACCCTGTAGGTTCCTAACCATCTTTTGCCACTAAAGGTCTACCATCAGAATAACCGTGCCCTGAAGTTTAAAAGCTTAGGGTTGATCACATCTGTGTTATCTATCCCTGCAATTGATTGCCATCACTAAGGCTCTTTGCTTGGTCCTCTTTGCTGTGGAGAGTTCAAGCACCATAGCTTAATAATTAAGAGCCAGGACCAGAGAGGTCATAACAACACAAACTTGGGTGGTGCTTGGGCAGATTTGTGTAAGGAAGAAGTTTCCCATCAAGAGACCTAGAGTCAGTGACACAAGTCCACCATCAACAAGGGGACTAAGGCAAGGGACCTCCTGGGAAAGGAGAAACCAAAAGGGAGTCTGCATGTCAAGGTGATGCCACTCAGTGGCAAAGTGAAGAGTTTCTAGGTCAGAGAGCTCCAAAGGGTGGCTACAGTTTTATGTCCTTATTAACTGCAGTCTGTCTTATCTATGGCTAGCAGACTCCGGGTAGTTTCAAAGGTTGTGTAAAGTAGACAGACTCTAAATAAAAATATGCCTATTTCAGTTATATTTAAAGCAATTAGATGTGTATGAATTTGATTTTGGGGCTAGCAGACCTCGGGCCAATGCTCCTAACCTACTAGGAAGAAACAACATGGGAGCCACCGGGGCTATCTTGGGCCATTTATATGACTTCTGCTCTGTTCCGTCTTCCACCTTCCCAATTTCTTTTCTTTCTGAATCCCAAGATATAAATACTACACCTTCGATCTCTTTACAGAATACGAAATGTTCCCTCTCAATTCAATCCAGAGGCGATACTTTTCTTACGGCACTCTTAAATAATGATCTTTCATTCTCTTACACCTCAGTATCATGCAACTGGAAGAGTGATGAACTGCCCCATCCCCCTCCTCATTTTGACCCTTCAAGAAAGTCAGGTTACTCCTAAGACCTTTTTAAGCTTACACTCTAGTTCAAAAGATAAAAATCTTCCTGCACTGAAGATCAATTTACTTCTTCACATACCCTCTGTGTATATGATCTGTTGGCCTCCAGGATAGAACTACCGTATTCATGGGGGCTGTCACCTGGTCACAGCTTCTTTCTGCCTGAGTACTTGTTATTACCCTGAACATTTCATTGTCCATCTGAAAGAATTCTCCAATACCCTTTGACATTCATCAAAAAACTCTCCAATTCCACAAGACTTGACCTCCACTGCTCCCCCCTAGCTTTTTTCATGTCTCTTCCTGGGCCTTCTTAGGAACTAAAACTTCTCCCAACGTTAGAAATCAGAAATTCTGCTCTCCTGCTCTTTAAGCAACACCTTGCCTTTCTGCCTCCCTGTGGAACCACCTCCAGTGTGTAGAGTCCTTAAAACCCCTCATAATCCCATGGTATTCCTTAATTGCCTCATTTCCCTCCCCAGTCCTCTTCAATGACATCCTTCTATCATATTTCTCCACCGTGGATCAGTCATACAAATTGTCCACTCTGGTACTCTGAGGCTGAGTTTGGGTAAAACAAATCAAAACAAAAAACAACAAAAATACAACTCTGTAGACCGGGGCCACTGAATGTTTACATCCTTCAACTTCAGCTTACCTCTCTCCATCGCTCATAAAGGTTTTACTTGTCTTTTCTTTGCCCCCACCCCCATTTCCCTCAGTAGTAATACAAAACATGTTTCACTTCACTTAAACCCCTAACCAGCTCCTTTTTATTCTTCACAGTAAATGTCCATCATTTCTTCAGAGAGAGAAAACTGGGGTTCCCAATATAACTAACTCAACTTCAAAGCCTACTTCCCCTCTGGTCTTGGCTCTCTTCATTTGTGGTCTTCAGCAATTCAGTCATCCTGATCAGAAAACTAAATAACATGCTTAGTTTCTTCTCCCTTGACTACTAGTAGGCTATCCCCATATATTTTCTTTTCTTTCTCCTGAATGTCTTTCCTCTATTTTTTTTTCACCTAAACTTCTAGTTTCCTCTTCTGTATATTTTTCCACGTTATTTCCAAAGTAATCCTATGTTACTTCAAAATCTAATCATCTCCTTCTTAAGCTTTGGAAATGTCTTCTAATAGTTCTCCTGCATTTAATATCATTTGCCCTAAGTTGATTCTCTGTACTTAAGCAAAAGTGGCATTTCTAAAAAGTAAATCTGATCCTGCCACTTTACTTCTTCAAATCTGTTAGAGGTTTCCCAAGTCCTTCAGAATTGGGTTCCTGCTTACTTGCCAATTTCTTCTTACATAACAATTTTTTTTTTTATAATTTAAGCTCCAGTAATACTAATATAGTCATAAGATTCCCGTGTTCAAGAAATCATTTGGCCCCTTTGGATGTGCATAATTTCTTTGATCGTTGCTTTTCTTTTTTTTCTGCTATTCATTCTTCAGGCATTTTTCAGTCATCTCTGTAAAATCTTCTCTGGGCTTTTCCTTCAAAAATAATTAACCACTCCACCCACAGTACTATTAAAGTACTAGATTAAACTTGAGAAATCAAGGAAGCCTTTCAACGGATAAAACATCTAAGCTGAGATTTAAAATAGGGTTGAGCATTGGCCAGGTATATAGTTGGGAAAATAGTGATTTCCAGGTACGTTATTAGAGGGAGGTTGTGTCATTCCTCCTTCTGGACTGTAAGATTCTACCAACCTAGGGTCTGTAACTAACCCAAGATTGTACCTTATTATATAGTACATGATACAAAACAAGTATCCAATAAATTTTTGGTAACAGAAGGACAAAAAAGCAGGATTTTGCTACTTTAACTTTCTCTTGTCAGTTTTCTTTTATGGACATTCTTTAAAATATTTCACTTAAAAAATATTTCTAGATTGTCTATCTCACTGCTGTCAAAGGGCAATGGTCAAACATACCATTTATCAAAAAAGAGAAGTAAAAAAAGTTATAATAGCAGTGCCAGCAATTTCAGAGTGAGAAGAGTGAGAATAAGGCAGATTCATAATTAATTTACTCTATATTTATACCATAGTAGCTAGGATCTGCTAACTATATGTATATATACATAAGATATATAAATATACATATATCATACATATATACATATACATATACATATGTATACATATAAATATACATATATAATACATATATATATATCTCTAACCTTACACATAATACAAGGAAAAAAAAAACATCTCCTCCATAAATAGGTAATAAAAGAAGCCAGCCAAAAAAATGCATCTCCAAGTGATTAGAATACACTCTGATCGGAATTGTGTGTTAACTGAAAAAAAATCTTGTGTTCGAAAGTGAATAAAACAGGCATCCTGACCTCTAGGAGCTAAATATACAACAATAGAGAGCAATGATTATCTCAAAATAAAGAGCTATGAAAATTAGAGCAGAGGGGAAGTTTTATCTATCTTCAAAAATTGAGAAAAAAATCATTGAAGAGATGATAGGTGCACTGAAGATTAAGGATAAGCAGGATCTGAATAGGGAAGAAAACACAAAATATTGTAAATTCCATGATCAATAATCCACATAAGGGAAATGATGAGAAAGGCTGTTGAGAACTATTGCAGTCATTAGTCCTATTCGCCAATATCTGGTTTTATTCTCTTTGTGCCACATGGTAGGTTTGCATTTCCTACTTTCTCCTATGGTTAGTTGGATCCACATAACTAATTTTGACCAGGGATTGTGAGCTGAAGTGACATTTGTCACTTCTGTACCATAAAATTTAATTGCCGTGTGAGACCCTATAAAGTTCTTTCCACTCTTTCACAGCAATATTTAAAATGGTGGCCACTCCCTTAGGCTGGGTCTTTGAGTGATGACCATGAACAGAAAACATATTTGCTGACCTGTAATGACTATGTAACATGTATGAGAAATAAATTATTGTTATTTTAAGCCACTGGGCTTTTAGAGTAGTTTGTTACCATACTTGAAGCTACACCATACAGACAAGTACAGAAACAATGAGATGTTCCATTTGATAACATGTGTGGCATATTAAGTAGAGAAGTGATAAATAAGTTTGGAGGGGTAAACAAGTCAATTTGCAGAGAAGCATGAAATTCCAGCTTAGAGTTTGGGCTTTATTTTATACACAATGTATAGCTGTTAAAAGCTTTCAAACAAGGAAATATTATGAACGGAATTATGCTTTAAGAAAATTAATCAAGCAGAATAGAGGATGCCTAGGAAGCGGAAAGACACTTAGAAGCAGGGAAACAAGTTGTGCTATTGTGAGAAGCCTAGGAGTCATGGGGTTTAAACTACGGTAGTGGCAGTGAGAACCAATTTGGCAGAATGAATGGAACAGTAATTTGCAGGTCCTGGCAACTGATGAAGCCCAAGGGACTTGTAAATCATTCCAAGATTTTGAGCCTGAATGACTGTTAAGATGGTGCCACTGCCATTTAAATATTAAGCAGAAAAAGAGGAACAAATATGAGAGGAAAAAGTGCAAATTTAGGTCAAGCATGACACCCAGCTGGCAATGTCCAGCAGACAATTGGAAACAAACCGAATATAGATTTGAAGAGTCACTTGGGAAGTGAATTCATGACATGAATGATATTGTCCAGGGAGAGAGGAAAAAGAAAAAGAAAACTGAGGACAGACCTTTGTGGAATACTTACATTTAGATAACAAAAGGGAGAAAAAACAAAGATGTCAAGAAAGGTATATTTTCATAAAGTCAAGATGAGGGAATTTCAAGGAAACAGGGGTGATTAACAGCACCAAATGTAGGATGGATTAAAAATGATGAATTTTTAAAAATCTACTAGATTTGATGACTTTTAAGGAAGCAGTTTCAAGTGATAACTACAGTTACTAGATGATAACTACAAGAAGAAGTCAATATTCAAGACTGAGAAGTGAGTAGTACAAAACAAATTGAAATTGTGGTTTCTTTATACAGCAGAGAAATATTTAGCAGTTAAATGAATGAACTAAATTATTACATAAGAAATCAAGATATATCTCAAAGAATATTGAATGAAAAAGGAAATTACAAAATCATGCATAGGATTACACTATTAAACATACAAATAATAAGGCAAATATTATTTGTGAGTATATATCTGCTACTCATATAACAAATGTAAACACATCAAATTAAGTGCAGTAGTTACCTCTGGGGAGGAAGAGAAGATGAGAAGATTTAGCAGTATCCATACATTGTTTCTTTTAAAAAATAATAGCAGTAAAATAAAAAAGAGATGGAGAAATAAAATGCAGCCTATTCCATAAAGATGTTAAAGGGTGAAAGAAAAGAAATAGGTAGTAGCTTGAGAGAAAAGAAAACACAATGGAAATGTATATATTTGTCTTTTCAAGATGCCAGGAAACTAAAGAATGAATATTTGTAGAATGGAGTAACGTATCTCTGTCATTAAAGACAAACACTGGAAATAGGAAGAAGAAAGCAAGATATCAGAATCCAGAAGGGGAATGAAATGATGTGTACAAGTTAGGTTTAGAGTGGAAGAGAGGAAAGCTTTCTAGTATAACCTCATTTGCCCTTATTTTCCTCTAGAAATTTTATGCTCCAGCCAATATGGGCTTCTCACTTCTCCCCTAAGCCTACTTTTCTCATCTTTGCCTTCTCATGTCCACCTTTCAATATTCTACTCTAAAGTCAACTATGCCAACTACTCCATTAATTCTAATTATCTTATCACATTCTGTAATTTTATAGCTTCATATTTTTCTTCTGGTTCATGCCATAGTTCATTATTATTTTTTTTTTCTAATTCTGTATATGTGTTACCTCCCTAAATTTGTCAGAGTTCTGGTGTACAAGCATCAAACATCAAAAAGCACTTACTTAACTTGAATGGAAAATGAATTTATTGAAGGATATCATATGGCTCATAGAATCAACAGGAAATTTGAGAACCCATCTCAAAAAGGGGCCAGGGACCTAAGGCAGGTAGCCAACTCCAATCACAGCCAAAGTTAAAAGATGAAAGCAATCTGGATACGAGTCCGCAAGTGTCACTACTGCCCCTGGATTTTTAACCCCAGTGCATCTTCTTGAGTAATTTCTCAACCACTCCTTGATTTTTACATCACTTCTTCAGTATCCTAGTTCTGGGGCCCAGAGCCTTGATACTCTCAAGCTCCTAGGGAGTGGGAGGAAAGAGCTCTTCAGCTTTAGTAATCAGAGGCAAAACACAGATTCCTACCAGGATATAATGTTGGAGGGGATTTTCCCCCAAATAAAAGGGATGTTCAGAATTTGGGCAGCAAGAAATACAGCAATTATGCACTTAATTTTCACATTAGATTGGGTCATTTTTATTTTTGGATTTCCTAACATATTGTATTTAATACAAATTTATAGAATGAATGAAATCACCAATGAACTGGGCGTATATTTACTTTACATGAAATTCCAAAGGAAAAAATTCCTATTAATAAACATTTTATGATATGCTATCACAGATAACTTCTGACTTTGGAACTATATAAATTTATTCTGTGAGCTTGAGGAAATTATGACCTCCTTAACTTCAGTTTCTTTCCTGTAGAAGGAAAGATAATAATTCCCACCTCCAAGAGATTTTGTAAAGACTAGAAAATAGCCTAAGTTACCCACTTAATACAGTGTCTGATACATCAAAAGCCCTCAATAAACAGAAGTTCTTCCTTTCACCTTCCCCATTAGGGATGAAGAATAAAAAAATAATGTGATATTGTCCTTCCTGCATGCTAGAGAGGAAGTACAATACTGTTGCAAGGAAAAGGGAGCCAGACTTCCTGGCTTTAAATCATAGCTGTCACACAAATCAGCAAATCAGCTGGATGATCTTTGACCACTTAATTTGTTGTACCTCCATTTAACCAACTATAAAATGGAGATGATGCTGCTGATGGTGGTATAATGATGATGTTGATGGTGCTTATGATTATCCCTCAGGATAGCTCTTAAAATTTAGTTAATTAGTTAATACACATAAACCTCTTTTAACAGTGTTGTTGTATATAATAAGGTATTTATATGTATTCTAGACTATGTAAGTATGTTAGCTATTATCATTAATATCAATTTGGGTTTTTTTTTTCTTTTTTTATTGTAGAGATTTTTTTCCCCCTGATGGGCTCAGTCCTTCTCATGACAACGCAGATTTGCCACTTGACTGCCTGGAGGATAGATAGTTAAGGATAGGCTTTTTTTTAATAATAAATTTATTTTTTATTGGTGTTCAATTTGCCAACATACAGAGTAACACCCAGTGCTCATCCTGTCAAGTACCCCCCCTCAGTGCCCGTCACCCATTCACCCCTACCCCCTGCCCTCCTCCTCTTCCACCACCCCTAGTTCATTTCCCAGAGTTAGGAGTCTTCATGTTGTGTCTCCCTTTCTGATATTTCCTACCCATTTCATTCATTTGGGGAATATAAATAATAGTGAAAGGGAATAGAAGGGAAGAGAGAAGGATAGGCTCTTTTATCATGGAGTACCTCAAATGACATTTGCCTAAACAAGGGATTACTCCCAAAGCTGTCCATGTTAGCACAGTGATCGAACCAAAGTATCATTTATATTCTCCCGATTTATTATACAGTAAGTTAAACTATTAAGTACTTACTGTATGTGCCAGACACTGTTCATGGCCTTTGTGGTATAGCAGTGAACAAAACACAATGTCTTAGCTCTCACAGAGCCTCCATTTCTAATACACTTTTAAATCAACAAATTATATACTAAATTTTGTCTTAAACACTGCAGACCATGCTCCTAGTAAATATATGACTTAGATATAAAATTAAAATCAACATAGTTTTGAAACTGAGTATATTTCCTTAAGCTAAATTACTTTTAAGCTCTTTCCAATTCCAAGATGCAATGATCCTACTAGTCTGCTAACAGAGAGCAGTAACGTGGTTCCCCAATGATGATAAACGATCTAAGATATTTTAGCATTTCCTGGCTGCTTGGTACTCATATTAACGGTTTTACATACATTTTTCCAATCTCATAATAACCCTACAAACTAAGTTCTGTTATGAGCCCCCATTTTATACATGAGGAAACACAGACTGATGTCATCCAGGGAGTAAGTGGCGGAGCCTAAAGATAAACAAGAAGGTGCTCCCAACCACCATGGCATATGAACATCTCAGCAGGATTTAAAGAATGTCCACCAAGCTCCGTGTACTTTCCCACCCATGATACTCCCCACCACCATCTATGAATTTCATGGCTAATCTTGGACTTAAGTTAGGTTTGTAATGTTCGGTGGCTCTTGGTTAGAACAGGCATTTCCTAGGCCACATGATCCTTTTTTTTTTTTTTTTTTTTTTTTTTTGCCACATGATCCTTAACTGCATTTGTGAGAGGCGTGTTTTACTAAGTTCATGTTCTTGATACACACTAGAACTTTCCACCCCTGTTCTCACCCCTGCAGGTACCACCACATCATTGCCACCTCACCACTACACTGACTCTAAAAGATGAGTCCTCAAAAAGATGCTATAGTTATAAGCGATATCCACCTTCCCAAGAGACCATCTGGACCAATTTTATCCTGGCTGACATCTCTGTCTACCTCAGTCATCAATAAAAACTCAGTCCTCCTGGATCATTCATCAGCAGCCAGATTCTTTTCCGTATGTCTCTAAATCTAACCCAGTCCTCCCACACACATACAGCACTCCACACTCTCTAAAGATTTTTATTTATTTATTTATTCATGGTAGATGTAGAGAGAGAAAGAGGCAGAGACACAGGCAGAGGGAGAAGCAGGCTCCATGCCAGGAGCCCGATGCAGGACCCTACCCCAGGACTCCAGGATCATGCCTTGGGCCAAAGGCAGGTGCTAAACCACCAAGCCACTCAGGGATCCCCCACTCCACACTCTCCAAAGGTGCCTCTGAAAGTCATGGCCTGCTGTCAGCAGAATTTCCTCTATTCCAAACACAAATTTCCCAACGTTCCATTTATTATCTTACTCTAACCCAAAGCTGGCTCTTCCACAAGGCTTTGCCTCACCTGCATCTCTTTCAAGTGTGACTATCTACTTCCCATGTACTATAAAACACAGAGCCTGAAAGCAAAGTAGGCATTCCCTTAGCTCTTGCTGCTTCCAGAAAATTTCTACTCTCCCTCAAAAACCCAAACTCTGTTTAGCTTAGGCCATCAAACATGTAACCTCTCCTTGTAGTTGACAAAGTTTTGTCCTTTCCTCCTATTTAATTGATTAATTTGTATAAAGGCATGATTGGAATAGATTCAAGAGAGAAATGTAAGCAATTAATCAAAACTAGTGACTATAGATAACTGTTTTTAGGAATTTTGCTGTAAGGGACAATAAAGAAATGAGAGAGTACCCAGAAGAGGCTACGAAGTTAAAAGATTTCCTTTCTTGTTTCCCTGTTTTGTTTTTTCATTATGGTAAAAATAATAGCATATTTGTATGCTGATAAGAATTTTCTGTAGAAAAGGAAGTAGGAGATGGAAGGAAAACTTTCTAGAGCCATATCCTTGAGTAGATACAGAGGAAGAATCTAGACGTAAGTGACAGAACTGGTCTTAACATCTGGCTCATTGTATTTCTCTACTCTTATGATCAATTTTAGTTATTTTAACATCCATATGGACAATCCATTCAAAAGCCTGGTCCACATGTCCAATAGCCGATTTGTCTCACCATCTCTCAGACACTAACCCTCATGGTCCATCCTATACCTTGTAATAGAATCATAACTATATGACTGCTAATATCTCAAACTCAAGTATCCCCACTCCAAAATTTCTTTGACCTCACTGAAGCCCCAAATCCCTGTTACTTTCCTGTCTATAAAAGCCACCATGACTTCACTTCCCTCCAGAGATTTGATTCTACCGTTCAGTGGGTCCCATCATTATAATTACCTCCAAATTACCTACAAAGCCTCTCCTCCTTCTGTTGTACCCTTTTGGCAAAACTTCAAACCTGGTTAAATCTATTACATGAAAGGATTTTGTAAAAAAAAAAAAAAAAGCTACAGTGAATGGTTTTATATAAACATATGACCACAAACATCAAGTAGACCTCACTAAGCTGGGCGTTCTGATTTTATTTTTCTTTTTTTTTTTTTTTTTTTGATTTTATTTTTCTAGTCAATTCATTTCCCCATTTTCTCAGACTATTTCACACCATTTCCCTTAACCTCCAACACCTCTTCCAGTCACTCACTCTTAGGTGATGATTCTACCCCTAATATTAATGAGTTTTAATTTTAATGACTTTAATTTTAAGAATCTACCAACTTTCCTGCAAATACTGCAAAACATATTTGACTTATCTCCTGACAAAATGAATGAAATGTCCTCAGTTCTGATTAAGTCTAACTTCTCTAACTCCAGTTTCTCTAAACTGTGCCTAGGTCACGTTCCCATTTACCTCCTTCTTTCCTACATCACCTATCTATCCCTCTCTACTGGATCATTTTCATTAGCATACAATGGCATTTTTTTCTCCCTCCACACCCTTTGTGTGTGTAGTATGTGTGTGTGTTGTGTATAAGTAAATACATATATATATTTGTGTATATTTAAAGATTTATTAATAAATTTAAGTATTTATTAAGTCCCAATTTATATCTCCTTTACTAGGGCTATCAGTACCCAGACAGTAATTAATGAATTATCTTCATCTTTCCTCACCTCTTTGTAGAACTCAGAACAAGTGATTACATCTCCCTTCTTGAAACACTTTTTTCATTTGAATTAATAACATTTCTATATTACTAACAGTCTCTTTCTGGCTTGTACTCAGTCTTTAAATGTTGACAGATCCCAGGCTTAACCTGCTCCTTTTCTATATTTATAATCACTCCTCAATTTTTCTCATCCAACTGTTAAGTCATATCTCCAGGCTCAATCTCTTTCCTGAAATCCACATTTTTTTCATCAATTACCTATTCAACACTGCCATTGGATATCTCTTAGATTCTTAAATGTAGCATAACTAAAGCAGAACTTCTATTCTATTTCAATTTGTTCTTACCCTTGTTTCTCAGCTCTGTAAATGGCACAATGATTTGTCTGGTTACATAGAACAAAAACCAATGTGTCATCCTTGAAAGTTTTTTTGCCTTTCCTTTTCCAGTTCTTTCAAAATATAACCTGAACCTCATCATATCTTACCACGTCTGCTGCTACTGTTCTCTTCCAAATCTCCTTCATCTTCCTTCCAAACTGCTATAATAGCCTTGTATAATAGCCTCATAACTAACGTCATAGCTTCTACTCTTTCCCCCACACTGTAGCCAGAGGGAAATTTAAGGTCTCATCATACCACATTTTATTACTAATCTATCTAAACTCTTCCCATGGCTTTCCAACATACTCAGAATGAAATCAAAGTTCCTAATACTTGCCTTCATCATCTAGCTCTTATCTATTTTTCCAGTCTCATTTCCTATTATGTTCCTTCTTGCACACTACAATTTATCCACAGTGTCCTTCTTACACTTCCTTGAATACATCAAGGCTTATTCTACCTCAATACCTTAATGCTTGCTGTTCTCTTTGTCTGGAATAAACCCTTGATCTTCCAGTAGCTTGCTTCTTCATTTTATTCATGTCTGTGTTCAAAGATCATGAACTTAGAAAGGCTTTCCCTGACCAACCTATCTTTGATAACTCTCCTTTCATTTTTAATTCCTTTACACTAATTTATTTTTCTTAATTTACAACTATTAGAAATTAATTTGTTAACTTGGTTTTTATTTTCTGTCCCTGTCACTGGTAATAAGCTCCATCCAGGCAAGAACTCAGTGCCTAACACATTTCTAGCATTTGATAGGCATTCAATAGATTATATTAAATTAGTGAGTAAATGAATGGCTTCAATCATAAAAAAAAAATGCTTTTTTATCTGGACATTTCAGATTCAAGGTCTTACCTTGGTAATATATTTGTTTGTTCATTTTATATGGCATATGTGAACATGGCTAAAAATACTTTGTAAATAACTCTAATGATTTCTGTTTTAGAAACTTAAAAGTCACAAATATACAGATCAAATTAGCAAATACATAAATTGAAGCATATAAGTAGATGTTTTCACTTTATTAAAGTCCTTGCAAAGTACAAAATTAACTTGGTTATTCAGTCTTGCCAAGTACTACTTAGAATTGCTCCTAAGGGTTAAATATAATTTCACTGAATTCAGCAGGAGAGAAGAAATGTGAATAGTCCTGATGTCACATGGTCAGCAGACTTTCAAGAATACCTATTGTATTGGGCTAGGCATTCTGTGTTATATGTGGAATATAGAAGAGATGAAATAAAATTCTTTATAAGCAGAGTTTATAATTCAGTGCTGCTACAAAACTCCTGCACATGAATAATGCTTAGAAACATGTCCAAACCACATACAAATGAGAACTCGCTTATAAAAAACTACCAAAGTGTGTTAGGAGAGGGGAGGGATAAAACAATAAATTATTTTAAAAGAAGAGCCAATTAAATCATAGAGATAAATTGCTGTTTTTTAAGTTGTCAAATGAATGCAGCAGTAAGGTAAGTGGAGGCAGCAAAGATAGGTGTGGTTTTTTTCAGAAGATAGCATGGTGAAGTCATGTGGAAACAAATAATCTGATCATTTAATTTAAGGAGAACTCTTGAAAAGTATGCTGGTGAGATGGGGAAAAGGAATCTTGGCAAGGCCCTGACACAGGAAAGAGTTCATTTTTAAGCCAATTTTCACTCAATTTTCAAAATCAGCAAGAAGATCCCAAAGTCAGATATAGTAAATCAAATTTGAATATCTATGGAGTTTCTCTATGGTTACAAAGATTCCCAATGAATAGAGCTAGGCTTGGTCCCCATAATGGAAAACTAAGCACCCCAAACCCTACCATACTAATGTCAACTAGAAAAGCTGGACAAAATTATTTTTAATTTGAAAAGAAAACTGTGCTTGAAGGTCTAGAAATCTTACTCAACAGTATAAAATTGCAAGGCGAGAATCCCAGAGAGGACAGAGGCCTGGAGAATGATCCTAGCATTCAGGGATGATTTAATCCTAAAATAGTTGCTGTTCCTGAAAAGGGCCACTGAAAGACTAAGGAACACTTTTACTCCCTCGCACACACTAAAATGTGTAAATTGTGCTATCTCAAATTATCAATTTTAATAACTTTATACACCTACATAAACACCATTCAGATTAAGACACAATATTTCCTTACTCCTTCAGTTTTCTCTCATTCCTTCCCCCCCCCCCCCCAAGTAACTGCTACTTGTGTCTTCTATCATAATCATTACTTTTGTGGGGTTTTTTTTTTTTTTTTGGACTCTCATACAAATGGAGTCTTTACACAGGTAATCCAGTTAAAACAAGGTAAAAGAAGGTCATTAGGATGGCCTCTAATCTGAATAGTGCTCTCATAAAGAGAAAATTTGTACACAAAGACAGACAAGGAGGAAAAGGATGGTATGAAGACACACAAGGACAAGATGGCTACCTTACTGCAGTGATTTATCTTCAAACCATGGAAATGGAAAGACTGCCAACAAATACCAAAAGCTAGATGCATGAAAGGACTCTCTCCTAAGCCATCAAAGAGGCACGACTAGATGACTCCTTGATTTTGGACTCTGAACCTCCAAGAATATGAGATAAATAACTCTGTTATTTTTAACCATCCGGGTTTTGATACTTTGTTATCAAAGCTGTAGGAAACCCATACAAGATATAACAATAACTTGAAAGTATTCAGAAGCATCCAAAGTAGGAAAAAAATTAGATTCCTATCCTGAAAAGAAAACAGACACATCAGGTAAATTACACATTTATCTGGCTCTTCCCCTAAAAGCACTTTTCAGTTTGATGACACAGTATAAGTAGCAAAGCTCAAGCAGGAAACTGGATTCTTAGCTAATTGGTGAAACATGTAAGAGTGGGAATTTTGGACTGAAAGAGTAATTATATGCTGAAGGAAAATTCAGAGTAGAGGGAACTATACAGGAGGAAGCCTGCAAAAGATGCACACAAATACCCATCCAGCATTAGCACACTCTAAAACAACATACACATCCCAGAAGTAAGCAACATCTAGCAATCAAAAGAGGAAAGCAACAAATTTCAACACCTCCTGATGCTAGGGAAATAGAGTTTGGAATTCAAGTTTTGTCAATTTAGAGGGGCTTGGTAAACAATTCAAATGTTCATTAAAATGCCAAAAGAGCCACTTCCTAATACTAGGAACCATAAAAACTAGATCTGTTCTTACAAAAATCAACCCTCCACAGATCCAAATAATCCACTGCTACTCTATCTGCCTCTCTTTTCCTCCGACAAAATTACATTTCTGCGTGGGAAAATAGCTTTAAGATCCTTTAAAAGTCATTCACAAGGTCTAGCATCCAATCAAAACTTGGTACATGCTTAAAAATATGATTAATTGATTGTAAATTACTGAAACAGCAGAGAGAAAGAGACTTACAGATGATTCAAAAACTTAAACCAAAGAAAAGGATTTTAATATACCTCTCATTTATTTATTTAAATAAAATATGAGGGAAATGGTTATAATGGAAGAAAATATGGAGTATATCAATAAAGAATTGAGATCTATTAAAAAAACCATGGACTTTCTAGAAATGAAAAATACTGAAATTGCTGACTCATTGATGATATAACAGTAGGCTGGACCCAACAGAAAAGGAAAATGAGAACTCAAATAGAAAATCTAAACTGAAACACATAGAGAAAAAATAATAGAACAGAACATGATCAGATATACTAACATATATGTAATTGATGTCAACACAAGAGTAAAAAGATACAATGTGGAGCACAAGAAATGTTTGAAGAGACAATGGCCAGTAATTTCCCAAAACTGATGAAGGATTGATTTGGGAAGCTTGATGAACTTCACACAGGGATCACTAGGGAAAAGAGTTCTGTACCAGCCATGTTGATTCAGATATTTAAAAACTCTATGTTGCATGCGTACTCTAACCAGGCACCAAGGATACATCACTGAATGCATAGTGTCTCTATTCCTCACAGAGCCTGCAGTCTAACAAGAAAGACAAATATTAAAGACTCTCATACTCAGTTATTGATTAGCTGTGTGGAGTGAAGAAGAATGAAGAATCAAAGATAAATTCAATTTGAGAGGAGAGATTGAAGACTAATACAACAGTTCAGGCATAAGTTATACAAAGAAGGATGGATTTGAAAAGCACTAAAATGTCTTGAAAACAATATTCAGATCAATTAAAATGTACAATTATATAATACTTAAATAAAGACTCATGATAAAGCTAAACAATTATTTCCTTCTCTCTTCTACCACTAAAATATCTTATTTCACAACAGACATTTTTCTTGAAAATTTTGGACAACTGACCCTCACATCCATACTCATCTAACCTAAATTAGCCAATTTCAGCTTTGCAAGAAATGTATAATGTTTTATACCTGGAAGATTTAACACATCCTTGAATGATAAATATTAAAAGAATCAAAATAAATATTTTTGCTATATTTTTTGAAGCACAGTAAAAGTATTACTAAGACAACATAATTTTGTTGGATAAAAGTTACAAATATTTCATCTATTTTATTACTGACAAGCCAACTTCTTGTCTACTAAGCTATTGAGCTACCTATTTAGACTCAAATTGTTTGACCTAGGAAAGAAAAAGAGGAAAAGGAGGGGGAGAATGAGTCACCTTTCATGCCAAGAATGAATTATATTCCTCTCCTCCCAACTAACAAAGGCACCAAGTTTGAGTTATTTTCTTCAATTACCATCTTCCAGAAAGATTTCAATCACCTTTTAAGATAAACTTTATTTTTCTATATATTCCAACAATAGGAAATCAGCAGTGAAATTTCAGAAAATAAAGAATTGTTTAATTAAGAAAACAAAATCACCCATAATTCCACACCCAAAGATGATTACTGTTAGCCTTTCTGTGTATTTTCTACTGCCCTATAACAAATGTATTAATCACACTAATTCATTAGACAATGCTTGGCTTACTTTTTCGTCTTTACATGAGTTGTATATTTTATAAGGCATTTTCTAATAGTGTAAAACTCACTTTAATGAATTATATTGCACTGTGTAGACATTCCATAATTTATTTACCATTTTTTCTAGTTGTGTTCCCTATTTTTAACTTTGCATTGTTTGGAACTAGAATTAAGTAAAATTACTTAATTGGGATCCATAAATTTAATAGTATGTGTTTTCCTTTTTAGTACCCTTGAAGATAAATTAAAAGATAAAGTTGTTTCTGCCTTAAGCTCTATATTTAAACAATCTTTTTTTAAATTGTTTTTCAATTTAGAAGCCTTATTTCCTCTTTAACATAAAAGTTAGCATCTAGACATATTTTGCAATATTTGTTTCACATAGCAATATATACCCATTGAAAATTTCCATTTCAACATTTCAGGAGAGGGAAAGTTTCTTCTCCTTTTTGTCTCCCACAAATGCATATATTTACACTGTATGGATGTACCATAATGTATTTAACTTGTTTCTTATTGATGGAAATCTTTTTTCTCATCTTTTGATATCAATGCTGCAATAAATAGCTTTGCAAGCCTTCATGTTAATGTACACAAATATGTCTGTAGGACAGATTTCCAGAAATGTAATTGCTCAGTAAAAGTATAATACGTTCATAATGCATTCACATCTTGAGTTTGTGTTAAAACACACACACATCTGGTTATATACACAAAAAATAGTGATGTAATTGATTCACTTCTGTAGAGAAAGGGCATAGGCTAGGTGGATGGGAAATAGCACAGGGTTGAAATTTTTCATATTTTATATTTTTATAATTTTTATTGTATCCATGCATGTCACCTATTCAGAGTAAATTTTGAATGCCTACCTATCAATATCACTCCATAGCCCCAGATCTTTATTCTAGCAGGACAGATGTCTAAATACCATTACAAAACCTAAACTGGTACACATGTATATCCCTATACTCCAATTTCCTGAGTTTTGTAACATTTCGATATATAGAAAGGAATCACTACAGACTGCTAAAATGCCTAGACTGAACTAGAGAAAGGGCTGGAACACTAATTGCAAAGCTTAGCCCACATACAGCCAACTGGATATTCACAAGTCTCTGTTACAACTTAATTCTAAAAAAAAAAAAAAAAAAATCACCACTGAGTTTTTTCTAATTGTTGAACAGTGCCTATCATTGTTCAACAATTTAATGTGAGAACTGATTTATCACCCCCTACCCCCAAGGACAGGATACAAACATTTTAAAATAGCTCTTCATTTTATAGTTTGGGACCCTCTAGGCAGAATGTAGTGTTTCTGTTTTCTTATTTTTCTTTTATTTAAATTCAATTAATTAACATATAATGTATTATTAGTTTCAGAGGTAGAGGTCAGTGATTCATCAGTCTTATATAATACCCAGTACTCATTACATCACCTGGCCTCCTTAATGTCGGTCACGCAATGACCCCATCCTTCCACCCACATCCCCTCCAGTGACCCTCAGTTTGTTTCTTATGATTAAGAGTCTCGTGGTTTGTCTCCCTCTCTGATTTCATCTTGTTTAATTTTTTTTCCTATCTTCCCTTATGAGCCTCTGTTTTGTTTCTTAAATTCCACATATGAGTGAAATCATTTAATTATCTTTACTTGATGGACTTATTTCGCTTAGCATAATATTCTGTAGTTCCAGCCATGACCTTGCAAATGGCAAGATTTCATTTTTTGATGGCCAAGTAGTATTCCATTGTATATATATACCACACCTTCTTTATCCATTCAACTGTCGATGGACATCTACTCTCTTTCCATTGTTTGGCTATTGTGGACATTGCTGCTATAAACATTGGGGTGCAGGTGCCCCTTCGGATCACTACATTTATATATTTGGAGTAAAATACCTAGTAGCACAATTCCTGGGTCGTAGGATAGCTCTATTTTCAACTTTCTGAGGAACCTCCATACTGTTTTCCAGAGTGGCTGCACCAGCTTGCATTCTCACCAAAAGTGTATGAGGGTTCCTCTTTCTCCACACCCTCAACATCTATTGTTTCCTGACTTACTCATTTAAGCAATTCTGACTGACGTGAGGTAGTATCTCATTGTGGTTTTGATTTGTATTCCCTGATGCTGAGTGATGTTGAGCATTTTTTCATGTGTCTGTTGGCCATTTGGATGCCTTTTTTGGAGAAATGCCCTTTCACGTCTTCTGGCCATTTCTTGAATGGATTATTTGTTCTTTGGGTGTCAGGTTTGAGAAGTTCCTTATAGATTTTGGATATTAGCTCTTTTTCTAATATGTCATTTGCAAATATCTTCTCTGATTCTGTCAGTTGTCTTTTAGTTTTGTTGACTAGTTTGCTGTGCAAAGGCTTTTTATTTTGATGAAGTCTCAATAGTTCATTTTTGCCTTTGTTTTCCTTGCCTTTGGAAATGTGAGATGTGTCTTGTAAGAAGTTGCTAAAGGGATGCCTGGGTGGCTCCATCAGTTAAGCATCTGCCTTTGATTCAGGTCATCATCCTAGGACCAAGCCCCACGTCAGGCTCCCAGTTCAACGGAAAACCTGCTTCTCCCTCTCCCCACTGCTGGTGCTCTCTCTCTCACTCTCTTTTTAATTAATTAATTAATTAATTAATTAATTAATTTTAAGAATTTGAAAGTGAAAGAAAAAAAGAAGTTGCTGCAGCCAAGGTCACAAAGGTGTTCTCCTCTAGGACCTAATGTCTCACATTTAGATCTCTCATCCATTTTGAGTTTATTTTTGTGTATGGTGTAAGAAAATGGTCCAATTTAATTCTTCTGCATGTGGCTGTCCAATTCTCCCAATACCATTTTTGAAGAGACTGTCTTTTTTCTATTGCATATTCTTTCCTTATTTGTCAAAAATTAGTTGACCATAGAATTAAGGGTCTATTTCCAGATTCTCTATTCTGTTCCATGGATCTATGTGTCTGTTTTTGTGCCAGTACCATACTGTCTTGATGACTACAGCTCTGCATTAGAGCTTGAAATCCAGAATTATTATGCCACCAGTTTTGGCTTTCTTTTTTAACATTCCTTTGGTTATTTGAGATACTCTCTCATTCCATACAAATTTTAGGATTATTTGTTCCAACTCTGAAATAAGTTGATGATATTTTTATAGGGATTACATTGAATGTATAGATTTCTCTAGATAGTTTTCTATGGTGAAGACAGCGATCTCTCTAGAAGAATGTCTTCTACACAGTGAAGACATTAATTAATATTAGATTTTTTTTGGCTTAAATTAAAAAAAAAACAAAGCTGAGTAGTATGATTTTTGTATGCCCTCCATTGAAGCTTCTTTCTCCATCTCTGTTAATCCTTTGCCAGCTCAGATACTGAATTAGAGAAAACCAGCATTTAACTGTGAGTATAACAAAATAATGACTTCTAAATCTATTTCTTTTTTCCTTCCTTTCTTTTTCCTGTTCTGAACCATGTGGCCACATATTGGATCTAGCAGGAGTGAAAAAAAAGCTACACATTAACTTAAGACAAATATCTAGAAAAAAAAATTTTAATTGTGCTATAAGATGTGTAAAAAAATGCTATTGGAATTAAAAAATACGTTTTGCCCAAATAAGTATCTTTAAACAGATAAGTGACATTTGAAAGACAAGAAGGCTTGCAGAATTCTGAGGAGGAAAAAAAAGATCCCAGTTCATTGTTTCAAAGCACTCTCACCACACCAGCAATTGCAGTGAGTTAAAAGATGATATCAATATTGTGTTGCTATGTCCACTTTTAAAACATGGAGACTCTATAATGAAAAAATGAAGTCCATGCTACATTAGGAAAACTAGGTAGCAATTCAGCAGCTCAATAAAGTTGCGTATTTCACATAGCTGACTAGTTTTGTGTCATGAAAAGTTCTTTTCCTTACTGCATATTGGGGTAATTATCACCTGTACTGACAAAGAATTGGTCAAATGTAGCCCAACCTTCATGGTTTCCCACATACCCTCAGTGGCATGCTGAGAAATGTTTAACTACATCACTGGGAAAGAAAAATGTGTGTATATCTATGCACAGAAGTTTTTTTTTTATGCACAGAAGTTTTAAATAAATTTCACCAATGTAAAGATTTTGTAGTACACAATTTACCAATAACAAAGAGTAAGAAGGCGATACAATTAAGACATGTAGCAGAACGTCACTCTCATGTCATTGACATGTATGAGCAATTTCTGTGCTAAACTGAATAATAGTTATCAGACAACAGAAAAAGTTATTTTATTTTTGTGCTACTCATAATGTAATTAATAAATACGAGGCACTTAAATTTAATCTGCATTGTTAACATTTTCTCCATCACTTTTTTTAAGCTTGTACAATCAAGAAAACAATAATGTAATCCCCAACTATTAACATTTGGTGATTTCATGGTGTAAATACTCGGGCCATGGCCAATTTCAAGCTACCTAAGTGACATCAATGAATAGGGAGTTGGGAAAAACTACCTAATAACACATCATTGTATAGTATTTCTACTATATTAATAACCTCAAGAACATAAGTAATAGTATAATGCAGTAAGTTAATTAGGAAATGTTTTTATATTTATTAGAATTAAGTAATTTATAATAAAAGCTAGGCCTGCATATTTTAATTTTTAACAACAGCCCATTAAATAATCAGCATGCCAAATTAATGAAAACTTAACTGGCTCTTATGAGCTGATAAAAGTTGACTCTAGCACATCTTTGAATATTCCTATGGGCTATTCCCAACAAACAAAAGTTTATTTTCTAAAACATTTATTCTGACTTAATTGCTTTGACCTTCTAACCACTTTACCTATGAAAATAATATTATTGATCATGGTTAGGTAGAAACAGGCCCTAAATTAAACTCTGTATTTGTAATAATAATGCTAAACAGCAACAAGAAGAGTGATGCCATTGTATGAGGTAAAGTTTAAACTTAAAGTCCATTCAATTGGAAGAGAATAAAAGTGAAGGTAGAAGTTTGTGGGGAATCCAAAGGTGACTTCTGAGCACATCCCAACTCTTTGAAGTTAATGTCACCATTATTTTATTAAGTCTACTCATACTGGGAGAATTGGTCTGGGATAGGAAAACGCTATGTATTAGAAGATATATGCATGTCACCTTCTCAATTTGGAGAAGTACATTTCATATTTGTTCATTTGTCAATATCTCCTTAAAAGTCTATCCACATCTATAGGGTCCTTCCTTCATTGAAACTCTTCCTTAAAGCAGAAATGCTTTCATATTAATCTGTTATAAGTATATTGACAAGTGATTTTTCATATCCACACTTACTGACCACCCTAGAGTAAATAGGACCATTTTCTATACAGGAGTAAGAATTTTAGTATTCTTTACTAAATAGATTTCTTAATACTAATGCTTAGCCAATCAGAAGATAAATAATGTTATAGCCTTTAATGCTTATCTAAGTTGAGACCTTAATCATAAAGCTTTGGCTCAACATGAGCTTTTAGTTTACACTGAAGGAGGAAGTAAGGTTTTAGTTTTTGCAGCATATATATTTCTAGTACTCCTTTCTGATTTTATGGCCAATTCTGTCTTCATGCTTCCTTAATCTTGAAGCTCTTTCAAAGGCAACATACTGTGCCAAATGTACAGTGATTATGTAATGTGGACAAAAATCCAGTGGGAAATGTGTAGAGCAGATCAAAATCATTCCACTTAAGACCTTTTACAGTCATTTGATCTAATGATGTTCACTAGGGTTTGATGTACTAAAAGGCAGCCACTGTGCGAACATAAGGTTTGCATCAACATGTGACTTTTCAGTGAAACTGGGATCATTGTGGTCTTCTGAAGGCTGTTTTACATGCAAAATAATAATATCTATACAAAAACAAATCCCATGACAGACTTTCTGAATCACCAAATTTTATGCCACTTCCTATGAAAAAATCTCTTTCTCTTGTCAAAAGAACATCAAAACAGTATTTCACATAAATGAGATGTGAAATAGAGAAATCCACTGATTACTAACATTGGACATATAGCTCATTTTTGGAGGAAGTAAATTTTTATCTAGTTTGCTACTTCCATTTATACTCACAGCCACAGATCAAATTATTACATGGCCTATCATAATTAAGCTAGAAAATATTTCATGTTTTCATGTTCTATTCTTTAGTTACTTTTTTCAAGGCTTACTAATATTGTATATTTCAGAATTCAAAAATACATATATGACTTCTAGTTTCAATTCAGACATAGGAAGAGTGTAGAAGTCACTACTCATTTCCATACATTAATAAAGAACTGAATAAGCTGAAAAGCAATGACTTCTTGAACGACAGAGAACTAAGGCGGCAGTGCAAAGTGCCACACTGCCACCCAAACATTCAGAGAGACAGGAAAATCTCAAGTCCCAGCCAAGATCCACTTGTCTGGAGCAGGTCATTGGAGCCATAGACTGGTAGGAACACTTATCTGATAATTTTTGACAAACTACTGGAAGCTGAGTGGACTAGTATAAAAATGAGATACTCCAAGAGACCACAGTCTTGGGGAGGGAGAAACCCCAAACTTGTGTGGGTTTTGCTGCTAGGAACCCCACCAAATTCTCACAATGAAGATGCAAGAAAGATCCCTCTCTGGCAAGAGCAGAAGAAGAATAACCATTGTGAAACACATCCAGATCCTTCTCTACAACAAAGTCCTATAATTCAGGGGAAAGGACTATTGCCTGAGATTCATCCTAGATGAGGAAAGGGAATTCCAACTCCACTCTCTAGCCTTCTGTTCTACCTAAAGAAAGAAGAAAAATTAAAAAAAAAAAAAAAAAAAAAAAAAAAAAGAATGGAAAACACAAATCAGAGATTCAAGGAAACAGATTAGATGCTACAGCCCAAGTAAAGGATAGGAGGCAGAGGGGAGAAAGTTATACAACCAGAGAAATACTTGTAAAGGTTACAGCCCTAAAATGCAGGCAAACTAAGATTTAATTTTCAGATTAAAAAAGACCATATTTAATCTCCTCCTCCTCCATACCTTACCACATCAACAGGGCTCCAGTGTAACAACAGTGGATTATAGCTGAAAGAACTCCAAGACTCTCTCTGAGTACTTAGGGAAGCTCAAAAGTCAACAGGGTAAATAAAACAAGAACACTTGAGAAATGTGAAACTACTGGCATCTATACCTATAGCAAACACAAACACAGACCAACTCTTAGCCAGATTAAGATAAATCTTCATATTATAGGCCTGTTTACTTCAGTTCCTATTACCCAATATATCATGTCTGGTTTTCAACAAAAAGTTATAAGGAATGCTAAAAGTCAAGAAAACATTGTGTCTAAAGAGACACAGCAAGCATGAGTACCAAACTCAGATATGATACATGTGTAGTAGTTATTAAACAGTAAATTCAGGATAATTAGGATTAACATGTTAGAGCTTTAATGGAAAAAATAGCCAAATGAGACTTTATCAAAATGGAAAACTTGTTTATATCAAAGAATGCTATCAAGAAAATGAAAAAACAATCCACAGAATGGGAAAAAATATCTGCAATTTAACAATAAGAAGATAAAAAAAACAGAAGATAATTCCTACAGTTAAACAATAAAAAGATAAATAACCCAATTAAAAATAGTCATAGATTTGGATAGCTGTTTCTCCCAAAAAATTATACAAATGGCTAATAAGTACATGTAGAGAAACTCAACATTAAGTAAAATGATATTATTAGGGAAATGTAAATCAAAACCTCAGTGAGCTACCACTTTAAAAACACTAGGATAGGAACACCTGTGTGGCTCAGTGGTTGAGAAACTGCCTTCAGCTCAGGGTGTGATCCTTGAGTCCCAGGATCCAGTCCCACATTGGGCTCCCTGAGGGGAGCCTGCTTCTCCCTCTGCCTGTGTCTCTGCCTCTCTCTCTCTGTCTCTCATGAATAAATAAAATCTTAAACCCTAGGATACCAGTAATAATGTTTTCATAATATTTTTTTTTAAAGGAGAACAGAGGTGCCTGCCTGGCACTGGGAATAGATCATGTGACTCTTGATCTTGGGATTGTGAGTTCAAGCACCATGTTGGGTGCTGAAATTAATTAAAAATAATTTAAAAAAAAACAATGAGTGTTGACAATGATGTGGAGAAATTATAATCTTCATACATGCTAGCAGAATATAAAATGGTTTAGCTACTGTAGAAAACAGTTTGATAGTTTCCCAGAAAGTTAAACAGAGTTACCACATGATTCAACAATTCCACTTTTAGGTATATACCCAAGAGAACTGAAAGTTTATGTTCATACAAAAACTGATACATGAATATTCATAGAGCATTATTCATAATACTCCAAGTGGAACCAACTTAAATATCAATAAAGCAATGAATAGTAAACAAAGTGGTATATCCATAAAATGGAATACCATTAGGTGATAAAAAAGAATGAAGCACTGATACATGCTACAACATGGATGATCCCTAAAATGTTATGCTTAGTGAAATAAATCAGACAAAAAAATCACATATTCTATGATTGCATGTGTATGACCTATCCAGAATAGATATAGAAAGTAGGTTAGTAGTTGCCAGAAAGTAAGGGTAGGAAGAAATGAAGAGTACCTACTAGTGGCTACAAGATTTGTTTTTAGGGTGATAAGAATGTTCTGGAATTGATGATAGGTGCACAGTCTTGTGAATATACTAAAAACCACCAAATTGTACGCTTCAAAATGGTGAGTTTTATAGTATATGCATTATCTCTCTCCTCTATCAGTCAAGGACATGGCAGAAAGTATATGACACACTCAGGTGATTTAATTAAAGAGCATTTAATAAAGGGACTATTTGTAAATATAACAATAGGGTTAAGGGGGGGGGAATAGGAAAGTTTGAAGTATTCTGCAGTTACAGACAGTGGGGATGCATTATCACCCCTGGGACCAAAAGGACAAGGAAAGGAAGGAATCCCCAGAACTTAGAGCTATAGCTGTAGCCAAAACTGAAAGAGAGGGTTGTATGATATGATATGAGCCTTCGGAAGAGGCTCACTGTCCCTGCCAGACAGTACCCTGAAAAGTAAAGAGCCTAGGTAATAGATAACCTAAGTGATAAATAACCCCACTGTTCTCTTACCAGTGCCTCCTCAATTGACGAAAGTCAATAGAAGCCAAAAGGTAAGGAAGCCCATCAATGACCCCATCAATTTAAGTTAGTGCCCTGGGATATAGAACTGGAGAGAGAATATCAATTACAACAAAAGGAGGCAAAAAGATGTAGCAGAGTCCTAACTACTGTCTAGAGAATGAATTTTTTTTTTTTTTTTTTTTTGGAGTGGGGAGAATAAGAGTAGCACAAAGACAACAACAGGTAGCTATGACCAGAATTCCAGGGTAATGATGATGGTGACCCACTCTGGGATGATAGTAATGGGCACGAAAGATAAAGAGAAGCCTCAGAGGTCTCCCCTCATCTTTAAAACAGTACAGTATCTAGGAATAAAATGGGTAGCAAATAACTAACCAGAAGTGTTAAATGATTTGATTTTCCAACATTTAAACCAGTATCTATGTCCAACCAATTTCATCAGAAGCCCTAATTCAGTGCCATCCAAAGCAAAGATACCTAATGGAGAGAAGAAGCCCCATAGAGCTGCTCTATTTAATCAGCTGCCCAACCCTGGCTCCCTTTTTCACTAGGACTACAGTCTTGAGGCTGAGCCTAACTGGCTGAGAGGGGCCAATGAAGTACCTGAAGGACTTTTTCTCATAGATTTTGAACAGGAAGACGCCTTCCAATAACTTAATCTAGCCTCAACTTATAAGTGAAGAAACTGGGGGCCAGCAAATTGGCTTGCCTTGCCCATTCAAGGTTGCTTCATGAGCAAATGGCACACCTGCCTCCAGAATCTAGGTGCACCTACTGCGAGGCTGATGGGCTCTCAGTCATATGCCCTTAAGTATGAGGCTTTCAACTAAAATGCCTTGTTTTTCAGCAAACTCCTTGTTATAAAGGTGATTCCAAACACGCCGGTCTTCTTTTGGCCTTTAATCCTGCTATGCTAGAAAAGGAAAAGCACACTGTTTAAAGTTAGATTAATAGTGAAAGGATTTCCAAAGTAATGTTAGTAGCATAGTTTAGTGGTTAAGAATGATGTTTTCAGGCGTCATTTTCAGAAGCGATGTATTTGTGTTGTGCCCAATTATGATTCAGCATGTCAGACTGTATTACTCATGTAGTTTTACCTTCTGATATCACAGTTTTAGCTCAATATAGTAAGTACAGACTTCTGGAGGGAAAAAGCAGCTTTTGATTTAACTTTGCTTTCACATATGGAGCACACATTGTGGTATCAGTGTAACAGAAAAAGAGTTAAGAAAATGCTGAGAAATATGAGGTTGGGCTCTTTTGTGGTCAAAATTGAAAGTGCCACCTGACAAATGCATCCTAAGAGACTCCCATATTTGTGGCTTGTATCATGACTTCATTTATCTCATCTGGTGGCCAGGAAGACCTTGAAAGCCCAAGATCAAGATGAGAGCTACCTTTTGTCTCCATTCCATTTTTGTAGCATTTAGATCCCATTTGATTGTAAAACACATGGGATATTCATTTCATTTTGAATTACCTCATAACACCTATCAATGACTAAGATAAGCAGGGCCACCCTTAGGGTTTTTGGGATTCCAATAAAATTTTTTGTCGGGGGACACCTGGGTGACTCAGCAGTTGAGCATCTGCCTTTGGCTCAGGATGTGATCCCAGGGTCCAGAGATTGAGGCCCACATCAAGCTCCCCACAGCGAGCCTGCTTCTCCCTCTGCCCTATGGCTCTGCCTCTCTCTGTGTGTCTCTCATGAATAAATAAGTACAATCTTAAAAAGTAAAAATTTTGTAGGCTCCTATCTATATAAACAATTTGAATCATTCCAAATCAGCTATGTCAGCATTACCCTAGTGGTCTCAAATCACCAATCCTCCAAAAGAAATTTTACTCTGGCCAGTGGGAGTGCTCCATTTGCCAGTCCTCAGTTAGGAACCAGCCTGGCCTGGGGTTCCAGGATGATCCTATAGATATAAGTCTCATAGCTACTCTAGCATCTGGTTGACTGAGGTGTAATTAGGCTGATATATCTCCAGAGGGTACCCAAAGGGGAGAAACAAGGACGGGCCCATCCATGTACATTTCAGGCTGGGCTTGAGTGTGAGCCAGTGCCACATATTAAAGGGGAACTTA
Organism: Canis lupus baileyi; assembly: GCF_048164855.1. NCBI lineage: Eukaryota > Metazoa > Chordata > Mammalia > Carnivora > Canidae > Canis > Canis lupus. Next base: position 20,632,877 of record NC_132839.1, read on the forward strand.
GTAAATTCCAAGGAAGGCAGTCCAAAGGTTTCTGCAGTTACATTCAGGTCAGGGCCTTGCTTCCAAGCCTAAAGGACATTCTGAGAATAGATAAAAGCTCTGGTGTTAAGGATCTTACCATGTCATGGATTTTAACATTTAATGGAAAAAGCAAACATTGCCCAAGTCGATATAAGTGAAATTATTATTTTTAAAGGTGATATTGATGTGCTATGGTAATACCTAGCCCACACACAAAAAATGAATGTTTTGCCTGAGTAAAAGATGCTTAGGTGAGATACAGCTATGGGTGTAAGCTAGGTGACAAACTGGGACATAGTTTTGTTGGTGGTGGTTTTTTGTTTTTGTTTTTGTTTTTAGAGAACACGTGCAAGTGCCCTAACTAGGAGTATCAGATGTTTACCAAAAACTGAAAATCCAGAATCAGTGGAAAGTGTAGAGTCATGGAACATGACCACTATGAGCAAGAGTCAAAATAAGGCAGTTCTTCCCAATTATCATTTTCTAATGCCTTGCTACTCAAAGAGGAAAAATGGAACAGTTGCATTAGCATCTCCTAGAAGCTTGCTAGAAATACAGAATATTAGGTCTCACCTCCAAACTTAACTGAATCAGAACTGACATTTTAACAAGTTCTCCCAGTAATCCATATAGATATTAAAGTCGGAGAAGCACTGGTCTATGATATCCAATTCCCAAAGGCACTGTAACGTAATTAGGAAGATACTACCCAAACCACCTTTGGTATACTTGATCCACACAAGGAGGGAGCTCATTATACTTTTAGGATAATGTAGAATCTTTTTGGAAGATCTGACTCCCAGAACAGTAGATGAATTCACATTTATATGCACCATATTAGAATGAAAAGATACTATTTCCCAGAAAGAAAAGTCCTTCTTTAGCTTGGATTGGGGTAGTGGTACTAGAGATAGGCAATGACCCTCTCTGCCCTCTTAAACAGTGCAGAGAAACTTGAAATTCAGCACTGCACTCAAGAGTACCTCCCATTTAGAATAATACATGTGTTTAAAACAAAGGTTACTCTCTTAAGGTAATATGTCATTTCAACACTATTTTAAAGTCCAGCTCCTTCAGGAACCAATATCATTTTCTAAAATGTCTTAATTAACTAAGCAAACTTATATATGCTTTCGAAAACAGAAAAAAAAACACATCCATGCACATCAAAATACCACAAGAGCATAATTTCTACTAATTCCAGCAGAAAAAAATCTATATAAAATGGAGAACCAGAAAATAAGAGGTGTTGCATTTCTTAAAAACGAAAATATTTAAAAAGATAAACAATAGATGGCTCATTGAAAATCCAGAATTTTTGCTTTTCTTCATGAGACAAAAATATCGGTTTCCAAAAAATAATTGAACAAATCCTGTACACCTATTCTTTCTACAAAGTCATCTAAGAAGCATCAGAATCAATATATTTTTAATGTTTATCTTTCAAATAAAAATCTGTATGGAATCAAAAAATAGCTCTAAAACTCATATAAGATTTCTCTTGATGATGAAATTAGTAATGTAGTTCTGATTAAGATAAATTTTGCTTTAGACAATTTTGATTCCTTAACTCTGACATTTAGTGTATAAAATACACACACTCACACACACACAGAGTGAAGAATCATAAGAGCCTATTGATGTCAGTGAACTAGACCAAGGAGTTAAGGATAATTTAGTGTAATCAGTTAAGTTCTGTGCATATTATTAAGCAGTACACATTATTTTTTAAATGTTTTCTTTTTAAGAAGTTTTAATTTCTCGAAGATGAATTGATTCTTGCGTGAAACAGTCTGAGATAATACATAACACATTCAAAACAAACAATGCCTGTTGCATAATAAATATCCAATAAAAGTTATTATCTCACTTCGTCAATTTAACTAAGAATGCCTATAAACAGAAAAAGATACTATGTTCCATTTCCTATCCAGACTTTAAGTATCTTAACATCATCTCACCTAATTTAAGAATTTTCTGATTTCTTAGCCCAATCAAAATTTAGGCAATAAGTATACATATGCATTGAGCCCTAATAATGTTCTTGTCACAGCACTTCTTGCTGGGTGAACTTTCAGGTTTTCTATCTTATCCTTACACCTTTTTACCACTGAGTGACCAGCTATTAATTTGTGAAAAATAATTGTTACTATAGTTTTAATAGATGATAATAGTGGCAGCCTATGTCCTTCTCACCTGGTATATAAGCTTTTAAATAGGGATCAAGGTGGTAACCCTGTCAAATTTCACACAGGTCTATGCCTCCGAAAATAATGCCATTTAATTGTGCCATCTTGCTATTAACAGGTCCTGGGGCTACTAGTGTTATACAGAACTTATGTTATAAAACGCAGATCACATTTGAGTGCTTCTTCTTAAATGCCTAATGGGAAACAGAAAACCACTGTAATGCTACACTAACATATAAGGGCTATGGCTCCACTCACAAAAATCAGTCCAGCTTCCAGCTGGCAGAAAGCCCACAGCTCAAACTAAGTCCCAGATAGAGAAACCCTGAGAGAAAAAAGAAATTCTGACAGAGGAGTTCAAATAGTTTTCCTTTCATCTACTGAACTATATGAAGTATGGCATGTGTAAGGATTCTTCGAGGAAAAGATTCTATGTAAATGTTATCATTAAATAATAGTGGTGACAATCATAAAGAACTGAGTGACCCTAAAGCATAATATTAAAAGACAATGGAAAAATAATGATACCAATTGTGGAGAAAATCAATGTAAGAAAATGGCTTGATAGACAAGAAATGAGTGTAGAATTATGATAAATTTTCACTGCTGTGGGTTTGAGAAATTTCTAACACAACCCAGTCATGTATAGCTAAGTAGTATTTGTATTACTCCTCCTCAGTCTCCCTTCTACAACCCTGAAAAAGGCAAAATTTCTAAGATTATGAAAAAACACAATTAGCAAAAAAAAGTACTGCCAACCCAAATGAATTGGAGATTAGTACCTAGAGCATGATGTTGAGAATTCTAAGGTCATCTCAGGAAAATGAGGCCCATGATTCACTGGGGTTCATTATCATGGAGGAAGGCAAAATGAGACTAAAGGGGAACGCTTTATAGTGTCCAACACTGTAACCCTTGTTGAAAACCATCTAACAGGTACAGAGGTATTACTAGATTTGGAATCTTACAAACTTAACTTTTATTTCAAACTTGCTTGCCTAATTTTTTTCTGACTGATACTATGTATTTCCTTCTTAAGCCACTGCATGCTAGTTTCCACTTTTATTATTCTATTCACATGAGCATTTCAAAGATCACCATTAGTCTCTACACCATTAGATTTGTTGGCTTTTTCTTAAGACTTGGCCTCTTGGCATTATTGAGATTTTTGGTAACTTTGAAATCCAATGCATGGAACTCTCTTCCTTTGTCGTCATGTGGCTTGATCCCCTTGGTTCTCTTTTGTCTGGCTTTTGGAATAATTGCCTTCTATCTAGTAACTCAGGCTATCATCTCTCCCTGCTTCTAGCTGTCCTGCTTCCTTCTGTCACACTGATCTTATTAAAACATTTATTTCATCCTCCTGGCTTTTTACTCAAAAGCCTTCTTACTTTTATGAGATAAAGGTTGAACACCTTATTCTGGACCATTAGGTTCTCGTATTAGCTACCTCCTGTAACAGCTTTCCAGTGGCTTGTCCCCATAGGAATTTATTTCTCACTCATGTAAATTCCAATTGCACATAAGAAGGGCCTCTGTTCCATTCAATCATTCAGAAGCAAGACAAACAGAGTTTTATGATTTTCAACATGAGTCCAAAATCAAGTCAGCAAATGAGAAAGACAGAAAGTAGAGGATTATATAGTGGGTTATTTTATTATATAGAGGGTATTGGTCCATTCCATTGGCCACTATAAGTCATATGTCCAGGATATCTGTAAAAGAGCTTGAAAAAAAAAAGAGCTTGAAAAATGTGCCACATAAAAATCAATGGACTTATTGAATAGCTATGCAATCTTTGTCACAGTTCTACACAATCTGTTATAAACTAACTTCCAATCACTTCTTGGCCTTTTGGCTATGATCAAGTGTACAAACTAACTTCCAAACAATTCTCAAATTTCCATAAAATACAACCAATTTTTCCTTGATATCCTCAGCCTCTTTATACCATTTGTCAGCAAATAAGACTGCCCTTTACCTTAACTGGCTTCCTCTTCTCTGCACATCTAAATTCTATATACCTTTGAGAACTTAGTTTAAGTTTCGTATTACCCATGATGCTTCCCTAACTTACAGTGACCTCTGCTTCCTCAAAACAGACAGCACTGTATTCCATATTATTTACTGGAAGATGTTACTCCGAATATTAAGAGACATACTATGTATGCATATCCAAGTCACCAAATGAACTATAGGACAAACTTAGACTAAAAGGTAGTTGTACATAAGACAGCACCCAAAGGAATACTGGCTTGTTCCAAAATTAAGACCCAACTACATATATTCCTGTGCATTTTGTGAGAGTCCACACCACACTGAATGAGTATGCACAACTTTGAGAGTGTCTATCCATTCTATGATCTAACAGTTCCTCATTCTCTGGAAAACTCTTCAATTGACAGCAGTGTAGAGAAACTCTTACTTTAGTACAGGGTGACTCCCTCCTTCCTTTTCTATACCTAGAGGATGCTAAGCTATTTTAAATGAGCTAGATGATGGGTAAAGGGAAAATTTATGTCTTGTGCCACAACAGACAAAGCCAGCCTGCAGAAAAAAAAAAGAAAGCATTTGTTCAGGGAGCAGTGACACGACAAAGAGAAATCTATGAAAAAGCCTGACAGAGTTCTACTTTCTGGTCCATCTTTCCCTGAGACCTAATTTCATTTCCTTTCATTGGTTCTCAATGGCACCCCTATATCCACAGAGCCATTTTCCCTTTTCCCCTTTTACCATGTCAGCAATGTAGCAGAGAATCTTAGAGTAGCAAGTCAGAGATTCAGATTTGTGACTTAGGTAAGTTGTCCACCTCTCTAAATATCTGCTTTTTCATCTTAAAGATCTCATGAGGTTATGTAAGATACCCTGTATAAAATACAGTGGCTTAGACACAGCAGATACTCAATAAATGCCAACTATTATCCTTAAATATTGTATGTTATCTAATATGAAGTACTGTTGATTATAATGGATATCATCACTATAAGCCAATATCTCTAGAAACACAGATGCAAAAATCCTCAATATTAACAAATGGAATCTAACAATACATTAAAAAAATCATTCACCACTATCAAGTGGGATTTATTCCAGGGACACAAGGGTGGTTCAATATTCACAAATCAATCAATTTGAAACATCACATCAACAAAAGAAAGGATAAAAATCATATGATTATCTCAGTAGATGCATTAAAAGCATTAGACAAAGTATATCCATTCATGATAAAAACTCTCAATAAAGTAGGTTTAGAGGGAACATATCTGAACATAATAAAGGCCATATATGAAAAACCTACAGCTAACATCATCTTCAATGGTGAAAAACTGACAGCTTTTCCTCTAAGATCAAGAAGAAGACAAGGATGTCCATTCTCACCACTTTCATTCACCATAGTACTGAAGTCCTAGCTGCAGCAATTGAATACAAAAAAAGGGAGGGGGAAAGGAAGCATCCAAATTGGTAAGGAAGAAGTAAAACTGTCACTATTTACAGATGACATGGTACAACATATACACAACCCTAAAGACTTTTCCAAAACAACTACTAGAACTGATAAAGTCAGAGATAAAAAAAATTCATACATGGAAATCTGAATCTGTTGCGTTTCTGTACACTAGTAATGAAGTAGCAAAAAGAGAAATTAAATTAAGAAAGAGAAATTAAGAAATCATTTACAATTGCACCAAAAAGAATAAAATACCTAGGAATAAATTTAACCAAGGAAGTGAAAGACCTGTATTCAAAAACTGTAAAACACTGATGAGAGAAATTGAAGATGACACAAACAAATGAAACAATATTCCATGCTCATGGATCAAAGGAATAAAATAGCCCAGAAATAAACCTACCCTTAATGGTAAATTAGGTCATGTTCATTAATGAATGGTCAAGTAATTAATCGAGGGCAAAAGAAGCAAAAATATACAATGGGGAAAAGACAGTCTTTTCAACAAATGGTGCTGGGAAAACTCGAAAGCCACAGACAAAACAATGAAACTGGACAAGTTTATTACACTATACACAAAAATAAACTCAAAATTTGAGACCTGAAACCATAAAACTCCTGAAATAAAACACAGGCAGTGATTTCTTTGACATTGGCTGTGGAAACATTTCTCTAGATTTGCCTCATCAGATAAGGGAAACAAAAGCAAAATTAAACTATTAGAACTACACCAAAATAAAAAGCTTTTGCACAGTGAAGGAAACTTTCACCAACAAAACAAAATGACAGCCTACAGAATGGGAGAAGATATTTGCAAATGATATATCCAATAAGAAGTTAATACCCAAAATATAAAAAGGACTTATATAACTCAACACTGAAATAATAAACAATCTTATTTAAAAATGGGCGGAGAACTTAAATAGACATTTTTCTAAAGAAAACATACACATGGCCAACAGACATATGAAAAGATACTCAACACCACTAATCATCAGGGAAGTATAAATCAAAACCACAATAAGATATCACCTTACACCTGTTAGGATGGGTAAAATCAACAACAAAAGAAACAAGTGTTGACAAAGATGTGAAGAAAAAGGAACCCTCATGCACTGTTGGTAGGAATGCAATCTATGTGGTCACTGGGGAAAACAGTATGGAGGTTTCTCAAAAAATTAAAAATACAATTACCATATGATCTAGTAAATTCCACTACTAGGTATTTCTCAAAGAATATGAAAACACTAAATTGAAAAGACATATGCACCCCTATCTTTATTGCAGCATTATTTATAATAGCCAAGATATGGAAGCAACCCAAATGTCTATCAAGAGATACATGGATAAAGAAGATGTAGGTAGTGTGTGTGTGTGTGTGTGTGTGTGTGTGTGTGTGTGTGTGTTTGAGCTCAGTAGACTATTATTCAGTCATTAAAAAGAATGACATCTGGCCATTTATAAAAACCTGGATGGAGTTAGAGGGCATTATATTAAGTGAAATAAGTCAGATGGAGAAAGACAAATACTATATGATTTCAGTCATGTGGAATTTAGGAAGCAAAACAAATGAATAAATAGAAAAAAAAGGGAAAAATAAAAATACACCCCTAAATACAGAGAACAAATTGGTGGTTGTCTGGGGAGGAGAGTCAGGGATGGGTGAAATAGATAAAAGAGATAAGAGTACATTCATCCTGAGGAATACCAAATAATCTATAGAATTATTGAATTATTGCATTGTACACCTGAAACTAATATAACAGTATATACCAAGTATAATTCAATACAAAAAAAGGAGAGAGAAAAGGAAAAAAATAAAAGACATAATCATGGGGACCTGGGTGGTTCAGTTGGTTAAGTGTCTGCCTTCAGGTGAGAGGAGCAGCCCAGGGTCCTGGCTCAGCAGGAAGCCTGTTTCTCTCTCTCTCCCTGACCCCATTCACCCCATTTGTGTATGCTTTCTCTCTTGTACTCTCTCATTCAAATAAATAAAATCTTTCCAAAAAAGTGAAGAAAAAAAAAAAGAGCACCAGGGAACCTGTGTGGCTCAGTTGATTGTCTACCTTCAGCTCAGGCTCAGGTCATGATCCCAGGACCCTGGGATCAAGCCCCAGCCCCATGTGGCTCAGCAGGCAGCCTGCTTCTCCCTCTCCTCCCTGCTCCAGCTATCTTGCTATCTCTGTTGCTATCTCTTTTGCTCTTTCTCAAATAAATAAATAAAACTTTAAAAAAAAAAAGACTTCATCTCTATACCAATATAAAATACAATGTGGAAAGATGTTAACTCAGGGTGGATGAAATATAGTCTTACTCTTATTCTTGAGCCTCCAGAAACTGTTCTAGGTTCCTTAGCAGGCACTATTCATAGATTGCTTCACCTAAAATCCAGTTACCAGGCCTGGTAGACCAGAGCTCTTGTGACTATTTTCCTCTCTTGCTAGAGACCTAGAAATTATAATTAGTATTAATTTCCAGGTGAGTTTTTTATCAGAAGAATTCCAAATGGTAAGTGTAAATTGAGTTTTTATCTTTAGAAAAGTAACACTTCTCCACTTAGCTCAATGCTTCTCAGGTTGGGATGACAAGCAATAATTATTTGAGAATGAAAACTTTTTTTATTCTGTTTTTCAATTTAGTGTGATAATTAATATGTGAAAGAGAAAAAAAGGACATCTCCATTCTCATATGTTAGTTAGAAATAGCAATATTGACAAGATCAAGTAACTGTTTTGATCATTAAATAATTACAGATGCTATAGAATTTTGCAATGGAATAAAATACATGCAAATGCCAAAATTCTGCGTTAGTAAGTCACTGCCTTAAACATATGGAAATTTAATTTAAGACAAATGCCTGAGAAGCATCTAATCATAGAAACAATACTAGTATCTAATGCATAAACAGTAGTAGGCTGAAAAAGAACAAAAATATACATAATACTTAACCATGTATTACATGAATAAAAATAGATATTTTTGACTTTTAAAGAATTGTCATATTGTCTAAGAAGTTTGCAGGAGTGCCAATAGCTAGTTCAAAGAGGAAAATTGTGATTTATAATTCTGTGGAAAAATTAAAGTCTTGAGTACTTGTATATTTTCTACAGATGTAATAAAAAACATCCCCCATGCAATTTGCCTCTACCTCTCCAGCCAGAGGAACAAAACAGTGCAATGAATATGTTGAAGATTTATTTTTTAAAAAAGGCAAATTCACATCTAATATCATGGCATTACACTAGTTACATGTAAGAGGCAATAGCAAACCTTAGAGGCCTTGTAAAATAACAACTGTGTTAATTATTTCAACAAACATTTGTTGATCACCTATTTCTGGATCACATGTGGGATGCTATGGAGTCTAAGGCAAATTAAAGTATCTCAAAAAGGTATGAAAAATCTTATTTCATTATGATTAATGAAGACCACGCCAAAGAGAAAGAAAAATAATCATAATAATCATAATGAGTAATACAGAGTCCTGGGTATTCCAATTTAGAACCTACTTTTAGCCTCTACCTATCTTATAGGACATGCAATCTTGGTCTTCTGCTAGCAGCTATGCAGGTGGAGAGGAAGGAAATCCAACTCACATATGAGAAGTATGCTTTTTTCACAATAACACCATCTGTTCTGTCTCTCCTCACTTTGTTAGGTCCAACTTTTCCAAAGAGCTCATCAGATATGAAGTTCACTGTCTCAAGATCCATCTAAGGTTCAAATCCATACATGAGATAATACAGACTAGCTGTTGTCTGAAAATGCTTGGCATGAGGAAAATAGACAACCATGGATGGAAACAAAAGATGACATATAACTGTGGGCCAAGTGGAAAGTCAAACAAAAGCTGAAATCTTCCCTACGGTAGCAGGCATGCTGCCTTCTACAAAAGAAGCTAGAATTTTGTTTTAAAAAAAATCACAGTACTGAGCAAATATTCAGGTGCTCATTATATTTTCATAAATACATTAAAGTATGGAGACAATTTCGTCCTGTATAACAGGAGTCAGCAAACTGTGACCCAAAGGCCAAGTCTGACCCTCTGCCTTCCATAAGTTTTGTAAATAAAGTGTTATTGGAACACAGCCACATTCATTTGTTTACATAGTCTATGGCTGCTTTTGCTAAAATGGTAGAGTTGAGTTGTTGCTTCAGAAACCAAATGACCAACAAAAGCTAAAATGGTTGCTAGCTGGAGTTTTCTGAAAAAGTTTGGTAACATTTGATATAAGAATTTGAAACTCTCTCATCCTCATTGTCAAACCTCCCTCTCCAATCTACATTTCTTCATTATTCCAAGCTTGGTGTTGCCTTCAAACACTCTCTGCTTTCTCTCCTCACTTGCTGAAATTTACCGCCCCTTATGTTCAGCAGGAGTCTTCAGAAAAGCCCATTTTTTAATGTTCTCTTGGATGAACTGAATTGCTGCCTTCTGGTAAAGGAGAATTTTTTATTGCATCAATTTCTTGGAAGAATCATATGGAAGCAATAGATGCAATGGTATACCATATGTATGGTAACATGAAGAACATGAGATTACCCAGCATTCCCAGGTCTTTGGTGAAACTGAGAGAAAGAGAAGAAAGGAATAAACATATATGCTGAAGATTTTTTTTTTTAATTTTTTTATTTATTTATGATAGTCACAGAGAGAGAGAGAGGCAGAGACATAGGCAGAGGGAGAAGCAGGCTCCATGTACCGGGAGCCCGACGTGGGATTCGATCCTGGATCTCCAGGATCGGCCCTGAGCCAAAGGCAGGCGCTAAACCGCTGCACCACCCAGGGATCCCTATGCTGAAGATTTATAACTTCCATGAATCATTAAATGGATCTAATTCTATGTGTAAGATCCAATGAAACCTTCAGTAAATTCATAGGTAAATCTACTTGATATTCAATTTCCCCTTTAAGATTATAGTTTCACAGGTATCAAAGTAATGGAATAAAATTTTAAATGTGTTTTTTAAAGGGGGCATATTGGTAAGAGGATTAGGAAAGCATGACTATGGAGAAATCATGTTTATTTACTAGGGGCCACACATTTAAGCCAGTAATTATTTTTCAATCACTAATTATAAGACTCCTTCATACTTATTTCGCCAATATAAAAGAGATTAATAAGGAAGGGTATATATGCTTATAAGTATTTACTGAACATAAACCATATTCATAAAAGTCTAATAGTTGCTAAAACTAAAAGACTCAATTTCTACTTTTAGGAAGCTTAGAATCTACTGAACAAGCTAGAGCAAATAATCATTCCTTCACCCCTCAAAATGAGTTTTATAATAATAGAGACCAAAATCTCACTATATGATTCTCCTAAGGATACATACAACATTCCCCGCTCACAGGCTCAAACTTAAGCAATATGCTCCATCAGTACTTTGCTGGTGCTTTATTTGCATTAACTCATTTAATCCTTGACAGAACCCTATTAGGGAGTTACAGTCATCATACTTTGGATGCCTGGGTGGCTCAGTTGGTTAAGTCATGAACTTTACCACATGACTGAAAACTGGGTATAACATACTGGATTTCCCAAGAAACACAAAAGATGTTGGTAGCAGGCACAAACAGTAGAAAGCAAGGTCACAGGAAATATTGTAGCTGCCACAAAGAAGTCTTTTTCTTCCTGTACCCTGTGAATTCTTTATGTACCAACTCCAATTATTTCAGTGGTATCTGGGTTATTCACATCTCTTTTATTGCATTATAATCATGACTTCAGAGAGATCAAATGAGAGCAAGAGAGCAAGACCAGTCCATAAGTGTTAGAACACATTGGGAAAATATTAAGTCCCATATATACAGGACTTCCACACAGCAAATGCATGCATGGATATATAGATATAGATATAGATATAGATGACACTAAAACTTATATTTAATGTGGCAAAGTATGCATTTATATAATTATATTCTATATTATATAGATTTATAAACTACATATTTCAATGGAAATAATATTCTGTTTGCAGAAGTCCTTTGAGAACAGAATGTTAAGAAGCACCTGTATATGTTCCGTTGACTTGGGTTATTACCTGCAGAGGAGGATAAGAGCTGCCAAGCTGTGAACTGCCTAAGGGCCAAGATGTATATTGTCTCGCACTTAGCACACTACCTTCCACAATAGTCAATAAGGGTTTTTTTGGAAGCAAAATCATGACTTTTTACACTTTCATCATAAAAGCAAACTCTTTGCTCATTTGGCAAGTCCTTGTGTTTTGGTGAAATATGTTATATATATCACATATATTGTGTTGGCTGAGTATGACTTCTCAAGATGAAGTGCAAGATTTCAGGATTTCCAGTGTAACTGTGAAATTGAAGTGAATTTTCAATTGTTTATGACTCCAATGGGCCTGAAAAAAGAGAGAACCTTTACATACTCCAGACATTATGAGTGATCAAAGCACAGGTAGATCCACAATTTGTGAACCTGTTTTTTAGAGAATACAGCAAGAGCTAGGACTTGACAATTTATGAATATTTGCTCTTGAATCGCACTTGGTCATTAGTGAGATGAGACACCATTAGACATGGTTATGTCTCTCACAGTGAGATTTGAAGTTATTTGATGAGATCTACTTTGGATAAGACTGAGGCCACCCGAGATCATATGCTTTGGCTTACCAAGAACCAAAGAATTTGAACCCAAAACGAAACCTCATTGCCTTGCATCATATTCAAACTGAATTTTCCTTTCTAAAGCCAGACTCTATTTCTAATTGCAGTTATTTCATCCTATCTCATCCCCTATAATCAAAGTATCATTTTAAAATGTTAAGAAACTATATATGTCAAAAGTAATTGGAAATGAAACAAAATGTAACAATTTGATCTTTCATGAGTTAGTCTCCCTATCAAAATATAAACTAAAAAGGGATTTTATATCTGGCATACTCTGGATGTAATGCTAGCAAAGAATTGGAAAGAGAAGAAAAGTGGCAAAGGGCAGAAGGGGAAAAATTAAAAGTCTGTGTAGAACAATGATTGTTTACTTTAAATGCAAGGGATATTCTTTTGAAGTGAATATTGTGCTAAGTGTTAAGCCAAAACCAAAATTATATGAATGGAAAGAAAGTAAAGGCTTTGAGTCCCCAATGGATTTTTTAAATTCCTGTGGAAAGTTTGATGGGCTGTCTTTCTTCTTATAAATAAACTATTGTGGTTTTAAGACATGTGTTGCGTCTTGGTTTATTTAATTCTGAATAGCAGAAAGAAAGAGTCACTTGGTGGGTAATACACAATATATTGGCATTCAAAGTAAATACAACAGATCATGTTTAAATTAAAAAGAGCCTGCCTCAGAATAAAAGCCAAAAGGCAATATTTTTAAAAAAGGCATTGTGGTTGTGAAGAAAATCCAGTCTCTATAAAAATAATTTAAGCTAAATTATGGCAAGAGAAATGTTTCTAATATGAACTCAGCCTAGTAAGTTTGATTTCAATATTTTTAAACATTTTCTCTGTTATTTAAGAGGACAGAATGTACAGTCCAATTTTAAAAATCATTAGAAGAGAAATGGTTGTTGGATGTGTATTAACTAGAATCTCATCTAATTTATAAATTTCCAAATTTTTCCTCATCATTTCACTGACCTACAGCAAAGCAACCTGCAATAAAACGGTCTAAAAAATAGGCATAATATATGAATATTTTCTATTTAGAATAAACATATTTTTATTTTTAAAGTTACAGAGTCTTTGGCTTTATCTTAATTCTAAATGAATCTTTCTGCCCATGGTCCATCAAAATATAGGTATTTGAAAAATGTTTTTCAGTGATCTTAGTTTGCCCTCACCTGAGCACTGTTATATATACATATAAGATAAAGATAAAGATATAGATATACTCTTCCTTATCAGATTGTAGATATTTAAATCTACAAAACAATATGTGGAAAAAAATAAGAAAGGATTTCAAATCAAAGGAAAATTTAAGATAAATATGTATGTGTGTAACTGATCTCAAGAAAATTGTATTTCTAAATTTATACCAATTTTGAAAGCCTAATGAAGTTAATGCTTTATATAATATAGAATCCAGACAGATTCACTGAATTATAACTAGTTGTTACTCATCCATATATATTTTTCCCTTTATGGGGTAATAGCCCTCTATTCACTATCTATAATATTCTGGAGAGCACAGGGAAGAACGATAGTTAAAGAGGAGAGAAAAATTATACCCACACACAGAGAAACAAAACTAGGCCACCATCCAATCGTTTTAGGTCTCTTTGGATAAAAAGGCACAACATTTACATTTATAACTAATTTACAGCAACCAACCTCACAATCAAAATCAGCTTTTTTCTGCCCTTCTCCATTTTACAAGTTACATGAATTAGAAGCAAGTTGACCCCTATTAAAAACCACTCTTTGTTTGTAAGGTCCAAAATCACAGTCTTTCAATATTTTCTAGTGTTAGAAAATCAACATATCCATGTCTTCAATATGGCAAACTACCTTTTTAGGCCATTTTCACAAAATCACTCCAGCAGAATTGCTCCAAAGTAAACTCCAAAGGCCACCTGCATCAGAATCAATGGGACACATTTGGAAAATATAGATTCTGGTGCTTCAGCCCAACCCTGTAGTTAGAAGCTCAGCAGATGGGATCTGGACATCTACATGTTTTAAAAGTTTCTTGGATGATTCTTATGGGTATTCCATTTTGAGAATCACTTATAACAAGCATTCAGGGGTCACTGAGAATGAGGAAGTGGTGGGAAACAAAAGCTAATTTTGTGGAAATGTATAACTGAACAAGAAAAAGATTATATAAAATAACTGAAGATAGTCAAGAGTGCCTAAATCAGGGCTAAAAGATACAGAACTAGAGTTAAGAGATAGATGACAGATAAAAAAAAAAAAAACATGCCTAAGTAGATGCATAGATAGATATTCCCGATACACTAAGGCCAGTAGATATCTAAGGAAAAAACACATTTTTATAAACTGAGATGCATTCCCTCTTCCAGTGACTTGCATATAGAGGATGCACATTATCTTCATTTTAATTATATAATTGCCAGTATCTTACAAGACACTGTATAATCTTGTCATAAAAATTGTAAATTAAGGTAAACTTTCCTATGTGTAATGAATTGGATTCTAAACTTTAGTTTTTACTACAGAAGCTTACTGTCTACCCCATGGTCAAGTGGTGTTTTAAATACATTACAGAAAGTAAGAGATCACTAAATTTTCCTGACCAGTGGCCCATTAGCTAAACATCTCTCAAATGAGCTTATAATAAGATCAACTAAGTAATGAAGAGTCACCATATTACTATGCTAAAGATTCATATAGAATGCTAGCAATAAAATTATAGCTTTACCTTTAGACATATTTAGCAAGCAATTTAATAGCTGCATTAAAATTATATTTCAAGCTATATTTGAAAATTGTCTTTTAAATCATGCAATACAGATGTAAAATATTTAAAGATTTAAATAAAAATTTTAAACATGTATTCAAAATATAGTTTGGATAAACTAACGAGTTCATGAATGGCTAGGAAACCCATACACCAATTCATGCAAACTGAACTTTACCATTTAAAGGAGGTAAAAAGTCATTAGGGATTTTAGTGATTTAATGTTGCAAAGGAAGTACCCTAACAATCTCCTTTAAATTTTATACATTAATATAGTTAAACCGTCTTCAGGAGTTTTACGAAAAATAATACAAAATATCAGTGTGGCTGCAGGGGCAATGGAATCCTGAAAACAAAAGCTCTAGCGTCACACTGGCTGGACTGGAATCTTGATCCTCACTTCACTAGCACTTCTCCAATACCTGTTTGCTACAGTTACTATTTTTATCCAATTTTCATTTTTATCATAGCAAGCTTACTTTTCTCATTGTTTGACTTCAAAATAATTTAATATGAAGTTATTAAATATATAGTATAGTAATATACTCTCCTATATCTAATCACAGCTTAGAACATACTGCTTTTAACTGGTATATATGAATATGTATGTCTACACGTATATGCCTATATGTGTATATGTGTGTTGTATGTATATGTGATGCATTGTCACAATATAAGATTATCTTTGAGTTAAAAGGTCTAACTGCTAAATAAAGTCTGAAAGCCAACATTACTTGCCATAATTAAGAATTCAAAGTGTGCTTAATCATTTACCTATGTTGTCTAGTAGGTCTTATAATAATTCTATAAATTATACATTATTATTTTCATCCCCATCTTACAGATGAGGAATGAGAGCCTCAAAGAACTTGCCCACAGCCACAAAGGCAGAAAAGGGCAGAGCCGTGATTAAAAACATTTTGATTCCAGCACCTATTGTTTTTGTCAATACAGGATTTTCATCGGGTAAGACATTTAAATAACCTGGATTTAGGAAACTACCTTTAGATGCAAGTAAGGGGTAAAAAGAGCTGTAAAGGGTGTTAGGGAAAACCAGTGCAGAGAATAGGGACTAAGCGGGTGACTGGCTGGGATCTGCATATTCTGGTCATACTACCTCTACTCCAGATTGCATTCTAAGATGATTTCGCCATGGTGTCCATTTCCTTAAATGACTGTTGTCTGCAGCTTCTTAAATCCATGCAGTAGCCATCCTGGAGAAGAATGCATGAAATGAAACAGCTGCAAGGGTTCAGATGCCCCTGCCAATCTCATTTGTCATTTTCCATCAAAGCCATCTTAGTCCAACAGGCAGTTCTGTGGTATTCTTAGTTCAGGCCTACTTAGTTGGCTGAATCCTTGTGACCTTTCTTTTTATGGCAACCTATTCAAAAGGTTTCACTCACCCTGTACCTCCCATTCACACTGTTGTTCTACAACCCCTTATTTCAGATACCTCCTTAAGAGAGATGTTTTCTGAATAGTGTCCTACAAATAAATGTACTTCTTCCCCCCTCTTATTTTTAAAAATGAACTACAAAAATGGTTCTCTCCAACAGTAAGATATTTTAAAGACTCATCCACAGAGAAGTTTGAAGTACTACGGTTGATGCCTAGTACAAGTCAGAAGTGTGTTTTGTTGCTCATGAATATATAGTCAGCAGTAGCACAGGAAGCTTAGATACTCCCTGTACTTGGTTAAGTGTCTTTCTACCATTTCTGATTTAGGTTTTTGTTTTCTGGG
This sequence comes from Canis lupus baileyi, assembly GCF_048164855.1. NCBI lineage: Eukaryota > Metazoa > Chordata > Mammalia > Carnivora > Canidae > Canis > Canis lupus. The sequence continues at coordinate 20,649,671 of NC_132839.1, forward strand.
TGTTTTTTTTTTTTTTTTTTTTTTTTTTTTACTGCCTACCACAGGAAGCTAAAATTGCAGCAATTTCCAGGGTCAGATGGGGAGAGAAGTCCTGGATGAAATTTAGACAGAACCACACACTTCCCTTACCCAAACCCCCCAAGATGTGGCCCCTGGAAAAGGCCTTTCATAAAGAGGACCTATCAGTTAAACGTCTCCTTTGTGGGCAGATCTGGCTCCAGCTAAGTCTAAAGGTGTATAAAGAGAGTGGAAGTTTTTACAGCAGTTGCCCAAAATTGTGTTTTAATTTCCATACACACATTTGGAATCCTATGTTATTTTTAGTTTTTGCCATCACTGTTCAAACAAAGCAGCAGGTTAAAACTTTTTTTTTCTCAAATCATATGAAAACCTCATATAACAAAAGTCCAGTGCTATTTTAGACCAAGTAAATACAGACAAGTAGAGCTTAAACCTCCTCTTGTCTTTTGGCTCTGCTTCAGTTTGAACTAAGAGAAGTCTTCCTGGAAAAAAAAAAAGATGAAAATTAAAATTTTTAAAATAAACCTAAATTTAGGAGATCTTAATAAGCAATAATCCTGCGTACTGTTGCTTTAAAGTCCATGAAGAATAACCTGTAAAATATGAAAGATTAGGTGCCATATTCTTTTTAATTGTTTTCATTTTTAGGACAGTACATGTGGATGTGTATTCTGACAATTTGTTTTGAGATAATAACCATGGAGACTAATTCAGTCCTTTATTCACATAATCAGTAAACATTATTAAACGTGTACTGTGTTAGAGCCTTAGGCTGAGTTGGGAGGAAAACAATGTTTTCATCCAGACCTGGCCCCCAGTGAGTCACAGTCTCAAAGAGAGATCAAACTATAAACAAATCATTACAACACATTGTGGAAAGTATTGATGAGTGTGTGTATAAAGTGCCATGAGAACACTGAGGAACAAGCAACTTATCATGCAGGAAGTAAAAGAAAAGAAATTAGGAAACTCTTTACCAAAGAGATGGTATTTTAGCTAAGTTTTCTGATTGTAGGGGGTCAAAGTATTCCAGAAGATAAAGAAGCAAAGGCCCAAAGAAAATAAAATATATATTACATTCAGACAACCAGATCACCTTATGTTAGAATTCAGGATGAATTTTAAAAGTAGAAGGAAGCCAAAGTTTCCTGATGACTTGTGAAGAATTTAAGCATTACCCTGGAAGCAGTAGGAATCTTCAAAAAAAACCTTTAAATTATTAAGATAATTAGAATAAGAGAGACTTATTTCCTATCTGCAAGCTAGTGCAGGTAAGAAAACAGAAGGATCCAAATTAAGCCAGTAGGAACAGCTAACTATCAAGGAGAAAGAATCATAAGGCTTAGGGTACCTGATTAGTTGAAGAGGCCGAGGGAGAAAGTGGAGTTAGAGATCATTTCATTTTGGAATACCAGCTAAAAACAGCCAAAGTAATGAGTATCATACAAGTAAGGTGTGAAGAGCTACAAAGAGTTTCACTGGGGCAGACCTGCTTCTTTGGGATTTCTATCTGCTGAGCTTTTTAACTAGGCTGGCCCTCCTGATTGGCAGGGAGATAGCTGCCACCCTTTTTGCATCACAGGCTTTCTGGTTAATACATAGGAGAGAGAGACAGTAACCCCCACAACTTGAGGGGTCTTTTGGGGTTGGGTTTTTTTCTTTTTGATTATTGGACTGGCTTAGGTCCTTGGCCCATCTCAAATCAGTATTTGTGGCAGTGAGAAAGTCATCTGCTAATTGACTTTAGCCAAGATTTCCAGAAGCAATCACCATGTCAAGGGAGATGGAACTATCCTAATTTAGATTCAACTGGTCCCATCTATGGGACTGGGAACCAGATCAGTTCTAATGCAACCACTTATCTGCTACACAGTTGAATCAAGAGTAGAGGATATATGGTCGGTATACTGTAGCTGAGCAAAAATCATTATTTTTACATATTACTATGTTAGCAAATGGTCAATTGATTTCTACAAGCAATTGCCAGGCTTGAGAATGAGCTGCTTTGCTTCCTCTCTATTACTGCAGAATAACTATAGTAATAGTAACTATAGGGAGTCGCCTACCTGAGGTAGGTAAAGACAGGTATCTAGATTTATAATTATGTCTTTCTTGAAAATATGATATCTTAGAATATCTGCTAAAGAATTCTGTAATTTGAATATCTATATTTCCTCCTATTATTCCTAACTACTTAGGAATAAATCAATTAACAATCTCCATCTTAATACCGTAGTGTATGTTCCTAATAGCAGTTTTTTACTCTTACATTTTTTTGTAGACTTATAATTAACTTGCAAAGTCTATTGGAATTATGCTTATCCAGGGTATGAACTAATGAATTTGCCATTATAAAAACACAAAATATGTTTAAAATTCCTACTTAAAACTGATAGCACGTGTGCATTTGCTATTATTTAGTACAAGCACAAATACAGGTATTAGCTACAGTGTTAATTTTTCAAGATTGTTCCATGCCAATTTATCAATAAGGTATTGTTAAATGAAATTCACAGGTTAACGAAATTCATGCTTATCTGTTAATTTGGTCCTTTGTAAATTGGTGTCTGGAGATTCAATATGGAAAGACACATGGGGTCAGCCAGATGGGTCAAATCCTAGTTATGTCATTTACTAAGTATATGACTTAAGTATATTAAGTGTGTTACTAATAAGATGTCTGGATATCAGTACTATTACCATCCATAAAATTGAGTCAGCAATACATGGCACATGAGACAAGAGGAAAGATTAGACATTTTAATAAATGGAATGGGCCTGGCCTGTAAAGTGGTTGTGATCTCCATTGAAGCCCTGTACACAAAGTAAAACTTTAGTAAACACCTTTATGTTTCATAACAATAAAATAGTAAGACTTTAAAAACACCTTTATGGCTAATTAAAGGAAGGAAAAATTTTAAAGCTAAATAAATTATTACTCCACTTAAGGTGCCTCACTGTGGGGAAAGAATGCATTCATTGATTTGTTTATTCAAAAGGATTTACCACAATACCTAATTTTTGTTAGGTACTGGGTTAGGCCCTGGGATATAGCAGAGAACAAGACAAACTCTCTGCCTTCATGGAGCTTACAATCTTGGTGTGACTAATAAACAACTCAGCAAATAATTATGTATATTCAGATAATGTTAAGTATAATGAAGAAGAAAAGATAGGGTTAGGGCCTAGAGAGTGACCTAGCAAGGAGGGAGTGGAGTTAGCGGGCAGTGTTTTAGATCAAATGGTTGCAGAAAGCTTCTTGACTCTACATTAATGTCTACTACCATAGTTTCATGGGTCAGACTTTCTTTCATTTTCACACCTAATAAAGAGAAACAATATCTAAGTTCCCCTTTCCAAAATTCTTTATAAATAAGGCCTTAAGAAGATTCTAGCTCGATTTTTCAAACTCAGTAACCTTACCGTTCCTTATGTTAAAGAAACTATGATTTGTCTTAAAGTTAAGTAAATTGCATTGGAAATTTGAAACACAGGTCAACTTTTCAAAATATTAAAAGTTTTCAACCAAATTAAATAGCAAAACTCTCACTCAAGTAAATTTTAATATTTCCTCTGCTATTTGATGCAAACTACACATTTCGGATTGTGTAAAGGATAGAGTATAGTTTTTTTTTTAAGATGTTATTTACCGGGGATCCCTGGGTGGCTCAGTGGTTTAGCGCCTGCCTTTGGCCCAGGGCGCCGTCCTAGAGACCCGGGATCGAGTCCTACGTCAGGCTCCCTGCATGGAGCCTGCTTCTCCCTCTGCCTGGGTCTCTGCACCCCCCCCTCTCTCTTTCTATCTCTCATGAATAAATAAAATCTTAAAAAAAAAATATTTTATTTACTTATTCATGAGAGACACAGAAAGCGAGGCAGAGACAAAAGCAGTCTCCCCAAAGGGGGGCCAAATGTGATACTCAATCCCAGGATCCCAGGATCACGCCCTGAGCCAAAGGCAGACACTCAACCACTAAGCCACTCAGGAGTCCCGGAATATAGTTTTAAAAAGTGATTTATTTTACTTTGGGATTTAAGAGCGTCTTTTTTTTTTTTTTTTAAGATTTATTTATTTATTTATTCATGATAGACATAGACATAGGGATTCCCAATCTGGTTTGTTTTCATTGGAATCCTTGCAAGCACCTTCTCAATTAAGCAATACATTTTTTTTAAAGCAAGCTAGATGTAGCCATGAAAACAAGAAGACCACTCCATATATTGGATATTGCATTATATTAAAGGTGTATTGATTATAAAAGTCATCAAATATTTTTATCAATGTTTAATAAATGTATTGAAGGATAATCAACTGGAACAATAATAACAGTATCTAAATACAGGTGCACACTGATGTCTGTCATCTTACCACAATAAAACCTAAAAAAAGTCTCTATTTTAAGGTCCCTTCCAAATATTTTTTGAAGAATTTTATAATACTGGTTCCCCTCAAATTAAGGGAAATATATACACATACACACACATAAATACACCTACCTATGTGTGTTTAACTGTCATGGTTTCAACTCTCATTTTTCTCTAAAAGCTTGTTTGTCCTCACTGCACGAAAAAATTATATAGATTTAGATGAAGACATCAGAGATTAGTTACACGCCACAAAAGTGTTCATTTTCTAGTCTTCCCAATCATCACCAGCCTAGCATCTACCTTGCTAAAACTTAAGTGCAGAGCATTTTGACTTAACGCAAAACTAAGGAGGTTTCAATCTCAGGTGCATTTTCAGAATGCCCCTAAATGACACCATTATCTAAACACCAACTTATAAAATAAAACCACAGCTGGGACGGGTGCAGAGAGTATTTGATCCAAGGGCTTCTGCAGCATTTGATTACTTGACCACACCTTTCTTCTTGATCCACCCTTTCCTTGGTTCCCATGACACCAATTTTATGATCTTCTTCCCAATTCCCTGGATGCTTTTGTTCTGTCTCGTTAACTGCATCCCTCTCCTCATAGCAGACCTTAAATGTTGCTGTTCGGCAGGGCCCTGTACACACACTGCTCTTCATTAACACCGATCTACCAACAATTACGTTTTAGTATCTGTTTTAGGCAAGATAGAATAGATACAATGGAGAGAATGAGCAGTAAGTTTCAGTGTAGACTGTGCTGTAGATGAGCTGGTAATATGGTTCAGCCATTTAGATATCAAATTCATTCATTATTCTTACCATATCAGAATCCTTACATTTATCTGACTACCCGAGTGATTATAGAGACCATACCAGAAGACTGTACGTCACTACATAGTTATGACATCTTAGGAATATATGTAATAAAATCTAATCATACATATATCCCTATTATTCCACAGATTCAGTTATGTACGATTCCTGTAATATAGAGAGCATTTTTTTTTTTTTACTCCATTATAAAAACTCTAGTGTAGGTGATAAGGAACAGTCTAGGGGAAAGAGCTTGGAGTTTGAATATGGACACAAATGGGCTTCACACATACCCCATACTTTTTTCACCAAACAAGTGGATGAGTGTGTGTTTTCTTAACCACCTTGAAGATTAACAGGTATGTAAGTACCTGTTTCAATATATGAAAGAGTTGGGGTTTTTGTTGTTTTTTAGATTTCATCTTCTCTAAGAATTTACAGTACTGGTGTATAAGGGCACGGCATGGCACAAACACAATTTTAGTTACATACATGCACACTAATCATAAAACATTATAAAATTTGTTTTTTAATAAAAAATGCATGCTTCAATTGATAATTTTCTAAATCTACTTATGTAGAACTTATACCCCTGTGTGCCAAATAAAACAAAATATTTAGGATCTTTAAATTTGAAAAAATAATCCTGTGATTTCTTTTTTTTTTAATTTTGCCCCATTGTTTTTATTTTTTAAGTTTTTATTTTAATTCCAATTAGTAAATATACATTATAATAGCTTCAGGTGTATGTACAATATAGTAATTCAACGCTTCCGTGCATCACAAGTGGGCTCATCACAAGTGTACTCCTTAATCTCCATCAACCTAGTTGACCTCTCCCCCTTGAACTTAGATATTACTTCTCTTTATTAACTTTTTTATTTTATAATTCTCAAAAAGAAACAAATCATGGATGGCTGTTAAATAATTATTTTTAGTTGGAAATATCTGAGGGAAGATAATACTTTCTCACTGTTACACGCGAATATACAATTCCCTCATTAATATTTAGTGATTCCTACAGTTAGTGTATACTAGAAAGAAACCAGAAAGGTTCTGCATATTATAATCCATAACAATTTCAAACACATAATAATGCCAGGAAATTATATATACTCTAACTTTGCTCTCTATTAATTTTCAGATAAAATAACACAGGAGTGGGGGATTATTCAAAAATACAAGACTTATTAAAGTAAAACTTTCCTAAAGAATTAAAAATATATAAAATATTATTTTCTTTTTTATACTTTCTACTGAATGAAGCCAAATAAGGGAAAAAATTTCAGAATTTGGCCCAAGGAAATGTCTCAACAAACAAAATAACCAAATAGAATCTCCATTTACATATTCAGCAAGTATTTATTGAGAGCTATATGTTGTATACACTTCTAGGCATTTGGAAAAAGTCAGGGGAGCATACACACTTTTGAGGAAATACAGACGATAAACAATAATAGTAAATAAATCATATGGAAAAAAGAAAAATTAGAACAAAGTGGTATCTGAAAACCAAGGGTGGGTAGCGATTTTTTAAAAACCACAAATTCCAGAAAACACCTGGTACCACTTCTCCCCTATTCTTATTGTTTTTAAGAAAATTGTGCTGAGCCAAGCAAAATAGCACTGTACTATATACCTTAAGTAATATTATAAAAAGTCTAAATACCTAACCAGTTTTACTGATGTAAAATTTGTATTGTGAAAAACAACAGACACTTAAACCCATATAAACAATTTGGGAATGTAGCATTAAAAAAAAAATCCTTTTTTCCTCTTCAATCCAGACAAAAAGCCACACCAGAAGTTAAAGCAAAACATCCTGATTAGATTAGCACCAGCTTCACTGGTGGCCAGCAAATGACTCTCTAACAGGGTGGGGCAAGAAAAGAAAGTAACTTGTTCTCTTTAGGGGCTGACTGCCTGCAACAGGCTCTATCTGGGCAGCAGCCTGAAGCAACCTATTCTTTATAAGAACCATAATTGATGCAAGTTTATTGTTTTCCTTGTTGGAATCCCAAAGGACACAATGTTTATTGTTCATTTCCTCCACACAGAATCTGTCTATCTAGCCTAAGTAATGTAGGGCCCAAACTTGGGTTTGGCAACCTCCAGCCTCCAGCCTAAATCCCATAGGGATGTATTGGTGAATACCAAGCCTGGCTTAAAGTTTAAAAATTCTGTTGGCCAAATCTCATAACATGCATGGTTTAACCAGATGTTGGGAGTTAGTCCCAGAAATCCAATCCTTCTCTAGACTGGAGAAAAAACACAACCACAACTCTCCTACTCTTCCCGATGTCCCTGAAGGTCCTGCTCTTGACGCATTGGCACTCTATCAAGAATTCTGTACTGGAGATCCTTACAAGTTAGTAGTGTGCTGCCCAAGGACAATGACTTTGTCTTACTTAGATCAGGTGCTCTAAAAGCATATGGTGGTGTCACTTTGGTCCCAAGTGCATACCACACAATCTGTGTCCCACTAGAACATGCCATCTCCATGTTTTGAGTCTTCTCATAAAATATTTTGAGTAAAATAGAATGACCACCCACATCATAGCCTTTCCTACTAGTTTTATGTGCTGAATAAATGTGTAAAAATCCTGTCAGTTACACACTATCCACATAGGTCATATATAGCCTCTAGTTACCCTGTGAGCTGTAAATGCCAATGGTAAGAGAATGCAGATGAGATCAGCCAAGCCTCACTATCTCTAGTAGCTTCACTCTCCCTGAGCCTTTCTCTTAATCTATCCACCCCATTCTAGCACCTTCTAACTTTTGCCCAAATCGGAAGTTGGCCTATTCAGGCAATGGAGAATAAGAAAGTCAGAAAACGAACAAGCTCTATGTTTGTGCCAAGCCTGCAGAACCACCCTGCTGGCCAAGCTGAGGAATGAGTCCCTAGCACCATCCCATGTGTCTGGCTCCAGGACCCAAAATACCATCAACAACAAGCATGCAGTTGGCAACTGTATCCTTCAGACTTGCTCATAAACACACACCTATATATATACCCACATATCACATTTCCTTATCCAATGAGGTAAGGATGCCTTTTCTGCCTTGAGTTTCTAGTAATAACCTAAACTATGGTGGGCTAAAATGTCATCCAGCTTATGGTCATATCCACAAGTGCTTTATTAAGAGGTTTCCTGACACCATGGCTTCCAATTTCAGTATTTTTAAAACCGCTTGCACATTAAAACCTCCATACCTCTGGTATTAAAAAGCAAGTGTGCAGATAAAACACAAACACACTCTGCCCATGAACAGGGAGATTGTTAAGCTTGTTTCAGTGTCAAAATGTCATCTGTGCTGTTATATACTTTTTTAATTCTCTGAAAAAAAATGTTTCTCTTCATCTGTTAAAATTTTGAAGTGAATTGAAAACTCTTTGGGAATGCAACCCCTGTGTGATTGACAGTGACAAGCACACATACCTTGAAAGCTCCACTGTAATGTTTATACTTAATAAAAACAAATACTGTGGCATCTGAGAGTAGCCTAGTCAGCCATGCAGCTTTCTACCTGGCATCTTGTAAATTAATCTGGGTGTTTATGCTGTAGATCATTCATGATGAACATATTGCTATAGCAACATGCATTTCTTCCATTTTTTTCCTGCTAATTACACTAACATCACCATCAGCTACTAAATCTTTGAATTACTAATGAATGTATGTGAAAAGCAATGTCTTGATAATACTCTTTCAATATGGTCTACAAAGTAAGAAAGATTCATGTAATTTTGTTATTTTAAATTTATTGTTAAAACTTGTCAATAGAAGGTTAGTCTATACTCAGATTTGCATATGTTGAAGGTTTTGGAAGGTGTCATTATAGAACAATATATATCTCAAAGAGAGAGAACCTGCTAACTCTAGGTAGAATTCTTTATTCTGAGTCCCATTATTATACTATCTTCATCATTTGTATTATATTAAACTAGCATTTGACTACAAGGAAGGATTATGTAAACCTATAAACTGCTCAGGCTCTTAAGTTTCTGTAGCTCAACCAGCAACACTATCAACATCCAAATCTAATTAGATTAAGTTTCTATTACTAAATTACACCTTTCAGTAGAGCATGTAATGAAAGACTATACAGTTTTTAGTTGACATGTAGCACATAGGTAAGAAATCTCCGGAAAATACATGTTCATCAACACTATGAGAATATAAAGACAGACCCACCTACATAATCCCCCAAACCAACACATGTTGAAAAGCTCTGTTTGGTGTTCATCTCAGACATACACTGAGTATGCTGGAAAAAGCTCTTACTCTTTCAGGCCGTCAAAGTTCTATATAGGTCCAAGAAACAGATACTTCCTAGTCATTTACTGATGTAAATTATCAGTGCTTACTCCAAATAGTCTATACACAACCAAGTTATTTAGGCCCAAAAGCCTAGCTTTTTAATAAAGCTGAAAATTTCTGAGATGACCCAAGAAGGGTAAAAATAGGAGTTTTCACCTAATCAACACACATACAAATATCAGGGAAAGGCAAATGAGGAACACGGTGGAAGGAAGATAGCTGAATTCAGTGAACAACTTCACTAAAACTTGATGATCATTTGGTGTGTATTTCAGCCAGAGTCTCTCCATATAATTTCCTTCCAGGTTTTTCTACCTATTCTAAATTAATTAGAAATGAAACGATGACTATCCAAAAGGAAAGGGAATTGATCCATTGGGGCTTTAATATGGTACCCAATACCCTAATTTCAAATTTGTTTCTCCTAAGCTTGAGAATTTTGTATTGTTGCATAACTTTTCTTACAAGCAGTATGAATATGTGAAACTATTTTCATGTACCTTAATGTCCATATGTAGGAATTAGAAGAAAATACTTGTCCTGCAGCAGTAGAAAATGAACACAATAAATCAACCATCAAAGGGATGAATCATAAAGATCATCTAAGCAAATCAGCAAAGCATTCATTTGTCGAGATCAATATTATTATTGCTCTTACCATTTATTCTAGCATCACTAAATTAAACGTTGAAAATTTTGAAATAATGGGCTTATCAAACACATTTCTTCTTCAGCAAGACTTTTTTCTACCTGCACTCAATTGGGTGCTGTGATATCCCCTTCACCTCACAAAGAGTAGGGAGGAGCACCCAGAAAAGATTTCCATCTTGTGATCAAAACATTCAATAACTGATACTTTTGGGACACGGGGTTCAGTGAAACAACTGAAGTTAGGAAGTGTGTAGTGAAGCTCAGCTATTTTTCTCTGCAGGAGAATGGAGTATTTACAATCAGTCTGTTGCAGGTAGGGTTACTGAACATCCATCACAGACCACACGCAGCCCTCAGGATCTCTTTTGCCAACAAACAAAGAAGCTGGTATATAAATGGTTTTGATGGAAGCTTTTTAAGGGCAAATAATTCAAGATAGCAGGCTATTATTTCTATTACTTAACTCTAAACTCGTGGTGTATGTATATGTAAATAATTTATTATAGAAGAATGAATACTGCTTGGCCCTTCTATTGGTCTTGGCAGAAAAAAAAATCTGGTTCCACTACTGGGATAAGAGTTACAAGAAACAGGACAAATTTGACTTCTTAAAAATTTGTGGGAAAAAAAGATGTACGTTTGTATAAATAAAAGGAAACGTAGAATATATAACAATAGTAGTTACTAGGCAGGTGAGGTTAAGAAAGGGACATGTTTTTAATATTTTCTTGTAAGTCCTTTTTAACCCCTTAAAACAAGCATGAGTTCCTCTTTTAATTAAAAAAAATGCAGGGGCACTTGGGTGGCTCAGCTGGTTAAGTGTCTGCCTTTAGCTCAAGTCATGATCTCAGGGTCTTGGGATGGAGCCTCATGTCAGGCTCTCTGCTCAGTGGGGACTCTGCTTCTCCCTTTCATTGTCCCTCTGTGCTCTCCCTCCCTCTCTCAAATAAATAAATAAAAATCTTTAAAAAACAATGCAAATACACTTTCTTTTTTCTAAATGTACTTTTAAAAAGAAGTTTTCTACCTGAAGAGAAAAGACTTGAGATGCAGAAATGAACTGCTTCCTCTTTTACTTCTCATATATCAGGAAATTTCCATTTAGAAGAAGGATCCATGCCTGAAACTTTTATGAAAGGGAAATCAGTACAAAGCTTTACAGAGGAAGACTTTTTTTTTTTTTTTTTTTAGAAAATTTGTAAAAAGAAAATTGCTTCCTAGCTGAGACTATGAATGGCAAGTTGCAGCTGAGAGTGAATTTTTAATACTTAGTTAAAAGTCCTTGATAATAGAGGTTTATTATACAAGCGTTAACAAATCCTTAATTATATCAGTGTTTGCAACAAGTCCAACTGCATTATCCCAGTGGTTCAGCACCTTATGTATATATTATGTCTATCTGATTCAATTAGACTTCCAACATAATCAATACAGAAAAGACTAAAACAATTAGCTTCCTTTTCACACTCTCAGAGTTGGTCAGAGAGTAGCCTAGAAATAAATATTCTACATAATTTGGATTGTATGGGCTGCCAGTACCCAGGAGGTTTCCAACATGGTCCTTACAATAGTCATTGTGTAATTTAAGTTCATTCACACTCATTGTGGTGTTTCAGGGGTAGAACCTAATCCAAAGTGCTTTTTTAAGAATACTAAATGAGAAAACACATTTCCAACTTTTTAAGGCAACAAGAATCATTACATTATAAAATGATTAAAATATCTCTGTGCTCTCTCTAGAAAAGAAGAAACTAGAATTGCCTGTTATCTTACTTCTTTATCAAATCCAACTATGACTGAACTGAGTTTTTTCATTGTTTTTGGCCAAAAAGCCACATGACTCAAATTTTCCATTATGATAAGAGCAAATATAATCATTCAAATATTAAATATGAATAAAACCCCATTAAATTTCTATACAGATAATAGTCCCTTTTTAATAAAAAAACAAAACCCAAGGATGCCTTAATTCAGAGACTACCTGAAATGTACTCTACAAAATGTGATTTGAATTCACATGAGAGAAGGTTTATAACAGGCCAACTTTCATCAACATCTTCTTTGCATTACCTGTAGGTCAATTAAGGAAGCAGAGCAATTCTATGTCAGTATAGTGATTTGGGTCCCTCCTGCAGAGTGCAGAGTGCAAGGAGCACCAGTTGAGGAATCAGAATTGCCAACTATGCCAACAGACAGTTGTGTGACCCCTTCACCCAAAAAAAGAGGATGTTTCCTTATTATCGATCAAATGCAGATAGCAATGCTTCCCTTACTTATCTCAATAAATTACAAGAAGGCAAAAATAGGATAAAATTAGTAGCATCTTCATCTTTCTTCTTCATCTTTCCTATTCAGAATTATTTAATAGAATTTATCATGTGTCATTATATTTTATCCTTACTTATATATCTCCACCACTACACTATGCATTCTTCTAATACAGGTACTGTGCCTTTTTTCTCTTTATATTCCCATTACTGTAGGACCACAATACCTGTTTGTAGAATAAAAAATTACTTATAAAAATTAAAGCACCATGTAAGTGCAGGATGTTGGGTATGTTTTTGCATTTAGACAGGATTCAGTCTAAAGATAAAAATCCTTTATGAGGTAGTCATTTTACTCTGAAGGATACTGTGCCCTGATTGATGGGATCCATATTTCTCTCTGAATTCAGTACTAGACTAAGGCCATCATCTAACTAAGCCCTGGCGTCCTCAAGAACAAGTTCCTTGCAAAACAACTGGCCTTCATATTTCCCATCCCACACTGAATGAAGTACATTTCTTGGCAGAAGTACGTGTTAAAAGGAATGCCAATAATCCAAATAAAATTGAATATTAAGCGGTATACTTTCTAAATAAGGTCCCTAAATACATCTGTAAGATTACTGCATTTGAAGAATAGTTTGCACAAATATGGGCTCTTTATTTTCAAATGAACAAGAAAAACCCACATTTTCAAGAAGAACTGTGACCAACATAAGAAAAATAGTGCTTTTAATGCACAGAAAGAAATCTACTGCAAAGATAACATGGCAACTTATATTCTAGCATCACATATATATTAATAATGACTCATTCCTTTTTTTAGAATGATAAAAATTATTTATTTAGCTGAGTATAAATTACAAATGCTATTGACCAAGTTCTATCAGTCTCTGGAATCACTCTAACAGTATATAAAAGAAAATCATGGTAGCAGAAGACCAACAAAACTAAATAAAAAGTCAATGGATGTGGATAAAATTATTCCATTTCAGTAATAAAGACAATTCTCTTAGCAAAACAGACATTCTTTAGATAAAAAAGAAAATTTAGTAAAATAGTAATTTTCATGCTGTCAGCACCTGGTACACAGTAAGTAGCCAACAAATGTAAAACAAAAGTTTAAAAATCAATATAGTGATTGAGAAATTTGTTAAAAGAAAATGCAAGGCTTTGTCCCAATTCCACTTATTAATCTTTAATAAAAAGTCCTAATATAGCATTTCAAGTTGTTCATTTTCCTTTTTTTTCTTTTTTGTGTGATCTATTATTTGTCATATTTCAGCAGGACTTCTTTGCTGCACCATTTTGCAAGTGTGAAATTGAAGAAAGAGAATTCAAGTGACTTGAATAGGATCAAATAGTAAACTGATGACAGAGTTTCCAATGCACTAGAATTCAGTGTCAGAATCTTCATTACCGCCTCACACCACTATGTTGTTCTATTCACTCCTCTATTAATTTTCATCCCATTTGAAAAATACACAAATACAGTGGGAAGACTTTAAAGCTGGTATACTAATTTTGATGGGAGAAGACATATATATTTCAATTATAGTCCATGGAATCCTATTGCTTCTCCATTAAAAGGTCAATTTTTAAAAGAAAACTTTTAAATGTGGGAAATTGGAATGTGGATAGATAAAATATTATTTCATAAAAACTGTTTTGAACTTCCCTAAATCCATACATGATCATTTCAGTCACTGGTATTCCTTGCTACTATAGACAAAGAGTCAGGAGAGTGAAGAAAAACAATTGGTAAGTACGTCAGAAGAGAAAGAAAGAAAAGAGGTAGCTTAGCTAATTCACAAGAATATTCAAAATCTAAGTAGTACTATCCTAAAGTGCCCTAAACTTTTTGCTGCCAAGGATTTCCACCTTTAAATATTCTCTACCAAGGAATCTATGTTCTGAAAGATCTACTTTATGGTGCAAATTACACTTAATAAGTTTTAATAAATGGGAATTAATAATGAATTGATACAATTCTATATAAAACAAAGAACCTAATTATCCTCCATAGCCTTACCAAAGATATATATATATATATATATATATATATATATATATATATATATATATATACACTTCCTCTTAGATGCACTGAAGCAATGAATTAGCTTACCCAAGACCTCTAAGGATTCATATTATGAACTCTAATAGTTGAGAATCCAGTTTCTCCTCCACACGCCAATGTTCCTAAATTCCTCCTATTTTGAACCTTTCCAACACAAAGAGTCACTGATAAATTCATCCATTACCCTCTTTTTTTGGTGCTCAACTATCAGGAAGTCCCGCTGAATCTACCTCCAGAGTATCTCCAATTTTTCCATTTCTGTTTCCTTTCCCACATTTCCTGTTCAAGGTACCATCATCTTTTTCATGAGCTAACCATCTTCCTCTTCCTAAAATTCATTCTTCATGCAGAACTTTAAGTTTCTTTTTTAATGTGTCAATCACACTGTTACTTACCTACTTAAAATTCTTCAGTGATTTCTCATTGCATTGAAAATAAAACCCAGAATCCTTATTACAACCTGTAAGGTGTTATCATATTCTGACCCATTCCTTCTTTTTCAACATTACTCTAAAACCACTCCTTCCCTAGACACAGGTCTTCAGCCTCACTAGACTTCTTTACTTTCCTCAAACAGGTCAAATGCATTCCTCGTACATGCTGTCACCTTCTCCTGAATTCCCTTATCACAGATCTTCCCATAGCTGAGTCCTCCTCACCATTCAGATCTCACATCAAATGGAACCTATTCAAAAGGCCTTCCCTGATGCCTCAATCTGTCATAATCCTTTGACATATCTTCTACCAGATTACATTATTTAATTTTTTATTAGCACTTTTATCACTACCTGAAATCATCATATTCATTTATCTGCTTACTTGTTAATATCTCCCAATTAGAATGTAAGCGCTATGACAATGGGGACTGGCACATGGTAGGCAGTCAATAAACAGCTGTTGAACAGAAGAATGGATTGTTATAAACTAATTTCTTTAACTGAACCTATGTGGGAATATGTCTGATCTTCTCTACTAAATGTGTTTATTCATTATGGATGTTCACTTCTGTTCTCTTTTTCCTGCACATGGTAGATAATTAATCAATTCTTTGAGTGAGTGAATTTAAAAAATCCATAAATCATTTTAGCTCCATCAGAGATTTCTGTGCTAGACATGATGATACACTCTGGGTTATTATGAGGAGCAGAGTTGTTAGGTGGAAGACCAAAAAGGAAAGTAAGAATCAATCTTTGCCTTCTATCTGAAGAAATGCATGGAAACAAAAAAACTACAACATAAAACAGTGTGAAATAAAAACAACTGGAGGGCAAGAATTAAGATGAGGGATGGCAACTGACTGTGAATGTGAGCTAGAGCCCAGGGCATGTGTTAGGGATACACTGAAAATAAAACTGAAGGTTGAGAAGATTTGAGTGGCACCTTGATTTTGTAGAAATTTAAAAAAAAATTTCTTAAAGAAGAGGGATGAATGATAAATTAGCCCTCCACTTACATGTAATTTCCTCCAAGGGGTTTGATCCCTCCTTCAAGGTTTTGGCCAAAAGGCCCCACAACACCCCTTACTTCCCAATTAGAGAATCCATTTCACTGAATTATAATTGCCAGTTTACCAATTTGATTTCTTCATTGCCAGAAAGGCAGCACTGTGGATATCTTGCTCACCATCTTATCACCAGGTTCTAGCAAATTACTTAAATCATGGTAAAGTCTCAATAAATGGTTTTAGAAAGAAAGAAGGAAGATAGTAGGGAAGGAGAGAAGATAGAAGGAAAGGAGAAAAGAAGGGAGCATGGGGCAGGAATACAAGTCAGTCTCCTTCCTACTCGGCACCACCTCTCCCCACCCAGCAGTGGGGTGAATAGCATCTATGCTGTTGCCCACCATTTAAAAATCTGGATATGGTTCATCAAGTGAATGTAGTTAGTAGAATAAACTATTAGCAGCACATCAAATACTTCATATTCATAGTAACAAAAAATAAAGCCAGTTCCAACAGTTGTATTTATAGGTTATATCTTTTGCAGGCTTTAATTGAAGAAACATTTTAAACATTTATCCAGATTTTAAAGCCATGTATTAGTCATTTATTTAGTATATTCTCATACATGTGTTCAATATTTAGGCAATTTACTATTTTTATCTTCATTAAGACTTCTCTTTTTTTAACTTGCAGCAAGCAAAATCACACATATTGGCATAGTCAGAAGTCTAAACTCTAAACTCCACTTGCTTGACCTGGTGAGTCCTTACCATAAAAGTTATTCTCTAGTGAGGGCATTTGAAAATATAAATTTATATGGTGTCTCATTTGAAATTATCCATATATTTAATACTTGACACACAAGCAGGAAATGGTATGAGAGGGTTTCAGTTCTATGTATGTATTTTAGTCTTCCATTTTTACATTGAGACAAGGTCACTCAGAAAAACTGACGTGAATCTATACATAAAATAACCTTCCCCGTCCTTCTTTAAAAAGGAAAACGTCCTGACCTTTCATTTTGCCATTTGCTTGGGAAGAATGTGTACTGCCCAGATAAACTGCTCCTTAGACAACTCAAGAATGGGCAATTATGGTTTTAAACCCAGAGCAACAAAAGGCTTCCTGGTCAACAATTCAGTGCCTTCATTAATAACAGTTCTTCAGTTGTAAAACTGACCATTTAGGCAACAACGATCAATGAATAAAGGATTTAGATATATAAAAACAATCTTATTTTTGACATTACTATATTTACTTTTAAGTGATATTCACTTTTAACTTGTAGTAATGTGAACCAATTTATCCTATATCCGCCACTTTAATGTGTTTGTGGCACAAAACTTATCACAAGCCACTTAAGAATTTTTGAAACGATGGTAGTGTTTCCCCTGCCTTCACAATCAAAATATCATTTCCCAAGGGGTAGTATATCCAGATACACTAAAGTATGTCTAGGCCAATTCAATTTTCAGATCCTGAAAATATGGCCAGAGTCTTCTAAGACCTATATGTTTTGTTTCTTGAGAAAATAAGTTAATCTTCAAAAGAGTTGTTTATGAACTCCGTTTCTTTGCCTTAATGCCCTGGGAAGGAAGGCAGCAGTACTGGGAACAGCGAACACAGAATTTTGAATCAGAACTTCGGGCTTTGAGTCGTGGGTCCAACCTTTACTACATGCAATCTTAAGAAACTAATTTTCTCTCTGAGGGTCTTGGAACCCAGTTTCTTTGTCAGAACACAAGGATTAAGAATGTATATACTGGTAGAGCTTATCTTAACTGACCGCAGTGAAAATATTATCTCAGGGCTATGTATGGGTACTATTACACATGCTCATTATTACATTTCCATAATCTTTACAGTTTATTCTTTATTAAGGGAAATGTTTTTAAACCTTCCAGACTCAAAAAAGGTAAGGGGTTCTGACAAGCTTTCTAATTTGGTGTTAGGTTATCTGCATGGAGTTGGATGCTTCTAGATCTAAAAGAAATCATATTGCACAGATTCCTCACACTGAGTATTTTCCTTGACATTGACAAATTCCTGGTTGCCAAAGTGTACAGAAGATGAATGTACTTCAGCAAAATAAGAACAGAAAGAAAGCACCTCACTTTGGATAGTGCCTGGCAGGCCCTCAATATAATGGTTGAATGAACCTTCTCTATGGAGAAGATGAAGGTCTTTTTGGTCAAGGCTGTTATGGGAAGACAGTCTATCAGTCAATTTCCCCCCATTTTAGTTTTTAATCCAATTTCCTTGACAGTATCTTAATAAATAAGGAAGTTTTTACATTAATGTCCCTGCAATTTTATACCAAGCCACACTGCATAATACATTCAGCTTTTATGGGCCAAATTTCCTCTTAAAAGTCAACTTTTCTATATATTGGCTTCAATAATTTTGCTAACCAGTTCAAACACATAGTAGTCTTTTACGTATCTTTATTCTCCTCTATAACAACATGAAAAAAATCATGTTTGTGAGATAAATCTTTGAGCATATTTTCTCCAAGCAGATTTTGGAATTCTCCTAAAATAAAAACATGAAGAGCCATGGAATATGATTGGGATAGCTAGCAGACCAAAGTTGGCACTAGTGAATGCCAGCTAATACAATTTTTATGGAGCAAATATATTCTTTTGCTGTTTTTGAAAATGAATTGCAGAAACTGAAATATAATTCCTTTTTAGGCAATTTTTATAACTCTAATGGATTTAAAAAAAAAAAAACAATAAAAAAAAAAACCCAAGCAAACCAAAAGATAGAGCTGTTTGACATTCGGGACACTCCTGCCTTACTATCAGTTCCAGGGTCTGCTGCTCTGCTCTTATTGACCATGTGCTTCTTCTTTTTCTTTTTTTTTTCCCTCCCCCTCCCCCTTTTTTTTTTTAGATTTTATTTATTTGAGCGATAGAGAGAACCAGAGAGCACAAGCAGGGGAAATAGCAGAGGGAGAGGAAGAAGCAGACTCCATGCTGAGCATGGAGCCTGATGCAAGGAGCCCAATACAGGGCTCAATCCCAGGACCCTGGGATCATGACCTAAGCCAAAGGCAGATGCTCAAATCGACTGAGCCAGCAAGGTGCACCAACCATGTGCTTCTTATTTGGTCTGGTGTCTGAGGGCTACCTTTTTCCTATTTAAAAATGAAGTCAGCTGCCCCGCCATCATGGTGTCTCTCCCACCACTAGTCTCTGCCTTGTACAGCCCTGTCTTATTATGGTTCCAGCAGTTGTGTGCATTTCTTCTTCAAAAATTGTTAATAAGGAATAGAGGTTTAGCAGACTGTGGCAATGGGAAAACAGCCTGAAAACTACAGGGGCAGAAGTTGAACAACACTGTATGTTGTTTTTATGAAAATACAAATTGCTGAGAACAATTTGTTAAATGCAGATATATCTTAAATAGAGAAGTCCTAACATCGTAATCTTAAATTTTGGCAGTTATGCATAGGTCAATATTACTTTAACATTTAATTATATTAATGGTAAGTGATTTCCATATTCATTAGATTCCATATGCAGTCTGAAAGACCTGTACATATGGAAAAATGGAAATAACTCATCCTTGCTGCTGGCAAGAAATAGACAGTGTTTTGTTGTGTTGCTGTTGTTGCCATCATCCACGTTGGTGATGATAGTGAGGTAATTTTTATTTTGTTTGTTCATTAGATGGGAAGATGCAGCAAAATTAGATAGAAAACTGAATTCTAAACATACTCTCTTCTTTACAGACTGAAATGACTTCCTGGTTATCTTTCCAGATGTATACCTACAGAAACATACCACTGACACTTTAAAATTAACTAAATGTGGAAAAGTCATTACAAAGGCAAAATCTACTCAGAAGAGGTATTAAAATTCTTTATGCATTTCTTTGCCAAATAAGCTGCAGAAACAATGTGATCATTTATTTGACACATACTTATATTTTATGTGGTTCCCATATCAACAGCAACAATACATAAAATGAAGTTTCAGACATCACTTGTCCTCAAAAAATATTTGTTCTAGTGAATGGATGCAAGGCAATTTGAATGAATGACTCCCAGCAAAAAAACTGAAGCTCAGAGAAATTAAGTGAATCACCAGAGATGGCACACTAATAAAACTTAAGATCCTGGCCTTGAGCATACATATTTTGATGCTAGTTTCATTGTACTTTTGAGTTTCCTATTCTGTTTCCAACTATTGACACCGACTTTCATCTATCCTTCTCCTGTAGATCTAAGCTATTCCAGGCAAGTGAAGTCCAGTGCAATTTTCAAATGTATCAACCATATGTAGCCATTAATTCTTAGCTTAGTTCTTTGATCTGTGGACATATCTGGATTGTGGGAGACATACTGGGAAAGAGATGCATAGAAAATTGTGCAGTCAAATCAGAGTCAGGAGAGAAGAAAACAGGGAGCACTTACTGAATTAAGTGCAGAATGAAATAAAAATACTGTACTCACTACTTTTAACTCATATTAGGGATTCCACTAAGAGCAATTTTTCCCCATAAAGAACAGACCTTTCCTGGATCCAGGGTCCACAGCCAGAAAGACTTGATCAGTTAGGGAGTGAGTAGAAACTAACTGGCTTCAAAGTACATTCAATTATTATTAAATATTATAAACTTAAAATTTAAATGGCTGAATTCAAGCAAAATTCAAGCTTTTCCCTATTATAAAACCACTCTTCATGTACATCTCAGTATTGCTTGTCCAGCCTTAAGAGATCTTAAAAGACCAAGTGGAATAACCATTGAGACTCTCTGAAAGTCCAAAGCTTATTTAGGTTTGTCTATGGGAAGTTTGAAGATTTAAAAATACTTTCCTAGACAGATGGGTCTAACCTGCTGAAACATTTTGTACATATTTCCAAAGACCTGTAAGAAGAGTAAGGAGGCATTCACTAGAGCAACTGATTTCCCAAAAGATGAGGAAATGTGAAAGAAGCAACATTTAAATGAACTTAGTTGCCCTGGACAATTAACCCAATGGACCAAGAGAGATTGTTCTTATATAATCATTTTGCCAGTGTTTGGCTGCAATCTAAGAGTGAGGCAAACATGAGTTACTAGGAAAATTACACTGTATATGAGTTCCAAGTATATTAATTCCATCTTTATTAATGTTCCTTAGGTATGGTCAAAGAGTGATAGCATTTTATTTTTTAGTTAAATGAAAAAAGGTTTTTTCTTAGACAAGAAATTCCATCATTTCTGAACTTTTACAACTGTGTGCTCTACCTATCATTTTCGTATGCTTCCTTAACCAGCAAATGATGTGGTAAAATTGTGGGTAGTGGCAGCATGAAGAACAGAACCATTTTAATTTTTCCCATCTGGCATATTAGCATTAATAAAAGATGTTTAAAAAGAGATGCCTTGAAAGGCTTTCACCTCTTGATTTAACAAGATAATAAGGAAAGCTTGCAATCTGCCACTAAATATAACTGATAAGAATAAGAGTGAGTATAATGTGATGATCACCAAGATTAACCTTTGAGACAATTTTTAAAACCCTGCTGATTATAATACAATCATGTTAAGACTAGCACCGAAACTGTTGTTGCTACTTCTTAGTACAAAAACAATAGGGAAAGTTCCATTTCATAGTAAAATAGACTACATAGATTAATAGAACCAAAATTAGGAAGATACTTACAGCCACCTTATCTGTCAAACTGACCATAGTGGATCTCCCACTCTATGGAATTAGTTGCCTTAGTATTGCTACTGGATCACTACATTACAGGTTTAGATTAAGTAAAGGATTATACTAATTGTACACTCCCACCTTTATCTGTTTAATTTAGTTTTGTTGCTTTTATACCACCCCTCTTCTTGCTAATACCTCATTAATATTTTTCCACTTATCCTGGGTTTTTGATGGGACAAGGGGGAAGATTTTACTTCTCTGGCAGTTTCTCAATTAAAATGGGATTTGGGGATCTTATTCTTCTTAATTGAAAAATTACCTGAGTGGTTTGTCCAAGGTTTTCATATCTTTGTTGGTTGATCTTTTTGACCACAACTACACTTCAGAAGAACACCATAGCTGACAACTATATAGAGTAATAAAATTGAACAGCTCACAAAGGAGTATCACATAAATGTAATCTCAATTCATTTATTCAGGTTACCCTTGACTGTGCATCAGATAAGGTATTTCAGTGGTTATCATAGAGGATAAGAAACCAGGCTGGAAATAAAATTTTGCTGACAAATATGCTGGTTTCTACCAAAACAGATTTATAATAGGGTCGATGATGTCATCTGCTAATGTTGATAGCAAAAAGCACCTAGAAATATAAGGACAGACCTCATTACATAAACCATACCCATGTTAATAACTACCTTAAGTAAAGGTAGAGTTTTATTTTGTTTATTCAAGGCAAAATTTGGTAGTGTGCTGCTTAAAGCTGAATAATAGAAGATGTCCCTAAGATATTCTTACTGCACATTTTAAGTACCTACAGGGCAGGAAATTTATTTATGTAATGAACTGATAACCACATAGGGAGTGTATAAAGACTTGTTAGTTTCACTTTTGCATATATGGTATTCAATCCTCAAGGCCACCTTTGTATTACAAAGACAAAAACAAAAAAACTCTATAGCAATCAAAATGGATGTATACATGTCCTGTCATCGTCTCTACTATAGATCTTGTTCAATTTCTTAATTGAAAACAACTGTGTATATTTAAAACTCCATTGCAAAAAAGCAGTGCAGGCTGAAAGACAATGAAAATTCTGTGCACAGAAAGAGGGCTGAATGTGGTCCATAGGAGAAATGATAAACCCGTGGTAACCATGGCAGATTTTTATTTTTAGACAGTCTCAATTAATCAAAATCATTTGGCTAGAATTTTTTTTTTTAGAGTGAAGAATCCAACTATAAAAAATTCTACTCAATATTCAGGGCCATGAGAATATGTAGTGTACTTAAGTCACCAAAAATTAGGAAAAAGTATTATCTTCATTTATTCTTCATATGGAGAAAGCAGGGTATTTGGACCTTTCATAGTATCTAGTAAGAATCATAATGTCTCATATACTATGTTCAGTACTGTTTTCAATAATCTCAAAAGTAAGTATATTTCATTTTTGTCTCATTAAAAAAATCTAAAAGTTTACTGTGAAGGTAAAGTTTCACAGATGTACAGAATAGATAACATGTACTAATAGCACTGAGTATTATATTTTAGATGAAAAGATTCACATGTATCACAAAATTATTTTTTCTCTCAATGTTTATTAATAAAGACTGATAAATTTGCTAAATAGTACAGCATTACCATTTTCATTAAAAAGAAAAATAACTGTATTTCTTTTGAAG
The DNA here is from genome assembly GCF_048164855.1 of Canis lupus baileyi. Taxonomy (NCBI): domain Eukaryota; kingdom Metazoa; phylum Chordata; class Mammalia; order Carnivora; family Canidae; genus Canis; species Canis lupus. The sequence continues at coordinate 20,672,974 of NC_132839.1, forward strand.
ACACTGAATTAAAATGGAGTAAGAGGCAATCGGTTAATTTTCCTAAAGCTGAAGATATGAATAAACACTGTCTTCACTATTTCAAAGACTTTTTAAAAATACCAATGAAAAAGAATTTTTTAAAAAATTACCCATAAGGGGCCCCTGGGTGGCTCAGTCTGTTAAGTGTCTGCCTTTAGCCCAGGTCATAATCCCAGAGTCCTGGGATTGAGCCCTGCATCGGGCTCCCTGCTCATTGGGAGCCTGCTTCTCCCTTTCTTCCCCACTTGTGCTCACTCTCTCTCAAATAAATAAATAAAATCTTTTTGAAAAAATTACCCTTAAGTGTCTGCCTTTTACAAAGTAAAGAATACTGATTGAATGTTTTCAAACCAAAAGGAGTAAATAAGTCTGCAGTCAGCAATTATTCTCTCTGGATCCGTCATCATGGCAAATTTTTCCGGAAAATTTGGAACTCCCTTGATGCTGAATTTTCCAAGAATTATACATAACATAACTTTAAGAGAGTTTCTATAATGTGAATAAATCATAAAGGTTAAATCTTACCTTAATAAAACATAAATCTTTGTTTAACAAAACCACTGAACATGTGTGGTTATCATACTGCTTGAACGGCTTTGGTTTTTTTGAGAAGCTGGCCTGATAAATTCAAGGTTTCGACTTCTATTTTCTCCAGTCAAAGGGTACGGATAAATCACTAACAACTCATCACCACTCCTGGAAAATTATTATTTTTTTTACTACTGGAAAATTAATACAGAGCACATTCCATGTTAGTTCTACATTGGTAATATCAACTTTGTGTATGTAAAATGATATAAATAGCTGATTTTATATCAAATATATTTCTAAATTTTAATTAACAAAACATCAGCCATATAAAAATAGAAAGCCAACATAAGTCATCTTGTAACAAAAACCAGTGTATATAACACTGAAAAATTAATTTGTGTCAGATCTTGGTTTTTAAAAGCCATTCTCAAAAAAAAAAGGCAACGAGGTATTCTTGGAGAAATGACAGATTCTAGAGGGGTAAAGAAAATAAAAGATAATCCTAGAGCATCTTATAGTACTGGTGCAAAATACAAAGGACTAGAGGGTGCATCAGAGGACACAGGAGCCAACTTTGGGGGCCCAAAGGCCAAAGCTGGAAATATTTTATCAACAAAATAATGGAGCATTGGAATATAACCCAAAGTATAAAATACTCACCCATACTGATATAAATAAGTGATTAAATAAATTTATTGATGAGAGCAAGAGACAAATTCGTAAAGAAGAATTCCAAATAACATAGTAAATTCTTCCCTCCAGGAGAGGAGAGTTTAATTCCCCTCTTCTTGAGTATGGATTAGTGATCACTTCTAATGAAAAAAACATGGAATAGGAAAAATAGAAACCTTACAGTGGAGAAACTTGGCAAATAACCACATTAATAAGCAATGAAGATTGACATCATCAGTGATGTCATGTGGGTTTAATGTAACCTTTGATATGATGTTGAGAAGGGTACTTCACCTCTGTAATATTCTTTAGAAACTTCTAGAATAATAAAAATACATTGGGAAAATCCAGACTGGGAACATTCAACAGGATACCTGGCCAATGGTCCTCAAGAATTTCAAAGTCAGGAACAATAAAGAAAATTTGACAAATTTCACGGATCAAAGGAGACTAAGAAAATATGGTAACCAGATGCAATGTGTTATTCTTAATTAGATCTTGGAACACTAATGGAAAAATCAGTGAAATATGAATAGCATGGAGTTTAGATAATAGACTTCTTCATTTTGAGAAATGTATCATGGTAATATAAGATGGTAACAATAGGGAAAACTAAGTGAAAGATATACAGGTACTCTCTTCCTAACTTTTCTGTAAATCTAAAACTACTCCCAAATAAAAAGTTCATTAAAAAGTAATTGTCTGGGGATCCCTGGGTGGCGCAGCGGTTTGGTGCCTGCCTTTGGCCCAGGGCGCGATCCTGGAGTCCCGGCATCGAGTCCCACGTCGGGCTCCTGGTGCATGGAGCCTGCTTCTCCCTCTGCCTATGTCTCTGCCTCTCTCTCTCTCTCTCTCTCTGACTATCATAAATAAATTAAAAAAAAAGTAATTGTCTGAGTGGGGGCAGGGAGTATATGGGAAATATCTGTACTTTAGTTTCAATTTTGCTGTGAATCTTAAACTGCTCTTAAAAAAATGAAGTCTTAGTAAAAATAAGTATTATTCACTTGCAGAAAAAATAAGTAATTGTCATAAATAAAAAGCTCAGAAATAAACCCTTACATCAAATAATTTTCAAAAAGGATGTCAGGAATATTCAATCAGGAAAGAATATCAATTGATATTGTGAAATGATATTGTGAAATCTGGAAATCCACAGGCAAAAGAATAAAGCTACCTCTGACCTTACATTATATATAATTTTTAGGTCAAGATGGATCAAAGACCCAAACATAAGAGCTAACACTATAAAACTCTAAGAGATAACATAGGGAAAAAGCTGAATGACATTGGATTTGGCAAAAGATTTCTTGAATGTTGCACCAAAAAAAAAACAAGCAACAAATTAAAAATGGATAAATTGGACTTAATTAAAATTAAAAAATGTTTTTGCATTAAAGATCACTAAAAACAGAGTGAAAAAAAGGCAATCCATAGAAAGCATTTGTGAATCATATACTCAAAAAGGGATTGATATCCAGAATATATAAAGAACTCTTACAACTTAATAACAAAAACTTATAATCGATTTTAAAATGGGCAAGAACTTGAATAGATATTTCTCCAAAAAAGGATACATAATGCCCAGCAAACATACAAAAAAGATGCTTAACATCACGAATCATTAGGGAAACATCAATGAAAGCTATAATGAGATACCACTTCACAACCATTAATATGGTAACTATCAAAAAATAATTAGAAAGAATTGCTGAGAATATGGATGAACAAAATATATTCATCCTTAAAAAGGAAGGCAATTCTGACATAAGCCACCATGTTACAACCTTGAAGACATTGTGCCAAATGAAATGAGCCAGATGCAGTAAGACAAATACTGTATGTTTCTACTTATATAAGGTCAAATATATACAAACAGAAAGTAGAATGATGTTTGCTAGACACTAGTCGGGGAGAGGATTGGGGGAGCTTGTGTTTAATGGGTACCATGTTTCAGTGAAGTATTCTTCACCCCAGTAAACTCTGGGGATGGATGGCAGTGATGGTTACACAACAATGTGAACATACTTAATGCCACAAAACTGTTCACTTCTAAAAATGGTTAAAATAGTAAATTTTGCTTTGTATATTTTAACACAATTTTAGAAATCAAGATAATTATTATAAGTCCAGTTTTTCAACCATTTGATGTACACATATTGCTGTGAATGCTTCCGGAGGCAGAAATCAGATTGTAGTATATAACAAATGAAGATGGGAGACCAGATTATAAAGCCAGTTCTGATTAGAAAGTTAAGAAGTATCCAAACCAGGTAAAGATAAATCATTTAAGCGTGAGAGTCAGCAAAAAACAATTTAAGCTTTTTTAGGTAATTCAATTTAGGAGAAATATCTAGAGTTTTTTTTTTTTTTTTTTAAGATTTTATTTATTTGAGAGTGAGAGAAAGAGAGAGGAGAGCAGAGGGAGTGGACAAGCATATTACACTGAGCCCAATGCAGGACTTAATCTCTTGAGTTCATCATGACCTGAGCCAAAATCAAAAGCCAGATAGCAAACCGACTGAGCCACCTAGGTGCTCCTCTAGAGATTATTAGTGACTAATACACCATTAACCATTTTTAAAACAATAGTGTTTCACACATAGTTTTGATACTAGTCAAAATAACAAAAATAAAGGATAATTAAAAAGTATTCTTTTATGAGTAAAAAAAAAAACCATCAAACATTTCATCTTTGTCGAGATATGTGCTTAAAGTGTAGCATTATATGTGAAATAATAAAATAGCTGATGAAAACATTTGAAAAATATCATAGTAATTTTTACTCTTTATTTTCTCTAAAAATATCTTCTTCTCCTGATGTTTTTCTCCATTACAACTCCTCTCTTCCCAGTGCTATCCTTTTCATTGTTTATCTAGTCAAGACAGTTATTTAATAAGAGACAAAGAGATTTCTGTCTGTAGAGTTGCCACAGTACATATTTATAACATGGAAATTGAAAGAAAACTTATACATTCATTCATTCATTATTTAATACATACTTCTTAAAACCCTATTGTGTAAAAATGTGTTCTTGATACTGTGCTCTAGGCAAATATTTTCTTTCTGCTCTTATTTTGCCATACAGTGTAAGTCCTCTTTGCTATTAACCACAAGGCCCTTTTTTCAAAGCTTTGCAAAATTCCTTTTAATGTATCATTTCTTCATAACCAGAATCTTACCTGCCAGCACCCCCACATAGCATTTGTTATACACACATGTGTTGAATGGATCTAGTGAATGAAGGAAGACCTAAATTTGGATGATACTCTCTAACCATCAATATATCGAATGCTAGTTGCACTGCCCTGGGTTATAAAACCTTAAACATAACCAGATAGCTGCCCCAAAAACGTTTATAAACGTTAACTTCAAAGTTCAATTGAAAACAAAGTCAAATTTATACAAAAATCTGCTCTCACATGTTCTTCAAACTCATTAGATTGCTAGTTATTTCTTTTTTAAAACCAAAAAGCAATTACAATGCTTGAAATATACTGTCTCTGATTAAATTATCGATCAATGCTGAAAGCATTCAACATTCAACAACATTGTTTAAATTTCACCGAAGTCTAGCAAAAGGAAAATAAGAAGTATGCATCTGGTTAATTCTGAGTTCTAAATTTACAATTAAAATTTGACCAAGCTTAGATACTAAGGACTTAATTTATCATGTAATTCTGAAACTCACTACAAGGATTCTATCAGCAAAAGGGCATGGTTATAGGTACATAGCTTAATGATGACAAATCCTGCACATCAAATTCTACTTTTATTTAAATTTCTTTTTTTTTAAAGGCTAACCCTTAAATCAGAGACATAATCTCTTAAAACACACCATATGTCTTTTCTTTTGTAGCACATGTTTAGAAGCAGCCTTAATTAGAGTCAACGCATTGTTTAGATTCTTCACTGCCACTTCCCTTATCCTTTTAAGTACTATAGCAAAGTTAGCTTTGTATCTTTATGCAGGTTGAAGATCAAATTAGTGGAGAGAAGACTCTGGAGAGTCCAGAAAATCTAAGTGGCTGCTGTAGGGCCGTAACTAGAATCAACACCATGTATTTACCTTTTTTTAAAGGAAACAACAGAAAAGATCTTAATTTTGTTCATAGTGTCAAATATTTATAAGATAAAAATGTTCCTATAATTTGGTGAATATAAGGGAACTCATTAAGTATCAAGTGAGAGGCAATAAGTTATAAAATAATTCTGGACTTGTGGTCTTGCTTCTTTTTTTGGTCCACTGAGCCAGGAGTATATGGCCATATAATTATAGAATCCCAGGAAAGATCGAGGACTGAGTGTCCTGCAAGGAATTGTAAAGCTCATTTCAGTTTGAAGAACTGAATGCCTAGTCAAGTTCACTCAGAGAACTTAGTCTCAGTTGATTATGTTAAAACCACTACAAAACACTAAACCATGTTTCTTAATATTTGGCTCGATATCCCAAATTCCTTTTCTCATCAAATTTCCAACTCAGTTTTTTTATTTCAAGTTTTTATTTAAATTCCAACTTTAACATGCAGTGTAATAAGTTTCAGGAGTAGAATTTAGTTATTCGTCCTTACGTACAACACCCAGTGCTCATCACAACTGCCCTCCTTAATACCCATCACCCATTTACCCCTTCTACTCACCCACATCCCCTCCAGAAACTTTCAGTTTGTTCTCTATAGTTAAAAGTCTATTTTATGGCTTGCCTCTCTTTTTTCCCTCATGTTAATCTGGGTTTTTTTTTTTCCTTAAATTCCATCTGAGGGCAATAATATGGTATTTATATTTCTCTTACTATGCTTAGCATCATGCACTCTATCCTTATCCATGTAATTGCAAATGGCAAGATTTCATTCCTTTTTATGTCTGAGCAATATTTCATTGTGTGTGTGTGTGTGTGTGTGTGTGTGTGTGTGTATATATATATATATATATATATATATATATATATATATATAACTTCTTTATCCATTCATCAGTTGGTGGACATTTGAGCTGTAGTGGTCAAGACAGTATGGTACTGGCACAAAAAACAGACACATAGATCAATGCAACAGCATAGAAAACCCAGAAATGGCCTCACAACGATATGGTCGATTAATCTTTGACAAAGCAGAAAAGAATATACAAATTCAACAAACGGCGTTGGGAAAACTGGACAGCAACATGCAAAAGAACACATGCCATATACAAAAATAAACTCAAAATGGATGAAAGACCTTAATGTGGAACAAGAATCCATCAAAATCCAAAAGGAAAACACAGGCAGCAACCTCTCTGGCATTGGCCAGAGCAACTTCTTAATAGCTATGTCTCCAGAGGCAAGGGAAACAAAAGCAAAAATGAATGATTGGGACTTCAGTAAGATAAAAAGCTCCTGCATAGGAAAGGAAACAATCTAATATAAAAGACAATCTTCAGAATGGGAGAAGATATTTCAAATGACATATCTGATAAAAAGTTAGTACCCAAAATCTCAAACTCAAACTCAACACCCAAAAAACAAATAATCTGAGCAACCCAGGTGGCTCAGCGGTTTAACACTGCCTTCAGCCCAGGGTGTGATCCTGGAGACCGGGGATCCAGTCCCACATCAGGCTCCCTGCGTGGAGCCTGCTTCTCCCTCTGCCTGTGTTTCTGCCTCTCTCTCTCTCTCTCTCTATCTCATGAATAAATAAGTAAAATCTTTTAAAAAATAATAATCCAGTTAAGAAATGGGCAAAGGACATGAATAGACATTTTCCCAAAGAAGACATACAAAGAGACACATGAAAAGGTGTTCAACATCATTCATCAGCAGGGAGATGCAACTCAGTGTTTTTATTTAAAATAAAGTGATTTCATATACACAACAGAATATTACTCAGCCGTAAAAAGAAAGAATGACATCTTGTCATTTTTGATGACATTGATGGACCTAGAGGGTATTATGCTAAGTGAAATAAGTCAGTCAGAGAAAAATAATTACCACGATTTCACTTATATGTGGAATTGAAAAAACAAAACAAAAAATTAAACAGACTCCTAAACTAAGAGAAAAACTAGCGGTTGCCAGAAGAGAAGGAGGGTGAGGAACTGGCAAAATAGATAATGAAGATTAACAGGTACAAACTTCGAGTTATAAAATAAGTAAGTCAGGGATGAAAAGTACAGCATAGGGAATACAGTCAATAATATTGTAATAATTTTGTAAGGTGACAGAGGGTAACGACACATACCATGGTGAGCATTTCATAATGTGTAGAATTGTCAAATCACTATGTTGTACATCTGAAACTCCTATAATCTTATATATCAACTATACTTCAATTAAAAGTTCTTTAAATAAAATAAAATGAAATAATTTATCTTCCTGTAAAAGAATTTACTCTTCCTTCTTATAAAGTGTATTTTTTTTTATCCAAAGATTTTAATTGTGGCTCTACTTGAGCCTTGGTTCAACTTCTCCCTTCTTTGACCTTTACAGACAATCCTATACATGAACTTTTCATCTAAACTGTCCAGCAGTGTCATCAGTTCTCCAAAAACCTATCTCTGTCACTATTCTGGTGAGACAAGTTTAAAAAATAAAATATTTTCATTATTTCTTCTTAGAATATAAGTAGATAGCAAGAATCATTTGGGAATAACATTTGTTCATAAAACCAGCAGAAAGCATCTGCTTTTTTGCAGATGACTCGCCCAGACACGAGGGTAGAAACCAAAACACATGAACTCTGCCCTCAAGGATAATTGAAGTATAAATCAATCATTAATCAAAGAAATAAAACATCTGCATTACAGTAAAATGAATGGGCTATCACAGGTTAGGCTTTATCAAAAATATTTAATTAGCCACTTTCATCCTTATATTTTTAATACATTAAACTTTGAAATTCATCCTTACTTCTTTCTTCCTCACCAGAGTCTTCACATTTCTTATCCCTTTGTCCTCATGACCTCCTTAAAAATCTCCGACCCTTCTCCATTTCTACAAATATCTGCTTATCATCCTTAAAATTACATACACACACACACACACACACACACACACGGCAGATTGGTGGCATTATATTTTGCACTTTACAATGTGAGGTGTTTTAGCATCTTAATTTTACAATAATTTTACATGTTGCCAATCAAATCCCTTCCCAAATTCTAAAGTAGCTATTCGAAACCATCATCAGTTTCCCCCATATCAATGGCCCCTCACTCCTTCCCTCATATTGGCTGCCTCCAGCCAATATGAAATTAGAGGCTATTAGAGCTCCCTCTACTCAGTATCTCCCTTCTCCACAGTCCCTCCTACCTCAAACACACATCGTAAATTTATCTACACTGCTACTTCCCTCCTTCCTCCCTTCTTTCTTCCGTTCTCTCTCCCTCCCTCCCTTCCTTTCCTCAGATCTAAGATTAGTTCCTTATAAATTAAAATATTGCACTGACGCTCAGCATCGTCCCATATATCTTTGTTGTCCCCTAATCAGCTCTCACTTATACTCCTCAGGGAAGTTTTTGTAAACATTTACCCTTGGCCTTTACCTTTTGGCCACTATGACTCCTTTCACCTCAGTTAATGCCTTCAATAACTTAGACTTCAGTGAAAAAAATGGCAGCCCTCTGAAATGAAGTTCAGAGTTTCCTCCATCTGTTCCCCCAACATATATACATACCTAACTTGGCACCTATATTTCACTATAAATTTCTGGTCTCAGAGGCAAAGATATGGTTCCTGCCTGTCTCCTAGAGTAGTAGCCACATTTCCTCCTACCTTGTAAAGAATCTTTTCCCTGTATGTTCAAACTCTCTCTCTCTCTCCTAGCTTCTTTTCTCCCATCTCAAATTATTTCAGATAACCCATCTTCTGCCCCCACACCCCTGCAAAAACATCCTAAATCTTTACATACTAGTGTTGCATTCCCCTTTTCATTTTCATGACAAAATTTCTGCAACAGATTTTTGGACCTCTTTCTTGCCTCCATTCCTTCAATCTGCTGTCCTTTGGACTTTTGTCCAAATGACACCCCTGAATACAGAAAATATTAGCAACAGCCTCCTAGCTACAGAATCCTCATCAGCAGACTCTTCTTCCTCACAAATTTTCTCTTTCGTAACGCTCATTAGACCACTTTTCTCAACTCTTCTAAATTTCTAACTCTATTTTCCTTCTTTTTTTTTTTTTTTTTTTTTTTTTGCTACTTCTCATGTGCCTGCATTCTAAATACTGGAATTCTCAAGATTTGATCTTCTTCTTACTCTATACACTCTCTAAGGGACAAGGTTCTGACAAGGATGTTTCAGAAGTCCTTTGATACAGCTTTTTTGACTCTGTGGTTTTGATGTCATGGATTTCCTTTTTATTTAAAATCAATTTGCCAAAAAAATAAAAAATAAAAAATAAAATCAATTTGCCAACATAATAGTATAGCACCCAGAGCTCATCCCATCATGGGCTCTCCTTAATGCCCATCACCCAATTACTCCGCCCCTCACCCACCTCCCCTTCTGCAACCCTTTGTTTCCCAGAGTCAGGAGTGTCTCATGGTTGGTCTTCCTCTCTAATTTCTCCCCACTCAGTTCATGTCTTCTATCCATTTCTTGACTGGATTGTTTTTTGGGTGTTGAATTTGATAAGTTCTTTATAGATCTTATATACTAGCCCTTTATCTGATAGGTCATTTTCAAATATCTTATCCCATTCTTAAAGTTGCCTTTTATATTTGATTGTTTCCTTTGCTGTGAAGTCCCAATCATTCATTTTTGCTTTTGTTTCCCTTGCCTTTATAGACATGTCTTGCCAGAAGTTGCTGCAGCCAAGTTCAAAAAGGTTGCTGCCTGTGTTCTCCTCTAGGATTTTGATGGATTCCTGTCTCACATTTAGATCTCTCATCCATTTTGAGTTTATCTTTATGTATGGTGTAAGAGAATGATCCAGTTTCATTCTTCTGCATGTAACTGTTGTCATGGATATTTTTTTGGATATTTTTAATATGTCCTCAAAAACAATTATTGAATGTTAGCTTTTTAAAAAATTGCCAATTCTAATGCTTTCACATACCAAATGGATATAGCAAAATGACTTCATCAAAGTATTCCATGGATGAAAAAAATGGAAACATCAAATTAATCAGGTTCAAAATGTTTTCCTCACACCCATGATAATCTAATCTTTCTAAATGTCTTTTCTGATGATGATTTATAATCTATTCCCCAGACTTCATTCGTCTTTGACCTTTAGGCTTATATTTTTAATAGTTCACTGGAGAGTACCTGGGTGGCTCAGTGGTTGAGCGTCTGCCTTTGGCTCAGGTCATGATCCCGGGGTCCTGAGGCCAGCACCGGGCTCCTTGAATGGAGCCTGCTTCTCCTTCTGCCTAGGTCTCTGCCTCTCTCTCTGTTTCCCATGAATAAATAAAATCTTTAAAAACAATAGTTCACTAGACATGTGAACTACATACATCTACATAGATGTCCTACTGGTTTCTTTAAACCAACAAGTCCAAAACTAAATGCATTTTCTTCTCATTCCAAGATGACGGACTCCTCTTGGTTAACACCACCAAGATAAGCCCAACTACCCAAATCAGAAACTCAGAGGCCACCTCTGATTTATTTCTTTTCTCTCACATTCAAAAACTCTAGTCAGTTATGATCTCCTTAAAACTCTGTCAAATATGTCCCATCTTTTTTCCTCAGTGCATGGCTTGCAATTCAAAGCCCTCAGCATCTTTGGGTGCAAAAGGCTTTTAACTGGTCTCTTAATGATATGAGCATCCTTCAATACATATTCCATGCCAGAGACATCTTTTCAAAACCAAGTCTGATTGGGTTATTTTTCTGCTTAAAACCGTGAACAGTTTCCTAGTGGCCATAAGAATATGTTCTGCTTATCTTCTCAGAGTTATCATTGCCACTTCCTCACATGCATCCTAAAATCTAACCACACCAAATGAGGTACAGTTCTTTTAACAAGTGCATTCTTAATGGCTCCCTGTTTTTGCAGATGCCCTTATTCCTTCCTGCCTGTGTCTGTCTAATGAATGCCTAATTAGCTCAGTATTCCCATTGCACCTTAAATACACTTCCAGGAGTACATGTCTCATATACTACTGCAATCATTTTTTTAAAATGTTTTCGTTTTCTTCTGCTAGAGTTATTTAAGGCATAGTATCCTATTTGTCTTTGGATATCAAAGGCATAGCAGGATGTGGGCATTTGGTACTAAGAAAATTTTAGTGAAGAAATAAAGGCAATCACCATGTACATTTGCATAGTATAAAATTTTCTGATTATATTCCTTTGAAAAAATAGCAAGTCTATGGAGAAGAGAAATGAATATATGTGTGTGACTGAATTTGAATCAAGAGCAAAGCTTGTGTTCTTACTGGCTTTTGGCATGCAAGGAAGCAGTTCTTTCCATTATATTCTTACTTCATTACTCTATTTAGTTAGAATTAACCTCACCTTTTTTTCTTTGTTTCATCTGCAAAATAAATGACTAGAAATTCAACTTCCTCTTCAAGACTGTCTTTTAAAAGCTCACTGACTTGTGATAAGCACTGGGTGTTGTTTGTATGTGCTGAATCACAAAATTGTACACCTGAAACTAATATTACACTGGGAAAACAAAGCCCATTGACTGCTTGCAAAGAGTACAGTCAGAAGGGGAAAAATGTAGGCAAAGGAACAATCTAGTTGTTTAAAAATAATCATGATAAAAGATTTTTCAATGTGGTTATTAACTTACCCAACACAGCTCACTAATCTGGGATTTTTTTAAGTTATAAAGAATAAACCTTGTTCTACTAAGATTTTGCAAGCATTTAATTTTTCAGTGCTGCAAAATAGACTTGATCAACTGTTTTTCCCCCATAAGGTTCTACTTTAAGACCTCCATATGCTCAGTTTTAATAATCTGCTTCCAAAACCAGGAACCATTCCAAATATGAGTTATGGAAATATTGTGCTTCTTATTAAAAACAACATGAAAAGAAATATCTGAAACCTAGGTATCAATCTGTAAAACACATAGTGGCAGATCCATGTGAAAGGTTTGCATGAAGAATTACTACTTAAAATCACTTTTACTGAGCCAGTTTAACTCGTTTCACCAGAAGTGAAAATTGCTATGACAAATATGTCACTATGGAGGTCAAATGGTAATTTGCACATGCTAAACAGCTCAGCAGGAAATTACATGTGATCCTCAAAATCACTAGCATTCCCACCAGAAATCATTTTATAAGACATAGAGGTCACATGGATTGTGTTAGGGATAAAACTCTTTCAAACACATGTTCTACTGAAAGGTATGGAGAGAGGTATGATCAAGGTGTTTAAAGTTAGAGAAATGTAATTTTGCATAGTTATGGAAAATGGAACTAGAGAAAAGTATCATAAAAGACCAATAAAAAATATCTGCTTAACTTACTTGAATCTTTTGATACCATTTTATCACTTGGTATTAGGAAAATGCAGTTATGCTTACATATTTTGTCATCATGAAAAATATTATATAAAAAAGGAGAATATTACTAAGGACAATTTAATGTTACCTCAAAAGGAGTTCCTGTGGCATTTTAGCCGATTTGCTTCACCTGCATATACCTCCCACAACAAATAACATTTAAGTTAGTAATCTGGTGCTCTGGGAGTCTGGATGAGTGTGCAATGGAAAGGGAATGACATTTAGCAGTGTCCGGTATTCTTATATTTACACTTTGAAGAATGCAGTTTCCTAAGTATGAAAGTATTATTGTAATTCCTTTTTTCCAATGGTAAAGCCCGATGAGAAAAATCTCTCAGGGAAAAAAGCCTAGGAAAGAAATAGTACTTTCCTTTTTGACACACACACACACACACACACACACAGAGTTTCTGTAACTATCTCATCAAAAAGCTTTTACTTCTCATGTCTTTCCTCCAGTCTTGTGTAAAGCTTCCTACATCTGGACATCTACTCATCCACTAATTTATTCTTCATTGAGCACTTATTTTGTCCCAGAACTATGCCACAGCAGCAGCCAACATACACTGTTCCTATTCTCAAGGAGCATTTGGTTTAATGAGTAAAAACGAAGATGCTAAGTACTAAAAGAGGAGAACTGTAAGATGCTCTCAGAGCATAACACATTAATTGTATCACCCAATTTGAACAATCGGGAAGGATTCCCAGTGAAATTCACCTAGGCTCAGACATAAACAGCATATAGATAGAAGTGGGGACAGCAAAATACCCTAGGCCAAGAAAATAACAGTATAATATGGTCTAAAAGAAATACAAAGCCCAGTTCAATCAAGAAAAGTAAATAGGTCTAGTACAACCAAACTACAGAACTCATGGAAGAAATTCTAATAAAGTTAGTTTGACTGAGATCATAGAGGACCCCTGTGAGCCATAGTCCATTACCTTATGTAATAGGAAACCTCTGGAAGTTTTCCAGCAGGGGTCTGGGATCAGCTTTGCATTTAAAAATATCATTCTGGGGCGCCTGGATGACTCAGTTGGTTAAGTGTCCAACTCTTGATTTTGGCTCAGGTTATGTTCTTAGGATCTTAGATCAAATCCCACATTGGGCTCCATGCTGGGCATGGGGCTTGCTTAATATTCTCTCCCTCTCTCCCCCTCTGCCTCTCCACCCCTCAAACAAACAAACTCCTTACTGGAGTGTATGTAAGGAGTGTGGCCAAGTCTGGAGGCTGAGAGGCCCTTAGGAGGTTGTTTTAATAATCCAGGTGAGACACGACTGTGGTTTGGATGAGAACATCACAGTGGACCAACATGTGTATGAGAACCAATGCAGATGGAAACTGGTTATATAGGACTGGACTTAGCAGAGGGATAGGAATCAAAGATATGAGTTGAGAACCATCAGAACATAGATGCTATAGAAACTATAACATAAATGAGTATATCTAGTGAGAAAAGTAAAGGACCAATAATGCAGACCAGAAGAAACCCAAATTTATGGGTAGTTAAAAAGGTCCCATAAAAGAGATAAAAAGAAATAACAGAACAGCAATAAGAATATGAGGGTTCTAAAGCCAAAAAAAAAAAAAAAAAAAAAAGGAATGGGTCAAGTGTACATTAAGAACTATCTCTTGGGTTTAGTAATAAAGACATATATAGATGTGTGAACTTGGCAAGGCAAATTCAGCAGAGACCTAGAAGCACAAGTCAAATTATTTAGGTTCAAGTAAGCAGAGGTGAGATAGAAAGGCAGCTGAGTTTACAGTTCATTCAATAACTTTAACCATGATGAAACACAAGAGAGATACATGTCAAATGGAAGGGCTCTGAGAAAGAGAAAATTGGTACAGAGGGTTTTTTTTTTTTAATATGAGAAATATTTGAACTGTGAAAACTGATCAGTAAGGAGAGACCAAAGTCAAAAGAAAGATGGGATATCTGAGAAGAGGATAAAAATGCTCCAGACCACGAGCAATGGCAGTAATCAGAAAAGAAGGAAGCACTGTCACAGTTGAAAGTTGGTGGATAGTTGACAGAGTTTCTTTATGATGCCTTACATTTTTTCTTTGAAGTTAGAGACAAGATTATCTGCTGAGAGTGAGGGAGGAGAAGGGAAGATCAGAGGTTCAAGGAACACGAAGCAGTGTTGAAAGCACCACTGTGAATGCAATAGAGGGAGCCAACTAATAAAGTGTCACTGGGCCCTGTTGAGGAACATTGATTTCAGATATCATGAATATATAGTGGCATCTATCTTCAAGTTTGTTTGATTTTCACAAGCTGCAGGACTGCAGTGATCTAGGATTGGCCAATTACATTTATCCAGCATTGGGCTCCTCAGAAAAATATGATAGAAGGACAAGGGGGCAAAACAGTTAAGGATACTGATAGCACATCGAAGTTGGTCTGAGAAAGATATAAAGGCAAAAATAGACTTGTCCAGAGGGATCAGAAGTTCCCACACATCCTGGAACTGGGTGGCAGAAAAATGTAAATGGAAGAGTAGGAGCCATAAAATTCAACCATTGTGGAGTGAGATGGTTGAATTTGATGCCTTAGAAGAAGTTTGGGTTATAACAAGAGCTGACATGCAGTAATGGAATAGGACAGCTGAAATGGCTTGTAGATAAACATCACATTGCCACTGAAGACAAAGAACTGAAAGCCTGGGTTATTAGAAGGTAGGTCACCCAAGTGGATACTGAATTCTCCTCGAAAGACAGCAGGATTTGGGATTGAGAGAAGTCACTGTTGAAATCTTCACTGGAAGAGGGAGAAAAATCCCGAAAGATGTGTTGAATAATTTTATAGATTTACAGATAAAACCATTTCACCTGAAATTCCACCTGAATAAAATATTATGTTCTTTACAGGTGCTTATTTTCTACTTGGTGCCGCTAATGATGAAGAATGCCATGTATGAGGAGCCCAAGTTTAATCCAAATCATGTCATTCACAATTTCTACTGGTCATCCTCAAGAGGATGGCTCTATACACACTACTTGACCCAATATCCAGTTGACAGAGAATGATCAGCAACAGAGAAGTGAGTCTTACAGCTATTGAAACTACTCCATTGTTGACAGAAACACTTAGATAATATGTTTAAACTATCCTTTACCCATTTAAACAGAGAAAGAGTCATCTGATTTCGCCTCTTCTTAATGTCTTGGGGCTATCACTGGCATATCAATTACGGAGCTTTGTATAAACTAGCAAACCCTAGAGGCACAGTTTCCCAAACGTTGCTAAAGATGGCCTGTATTATCTGTGAGGTATAGACTCCTGGGTCCTATACCAAACATACTTAATCAGAATCTCCAAGAGAAGAACTAGAGAGGAAGAGCCTTCCCTGTTGTTATTATTCCCAGGGATGTTTGAGAAACAATAAATAGCCTGAGGGTGTAGCTTTTGATCCCACATTAAATAGATCCAGGTTACAATGTCTTTTTTACTTAAGAGCTTTCCTGCCATGTTCCTGTTGCCAACTATTACTTCTTTCTGCTACTGATCTTCCTGTTCCAAGTAGTCTTTCTCTTCCAATCACACTATATCAATTCCTGCAATATAGTAAGTGAGATAACCAAGTTTGTTAGAATCCCACGTGAAATAAGAATATGTAGGCTCTGGTTGATGACCAAGGACCACACCCATAAGTAAACTACACACATTTTTTAATTTAAAGATTTTATAGTGTCTATTCCCATTTTATTCATTTCTAGATTTTGTCAATTGTCCAGATAATTGTGAGATAATTTATTTTAATATAAACAGACATTTAAAGTTGGACAGTCAGGTTTGGCTTGGTTTGGTTTTGGAATTTTACCAAATGCTGTAATTCCCCACTAGGTAGGAAAACATGGAGTATTGCCTACATTCCATTTTTTTTTAAATGATAGGGATAAATTGTCCTTCAGGCTGGATTTATTTGACAGAAAGAAAAAAAGTCAAACAATTTATTTACATACACAAAGTTCCCAAAGAGAAAACCATTAAATATGGTGTCCTAATCAAATTGCTGTATTTTGCAATTAGGCTAATTCCTTTCTGCTTGGCTATCAGTCTTCTGGGTATCTTAATCTGGATGACCTGATGAAAACAGAAGAAGAAAAAGGAATTTAGAGCACTAGGAAATGGCTTGTTTCACTGGCTGTAAAAATGAAGACTTCAGGTTCTTTGGAGAAACAGACACACATTCAACAGGAGGTGAATAAGTGAGCATTTCCTGATGGTGTAAAACTCCTATGAATGTGTAGTGACTTTGGAGAAAAGTAAAGCTGACCTTGCCTTCTTTAAGCCTTGGTTTTGCCTGGTCTGAACACTGTGGACTTCATGTTTTCAGCCAGGGTCTATGTTCTCTTAAAGACTTGTTTAAAAATCCCTTGTCAGCCCTTCTGCTTGAAAAGAGAGACTGAAGAGTCTCCTTGAAGTGTAATTAAAGTCTCAAAGTAGCTGGCTTTCTCGAAATGCTGAGCCTCACCCTCCTCCAAGTTGTTTGTGTTAGCTTAACAGGGCCACTGCAACCTGTCCCCCTCTTCCTTGCTGTGCTATTGAAACACAGTAGGAAGACCCTTTGAGCCAACCATCTGCTCCTCAATTAAACTAGCAAGCATTTTCTTTTCAATAATTTATTGTGGGCGTCTTTTTATTTCCAAGTAACTGTTGGTAAAAATTCATGAATTAATTGGGAAAATGAACTAAACAAAGGCACAATTTCACTTGCAAGAAGGAAAACTTAGGGAAGCAAGGTATGACAAGACCACATGGCATTCTTTACCATGACAGTTGGCCCCATATTTTCCTAAAGCTTATCATTTAGCCACTTTCCAATGAGAATCTAAGAACAATTGCAACAGTTGTGGCTATAAGCAAGCATGATGCAAGATTTACTAATAAATTGGACTGCTTTATAATTACCCGTGAAATAACAACACTTGACCCTGATTTATTTTGTGGGCTGCCTTTTTCTCTCCAAGCATGTTGAAGTTGATTTTTTTTTTCCCTAAAACCAGATGTTTTAACATTTCAAAGAAGATGGATGGAATGCAAACCCAAGACCAAAACTGTTTTAGGTTTGCATTTGTTATTATTATTATTAAAGAAAGGGCCAGGGCTCTACGCAAACTGGAAACAAGCCAAAATTCTAATTTAGATGACAGTGGCCATCTTGAAATTTTCTAAACATACAAACAGCTTTGTTTCCATTTTCCACAGGCACAGAAGCAAGAAATATGAAAACTAAATCAGACAAATAAAAGAAGCATTCTTCTTTGAAGTTCAGTGTGATACAACAGTCCGTTTTACTTCACTTAAACCTATCAAGTGTCCCATTGCTTAGAATATGAAATTAAAGATGTTAAGGTTTCTGCAACAATAAAACCTATCAGCTGACAATAATTTTTGCAAATATTTTGACAATTTTGTCTATGTCTGTGATTGGCCCCTTTGACAACATAAGGAATTTACAATAACCTGGGACCTGGGAGTAGAGAAGTTTCTAAGAGTCTTCTCCAAAGTGAGAAAGGCAAAGCGCTCCCGTTCTGTTCTCTTGATCATATCCAGCTGGTTTCAGAAAAGCAGCCATTCAGTCCACTCTAGGGCCAGAGCTCCTACGTTGTGGTTCCAAATGGATAAGAACACAGAAAAGGAGGTAAGAGATAAGATAGAAATGCATCGGCCATGCTGATAACTGCAGTGACAATAATAAGGAAGGCTGACAGAGTGACATGTAGAAATGCAAGTCCATTCTAAGCCAGAACAGAAGGAGCCCTTTCCTAAATAACGATTACTTAGGTAATCTCTCTTCACTAGATTAGATCATTGCATTAGTGCTTCATTTCACTTTATTTATTTTAAATAGATGGCTTTTGCTAACTAACCAAGGTAAGTACTTGGGAGAAGTGGATTGACAGGACTTTTCTGATAGCATTTGCACAGCATCAGGTTATAATCACCGGTTTCTAGCTGGCAGAAAGCCCCTTGAGGCACCAAGGATTTAACACAGTATAGCTGCCTGGAGAACTGAAGGCAAGGCTCATAAAGCGATGCAGTGCTTTCCTGTTGCTATAGAATCATTGTTTGCCAAATTACCTTGAGGGAAAATGGCCTTCAGAGGGGGTTGTTTATAATTATTTTATATAAAATGGAATGTTGAAGTAGAGTAGAAAAGATTTGGTTTTGGTATGCCACCTTTCTTAGGCAAGACATGTCATAGGACATTATAAATCACTAAGATACTGCTCTTGTACGTCCTGGGGAGACAAATCCAATGGCTAGTACATATCCAGCAACAACCTGAGGTAGTCTGTACTGCAAGGAAGGAGACTGTGGACTAGAAAGTGATGTTTATTTTGTTAAATCTACCAAAGTCTGGAATAGAGAGAGAATGGGAGTCCTTTCAGTCATTCAGCAAATATTTGGGTGCCTACAATGTGCCAGGCCTATTACCATGGTGAGCAAAAATAGAGTTCCTCACCTCATGAACTCACAGGATATTGGTAGGTGCCACAGAGAGTCATAGGGCACTACGAAAAGAGTATGATGGGGGACTAAGATAGGAAGGAAGGAGAAGGCCTAAGAGTGAAAGGAGGAACGCTGGCTGAAGAGGAGGAGACACAGGTGTCCTTCCAAGTGGAGGACATGGCCTGTGCACTAGTCCAACATTGGAGGGAGCTCCTGCAGGAGGAAGAACAGAAAGGAAGTCTGAGTGGGTGGAGGGTAAAGCGTAGTCAGGGTACCCTGGGAAATGAATGAGGAGAGCTGGGAAGTGGCCAGATCCTCTCAGCCTTGTGCCTTCTGTGAAGGAAGAAACCCCGAGAGCAACAGGAAGCCACTGACATGTTTTAACTGTAATCAGAAAATCCCAGGAAATATGATACAGAGTTGCTGCCCTTGTCTACAATTCAAACCCACCACCCCCACCCTGTCTTTTATAGAATTGTGGCATTATACGTATTTTCAGATACTCTTTTCTCTTACTCAAGTTATGGTCTTGATTAAATAAATTCAACAGAGACCTAGAGCCTCATGGGGCTAAAAGCAGAGCTCATTTTACCTTCTGTTCAGATCCTTAAGAAAGGATCTAAACAAAATTCTCTTGAATGCCAAATACAGTGAATTTTAAAATATTTTTTGTGACAATAAGCAAAGAAAACAAAAGGGGCATTTTGTGGGGGTCTCTGCATGATTATTTTACAATTTCTTATGGATAGAGGCTAAGGCTTTCCTCGCGTTTGCTGATGGTAAAAGCAAATATTTACAAGGTAGGCTGTCCAAGAAAGAAATAGAATCCACATATAATCTGTTTTTATTGCACTGTCTGCTGCTCAATTTTATAAACAGCTGCTGGCCAAATGTAACTCGAACCCAAACCCAAAATGTTGCGCCTTTTTGTTGAAGGGAACAGAATATTTTACTTAAATATGTCAAAGAAACTGTTGAGAGTCATTAAGGGTTTTGGGTTGGGTGGTTTGTTTTTTTGGCAATTTGGAATCTCATTTTGAAACAGCCTACAAAACCATGTAGCAAAATAAGAATTATATTGTTATAAGAGCCCAGTATAAGCCTAAATCAGAGATATTAGAATGTGCACTTCCAATCACGAGTAGGTGGCACAAATATGAATCCTACTGAGAAATAATGAGATGTGTGTACATATGAACCTCCTGTGTATCTTTTTGAAAACATATCCCCAAGAGAAAATGACATAAAACAACTTGCAATTAAACTTTATTTGATGCCAGATGAGAAACAAATGTTTCAGAGACTGTAATTTTTAATATAATAATTTTTCCTTTGCATGTGCAGACCAGCAGCTCCTTATAACCCACCAGCTCTTAGCCAACATGTATTTCTAAAGTAACTAATAGAGGCTGAAATTTTAATTGCATTTTCCCCCTAATTTGTATATTTACTTTGTAAGATTTTTTTTTTGGAGAAATGAATTACTTCAGCTTCACTGCAGAGGTCATGGGACACATAATATACGCCATTATGAAAACAAATGCTTTATACACATTTCATAATTTTAAAAAATAGCAAATTTCTCAATCTATTATATGTAAATAGCTCATTAATTTCTCCAACATTAAGAACTGATTCCTTTTGGGTTTCTAAACAGTATAGTAGTTGTTCCCAAATGTTTCAACTACTGGAACTCCATTTTAATGGCAAAATTTTTCAAGCATCTCTGCCACAAGATAAGAGACTTTTCTATTACATTATCCACTGATTAAAAGAAAGCTCAACAGTAAGAAAACTATAATTAATCCAGTAACAGTTTTAATAGAATGTGTGTTTGTATCCACAAAAGCTAATGGATACATTTGAAAAATAGCACTACAACCACATTCAAGACATACTAATTATTTGTTCTAAAGGTAATTATTGGTACATACCTGGGCCCCTATATCATAACTTCTCTGAAAAACCCCAATGCTGGATAAATCTAATTATATATATTCTATAATATTATTATAGATATGTATATGTGTACATATAAGTAAATATCCAATATAGTGATATATAAATTCCATTAAAATAACTCAAAAGGTTTAAAACTTGTGAATCTTTTTAAAATGACATTTCTCATAGAAAATCTTGGAGTAAAAGAGATGAAAAGCTGAAGCAGTTTCTGCAATACATCACTTGACAGGAAATTAAGTTATCAGAATGAGGTCTTATAGCTAACAATCTCATAACCATACATGGTGTACGTCCTAGTTACCATATAGATACGAAAGGTCCATTATGGTTCCTTATCAGCTGTATATTGGTGTAATTTAGAGAGTTTGATAACATGAACCTGAACTGCAAAAGTCTCCACACAATGCCCTGTTATCAGTCATCTAACTTTTGAGCTTAAACAGCTACAATAAGTAGACTTTCTCCTGTCCCTACCAGAGGACATTGTCTTCCTAATAAGCCACTTAGCTGAAGCTATTAATTTCATTGCCTTCGAATATTTTTTTTTTCTTAAGCAAAATACCCAAAGACTTATCAGGCTCCTAGAATTAAAATTCTAGGCACCCAATGCAGGAGTGCCTGGGTTGCTCAGTCAATTAAACAGACTGGCTCTCAATTTCAGCTCAAGTCAGGATCTCAGGATCCTGGGATCAAGCACTATGTTGAGCTCCATGCTCAGTAGGGAGTCTGCTCAAGGATTTTCTCTCCCTCTCCCTTTGCCCCTCTACCCCCCCCTTCTGAAATAAGTAAATCTTTAAAAGAAAAACAATGCAGTGCAATATTAGTCAACAGTTAAATACAATCTGCATATAGCTTGTTTCAATATATAGCAATATGTAAAAGTAATGAGCAAAGTCACTATGGTAATCTCCCAGGTTTTAAATTAATCACCTACATCATTTACCCCTTTTACAATGGTTTTCACAAATGGTCAAGTTTTCATGTGTTTAGTTTCCACCAAGATGCTTTTAGACAATGCTGAATAAAATACTGCATGATTTTGAACTCCTTTCCTGTTAGAGCTGAAGACAAACCATCTGGATGCTTACCAGGTGCCTAGGGACCAGGGTTAGCTTCTGAGAACCTGTGCTCCACAACAAATCAGAGGACAGGAGATAGCCAAAAGCTATATGGGAAAGGTAAGGTTAAAAAAAAATAATTTTCAAAAGGACAGAAAAGGAGTTCAAAAGGTTTTTTAAACAATGGTGTCAGACAGAAGTAAGGCACTTAGAGGTCAGTTTGATGAGAAAGTGAGTACTAGAAATGGGGACCAAAGACTGAACTGGGGAAAGTGGAGGTACCTAGAATGTAATTTATATTGGTATCTATCCTTAAAACCAGCAGGGCTTCTGCCTAGGTGGGCTTCCCAGGCTTAAAGAGCCAGGAACAGAATGACTAAACTTAAAGGCCAATTTTGCCTCTAAAGCAATGGTGGTTACTGGCTTGAACTCAAATTACTAATTCCACTTACATATTATAATCTTGGAAAATCCATCCAGTAAACCTATATCCTATTAAACTCATTGGTTTACGCAAATATTAACTTCTTTTTTCTAGGCCGTACCACCCTAGCAGTACTCTAAGGGCAGACTCATTGTTGCTACAAAGAAATTAGAATCTTACCCAGAGTTATCTGGACTTTTGCCCACAATGGAACACTAAATGTGAAATTTGTATTCTTTCACTTCGGTGAAGAGCAATAAAAGCATCATCATCTCCACTGCTTCCCTTCCTGATGTCACCATACCACCCTACTGTTAAGTGGACCTCTTGTAAGGGGATCATTACGGTTCCAGAAGGAGGAGCAGAGACCCTCCTTGTGGTCTACCTGATGGCCCCAAAGGCTGGACTCAATACAAAATCTCCAATAACTACACCTCTTTTGTGGCTGCAGCTTGTCTCTAGGATAGCTTCCAAAAGCAGCCTTGATAGACCCAGCACCACTGGGTGGGCCTTTAGGAAACAATAGCAACTTCTCATGCCTATTCCCAAAAGATCTATGTGACTCTTGTTTTATAGCATCCTTGAATCCTTCTTTAACTGATTGGATAATGGACAATTTTATATTGCTCTCTACAACCACTCCTACACAACATTTCCCAAATTATATTCCTCAGGGCTCACACACACATGCATCACACAGGGACAACAGTATTGCTGCCTCTGTATTTAATTTTATACATAAATTTAATATATGGGAATATTGAATAAATGTATAAAGAACTGTAACTGTCACGCCAATTCTCTGGTTTTAAGGAATGTATACCAAGACACCCAGAAGTAAAGAGAAGGATCACCTTATGATTTTTAATATATACATTGATGCAGTATCTACCACTTAACCCTCAGGTTGATGTGTTGCTGACTTGGTGATCATTAATCTACAATCAGCATTTTACAATTGAAAAATATTATGTGGTTTTATTAAACACTTGTCATGTATTAAAAATTTATACTTCATGATCCCATATAATTGAATGGGAGGGTATTACATGAATGATCTATATAATGGAGAATATTAAAAGATAAGTGATATGGTTTTTAAATTGTATCTAAAGAAACAAGTGAACAAGTAAAAAAAAAAACAGAATATTTCAAAATGAAGATGATTAATCTCATTTTTTTCTTTCTTTAGACAAATAATTAGTGATTCCTGGAAGAGTTAATCTAAAATTACCCAAATATTACAAAATATGTAATTCCAAATTTTTTCCTTTTGCTATATATTTGTATAAAAGAAAATTTTCATATTATGTAAAATATTAAATGAATATACTACAAAGGATTACATAAAGTACTAACATAAAATACAAATTTTTGTATTTTACTAATGCTTGAAATAGTTGGGTTTCTTGTTATTAGTGAAATAAAATAAATTACCTGATTTTTGTTGTCTACAAAGCTAAAACATACATATGAATAATTTTTGGTCATTTGTGAAGCTTCTAAATCAGATATGAAAACATTTTGGAGGTCCTCTTTCATCAAAGTATATAATATATCCTAGGACAGCCTACTGGTGTTCTATTAATATAAATTAAAATATTCAGCATTCCTACCCCAAAAGGTTGCTCAGAGTCATGGCTCCATCAAATGCACTCAATCCTCTAGAGGGTAACATAGTTTTGCCAACAAGATGATGTTGGCCAAATCCTTTATTGCCCCAGTAGAGAAGCAAGCACTCTTTTCTCCTTCCCCAAGTCGGGGTGAAATCCTGTCTTTCCCTTGACTGTGGGTAAAATCGCACTTTTCTATGCTGATATTCTGGAGTGTGTCTGAGTGGAGCCTATTATGCTTCAAGATACAGGCTGAAATACAGAATTTAAGAGATGTGAGAAAAGCCTATTCATATTTCACTTCATTTCTACAAATAAAAATCCTAGGGACACACTTACAGTCCTAGAGTTCCCCTAATGAAGATCTCTAAATACATTCATTCTTTAGGTGTTTCCTAGAATAACGTTTCTTTGGACATATTTTCTTTTAGTGCTTAGAATAAAGTATTTTCTTTGTAAAGAACAGTCTTATTTCAGCTTTCTTTTTTTTATTTTCCCTTTTAGTACTTAGTGACTGTAAGGTCAGTGTGTGGGAAAGTGTATGTATGTTCTAATTCCTTTCTATAAAGTTGACTTTATAACTTCGGTTGGAGCATCTTACTTTCCTATAAAAATATATGATCATTAAATTAATTGCTATGCTGCCTATAACATTCATTCCAGCCTTCTTTTCTTTCTTTTCCTTCCCCCCCTTCCTAGGTCTACAAGATTATGACTCTATCCTCCCTTCCCTGAGCTTATCATGATTAGAGATTTACATCCAGCATGTATACAAAAGAGTTTTCCATCAATAGGCTTCACATGCACATTTCTCCTTTATCTAAAAAATTATTCTGTTCAGTCTCTGTACTGTACAAGGTGTTACCTAGAAAGAGATTTTGCACAAATCATCTAAAGCTTTATTCAGTTATCAAACCACTGTCCACACTTCACAAAATGAATAGCAAATGGCCCCAGTTCATTTTGAACTGATAACTTGGACTTAAAGTCATTGACTTCAATGCTAAAAGGCATGGAAAATTCCCACACTCCACAACCAAACCCTGACCTGAGAGATTTGTTCTAATGTTCACAGGAAGCCATAAATTGTAGAATACATTCTACCCTGTTGACTCATAATTTGTAATGGAATAATATATGGTTTACACAGCCCTATTCTCCCCAAAGCATCTTAAGGATACATTAGGCATCTAAATCCTTAACCAGGAAAATGTATTTTCCCTTGACACAAAAGGCATAGCGCCAGTAGGTATTGGTAATTATAAGTAGGTTGTTATGGGTAGGTATAGGTAGTTACATTTCCCAGGGAATAAGAGAAAATGAGAGACTAAGAAAGCACAAAAGAGACAGAGGATCTAAAGATTGGAGAAAGTTGATGAACTACAGTGTAGCTGCAATAACTCACCGTATTTTTTTTTTTTTTGGACAACTGTCTTTCAAATGTATATCAGAGTTAATTTCCCCAGGAATACATGTTGCACCAGAATATCTTTGGGATATAATCCTGGCTGGAGAAAATAGAAGGGAGTATACATTTCTGAAGAGAGTTTGCTGTTTACACACACAAGAAGTTAGTCACTATTACCTATCTAATTCCCTTGCTAAAAATCTTAGGACTTTCTTTTAGCTCTGCTCTCAACCTTAACCTATAAGTGATAGTTAACTATTTTTGTGCCTATCACAATAATTTCACTCTTTTCATTTCTTTCCAACCCCTCTTCACCTGATCTGGCAAATACCCTCATCATCTTTCCTAACTTCCTAACAGAATTCCCTGTTACCAGTCTCCACCCATCTTCTTCATTGCTACAAGAGTGATTCTCCTGAAACAAAATTCTGATCATGTCACTCAAAATTCTCTGATGGTTTCCAGTTGCCTATATAGCCCACTGAATCTCCTCAGAAATGAGGAATATATCATCCTCAGCAATTTAGCCTTTTTATATCTTTTAAGATTCACATCTAGTCAGACTCCTCTTCTATCACCCTTCACTCGACCCCTTTCATTCTCCTTCTGGAGAGTACAATGCACTCTTCTGCTTTATGTCTAAAACATACCAACCTCCCTCAAACGGCTTTATTTAATCAATTATTTCTTTGTTCATATGCCTATTGTTATATTTGTTGAATTGCACATGTTTAAAGACCTTTTCTTCTTGAGAGGGAATAAAGTCACAACATCTGTCTAAATCATCTTTTGATTATATTGCTTATGAGTCTCTTGGTACATAGTAAATGTTCAATGAAGATTTTATTGAACTATTATGTTTTTGTACATAAGAAAACTACTCTTAGAAATTCCCACCATCTAGTATCCAAAATCTATAAAGAACTTATTGAACCCAACACCAAAAAAATCCAAATAATCCAATTAAGAAATGGGCAGAAGACATGAATAGGTACTTCCCCAAAGAAGTCATGCAGATGGCTAACAGACATATGAAAAGATACTCAACATCACTCATCAGAGAAATACAGATCAAAACCACAATGAAATTCCACCTCACACCTATTAGAATAACTAAAATTAACAACTTAGGAAACAACAGATGTTGGTGAGGATGTAAAGAAAGGGGAATCCTTTTGCTCTGCTGTTGGGAATGCAAACTGGTACAGCCACTCTGGAAAAGAGTAGGGAGGTTCTTCAAAGAGTTAAAAAAAAAAAAAAAAAAAAAAAGAACTACCCTATACACAGCAATTGAACTCCTAGGTATTTATCCAAAGAATCAAAAAATACTGATTCAAAGGGGTACATGCATCCCAATGTTTATAGCAGCACTATCAACAATAGCCAAATTATGGAAAGAGCCTGAATGTGTATTGACTGATGAATGGATAAAGAAGAGGTAGTATATATATACACATAATGGAATACTACTTGGCAATCAAAAAGAATGAAATCTTGCCATTTGCAACAACATGGATGGAACTAGAGGGTAATATGCTAAGCAAAATAAGTTAGGGAAAGAGCATATGATTTCATTCATATGTGGAGTTTAGGAAACAAAACAGATGAACATAAGAGAAGGGAAGGAAAAATAAAATAAGGTAACAACAGAGAGAGGGGCAAGCCGTAAGAGACTCCTAACTATAGAGAACAAACTGAGGGTTACTGGAGGGGTGATGGGGGGGTGGGCTAAATGGGTGATGAGCATTAAGGAGGGCCCTTGTTGGGATGAGCACTGGGTGTTATATGTAAGTGATGAATTAATAAATTCTACTCCTGAAAACAATACACTATATGCTAACTAACTTGAATTTAAAAAAAAATCCCACCCCTTTGCCTCTCTCACCCCAACTCTCTCTCCTCCTTTCCTAGAACATGGTCCTTGGAAGTATAGTTCCACCACCACCACATTCTAACTCCCACCACTGCTGAGTTGACTATTACCCTCAAGGTCCTGAAATATTCCCCCAGTTTCCTTTATTTTGCCCTGAATTTTCATTCTCTGTAAAGATACAAACCACACATTCATCAACTATTTTGCCATCTCACATTGAAATTTAAAAGGTCCATCTAAACAAAAAAGAAATAGAACCTTTCTCTCCCCATTAGTATTGATCTATATGCTAAGGATTGGTCATTTGTAGATAGGCACCTATCCACAAAGAACATCCATTATAGAATCACCCAAGAGTAAAGGAAAGTGTCAGGATGCTTTCAAAAAGAGCTATTTGGCAAGCTTTTAATTACACTAAGCCAATTAAATAAAACAATAACCATTAGAATACACTCATGTAGTAATCAAGTCTTGGGATGATTTTTGTTTTGATGACTTATACGGTTAGAGAGGCAGCTAAGGTAGCTTTGACTATGATAGTTTTACTTATTTCAAGTCATATAAATTAATCAATAGCCTAACAGTTTTAGATTTTTTGAATTATTATCTTCATATTCTAGTCAGCTTGTTTATAAAGAGACTTTTCACTCATAGTCTCTAATATGTACATACAAAGATAATTAGTACCAGGCAATTCATTCCATTTGAGGTCTTAAGTCCATTGTGCATTTTTTTAACAGAAGCACCACATTGAATTCTGTTGTCTTAAAGCAAGACCATCACCTCTTCTGCCAGATAATTTTGTTTTTAACTCAGGAAGACCTTTCTTCAATGATGAACAGAAATACTAGTCACCATGATCTCTTGCTTTACCTCATTTACCTACCTAAGAGATTTGTTAGACACTCTATAATCCAGTCTACTAGAGTCATCTGCAAATTTATTTTCTTTTATACAAAATAATATCTACTCAGTGTGGTTAGGGTCACAGGTTGGATTCTTTCATTTCTCTTTTCCATCACTTTAAACTAGGCATACTGTGGTCTTTACTATAAATTTCAGTTTCACTCCCACTAATACACTTTTCAAGTTGTAGAAAATGTCCCCATTTTGAGGATAGGGTTGAAATGCCTATACATGCAAATACTTGAAGAGATAATTGGAGAACTACAGAAGACTTTAGCTTAAAGTGTCTATTTTCTCAGAAGCTTGAAGCACTTTGTACCTCACAAATTCTGAAACATAGTCATTCAAGTGGCCACAACTGGCTAGCTTCCAGGGTCTATGGACTGTCCTGCCCTCTCCACCCCTACCCCCAGTGCTGACTGTGGTATAGGCAACCACAAGATACTACCCACCCCCAGGCCCCACACCCTTCCACCATGCTATAGTTAAAACTATGATCAGCAAACTAAAATTACCATGAAGCAATTCTTTCTTTTTATTTTTTCTTTTGAGTCATATAAAACTGGGCAACTCTGTGACAGAAGAAAGAAATTTTCCCTTGTTTCTTTCTGATTTTTGTATAGCTATAAATCTTTGTAATTTTTTATTATGGTGAGATCAAAACTGAGATCAATTTGCTGGTATGCTGTCTCTCTTCTAAACACTATACTAAGTTTTGAAATTATCCATAACAACCACGAGTGTAGAAAAGTTCTTTGGTTTTCTCAGATCCAGGGTAATTTCTTAATAGCTATCATTTTCTACACCTATAAAGACAGGATTTCTTCTTAGATCCTAAAAATCTGCTAAAGTTGCAATTGTTATATCAATGTGCTTTTTTCCTTCACATATTATAGAATGAGCTTGGTTGAGCTCTGAATTAAGTGCCATGATTAAATTGTTTTATAAAATAAAACTTACAAATGAATTCATAATTGGAGATAATCCAAAACAAAATAAGAAATAAGTTAAAAATCAGTGGAAAAATGTTTTAATAAGCCTTTCTGCAATCTATTCATTTACAATATAATACAAATATATCAGAGAATTTTATAAATTAGACACGTAACTGAAACAAACAGCTTTGTAGCAAAATTCTGTTTCGCAAAAGTTGAATAATATATTTTGCTATGAAGAACAGTTTTTTTAGGAGAGGTAACTTATTTCTTCATTTATGTAAATGAGTACATACACAATAAAAATATTGAGTAACTGGTCAAGATAAATATATTTATAAAAACTGTGTCCCTATAACAGTAACACAGCAGTGCTCAGATGTGGCCTAATGCAAATTAATTCTTTTCCTCCTCTATTTTACATCAAATTCTATTTTTCAATAGTTTGTGTCAATGCCTGGGTGGCTGAGCAGTTTAGCACCTGCCTTCGGCCCAGGTCATGATCCTGGAGTCTCAGGATCCAGTGCCACATTGGGCTCCCTGCGTGCTTCTCCCTCTGCCTATGTCTCTGCCTCTCTCTCTCTCTCTCTCTCTCTCATGAATAAATCAATAGTTTGCGTCATACATAGGAAAATTTTCCAGAAAAGAAAAAAAGTTGCTGAATAACTTAACTATGGTTCCTTATTTTTCACATCTGTTCTATAGATAATCAATAAAAATGAACACTATATTTTGGTCCAAACAGTTCAGAAAAGTTTGTTTCAAAACATTTGCCTGTTGGGGCATCTGGGTAGCTCAGTCAGTTAAGTGCATAACACTTGATTTCAGCTCAGGCCATGATCTCAGGGTTCTGAGATTGAGCCCCACATTGGGCTCTGCATTCAGTGTGCAGTCTGCTTGGGATTCTCTCTCTCCCTCTCCCCTTCTCCCTGTTCATGCTCTCTCTCTCTCTCTCTCTCTTTAAATCAATAAAATCTTTTTTTAAAAAATTACCTCTTTGGAGACACCTGGGTGGTTCAGTGGTTTAGTGTCTGCCTTCAGCTCAGGGTAACCCTAGAGTCCCGGGATGGAGTCCCACATCAGGCTCCTTGTATGGAGCCAGCTTTTCCCTCTGCCTGTGTCTCTGCCTCCCTCCCTCTCTCTCTGTCTCTCATGAATAAATAAAATCTTAAAAAATATATAAAAAATAAAAATTACCTCTTTTGTTATCAATTATAAACGTTTCATTTCATGTGCCATGATATTAAAGCCAAAGATAGTACTCTTTTTCTTTTGCCCAGAATGAATTAGAAGTAGCTATGTACATGCTAATCAATTTAAAATTGTTAGTTCAATGTCTTTTCAGAGCCAAATGTCACATTGAAAGTTTTATGAGAAGGGAAAAAAAGACAAGCCATGAATCCTTCTGAAAACTAACAAACGTTCTTGTGTGACTAAGTCACATCACTCAGGTACAAAATATTCAGGAAAATTAAAGCAATCTGTGATTCTTCTTTTATAGCTTTCTTTGGAGAATCCATGTGAAAGGAAATAAACAGATTTTAAAAATACACCTGAATAATTCATTTGGGAGAACAAATTATTCTTTATGATCAAAGAAAAAAAGTGATAACAAAGAGTTGAAATAGTGAAATCTTAATGATTCACTGTAGAGCTCACACATGTGCTTTGAGATCTTCTCTCCTAAAGTCTTCACATGTTCCCCTAGAAGCTCTAAACAATTTCAACACAGAGATGGGGGCTCTAACAGTTGAGCCCCTAAAGCCAAATCTGTCACTCAAGGCTAACCTGATAGGGAACCAAACTCAAAAGATCTTGCTGTCTTAAAATATGTTTTAAATCTGACAATAATCCCATCCTCCTAGGTTCCTTTTTCTTACTAGTCATCAAGACGACTACCTCTTTCTATCACTACAGTTGCTGATCAGATTTAATGTGTTAATTGTGAGAAGAGTGACTGCTCATGTTCTATTATTTTTCCTATCTTTGTATGCCAGTGTTTGGGTTACACACAGAAAAAAATCACCATAAATAATTTTTATACTACCCCCAGAATATCAACAAAGTCTGTGATAATTAAAACCCAGAATTCCCAAATCTCAATTTCTATCTTTCCAAACCATTTTCCAAAACAACTAAATATCAACAAAACTAAGCAGTTTGTTCTTTATTTATCCCTCCAATCATCTCTCTGTCAATGGAAAGTATAACCCCAAATCCCAGAAAATAGTACACTCAAGGATCACTATCTCAATAAAATCCACTAGTATACTGTTTACTCCATCAATCTTGTGCAAAACAATCTTTTCTCATGTCCAATGTTCTATATTTTACATAGTTAAGCTTAAAAGTATTTTATTATAGCTAAAAACTTTCTTTTCCTCCAAACATTTCTTAACATTTATACAAAGGGCCAATTTAACCTCCTTGCAAACTCTAAAAGGACTCATATCATCTGGCCTTATGAGTTGAGCTAAAATCTAATTCTGGTGCAATTGTGAAAAAATTATAAAGGTTATCTAATAAGACAAGGGAATTTGAATATTACTGGGCCAAATATATCTTTCAATATCAACTTTATGATATAAATATTTTCAATTTGTAATTCAAATTTTACCATATTGCTTTAATATTAATGGCTTTTAAAATATTCTGAAATTTTAAAATATTAAATTTAGAAATATTCATATCATATAATATCTAAATATCATTTCAAAAATCATATTAAAGATGTAGGGAATAAAAAATTAAAAAACAAAAGTTCTCATGAACCATTAGTGATAATAGTATATATCTCTTATGATGCTCAAGAAAAATTGCTTTCATATTACTGTTTTATAATATTGTATTAGGTATTGTTTTACTATACATAGAAATCTAAGATTTTTATTAAGAGGATACTGATAATGTAGGAACTGACCTTAAAAACAAATTTAGACCTTTTGGAAAAAGTATATATAAATTAATAAAGTCAGACTCTTACAAATGAAAACTCAAGACAAATAATAAACTAGTGAAAAGTAGTTGCATTGGAAAGGCTCTAATTCCTCTCATTTCATCCACGTTATCTCCAACAAATATAACATGGCTATTCTAAATTCCCTATGGGCTTATGTACCACATACATATTTATCAAGCACTTCTTTCTTTTGGATATTAGTAGGAACTAAAGCTGCCTAAAGATATACTACTTAGAAATTTCAAAACTAAATAAAGACAGGGGTAAACTATCATTTAATAACAGAATCACCTTCTGTGTACATGTACTTTTCTAGATTATAAACAATGCAAATACGCAAATGCTTTGGCAGTCTCCAAACATTAAGCTTTACTGTTCATCCCAGTAATGTTCATCCTTGTTGCTTCCATTTTTGGAAAGCACATACAAAATCACTGCACTCAAAAGCAAAATCTCCTCTTGTTTCAGTGTTAAATTTGTCAACATAGAGTTTTTACCATGTAAATTGCTCACTTTTGTCAGGAAACAATTATATGCTTTAGGTAATAAAAGAGTGTCCATTTAAAGAATTATATCAAAGTGGGCATGATAAAGAACATTTTTAAATTTATTAGTGTAAGGTGTTCCACACGGAAAGCAGCAAATGAACAGAAGCCTGTTTCTCCATCAGTGTGAACATACAAGAGCCATTAACACTAACACAAGTTGTATACTCAGACTTGAGAATTCAATAGGTCTGATTTCTCAATAAATGCTTTCCTATTAACGTCATTCATATCCAGAATTTGCCAAACTACCTTGGTACAAGGACTCTTTTGTTTCCAATCTGGTTTGATATGAAATTGTTCCAAGATAGTCTATCATTTAATATTTGGAATGTTATTTTTAACAAGGTCCTTGTAGTTATGTGGAAGGAACACAGTAAGACAGTGAGTTCTTAGGAATGAAGACTCAGGAGTCCTTTGAGACAATACTTTTAAATTATATAGACCAGAATAAATAAATTTGTATTAAAATATAAAATAAGAACAGGCAAAAATCTTAACCAGTGAACACATTTAAGAAACTTGTGATTTATCATACTCGTTTACTGTAATGCTTCTCCCTTGGCATAGGAAAAGAAAGTGTACTTCTATTCAGAAATTGAATTTTATAAAAGAGCAATGTAAATGAATACCTTTCTACTCCACATTATAGATTGCATACTTAATTACTTAACGTATAAATAATTTAAGTTTGAAATGGACTTGAACTTTTCATTTCCTAGAATTTTGAGATATATGGCCAAAGGAGGTTTGACCCTTGAGTTAATCTATTTCTCTAAAAATCCACGTACAAGAATGGTTCAGACCTAGAAAGGGTCAGCTACGTGAGTTAAAGGCCTACCTCTGATTAGAGATTCTTAATTAGAGAACTCTCTAATAGGTATAAATTCCTTCAATTTTCTCAAAGTTTGGGCTAATTTCACCCAGGCACTCAAAGCAGAATACCAAGTATACCTTCAGAAAAATAAAGGTTATGGCACAGAATAGTCACAAATGCTTTCATTTACTTCCAGCTATGACTTCTACAGGACATTAGGATCTAGTTACTATTTATAACTCCCTTGCCAACTTTCATGGTCTGTGACTATAGTAGTAATTGTACTCTTCAGAGATATGCTCATTTGGTCAGAAAACAAAACAAAACAAAACAAAACATTCTGAATATTTTCAAGACATGACACGCAATTTAAGTTTTGTACAAGGTACAGAACAAAATGGGTTAAAGTGTTACTCAGCCAGAAATGGCAAATAGGATACATTTCTCCAACTTCCTTCACAACCCTTTGTGATAGAAGAAATCAGAAAGAAGAGTTTTGAACAAACGTTTAGCTGGGCTGAGAGTGACAACTGGTTTGCTTGATGTTCTTATAACATCCTGACTCAGGGGAGGTGGTGCATCTGGTTCAGAGTTGAACACTTGTGACTTCGATAATTCACCCAAATATGCCTGCTTTGAGAGGAGTAACACAATCTTTTCTAAGGCCTTGCAACATTTTCTGTGAGACAGAACACCTCTAGACTTTGGCCAGTTTTTGTGCTTATCAGATTTCCTCTTTTTCTACTTTCAAAAATCAGTATAAGCAGAACATAGTCAATGAGTTTGAAGATGGTCTTCAGGAATCATATCTATAAAATCTGGTAGCAAAATATACTATATAAAAGAATGGACTCTATATCAGATTACCTCAGAATCTCAGTTCCAACAGTAACCCTAGAAAAGTAAGATAATCTTCAGTTTCTTTACCTTTAAATTGGGAATAATACAAATCTGGGGATGATTAAATGGGTCAGTACCAGAAACAGAGCCTGGCATACAGAGTCACTATATAAATGGTTTTCTAGGAGACCCCTGGGTGGCTCAGCGGTTTGGCACCTGCCTTCAGCCCAGGGTGTGATCCTGGAGACCCAGGATCGAGTCCCACATCAGGCTCCTTGCAGGGAACCTGCTTCTCCCTCTGCCTGTGTCTCTGCCTCCCTTTCTCTCTCTCTCTCTCTCTCTCTCGAATGAATGAATAAAATCTTTAAAAAAATAAAAATAAATGGTTTTCTATTGTCAGCATCAAACTATTTTCTAAGAAGCTAAATTACATAATATATATGAGTATCTCACAGATTATTACACGATTTAGTTGGTCAATTATAATACAACATTTTCAAAATCACTCTACTTTAAATAGTTTTTTCTCTATTTTAAATACTTTTGTATAAGCAAATACCTAAATGATAAGCAAGTATCTAAAAGGACAAACAATGTTAATACCTTAAACAGTGTATTAATGCTGAAAACTTTTCTGAAGCTTTGGATCACAGATGTCATGGTCATTTTACTTATTTTTTAACTAGTGATTAGCTAACATTTTTGTGAAGGAAGTTTCATAAACTTTTTTTAGAAGCCAAAGAAATCGGGAATAAAACAACAACAACAAAAAACGACCAAAAACAAAAAAAACCATTTCCTCTTGTCATTAGAAATAATTTAAATAAGCAAATATTCCTGATACAAAGATTTGATTGTGTGTGTGTGTGTGTGTGTGTGTGCACATGCATTTGCATACAAGTGTCAGTAAAATTCACGACTTGCTTTAGGACAGCTTAGTAGAGAGTTCCTTGAAACCTGACTTTAGCATTTGTTGAAACTGTCAGTTCTTAAGTAGTCTATAAGAGTTTCTTCAAAGATGTCACTCTAGGAAGACACTAACTCTAAAACACATGATGAAGACCAGCTGGGGGAAAGATGGGGCAATCACAAATATCCTGCTGAGGGATACTGAGTAAGAACTGCCCCCAGTCATGCTCCAAAATTCCCTAAGAGTCACCAGGAAGAGAGGATTTAAATATTCTCTCATGTGGGGCCATTTTTAAGTTTCTTGTGTTCTCTTTCATAAGATATGCAAATTAATTACAGTCGTTTCCAGCTCTGACTCAAATGAGTTTCAAAACTGAAACAGAACATGGTGTGGGAAAGGCACTAGTGAAAAGAATTCTTTGCTTGAAAACATTTTCCAGACTGTTCAGCTTCAGAAGGAAAATGGTGGTAGTGACAGGAGGTATGCAGTGTACATTTATGCCTTTAGAAGAATTCTCAGGCCCCTGTCTTTTTTTTTTTTTTTTTTTTTTGCTCTTTTTCCTTAAAAAAAAAAAAAAAGCAACAGGGAATTTTATCTACCTTCCACTGTTGTGTAGACAATTTATAGTTTTACTGCTCTCTGAAACAGTAGAAAATAAGTTGACAGGTTTTGTTCTAGATTTTTTAAAGTATTTTTAGAATTAGTATTATTTTTGTACCTTTCCTTTCCATTCATGCCATTTAATTAAAAGCCACTAGTAATAAAGAAATCACCAGGTCCATTCAATTTTAAATGTGCAAAGTTACCAGTGTTGCATAGCTTTTAAAAACCTATGGTATTTCTTAAGCCCTTGTATGAACACAATTCTTCAAAACTCCACATGAAAAATAATGCAGCCAAGAACACTGGCAGGATTCAATGTTATTGCCCTTAGAATTGCTCCATCCTAGTATGCATACTCTATGGACATTTACATAAATTTGAATATATAAGTCTGATATGCTCCAATGTTCAAAATTTCCCCCAATGGAATTTTAGCTTAAGATAAATATCTGAATTCTTTCTTGTCAACAGAATGTCAAGTAGTCTCATTTATTAATTTATTCATTTATTAATGACATGAGCCACAGAACTTCTGCTCTTTGAACTAGAATGCTTTGTCACTGCAATTATATGTAAGTTTTTTAGATAATATCTAAAAAGTCACTGATAAAGAATACTAAGGTACTAATGGCCTGAGAGAGTTCATAAGATCCTCAGTATCTAACTTAAAATTAGAAAGTGGATAGCCACACTTAGGAGCATTCTGGACTTGGAGGCTTTGTTTTCAGGAAGAAACTTATGGCAGTATACCACAACAGCTTTTCAAAAACAATGGAAGTGTTTTAAAGTGTCTATCAAGGTTGTAGCAGAGACCAACACTGAGTCTCCAATAATGTAGGATTCCCGAGGGAATCTGGGCAGCCAGCTACCCAAAGGCAGGTTGATTACATTGGACAGCTTCCATTATGGAAGAAGCACTGTATCCTTACTGGAATGGACACTTACTATGGATACAAATTTGTCTTCCCTACACACGACACTTCTGTTAAAACTGCCACTAATGGACTTGTATAATACCTTATCCATGGTCATGGTATGTCACACAGCATTGCTTCTGATCAAGCTACCTCACACAGCAAATCAAGTGTGACAATGGGCCCAGGCTCAAAGAGTTCACTGGTTTTAGCCTGTTCTCCATCATCTTAAAGCAGTTGGTTTTATAGAACAGTGAAATGGCCTTTGAAGACTCAGTTACATTGGCAGCTTAGTGGTGACACCTTGCAAGTCTGGAATAAGGTTCTTCTGGATGCTCTATATGCTCTGAATCTGCATCTAACAAATAGTGCTATTCCTCCCACAGCCAGGATTCACAGATCCAGGAATCAAAGGATGGAAATGGGAGTGACATCATTCCCTATTACCCCTAGTGACTCATTAGAAATTTTTTTTCTTCCTGTCCCCAAAAACTTATGCTCTGCTGGCCTATTTCTTAGTTCTAAAAGAAGAAATCCTTCTACCAGGAGATGCAACAATGATTCCATTGAACTGGAAGTTAAGACTGCCACTTTTGGCTCCTCATGACTTTGAATCAACAGGCAAAAAACAAGGGGCATTAATGTACTAGCTAAGGTGATTGATATTGACTACCAAGGTAAAACTGAACTGGTACTCCACAGTCATGATAAAGAAGAGCATGTCTTGGGGCAGGCCGGGTGCCTCAGCGGTTTAGCGTCTCCCATCGGCCCAGGGCGTAATCCTGGAGACCCAGGATGGAGTCCCACATCGGGCTCCCTGCAGGGAGCCTGCTTCTCCTTCTGTCTGTGTCTCTGCCCCCACCCCCTCTCTGTCTCTCATGAATAAATAAATAAAATCTTAAAAAAAAAAAAAAAGAGCATGTCTGGAGTACAGGAGATCTCTCAGGGCATCTCTTACTATTATCATGCCTTGTGATTAACATCAGTGGAAAACTACAACCCAAATCAGGCAAGGCCCCTAATGGCCCAGGCCCCTCAAGAATGATGGACTGGGTCACCTCACCAGGTAAAGTACTATACTTGCTGAGGTACTTGCTGAAAGCAAAGGGAATACAGAATGAGTAATGGAAGAAGTAGAAGAAGAAATGCCAGCTGTGTGATGCCTGGTTGGCTCAGTTGATAGAACATCCGACTCTTGATCTCCGAATCAGGAGTTCCCACGATCTCAACACAAACCCCATGTTGGGGGTAGAGTTTATTTAAAAAACAAAAACAAACAAACAAAAATGAGTAAAAAATAAATATTAGCTACAACCACATGACCAGAATGAGGACTGTAATTATCATGAGCATTTTCTCCTTATTTTGTTATATGTTTGCATGTCCTGTATAATGTAACATGAGACATACTGAGTTTATATCATGGTTATTAAGTTACAGGGTATCAGGGAGAATGGTAAACACCACTCATGAAGAATCTTCCCTCTTCTCTGCATTTTAGGGTGTACACAAGATAGTCGTATCATGCTAGGTTGAAGTATGACTTTATAATCTTTATTTGGAGATTAAGTATGGTTTAAGGAGATGTATATGGGTGCCAAGTAGACAAGGCTATATTGTTAATGCAGTACAAGAGATGTACACCCTACACAAAGGATACAGGATGCGGTATAACTTTAAGGGTACAAGGCAGAGTAAAAAGAAATGCCAGATAATTGCAAGAGCTCAAGAGCCTAAAAGAGAGAAATAGGAAATAACAGTGGACTCAGAGAATACAGCCAAGTGGAGGGTGAGGGAGGAGCAACCAACCTCAGAGACGGTTATTCTAAGTAATTCATATTCTTTCTCTCACTCTCTGTCTCCTTTGTAAATTCAAGGTAAAGTAGAATCCTCGCTGGAGGTATTTACAATTTCCCATTTATGTTATGGTTGTTTTAATACCTCAAACCTTCCTACTTTTCTGTAAGTTCCTTGACAACTTCTAGCTGAGTCATTTTGGTGGCCTCCCCTACAACAGCAGTTGTCTTATACATAGTGAACACAATAAATATTTGTTAAAATAACACATTTCGGTTAAGCTTTTTAGGTTTTTTAAATCTATAGTTTACAAAAATATTTTTTTATGACCTGGCACATTAGCAATAAGTTTAACTTTAACAAACAAAATTATTCTCCCTTTCTCTTTCCGGTCACAGTTCTCAAAGGACCCAATCAGATATGGCAAGAAATCTGTCATCTGCTATCTGTTAAACCCTAATAAAGATTGAGACATTTTTGGAGAATAATAATGGTAACAGTTATACATATATTGCACTTATGGTGCACCAGACACTGATCTTTGTGTGCACTAATTCATTTAATTCTTACAACACACCTATGACGCCAATATAAAAAAAAGAAACTGAGGTACAAAGAACATAAAGAATGCACCCAAATTCACACAGCTAGTAAGCAGCAGAGTCAGGGTTCAACTCCAGGCAGTCAGGACCCAGAGTCCAAGATCTTAATGTCACTCAACAAAATGTAACTGTTATCCATATTCTCGCCACCACTCAGAAAAAGGCCCAAATGGAAGGGATGATCCCTGGTTTGAAGGGCACATCACCTTCCGGCTCACTCCAGAGAGGAACCCTTGAACCCCTTCTCAAGGGTGAACGCAAACCACTCTAGAGCCAAGAGCACATGAAGGATCAAGGACTCTACTGGGTATTTTTTAAATGGCAATTGTGCAATAAAAATTCTAGTAATATATCTCCAATGTCATTGTATAAGGCTTTTGGTACAGGGAGATATAGAAAATGACGTGTTTTAAGGGTGTTGCCTTTGTAGTAGCCTCAAAACCAAATTTTCTAAAAGGTAAAGTAGAATATATGTGAAGACTGGAATCACGAATACCCTTACTGCACACACCCTGCTGTGAGTTACTCTTTGAACAGAATTGCTGCTTAGACTTCAAACCACCACTGTGACCTCAAGAGGTTAGCAGAAAAGAGAAATTCTTTGGTTCAGAAACCATAACATGGGTATAATGCCATTTAAAGGCACAAGATTTAGAACTCAATGTGGCTTTTTGGAAAAAGTCAGTCAATCCTCTTCTGAAAAAGAGGAAAACTCAATGAAGTATAATGCTTTTAAATTCCAGATTAATATACAGACCTAAAAGCAGTAGTATATGATTTTGCCCATAAAAATAGATGCTATCTTCTTAAACATCAAGTAAATCATATTTGTGAACTGATCATGTCCATACCAGCTATTTTTAAATTTATGTCAATCTTTTCATTGTGAAATGGCAGTTATCTGCTAGTGCTCTGAAGAAAGAAATAGTGAAATATAGGCTGCATGGAATGTGTTGCACCCATGGAGAATGTATGACATAGCAACTGTAAAAAAAACCCCAAAAGGCTGGTCAGGCAGCCCCAGTTTAAAGCAGTAGATTTAAAGCACATATCATAAGATTTAACTGATCCTTTGATTGATCTATATGAGCTTATGACTGAACTAGGAGGAAGAAAAAACCAAAACAAAACACTTCTCAGGTTTTCACTACAGGAAGATTCCTAACTCACACCTCACAGATTCATAGGGTCATATTTTTATAATGATCTCCAAGCCTCTCCTCTGAATTCAGCAATTTTTGTCTTTATGCATCTAACCAAAAAAGGATTTTCTCTTTGCTCCAGGATACCAGAAAATAGCTAATAATAATAATTGTTGTTGTTGTTATAAAAATAAGAGGAGAGAATGGAAGAAAAATATAGTTTTAATTTCTGTCATTTCTTATAAAATGTATCAAGTTACATCAGCCACTTCTCTCAAAGACACTTACCAAAATAACACCTTGATAGTTTTCTCTAGTGTCTTTCTATATTCACTTCCATTAATACAACATTTTGTTACTAGACTATTTGGTATATAATGACTAAATCTCTAATACTCATAATAAACTCTTGTCCAATACAACAGATGCTCTTAGATTTCCTTTAATGGACTGATTAATATAAGAGTAATTACTGATAGAAAAAGAAAATATTCTAGTCACTTTTGATGGAAAAACTATTACTACAAGACATGATGTTCACAGCCTCAAGTGAGTGATTTTATCCTTCTAAACTGTTTAAAATAATCAGCCTCATAAAACTTTAATGACCACTACTTTCTCTCCGTATTTATAGAGAGGCCTCCTCATTCATTTACAAAGAGACAGACTAAATTCTCAAATACTTGCATTATTCAATTCTTACATAGCACGAGCTTTCTCTGTTCCAAGTCTCAAATGTATCCAAATTAGTTTTAACCCCATAATACAAACTGCATGATCTGTAGACTTTTCCATACAAATTTCAGATTGTCTATTGAGAGAATTTAAATATTGTTGATTTTTAATCTAATTTAATTAACTGACTATACGGAGTCCACTGCAATATAGCTTCACTATTATTCCTTAGGCAAAGAGATTACTATATAATTTATTGGAATGATGCCAAGAGCATATAACTAATAGATCATCTATAATAAGCAAAGTGGAAAAGCATATTCCCTCTGCACAGGTGGATGATAGTATTTGTGCCAAATAATATAGCATTCCTCTCCCTACTTGGTATTTTAAACATGCATTTTGTTGTCAGGCTCCCTGCCAATAGGCTGCATGGGTTGCAATGGAGTCTAGCTGATAATTCAAAAGGTGAGTTAATTAGGGGTTGCAGTTTGGAATGTTATCAAGCTGCTGCTTAGACATCTATCTGCTTTCCATACAGGTGTGAAATATTGACAGCAAATTTTAGAAGTGTGATGACATTTTTACCTTTCACTTACTTGATTCAATTTTTATATGGCTCATACTTCAAGGGGAATATAAGCCATATCTTTGTTCAAGTGGCTATTTACTATGAGACAGTACTTAGGGTGTTCAAAAGAAATATAGTATAAAATATATTAACTAAATATTCTTGAGACCTCATACATTCCTCTATTAGGGTACAAAGGTTGATTTTGAAGTTTGTCAAAATTAACCATTTATACTGCTGTACCTTTCATTCATAGATTCTAAATGTCATCTATGATGACACAGAAGGCAGATCACAATGAAGTTCTGTTAGTTTATAATATTGTATTTATAGATAACAATTCCTTGACTGATAATAGGCCACAAGAGAAAAAGGATTTCAATGTCAGATCTATGTTTGCTTTAATCCCATTATCAGTAAAAAACAGGACTATATAAAGGCTCAAATCTTGATGTGTATCTGGGAATATATCTAGATGAGAATTAGGTAAAAAAAACTTAGACACAACAAGATATAACATTCTATAACATACATTTTACCATCCTAGAAACTTCTAGAAGGAGTTCAATTCTTAAATGAGTTTATTATGATTAAGGAGCTTTAAATACTTAGTATCTAAATATCCTTTTAGAGTGCCCTACTTTTTTTTCCTAAAATACTAGGAAAATATGCATGGTCAGATGGAACAATTAATTGTGAAAATGATTTCTATACAATTGATGTTTCCCTTTTTCCTCATTTCTCCTAGCCAAAATCAGACACCAGCTTCTATCACATGTCCCAATGTTGTTTCTTTATTCCTTGATTTTCCCCCCAAAAAACATAATTTTGCTAAACCCCCAAGTCTTATATTTGTGTTATTCTCTAATAGTCTTCATGTTCGTATACTTAGTTATGGTACTATGAATGATAAAGATGATGATGGTGATGACAGAAATGAAAACACTTAAGGATAAAATTGTTTTTAAAATTATTAAATTATTAAACCTAAAAAAAAAATCACTGAATTTTGGTCTTTTATGTATTTGCACAAAGTATCTTGACT
Organism: Canis lupus baileyi; assembly: GCF_048164855.1. NCBI lineage: Eukaryota > Metazoa > Chordata > Mammalia > Carnivora > Canidae > Canis > Canis lupus. Next base: position 20,715,706 of record NC_132839.1, read on the forward strand.
CAGTTCCACTGAAAACTGAGCCTCAGACAAGGATGTGAGAATATGTAGTTTAGCTGGAAATCCAGCCCAGGAAGCAATAGTGAGGGAGTGAGGAGAGAGGCAGGGAGATAAAAATGAAAATGTAAAAGCTTATTATTGTTTTGCGTCTGTCAGGGCTCAATTCTGCTGGGACCTCTGAGAAGCGTACAGAATGCCTTCCAACAATGTCCACCTGAAGTAGCTACCAATTCTTATTGTTCGGGGGTTGTCCCCTGAGAGCAATAAATATCCCACACTTAAATAACCCGCACTTCTCTGCAGTGCTCATTTCAGGTCATAGCTCGGAAAATGCCCAAAGGATAAAAGCTGAAAGACAGATATCACATGCTTAAGGTGGGACATCACCATTCAGAGATAACTCTGGGCTCAAAGGAACCACGCAATGCAACTGGGATTGCAATTGCAGGTGGCTGAGGGGATGTGGGAAGGGGTGCCAAAGATGTCTGCTACAGTAAGAATTAAGTTATTTTTCAAACAAGTACTTTTCTACAAGCTTTGTTGTTAAATTTTTTAATTCAGTCTCAATCAAAAAGTAATTAAGCAATGATATGCTTTAGTCTATTCCTGTAGGAAAGAAGGGGATTAGCTAGGATTTCTTGCCCCTGAGCACAGACTGGTGGTTTATTATCATAAAAATTTCGTCTTCTTTGATAAGGTAGCCCAAATCAGCTCCAGTGAAAAATGATAATAGACAGCAAAATGATCAAAATATATATGGCAGTAAGAAATTGGAAAAAAAAATTGAAGACAATTTGGAAATTGTGGTAAATGAGATCACTGATAGGCAAATATTCACTCACTGCTTTCTCCACACCTGTAATAGACTGCTATGTCAGTGGCCTCTACTTCCAGGTGTTCAATACTCCAGTGTCGTGGCTCTGTGACTGGCTTTAGCCAATGGGACACTGCCAGGTATGATGCAAGCAGAAGCTTGGTAAACACTCGTACACCGGGGCATATCCTTTCTGAACTGTACCCTCATGAAAGGCAGGCACCATACAGACACTATACCATAAAGAAACTCAGGCTAAACTACTAAATGACAAGCCCTGGGGGAAGAGAAGCCATCTTAGATTTGTCTGACACTAGCTGAGCTCTCATCTTAAAGCAAATGCTTAAGTAACTCAAATGACCACGTGAAGCAAAAGATCTACCCATAAAATCATGAAAAATAATGAAGCACTGTTGTTTAAGCTACTCAGTGTGGTTTTGGAGATGACATAGAAATTGGTGCTGGAAATCGAATTATACACAACAAATCTAAAATATATGGCATTGGCCCTGGGGACTAGAAATAAGTAGAGACCTGAAAGGTGGCAAAGTGACTGTTAATAGAGCTGAAAAAGCAGGAACAAAGTACAATTGAAGGTTGGAAAAAGGGGAACTTTTTTTAAAAAAGATTTTTATTTTTAAGTAATCTCTATACCCAACATGGGGCTCAAACTTAATGACCCCAAGATCAAGAGTCACATGTTCTTCTGACTGAGCCAGCCAGGTGCCCAAAGGGGATCCTTTTTATTAATGGAAAGGTAACTGAGATTGTTGCCTGTGATAACTTTAAAGATAGAAAATGTATTTGAGGAACTTGTGGATATCTCTTTATATAGCATGTCAAATGTGTCAGTTGATTCTTTTTACCCTCTTAGGATAAGATATTGCAAGAGAGAGATGCTCTAAAGAGAGAATTGGTTAATTTTTAAGCAAAATTTAGAGAGGATATTTCAAACCCAGGATCTGATGTGTGGAAAATAAAACTCCTTACTTTCAGCCCTTCCAAGCAGCAAAAAAAGATTTCAAGTAAAAAATTATCTCAAAGCAAAGGTAAAATCCAGAGTGCTACCAAAAACAAGATCAAATCAAAGATGAAGGTGTAATACCTCTTGTTAGGACTTTAAAAGATTTATCCACCCTGTCAGCTGCATAAAATGACTTAAAAGAATTTTCAGGGCATTGTTCCACAGCGGGCAGCCTCAAGTAGCGAGAGACTGGTCTGGAAGAGATTTATGAATCCGGTTTTCATCTAATGAAGTAAATTGTAATTTGATATATAGAAAACCCATAAGTTGTTTAAAGGAGTTGAGTCAACTTAAGACAGAAACAGTTCAAATTAAAAGATGTCCCCAACTCTACAGGCTGAAAACAGACTGGGAAGTTTACTCAGCTGCAAACATATGCCATTTCTTATGGAAAAAGAAGGATGAATCAGAAAAGTCAAGCATTGAGAGAATAAAGATTCAAGTCAAGCGTGTGTAGCCATGAGCAATGGATTGGAGAACCATTTCCAAGAAGCATAACTAGATCCTAAGTCAAGGAAAAGTCCCTGAGCCTTAAGGGACAAGGGGGATTGAGGACACGCACCCAGAAAGATTATAGAATTGCTATGGACAACAACTATTATGTGCCTTTGACTCCTCCCCTTTTCAAATGGGAGCCTCTATTGCATTTTCTCTGTTCTTGTTTTACCATTATATATTGGGTCAGTAGAGAACAAAGAGCTTGTTGTTTTCGTTTACAAGCCTTTGCTACCCAAGAAGCTGTGTCTAGGGAATAACATCCAAGGAGCTACACATGAAAAGGAATGCAATTGCTCAAATGGTGCAGTTGATGTGGTGTTGGAGAAAATGGTTTGGATTAGGATCCTGTCTTTTTAATCTCGGGTAAGGCAATGAAGTTCTATGTGCCATGATTTTTTCGATTGTCAAAGTGAAATGTTGAACTAGTGATTCTTGAAGCTGCTTCTCGTTCTTAAGTTACGACTTTGTAACTCTAAGTTCTAAGACATATAGTTGTCTGATCCCTTGATTTATATCATACATGGTCATGTTATTTGTCAATGCTTTGGCCTGATCCTAGAATGTAACCATGATTTTTTTTTTAAGCCTTGATTTTTTTTAACTGTAAATATCTGATGTTCATTTAAAATAAATCTACAAATTAAGTGTAATTTTTCTTAGAAATTTTGAACATGAGAAAAATGTACATCAGTGCTACATAATTAAGTACCATTTATTTTTTGCACTGTTTAAGCAAGCTACAGATATTCAATTGCCATTGAAATATTTTTGTAAACCATGCAACCTTTTACACAAAAGATAATTATGAAATAGCTAACATTCATTTGACCACAACCAATAAATAATTTATGAACTGGGTGTTTGAAATTATGCAAATATTCTAAATACTTTTTGTTGCCTGTACATCTGAGTAAGTATGATTCAGAAGAAAGTGTGCAATGGATTAATAGATTCAACATTGAAGAGATTTGCATTTCTACAGAGTTCTTTTCTTTGCTGGCTCCTACTATCTTTAGTATCATGGCTCAGAAAACAAGCTTGACAATACTGTCTCTAAATGTATTTGAATATCCTGGCATCCCTATTCATCAGCCTCTTTGATGCTTTAAATGTCTTTTGCTTTCTTTCCAGAACTCTTTATGAAGGCAGAGAGATATGCTTTTAGTAGAGTATCCAACTATCTTATAATACACACTAAATGGAGGAGAAAATGGGCATCTTTAAATATTTGATATATCTGTGATAGCCCACAGCAGAACTCTGTTGGAGTAACTTGCAGAACAGGCTCGTTATTCTGAGTGTTCCGCACATCAGGTGCCACATGCATCACAGCAATGACCAGGAACTGCTGACTTGATAAACTACCTTTGTAAATGGAAAGCTCCTTGACACCAATAAATTGTTGGATAAACCCTATTAGCAGTTATATGTGCATTGCCTTTGGTATGGACTAACATTCCATGAAGGAAATGTATTTGATTTTTGGATTATAGTCAAGTATTAGAAAGTTACCACATTTAACAGTGGAGCATCCAAAAATATTTCTTAGAGACTACTAAGAAGTCTGGAGGTCATTTATTTTCATTTCTTTCCACACCCCAGAGTGGGGAGTGGGTGGCATTTCTGTTAATAAACATATTTAGATGTCTTCAGTTTTATGACTTCAGTCAATGTTACTATACGGATACAAAATTTGTGTTGCTGGCAAATGTGCTATTGTTTCATCTAACAGCCTTCTTTACCCAGAGGCACCTTGGTCTCTGACCAAATTCCATGAGACAAGGTAATACATATATTGACAGATTGGTCCTTTCCATTGTTTTGTACATTCAATGAGTATGTGAGCATAAGACAAGGGAACTGTTGCATAAACAGCTATGGATTGGTATAGACACTTGAGTATTGTTTATCTTAAAAAGCCTTTTTCCCTGTAAGGTCAGATTGCTTAAGATCCATCTAGCATTTTGCATCCAAAAAAGAAAGCTCACATCGTGTGAGTTCATATTCTCACTAATATTGATGCTTATTTCCTCTGCAAGACACCATTTCACTTAATGCTACTCAGTCTTTCATCTTCACCAAAGTCCCCAAAGCAACCATAAGGTTTAACTGTTAACCCAAACACAAGCTTTTCTTTAGTATCTCTTTACTGTTCACCTTACATCCTCATATCTTCCCCTCAATCCAACCAACATTTACTCCCTTTTAAAAAGTGTTTACTTGTATGCTTTTCTACTCTGAAAACCCAAACCCCCAAACTGACAACTGAAAGAACTCACTTTCCTTAACATCATTATATGAATAAAACTTATTTTATTTTTATTCAAAGGCACTAGGTCTTTTGTCCTGTAGTTGCACAGCACAGAATTGCCCACCTACCCCACTCTCCCAGAAAGGGAAGGTGGCAATGTTTTCTTAAGTTATCCATAAATAGTGAAGAGAACACATCAAAAGCTACGCACCCCGGGGATTGCTTACTCTGTTCTACATAGAATTCAGCTGAGTTAACTTTAAAACATTCCTTTTCATTTAAGTACTCCCTTAAAACAGCATAAAGGATAGAGCACTATATAAGCTGCTTACAATTTCTACTGCACATTTTATCAGGAAAGCTATCTATCCCAGATTTCTTCTCTTCAGAAAAATTTTAATGATCCGAGGTCACACCTCTTAAAAAGAATGAGGTCTAGTTTTACATAAGAAGGTCCAACTTGTAGGGTTTTATTTTCTTTTTATGCTCAGACCTCACAAACCGAGGACCACAGTCTTCAAATAGCATTCCTTGTTAAAATTGAACTCAGAAAAGAAGGTTATTCTACCTCAGAATTTTAAATAAAGCTTCTACAACAAAGTTCAGTGTTCCAAAGCTTTAAATAAATCTGAATTAAAGCAGCACTCCAACACTAAAGTGTTTAAATCAGGTTGCTAATCCCCTTACTCTTGACACATGGCTGGTGCTTTGGGGGAGAGCAATATAGACCTAGAATTGCTCCTTAAAGTGGGGACCTCAGAACAACTGCATCACAATCACCTGCAGTGTTTACTGAAAACAGAATCCTGGGCCAGACCCTCTCTGACTGAATACTGAATGAGAATCTCTGCAGATGGGCCCCAAACCTGCAGCCCTGACCCATTCCCCAGGTGATTCTCACACACACTAAAGTTTGAGAACCACTGTGGGGACCCATCATTGGTGCCAAAGAAGTGCAGCTGGCACCAACTCTTAACCTGCTAAATTCTTCAATTTCAGGAGACTTAGTGCTTTTAAGTTGAACCTCACGACCACCACATTGAGGCCAGGATTATGCTAGGAAGATTAAGGTCTTTCCGGATATTCAGAACTTTTGTCTCCCTGCTGTCAGCAACTAAGGAAGCTGGCAAACGCTGGTCTCTCACAGTAACATTTAGTGCCGGTCAACACACCGTATGGGCTAACATCTGAGCCCAGAAATAGGAAAGGAGAGTATAAATAGATTTGAATTGGGGTTGGACAAGGATTTGGCAGGCAAAAAATGACTGTGTGTTGATGGGGTGGGAAAGGATAGCTGCCAATTCAGGGATCCGTGGTCGAGGAGCTTCCTGACCCCCATCCACCCCAGAAGTTCCTGTGAGCTCTCTGGACTGCTAGCCCTTGGCTATAATTAGGGGGGTGCTGCTTTCCCTGGCTGCTTCCATATGCATGTTAGTTGTGTTTGGCATTCAGCAGCAGTGTTTGAAGAGTGTCTGGCCCCCACCAGCATTTGGTTGAGCCAGTCAGTGGAAAAAATGACAATGATATCTGGCATAGAATTCAGGTGTTAAAATACCTTTATTAAAATAGAGGAAATAGCACCTATTAGGAAGTGACCCCGAGCTACCAAATTTTATTAGACTGGAAGGAGGTGTTTTTCCCTCCTTTAAAGCATACTGTAAATTCCCTTATGTCTTTCATGGTATTTAACTGCAGAAATGGGTGCATTCAGTAATTTCAGATTTTCAATGCTATATTTATTGCAACTCACTTTGTGTAGTATCAGGGAATACCGAGCTGGGAGTTGGCGCGTTTCAACAAAATTTTCTGTACATATTTAGCTAAAAAAGAAAATTTGATGGGGTAGGAGAGAGAGTCAACACTATTGGCAGTTTCCCATTAGCAGTGCAGGAGGTAAAAGTCAAAAATAAAGCGTGTGGGGTAAGTTTGAACATGGCATCCAAGCTTAAAAGAAATGCCATTTCTCTTTTTCATCCTGAGGTGGGAGAAGAGGCTTGACAGAAATGAGTGAAACCTCACTCCATAATACTCGTCTGAAGCCAGCCAGCCAGCCCTGATGTCAGCGGTGAGTATGCGGAGCTGTGGATGAAGCGGGCCATGTCCGCCCTCCACAGCTCTACAAAACCGCTTTAAAGTCAGCACGAGGTGCCGACTCTCCCCTCTCTCAATGAAAAGCATACTTCTTGATTAAAAATGCATGTTTCTACTTTATGCCAAAACAAGAGAGTATTATTTTCAGGATGATCATAGAAACCAAGTTAAATGTGTTTCTTATTTCAAGAGATAAAAAAGCATCGCAACTCGGTGAAGAAACATTTCAGTGCTGGATGTTGGTTTAATGTAGCACTACTATGCACGTAATTTATTTTGAAACTCAGTGATATATGAAAATCTTCAGCATTTTTGACAGAATGAGATTACACATCCATCCCCCTCTATGCTTTAAAGAAAGAAAACCTTGACTTAGCCTGCCAATGTTATAGATAATATCTGCGTGTGTCTGCATTGTAATACCCCTCCTGTTATTTCCACTTTCAGAGGTAGTAATTCCTGAGATAATTTAATTCATAAAGGGTTCCCACAGGAGTAAGGTGGATGGTCAGGAAGAGATATTGAAGATAATTTGTAGCCCTGTTGGACAACTTCTTGAGTCAGTTTGATTCTTGCTTGTCAGTCAGGAGACTCAAGACTATCTGAATGTGGATGGGAGACAGAATGTGTAAGGGATCCAAGCACCTCCTTTCCCAGAGGATACACTGTTTTACAGGGCAGTCAGGCTCAAGGGGAATGTCTGAATACACGGAGGCTCCTTCCTGGCTTGAGAATAAGGAGACTACTGTCTGTGCCAGGAAACTAAGTTACTAGAGAACACGTACCTACACCTCACCTTCTCAAGCATGAAGCCGAGACTGTAGGTGAATGATGTGTTGAGCAAGAGAGGGAGATATGAAAAGAGACTAAAAAAAAAAAAATACACAAAGAAGATTTACTGTACACAATAGAATGGGCCAACTCCTACATTTTGGCTACTTGCTTACTTCATTATTAACAGTGATTATCAATTTGATATTCTTGACCTTAAGAATCTTTTTCAAAATAAATTCATCTATAAACACAAATGTGACATTTCCTTTGGATGTTTTCTATATAACTTAATAGCTTTTTTAATCAATTCACCTGATCAAAAGCTTACTCAGGTGTCATTCGACAAACCACAAGTCTCCACCACCAGATATTTCTTGTTTTTACTAGTTTAGTTGACCTAGACCCAGGAGGTATCTCTTAAATCATTAACATTTAACTTTGTTTAATTTACGTTTAGCATTAAAATACATGTCATAGCAAAAAAAATCTCTTGAAAATTATTAATCCATGAATAATATTCAGAATAAATATTTATTAGTCAGAATACTTGATTAGACAGCATAATGCGTAGCCCAACCATTCCAGACAATACGTTTTTCTGTGATAAGGTACTAAAAAGACAGACAGTAGATTAAAATGTGTATCAAGAATAGCTAAATTGTAAGATCATGTGAAGAGCCATTAATATGCAAAACCTTATAAATATGGAATTTTTTATTTAATTAACTAATTTAGTACCTACTATATGCCTTGTAATATATCAAATATTAAAAGGTATCCAAGCAACAAATGACATTAATTGCTTCTTTCTTCAAGAAATTTATAACACAGACTCGCTATTCACATGAAGGACTAGAGGAAAACAGTACAGACTATACACTTAAAAGAATGAAACCTAACACCTAAGCAATCTAAACAATTATATCAGCAGACAGAACCGCTGATCAAGAAGGGAGGGGAAAAATAGTTGTTCCATTATTTCAAAACTAGCAACATTCTCGTTTTCAAATCTGCAATAGCTATAAACCATGGGAATTCACAAAGGATCTAAATGTATGCCTGTTGTATCAATATGTTTTGAAACTTTGAACAACTCACCTTTAGTTCAATTTCAGGGCAAAACTATAAGGCTTATGCCATTATATATAAGTGGTCTTTAAAGTTTCACATCCTGAAAAATCAGATTTAAAACCTTCACACTTTTTCCTCCAAAACAGCCAACCTATTTCTCAGATTGAGTACCCTGGGCATGGAAAATTGCTAGACTATTGGTTTGGAGTATTTCTGGGACTGGTGCTGCGCTACCACTACTACTACCCAGGCATAATTGGCACTGCTAGTTCTTTAGTTATTGTTACAGCTGCTAGGGGTCTTTTAATAGGTTATTTAGAAAAAAGAAAAGAGGACAATTGACCCTGGGTGGTTCTCAAATGGTGCTATTATTGGTTTGTTTTCATAGATTGGCAGTACCCTACAACAGGCAATGTTCAAGAAATAAAATTACAGTTGTATTAACAGCTTCAAATTAGGGGTATTTTTTCAAATCATTGTGTGGGGTTTTAGTGGTGCAAGAATGAGTGGTTTTAATTGGGCCTTCTTCTTTAGATGGCTTGAGAAAAACTCTTCAGCCCAACAGCGGAAGGAAAGGGGAACCAGGACAAGAGCCACAAGGACAAGAGCCACATTATCACTTTATGAAATTGGTGGTCAGGATCTGACAAAATATTTTTATAATTTATTCAAAGAATTAAAATGCTAGGAACTGGTCCTTTGCAGTAGAACATATTATGAAGTTGACAGATCCCATTTGGGGGGAAAATCTTCAGAAGCTGCATTGCCCCAGGTTCCTGCATAATAAAATGATCTTCTGAAAAGTTGACTAGCATATTTTGGCTGTGAGCACCAGAAAATACCACAAACAAAATATTTGTATAGCTTATAAAACACTCAAGCTGAATATTAAAAGCATCTGTTTTCAAGGAATATAATTATAAAGTACTTGAAGTGAATCAGGAGGCAGGATTCACAAAACATTAAACATGTCGTAAACAAGCCATTTGACTCATCCAAATACTATGGGTAATAGATGGACTGCTGCTTTACAAAGGAATACCTTCACTGAAGATTTTCAATCAGAAACCATGCCGGCAAGGGTCAAATGCTTCCTGATGGCATTCTGCGATGAATAATTCTGGGCCATTTACTGAAGCTAAATTTTAGAATTTTTTTTTTTTTTTTTTTTTAAGAAATGCGGACAAAGATAGCCTTAAGAGTTTACCTTTTGAGAAATGTGTAATCTGGCCAATTTATGTCATCAAGACTGCTCTGACAAAGTATGTGTTGATAGTGAATATTAGAATGAGTCCTACACCCATGAGTTGTGGGCATACCTTATCTGTCAAAGGCTATCCACTGTCATTCAGGAGTGTAAAATTCAAATGCGCTAATACACAAACTATTTCTTTTGTTTTAATCTGGGCCTATCAAGAACAAGAAGCTTCACTGTGGACATTACGAAGTCAAATGTAATTCATAATGGTACTGCTGTTTTGTAAAAAGACAGCGACAGAATTCACTTTCTAAGATTAAATTGAAACTTCCTTCCCCAAATGTTAAGCTAAAATTATGGACAAAATTCTTTTCTCACATTTGCATCATGGGACCTAAGCCTGTTATTCTTTCCTCCTACAAGACAGGCTCCTGGGAGTCCTGCATACTTATCAGGAGCAAAATATTGGATTTGACATCTGCAATATACATCTTTGTTGAATGTTGTCCCAAATCAAAATAAAAGCCTGTTTTATATTGTTCTCCTGAGGTCTTAGGAGAGAGTTTGTCTTTTTACAGTCTCAAAAATGGCATGAATTTTCAGAAAGAGAGTCTCTGAAAACATTAATCTTATAGGAATATGTCAATTAAGATCACTTTACCCCACGTATACATGCATAAACTTTGTACTACTTACAGGAAAAAGATAGCCAAAGGAGGAAAAAGAAGGTGGGAGAATGATGAAGAACAAAACCTTGTGAAAAGAAGAGGTCACTGGGTGTAAAAACCGGGTGCTTCTAAAAGCGATGGGATTCTGAGGTCAGCACACCCTGATGGGCTCATCAGAAAGTTCACGGGGAGCAGATGCTAAAATGTTAAGAGTCTGAAACAAGTATTGAAGTTTTTTGTCCTCTTTGTAAAACTCTCACTCTCCTTTTTTTTGCCCATTTAATGTGCTTTATTTGACTGCTGATTGGAGTATTCGACCCTGATGGTCTCTTCACACACTGAATGTTAAGCCTGAGAACCTGTAGCAAGTCACACAAGACCAGCCTGGGGACCCAATGACATCTTTGAACTGTGGCTCTTTCCTCGAGCTTGATTAGAGATTTTATCCTGACTGCCAAAGGGAATGGGAACCTTTAATGAGAAATGGTGTTTTGTGCAGGAGCCACTGATATAGGAGGGAGAGGGAGTCTACAAATGAGAGGCTAGCTGGGCTGAAAAATCACTTTAAAGAATTGCACTATTATAAATCACCATATAATTAGGCATGCAATATATAAAAGGAGCATAAAGCATATGGAGGACAATTTTTGTAGATATTGTTAATATGAATCTTAAATGCCACCATAAATGTTTTGCTACCTCAAATTCATACTGCTATAAGAGTTTGAATCAATGAAAATTCTACCATTTGGAAAGGGAAAATATATATTACCACATCTCTTATAGTTGATGTTCTTTTCACTACAAGAACACTTTTTGGTTTTGATATGCAAGATTTCTAGAAATAATGTATTTCCACTAGTGCTATTTTACTTATACTATTTTCTTGATGTTATTAATTGATAGAATATGTGAAAAATAAATTTTTTAAAAGAAGTACAAATGCTTTCTGTAAATCGCTACCCTCTAAACTCCGGTAGGTGTGCCATTAAACATGAATTTGCCTTGTTTAGATTGCATTTTTTCCCCCTGAGAAACAGTAAATTTATAATTAAACATCTGAACCAGAGATCCAAAAACCCAACTAATATGGTAACTATTACTTTTAAAAATAATTAATAAATTATTGGTGAGATTAGTTGTTAAATTCAACCAAATTTTTCAGTAAAGGAGGCCCATTAAATCATTTCATAGGTCTCTATTAAGGTCATAAATTTTTCTCTATGTCTCTCGGATATAGTTAGATGACTCTTCTGCATACGCTGTGGTATTTAAATCACATTCACAGTCTCCAAAGACAGCATCAAATTGCTCAGGGGAAAGAAGCATTCCTGGGTTCTAAAGCTTTCTTTTAATGGTGGCTAATATACAAGATGAACTTAGAACTACATTATTTTTATCTCTGTCAGGATTTCAGTGCTTTGATCCATTCAGGAAAACAAAGTTCAAAGTTTTATATAAGCTCAGGCATAGATTATATGGCCTGCAACATGACAAACCCTGCAGGAAACTGTCAGGAGAGACAGCGTGGCTCTTTCTCACCTGGGCCATTATTCTAGCAGATTGATTATCCCACCACTGCATGGAAGGCAAATTTGAACTGTGATCTCTATCAGTGCCCTAGTTTCTCCCTTGTCTCTTTCCAATGTTTTAGTCATTCAATGTAAAGCACTACTGAAACATTCTGCTCTTTGCCTTTCTTACAGGTTTTCTTTTTGTTCAGAGAGCACAGATATGCTCCAAAATACTAGATGTTTACTGTAGATACTCTTGCAGGCTCAGTATTTTTAAAGACAAGGAAACTATTGTTCTTAAAAAGATCTCTGTTTTAATACAATCCACTCCAGTGCTACAAAAAGTTTATTTTAAATATTTTAACAGTTACCAGTTGACCTAAAAAGTAAGGTTCAGAAATAAAACATATAAACTTGATAGCATATTGAACCGACATAATTAATTCTAACTCTTAGTTATAGTCCAGTGTGGGACTCCCACATAGCCCTAATCCAACAGTTCACAACATTTTATAAGCCTGATCCTATTCCTTTTAGCTGTTAAAAGCACTAAGCTCAGGATTCTTGAGGGTGTTTGCCTGTCACCCAACATGTGAGCTATCTCATCCAGCTTTGTGTTGTATGGAAACTTCAGCCTTACATCAACATTTTTTATATAAAAGGGAGCAAAAAAACCCCAGCCAAATGATATCTGTGCATATATGTGTACATATACACTTACAGATACACGTATTCTTCTTGAGAACCACTCCATGTTTTAAAGTATTTTTGAGCCAGTTGGTAAAGGAGAGGGTTAAGTTCTTATGTTCCTTCTTTTGCTTTTAAAAAATATTTAACCTCTATTATAACACAGTATAAAAGATTTTTAAAAAATCAGAATGAGACTTTTCCCTTCACAGCCTCCATTTCAGAAAACAATATACTTACCCCAATTATGGTAACCTTGTTTTTCTTTGTTTGCTTATTTGTTTTTGGACCTGAAGTACATAGCATTAGATTAAGCCTAATAGTTCATAAAGCACTATCATCATTTATGCATGGCCCTTCTAAATTTTATGTTATTTATTGCACATGTATTTATATATTATATAATGAAACCTATGGACTCTCTCTTCAAGCCAAGAAATAAAATTTTAGCAATGTTTACATCTGTTGAGATGCTCATCCTTCTCCCTTGACCCAGTATCTCCTCTCTTCAGAAATCACCTGCTCCTGGATTGTGTCTTATTCATCCCCTAGCTTTATTACACATGTACGTTTTCCTGAGCACTAGACGGTTCACTTTTACTCAACTTTAGATTTCACAGACAGACTCACAGTGTCCACCATCTTTGGAGACTTGTTTTTCACTTAAGATTATGTTCTTAACACATTTTTCTATGCTATTGTGTGTAGTTGTAGACCAAATTCATACTTCCTGCTGTATAATATTCAATTATGTGACTAAATGATATTTGTATTTATTCTTCCACTAATGGTTACTTGGAGATTTGGTTTTTTTTTTTTCCATTTTTTTGCTTTTATGACACTTCACTATAAAAGTTCAAGCATGTGTGGAAGTCACATACCTAGGCCATAACATAAATATTAAATCTTACAAGATGAGGCCAAAATGTTTTCTAATTTGTTGACACCTAGTTTTTAAAATAATTTTTAGAGTGGGGGCATGTGGGCAGCTCATTTAGTTGGGCACCCCACTCTTGATTTTGGCTCAGGTCATGGTGTCATGGTTGTTGGGATCAAGCTCCATAGGGCTCAGCGCTCAGCGGAAGGTCTGCTAGAGATTCTCTCTCTCCCCTCACCCTCTGCCCTTCCCCACTGGACTGTGTGCAAGCATATTCTCTTTCAAATAAATAAACAAATCTTTTTAAAAATTAAGTAATTAATTAAAATTATCTTCATAGCTCGTATGTAGTTACCATTTAAATGGAAATGTGAATACATATCATATGAATATGTAAGTTTAAAAAATAAATGAATGTAATAATATTTTTAAAATATATAAAAGGATATATAATGAAACTTAAGTCTTCTTCCCTGTCCCTTAGTCCTTTATGACCTTTCTCCAGAAACAAGCTTTGTTCCAATCTTAAATAGACTATTCTTTTAAAATTTTCAGTGTCAAAAACTTGTTTGAGCATTAGGTTAATTTTTCCAAGAGATATTTAGGGCCAATTTTAAGAACAAGAAAAAATTAGGATCAAAATTAATTTGTGCTAAAAAATAATGGCTCAATGTGATAAAGAGTATCTATGGGTAAGTTAGAACTGACATCATATTTAATGGTGAAACACAGAGTTTTCCCCTAAAGATCTAGAAGAAGGCAAAATTTCCACTCTCACAACTTCCAGACTAAAGAACTTACCCTGTAATAACATGAAGTGGTTGGGGTGAGGGAGCAGGGGAATGAAAACAAGAAAGGAAGAAGTAAGACAATCATTATTTACAGATGACATGAATTTACATAGATAATGCTAAATAATCAACAGGAAAAAAGTACTGGAACTAATGAGTGAATTTACCAAATTTCAAAATAAAAGGTTAATATATTATATTAATATATTATATTATAGTCAATTACATTTCTACAGAGTAGCAGCAGACAATTGGGAAATTAATAACAAAACATTTGCAATAGCATAAAATACTTTGAATTTAATTTCACCATAGATGTACAAAATCTATATCCTGAAAACTATAAAATGTTGCTAAGATAAATTAAAGAAGGCATAAACAAGATCTAACATATCAATGGAATAGAAAATCCAATATTTGAATGTGAAATTTTCCCAAAATTAAATTACAAATTTAATCTTATTTCAATCATTAACCTCAGAAGGCTTTTTATATAAATTTACACGAATTTGATTTTGATATCTATATAAAAATACAAATGTCTACAAATAGCCAAAACAACTTAAAAATGAAGAATGAAACTGGAGGATTTACATCAATTGATTCTAATACCTACTATAAAGCTAAATAAAATGGTTTAGTATTGGCAGAAGGATGTACAAATAAATTGATGAAACAGAAAGTAAACACACTTTTATAAAGATTTTTCAATGAAGTTACCAAAGCAATCCAATAGGGGAAGGGAAAATCTTTTTAATAAATGATGCTAGAATTTGATATCACATGGGAAAAAAAATGAACCTCAACTTCTACCTCATACCATATATAAAGTTATTTTGAAATGGCTCATAGATTTAAATGAAAAAGCTAAAATTATAGAGCTTTTAAAAGAAAACATCGGAGAGTATCTGTGTAACTTGAGTTTAAGAAAGGATTTCTTAGAAAGGACATAAAAAACAACCACCATAAAAGACAAATTTATAAATTTGACTTCATCAAAATTAAAAACATCTGCTAATTAAAATCTTTAAGAAATTGAATAAGCAACCACAAGCCAAAAGAAAATATTCACAAAAAATATATATCTGACAAAAGGTTTGTATCCAGAATACACAAAGAGCTCTCTACAATGATTATTTTGAGTAATTATTTATATTTGAGTAATTAGTTAACTACTCAATAATTAAAAGACAAATAACCCAAGTTTACCTTGTAGGCAAAAGATGAACAAACATTTCACAAAGACTGATACACAAATGACCAATATACACATGAAAACGCATCATCAAGGAGATGCAAGTGAAAATCACAATTACAAACATCTTAGAGTGATTAAAATTAATAGGACTGACCATGTCAAGCACTCGTGTGGAGGTGAGGAAACTGGCACTATACACTGCTCTCATGTAGGTAAAACTGTACAACCACTTTGGAAAATCATCTGACAGATTCTTATAAAATTAAACAAATATCTAGTCTTTGGTCCAGCAATTCTACTCTTAGGAATTTTATCTGAGAAAAATGGGAACATATATCAATAAAAATACCAGTAGAAAAACTCAGCCAAAACTAGAAACTGACTCAAATGTAGAACAGAAAAATGGAGAAACACATTTATACAATGAAACACAATTCAGCACTAAAAACAAATGAATTACTGATAACCACAACATCATCAATGAATCTCATAGATATCATTCTGAGAGAAAAAAGTCAATCACAAAACAGCACAGAAAGTACAATCCCATTTATATACAAAAATAGAATGAAGAGATAGCTCCCCGTTGCTGGCGATAATCAAGAATAATCAAGGTGACCACTTGTAAGGGACATAATGAGCTAAGTTAGCCTATACCCCAATGGATCTTTCCAACATTGATCTTCTATAGTTACGTTCATTTGAAAGAACTTCAGTTTCATAAACCATAAAACTTAGATAATAGTAGAGGAATGTATGTAATTGACCTGGCAGTAATTATTACTGCCATATTGACAAATAACTGAAATATGTTTTTGAAAAATCAGCAGGATGCTGTTTTTATAAGAAAAGGCAAACAGCCAAGGATTAAAGGGTGTTGCCTAATAAACATAATGGCTTATATAATAGTAATGCTGATATGTCCACTAGGTAGGTCAATCAAATCTTATGGGCAGAGAAAGAGGAACATAATCCTGCCTAATACCTGCCAGGGAGAACAAATTTGTCTGGCTTTGTAAAAAAAACAAGTGGAGTTTCAAATCTTACTCTGTATGCATTCTCTTGTGATATGTTCTTTTGGTTGAAGGATAATGAATAAAAGTAACCTCATGCAGGTATGTCTAACTACAAATAGGTAGTTGGAATTGGGAGGTATGTTTCTGCAATATTTTTAGATAGTTGAGAATATTCTTTGATTCTATACCCAAACTCAACAAGCAGTAGTTTTTTAAAAAGATTTTATTTATTTATTCATGAGAGACAGAGAGAGAGAGAGAGAGAGGCAGAGACACAGGCAGAGGGAGAAGCAGGCTCCATGCAGGGAGCCCAATGTGGGACTCGATCCTGGGACTCCAGGATCACACCCTGGGCCAAAGGCAGGTGATAAACTGCTGAGCCACCCAGGGATCCCCAATAAGCAGTAATTTCTTAATGGTTGGTTGCAACATGGAACCTTAAGCTATATAAATTAACTTATCCCACTGTCTTATTAAAATTAATTGATCCATGTTGCAATTTGAATGGATCTCTTTAACCATAATTAATTTTGTAACATGACACATTTTGAAAATCTTGATCCAATGAGTTACACATATTTTCAAATATTAACACTCTTCATTATACAATATCAAAAAAATTATGTCATCTTTTTATGGGCAATACCATATTTCAAAGGAAAGGATTAGAAGAGCTATATGGCAGCAAAGTTTCTGTCACTCTAAGTGATCTTCCAGGGTATTTAAGTAACCTGGCCTTGAGGAAGATACTACAGAAAAAACCAAGAAGCTGCAATGTTTAAAGAACTGCTTAATACCCATTATTATCACTGCTGATGATGTGAGAAAAGTCTGTTTTGAGAAGCTTTCAAATGCATGGTAATGAATGCAAATTTTCCAAAATTCTAATTTTCACTTGAAATCTCAAATTTTACCATTGACAATAAATGCTGTTCTTGAGTCAATATTTCTTAGAAAATATCTGCCAAAAATCTGCATATAAATATGATTGTGTTTTTCAGTCATCCTTTCAAATAACAGTGGTGTTCCATTAACTTGCAACTCACAGCATGGGTATTGTTTCCTCAAGACAATCATGATACTTGAAGATGTAAGTAAAAATGGTTTATGTGTAACCCATTTTGTCCCACAAAACATTATCAACATATGTACTCAAGGGTGGAGACGCAATAAAATTAATAACTTAAGCTGCTTCATCAAGAGCACTACAAAAGAGATACTGATTTTTCTTGCAAGTATGTGGAATTATCTATATATTGTATCTACAAATCAACTTGGTGCCATTGCCTTTCTGCTAACATTTTAGCAGTTTTCCCACTGTTGCATCAATGCAAATATTTCATAGTGTTGACTATGAAAAAAGGCAATAATATCTTACTATTATTATGAATTAGTTTTGAATTTTCAGTCTACCTGAAAGTCAAAGAGACTCTCTGGGAGCCACAGACTACACATTCAGAACTATGGGGGTGGGGATATTGAGATTTAATTAACTAAGTACCATTCAGCATATTGAAGGAACTATTATTTTAAGAAGCTATTATTATCTATCCAGAAGACAAACTGCCCACTCACTCTCACCCTACTTTGCTATAGAAACCAATACTACAATTTTCCATTTTGAAATCAGAAAAAACAGATTTTCACAAAATACATACATATATATGTATACACTTAATTGTATATATCTAAGTATATACATATATAGATATGTATACATACATGCATGATAAACTGAGCTTGAAAACTGTCATCGTGATTTTCAGTAATGTAAAATATAATATGGGCTTGAACATAGCATTTCAGTTCATTTTTCGAGTTAGTGAGATGGGGATACAGCTTTAGTCACTACTACTAGACAAGACCTGGCTTTTTGCTGTTCGAAGGCCAGACTGCCCACCACCCCAAACCCTGTGACCTTACTTCTGAACATACTACTGGTTGTCATACCTAATAGTTCTACATTCTATTATTCAAAGAAGAAGGAACTGTGGTATTTACCTCTTCAATCTCTTAAGTGCAACATCTTATGGGACAGATGCTAAGGGAGAGGGAAATTTGCCAAGAAAGTTCTAAAAAGACACAGTAATTAGCCAGAGACATCACTCCTCCCCCAGGACTAAAAAAAAACCCAACATTCCTGGGATATTGCATGGGGAAAAAAAAGTGCCCTTTAAAAATACTGGATAACATAACTCTGCACTTTCTAGCTTTCATCCGCCAGCCCACATAATAACATTCCTTCCCACACATGTCCACATTAGGTCAAATATCGATTTTGGAGCTGGATGAATAAAATAAAATATTTGTGAAAGAGCGAAATATCAGTCACATCGACTCAGCCAGATATTATCAAATATCAAGGAGCCAACATTTAGATACTTTAATGTTCAGTCTGTCAGTAACAAGACCCCTACGAATTTAAACCCAGACTCTTCTCACATGTTCCTTCTATATTTGAGGAAATTCATTTTTAAAAAGCCACTGATATTAGAATCATTTTCCTATGAGGTCACTGGTTTCTTTCCTTCCTCCTGCCTTTATTCCTTCCACAAATATTTTTTTGAGTACCTACAATGTACCAGATACTGAGGAGTACTGCAGTATCCCAGAGAATAGTATTATGCTTCAATATGTTTGGCTTTTTTAATCTATAGAAGCGATTATGGAATCTGAGAACTAATGCAAAAGAAACTGTACCTAGAATACACAATTATCTAAGACAGTAACAGCTTATTCCCTGTAATTAGGAGTTTTTACCCAATCTCAGCTATCTTTTCTCCTATTGTGTCCCAACTTCTGTGCAGATGATTGCATGCTGTTTCTTAATATCTCTTGTAATGTATATTATTTTTGGTGTGGATAATTTCCTGGCTTTTCTTTTACTCAATTCCACTCACTTAACAACATTGACTATTCACTTTGTAAACAGCCTACTCTTTTTGCTTTGCTGTTTTTATTGCTGTCACTGAAATTTAGACTTCTTTATCTTCTTCCATATTTATGAACTGTATATAAGTCTGGGATGACAGTTTATCATGACATTTAAGTAAAATCTTGGGTTCTGAAGTCACACTACTTAAGTTTTGAATTCCAGTTCAGTCATGTCCTAGCTTTTGGGACCCGAAGCAAATCACCTAACCTCTAGAAGCCTCTGTTTTCTCAACCACAAAAGGGGATAAAGATAGTAACTTCTTCAAAGACTGCTTTGAGACTGAGATAATGTACACAAAGTTCTTAGCATACTACCTCAGGGGTGCAAAGTAGGGGGCCAACAAATATTAGTCCAATAAAATAAACATGGTGAATAGATTAGATTCTCCCTAAATTCACTTCCTATCTTAATTGCCACAGCTTAATTAGTACCTCCCATTTTCATTGAGGATGTGGCCTTGTATAAGGCATTAAAAGTAGCTGTCACTCTTCCCTGGAATTTGAATGCTTATTTGAAAGTTAAATAGCTATATTAAATATATTACTAAAATGCAGTAAAAGTGACCCAAATGGAAAGTACCATAGGTTTCAAAGAAGAGGCTAATCACTATGGTCTGAATGGCCAAGAAGGCTTCACTGAAAAGAAAAGACAGGGGTGAACTTAGCCAGAAAGGTAAAAATGAGTGGAATCTTCATGTTAGAGTCAGCAACAGAAATGAATGACAAAAGGAGAAGAGAGCATGGCCTTTCCCAGAATATTCTTTGGCCTGATTTGCTTACTCCCTCTCTGTGGGAGATCAGGTTTGGGAAAAGTACATTGAGGCACAATCGTAGAGAACTTGGGATGTCTGACTGAAACATTTGAACTTATTATAGAATAGCAGTCACATCAACTTATTCATTTAACCAATAAATACATATTTGAATGCTGATTATGTGAAGTTCTAAGTGCTAGAGATAGAGCAGTAGGAAAAAAAAATCCCTGTCTTCACGGAATTTATATTCCATTCTCACACCTGAATTAGGCGTATAGAGGTGCAGCAGGTAACAGAAGTAAGCCAAGTAGTCAGGATAAGTCATAGCATTGTGTGAAGTGACTTCTGTGTCAACCTGAGTGGGCCATAGGGTGCCCCAATATTTGGCTGAACATTATTCTGGGTGTGTTTGTGAGGGTGTTACTTAAAGAGATCATCATTTGAATTGACAGACTGAGTAAAGTCCTTCCTACTGGTGAGCGAGCTTCATCCAATCAGGTGAAGGCCCAAATAGACCAAAAAGGCTGAGTAATGGGGAACCCCTGCTGCATAATTGCATTAGAGGCAGGTCATTGGGTTTTTCCTGCACTATGATTTAAACAGAAATATGGGCTTTCCTGGGTCTTCAGCTTGCTGACTACAGATCTTAGGACTTACCAGTCTCCCTAATTGTGTGAGCCAGTTCCTTATAACAAATCTCTTTATACATACATACATACACACACGCACACACAAACACACACCCTATTAGTTCTGTTTCTTGGGAGAATCCTGGCTAATACTGATGGGGATAAAGGGAAACTCTAAAGTGCATGCCTTACTCCCAGCTGATGGCTTCCATGTGAGAATGGGACCCACTCTGCGAGACCATTTATTTAGAAAAGCCAGAAATCCGGGTTTTTTACTATCTCAATTTTAGAGTACTGGAGACAACAACGGTTTAAAGAAAAAAAAAAAAGGCACATCTCATTGGCTAAGCAAAAGCTACCTAAAGGTCACAAGCATACCAAGGCCCCCAATTCCTTACCTCAGCTTTAGACAATTAAGAGTCAACAGAGGTTTACTGAGCAGGATTATTCTTATGTCAGTACATGTTGAGAATCAAAAGATGGGTATACTAAGAACCCAGAGACCAATTAAGAATTCCTTGTTATAATCAAAGTTCAAACAATGAAAAGCCCAGTATAATGTTATAATACTGAGACTAGAAAAAAACAAACACTTGAAGATGTGGCACTAACAGACAAGGAAAAAGAATGAAACTCGTCATTCCAAGACAAGGTTGACCATTAGGCCATAGGCAAAAGTATGCCCTCTCTGACTGCAACAGGTACTTTTAAGTCTCTGATTTAATTTCCTTGACAAAAAAAAAAAAGGAAAGCTTGCTCTGCTAAATACATATTTTGTTATTGTTAAACCAATACTAGTTAATTTAATTAGGCATACTTCAAAACTCCATTGGCCTAACAAGTGAGTTGGCTGGTCACTCCTATAATAGCCCTATAGGGTGGTTGCCTTCACCACAAGGATTCAGAAACCTAAGCTTCCTTCTCTTGAAGCTATACTACATCACAGGGCCTCTGAGTCCTTCCTTTGCTCTGGGTCAGTAGAAGGTAAGAAGCCTGGAGAATCCAGCAGGCAGTTCAGATGAGCCTCACCTGGTAGTAAAGTACACCATGTTTTGTCAAGTAGAACTAAGTCACAAGGCCATACCCAACTGCAAGAGATGAATAAAGGAATTTGACAATTAGTGAGGGTGTCACACTAAAGGAATAGGTATCTATTCTCTTTGACCCTATTTTCTCAACTATAAAATGAAAGGTTTGGATTTGGTACTTTCAGAGATTCCTTCCAGTTTATTAAGTGTTGTTTTTTATTTTTTGTTATGTGAGTGGTTTATTAGCCAGTAGAAGAAAACACAGTAGAAGCCAGAATATTTCTACCCTTGATTCATTAAAGGACACATATAGAATAATGTCCTGTCCTTTCTTAAGACACCTTGTAACATTGTTCTAACTGATGAAAACCAATGTTCAAATTACACATTTCATGGCATTTTATTAGCAATTATTATAACAGTGTCACGAACAAAGGATTTACATCACATGATATTTCCTTCCTATATTTCTAGGTAACCACAGATCTTTCTGCAGTGATGACAATGAGTATATACAAAAGGATAACGTACTTTAGACTTTTACTTCATTAACACTGAATGGAATTATGCTTAGAATAAATAAAAGATGAACAGCTCTTCTTTTCATTCTTATTCTCTCCTTTTCCTAACAAAAATAATTTATAATTTCAACTTTTCCTGCTGCTTTTCCAAAATCCTAGTTTTAAACCCAATCAAAAGATGCTAACATATTCCAAAGTGAGAGAATGCTTTGGATTCTGTACTACTCCTGTCTTCTTCATCTTTAAGAGATTTTAAGTCTTTTCTTTCCCAAGCTGCCAGTTACACTGAATTGTTCTGAAATGTGAATGAATTTTTTTTGTGTAAATATGAGCTTCCATCGACTACAGCAACAATAAGAACTTCACACTTGTCATTTACTAAAACCTGCCTTTTGAGCCCTGTCAGTCATGGGCCTCTACATGTGTGTTTCTTGGTTGGAGCAGCGTTGTTTTATGGCAGCTTCTGTTTAGGAATTCATGTTGCTACTTGGCATTTATGTAGTTCAGCTGTTAGAGAGTCAGAGTAAAAGGAAAGAAAACATGCAGGAGTGAAGGTTTCAGGAGCTAAGAGGAAAATAAGAAAGGGATCTGGGATAGGAAATAACAATGCCAGCCATGTGGCAGCAGTAAACCACAGGCACACCCCCTTGGTTTAGGGCAGACAGTGTGGCAGAGCAGACACAGCTCACACCCATCCTGCGGATCTGGGTGGCCGGGTGCTATTATAAAGGGCAAGTGTTGCATGAAATATTAGCAGTCGTGTTCAACTCTCCAGCTTTTTCATTCCAACACTGAGCTTGATTACAATGTGTGCCACTGAGTTTAGATGTGCTTAAAGCCAAGACAAAGAGATTCTGGAAATCCAGTCATACAGATGAAAAACTAAATACTTGGGTGCCTAACCAGGATTGATGGAACGTGCATGATTCATAGTGTGGGCTCAAATATGCCCAGAAGTTCAGATATTTATCCAACATTTATCTGCATATGACCATATATCCCTTGGGGCTCTTGTTTTTTAATGGGAAAATAATAGGAGTAGGCTTTCTCTGGGGTTCTCAAATACTTTGAGCTTATTAGTCTCAAATCACTAGGAACCTTGAATTTAGAGATTTGAGGTTCAGGGAGCAAGCAAGCTTTTTTAGAATATGTAAACAAAGAGTAATGTAATTTAAATTTCACTCCTTTTCCATGTAACTCCAGGAAAGGTAAATATAGGTTCTCAATCTTGTTTAACTAACATCTTCTATTTGTACTTGCCAACGAGAGAACGTACTTTTCTGTGGGTTCTTTGGAAGATGTAGCTTATAAAGAGAGCTAAATAGAGTAAAATTTTTAAAAAAGTGTATAGAAGTTAACAAATTTTCTTCAAAAATAATGGCTCCATTCTACAGGTGCTCCACACCTTTAATAATGAGTCTTGCATGTAATGATTTTTTGATTTGTTGTGAAGTTCATACTATAACATATCCATGTTTTATTAGCATTTTAATATTGATACATTAATATTTTTATATTATCTTGGTAGAAAGCCTCTCTAAAACCACCAAATGGAAATGACAAATGATACCTGATAACCTTAAGATATGAGGACAGCATAATATTTATAGCAGGTCTCATTCATTTCCAACATTTTTAAGGCACATACATATATATATATACATACATATATATGTATATATAGAGAGAGATTCTAGCTTCATTTATGCTCACCAATTTTTAATCTAATAACAGAAATCGTGTATCCATTATGGCAAAAATTATCCACACACTGTACATCTACAGATAGTACCCAACAGTAGGAATGCTTTGTCTTTGTACACAATGAACAATGTTCTTACACCTAATATCTCTTCGCTTATAATGGGAAACAAATGACAGCCAAGGGTATATACAGCAATTTTCAAGCACTTATGGTTTCCTCCTTTTTAGTCATTTGCCAAACCAGAGGAGTAAATTAAATTGCCTTGCTTTTCCCTTCCACACTTAAAAATGTATTTCAACAACTATTAGAGACTTGTTTTAATATAACAAAGTGGTTAACTGAGGCAGAGAGTCAATCAACTTGTTTCAAAAGCCCAGCAACAGAAATATTCTTAAGGTAACAAATTAATAGGTGACTAAAAACAAGCTAATTATCAATTAACACCTCAGGGCTTCCAAAAGAGGTACGAGTTAGACAGGAGACCAGGAGAGGATCTTGAGCATAGTGTTACACTGTGCATGGCCCAATACTGGGGAATTGCTGACTTTTCTTTTCCAAAGGGCCTGACAGTACAGCACTAACTGACTATTAGACATTATTAGAAATAACGTCTTAAGAGATTTAATAGATGAATCCCATCAAAAGGTTACAAACTAATATGTGGTAATAACTTACTTTTGAAACTAGGAAGTACTCGCTTCAGCAACACACATACTGCAATAGGAACAAAACAGAGATTAGTGTGGCCCCTGCACAGAGAACACCTACATTTGTGAAGGGGTCTACGTATGTCAGTGAGTATTAGAGACTAGGGGGTACAAGGAAGAAACGGACTACAAAGGACCACAGTGGAACTTCTGAGTGGTAACAGAAAGGTTTTATATAATGATTATAGTACTGGGAACATGACTGTATTCATTTCTCAAAACTCACCAAATTGCAGTCTTAAAGTCGGTGATTTTATTATGTGTGAGTTACATCTCAATAAAGCTGAAAAAAGAATTCTGACTCTTTCTTACACACCATGCACTAATTGGATAATACAGTTTTATAAAAAGCACAGGCGCTTTTCCTCTCTCTTCTTTGCTTGAATTCAGGCATGGAGAACCAGCAGGTCTCAACAATTCATCAACTTCTTGCAATCAAGTAAAATCTACCAGATTTAGGGCAGCCTGGGTGGCTCAGCGGTTTCACTGCCCTCAGCCCAGGATGTGATCCTGGAGACCCAGGATCGAGTCCCACATCGGGCTCCCTGCATGGGGCCTGCTTCTCCCTCTGCCTGTGTTGTGTCTCTGTCTCTCTCTCTGTGTCTCTCATGAATAAATAAATAAAATCCTTTAAAAAATTATCATATTTAGATATTGAAATAATTATTTCAATTATCTCAATAATTATTTCAATGGAATACCTAATAGTTGTTTATCACTAAAACTAAGGGAAATATTAAGGAAACATGGAAAGTATTTCTTCTTTTCTTTTTAAAAGATGTTATTTTTGAGTAATCTCTACACCCAATGTGGGGCTCAAACCTACAACCCTGAGATTGTTGCAAGCTCAGAGTTGCAAGCTCCACCGACTGAGCCAGGCAGACACCCCTGGAAAGTAGAATGATCAATCATCTGTAATGTGCTGTTCTCAAAACACAAAAGACTTTAAAGACAAAGTCTTTAAGGTAATTATTCACCTTCTGATCAACAAGATTTAATTTCTTTCCCCAACCATTCAAGTTAAAGCTTTGCAAAAAATATATATATACACATTATGCATACAGAATGAGTATGTGTTTTTCTCTCTCCAATACCTGCACTGAGGACAACAGACGGTTTGATAAAATCAGTAGTAATGTGGAAGAGTTACTTTTGTCTTTTCTCCATCTAGATATATATATATATATTTTGGGGGGGGGCAGGCCAGCCTGATGAGTTAGGAAAAAATGAAGCTTGAAGAAAAGAAAACTGAAGCTAAAAACAATAGACAAGATGGATTAACCCTATGTTATCAGGTTAAGTGTCAAGAGCAAGGAGCTACTGGGCTTCTGCAGTGTTTTCCTCTAAAGTTTCAGCCTTACATCCGTCAAACCTCAAGATAACTATCCATCACGGAGTCAAAGTGGCGAACAACTGTGTGGTCCTTTGATAAGGGATAGTGTCACAATTTGTCTCCTTCTCTTCCCACAGATCGCCTCTAATGGGGTAAAACCAGGCCACAACAGCTGCACAGAACCCAGTGACATTCTTCAGTATAAAAGAAATTCTCAGAAAATATGTAGAGCAGGAATCTAACAACCTTCAAAAAGTATCTAAACTTTTTGATTGATGATTATTTACTTATTCTATGACAATTATATTTGTTCTTCCTAGATACTAAGATAATCCACTTTTTAAGTATAATTAAATGGCAGGATTGTGATACACTTAAAAAAGTGATGATGCTAACAATCCCCTGAGAGATACAATGCAGCATCTATATAACTAAGTTAACATTTAAAATCTGTAGCTGGGGGCAGCCCTGGTGGCTCAGAGGTTTAGCGTCATCTTCAGCCCAGGGCGTGATCCTGGAGATCCAGGATCGAGTCCCACTTCGGGCTCCCTGCATGGAGCCTGTTTCTCCCTCTGCCTGTGCCTCTCTCTCTCTTTCTCTCTCTCTCTCTCTCTGTATCTCTCATGAATAAAAAAATAAAATCTTTAAAAAAATTTAAAAAAAAATAAAATCTGTAGCTGGACTATATATTAGCATTTATGCAATGCCTACAAGGAGGTAATTCATACATTTAGATGTACAGCAGAATATCATCTATACCATTCAAAAATGGATAGCCCTATCCTCTCTGAAAAAAAAATATATATATATATCAGCTTAACTAATGAAGAATACTTAGTAGCAGAGAAAATGACTATGTCATAATATTAGAAGAAAGCAAACTTTTAAAATATGAGTTAGAACTACAATTATGTTAATAAATATTCACAGGAAAAAGTGCTTGAAAGTTTACAAAGTATACCACTGGTATATATTAGAGTAGTGAGATTGTAGACAATAATTTTTTTTCTGTTTTATGAATGTTTTCAAAAATTATTTTATTCCTACTTAACATTTTTCTCTCTACACGTTTGAAAACGAACCAGGTTTACATTGAGATCCCCTTCTTTAACATTCTATATCTGCAAATATTAGTTTGAAAGGAAAGAGCCTTCAATCATCACCAGCAAGGAAGATGTCATCTCCAGCTGACCTGTAACTATCCTATTGTGGGCCAACAGACTCCAGCCTCTTGAGGAGGAAGTAGCTCTATTCAAGGATAGTGAGAAAAAAGTAACCTGAGGTAATTGTTCCAAGGCCTTGTCTTGCCACTCCTGTTTTTTCCAGTGGAATGCAAAAAAGTGGAAATGAGGGA
This sequence comes from Canis lupus baileyi, assembly GCF_048164855.1. NCBI lineage: Eukaryota > Metazoa > Chordata > Mammalia > Carnivora > Canidae > Canis > Canis lupus. The sequence continues at coordinate 20,743,141 of NC_132839.1, forward strand.
AGAGAATTGAAGATTTATGTAATCAGTTCAGAACCTGATGAAACACCCTAATGTCAGCAAGCAAAGGAGTTATCTGCTCCACCTGAGCACATTTCTCCCCTTAAGTCATACTATGACTTCTTTTGCCTTCACATCTGCTCTTGGAGTTCATTTTAGACTGATTTTACATGTATAAAAATACTTAAGGGGGAAACACTGAGTTTCCCCAGGCTTCAAGCTGATTTCTGAGAAGATAGTCCTTTATTTGTCCCCCAACATTCTCCAACAGTCATGGTATCTAAGCACATTCTTTTTTTTTTTTTTTTTTTTTTTTTGTCTTAAAGGCATTTTAGTATGTTGGATTTTTATCAAAATGCAAATACCTATTAAAGAAGTATAATTAGTGAGTGTCATTTTTAGTTAACATTTATGTTGGGACTGGAAAAAATATGGGCGAAATAAGACCTATGAGAGTGAGACAGCAGCTAGGAATAGGAACTGTCAAGACAGAGGGAAGTTTATTGAAGGGAAGGGAGGAACAAAGTTAATAAAATCTGCTACATTCACATTTGATCCTGGGTCAATTCTGTTAATCCTTGTGGAGTAAAAAATGTGAACTTTAGAATTGGAATAATTTGAATTCAAATCCTATCTCTATTGCTTAGTAATTATGAGGACATAGACCAGCTACCTGTCTCAATAGTATGTTTTCCTTACTATCCAATAAGGGAAGTAACATATACTTCATGAAAACATCTTAAGTAATAAATGAAATAATTGTGTATTTAGATATATAAAATCAGAACTTCATAAATGTTCATTACTATTCCCTTTATTTTCCTTTTCTTCTCATTCTCCTCTGCAAATGAGGGATAAAATATACTTCCTAAATCCATATTCACAGTGGGTTTTGAAATCCTATTAAAGATAGTCAACTGGGGATCCCTGGGTAGCTCAGCGTTTTGGCGCCTGCCTTTGGCCCAGGGCTTGATCCTGGAGTCGCAGGATTGAGTCCCACATCAGGCTCCCTGCATGGAGCCTGCTTCTCCCTCTGCCTGTGTCTCTCATGAATAAATAATTAAAATCTTTAAAAAATATATAGATAGTTAACAAACATCATTGTCTTCATGATGGGGTCAAGACTAGGTTTCTAAAGCCCATGCTGGCTACTAAGGATTCTACCTTCTGTGTTAAAGAGAAGATCCAGGTCTGTTTTCTAGCTTCTTCAGTAAATGGCATAGAAACTCCACTTGTGTACTTCTTGGATGAGGAATTCAAACTGCCTGTTCCATACTAATCTGTTACAGAATGTAATGAGCACCCCAGATGTGGGCTGTGCGAGAGAGGAGCCACATGCAGAGATCAGTAGAGAAGTGACTCTCACCATGAGTCCCCAGATGAGGCCTCTAAAATTCAGAGGGCATCGCACAAAGCTGTGAGAAGCCCAGCTATGAGTGTGCAATGCCCACTGACTGTCCCAAATCTAGCAAAAGGTTTACTCAGCCTGAAAAACTGCCCAAAATATCTCTTAATTAGCAACACGTATCTCCTGCAAACTGAATACCAAAAGGGTTCTAATTGTAGTGTCTTTAGTTTGTCACATACAAACTGTTTGGAAGACCCAAATTCCAAAACATTATGAGAAAAATATCTTCCAGGGGTGTAGGGTAAGGCATAACTAGAGTACGAGCCAGTTGGGGTTTTTAAATTTTTTTATTTTTTGGATCTATGGATTAGAATAAAAAACAGCTCTAAACAACAATCTGTGGCATGTTAATTGCTTTGTACCTGATCTTCCCATGAAGTCAGCAGGAGTTTTGCCACTAAAGAACCATCAGAAAGATGGTTTCTGCTAGAACTAAAATCTGCTACTAGCTATTCCAATTTGATGGGAAAATCAAATCCATATTATGTGTGATAATAATCCACAAGCATGCTCTAACAGCACTTTGCAAGCAAGCATTATTCCTGAGAGTACTTTCAAATAAAAACAAATGTGACTCAACCTTTAAACATGGATAATGATGAAATTTGGGTCTATTAGGAATTTCATTCTATTTCTAGTCTAACATAAAATGAGGGATACTTTGTCCTTTTCCCTTGCTTTACATGTCAAAAGCAAAAAAGTGGGGAAATATTTTTACTGAAGCTTTTCCATCCATAAGGAACCACTACACACACACACACACACACACACACACACACACACACACACACACACATATCCTAATACATGAATGTATCTTCTGGAGTGTTAAGCATGTGATATACATGATAAAGCATTGCTATTCCCAGAAATGTGGCTCTAAAATAGTCATATGTGACTATTCAATGAAGAGAGTGTTTAGGATAGCCCAATTTGAGAAAGCTGTGTTACAAGATCAGATTCTATTTTTAGGCTGGATTTTTCTAGACAGATGTTGAAAACCCATAAAGAGGATTTTAAAAGTGTTATTACTGGTAAGTTATTGCACCCTTAATGTGGTCCGTACTGTGGCAATAGAAGCTTCAGGAAAACATCTTTTCTTTCTGTCTCTTTCTCTCTTTAAACTTTATTTATAGCCTTGCAAAAGACTAGCATTCACATAACCCGCCTTTGCAGGCATGCCAGAAGATTAATGATATCGCAGTGTTCTTGAGAACAAAAATGTGTCTACCACTGTGTTGAATAATCTCTCCTTTCACACATTAAAAGTGAGATGAGGCCTACTTTAGAAAGCAAGGACAATGTGTCGCAAAGAGTTAGTTGGCTTAAAGACATACCCGTATTGCTATCCTGAATCACAAATTGTTTTCATGCATGTTATCTTGAGAATAAGAAAGCTTTTATCACCATCCCTTTTTTTTTTAGATTTACATAGAGCCTTAAAATCTGACTTTTTCCAGCATTTTTTTACAATCTGTTGCTTGTAAGAATTGAGAATTTAGAGAAAATTGTTCATTGTGACCTCTTTTATGTGTACTCTACTGAAATTTAGCTAGCAAGAGTGAAAGCTATTTAAAGATTTAAATATGATAGATGTAGTCATTTAGTTAAAGCTACCCTTGCTTACTTTATAGTAATAATAATTCAATTTTTATTAGAACTTTCCCTGATGTCATGCACCATGCTAAGTGTTCAATATATATTATCTCATTTAATCCTTATGAAAACCCAAAGAAGATAATATTACTATTATCCTCCTCAATGGAGGAGAGAATTTAGAGAGATATGGGACTCACCCTAAGCCACTTCTCCAACAAGTGACAGAACCACAATTCAAATCCAGATTTGGGGAGTTTCAATGCCATGCTCTTAATCACTATGATACTCTGCCTCTTGGGCAATATTCATTTAATATAGACCTTTATTCAACCAGGTAATACTTGCAGATTGTTATAACTTTCAGGAATTTCATCACCAATATTTAGGTGCATGCCATATACCAGTCATTGCCACTGGCCTTAGGAATCATAAAAGTGAATAAAACACAATTCTTACTCCCCAAATGTAAGTGGGGCCACAGAGCCAACCTAAGACCTTGTTAGGCTTCAATCATTCAGTTTTCTAAATCCAACTTGCTTCATATAAAACATTAAAATGTACTCACATCTCACATTTAATATAATTCACATATCTACAAATGAGTTATACTTGCTTGAGATTTTTATGGGCATTTTTAAAAAATTTTTATTTATTTATGATAGTCACAGAGAGAGAGAGAGAGAGAGAGAGAGAGGCAGAGACACAGGCAGAGGGAGAAGCAGGCTCCATTTACCGGGAGCCCGACGTGGGATTTGATCCCGAGTCTCTAGGATCGCGCCATGGGCCAAAGGCAGGTGCTAAACCGCTGCGCCACCCAGGGATCCCTTTTTTTTTTTTTTTAATTTTTATTTATTTATGATAGTCACAGAGAGAGAGAGAGAGAGAGAGAGAGAGAGAGAGGCAGTGACACAGGCAGAGGGAGAAGCAATTACGGGCATTTTGATAGTCACTAAATTTGATGTATTTTTTTTCATGACTTATAGCCAATATATATTTTTTTCCAGAATCCCAGACATTTTTACCTAGGTTCTCTGCCTATAATGCGTAATAGTACACTGGCCCTAGTGGGGAAGACAGAAAAGCAAACTAGGAGAGTGACACAATGTGTTAAGAAAATAATATAGACAAAAAATAATAATAACATAGATATGTGCAAAGAATTATGGGAGCCAAAGGAATCACCTCGCAGGGTGAAGGACATTGAAGGAAAATCTTGGGCTCACCAGATAATACCCTCATTTATGAAGCTACTGACCTACAAAAATATATGATATATCCAATAAATGTCAAGTAATACTGTGTGACTTAAGAACAATATTTGGGCTTCATGATAGAGGCTAGAGATGGAGGCTTACAATTCAATGCCTTTTCATTGTATGTTTTCCTTTGTTGGAAGGAAATTTCAATATATGTGATACTGAACATTCCGTTTCTTTACCATACTGAACTTAGCAGCTTGGTGTTCTCTAAAACATAATATAAATTATAATCAATATTCTTTTCCAGATATATATAAATATATAAAAATATTCTTTTGCAGAATATAATTAATATTCTTTTGTAGTTTCCTAAGGGAACTATACTATTTAATTAAGAGTAGCAATTAATCAGTAAATGTTTATAAATCTGGGACTACTATGCTATATATACGTACATATAAACATAGTATTTACAGTTTGTATCACAGACACAGAAGAAATACTCATCATGTATGTATACTATACACCATAATTATAGTAGATAAGAATAGTAAAGGCAGAGTGTGTGTATATATACATATATATATGTATGTGTACCAGGGATTATATATAAGCTTTATGTTCACAACCTTAAAATTTCTTCTTAAATTATGGAATACATCCAGCAGAACTGACCATATCCTCTATTTCCCATTAAAAATTTTGGGCAAAAAACCTGATACCCCGCCCCCAGTCTCTGAAAATAAATGAACAAAAAGGAAGGAAGGAAGGAAGGAAGGAAGGAAGGAAGGAAGGAAGGAAGGAAGGAAGGAAGAGAAAATGAAAAGGTTTGAGGGTGAAACCACCTGTACAAATGAGGAAAAATTTAGTTTGTATAAACTTCAAGTAGTTCTCTTGAAAATATTTAATATGTTAAAAATAGTGTGTCTTCTTTAACAACTTAGTTCAAAAGAAGGAAAAGATAAAACAAATAGCTCAGTAAAGGAGTCTCTGAATTAAGTATCTTTTAAAATGCTGGAGTGAAGATGCTGTTCTATATTTGTTAGTAGTTATAAATGGGGGGAAGTTTCTGAGAATAAGACCAACTAAAATAATAAACCAACCAAATGGAATAATACCACCACAAATTCAAAGCCACGTCATCTGAGAACTCTTGGTCTAAATGAAAATGAAAGATTATGGAATTGGAAGTTTGTCAAGTAAATGAGTTTTCACCTTGTGAAGTAGTAGGAAAAAGGATGAAAAATTATTTTAAAACATAGACTGAAAAAAATTAGACCACACAATGCAAAAAAAATTAATATGAAAAAAAGTCACAGAGAACTGAGAAAAATTCTCCCCTCAAACTATAATGATGTGAAGGCTTTATACCTATGCTTACTAAAATAAATTGGAAGAATAAAATACAACATGTGTGACTATGACCAGACAAGACTTGGGTTGCTTCCCAATGCCTAGATATTTGTGCTGAGGCTGACACCAGATTAAAGTAATGTTGTGATGGCATCAAATGGGGCATCACCCCAAGATCACATAAGTCTGTGCCTTAAAATCTCACTCCTAGTTTAGTCTTGATTTGCATTGATATTTCAATGAAATTCTCTAATTTCTCTCTTTTTTGAAAGGCAAATGATCACCCACTATTCCTGCTTGAAAGTCACAGCTTAATATACATGCACTTATATATTTTCATTCTTTACATTCTAAATGACCAGAATTAAGCTACATGTTTGGATTTCATCTTGAAAATGGACATGATGGGCCTGGGTGGCACAATCAGTTAAGTCTCCAACTCTCGGTTTCAGTTCAGGTTATGATCTCAGGATCATAGGATCAAGTCCCATGATGGGCTTCATGCTCAGGTGGAGTCTACTTGGGACTCTCTCTCCTTATCCCTCTGCCCCTCACCCCCATTCTCATTCTCTTGCTCTCTCAAATAAATAAATAAATCTTTAAGAAATATTTTAAAAATATGAACATGATCCTTGCCTTGTTGGAATTTAAATCTAATGGGGCAGAGAGGTAAATAGACAATTGAAAAACAGTTTTGCTTCCTAGAAGAAATAAAATCTAAGCTAATACCTAAAGTATAATTATTAACTGAGCCAGAGAAGAGTGGGGAAATTAGGGAAGTGTTTCAGACAGGAGAACCAGCATGTACAAAATGCCAGAGGTAGGAAGGCATGGATTCTATGGAGGTGTGAAAATTGGAAAGATAAGCAAGGCCAGTTCAAAACATGGCCTTATACAGCATGTCAAGGAAATTGAGTATTTTCTAGTTGGAGAAGAACATAGTTTGGTTTTGCAGAATCATCTGCTATCTTCTATGTAGAGAATTGAAGACAGGACTAGAGGTAGGGAGACCAACCCTTAACAGTGTTGTAGGTCAGGCAAGAGGCAAATTAGAGTAGGGACAGATGAGATAAAATAAGATTAAGGAAATATTTAAGATGAAAAATATAGAAGACCTCATATTGCATGTGGTGATCAGGGGGAGGAACGAAAGAAACAAACCTAATCCTCAGGTTTAATGAGCAACTGTGGAAAGGATGGTACCATTTAATAGGTTGGAGGGTACAGGAGAGAAGTGAGAGACGATGACAAGTCCAGTTTTCAACAAATATGAAAAGGTCCAAATATTATATGTCCCATGATAATTCAAATCCTAGAGCCAAGTAAGATTGGCCAAAGGTAATGGCTAGAACAAGAAGAGCTAAGTGACAAAAGCTGAGCCCTGATAAAGTCTAACATTTAGGGAATGAAAAGAAAAGGACCACTCAAAAAGGAATGTAGAAGAGATTACAGAGAAAACTTGATGAAAATGAAAAGAGTGAGAGGAGAAAGAGGGAGTGCTCAACAGTGTCTAATATGGTTGAGAAGTCAAGCAAGGCAAAAAAAAAAAAAAAATAGAGAAAGAAAGAAGTCAAGCAAGGCAAGGATTTAGAGGTGCCTACTCTTGTAGAGGCTGGTGACATAGAAGATAGACTATTAGCATATATAAAAATACAAATATGTGTATACACACATGCACATACGTATGTCTTTGCATGTCATTCAGTTATTGCAACAACATCATGGGGTAGGTACTATTATGCTTTTTCAAGATGAGAAAATGGAGACACAAAGACAATCCTTCCAAGGTTACACATCTAGTAAGTGGTAGAGCCAGAAATTGAAATTGGTTGAGGACTTGAGTGGGAGGTGAAGGAATATAGATTGGAAGTGCAGATAACTCTTTCTAGCAATATCACTGATCTTCAAAGATAGTTTTGTCTGGGCAGATTGTCTCTGCTTATCAGGTTCAAGCTATGTGGTGAATACTACCCAAATTGCAGACTGAGTCTTGAGATAACAAATGGCTTGTGGAGAAATTCTTTTAAAAATCCAATGTGTTCAAATGGCAGTTATAACAAGAGGAAAAAATAATTTCTAATGTACCATATCCATGAGTTTTGAAAATAGTACACTATCATTGCTCCTTAAACATAAAACAAGTATAACTCTGCCTGGAGCTACTCCAAGAATCATTCCAACAAAGTTCTCCCAATGGATCCACCAAAATAGAATCTCGAACAATGAGTTTTAAATTGTTAGTATATCTTTATGAAGTACCTATTACATATACACATTGTTTAGAGTGCTGTCCTTCCAGAAACATCTTTAGGAAGCCAGAATCTGTTGGTCAATTTGCTCCACCATAGGAAATTATTTAAATGATAAACTGTCACAAAGTTGAAATTTCTTAGTATGGGTAAAATACCACTGATTCGTGTGGAAGCGAAGAAATTCCTCCAAAATTTTCATTTCCAAATATTTGGGGAATATTGCATAGCCACATTTATCATCCTCTAGTACCTTATTATAAACCATTGTTGGATGAGAAACCACATTAAAGTATTTGCTATTTGCAGGATTTACTACTCTAGTACAAGTAAGTTTTAACACGGTATGAGTGAGAGCATAATTTTAATTAGAAAATCTCTTTTTAAACCAGATTTAGAAACAGAGCGATCTCTGGAGTAAAAAAAAAAAAAAAGTGAAAAAAGATACTTAAGTAAAATTATTAAAATTATGATAGGCTAGCAGCTTGGAAAGTTTAGGAAACCATCATTCAATTACAATATTCAATTTGGTAGTCTGTTTTCTGTCTCTTCATTAAAAAAAAAAAAAAATTCATATCCAGAAAAGAAAACCAATAGGGTCTACAGTTGCCTCAAGATTTTTCTTTGGTCACAACTGCCTATTTTCCATAATTGAATTTCCCACTGACAGTCCCATGAACTTTATTGCTAGACTGACTAGCCGAAGACACTCTATTCTCCCCTCACCATACGAAGAATTGAAGAGATGCTGAACACAGCTAACATGAAATCGGGAAAGACAATGGTTTGTTTTTAACTGCAAAAGGCATAATAATACTTAGATGAGCCAAAATTTTGGAAAATAGGTTTGTTCCCAATATTCTGTTATTTTGGCCATGTCAAAATGGGGTTACAATGTCCCTAGAACCCTGAGATTTCTGAGGCACCATTCTACTAAATACGAAGCCTACCCCATCACCTCAGAAAGAGGTTACAGTGCCCTCCTCCGCTGACAAGACACACCTTAGAAGCTGTAGCCCTGCGCTTGGCCACAGGCCTTATTTTAGCATTAGACACCTGATTTTCAAAGGTTATCTTTCCCAAATTAAAGGAAGAGTGAGACTGATGATGTGAGGGCTCCCCTGTGCTGACTGCGGCTTGCTTACATAAGATCCTGTAAGTTTCCCAGTAAGAAACCATACCTTCCAGGTGATAAATGGGTCAAATTCACAGAATATTAAAAGTGTGGGAGGGAGGCTGGGAGAAAAGGAGGCTTTCCTGCTTTCTATTTCCAGAATGTAGTGTAACTGGGATACTCACAAGATTTAGTCTAAAGAAAGAAAGCAAGCCATGAAGTAATAGAAAAGTGCTAACATAATAACTAGGAAAACACCTCTGTGATTTCTTTTTATTTTTCTACTACTAAACGTTTTTTAATACTTTCTTCATTATTTTTAACCGCTTCTCTCCTCCTTCCTATTTGTCCCAACCTGTCCCCTCTTAAATGTAAAATATTCATAATTGTCACTGTGGTTTTATGATCCTGTGGGATCTGTACATAAATCCTTTGATTCAGACAATTACCATTAGATTCAAACATAATGACCCACTAGATATCTGCCTTATATGAACTTTCACTATCCACAACATATAGAAAATCTACTTGTAAAAAAAAAAAAAAAAGAAAGGAAAGGAAAGGAAAAAAACTCTACTTGTACTGCCCTTCCTTTATTCCAAGGGTTATTACTAGGACCAGTTAAAAAATGACCTCCTACACCATTTTCATTCTAGAATCAGGAATCCTCACTGAAAATATTTGTTTCCACTCTATTCCCAATTCCTTTTCTTTTCTGGCTGATAAAAGACTGAAGTCCTGGGTGTCAGGCCAAGCTACGGAGGAACACAAAAGAACACAATAGAGGGCACCTGGGTTCAGTTGGCTAAGCATCTTCCTTTGGCTCGAGTCATGATCTCAGGGTCCTGGGATCAAGCCCTGATTCAGGCTCCCTGTTTAGTGGGGAGTCTGCTTCTGCCTCTGTTCCTCCCCTTCACTTGTGCTCTCACTCTGGCTCTCTCTCTCTCTCAAATAAATAAAATCTTTAAAATAAAACAAAAAATAAAAGATAAAAGAACACAATAAACAGGAGAATTGGAAAAAACAAGTTTCCATGTTAGTTCTTGATAAATGAGGAATTGCTATCTAGCTCTCTTGCCTCCTAGTCTCATCTCCCTCTTATGTTAGTGAAGGAGCAATTTTTTTGCTTTCTCAGTAATAACCATCAATCTTATCTATCAGAACCTTTCTTCAATATCCTAAATTAGCTTTAGTTTTTTGCAATAAAAGTTGGCATGGGGTCTCTTCTTTTTTTTCCAGAAACAATATATGCAACTAGAAATCAGGGACCCTGAAGTCTACATTCCTCACTCATTAAAAACAATTAATAATCCATTTTGGCTCCAGAAGCTAAATGTTCCATCATCAATTTCTTCTTCCATTTTCTAAACAGAGGCTCTCGAAGACACTTGGTGAGCACATTGACTAAGACTACAGAGTCAGCTGTTGCTAATGCCATCTAATGGGTGTTCTTTGTAGGTTCATTACCTGTTTCCCTTTTCTTCTAGGTTGCTTTGTCAATTTATATAAAGTAGCTGTTTTTTTTCAACCAACTACATTATATTGTTGACTGTAGTAACAAGACCAATGTCAGAGATAGGTAGATTTGGGGTAGCTTGGCTCTGTATCCATGACTGTTATTCTTTGTCATTTTGTCAGCAACATCTTAAAACCCATAAGGAATCTATAAAGACCAAATGATCATCCCTCTGTCTTCATTCTGTTAAGGGATTATTTTTCATACCTGAGGCACTTTAGGCCCAAAGAGGTTAAGGGACTTTCTGGATGACCCTCTGTTAAAAGTAAAAAACAGCCAGTACCTCCACACACTCTTATGCATAATACTATATGCTATTTACTGCATCCATGAAAAAGTAAAATAGCCTGTTTTATACTGTCCATAAGTCTGTAATTTGGAAAAAAAACTCATCTACAGATAATACCCAAAATACTATATTCCAGTGAATGAATCTACCAGCTATGGGAGCTGGAATAAAGTACCAACTTCTCTAAACCTCAAATTCCATTTTCATAAAATGAAGAAAATAATCATTATTTCCTTAAGAGTTTTTTGAGAACTAAATGAGTTAATACATAGAAAGCTCCTAAACAGTACCTAGCATGTATTAGGCATTCAATAAACAGTAGCTATTATTATTCACCAAATCCTGGTGATTTAGATATTAAAATAATTTCCCTTACAGCTTGAATGAGATGTATTTAGGAAAAATAAAATAAAGTACTGCTTTAAACTGCAGGTAGTAAACATGAAATATTAACCCAGGAAACTGTAGAGTCTAGGTACATAAGCAGTTACCTAAAGGGGTTATATAAACATGGCATTAACAATTGACAAAAAGGGGGGAAAAGAGATTGATGAGGCTCCCTGCTTGAGGTTGACAGTAAAGATGAAAACTTTGCTCTATTACCAATGTGCTCTGCAGTTATTATCACATTTAGCATAATAGGACCTCCCCCCCCCCATTAGGTAGCAATGCAGTTTCTCTTACATTAACTGAAGGCAGTCTGTCCAAAATCCCTGACTTCCTCAAAGAACACGTAGGAATGGTCGAAGCTCAGAGGTGGAGGGGCATCTTGCGTAGGAGGGGCAAAATATGTGGCTCCTTGCATATCCAATTACGTATGTTTTAAGACAGCTGATGAGCAACAGAGATGATAACAAAATCCTCGGCTATGCTAGTCATTTTCCTACTGGAGGCTCAGGTGAGGCCTCTCAGCCTGGTGCCGCACCCACCTGCCGGAGGAGCAATGCAGTCGCTGGGTAGCTGCTTCTCTTACCTTTCTAATGCAGTGTGTCTGGCTCTCTGTGATGAAGGGGGTCTTCAGCCTCACCCCCAACTGCTAGGATTCTCTCAGTAGTGCCTGGTTCACAAATAGTTGTTACCTGTTCTTGTGAGGAGGCATGGAGTCAGGGACAATCTAGGTCTCCATCTTGGTGACGTCACTCTCCCTCTTTCCAGCAACAGGTGACACAATTGGGCTTTGAAATGCTGTCTTCACTGGTGTTTAAAGCAACACACTACCTAATCATTTTGTTCTGTAACCATTCTAGCCATCCAGTTGTGACTGTCCACTGCATGCCAGTCTCACTCTTTTAAACCCCAAAAGAATAAGACCCACCCAAAGACAAAGCTATTAAATCTCTTGGTAAATGAGACTCTTTCTACTAGCGGAATCTGGAAGTTTCTATCTTCTACTAATGCCAGGACTGAATTAAGATAAACCATTAGCTAGGAATTCACAACACTGGTTCTTTACAAAGAGACCATTAGCATTACAGATCTGCATTCCTTTAAGAATGAAAATTCCGAGTGGTTTTTAACTTTGGTGGAACTCCTTCACACCTTTGCTGGGTAAGTGTACTGGGCAGAGTGGCGAACTGGTGAGTCCTGGAAATGCCTATTGCCATCATTCAGAGTTCTAATAACCTTTTTTTTTTTTTTCCATATCAGCTCTTCTGCATATAGAAGAACAATTCATAGACTTGCTAAAGCTAGAAAAGTGAAGCACCCAGAGATATTGCTTTCCAATAAAGTAATAATGCTCCATTAGCTGTTTTGCTGTTACACGTTTTACCACAGATGTCTCTTCTTTAAGCTGCCTTCCCGTATGTGGCCCTGTGATAAATTTTATCAGTGGTCAGCGGGACAGGGTTGCAGGCCGGGCAGTAGCACAGTGGCTTTTTATCTAGCTTAGTTCCCCCTGCCATGCCCCCCACCCAAAGCAGCATTTTCTTGGCATAATTTATGTTGTGGCATTTCTGTCAGTAGATGTGGTGTCAGCAATTTGTGTTCCTAATGGAAGTTTACATGGAAATGAGATACTTAGCCACAGAATAATATTAAGGATGGGGTAAAACTAATAAAAAAAATTGTAATGCAAAGGTGTTTGTGCCTGCTTATATATTTTTTAAAATTCTGAAACGAGGGTTGTCTTTTGCCAGAAAAAGCTTGTTTTCCAAGTCTAAAACACCGGTCTATAAGTAATATGAATAGAGAGAACCCATTCACAGTTAAAGCTAAAATTGTGTCAGCACATGTATTCGAAGCTCCTCCATTCCAGAGGCCTTATAATACTGTCATATTATTTTAAAAATAAACTTTCTTTCTTTCTTTCTCTCTCTCTCTCTTTCTCTCTTTTCTTTTTAAATCTAAAGTTTGAGATCCCAGCAGGTTTAACCAAAATCTGTGGTGTTGGTACCTTGGGAAAAATATGTACATATGATGTGTATTTTTGCAAAGTTAAAAAACTCAGCCCAGTGCAAATTTTATTGGAGAAATCATTTCACTGATTGAATAATCTTTGTCCCCATATGGTTTACCATAATAAGATTTTCAATTATTCCATTGCAGGATATTGAGAGCATTTAGAAATAGCTGTGTGCTGCATTAGAAATGAAACAGAAGCATTGTTTAGACTCCTTAGCCAAAGGCCCCTGAGAGAGCCCAAGCTCTGGAGTTATTTGGACTCTCAACTTGTCTATCTTAAAAAAGCTTTTACATAAATGGGATCCTTATTCATTCTGAGGTGCTGCAGACAGCAGAAGCAGAGGTAATGTTCTTTCATGTATCTACAATCTCTGTTGCCATCACATTCTTTTCCTCACAGACATGCTTCCCGAGAAGCAAAGAAGCAATATGGACATCGGGAGTCCTCTAGATGGAATTTCACTATATTATCACAGGAAGCTCCCTGCCATTTAATTAGCAACAAGCAGATTTTGTCACTTACATTTTCATGTGTTTTAAAGCATTTTAAAAATAATATGTTTAAGGTATTTTAAAAATAATGTGTTTAAAGTATTTTTAAAATATCTTAATGACATTTTTCCCCTTCACTAAAATTTCATGGTTGACCCATCCATCATATGGACCTGTAGCTTTAAGTATTTGGTAATATTCTGAGCTGAATGTGAAATGATAGTTATTTTATGCACAAAGATATTCAGAAAGGAGATCTGCTTCCGCAAATGATGCCTGCATTTCTGAAACAATTTTCCTCAAGTCAAACTGGCAAGAAAGACCTGAACTCCATTAGTTGAAAATTTTCACCCTTTTGAAATGATCTAAGGACCTGTCCTTAGTAATTTTGATTAAAGATGAATGTTCTGAAACTCAGTCCCTATATCCAAGGTGTATCTACCAGAGTCCTGCTAGAATTTTGAATAGACAGCAGAGCAGCATACACAACTTACACATACCAAAATGCCAATATATGTATTCAGCTTTGTAAATACGCCTTTAAAAATACCTCGCCATATTTAGCCACTCCTAAATATGTATTTACACAAGTCTACACACTGTAAGTGTTTACCTGGGAGACAGGAAAGGTCTCTCTGGTAAATAATATGGGTTTTATAGCCTTTCATGAAGGAATTTTTTGTTTGCTATGTAAAAAAAATCAGCTCCTCTCAGTTATAATTTAATAAAATTTTTCTTTCCCTGTAAATTTACTGCATAGCACTTGAGGTAAAGCCCTGCAATGTTTAAGAAGAAAAAAAAAGACAACACTGGTGTTATCTTTGGGTACAGAGTGGCTTTGATTCATTTTGCTAAAAACTACAGAGGGTAGAAAGCATGGATATGATTTCTGAAAACCAAACAAATAAAAATAACCTGTCAGATACATTTTAGAGCCATGGCTATTGAGTAATTACCTATTTTTTCAGGTTAAATAGAAATCAGAATGTTTAGGAAGATCCAAATGATTTAAACTATTTTGCCCTGAATTTTCTAGATTCATTGACATAATTTTATACTTTATATTACATGAGTGGGTATAGGTTAGTGTTTGCAACTGATAAGCAAAATTGTGTTAAATCCAATATACACAAATTCTTACAGAAAAGCAGAATCACCTAGTACACCAGTCCAAGGACAGGAAATGTTCAGTGCATACTCTTAAGAATACATGGCCTTGAGCAATTGAGTTGATCTGACTTAGGCTTTTGAATTTGTAAATTAGGTTGTGATCTACATAGATCTAATGAATGACAGATCTGTACTCATATATTAAGTACTGAATATTAATAGAGAAAAAAAGTTTTTAAAGAAGACATATTTTCCTTTTTTTTTTTTAATTGAAAGATACAATATGAGATAGAACATGAGGCTTGGAATTAAAGAGACATCCTGTTATTTGGGAGGCTCTCACAATTTATTCACCATCACCTTCCCCACCTTCACTCCCCCCTTTGAATCTTAAAGCTTTTGCAATCACCTAACATTAAGCAGGCGGTCCCTAACTTTTATGAGCCACTTTAGGGTCCCAGATATGGACATGGCTTAATTTGGAGTCCTTTAAAGTTTTAGGGGAGGTTCTTTCTGAAGGGACCACTATCCTAATCAGTTTACTTCCTTTTAGAAGATAAATGTGCAGGATTTCCAGCAGCTTGTCTCTGGAACCACTGAAGATTTTCCTGTCAGCAGTGGACTTAGAGACCTACAAGAAAAGAACAAAAAGAGAGAGGCCCCTTACACCAATTCTAAAGACATTTAATAAATTACAGCTTTACAGTTAAAGGACTCCTCTTTCTTTGTTCTGTGTCTTTCACGAATTTTCTCTTTCAGAATTTTTCTGCACATGGGTGCTTGTGCACAGAATATAGGAGTTTGATTTATGTTGAGAAGGTGGGAAATATGGGCATTTTTGGCAAGTCCAGACACGGAAACATTACAGGCTTTTTTCAGGATATATCAGGTTTTTTTAATGGGAATTAAAAAAATTCCCAATTATTTTACCCTCACATAAAATATCTGTTGAAATTTGCAAATGCAAAACAGGTGCTTGTATGCCTTCCTATGCTATCTCATCTGTAAACACATCTTTGAAGAGATCAAATACACACACACACATTATAACACACACACACATATATAAGTAGGTGAGAAAATGTTTACATCTCAAATTCAGATGTCCTAAAGCACTTTTAAAACTTTTCTTCCATTTATTCTTAAATTGTTGAAAGATGCATATAAGATTAACAATCCTTTAAAATGAAAATATGATTTGTTTTTCCTTTAAATGTACTAGAAATTTAAATACAGTGATATGCTTTTGAACATGAAACAGGGGGTTTTACAAACTAGGTCACTAATTCAAATCTGATCCAGGCAGTACTGATTATCCCTACAGCTGTCTATTAGGAATACCTAAACTGAATGCAACAAATAAATATCTCGTTACATTTTTACACAAATTTTTGCTTATTCTACTAATTGAAATGGAACATAATATACTATTTGTGTATTAAATTTATACTTTTGAAAATCATTCTTTATCATCTTACATATTCACAAAAGAAACAGAAAATTCATTGTGTGCCAATA
The DNA here is from genome assembly GCF_048164855.1 of Canis lupus baileyi. Lineage (NCBI taxonomy): Eukaryota > Metazoa > Chordata > Mammalia > Carnivora > Canidae > Canis > Canis lupus. Next base: position 20,759,388 of record NC_132839.1, read on the forward strand.
CCCACACCTGTGCTCTAAAAGACACAAAGAATATATTCCCCACCTCCTGAGTATGAATCAGCAGGATATAATTCTCTCAGCTTCATCCTAGATCCTCACATACCTATGGACATGGCAGGTTAGAAGGATAACTCCTGTGTATAGCAAATCTATCTTGGCCATGATGAATTATGTCCCAGGGTACTGCAAGAACTAACAGATGAGCAAAATCATTGACCCTTACTTAGGAATCACAGTTGGTTAGAAGAAGCACTGCTTTTTGTCTCTTAATATCTCTTAGACATTTGAGAAAATACAATCTCTATTCATTTACTTCTGACCAATCACTCCACACCTTATTCCTATTAATGCTCAGGCACAATGCTAAAAATTCCCTCTCCATCTCCTTGCCTGTTTTCCTGGAAATAAATACATGCACTTTGACTATCTTCTCCAAGGGTTCTTTCCTGAAGCTATGGCAAGATTTCAGAATTCTTGGGTTTGGATGGAGATTGAGACCTGCAGCTCTTAGAGTGAGGGCATAGTGTGAAGGAGGTTCAGTTAGAATGAAATCACAATACGTTGTGTGGCTGGCAAATGTAAAATTCCTAGATGACAGTCCTACTCCCATCTGCAGTGGTTAAATCAATCCCAATGCATTGTACTTAGTTATTAATGCTACCTTAGAAGACTGCACAGTACTCAGGAAAGAGAATATCAGGTCAAAAAAGAAATATAACCATATCCTACAGAGTGCAGTTGAAAGCACTGGGACTGCTTAGCAAAAAATAGAGGAAATTTGGAATTCCCTTCAAATATCTGAAGGACTGTTATGCAGAAGATGGATTAGGCTTATTCTATAGCTTATTCTGCATGAATATGAGTAACTCCCTATGAGCAGTCCCAAGAAAGAATGGACTGCCTGCCTCCAGAGAACCTAGGCAGCATCCAGTACAGGCTAGATGGCCTCTTGGGAGTTATGACCTTTGAGCCTCTTCCCCATGCTGATGTTGAATGAATTTATGATACCAATCCAGTCAGGAGAGTTCCAAGGGGGTTGATGGAACAACTTCAGGATACTGTCAGACAATGTCATCCCAACTAGGCATATCCTCATTTTGGTCCCTTCTGAATCCAAGATTTCTTTCAAAGAGGCTGAATTCCCTGTACTGAATGTGGCTGTAAAAAGAACACAGACTGTACCATCAGAGAACCCTGGTTCACAGAGAGAATCCTGGCTCTTCCATTCTAGTAGCCATGCAAATTTGAGGAAGTCAATGAGCCCAAGAATCCCAGTCACAAAATTTAGGATTATTATTCCCATTTCACAGGGTAGTTGTGAGCATATTAAATCATCTGTATACTACCTGGTGTTTGCAGTAGGTATTCATTGTTGTAGGTGCATAAGTACATGATGTATAGATATCATAGCCTAAAAAGCCCACTTCTAGACCTCATGGTAGAGATGGTCATATTGCAGTAAATTCCGAATGCAGTGAGCTAGGGTGATGTGTGTCAAGTACCTGCTTCTAAAAAGGTTCCCTTTTCCATCAAGAATACACATATTTATGTTAATCTGGAAAGAAAAAGATCCTACTGTGGAAATTTTGCTATAAACACATAAAATGTGGTAAATGAAATAATAACCACAGTGATGAACTTTATCAAAATTTACATGAGATGAATAATGCAAAGGCAGAAGAAATTATCCTCTACTAGCAGCAGAAATCCTCCACATAGCTCTTTCTTAATTTCAAGATTCTTCTAGTAATGCAGTCTTTCTGATTATTGTTGCTCCTTTAAAAATCAAATCACCTAAAGATGGAAGCATTGGTCACAAAGACATTGAGAACTGCCTGATTTCTTTTCTTTTCTTTTCTTTTTTTTTTTTTAAGATTTATTTATTTGAGAGAAAGAGAGAGTTCTAGTAGAAGGAGAGCAACAGAGAGAGAGAGGGAGAGAATCTCATACAGACTCCCCACTAAGCCACAATCCAAATCAGTTCAGGGCTTAACCGCATGACGCTGAGATCCTAACCTGAGCCAAAATCAAGACTCAGATGTTCAACCAACTGAGCCACCCAGATACCCCACCTGATTTCTTCTCCAAAGAGATACTTTTCAGTCTCATCAGATGACTCTTAAATTCTCAACTAAAAGTTATGATTTTCAACCAATGAGGTGATTATTTTCATACATAAATAATTGGTGAGTTTGAAAGTGGAATCAAAGATCTTGGATCTTGTCAGTCTTCACAACATGCATGGGGTATTTTTGACATGAATTTATACTTTTACCATTGTTTAAAGGACACTAACAGCCATTTCTGGGTTATTTTCAGTTTGAACAGGAACGCATATACAATTCACACTGGATTAGTAGTATTAGTTACAGTTCCTACTGGAATGATTCTATATGCTCAAGAAGGGATGATTAGATTTGATGGAAACATGTAGGCCTAAGTTAGATTGATAAACTTAAACACAGAGCTTAGTTAGGCAACCTTTTTTTTTTTTGTATATATTTTTTTTTATTTGAGTTCAATTTGCCAACATATAGCATAAACCCAGTGCTCATCCTGTCAAGTGCCCTCTAGGCAACCTTTTCGATGATAGCTGAATCCCTTCAGGCAATCTGGTTACAATACATGACTTAATGTGGCATCCAAAGATGCCTGGCTTTCAACTTGTGAGAGGCTGGCAGTAGGGAGCTCATGTTCCAGGAACACAATTCTCGAGCCCTAGCATAAGTGCTCTTGTTCACAAGAGAGGAGGCAAATTATCCAAAGGCAAATGCTTTGGGACAGCCCCTGGCTTCCTGCCCTCCTTCATGTGGCAGTAATTTCCCTACACAAGAGGCAGAGGGCCTGTCCTTGACACACAGTGTCTGCCTTGCCTCCCACACACAAACCCACAAGAAAGTCTGACCCAGTGAGTATTAAGAAAAAAGCCCTGACCTGACCACACAGCAATTCTGGGCCATGAGCAGTAGCCACTGCCGTGCCCCTGGCAAGAGTTTCACTGCATCCAACTGAAAGTGGGCATAATAAAATTCCTTTGTCAGGAGTCCCAATGGCGTGTTGGCAATTGAGTGCATATTGTCCCCTTGGTAGGAACGACTATGAACAGCATGAAATCTATGCTTTGGCAGCAAGAGAACTTGGTGCTAGCATTTTTCTAAACTGAAGCAACACAAATGAGTTGGCCTGATACTTACAAGTTATCTTATATGTTAAATCACCTCTAAAAATAAAAACAAAAGTTTCAAAGAAAATTGTAAATCGTACAAAAGGAATAAGATGGTTAGATAAGCTTTATGCTTGTAAAGAATGATTTTAAAGCATGTGGAGAAGCATGAGTTGAGGAAACAGAATTGTGAACACCACCTAAGTTGTTTTAGTTTGTCCAGAATTCAAGGACTGAGGGGCATGGTATGAACAAATTCCCACAATAACTCAGAAAGTACTTATTTGTAATTAGTCAAAAAGTTCTCATACTCACTGTTATTACAAAGTTCAGTAAATACCAGGCATGAACTTAGGCACTAAACAAACACGAATATAAATATATACTCGTATCTCACAAATTGTGAGATACTGCCCTCACAAAAATCAATTTATAGACATAAGGGAGAAGCCCTTTGGATAGCAAAGGATAAGCAGTAAAAACTAGAGAAGTTTGACTGAAGGCATTAAAAAGAAAAATAAATGTCCTAGAGAAATATTCACATATCTTTTTTCCTCCAAAATTTCTCAGTGGGCTACTAAGCCTTCATTTTCTTTCCCCTCTCCATTCTGTTAGATCGCATAATTGATCAGAGACACTACCTCAGTTCCCTACAAGGTCTGGATCATTATTTTTTTTTAAGATTTTATTTATTTATTCATGAGAGACAGAGAGAGAGAGAGAGAGAGAGAGAGGCAGAAACACAGGCAGAGGGAGAAGTAGGCTCCATGCAGGGAACCCAACATGGGACTCGATCCCGGGACTCCAGGATCATGCCCTGGGCCAAAGGCAGGCACTTTGGGATCCCCAGGGATCCCCAGTCTGGATCATTATTACTTCTCTTTTTCCTAACTGGCTTCTGACTTATTGACCCAAAGAGGACGGCACAGCCCTAAAATAGGTTCAAGTTCTAAGTAACACAAACACAATGCTTCTTCCCAAAGGAATGTTTTGGGATTTCTTTCATGGGAATATCATGTGTCTTAAAGAACCCATATGAATACAGAAGACATCTTTGCTCATGGTCACCACTAACCTCAGGGAGCACAGATCCTGGGAACAGAAAGAAGAGAGGCATAGCTTCCACTCTCTAAGTTCCTGATACAATTTGATAAAATAAACCACTTCATTATTTGTCATCTAATTCAATCTCAAACTGAATCTGATTTGAGAAGCACAATGCTTATTAGATCAAAAATCTGGAGTTGCTTTACAAAATACGAGACAAAGATATAGAAGTATGTTTGAGCCATGCATAGTAACATTTTAAAATAGAGCACAAAAATGTATAAATCTTTTTCCTAATATGCCCAAGATTTTAAAAGTAAAATGAAGAATCTGTCAATGAGTCTGAAACTGAACCACTCAAACCAGGCTCAATGTTTATAGATGACGAAGAGCCAAACCAATAATAATATTGTGGCATTGATTCTTTATGGTCTCAGTCACACCCACCTCATCACTTAATATATTTTTTCTTCTAATATGTGTTCAATCCTTTTTGACGGCTTGGCTCAGAGCTTAGATAATGGAGCCAAACCATATCCCTTTGGTCGGTCTCAAGCTTGGCTGGACTTTCAATGACTTCCACATATTAAGAGCCACTCTCACCAAAAGCTTCATATAATAATAAAGCCACCTGCCTATCAAATAATAAGAATCAGCATTTCTTGATTAGTCATATGAGCTAGTAGTCACCATGTTTAGAGCTTTATATGCAACGTCATTTAATCCTCACAAGAACCCGCTGAAGTAGGTAGCCTTAGCTCCATTTTACAGATAGGGAATTGAGGCCAGGAGGTGAGAACTTTCCCAAGGTCACAGGGTTAGCAAATGGTGGGAACATGATTCCGTCAATTACATTAAAATTGCCACAGGTTCACACGGTGTTGTTTAGCTATACTTTGAGGCATATTTCCTGATTCACTTCTGGAAATACAGAAAGCTTCACATTGCGGCATCATGTGAAGACTGGCCAGCATTTCTGAGGTGTCTGACTGGGAAACAAATCGCTCACCTTCAGATAGTACAGAGGTCTAATGTTCACAAGCACACAACCGATGACTAACTCCCTACCCTCTGCCACCAGCACCTCCACCAACGGCAGATCTGCTGCACACCCACACGAACAATTATTTTTTGTGACTTGCAGGTTTTTTTTTTTTTATTTCATTTAATGCAATCAATGAAATATGGTGTCTCCCTGTTTGCAGATATTGGGGACTGGGTTACACAAAGTGTGAGTTACCTCAGGCCAGACCAGAAATAGCCCCAGTCCTCCCATCCCTGAACTTCAAAGCCAGCCCATTCTCCCCGTTGCTGCTGTGGTGGCTTCTGCAGTGGTCACAGGCGTGCAGCCTGGGTGGTCCCTCATATCCAAGCATTCCCTGTGCCAGGGAGCAACCACATGCCCTGGTTCTGGGGACGGGAAGGCAAGGGAGGAAAAGACAGAGCTGATAAATACACCCTGGCTTCCCTAAACTCTCCCTTTGAGAAAGTCAACTGTATATGAGCCGAATGTGCTTACACAAGGCAAAGCTTTTCAACAGCACACCACCACCCCACTCTGCCTCGGGCTTCTTCCCGACCACCACACAGCAACATGGAAGGCCACGTGGCACCTCCTGGTGTGGGGGAAGATCATGAAACTAGAAGTAAAGAGACCCAAGTTCTGACTCTGTCTCTCACAAGCTCTGTCCCTCCCAAACCCCAGTTCTCAGCTCTCTATGTCCGTCAGTATTCTTCATCCTATGTCTCTCTGGGTTTTGGGTGCTGGGGCTTATTTCTTTATTCCTCAATATAGGAAAAACAAAGTATTTCTCCCAAATTTCCTCATCCCCTGACTCTGTTAGACGAAAGTACTAGTTGATAATATGCAAGTTTTAGTGTTCAAGAGTATTCAACTGGAAACCCATCTTTTGCATCTTGGAAAGAGCAGACAGGAGGTCCCATGGAGGACCTAGGATCACCAGAACTGATCCCAGCTTTGGGAAGAATACCAAGGTACCCTGAACCTTAAAAAAAAAAAAAAAAGTCTGGATGTTCTACAATCATGGGCTGCAAGGTGGGGAGGAAGAACTGGCTTTTCTTTGAAACTAGAAAATCCATTCGGCACCTCTGTTCAGTAGACACAAGGAGCAGATCCCATGGTCACAAGTTGTTTTATCTAAATTTTTTGTGCCGGTTTTCTTTGCTGTGAGTTCCAAGCTGCTTTGCACCGTTCCATCCTTTACAACTATTGAGTCTCTTCTACAGATCTGTGAAAATAAACAGGCCATTTCCAGATTACCAGCCAGCGACACCACATCCTGTGTTAGAACTAATGATAAATAAGAGTGAGGCAGGTAGTCCCCCAGACACATCTGGGAAGCATCCTCTTCTCTGAACAGAAGCACACAGCCTTCAATGCTAGCCAGAGCTTGTTTGGCCTTGTGGTCTGCTGAGTTGAAATGGTTATGCCATTTTTGTGTGTGTGAATCTAAAGATTATGTTTTTCATCTGACATTTTTCCTTTTTTTAAATTTTGGTATATAAAAAGTAACCCCTGGGGGAAACTACTAGCTTTAGCCATGAATCCCAGGTGTATCATAATTAGCTTTAAAACTTATTTAAAAACAGAAGAAACGAAAAACTTCAAGTTGAAGACAGCTAAAGAACTAGCAGCCACAATTTGGGCTAATTAACTCTTCTGGTAACAACTAGTGACTGGAAACTGTGGTCTCAAAGATTCTGTGATAATGTAGCTACCCAGGATCTTACCTGCACTTTTAACTTCTTTTAAATTTATCAGCTTTATGATGATTAACCACCTGAAATTATTTTTAGCACTAGTTCTTATTTATTCTTTTCCCCTATTCGATTAATGTATTCTTCACTTTTTGCCAGCTAAACCCTCCAATCTCTGCTAAATGTATAGAAATTTCATGAAACCAGCGTCACTCTCTCTCTTCCCAAACATGTGCAAACATACACTGAGGGATAAGTGTAGGAAATAATCTTTTGCATCTTGCATTTAGCATTCTCAGAAGTGTGAGCAGACTGAGGATGGGCAAAGACAAAAGTATTGCCAGCCTCCACTCAGAGAACTCTCATTTTGCTCCTTGGAATCTTAAGCAGCCCTCTCCAACTTCCCTGACTCCTCAAGGGAATGTGTTTTCACCCAGAGAAGTCTCTTGGTAGCTGATCTACAGTAAAAGGAAAACCTCACCTGCGATTATATGATGGCCTGGGAAGGGACTAGCTATCGATCCTTTAATCCTGTCCATCCTTTTGGGTTAGCCTGTGACAGGCAGCAAATGGACCTGGAGAGACTGCAATAAAAACACATTCAATCCTACTGACCTCTCTCCCACCACCTTGTAAGGACAGGTGTCCCTTCAGGAAAACTTAGGTTTTATCCAGCTTATCGTTTACACAGCCTCAGAAGGCTATTCAGAAGACTTAGACAAGAAATAAAAAATCTCTAATCTTCTTTGTGGAAAAGGAATATTGGCCCAGAAATCAAAAGAGCTGGCCTCTAATCTCTTCTCTGCTATTAACTAGTTTTTTGACTTTGGAGAAAACGGTTGCTTCATGTGAACATTAATAAGCCAGAGGATTCTGAGGGCCCCTTCCATCTATAAAGATTCTGTGAAAAAAATGTATTCACCCACTTGCTCCTTTGAAGACCAACTGCTATAACTGCTAACTTCTGTCCAGGTATCAGATAGAGGAATCAGACTCAAGGAAACCCAGATTTACATTTCATAGAACTCTTAAGAGAATTTTCCAAGACAAACATTTATCACTCTTTTCTGAAATCAGAGAGCTCTTGCAGGCCAATGTTGGTCATAAGACCTACATGAAATACAATATCATTTTGCTGATGCATTGATTACCAGTCAGAAGATAAAATTCAGATTCCCTGATGAAGCAATAAAGCAACTCTAAAAGTTGAACAAAAATAAATAAATGTGACTATAACAAATAGAAACACTAAATGAACATTTTACTCCTTATTTTGTGTGCCAGACATTGAGCTAGGAATTCCTGCCTGTGTTAACTCAGCTTAGCTTTAGAAACAGGCTCAGTCTTCTCATTATTTTCTCCAGTTATCCCCTCCCCAAGGCCAGCCTGCCATATGCCCACCTCCAGCACAGACATAGTGTGTAAGGCAAGGCCTTTATACACAGGCACACCCAACCAGTCCAAACCAATCCTATGGGCTTCCCTAGCCTTTACCTCAACACATCACTTCCTGGAAGAAGAAGAGTTTCCTATTTGTCACTAAGAAAAGAAGTCTCAGTGTTTGCCTTCTCCTGGTACACTTCCTTCAGGTCTCTGGGAGCATTTTATCTACACAAGGAGGGTCATTCTAATGTCCAGATCAATATCTGCAAAAGCTTTCAGGCTGTAATAACCATGATCTTCAGCACTCAACATATCTTAACAAGACCCCTTCCATATCAAGTGAAGTGGGCTAACTCTTAGGTAGGGATTTTTAGACTCACTCCTTGGCTACCAGTACTTTTAGTAGAAAAGTCCATAATCGTTAAGCCAAATGCAAGGGGACAGGCATTTCCAATGATACAGTTTTAATTTTCTTTAAATCCAACCAGCACAAACTTCATCACAAAAATTGTTGCTAACTAATGAGTTGAATTTTGGCAGCCCATTAATCTTAATTTTGTAAACATTGATTTTCCCCCCCTCGATTTTGAATGGAGCTAAAATTAGCACAGGTTTTTGTTTTGTTTTGTTTTGGGGGGGTCTTTTTTTAGTATAACCTCCTTTTCAACTTCCTGATACTGAATATTTTATTGCAACAAACAGCTCTATCCTTGACCAGAGTCTAAAAAGAAGTCAGAAGAGTTCTGGGAATAATGGTCCCACCTCTCATCTTGTTTCACACACTTCCCCTGTCCCTTCTGGGACACGGAGCCGCCATTGACTTCTAAGGAAATACACTTGAGGCTCAATTAAAACTATGGGGCACAGAGAAGAAGCAGCATGTCCTCACCTTTTCCTCCCCGGTAAGATCTGTTTCCAGGACCAATCCTATATAGAAGGACTTTTGAGGGTTTGTAAGATGAAACTAGGAGGTTCAAGCCAGCCCTTATTCATCCAACAACTGCTGGTTCATCTCAAGTTTCTCTCATAAATGCAAATGCCTAAAGATTAAAGTTCAAATGCCTAAAGATTAAAACTGAAAGGATCTAAAAAAAAAAAAAAAAAAAAAACAAAAAAAAAATGGAAAGGATCTTTCCCACCAAAGGGAATGCTCATGGCTTCCAGTCTTTCCCCAGCTCTCTCTGGCTTCTTAGCCATTGCCATAAAGCAAACACAGTTTAGGGAACAGCAGTTTTATTAATGTTGGAGATGTGTGGTATGAACTACAGTCTTTTCTGTTAAGCGGAGAAGATCATTTCACGTTACCTATTTTCTCATTATGCCCTTTCTTTAGCATGTTCTTACTTAAAACAGGCTACCATCTTTCCTTCTTCCTTTTTTCCTCTGTGACAGTCTATTCTAGAAGACTTTGAGCCCTTTCCCCGTATCTTCCTTAGAACTACCATATTGCAGTCTACAATTTCTCTCTTCCTTTCTCTACTATACCTGTATGGTCAGTTGCCATTGCTTCATATTTCTACTGATAAAATACCAATCCAATCTCTGAGCATCATCTGATAACTTATAACAAACCAATCACATTTCTTCCTTTGAAGCACCTGACATCTATCACTTTCCTTCAATATTTTATGTTACTCACTAAAATTCTAAAAGCAGTCATCAAATCAGTCTTGGGGGAGGGGAAAGCCTCCCCAGGCAGAAAGCTGTACTTGTGGTGATGAAGTACAAAGATCCCACGGTTAGACTGCTGACAGCGAGTAATAATCTTAGTTCTGCTACATATAAGCTGCGTTTCCTTGGTCATGTTACATAAGCTCAGAAACGCGTCCCAGCGTCTGGACAGAATAGAGCATGTTTAACAGACAGTTAGGTTCTGAATTTTGCTAAAGCAGAGAAGAAATATTTCAAACCTTCATCCACTGGAAGACAGAGTGAGATCAGCTTACACTGACTTCACTGGGTGTGGGCTTTCACTCTGAATTTCTTGTAGTAGTCCAAGTGTGACAAAGAAGTTTCATCAAAACTATCTTTTAGCAATCGACAGGGGTTCATTAGAACTCTGTGTTGAGAATTCTGAGGCCACTGGCTCTTAGAGAAACAAAGCATGATTGATTATTAATGTCTTCTATGGAGAAGGGCAGAAAGGTGGCTTACAGGTTTATGTCTGCCATCCAGGCAATGTAAACAATGGAGGTCAAGGAGGGCAATTTCAGCCAAAGAGTGACATGATAAAAGAGATGTTTTAGAAGATTAATTTGGCAACAGATTATAGGATGGGCTGCTGAGAGAGAAGAGATGTCAAAAAAGCCAATTTGGAACCTTTTGCCAAAATCAGGACAGCAACCATGCAAACAGAAAAGAAGGAATGCATTTAGGAGAGTTTAGGAACAAATCGATATACTTAGCATGACTTCTAAAGAGCCTTTAAAGAGAGGGCACTTTTTAATAGATTTTTTTAGAGCATTTTTTGGTTCTCAGCAGTATGGAACAGTGGAACAGAGGGTACAGAGATTTCCTATACACTTCCTACCCCAACACTTGCACAGCCACCTCCCACCAGAGTCGCACATTTGATACAACTGATGAACCTACACTGACACATCACAATCACCTAAGTCCATAGCTTACGTTAGAGTTCACTCTCGGAGCTCTGCATTCTGTGGGTTTGGACAAATGTATACTGACTTGTATCCACTATTATAGTATCATACAGAGTAGTTTCAACGCCCTAAAACTCTTCTGTGCTCTCCCTGTTGCCTCCCACTAGCCCCTGGAAACTGCCGATCCCTTTTACTGTCTCCGTAGTTTGACCTTTTCCAGAATGTCATGGGGTTTGAGTCACATGGTATATAGCTTTTCAGAATGCCTTTTTCCCCTTAGTAATATGCACTTAATTTTCATCCATTGGAATGAGATTTGTAGCTCATTTCTTTATAGTGCTGAATAATATTTCATTGTCTGGATGAACCAAAATTTATTTACCTACTCAAGGACATCTTGGTTGCTTCCAGCCCCTGTGGGCAGGTTTTTGTAAAGATGTAAGTTTTGAACTTTTTTGAATACATTATCACGCAGCCCAATTGCTCAATCATATGGTAGGAGTATATTTAGTTTTGTAAGAAACTGACAACTTATCTTTCAAAGTGTATACCAACAACAAATGAGAGTTCCTATTGCTCCACATCCTCACCAGCATTTGGTAGTACCAGTGTTCTGGATTTTGGTCATTCTAATAGGTGTGTATGTTATCGCATTGTTGTCTTCATTTGCATTTCCCCTTTGACAAATGATGTGGAGTAGAGTGAAGGCATTTTGATTCTTGAGAAGGTTACTATATTGGCTAGTTCTTACATTAGCAAAGAGTCATTTATTTCATTCATCCATTCCTAAGCACTGTCACCTAGCAGACAGAAGATAAGAGAGCATTTGAAAGACAATACAGGTAAGTTTCAACAAAAGACAGGTAAGGGAAAATTTGGATGAGGTGCATTCCTAACGTTGGTGACTATTTTGGTAAACATGGTAAAGCTCACCCTCGTAAAACAGAGGCCACCTACAGGGAGTCAACAACCTTGGGTAAAGGTGTTAGAAGAGACTGCGAATAAATCTTACCTTCTTCATAATTTTGACTGGCAACTCTAGCCCTACCTTAGTTCATTCACTTTTGTCTCTCCATCTTGGGACAGATGACTATGTGTATAAGGTACATCATGGCAGTTATACTAGAAGACACAAGGCTGACACCAGACTTTTCAAGGACAAGTTTCAAGGGCAAGTCTCTTTAAGGCTCCTGAAGGATAGGGCAGAGGGAAAAGGAAGACATTGATTATAATTACTAACATTGCAAATGTATTTATTTGTTAATTTGTTGAGGGACCACTATGCATGAAGCTCTGAATTAAAAACCATTTCAGGGATCCCTGGGTGGCGCAGCGGTTTAGCGCCTGCCTTTGGCCCAGGGCGCGATCCTGGAGACCCGGGATCGAATCCCACGTTGGGCTCCCGGTGCATGGAGCCTGTTTCTCCCTCTGCCTGTGTCTCTGCCTCTCTCTCTCTCTCTCTCTCTCTCTGTGACTATCATAAATAAATAAAAATTTTAAAAATATAGATCTCTTTAAAAAAAATAAAAATAAAAATAAAAAAATAAAAACCATTTCAGATGAGATTGGGCATGTACAGGGTAGTAGGGCCATTGACACATATTTTGTGGTGTTTTTTTTTTAAGATTTTGTTTATTCATGAGAGACACAGAGAGAGAGAAGCAAAGATATAGGCAGAGGGAGAAGCAGCTTCCCTTTGGGGAACCCAATGTGGGACTTAATCCCAGTACCCCGAGATCATGACCTGAGCCAAAGGCAGATGCTCAACCACTGAGCCACCCAGGTGTCCCTAGACACATATTTTGATTTGCCGTTTGCTTTTTTATTTGGCCCATTGCTTGTGCAGTAGTATTTTGTTTCATATTTAAAGATTTAATATTTACATTGCAGATTTTCCAACTCTGTTTTATTGTTGTCCCTTAGTTTTTATACCATTGTATTTAGAAAATATACTTGGCGTGATTTCAGTCTTCTTAAATTTGTAATATTCATTATGTCTCTTTTTGTGTGATTTAGCCAGGGGATTCTTCTGTGTGTACTAGAAGAAAATGTGTTTTCTACTTTCCTTGGATGGAAGGCTTTACCTTTTAGATAAAGTACATTTGAAGTAAAAAATGTTTTGTTGGAAAAAAAAAATCACTTTAACTGAGGGTATTCATATAAAATAAAGCATATCAGGGATGCCTGGATGGCTCAGTCAGTTAAACGTTTGCCTTCTGCTCAGGTCATGATCCCAGGGTCCTGGAATCAGGTTCTGCACCAGGCTCCTGCTTCTCTCTGCCTGCCACTCATCCGGCTCATTCTCTCTCTCTCTCTCTCTCCCCCCTCTCTGACAAATAAATAAATAAAAATCTTTTAAAAAAAGTTTAAAAAATAAAATAAAGGGAGGGTATTTAGGGGGAATGGGTGAAATAGGTAAAGGACATTAAGAATACACTTATGATGACCACTGAGCTCATGTATAGGACTGTTGAATCACTATATTGTACACCTGAAACTAATACTGTATGTTAACTATATTGGAATTAAAATTAAAATTTAATAAAAAAGAGTTAAAAAAATAAAAAGTACTTCAAAATTATAAGAATGATGTATATCCTCCAGAAACATACATTCTGCCCGGGAGAAAAGACAAATATTTATTAAAATTAAGGAATACAGGAAGAGATGGCGAATGTCCCTGCCTTAGAATAGTAAGCAGTAGTCTTAATTATGCTACAAGTTGAGTGAATGATTTGGGTTATTACAGGAATAACCATTCATGTAAGTTCTGAATCACAGAGATCTCCCAAAGCCAGACAAATGCTAGGCAAATGGGAATAACCAATGAGGAAAGGCTGTTTGGAGAGGACTGTCCCTGACTGGGGCTCCCTCCTTCCTGCACGAATGTGTTGATTATGTGAATGGACTAGGCTGGGGGAAAGATGATTGGAACATTTCCTTAGACAATGGCCCAATTGAAAGGTCACTTCCTGCCACTTTCCATATCCCTGAGGGGAAATCCCATACTGGCTCCCAGTAAACAGAGCTATCTATGTTGAAAGCCAGGCTTCCAAACAAATCCTGCCTGCCAGAGTCATAGGCCTCCGCTTTGGAGTTTAGGGATGAATTAAAGATAAGTATTCATGCTTAAATGTCCACTCAAATATAATGAAATCTGTACAGTTTTTCAATTTACAATCATTGCAAAGTAGCTGTATTTTCCTCTACTTTGTTGACTCTATGATTTTTCATATCATCTGAGAAACAGAAATTCTTCACTCCCAAATGAGCAACATTTTGAACTCAACCCTGACCCTAACATGATAAAAATCTGTGCCGTTGAAAAGAAACATAAAGTGTTTTGTTGTTTTGTTCTGTCTCTTCCCCTGAAAGCCATCCAAGGCCAGAATCCTGTTGCCTTTGTTCACAATAAATACGACATAGAAAGAACATGGTATTTTAGACAGAGCTTTCAGAAAAATCCATATAAGGGCAAAAAAGAAACATTTGATGCTGAATTCTTTCCTAATTTAAGACATTTTGAGTCCGGTTTTTGTTTAAAAAAAAAAAAAAATTCTTAAGAAGAATTCCAGGGCAAGTGTTCCTGGGATTATTTGTGTGAGCTGACAGTAGTAATCAGCAGACATTGTCCAAGTCATTGAAGGAACCCCGGATAACCGAAGTGTCTCCTCTGTGTGCCCAGCCAGCAGCAGCCTGCACAGAGATCTCATTCCTTCCCCAGCCTGCATCTTCACCCCAAGTCCCGACATACTTCAGTTCTTCAGCAGCATTTTAAACTTGTCGGTGTGTTGTTTTGAAATTGCTCTCAAGTTACTCCTTGGAAACTATGCATGATCCAATGCAAAGCAGAAGGTCTGTACAGAATCACCTGGACTTTTATTAAATTGTAGATTTCTGACCATGCCAGGAATTGCTGAATCTGGAATATCTATGGGAAAGATCTTGGTATCTGTATTGTTAGAGACTCTCCTGTGGTTTGAATCTCCAATGCAAAGAATCCTGGACTTTGAACTCTAGTCTTAGTTTCACTATTAAACATTCATTATAGACTTTCAGCCAGTTATTTTAATCTCTACAACTCAATTTTTTCAACTATAACACAGGATTGTTGTGAAGTAATGTATGCAGAAGTACTAATATAAATTAGAAAAAATATTCATACATATACTCGTGAATCTCTTAGATGATAAAGTCTTGGACATCCAGGAACTTCTTTATTGTATTTTCCTTATTGGTAATGTCATATTTCTAGCTGGATTTTAGTGAATAGTTGCTTAATGTGCTGTACAGGACAAGACTTGGAAGCATTTGCAGCCTGATACTTACAGGAAAACAATTAACATCCAAGAGTCCATATCAATATAGAATTTACCTTGGGTGAATTTACCATTGAGCTGGGTCTTCTCTAGGACTGGCAAGTTAATCAACTATCAGAGTCAATTAAAGTTAATAAGGCTATTGTTTGCTGTCTAACAAAGCTTATAAGATGGACATGTAAGGCCTCCTTGCTCATTTGTTTAATTTTCCAGGAGAAAAAGAACTCAAATAGCCTGGTAAGTCATGTTGACTACCCAACCTGGATCAAAAGAAGAGTATGGAGATTTTTCTTTCTTTTTTTAACTGGAAAAAAAAAAAAAAACCTTTTATGAAGGACATTATTTTACTGATTTTCATGTCAATACTTTGGGCACTATATTATATCTCTATTTTACAAATGAATAAACTAAATCACAGGGAAGTTAAGTAACTTTCTCTGACAGCCTGATATGTCTGTCTCCACAAGAGGAGACAAGGGAAAACTTGTCAAAGGATCCTGCTGATTACTTGGGCCTGGTAGGACATCCTACACCCACTGAGAGGTGAGCTGACTTTCACTGAGGTATCTCACTCCTGCTCTGTCCTCAGGCTAACCACCTCCCTTTTTAAAATTGAAATACCTATTTCTATAAATATGACAAAGTCTTCATTCAGATTTAAGTCTGTTATACTTGTGAAGTCAGTGTTTCCAACAAGTTCATTTTTTTTTACAAGTTCATTTTTTACGGTAAAAAGATAAGCATTTTTTATAAGAATAGTTACACATTTATGATCATGACTATCAGAAAAATATATATAACAAGTATATCAAATCCTAATTTCAACAATAGTATTACAAAGATGGAGGTTAAATAATTTAAAACGGTCAAATGGGGATCCCTGGGTGGCGCAGCGGTTTAGCGTCTGCCTTTGGCCCAGGGTGCTATCCTGGAGACCCGGGATCGAATCCCACGTCGGGCTCCCGGTGCATGGAGCCTGCTTCTCCCTCTGCCTATGTCTCTGCCTCTCTCTCTCTCTATGTGACTATCATACAAAAAAAAAAATAAAAATAAAAAAAATAAAATAAAACGGTCAAATGATATAAAGTTAGTTAAAAAAAAATATCTGGGCACCTGGGTGGCTCAGTCAGTTAAGCATCTGCTTTTGGCACATGTTATGATCTCAGGGTCCTGGGATACAGCCCAGAGTCAAAGTCCCTGCTCAGTGGGGAGTCTGTTTCTCTCTCTTCCTCTGCCCCTCCCCCTGCTCTTTCTTTCTTTCTATCAGATAAATAAATAAAACTTAAAAAGAAAATAGAAGAAAAAATGTTAAATCACACTTAAGGTATTGTACAAATATGACCATTTTGTGGAAGGAGTAATAAAGACAATTTGGGAAGAACTACTTTAAAATGGTTTTACTTACTTCTGTTTCATTCTGAGTTGCTTTTATATTTTAATCTTAAGAAAAAAAATTTGTTTTCAAGTTTTTCAGTGGCTGCTTCGAAGTAGCCTCTTTTGAACCAACACCATATATGCATTTCATTTGACTTTTGGCTGCTGATGCCATTACTGCAAATCACACTAAATATAAAGATAGTAAGAACAGCTCCATTTATGACTTTTGGCATGGATTATCCACCGTTCTTGCCCTCATACATACACTATTGATATTTACCAGAACTCCTGTGAGGCAGGTACCATTCTCTCCAATTCATAGACGAGCCAACTAAGATTGTAGAGGTGGAATAATTTACCTACAGCTCCCTTACTACATGTAGGGACCAAAAATTGAACCCACATCTATCATTCCCAAAAGTATTTGTTCTTTCCCCAATTTATGTTACCTCTCTATATCAAATTTCCTAAAATTTATTGCCGTGAAAATATTTTAAAATGTCTTATATAGTAAGGTTTCAGGGAGTACATTACAGTTATAGGAGAACTATAGGCTATATCTGTGTGTGTGTACCTTTAAGAGAACTCAATTGATTATATTTTTAATGGGTTACCTTTGAGAGGTCTGCCAATTATTTTATCACCTCTCCTAGAAGTCAACATTCCCCTGCTTCTCTTAGGGATGAAGGCCTGGCAGCTACATTTGTACATGAGACCCCATATTTTATATAACCAGGGTCAACACCTATCCTAAACCAAAGTCAATCTGATTGATTTTCTTTCCTGCAAATCTGTTCTGAGGACCACTTGGCTAAACAGAAGTCATATAAATTTGGGAGCCATGGGGCAGGAGAGGAAGAGAGAAGACTGAAACAGAGTTGCACCTAGAACCAGAGAATTGGGCCTTGAGGAAAAAGTGAGAAAGAGCAAGGACTACTATCTGGACTCCTACTTACAGCATATCATGAGCCTCAGTTATTGTATCTTCTGCCCTTATATTTTGTGAAGTATCCTTACAATTAATTTTTATGTTTTAGTTAAGCTAATTTGACATGGATCACTGTCACTGTAACTAAAAAGGTATTAAGTAATACAATGTTAGAAAGAAATCTCTCCTTAAAAACATTCTGCAGTGAGTGATTCTGAACCATTCAGTTTCTTCTAATCATTTACTGGTAGTGACCATATGACAAATGATTTCAGTTACTTCTAGAAGCCAATCCATTTGACTATATTATAATATACACACTTAATAAGCAGATAAATGACTCCGGTTCTTTGTTGGGTTTGATTAAATTGTCCAAATACTTCCTCATCATAAAGTATTCAAATGAGAAAATATTACATTCTCCTCTAAAGAACAGAATCAGAAAAGATAGTCTTTACCAAATAACTCCTGTTCATCTCATTTAGGTTCCTTTTAGTTGTTTCTTCTACTCATCTTAAGTATTCTTACTAGAAACTCTAGGATAATTTTTGACACAGACAAAAGTAGAGGCAGATTTAGTAACCAAAACATGTATATTTAAAAATTGTCCCTTACTTAGCATATGTTAATATGGTGGTTCATACCAGAGGGACAAAATAAAAGCATTACAAGAAATGACTGCAAAACACAAGCACTCTGGATAATTCAAACTAAGCCTTCTGGTTGGTTCAGACAATTTGGTTTTGATTTCATACGTCACCAAAATGAGACATTAAAGAAGACTCCTCATGGAGTACTTTTTTGTTGTTATTCATCCACGTTTTCCCCTGGGTTTAAGAAGGGAGGGGGGGGAACAAACAATGGAAACCAAAGAATTTTTTCATTGAATTGATTTTTAAAAATGAGTTTGACAATTAAAATCAGATTTTTTAAGAAAGAAAAAATACTTCTGAGTAAAGCACTAATACCAAAAGTTTTAGCAGAATGTGGATTAAATTATTGGTTTTTAAACTACCCCTTAAAAATGGCATTCACTCTGGAATGGAAAAATCAGTAGATCCAAAGTAGAACAAGGTTTTGACTAGCAAAATTAGAGCTAAATTAAAACTTGGTGTAAATGAATTGCAAATTTCATAATCCCAGGAAAACTCTGACTAAAACACCTTCCTAGCTGAAACTAATCTTTTTCTAAGTGTTTCTTTTAAGTGATTGTTTCTGGTTTGTTACAGAAATTCTTCAGGTTATAGCTCCTGCAGTTTAATCCTCCACGTAGATTTTTGGTAGCAAATCTCCTGAGTATCCAGCCTCTTGGCCTTGTTTCTTTTGGTCTGAAAGTTGTTCTTTTCAGTGCTTCTACCCAAAAGAGGAAAAGCAAATCTAGAGATAAGGGAGGTGCCATTGCCATAGGACTTGGCAGGTGCTAAAAGATCAGAGTGTTAGGAGACCATAAAGTTATAAATACATGTTTTTAAAGAAAAAACTCTTTTAGTAGTACATAAATATTATTGTGTATCATGCTGTAGATGAGTTTCCTTCTACAAAGTGAACACTTTGCTGAAAACTGAGCTAGCAGATGTCGGTTTTGAAAGGAAGAATTAATGCTTAAGGTTTAAATTTAATATATTTGTTTAAAATCTAAAAACTCAAAGTGCGTTACCCATTGAATTGATCAGACCACTAAGAATAATTATTAGGCACTATTAATATATTAGTATATAGCAGAATAATGGACCAGGCTGTCCCTACACTGAAGAATAAGAGCTTTCCATGAGAGTCTCTTAGAGATAATCTCTCTCTCAATTCCCACAATGGTGCTTTAACCCCTGGTTAATGCCAGTGAAAACCTATAGCTGTTAAAAAGCAAATAACTTAAAGCCTCTATGTAAACTCTTCTTGCTGCTTATAGGATTCTTCCTCTTACTCCTCTCAGCAGAAAAATATATTTTTTTCTTAGTCTCAATTTATATGTTGTCCCTTCTATAAAGCTTCTCCCATTTCAGCTCCTTCCTCCTGCCCAAACCCCACTGCAGCAGAGTCAATAAATCAATCATGCCCTCTGTGTTACCATAGTACAGCACTTATTAGTTCTGTATGCATGGGTTTATCATCACGATCCTGGAAACTTTTAAAAGTGGGAACAATATGTAATTCATTCAATGCTTTATTTACAACAGGTACTCAAAAGATGTTCATCAGAAACATGTGAATAAAATCCTCTTAACACAAGTGAACACGTATTCACTCATTCAGACCTCTATTCAACAAGTAATGTTACTTGGATATATTTTGTGTCTTATTGCAAAATATTTTCTCACAGACCTAGAGGTCATTGGAAATCTTTCAAATGCTTGACATCATGCAGTGGTCAAGGGCAGAGTAAAAGAGACAAAACAACAACTCCTCTTGCTTAAAAATTTTGCCCTTGGCTATCTCTGATGCTAAACATATAGCAGGTGCTTGATGAAAACTTGTTGAATGATTGATTGATTGATTGATTGGCTGATTGATTATAGCTGAAGTTCAACTGTTTTCTGTCATAGCAGGTGATAAAAATACCTGCTAAAATTTTCATCTTCTACAAAAATTTTCTTATGAAGTCAAGTTTTGTCCTGACAACCCACATGAGACTGATGTCATTCCTCACTAAAACCTTCAAAATTTCTTGTATTGATATCTTTATATTCTAAATACATCCATTGATGTTTATGTAGTATTTGCTCATGTTTTATGCTCCTTCTTTAAAAGCCAGTTTTCTCAAAATGAGAGACAAACATTTTACCCCTGAACTAAAAAACTGTGTATTTGTGCTTCTACGTATTAGGAAATTTGATTGTTTTTCACCGGGACAAGGATCATTCATATCAACAATGATTATCTAGAGACAGGGCAAGTTTGGGGGCTCCTTCTGAAGTCTCATCCAATGAAAAATTGCATTTGGAGCCATGCTAGTATCAAGCATGAATGGCCTTATCCAAAAGTTCTTCAGCTTTCAGAGTTGGAAGAGACTTTAAGAATAATACATTTCAAGTTTAATGCAAGGATCCCTTAAAAAAAAATTTGGTAAAATCTGTCTGGATACAACCAGTGACAGAAATCATTTTCCTCACAAAGCGCCTATTCCATTTCTGAAGAAGGCTAATTCTTAGAATGCACTTCCATTTACTGAGCCAAAATCAGATTCCCTGAACTTCAAACATTGATCCTGGCTCCAGCCTCTAGTGTTTCAAAGATTTAATCTAATCCCTCTTCAAATATTGAAAAGCAGCCATGGTTCCCTCTAGGTATTTTCCAGTACAGCCTATAAACCTGACTAAGTCTGTATCATCCAGCACACATGTGTCTATTAACCACAAGGACATCATGAGAGATCACTTCAAAGGCACTGCTCATGTACTAATGCCAGTATTTCTTTAACTGCCAATTAAATAAGCAAAGTGAATTGGTCATGATTGCTGCTCAGAAACTCAGGTTGGCTCTTAGTGATCACTGCCTACTTTTGGGTGCACATATGCAATCTGCTTAATAATTCATTTGGCAATTGGCACATTTTTGTTTCCAGAACCCATATTTCATTCTGTATCAGTCACAATTCACCTAGGGGAGGGTGGGTCTCCAAGTACTTGAAGCTGGAGGGGAGTCGATTTAATACAGGGAACTGGTTCCACAGATGCAGAAAGGCTCACTGAACAGGAAGTGGTGAGGCAACCCAGAGATTAGAAATAGCAGGAAGTCACTAGGACTTCTAGGCTAGAGAAGAAAAAGCAGGAGCCTGTGATACCAGGGCCAGGGGTTAGTTAGGGTCATCTAGAGGAAGATGAAACTGTGACAGGAATGTAGAGCAGGAGTTGCAGCTATAGAGAAGACACTACTGAGACATTTCCAGAGATATCCCCCGAGGCACAGAGAAACGAAGGATAACCTGGTTTGCCCCTTCCTCCAGCCGTTTACTTTCCCACTGAGCTTCCCACCAGCTGAACCCATTAGAGAACCAGCTGACTCTCTGGGAAACTCAGCCAGTGCAGGCAAGGGGTGCAGAGCAAAGCAGGGGAGGGGTAGAAATGGGTGCCTTTCCACAACACTCCACAATTTTTTAAAGACACCACACCTAGAGAATATCTCAGGACTTCTCATAACTACCTTAATTACAGCACTTCTTTCATTACCGTTTGTTTTGAAGGTTTCTCCTTACATAAATGTCTTCCCTAAAAACCTGAGCAAGCATGACATCACTGTGTTGTTACTCTTATTGTCATTTGCCTCCACAGCTTTTACCAGTGGGCTGCATACAGAAAACACTAAATTAATGCAATTAGTCTGATTCTGGAAAAATCTATTATTCTCCCCCCAAAAGCTCATTTATTATTGCCTTCCCTGTTTGAGGTTCAATTTATGCCTAATCATGTTTGCATTGTTATTTTAGTTTACAGTTGGTTTTAATAAATAATTAACTGGAGTTCAGTAGATCCAATTTCCCTCTTGGAGGGTTCACCGGACAATATCTGCACTTACAGATTATTTTTCTATTAATACACACCCCATTTTTATTGTTGTGAAGAAATACATTATGGAAGCATTCAACTGGCATTTAAATGTTGAATATCAAAGGGCCCTTGGCATAGTTTTGTTTTTTAAGTAATTCCCTTTTTGGGGCACCTGGTGGCTCAGTCAGTTAAGCATCTGCCTTTGGCTCAGGTCATGATCCCAGTGAGGGTCCTGGGATGGGCTGCATTCACTCCCTGCGCAGCAGCTGAAGGTGGGAGGTCTGCTTCTCCCTCTCCTTCTGTTTCTCCTCCCTGCTTGTGCTCCCTCAGTCTCTCTTAAGTAACTAAGTAAACAAATAATTCCCTTTTTATCTTTTGGGATTTCACTATATGAATATTCATATGATATCCCTGGTACAAGTATTGTAATAGTCAGGTAGGCTTATCAAATCAATCAGCTAACGGAGTTCATGAATTTAACCAATCTTTCCCCAACACCATGGCACGGTTTAACAGTGATTAACAGAATTGAACAGCAATTACATCATCTGTTGATACGGGATGCATATCCAGCTTTTCCTGACTGTCCAAAGTAATCCTTTTAATCACAGACACTAGACTGCTCCTTGCACAGCGATGTAGAGGGCTGTGCTATCCCATACAGTACACTCTGGCCCCAAACCTTAAGATGTGGTTCTTCTGAATTGGCATAAGCTAAAAGCAACTGAGGGCACACCAAATTTCAAAGACCTGGGATGGAGAAAAGAATGCAAAATACCTAATTTATATTTTATATTGATTCTGTGTTAAAATGCTAATAGTTTGGAAATACTGGGTTAAATAAAATGTCATTGGAATTAATTGTCCTCTGTTTCTTTCCACGTCTTTAGTTTCCAGAAAATTTTAAGATGTACCTGGAGCTAGCACCTGTGGCTTTCTTTGCATTTCTTTTGGACAGTGTTTGTCTGGAGCAAAGAAGAAGTGAGTGTCTGTGGAGACAGGGCACAGCAACTAGCGGAGAAGTCATCTCTCCTTTTAATTAGTTTTGTAATAGCAACAGATTCAATGTCAGACATTTAAAAGAGACAATACTATTCTCTTCAGTCAAGCAAAACTCCCACTGTGGTTCCTAAAAGTTCTGCCTGAGTGAACCAAATGAGATTAAGCCCACGGTGTTTACTTCGTACTAAAATGTTTTCTCTCTTTTCCCAAACTTTCTTAGTATAGTGTTGGCTACCCGGCTGCAGAAGTGCAGCCGAGAGAAAGGATGCAAGAACAATAAAGGAACAATTCGAAAGTGTTGTTTTGAAACGTGTAACTAGTGCTGTCAGCTGCTGGTTCTTTCCATTTTGTACATTTACATTTCCTGACTGTAGTTTAAGAACATTTCACTGCGTGTTACTATCAATCATCCTTAACCTAGAATTGCACTGTACATTAGTAACAGTTAATTGGCATATTTAAAGTAAATAGCTGCTTAGTTTTGTTGTGAAGGTTTTGCATACAAATCTATATAACACCACACGCTTTGTTTGTTTCGATAGCAAATATCCCTGTCTGCAACACTGCCACTCTGTCAGGGGCTGAATAGAGATGCGATCACATTGAAATACCCTGCACGGGAGACGACAGCCCAAATGACGTGCAACGTGCAAGCAGGCGCTCTCTGCCCATCAAGTGATGCCCATACAGAGCGAAGAACACAAAGGCATGACAAGAAGAGGCAACGTGAAGTTTCAGAAGGACGGTCAAGGAAGAAGAGGGGAAAAAAATAAAACAGAGATTATGATTTTGCCTACATGTTTTGTACACGTGAATGAGCTAAGGGAGATTATTCATCGTACATTGCCTTGGCCCCTGTCCTTTGTGCAAGGCCAGGTTCCCACCCAGCAAGCAAGTACTTCCCAAAGCTCAGGGAAACATCATTCTACTCCCCGTTCCCTCCCAGTCCAGTAGTACATGGATTTGTCCCTCTCCGTTGGCAGCTGGGCTAAAATGGGAATGGATTAGGCACTTGACAATAGAAGATAAGATGAAAAGGATTTCTTTCCAGCTGGGGAGCTAATACATCTATGAAATTTACCTGAAAAGCAAACAATCCATACTGTATTTTGGGTGAATGCCAGTGTTTCCTAGACCTAGAAAGATGAATCTTCACCGGAGTCCCAACATTTTCTTTACTACCTGCAGCAAGGAGTCAAAAGAGATCATTTGGTAATTATGTGTGCATATAGGTATGTGTGAGTGGGTGGGTGGGTGTTTGTGCGTGGGTGTGGGTGTTTGTGGGTATGTGTATGTGTTGTGAATTAGGTGAGCTTTCCCTCAGTCATAACCCTGTAATAGGATTTCCACAGAAGCAACAATATAAACAGTTGTCCATATGGATCATTTTCACAGTCTGTAAAAATCCTAAAAGCTGACAAAAAGTTTAAAATAAAATTAACAATATCACTAATAATAGTACAATTAGGAATCAGAAATCATAATGATACTATTGTTAGCACTAAAAACATCATTATAACCCTATTAAGAGATTAAAGAGGAAAAAAAGAAAAGTTTTTATGGAGATAACCTGAAAAGACTTAATCACCACTGACTTCTGATTTTGTTTCTTTGATAAAATTCAAATATGAAATTCCAAAAAGAGTTTTACTTAAGACTTAATCACTACTCACTTCTGATTTTATTTCTTTGATAAAATTCAAATATGAAATTCCAAAAAGAGTTTTACTTAAAGGGCACCTGGCTCAGTGGTTGGGCATCTCCCTTCAGCTCAGGTTGTGATCCTGAGGTCCTGGGATTGAGTTCCACATCGGGCTCCCCGTGGGGAGCCTGCTTCTCCCTCTGCCTGTGTCTCTGCCTCTCTCTGTGTGTCTCATGAATAAATAAATAAAATCTTAAAAAAAAAAGTTTTACTTAAAATATCATTTCAATACATCACCATCACATTAGCTTTGTTACTTCTTTAATGGGCTAACCTAGCTCTGGCATTTTTCAAGTGCCTGTAATATGCCAGCACATCCTGCAAAGGCAAGAGCATTCTGAGTATGTGTCCTTCACCCACTTCCACGCATTACATTCTACATTGAAGGGAAAAAGAAAAGTTGCATTGGTCGTTATTTCAAACATCAGAAAATGTGAAGGGGGAACTTCTTTTCCTTAGTACAACCACCAGGAAGAACTTCCCATCTGTTCTAAATTTCTAATATTGAACTCTTCAGTTGAGGTCCACAGTCTTTCCTGGTTTACCGCAAATTTCTAAATAGATGTTTTGCCAGCACCAACTCAAAATTTAAAAGCCAGAATTCCTGGTGTCTTCAAAGCTCCTTATCCAATGAGGCTATCTTATGTGAATGGGTAGCAACTCCGTCCAGGCTGATACCAGGCTTGGGACTGCACTTGTCTCCTTGTTCACAGCCCATTCAATTCAAGACCACATCCTTAGCCCTTCTTCTGACTAGTTTTGTGTTCCTTTCCTTTCACAGACATCATTAAAGCTCCTGCATGATGGTTAATGCATCACTAGATTACTGCTATAATCTCTTCTTCGTGGATGGATCCATTGTCTCTATTTCAATCCATCTTAAATAAAATGATGGAATCATGGACTCTAAAGTGATGCTTCTTAAACTGAACACAGTTAGTCAACATGGTCTTTATTTTCTCCAATCCATCAGCACTGATACTTCGGTAAAGTAAAATAAAATGAACTTCTGGAGAAGTGATCACATGCTTGGATCCCAGCTATGTCGGATTGCCATAGAGGTTTCTAAATGCTGGCTCTCGATTTCTGTATTTGTTTCATCAGAGATCTTTACACGTTTGCTGATTAGAATCAGCATGCAGACCACACTCTGATAGCACCATTGAGCTACATTCTATCAAATCATCATTAGTTTCTAGGCTCGCCATTTACATCCCTCTAGTCCAAGCACCAAAACTAAACTGTCTATTCAGATTAGCTGCATCTAGAAAATACCTGAAATGGTTCTTTCTCTCCCATTAAATATCCTCTGATCACAAAGCACTTTAGAATCCTGTGTTTGATAAAATTGTCAAAGATTTTATGGCAAAAAGGTATCATTATCTTGACCAAAGTATGAAAGCACAAGAGAATACTTGAAAACACTGTGGCCACAAAAGTCTTATAGAGAAGCAGAAAAATGACCAAAATCAAAAACTATCCCACCCAAGTTTATTAAAGAAACTGTTAACAATATTTTACAAAACGGACATAAAACCTGTATTGAGGGGCACCTGGGTGGCTCAGTTGGTTGAGCATCTGCCTTTGGCTCAGGTCATGATCCCAGGGTCCTAGGATCAAGCCCTAAATAAGGCTCCCTGCTCAGCAGAGAATTTGCTTCTCCTTCTGCCCCTCCCCCTGCTCATGCTGTCTATCTATCTATCTATCTATCTATCTATCTATCTATCTATCTATCTATCTACCTACCTACCTCTTAAATAAATACATAAATACAATCTAAAACACTATAAAAAAAGCTGTATTGAAGTTCTTGTCACTAAGATGACCAAATTCAGCACTGAAAGGCAATATAGAAAAAAAAAAAAGCTAAATGATAAAGTTCTTCTGTGCACTATCCCTTTATATCTAGTAAGGTTTATAAAAGTCATCAAACTGTTCATTTTGTGTTATATAAGAAAAATATCCAGATGCATTTCCGAAATTTCAACAATATTCACTGATGTCAATATGTTACAGAGATGCAAAGAGACATTGCAGGGAGATACTCACCTTCCAGCTATGCCTGGGTATACCATTTGTCTTAAGGACTAAAATTCGGGAATAACAATACCCTCTCATCCATAGGCTCAGAGTCATAATAATCTCCTTCTTTCTGGATTCCATTGCCTGAGCCAGATTACTTTTCATACTGTTTCTTCATATACTTTGCAACATGATCACATCGTATTTTTCTTCAAAACTCTGGCAGATTGTTTGGGCTAGAGATAGATGGAGACAAGAGGCACCATCTGGTGCAAGATCTTTATTCCTTGTTAGCACTACAGGAGTTCTGGTATTTTACATGGTTCAGGCAGTAGCAACAATTTTTTTAAATGCATAGATTGAGAAGGTGTAAGATGGTCAAATGGCCCTTGGCACCGTCTGAGCACATCACTGGTTTCATTGGTGTAGAGTTGGGTTTTTTGTTTTGGGTGTTTTTTTTTTTTCTCTCCCAATTCAGACAACCAGTGGCATATGGTTTCATGATTCACAAAGATGGTCCTTGACTATAGATTTGACGATCTCAACACAACTTCCAGGCTTGCCAGAGCTGTGTTACAGCAGAGAGAGCAAATAGCTCATGATATTTCTCCTCTGATGAGTAAGCTCCAAAATCACAGGTTTAAATTTGATCTGGGATTGAAAGAAAAGGAACCGTGTCCTCCCATGCCAGTATCCATCCTTTTTCTTTGTCAGAGGTGTCTATTTCTGCATCGCTCATCCATGGCTTCAGGGAACAAATGCTCAAATAGTGCCCGGATTAATTCTGTTGACTTAGGCTGAATATATACATTTGCTCTTTTCTATATCTTTCTATTCTTTGGAACTCCCAAGTCTTTCCCGAACTTTAGCTATAGTTCTAAAAATCTAGCAACCATTTAATAGATTTTTTTTCAACTTCCACACACTAAGTCGGTGTTTTCTAATGGAATTAGCTAAGAGTCGGGTGCCAGGAGATTTGCTCAGAAGCTAACTCACAGCTACCTTGCAAGGATAAGTGAAAAAATGAACTGGAACAGTGCTTTGGAAACAAACTAAAACATCAAAAAAATGGGGCTGATACAAGTTTATCTTGACTGCAATGCAAGAATCAAGAATAAAGTTAAAGGGAACCTCACCTGTTGGCTCCTGATTTCAGAAGGCTACCTGGAGTTACTGCAGTTGTAATGTATTGCCAAAAATTTGAAGTATCTTTCTAAGGATCACAGTAATGCCATCTTAGCCTCTGTGAACTGCTCTGCTATTACCCTACACATGTATGGTCCTCATTCTCCTCTCTTCTGTCAGCCATTTCCTTTGATTCTTTTGTTAATCCTTAATTAAATCCCCACTTCTCTTTCATGCTTCCTCCATATACTTTGTTACTTGAAGACTCACCTTGTTACACAGTTTTCTGGATCCATGAATTAGGACTTTTATCTACTGAGTCCTTTGACCACTTATCCCTGCCATCCGCCACTCCCTCACTGAAAGCCTTTTCTTTTTTTTTTTTTGACATCACGAAATGGTGCAGATATCAGATTCAAATCATATGATTTGAAGTGAAGAAGGAAAAGAAGAAATAACAGAACATAAATAGGGTGCTATATTGAAGAAAGTAGATGTCAATATGACAGCAGATGGTGTAGACAAACTCACTATTAATATGGTCAACTCGTTGCAAGTGCCACATGGCTGCAATTGTAAACTGTACATACAACTCAGAAGTATAACAAACCCTGCAGGTGGTTATTCATTGATGTTCTTTAGTCAAGAGCTACAACAGAATGGATTCTTTTTGTATTTGTCCATCAAGCAGAGTACCTCACAATGTTGAGGCCTTTTTTTAAGCTAATGATTTGTGAGCAGTCTCATTTTTATGTTAACAGCACACAATCCCCTTCAAAGTTCAAAGAAGAGGTATCTGTATACTCCTCACATGCTGTGGTTTCAATTCTGTAATAGGATTCTGCTTCTTCTTGGAACACATGCCCAGAAAAGAAAAGTGAATGTACACCACTCTGTCTTGTCTCTGTAGAAGAAAGCAATCTCCATGTAGCAGTTCATTTCTTCTCTACCATGTACGTTGGAGATGAAACAGAAGTTGGAGTCCAGGGAATGATTGACCATCATTGTGCCTTAAATTATAATAACTTCCCAAAATACTGGCTTGGGAGATAAATCTGAAGCTGCTGACAAATTTAGGATCCAAGGTGCTATCAACAAATAGATCATTTCAAAATCTCCAGTGGTTCCCTGGTGAACATAAAATAAAGGCCACACTTATCAAATTGACATTTAAAGTTCTCCACAGTCTGATAGCAACCTATCTTTCCAACGATTAAACTACTTCCACTCACTAACCCTCAGTTTCCTGTAGAAAAAGAAAAAAAAAAAATCTACTCGCTGTTACTTGAAAACATTATATGGATTCAAGGTTCTACAATTTCCTTTATATGTATCTCTTTCTGAGATGTCCACCTCCTTACCTCTCAACTTATCTAAATAACATCCTCCCTTTGGATCCACCCTATAGACTCATGCCATCTATGTTTCCTTCCCAGCTGCTTCAGACCTTGATGCCTCTCTCCTCTGATCTCCTAGACACCTGATTTCCCACTCTACCCATTCGTCTTTTTATTATGGGCTATCTTTGATTGCTAGTTAACATTTTTTACATATGTCCTGTCTTCTCTACCAAATTCGGCTGTGCCAGATGCTATGATCAAGCCCAGAGTGTAAATTCCTTGGAGATAATCACTCACTTCTTTGTGCAACCTTTACAGAAAAGGCACTCATTGTATTTGTCAATGGATCATTTTATTGAATTCCTGCATTTTAAAAATAAGTGCATAATCAATGTTAAATGTTCAACTCCAAATCTAACTATAGAGACGTTTGCCAAATTGAGTCTGGCTTTATAAAAGCATATTGCTCGGCATTAATGTAAGCCTGAGATAACACCCTAAAATCTAAGTTAGAAAAATACAGATTGAAAGCCTAAGAAATAAAGTAGAGATAAAATTCAAAAATTTCCTTTAAAAATCTGTAGCAAAGACATCTTTTAAAATATAATGGTTTTTAAAGACATCTTTTCAATATAATTAACAGTCTGACCATCAACACAGTATTACAAGAGATTTATATATAAGATCTGTAGGACTGACCTCATCTGGTATTCACAGAAAAAATAAAACATGCAAACTAGCTTGTGTTGAAAAGATGCTGAGACAAACCTGGTCAGTATATTCTCAGCTAAGCTCTGAAAGAAACGTTCTGAAATAACCTAGGACAATGGAGCATTCTACAAGGAATTCGGGAAAGTAAATTAAAGAAGGTGACAGTGTCTAGAAAAATAAATATAGTGACAAAGACAAATTTTACACCAGCTGCAATGTGATTATATCTATATAGGACTACTGCACAAACTTTTTATACCAAAGTAAACATTCCATTCAGCCAAACAATTGTAAATTCAGTCAAACAACCAAGTGAATTGCCTCCATTCAATTAATTGGCTGCTTGACGAAATTGACTGAATGTTTAGGCATTAAAAAATTTGGCTCAAAGAAAAATTTGGCTCATAACTTAAAGTGGCCTTAGAATGCAAAAAGTATATAGCTGTAAAAATCATTTTCTCAGCTTAAAGTAAGCAACATACAAAATGTTGTGCCACAGACTAGTAGCTGTCCACCAAAGCTCTGTGCTCCACCTATAGCACAGAGTTGCTGCTAGAAAGTGGCTATAGAGCCAGTAAGTCCATTTTCCAGCCCCCTTGGAATTAGGTGAGGCCTCTGGCTAGTTCTAGAAAAAATAAAATAAAATAAAATAAAATAAAATAAAATAAAATAGAGAGAGAGAGAGAGAGAGAGAGAGAGAAAGGCTAAGTAGTATGGGCTATTTGGGGAATAAAATGACAAAACAGTGTGCCTTCTCCACAATTTCTCTTTCCCTACCTGCCCAGGCTCTTCTCCTTTACATGTTTGCATCGTTGCTACACTATAGTCCTTGTGGTTGGAAGAGATTTTGTCATGAGCTAAGTTTATCAGTCCGCTCACACTACTATAACAAAACAACATAGACTGGGATCTGGAGGTTGGGATGTCCAGTATCAGAATACCCTCCAGATCTGGCTCTTGGTGAAGGCCATGTTCCTGTCTTGCAGAAGGCTGCTTTCTTGTTATGTCCTCTCACATGGCCAAGAGAGGAAGCTCTCTGGTGTCTCTTCCTCTTACAAGGACGCTAATCCCATTATGGGAGCTCCATCCTTATGACTTTATCCAAACCAAATTATATTTCAAAGGCCCCACCTCCTAATCCTATCATCTAGGGTCAGGGGAAGGTTAGTTAGGGCTTCAAAATAGGAATTATAAAGTTGGGGGCAAGGAAGAGACACAAACAGTCCATAAGCTTTCTCTTCTCAAACCAGATATATATTAACTTCTTTTTGCCTACTTGAAGCTTCATGAGAGGCCTACAAAAGTCCAATTATCCAGTGAAAACTGAGATCACTATCCATGCATCATAATTCAACATGTGATTATGATAAAAATAATGATGGCAGTGATAATAAAAAGGTGATGATAATAAAAACTAAATGGTTTTTGTTTTTAAGGGAGTTTTCCAAACAATTTGTTAAAAGAACTACTATGTTAAAGGCTTCTCTTTCTAGCCTTTCAAAAAGGAAAAAAAAAATTATTTCAATTAAAACTCAGTTAGGCAGAGCTTAAGCAATCTCTATAATTATCAGATGAAAAAAAAAAAAAAAAAAAGACTATTTGAGCCAGTTGCAGTTTATTCCCCCCAAGGCATTCACTGGGAAGGTCTCTGGGGCATTATGTAGCCTAGTATTAAAGTTCCTGATTCAAACCACAGTCCATCCAAGAAAGCCCCCTGCAGAGCCCTTACTATTATTACTCAGTGCAAAGAACTGCATAGTCTTTCTAAGCACCTAATTTAGACTGAACTTACATGAGCTCTTGTCTGCACCACAGTCTTGTGGAGTCACCAACATTACCCTGAAGCTGGACCAGGGTAAAATATAATGTTAGGGTCCTCTGAACTGCAAAGGGTGAGACAAACCCGATGTGTCCCTAAGATCTTAGAAATGAAACACACTTAACCTAATTGTTTTACAATTTCTTTAACTGTTAACTAATGTTAGCATTTACAAAGGAAAACAGTAACTTTAGCAAAAATCCTATTTTTAAAAACGTATAAAAACTACTTTTCCCTGGTTTGAAATGATTTTCCCCTTTTCCCCCAACTTGTGCTGTTATTTGGGGTTTCCAAATATAATAGTGCTTCTGACCATTCTTAATTGCACTGTAATGGGTGTTAAGCACAGGAGTGTGTGCAAACAGACTTGACTTTTCTAGTCTTTGACTGTTCCTTGCCTCTGGCCTCTGTCAGAGAGGCTTGCTAACTACATCTCAGGGGAGCAATCACACAGCTTGACTCAGCCTGTGGCTCTGACTATTGGGACTTCCTGAAGTCACAACCACTTTGGCGTCCAGAACTGGGGCACGGCGTGTCTACTCTTCATAAAATCCACAGATTGCAAGTGTGAAACGTGAGAGCTGATTAGGGATGCACCTTAAATGGTATCAAGGGAGCCAGTTAGCAATGCAAAATATGAGATAATATAAACATAACATTCACTGCCAGTTGATCACTTATGTGAGTATCACGAAAAGGAAAATACAACAGAAAAAAAATGGGAGGTGAGCAACAAATACGATATTTCTTCAAAGATAATTTTGTATAAAAGTTCAGCTTCATGGGGGAAAATGCATAATAAAATGATGTGGAATGATGTGTCAGAAAAAAAATTGATATGTCTATTTGTCTTTCTGGAACTTGCTTGGTATTAATCATTTCTAATGGGTATAGCTAGTCCTCTTTATACATACACTGTCTTTCTTGCATGTTATTGATTGAGAGAATTTGAAGTTAGAAGATGCAATTATTTTGGCTGTGTTTAACCCTCTTCTGTGACTATAATAGAATGGTTCCATTTTCCCTCTTAAAAAGCCAAAGTAATCTTGATTCAGGAATTTCTTTTTTAATTATCGGTTTTAAGGAACATAGCATCATACTTAGCAGAAGGGCCCTTTCTTTCTCAGTATTCTCGTGTAGCTACTCTCCTGTCAGCCTAGGCTTTCAGAGAGAGGAGAAAAAAAAAATCTTCATAAAAGCTTTGGCCTAATTAACAAGAATGAACTAGATTTTATGATGAACAATTTATAGGCAGTTAATAGAGCTCATACACGGTAGCCAGGAGCTAGATAATTTATCATAAAAGGAATTTCAGTTACACTCCTAATCCCCATTCTCTTGATATTGCAACCAACTGCATTTACAATTGCCACTTTTATAAGCTTTGATTTACTGACAAATGATGCTGCATTTTATAGAGTCATAATGAAACTTATAAATGCAGTAAATACTTGTATCTTTGCCCATATGCTTCAAATACTCTGCCAAACAATTTACTCTTCTACAATGTTATCTCTAGATGAAAATAATTTTTCAAAGATCTCCTAAGGATTCTTCATACTGGCACAAATAATAATAAAATAGCAAATTGTTTATTAACCATCCTAAGTATTTCTTGAAAAGAAACTGATTTATCCCTAAAAGAACAACACAGCTGTTGTAATGAGTTATGAATGATAAACACTTTTCAAAATTATAAATAAGATGAAATAGCAAATAACCAAACATAATTTTTTAAAGGGCAGAATTTAAAGTAGGTGAGACCCAGGAGATTAGATTGTCTCTTAGCACTTGGTGTCTTACTGCTGTTCCTATTTTAAAGTTATAACAAAATATGGCATACATTGTGAGAGCAGAATTGGATGACTGTATATGTACTATTACATCAGCTACATCTTCTCTAACCATTGATCTCTAGAGGAGTTCTTGAATCCTCAAATTAGGTTAACATGTCCTCCAGAAAGGCTCCCTTGACCACTGGCGACCCTTCCATATGCCTTCTTACCATCCTACTCTTCCTCCTACAAGAAAAACAAATACAACTGTTTTGTAACTGCCTGATTAGCAGTCACATCCTCCATTGGCCATGAACTCTAAGGCATTAAGGACCACCATATTCTCACTCCGGAATCAAAACAATGTCTGGGGCATAATGTATCTGTGAATGAGTGATGTTCTTGGCTTCCAAGCCTATTCCTATGAGTGGGAATAAATCATCCTAGTTGTATGATCCAGTAATAAATTTGGTCACTAAAATTGGCAGTGAATTAGTCTGTATTTTAAAAAGTAGAACATTCAAAAGTCATGACTTTCTCTATTCCTTTCTCATGACCAGCATTATAAATACTTAAATTAGGCACCTATAGGTCCACTCAACAGATCCTTTACCTAGTGATCTGGGATATAGTGCTACCCGCCAAACAAGTTTTTGTACAGCTGATCACATTATAGGCAGGTGATCAATTTTAGTTTATCATCAACTATTCCCAAATATCAAATATACATCTCTTTCACCCAAGGCTTCTTATCTCCTATCTAGAGGTTATGAAGTAGGTTCTATTATTTTTTAAAGCAATATTTTTTTTTTTAGGAAAATGATCCTTTTTCCTCTCAGATTTACCCCATCACCACAGAGAAGCTGAGGCTCAAACAGCTGTCCCAGAAGGCAGGTCCCTGGCTGCCAAATCACCCGTAAGAAGACAGCATCCTTGGCACACTCAGAATGGCTAGCAAGGGAATGCAGCTGAAAATCTGCTAGTTCCTTGACACCTTTTCCAATTTATTCCCCATCTGTGGAAGTGTGGAGACCCAGTGCAGAACACGCTCCTAGCAATGCCTACTGAGGATGCCAGCCCAGCAGGGCCATGCCAGCCCATGACACCTACGTGAGATGGGACCAACAACTCTTTTGCTCTGAGTCAAAATAAAGCCTAAAAATGCTATCTTTTATGATTTCTAATGTCAACTAAAAATAACAGAGGTGGTTAGTTCAGACCCAAGATTCACCTTGGAGATTTTTCCTAATTGTACATATCCCAAAAAGTGTCTTTTTTCCAAATGGAATTGGTCATTGACATGTGGATGTGCTCCTAATAGCAAATAAAAATATTCCCTGCCTGAAGCATTATAATAAAGTTGTCTTTTTCCATTTCATTGTCTCAGAACATTTAATCAATTGACATGACATCTGGGGCAGGTCAAAAGGAGCCACTTCTATTAATTTATAATTGCAATAGTCATTAACTTGTTGATGACATACTCTTATTACTTTATTTTTAACAGTTTTAGTTTTTTAAAATGTTTTTAAACTATAAACTCACTATAATCTCACTCAGAGATAGAAACTTAGGCACTTTACACACTTTTTTATCCTGTGTTCCCCATTTTGAAAAAAAAAAAAAAAAAACAGCCCCAAGGAAAATTCTGAAGTGGACACATTTTGTCTGCAAAAAAGCTGGCCTCCTATTTAGGAGGGTTTCCTATTGCCTACCTAATCTCAAGAGCCTAAGATCATCTACCTACCAAGCTCTCATTTAAATTTTATATTAAATGAAATTTTGAAAGTATATTTAATTCTTCTAAGACAAAACTGGGTACACAGTAGAAGACCCAAATTTATTAACTCCCTTCATTTTCCAGCTCAGGAAAAGATCCATTATCAGTTTATTTCCAAATGTATGAGAACATCAATAATTTTCTTCTACTTGCAGTATTCTC
Organism: Canis lupus baileyi; assembly: GCF_048164855.1. Taxonomy (NCBI): domain Eukaryota; kingdom Metazoa; phylum Chordata; class Mammalia; order Carnivora; family Canidae; genus Canis; species Canis lupus. Next base: position 20,794,842 of record NC_132839.1, read on the forward strand.
TTCTCTCGTTATAAAATAAAAGCCTTGTCTCCTTAAGGAAGGTGTATGTGTGCCTGGATGAGGGGGAGGAGAAGTGGAATGAAAGAAATACAAATTCTTCCTAGGCTGCTGAATGGCACAAAACCCACGAGCAGTTGCCTTAAACCAAATTTGCTCCCTTCTCCTCCTCCCTCGCTCCCTCCTCCAGCTCCCTACCCCCACCACCCCTGACTCCTAGACAGGGGCCAGCTTCCCTGTCTTTATCTCTCTGAGTTCACAACAGGATTCTGAGGACCCTATCTTAATTCTGGTCTCAAGCTAAGTATTTTACTGACAAGACAAGATTTATCCCAGGCAGACAATGGGAAGTAGATAACTATTAAAAATGCTTAATTCTAAACATGGAGAGGAATAAGCTAAGCCACTTTGGTAATAATTTTCCTCAGATGAGGGAAAGCATTCCTTAGCACAATGGTGTATACACGACAAGTGGTTGGGTTCATTTACTTAACATGTTGTGCATAAGTTGTGATTAATAGTCCACATTTTTTTCTGATATTGTCTCTACCATATTGTGAATTTTAGCCTTAAACAATGGCTGTGTTTCAAATATTTGAAAACATACCAGACAGGCATCCTCCACCCTAGTACCAAAAATATTATAAATACTAGCTAACTTGGGGAATCTGCATCCCATATTTCTTCCCCACCAAAATTACAAAATGTCTGTGCATATCTGCATTCACATGCAAATGTTCTTGCTAAACATAAGTATACACACTAAGCCACAGTCGCTCTCTTATTCGTGCAGGCAAAAAATATGTAAGGACAAGGACTAAACTGCAGGCACAGTTCAGGGCATCTTTGAATGGCACACCCTCTCTACAGAATGTGGGCCACTCATCTGGACATCCTAGTATTTTGACATAAGCCCTGTCAGATAGAAGATTCCATGCTACCAGATACACTTCTTTTGAAAATGTCATGCAGGGTAAAAATTGATTTTCTGCCTCAAATGCAGCTATTACACTGAGAAACCCCCAATCCTATTAAAAGTGTCCCCATTCCACCTCCATCTAGACATAGGCCACATGATGGAACTGACATAATTGTAGGAATGCAAAATTCTCACTGATTCATTCATTCATTCAACAACTATATACAAATCACTGTTCTAATTGCTGGGGATACAGTAGTAAATGAGAGTGAAGGTCCTTGCTGTCATGGAACTACTTGTTATGATTCCAGATAGTGTATTATTATGTAAAAATAATATAAAACAGGGTAATTTGCTAGAGAAAGACTGTTTTGGGTTGGGTAGTCAAAGAAAATCTCTCCCAAGGGTGTGATATTTGAGCAAATCATACATAACTATAGATATTAAATAATATTAAATAACTTGGTATGAAGGACACAGGATCTGGACACAGAAGACTCAGGTTCTAATTTTTTAGAAGTCTTTAGGCCAGTTCCTGAAAGCCTTCTCCTTTTACCATAGAACAGGTAGGTATTCTGCTGGAACATTTCTCATTCTCCCTGAAAGGACTGTTATTGGTTCAACTGGGTGAGCTTTTTCCATTATGATATTTATATCATGACTAAAACCCACCACATTCACCTTAAAAATGAAGACTCAATGGTTCTCAACCCTGGATACAAACTAACTTGGAATCCTAAGCCTGATGGCACTGCTTTAGATGCTGAGGTAAATAATGTGAGATGAGTCAGTATGAAGGACTTAGAGGTACCATCTACAAGCAGCTTAGAAAAGGAATTGGGAGTGAGGGTCCTTTAGAATGGATGAATCCACAATCTCTGGATGCTCTACTGCCTCATAGAAAACCACCTGATATAAGTGAAAATCTTTGAAGCAATTCAACATTTTCATAGCAGATTTATCCCAGGTGATTAGCACAGGATATCTATATCAGGGGCAGAAAAAAAATGTGGTCATATAAGCAAGCAAGATTCGGATTGGAGGTGATGTATATGTTTGTGGTGTTACCACATTTTTTTTTCAAGTTTTACAACAGAAATCACACTCTTTTGAGGTTAAAAACTGCCCGACTCTCTTCAAAAGATTTTAAATTTCACACCTCCACCCACACATTAAATTAGTAGTCCAAACCAGATGGAGGTTAGTGCTTTAGGTTAGAATGACTGTCTGGCAAAAGTCTTTCCTTGATTGCTGCCCATAACTATCACTTGTACCTTTAGGCCTAACAGCGCTTTGCTTGATTTCTGACATTAAACTGCATTTATGCTGTACTAAGTCTTACTCTGAGCTATACAATTTTCTATACTGTAGCCATGTGGAGTGGCTCAAAAATAGTTTTTTGATAGGCCATTAGAAAAAAACAAGAGAGAATTCAAAAATGAGTAAGAAGTGTTTTAATAAACAAACACATTCACAGGCCAGCACCTGTGAACATCCCCACCAAATGCTCATTTCTTCTTCTTAGTCACCCAAATTTTACCCAGTCTTCAAGGTTCAATTCTACCCTCTGCTTCTTCTCTACCAACCTTCTAGAATTCAAAATTCATATATATATATACATATATATATGTATATATATGTATATGTATGTATGTATATCATCAACTTCTGTTTCTGTATTTGATTTAACTGAAGTATATCTGTACAAGATAAAAGATATCTTTACAAGATAAAAAGCACATTTTACACTGCTGTCCCTCAGTAGCTCCTCTGTAATTAGACTAGAAGCAGGCACACAACAGGACTTGGAAGATGGGCAACAAATGAAACTAGTCTTGGAGATGTTGCCTAGGGCTGTAGGATTAAAGCTTGATCTGAATCATATGTTCAGAAAGAAGCAGAAGAATAGACCCAGTAAGCATGTTCCTGGCTAGAAACCAGTAGCTTTGGAGACAGGAGGGAAGATCTCAGAATTTGAAGGCAGAACCAGATTGGAAAGTTAGTTCGGCAACACCTCTATAAAATGGGCTTGCAGAATTCCAAGAGGAATAAACATCACGTGTATAAAGCAGCTATCCAGTGATGGATATAGGAGGTACTTGGCAAATAAAACCTATTATTATGATGGCCCAAAATCGTTTGAAAAAAAGACTTTTACTATATTTTTGACTGGAAATTCAGGAAGAGATAAGATAAAAATACAGGCAAAATTAAAATCTATGAGAAAGATGAACTGGGTCATACTGAATACTTGGATCCAAGTGAAATTTGGATTTGTATGGAAAGAGGGCTTCACTTCAGCTTCTTGTTTATTTATCCCAGAAATGCATCCTTTTTTCTTCCTTCTGAATGATCTCATAAAATGTTAAAGCTTCCATATTTTAGGTGCTATAACAATGTAGTACAAAGGAAAGAGCCCAGGATTTGAAATCAGCTTAGTGGGTTCTGTTCTCACTGGAAGAAACTGAAGAATTATCCTACTTTCTGAACCTTGTTTTGACCGACTGTAAAATATGCATACTTACTCCACAATGCTCTTGAGAAAATTAAGATGATATATAGAACTTATTAATACGTTGGAGTTCAGATTAGTCAAACTATTCAGCAATCAACTAAAAAAAATCCATACTGAATTAGTTCTTATTATTTCCTACAAGCAAAGGACCATGAAATACAAAAGAAATTCAAGCCAGAGGACCCAAACTAGGACAGCGAGTTGCTGACGGGACTGCAATTCACTTAAAAGAGGCACAAAACTAAACTGGCATAGGGCCAACTGTGAAAACATGGAACATTCCAGAAAAAGTGATGATGCACAGAGCTTGATCATTAACCTGCCAGGGCTACCATTCAAAGGCCACTTCAGCAGAGCTCTAACCTACTCCTTGAAGCCTCATTTGCCAGGTCTTTCTTGGAAATCATTTCAGCCAAGTTGGAACACATGCTATCCCCAAACATGTGCTAAACTTTCCCTCTGTTTGCTCATGCTCCTTCCTTGCACATCTAACCACGATGCTACCCAGAATCTTTCCTCTTTAAAACCCCTTCCATTTATTACCACATATTCTAAATGTCACTTTTTCCATGAAGCTTTCCTAACTCTTTAATCTAACTGTTCACTTTTCACTTTTGAATCCCCCCTCCCCCATTTCATTTTGCTAGTGCTTTCTGTGGCAGTTTGTATAGTCTACTTACATACTACCTCCCTCTTTTTGGATTAAAAGACAGAAAACTTAACCTCCTTCACTTTATATCACTCCCAACAACTTGCTCTGGTAGGTTATTTACTAACTTTTTAAATATTGAATTCACTAATAGAATCTGGTTGAGATGCTTATAAATCATGAAAGAAATGCATGCAATCTTAATCCTGATTGGGACAAAACAATTCTTGCTACTTTATTCATTTACTCCTTAAATATTTGTTATTGGTGCTTATGTTGTATAAGCTTATGGGATATGTGCAGGTCAACAGCTGGATACAGAAGCAGGTGATACGGTTGTGATAAAACAAGTATGAGCGGGGCAGCCTGGGTGGCTCAGCGGTTTAGCGCCGCCTTCAGCCCAAGATGTGATCTGGAGACTCAGGATCGAGTCCCACGTCGGGCTCCCTGCATGGAGCCTGCTTCTCTCTCTGTGTCTCTCATGAATGGGTAAATAATTCTTAAAAAAAAAAAAAAAAAAAGAAGTATAGGATGGGCAGGTGGTGGGGGGGATGGATAAACACTCATTCCTTAACACTCTCCAAAGGGCTTCTAATGACTAAGAAAATAATTTTCTCAGTGGGTGATCCATGAATCAGAAAGTTGACTTTGACATCAGATCTCTCTCCAAAGACAGTAGGAGCAGAATGATTTAAGCTCAGCCAGAGAAGAGATATTGAGCAAAGGTAGAGGAGGACCCTCCCCTCTCTGCACATTGAACTTGTGAACCTTTGGCAGAAGAAAATGTGGGGGCAGACTGATAAATATTTTCATCTACCTAGTAAAACCTCATGCTGTATACAAGCCATCATTACCACAATTACATCCTTTTTTCTCACATTTTTTTGAAGTGATTCAGAACAACTGTATCTTTGAAATGGTAGTGTTGAAATATGGTAAACATCTTACTTTCAGCTGCAATAAACTTATGGCTACAACATAATGTTTCTTGTATATTCCTTCTCTATTTCTCCTTTTGGATTATAGATTATGAAAGAGATTTTATGCAGCAGTTGGTGACAAAATATATTTCTTATTAATGTGTAATATTTGCTACATTAATAATTTTATGGCTTTAATTATTGATGCGAACTTAATTGTGCCCCATGTCCCCTTTTCTTGCAGCTCAATAAAAACTATATATTTCTTTAATTAGGCTTCATTTGAAGACTAGAAGACAATGCAGGAATGGTTTCTTGCTAATTCACCTATCTGTAGCCAGTAAAGAAATGGAATTAGTGTCTTGAATGTGGTTTAGTGAGAAAAAATATCTAACTGTTCTGAAAGTGTGACTTTCCTTTGCACAGTTAACCTCACCCAGAGGCCAGGGATATACAGCCAACTGAAACCGAACACTGCAACAGGGGATGGTTTTCTCCCTTTCCTGGCTCTGGGGAGAAATTCCATTGATTTTAGTAGAGATAGAAAGGGAAAATTGGGGTCACCTACATGGTTATCATACTGTCTTCCTTCTTTATATGCTCTGCTTTACTAGAAATGTAATCTTGGTCTTTTCCTGGTTGATTTCAACATTTTGTTATGGCATTCTACCCACAATCACTGGGAATGTTATAACTACTTTATTCTGACCCAAATGCTTCAAAACAACTACAAGAAAGGCTAGATGCAAGGAAACTAACATTTGCTAAGCATCTGGTCCAGGTTATACTAGGAGCTTCCAATCAATTATTTCTTTAATCTTCATGGGTCACAACAGCAAATGTCAACAAGATCAGAAATGAAGCAAGCAGATGGGGCTTGAGAAATAAGGAGCCCTCTCAGCTCCATCTTTCATTTTCCACTTTTGATAGAGAAATGAGTACAGAAAAAAATGTTTAAGAATAACATTTCTAACTTTCTGTGAGAATAACAACAGAGCAAGTGCAATGAGAGGTTGCAAATGATACTCATATCTCAGAGTCATTTAGGCCATTGGGAGGGAAGGGAATAAGGCAAACTGGAAGGTGCACATCTCATCTGAGATTCTCTACTCCGGCTTTACTGCGCCATTTTGATAGCTCTTCTAAACTTTTAAGTGAAGCTTAGAAGCTTCATTCTTATATATATTTATTTTCTACTGTTACATAAAAGATGAACACAAACTTACTAGCATAAAACAATACAAATGTATGATCTCAGTTTTCTTGCTCAGGAGTTAAAACATTACCTAGCTGAGTCTTGTGCTCATGGTGTCATCGGGCTAAAATCAAGGTGTTGGCAGGGCCTATAATCACATCTGTGCCTCTAGAGTCCTCTTCCAAACTCAGTGATTGATTGCTGAACCCATTTCCTTGCAGTTGTATGACCAATAACCCTATTTTCTTGCTAGCTGTTCACTAAGGACTACTTTCAGCTCTGAACTGTTCCCCACCCCACCCTCAGCCATAGACCTTCTCACCACATGGAAGCTTATTTCTTCAAGCCCAGCAGAAGAATCTCTCTAATGCTTCAAATCTCTCTGACCTCTTTTAAGAGCTCACCTGCGTAGGTCAGGTTCTCTAAGGATTATCTTCCCCCTCGATTAAATCAAAGTGAAATGATTAGGGACCTTAACTATATCTGCAAAATCCCTTCTGCTTACAATGTAACATACTCACCAGAGTGATATTCCGTCATATTCATAAGTCTTTTTCCTAGCCCAAAAGGGGATTTATACACCAGTGGAGGGGGGGGGGGGGGTCTTGGGAGCCATATTGGAATTCTGTCTACTATAGCACCTTACCTCAGGCTTCCTATAGAAGTACAGCACTCTTTATAAAAAAATTAGCTGAATAGCCATGAATACTTTAACTTCCTTTTATTTTCTACAACTGCTTTGACCTCTTTGCACTATCTTATCATAGTATCTATTGGTCCAATGCCGTCTAATTCAGTGCCTGTCACTATTTTAAAAACTTCAGTGTCAGAGCCTTTTTCCTGCAATTTGATAAGTATAATAAATAGTTGTCACAAATGAAATTTGCACAAAAGCTAACTGTGATGTCAATAACAGGTATAGTTTTTGTAACTGTAATGTAGGTTGATTCTTGAAATCCTAAATTTATTATTAGTACATTCTATTCAGAGGGACTTACTCTCTTGATATACATAGAAAATTCAAACTTCAAAGCATTTTAGAAAATGACAGACATCTGAAAGTCCCATTTTTATTCCAATGAAAATACCTTTTACCAAGAAGTTAAAATTTCCCACAAATATAAAAGGACTTAGAAAAATAAGGGTAATAAAAAGTGCTATTATTCTCAGTAAGACAACTTATAACCATGTTGATTTAGGAAAATCTTCAAGCATTTACTTGGGCAATTGTAAGGTAAACTCAGTTCCCACAATGAAAGGAAAATGCTTTGAGGAGTTTTCTGGGGTTTCTTTTTAGCTTACTTGCTTCTTTACCTATAAAAATCTTTTATATCATTTTTTTAGGCAAACTGTAAGAAATATTATGTTTATAGGAGAAACCCATTTATAGGAATTCAGATTTAATTTTTAAAATAGATAAACACAGCCATAGAAATAAAATAAATGATTTCCCCCAGATACTTTTAAAAAATAAACACAAAGAAATCAGCTCTGGTTGTCTTATTTGTCGCTTGAACACCAAAGAGCAATGCACTGGGATTTTAAAGAGTGGTTATATTTTAGAATTTACAAATCATATACAGTAATTCACGACTTAGAAAAGAACTACTGAGTTGTCTAGCTATTCTAAGAGTTGCAGTTAAAACACACCACCAGCTCACTTCATGCATGGAAGAAAATTCTCCAAACTCTTAAATAAGTCTCCAATTAAATAACAACTATGTTTACCAGATAAGTATTGTGCACTTCTCCAGTTCTTATTGATGAATCTCTCATTCTCAGTTTTAAAATTTGTTGTGTCAAGTAAGTGGCTATAAGTGGGTTGACTTATACTTTTAACTAGATCAATTCAAACAAATGCCAATATTTTACCCCGTCTCATTTTCTTTTTCTTTTTTTTTTTAAAGATTTTATTTATTTATTGACAGAGAGAAAGAGGAACAGCACAAGCAGGAGGAGTGGCAGGCATCGGGGGAGGGAGAAGCAGGCTTCCCACAGAGCGGGGAGCCTGATGCAGGGGTGGATCCCAGGACGCCGGGATCATGACCTGAGCTAAAGGCAGATGCCCCAGTGACTGAGCCACCTAGGTGCCCTACTCCATCTAATTTTCAACACAGCATGCTGACAAATACTTCTAGAAAAATGTTCCTGTATTTATTTGTAGCTTGAGAAGACTGATAGGGCTACAAAAATGTAATCCTAAATTGAAATTTTAATTTGATAAGCAGTCATTTCTGAGCACTTTCAATTGTGCCAAGGATGATTTTTTACAAATTTGTGGTAAGTTTATTGTAGTTATTTGATAACAGTAATGATTTCAAAAAACTAGAGAGAAGGTGAAATTAGTAATATTTTAAAAAAGAAAAGAAAGCTCATTTTTAAAAGCATTTTCCTATTTTCTTATTTATTATATTTAAGAATAAAAACAAAGCTAATTTTAGCTCTTGACCTACCTCTTCATTCCTCTGACTGAACAGAAAAACTTTTCCTTGGTATAATTTGAGAAGCACTGAACACCTTCAGCTGGCCTTGGCTTGATTCTGGTGACTAAGACTTCAAGACTTCAGTTTAAAGGCATTGGCAACCACCATTTAAAGGCAGAAGTTATCTGGCAGGGGCAATGCATAAAGTCATTATCACATAAGATTAGTTCTGAAAGATAAATTGTGGCCTTCTAGTGAGTCCCTAGCAGAATAGGGGGCAGAGCAGTCAGGTTTGAAGAGAATAGGAAAAAGAAAAGTCATCCTCTAAAATATCTCAGCCACAATAATCATCCAGTGAATATCTACTGAATTGAACCAACTTAGCACCAGACTTTACTTCTGAGACTCTGTCAAAGAATAACATTTTGTAGCTGAATCCCAAGGGAAACTTTGATGCCCAGGGGAAAGGAAGAGCAGTTAGAGGGCAGAACTACAAAAGGAGGTGAGGAGAGTACCCATATCCACGTCTGAATATTTAAAATTAAGTAGAAGTAAGGAAACAGGACATGTTGTGTACAGTACAAAATTTAATCTGTTCCTATTCAGCTGACAATTCATTTTAGAAACCCGTGAAGGTTAAATTAACATCTGAAATACAGAAAAAAATTATAGAAGTTTTTCATATATCTAGATAGCTTGTAAATATAATTTTCATATCATTTAAGTAAAGCAGGAAAACAAAGCTCCCCCAGCTTGTATCTTGAATTCACAGGACAATTTATCTATGATAGAAAATAAAGCTATTGGTTAGCAACTTGAATAATCACCACCATATACAAGATTAAGGTAATACTATACTTTTCAGATTTACAGTAAAACTTCCAAACTGTCTAGAACTGGAATTCAAATCTACAGCATGGTCCTCATGGTACAATAGATTTTTAATTTTGCTCTGTGGCCATCTTACCCAAGATGATGCAGATTACAAAGTTTAACTTTATATCTACAACATTATCATTTCTTTTTCTCCAACAGTATACCAATAAATTTCTGTCAGTGAATTGGCAAAATCATGATTTTTCTTAATTTATTTTTTTCCATCCAATAATTTTTCAACCTAGCTCTAAGAGTTCTGGTTTTACTTCTTGTGGGAAAGAAGCAGCTTGTTGGCACAATGCAGTAAGATCTAGGGATCTATAACATGGGAAAATGACTGATTGTTTCAGTATTTCCACCAGTAGTTTTCAGAAGGCAGGATCACACAAATGTATTTAATCAGAAGAAGTGATCACTGAAGTTCAGGATATAAATGCCAAGACACTGCATATGATGCAGCTCTGTCTGTTGGTATCTAGGACATCCAGAGTTCAAAGGGAAGACCCACTAGAAAGAGCTTCCCAGGAAAGCCAGGGAGTTCTGGATAATATTTCAAATATGCCTACTCCCTACCTGAGTGATTGATCATATTTCCTTGATTCAAGATACCCATTTTTCACAGTTATGGTTCCCCACATCAGAAAGCAACTTTAATCAAGGTATACTTTTAATATTTCCTTTTTTTTTCTTTTTTGTGAACATATTCTCTAATTAAGAGTGAAACTTAAATCATCAGTGGTTCTATATACTTGAAAACATAAGGTGTTCCAACAGATCAAACAGGGCCAAACATAAGAAGAGTAAAACTTTATACAGGACTAATATTTGCCATGATATTGTAAAACTTAAATGAAGAAAAACAGAAAAGGAAAAGAAAAAAAGGAAAAGGAAAAATCACCATGGTAGTGATCTTAGCTATTAGACACTAGTTCTATGTTTTAAAGCATGTGGAATGCTTCTCTAGACTAAACTTAGTATCCTTGTGGGGGAGAGAATTTACTTGTTATTTATAAGAACACTGTGTGTGTGTGTGTGTGTGTGTGTGTGTGTGTGTGTGTGTGTGTGTGTGTGTTGGGGGAGAGGGGGGTGTTCCAAGTAATTCAAAGCACATTAGAGACCTTAAGATGGTATCTACAACGTGACAATTAAAGTTTTCATGAAGATAAGTGATTACATGTGGTTAAAAGTGGTGATAGCAAAATAAATTTCTTTTCATTGAAAAGTTGTAATTTGACCTGTTTTGACACATCAAGGGGAGGCTTCCACCCTAAACCTTTTTCTTAACGCATGAGTCAATCAAGTAATTCTAACTGGGGCTATAATTGAGCATTCTGGCAATACAAGGAGACTTAAAGTTTATCTAGAACATCTGGCTCATTTTACAGACAAGAAAAATGAGGTCCAAGAAGAAAGTCATTGGCTTTGCCCAAGGTTGCCTAGTTAATTAGTGACAGAACCATGTATTTTCTGTTTTCTAGCAAAATACTTTTTTTTAGGGGAGAGGAGACTACCTCCTTCTCCCTGAACAGGATAGAATACTGTGGTTCTGGGCAGCTTTGCCAGAACCTAAAAATTAAACCCAAGTCTCCGAGGAGTTTTGAGAAAGTGGAGCCCTCATTCTACCACAGTATTTCAGGTTGTTCTCTGTAATCCTCTGGCTTCTGTGAATAGAAACGATGTCTATATGGTTTTTGTAGCAGACCTGGGAATTCTCGCATTAAAATACAGTATTTAAGCAGTCGAGAAAGTCTTTAATAAGTTAGAATCATATATCATTTTGAGAATTGGAAGTCTTGTGCAATAAATTTCATGTCATTCTCTCAATTTATAGAGGAGGGAGATAATGTCTGGGAAAGTAAAATGACCTGTCATGTGCTGGTCAGTATAGGGTCAGGAGTGGGACACAAGTTTTCTAATTCCATGTCTACTCTTTCTTCATGACAACACATAGCCTCATCATGAATGATGTCCAGGAAGTGGACAGATGCATAGGGAATTAACCTAAGACAGCTTTCCTATGACAGATTCCTCAAGCAACACTAGGATGTGGGTGATACTTGTCCTCAGGCCTGGCTAACTCTATGCTGGCCCTGAACACATTTAAGTAAATGTAACATATATGTACACATATAACTTGCTTGTAGTGTATACATCACTTATACTGATCATTTTCTCTCTCCTCTTTGTATCTTTTCCATCTCAACACTAATACACGAGACTTCCTACAGAAAAACAAATGACATCACTTTCTCACTAGGTTTCCCTCTGGTAATAAAACTAATGGACAAACTCTGTGGGGCAATACAGGTGAGAAACTATACCTAGTTGTTAGTAGCCTAGAGCCTAACAGGACCCAACATTACCTACTACAGTGAGGCTTGAGGAAAGAGAGAAGAAAAGTTGGTACAGAGGAGGGCTTCAAAAAGGTAGACAAAATGATATTGAGGTTCACACGAGGAAGATAAAGTCGGAAGTTGGAAGGATGACTAGAAGGTTTGGTGAAAATGAGTTCAAGATCACACAAAGGTGACACAGTCATGCCTTTCTGCAGGCTCTGGTGTGGACTGCCTGATGACTTCAGAAAAGTACATGGTTATGTACATTATATTTCCCAACTGATCTACCATGGAGGCTATGATGGCACTCTCTATGGTGCAGCCGAGACAGCTGGTGGTAGCATGCCACCTCAGACATCTGTGGATGACTTCAATTATTTTCTTGCTACTGCTAATGCATGTCCAAACTCAATTTTTAGAAAATTTAACAGTGTATTTGTTGAAAGAAATATTGAGATTTTTAGAATTCTAAAATAAAGATGCATATTATCCTCATTTTAAGAAAAAATACATTTCAAACGAGTCTTCAAAGGGTTACAAGGTTATCAAGTTTCTCTCTCAAAATCTACAGTAACTAAATTTAACAATGGCTTTCATATCTTTCTCAGTTGGGCATTTTATTTAGCTCAAAAAAGAAATAACTATAATATTTCTCTTCTAATAATGTTAGGAAGTTTCCGTTATTGCCCAAAATGAAAATATTTCACTGTAGCCTAATTTCCCACTTCATTATATAACATAAGATCAAGAACCATAAAAATCATTATTTTCCTGATGACTTCAATCTATTTCATAAAGGAAAGAGAGTAAAGGATAAAACTATCTCTCAGCATTCCCAAACTACTTTGTTTTTGGAAGTTTGTATATTCAGGCAACTGTTGGCTGTTTATTGGTTTGAATAACCCAAGCAAGGTACAAGAAAATCTAACTTCTATGTTAGAACTCACATCTGCTTATGCTAGAATGAAAACCCATCTGAGAATCAATGAAGCACATGGAGAGGGTCTAATTAAATCCCTATGCCATTTCCTTTAAAGCTGTCAAATTGAAATTGTAATCGTGTATTCATTCACCCCCAGTGGTGTGGTGGTAATTTTAGAAGTGGGAATATTTAAGCAATAAGACCCAACAGGGTGTGTTTTGCTAGGATATCAACAAGACTGGATAGTTCCTAGGTAAGCAGCCAATAGTCTGAAAACAAAACCTTTCCTAAAGACTAGGTGAATCATGAGACTATTCTACAAGTGTACAACCACCCTACACCATACTAATGACAAAGACAATTTTGGAAATGAGAACTTGTAATGGATACATTTATTAAATTATTCCATAAAACCATGTTAAACTGTTTAATGAAAATAATGAAAAGCATTGATACATTATATCAAAGTCATAGTATGTTAAACAAATTAAAAATCAAATTTCCAAGATCTCTAGATTTTGAAGTCACCATAAAATTCCAAACACTTGTTCTGTTTACAATCCTTTTTATTCTTACACCTAATTTTGTTGTTGCCTTAAATGATTCCCAATAAAAATTTAAGTGAATACATATGAGAAGACTATATGCTCTGCAACTTGTTACTGGAGTACCTTTTTTGTCCCATTTTAGAGGACATCGCAGTTTTAAGGAGGAGTCTCTTTAGAACAGATTGAAATGTCTAAAAGTTCTTCACATATACTAAAAAGAATATATATATATATTTCACGAATATATATATATTCCACAATTACCCAGGATGCTTTCTGCATTCTGTTTAAATAATAAATCACTAAGAAAGGCAACCAGCTATCTAATTTGATAGCTAATTCACTGGATTCATCATGTAGATACTGACTTAGTTAAGAGACTATGGGTACCTCCAGTCCTCAACACAGTATCTCTCTGTTCTTTTTTCTAGGCTATAGGTTTCTTATTCAATATAGAGGCAATGACAAAAACAAACAAACAAACCCACTAAAAACAAAAAAAACCAAAAAAACACAAAACACACTCAGAAAGAGAAAGAAAGAAAGAGAAAGAAAGAAAGAAAAGAAAAGAAAAGAAAAGAAAAGAAAAGAAAAGAAAAGAAAAGAAAAGAAAAGAAAAGAAAAAAGAAAAGAAAGAAAAGAAAAGAAAAGAAAAGAAAAGAAAAGAAAGAAGAAAAGTTCTATAAACTGTTAAACTGCTTTCCTTCATATACTTTCTGATTGGAAAATTCACTAAATTCAAGTAAAAAAAAGCTATCATGACAGCATTCTAGCAACCCACATATAAAAATTTTCTCCTTTCACTCACCGTCTCTCATTTTATACCCTTCCATCCTCCTCTACATCCAATCTCAAACAGAAACGCATCTGTAAGGATGAGAGTCTGTTGCTCTGCAGATATAACCCAGGCAGGAAAGATCATTCAGGTCAAACAACAGCAGAGAAAAAAGAAAATAGGGAGTTTGATTCTGTTTTAGCTCTCCCCACTCCTATACCAGCACCCTCTCTACACAAAAGCCTCTTAGAAAGATTTCTTCAGTCAAGTGGACAAACACAGCAACCTCAGAGAAAATTAAGGGAGGTTCTATTGTGCTCCATTCTGTATGCCTAGGGTATCCTTCAGGGAAGAATTAAGATAAGCAATATTGTATCCTTCAGGGAAGAATTAAGATAAGCAATTTAAAAAAGTAAAATAAAACAGAATATCACTTCTGTAAAAAAAAAAAAAACTATAGAAAACTGAGTAGAACTAGAGGTTACACAAGAGAATAACTGGATAAAGGGAGGAATCATGAAACTACTCATCCCACCTTCCTCTCTATTTTGTTTAAGCCCATTCAACTTCTGGTGCCTGGGGATGGGGAAAAGGCTGGAGGTGGGCCCTTAAGAAAATGGAAGTCTACTGCTTGGATCAAATAAATTCACCTTTTCTGATCCGATTCTCCTACAATATAAAAATCACTCACAACATGAGTGTAGAGAATCATCACAATCATAATGCCAACTCACACATTACATTCTCCACCCTACGCCAGCAACAAAACTATATAGAGAGGAACAGAGTTTACAGGTAAGATGAAGAAAGATGAAATTCATAAATGATGAGTAAGAATTCAATACCACCAACATATCAGGAGAATCCATAAATTGCATCTCTCTGCAATAACACAAATCCCCAACATCAGGCAGTGACAGGGAGAACATATACTAAGTTATGATAAAATTCCAATATTGAATTCTTATAAAAAGAAGCATAAAACTTAGATGTCTTGGGACATTTCAAGCAAAGATCAACATTTGAATTATAGGGAATTGCTCTTTTAGGTTTTTATGTTACCTGAGCCAAATTTGTCCACGCTTAAGAAGAGCACAACGTGGGCTCCCTGGGTGGCTAAGCAGTTTGGTGCCTGCCTTTGGCCCAGGGCATGATCCTGGAGTCTGGGATCGAGTCCCATATCAGGCTCCCTGCATGGAGCCTGCATCTCCCCCTCTGCCTATGCTTCTGCCCACCCCCACTTGTGTCTCTCATGAATAAATAAATAAATAAAATCTTTTTTTAAAAAAAAAAAAGAGCACAATGCTTTCAAAGAGCACATACTCTCCTACTCTCCATCTCCATAATTAGTGATAAATAACGAAAATCTCTGCAGGAAAAAAATATTAAATTACTTATTTTCAATGCTCATTGGCTAGAAAATTTGAGGGCTCAAGTTAATTGCGCATTGACCAATAGACTTCATCAGACATGTCAAATACATGACCCTACATTAGAAGGATAATTTCATAGCTTTTTCCCCACAAAAAAAGTGATCACTTTCAAATATAAGTATTATCCCTCAAACTAGAATTTTCCAGTTTTTTTTTAATAAAGGACCCATATAAATGGATTTCAGAAACTATCTTTCACTTATCATAGGATACGCTCTTTCATTTTTGCTGGGTTTTTACTTTTACATATAGTATAAAATGTCATAAATATCTACAGTGAAAGAAATGTCTCCACTTAAATAAATGTGATGATTACAAGCAACTTGCACTAAAAGGAGAGAGTTTTTAATTTTATTGTTTTTTAAAAAGGAAGTAATTTACAGCATTCAGATGATTATTTCTTCCATATATATCAAAATTAAAAATAAACCATTTATAAGTAACAAGCATTCTTAGCACCTTAAAATATATGTGATTCTGCTACAATGTAAGCAGATTACCAATGAAAAAAATTAGTTATCTAATTGATCTTTGGCCAGATAAGGGACATGGACATGTAGAAGATATGCAGGCCCAAGCCTTCTAGATTAGATGACACTTGACTTACCTTGAGAGAGAAAAATAGTAAAAGCTTGTTAAAATCTCTGCTGTTTTAATTAGAGATGTGGTATCATGAAGTACTTAATGCTTTCTTTCCTGCTGCTGGAAAAACACCTGTTCCTCGCCATTATCTGATCTTGTCAGTGCCCAAATAGCGAAGATCAAACATTCAATATCAAATGGCATTCTGAGTAGTACATCTCAACTAAACTCTACATCCAGAATGATGGCTTCATAGAGGAATAATGATCCAAACAACCCTAGTAATAATCTTGCTTCGGAAGCAAAATGTTTGCAAACTTTCCTACTGAATGTGGTTTTTTTCACACCTGTGTAGCCTTGCCAAAGGCATGCTGAGATCTCAATGGTGAGCTAACATGAAAAACAAAGTAAACTGGAATTGTGTTGAGCCAAACCTAAGAAAATTAATTTAGCTGTAGGTCCTGCCATCAAGGCACCAAAATGTGATGCCTAAGAGAGCATCACAATGTCAGTAGTAATCCTGACTAGTGTTTTTGTTCAGGAGTCTACATAGCTGGGAATTGTGCCATAGCTTATGCTTTGCAGGAGAGACTGGTAGAGAAATGGCAATGGCCATCCAACAGGTAAGCATCTGACCAAAGGGTCTGGGGTTTGTGGCAGAGCTGTTTCAGCAAATAGACACCAGAAAAGTAAGCACCGTCAGGAGAAGGCACAATTCGATCAGGAGATATGGCTGCAGCTTGGGAGGTAGTGGACTGCTCAGGCCCAGGCCGGTCCAAGCATCAAACCTGACTCAGAACAATAAGGCCAGGGCCAAGTTCTCCCACGGGCAAAGATGTAGCTTATATTTCTTTTCTATTGTTAGTTCTCTTTAGCTCAAAACTGGACAAAGCCTACAAGTTAAAGGTTTTTGAGGCTAGACAAGGTGTGAATCTACTTTTATGTAGTCATTTATATATATATTTTTTAATCCAACACAGAAATCACTGTACACACACACACACCAGACATGAACACACTTTTGTCAATACAGTATGAATTATTTTCTTAAGTTTGTATTTTATAAAGGTCCAAGTTTATTGCTGACTACCAAGTTTTCTTAATTTATAACAACTAATAAATCTTACTTAAGATTAGGAAAATCACATTAGGTTTATGATCTTTGACATTCAAGTATATTGTTTAAAATGTTCAAAAAATGATGAACTTTAGAGATGAGTTTCAGGCTTATATTTCATCAAAGAATATGAAAATCAGTGGAAAATGTACAGTTGTGGAATAAACCAGTGGGAATGTACAGATTTCCAATTCTGGGTTCCCTAATTTTAAGCTTTTTATATCCTGATTTATCAAACGCAAACTCTGAACTTCCCCAGTTGAAATATTTCTTAAATTCTAATATAGAAGGATTTATGTATACTCCCCATTGTTTCATTTACTTAGAAAGCAGATTGAAAGAACAATGACGCTGGATTTCAGATGTCTGGAGGAAATACTGTACGCATGACATCTGTTTTCCCTGGGGATTTGACACACATTTGCTTTAATGTACTAGTGTGTTCCTCATTACCTTAGAAGCTATACGCTAAGAACAGGAGTATGTTTCAGTTTTCAAGGAAAAGAAAAAATATATAAATCCCAAAGCCCTTCTCTCTGATGAACAATAATTTAGGGTTAAGCTTTCAAAAAAAAGAAAAAAATGTAAATGATCATGTTTCTAAACGGCCCAACTTTTTAAAGATTACATGTTAAGTCTTCCATAAGCCTTCCATACATGTTAATTTTCCTTGTTATTGGACAATTATCCAGAGCTAGGAAGAACATGTCTTTGAAAATCAACAACTAAAAGAAATAAGATCTGCATCTCTAAATAGCCTGAGTCACCAATTTAAGATGTTTGAGGTATTAATCCTCCGGAAAATTATTTGGCCTCCAGAAGCAGTAAATTGTTAAACGTCTTTGGTGGATACCCTGGAGTTTTGCCATAAACTGACACATGAAGATCCATGCCGAACACAGAATGCCACTATTCCACACTATACCAGCTGGCTTATAACTTCTACATCTCTGCATAATTTCCCTTAATAAAAAACATATAACATACCCAAAACACTTCCATGATTCTCACTCAGTATCTGTTCAACCAACTTGTAAACTGAGGGATATTTCCCCTGTAGATCACTTAAATTTAAATTTTTATAAAGTTCCTTCAGAGTGAAAGAACACAATTCAGAATGGGAGCATGAAGAATAAAACGTATTCTTGAAGTTGAAGTTCACATATCACATGGATAGAGGAGATAAAAAAAATCTTTTCACTATGTCTGTCCTTTGCCTGAGATGACCACATCAAATGATCAGATTTTACTTTGCGGCATGAGAACTGGATGTAGCTATGAAATCAAGTGTCTCAAATTATTTCTCAAGTCCAGACAATGATAATAAACATCTCTCG
The DNA here is from genome assembly GCF_048164855.1 of Canis lupus baileyi. Lineage (NCBI taxonomy): Eukaryota > Metazoa > Chordata > Mammalia > Carnivora > Canidae > Canis > Canis lupus. Next base: position 20,813,386 of record NC_132839.1, read on the forward strand.
AAGGGTCTAAGCCAGACCCATTAGTGAACATGAGCTGTCTCACATCAGCTAAAAGGAAAACTGTCTCCTGAAATTAAAGAGCAATTGGTATCAACATTTGCTTTCTCCTGGCACCATCTTTGATTCTTGGATTCAGACCTTTGACTCATATATTCTGATGCATTTAAATAAAACTAAAAGACTTTAATATCCCCCACTCAGTGAACTGAAGTAAATAAGTGAATTTAGTAAATTGCATCTATACACTTAATTAAATACATTTCACAACTTAATTTAGAGAATTAGAATTAATTTTGCATTTATTACAGTGGCTTTTGCATTAAAAATAGAGAACCAAAGGGGTCAGGTTGAGTTAGGGATAAAGGTTAGAAGGTCCCACTAAAAAGGCTAATAAAAAGTGACTTAAATGTCACCATCTCCCTGCCAAAATGTACAAGTGATATTTTCAGTTTGACAAGAAAACCCCATCCTTGTTTGTTGGTGTTGAATTCTGAACATAAATTCTATAGTTTTCAGAAAGAGGCGGTATGTGTGTACTTAATGAAACACTGACAGGATTGGAAACCAAAATCTTCTATTTATCAAAAGGTTAGATAGGGTATATTCAGTCACAATATGAATGTAGATTACCTACAAGAGCTTGCCGACAACAATCTTTAGGATAGAATAGTACTTTAATGACCACCTTAGCTAGACATCCAGCAGAGAGAGCTGACCGGGTCTAGCTGACGGAGGCAAGTTATTATTAGCAAATATCTCTGCTAAGATGAGATTTAGAAGTTTTCATAGGCTATATATCTTTTGGGTTGAATTTTTTCAAAGCCTCAGAAATGACAAAAAATGCTAAAGTGTGAATCCTTTATTGATTGAAAGAATTAAATTGATTAACAGATTAGTGGATGACTGTATAGATGGATAGATGAACATTTAAAGACTTTATAATATTGATCTTTTATTTAAATAAAAACTAAGTGCTTTACTTCATTTTTTATAATATCTGGTTTGAAATCGTACCCAGTGGGTTGAAAACAGCCAAGGGAGCAACTGGGGAAATTTTTCCATAAGAAACCATAATGACGCAATTCATTTTCTGTATATCATAGATATTACCATGGAAGATAAATTGAAGAGAGTCCAAGAAAGAGAAAGAACTCATGATTTAGGTATTAATTCCTCAGTCAAGAAGTTTACCCTCAGAAGACTCCATTTGTTTACATTTTTTTACAAAACTATATTTCAAACATCTTGGCTGGATATATGCTCTTCATGAGAACAAGTAACTAGTTCATGATTAGCTAGATTCTCTATACACCAGGATCATCTCCAGTTGTAAATTAAGTACCAGTGGAAGTCAAATCAGCAGAGTATAATTTATTAAGCTACTGCTGTGTTAATGCAACCTCCGAAGGTAGCTCATTTACTATCCAGGATTTGATTAGCCCTTAGAAGAACACGGTTCATTTTATTCAAATAATGCTATTTCAAAACATAAATTTCACAAACTGACCCTCAGAGAAAAAATATCTTTGAATTTAAGTATATTGGAAATTTGTAAAATTCTAATTCATTCATTTTCCATCCACACTGACACCTTGCTAGTTGTATAGGGAGTTATAAAATATGTAATCCTGCTATTTTTCAAAGATAAGTTAGGCAATATCATGGGGAGGCATATTTTGCTCAGGGATCCTTACACCATTATGATACTACCCAATATGTTATGGCAATTGTAATACTTTGTAGACCAGTGAAAAATATATCTAAAAATAACTGTGCCATTTCTGAGCAAAAGCAGAAGTAATTGATGTTTCCTAGAAAAATGATCCCACCTGGCTTTGTAGAAGAGCAGCATGAGCGTTTCAGTGACAGGTAGATCCAGAACAGAGCTTTGTCCTCAATATCATTCCGATTCTCTGAAACCCCAAAGCAAGGTTCATAGAGATTCTTTAGAATGCTCCACTTGAAAGCCAGATTACACTATTTAAGTGGCCTATGGAGTTCTGTATTAAAGGCTCCCTGCTGCTCAGGCATTTTTCCCATTATAATATATTGCTGTGGATTTAACACTGTAGATGTTCTAGCATTTAACTAATATGGCTCAAAAGGTTGTCATCAGGGACGCTTCTAAATTATATCACTGCAAATAAACCTTGCTACAGAAGGAATTGCTTATTTAGCAAAGACAATTTATGGCATATTTGCATAAAAATACTACGTCTGTCTTTCAACTTCATCTGTAATGCTGCTGCTGAGCAGAAGAACATTAGATGTGTTAGGAATACCAGCGACTTTGGCAGCAAGCTAATTTGTAAATGCATACTGCAAACTAAGTGTCCCGCAATGCCCCAACTTATACCCTGCTTAACTCATAGATGTTTGCATAATAGAAAGAGTATAGAAAAATACTTATTACACAGCTCTTCCATGTAGCTTACGGGAAATTGGTAATCAACCACTGGATGTTAGTCCCCTGTGATATGTGGCCTAGAAAGCAGGTGAATGAAGCAATTCAAGGTAAGGCAGTTTCCAGAGGAGAATGAAATATTGGCTACATGGTTAGATTGTTTGAAGACACATTTTGTACCCGTCTTCTGACACCAACCAACAGTGAATGTGAAAGCAGACAGGAGAATGAAAGGTATTTACCAAGCCTTGTCATGTCCTCTTGATCTCAGTTGAGGGCCCATGCTTGTTGGTACTGCAGAACACAAAAACAGCTTCGAGACTCAGAGAAGCCTGCGTTCAATATTTGTCTTAACGTATGTGCTATGTGCTCTTAGACAAGTTGTTTGACCTAAGACTCAATTTTTTCATATATTTTGAAATGGGTATAACATACTGATTTGGTGGTTAAGAGAACTTAACAGCCTTTTCAGTTAGATAAGGTGGGTACTTTTACCTTCATTCTGTAGATAGGAAAATTGAAGCTCAATGAATTTAAGAGAATCTGTACAAATTTAAGAATTTGTAAAAAGTCACATACAAAGATAATAACAGATCTGGGTACAAATTCCAAGATTTTTGGCTCCTGACTTAAAAATATTTCTATTCCAACATGTAGGATTCTCAATTTTCCTAGATTTTGTTAGGTGTTCTGACCTCACAAATGTACACATAAGCTATCTTCATTTTTAACCCAAACAAATCTTTTATTTATTAAAAAGTAGAGAAAAAACAAAACCTTAAACAGCTAGTCAGGTTGAAACTGGCACTTGCTATTTTGAATGTCTATCCACAGGTCTCCTAAACTGTTCCTCCTTTTTCACAGATTTTTCTTTTATTTCAACTCTGAATTCAAAAGATATAAGTGTTCTACTTCCCTCTGAGACTCCAGTAGTGTCTTGAGATAGAAGAAAACACAGGCCAAAGGAGACCACTTTAAGTGTAAGCCATCTGTGGATTGAATGTTGACTGGGCACTTCCCTGGCTGCCATATGCTTACTATAAATTTTTTCTCTATTGAACTAATATGATCATCTCAGAAACTTAGGTTACAATATGGTCATAGCAAAATACATGTCTACAAATTAATTATTTCACATTCAAGCAGTATTTTAAGTTAGAACTTATCCATATCCCTAGTACAATTTACCATACTACATAATTTATGTATTTATTTCCTTTATTCTCTCATATCCCATTAAAAATAAAATTCAGGAGTGTGTAATTATTGTCACCACTATATCCCCAATTCCTAGAAAAAGTACCCAAGACATAGACATGTATTAAATATTTGTTAAATGAATGAATGCATCCCACATCAAATATATACCTTAAATGGGAATATGAATTTCATTTGATGCCAACCCAATCAGTTTTTATTGTACCATCCTTTCTCACCTATTTAAAGTGAATTTCTCACCTGCTTAAGGTACAATTTCCCTTCTTCTTCCTGCATTATCAATGTATTGCACTATAAAATTCTCCCTGTTCACTTACAGTTACGCATTAATATCAACTTGAAAAAAAAAAAAACACCTTAACATCATAGCTCCCTCCAGCTGTATCTTCATTTGTCTGCTCCCTTTATATGAAATTTTTTAAAAGTTGTCTCTACTTTCTGAATCCACTTCTTCCCTTTCCATCATTTCTTGACACACATGACTCAAACTATAATTGCTTTTGTTCATGTCATCAGTGATCTCCATGTTGTCAAAGCCAATGGCCAGTATGGTTTGAACACTTTCTTCACTTGACTCTTAGGATATCATTTGCCTTTCACTCTCCTCCTATCCCACTGGTACATACTTAATCTTCCTAAACTAGAATCGCTGATATATCCCAAGGCTGTCTTCAACACTCTGCTTCCATCTTCTATTGACACTTACCATCTAGGTAATCTCATTCAATGTCATGGCTTTAAATATCATCTGTATGTTAATGACTCTGATTTTAATCACTATCACTATTCTCTCTCTCTTAAACTGCAGATTCATATATCCAATGCCTATTTCACACGTTCAGCTGAATAGCTGCAAGACATCTCAAATTTAGCATGCCCAAATGCAGACTCTATACTTCCCCCATGTTCTTCATTTCAGTTAAGGGCACCTCCATGATTTCAGTTGTTTATGCCACAAAACTTAGTGTCAGCATAGGCTCCTCTCTTGCTCTCACACTCCACATTCCAATCCATCAGTAAATCCCCTAAGCTCTACCTTCAACATATATTCTTAACCAGCTACTCCTTAATACTTCTAACCCCGTATTTGAAATCACTATCATCTGTCATCTATACTACTGCAATGGGCTCCTAAACTTTTGTTTTTTTAAAAGATTTTATTTATTTATTTAAAAGGGGGTGGGGGGAGAGGGGCAGAGGAAGAGGGACAGAATCCAAAGCAGACTCTGTGTGCTAAGTGCAGAGCCTGACGTGGGGCTCAATCTCACAACCCTGAGATCATGAACTGAGCTGAAATCAAGAGTCAGATGCCTAACTGACTGAGCTACCTAGACACCCCAAGTATGTTTCTAACCATGCCACTCTTACAGTCTATTCTATTTTTTCTTTTTTTAAGATTTTATTTATTTATTCATGAGAGACAGAGAGAGAACAAGAGGCAGAGACACAGGCAGAGGGAGAAGCAGGCTCCATGCAGGGAGCCCGACTCAGGACTCGATCCCAGGACTCCAGGATCACGTCCCCCCGCCAAAGGCGGTCCTAAACTGCGGAGACACCTGGGCTGCCTTTACAGTCTATTCTCAATACAGTATTCATCAATCTTTATAAAACATAAATTAAATCATGTCAGTGGGTGCCTGGGTGGCTCAGTCAGTTAAGTGTCCGCCTTCAGCTCAGGTCATGATCCCAGGGTCCTGAGATCCCTGCTCAGCTGGGAGTTTGCTTCTCCCTCTCCCCCTGCCCTTCCCTCAGTTCATGTTCATTTTTTCTCTCTCAAGTAAATAAATAAAATCTTAAGGAAAAAAATCCATAAATTAAATCATGTCAAAATTTTGCTGACAACCATCTGTTAGCTTCTGAAATCACTCAGAATGAAACCCAAAGTCTTAACCACAGCATAAAAGACCCAAATCATCTCTCTGACCCACCCTGAAAATTCTCTGATTTCATCTCTCATCATTCTCCTATGAATTATGATCCAGTTAACATGAGACTCCTAAATATTCCTCAAATATTCCAAGTACCACCCCTTCCCCACCTCACTGCAATTATATTTTCTTTTGCCTAGAAGATGTTCCCTCAAAATGTCTAGATGGGTTTCTGCAACACGTCCTCAAGTTCTGTGCTCAAATCAGACTCTAGCTGAGAAGGTTTCATTGACCATTCCATATAAAATAATATCCTATTCCTATAATTCTATATATCCTTATCCTTCCTTCAATTAGCTAACATATATTATTTGTTTATTGCCTTCTTCTCTGCTCTTGAACATGAGCTCTAAGAGAGCAGAAACATTATCTATTGTGTATATTGCTGTATCCCAGTCTTGGGACAGTTCCTGGTACATGGTTGATGTTTAGTAAATATCTGTTGAATCAGCTGAATGACTCCATTAACTATGAAAATATAGGGTGTAAGGGGAAACCACTGTCTCAGAAAAAGTTATACTAGGACCTCCCATGGCCAAATAAAGTAGAAAAACAGAGGCTTAAATAAAATTAGCTTCTTTGACTACAGGGCTTCTCAAAGGAGAATAGTCTAGAGTGTATCATATGCCAAATATATGAAATTAAGAAAACCTTTATAAAGGAGATTTCATGAGATTACCTTTCTGAAGAACACACTGGAGAAATGGTGCCAAACTTAAACTGTATAGAATAGAATATATTTTGCAAGGAAGTTGTACTAATGACTTATACTAGTGTTTGGCCAGCTAGATATGGCACCAGAATTTGTGCAAAATAATTTAATGAAAAATATTTCATTTTTTAAAAAAAGAAAGATAAAGAAAACTATTTCATTTTAATTTTGTAGGTGTGGAAAAATATTTTTAAGCTCCTTAAGATGAGAAATCTAAAGGAGTGAGCTACTATGTGAAGCGGGAATAAGTTACTCAATTTATGAAGCTCATGAAACTTCATTTCATGTGAACTCTATAAGATATATATTGCTATCTCTACTTTTTACATGAAGGAAACAAAACTTAGGGTGTTTAAGTGACTAACTCAAAAAATTAATGATAGGACCAGAGTCTGAACCTAGGTCATTCCAGTGAGCCAAATCCCAGAATTTATTCCTCCTCCTCTCCTGTCTTTCCTCCCCTCTTTCTTTCACTTCTTTCTCATTCATGATGCCTCTCTAAAATTCAAAGTCATTAAAAAAATCACCAGCCTCTCCCCACAAAGACTTGGTCTTTCTATTATGTGAGAAATACTCTCTTTTGGAAACCAACAAATTTTGTACAGGTTTCATGAAAAATGGGCCCCATTTTGCATTATACTGGTCCATTACTTTATATGGACCACCCTGCACTTCCTATTCTCTCCCCAGGCTCTTTTTTATTTCGTAGGAACAAAAACATTTTCTCTTAAAACAAAAGCTTCATTTAAAAGAAAATTAGTTATTATTTAAAGGGTAGTTCAAATGCCATTTCAAATCATACCTTATTTCTTTATATCCAAGGCATTCTGCATAGAATGTAGACTATCTGAAAATGGTCATTTTTTTTTCCATTCCCTGTTTCCATCAGTCGTAGGGTAAGCAGGAAAGCAAAGACTTCATGCAGATGTGTTCTGTTACCACTTGAGACCAGTATTTTTCATTCTCATCTTAATTCTCCTTTATAACCACACAGAGTTATTCAAATTTGGGAGGTATGGCTGATTAAGAACTTATATAAACTCAAACAAATTGCTCAAAAGAAGAAACGAAATCAATCTCTTCTTATGCCTTTACTTTTCTCAGTTGCTTTTATGATTGTGATTTTGCTAGTTCATAACCAAACAGCCCTCTGCCTTAAATACAGGTTCTCTTCCCTAAGTTGAGCTCTCAGATAATCCTGACTGTACGAGTTTGACTTAATAATACTTACCACCTAGGAAACTGAGAAATCTGAATGTTATTAGGATAAAGGATGGTATGACAACTTTGAGGAAGCATTCTCTAGTAAATTTCAATTTTCATTTTATAGTGTCAATTCAGATCAATGTTTCTATTTAGAATTTCAAATCCATAAACATTAAATTCATTCATTCATCAGTAATCAGAAAATGCAAATTTAAATAATAATGAGATACCATTTTTATAACAGGCAATGAAAGTGTTAATTCATGCTACTGTGGTAATCATTTTTCAATATATAAGTATATCAAATCAACACAACACACCCATCGTAAACTTATACAATGTTGTATGTCAATTATATCTCAATAAAGCTAAGGGGAAAAAGGAGATACCATGATTCAGTTCTTGGTAGAGGCCCTATTCTGGCTTCCAGGCAGCCAGCATCTTGCTGGGTGCTCGCATAACTTCTTTGTTTTCTAGGAAAGAGCAAGAAGAGCTCCTTTATCTCTTCCTCTTCTAAAAGGGCACTAAACCCCTCATGGAGATCGTACACTCATGACTTAATCTAACCCTAACTACCCCTACGGCCCCACCTTCCAATACCATCACATTGGGAGTTAGAGTTTCAACATATGATTTGGAAGGCAAGGGGCCTTCAAATCAGGCCATAACATTGGTAAAGGACAACTTTTAAATATATGTCCATAGAGACAGGAACGTGCATAATCCCTAGAGTACTGCTTGTAGCACCAAAATAGATTTAACTATACATAAGTACTTCTTTAAAAAATGATACTGAGTGAAAAAGAAAGGGAAAATATTATAAATGTAGTGATGTAGCTAAGGTTAAACATTTTAAAACAAAAAAGCCTTTAAATTATTTATAGTACATATACATATATGAGATAATAATGAACTAGAAAGTTGCACACCAAATTCATAAAAGAGAGTTCCTGTGGAGGCAGGAAGAATAGAATGAGACTGACACTGGTAATTAATGGACAACAGAAATGACTAAATTTTAAAAATTGTCAGTTATGAAAATGGGTCTACTATTCTATGTATTTTTCTGAAATATTTACATTTTTAATTTATAAACAAATTATTAGAATCTTACATACTTTATGACCAATAATAAATTCCCAAATACACCTGGGTTTAGAAGGCTGGAATAGTTCATTTTATCTTCATAATATTTATGATAAATAGGGTTTATATTTGCAGAACAACCAGAATTGTGTAACAGGACTAGTAATCATACACTGGATATTCCAATGAAATATTTACCGAGTTTTGATGTTAATAAGACATTTGTAAATATATAGAACTTGTGAAAATGTATATTATAATATGCTAAGGCCACTAGTTGGCATTAGTAATGTATTACATGATTGAACTAATAGCAATATGGGTAAAAAGTAGTGTAATCACTTCCCTGCTGAGAAACCTAAGGAAAGTTTCTAGTGTTACTAAAAGATGGAAAATATTGTTATTTAAAGACCATGAATTCTAAACACAAAGTAACAATGAGTTTAGCCATTTGAGTTTCAAAACAAGATTGAGATCAAGAATATTTTGCAGAAAACCTATGCAGAATAAGAGAGGAAGTACAAAAATATGGATGCATGTGGAGGAATAATGCTCCTATCTAAAAATTCCAACTAAGCTGGTGGTAAATATTTTGAACCTATGTTTCTCTAAGCAGCATACTTACAGGATCTAATGTCAAAAAATTTTAGAATCAGGGTGCCTGGGTGGATCAGTTGCTGAAGCACCTGCCTTCGGTTCAGGTCATGATCTCAGGGTCTTGGAATTAAGCTCTGAGCTCTGTGTTGGCTCCCTTGCTCAGCAGGGAGTTTCCTCCTCCCTCTCTCTGGCCCTCCCCTTTGCCCATTCTCTCTCTTTCTCTCTCTCTCTCCTCCCCCTCTCTCTTCCCCCCTCAAATCAATACAGTCTTTTAAAAAAATTTTAGATTTAGATAATGGTGGCCACTGGCTTTTTATTGAAATGTCATAGGGTGATTTGCTTTTTGAGGCTTGTATGTACTAAAAATATGTCCTTGCCAAAACTATTAACTCTATTGCCTTAGGTCCCATCATTTGTTACCTGCTAAATCTCTCAATTTACTGCCCTCTTCCAGTTTCTACCCTCTTTTTAATTGATTGTCCACTCTAACATCGTGTCACTGATATAAAATCCTGATCATGTCAGTCCCTAATTTAAAACCTGCAAAACAAAAACAGCCTGCAATGAGCTAGTCCTATGAGTCTGGACACACTTCTTTTAAGAATAGTTGAATAAGAAAAGTAAGATGCAGAAAAATATGCAAAGTATTCTTTTGTAAAGTGAATAATGACCAAAAAAAAGCTATGTGTGAAAGCTGGAAATATGTATCACATACTGTATGCTTAAATATGACTATACAACCATGGAGAAAACAAAGGTCACAAAATAAGTGTTAACAGGAGTTGGGAAGGGAAAGATGTGGATGGGGAGTTGGAGAGATAGAGAGGGAAGAAAAGTAGGAGGGAGGACCCAGTTGAAAAAGGAAAGGGAAAAAACAGTATGTATGTGTTCACATTTATATATATTGACACATACCATGTGTATGAATTTTTTTAAGTTTTTTTTTATTTTATTTTAGAGAGAGCAAGAGAGCAAGTAGGGGGAGGGGCAGAGGGAGAGAATCTCAAGCAGATTTTTCACTGAGCACAGAGCCCAATGCAGGGCTCAATCCCACAACCCATGAGATCCTGACCTGAGCTGAAACCAAGAGTCCATCACTCAATCAATTGCGCCACCCAGGCATCCCTATGTGTATAATATTTTAAATAAACACTTTTTAAAATAAATTTATTTTTTATTGGTGTTCAATTTGCCAACATATAGAATAACACCCAGTGCTCATCCCGAGTGCCCCCCTCAGTGCCCACCACCCAGTCACCCCACCCCCACCCACCTCCCCTTCCACCACCCCTAGTTCGTTTCCCAGAGTTAGGAATCTCTCATGTTCTGTCTCCCTTTCTGATATTTCCCACTCATTTTTTCTCCTTTCACTATTTTTTATATTCCCCAAATGAATGAGACCATATAATGTTTGTCCTTCTCCTATTTAAATAAACACTTAAAAAGCAAAATAATAATTATAACACCCCATTATCTGTAGGAAGAAGTTGAAACTCTTTGGCATAAAACAGTCTTTCTAGCCCCCAAATTCTTATCTCATAATCACACCAGCCTATGTCCCAACTGCATCTCCTCATTGTTCCCATACCACACCATCTGAACTCTCCCCGTCTTACATAACCATCATGTATCTGGAATGCCCTTTCCTCCTTTCTCCCCAGGGAAACCCTATCTTCATTCATGATCCAGTTCAAATGTCCCTTGTGAAGCCTTTCTTAAATCGAGATACTCTATCTTCTGTGCTCCCTTAGGCTTTTGTAGATTATTCTATTGTGATGCTATTATATATTATGTATTATGATTACTTTTGGACATATTTCAGCATATAATTCTCTCACTAGATGGTTAATTACATGGGGAAAAGAAGCACATGCTTAATCTTTACACATCCAGTACCTAAGATAAAACTACCATTTAGGAAATGGTAGGCACTTTTTGTTGAATTAATTGACTGACTTCTGTGTGATTTTATGTGATACCCATAAAATGATACCCAACATTGTTTGCTTTTTGTGTGCCAAGTTTAAGCATTTAAATCCCTGTAAGCAAATCAGTTTTGTTCTGGTTAATGGCCATGGTTTACACACATCTCATACCTGCCTGTGTAACAGGGTGTTAGGGAGGGATCCTTTCTGTCTAAGCTTTGGGAGGCCACTAGGAACAAAACAATAGGTGGCATTTCTTCCACATTCCAAACTGAGGTACTAGGCCGCCTATACAAGACTTGAGGAGCATGTAGACTACAACCACTTGGTGACACATCTACCTCAGGGGTCTCAAAGAATTGAAATCGAGGAAACTAGAAGGGACAAACAAATTCCTCTGGAGAAAGTTGTTGGGGGCTATAGCAATTTTCCATCTCCTTCGCCTCTGAGAGAAGATTTGAGAGCACTTCTCAAGAGGTTGGTGTTTATTCCTTCAAGTTTGGAAGACAGAAGACAAGTATTTGGTCCATGCTTGAGAAATGTCAGGCAAAGGACTCACTAGAGCTGTCTGCTTAGTGGCAGAGCAAAGAAATATGGCTCTACTCAGAGCAGCTGTGTTCCTTACAACAGGGCAGTTTCATGATTCTGCAGACCGAATATAGGCCCTTTAGATGGGAGCTGGTTAACAGGTTCTTTTGAGGATTTTTCTAAGGATGAGACTTCTTTAGCATAGAGAAGCTGTGGAATCCTACTGGCAATAAAGCTGAGCATTTAAAGCATTCAAGCAGAAGAGAGGGGATTGCATGATTCTTGCGAGAGAACCTCTGAGGAATTCACAGCCTCTGAGTGCCCCCCATGACAAGACAACACAGAATGCTAGCATATTTACCCCACGCCTCTCCTCTTCCCCAACACCCCAACAAGGAAAGGTGAAACTTTAGTGCTGCTGGTAACAGGGATGCCAGGACATTTCCTCATCTGAGACCAGCCCAAAATTGGGAAGCTTTTAATTTTACATGAAATTAAAGGTTCACTTTACCGAAATGGGATTGTCACTGTGACTATATATGATTAGAGTAGTACTCCTTTTACCATACAAAGGTGAATGAAAAAGCTATGAAACATCTAAAATTACCAACCAGAGGTTGGAAAAAGAGCTAATACTATGAAGGTTTGAACTTAATGTGTTCTAGTTGTTCAAACAAACTTGTTGTGCATGCTATTTTACACAACAGGAATGGAATGAAAAATATGTATTAATTTGTATCAATGTACTGTCCCACTACAGAGTGAAAGAAACCTCAAGCGCATGTTTGCCTCAGAGAGGAGTATTGGACTATTGTTATTCTAAAGGCCAATGTTAAGAGTAAATTGTCAAAGATATATAAAATATCCTCTTAATGTCATGATGGAAACTCACAATGAGTTTTAATCACTGTAACAATTCTAACACAAAAAAATCTCATCTTCACAGAGAATTTTAGTCATATAATAAGATACTCTCTTAGTCCAATCAAATAATTAAGAGAACACTTGCAGAATTGTTTTTCCTGCCATACTAATTTCCAGCATGTGAGGTATGATAGTAGGCACAGGAGAAACAAAGATGAAGACCACATCCTTGTTACTGAGCAGGTCACAAGAAAGGCAAACATATAGACAAAAAAAAAAAAAAACAAAAACAAAAAAAAACACCAGCCACTGGGCTGGTGAAGGCCTTCGTCAGATCACAGCTGGACTGTTAGTATGCCACCTAACAGTGCCTGCCTCTGTCATGAGACTCATGCTCTCATGCTCATCTCTGTTAATTTCTAAAGTACTTCTAAAATAAATGTAAATTTCTAAAATATATCTAATATGATCATGGCACACACTTACTTTGAATGCTCTACTAGTTTCTGGTAAATTTCGATGTTAAGTTGAAGTAACTTAATCTGGGATAATCTTTATGATCTGCTTCCTAACTACTTCTTCATTCTTATTTTTAAATATTCCTCTCTTGTTAACCTTATACTTCAGTGCCTCAAACTATATACCACATTGTTTCACACCTCTGAGCCTTTATCCACACTGTCCTTTCTCCCTAAAATCCCTTTGCCATCTCATTTGCCAGCAAAATTTCAGTTCATTCTCGAAAACTTGCTAGGACATTCACTTCTTCTGTGAGGTCCTTCATGTCCACCTCTTTTTTCTGAATAAATCACATCCTTATTCACATCTATTCCATTTCTTAGCCATACTTCCATAATGACACATGCATTATTGGTCAACAAATTTTTACTCAGAAGCTCATCTCTACCTCTAAATGATTAAGCACCTGGTATGGTAACTAGAAATTATAGTCAATGAGCAAATGAAACAACTGAACCAAACTCAATTTGTTCCCAGTTGTATAAGTATCTATTGACCATGATTAGGGGCCATTTCTTGGCAGTCAAATGGAAAGTTGCTAAAAAGGCTGTAATAATTGATTCTGAAAAACATACAGAAGAAGCAGATTGGAGGAGAGTTGGCTGACTTGCCCCGGTGAATGAGGCCCAGGATTTATGAGTTAGAAACTGAGGAGTCCTAAGAGGCTCAGAGGGTTCAAGCCCTACAAAGACTTGGGTATTGGAAGAAACAATTAGTTGACACTACTAAGAAATCAGACAAGAAATCCCTGCAGCCTGGCATGATGTCACTTGAACTTCGTTCATACTTTAGATTCCGTTTGTTTTTTTCATGTGGCTTCCATGCTCCTCTATCTTTCCCTAGAGGCATGCTCATATTTAGAGAACCTGTAATAAAAAGATTAGATAAACAATAACAATGGCTGCCTTCTACTTGTTGGAAATTCACACAATTTATACAAAAGTATAAATGTCAGGAAGAATTATTAACCAAGCACCACCCCATCCAGTTAGTTGGTATCTTTCCTTTCTCACTTGTTTTTTGTTTTTTTTTTAAGAACAAAAACTAAAGACTTGGCACTTTCTCCATAATTTTTATTATTCCTGAATATAACTGAATGAGAACTATTTAAATTAATTTTTCCATAGCACTACCATCACATCTTCATTTTTAACATCAATCATTGCAATTAATGTTTCCCCATCTCTACCATTATCACTGTGATTAAATTGAATCTTCTTTGGATCTGCTTATCCCAGAGATCAACTTATATGCTCCTTCGTTTTTAGTTTCACATACACCACAAAAAAAATAGAGTCCCTATGGATATAGACTGTGAGGTTGGCTTTACATATCCTAAGAAACAAACTACTGAACAACCCATTCCAAACTGAGACATTTAAGCCTAATATACAGTTTCTGACCATTCATTGATTCAACGAAGCCTTAGTGAGCTTCTACTGAGAGTAAGTACTATAATACACATTGTAAATAGTAATATACAAAGAACACATATTACCTTCAGGGGGCTCCAGTGCAGTGATTTCACAGACAATGACAAATACTTGAGGTAGGCGTATGTTGGAAGGTACTACAGAAATGAGAGGGTGCGCCAGGGACAACTCCCAGAAGGCATCCCAGAAAAGGTCAAGTTTAAGTAAGTTTTGAAGGATGAGTAAGAGTTCGACCAAGGCCCAATAATGGGGAAGGGAATTCCAAGCAGCAAGAACCACAGATGCTAGAGTCTGAAGACACAAGCATGGTGGTGCTTTTGCTATAGTTGGAGCCTGGAGTGTGCATGAAAGTTATTGAGAATGGAGCTACCTTAGCAGGCAGGCCTTGATGGTGAACAGCCTCTTACGCCATGTTTAGATTTTACCCTGAAGATCATGAGGAGTCAATTCAGAAATTTTACCAGGTGAGTGGTAGGATCAGATTCATTTAGTAGAAAAGTCATTGTGGCCCAAGTATAAAGGAGACAGGAGAAGCAGTTGAGGGATTATCAGAGAAATTTAGGTGAGAGAGAGAATCCTGATAGATGAGCCTATTTGGGAGGGAAGACACTGGGGCCACTTTGGGGCAAGCCGAGACAGCTGCTAGAAAATCAAGTAGAACATACTTCTTGGTTTCTGTAGTTATTCCCTGCATTTTATATTCAGTTTATATTCTGCAGCTTACCCTTCCACCCAGCCCTAATTTCAGTCTAAATTACATGCCCTCACTGCAAATAGTAAAGCGGTCAGGGCACTGTAAGCCTGGTGCTTGCTAACCCAGGCTTCCCGTCCTGTAGTTTTGTAGTAATATACCTGGCTGATGGAGTTTGCACTGTGCTTGAAATCTCCACACTACAAAATTTGCTTTTGGAATTTCAATCACTTTTGATTTAGTCTTAAATTGTGGCAAGAAAACTACGTCCTAGTTGTGTACTTCTTGGGAAGTTTGGAGGGAGACAAAACACACACACACACACACACACAGAACCAACCCACATCATGGAAATCTTTCCCTAGGGCTATGTTTTATTGGCCAGTGCTCCACAGGGCACATAAAGGTAAGGGTAGAAGGGGTAGAAACGAATCTTCCCTTCTGGGCACACCCAGAGGTGAAGGAATGTGATCCTTGGTGTGTTTGGGTTGATCTGCCCACATATAGAAAATTAATAGGCAGCTACACAGTTTTGAAAATTATATCCTAAAGTCCTTTGCCATCATTTCTTATGGGAAAATTATTTTTGATAAATGCAGTTTTGGATTGCTCATGTTTCTCCAATAATAATTCCATCACATATGTCAAGGAGTTACTATATATGCGTCTGGAAATGAGGAAAAAAGATCTAAGCCAGAGATACTCTATTATAATTTTTTTTAAAGTAATGGACATTATTTTTATCCCATACTCTTTTTGCATGTGAAAAAAAATATTGTCTCTAACTCCATCTTAAGGGTGAATGAACAAAATAAATCAATTGATGTAATGCCAAACAGTCTAAATAATGGGTTCTAATAACTAAACAAGCATGTTGGGGTTTTCATTTAATGATTAAAAGCCAAACTGTCACAACATTTTATTATGTGAATGGATGCAAAAAGGTTTAACAATTCAGACCTTTACAAATTCCTATTTCCAAATTAGTTCTGAAAAGTTTTAAATATAATTAACTCTAAAGCTTGTGATTTCCTCCCCAAAAGGAAATACTTTATTAACTCCTGATTTAATAGGCAAATTGAAAATGATAAGATTTTGTAAGTCTAAGATTCTGCTCAGAATATTAAGGATTAAACTAATGAAACTTTACTAACCACTAGTTTATTAAAAGTTTACTTTAAATTTCTAAACATATATATGCAAAAATTAAGGAATATTAATGGTGACTTCAAATGGTATACTAGGAAAATGTTAAGGATTGCTTTCTGTTCATAAAAATCCAAAATGTAAATGCATTTTATATCTTCATAAAACCACCTTATATAAAAGGCCAATATGAAGTAACACAAGAAATCAGCACATTTTCTACCCCTTGATAGTAGTGACTGGAAATAGAATTCTTGGGAAAAAAAATTAAATAACATAAAACCAGCTTCTTAGTTAGCAACTTTGGAGTTTCCTGGTCTGTTATGTGGTTGGACTATTGCTGGCTTGTCTGAGTTGGGTTGACCACCCATCTAGCACTCAATCCACATGCCCAGTCTTGTGGGTGTCTTTCTGTTCTCATGTTTTTAAAGCCATGTTTGGTTTTTCACTGACCTCCTGTTATGGTGACCTTTAAAGCAAAAACATTACTACTCCCCCCATGGGCTATGTGTGATGTTGTAAATGTGAATTAAGTATTGGGCAGATGGGGAAAAAAAAAGGCTTAAAATCCATGTAGGAGGCCAAACAAATTGGGGAAAAATGAAAAAATCCAAATTGCAAACTTCTGAGATTTTCCCAGGAACTTCATAGCATTTCCACATTTTGAAAAGAATGTAGCAGGAAGTTTTACAAAACAGAGACTGATAGAAATAAATAGTTGAAACAGGGAAATGCAATTCATTTGTTGAAAACTAAAAGACAATGTTTTAAAAAGTACATTTTATGTTTGGTTACATAGTTACAACAAAGCCTAGATGTATTCTGAGTGGTACTACATGGCTTCTTAGGGCACCTGGGGTCTGGTCCCTGCCTGCAAATGACGTATGGAATAGTAAAGCCAGGAACAGGCTCAGAAACCATCTCTTCCCAGGGGGTTTTGGGAGGAGAAGCAAGCGGGATTTCTGATCTGCCATCACCACATATTCTTCAATCCAAGTGGTGCTGCTCTTAA
Source organism: Canis lupus baileyi (assembly GCF_048164855.1). Taxonomy (NCBI): domain Eukaryota; kingdom Metazoa; phylum Chordata; class Mammalia; order Carnivora; family Canidae; genus Canis; species Canis lupus. The sequence goes on from NC_132839.1 coordinate 20,830,655, forward strand.
CTCTTCACAGGTGCCATCATTTGAACAAAGTGTTTCATAGTGTTTTAAGAAAAAGTCTATAACTACTAATCTAGTCTGGAACTCCAAAAGATAAATTTACTGCAAGTAACAGAGTAACAGATTTGAGAGTAAAATCCCTTTCTCCTAACTGCTCCTCCAGGTTTTGTTTCTCTACTTCATGGTACTCAAATGAATTGAGCCAACAAAGATGGAAGAGATCGTCACAACACACTATAGTTAGGCAACAAGCCTAACTTTCCTCTTATTCTATTCTTGTTGTCCATTTAGACTTTTGTTTTTGAAACTTTGAGACAGATTTTTAAAAAAAAATTTTTTTGAGACTCATAGCTGAGATAACTAGTTACCTACTCAACAATACACATTCACTCTTTATTCCTTGCTAACAAAATCAATTTAGCTGAGGGATGCAACAGTGATCAGCTTAAGGCTGTATTTACCAGCCTCCATTACAGGCAGGTGGCCCTATGACTAAGTTCTGCCAATAAAACATAAGCAGAAGCTACTGCGTGGGGCTGACTGAGCTAGCACAAGCGTTTGTCGTCTCCTCTTCCATATTCTTTCTACCTAACGTGGTCACGGTTTTATAGAACATCCTCTGTCACAACAGTAGAGGAGAAAGGGTCCCTTGGCATGGGTTAAAACATGGAACTAACAACACACTGGCCCTGGAACCTTGGGCTTTCCTCTAAGTTGGTTACAGTTAATCCCAATCCTACCTATGGTACAAAAATTACAATTTTTGTACACCTTGAACAAAAATATATGGTAAAAATTCTTCAAGTTCTCCCACAGCTTAAAAGTACTATAATAACAGCACCCCAAATGTGTGAAGTTTTATCAATAGAAACTTATTATTTGTTGGTAGTGACAGACTTTGAATCTTCTACTCTCATTTTTAGGAAGAATCTCAAATTCTGAATATGATAAGGCTACAACCTTTGCTCCATATGCGGAAAAACACCTTCGTGGGAAACTGCTATGAAAACAAATCCCTGTGCAGTGAAACTGATTTTAATCAGTTTTCCTTGAAGGGAAAGACCTGTACTAACCCAATATTCTGATTTACAAATTGTGCCTAAAAAGAAATGCAGTTTTATTCTTTTCCAAAGATAATATCCAGTTATTAATAGCAAACATTGAAAGGGTCTGTTCCCTTATCTTAATATATAAATCACATAGTATCAGAGCCCTAAAGAAGCTTTTTATATGTTTAAACTTTTTTCCAGTTTTATTGAGAAATACTTGATATATATCACTGTGTAAGTCTAACATTTGATTTACACGAATCATGAAATAATTGCCACAATAGGTTCATATAGACACAATAAAAAGAAAAAAATTCCCCTTGTGATGAGAACTCTAAGGATTTACTCTCTTAACAACTTTGCTGTGTATCATACAGCAGGGTTAGCTATAGTCACCATGTTGTACATTACGTCCCTAGTACTTATTTATATCTTACAACTTGAGTTTGTACCTTTTGACCCCCTTCTTTCAATTTCTCTTCTCTCCCCCAACCCACCCCCTGCCTCTGACAACCACAAATCTGATCTCTTTTTCTATGAGTTTGGTGGTTTTTTTGTGTTTTAGATTCCCCCTATAAGTGAGATCATACAGTATTTGTCTTTCTCTGACTTAGCGTAATGCCTTCAAGGTCTATCCATGTTATGGATTGTAAATGGTTGGATTTCCTCTTTCTATGACTTAATAATATTCCATTATGCATATAGTATATATTATATAGCATATAATATATATAATACTCCATTATATACATATATATCACAATCTGAAGAAAATGTGATGATACACTATCTCATCGTTTCTTTTTCAATGTAAAAGACCAAAACAAAGGCAAGAGGAGTTAAAGTAATGTTTCTTAACTATTCACTATTCATTGGATTATTTCTCAAAAGAACTTTATTTTTTAAGATTTATTTCTTTATTCATGAGAGACACAGACTGAGAGAGAGAGAGAGGCAGAGACACAGGCAGAGGGAGATGCAGGCTCCATGCAGGGAGCCTGATGCGGGACTTGATCCGGATCCTGGGATCACGACCTGAGCCAAAGACAGGTGCCCAACCGTTGAGCCACCCAGGCATCCCAAAAGAACTTTATGAAGTAATAGAAGAAAGTAATTCTACTTGCTTGGAGAAGCTACTCGCTTCTTTACCTTTTATCTTACCTCCCCTAGCCAATGGGGATGCCCTTGCTTCTCCCATATAACTTCTCTCTTCCTTTAACCTGGCTAACTGCAACTCAGCCTGTAAGACCCAAGCATAGTCTCATCCAGAAAGCTGTCCCTGACTTTCCCACTCCCCAGAGTGCCCAGCTCCTGACCAGGTGAGGAGCTTCTCCTCTTTGCTGGCTGCACATCGTGCATACCACCATTGTCTCACTTACCTCCGATCCTAGTGATCTGGGTATGTCTTTTCTTTCCCAAAAGAAAGCGAACTCCCCAAGAGCAAGGGCCAAATCCGTATGCTCCAGCACACAGAATGGAATTGGACAGAATAAACTTTCCCTAATAATTTCCTTTTAGAAAAAATATGCCAGTGAACCCTACTGCAAGGGGGACAAATGCTCAATCAGTGAAATCTTACTCAGTTCCGTAATGTTTCTGAAACCCTCTCTCCTGTTGACTTCCATCCTAAAGCCAAACAGATGTCCATACATTTTGGGGAAGTGGCTCCAAAAGCTCACAAAGAGGTTTGGTAATAATGGAAAAGTTATAAATTGTCCCATTATAATGTATCATGTACATACAAAGTACGTGATGTTGCCTTTTGGGGGGCATAAGAATTTAATCATAAGGAGCAAATTAGGGCAGTTAAATAAGCAGAATGCACCCGATAAAATCACTTGTGCAAGTGTCTGGTTGCTCAGGCTTGGTTTCCAAGCACACAGCAAAAGATACGGCTTTCTAAATTAATAGGTTAATCTAGGCTTAAGAAAGGAAGATACAATGGAAAAAGCACTGATGCAAAATGCAGCAGGAAATCATCTCTTGGAGGAAGTATATTTCCTAGAACAGAGATAAGGGAAACTAGAATGTTCCAAATGATATTCTTAAGGTAACAGATTAAATTTGTTATTTACCACATCAACTATAATTTAGTTCAAGAGATTTCTAAATGAGAGTTTGCTGGTAATTTCCCCCACCTCTTTCTTAATGATGCTCCTTTTCCATTCATCACATTTTAAATGATTCTATAAATAGTTTTTTATGTTAAAAAATAGTTTTCTCTTTAATACAGAATATTAAAAGGGGGTCCTATATAAAATATCCTACGGAGTGAAATATTAGGAAATAATATAACCAAATAATTGATATAGTCATTTTAATTGCTACCTTGTTATCTGTGACCTAGTTTGCTTAGTGGTTTTTATGGAGCCTGATTCTCTGATTTACTGGAGAATGTTAGATTCAGAATGGATGTTAAGAATATTTTGATCTCTCTTTCAGTTCTATTGGATTGACACCATTTCTGTAAAAACAAATCAGGCCAGTAAAACTCGTTTTTAGTATTTTTTCTAGACAGCAAATTTTTATTAAATTGGATTTAATAAAGAAGAAAAGCATTTTTTCTATAATTATTATTCCCTGTAGACTATATATATGAAGGCAGACAAGAGAGAAAATTATCATAGTCTCTTGGAAAAGTATTGCAAATATCAAACAAAATTAACCTGAAGTCCACTTTTTTTCTTTACAAACTAAAAGTAAGCCTAACAACATTTGGAGCCAGGATTAGGCCTAAGGTCTTACCTTAGTATTCTACTCCTTATAGCCGATCTTTAGTCTGGAAATCCTTCTTGAAAACCTTCATCTCCATGAGTCATCTCATGAAATCAAAACAAAAAATGACATTCATTTGTGATTTGTTCATTCCTGATGCAAATGAGTAAGGGACAGGTGGGGCTACGTAGGAAGAGAGAGCTCAGGGGCTACGGGATCAGGCTCACAGAAATCTCCAAAATGTTGAGGTGTAAAAAAAAAAAAAAAGAGAGAGAGAGAGAGAGAGATAAGGGAATAAACCAGACCACCCCTTGCCCTAGGTGTGGGTGAGGGTATCTTTTTTATGACAGTCATCTGTGACTAACAATGAATAACCAGACCCTAAAAAGAAGTAAGCCATTAAAGAAATTATCATCAATCATTACTCAAACCAAGACATCACAAGAATGGTAAGGCCGCAAGCTCCCTGGTCAGTTCTGAATGAAAGACTGTCACTGGAGGCCCAGGTTGGCAACTCTGTCAGGACCCCTCTCACTCCTGAGAGCTTTTTCTGTATCCTCACTTAATAAACTTCTATCACTTCACTCACTCTCCTTTGTCTGCAAGATTCATCCTTCAACTCCATGAGACAAGAACCTTGCTTTCTCACTTCACAAAAACTCCATTCCCAGAATGTGGAAAGATCTAGATGAAAACCGTATAGAATTGTGAAATAATTGCAAGTATGTAGAAAGGCTTTCTAATGAACTATGGTGAGAATAATGATAAACAAATAATGACAGGTAAAGAGAGAAAGGACAAAGAACAGCGTTGTGCGACCCACACAGGCATAGCACATACGCACGCGAGCGCGCACACACATGTGCCTGTGGCATGGCTATTATACACAGATTCTCAACATAATGTCCCAGATCAGTCACCTTACTCAATGGTTATTTCTTAGAGGTGACCGCTTGTCTCTCTAGTAAGGATGAACATTAAGTCTGAGGTATGGACCTATTCCTCAATATTCTGGTTCTCTGTGCCAAGATGTCTATGTAGGCACCATGCATGAACCTATACATGAGATTATAAAGATAAAGTGAGAAATTAAGCCAGATCATCAGAGGCTTGTACCAAATACCATAACCAAAGACCATCATAAAAAAAACAAGCTGTATAAATGGTGACTGTGTTTTCGTTACTTTTGAGTAACTGGTTTGTGAGATGAATGGCTGTTCTGGGTTCTTTCTTTAGCTTGGTGGCTAGGAAATCAGTCATCGTTGTCATAAATTCACATCTAGTCTCATTGTGTTTTCTTTCTCATCCTGGTTTTCCCTTTGGCTATGTGATATCCTTTTTAATGGATTCAAGTCATTTTTACTTACTTTATTATGTTTCCTTTGTGAGTTCATTTGATTCCTCAGTAAAAGACCAGAAAGGGAAGAATGAGAGGAAGGCAAGGAACAAGGAAAGAAAAGAAAAAAAGAGCAGTAAGTGTATGCTCTAGACTATGAGGTTCATTCAGGCCCAGGATGGAATTCCACTACTTTCTAGCTTTTTGACTTTGGGCAAATTACCTAACTTTTAATTTAGTTAACTGCTCTGACCTCAAATTCATCTAAAACAGAGGGATATTAGTAATTGCCTCAATGGAGAAAAGGGATATTAGTACTTGCCTCAATGGAGAAAACAATAGAAGATCAATATCTAAATCATGTGTGTGTGTGTGTGTGTGTGTGTGTGAGTGTATATCTATGTGCGTGTATTATAGAGGAAACTGCATATAGATACATCTCATATATGAGTGAAACATACGTATATTTATAAACACACACGTATTCACATACACGCATACATACAACATCTCCCTCTCACTCCCCCTGCCCCAGTACAAACACATAAAGCTAATTTTATGATCTACAGATGATATTGGAAGCAAGTCTAGGAAATAAACCATTTTATTAAAGCAGAGTTTGGATAATCCCCATATTAAAGAGAAGCCTAAAAGAAACTCCTCCCTTTGGGTCCCCCACCTGCCTGTCTGCTGCAACAATCATCGCCAGGCACACAGTGCTCACCACTGACCTATTGCAGACAGTTAATCAAGAGCAGAGAGAAGGGCTTTCACAGTACAAGTAGTTACTTGTTCTCAACTTTTTAAAGTTCATAATTCAGTCTTACTGTCATTTCTTTCCTTTTGCCGGTGCTTTTATGAAAGGTAAAGCTGAACAGAAAGAAAACCAGAGTCATTAACTGTTTGAAAGTTTAATGTGCTACCAAACCAGAATTAGATGTGATAATGAAGTTTCCACTGCTGAAAGCGGACTTTGCTAACTGATGAATGTAGTGAGAAGGTGGTCACATAACCAATGAAAATAAAAAATATGCTCATTTTTTATTATTTCTCATTCTTTTTGTTTGTTTGTTTGTTTAAACTGGCCAAATACCAAATTGGGCTTCAGTTAAGATACCTTTTAAAAGTAGTTTTAGTAAAGTTCCACTTGTTTCTTTTTGAAAATATATGTTCCACATTTATAGTAAAAAATGTTGATCGAGTAACCTTATATAGAGACATGTAGAACATGTAGATGGGTCAAGATTTATGGTTTAACATTGCTAGACTTTATTCAAACAGCCATCTAATTCGTCAAAAAAGCCATCAAAGTCACCAGAATCCAGGGGGCATAGAATGGTTCGCCCTATGAATGTCACTCCCCAGGCTGGCATTCAAGCTACATCTAAATAGGATTCTGATTTACCTAATTACTTCCTGTTTTCTGTGCTCAGCATTGTCAAAATGGATCATTAGTTTTGTCTCTCAGATACAACACATCCTTTTCTACATATTTTTCTTTGCACATACTGTTCTCTCTTCCTAAACTCCTCAGCCACCACCCCCGGTATCCAGTGAGCTGCTTCCACTCAGGCCATTCTTGCAGATCACCATCTGCTGAAATTACACGCACTTAAAGTTCACTTAAACTGCCCTTTTCTCAAGAAATTATTCCTTCCTGCCCACCTCAAAATGACCCAATCTCTTTCTCCTAGTCATCCAGAATCAATTTGCTTTAATTCTTGTATGTCACTTTTCATAGGTTTTGGCACAGAGGAGCTCATTTACCATATGATGAGTGAATCAATGAATTATAGGTTATATTGCACTTGCATGTACCCCTAACCTTCTACTCCTCTTTAGCTTATAAGGTTCTTAATGGCAAAGATGGAGCTGGTGGGAGGAGGGTGCTTATTAATCTTTATAACCTTTAAATTATCTAATAGGTTCATTGACCATAATGAACACTTGATAAATATTTCTTGAATTGCATGATTAAACTGGGTCGGCTGGGCTGGGTTTGGTTAGAAGTGCCTCGGGATTGCCCCTTGATTTATCAAGAGCAGCGCTAGTGATGCAAGAGGTAATTTTCTTTGCTGAATCATAACTGAGTTTATATCACACTAAGATTTGGAAGGTACCATTTTTCAAATTAAATATAAAAACAATAACCTTTCTGTTTGTAACATTTTAAGTTCTCCTGGCTCCTCTCAGGCATGGGGGCATTTCTGTAAGGTGTTGACCTAAATTTCTTCTGACCTAATTTCCTTGTTGCAAAAGGAATTCGGTGCAGCCAGCCCCCACTGCGGAAAGGTTTTGTTCTATATCACTGTCACATTTCAATGACAAATGGAATGAACTTTGTTAGTCCTTTTGAGATTTCAGAATAGCTCAGGATATTCCCCTCTAAAATCTAAGAGGATTTCAGTGATTTGTCCTGCAGGCTGCAGAGTGTAAAGGACCTCCCTTTGTCCTGTGCATTCCCCTAAGCAGTCAGGCTTCCCCCCATGGAAGTACCAGAAACTATTCACACATGTTTTTACTGCACAGCAGTTGAAGAGAAGGTTGTGATGAAATGGAGAAGAATGGAAGTGGCAAAAATGACCCACTGGGCTCTCAAATCAAAACAAAGAGAAATGTTTCTCAGCGCTAATCAACTGTACTCTGGTTCTAGTCCCACATATTTTGAAGCAAAACCAAACTAACCCCTATTCCTAGGATAGGGAAAAACATAAATTCTCCTAATGATACAAATTAACAAAAAACATATTTTTCCCACTACAGTGTGAGCATATGCATATATTTGTGTGTATATATGGTTGTGAAGGAGTAAGCCAGGGAAAGACTAGGATCTGGATCGACTCAGTAGTAGTAGTAGTACTAGTAGTACTAGTCATAAGACAATAGTCAGGAATATAATAAAAATTCTGTTGAGTTTTTAAAGAAAAGACAAGACAGTCTTCTATTAAGAACAGCTTCCTGGAAGGAGCATACACTTCCAAGTGGAAGTACTTCTTTCTGATACTGTTATTAACCAGTGACCATTATCTGAATCATGTATTCACATGCAGCTTCCATGTGAAATAGACTGATTTTAAGATTCAGAATTTTAGGGGCCCCTGGGTGGCTCAGATGGTTAAGTGTCTGCCTTCAGCTCAGGTCATGATCCCAGAGTCCGGGGATGGAACCCCACCTTGAGCTCCTCGCTCAGCTGGGAGCCTGCTTCTCCCTCTCCCTCTGCCTGCTGTGGGCTCTTGTACTCTCTCTCTGTGTCAAATAGATACATAAAATCTTAAAAAAAAAAAAAAAAGATTCAGAATTTCCCTAATCATTTAAGTAATATATATAGTACATGTGCTTTAAATGCTTAGGATTACTGGAATTCTCTCATGGAGATCATAAATTATAACTTAAAAATGTTACTTCATTATTTCCATTTAGAAGCAAGACTCCTGGAAGACCTTAAGGGGCCACACCCTGCCAGTTGGTGATGTGGTCAGCAAAGTGTGGAGGAGGTCACAGAGAGCAGCTGTCCCAGTAACTTAGCCCAGCCTAAATGGTAACATGAAAGAGAATGAAAGGGGGAAAAAATCTGACAAATGAAAGCAAGAGAGTCCATTTCAAAAGAGAAAAGATGTGTAAGAAAAGCAATAGACAATAAAGAAGTACATGAGGGGGAAAAAGTTGTTTCTAACAAAGGAACAGGAGGAAAGAAAGTCTGAAGAGGAAAAGGAATTTTAACCACTCAAAAAAGGCTGATTATCTTTAGAGGAACTCCCTAAAGAGTGAAAAAAATCATAAGTAAAGCGAATGCTTCTAGATGATGGGTTATATATAAAGAAAAGAGCCCAATGAAAGCTTCAATCAGCAAATATTTGTTACTAAAATCCTACTGGAGCAGACACTGCTCTGGGTGCCAGGGAGGCCATTGTGAACAAAACAGGCAAACCCACTACCAATATATCATCTCACCAAGACTGTGTTTTCCAATGGCCAGAAAAAAAACCCTGATTATTTAGACTTGCATTTCTTATGTTATGGCCTGGTACACGGTATTAAACCAAAAGCAGGGAGAGGAGAGATACAGGATACAGATACATAACAAGACTATTTGGTTGGTTTTTGAGCAGAGAGAACTAGTATATTACACAGATCAAACAGAACAGATTCTCTCCTGAGAGCTCTCACCTGAATCCCTAAATAGATTATCTACTAAAGGAAAAAAAGAGGGAAATCTTTTGTGAAATCAAAGGAAATTATTATTCTGGGAAGTGGTTTTGGCAAAAGAATCTCTTGGCATATTTCTGTGACTTGCAAAGGATTTCCTAGTGTAAAGTAAAATTTGAAAAGTTAAATTGCCCGTTAGGAAAAGATCTCAGCAGATGCCATTACAAAATGGCACAGGACAAGTTGTATGTAAATTAAAGACCTTGCCTGGGTTTTTTGAAACTGATATCTTCTCTTTTTAAGGACTTAGCATGACCCTTCCACCTTGATTCATATAGGATGAAGTAAAACTTTCTTTTTTAAAAAAAGGTTGATTTATTTATTTGAGAGAGAGTAAATGCACGTGCATGCATTATCAAGGGTGGTGGGGAGGCAGAGAGAAAGGGAGACCCCCTTTCTGAGAAAGAGCCTGCTGCAGGGCTTGCTCTCAAGACTCTGAGATCATGACCTGAGCTGAAACCAAGAGTCGGATGCTTAACTGACTGAGCCATCCAGGTGCCCCTGAAGTAAAGCTTCTAATAACCAATTTACTTGGGAATCTGAAAGTATACGTCAACTCCTATGTTAAGCTCTGTGGTGAACTTTAAAGTTGTTTCTTCTACTGAGAACTAGCTTTCTGTGACTGTCTCTTATGGAATCTGTTCAAAAAGCAAATGACCTCAGGCTGTTAGGGTTTATTTACCTCGCATGGCATCCTGGCACCACTGCCCTCTACTTCTGCTGTGATCGATGCACACCTGCTCCAGGGTCTTCTATCAAACACATGGAAAGAACAACTTCTGAAATCCATTTTTACATTACCAAGAACAAGGATGACAACTTGAAGTAAAAGCTGGGTCAAATTTAGCTCTTCATAAAATTGGCTGGGCCTGCCTCTGCTCAGGGGAAAGCCTTGCTGAATCTCCACTTTCAGAAGCCACACTAGATTGAACAATCAGACTGTTTGAAAAACCCATCATCCCAAAAGGATTTGTAAAGTGTTGAGCGTCTGGCACACGGGTGTTCTGAATAAAAGGATTTTGCCAGGAGTTTTGAGATCAGAGATCCATGATTAACTCTGACTGCCTGGATCAATAAAGATTGTTTTCCTTTGAAACAGAGCACCTATAAAATTATGTAATTTGAGGTATAGGAAAATCATTGCCGAATGAGCAAAGAGTACTTTGCTGCCCACAGAATCCATTTGGTAATAATTTCAGCATGAAAAGTAAGACCATTATTTTGATAGGACAAATGCACTTGAAAGTCACGAAAGATTATATCGGTTAAAAATTATATTTGCATAAAATACGTTTTCAGCACAAACTTACTCAGGTGTAGCACTAGTCACACCAGAAATGCAATTCAGTGTGAGCTATTTCCTAAAGGAAAAGTACATGTGAGAATTTAGATTATTTTGTCTAGCACAGCTGCTGCTTGTACTGCAAAAGCAGAGATGCAGCTGATGACAAGGTAAATGGAACTTGGCACCTCCGCTGGCATCCAGCCAAGAATACAGAATGTTTTAGCCAGTCTGTGGCATGTGATCCATTTCTTAATTGTTGATAACATATAATTAGGACAATCTAAGCCTAGTTTAATGAATGCAATAAGTTAAACTGCAGCGCTTGACTATACTTGGATAGACTTTGTTAGTCTTGGAGCATGGAATTGCACAGTAACATTTTATAAACAGTACAAAATGGAATCTTCCCTTTACAAACTATCAGCCTAAAATTATGGCCGACATCCTAACCCACAGTATAAATTCTGTGCACTGTATAAATGTCAACTGATATTCATGGCCAATGTGCCCAAAATAAATTTTCCCCTTGAAGATTTTAAAGGTAAGATTTATGTGAAGAAATTGGTCACATATTTAAAAATGACAGACTACACGTTCTGCTAATCAGTTATCAACCTGATTTATTTTGACAGACTTCTTTCTAAGATGATCAGAGCTCAGTCTAGTGTACTACACGTTTTTTAAAATGCAATGATTTTCTTGAAAATAATGAATTATTAACTTTTTATTAAAATAGACTCATTGCACTCACCTTACACATCCTCTATTACTACTGGTAGGTTTTGTAAAAACATGGTCATTGTAAAGCATGCAAAAGACCTGTACCTATGCCGTAAATAAAGTCAGCTGAATTTTTCCTATCTCTGGTAAAAGAGTTATTTTTTCCTAGGGGGTAAAAAGTCCTACCTAGGTATAAAATAATATAAGGAATGAAAAGTTTTGAAGAAAAACACATTTTAGCTCTTGATCAAAAAAAATTTTTAAGGGAAGCTCTGTTTATCCACAGCATGCATGCTTTCTCTGATTGTTTTTTTTCCCCATCTTTAAATTTGTTCTAATGTTATCAGAATTGATTTTTAGTCTCAGCCATCCCAAAGGAACTGTCTTGAGTGAAGCTCTTATCGGGGAACTGTAATGAAGAATCAGCTTGCAAAGCTGTTACTATGGTGCTCACATATCTGAAGAAATTTTTAGTGGAAATAAAATTCCAAAGCACTAAATTTAGAGGTATTTCATTTCCTAGTAAGAGGTATAAAAATAGTACTACTAGATACAATTTAAATTCCAAGGGGGAGATATTTATTTCTGTACAATCCTCAACCATGTACATTCTAGAAAGCTAGTTTCTTTCCATGGGCCTTGAGACAAATTAAAAATCATGTTAACTAATTCCCTCTTAGGCCACACAAAGGATGATATGCCTTTTTTTTTTTTTAAAGGAGATTTTAGACAACTTGTGCAATGGGAAAAATTGTTTGCAAATCACATATATGAGTTAATATTCAACATACAAAGAACCCATACAACTCAGTAACAAAAGAACCAAATAGCCCAACTAAAAAATGGGCAATGGACCTGAATAGACATTCTTCCAAAGAAGATACATGACAGGCCAACAGGCACATGAAAAGATGTTCGATGTAACTAGTCATTAGGGAAATGCAAATTAAAACCACAATCAGGTATCACCTCACACCTGTTAGAATGGCCATCATCAAAAAGACAGGAGTGAAGAAATACTGGTGAGGATTTGGAGAAATGAGGACCTTTGTGCCCACTGGGGGATTGTAAAGGGGTACAGCTACTATGGAAAAGAGCATAGAGGGTCTTCAAAAAATCAATTACAGAACTATCATATAATCTAGTGATTTTCACTTCTGGAAATAGATCCAAAGGAAATGAAAACACTAACTTGAAAAGATTCCTGCACCTCTATGTTCAGAGCACCATTATTTATAATAGCCAAGAAAAGAGTGGATAGAAAAACTGTGATACAGATATATAGATAAACATAGACATAAATACCAATATGTAATAGAATATATATATATATATACACACACACACATATATATATATATATAAAATGGAATATTATTCAGCCATAAAAGTGAGGAAATCCTATCGTCTGTAACAATATGGATGAAACGAAGGCATTACCGTAAAGGAAGTAACTCAGAGAAAAACAAATATTGTAGATGGAATCTAACAACAAAAATAAAAACCACCAAACTCATTAAAAAGAGATAAGATTTGTGTTTACCAGAATTGGAAGGTGGGGAGAAGGGGAATTGGAGGAAGGTAGTCAAAAGGTATAAACTTACAATGTTAAGATAAATAAGTACTAAGGATGTAAAGTACAACATGGTGACTGTGGCTAACACTGCTTGATGATATACAGGAAAGTTTTTAAGAGAATAAATCCTTCATGTTATCAGATGAGGAAAATTCTTTTCTTTTTTTTTCTTTCTTTTCTTTTTATTGTATCTATATGAGTTGACAGATGTTAGTGAACCTACCGTGGCAATCATTTCACAATATATGTAAATCAAACTATCAGTCTGTATGCTTTAAACTTAGACAGTGATGTCTGTCAATTATTTCTCAATAAAACTGAAGGAAAAAAAAGGAGATCTTCATTTTTACATTTTCATTAGTGCTGCTTTTAAGATAAAACTTTACAAAGTGAAAGCATAACTATGTGAAGGTACATTCTTCATATATTTAAGAAAAAGGTTTTGATGGTGATACATAACTGTAGTTTTAGATAATAAATTGTATACCAACTCACAGGGTGGATTTGAGTAGGGAAAGTTTAAGAATATCATCAGTTCCCCGGCATGGTTGCTAGAAAGCTCAAGTTTAAAGACACATCTTCCATTAGAGGCAATAATAACTATGTGTGCACAGGTAACAGGATCTCATTTTTCAGAAATAAAAAATAAAATTTTCCAGAAATGACAAATTATAGTCCCAAAATTAAAGTTATTACAAGCATCATGTATGTAAATATGCTTCTTTCTCTGATCACTATTAAAATATGTCTCAAATTCCTCAAGGCAAACTGCAATTCCAGAGGTGTTACATAAGTTACTACATGCAGAGGAAGAAATTTTTTTAAATCATCTTTTAATTTTTATTTTTAAGATTTAGTCACCAAAAACAACAAAAGCCTATCATAATATTACATGAGTAAGAATATTACATTGCATCTATACTTCTAAGTTCATGTGGAAAAAAAAAAGAGTCTCAAAAAACAAGACTACAACAGTTACAAATCCACATTCTTACACAAGTAATAGATATACACATATTTATTGAAGAGAAGGGAATAAGAAGTATTGCCATAGTTCTTCCATCCATTATATGTAATTTTATTTATATATATTTGGATGAAAATCTTCAAAACATTAAACAAGTGTAATAGAGAAAAAGGTTCTGGACTTAAGCTGCTCAGAGCATATAGGAAAGAAGAGAAGGGTTCATGTTATAATTGCCTTTTATCTTACAAACTGTCCTTCAGTGAAGTTACTCAGAAAAGCAATCCACAGCGTCATCATCTAAATTAAAATGCAAACTTCACATTAACACGAATACATGTGTCCATAATTCCAGAGATTATTTTAGGAAATGTGGTCCATCATATGTTTCTTTTATGATGAGTCTGGAATTTGGGGGGGATTTTGGCTCATAATTAGCATAGAATACCAAAACTAAGAGATATAATGCAGTGCAATAATGGGTAATTTCCACTATTCTTTTACAAATATCTAATTCAATATTTCTAATTATAAGTTTGCACCATGAGGGAAATATTCCTTCGAGTAAAGCAAAAGTAGAGATTTATTAAAGAATTCACACAGTTTTCTAGGTACACTTTTCATGTTACCATAATTTAATTTTTACCTCTATTTGACAAGGCCTGCTACAAATAGTGAAATCTAATGGGGGAGAAATTATAAAAGAAGTGAGTTTATTTTGGTATCACATAAAACAGAACTCTAAACTGTAGCATTCATAAAATAAAATTTACTAAAGCTTTTTTTTTTTCTGACAAAACACTTAGAAAACAAGCTCTAAAAATGCCAGTTTAAAAACAGCCTAAGAACATTACACTGTAAAAGTCACCTTATTGTTAATAGGTCATTTACTGATAAAAGATGTGTTTGCCTGTGTTTTTTTGTCACAATGCTTGTAATTCATTTCTTTCTTTCTTTCTTTCTTTCTTTCTTTTCTTTCTTTCTGGCTGTATTCTAAATATAATCTACTAGTTGTACCCACTTTTAGCTCACAATAAAACCAGCTTTCCACCTTTCCCACTTGCTAGACAAAATGTATTAGAAAGTGATTCTTGTGTTAATTTTACCAGAAAATACACAGTATACACTGCATATTCAGCAGCACAGATTTCTGGACTTTTGATTGTGTCAATGTAACTTACTAGGGATGATATTTTGCAAATATTAAACTAATGCATTTCATGACATTCCTTAAATCACATGTCTTTGTAGTTTCTCATCTTCAAGGCAGAGCCAGAAAACTTACTGCCCTAGACCAGGAAAGGATAAGCACTTAGTTTGGAAGCAAGCCTTTGTGGAGAGTGCACTGATTTGCTAATTCTTTTAGTTCCTACTAAACATTTCATTTCACTAAACATTTCCTCCAACCTGGAGGACTCAATCTAGAATTTTCATTATGAAGAGGGGTACCTCCCACCTATGAACTCTCCAGGCCGTGCAGCTGGCTGCTTTCTGGCAGAAAGGCTTAGGACAAAGAGGAAGCCTACCTTTTCTGTTTCTGGGCACTAAGGATGATAGACTGTGGAAAGCCATCTAAAACTGCCTCCCAATTTCCCTTTCTGGCTTTCACTCAGTGGTAAGGTACAGGAAGCCAAAGGGAAGAACAACTTCAAATTCCCTACCAGCTAGAATGCAACCTCCCCCACACCCTGGGGTTGTCCCACATTGCAACTTCCAAAGATTTCATCTACTAGCTTTCAGGAATGGCTTTCCTAGACTCTGCTTTGTTTCACTGTGGCCTGGATAGAAACCAGGCATTCCCATAGCACCCCACCCTAAACCCAGAGGAAATGAACAAGGCAGCTGAGTTGAGAGCTAGCAAGCAAGATGCCTCTATGGTAGAGGGTCAATTGGTCCTTTCCGCCAGGGAGCCATATGGGAATAGAATAGAGAAAACCAAGGTAAGAGCAAATTGACCAAGCCGAGATAAAAGGTACCCACCTCAGCTGTATGCCAGCACAACAGTGGACGAGGGACATGGCCCTGAAAACCAAAACAAGAGGATTCCGCATGCACAAATGCTAGCTTTTTCCCATCAGTCCTAGACTGTGAAAGTCTTTTCTTTTTAAAGATCAATTTATTTATTTGAGAGAAAGAAAGAGAGAGAAGGCATGTGTGCGTGCAATGGGGAGAGGAAAAGGGAGAGGGAGAGAATCCCATGCAGACTCCGTGCTAAGCGTGAAGCCCCAGGTGGAACTTAATCTACAACCCTGACATCAGGACCTGAGCCAAAACAAGAGTCAGATGCTTGACTAACAGCACCTTCCAGGTGCCCCAAGACTGTTAGAGTCTTACTCTTCCACCACACATCCATTTCCAACTAGAAGGAGCACCTGGGAAGGGATAGAAGGTTGAGAAATTTGGGAGACAAAGCATGGTTTCTTAAAGCAGCAGCATTACCTAAAGGGCTGATTTTAATTACTGGAGTGGACCTTACTTTAAACTTTAAATTTATAAGAGAGGACTTTAAATTTATAAGAGAACCAGAATAGTTAGAGTAACAGAAGTACATTTTCCAGGCACACCTATGTGTGAACGAAGAGAATGTTAAAGAACCAGCATAAAGACAAAAGTTTCTATAGTAAAAACAATTCCCTCTCCAAGCACCCATTCTCACACACATACACAAGCACAGCATGGTATGTGTTGAGGAAAGTGGGGTGGTCTTTTTGACCTGAATTGTCCGCACAGAATGACTATGTTAATCTAACTGACCAAATAACCACTTCGGCTTCCTTGTTGGTTTTTCTGTGTATGTATTAGAATTGCCAATTTAAAGGAACAAAACAAAAAAACTTGCTCATTTTTAGCTCAATCCTCTGTTTAAAAAAAGGAATATTAATAACGGGCATGGTTATTTGGGGGAATAAATTAGGATGATTTATATGACGTTAAGGGCTTTCTGTAAATTGGTTAGCACAGTGTCTGGTACCCTTATCTCCATTCCCTTCCTCCACCCCCTCTTCATACCTTTTCTGAGATCAGTGATATCCAAACCTTCAGCGTCAATGACATTCCATTTTCCAGGGCCATCATTTCAAAAATCCTAATCACTAATTTGACAAGTCTTCTTTGTCAAGTAGTTCTTACACTTACTCGTGAAATAGTTCAGTTCACTTACACTGAAATAGTTCTTACACTTACTCATCTCCTTTCTCACTGCCGTGGCCTTTAATCCAGATCTCATTTATCCTCTTTGTCACCTGTGCCTTCTAACCAAATACCTGTCTCTTGTTTGAGTCTCTCTCATTTGCAAACTACCACCCAGCTGTAAACTAGTCATTCCTTTCTCCAAGGCCCTCTCTTCTTTTCTAGATACCTAAAAGAGGCAACTCAAAATTCTACATCATTTTACATTATTTTTCTCTATAGATATAATTAACATTCTTATTAAATTATAAACACTATATTCCTAGCACCTAGCACAGTGTCTCACCCACTTCAAATTGCGCATTAACTCTTATTTTTGAACGAAGACTCGGATAAACTACAAAACCTTCCGATACAGATCTCTTAAGATGAAGACTAGTCTTTCTGTTTTACTTAAAACAACAACAACAACAACAATAATAATAGTAATACCTGGCATTTGAAGAACATAGACATTATCAGCATGCTTTTACAAGCATGTCATTTGAAAACTGGGTTTTGGGGAGATGAAACAAATTGCCTTGGGTCACACATCTAGTAAACAGCAATGCTGGAGCTTGAACACAGCTTCACTACATTCTTTTCACAATCCCAATCAGCTTCAATTGATTGATTAATTAAGTGAGAGTGATTAATTGCAGGCAGCTGGAGCCTGTGTCACTGAGAGTATATTCTTCATTGCAGTTTCATCCAGCCCGTGTTGATATGTTCTATTGTCCTCATTGCCTTTATCTATGTTAACCAGATAAATGTTAGAGGTGATAAATAAGGGAGGAGGAGAGGGACATGTTGCATGCGCATCATATGTGTTTGAAAACTGGAGAGATAGGATTTAAGGATATATTTGCTGACGGCTTCTGGAAAAGGAGGTTTCTTCATGGCTCCCAAGCCTCTGCAAGACATAAACAGGAAAATGGGTAGCCCTGGCTTTGTCAGCTACTAGTAGTCATCTCGTGACCATGAAGAAGGCTCTGGAAGGCAGAGTGGAAAGATTAAAAAAAAAAAGAATCAGGTTTTCTTGACAAAATGGAGCCACCTACATGACATCACCTTTCAATTATGAGGCCCTTGCATTCTTGTTAAGACAGCTTGAATCATGTTTTTGGCTACTTGTAACCAAAACTATATGAATTGATATATGAAAGAAGTAGAAGTAGGGGGGCAGTTTATACTTACACATTTCAGACACATGTGTAAAAGGCATCACTGTGATACTGCTACTGAATGTGTTAAAGTTTAAAAGTGCTTGAGATCATACAAACAGGAATTACAAGACTTGGATGCTGAGGTTTAAGCAGTGCACGGGAGAAATGGTGGATGACTTTACAAGGGCTGAAGGAGGAAACAGAACAACTCCCCTTGTCCTACACAACTCAGTATGTCAGTGGATATCCCATCTGGTCTACAGGTGCCAGAAACAAGCAAACAAAATTCTGGAAAAATTAGACTAGCAGGGAATGTATAAGTGGAACATCCTCTGAGTGGATCTTCTCTACTCAAGAGGGAAAGGGGATGTTTTCCACCCACGCTGGGCATTCTGTTTCTATTTTCTGGGCTCTGCTCTATCCCAGGCCCCTCTCTCCACTGAAAGGCCATGGAGAAAATAGACCTCACCAAAGCATGAGACAGAATGACCCACAGTGCAGCTCTGGAAGACAGCCAGTTCCCCAGCATTGATGTGGTCCCACTTAACTCCTCTGGGGTGGACGCATGTAGAGGTTTAGTGACAGTGAGCTATCGCAGCAGCTGGCATACGAGGAATTGAAGTGGAGTCACTGCAAGTAGGGTGGGCAGCAGAAACGCTCCAGAAAACACTGAAGTGTAATTTCAGGCAATGCCGCATTGTTTGGGAATTCGGGAAACCACAGGAGTAAACAGGACAAGCTGGCATGCAGCAGGCAAAAATAAGGCAGGACTTTTTTTTTTTTTTTTTCCCTGACCCAACAGAGAAACCAGATCAAAGATATGGAGCAGTTGGCATGCAGCTCCGGCTCTACAACATTGATTCATTCTGCTACCAATTGTGTCTTGTGTGCCTGACAGAGAAGTATGATAAGAAGGGCATAATTCCTTTGACACATACAAACCTGGAACCACCAAATGCAGATGTGCAAGAACTCTATTGTTTCATTATTTTCCCTTAACAATTTATATTTTATTTGAAGCCCCCATTCACACAGCAGTAAAAATAGGGCCTCCTCTAGCTCCCTCTCCCCTGAGTTGCCTCTAAGTTCCAAGAGATTTTAAAAGTGCCAGCAAATCTGGAGAGCAGGATGGAGGTGAGGAACTCGGTTCTCACTGCATCACCCCTGCTCACCAGACTCGCTGGCGAAGCCCCCATCTCCTCTGTGATGACCTGGGCCATCCTCCTCATCCCTGGAGCAAGACCTCACCAGTCCCTCTCCCTCACAGCTATTGTCCCCTCCTCTCTAGTACCACTCTGCTTCCTTAGCACTGCAGGCATTCTCTGGGCTTAGGCACCAGCACCTAAGCTCTCCTCCCTTTTCAACTCACTTCCCTTTTCTGGACCCATGAAATCTTATCTAACCCAGGGCTGAGGACGACAAAAACAGAAACTAACCCCTTCTTTCAACTCTACTTTCTAAACCGGGACCTAAATTTTGAGTTACAAAAATGAAAAAGTCAACTCCTTTATTGTCACTTGTTTTGCTTTTTGTCCCTTCCCCTAAAGGAGCCTAGCTTCCTGGATGCAGAGCAGAGGAAGGACAGGGATTACAGGAAAAACTAGGAGGACAAAAACACTGGTTAACATCTCCAAAGATGATCCCGCAGCAATGGAGCTATGACGCTATTTGAGAGGATGAGACATTTTTCACTGAAGAAACAATATATGAGCTGGATATTGAAAACAGGTACTCACCAAAAGAAGAAAGTAAAAGAGGATCAAAGATGTGAGCAAGACTTTACTCATATTTTTAGATTACAAAATAATATAGGACTTAAGAACATTTAGGGACGCCTGGGTAGCTCAGCAGTTGGGTGTCTGCCTTTGGCTCGTGGCATGATCCCGGGGGGATCCGGGATCGAGTTCTGCAAGGACCCTGCTTCTCCCTCTGCCTGTGTCTCTGCCTCTTTTTCTCTCTGTGTCTCTCATGCATAAATAAGTAACTAATCTTTCAGGCAAAGAAAAAGAGCAACATGCAGAACCTCATAGAAAATGAAGGTTCAGTACCATCAGTAGCATGAAATGTCCACCGTGGACAGAAAAATTGACCATATGTCACTTTATTTTATGTGGTTAAGCATTAATTTGAAATTGACATACCTTCCCTCACTTTAAAAAGTTTGAAAACTAAAAGCTTTATTTAAGAAATATGTAACTTGGGTAGGGCCCCAAAGCAGACATCAGATAAAAAGTCAAGAACTTGATTTCCCTTTTCTTCTGTGACAAGTACACTTCCATTAGAATAACGGAGTAAGGGAATATAGCATCGTGTCGGAAAAGAGATTATTCCCCCCCCATGACATTGCTGCTCTGAAACAGAAATTTTTAGATGCATCTTACATAACTAATTTGATCAACTATATTGCCAAAGAACTATGGAGACAGACGAGGCAAGAGCAATTATTTCTAATCACCCATCAACCAAAAGGTTCCCACCAGCAATCTGTATCACAGATTTGAGCAACACACGCAACCTCCCCTTACTTCAGCGAGAGTTGTGAGGGTGTCCATGCACTGGAGAAAAGAAACCCACGAACACACATCACTCTTCCCAATTTACATTTTCAGTATCCTGAATTTAAGCATGCTCAATGAATCTGACAGGGAGTGCTACTGAAGTCTCAACTCTAAATAAATAGTTTAAAATAAAAAGTTGTATAAATATCGGTCTGTGCCAACGATGCGGTTTGAGAGGGAGTGCTATAAACACAAAGTAAATTAAATGGGATCTACTTTTGTGGGGTAAAAGGCTACTTAGACTGGTTATTATAGAGAAAATTCTGTTGTGTGGTACGACAGCACGTACCCATGTGGCTAACCTACAACTGGTAGAAGAAACAAATCCCACCCATACCTAGGAGCGGTGCCACAGCCAGACCACAATTCCTATGAGGGATGAACTTAATTTGCTGAAAATGAAGGCCAGGCTCTGTTGCAGCTCATTAGCTGGTTACAGACACACTGCGAGAGAAGAAAGTGGAATTCAGTCGATGTTCCAACTTCTACATGTGCTGTGAATAAAACAGACTATTGTTTTTTTGATAAAGAAGTATTGTTTTGAATGTGCAGAGTGGCTAAGTAAAGCCAGCAGAATTTTTTGGCCAAATATAGTCTCTTGCTCACTCCTAAAAATCCTAGCTTTCAAATTAAGAGCTGAAGTCATTGAAAAAAAAAAAAGTTTACATTCCTGCAGCCTGCTGCAGCAAAGCCAAACAAATGTTTGGCTTAAAGCTCACTTACATCTCTTTCATGAGCCTTTTCTTTAACATGGAAGTCTGAAAAATACCATTTCTTTTATCGAGTCATTTAATGCCAAGTGTTTTGTGTGTGTGAGTGTGTGTGAATGTGCATGTGTGTGTGTTTATGTGAGGACACGCACACTCGGCAACAGTACTATAGGGTCAGTGTAGTGGTTTTAAAGCATGGGGTCATATTTGAATTTAAAGAAACCATGGTTTTACAGCTTCTGGCATAATTTAGGTCACAGTCACAAACTGATTTTTTTTAGGCATCATTAACCACTGAATGGACAAGGAATGTGTTATTTTCAAGGAGTTTCTTTGGTGCCAGTTCAGGCAATAAAAACCTAAGGACAGGGGTCAAATTGGGAGGGTAACCTAGTATGTAGTTGCCCTCCCGATGCACTTTTTTACTATAAAAAGTCAACATGCTTTTTGGCCTTCAGTCTCCAAGGCCAAGCTGGATAACACAGAGTAACATCAATTTATTGGATGGCAAATTTCCGTACAGTCAGTAGACTGGAGATTTGGAACTCTGAAGAGCCTGTTAAGATTACAAAAACTGCAGAACTGAATATGTGGTGGCCTAATATTTTTCAGGATCATGGGTTGATGCTTCTTACAATATTCTACTTGGATCAGCCAAATTTTTGCTATATAATTCAGTTGAGTTTTGTTACAACAATGACCTTCATAGAAAACAAAGTCCTAATCTGAGAGCAGAAAATGTAGCGGATTCAATCAAGCCTCTTTATAACTAATTGGCAACTGACAATCCATGCCCAGATCTGAAAAAAAGGGAAAGGAGGCAAGCTGTGTGTGCATCACTCTCATCCCACTCATCCTAGTTGTCTATCGGCTCTGCACCCTGCTGGTGTTATTTTGTTTTCAGGAGTAACTTGGTATTGAAGGTACACTCCCCAAGTGCAAATGATTGGTGTGTCAGAGTGGGGAGAGCAGACTAAGTATGCCTTTGTGGTTGAACAACAGCACCATGAAAGCTGGGGGCCTCCTTAGACCAGTTCTATTTCCCTTCATAGCCTTCAAGCACTAAACAAACACTTTCATTACAGAGGGCAGTTGTTACATGGAAGGAATAAAAAGAAGCATTTACCATAAAACATTATTTATAGGTGGAATTTTTTTCAATATACTATCAAGAAAAAAAACAGATTTCTTTTGGTTATGTCCAGAGAGTCCCCAAACTCTCTCTTTAGATGTAGTGCCAACAGCTTTACCAATTTTACCTGCACAGACTTCACATGCAGAGTTTACAACAGCAGGATACTAGTGACTATATTAGCATTAAAGGGAGAACTGAAGAATTGTACAGTTTCCCAGATATCTCAGGTATCAACTCTTGTGCTTCTGATGAGCATCTTAAGGAATTACAATCTACCAAAGAATATTTCTGATTTCTGTCAAAACTTCTGGGAATTAAGTCCAGAGGGACTATAAGAGAAACAAGGAAGGTCACCTTCTGAGAGAATAGATGGAGACTGCCTTCAATTCAAAGCACAGTACTCACTCATGAATGAGATGGCCCCAGACATGCCTTTTCCAAATAAATATTTGTTGAGTATATAAACACAGTAAATGCTTTCATTTTTACCTTTTTTTATTAAACAGTTCCAAATGCCTTTTAAATGCCCTTGCTTCCACAAAAAATGTTTTAGAATGCAAATTTAATGTTTTTGTCTCATGTACTCATTGTGAATCTCCACTATCATATTACATATCTGTGTGCCCTGTTTGTCCTTAAAGTTGGCTGCTTTCTCCATCAGTTTCAGGTCCTCAGATAAGACATTTCTACTGCATGCTTGTGTCTAATATTATTTCACCTTCTTCTTTCCAATTTGTTCTGAGATAGAAAAAGAAATCTAAATTTGTTAATAATTTATGCTAAATAATAATCAATATGACTCTGGATAAAAACCTACTATATAAATTCCCCAGAAGTTCTGTGACTGCATTTTCTGCCAAAAGCTTAAGCTGCCAAAAGATGCGCAGTCAGGCAAGTAAGGAGTTATTGGAATGTACAAGTCCTGACTACCTCTAGACTACTTCAAAAAGTCAGAGGATGCCAATACAACAGAGACACGAGTTGACCATGAAATGATTTTTTTCCTCAGTAAGCCTCTACATTTGAGGCGAATTAATATCCTGAGTTTCTCCAATCCCACCTCATATTTGAACACTAGCTTACAGTTTACAATCAATTTCTGCATAGTGTATGAGTGCATCTTACCTTCATAACATGAGTATGTTTGGCTTTTTTAGGTGACAAGGAATACAAACATATTTAAGCTACCTTAGGTTGGTGTAAAGCATTAGAGGAAAGTAAGGAATATAAGCACCTTTGAAACAAGCCAAATGGCCAATGGACATGAATCAGGCATGGGTGGATGGTGAATCCCCACCATCAGGTTATCACACTATTACTTTGACAGCAGGAGCACATTTCTCCACATTTGCTGTGGCTTTGCCATTATTCTCAAGTATTTCCTTGTTTTAGTAAATTTTTGGTAACATTTAAAACAACAAAACATTTAAAAACTATTTTCAGTGTTCAAAAATATTTTAATCTAATAAAAATGTATTAAATACTAATAACTACAAAATACCAAAATTACTTTTAGTGCTACGTGAAGGATTAAATATTGCATACTTTAAACAACTGAACATAAAGATACCGTCACTCACATGTACACACACACACACACAAAATTCACTAGTGACAAGAAAAAATACTGAGCCTTTGAGTATGAAACATTTCTGGCAAAACACAAATAACTTTATCAATTCTACCTCAGTTTCCTTAGATGGTTGATGTCCAGTTAAAGATACAGACCTGAGATATTATCAAGTTTATTTGTTCTAGAGAAAGAGGAATCATTGAGTTGTTCCAACTCAACTCTTTGAATGTCAGAGTTTCCTGACTGCTATTCTCTTGACTGCAAGCTTAAGAGCACTCTCTTACATAAGGTGCTTTCACTTAGGAGAGACCACTTCTCTTCTATCATAGAAGATAGACCCAAAAAATCTCAACCAGAATAGAGAAATTTGTTTGGGACATAAAAACCAAAAAGCATTAACACTACAGTCTCTGCTGGGGACAAGGGAATGTATAGCCATTGATTTTCCAGCTTTCCTGACCATGTCTACTTCTGTGAAGCTTCAGTCTTGGTATCTTGAGAAAAGAACTAACTCAAAAGGAAGTGTGGTGGAAATTTCCAAAATACAGAGAGTCTGTTTGGATAAAAACAGTGAAGACAGGCTTCTATATTTAATGAGGGGCCTGGGTTGCCTGTCTTCTGTGATCACTGGCTCTGTGTGGTACACTTTGGTGAGTTTATGATGGTGTAATCCTCCAATGAATGAAGCACTCCCTTCCCTTCACTGCTGTTTATTCTTAGCTTATGCACACAAAGAGCAAAGAAAGTTGTCAACAACACGTCCAGTTTATACACCAAGCACTGTTAAGAGCCAGATGACTCAAGTGAACCAAGAAGCTCTTGTATCCTGAACCTCCTTCATTCATTCATTCACACACACAAATATTTACTCTGCACCTACTATGTGCCAGGTACAACAACAGAAGAGGTTAACTGGGGAAAAGTGAAGGACAGGAACATGGCAGTGGTAGAGAGGGAGGAAAGAAGGAAAAAATAGTTTGTGTTTATATTAACAAAAGGGGAGATTCTTTTCCTGACATCCTGTAAAAATTTGGGCCTCTCAGTGTAACTTATTCGACATATTAATTAACTGTTCATTTTTAATTTGAACCATAAAATTCTGGAGAAAGGGCCCCGTGTTGATGAGCTCTTTACTATTCCCATCAAAATTCCCATAGTAGTTGAAAAATACATCTATACTAGCTCTGTAAACAAGTCAAGCCTAAAGAATATACAATGCCACATATTTTTAACAGTAGAGAACAATGGAGATAATAACTTGTTGCTTTCTGTGAAAAAAATATAAATTTTATAATTATAAATACCACTGATGTGTCCATTTTATAATAAGAAAATAAACAGATTAAAGAGGAAACTCTCACAGCACCTAAATCCTAATACTTTTGACATAATCATTTAGAAGAATCAGAGGAGAGTGGAAGATACAGGTTTTTAAGCTGGAGTTTGGAGGTGTTGTAGATCATTTTATGTCTTTAAAAATGAAGCCCTGCCTTTAGGGACAAAAAAATCTGGGGGATCCCTGGGTGGCTCAGTGGTTTAGCGCCAGCCTTTGGCCCAGGGCATGATCCTGGAGTCCCGGGATCGAGTCCCGCATCGGGCTCCCTCCATGGAGCCTGCATGTCTCTCTCTCTCTCTCTCTCTCTCTCTCTCTCTCTTTCTCTCTCTCTCTATCTCTATCTCTCATGAATAAATAAAATCTTTTTAAAAAACTCTGGTACTTCTGGCCAATGGCAAGCTGTTTTAATATCATTCTGTGAATTCGGACAACAAAAATAGCACTCGTTCAGAAAATGTTTTCAAGTCATGATTTCTAGAAGTCACCCCACTCATCACTATGTCAGAGTATTTTTCTTCAGTCCATTAGAAGCAGGTTTTGTCTTTATGCTGCATTCAAGGATTCCAAAGGTTCACTCACAATGTCAGACTACAATAAAATTCAGCGTAATGTGAACCACTCTATGATATTGCCTTTCCTTATTGCCTTTCAGTTACACTGTTCTAAATGCAATAAAGGAGAAGTTGTTCTGAATGGGAGAGATAGAGAAATGAGTATCATTCCCTGAGTTGAAAAGTCACAGACTATGTAATACACTAACAGCTTAGAGCTGAGTTTCTTATACCGATGGCTGGTTCTGCGTGTTTGAACATCTAAGTAACCTGGAAAGCATGTAAGATTGCTTATGACAATACGTAGTGGTTTTTATTTAGTATGCATTCCACAATGGGCAATAAAGCAGTGCCCCCACCAGCTGCAAATATATCAATGCGTTTTTCTAGAGAGCAAACCCAAATAGCCCTGTGGTCATAGGAAAAGAGAACTCATGGCCATTTGCTCTGCAGAGCAGCCTCTGTGAAAATGAGGTGCTTCTTTTTACACAGCGGCTTGACTCTTAGCAACAGGTCAGAGCTAGGGAAACAAGCACTGCCCAAGATATTCTGGGGGCTGTAAACACAGGAATGCTCTGAGAGGTGCCAGCGGGGCCCCAAATGATCCTAAGAAGTTTACATACAACTTTGGCACAGTACAGACCTGTCCCTCTGCATTCATTAGCCTGAGGTGAGCTTATTGACGGGAAGGCGGGGTACATGATGAAGCTTAGTTTTCTATGCCCTCCATGGACAGCAGAACTGATATCTGCAGGTAATGCCAGGAGCAGTCCAAACATGAAAGTCAGTTTTAAAATACTGAGAGTATATAATGGTTATTTTACATACGGTCATTTGTTTATGTGAAGATGAAAAAAAAAAAAAAAAAGACTTCCAGACAATTCTAGCCTAAAAATACCACCAACCCCAGTCATTATTTTAAGTGTTTCCTTCACCCTCTAAAGAAAAAAAAAGAAAAAGTTTTTTAAAAAAAACACTCAAAAGTAACATTTCAAGGGTAATTATACTCATATTTTGAAGTAACATATCTTAAGAATATGAATGATCCTGTCCAGCTTCCATCTTGGGTCGTTTTGTGCAGAAGTCCCACTAACAATCCCTTTGCCTAGTACTTAAAATAAACCCATCTATTCCTTCTCCCAGAAAGAAAATAACAAAAATCTCAATGGTCGCAGTGAAATTATCCCCTGTGACAGAGTGAGTCATCTAAGCCACTGCAGGCAAAAGCTCACTTCTTTGAAAACTTGTTCTCTGTCTTCCTTCTAGGGAACCTACACTACTGACATATGACTGGAAAGCATGAAGCTTTACTTCACTTTATGCACCTGACATGGTCTGAAGGAATTTTGTTGAAAGTTAATGTTTTTGTATAAAATCATATTTTCTTATTGGCTTTCGCCATAAAGTTAAAGCAGTAGACCCCAAAGGAAAAAAAATGGACTAAATATTTTTAATTTCAGTTAAGAGTTAAATGTTTGCTTCAATAGACATTCCTTGTGACTTTTTCGTACATAACTATTAATTCTGCAAAATATCAGAGCTGAATCTGGGCACTCCTTCAGAACATGCTTATTATTTAAAAAATGAAATATCCACAATTTCTTATATCTTTGACAGTGCATAGTATTTAAGAAGTCACATAGACTCCGCCAATTTTATAGTTTAAATGCTCACTGTTAAAAAACCATTACGAAGATTTTATTGATCAGAATTCACCAGGCTTACTAGTAATTTTACAGAACATATATCCATTTAATAACACTTTTTTTTCTCTTCCATTCTACTCCAATTATTAAATTCTTAAGAGTTGCAACTTTCATGATTTCTATTTGTGAAGTACCTCAAATTCAATGGGTTAATTAAACTATAGCCTTTTTATTTAAATGAATAAAAAAGCATAACAAATTTGCTACTACTTATGACATGCTTTACTTCATTTCAATTAAATTAATGTTTTATAAAGCCAATCCATTTTTTTCTGGAAATTCTTCAAATTTTTTTCAAAATTTCATCTTAAATGTGACTTTTCATTTCTTAAAATGTTTATTGGAAGTTGCACAGGCATTAGAGAAATTCTGAGTTACTCTAACATAAATATATATAAATCTCTCTCTCTACGAATATTCACAGGGTTCTTTAAAATTACAAATCTCCTGACTGCCTAGTTCTAAGCAGTGTATTTTCTGACACAGGTTTTAAAAAATACAACAGGAAACATAAGTGAGTCTATAATAAATCCCTCTTAACGACATCAGTGCTTTCTGTTATCTCTAAAAATTTAGAAATACAATAAAGAAAAAGGCAAGAAAATCTATGTACAACGCCATATGCTGAGCCAAATATATAAGAAATCTTAAACCTATGCCCCCCCCCAAAGACTTTACTAAATGGTTATCTGGTAGGATCAGCTCCCTCCTCCAAGACTGTGCCCAAACTGACAACCTCAAAGATATAAGCCAGCACCCCCACACCACTACCAAAATAAGAACAGAGCCAAACATCCTGAGAAGTTTCCTGAGGGAAGAAAATATAAAGAAGAAATCATAAGGAGTTAGGGTTGAAAGGAACATTAGAGGTCACTGGTGATGAAATCACCTGTTTTCATGGCATCAAATAAAGAGAAAAACCATAACATTTTTATAATTTAAAAAATTAATGAATATGTAACTTCAAATAAAGTACCCTGAAAATATTTAGTCCTTAGAAAAACAGAGATAGCTCCAGCATGATTCAGTAAATTAATTATATAACTAGTGTTTAGTGATTTTTTTTAGGACTTAAATAAAATAAATAATAGACAAATTTAGAGCTTCCAGCTATTACTATCAGAACCTCTCTCTCGGGATCCCTGGGTGGCGCAGCGGTTTAGCGCTTGCCTTTGGCCCAGGGCGTGATCCTGGAGACCCGGGATCGAATCCCACGTCGGGCTCCCGGTGCATGGAGCCTGCTTCTCCCTCTGCCTGTGTCTCTGCCTCTCTCTCTCTCTCTCACTGTGTGCCTATCATAAATTAAAAAAAATAAAAAAAGAACCTCTCTCTCTACCTTTTGTTGTCTCTTCCAGGAGACACCTTGTATCCTCTTTCCTCAGACTTATCTTCACCACACTGACCAGGATTCCAATTAAAGCATTAACTATAGCAATTTAGCATGTTAATCCTGAAATGGCATTTCCATTTTTGACTACAAGCTCTCAAGCCCCCAAGCAATGAATAGGAGGATTTCAAACAGTTGACAAATACGGAGAACAATGTTTAGTTCACAAAGGGTTTCAGATTTGTCCTCAGGTGGCCATCTAGTCACATACTTGTGATAATCCTCCAGTGGAAGTTCCTGGATTACAGAGATGATGTTTGCCACCAAAATGAATGGTAGATTCACTGAAATGAATGAATTTGTTAGAATTATTCAATTATTAATTGTTCACTTCACAGAAGTACTAAATAATAAACACTGCACAGAGAATGACACCAGTCCTTCTCCAAAACATTTTCATGATGCAATTTGCTGGGAATGGGGAAAGCAATCGATGGGAAGTGTGCCTTCCCTCACGAATGTACACATCTTACTAATTAAGCCATGTGTTGTAATTTTATCTAAGCAAGCAGGAATGCACATAAAAGCGCCTAAATTGTACCATAAGAATTTGATCTAAAACACAAGCGTGGAATAGAATAAGAATAGTAAATTATCACTAAGTGGAAGGTGGTAACAATAGTAGTTCAAAATTCAGAGTCAGCAAGGCAACACTACACAAATTAAAGCCCCAGGCATACTCTTCATTTGGGTGGCACAGCAGCACAGAACCACACATCCATGCTGAAGAATTCTGTCTGTGGAGGTTTATGACAGCCAGCAAGACAAGCAAAGAAATTCACAATATGGCATTTTTTTAGAGGAGAGTCATTCTTCGGATGGGGGAGTCTGTCTCCATTGTAATCCGTGGCCTAAAGGACAATGCTGCTGTGAAAATTCCATGGTTTCGGTGACAATCTTTGCTACTCCCCCGAGCTTCGAAGGTCATTGTCACTCTGTATTTCACTGGAGATTTCCAGTGAGTCAGCCACAAGATCCAGAGTTGCTAATGGTTACTTTCCGTTGTCAAGTTTTCCAGAATTAGTCAGCACTGGAACGGCATGCCCTGAGGCCAGCAGACCCATTGGGCTGGCAGGACAGGTATTGGAGCCACCTAAACAGCAAGTAGACTGAGAAGTCAAGTATAGATTGGGCACATCTGAGAGCTCCATGAGGAACTGTGGGAGCTACAGAGAAGCAGAAGTTTCTCTATGATGTGAGTATGTGTGTGTGTCTCTCTGTGAGCTTACCAGTCAAGTATCCAAATGTTTACTTCACACATTGACCCCGGGCTTGACTCTTCATATGTGCTCACCTCTAAAGGCCCCACACTAAGGTTTTGGGAAATGGGATAGTGTGTGTTTAACAGAACAAAGACAGAGAAAGGATCTTGTGTGTGAGAGAGAGGAATGAGTAGGCGTGTGACAGAGAATAGAAGGAAGCAAGGATACCTGATAAGATTAGCCCTTAATTCAAGGTGAGGCTAGATTAGCCAGAACTATACTGGAATGTTCCACAAACAATTGAGCTTTGATCTTCTACTTTTTTTTTAAAGATTTTATTTATTTATTTATTTATTTATTTATTTATTTATTTATTTATTTATGAGAGAGAGCGCGTGCGTGTGTATGTGCGTGCACGCACATGAGTCAGCAAGCGGAGAGGGGAAGGGGCAAAAGGAGAGGGAGAGGGACAAGCAGACTTGCACTCAGCACTGAGCCCAACTCGGGGCTCCATCCCATAATCCTGAGATCAGGACCTGAGCCAAAATCAAGAGATGACCACCCAACCCACTGAACCACCCAGGCACCCCGCTTCTACTTTTTTTATAATGCTTTCTCTGACATTCCCGAATCAGATTATCAGCTAAAATTTCTCATTTCTTCCATTTTCCTGAATCTAGAGGCCCTAGATATTTGAGATTTGAAGTCCCCAAATTTGAGTAATTTTCCCCTTCTCATCTCCTAAAGCTGTGGAAGAAACAAAAGCTCGTTAGAGCAGTAAAATAAGAAGAAGTAGGCTCTTTATGAGT
Source organism: Canis lupus baileyi (assembly GCF_048164855.1). Taxonomy (NCBI): domain Eukaryota; kingdom Metazoa; phylum Chordata; class Mammalia; order Carnivora; family Canidae; genus Canis; species Canis lupus. The sequence continues at coordinate 20,861,804 of NC_132839.1, forward strand.
AGAAGCATTAAGGGTTCTGCTCCTTATTGACATTGTGGACTTTTTTGTTTTGAATTTCTATGCCCTTCTGGTTATTTCTTAATTCCTCGCTATGTTCTGAATGTTTGCAATACTGACCAGTTGTTACATAAACTATTAGTATTTCAAGCTCTACAGTCAATTTTCTCTATGAACTCTAGATCTGAATTGCAATGAATACTTCTAAATAAAAATGGTGGGCAGGTGGTTCTGCTACTTCTTTGAGTTGTCATGTATCCGAATTAGTTCTTCCGTATGAAGTGTTATGCTAAAAGCAATGATGCTGGCTCCACAAAATGAACTGCACATGAAAATAAGCACATTATTTAAGGTAAATGAACCTTGTAAGGGCTCTTGAATGTCAATGATTTGCATGGAGAGTGTTTTCATTTGTAGATATATTTCCCAACTCGTCTGGTATGAGAGATTCTGATGATAGGTAAGCTCTCGCTAATGATCGGAGGCTGGGGCGCAGATGTATAAAGCTACATCTCTATTAACAAATATTTACATGGCACCTACCACTGGCCAGGTACAATGCAAGATCCAAGGACTATGAAGATAAATATATCCCTATGTCAAAAGGCTCATAGTCTACCTTGGGAGATAAACATATCTTCAAGTACTGTACAGTGTGATACAGCATGAATAAACACAAAAAATACAGATAAAGCAGGAAGATCTCTTGACTTCCATGTATGGTAAGAGAATGTTTCACCAAAAAGATGTCATTTGAACCCTATCTTGAAAGAGTGGATACACATTCCAAAGGTGGATTAAACTGAAATGCTTTTGTGTCAGAAACATTCCAGCTATGGTCAAAACACGGTTAATATTTAGTAATTCATAGTTTGATGTAGCTATGAAGAAGTAGTGTAGAAGAGACGAAAAGTAGATGTAGTATGGAATCTTTCTGTGCCACCTGGAGGAATTTAGACTTTATCAAGTAGGTGACAGCAAGCCATAGTAGGTTCTTAATCATGTCTGATAATTCATCAAAAGAACAAAACACAAAATTCAAAAATTTTGCGATTTACTTAGTTATGCTTCACCCTCGCTGTCTTTACAGGTCTTTGTATATCCCCACTCCTCAGAAATATAGCAAGGGCAGAGTGGCCCTTAAGCCTCTTGTGGAAGACTCGGGTCCTAGACAGAAAGCCTCTCCAGTCCTAGGATAGCCATTATTTTAAACATAACTTCACTCCCAAATACTGGCTAATCTTTTGCACCATACCCAAATGACAAAGAATCCAACCTACCAGTAAAATATCTCTGAACCCTGGAAATACTAGTAAAAGGGATTTCATCTTGCAACCCCAGGAAAACATAATAAAACTTTCATGTAAGTATTTATAACATGATTGATAACATCACTTTGTCTCATGAAATTCTCAGTATCATGAGAAAGTTCAAAAGCAAATGAGAAACAGTCACATCTCCCTTCATCCACCAGTAAAATCCAGTCACCTTGCAAATTGGAGTTTTATGGCCTTGAGGAGTGATAGGGTAACGGTAAATGCAATTGTTTGAGCTACTAACGTGATGTATTTCTGATATCTCACAGAAGTCCATGAAGAACAACTTATCTTCACTTCTTTCCTGTCAGCTATTGTGTCAGGAGGTGACCAAATGTGTACTAAAGAGTGTGATTGCAAGTAATCACTGAAAAAAAGAAATTTCTTTTTTACTTTGTACACACAAATAATGGTTTTATTTTTGTCACACTCTTTGCGTTTGTCTATCAATGACATAAGTATAAATGGATTGAACCAAAGCCTTTGGGAGGATAATGGCAGCCAGAAGATCTGAATTCCAGACAAACTATGCACTTCTAGAATTTAAAATAAAATTAAAATTAAGGAAGAAGCTGAGATCAGAACTTCCTAAATCTCATAAATAAGATACTATTATCTATCTCTAGTCCAAAAGCAGTTGTACAGGTATAAAAAGTCATTATCAATATAATCCTAATGGAAGTATATAAAATTAAAATTTGTGAAAATGAAAATCAGCAGGGAAAAAAAGAGCATGTCCATGTTTTTCCTGCCTGCATGCTCTTCTCTATTGATACATATTTTGCTTCTCTGTGTTTACTCCAACTCTTTTTTCATAAACCACTCATGTTTTTTTAATCAGTTGCTTAATCAGAAGATCTAAACAGTCTATGGGAAATTTCTCCTTTCCTCTCCTTTGGCTACATGAAAATAAAGACGCTAGCTGTGGCAAATATTTCACAAGTATTTCTGCTTCCTAATACGTTTAATTGACAATGGAAATAAGACAGGCATTAAAGGTTATACAATTATATTGATTTTCACTTTATTTCCATTAGCAACTTTTTGCTAACTTTTCAAATTATGCATTGTTACCTTGACCCATTTTTTAGATGCCTCACTGGATCTGAAAGGCAGTAATTTGGAACTTAAAACTTGAACTTTCGATTGCTATATTTTTAGTACAATCTAACAGTATTCACAAGAAAACATGGATCTAGATTAGAAAATAAAGAGTTGTTTCATAAGCCACTACCCTTTCTAGTTCAAATCTCTTTCGATATATCCTTAATTTTTCCTAAAAGAATTTTTCCCTAATATTTTTAGCTAATTACTTGCTTGGGCCACTGGGTTATTTTATTTTATTAGTGGGTTTTCAAATTGTACCTTTGCTAGTTTCAAGAATAAAAGCACACAAGAATTATGTATGCTAATTTAATCTTACATGATAAATGTATGCTTTTCATTATAATTTACAGTACAAAGGTTTCAGACACTGTACATGGTATTCTGATTCTTATAAGAAATTTTTGAGATTCAGGAATCATGAACCATGCCTAAGTTCTTGGAAACTATGTGTCTGCTATGGTGGCTGTTGGCTCCTGTGAATGGAAAAAAGTGCCACAGAGAATTTCAACCAACATGAAGCAACTGTTCCAAAGAATGTGGCTTAAGATTTTCAAAGACAAGTCAGACAGTTAAAGCATGCAGCTGTACTAGAAGGTGACCAAGAATAAGAATAGATGAATCAAATAACAAATGCATTACGAGACAGGTCTGAATTGTGAGGACTAACTTCAGTTTTGTATTTTTACCTGAGGAGCATTCATAGTTCAAAAGAAACTGAACTAAAATAATGTAAACCCACAGAGGACAAATTTCAAAATTGAGCAGTGGCAAATGAAATGGTAAACAAATGATGTCCAAAATCAAAGTAACAGGAGGTTTTCAAGTTACCTTGACAATGGGAAATACCTAAATCCTATATGTTCTTTTGAGGATAGCACATATGACAATTTTAAATCACACTAAAATTCAACTACAAAATTCTCCCAGAATAAATTAGCTTCCCAAAAATCAAACATTTTCAGAGAGCCTATAAAAAAAAGATAAGTGTGAAGTGTAGGCCTTCTGTGGAATCACCAAAACCTCTTAGCTCTTTATTCTTCCTTCTAAAAAGTTTCTCTGCCGAAATATAATTTAGAGAACATGCAGAAAATAAATGTAAGATGGGCCAAAAAAGTATGAGGGCTGAAGCTCCAATGACAATTTAGAGAAAATATATGTTATTAAACTTCAACCCATCTCGTCTTGGTGAACGCAACTCATTATTTCCTAAGGAAATCAGGCTTGACCAATATCATTGTGAATTACTTGTATAAATTAAATATGCCACTTCTATAGAAAACTTTAGGTCAGCAGCAGATGTTGGTAAATTCCTACAGAAATGCATGCCCAGAGAATGTTTTTTTTTTAAATGGCAGAAATCTGCTAGCTATTCCTGCCTTATCTGCAACAGCTGAGCAATCTTTCAGTGCCACGCGGAGACGGAAAACTTGGCTCAGATATAGCGTGGACAAGCTTGCCTTAATCACATTGCTCTTTTACATGTGCACAAGGACATCAACATTGACAGTACAGAGTAAAGCAGCCATTTGCTGAAAACAACTGTCAACGTTGTCAAGTTTTTGGAACCTCTTATAATGTGATTTGTATGACAAATCTTGTGGCATTTTGTTTGTCAGCAACAGTAGTGAATTTCCATGTATCTGGGAAGGCAGGGAACTGTTCAGAAGTGGATTGGGTTTCTTTACACAGACTGCGTTAAAGGAAAACAGTTATTAATTTTAAAATGACAGATTTCAAATAGATCTAGAATTTTAGAAGTGGAATTTCATTTAAAATATCACACAAGCGTATTTCCCCCTTCCACACAAACCTTGAAAAATTGCAATCATCGTTCGATTTTCCTTTGTTGCGCTCCAGGTTTTGAAAACTGTTACTGTAAAAATATTAATATTTTCTGAGACTGGAATCTGTAGCAGTAATTACTAGGGTGTGTTCTAAGTGACAACAGTAGGTTTCATCCTTTCCTCAAGGACTAGGTGTATACAGCCATATGGCTCACGAAATCGGATATAACAAGTTATAACCAGCCTAGCACACACCAGTGTTATTCAACAATGTACCTATTAAGAGACTATTATAGAGATCTTACAGTTCATTCGTTTTTCAACATTTCCTGTATTCCTACCTTGAGCTGTGCTTTTCATACAGCTCTTCTTTATTATATTTCACTCATTTGTCCTCAGCCAAGGTCCTCCTCTGCATGTATGGAGTCGGCTTGGACATGCCATATGACAGACCACATATCCTCCCCTCCGTGCACCTGCCAAAGTGCCCTTGGGTATATGACACCAGTGTGCTCACCCAGCCAAAACAATCAGGTTCTTCACACCTACACTAGTGATGGTTCCTTTAGAACAGATATGACAAAATCTAATGAATCTTTTGTATGCTTGCTCTCATGTGCATCTGGTTAGATAATTCCAGAAAAGACATTCTCTCCCTCTATTACGATCCTTTGCCCTTCTCCTCAAAATATGCTGAATGGGGTGTGTACGACCATCCTTATAAATAGTAGACACTCAATGGTTTCATATCCAGTTGATTTCAATTGAAATGGTAAGTAAAATTAAGACACTGTTATCATTGAGGAATGAATCCTTCAAACCCTGTGATAGTCAGTTCTGTCTCCTGTTTTCCTTCCCTTTATTTTCTGGAAGAAAAGGCACCAGAGAAGGTGCCTAGAATAGCAATAGAAATATAATGCAAGCTATAAATACAAGCTACATAAGTGATTTTAAATTTTCCTGCAGCCATCCTAAAAAGTAGAAACAGACTAATTTTAATAATATATTGTATCTAGCCCAACATATCCACAAATATAAAATATTCCTTTTTTTGTTGTAGTAAGTTTTTGAAATATGATATGTATTTTATATTTACAGAACATCTCAAATAGGACCAAGCACATTTCAAGTGCTCAGTAGCCCCATGTGGCTAGCGGTTGCTGTACTGGACAGCAGAGTTCTAGAGACCTCAGTTCTAGCACTGCTTTGTCCACTAGCTTATATGGCTTCAGGTAAGTCCCTTTTCTGTTGAGTCTTGTTTTCTCCATCTATTAAAAACATGTTGATGTCTTCTGTCCTATTTTATCTGCAGGCAGTTTGTGACGAACATAGGGAAAAATACATTTAAAAGTAGTTTGAAAACGAGGAAGTTCTTTGCAGTTTTAATTTTTTGTTGCTATTTCCTCTTTCATTCCCCAGAATTCCCTCACTTTCCCTTTTTTTTTTTTTTTTTAAACTGGCTGCTACTTAAAATCATATAGGGGAAGGCTTGATGTGTTTCATGGTTTAAAAAAACTACTGTCAAATGCTTAAAGTACCAGCCTTTTCTCTCAATAGCAGTTTGCCTTCATGAAATCCCAAGCTCCGGATAATATCAATAGCTTGCCTTTTCTGTGATGGCCACTATTTCTAAAAGACATTCACATTCCACAGTTTGGGTGCCCTTCTTCCATCATCTAGTTCGGCTTTGATACTTCTAGAGGAGAGCTTTACCGAATGTCAAAGACAATGTAGAGATAAAAAGGCAGGACCTCTGTTCCTAGATTTATTTTAAACACTCAGCTTATTCTCTATTTATAAAACCACTCAAAATTGAAAATTATGTATATGGCTGAACTTTCAATCACTATATTTTTCAGTACAACCTAAAGGTGTTCATAGGAAAATGTGAATCTAGATTGAAAATGAATTTTAGAAAGCAACCAACCCTTTCTAATTCAAACCTCTTTTTATCCTTAAGTTTCCCCGGAAGAATTGTTTAGTTAATATTTTTAGCTAATTACTTACTCATGGGTAGGAAATGCCTGGGAAAAAAAGCTATTGTTCTATTTCTTAAAATTCTGAAAACCTCCTTTGTCATCCATGATTCTTACTGGCTTTTCTCCTCTAGATTATTTCACATTCATTGCCACCCTCTCCCTCCCTCTTTCTCTTTCTGTCTCTCAGTCTCTGTCTCTGGGTCTTTCCTCTCTCTCCCTACCTCCCTCTCTCTCCTTGCCCTCTCAAACTCCTCACTAAATGTATTTTCGGACTAAAGCTAAACTGTCACCATACCCCTTTCCTTTCTGTGGGGCAGCTTATATTTAGTATCTGGCAGGCTGTAAGTTGACCGTGGCAAAAGAATGTTGAATTTTTTGTTTACCAACAACTAGTATACTATATCCTACAAATATGGAATTGAAAATAAACTATAAATGTAGCATATAAAATATATTATTAAAACATCTTATAGATTAATCAAGCAGGGACTCTTGGGTGGCTCAGTGGTTGAGCATCTGCCTTCAGCTCAGGGTGTGATCCTGGGGTCCTGGGATCGAGTCCTACATTGAGCTCCCCGCAGGGAGCCTGCTTCTCCCACTGCCTATGTCTCTGCTTCTCTCTCTTTCTCTCTTTCTCTCCCTCTGTATGTGTGTGTGTGTGCGTCGCTCATGAATAGATAAATAAAATCTTTTTTAAAAAATTCCTCTAATTAAAAAAATAATAATCTAGCAGCATCTAGAAGTATCACTGGTTCCCCAACTCATCTACTCTACTATCCCCGTAAAACAGAAATCTATCTAAACAGTGATCTAAGTGTTATGGGGATTTTTTAATACTTTTGAATACGTTCTTAATCACCATTTCCAGTGATATGTCTACATACCAGCTGCATCCCTGCTGATTAAAGCATCAATTCCAATTGATTTTCTAACACATACTTGCAATGTCTATTGTATCTCATTGCACACTGTACACTATTGGTATTTAGCCAAAGTTAAGAGAGGGGGAAAAAGATTTTGTGTGCAGAACGCATGGGCCCCAGGGAATTTTGTAATTCTCAGGAGAACAGAAGAATCAGGTATTCAATGTCACACTAAATGGTTTCTTAACCGTTAATGTGTTTGGTGGCCACAGGCTCAAATAATTCTCTTGGCCAAAGCCAGGGTTACTCAGCTGTATAATAACCCCTAAAGTCTCTCCTTCGAAAAGGACTCAGGATTCATGACTTTAATTTTACCACCGATAATATGAAAAGTATACTCCATATAGTACTGAGCAAGCATTCACTCTCAGCTTCCTTCCACTATAATGAAATTCTAATTGTTTCTAAAGTTTAGGAAGGATAAAATGGTTAATCTCCATGATGACAAAAGGAAGCCAGGAAAATAAAGTGACACACTTGAATGAACTGTGAGGAAATAAAGTGCACAACATGCGATAATGCCATGACTCTGTGTTATTGCGCATTTCTGGGCTGAAAAGATATGGTTTGATGGGTAATTTGTCATGCTGTGCAATAGAGAACAACAGTAAAGAGACTTCAGACAGAAGAAAATTACACAAATAGTAGGGTGGAAAGGTATAATTGAAGATGGCAAAAGATTGAAAGAAAGACATTTAAAATTACTGTACTGACCTACTAAATGCACTTGGGCGTGGAATCCTGGCCTCACAAGAGGAGGCATTAAATGACTTCGGGCTGTGACACGACCGCGGAGCAATGCCAATCTCCTGAGCTCTCAGAGAAGAACAGCACAATGCACAGCCCACCGAACAGCCTCGACCTGCTTTCTTTCCCAGAGGAACCTGGGCTTCTGGTGAACTTACGAAAAGTTTTCTAAAGAAGTTTTGTTTTTTGCTTGTTTGTTTGTTTGTTTGTTTTTGAACCATGAGGAGATTTAATTTAGTAGTTGAGGGGCTTAATTCCTTAGTTTTCTGAAGTCAATAAATCTCCACTCTGTAAAACTGTGAAATCTGTGTAATATTTGTTTAATGGATTCACACAACAGGATTTTGCTTCTCACATCTGCATAAGTTTCTAAAGAATCCAAGAGAGTGGCACATTATGTGAAGCACATCCACAAGTGTGAGGAGCAAGAGACACCAGCATGAGCCCCAGTCCTTCTGCAGGCTCATTAATTATGCACAACTCAAGGCAAATCCCTTTACCTTGCCATGCCCAGGCTTCCTTCCCTGAGAATGAGAGACATGGACCAGCCACTTTAGATCTAAAGATTTCTTCCAGTCCTGTGATTCTACTCCAAACAGCAGAACCACCAAAAAACTTCTCAATAAAAGCTATTTCCTTCTCCTTCCCAAACCATAAAGCATGGATGTCTGAAACCGCCATACTTTGTAATGGCTCAAGTTACACATCTCCTTTGTTCCCTTAAATTTAAGAAATATGCCTTCTACCTATCATGCAAGATGATTACATGGAAACAAAAATTATAAAGATCTATCTCTTACATATAACTTCACGATCACAACTTATCTTTAAAAACTTGATTCTTAATGACAATAAAACTTATTACAGAAATATGGCATTTCTTTATCCGAAGGAAAGCTCAATCTTTGATGATGATACTAGATACTAAATTTTAAATGAAGTGGTAGCATTTTTGCAATTTTTATTATTACTATCACGTCTATTTTGCCCCATAATTCTTTCCATGAAGCAGAAATATTAGGTTGCAAATCTGTGTGATGCTCCACAAACTACTCAACAAAGTCTTTCATTGGGAAGTGTCTCAAATGTATAATATGTAGGGTTTTAAATGTATGAAAATTATTCATAATTAATGAAATTACTATGTCCATGTTTAAAAAAGGTGGTTTTTTAATTTGAGAATGCTAAGTAAGCTTAAAAATGAGGCCCTAATAAAAACCATTCTGTAAGATGACATCAAAAGAAATACATTAAATTAAGAGAGTTTAAGCTCAAAAGGGTATTAAATTTAAAAGGTGTTCAGAAAGACAATGTAAGATGGACTTGTGCCATACTATGGGAAAACATCTAGATTTGCCTTAGAGATCTTTAGAGACCCGCTACACAATCATTCTGCCCCACAAACATCCTTAATATCATGAACAGAATTTTGGACTGGATTTCATCAGGAGACATCATTATGTTTTCTTCTATTCTTCTATTCATTTTCTTCAAGTTAAACATTTTCATACTTCAATATTCGGTATGTATTATATTTGCAAATTATAATTCTGATGATAATGAGCAACAGGTACCATACACAACTCTATCCAGAAACATCTTTTCATTAATTCGCTTCAATATGAGGCTTAGTTTAAAACTTCAGTGGATAAAAAATAAATAAATAAACAAATAAATAAACAAACAAATAAATAAATAAAACTTCAGTGGGAAATGAACTGTAGTGGAATTTAGCAAAATCTTGTCCCAACTTCCAGGGTCTATGATTAATATATTACACATAAGAAAGCAAAGAAGTAATTTTTGACTAATGTCAATAAAATCACCTATTAATTATTTAATTAGAAATTTCAAAAATCAGGGTGCCTGAATGTCTGCCTTTGGCTCAGGTCATGATCCCAGGGTCCTGAGATGGAGCCCACATCAGGCTCCCTGCTCAGTGGGGAGCCTGGTTCTCCCTCTCCTTCTGCCTCTCCCTCTCCTCTCTCTCTTTCTCTTTCTCTCTCTCTCAAATAAATAATCTTAAAATAAGAGACTTCAAAAATTATAAAAGTAATAGAAACGTCAGAAACTCAGCTATGCTGGAGTTTCATACATATGAGGTTAATCTTTTAAAGGATATAGTGAGCAAAGCTCAGTCTTCCAATAAGCAAACACCCATCCAACAAATAAGAGTATTGATGACTTTTAAGATCTAATCCTGCTTTGGGATTATATAGTGCATGAAAACATGTAATTATGCTCAAAGACAATTCTATTCAAAATTGTTAGATTATATGAGAGTAAAAAAACTCCTCAAAATCCTCAAAATTCAGTTTTACTGCCTGCATTTTATGACTATTTATGAGAAGTCTAACCGGGGCCATGAAAGTTATTATCATTTTGATCTATGTACAAACATATAGGTCTCAGTGCTGTCATTTAACAAAATAACAATAAATCCCTTATTCATTCATACATTTAATAATTTTTATCAACTGTTTATGATGTGCTGGGCACCAGGAACAGAGGGGCAATTGGACAGGCCATGGGTCCTCACAGAGTCTGGTGAAGAAAAGCAGACAGTTGAATGAATAACACTGAGGTGGGTAAATGTTAAGATGGGGTAATTACAGGAAGTATGAGGCCATGCAAGGCTCCATTAAATCTTGTGTGAAGATAAGGTGAAGCTGAGACTTGAAGAATGTGTAAAGGTAGCTGATTTTGTGCAATATACCTTTTGCTTCTGTCTTTGAACCCACTTCCCTCATTCCCTACAAGCCCTCCCCACCTCCTCATTCCTTCTCATCCTCTTGGATTTAGTTTGGGCAGCATCTCTTCAAGGAATTCTACTCTGAATCCTCCATCTCTACCAGTCTAGAGGAGATACCTCCCCTCAAAGGAGAACACATACATATCTGTATTCACCAGTCCTCTAATCGCCTATATAATCTTGGTCTCTTATGCTAACAAAATCCAAGAGGTTTCTTTGAAGCTTCTGAGAAGGCTATTCTGGCCCTCAAAAAAAAGCCTCTAAAATAGTTCCTTTCACTTGATAGCCATCTTGCTACTAACCACTGATGAAGGTGACCTACAGAGAGAATAAGGAAGAATGGAAGGAAAACTGAGCAAAAACTCTTAGATTACAATGTTCCTGAATTTCACTCTGCCCCTGGACTTTCAGTGGTGTGACCTGACAAATTTTCCCTGTACTAACGCCATCTGGAATTTACCTATAGTCAAAAGCAGAGTGACAAACAAAACATTATGGATGAGAATCATGCCTTCTTACAACACACTATTTAGTCCATAGGAGTTGTTCAATAAAAGCTTCTTGAGTAAGTGAACAAGGTAATTCAAGGAGGGCATCTAACAGTGAAATTATTAATTTCATAACTAAATAAAATTGAAAACAAATTTTGTTTTAAAACTATTTAGAAAGCCTGCCATTTTTAGAGGTTTCCCTACATTGTTAAAAAAAAAAAAAAAAAAAAAAAGCACACCTTGTGCTCTGCTGATCTAAGCCTCCCCACTCAGGGCCTTTCATCCCACCCCTACCATCTGCTTCCTGCCCACAAGGCAGATCCTTCTACTCCCTAATAACCCAGTGTCCTCATATTTATCTACCCATTCCATTTTCAAATCCTGTTATCCAGAAAGAGATGGTAAGCTCACGCATACTGAGTTCTATGGATCTGATTTAAACAAAGTGTTACCATTTCTGAGGTATTTGCAAAATCCAAAGATTTTAATCTCTCATTATCCAACTTCAGTTATGAGCAAGCAGGCAAAGGAGGCATTTATGGAGCCTGAGAGCCAATTCAGTAGCCATGAAATAGCAGGAAGAGATGCCTAATTTGCATGAACATAAGGGCAACTCCAGCCATGGGTCACCAATGGTCAGCCCTACAGATCAACAGGAACCCACTCTTGTACATTTTCTTTTTTTTTCCTTATTCATTTTCTTAAAAGCAAATAAATCCAGTAACTAGTGAACCATGTGACCAAGTGATATTCTTGAAGTTCTGGCTGTAGACTTCATCCCTGGAATGGGATTTAACACCATCTGGTCTGTATCCCATTTGTAACCGAGTAACTTTGCAAGTGGAAGAAGCATCCATAGTAAAAATTCCACTAACTCCAAATCCTATTAGCAAAATAAATAGTTCTTGATTTACTCCAATGATGAACAAACTCAAGATGTTATAGACCCCAAACTCAGATAAAAACCAAACTCTTAAAAAAAAAAAAAAAAAGTAGATGTCCCTTCATAAGTGTTCCAATCTAGATCAATTAAAAATTGCTTTGGCTACCTTTTATTTTTCAAATCAGGTATCCCAGAGCCACCTTTATTTGCAAACATAAAAGAATCCCATTGCACACCTCAACAGAATTGCCTGTATATCCTTAATGTCTTTCCAAGCAATTTTATGCAGTCAGCACCCTATACATTAGGGAGGGAATGGATGTATGCTCTATGGGTTTCTTATAATAGCAATGAACCTTCATAATCAGACCCATTCCTTGATTTTGCTTACTTTTCTATGCAGCTACATTAATGCTACATTGTCAGACAAAGACAAGAATGAACATGAGACTTGAGTCAAAAAACAAAACAAAACAGAACAACAATATAGGCATCCAAGGAGCAAGTGCTGAGCTTGTGAAAAAAACAGCTCCCATTTTTTTAAATAATAGTGTTCATGCAGGGATGTCTGAAGTACTCTGCAAGGCTAATTAGGACAGATCAATGTACACTTACCTTTCCAGAAGGCTGAAAGGTGTGTAGTGACTATGTGTCATTAAAATTTTACTGGACCATGGGCATCAGATGTGCATGAGAGAATGACCCTGGTAAGCACTCTAAGTTTCCATTTTACTCATGTCATCCTCAATGCATCAAACATGCTGTAGACACCATCACTATCACCCAGCCTCAGAGCAGCTGATGTGCTATATATGTTTGAGAGGGTGGTATCAATTAACTATATTATCCATAAAGCCATATTTGCAATTACTACCACTTCACAATTTATCATTAACACATTTGGCAGATTTTTTTCCAAAGTAACATTTATTTAAAGGTTAATCAAAATTCTTAGAACAGCATTTATTATAATGTGATTTTTGATAATTGACTAAATCAGTGGCTCTTAAGAAAAACACCCTTGTCTCAGTCCTGCTCAGTATACACCACAGTGCCATTTGGGAAAAAGAAATACATATTAGAAATGTTCATTTCAGACCTCGTCATGGAAGATCATATATTAATGTAATCAGGTGGTACATTTACATGCTCATTAGTAATCCATCATTAGTCCAAATGCTCACTATTAGGAATAAATGTACAACGAGTTATTCAGAATACCCAGAAATAGTATTTCTTATTTAAACATTCAGAATAAGCTGACTGAAATAAGTGCACACCTTGAATTTGAACTTTCAAGGCACATCACTAAAGTCAATCAGTTATGTCAGGACACTCTTCTATAATAATCTCAATTATAAAATTCCTGCCCCTCCCTAACAGGGAGGTGGGGTTCCAGTATCCAAATCTTTCGAATTCACTATGACTGTAAAAATTCCTGATGAAGTATGTGTTTAAATTTTATGCTTTAATACATAGCATGCCACTAAAACCACATTAGTTATGCTTTATGCTGTTTAATCATATGTCAAAATCTATAAAATCTCTTCTAGCATGCTAAGGTAATTTAACTGCAATTAATCAATCAAGGAAATAAATAAAATGTAATAAATGCCAAATAATGTAACTTCTTTAATAACAAACCACTATCTACACATTTATTCTAAAAATACTTACTAACCAACACCAATGAAGGAAAAACAGAGTGAAAATTAGACTCGCTGCATCTTTTACCCATTAGTAGCTAGCTTTCTCTAACGGTCTCTGGCATGATCTGACTTTTCCATCTAAAATGTGAGCACCTTGAGGGTCAAAACTTAATGTTTTTATCCCCTGTGTCTAACACAATGTCTTAATCATAATTGGTGTTTAGGAAGTGTTTATTGAATGAAAGAATGAATGATTCCAAAATCCACAAACTAGGCTCTTTAATCATAATGTTTAGGACCTGTAACAACAGTGATACTTTTTCTTCTGGCAAAAATTGTATATTATACATTGTTGATATTTAACCAAAGGTAGTAGCACTCCTTTCATTCTTTCCTTTTTTCAGTCAGTTAGGAACCAACAAGGAAGGGTAGTGGATGTGTGTGTTTATATTTCTTCCTCCAAATGAAAACAGCGATGTACTTTCCAAGGACATAATTTAACAGTTTGATAGATAAAGATTTGACCCAAGACTAGGAAGATCAATTATAAGTCATGGATCCAGTCAGCAAGAATTTATTAAGCACCAATTGCATCCCCTGCACTTTGCTAGTAACTTCAAATATACCAAAGGAATCAAATGCACGCCCCTGCTTTCCACACTATAATCAGAGGAAAAGACATATATATGCTCATTCAATAAGCACTACTGGCTACACTTTAGTCCACACAAGGCACTAAATAGAAGGAGGACAGCCAACAAGTCTCAGTTTTCAACAAGGGGATAACAAAGAAATTAACCAGTAACTGTAAGTCAAGCAGGAAGTCATGAGTATCTCTGAGAAATTACAAACTAGTTCACATTGGAACCTGAGGAGATAACGCCAGTGACATCACAGAAGTTGTAAAGAAGTAGGGGGCATAAAAAGAGGTCAAGAAAATGTCCCAGATGACATAAATAAGTGCATTTACTAGTGATGAAAGAATTGAAAGTAAGCATCCAAAAGCTTTCAGAGTAAGTTGCTCACTTTCTCAATAATGACTGAAGTTATCTGTTCTCATCAAATTAGTTTCAGTGGCATAAAATGGTAACTTCTGGATTAATGACCACCCAGTACAAAAAAACACTAATGAATTTTCCTTTCAAGGTTCCTGGTGATAACTGTAGCTGAGAAATCTCAATACTGAAAGTATCACACAGATATTACTACAATATGAGTTGCCCCTCCCACTACTACCCCACCCACCCACATGCGGCTATTGAGCGTTGGAAATGTGACTCATCCAAATTGAGTTGTGCTGTAAGTGTAAAATACGAACTGGACTTAAAAGATTTAGTTTAGAAAGGAAAAGGAATGTAATTAATATAGAAAAAATTTTATATCAATTACCTAATGAGATAACATTTTTTGGATATACTGAGTGGAAATGTATATTATTATTTTCATATGTATCTTTTTACTTTTTACTCTGGATACCAGAAAATAATTGGGCAGTATTCATCTAAAGTCATTTTGAAAAAGAATGTTTTGAAGTATTTCATACTAGAGAGAAGAGATAACATTTGTCATCATGCACTGGTATTTTAATATGATTAGCTGATAGAAAAATGTGATACAATGAGCCACTCAATTCCTCCCAAAAATACACAGCTAGGAAAACAAGAGCATCTCTCCAGATGAACTGAATCTTTGTCCCACTCTGATCTAATAGTAAGTGGCATCAGTTTTTATGTCTCCCTTTTTTTTCTAACAGAACACTTAGGCCTAAAATTCAATTTACTCAACTGTAGGCTTCTTAGGGAGGGCCTTAGTTTTCTGGTTCAGTGTTACCCCACTTCCTCTTTATTACCTGCCTCGGTTCTGCCCCTTACTTTAACGGTCTTACTGTAAACTACAAAAAAAGCTTTTTGGAACTAAGAGCTAAATAGCAAGTAAGAAAGTGAAGAGGGGCGACTGGGTGGCTCAGTCAGTTAAACATCTGCCTTCAGCTCAGGGCATGATCCTGGGGTCCTGGGATCAAGCACCACATTGGGTTCCCTGCTCAGTAAGGAGTCTGTTTCTCCCTCTCCCCACTGCTTATGCTCTTTTGCTTTCTCTCTCTCTCTCAAATAAATAAATAAAATCTTAATAAGCTAAAAGCAAGTGAATAAACCCCTTACCATGGTGTAATTCGGTGAGACACCACCATCCAAAGCATGGGGAGACTCTTTACGTCATTGACCTCTCTCCCTGTTAAAGGTGTGAAGAAGCATGGTGCATGTTTACCAACAGTAGGCCAGTACTCACCTTTGAGATCATAAAAACAGAGCTAACCCCATCCATGGCTGTCAATCAAGAGTGAGTGAGACAAATAGACACAACATTCAAAGGGCACATGTGGTGAGCGCTGAAGTCATATATGCAGCTATAGGTAATATGGTATCAGAGAAAAAAGCAACTATCTGAATACCTAGAAATCAGGCAGTGGTGGTCATTACTGTGAGACATCACAGCATGGAGTTGAATACAGAGACATGACTCAAGGATCCAAGAAGACCTAGCAGAGGTAGTTCCATAAAGAGACAAAAGGGTATAATTTCTGTGGCTATGAGCCACACAGGCCCCTGAGACCAGGCTCCGAGTCATGGCCTCCCAGATCTAATGGACCACACAGATTCAAGCTGAGAATTAACAGTAATATGGAGCCCAGTAGTTGTAGCTGGGCTACCAGATGTGCCCACTGAGGAAGAAAAAGTCAAAGGCTCTAAATATGCTTCCTATTGTTGTTGGATTTGATCCAGGCACCAATGGGCTTGGCTGCAGGTGGGAGTACCAATTCATTCAGTTCCACTTTGTTCATGCATATGCAGAGCAAGGAAGGGAGATGATGGTAGTGACTCTCTCTTTACAAATTGGAGGAATAATATTGGTTCCTATGCAACTCTTATTCCAAAATTAATACTTCAAGGATATTTAAGTTACTTAAAAAAACACTTCCCAAATAGCTTGCCAACTTTATGAAAAATCCACTGCTTCCTCTTAATCTCTATTTCTCTCCAAGAAATGTCTGTAATATTATTTAATAGTGTTATAGATTTAGACTAACACAGTATAATCCTAAGGTTGTAGGAAAAGTATAGATCATGTGGAATATTATGTAACTTTAAGAGTCCATATAATAAATGCATTTTATTTTCTTTAAAGATTTTCTTTAATCATTTATTTGACAGAGAGAGAGAGAAAAAGAGAGAGAAAGAGAGAGAGAGAGAGAGAGAGAGCGCACAGCAGGCAGAGGGGGAGGAAGAAGCAGACTCCCATCTGAGCAAGGAGCCCGATGTGGTACTCGATCCCAGTACCTCGGGATCATGACCTGAGCTAAAGGCAGATGCTTACTAACTGAGATACCTAGGTACTCCTACTAAAAGCATTAAATAAATAAATAAAAATAAGAAATAAATAAAAACTTTCTCCGATATACAGAAACAGGAAAGGATACAGAAAAGATCGTGACCAATACAACAAAATCAGGACCACACCGTCACAAATTATAAGAAGGCAAGAAATATTCTAAATCAACTATACTATTGATGTAGACTTGTATATTTTCTTAAAAGTGTTAAAAGATTTAGCACACGCAAAAAAGCTTTTACTTCAAAAAATAAAAACTAATAAAATGTTAAAATGAAAAGTAGTACACATTTGGCTTACAATGACAAAAGAAGAAGGAGGAGGAGGAGAAAGTTTCAGGATCTGATCAATAATAAATGACCTGTTCGGGGCACCTGGGTCAAATAGATTAAAAACTCTACCAGCATCTTCTGCCCAGTGAATATTCCAATAACACACACACATGAAGACTCAGACCCCCTCCTTAGTCCAAGGGCAACCCCAAAGAGGCCTCCCTGACACCAAATGGAGGGGTGAGTTTCTGTGACAACAACAACAAATAAAATTAAAATATTTCCAGTTTACATATGGTAAACCTGCCTATTTGTGGTTTTGTGATACTTAGACACAGCCTGGTAAAAATTCTAAGACAACTGAGATGTCACAATGTGACAAGAGCACAAATTCATATTGAGTCATTTTCCTATTGCTTCCTACTAAAAACCAACAAAACCAAAATATGTCCCCCAAAATTCAGAAATAATATATTTTCTACTTAGTTCCAAGGGAAAAAAACTTTTATAACTTAAGAAAACTCAAAATATGTGACAATCTGTCATAGAATTAAAGCAAGTTATAGTAACAAGTGACAATGCATGCATAATGCCCACTGTAGCTATGTGTTCATCTTCACATACAAAGGCTATTTCTCAATGGTCAGAGTAAAGCTTTGGCTGATGGTCCTGATGGCAGGATAGGGCTTGAGAAGAGTCAAAGCTATGCATAATCCAAAATCATCAGTATTCAAATATGGAATGAGTCTTTGAACCTACAGTTGAATGTGTTGTGAGAACATGAGATTCCTGTTACTTTATCTGTGTTTTTATAAAGTGTTTGCCTTGTATGTTTGTTACTTTATGGAGGAATTAATGAGCAGGGAGTATCACCACAGGTGCGGGGGGCCAGGGAGGGTCAATCACAAGCATTCTGCAAGTTCATTACTGCTAATACATGCCACTCAAACAGAGGCAGGGGACATGACTGGCACCCTTTAGGAAACAAGGAAGTAGTAGAGATGTTGTCTCTTGACTTGGGAATGGGAACAAGGCATTCCCTCTCCTTAACTGAGTGTTATTACAGTGTGCTGTAGTTAGCTACTTAGTTCCTTGTATCCTTTATGAAACTGTAAGATTTTTCAGAAAAAAATTTATTTTGAAGTACATAAAAATTCACAAAAAAGTGGAAAGAAATATACTATCTGTGTACTCTTTCCCCAGCCCTTGTCCTCACCCATAGTTAAGATCTTGCATAATTACAATATCAAAACCAGGTAACTAATAGCAGTACAATGCATAGAGTTTATTCATATTTCAGCTGTTATACATGCACTTATTCCTGTTTGTGTGTGTATGCATAGCTGTATGCAACTGTATCACATATGTAGCTTTGAGTAACCACTACTAAGTCAACAAGACACTTAACTGTACCGTTACCACAAGACTCCCTAGTGCAACCCTTTCATGTCCACACCTACTCTCTCTCTCTCTTGCCCTCTAACCCCTGGCAGCTACTAATATGTCCTCCAACTTTGTAATTACATTATGTTATGAATGTTGTATGAATGGAAGTGAGCAATGACATAATCTTTTAAGATACACTTGTTTCACTCAGCATAATTTCTTTGAGGTTCAGCCAAGTTGCTGCCCTATCAATAGTTCACAGTTCTTTATTGCTGAGTAGTATTCCATTCCACGGATCTATCACAGTCTGTTTAATCACTGATGGACATTTGGGTATTTCCAGTTTAGGGCTATTACTAATAGAGCCATTATGTGTGTTTGTGTACAGGTTTCAGTGGGAAAATAAACTGCAAGATTTTTAAGGGGATAAATAGTGTTTTATTCATTACTATATTCTAATACTGTATGCAATACATAGTAGGTATTCGAAAATGTTCATTGAAGAAATGTTAAAAGGACCACAAAATTGCCTCTAAATAGAATATAAAATAAGACTCAGTGTGTAGAAAAAACACAATTAGCTGGGAGGGAAAATGTCAACAAGAGGTCCTGAAAGTTGCTTTGTACAGCAAAGGAAACCATCAATAAAATGACATGGCAACCTACTGAAGCAAGAGAAGACTTACAAATGATATATCTGATAAGGTGTTAATATTCAAAATCTACAAAGAACTCCTACAACACAACACCAAAACCCCCAAATAATCCGATTTAAAAATGGACAGAGGACCTGCACTGACAGTTTTTTTCAATGAAGACATCCAGATGGCCAACAGAAACATGAAAAGGTTCTTAGCATCACTTTATCATCAGAGAAATGTAAATCAAAACCACAATGACCGCATACCTGTCAGAAAGGCTAAAATCAAAAACACAAGTAACAACAAGTTTTGGTGAGGATTTAGAGAAAAAGGAACCCCCATGAACTATTGGTAGGAATGCAAGTTGGTGCAGCCACTGTCAAAAAATTAAAACTAGAATTATCATATGATGCAGTAATTCCACTACTGGGTATCTGCCCAAAGAAAATGAAAACAGTAATTCAAAAAGATAATATGCACCCTTATGTTTATTGCAGCATTATTTATAATTGCCGAATATTGAAAGCAACCCAAATTATGTCCATTGATAGATGAATGGATAAAAAACATGTGGTATGTGCATATAATAGAATATTATTCAGCCATTAAAAAAGAATAATGTTGCCATTTGCAACAACATAGATGGACCTAGAGGGCATAATGCTAAGTAAAACAAGTCAGACAAAGACAAATACCATATAATTTCACTTATATATGGAATTTAAGAAATAAAACAAACAAAGGGGGGGAAAAGAGACAAAACCAGACTCAAATACAGAGAACAAACTGGTGACTGCTAGAAGGAAGATGGGTAGAAGGCTGGGTGAAATAAATAAAGGTTATTAAGAGTATACTTATTATGATGAGCACTGAATAATGTATAAAACTGTTGAATCATTATATTGTACTCTTGAAACTAATAAAACCTTCTACGCTAATTATACATCAATCAATCAATAATTTTAAAAATTATAAAAAGGGGGTCTTGAAAGTTGCACTCATGGTTCTAAGTCTACACCAGTGTTCCAAAGGACAAACATACAGGTATACACACAGAGACACTTTTTTTTTCAGTTTGCTTTGTTTTTATTTAAAGATTTTATTTATGTATTCATAAGAGACACAGAAAGAGAGGCAGAGACACAGGCAGAGGAAGAAGCAGGCTCCCTGCAAGGGGCCCAATGCAGGACTCAATCCCATGACCCCGGGATCACAACCTGAGCCAAAGGCAGATGCTCAACCACTGAGCCACCCAGGTGCCCCTCAATTTTCTTTGAATATTGAGTTTTGTATTAAGATGGTGTTTGGATTAACAAGCTATAGCTGAACTTTTTTTTGGAAACAACTGAGGAGACTTTCTGTTTTAGCTAAAATGGACTAAGAGGCACTGTGTGCACCCTCCTTCCTAAAACGATAACAAAAATATGAAAAATGGTTTTTTAAGACATAGACATCAGGCAACAAAGAGATCCCTAAGAAATGAGAAGCCAAGGAGGTAAATCTGCTTGCTTTGCTTACAGTCTTGAGGGTTTCTTAGCAGAGGCACCAGGAGAGTAACTCAAGGGAGGCAGGCTCCTTGAGTCAAGGAAACAGGTCTAACAGTATGGGAGGAAAAGGAGCCTATGGTTCATAGGACAGAGCACCTGGCAGAGAGCTGCTATATAGACAAAGATCTCCTGAGACCTGCAGAGTCCTGCCTCAGAATTTAGCAGAATACTGATTTGGGCACATGTGTGAGGAAACCTCCCAAGGTTTAACTCTAAGGAATAAATAGATCTAAACAATGATCGATATCTGCTAACATCACAAAAAGAGAGAAACACAGTAGTCTTGCTCAGACTCCTCCAAATGCATTTGGTCAAGTTCCTAGTCTTAATTACCAACTGATAGGAAAGATATGGGGCAGAGGAGCTTATTAAACAACTTCACAGGAAGGTATCAGCAAACACAAACTATGGAGAGCTCTACCACCCAAATAATCCAGTTTCCTCAACAAACAAGAAAAAAAAGATAGAGGGGAAACCTACAGAGTAAAAGAGAAGAGAAATAAACAATTGCAACGTGTGGATCTTATTTGTACTCTGTTTCAAATAGTAAAAAGTAATTATAAAAATTTATTGGACAATTGGAAAAATCTGAATATTGATTGTGCATATTTGATAACAATAAGAAAATATTGACTTTATATGTAGTTCATTTTTTAGATGTGATTCATTTTTTTCAGTTAAAAAACAAGTCCATAAAAACCCCCAACTTCTTTTTTTTTTAAGATTTATTTATTTATTTATGATAGACACAGAGAGAGAGAGAGAGAGAGAGAGGCAGAGACACAGGAGGAGGGAGAATCAGGCTCCATGCCGGGAGCCCAACGTGGGACTCCATCCCAGGACTGCAGGATCGCGCCCTGGGCCAAAGGCAGGCGCTAAACCGCTGAGCCACCCAGGGATCCCCCAAAACCCCCAAGTTCTAATAAAGATATCTGCTGAAATATTGAAGAATGAAATGATGTCATGTCTGAAATTGGCTTCAAAATAATTTGGGGTGGGGGTAGGAAGTGTAAATAGGGATATGTTGGAATAAAATTGTCCATGAGATGATAGTTGTTGAGGACAGGTGCAGTTGTATGAAAGTTCATTATACCATTCTATTTTTTAATATGTTTCAAATTTTTATAATAAAAATTTAGATAAGTAAATTAGAGATTTTACAAGGACATTGGAGACTGTGATCTGCAGCACTCCCTTAATGGAAGACCATATTTTCTTCACACAGAACACTGGCTTTTAAGCAAGGATAGACCTTTCTGAAAATAGACCTGGCAATATGCAAGTGGTTGACTACCTAATTGAAGACACCAAAGACATCAAAGGAAACCAAAAACCTGGGTCTACAGATGTGGTTGTTATGTCTTCCTCTTCTTTTAATAAGGCTAGGTTTATAAGAAGTCTAACAGAGTACATGACTGCTATCCTTCCAACAGCATCCCTGCAACACAACTCATCCAGTTCAATCTTGCTATTCCTACATTTCCTGTTTGTTCATTGTCACAATCCACCTTCCACACACATTTTCGTTTTTTGGTTTTGAGGTTAGGAAGATGTCAAAAAAAAATTTTCCCATTCAAATAATTCATTAGAAATATGTTCTATCTAGGGGCACCTGGGTGGCTCAGTGGTTGAGTGGCTGCCTTTGGCTCAGGTCATGATTCTGAAGGCCTGGGATCAAGTCCTACATTGGGCTCCCCGCACAGAGCCTGCTTCTGCGTCTGCCTATGTCTCTGCCTCTCTCTGTGTGTCTCTCATGAATAAATAAAATCTTTAAATATATATATATATATTTCCTATCCTATATAGGATATATATATCCTATATATATATATATTTATATATATATTCTATCTAGAATCTAGTTGTTTTGCATTAAGAGGGACACTGTGAGTAGCTTGTCCAAGGTTCTAACAAAAGTCTCCTCTCTCCTCTTATCTGAATCCTACTTATTCAAAAGGATGCATCCAAAGCCAATAAGTGAAGCTCCTAAAAAGATGAATGTTATGTCTTCCATTTAAAAAAAAAAATCCTCATGGTCCCTAGTTCAGTATCCTATAAATAATCTACATCCTGCATATCTTACTCAAGAAATGAGTTGATTTGATGACTTAAAAAAATATATAAATTTTATATTCTCAGTATATTTGCAGCTAATAATTCTGTCTATATATTAGTGTACTAGTAATATTATTAAAATATCATGATGCATCCTAATGTTCATTTTCACTAAATGCCTAAAAAGGCCATGGGAGTATGGCTTTAAAATATGATTTAAAATCTGATGTGTGCTTTGGAAGCAAACTAAGCTTTGGGGACTCAAGACAAGTGACATTTTTGTAGGTTGGTTACATTTTGTACTGCAAGATGCATTACAGAAATTGTAACTGAACTTTTCGAAATATTTATCACCATTGTTACAACTTTCATTAGAGGGTTTTTCTTTTTTAGATGCAATCTTGCTTGTAATGTCCACTTTAAAAGTTGCTACCCCAGGCTTATAAAACAAAGTTATAATGTCTTCCCATCAACAGTATTAAAAACATTCATCTTTAAGAAAGTGTTATAAAGAAATTCCACTTCAATGATAATTCAAATATTAAAGTACATAATAAAAAATGACCATATAAGATAGAATGCCAAATGATTAGAAATTCTTTGCAAGACTGTTCTGATAAAAGCAAAATACCCATTTAGTAGCCAACTAGTCACATGTGGCCATGTCAATTTAAATTATATTCAAAATCAGTTTCTCCACTGTACTAGCCACACTTCAAATGTTCAACAGCCACACACATGTGGCTGCCATACTGGACATTGCAGATATAGAACAATGTCCATCATATCAGAAAGTTTGATCAAGTAATGATGGTCTTCATTAGAAAGATCACTGCTAATGAATAGATGTCCATGTATAAATTTATTTCTAAAGGAGGCAGAATTAAACCTAGAAAATTTAAATAGTTTTTCTGGAAAATCTATATTCTCATGTAAATATTTAAAATTGTGCCACAAGAACTGCAATGTAGATTTTCTTTTTCTTCTTGCCATAAGAAGAATGGAATTTCAAAAGATTCCACTCCAGATAGAGAATTATGGCATTACCCAGTCTTCCCCTTTGATTCACATTTTTGTTCTTTATAAAGATCTATTCTAACCCTGCTCTGTTTCCAAGTTTATCCAGCAACGGCCCAACTTTTATTTTGTGGCAAGGAATTCCTATATAGAGGGCAGTACCTCAGGCCTCAAACTCCACATTTGTGAAGTTTGTCAACTAGCATAAGAAAATTCACTTCCTGGTCAGGTCCTCTGGGAGAGGAGGCTCTTACACCCTCCCAAAATACCAGCAAATTCCTTAATCTAACACAACTTCTCATCTCTCAGTTCAGAAAGATGCATTCTGTAATATATGTAAAAAGACAGAAACATGGAAAGACATAAATAATATCAGAGTGTCATGTGGGAAAGAGAAATATTCCAGACATGAGCTATTGAATAGGAAGGGTCTGTTTAATTCAGCAGAGAAACTGAGATCATCTCTATCATTTACGATTAGCAAGGAACCATGCTCCAAATTGAAGACAGAAATACAAGAGTAACAAAAGTAAATGAAA
This sequence comes from Canis lupus baileyi, assembly GCF_048164855.1. Taxonomy (NCBI): domain Eukaryota; kingdom Metazoa; phylum Chordata; class Mammalia; order Carnivora; family Canidae; genus Canis; species Canis lupus. The sequence continues at coordinate 20,886,276 of NC_132839.1, forward strand.
ATAGTATGAAAAACTTCTAAACAACAGGGCTAAACCAGATGCATTTAAATGCAACTCCTGAAAACCTTGATGAACAGTAGTACGTCTGTATTTAAAAGGCTAGATAAACCCTATAGCTGATCCAGATGGTTAAAAAAAAAAAAAGCAATCTATGATTATATGAGAAAAAAAAAAGCAATCTATGATTATATGAGAAATCTAAGTATTTTCATGAGTTTTAAGTATTTGCATGGAAAAGTAAACAATAATAATAACTAGTCAGTATCAAAAATGATTTGACTTTAAAAGTAGAGAGTGCAGGGATGCCTGGGGGTCTCAGCAGTTGAGAGCATCTGCTTTCTGCTTAGGGTGTGATCCTAGAGTCCCAAGATCGAGGCCCACATCAGGCCCCCTGCATGGAGCCTTTTTCTCTCTCTGCTATGTCTCTGCCTCTGTGTGTGTGTGTGTTTCTCATAAATAAATAAATAAAAATCATAAATAAATAAATGTAGAGAGTGCAAATTAGAAAAAAAATAATAAAGTCCAAGTAAAGAAATACTTAATACAATATTCCAAGTGTTTGTGAAGTGGATCTTTGTCCAGAATAGTGTGTTGTTTGGAAACAATTTCTACAATAGATTCAATAGATTCCATGGTTCTGAAAATTAATTAGAACCTTAAAATTAGCTATGGAAATTAGCTACAAACTAATGAGTTCGGGGGGAAAAAAGAAAGAACACAATATGCCAACTTTCCAACCCTTTCTCCAAACACTTTTCCATCTTAAAAATTACTCGTTTTCAAGATTCTTTGCATTGCTTAAATCCATAACTTCACCTTTTTGCTCACTTGCTCACTCCCCAAGGAAGTCTAAAACCAAATAAACTGCCATAAATTTTTACCAACAAAATATCATTTTCCGATCGATTTTTTCTTAATTTTTAAAATTGAAAAAGGTTTTATTCAATTAGGTCACTACTCCTGGCATAAGGCCTCTGAAACATTGTTTCTCAGACACTAATGGGTCCTGGAAAAGTTTGAAACTCTCAATTCATTATGACTTTGAGTAGCTGTTTTGTACCTAAGAATGAGCATTGATAGAGAGGTTGGGACTAAACACATAATTTTATGAAATATGATGAAAACATAAGGGTTTTGTTATGACGCACATAACAATCAAGAACCTGTTTCTTTTTAGCAAGCTCCTAAAAAGTACCTCCCGTATAATTATTAAATAAAAACACTCACTTATTCAGTACTCAGCCAGCTTTTAAACTCTGAATAAGAGAAGTACACAGTGAGAGAGGTACTTACATGGTTTCCTTGGATACTGGATGATGCCATTCAGGTCTATGTTTTTATCTGAAAGTGGTGCCCTGTGGAGAAATGAGGCTTGGTGAGTGGCTGTTTATACATAGTAAGTAAATAGGAACTTTGTTTATTTTACAAAGCATTTTTTATTTTGACCCAGATTTCTTTTTCTCATCACACCCAAACCTTGTAAACAGCAATAAAATGGTAGAACAGGTACTTTGCACAACTCTTTCTAATACCACTTAAGAAATCATAATTATTAAAGCAGAAGCTCAGAATGCTTTGGCTAAACACATTACTCCTTGGGCTACTTTATATATCTTAACTACTATATTTACATCAGACATATCAATGAACACTGCCTGCCTCTCTATTTTCCTTCAAAAGGAATTGTTCTCAAACTGTCAATAAAGAAATTAATCTAAAAAAATCGCATAAGTGATAAATGTCCTTACCTTAGTCAAAGAGTAAGAGAACTCTAGCTCTACCAGCTTCTACACATCCAGGGTTTCCACAGACATTAGCTGTCATTTTAAACGTAGTAGTGGGGTCCTAGATTTTCAATAGTTTAAGGGCTACGAGCACACAATTTTGACATTCAGTCTCTCGGAGCTACACGCAGTCTAATTTTGGTAGCATGATTAATCCCTCCTATGTGATAATTTTTAACCTTCTAATATTTCTCTGGATCGAAAAGAACAAATGAGCTACAGCAAAGAATGGCAACTAACTTTAATGCTTAACACAATTTAATAATCTGAAATGAAGTAAGTGTGTGCTATGTTTCCATTAAAAAGTTTCCAGCCACAATTAATTGAACAAAAACTTGTCTTGTTCCAAGATTATTCTTGGAAATGTAATTTTAAAGTCTGCGTGAAATGAGGAAACTTACTTTTTTACCATATGAAAGCAATCTCATTTTTTAGGAATGATTTTTGGATAGACTTCCAATTTGATATTTTCCATTTGAACTAGCAGCATAGGGGTTTGGAAGGGGGAGGGGAGGGAAGCAGTTCTGTGTTCTTTTGCCAGCACTGACAAAGGTCTGGTTGTCAGTGATACCTTTACAGCTAAATTTACCCCAGAGTGACAGGAACAGGTGCATCTCGGCCTGCCAGACACTTGTGCACAGGGATCACGCATCTTACGGCTTGACGATCAAGGGGGGAAAGCCTGGGTCTTCATAGAAAAGGAGGAGAGACAAACGCAGCCCAAACTGGGGGGTTTCTCTTCAAAGCCAGCTGGTCTGGCTTTATTCTACAGGAATTTTTTTACCTGTCAGGGTTTGGACAACAAAGCCCTCAGCAGGTGCTGAAGGGTACAACTTCCTGGAGAAGCAGAAAGGCACTGGTGAGTTTCAATTGCCAAAATATATTTTTTAATCTTTAAAAGTTGATTTTGTTATCTTGGAAGAGGCACTGCTGAGGAACCTACATTCAGAAAGCTGATGAGACCATTGGAATCAGAGCCAACTAACTCAACAGTAGGTTTGCCTGTTGTAGAAAGTAGAGCTGTTACCATTTGACAATTTTTTACATTTAAGAAAAGTCTTATAGGAAAGACTCTTTATTTTGAATGTTGGTTTCTTTCACTACTAATTCCGATATCTGAAAGACGAAGAATTAATTACATATATGATATTAGACTATTAAATTAAACACACAAATATCATTTCATCATTTTTTATCTAATTCTGTCATAACCTGTCCTGAGTAAAATGGTTTTTTAGTAAATCAAATAAAAATGTGAAATGGTACATGCTCTTTTAAAATGTTTCATGCGCTAGTGTTTTTTATGTGTGCATGTGACAGGAATATGATTACACAGAATATAAAATTAATTTTATTTATAATACATTTTTAAACACATGGATTGCACAGAATATTTAATAATTAAAAGTAGCAACATTTTCTCATTACTTTACAAAGAGTTTCTTTGGAGAAAAATCTTTGGAATAAACAACCAAGACAGTACTAAAGCATGTTTTTACATCACTGATTTCCAAAATTAGTACATTTATATATTTGGTATTTTCATTTCATGAATTCAAAAGTTTAGGCAAAAATAATTTTTTCAGAATAGGATTTTAATTAATACAAAACATGGAAAAATAAGACCACATGTCAGGATATATTTTTAAAAAGTGATTCTATTTCAAGGGCTCATTCTTTTAACTATGCTTCACAGCATTTCTCTACAAATTGTTGTATTATACAAATTGAAAACATTTATTTAAGCAAGTAAGGAGCTCAAAGCTAAAGACTATACATAGTAAACATATGAAACCATTTTAACAACCAAATTCCATATTCACAAGCAACATGGGCTAATGAATGTAAAAGACATACAGCATACACTGATCAAAAATGCTATAAATTATTAGCCATAAAATCAATTTTCTGGACTGTGGGGGGTACAATTGGTATTTAAGAAAAGAAAGGCTCCTACCAATGTAAATTACTAATATTATGAGGTAATTGTTTTATTCTGATGATCTCATAAAAAATTTTCAAGCTACATGCTTAACACATAGTTGTATAGTAAGAAAATCATCAGATCTGACATTTTTAATGACCACTACATCTAAAACAATTATCAAATCAATAACGATAAGCCACAAATTTGTAAGTATCATACTCTTTTAGACTGATTTAAAGGATGTTTAAAATTATTAACTATTTGTGGTTTGAAAAATTACCAGAAATGATCCAGCCAACCCAAAAATATAATATCTTTAAAACATAATTAAAACCCAAATCTGATTTTAATTATAAATCATTTCATGTAGAATATGGTTCAGAAAATTAAAGTATATTCTATTTTTTAAAAAAGGAATATATTGTGGTTTCAAACTGCTATATTTCTGTGATATTCCGTCATCTTCATTATATTGCTTCTGGCACCTAAGTAACCATGGTCACTGCATTTTTTAGGTAACTTCATTAGTCTGTTAAAGAATGAATATATACATACTGTATGCACTTATAATTTTGTTATTTATCTGGTCTGTTAAATACTATATTCCTAAAGAATCAGAAATAAGAAATTAGAAATAAGTACTGCAAAACTGAACACACACTCTTACGTCAACTTTAGAATTACACTTGTTAAGTCTTTATGTGCGTTACTATCGGTTATAATTATTATACTGTTTGTCATTAACACTCAATATAAACCCTACAAAAGCTTCTTCCAACCTATTTTTTATGACTCCTGTGAATTATGTAAGTGTGACTGAACCTATTAGAAACAATGTTAAGTATAGCCCAAATATTTCTGAATAACCAAAATTTGTCATTTTAACCATGCCCTGAATTGTGGGCTTAATCTAAAATTCCATATTTCTTCCTTGTAATTATGAAGAGAAGCTTAGTTCCTAGGACAACTGGCAGCTACATGTTCGTCCTTTCCAGTTAACCTTCACTTTTGTGTCACAAAAATACCTATGCCAACTCCCTCAATGTATGGAAATGACTTAATAAGTCTTAGTCAGATACTACAACTAAATGTTGCAATGACTCATGTGCCCTAAAAGTTTAATTTAAAAATATATTTTTAAATTTTAAGCATTATTTGCAATATAGCTTCATATCTTAAGAATGGCTTATTTAGAGTGGAAAAAATTAATTATTCTCCTCTTTCAGAAAGACATTTGAAAATATTTTGATTACCCATATATGCACAGGGAAAATCTTGATTCTCCCAGCAACTAACTTCAATAAATTATATTGTGAATGTCAATCTATTTCATTTCAAGACCATGAAGCTTCCAGCTAAAATGGTTTACTTGTAAGTATTTAAAGAAACAAAAATACTTTGGCAGCTTTAAATGTATCTCCTCATTGACCAGCCACCTGACTGACAGCTGTCAACTGTCTGCGGGCCAAATGTAACCCAGTAAAGATAAAAATTACATATTACTCATCCCTGTTGATAATACCTGGTGCCAGTAAGGTTTTCAAGTAGGAATAACTAGACTATAGATATAAAGAAGTAAAAAGGGAATCATTTCTACCACCCACCATGCCTCCTTTGTCATTAACTTATTTCCCCTTCCTTTTCCACTTATCCCACTTCTCTTGATGTCCATATCTCACACCTACAAAGAGTTAATTTCCTTAAAGGAACTTCAGATGTATGTAACAAGTGTGTGACCATGAAAATACTGGGCAGCCAGGTAATCATGCCCACACATTTCTTTCAATCAAATCTTTTTTGAGCTCATGTAGTGTTTGAATTGTGGGAAAGAGTCTTTGATGCTTTCAACTACTCATTTTTTTTAAAAAATGAAATGGAAGCACAAAAATAAAATTTACCCAAGGTCACCAACATGAGGATGTAGATGTAGACTTGGATCTGTCCTCCAACTTCACATCCAGTGATGTTTTTTTCTGTTAGACTTTAAACATGTGGACAATGAAACTATAAGTAAAAAAAGAGCACATGGAAAATTAATGTGAGTGACATTTCATTGAGGAACTGTTTGCAGCCACCAAACTTAATATCTTATTAGAGAAATACAGTTTTATCAAAGGCATATTAAAATGTAGCTTTAAAAAAAGAACATGAACACGTTAAATACCTATGGCATAAATTCATTTTTAGATTCTCTTTACCATTAACCTGATTTCCAAACTGAAAATATTTATGTTGTGTATGAAACTGCAGTAAGAAAAAATAATCAATGGCAACATATATGTTTAGAAGATAAATGCATAAATGAAAAGTTCAGGTTGAAAAGTTTTTTTGAAATATTTGAAAATAATTAAAAACACCAAATATACCAAAGCATAAGCATACAATTACCTAAGTACAGAATATAGTAAACAGTTCACATAACCGATTCAAAAACTAACTAGTGTCTGTGTGTGTATATGTATGTGTGTTAATTATAAAACCTCTCTAGTCCCCAGAGGCCTCATCAGCAAGTGTTTCCTAACAGTTCAGAAATTCTATGACTCAACAGTCTGGTATTAATATAAGTATCTGATATTTATTCAAATAATTATTAATTATATTAATATTTTATATTGCTATAATATAATTTGTTGATAGTGCTGCACATCATAGTGATTCAATCAAGGTCATGAAAATATATTCAAACTAAATATTGTATTCTTCTCTGACCCTCTAGAAAAGAAATCATTTAGGAGATAACTAGCATGTTCTGAATTTAAAAGGATTTATCTTAACCCTGAGCTTTGGAGCTGTATTTGCCTGTGAGAAGTGTTTGCTTTAAAACCTGAACAAGCAAATGAATTTTTTAAAAGAGAGGGAGGGCTTAAAACACTGATGTAGGCGATGGGAGGAAATTTCCTGCACGGGATTAGTCTAGAATAATCTCCAACAGCTCTATGATACCATTTAGCAACTAAATTATACGATATATCTAAATTCACAAATGTATTTGCTTATTGTATTACATTTAGTCCAAATCAACATTATTAATCAGCAAACCATTTAACAATATGCAATAACAGTATGCAAATCGATTTCAAGCAAAATAATCAGTAAATAATATCCATTTCTAATAATTATGAAGACAGAGGTGTCAAAGCAAAATGTGCAAAAAATTCAGTCATCTCCTTGCATCTCAAAGGATTATTAGTGAAAGTGAATGACTTGTCTCTTGTCTGCCTTTGAAGGATCTTAAATATTTTCTTGTTAGACCTGAAGAGTACTGCCTGAAGAGCACCAGAGCAGAAGTAGGCAGTTATGAGTCGTAATCATTATTTCACTACTCAGTAATTTTGTGACTGGAAACAAGTCATGTAATCTCTGGGAGGATACTGAAGGGATGTGACTCTTTGCTGGGCTATGTGTAAATCATAGGAAAGGCAGGTCTAGAAGGTGTTTATCCAACAAAAGGTGTTTCTCTTGCTTCATGTGAAGTCCCAGTAGGATTCTGGACAATATTGGGTGGGTTCCTGTCTCCATTGGCATGCACTGTCCCCTCCCCACTGCTCTAAAAGCCCACCATACTGGCAGCATTCCAAATAATTAAAACTAACACCAGTTTTTAGCCTGTGAGATGAGTGGGGGAAACAAAATCACTTTATAATAAACTACTGACCAGCTAGCCTTATTTTTCCTACTTGGATACCCTGGTAACAAAACATGAAAGGTCTTACCCTCAAAATTACATTATCACACATGGCTTTGAACTTTTCGGAACACATTATAAGACTAAGTTGACACACACAAAAAAAAACTTAAGTCATTTACTGTTTTTAGTTTTATAAAACGGGATAGTTTAAAAAATGAAAAAAACAAAACAAAACAAAACAAACAAAAAAAACCAGTCACCACACTTGCTGCCGTAAGCCAGCCTGAGAACATGTTTGTTCGTGTCAGAAAAATGTTGGAACAAGAAACAGGTTCATCAGAGAACCCCTAATCTGAAGTGTTAAAAATATCTAGATCCAAGAGTGGTTAATGGCAGCAGCTGGCCACGCAGAGATGTTAAAAGGCTGGGAATTAGGGATCCCCGTGTTGCCTGGGATGACATTGTCACGAAGGCCCTACCTGATTGCTCGGTAGGCAGAGGTAATTATCGAGGTCCTAAGGAATATTTGTAGTAATTGAAAGTCTTTTTAGGGTAAAGCCACATTTCCTAAGTGATTCTAAATGAGACTAGTCCTGGTTGCCAGGAATCTAGGCTCACAAACAGCTGGCAGTCACTGAAGCATGAATGCGTTCTCAGCTCAGTTGTCACTAGCGGTAGAGGTCCCTGGATCTGAAACCCATTTTACAGGTTTTGGTGAGATACCGTGATCCAAGAACACAGTTCACCCAAGAAAAGATAAGCAACTGCCTCTCAGATATGTAGAAATGAAGAACTATATAGAAATTTGAGAGAATTGGGTCCTCCCATTGCTTAATCAGTCTTCTAATCACAATGGGCAGGATATATGCGGCATGTCTATTACAGTGCCAGCCAAGACAAGCGATGGGAAGATTCTTATCATTCTGACCTCTCACTGTTACTATTTTGAATGGTGTTCACTAATATAAAGTTTCATAAAACTTATGAAGAGTTGAGAGTGAGGGAATGAATAATGAAGCGAACCTAAGGTAAAGAAATAAGACTTCGCAGATCTTATGATCACCCTTAAGGCAGTGGCTTGCAAACAAAATATACATAAGAAACACCCAAGGAGCTAGTTAGATGCAGATTCCTGAGGTTGTTGCTTAGGGGATCAGAGGTGGGGCTAAAGTCTGAGTGAATCTGAGGCCCTCTGGTAAACTGTTCTCTGTGCTAGATTGTTCAGTCCTCTCTAGAGCCTTCCCTTCTTCTGGAGGTCAGTTCTCCTACTCTGCAGTAGCAAGAAAATGAGCACCCAGCGATCTCAAGTTCTAGGACACCAAAGGAAGCCTATGGTTATAGCTACAGAAGTTATATTTCTATTTTTATTTATTGTCAGGTATACTTGCACTTAAATAGTTTAATTATTTTCATGTAGACTGGCAGATAAGGTTCACCCAACACTAGAGATAAGCCAAAAATCATTCTCAAGTTCTACTTGAGTTTCAGGCACTAAATAAAACAGCTTTAAATATGAACAATAGTTTGAATTGACTCTTCAGAAAAATAAAAAAATAGTGTAGAGAGGGCTTGTTATGAGGAATACATGTGCAAATATAGTCAAGTTTTAGAAACTCAAGTGATCATCACTGACCCAGGGAGTTTAGACGGCTAAGGGCCAGCAAAAAGGAAGAGGAAACCACAGGTTTTATTCTATGTGTGGGCTGTTTTGTGGCCATAGGCTACCCAAACTAGAATCTCACGGCTACAAAAGGGTGAGGTGAGAATGTGTGGAACATGTGGATGGATGGACATAAATCCTTCGAAAATAGATAAACAACACAGCCTTACTTGCTGTGAGTTAATCATCATTGTAATCAGAGTAATTATAGTGATTAATAACCAAAAAAAAAAATCATAGAAACTCTTCTATGAACATATTATCTGTAGCATACTTTAATTGTTCAGAAATAAGCTCTCTTGTTATCAGTATTTTATTTTGGAGTGATTCAAATAAATAGAAAATTATTAATATCCTATGGTTCTGAAATAGAAAATGTAACTTTACAAAGCATGAAAAAAATCTAATTGTTAATAACCAGTCATGTGTGTGTTTGTGTGTTTTTGGTTTTACGGACTTTAAAACTGAAAATAAAAAATTTACAACTGAAAATGAGAAGATGGAGCAGAAAAGATGAAGGAAGAAAGAAAGGGAAGAAAGGAGGAAAAAGAAAAGGAAATGGAAGAGACAGGATTAAATCTTTTGATTAGCTATTTCCCTATTGCTAAAGGGGTCAAAAGGCATAAGAAAATTGTAGAATGTTGCCTACTTACCCTTATTTAAGTAGTGTTCAAAATCTTTTACTTAGAATCATATTTCTCCATCTCTGAATTTCTTCAGACTATAAAGTAGTACATTGCATTTGATAGGGATGCTCCATATTTACAGGTTTAATGCCAAAGTTGGGAAATGTTGATGTGCCCATCTTTGCACACAGGATGATGCTTTATCCGTGATTTCACAGAGGTGATAAAGGGCAAAATGCATTTTTCCCTCCAGCCCTGAACCTCTCTCCAACCCTTCCAAATTCTAACCTTCATCCAGGAAGCAATACACATGCTCGTCACAGGGCTCTTATATCCCCCTCAACACTTCTGGAGAAATAATCACTAATTATACCTCTGATGGCTTTTGGGAGTAGAAGGGAGTGCACACAGAGGGAGACCAAGTGACAACATGGTAGCTATGGCACAGGGGACATGCAGCAACTGTGTGCCTTCTATACAAGATGGGAATAGAAAAGAGACTGGAACAACAGATACTAAAGTGTTATTATATATATATTTTTAAAGTAGACAAATTTTCAAGGAACACCGTGATACTTTGCTGATAGTTCGTCTTCCAATCACAATCTCTTCAAAAATCATAAAGTTTCTTCCTCAAGAGCCAGGCTACTCACTTATTGGCACCCAGGGCTTACATACACGTTGGCCAATGAGAGGGACCTGAGACACACTGAAAGTCTCCTCCCCAAAGCACCTCCTGACCAACAGAGCAGGAAACTTATAGAATTTGTATAATCATAGATACTCCTTTGATGTATGAACTCCTTTCAGAAAACTTTTGAAGAGAAGTTCATTTAAAGGAGTAACACATTGACACTGCGTCATGAGGTAAACTGTTGCAGTGGCTGGCTCCTCTGATAGAACATAGTCCAAGAGAATTCTGGAACATAAAGAGGCTGCTGAGGAATGATAGGACCTTGTGGGTCAGTCACATCAGTGAAAGGCTGTGAGGAGACAGAGACACTCAATAAAGAGCTATTATTGATTTTAAAAATTGCTGCTGGGTGAGTGGTGCATGCCAGAGTGAAAGAAGGACAAGTTGAAGGTGAGTCTAGGAAGGCTGATGACACAAAGACAAGCTTCAGCAACCTTACAATTTTGCCTATACCACACAGATAATATTGATTTAAGAAGACTTAAAAATTTAAGATTTAAGAAGTCTGATAAAATCAAATATGAACACACAAAAAATCTTTCTCTGAAAAAAAATATGGAACACTGACAAGGATAATATAAATTGGCAACCTCAGAATGTAATATTTCTTGCATAGTATACATTAGTTTAATCCGCATGTTATCCTAAATATTTTATATTTATTTCAAATATAAAAAACTCTATTATGAAATAAAAACTGCTTTGAAGCATGGAAGCTGATGGAAAAGGAAACAACTTCTAAAATATTGTCAGATAAATGAGACATGGAGATGTCTTCCAGGAACATGGGGTAGTCCTTAAAAGTGAAATAGTAAAATGTTAGCTAACATTTACTGAGCATTTTCTACGTGCCAAGCACTCGGTGACTATAGAAGTACAATTTCATGTCCTCCTCCCAGGAAAATGATCATCCTGTGTAGGTCCTGCCACATTCTCTATTTTATAACAAGTACATTTCAAAAATTAAGGTCAAATGGTTATTATGGCGTCTGAGCTTGGATTCTAATCCAGGGTCTCTGACATACCCTTCCCTGCCTCTTGTATATTCTTTGCAAAGATATTTCCCATGACATTCATACATGATATATAACTTTTAATTAATGAAACTAACTTTTTAAAAATTTTATATTACTTGCCAAAATGTCTCCTTAATGGCTACACATTCACATCAGAATACCCTTGAAATTCCCCTTTTGTATCTGCAATTAGTGCCAATTTATGTGCCAGATATCAAATAATCTGTTGGTTTATAATCACATCACAGTTTCCATTAAGCACCTTTTCACTACATTTGGTTTGAATTTAGTTTCACCAGCAAATTCATCCTTAAAAATAATGATCTGCCAACAAACTGTTAAGATTGAATAGCAAATTCCTAAGATTTCTAGAGATCTGTGCAAGGACATTATTACTGAAATAAGCAATTAACCTCCTAAGCTGTCTACCCTGAAGAGGATGACACACATTTAGACACGTATTTCTAAAATATTTTCTGGTGGGGGGAAAAATATCAATTATATCACCTCCTGATATCCTCCTTAAAAGGGAGCAAAGGTCATGAGTCTAAGGAAGCAACACAGCATCATAGTCAACGGCATCAGTTGGAAACAAACAAACCTAGCTTCGCGTCCTTTGGCACCTAGGGGTTATTAGACCCTGGGCAGGTCACGTCGCCTCTCTAAGCTTTAGTTTTTAAAATCTATAAAATGGGGAGAATTGTAGTGCCTGTCTGAAAGGTTGTTTAGATAAAAAGAAAAAAGTTTATAAAGCAGTTAATACAATTAAATTAGTTAAAGCTGTTAATACAAGACTAACGAATAATGACTGGCCGGCCATTAAATATTATGCACTTTAAAATTATTTTATTTCAACTCTCATTCTAATAAGGTAATATTATTTTTGCACATATACTACAGAACCCTTGTATTACAAATATGAATATTATTCACATAGAAATATCTAACTACAAATTTAGTAAAAAAAAAAAATATATATATATATATAGAAAATCAGACCTCCTTGGTTTGGCTCTTTGACTCAGTGAACTAGTATATATTGGTAAATCAAACCAGTTTTCATTCCTGACTTAAATTTAAAAAGTTTTACTGCATTTTACTTTTAATTCTGATCATATTCCAAAATAATTTAGGGAGATTTTTTTTTTAAGATTTTATTTATTTATTCATGAGAGAGAGAGAGACAGAGGCAGAGACACAGGCAGAGGAAGAAGCAGGTTCCATGCAGGGAGCCTGATGTGGGACCCAATCTCGGGACTCCAGGATGGCACCCTGGGCTGAAGGCAGGCTCCAAACCACTGAGCCACCCAGGAATCCCCAATTTAGGGAGAATTCATCTCAAGCAATGAAAATTAATTCTTTCTTTATCCTGGTAAATTAGAATATGGATATAATTACGCACCTCCTTGTTTTCAAATTCAGTATGTATGGGAAACACATAAATCTATGCATGATCTTTCCTTCTTGAAAAAATAAAATTCGTATTATCTTTCTTGGTTTATAATTTTAGGTTATAAATAAAATATTTTAGAAGTAATTTTGTAAGTTCTCAGCTAAGTAGAATACCATCATTTGGAAAATTACCTACAGAGATAAAGAAAACAAGGTACATTTTGTGGTGTGGTGGCTTTATTCTCTCCTTTCTAAATTTCTTTATCTTACTTTGGTGTTCTTACTGAGGAGAGTTAGCAGGAATAGGAATACCAGACATAAATTGTTTGTTAACACTTTCTGAGTCCATTTTTCCTGTAATACATATTTACACAAATTTAAATCAATAGAAATCATACACGTCCCAAGGGGGACTTTATTAAAACCAAAAAAAAAAAAAAAAAGTCTATAGCTTCTGTTTTGCAAGAACCAGCAAACAGTGCCCTAGACATAGTTGTAATGTTGATCATGCATCGAACAGAGAACAACCTCTAGGTCCCTCTTGACCAGAATGCTCCATTAAGCATTCCATGGGCTCCCCCTTCCTGGCAGGCTTCAGCCCAGCCCCGTTGCCATAGATGGCCATCAGACATTTGGAATGACATCAGGAGATAATCTGAGCAGGCTCTGCCCTAAAGAATTCAAGCTAGCAGGAGACTGAAGATATCAATGTCTTCTTGGCTGACAACAGCATTCCAAAGGTCAACCAGGGTGAAAGAGGATGGACTTGGAGTTTCCAGTGCCTTTTCAACAACCAAGCAGCTAACAAGTATGAAGAAGCATCCCTCAAGACAAAAAAAATAATAAATTAAGACAATGAAAGTCTCGAGGTATACTAGAGACACCATGCCTGTGAAAGAGAAATAAGACCACCCATACCCATTCAGTCAGGGAATTTTAGGATTGAAGAGATTTCTACCTCTTAAACATAAAGCTCTCATCCTGAACCAATTCCCACCCCTCTGACGATCTACTTCTCCAGCTTTCACTGCTCTGTCAGCCCCTGTGTGGGTGAACATGGAACTTAATAGTGTAGAGGTAGAAACTCTTTGCAGGAAAATAAGAATGTGTTTTACTACAGTTTACCAATTTCCCAGCCCTGTGCTTTATGTTGAGTGGCTCCTTTAATCTTCCTAACGAAGTTTTAGGAGTAGCACTTTATGTTCCACATTTTACAGATGAGGAAACTGAGGCAAAGGGAGGTTCTATACCTTGTAACTGATCAAATTTGGGGAAGATTATGCTTTACTAACAATTCTCACCTTATGTAATATTTTTTTCTCCCTGGCCTCGAATGCTTTTTAGCTCTTAGTTTAAAAGGATAATGCCAAAAAAAAAAAAAAAAAAGGATAATGCCACTTCCTCAGAGTATTGTAAGTATAAATAAGAAACAATGTTATGCCAACCAGTCTCTTTAAGAAGACATGATATGAATCTATAAAGCTACCAATAATACATTTTTAGTTTGGGAGACAGTGTTATTTCCTACACACCTTATTTTTTATTAGAATCTATTCCTAGAAGAACGCTTAGAAGTATTTTCTCTTGTAAAACGGGTACTCCTGTGGAAAATCTTGGGCCAGGTCACCTTCCTGTGGGGTTAATTTGCCTAGGCAGCCCCAGGCAAGGTGCCCTGATGGGGCACAAAGTGTAGTAGTAGATAGACTCTGTACCTTGACCTTATCTTCCTTTTAAATTTCTGGCATGATTTGGAGGTGCATCTGTTAACTTCTCTGGGCCCCTCTTGTCTTCCCTGTAAAAACAGAAATTAGGTGCTTGTGTTGAATGTTCCCTAAGACCTCTCTCAGCAGGATGATACGGAAATTCTGACTTTAAAACTTTCCACACTTGTGCCAGGAAATGCAAATGCCAAGAGTGTCCTAAAATTTGGCTGGTATCACAAAGCAGATTCTTTCTTTCTTTCTTTCTTTTTTTTTTTTTTTAACCAGCATTCATTTAAAACTCCAGAGCAGCACATTCCTATAGAACTTTATGCAATGATGGCAACGTTCAACATCTCGCAGTCAAATAAGGTAGCCATCAGGCGTCTGTGGCTATTGAACACTTGAAATGTGGCCAGGATAACTGGGGCACTGAATTTTGAATTTGCCATAATTCTAACATGCTTAAACTTAAAGAGCCATAGGGGGTGGGGGGTAGCGGCTACCATATTGGTAGCAGCTTCTAGCTTCAAGAGCAGGACAATACAAACACTTTGCATCTTTGATTTATTCCGCCGAGTACTGGACAGTGCCTTAGGAGCATGGGTCTTCCCGCCACTCTGGGCGCCCTTGGTTCAGCTCCACTGGGCAGATCAAAGCAGCAGCCCAGGCATTTGCTTTTCGGGATGGCATTTTTGCAAGAGATCCCGGCACTGTTCTCACGTGCCGGCAGAGAAAGGGGATGGAAAGGGAAAGGTAGTTTGGGGGGGGGGGGGGGAGGTTCTGTGTCTTTTCTCCCTCGTATCCCAACTGTCGTGTAGTTTGTGGCCTGTCCCTCGCCAAGACGCGCACGTATCCCCCGTGGCAGCTTAACTCCCAGACCCAGCGGTTAAATAAATGATCGCGTAGCCCCTGAGAGGCTGGGCTGCACAGTCCAGCTCGGGGACCCGCGTCCGCTCCTAAGGCTCCGTCAGGTGACAAACACGGCCGAGCGGCGGGACAGGGGCGGCGGCCGGAGCTGCGCCCGCCACGCGGTGCCCCCCGGCGCGCAGAGCGCTCCGAGCCCCGGCGGCGGTGCCAGCGCTTTGTGCACCGCGCGGAGGTGGGCGCCCCGGGCGCCGGGCTCGGACTCCTCCCCGGCGCTCCGCGGGCGTCTTTCGCCAACCGAGAGGGAATATTCCCAAAGATCCCCAAACCAGGCGAGCAGGGGCGACTCCCCGACTCCGCCACCGAGCGTTCCCAGGGCCCACCCACCACCGCTGCGCCCTCCTCCCATCCTCCACGGCCCGGCACGCGGCCTCTCCGCCGGACCCCCAGCCGCTCCCCCCCCCGCACCCCCCACCCCCGAGCCGTGGCAGCGCCCTCGAGACACACGCCGCCACGCTCCCCGCCAGGACAGCGCGCCCCCCTCCGCGCACCGGGCGCGCACCGGGCCGCAGGCCCCGCAGGGCCCCGAGCCCGCCTCCTCCGCGCCCGTGGCGCACGCACGTGGCGCACTCACCCCCTACTAGCTGCCTCCGAGCTCTAGAAACGCTCCCGGGAGGGAGCCCCCGCCCCCTCGGCTCCGTCCGCACCAAGGAAAGTGGGTGGGGGGGAAGCGGAGACGGGCTGAGAAGGAATAGGTAGGTCGGTCCGCTCTGAGAAAAGTGGGTGGGGGGAAGTGGCGCTGGGCAGGGAGCGGAGTCTGGAGGTGGAGAGCGGTGTTGGAGGGGACGACCGGCAATAATTGGATGGCGTTGCGGCTGTTGCGCCTCTGAGAACGCCCAGCCAGCGCGGATTCACTTTCCACCCAAATCACCCGGAGGGATTGTTGCTGCCTGCAATCAATAACTCCGCCGAGGAAGCTGCTGAAACCAGAGGCGTCCCCTGTCTGGGTCTTTAAGGGGCCGTCCGAACGGAATTCCAGCCCTCGGCTTCCCAGACAAAGAAGTGGGCACCAAAACGCAGGACGAGATTTTGAATCCCCACCCCTCCTCCCCACCCCGATCCCAGGTTACAAAAAAAAAAAAAAAAAAAAAAAAAGATCTTTAAAAATTAAAGGGCACACACGTAGAGAGGCATCTAGAAAAAAAAATAGTTAAAAGGGGAAGTGTGACCATCCATTCTTTGACTTGAAGGTTTCTGTGATATTTCGAGAAACGGAATAGAATCAATGTTCCGATGAACATTTAACGATTTTGTACGTGAAGGTAAAGTCCATCAGATTTAGCCATGCATAGGGATACTTTGTAATGGGGCACACATTTGCAAGGAAATTAGTGATGTAGCCTTATTTGGGCATACTGATCCAGGAAAAGGAAGAAATGTATCATCATTTGTAGTGGCACTGTTATATTATAAGCCGTAGCATATCCTTTCAGACATGATTCCATGAAGATTGCATTTCTGTAAGGTGAAAAGGCCCTGGGAGATGTGTGTTATGATTCCCACTTAGCAGACTGCAAAAGCAAGCAAAGCTAGGAGAAAGGGTATTCACCAGGTCACCAGATACCCAGTACCAGTCACTAAGTTTAGACTAACTCACTGTGGGCCTGAGCCTAAAAGACTAAGCTCAGCTAACACCCCTAAAGGAAG
The DNA here is from genome assembly GCF_048164855.1 of Canis lupus baileyi. NCBI lineage: Eukaryota > Metazoa > Chordata > Mammalia > Carnivora > Canidae > Canis > Canis lupus. The sequence continues at coordinate 20,903,277 of NC_132839.1, forward strand.
AGTGGCCAAAATTCATTTCTCCTTGCCTGAGGCAATTTAAAAATAAAAATAAATCTTAGGAATGTCAACCCAAATATAGAGGCTTCGTAAATCTTAATGAGCCTTCCCTATGAGAAGTCTTGTTGCTAATACAGATGGGTAAATGGGTATTGACCATCCTGGTCTGATATGTCTCTGGGTTGGGAGGAGTAGACTCATTCTGAAGCCAGGGAAAAGTTCATGTGTGTGCTGGAAGTCATAGAAAGCTGGTTTCAAGCAGGGATTAGAACACAGGAGCATTTGTCTGTGCTCAGTATAGTTAAACACTGGTGGGAAGCATAAGGTATTATTGGTAATAGAATTCATAAAGGGTACTGAATCCACACCACTAATCCCGAAGTATTTAAAACTGGCCTTTAGGCGACATGTACAATAAGCCCTTTCAGCAACTACAGTCGCAGCTTCATTATCCCAACTTGACAAATTTTGTTAGCTTGGGGTATGGTGGATTTGACTTTCTCCTTTGTAATTCTTAATCAGATACAAAATTAAAGGTACAAAAAATAAAGATAAATATAGGCTCTTTAGATATGAGATAAAGGATATGATTAAACCTTGGCTTGGAATAACAAATCCTTTGCATATTGCAGATTCTCAATCACAAGCAGTCCATATGGTGTATACTGTGCATAGGCTAAAGCTGTACCTAAAGAATTTTTGAAATTTAGATATTTGGCACTATTTATATTAAAAGATATAAGTATTTTCACAATTAATGATAATTTTAATTATTTTATATTTAACATACATTCATTTGTTTTAAAAACAGAATTAATACTGATGTTACTTCAGATTAGAAGTTTTAGAAATGAATCTATTTGAATGTACTTTAATATCAGCTTTCTTTAAAAAAAAATGTTTTAACTATGTACCTTGTTGTACTTACACATTTTAAGGTGCCAAAGAAGAGTTGCAAACTGTGAAGTAACTTCTATGAAGAGATGAAGTAAAGAATGGAAGGCAAATGACTGTATGTGTATGTGGTGAGTGCTTAACATTTGCTCTATCATTTACCACCAAGCTAATTCTTAAAGGTAAAACTGCCAAACTCTGTCATTAGGTATCTATAACGTAGACACATAAAAGGGATAATAAAGAGAGTGGTGCAACCATTCTATGCTTTACATTGTAGGCAATACCATGCCATTTTGCCTTAAAGCCCACATGTCACCTTTCAGGGCCTACCTTTGCAAGTCTCTTTTACAATTAACCCATCTCAGGGGAAGTTATGTATCTCATCTCTACTGTAAACTATAAAAAAATATAACATTTTTAATGCTATTGGAATTTGTATCTTACTACTTTGTATATTTTTCTGAACTTCTATGTTCAATTATCATGTTTGTGTTGAAAGTGTTCTGGCTGAAGAACAAATACTATACAGTTGAATAATCTTGAGGGGTAGATTAATCTATAGCCTCTCTTCATCTTAGGGTGGGTTGCTGTGGCAACCGCCCCAGCTTACTTTAAAATAATTTTTTAAAGCTCACTTCAAGAGCTACACCCAGCGTGGGCCAAGCTTAAAAGCAGGCATACCCAGTGAACAGGGTTTAAGTGTACTGCTGATTTAATGTAGGGAAGTAGTAAAGAGAGGAGGGTGGAGTAAGATGGTACACAACCTGGAACAGAAATGAGAAATTAGCACTCCTTAGATTCAAGTCCTGAGGATTATGCTCTCTGTAACTTTTGTGGCACTTTAATTAAATACATTGCTAAACCATTCTTTTGAGGGGGGAACAAGTAGATATATAATTACATACATAATAAAGCACTTATGACAACTATTTAATAAAGGAATTATTTAGTAATGGGGGGGAGTTTATAGTTTATTTAAATAGTATGACAATCCCAGACATCATTTTCTTTTAAATGATTTGTCACCTTTTATTTAACATGATAGGTCACTAGCATCTAATTGGCTTAAAGGGTAGCAGAATTTTCTACTTTCCAATCATAGAACTGGAATAGATTGGAGAATTCACTTAACTCACATAATGAATAAGCATCTGAAGTCCTGAAAAGACACACTCATTAGTTAGGCACAAATCTTGAGCCAGAGAATATAGGCCTCCTAACACCTACTACAAGCTCCTCGCTACACCAAAAAATATTATGATACTAGCCAAGTAGCATTAGGTGGCAGAGATCAGGATGATTTGGGGAGAAAAAAAAAAATCAAATCCAGAGTATTCAAAGAATACAAAGCACATTTTGTATTAACCACTTTGTGGATTACCAATGAATAATTTTAAATCTTGGTGACTTTCTATTGTGTATTTCTGCACAACATCTTCTGCTTCAACTGTGAAGGCTCATGGGAAGGAAACTAATGCTAATATTAACTTAGGTCACACATAATTAAGAAGCTAAATCTGCTGAGGGGAATATCTTATATTTTAAAAGGCCAACTGTGATACAGTCCAGATCCAAATTATTTCCAAATTATCCACAGTGTGGGGTTATACATATTTTTGTACTTGTACTATCACTGATAATTATGGGCTTGTTATAATGCTTATTATTAAATAATTCTTTCAGATGTTAAAAAGGTAAAATGATTTTTTTTTTGAAGGAAAACTATCCAAAACTGAAGTCTGCTGAGGTAAATAGCAATAACCTGTAATCCATCGAAAATAGTATGGCCGAAAGTCATGTATTGCCTGTGTCTATTTGCTCATGTAAAATAGGCTTTTACAATTCATTGCATTAATTTTGGGCATGATGGCAATAAAGTTAGATGTTCCTACTAATGCTTTGCTTTCTCAAGGCATTTGTGAATCTGGAAAAAATTAATTTCATTTTTATCACCATACATAGACATATCTTAGTATTCAAAATGAGTATGCACCTTTAAATTTTTGGATTTTTTTTAAGAAGTTGTACCTTGAATGAAAACCTGATACAGATTATCTCTGCCATATTATTAAAATGAATTCATGGTAGTAGCAAACTCACCAGCTGAAAAACAAACAGGCAAAAAATATACTGTAGATCCTAATCTGCAAGAAATAATACTATTTCAGATGACTTTTGCTTTGTGACAGTTTGCCACGCTTTCCTATAATAAAAGCAAGAGATTCATCTTAACTGTGCTGATACAGTCACAATGGTGATGAGCCAGAAGGCTGAAGATTGTTCAGATCTGGTTGTACTTGCCTGTAAAATCAACCTTCTCCTTTCAAGTGAAGCCTTGGGGCAGACACCTAAATGTTGAGCCCACTCTTCTGAGAAAAGCTACTCACATCAAATAGCCCCTACAATGAAGCAGGAGGCTTTTTGAATCACACTGTCCTCACACATTAAAATAGTCTAGAGGCATGGTGCAGAACTTCACAGGAAATGCAACTAGTCATTGGGTTAAACATACAGTGCTGAAAGGAATTTTTTTTTTAAGTGAGGAAATATCTTTAATTAGCCAGATATTTCGGTATACTCCTATTGTCTACTCCTGTACCTTCAACGTTTTCATTTCCCGAACGTATTTTCTCTTCTTCCTTTCACAGGTTTAAAATCTTTTAACTGGGTTTCAACATTTTGTATGATCTGTAGTTCTACTGGCATGCAGTCTTGTCTTTTCATGGTTTGGGTACTATTGGTATATTTTACTTTGGCTTTATTGGGTGTGGTGTCATTGGCTAGAGAAGGAAAGGTGCCCGACCCCTGGTAGCTTTCCTAATCTTGAATATTAACCTTTTCTTTTTTTTTCTTTTTTTTTGGTAAGGACAAGTGTTTACTGTGCTTAAACCTTAACATAAGTATCTTCCTTATCAGTCTCTAGTTCTGCTTCCTGTGCAGCTGAAACTCTTCAGGATAAGTGAAGTCATCAGCTATCGGATAGGGAAGCCTAATGCATTTGGGAAGTTGGTTTGGTTTACATGTTAATGCTCTGGATAAAATCCAGTAAGGTGTGGAAGAGATAGAAGTGGAGGGGGGGGGGAGGGGGGGGGGGATCTCCGAGGAAGCTGCCGCCTCGGTAAATATTTCCAAACTGATTAGAAAGTTCATGGCCCCGCGATGAAGTCGAGATTTCAGGAACCGGTAATTATTTCATTATTCTGTACATGCATAAGGCATAAGGAGTCTCTCTGCACGCCGTGCGGCCCTGCAGCCCTGCAGAGCCGAAGAGCGCGCGTCCCGGGCGTGCAGGGAAGGCGCGGGGAATCGAGGGCTCGCAGGCTTCCTGCTCGGGGGCTTTGACGCGGGAGCCGCGGAGGAGCGCACGGACCCGCGGAAGAAAGAAGTGGTTAACGCGTCTGCAAACGGGGGGGTGGGGGCGGGGGGGAGGGAGAAGTCGCAGGAGCAACTATTAGGGTCGCGCTCCTATTGGTCAGAGGAAAGATCCCGACTTTGGAAGGACTTTCCTGCAGGCTGGCTCGCGGAGTCCCGGGGGAGCGGGCGCGCGGCGGCCGGAGCCGGAGCCGGAGCCGGAGCGGGAGCCGGAGCTCGGAGCGTCCGCAGCCGCCGCCGCCGCCGCCGCGTGGGGAGAGCCGGGAGCCGCCGCTCGCGATGTTGTCTTCGGTTTCGTGCAATAAAGAATTGTCATTAGGTTTGCGTATGGCATGTGCCATTACCCCACCGTAAAACTAAAATTAGCAAAATGTCAGGAATGGGGAGATTGATTCACCAAGATGCAATTATCATTTAAAAGTGCTTGATTGAGGTACTGATGTTCAGTGATTTATTCTGCATACCATATACATAATTAAAGTAGCGTGCTGGAGCAATTTATCAATCTAGTTGAGGCTGGAGGGGTGAGGAGGGAACTGCTGTATGTTTGTTTTATTACAACGCTCCGAGGTCTGGTCCCGCCCCCCTTTTGCCGAGAGCGAAACTGAGGCTCGGCGCGGCTGGCGGGGCTGGCGGGGCGAGCGCCCGCGGCCCGGAGGGCGAGGGAGGCGGAGAGCAGAGGGCGGCGCGAGGCCGCGGCACACGCAGGGGCAAGGACGAAATAAAGGGGGGGAAAAAAAGAATAAAAAAAAAAAAAAAGAAGGCAAGAGGCGCTTCCCAGGACGTGCCGCTTGGAGCCCCAGGCCCGTCTGCTCCGCCGCCCCCGCCTCCCCTCCCAATATCCTTCCACCACTGCCCCCGCCCCCCCTTTGCCTTTTTTTTTTTTTTTTTTTTTTTTTTTTACGCGATGTTTCAAAGGCTGCGAGCGGCTCTCCTTTTCCCATTCGTCCTCTGTCACTTCCTTCCTGGACGCAGTTTTCTGGATGAGTCTGGTTACTTTTAATCTGGCCGGCTGCTGAGAGCTACTTTCTCCTCCTCCTCTTCCTCCTCCTCCTCCTCTTCCTCCTTCTTTTCCTCCTCCTCTTCCTCCTCCTTCTCCTCCTCCTCCTCCTCCTCCTCTTCCGAGCGGCCCGGGCGCGCGCGCCAGTGCGCGGCCCCGCGCGCGCCTCCCCCGCGCGCGCTCCCCCGGTGCGCGCGCGCACGCTCGGGCTCCAGCTCTCTGCTCGCGCTGCTCGCAGTCACAGACACTTGAGCACACGCGTACACCCAGACATCTTCAGGCTGCTATTGGATTGACTTTGAAGGTTCTGTGTGGGTCGCCGTGGCTGCATGTTTGAATCAGGTGGAGAGACACTTCAAGGCTGGACGAAGTAAAGATCATTGTTATTTTTTTTTTTCCTCTCTCTCTCTCTCTTTCTCTCTCTCTTAAGAAAGGAAAATATCCCAAGGACTAATCTGATCGGGTCTTCCTTCATGTAAGTACCTCTGACATTTCTCGAGGAAATAGAAATAGCCTGGGTATTGTCTCTGCATCAGTATATTCCACGGCACTGGGTCTATGCTTGTGCCTTTTTGGAAGGCTGAAGTTGAGGTTGGTTGTGCATTCTTTTCTTTTTTCTTTTTTCTTTCTTTCTTTTTTTTTTTTTTTTTTTTTTTAAGATTCTGTGATTTCCTGGTCTGTTGCTAAAAGTAACTTTTTTAAGACTTCTCTGTTTGCCATCAGTTATTGAAATCACTCCTGACTCGTTCTTGTCACACCCGTGTGTTTAAAGTTTCATGAAGTTAGTTCACGTCATTAGCATGTTTGATATGGTGGAGCGTGTGGAGCCTGGTGGATTTTAATATTTCACAGGATATTCTGTGACCTTGAAGTACATTCCTTAAGATTAGCCGCTAGTTTACTGTGGAAAGATGCTCCTGCGAGGCCCCCCAAAGTCTCTGATTTGCTCTGGGTTAGGCTTCTGAGCCACTAATTCTTGGGATTAGTTTGAGCTAAAGCATGGCTGTCTGTCAGAGTATATACCTTTGTGCATCTCCTTCCCTTACCAAAGCGCTGGCTTGATAGAGGGCTTCTCATTGGTGTGGACAAAAAAAAAAAAAAAAAAAGTGATACCCTGGCCATGGTAGGCTCTACATTTTACAATCTGTGTTGGGGTTCAGTATATGTACTGCTGTTCAGGTCAAGTCAAATACATGGCTCTTTAAAAAGAAAGAAGGTTAAGTCACTTTAATTGCCTTCTGTTTGGACTTTGGATGAAAGTTACCAAACTCAGTGATAAAGTTTGGCACAAAGGAAGTATATATGGAGAGACACAACACATTGTTTATTATATTTATGCAAGGATTTAATTGTGCTACTAATGTCATCTTCTTCCCAGAATATGGCTCTTAATTCTTAGAGGAAATTTTATATCGGACACATTTCTGACTAGTCTAGGTCCAGTAGTTATCTTTTTTTTTTTTTTTTTTTTTTTTTTGGAAAAAGCTCTTTTCTTCACATTGTAGGAATGTGTGTCTTTTGTATAAAACACCTTTATATGTAAATGCTGACAGTATAATAGGTAGAATCAGGCTCTCTGCCAGTTCTTTAACTGGTCCTCAGTGGAGAATTGCTTTGACACAAAGTGCATTTTACTATTGTGAATCTGATACTAACTCTAATAGTCACTGTCTTATGAAATGGTTAGTGACTGCATATATTTTGTATGCTATAAAGGGAACTCCAGCCACCTCATTATACCAGTCAAAAAAAAAAAAAAAAAAAAGTGACCAGCCTCTTTTTCACTGGCACCTTGCAGTGGAATTGTGGTTGCAGAGTAAAGATGTTTATGTAGAGTATAATAACTCCAATCTCTAGAGACTTGGAAGGACATGGAAATGTGACCACCTGTGAACCCCATTTAACCTCTGTATTGCATACTAAGTTTAGCTTTTAATAGGTTAACAATCTCCAATTCTCCAATTTGAAACTAAAACATTTTACTTAATTTTAAAAATAATAACCAGTTTTGGCTAGTCTTTGAAAATGTTCAGTATGTACAAATCTGGCACAAGCAGTATTTTTGTTTTTCCATGAGTTTCAGTTAAATATAATGCAGTTAATAAACCATGTTATTGTCTCCCAATGTATGTATAAATTTATTAAGTTAGAAGAAGTAGTTCTAAAGCAAGTGGATTCAGAACTCGCAGGTAAAATGAGATATGCCTATCCAGTATCCCATCTCAAAAGGAAAAAAAAAATCTCTAAAGTCAAAAATCTCAGTCTATTTGTTGGAAAGTACATTTGGCTGTATAGTATACTACAAGCTCAATTCTAAAAGTTTCCATCAAAGCACACTTTAAACTCAATATTTAAAATTTGATTCCCAAGTCACGTTAAAGAGACAATAGTTGGCAGTTACCTTAGCTTCAAGTTTTACCAAACTTTATAAAAATTTACTGTCATTCGCATTCACAAAGCTTTGGAGTATTTGTGGCATATTTTCCAGACATCTTACAAAAGGCAGAATTTTCCTTCTCTCATTAATTTCGCTATTTACATTCTGATTGCTGTGTATGCACGTCAAAGACAATATTAAAGACCTGACTTTTATTAAATATTAATTTGTTTCTTAGGTTTAAATAACAATGAACACTTTATAATAAGTCAATTTTCCATCTTTTCTGAGCTGTTCATACTTTAAAAGTATGCAATCACATATCTTACTAACTTTCCAAAATAGGAACACATAACATTAAATACATGAAATTTAAATAACAAGGACTTTACTGCACCTTGCCTCTTTTCTTTTTATAAACATACTCAATTTTCAAAATTTGGTGGAAATGGTTTTTCCAGTAGTGAAAAGGAGTGTCTATTGATTCAAGATAGAATACTGAAAAAGCATCATGTTTTATATTTTTCAGATTTCTATGTATTTCTTCCTTGGCCCTCATTTTTACACTGAGTCAATAAATTGAATAACCCTACAACCATATCTTTTTAATAAATGACTTATTATATTAAATTTCTTTTATAAAAAACTGAGCTAAATAACTCCTTGGTATATGTTAACATAATATTTCAAAACTTTCTTCTGTTTATTGTAGTATGTTTTGTGGTTTTATTTCCCAACACTACACGCGGTATATTTTAGGTCTATGAAATCTCAGAAAGTCACAAAAATGGGGAAATATCTGTGCAGCAACATTTGTGCTACTTAATAACCAAAAAAAAAAAATTATGTATTAAGCATAGAACCCTGGCTTCAGGGACGTGATTCAAAACAACGTGGGAGAATTTCATATGCAATCGAGGGTTACAGAATGGACTTTAGAGAGATTATTACTTAAGTTCTACTTTTTTTTTTCAAAAGCACATCCTCAGAGAACACACCAGGCAGATTAATATCTAAAATTTATAAAAATGCACATATTCATTTTATGAATGTAGTGATTGCCTGGACACAATGAAAAGAGTTAATCACTGATGTTCACTCTGTGTGCTGCGTGTAGAAGGATAGGTGATTAAGATCCCCGACCTCAGCACTGTACCTTAATCTCACGGGCGCGTGGACTGCCCTGCACTCAGTAAAGCCTGACTGTTCACCGAGATCTGTCATCTTTAGGAAATCAAACCAGATTACAGAGGCGATTCACAAAACCAGGAGCAACAACAGAGTCTGTGCACCTTACAAAAGGCGGATTACGCAGTTCACATGTTATTTTGATAGGTCAAAGATAAAAGCTGATTGTTGAGGAATGGCAAGACACTCCAATTTCAAATGATTGCTAGATAAGTATACCACAACCCTGTTGCTTCATCATTATGAAGAGCCATTCAAACAATAGAAAACTCAGTTTTCAAGTGACAGCCTTTCAGTAGTGAAGTAAGAGAAAACATGTCCTTTATGTATATACCTTCATTGCTTAAATTTCAAGTTCCATCACTTCTTGATGAACAGATATCAAGTTCTGGCTGCTTACGTGAAGCAGTTATCCTAAGGTTTAATTGCAGTAGGCATTTTCAGAGGCGTTGTAGAGAGCACAAAACAGGATTTGCCAGAAATAAAACATGCACTCATGGTATTGAATAACTGAGCAGAAAATGCACAGTAGTCAATAGCCATTATGTTATTCTGTTACCAAATATATTCTTCATAAAAATGTATAATTACATAGTTATGAATCTATACATTTGAAATATATCTTGATAGGTGTTTATTGGTCAAATTATATGTATTTCATGAATGTGATGTACAGATTATTCTTTACAACAAAATATGATGTTATGAGAGTTTATTTCATAGAATCAAGTTTTGGTTTATATAATAACACTTTGAAAACCCTAACTTCTTACACATCCACTCTACAGTAATTTCTTGCTTCTTTAAAAATTGAAGTCCTTTTTTACCCAACTGATGCCTCCTAGTGTTTCACACAATAAAACACTAATGAGTCACCCATAAATGTAAACATTGCATTTTCATTGCCTACATTTTCTGTGATACATAAAATTAATATTTATGTGTTTAATTTTCTGTGCATTATTATAAGAGAAGAAATTCTATTGAATGAGATGTTTCATCTGAGTGGATTTGTGGCACATACTTGCAGCTTTTCTTTGACCATAACAATATCTTACTAAGTTTTAATAAGTTTATTACCTTCAGTTCTAGTTTATATATTCACTGTTTATATTCACTCTTATTCTAAGTGAAAAACATAAGCAGCATAGCAGAGCTTCCATTTTGTAGGCCTGGAAACTGTATAGCTGAGTTTGTCGGGGAATGCCTGATGAACAGATTGCAAAGGGACTAACCATTTTTATATAAACATTAAAATATTTTAAAAGGTATACAAATTTGTGTCTTTATAATTGCAAGTTTCTATGTGAAATGGAATAAAGTAAAAAAGAGTTTAGAAAAAAAATAAAAGGAAAGATAGTAGATGCACAGATTCCCCACAAATATGGAGTTTATCACATTATTAGAAAACAACAAAAAACATGCCTGGCGAGTATATTATTCTACATAGTAGAAGGGGGACTTGTTAGACCATAACTTCTCATGATCAGCGGATTGTCTTAATGAGGTAGAAGTTCATGGATACCAACTTTGGTGTGAGTTTTCTGTCATAAGCATCATGAGCGTAGACTTTTTGATACTTCTTGCACTTCTGTGATTTCAAACAGCTTTCTGATTGTACTTAATAAGATGGATACATTAGTTTCTGAATATTTTTTCTCTAAAATATTTATGAAGCGGAGGAGGCAATCCCCCAATGAGTCCAAAATTCAAAGGATATACTCAAAAACCTGTAACATTTGTGGGCCTCTTCCTGACTTGTCATACAACATTCATGTGCACAAAAACATTGACAAATTTCTTCCACTGACACAAGTGTTCTGAGCATTAAAATGTAGATACTAGCGTGAACATACTTCATTTCTGTTACCTATATGTGTTATCATTTAGTTCTCCTTATCCAAAACGCATAGCATTTTATCAATATTTGACTCTCATTTAGGATTTTCTAATTTGGTCAATAATACAGCGCTATTACAATTCTGTGCATGTTGGACACATTTCAAAGAATGTAAGGGGGTGTGTTCCTTTCGTTTAAGGAAGCAAACATGTAGAAAGGGGTGGACTTTTCCCACAAGAGCCAGATTTCTTCCCTTGGAGAATTGAAGCAAATATGCAGTGTGTAAGTGAATAACAGCATGAGAAAGAAAATAATTTCTAATAGTCTGCTATAGTTACTGAGCAAAGAAACTCTTAGTTTTTTTTTTTAAGGCGGTTCTTATTGATAACCTTTCTCACACTGAACGCTGAAAGAAGTCTGAAAGTTTTGTACTTTTAATATTAAGTAACTTATTTAAAGTGCACCAGAATTAATTTTGCTCAAAATAAGAATTCAATAGTAACTATTGCCCAGATATGTTGAGACATACAGAAATAACAGGAGCTAGACGTACCCATTCCCTACCTCTCTTTCAAGAAGTAGATAACATCAGTGTTCTTATGTTAGTTGTTTTTGTCTGTGCAAGAAAAATAATTAAAATTCTATAACAAAGAATACTGTTGTAAAGAATAAGATTATGAAAAAGATTATCCAATATAGTATTCTCTCAATTTCTTTCATATTATTTTAACATTAACTGCAGAGTGAAAAGTCATGTTACTATTAAGTATGGAAATTATACCCGTTGTATAAATTCATCTTTTGGTTTCAGGTGATGATATCAGTAACATTCACTTGTCATCACCATCATGTATTTTTTGTACATTGTCACTATATTACCCCAGTTAAATCGTGTATTTATTTTTAAAATATAACCAGTGTAAACAAAGTTCAAAGTACATATGGAGAGAATCTTTTGAGTACATTATAAAGAAAATTGGTGACATTACAAGCAATAGAGTCAGGAAACCTATTACAGGCAGATTTCTGCAGGAATCATTACTCTTTAATAATGCAGATGTTATAGAGACTTTATTAATTCTTAATGCTGTAAATTTTAAATGAATGGAGCAATGTTGTTCATCCTGCAAGTGGTTGCGATTCATGTAGAATGACAGTGCAGATCTTCTTGTAATGATTTAAATGAAGTACCTTAAACTTGTTTTTAGACTGGAGGAACTGATCTCTGAGGCAGTCCCTGGTGAGAACCTGCTTTTTCCAAAGAGCATCCTGAGCGTGGTCTGGTTTTCCTCTTGTATCTTGTTGTCATAGATAAGATGCACATGAAGAATTCATAAAAATTGTTCTCAGATACTATGGGTCTCTAGCATGCAGGATTTAAAAAGCGATGGATATAGTCCTTTGATAGAATGAGATGTGTTTGTTTTTTTTTTAAACAGCTGCAACTACCTCTCTTTTTTTTCCACTCATCTGTGATTTTCAGCAAGTTAGCATGATAGCAAGAGAATGCATCATTCTCCGAACCCCAAAGATAGGCAGCTTTGGCTTAGATGTGCTTATTTATTTGCAAAATTAGAAAGTAGATTTACTAATGTAAATAAGTGGGGACAGACAAGAAAATTAGTCTACTATTTAACAGAGTAAACATGACTTCTTTTAACCTCCTAATTAATTGTTGACCATGCATAAGGTGTGCAACCAAGGCTTATTATGGAAGGCCGATATTATTGCTTAATGTAACATGAGGCATTGGGATTTCTTTAAAGTAATTTTGAAGATGTGATTATTTAGCAGAAATATTCACTGGAGCATTTTATTTTTAGAAATCATGGTCACACAAGGAAGCCTTTATAGGACCGACTACCTAATTGCAGTCAAAAATCTCTTTAATGAATGAACACACACACACACACAGAAGAACACACATTTTAAGAAAATAATGGCCTTATACTTTTCAATTATTTTGCCACGTTCTTTATATCCGAACAGAATGTACATGTCTAAGCAGATGTTTTAAGTTATATCCTTCATGTAGGTGAGTCTGTAAATGTACCATTTAACTTAAATGGCTTTGTGGGAAGGTAGTTTGAGGAGTTTAAAAAGGAAAAAAAAAAACAAAACCCTTCAGTTACTATAGTTTCAGTTCTTTCTTTTTAAAAACAGTAATTACACTCAGGATAAAGAAAGAAAAATAAACTCTTTTAATTCTTTGTAACATCCACAGTTTCTGAGGTACAGCCCTGGTGTATTTTTATTTCTGAATATGCAGGGCAGGTACTGGCAGCAGAGCTACAAAATGAAAACTTCCTGGCTGCAGACCAGATACAGTGCACAGTGCCACATCATAAACTTCCCCTCTTCTGTCTCGGAGTGATTTCAGCCCGAAGTAATGTCCCTTTTTCCCCTTGCGTAGGCTAAGGAGCAGAGGGCCTTCTTCCTGGGCAATCGCTTTGGGAAAGGAAAAACATAATGTTTCCCCTCTTTAACTTGAAAATTCTGCCTCTTAAATCACTAAGACATTAACTGCAAAGTGGATTCAGTATGTTTCCTTTCTCTTCCCATATAGCAGTTGAGAATGCATAAAACAATAGGTGTAAGATAGAAAATGAGACCTCTTCCCCAACCATCCTCCAGCACATGCAGGCCCAGTCAGATACCTGTGTGTGTATGTGTGTGTGTGTGTGTGTGTGTGTGTGTGTTTTGCAGAGAAAAATAAAAGGATTTATTTTCAATAAGGCCTGTGCATTATATTTCAGATATGTTAGGTCATTCTGTGATGCAAATTAACATTGAGTGTTTTTTTGTGCTTATCTCGGGAAATAGCAATGCTCTACCACAATATGTGGCACTACAGTAATTTATATTGATACACACTCACAGCTTTAATGATTACTAGGTCAAAATACAGAGTACAAAGAGAGAAAACACGCATTTTAGTTTTCAGATTTGTTTTATGTTCTTCACTTGAAAAGTACAGTGTAATGTGCTTATTTCCATACAAAGTAAATCAACTTCAGAGTATTTGCATTAATATTCTTTGCATTTGAAACTTTGGTCTGAAAACTTGTACTTCTTGTAAAATAAAAAATTGTTATAACGGTCTTTAATTACCAGTTACATTTTCAACCGATACCAATGTGATTTTCAAGTATCTTGTTAAAAATAATTTTTAGCAGGTTCAGGTAATAGCAGAATTCTCATTTGTGTAAGGTAGACAGATTATTGCCAGAACACCTCTCTAAAACTAGCTTCCTCTTGTAGAAATGTATTAAGTGGGAGCCTTAAGTAGAAAATGTTACTGTGTAATAAAATATTTGTTACAACTCTATGTTTCAACTAAATTATTGATTTAATAGTATACAAATAGTGCATAAATGTTAGTTTAGTCATTAACCCACTAAACCAATTATTAATTGCCTGTATAAAATTTACCAAGTCAGACCAACAGTTATATGTAATTTTATTTTATTTCTCTTTAAAATAGATAAGAGGTCATTTTAATTATGTTTAAATACCTAGCAACTATTTTTCTGTGGCTACAAGTGTTCCCTAAAAAAGTATCTTAAAATGTAAAAGGTAGTTCATAAGAGCATGATCACAATAACCTGTTCTTACCAAAGGTGTTTTATAAGCAAAAGTCCTACACATGGCACACTTTCAAGGCTCCTTAGCAAGGAGAAAAAAAATGTTAAACTTTTTTTGCATATATTAATATACATAAGGGTCGGTAATTTTCTGATATTTATTTCTTACAGAATTAGATATTGTACTTAAAAATCCAGTTTCAACCTTTAAAACTGTTCTTTCATTTAGGATAATGGTGTGAGACCTCTTTCTCTTCTTGGGGTTATCCCGAACTGTAGGATAATTTGAATCATTGCCACTTGATAAATAATGTTAGGAACATTGTAAAGTTCAATTGCTTAATAGGTGTACTGAATAATTTTTTTTAAATAGAAAATGGATTATTGTGCTATTTAAATTATAAAATTGTACCTGATTAAAACATGAATCTCTTGGAGGTTTCTGTAATAGGTTATTCTCCAGGCAAAAATTTTTAAAAATTCTAAACTGCCTACCAAGAAATTACCAACTACTTTTTTAAAGTGCCTGGTTTCCATTCACATTTGAAGAGCCTCATTAAGTTTTGGATGGCCTTTAAGTAAAGGTTCTATGGTTGAGAAGGTAGGTCTTTTCACCCTTCTTCTGCAACAGTTTATATGTTAAAATGGTGTATAACTCCAGTCCTAATTCCATTAGGATTATTTTTCTGAACTAAGTAAAGACTAGCAACCTGGCTATTTAAAAGAAAGAAAGTTTATCCATTTAATCATTTCTAGAATTTATCAGAAGATCTCTCAGAGTCTGGTATAGGTTTTATAGGTTAAGGAGAAAAAACGTGACTACTTTTTTTTTTTCTTTCACATTTGAGTTTTTCTCCCCTTATATAAACCCGAAAGAAATTCCTACAATGGCATTAATAGACTTGCAAGAGGCTGGGTAAGATACTAAAACCCGTTGCCCATTTTCCTATGGCCGTTTGGTTGGAATGAATGGTGAATGTCCCCTTTAGGACTGTTCAATCTTTCTTGAGTTAGTGTGAGCTCTATGTGATTTTTGTTTCCTTCTCTCATTTTATAGCTTCAAAGCTTAAAGAATTCTTGACTTCATCCATTTTTTCCCCTGAATTTATTTGGTTTTGGATTCTCTCCTGAGTTCCCTTCTTGCTTCAAAACATTTGGTATTGTGATAAAGCAAGTATACTTTCAACTGGATTTGACTACATATGAGATTGTAGAATGTCTCCTTACACTTGAGTGTTTGATATGGTTCATTAAGCCCGATGCCATGTCATAAAAAATCTCTAAACACTGATCTTCAAACAGCGAAAGCCACAGGATGATATCTTCATAAGGAACTGCCGACAGCTTTAGAGTCAATGGATTGTATATCTGCAGCAAAAATGCACAGCGTTGTGAAGTCTCAGGAGGCAGTATACTTATCGGACTAGTTGAACCGAATTATGGCTTTCATAATGTTTGTGAGGTGTTGGGCCAAAACTCCCAAGATGTGAGTGTGTATAAAGGGGGGCTAAGTGGAAGAGAGCAGAGAAAGGGAGAGACAAAAAGCATGAGAGATTGAGATGAATGCAAGAGAAAGAGAAAATCGATTCTCTTGATTGGCAAACACAAAAAGTTTGAAGACCCAGTGCCATAATAATATCATTTGTTTAATTATACACAAATGTGCTCTTAAACAGGCCTTTATGCAACAAAGAGTCATGGTTAAGAGCAAAGACAAAAGTAGATTCAAAATCCAGCCTCCCATTTATTGGTTACTGGCTTAAGAAACGTTATTTAACCACCAGAAAGCCTCAGTTTCACCATCTGTAAAATGGGGGTGATAATACCACCCACCTCTTAGATAGAATTGTAAGAATTAAACAGGATGATACACAGAAAAGCACAATGTAGGTAATCAGTAATTAGTAAATTACCATAGCACTACACTATATTTTAATCATTTTATCTTTCTCCCAATGATGGTCACTTAGAAATGCTTGATGGGATAATTATGTTGAACTTTTTTCAATAATACTTTTATACCATTAAAATTGGGTCATTTTCAAGGCAAGTCTAATTCCAATGCTATTAGGTCAATGCTAATGGCTGCTAAGAACAATATACTTTTTTCTCCAAGAAACTCAAACCCTTTCACAGATCAGATGTTGTTAAATATATTATTTTTAGAACCAGAAATGATACTAAAGAAACAAAATAATCCATCTATAGGTTTTAAAAGTCATTTATTGAAAGTTCTGAATTCCAGATAGACCATGGCTTCGTTTTGATAAAACTTCAGTTTGGAGGAAGAGTTTGATGCACATAGAATTACTAGGTGGTTTTAATTGTAAAAGACAGCCTCACCAAGAATTCTAAAGGTTTTTTTGTCGTTGGTTTTCTGGAGGGGGTTTGTATTAGTATTATCCACTTTTGAGAGATACATTAGTATTCCTTATTTTTTACTACCTAATTTTTACTACCCAATTTTGAGCGCGTGTAAAGATAGAATTAATTAATGAAGAATGAGGATTTTATTCATCTTTCTATTCCTTCACAGTCACTCTTGCCTATAATAGACATTCTACACACATTTGCTGAAAATTAATGAACTGTATTTATTTGTAAAGATAAAATGCATTTTTTATTCAAATAGTAAAAAATAAGTAAGTGACATTTTTTCATGCTTTTTTTGTTCCGGATTTACAGGATTATTTAATTACAGTTTATCAATTTTGAGATGATGAACAAATGAACTTACCTTAATTTGAGTATTTTTCTACATGTGAGAAGAAATATAAAGTAGTACAGAAAATGCAGAATTTTACATAAGGATTACACCTTCTGATAACACAAGTAAAAGATTTGGGCTGGATGTGGATGAAATGGGACTATTTCTGGTCTCAGAGTCTGTTTACCACTTTTTTGTTCAGCTTTTATATTCACTTAATTTCTCAAAGAAATTCATGTTTTGGATGATAGGTAATGTTGATAAGGCCTGCCCAGTTTAGACAGCCTGTGGAGTTGCAACCACTTGGAATTATTCTCATACTCTTGAATAATGCTCCTCTAGTGTGCACCTTGCATTTCAGCTTTCTTTTCTAGCTCTGTTTTAATGTAGAGCTAAAGAGTGCTCAGTGCAAGGAATACTTGCAGAGTGGACTTCCCTATGGTAAAACAGCATGGACAGCTCCCAACACTGCAATCAAGGATGCCTCTAAAAGCTTTAATTTAAAAATAATAATAATAATAATAAGTCTGCATGAAGATGATGGAGCCCTCTAAGGCACATGGGCTTAGAGAATTATTCCCATCTGCAACCCCCTCCCCCTGCTTAGTAGCCCTTTCCAGGGTTATGATTACTGGAAAATGGCTGTTAATCACCAGATTTTTTTTTTGACTGCAGCTGCTTCAGTCAGACTACTAATCTATTAAACAACTTCGTCTCCAGTTTAAAATTTGCATTGTATACTGTATAGAATAAATTTTCATTGTAATCAGAGCATCCAAGAGAACTTCCTGATATGATTTATAGAAGCACATTTGTTTTTATGGATGGACCTCTAGTGCCATTGAGCCAACTGTTTAAACAATACTCTGGTTGATCAGCGTAAAATAAAATATTGTAGCACTAGTGAGTGTAAGCAGCATTTACAATAGTCACATTTGCAGAAATTTGAATTGTGGCATTCTAGTACTTGGCAGTGCAATGCCCACATAATTCAAAACTTAACCTAGATATTTAAAATTTGACTTCAACCTGAAAGGGTTTTTAGAAGTTTAACATTCTTGTACCAGACTGTGGTAGATTGGTTTGGCCTCTTTTTCTACCCTAATGCTTATTACATTTGCCATAATTTGAAGAAATAATCTGAAACCTGTGTCAATATTTAGTGCTAAAAAAGGACAAAACAGCTCCAACTTACAAAGGACCCTTTAAAAACACATTCTTATATGTAAAATTGACAAGCTACAAGAGGTGGTTGGATGAAGTTCATCATGTTGGAAAGAATGTTTCAATTAAAGTTGAGCACTTTCTCTTCCAGGTCTTTTTTTCTCCGTTTTTTATTTGCTGTGCCAAGGTATCCATGTGCGTTTTTCCACTGTCATCTGGCTCATTCCCAGCAGATGCACACAATCTGTTCTGCTGTCACTAACAGGGTTCGGTTTATGAAAAGAATGTGTCAGAACATGCCACTATAGTCACTTTTACAGGTTTTTTTTAAGAGTAACTGAGAATATATGCATTGCCCTAGTTTTATTGTACTCAGTCTTTAAGAGATTTCTAAGAAACTTTTATAATATTCATAGACCAAAAGCTTTCTTCTAAACATATTTTTGACCAAATATTTACTTTTAATTAAAAATAAAATTGTTAAGGTTCATAAACATTTTTAATAATGAACAGAATTATTGTATTTAAATTAAAAGTAGTTTTTTATAGGAATATTAAAATAAAACATATTTTTACCAAAAAAAAACAAATTTCCAATTATCAAATTTACTTCGTAAGCATTACATATATACCTTATACTAAAAACAAACCTACTTTCATACTCTAATCCAGCTTTATTTTTAAAATATTGTAATATACTATTTAGTGTATGGTCATAAATATGAATTACTTGACTTGATAGGTAATATTGGTTTCCTTAAGTCTTTTTACATCATTAAATTAGACCAAAAGTAGTTAAACTATTGAGTAATTCTTATTCTGTATAGAGACACATTAAACTGTATAATCTCAAAATAATGTGACATTTTTCTTTGTAGATGTTCACATCATTCTAAAAGCATGGTAGGTAAATATTTCTGAACTTTATTTTTATTTATTACTGTGTCTCTATTCCTATCAACCATTCTAAATAAAAATTCAGTTGTTGTCTTCATAGAAAACAGTGTCTCTGGTTTTACACAAATTAAAAAAAAAAAAACAACTGAGCAATGGAAACCTGCATTCATTCTTGAAATAATGAGCTCAATAAGTTAACAGAATTTGAAGTTTTAGGTATGTATATGTAGTAAGTACCTACTGCATATATATGCACGTGCAGATATATAATGGACACATTTACTTTTTGTATATAGATCGTGATTTTTAAGTATCTCCCAGAATTAAAGATTTAAAAAAGAACCAACGTGCTAATTTTAGATTTTTTAAACAATTTTTGATGTGAAGAGCAGTTCAGAGTTCAGAAGAATTAAACATTTTTTAATCAAAGTTATAATTCACTTGAGCTAAAACTGAAAATACAGAGGCTATATTAATGAGTGATCACTTATACAAATTAAGCATTAATTATACATATTTATATAGGAAAACTATGTCTTAGATTTCTTCATAAAGAAAATGTATGAAATACATTTTAAGGCATACTTTCTGTCAAAATTTTCTGATTATTAAACTGATACATTGTCACATGGACAACACAAGCAATATAAATTCAGCTTTTTTGCAAACACTTTGCACATTTAGCAAGAAAATAATTTACTTAGAACTCATTGACTCTGTTGTCACATCATCTTGATTAATTACTAAATAAATTATCTCTAGAGTTGTATTAAATAATTATTGTAGGAAGTTTTCATAATACCTAAAGAAAGAAGAGTCCCCTTGTTCATTATGTTTCAAATATAGTAATGTATACATATCTATCATAAGTTGATTTTGTAATGTTTTTGAGATATGAATAGGGCACGTGTATGTAAGATGAGTGAAAAAGACAGTTCTGGAGTTCACTTTTTCCTGCCAACATTTTAATTTATCCATGACTCTGTATGTCCGATAACTTTACTTTTTACCTAGTCTAGGTACTTGAATTCCCATTCCCATGGGATGTCAGAACCTCTTCTTTTCCCAGAGCCATCAGTAATGGGACTGTGGAAGAATTGCTGTTGCATATTACAAGATGATAGAGTTGGCCCCGCTAACTAACTATTGTTGGTGTTAGCAGAAAAGTCAGGGATTCGAGAACAATCAGAATCTTTTCTTTTGCTACAATTTGTTTATACATAGAATCATTTGGAGACAAAACTCCATGGACAAACTTAATTGTACATATTCTGAATGACTAATCCTTAAAATCTTCTATCACTCAGTGTAAATATTATCCTAAATTTCATCGGGAATGAAAAGAGCTTGCCCCTTTTAGTGAGATTCACAGAACCTAAAGAATATTTGGAAATGTGGTTTGCCCTGTGAAATGCTTTCAAATAGCATTCTTCTAAAAAGGTAGACTCTTTATTTAATGATGCCTTATAAAGAAATAATCTGGGAGTGCCTGGCTGGCTGAGTCAGTAGAACATGTGACTCTTGTTCTCGAGGTTGTGGGTTTGAGTTCCACATCAGATATAGACAGTTCTTAAAAATAAAATCTTAAAACAAAAAGAAGAAAAAAATATGAACTTTTTTCTTAATTTTATTTTTAAAAAATAAGGGAAAAGTGATTTTGAAACTTAAATTTTTCCTGGTTCTCTAGGCAATGAGCTATGAGTGGGGGGCCAATTTATCTCAAAAAATTTTTTTTGTTTCTATTCTTTTTTTATTCAAAATTTTTTTTTTAATTTTGCCAGTTGCCTCAGTTTTTCTGACATGGGTGCCACCCTCTTTTGTGGTTGAGAGGTAATTCTTTCTTTGTATTTGCTTAGTCACAGGTCTTTTTGGAGTAAAGACAGATTATTTTTGTGAAGTTGTCCCCAAAATATGTATTATTCATAGACTAAGAAACCCATCAAAGAGTCTCACTGCACGGGTAATGATAGGTTGGACTGCAGTGACCAGAAGGTTCCTCACTCAGCTTTCTTTAGGGAATTTAAAGACAGTTGTATCCTTTTTCCATCTGCATCAACATATGTTGACCAGTTGGTTTTCAATTCATGCTGGCTTGGTGGTTGGAAGTAAGACTGATCTTCTATAAATATATTGATACTTTCAACTATGACTTAGGAATTCCGCTTTTATACAGCATCACTACTAAAGGTCTGACTAATAATTCTAATAGCTTTTATGATACATTTAAAAGGCTTGTATTATTAATTTGAAATTATTCTTCATCACAACAAGTCTTAGGTAGTAATGATCACAGCTAGCATGTTTTAAGAGTTTTATTGTGTATTTCGGCACTGTTTTTGAGGCTTTATATACTTTAACTCATTTATGAGATAGGCACCATTGCTGTCCTCATTTTACAGATGAAGAAACTGATGCAAAAAAAAGAAAAAAAGAAAAAAAAAGCAACTTACCTCAAAGCTATCCTCTTTGTTAATGGCAGAGCTGGAAGCTCACCCAGATAGTCACCCTCCAAAGAATCTCACCCAGATAGTCAACCTCCAAAGTCCACTCTTTTACCCACTAAGCCAAAATCTCACATACATGTTCTCAGCAATTAGGTAAAAATAAATAAATAACGTAACATAACTATAGAAACTTAATTTTGCATAGCATCCTGGGGAAAGGCATTCAGGAATCCCAGAATGAAATGTTCATACACTACGTTTATGTGATATGTTAGTACTTTTTTTTGAAAAGAAGTGAATTGGGCAGCCCTGGTGGCTCAGCGGTTTAGCACCACCATCTGCCCAGGGTGTGATCCTGGAGACCCGGGATCGAGTCTCACGTCAGGCTCCCTGCATGGAGCCTGCTTCTCCCTCTGCTTGTGTCTCTGCATCTCTCTCTCTCTGTGTCTCTCATGAATAAATAAAATCTTTAAAAAAATAAAATGAAAAAGAAGTGAATTAGTTCTTGGCATATGATATAGCTCTGTATTGTTAACCTGGAGGGAAAAAAGAGATTTTATCAATCTTCACAAGCAATGTCTTATTCCTGTTGGTAAAAATCTATTTTTCCAGTTACAATAATAGCTTTAAATTGAAAAATGAGTATCTAGTTTTATGTTATCAACCTCCAGTTTGCTTTTCACTTTTTGAGGTGTTTTAATTTTTAATCTTTACTCACAAGAATCATAGTAATTTAATAGTTTTAATTTAAGAATGTGAACTGTATGTGTATGACAGAGTTTATAAATGGATATTAAATGTGTTTTAGGAGTTATCCAGTTAATTAGTGCAAATGGGTATTTTGGAAAATTTGAATTAGAGCACATATCTTTTGACTTTTTTGTGGTTGAAACAGAAAACAAATAATACCTTAAAACCAGAGATATATGTGAAATAAATCCTGACAAGTTAGAACAACTTCCATTATATTTGAAAACTAAGAAATGTTATACCAAGTTTATTTATCCAATGCATGACTTTGAGTTTTTGACTGAATATTTCTGTGTTTAGTAAAAAAACATTTTGATAAAGGTAAAGGGATCACTTTTAGAATTTTAACTCTGAGGAATAATACAAACTTCCTTTCCTCTCATAAGCAGTTTTTAAAATTTTTTTTATAAAAGCATTATCATGCTCTTGACTAGGTATGAGGACAGAGAGACTGGTCAGGAGTCAAACTGGACTCAGATGTTTTTGAATTACCACATGTATGTACTTTAGACTTCAAAATGAATAGCTACCATACCTTTACGAATGTGGATTCCTTGCCAAATTTCCAGTGAATTTTAGTAATTGCATTTGGTACTGCTTTATTACACTGTTGAAGAGAATCAAATGCTATTTGGATTGCAGTACAAACACCAAAATAATCTGTGTTTTCTGTATTTTAAAATGCTTTTATTAGAAATGTGGCTTGAAGATTTGAAAATTAGATGTGTGATTTGAAATTAATTGGTTACAGTGATAAATAGCCCCATGTCATTTTATGGTGCCCACTGATAGGGGGAGGTTTGTTTGCTTTATGCAATATTAAGTGCCACTGGTAATGCTCAGTGTTCATTCCTCTCTTACTAATGAAACCACCGAGGCTAGTTATGCCTACTTCCTAATGTTATTTTGACTACAGTTGTTTGAATTCCCTCTTTGGAATCTTCTAACTGTAAAGCACACTCTTAAGACTTCATGAAACAACAGATTTATATTTAGTATCCATTTGAGTTCTAAATATACAGGAAACAAGTATTCACTATAAAAGCCCGGATTACCCAAACACTGAAAAGGAAGTCATAGCTGTTGGCTAATTCTATAAAAGATAACTACATAAGGTTATTAGCAATATTTCCGGAAGAAGATTGTGATATAACTAATATTGCATTTCAAAAGCCTTTAAAATTTTTTTGATCATCCAAGGGCTAAAATCAACTAATAATTTCTTCCAAACAGCATCCATTCAAAAACTGAGCCGAAATTGATCTTGGGGATATATGTTAAGTGACAGAGCCATAGGTATAGAACATTGGGTATCCATTATACCGTTAATTTAGAGGCTCTCAATCTTGGCTATTGAGCTTTTGGGAAGGTGGTTTTTTGGGTTTTTTGTTTTGTTTTGTTTTTTGTTTTTGTTTATTTGTTTTTGTTTTTGTTTTGTTTTTTTTAACAAATACTGATGCCTGGGTCCCACCTCCAGATTTGGATTATTTGGTGTGCTGTCTGGTCATTGCGGTTTTCAAAGCTGCCTGGGTGATTTTAATGTGAGGCCTGAGTAAGAGCCACTATTTAGAAGATAAATGTGAATCTAGAACTTAGTCATAAAACTCCGTCATTCTTAAAGTTAAAACACCGTGCATATAACTCTGCCCATAAAAGTCTGCTAGTTTCAACATTTCCCCTTGGACATCGACTGCAGATTAATTAATTGATCTGTCAGTGCAATCAGTGAGTGTTTAATGGGAGTGGCTTGCTGGGTGTTGGGGATACAAAAGTGAAAGGTGGGGTCTCTGCACCTGAGGAACAGTCTGGTGAGGGAGATGAACATGCGAAGTTGCAATTGTGAATGTTATGTGATAAACGCTGCAATGCGGGTATGTTGAAAGTAAAGTGGATGTTTAAGGGATGGAATGTTCAACTTTTTGGGGGGATGACTGGTCAGGCCAGTCTTCAGTAGAAGAAAGGACACACCTAAGGTGAGTCGTAAATGATGAGTTAAATCCTGGCAATATCCTGGAAAGGGAATTTTTTTGATGCATCTGTCTTCTGAAAGCATAACAGACTTTCATGAGTTTTTTATATGACCTGCCATATTCTCAATTTTGCCTCCCCATTTGAAGAAACTACCCAGGCCTTGCCCAGTAATTTAGGTTTTGTTGATATTGAGGGCAGCTGATGAAGCGATGAGGATGGTACCAGATGTGGGAAGAACCTAGCTAATCCCCTTTCCATTCTGTGGCCAGAAAACCTCACTGTACGGATCTCGAGGTAACTTGGAGGACTTGCTCCTCCTCCACTCCCACTCATGCCCTATTTCCTAGACACAGCTGAAAGGAAGGATGGCCTGATCCAGGTCCTCCCCTGCAGTTCACTGTTTTGACAAGGGATGTGAAACGAGTTATGAATGAGGCACAAGAGCACCAGCAGTGAGGTACTACCACAAGGATACTTTATATAGTGGAGACTGGACTTTTATCTTTTATAAATTAATTTTTAAGAACTTCAAGTGGTATTTATCCTTTTTTTCTTTATTCTAAAAAAAGCAAAATAGATAAATAAAAGTACTTCAGGGATGTCATACCCTTAGGAAGAAGAATCTTACATACTTTAAAAAAGTATTCTATTAAAGATATTCTAGTAAAAGAGAATAAATCTGAAAGCAAACTGTGGTCCTAGAAGAAATATAGAATCCAGGAAATTGGACTTGGTTTTTCAACATTACCAAACATACAATACACACACACACACACACACACACACACACACACACACACACCAGTTTCTCTGTGTATGTCAGAGGACAAAAAAGGGAAGACATGACGAGAAAATAAATACACTGAATCCACAGGTTACATTAGAAGAATGGTGGATCATGTCATAAGAAGCCTTATTGTAAAGTGAGCCACATGCAATTTTATGTAAGTAAGTTAGATAATGATCTTGGTTATATAATGGAATAAAAATCCAAATTTATAAACAAACTTCTCATTGCAGCTACTAGACCACATTACCTCCACAAACGGATTCCTCATGAAATAAGCCCAATTTCATATTAGGAGGAAGGAGCGGAAACAGGACTTCACTGCTTGATTATAGCATTTTCCATTGTCTGGAATAGGGAATTAAATTGGTTAGGAAAAATGAGAACTTTGATCTAAGGAGTGGACTTTTTGAAAGTCATAAAATGTACTAAATTTGATTCCTAATAGATAATACATCAACATCATACATAAAATTAGAAAATTATCACCTCGAGTAAATTAAGTATACAGCATTGAATTCAATTAGTGTATTATTAGAGATTTACAAGTCAGTAAATAGCATAAGGTGAGATTAATTTTTTAAATGCAATTGGAAACCCTCCAAAGGTTCAGTAGGATCTAGGTAAAAACGAGTGATTTTAAGCCCTTGAAAGCCCCAGCACTGATTTTGCAAGAATGGGGCATAGTTATCAGAACTAATATATACCAGAAAGGCAGAACTTTCTATGATTGCAACTAGTGAGAGCCAGTGAGGTTATCCAGATGAGTTTTTCTCCCGCATCATGAAATAGCTGAAAGCTCTTCTGTGACAATAAGCTCATAAATGGATAAACTAGTAAATTTCAAAGACATACTATATTCAAGTAAGATAATGCTACAAGATAGGTGTATCGTGGTTTTACATCTCAAGGGGAATTTAATGCAGTGGATTTCAGATCTGGCTTCACATTTAACTTCTTGGAGAACTTCTTAAAAAAAATTCCGAAAAAAAAAAAATTCTGGAGAACCAGCTCCAGTTGGATGGATGGTCTAGGATGATTCTGGGTATCAGAAATTTTATCTGAAGTGATTCATATGTGCAGTCAGGGTCAAGGACTGCTGTTAACATTCAGATCTTTAGAACTTTGAATCATCTTTGAACACTAAGGTGAAGTAAACACAGAACATTAGCATTACTTCCTTCTTAACTGTGAAATTGAGAAGAAAATAAATTGATTTCTTAAGTTACAACAGGAACATTATCTCTTCCATAGAATTTTCCCTTTCCCAGTTTATGAGACCAGCTGTATCATTCCAGTTTCTAAATTATTGGCGTTTCTAAAAATGAAGTAACAGGGGAAGTGATGAACTTTATAAATAGACTGTCTAAAATATTTGGCATGAGGGGTCAAGATGTAGGCGAAGCTGGAAAAAGACTTTAGTGTGTATATTAGCCAGAGGCCAACAGTTGTTGAATTCCCTAAATTTCCTTAAGAAAGAGAAGAATAAGAATACCTTTAAGAACATAATTTTTTTACTCTGATGTGTACTCAATAAAACCCAGAGGGGAAAAAAATGTACCTTTCGAGCCAAAATTAGGTCATGCCAACCACAGCAAATTGGAAGCTCTACTTAAAATGTAGTCTTGCAGGATTGCTGTGGATCATCTTAATGTCACGCACGTGGTGGGGCTGACGCTTCCAGATCATGACTGCAGAGCTCTGCTGAGCAGGCCAACTCTGCTGACTGAGTCCGACCACCCCATTCAGGCTACCATTGGCATATGGACATGACCTAAGGTTGTGTCTAAAAGGTGTGCTCTAGGATATGGCTTTTTTTTTTTTTAAATGAAAAGGTTTACACTTTCTAAAAAGCAACAACTAAACAGTTTATTTTATGCTTCTAGAAGTGGGGGAAGTGTTCAAAGAAAGAGGGAATGGACCCATCTAGCATGGTGACCAGCAGGCATAGCTTCCTGGTAATTAGGAAAGTTGCCAGAGAACTACCTTACTATTAAAAGAAGAAAGAAAAAACCCTACAAAGTAATAGTTTCATTCATTTAGTCACCTGTTCACATTAGAAGTGGCAGGATTGTTCTTTTTCCAGCCTTGAGGGATGTGGAAGAAAATTAGAAGGCATTTCATTCATTTCGTTGGCACTTATCATTATTAGAATGTTGAATCTACTGTAAAATGCAATATATTTCCATTATGTAGAAGAAACTGCTGCTTTTTTCTTACTTGCAGAACATAGCATTTCATTGGTGTTTCTATTCATTATTTGAATGTTGAACTGGCTATAAAAATGTAACTTATTTCCATTACATAAAGGAAATTTATACTCTTTCCTTCTTGGAGAAAGTATTTAATGAAATGATAAGACCTGTAAGATTTTTAAAAACTTTATTGTGGAATGCACTCGAGAACTTCATAGAGTTGTGTAAGGAAAGTATTAATGTGTCTTATAGTATCCCATATATTTGTTCTGTTTTCAAAGGAAAAAAAAAAAAACCCTGAAGTATATCTTTTGTTGAACACTACTAAATTTATTTCCACCCAAAAAAAATTCTCAAATTTTTGGGCTTGTTCCTAAATATCATTTCTATCCGACGCCTTCTTAGCCATGAACTTTACATCTATTCTATATCTGCAAAAAATAAGTTTTTCTCCTCTAGCACAGCTTTGCAATATGTACAATTACCTAACTATCAGCCTAATTACCAAATTATTGATATCTTTTAGGATAAAGAAGCAGTAGATATATAATATTCTATCTTCTCTGAACCGAACTGGGATATTTTGCAGGGGAGTGAAAAAGCGACTCTTTTCATCTATAGAATATTGCACTAATATAGGAACATTCATATGTTAAATGACATTCTCCTTGATTTTCTTGTGTGCTGGTTCTACATTTTCTAATAATACAGGAATAAAACGTTCAAAATTGTTACTGCATGAGGATTCTGGAAATAATTCACAGAAGAGAAAACTCTTAAGCTGGATCTTAAAGGAAGACCTTGGCATATGGACATGTCGTGTCTTGCAGCTACATGTCTTGCCTTTTGAGTATAGAGTCTCGCGTACCACTATGCACCCAATAATATGGTCATATCCCCAACTTACAAATAATTTGTGTCCCCAAGCTCTGCTTTAATATTGGGAAACCCAGAATTTATTTTTTATGGAACTGTTTTTTTAAATGGTTATTAGCTGCTCACATGAGCCCACAAAAACCCCTGTACAGTTACAATAACATTTTTAAAAATAGTAAGAAGCCATACAGGTATTGTAATACAAATAACTAAATTATATTGTTCAAGTTGTCCTTAAACAGTAATGCTTAAGCAAAGCACTCTTTGACAAGCAGGAATTTTTGTGGAAACAATGAAAACAATTTCTGGGTTTTAAAATTTAGTCTGCCATGTACAAACCTCAAAATCCTATGCGGTGTTCCTTCAAAGTGCAGATTGCCCACCACCACCTTACTGGGGAGACCTTTCAACATAGTGCTTAAGTGATTAAACTGTTTTTGGTATTTGAAGATCACTGCATAAAGATTGCAGTATTCTTAGTTTATATATTTTTTTAGAGTTTCTATTTTTTTTGTTTTTTTTTGTTTTTTTTTTTAAGATTTTATTTATTCGTGAGAGACACACAGAGAGAGAGAGAGAGAGAGGCAGAGACACAGGCAGAGGGAGAAGCAGGCTCCATGCAGGGAGCCCGACGTGGGACTAGATCCCAGGCCTCTAGGATCACGCCTTGGGCCGAAGGCGGTGCTAAACCGCTGAGCCACCCGGGCTGCCCTATAATTTTTTTAAAAAATAGCTTTTTTTGTTCCTTAATGCAGGTATATAATGAGCATCACTCTAAACATTTATTAGTTACAGTTAGTTAGCATATGGAACATACTAGAAGGCGAATTCCCCAAGGGTAACTGAGCAATAACTACAGAAGAGGACACAAGGGGATTAACAAGGATGTGCACATAGATGAGAGTGCCTTAGAAAGATTTGAATGAACAAGGCTTAGGACTCATGCATTTTGGGCTTCAGACTCCAAACCTTATCTGCTGCTCTCTACTGCCTACCATTACCCCTAATAAACTCTTACTTGGCTGCCCCCTCCAGAGATGCTTCAGGCTGACTTTGAGTTTTATTGCCCATATGTCTAAAATCTAGACACTGCCAGGCACATGGTTAATAGAAGCTTATTAAATGAATGAGTAGATGAATCCTGCCACTCATTTCCTTCTGAATTTTAATCTCTGTGGAATCTTGTTGATTTTAGGGTCCCTTGATATGAGAGGGAAAGTGCTTCCAACATATTGAGGTGAATACTACACATGAATTGACTTGAATTAAAAAATGGTAGAACTTAAATTTAGAATCTCCTCTAAGCCCTGATCATGAAGTGACTTGCATATCTTGGGAAGTAGAGATGTATGCATTGAGTTTATTTGAACTAGATGTCACAAGATGGATTTCGTGATCAGGAAAATGCCTACATTTGTTGAGATTGAGTTCATAGAAAGAGAATACTTTGCTGAATAGTTGTAATACTCCATGTGTTTAATGGAGAGTTTTTGTTGGATGTACCTAATTAACTTTGTTGTTTTTAAAATCCTCCTTTGAGATTTTTCTCTGCACTATCTAGACTTGGACCATAATTTGTGCATACATTCAACTACTTTACAGGAAATGTGAAGGAAGAGAATGAAAATTCATGGAACATGAAGTGCATTATTTTATTCACTGCCTTTTAAGTTACTTATCAACCCAACTAAATATTTTATTCTTCCATATTAGAAAAAGTCTGTGAAGAGTTAGGGAAAAAAATCCAACATTATTAAAAAGAAATGTGTCCTCTTATTACTATATGTAGTACTGTCTTTAAATTCTTAATGATACTTTTTAAAAAATGATTTGTTTTGAGGATTAAAATATGGTCATATTTTTTAACAAAATAAACTTGAATGTGGAGTATAGTTTTTTTTATAAATTTAAATTTTATTGGTGTTCAATTTGCCAACATACAGAATAACACCCAGTGCTCATCCCATCAAGTGTCTCCCTCAGTGCCCGTCACCCAGACCTCCCCACCCCCCGCCCACCTCCCCTTACACGACCCTTAGTTCATTTCCCAGAGTTAGGAGTCTCTCATGTTCTGTCTCCCTTTCTGATATTTCAAATGTGGAGTATAGTTTTAAATGTTTCTCCAAGTATTCTATAAAGCATTAATTAAGGCTCTTTCAAATTCTGAAATTTTAATAATGACAATTTAAAAATAAAATTTAAGTCCTTTTTAATTTTGTGTTCTTTGGGCTTCTTCTTCCATGGTGCTCGCGCCCTGCTTGCTCATCTCCCTTCTTGCACATAGAGCCACTTTGGAGAGTAAACCACACATAAACTGTTCTAGAATGGGTCATTCCATTTACATAAATACTAAAATTAGAATGTGTTCTCAGAAACAGAAAAGTGAAACCCTAAAGACTCTGCTGAAGACAATTATGGTTCATTGCAGTCCTTTTTTCTTATTAAAATAGAATTTCAACTTTTATGTCTTTACTAACCATGGTTCTCAAAGACTTGATGAAATGAGATATGTACAATGGCATCATAAAATGGAAATACTATACAAATGTAACTTATTTTATCCTACATTGGATTATAAATTCTTTGAGCTAGGGGATTGCACCACATTCAAATATCTTTGTTTTCTCTTTTGTTTAAGTGACACATAATAGATGTCCTATTAATGTTCGTCGAATTAAATTGGAACAGGTAAATGAAGGGTAATAATTGTCCTTAACTCAAATGAGAGAGACTTAGGGAACACTTGATTAAGTACTTCCACCATAAGATCTTTCCCGTTGAAGTTATCTTTCCCACACCTGACTTCTGGAGGACTTTATGTGTACCTCTCTTATAGTTTTATTAATATCTATCTTGTGCTAGAGCTAATATATAAAGTATCTTTTCCAATTTTGTAAAATTTAAGTTCTTTGGAAGGCAAAGGTTAGGTTTCATTGGCCTTTGTATTCAGGAGATAGTCCCTAATGGATTTATAATCTCTCAATTAACAAATTACTTTTTGCACCAGATTTGCTATACCACCTGACTGGCTAAATGATGTTGATCATTACTAAATATCTTACCTTTGGGTAGGCACTCAGTTCCTGTTGTGAGATGCTACTGTCCACTATTTTGTGAACCCATGATGATAATATTTATTTATTGTATACTATACACATTTTACAGTTGGGGAACCTGAAGTATAGAAGTCACATAAGTTTTAATCTATGTTTATAAGTTTTAATCTATTTAGCCTCTGATTAGAAAACATCATTTTTTTTTATAGCTACAAAGGGCTGCTATCTCAGGTGCTTTATTTCATTTAATTTGCAGGTAAAAATACATAAATAAATAAATAAATAAATAAATAAATAAATAAATAAATAAATTGCAGGTAATAGATAGTGATTTTGTACAATTCTTAAATTATAATATTATAGTTCTTTCTCAGATTTTCCTCCTCATGTAAAATTATGAATTTTTATGGTTCTATTGTATGTCATGGGTGAAAGTCATGAGATAATACTGCTGTAACTGATAAAACAATGTTGAAAGACACATTTATGATTCTTTAAAAGACATAGTGTATCTTATTGGCCCCGTTTAGAGTTTAAGTTTTATTTAATTCATTCACGTAAGTTGGAGGGTTTTTTTTTGTTGTTTTTTGGTTTTTTTGTTTTTTGTGATAAGCATCTGACTAGATTGATCTCTTATTTCTTTAATATATGAAGAAAAAGGTACACTGCAACTTTTTATAGCTTTTATAAATCCATTATGCAGACAATCTCAAATCTTTTTTTATCTATTCCACTAGTTAGCATCAGTATGTGGTGGGAATAAGAAAAACAATATGATAGTCTAATCGTGATGTTTTACTATTCACTAGCCAGTCTCTACAGTGTTTCAATAATATTATCTAAAATGGTAACACTTTCTATTTTGCATAAATTTCATTTATTTGGCAGTTTCTGATTATCTGTGTCCTCTTAAGTATAGTGATTTATTACCATTTTTAATTTATTGAATGTCTAGGCATTACGTATCCAACAGAACATTTCTTCTTAGTGGTCCTAATGGAAGATATTTGGCCTCCAAGTAAACCCAGCTTTTGATAATTGACCCTTTTTCAAGGGTGTACCAATCCAGCCTGGAAGACCTCATTATCTGTCAGATACCCACCTCAGTTAGAGCTACATTTTAACATTACATTCTTAAGAGCCACATATGTAACATTTTGTCACTTGGAAAATATAATAATTGTGATAAAAATCCTTGTTAAAATTTTTTTCTTATTATATGACATATTTATTTCAAATGAGGGTTAATATGACCAGAAGCCAGTGCTTCAATAAATTGAATGTTTCCTTGAATGTTCTTCTGTAGGAATTGACTTTAGAATATACTTCTGACAACCTTCTGTCATATATCATGTGCTTCTTCAACTCAACTTTCACCTCTACTCCTGGTGCTTCTATTTACTTACTTATTTTTACCACTGGTACTTTTAGATATATTTTCTTCCCTATATTTATTAATAGAAATAGAAATAGCCTTAAAATTAGATTTTTCAATTATATATATTTAGGATATATACTAAAAGGTGTGATTTTTTTTGCAATATAAATTTTTCCTTTGCTAGCGAATTTTGAACACACACTTCAATATACAGTTCTAAAACGGTTTTAATTGTGTTATCCTGCCTAAGAAGATGCAGTAACCTTTGTTTGCCGCCATAGTACTAAAGAATGTAGAGAATTCTGTATAAAGTACTTCCACATATAATCACTTTTAGTCATTTAAATTTCCATTTGTCATTATGGAAATGTAAACACAGTTTGAGAATTTGCTTCTATTTTTTTGTATCTAAAGCACTTATGGATTGTGTCTGTATAGGTTGGTTACATTACTAGCCATTACTACATGACTAGGTTGGTTACATTATACTGTTTCAAATGATAATCATTCCCAGTACATTCATAGTATAATTAGAATGCTTAAATCTTTTTGAGATAACAAAAATAGATTTTATAATTTCAAGAACCTAGGATAAATATTATGGCCTATTCATATAACTATAAAGGTACAAATTGTTTTAATTTAATAATATAAGATAGAAGAGTATATGTTACTAAATATTGAATTTTTACAATCAGAATATGAAATAATTAACATTGCTGGTTTATAGCATGTAGAAGTTGAAAGTTAGTAGAAGAATTAGCAAATCTTAGCAGATAAGTGTTCACTAAACCTATATCCAATACTTAAGACAGGTTGATTGATATCAAAACGTGTGAATGTTACTAAAAGACAAAGTACAAAGTCCTTGCTTTATTCTAATAATGAGACAATGCAAAGTTCTTCATTTAAAAATTTATATTTTCTTCATTTAAAAACTTGCTATATAGTTACATATGTGTGCATATGCATAAATATGTGTGTTTATGTATAAATGTGTGTCAGATCGGCAAAGTCAGAGTGAATACATGAGGTGTGTAAGTTTTATTTGCTACTCTGTGTTAGAATGAAGAGCATCCTAGACATCATGATGCTCCTAAAAAACAGTGGTCTTCTAAAGTCTGCACCGACTCTATATTCCTTCATTCTCTCATCTATTCCGGCGGTTACCGTTCATTTGTTGTGTTCTTAAAGCAATCAAAGTAGCCATCATTTTTTAAAATGCTGGTATTCTTCTAAGTATGATGTGAAAGGCAGACGTTGGAGTCAGATTGCTAGGTTTCAATCCCAAAGCCACCATTTAACATGAGCAAGAAAGGTCTTCTTTACTTAAATTTCTCCATATGTAAAATGTACGTAATAATGCTACCATAAGGTCGTTATGAGGATCAATGGGTTAATATATGTAAATGGAGCAGTGCCTGACACAGAACAAGGATTAACAAGAATTAACGATCATTTGCCTTTTTAAACTTTTACAATCAAGAAATTTTGCATTGAGGGGCACCTGGGTGGCTCAGTGGTTGAGCGTCTGCCTTTGGCTCAGGGCGGGATCCCAGAGTCCTAGGATGAGTCCCGCATTGGACTCCCCATGGGGAGCCGCCTTCTCCCTCTGCCTATGTCTCTGCCTCTCTCTTTGTGTCTCTCATGAGTAAACAAATAAAATCTTTTTTTTTTTCTTTAAAGAAATTTTGCATTGAAAGGTTTTTGTTCTTTGCCTTTTGGGAAGAATGTCTAGGATATAGATTTTGATTTTACCTTTTAAGTTTTTTTAAAAATTCTTCTAGAATTTTAATAGTTTTAATTCATATTATTAAATTAAAAGTAGACCTAAGAAATACCAGATTTACCCAATTCTGGAATCTTCTGACTTTTGAAATGTTGATTAACAATAGATAATTTCCTGAAGGAATTTGCAGATTCATCTCTCTGAAACATCAGAGAAAACTGAACCTTAATAGTGGTCAATCATTATTGCTATAAAGTGAAACATTTAGACACAAGTCAAAATAGATAAATGTTGAAGCTTTTATTGTAGATTTTTAAATTAAGCTTTAGACAGCTTTTGCACTAGGTAAATATCACGCTTATTTTCACTGTATTTTATCATGTGTGCATAACCTTTTTTTTTTTTTTAACAAACAAGTCTCACAATTCTTGTACAATAAATGAGCAGTTCCCATAGAATTCAATAGAATAGCCAAAAATCATGTGAGGCTGGCTCTTAGATATGTGAATCTTAAGATTTAAGCAGTTGGAGCATGTGAATTTATGAATGCCTTTTATTTTCAAATTAGAAGCAAGTATGCTAAAGGTATTTAAAGTGCTTGAAACAATCATTCTTTTAAGAAATACTTTACAACACAAGAATTTTTTATCCATCTGAGGAAACAAAATACACTCACATGGGCCACCTAGAATTCTAAATGCCCAGTTCAGGGACGCCTGGGTGGTTCAGTGGTTGGGTGTCTGCCTTCAAGAGTGTGATCCCAGAGTCCCAGGATCAAGTTCCACATGGGGCTCCCTGTATGGAGCCTGCTTCTCCCTCTGCCTGTGTCTCTGCCTCTCTCTGTGTGTCTCTCGTGAATAAGTAAATAAAATATAAATAAATAAATAAATAAATAAATAAATAAATAAATAAATAACCAGTCCATTGATAAAGGGAATCTTTTAACCAACTCTTTCACAGAGACATTAGTAAACAGAATTTTTATCCGCAAGTATGTCAGTTACCCCACTTATCAGTGGAGGGGATGAATTCATGACCTTCTTGTTTTTTTAGCGAGCTTACCCAAGTAACAACTACTTAACAGCATGGATTAAAAAGTTACACTGCTTATGTTTTTTAAATGTGTTTGAATTTATCTACCTTACCATGTCTAAATTAATTACAAGAATTAAATAATAAATGTAAAGCACCTAGCATATTGCCAATTATTACTATATAGAAAGATGTAAATATGTGTAAATTTTTATCTTAATGAGATGGTTTTCATCCACATAAGGCTACCCAGTATTCCACAAAGTAAGATATATTACATAACAGGGACGTAGTATTCATTCAATCACACTTCTGGAAGTAGGTTTGTTATTCTCTACTAATTTGGTTTTGGACACTATAGCTTTGGATCTGCAAATATAGATCATTATTAGGTTTTTAAATCATGCAGATTCTACTGTCTCCTGCTATTTGCCTTTGGGGAATTTTTTTAAAATAAGAAATTATTCTACATAATCTGTATAAAAGTTTTAATAATAAGATTATAAATCTCAGCTAAAGCATTATATATGAATTTTAGATGCATCACCCTCTGTCTAATTACTGGTTATGATTTTAAATTTGCACAATGGAGTTTATTAGCATTCTGTGTATTGCCATTTTTACTCATGTACCTTATAAATGCAATATATTTTAATCTAGTTTTTCAAATTTAGATAATAGTTGTTTTTATTATTCAACTTCAAATTTGAGAAGCTCCCTTGTAATGCATTTGTGATCCAAGTCACTACCAAAACTTGTGTGAGTATAAATGAGATAAACAAACTAGAAATAATAATCTTAAGTGAAAGCTAGATTGGTGTCCGATCTAGTCTCCTAACTAATTATGCATCTACCAGCCTGTTAAAATTCTGTCTAGAGGTCCTGAAATTATTCCCTCTCTCTTTTTTTTTAATGTCATTGTTTTATAGATGAGTTACTAAATGAGAAAAAAAAGTGGTAATAGAGGAAGTTGGCATAGAGAATTGTAGCTGTATTCAGCTCTTTTTATCTTTTTCTAAATATAGTTATAAAATATTGTTCAGGTCAGCTGATGTAAGCAGTGAAATACTTCTTCATGTCTTCTTTCTTTCCCAATTATTTCAATAATGTTTTGATGAATTAAACTATATAAGTGAAACAAGGAAATCAGCACCGAGTTTAATATCAAATCAAGAATTGAAATTGCTAATTCCCCAGATATTTTTAATATATTGCTAATCTCAAGACCAGGACTAAATTGGTATTCCAGGACTAAAGTAGTAAATTTTTAATAGAGATGTCTCTCACGAGCAAGTCTTATTATAACATACTAGAATATCATTTATTCTTTGAGGATGTGATTTATTCTATTTAAATATAAGCCCTGTAAAGGAGATGTGTTAATCTATTTTTACTCTAAGTACATAAATATGTCTGCTACACTCTAGTCAGTAGATGTATTCAGAAGCCAATATGCCTACACTCTCACATTTCTTCTGTAAATGATGAATAATATTGATAAATGAAAATTACAAATCTGCAATAGAGCTTAACTATTGAATACTAAATCATTCTGTTACTAACTCTGTGTTCCAATGACATTTTCTAGATTAAAAAAATGTCATTCCTACATTTAAAAAATATTTTGTGCTTTTACAGCAATGTAAGCAAATGTGCATTTGAAAGAAAATCCACAATGCAGCCACAAATAATTCCCTGTAAGACTCAAAGTGCCATTTTCAAAAATGGTTCAATTTTCAGAATAGAATATTTAAAACCTCTTTCCTGCCAGACTTTACATTCCACATGTTTGGTACAATTAAAATGGAAGAGTGGTGGAATGGAACTCTTCCATCTATATTTTGGAAAAACATATTCACTCACCTCAATTTGTCAGTGTGCATTAAGAGGTAGGTCATTATGCAGTAGAAAAAGAAGAAGAAGGCAGCTCTAACTCATGTGACTGACATATAAGTGAACATGGCCATTAATACAATTTGGCAGTGACCTTGGCAGCATTACAGGTAATCTCCTTGCAGGGATAAACTATTTGAATGATACTATAAGCACAAAAAGAGTTCCCTTTGGAACTCTACCACTTAATTTTCTTATATCCTAACAAAAATATTTTTAACTGATCCCTTAATGACTTTCTTTTTACCTTTGCTCTCTCAAATGACAGTTTGCTCCCAGGCATTGTTGCTGTCATTTTTCTATCATTATGGGCACTGGTATATATTTCGTAGCACTTTCGTAAAGGGTTGAAGTCGATTATATTTTTTATTATAGATATAAATCTGTAGTCAAATTTTATTAGACAGCTCATAACCAAAGTTCTAAAGGGCAGAAAGCATATGTAGAGAAGATAATTGGTTGAAAACTCAATGTTGAAGAGAACTCTATATATTTCATAAAAACTCCCAGCATGACAATTATTATTATTGCCATTTAAGATTTATTTAGATTATTTAAGATAAAACATGCATTTTTATCACAACTTAGATTTTGCAGTAGAAAATTCAAGTGCGTCATTGCTTATTTCTTACTTCAGATGAGTTTGTCACACAAGAAGGGAACTGTGGTGCATAGGGTAAATGAGTAGAAAAGATAATGACAAATAGTTACGTTGTTATCTTATTATAACATCCTACTGCCCATCATAATCTCATATTTAGTCATAATCTGTTCTGAAATGCTTGTAATAAAGAAGTTTCACATAATGGAGATTGGGCTTATTTAAAAGCCTCTGAGGTCATAGTATCTTACACTTGCTTCTACGTCGTATTTCAATACAGGAAATGAACAATGACTTTAAAGGAAGAGCATTTTTTTCCCATACTATAGATCCATTTTTAAAAACTATTCCCTCCTGATTAGTTTTTGGGGTTTCTTGGCAATTTAAACCAGCTGTTGACAACAGCATTTATAGGAACATTGACATTTTGATTCTGTGTTCTGTATTTATAATGTTCATTCTAGTTTAAACTTTTACAAGCAGTCCAAATTAGTTAATTTGTGGAGTTAAAGCAAATTCACTGGTCATTAACATTTTTGAGTATCACAAGTATGTCAGAAAGATGCTTCCAATTAATGGTTATAGTAAGTGCACAAAGGGAATTATTTTCATACATAGAACCTTAAGAATCATTGATAAGAAGGACACAGAAATTTATGAGGTAAGGCATGTCCAGTAAATTACAGCATAGTGCATTTATCATCAATTCACCTATAAATTCAGTCTTTACTAGTGCCTATTTCCAATTCATTGTCAAGTTGATCTATATAATCAGAATTCCTTATTATGTTTACACTACTAAGGCATACACCAAATGAAAAATTAGGAGTACCTTTTCTCTGGCTATAAATTTCAAGTATAAATGGTTGCTAGTAGCCTATAACACTATTTAAGCTGCCCTTGAAATAATTTTAAATAGAAGCACATCAAGAAATATAATTTAAATCAGAGAAAAACTTAGTATTTTTGGTGCATTATGTTTAAACTACAAATAGCAATATATTTTAAGCCCAATTTTTAAAAAATATTTTATTTACTTACTTGAGACAGAAAGAGAGAAAGAGCATAAGCAGGGAGGAGGGTCTGAGGGAGAAGGAGAAGCTGACTCTCCTCTGAGCAGGGAGCCCAATGTGGGCCTTGATCCCAGGACCGCAGGATCATGACCTGAGCAGAAGGCAGAGGCCGAACTGACTGAGCCACCCAAGTGCCCTTACACCCAATTTTTAAGAATAAAGTGGAAAGGCCACTTTAAGAATTTATTTCCACTTTAATAATAAAGTTGAAAACAGAAAATGAAACACCCTTCTCTAATCTAATAAGAATCAAACATTGAGATTTATTTTTAGATTAAAGCTCAGGGAATGCCTGAGTTGGTCAGTGGTTGAGTGTCTGTCTTCGTTGCGCATATCCATGTTGCCAATCTGAAGTAGAATCTCCCGACATGATAATTTTCTGGATTGAAGAAAATCATAAATATGAGTTTCAATAGATCATGGATCATAAAATCTGTCATTAGACATAGAAGAAACATGTATATTACCTATTTAATATATCCTTACTTGGTAGTGGAGAAAATGAGTCTTAGAAAAAATTGAATGAGATACAAAAGTTGAATTTCAGAAATATTAAAATTATTTGTGATTGTGTAGCATACACTGTACTTGGCAATTGGTAGCATTTTTGTACAGTGTCTCAGTAGAATTCTAAACTTCAATTTTTTTTTTCTAAACTTCAATTTTTTTAAACTTAATTCTAATCCCAACAATGCATTGGTCCACCATTGATTTTTCAAATAGAATTTCAATGACACATGCAATATTTTAGGTGTTGGAATATGTCTATGTTTCAATGTTTATGCTTCAAATACAGTTTTGGGGAGAGGCAAATAGCTAATGGAACAAACAGACCCAAATAGGAAATACTTTTCATGTCACGATTTTTTTTAAAAAAATTGTAACACACACGAACAATAAAGAGACATTTTACAAAGCTCTGGATCCAAAAAGAAATGAGATAGGAAAACATTAAAAAGATATCACCACCCAATATATTGGGATCTTTGAAAATAACTCCATCTATTTTAACTGTTAGCCAGTTGCCAGTGATGTGCCTGTCTCTGCAGCATACCTTTTCCCAATTCCTAGGGCAGGATTGGGAGAGGGGCAGAAGTTTCTATGGTAGATGCCTTCTCCAGTTCAAACGTTGTAAGGTGACACAGATGACTATTAATGAAGCATATTTCAAAGGACTTGGAAATATTTTTAAAGTATTCTTAGAAAATTTAAAATGTAGGATGGAAGATTGCACAAGTGATCAACCACTTCATCTGGTATCACAAACAGAAAGGGAGGAGAGAATCTGGTTGGCTAAAAAAAGACCCATAAAAAAAAAAACAGACATTTTAAAAGCATTATGAGAAAAGAAGAAATTAAAAACAGTATGGAAGTGAACATCCTAAGAAATAGTGAAGGCTTAAAATTTGTTAAGGAGAATCAAAAATAATGCATGGTATGTACAAATCCATTCAGCTTTAACCAATAAACAATAACAACAGCAAAGGATAAAATAAAGTATAGCCCATTTTTTCATGTGGAGGCGAAAGAAAATATAGATAATGCCAGAAATATTTCAAGTTCCACAAAGGTATGAATTTTTATGGTTTATTCTTTAGATTTATCCCTTAAAATAGTGCCTAAAACATAGTACTACAGCACTAAAACAAAAAATAAAAAATAAAAATAAAATAAAAAACAAACAAATTTTCCAATGAAGGAATAAATGAAATGTTTCTTTGCTTTATTTATCCTTTACCTTTATTAACCAACAAAATGAACTCATGCTTGTGTCTAGGTACATAGAAATGTAACATATGTACCTTTGACCTGTGGAATCAAGTGATACTAAGAAACAAACCAAATATGGAATTCCTGGGCAGTTCTAACTAAGGCTAAGATAATTTTAGTAACAGGAATTCTTATAATGCCATTACAAGGCTACAAGGTACTATTCTCTCTTTTTTTTTTTTTAAGATGTAATTTATTTATTCATGAGAGACACAGAAAGAGAGGCAGAGACAGGCAGGAGAAGCAGGCTCCCTGTGGTGAGCCCAATGTGAGACTCCATCCCAGGACCCCAGCATCACACTCTGTGTCAAAAGCAGACACTCAGCCACTGAGCTACGCAGGCGTCCCTACAAGGTACTATTCTTAAGAATTTTTAAAGACTAGAAGGTAACTGTCAATGATAATATTTTTAGAAGAGAGCAGGGGATGGCCCAGATAAACTGAGTAAGTGGTGAGAAATCATGAAGCTAAGGAAATACAAATAAACTCTTTACATACAAAATGTAGAAGAGTTGGGTAGAAGCAAGTCTGGCAAGGGAAGACAATGCAAAATTGAAATAAATGAAACAGATAAACTTTGGATTTAAAATTTGTGCAGTGTGTAGATCATTAAAAATATGTAGTTGATGTCAATATACAAAAACAACCTGTTTTGAGTACTATATATGTTTTTTTGGACTAGAGAGTTAAAGACAGATATGATTTGAATTGAAGAGCTGCAAATATGGTGGAAATAGAAAATAAAGCAAGGACAGGATAATCAAAACAGGTATAATTCAATATACAGTCGTGAAGTATATGAAATGAGGACATGATCATCAGATGTGTTCTCTGTACAGAGGGTAGAACAAGAGGAGTGGGCATAAAGTATTCTGTGAGGGATTAGCTATAAGTCAGAATTTCCTGAGTGAGAGTTGTGAAATATCAAAATAGGTTACTGAGGAAGGTTATGTTGCTCCTTTTCCGGAAGGCCTTAAAAATAGGAGAGGTGGAATCCTTGTGAAATAATTTGAGGATGGTATTATCTGAAGGAGGAGAAAACGGTATAACCTTGCATGGCCTCTGCCAGTATTAATGTCTGGCATTTCTACTCTTACCTTGGTTGAGTGGAAATATAGATACATATTTCAACAACAAAAAAATAGATTATTTTGCTCTTCTCTAGCATGGCAAAATTTAGTTAAATTTTAAAATGGATCTCCTAAAGATCCAGTTTAAGGAAATTGAAATTTCCAAGCCCATCCTGAATTACTCCATAATAAGTTTAGACAAACATCTATTAAATATTTATCCTACTTTTTTAAAGGAACTGAATAGAAGTTGTGCTATATTCATTGTTTTCCAATTCTTATATAAGATGAACATTTTTATGTAATTTTGAATTTTAGAGTCATCAGAAAAGTGGCCAAATAATGATTTGGTATGTTAACTAGTTACTTGATGGCAGTGTTCACTTTTCTAGCATCTGAAAGTGATAGCACCTCTGTACTTCTCAGAACTCTTCTCAACAGGTGTGAGTGGCTCTGATATAAAAATTATTCCAGACATCTCTTCACTGTGAAAGGCAGCATTTGCCAACAGGTCCTTTCTTACTGAATTAGAATTTTCAGAGATTTCCTGTTTACCAAAAGCCCTCTTCAAGTGCATGGGCTATAGATGCAGCCATGTTGAGCTTTCACTTTGCCCATTCAAGGGCCCAGCATCTTAAATTGAATTCAGGCTTGAGTATAATAGGTCATTGTTGATTATGGAGCTTTTGAATGGCTCTGACCAGTGTGCTCATCAGCTGGTACAATAACCTCTGTAAATACATAAATGAATATATATGTACTTATATTTGTACCACAGTGCTCTCTCTACGAAAGTAGGAGAAAAGTCTGATACATGCTGAAAATAGACAAACTATTACTTCCTCACACTATGTATGCTCTGACAGAGCAAGGCTATGTGATACATTGTGGAAAAACTGATGTGAACTTCTGTAATACACTGAAGTGTGTGATTTTTCCTCAACAATTATATTGCCAATTATGTCAACTGTTTTTATACAATTAATAGTATGTTTTATTAGGTGTGTGTCCTATAAAGCTGATATACATAAAATTACTTCTAAAGTAATATATTTAGGGAGTGTGAATTGCATAGTTACAGCCAAAGGTCTCAAACACAAAGAATTCTAAAATAGGCAAGTGTATAAAATTCTGAAGTGGAAACTCCACTCAGTAGAGAAGAATATTGTGATAGATCATAATTTGAGGAGATAAGGGAAAGGCATAAAGAGAAGGAGGAACAAGAGGAGGAGCAGAAAGGAGAGTCTTAGTGGGTTAAGGGCCAAGGTAAGACCAGAGTGAATTGGATCTGGGTTTGAAACCTACCCAAGGTACTCTAAAAGAGAGCAAGATGACTGCGTGGAGACAAGGTATCTGTAATACTCTTTGTAATACTCCTCTTAATCATGAATGAAGTTGACTCTCCTGATCTATCCTCAGGAAGACACCTGTTTTCATGTTTTTGCCCAGGCGTCATGATGAATATATGCTGATTCATAGACATTCACCCGGTTTCCCCTCTGAGCACCCATATTCATCTGTAAAAAAGGAGAGGTAGGAACCCACTGATGCTGATGAATCTGATAATCTAATAACAAATACCCAATTTGAGTTTCAGTCTTTCCCCCTACTTGGCATAGTGAAGTAAATTCTTTTTGCCATCAAGAATAAGAGAATGTGGGATGCCTGGATGGTTCAGTTGGTTGGACATCTGCCTTCAGCTCAGGGATCAAGCCCTGCATCAGGCTCCCTGTTTGGCAGGGAGCCTGCTTCTCCTTCTCCCTCTGCTTGTGCGCTCACTCTTGCTCTCTCTCTCTCTCTCTGTCAAATATATAAATAAAGTCTTTTAAAAAAAGAATAGGAGAATGTTAGATGAATTAAAGAACACTGATTTTAAAAGTACCTCTTAGATTTCATTAAAACCCTCTGAACATCCCATTTTCTGCATAGAATTTTAACTTGAAAGCACTCTCATGAATAGTACCTTGCTGCATAGAGAAGTAGCAGAGTATGCGGTTCGAGTACTGAGTCTGGGACGGCATTTATATACTCTGTAATTACATATACCCTATCACTAGCTGTGTGACCCTGGGCAAGTAACTTAACCTCTCTGTCTCCAGCTTTTTTTCCTGTGAAATAGAAATGATAAAGTAGCCTTTCTCATAGGCTGCTGTGAGGATTGGAATTAATAAGCTTTTGGTGCTATAGTATTTTATAATTCTTGGCTGTTTATTAAATTTCTAAATATGATTAGTATTTCAAAGCACATAATGCAGCCTTAGTCTTAACTGTTTATATTGCTCGAGACTGAGGTGAACCAACTTTTTGAAGCAACAAGTATGGAAAAAACAATGCGATTTACCCAGGCAGTTAAATATCTTTGTCAGTGTATTGTGTTTCTAGGACTATATCCTTTGGAGAAGCATTTTGACATTAT
Source organism: Canis lupus baileyi (assembly GCF_048164855.1). NCBI lineage: Eukaryota > Metazoa > Chordata > Mammalia > Carnivora > Canidae > Canis > Canis lupus. The sequence goes on from NC_132839.1 coordinate 20,947,341, forward strand.
TTTATCTTACACATTTACCAAACTTAGACCATTTAGGAATTTGAAAGAGGTTTTTAGAAATTGAACCTGGCTCCTTTTATATAGCTGAGGAAAATGAGATTCAGAGCAGTTGACTGCCCCAGAGACATGCAGCTCATGTGTAGCAGAACCCAGCCAAGAATCTGATTACAAATAGAGCTTTCTTTTCACTATACCACTTCTTAGTGCTTTGGAAATTTATTGCACTAATTGCTAAATATTTTATTAGTATTTTTACTTTAAAAGAACAGTTTTCTGCACTTGATAATCATATCTGTACTCCTTTGTAAAGCTGCTAAAAGAATAGTTTTTTTATTGTTTTATCAATTATTCAACAATACTCATATGTTTTCTTTGAGCCGGGCAATGAACAGTGTTGGTTTAGGGCATTTTAGCAGTGCAGTGTATTCGGTAGTCAGAAGGAAGAAGCTTATTCCTTTTTTTAAAGCTAGCATTTCCCAAAACATATTCTGGATACACTTGGAAATAGCCCAGATTCTGGCATCTAGCATACTGAAGAATATGAAAAGTCCTGCAGCAAAGAAATTTGTTTTCTTCATTTTTTTTTTATTTCCTTTCTTTTTTTTTTTTTTTTTTTTTTTTTTTTGAGAAATTCTTAACCACTGATCTTTGGAATCCATGCCGAGGGTTCTGAAGAGAGTCATGGACTTGCTTCCACTGATGAGTGCTTTCTTCTAGATCCTAGCTTTTAGAGAATCAGGATTAAAAAAAAAAAACTTCATTTCAGTAAACTTCTGATCTGTGATGGCATGGTCTTTTTTACAGGGGAAGTACTGTAATACTTTCCATGTATTAGGATCTGCCAAGGATGACTTGGGCTATCCTTGAAAATAGCCTGGGACAGAATGTGTAGACATGCTGAGATAAGGAGCCTCCTGCCAGGCCTTCAGCGTAGGAACTGACTTAGCTTACCCCAGGCCCACGCTGGCCCTCTGCAGCACACTTGCCCTGCCTGGGTGTATAGAGGAAACATTCTGTTCGTCTGAGAACACCTCTATTCCTAGCTCTTTGACAGTTTCACTTTCCATATCCCATCAGTCTTAAACATGTGGAAAAAGAGATAAAGGAAGGTGATGAAATGAAAAAATGGAGTGGGGAAGGCTACAAAGAGAGAGAAGAAACTCAGATTTACATGCCTGCTTTGCATGCAATTATGACTGGGTTTTAGAGGGGGAGGTGAGTGTCCTCCAGAGGTCATTTTATAAGATAGGGAGGGAGGGAGATGAGTATGCAGTGCGAAATACCAGTTAACATTGAGAATAGAATCAAACACTATGCTGATTTTCATTAGAAAAGATATCTGTATGATGATTCATTTAGGAAAGGAAAGACAACCTTTTGACTAGAAAAAAAACTTTTCATATATACAATTCTTTTTTGGGGCATTAAATCCATTATAAATGAAAATAAATCAGCGTTAATTTAGGTTTCATGGTAAATTATACAACTTACCCTATCTTAAAACTTATAAATTATGTTCACCAAATAGGAAATACAAAGAAATTAGTGCAGTAAAGGATCAAATTTATGCTACTCACCCTTAAACTGACTGGCAGGAGAGGGAGAATTGAAAGCGTATACCCGCTATTTCTTAAATAAAGTTTTGTTGCATTGAAAATGTTGATCTCTCTCCTTACTTAAAATACTAGTTTTTCGTTTGGCATTTCTATATAACAGCTTTTAAAATTAAAGTGTATTAGTGCCTTGTACTCTAATTTCTTATTTATTAAAATTCATAATCCTTAAATTTTGTATTTTTCCTCTTAAAAACACTTTAATTTAAAAAATACTAGATGATTCAATTTGTCTATTCATTCCAAGTTGGAAATTAATCTGTTTGGCTTGAGGCTACATAGCTTACTCTCATTAGATGGGTATGTCCAAAGATATGTGAACATTTCCCATACAGTGAGACACTGGGATTTTCAAATATCGCTGAGATCTTAATCAAAACTGTGCTGATTGCTTGGGAGTTGGGTCCTGTGAGAGAGGAAATAAATCAACCTACCCTAGTGACTCAGGTACATTAGTAATATTGTAAGCTTATTTATTTCTAAAAGAAAGAAGGTACGGCTTAAAATATATAATCCTATATTTCACATTTGCAGAAGTTTTACATTGTATTTGTCAGATTGTTCATGGCTCTGTGCATATTTAACACTGCAAAAGGAACTTACATGCCCAAGAACTATTTCAGCCAGTATATACTGATTTAAGGAAATATCCACATTTCAAAGGAAGACACACATACCTTTGGATTCAGTTTGTATCATTTGAGAAACCTTTTACATTATACTATATTATCAGTGCTTCAAAGTGTTTATTACTTTTGAGAAATTTTACAACACTGAAGTGAAGAAAACAAGTTTACACAATTTATGAAACTGAATTGTATGCAATTGAATTTTTACAAATGAGTATAGTGCTGTTTTTTATTTGAGCCTCGCAACCTTGTCAAGGAATTTAAATGCTATTACTCCCATTCTGTAGATGAGGAAATTGAGGTTTGGGAAACTAGGGTTTGGCTGTTTGTAGCAACCGTGACAAGCAGAGTATCCATGGGGTATTCAGGCTGGAGTAGTCATCCTCCAAATACTGCCAGACTCTATCTGGGTTTTAGATCTGTCCTCAGATGTCATCTTCTCAAATGTCATCTTCCCTGACAGCACTATCCACCTCTGCCCTTTCCTGTTCAGTCACCTCCTTGCCTGTTCTACTGTGGTATTTTCTTTCCAGCCCTTCTTTTTCTAAAATCATCCTATCGGTGTGCTTGTTTATTGCCTCTTTCTCCCTTTAGTATGTAAGTTTGGTGAACACCAAGACCTTGTTTATTTGGTTCACGGTGGTGTCCCTAGTACGTAGCATCATGCTTGACACATTTATGTCTCTGTAACTAAAGATCAAGCTTTTTCATTGTAATCTGTAATATTAAGCATCATTATCTTGGCTCAAAGTCTCTGATGACATTAGTTTCACCAGGATTTGATTTGCCCACATGGTCCTAGCTAAAGTTGAGTTTAAATCTCTGATAAGAATGCAGCACATACGTAGTTACATGTAGTTCCTCTGCTCCAAAGCCGTGGCAGGTAGCCTGCGAACCATTGCCGGAGAGGATCTGTACTGCATGCATGCACCAGAGTCTCATTTCTCACCTTTAACCGGCAGCATTCCTGACCACCAACCCTGACAAAAGTTCTGAAGTATAAAGCCGTGTGTTACACAGCCCTAGTGTGTTTTACAGCAAGCAGGGCTGTCTTGGAGAGTCCTCTTGTCCCAGAGTTTTGCACAGATAAAGGGAGGATATAGTTTTGAGAGGAATGCTCTAACTACAAAGTGCATCCTGAAGGCCATTTAGCTCACAATGAAGGTCTGTGTTTTAAAATAGCACTATAACAAAGTAACTACAGAGTTTTGGCAAGGGCTTTGACTATTTATAGAACTAAGTAAGGCATAGTAAATAATACCACAGTACCCAGTTCTCCCTTGCCATAACCCCAAACTTATGAGAAGCACTGTAATTATATTTTTCTACTTTAAAAAAAAAATCATAGTAGCCATTATCAGTTTAACCATACGGAAGCTCAGGCTGAGATTTCTTTTTTAAATGCATAGTTTTGATTTTCAACAGCTGCACTGGGTCTTTAATCATATATTATCTTTATGAAGCCTTTTTCTAACATATGTTAATTGGCTGTTTTCTGTGACAAATTATGAGCTCTTACTTTGATGAGGTTCAATTGCAATCATGTTGAAGTCGAGTACGTAGAGTTTCCACCCCTGCTGGCTCCTCAAACCACTACAAACATCCGCACGTCACTGCAGTGCTGAGTAATGGCAGGATTTGGGCTGGCTGATTTCACTACAGATTTTTTTTTTCCACAGGATATTTTCAGCTTCTTTGTACTAAATCTGTTGCAGGGTTTGCCCTTTTTAGCAGAAGCATGCTCTAAAATTAACATCAAACCTTATTGGAGATTACTATAATACAGTGAGAAATATTTCATAATACAACACCCCAGCATCTGTTTTGCTTTGCTAAAATTTATTATATTTATTATACATTTTCTTAAAGTCAATCAGTTGTTAGGTTGTTAGTATTTTCTAAATCACCAGCATTTTGTAATAAATATTTTTAATTTTCCTCTTTTGAAGAGAACAGTTATTTATTGAGTAGATGATTATTTAGCTGTCATAAAGAAAATGCAGGTACCATTTTTTTCTAGGTGTTTCCAAATGTCAGTATTTATATTTTCTTTTTTCCTTATAGTTACATCTGTTGGTCAAGGAATAAAAAGAATTACGTGTTCCATCAAAGTTAATGTCCAATAAGATGCATAGCATCCATTTCAGTTTTCTACCTTAATGTCAGTTTCTAATATATGATTAGGATGAACAGATATGTTCTAATCCATCTGCTCTGAGAACTGTGACAGATAGCCTGCATCAGATACCAACAGATGATCAGTGATAGCTATAATTAGAATAGATGTAAAAATACTGCACATTTGTTTATATTCTCAGAAAAGTAGTCAGGATAATTGATTAAGGCCTTCAGAAACTGTGTCAAACACCAGTCATATTGAGATTAATTTAACTGTGTTTCTGCCCTGACATCTAAGGTATAAGGACTCTGCAAAGTGCGGTTCTCCAAAGCCAAAGCTAGGGGTCAAATTTCCATACAGGTATTAGAGTTTAGTATAAGATGAGACAGATGTGAATAGGAGCTACTCCTCCTCATGAGGCTGTTTTTAATCAGCCATTTCCCTGGAGTAGCACACAATCAATGAGCTCTAAATCCTGAGGCTACCTGCATTCATAAGGAAGACCTGCGAACATCATTACAGAGCTTACAATTGAGCATATGTGAAAAAATTAGAGCAGAAATTAAGGGTAGGAAAGGTTAACTTCAGAAGTCTTACTTTGGTACTGCTCTTTTGGAAGGTCTTAAAAAGATAAATTTTTTTTAAAGGATATTAGACTCTACTAAATTTAGATACTACTCTATTGAAGGATTGCTGTAAATAAGCCAAATGGAAAGTTATTATTGATTTATATTATCCAGAACTGTATGAATATGTATACTATTTTGAGAAGGTACATGTGTCAATTTCAGCATGAGTAAGTAAATCTAAAGTGGGTTTTTTTCTTTTCATTAGTAGTACTACAGCTAGAGAGAGGCTTTAGGAGCCCTGTGTGATACTTCAGTGTGACTGCAAAGTCAATTGATGCACAGTGTCTTAAGCTAGTGTACACAAGGAAATTTAGTTCCACTCGATAAGACACATACTTAATTGGCTTTAAGAAAATAAACCAAGGTAAAGAATGATGTGCAAATGAAACAGAGAACTTGGCACTTGACTGTATGGAAGCCCGTGAGCCATGTGGCTTAATTGGGGCCAGTTGGGATCATTTAATGATTGCTGTCAGAAGATCAGATTTAATTCTCCTTATAAGAAGACCACAGTGGGATAGAGTTAAACAAATTGTCATCAGAGGTTTCAGATGAACAAAGCCTTAATTAGGTTGATTAGGATGCTGTAAAAGAGATGAAGAGAATAGAAAAATTGATGAATCACTGGTTTCCATGTTCAGCCACATGTAACAGCAATATCAAACATCTATATTTTGAGAGACATTATTACGGCATTTTGAGTATTATGTATATTAGATGGAAGGCTTTTGTGTAAACTTTCTAAATTTCTGAAGTTCAACTCGAGACAAAAGTAAATGGCATTCAACGTAAATAGTGGGTGATTTATCAAGCTTATTCATCTTATTGTATAACAAAAACATTGGCAGGAGGACAGTAGTATTTCTTTCCATTTCAAGGTCATCTTTAAATATTAAATAAATAGGCAAGTAACAACAGAGGCAAATTATTTGAAGGACATAATTTTCAATTGTTTAACAATTATAATATTTGAATACAGAATAAAACAAAACCTTACAATGTCCTTTTAACTATTCATATCACAATCTTAGTAACACCGTGATTATTTACTAGTGATGACACTCATGACTATTCAGGTGTCTTAAAATGTACTCTTCCTGTTTTATCCTCACATTATAGAAGACTAAAACATGATTTTTTTCCATTTGCTGCAGTTTTGTAGGAGAATGTCCTCTCCACTCACATCCATACACACACACTTTGACGTATCAGTAAGGCTAAAAACTGTGTCCTGTGCATATAGGCTTTTGAGAAAGAAATTTATAGAATATTTCCACTTTAATAATGAAATATGATACATTAAAGGTTAAAAAAATAATGAACGTAAAATTTGTTTCTGACAGGATTATGAGATGCCTGGGAATTCAGATTTTGTTATAATAAGATGATAATGTATAATCACAGCATCTCCCCTTTCAAGCCCGCTTGCTCTGAGGGCTGACAATTTTGTTTCACTAATATTGGTGTTGTATAGTTGCTTTACTTGCTTTGTTCAATAACAGCAACAACAACAAAAAAATCCAGCTGCATATTCTTACTGAGAGGTTACAGCTGGGGAACAGAACACACTCTGTGATGCTAAGTAGTAGCTCTTGCTTTGTGATGAGACCATGCAGGATTTACCTTTGTGGTAAGCTCTGCCACATAACTAAGTGGCCTTTGAAAGAAAATGTGGTGGCTGTACTGTTGTGAAAAATTAGGAAAACAAAGACATGATAGAACCACGAATTAATTACTTAATATGATGTGGAAAGACGAAAAAACTGCAGTGTGGTTCAATAGCACAAGGCTCTTGACATATTTAGACCATTTGGAGTTTATTTTGGCATGGGGAATGGAGAATGCTGTTTAAGCTGCATCGTAAAAAAAAGTGTTCAAGACAAAATATACCATGGAACACCGTGACAGAGAAACTGTGCTTCCCCCCATGTTTACTAAATTGTTTATGATGCAACACAGTTGTTTAAAGGTATGTGTCTCCTAAATTCTAGAATTGTGTAAATAAAATGATTTATGTCAGTGATAATGGCAGGTTAGGCCCACTTTATTAAATTAATTGCAGAGGTTTTCAAAGCGAGTTCCTTTTTAGCCTTATTATATTTCTGACATACATTTCATCTCTTTTTGTCCTTGGGGAAAGATATTAAAGTAGGACTAGAAGCATTAATGTAGAGTTTTCAGCAGCCGTGGTCATTGGGAAAATTGATATATTTCCCTAGTTATTTCTACTTTTGCAGCCTGAAGCTCTTCCATGACTGAAATTTAAGAGAAACTTCTTAATTTTTATAACATTGTAAATTTTGTCTTCATATAATGATTATTGTTAAGGTATAAATGAAACATTACCTGTTAGAACTTGCTCATCATTAGCTTTGCAAAGTGAAGTCTTCATGGTATATGTAAGGACTATGATTCACTTGGTGGCCTCACTGTGTAACATGGCTTTCATTTTATGCCTCAAAACTGAAGCAGTCTTACAAGGAGTAGGCCATGTTCCCAGTAGTGCTATGGACCCACTTAGCATATCGTACTACCTTTAATGACGATAGCTGTGTTGCATATCAGGAAGTTTATTGACCTGAGCCGAAGTCAGATGCCTAACTGACTGAGCCTCCCAGGCACCCCTAAGCATTCTACTCTTTATTTCAGCTCAGGTCATGATCTCAGGGTTGTGGGATCAAGTCCCACATGGGGCTCCATGCTCAGCAGGTAGTCTACTTGAGATTCTCTTCCTCTCCTTCTGTCTTTCCCCACTGCTCACACTCATGCTCGCTTTCTTGCTCTAAAATAAATAAATCTTTAAAAAAAATGTTTGTTCCCAACTTATTGTAGGGAACAGCAATAAGCTGAAGTTCAAACCTGAGCTTCCTGACTCCAAAATTCTTTCTACTTCCACTTCTGAGGATAAATTACTCTTCTTCCATATGTGACATGCTCTATAAATATGACAAAGGATTAAGTGAGGTTATCAACCTGCTTCTGTATAAACAAAAATACGAAAATGTCCTCAGGAGGAGTCATTAAAAATAACAACTGAAGAAAATACACACGTGAGAGATAAAAATCTTAAAATCGTTAATCAACTAATTTATTAGCTCATACTAGGTCCTGGAAGTGGGGTAGATACAGGGAATACAAAAGTGAGACAAAACAGATGTTGCGGAAAACAGGCAATTTCAGTTATGACAAGTGCTACAAAGGAAGACATGGTGCTGTGAGTCCTTGTGGGGGATTTGTTGAGATCATGAAAAGATGGAGTGCTTCCTGAGGAGGTGAGATTAAAGCTGAGAAAGGAAGGGAAGAAGTTAAGGAGGCATAGGAGGGAAGGAGGAGCATTCCAGGCAGAGGGAATTGCACATGCAAAGGCCCTGTGGTAGGGAGCAGCATAGTATGTGTGAGGAACTGAAAGATGACATTATAATTTGTGTGTGATACTATGTTACAGAGTCTTGAAGATGACTCAAAATCCCATCATATGGACACTAAATTTGAATAAATTTAGAAAATAACTTTGTGTTTGGCATGATAGTGTTTATCCAGTGGTACATAATGGTGTTTTTTTTTAAGTACCTTTAGGAAGGTAAGTTTTGGCTATGTGTCGAAAATGAATTCAGCTTGCATTCATAGCTAGGGTAACATAATATGCTATCTAGAACATCATAAACTTAGAAGTGAATGACTTTCAGGACCGAGGAAATATTCCCCAACTCATAACACATCACATAGTTGATGTGATGTGTTATTGATGTGATGTGTTACTCTTATTCAGTAACAATAAGAATAATAATTATTATTATATCTTTTGAAGTTCAAAATGCCTCTTAAGCAGGAAAAAAGTAAAAGTTCTACTTATTCCTTTTAACCAAAATATAATTACATGCCTCATATGTCTTTCAAATATATAAGATAGTTAAATGTACTTAGATGTACATAATGAGCAAAGTTTTCCACTTAAAATAATAATGGATCATTTAATTATTTGAATTAGTAATACCAGGCTTGCAGCGACTGGGCTTAAGATCATTCTTGTCCCTTACTAAGAATCCAGCTTGTATTTATTTAGCCGTATAATTTCTTGTGTGATATAATGTGCTTGGTTTTCAGCCTTGAGTTTTTATAAAGCATTATACGATGATGCTTGTGTTAGTGAAAATGTGAGTCAGTGAAGAAGTTATTTGCTAATATGAATAAAAGAAAACCAGAATTCTTTCTTTGCAAATTGATATTACATACTTTAATGTTTTATCATTATCCATAGGCTGTTTTTATTTAAGTGACTGCATTGTGCTTATTGTAGCAAAATACATGCTTTGCAAAGATAAGTTTAGCAGAAGAGAATTAATTTCTTCCCACATCTTTTAATGTGGCATGGCAGTCTCACTCTACGATCAAAACACGTAACTGAAGGTTGTGTTTAATTTCTAAATCAAAGTGTTGTGGGAAGATGATTGAAATCTGAAGATGACTCAGATCCACTTGATATGTGGTTTTCTTCCTACAGAAATCTTATGGTAGACTGCCATTTCCATGTTAGAAGGAACCTCATAGTGATGAGATTGAAACAAATAGTTTCACTATATACTGAAAGTTTATGTTAGTTTCTTTGATTCTTACTCTGAATTTTTTAAAAGAACTTTGAGAGCTTCAATAACAGGCATCTTTTCCCCGCACCCACTATATCTTTTTTTAAACTATGAGTACAAAGAAGTGACCAATGTTTTTCACTGACAAACACTGAAATTTTTTTTTTGGACAGTTGGCAAATCTTTTTTTTTTTTTTTTTTTTTTTTTTTTTTACCAAAAATATAATTTAACCAGTTAGGTCTTTACCTATACAGAATTCTTCATGTACTTCAAAGGGTAAATTAAGATTATATGACTGCATCAACTGTATCAGATGATTTTTGTGAGGCATGGTAAAATGTAATTATGACATATCTCCTCCTTCACCGAAGTGAATTTGTTCGTTTTATTTTTATTTCCTAAAGAAATCCTACAAAATACTAACCTAGAACTGAAATGGATTTTTCTTAGGTGTTTTAAAAATAGAAATAGAAAATTGCGTCCCCATGTCTGGATTTCTGTCATTGTCCCTTATCTGAACCTCTCAAAAACCTCTCTGTGTGTGGTGTGCAGCACAGCACACTCAGACAGTTCTGCTCAGAGAAGGAAGTGAAGAGTTTTGGTTCCCATTTTACACTTCTGGAACAGTTTAGGGAAGGAAGCACCTTTACACCTTTTATTGTTCGTGGTTGCTGACATCATATCCTTCCCTGACCAGTCTGTGCGTGTTTCCTGCCATTCTGTCAAGATTCTTCTGTGTTACGGGGAGGGATTTGTGGGAGGGAGGGAGAGAGGGAGGAAGAGAGCAAGAAAAAGTGAAGCAGGGAAGGGGGGAGGAGGAGTGTGTCACTCAAGGGAACTTGTTTGTAAATGAGAGAGCTGGGGTGGGAGAAAGATCTTTAGCATCTGTCCACAAGAAATTCTTCTCTACTTGGGTCTCAAAACCACTTTGCCTTCATCTGTTTGCTTATGCCAAACTCAAAGTGAACAGAAGCCTGCCATAATGAAGTTCCCCTTTTTAGTAAGCAGCCTGATTTTATTTTTCTTATATTTAGGTTGACAAAAAGAAAAAAAAATGCAGAAGACTGTAGCTCTATAGAGTGTAACTGTGGTAGAGCATTTCTTTTTCTTTTTTTAATTACTGATTGTTTCTGTGTAGCTCTGTCATTTTCCAAGAATGCTTCTTTCATGTGGAAAGAAGTAGCGGCAAGGCTGCTGGAATTATTTTAAGCTTATGGTTGATTGTACATAATGAAAGTTCTCAGCATAACTTGAAATTCTACTACATGTAGTTTAGCTATTCTTTTCTTCATATACATACAAAACAATTTTTAAAACTGCTTAAGTTATTTAATCTCTTTTTCAGCTTCTCTGGACTTCCTACAAATTAATACTTGAAACTGACCTTACAAGATAATTTTTGCATAAAAAAAAAATCAGCTTAGAGAAGTAGCGATGCTAAGAAAACAACTACTGAGCTATTGTTGACCTTCCTAACTCTGAATTTTTACTGACAGCCTTGAAATGTGGTGATCCATAATCAAATGCTCTAAGCCACGTTTCGTGACATATTTTACTTCATAAAAAAGTCGCATCATCACCGTGTAGTATTCTGCATATGTACATAATAATATCAAGTTTTGCATTTTAAAAATGTTCAGAAGGCAACCCTTCGAGAAATACTCATTTTTATGGAAAACAAGAAAATATTTTAATTTTACTGAAATTTAAGCTTGTTTCTCTTTACATTACCTTGCATATTTCAAGAAGGAAAATACATCCAATGGTATTTTCACCAACTATTTTATATATATATTCGATAAATGCATATACGTTTTTTTCAGGCAAAATATTTCCCATCCTTTCTTAAGAGTTAAAAAAAATCCTTGCTCTGCTCTTTTTAAAAAGCGTCTCTCCAAGTTGTGAAATATGGGGTGGTGATGTGTAGGAACTCTTCTAAGTTTGGCTCATGAGGAGTTCTCCCTCTGCCTTTCTGAAGAGACTTTTCTCAGAGGGATGCATCTCTGCTTGGTTGGTTATTTGTATTTTGAAACCAGGATCTGTAGAAGTTCTCGTCTTCCCCGCCTTGTCACCACACTCTAATCTGTTCACCCTGACCTTCCACCTTAAAGTGAATAAGCGCTTAGGCAGGCATAGTCCTGTAAGCCGATAGTGCCACCGGCCTCAGCTAAATGAAAAGAAAGGAAATTGTCCCATATGCGTTTGCTGTGGATTCATGGGTTGGCTTTGCTGTGATAGAGGAAGCCTGTTTGTCTCTTTGGGGTCTTGCACATGCATGGGAAATGCCATTCTAACGTGCCGCTTGCTTCTAAGGTAAGACTATAGGAAACACAGGAAAGTTGCCCAGTTGAGTGATATTTAAGACAGTTTCTAAAAATAGATAGATGGGACAGTGTTTGGCAACAGTGAATATATAATGCAGTTGTGTTCTGTGAATGTTTCATATTTTAAGGTGATTTGAATGTCTTATTGTAGCTAAGTTTTTCATGTGTATTTGTCAAATGTGTGTTATTTATGTAACTCTTTAAAACTTTTGAACTACTTCCAACGTTTAAAATTACCGCTGGAGTAATAATTTTTGATGAGCACTGTGTGGTCATGATGTTACTCAACATATATAGTATTCCCAAAGGTACAACTGAGCTGCAGCTTCATAGAAAGGCATTGGGCAAAAGAGGATGGATGGTCTTAGTATTTAAGCAGCACTTAATCCACCAGAACTAATTATATCATAATAGCCTCTGCAATTAGATAATCACAGAAAATTTTAATTTAAAGAAATTTACTCAAGGTGATAAAGAATTTAGAAATTAAATTAAAGAAATCAAAAGACAGCTGATGATCAGACCAAGTGTTTAACAGCTTTCCTGTTTCAATACCTTTGAATTGGAGCCAAATAATCTATTAAATAGCCAGGACATTGGCTTAGCATTACATAATACATGTGGGAATTTCTCAGGTCCCTTGTCAGACACCAACTAAAACAGGGAAATTCTGAGCAACGTGTAAAGTAGTTGCATTCTTTGACATAAGACTGGATAGAATAATTGAAGCTGTTGCTTACAAATGAAGAATCCAATGTGGAATGATTTCTTGTTAACTTCCACATTTCACGGCAATTCGTTTTCATTATGTTCAAGTGTTTTCAGATATAATTTAAAACAAAGTAAAATATATACTTTTAATACTCGGTTTCTCTGGGTTTATTTTATATTATCGATGATCGTTTCTTTAATTTTAATTCATGACCTAAAGATATCTAGTTTATAATATCAGGCTTCTGTAATTTTGTATCTTACTCCCCAAAGACATATGAGATGTCTTTTTAAAATATTTAAATTTAGAGAACTGATAGCTTATTATAAAAAGTGTAGTTATTTTTTTTAAAGAGTATCATTACAAATGGAGTAATACTCTAATTTTTTGCACCATTTCTTTTCGGTGAATGATTATCTTTTTTGATTCTTGTATTCAAGATACAGCTTATGGGCTTTCAAGAGGAAAAGGAGATCTCACTGCTGATAGCTGCTTATTATGTAAGATTAAATATCCCAAATTATTTTTACAGTGTTCTCAGAGCAGTGACTTTTTAAAAATAAGATTAAGGATTTAGATTTAAATTAGTTGACATTTACATATATCAAATAGCACTTTCATAATAGTCCATCCTATTTGCATAACGAGGGACGTTATCACCTCTGCTGTCAAAACACGAGATTGTTTTCCCTTCAAAAATGAATTAGCTGCCCTACTTAGCATACACAGGTATATAAAGGTTCATTAACTCTCTGATTTAGGTAATTTTTCATAATAGAAGGGTGAAAATAGTCACCTAATTTCATTAAAAAATATTAAGGAACTCGTTGCAAAAGATACATTTCAAGTGTTGGGCTTTGAAGTATAGTTTTTGTCATTTAAATGACTTGTTAAATTACTTATGAGATTATTTTAATTATAAAAACAAACTGTTCCTATTTGATATGCTCCTGCATGGGATATACCATGTGCTTTTAGTACTTATTCTCATTCATTCGATTGGCTTACTTTCATATAGTTCTCTTTTTTAAAAAAGTAGAATATGATCTTTCTTATGAAACTGCCTTTCTGTTAAAGTGGTATTTAATTTTTCTCTTTTGTCCAGCAGGAACGAATGCAGGAATTTGGGAACTGAGCAGTGCAAGTGCTGAAGAAGGAGATTTGTTTGGAGGAAAAAGGAAAGAGAAAGAAAAGGAAGGAAAAAATACATAATTTCAGGGACGAGAGAGAGAAGAAAAACGGGGACTATGGGGAGAAAAAAGATTCAGATTACGAGGATTATGGATGAACGTAACAGACAGGTGAGTGGGGTAAACTTTTTCCTGTATCATTATTTACATAAACATCCATTAAGAGTTTCAGTGAATTAAATGTGGCCAGTTTAAATGCTAATATTCTATCCTATGTAAAGGGAAAAAAATTACCTTATTATCTATTAGACAAACAGTTTACACATTCATGATTGTTCACTTTTTATTTCTACATAAATTTTGAACGGAAACTGTACTTGTATAACATGAATAGCTTAATAATTAAGAGTTAATAAGCATAACATTGCTACACTGCACGCATCATCAAACAAAGATATTCTTATATTCATGGGAACGAGGCCTTTTGTGGTCATCCACTTAAAGGTTTAGAATATAGGCTTATAAAAATGGCTCTCAGTGTATTCACAGTAAAAAAGACTTTCAAATATATTCAAAATACTTAACATTGTGCTGACAACAACAAATACCCTCACAAAATATTAGTAACTTAAAACATGTAGGCAAAAGCTATTAGTTAATTCATACTGTTTTCTTTATACCATGGATTTTATAAACAAAGAGGCAGATGATGCTATATTTTTTTTCTACAACTCCAATGATAATGCTGTATGATACCATTAATCTCTCTTAAAGATTTTATATATCCAAATACCCTATTCAACAAAGACTTGTATATCATGAATATCTGTGATTTGACTATTTTTCTTCACACATGGGGAGAGTGCATTTAGTTAGGTGATATAAGGATAGCTGGATGGTTTGTATGCATTCTAATGTTAAATAACAAACAATGGTTCCTGAGAGAAATTACAGTACTGCCAAATCCCAATCATTACAAATGAATAATGGAACCTGCCAGCAGGTATTCTTTGACCATGGGAGAGAAGAATATTTTGCCTGTTGCCCATTTACTCTGGGAAAAGCTAAGAGGATAGCCTTAGAGATGCCCTCACAGACTAATTTCCCCCAAATAAAGACATTCTATCTCTCCGATTGTCCTTTTCTGTCTTCTTGGAACTGCAAGTGAGACTGGAACTGATTTGTGGTTTAAGTTTTTTTATGTTTTTTTCCAATTTTATTGAGAAGTAATTGACATACATCACTGTATAATTTTAAGGCATACATTGGATTGGCTTGATTTACATATATTGTAAAATGATTACTACAATAGGTTCAGCTAATGTCCATCATCTCATAGAGATACAATAAAAAGAAAGAAGAAAAAGGAAAAAAATTCTTCTTGTGATGAGGACTCTTAGGATTTACTCTCTTAGCAACATTCTTTTATGTTGTATAATGGTGTTAACTATGGTCACCATGCTGTACATTACATCCCTGCTATGTATTTGTCTTGTAACTGGAAGATCGTATCTTTTGACCACCTTCATCTATTTCTCCCTCTTCCCACCCTCCACATCTGGTAATCACGAGTCTGATATCTTTTGGTGAGTTTGTTTGGCTTTTAGATTCTACATATAAATGAGGTCATACAGTCTTTTCTTTGTCTGACTTACATCACTTAACACAATGCCTTCAGGATCCATACATGCCATGTTGTAGCAAATGGTAGGATTCCCTCTTTTATGGCTGCATAATATTCCTCTGTGTGTGTGTGTGTGTGTGTGTGTGTGTAATCACTTCTTCATTCATTCATTGGACACTTAGGTTGTTACTCTGTAAATTATAATGAACAGAAGTTTAGTTATGCTATCAAAACTGATATGTAATTAAGAGATAAACTTTAGATTTTCAAGTTTATACCTCCCTTAAATTATTATATTTAAGGTACATATAACTTGAACTATTTTGGACTGAATTGAGCTAAAGGATAAAGTTTTATGATAGATTTCTTCATTCTTTTCCTACACATTATTTATTGCTCTGGATTAAGCTAAAAAGCAGTAATTCTGTCAATATAAAACCACAATATTTTTAGTTGGCTTATAACTTGAAATTGAAATTAAGACTGAAATATTGAACACCATGTACAATTGACTCTTTAGACCTTGTTATTTGGACTAGAATCTGTTTTTGAGTGCAGTCAAAAATTATATGAATTAGCACCTACATTTCATTAATAATACCAGGTAATTTTTAGGTTCATGAAATTCATTGTATCTTCTTTTTGCTTAAAAAAAGAGAGAAAATTTTTGCAGGTTAAATTCAGGAGCTTTCATTATGCTTTATAAAGGAACATATAACTCACATAGGGATGCAGGAATTTTAACACATATTTTTCAGCTAATGAACATCTTTTCTTAATTTAAATATGGTTGTGTCTACAATTGCTGTTACTCTCATCCATGTCAGAAGTCATAATATCTTTAGGAGAAGAAAAATTGTTTAAATTCAGTTCAATTTAGATTCCTTTTTTAATCTTGAAGATGAATTCCTTGATTTTATTCTATAGAAATTTAAGATCTATGTAGTCTTCTCCATACTTTAGATTCAGCAGGCCCTTCACTCATACTCTTAAATCTAATTAGTATGTTTTGGTGTATATTTCAATGATTATTTTAGATGGCCATTGACGTTCAAATATCCATTTTACTTGTAAATGTTTGTTTTGTGCACCACTTACTTACTACAAGAGTGATCATGAGAGCCTAAAAGATGTAGGTCACTTCTATAATCAACACCAGCAAATCTGCAGGAGCAAATCATCCCAAGTGTGGAGGCACCCCTAGCCTGGGCTTCCTTTAAACTATGTGTTCACATGTTGAAAAGAAAAATGTTAACCATTTTGCTTTTTTTTAATCTTCCCCCACTGCAGTCCGTAATAGAACCTCACACAGTGGTTCACTGTCGTCTTTTCTTCAAAAGTAGTAAAAGCCTGCTCTGCCTTTGCAGGTGTTTATTTGGCTATACAGAAAACAGGGTGTGTTTTTACAGAATAAGAAATAGAAAAGAAACTTAAAAGTGTAAAATGAAATATTACAAAGCCGATGTATAAGTTGAATATCATTAAGAACCAACACTGCTATAAAACAGAGCAGCTAACTGTTTAAATTGAATTTTGCCCTTACTCTACCATTCATAATGGAAGAAGGGAGAACAGCTAAAACAGAAACTCCAGTTATATACATAATATAGTTTAAAGAAGGAAAAAAATTAACAACTTTTTTATTGTTAAAAATTTGTCCAGATTTCTGACAAATGGAGATTTTCTTTCTCCATTTCTAACTTAAACTGGATGGATTTCTTAAGCTAGTATGTAAAAATAAATAAAATAATGAATTTTTAATTTATCCTAAGGATTCTAAGTTAACTTAATAAAAGTAGCAAAGTGTACCAAGAATTACATATGTATTATTTCATTTAATTCTTATTAACCCCATTTACAGCTGAATACTTCATGTATTTATTAAATCAACAAATATTATTAGATTGCAATGTGCCTAACATTAAGTATTCAGTGATAAACCAGATGAATCTCATACAGGTTATCATCTGCCACAGAAGTCAGCAAACTTTTTCTCTACAGGGCCAGATAGCAAATATTTTTGACCTTGTGCCACACAGTCTTTGTCTCAACTACTCACCTCTGCCCTAGTCATGGATGCAGCCATGGGCAATGTGTAAATGAATGAATATGTGTGTATTTGAATAAAACTTTACTGACAAAAATGGGACAAACTTAGCTGATCCCTGGCTTAGTGGGATGAAGCAGACATGTGACATATAAATATATAATATAAGTGTTGTAAATAATGTGCTATGACTGAAATTATTAAAGTGCTATCAAAGTATAACAAGAGGTGCTTTATTTAGATTGAGGATTGGATAAAAGGTCTCTCTGAGGAAATGCTAAAAGATGGGAACTAAAACATGAGTCAGAGTTAGGCAGGTGACAACATTCCAGATGGAACAATATTTGCAAAGCTCCTTAAGAACGGAAAGAGCTTGCTACAGAGCCAAGGGAAAGCTTGTGGAACTTGAGTCTGGTGTGTATGACTTTAGAGAGATGAGAGAAAAGATTAGATGCTAGGCAGGACCCAGATCATACAAAGCTTTGAAGTCAGATAGTAATACTAGGTGGTGGCCAAGATTTGGAGCCCACATCTTCCAGATTAAAAAAAAACAAAAAAAACAAAAACGTGCTTTTCTCAATTATGTCATGCTGCATCCTGTATAATATAATAGCTGAGAGCATGGTTTTATGTCTTCGCTTTTCCTAATTACATCATACTGCATGCAGGGTAACTTAATGGTGAAGAGCATGGTTTTTAGACACACATGAACCTAGCTTTGGTCCCAGTTCTGTCACCAGCTAGTTGTATAACCCTCCAGCAAGTGACTTAATTCCTCTGAGCTTTATCAGTTCCCTCATCAGTAGAGTGAGGGTTAAAAAATAGTACCCAGCTCTTTAGGTCATTGGGATAATTAAATTAGGGGATAAATGTAAAGCATCTAGCATTTAATAAATGCCCAATAAATGTACCTATTAGCTGTTCCTGTTAAGACTTAGGCCCTTTAAACCATAAGCTGTTATAAGTTAATGTGACTTCCATCAAAACAACTCCTGCGCTGTGTAACACCCTAAAGAGTGGTAACTGAACCTTCATTTCAAGAGGGTTTTACCTTTAAAAGACTATCAGGGAGCTAGAAGGAAAAGTGGAACAGAGCAGAGCAGGAGCACAAAGGAGCCTTTGCAAGCTCACAAGAGGCGAGAGAATCCTTTCAGAGCAGGAGCAGCTGATGGCAGAGGATGGCTTGCGGACCTGAAGGAAAATCATAGACATTTGCAGAACAGGGCTTGTGACAAAGATGGGAAGAAGTAGTGTTCTAAGTTCTATGCTTGTGGGACTTACTTTCAAATGTATGTTACTGATCAAGGTATTTTGAACTACTTATCACCATTTCTATCACTTCCAGCTTTCAGCTTATTTTAAACCACAATTTCAATGATTCTTTGTTTTTACTCCTTATGTACCTCCAGCAATCAGGCAGTAATGTTACCCTCCTTCATATGGTACCAGTAAATATGCTCCTGAAAAAGCCAGACTTTTAAATGAGTTTTGCCCTTGTATGATTCTTTTTACAAATAGACTTAGAAATCTGTTATATCGGTTGTATCAAGAAGAAAGTTATATAAAACTTTATGCTTGCTCAACCTAAACTTTATACTTGTATGCTTGTATTTTAAATTATCAGCTTCCCCACTTTGAAAGAGTAAGAGGGTAAATCCAAATGCATTTGTGTGACTTATAAAAAAGACATTTAAATGTTTGAATAATTGTAAGGGAAAAAATAATTGCCAACTAACACAGTTAGGGCCTAATGTAGTAAGTTAAGGTAAAAAGATTTTTAAATGTCTTAAGTTCTCTTCCATCAGGTCTGGCACACTAATAGTTTTTGCTAGCAAACAAATTTTCATGTAATTATCAGTGCAATAAGTGGAGCACAAATTAAAGACAATTAGCAGCATTCTCCTGTTAATAGAACAAGAGAATCCCCTTATGACTAAAAAGAATTCAGAGATCATAGCTGTTAAATTTTCTGACTTTTTGTCTTTTCTTATGTCCCTATGTCAGTTTCTTTATACAACTCATAAATTATCTTAAATGGGCTCAGAAAAAAAAATCATAGAGAAATATGTTTAGTGTCTATACAGCCTCTGAACAGTTTCTACATATGGGTGTTTTTAAACTAAATCTGATGTTTTTTAAAGTAAACTGAATAAAAGAGATTTATTGATTTCCTTTGATGACTCTCTTTTTAAAAGAAACGAATATTACTCCTTACTTTCTCCTGCTTTCCACTACTTTAGGCCATTCTTAGAACTTAAGCTAAAATTTCAGTGGAATTTTTACTGTAGTGTTCCTTCAAGGTGATATCCAGAATATCAATAAATAAATTACAGTTCTAAACTTGAGAGTAACAATCTACTAACCTACTCTTTAAGTGTGAGAAACTGGATAATTTAGAAAGACAAATAATTTGCTTCAGGAAGTAACTTTGCGATTAATTCTGAACCATGAGTCAAAGAACAGAGGAATCCAGTAATATACATTTTCTTTTGTCATCCTCACAAACAGAACTTCCAGAATCTTAAGTTGCTTGATGCATACCAAATATATAGTATTAGAGAGGAAATTATACTTAAAATACTATCAGAGAGTTATCCATGGTAGTCAATGAATGTCTGGAAGCTTGTTTTACATCAAGTGAATAAAAAGCTCAAAAAACACAAAAGCATTGACTTTAAAATAAATCCACAAATACCTCATAATGATGATGATTATGCCTTTTTTTCTTTCAGTGTCATTTCTTAACAGCTTACTGCCTCCCCTAAATTTGGTATTAATAAATAAAATTAGGGTTTATAATAGCAACATTTTAGAGCATAGTAGTACATTTTAGAATTGAATTATAGGGTATATTGCTGCATCCTATGGATGCCTAACTTAAAAGTTCCCCATGCACATAAGTTAAATCATTCTTTCATTAATCTTAAAATCACCAAAGGGAAGAGTTTTGTTCAGAGAGCTGGAATTACTGGTGATTGAAGAGACTGAAAGAGGAAACCAGAAGGAAAAAAAATGTACTTTAGTGAGTTTCCAAATCAAACAAAAAAGTAGCTAGAGTGCTCAGATGTATGTTTAACAGCTATGACATCAGGCCATCGGTTTCTATTCTATTCCTTAGCAATTTAAAAACAATTCACAAGTGGTCCTCCCACTATCTGGTTGAATCATAGAGAGAGCGAGCCACACACTTACTATGCACCCCTTACACGTGGGATATTTTATATATGTATCCAATAGATCTATTCCTTTACTACCAGAGAAGTATTGTCTTTTTTTTTAATTTATTTTTTATTGGTGTTCAATTTACCAACATACAGTATTGTCTTAAATGCCATCAAATTCATTCATTAGCTTTCCTTTGATAGGGAATCCAAGAGAAGCCAGAAGTTTCACAAGGAAGAGGATAACGATTTCCTCTATGTACTTTAAGGCTTCAAGATGTTTTGTTGTTTCAGTTCTAGTTGGAATATCTCTTATAATTTCCATTTTAAAGTATCATTTAGAAAAATCTTGATGCTTGTATTTATTGTATCTCAGTCATTTTATGTAGAAAGTTGACATCGAATGGTTCCTTCCACGTCTACAAATGCATGCACACCCCATTCTGTCTGCTACAAGTCACCTTTTGCTTTGCAAATGCACAAACTGTGTGACATCGTATTACTGAGAAACCAACCCTAAAAATATTAACATTATAAATAGACCACATAAACCAAGAGGCTTCTTCCAAACTGTAGATTAAAGAACATGTAGCTAATTTTTTCAAAAGCTATGTCCTTTGCAGTCTAGACTTCCTCTAACATTGTAATTTATTCATTTAAAATAAGCTCCTTCAAAAATTATTATGATGAAAGTATTTTTAAAGTTTATATCCCCACATACTCTATTTGGAGACAGTATGGCAACTCCCCCCCACCACCACCACCTCTAGAATAATAGCTTTGGTTTAAAAAGAAAAATAACATCATTAAATTGAAGTAAATGAAATTCCATAATATGGAATATATATATTTGCATTTCTTTTGAAATATGTTGAACCACTAATAGGAATAAGAGAACCACTCTAAATGTTTGGAAATTTGACTTTTAATTTTAAGTTGGAACCGTTTAGCTTAAGAAATCACTAACATTTAAATAACATTTCAACAAATGCAACTGTTTGGAAACTACAACGGAGACAGCCTCCTGCCTTCTGTCTTGCGAGGATTGATTTGGAAGGCCCTGAGGGAGAAAATATTGGAGTTAGGAGGTAAAACTGAAGCCATCGTGGAAAGGAAGAAGTTACACTCTTCCTGTTATGACAGGAAACGTAGACAAATGTGCTTCCTGAGCATTTGCTCAGCAGGGAATGAAGTAGTCTTTGACCTTTACCTTAGGTACATTTTGGCTTTGTTAAACTAGTAAACATGTTTTTGCCCCCAAAATATTAATCTGGTTTATTTGATTCATCTCAGATTCAAATGATACATTTTATGTATATGAGATACAATCTGTCGATGGAGTCATAGAATAAATCAGCCTTTTAACAAACCAAGCAGATCTGAATGGCACGTAGAAAAAAGTAAAAACTGTGTTATATTCGTCTCTTTTTAAAATCCAGAACATTCTTGGGCTTAAAAGTGGACCACAATAAAATCTTTTAAATCCTGATAAGTTTAATAATTGTAGATCATCTTTCTTCCTTCTCCTCATGTAAACATATACATCAAAAATCAGCTACTACAAGTTTTAAGACCCAAACCCTGTGAGTCTGAAAAAACACTCAAGTTTATTCATGTGCATTCAATTATTTAACTGCAATCTAACTCATTGTTCATTATTTTTCTTCAAAGTAGTGTGCAGTGCATAAAATTCAAAGTTTTATTTTGGTGTTTGAGGGTTGACTTAGGTGACGGGTTGTAAAGTTCTAAATTCCACACTCTGAGCCCCCTATTTTAATCCTTTTATTATGTTCAGAATTTTAGGAACTACTGCCTGAAAACCTTTGGAAATCCTGCTACATTGCAGCGAAACACGGCTCAATTTGCTTGAGGCTAACGAGGACAATAGTCCTCTTTGCAGCAGAACACACTGCTGTCTCATCCTCGCAAGTTATGCTGGAGGGTTACAAGCACATGGTAGCAGTCTGCTTAAAAGAGTCCCTCACTGCTCTTTAAAGAGCCTTTCATTTACGATGGCAGGCCCCGTCATTGTATAAAGGAGCGCTTGTCTAGAACACAAGTCTGCAGTGGCATTACTTCCTCCCACCGAGAGTAATCATCAAGCCTAAAGCTTGCAAGCCTTTCTAATGACAGACTGAATTAAACAAAATAAAATTGAAGAGGAATAGTTTAGAACAGTTGTACCATTACTTACTGTCAGGAACAAGCCAGGGGAAGAAAAGAGCATTTAAGAGGGCATTTCCCTTTTTTTTCAATTAGAGATTGTCGTTGCAGACTCTTGACTCCATCTCTAACCCATTAAACACATAGGAAGACTTCGTGGCTCTGGATTAGAGAGTGCATTGTATCTATGAACTGTCCATCTTGTCCCTCATTAGTCACTCTGTTTCCTTAACCAGGAGGAAACTGAGAGAGAATCTATGCTGGGAGTGAGGAGGAATGGATTTAAAATATTTTCATAGGGTGAGTGAGAGTTATATTTATCATGATTCTAATTGGATAAAAAATAAAAATAAAACCTCAAAACTTTGAAAGTAGAATCCGTTGGATAGGTTAGTCCCAAATACTTTGTAAAACAAAGAAATTAATATGACTTTATAAATTAAAGAAATGAGTAAAAAGTTCTCCACTCATTGACCAGTCTCATTGAACAGTTCGATTAGGATTCAGCCAACAGTATTCTGAGTGGTGAAGACAAGTATTGGAAACCCATAGATACAATTATTGTTGCTTCCCTTAGTAATGCAATGCAAGTTCTTTAGAGTTAGGACTTGATTGTTCTCATAAATGTGAGGAGCTGCTGTTTCCAAGGGTCTTTTCTTTTTTTTTTTTTTTAACGTTTATTTATTTATGATAGTCCCACAGAGAGAGAGAGAGAGGCAGAGACATAGGCAGAGGGAGAAGCAGGCTCCATGCACCGGGAGCCCGACGTGGGATTTGATCCTGAGTCTCCAGGATCGCGCCCTGGGCCAAAGGCAGGCGCCAAACCGCTGCACCACCCAGGGATCCCTCCAAGGGTCTTTTCTTTTGCTTATTCGGAATTCTTTCCTGTAAGGTACAAGGACTCCCACAGTTACTATGGCAGGAAAGTTCTCCTAAGGTAACTTTATGAACAGAGCTGGGATTGGGAGGGCAAACGAAGCAGGCATACATGTGGCGTGGAGACTCATTATTAAATGCCCTTTCCATTACACAGTATTTAAACTAATCTCCCAGCCCAGTAGGAAATGATACAGGACTTGTCCTCTGTTTTTAGAACTTGATATTTACATGGCCGGTGTGTAAGTCGGAGACCCACCTTTTTTATTCTGGCTGTAAACAAACCTGTATTTTTTACCAACCAAAATGTTTCTCATTTTGTGAAATTTAAATAAACATCCATAAATATAGAACTAGTGTGTACCCACTAGTGCATGCATGTGGTTCTCACTGGCTTTAGTGGGAATGGTTGGAGGACTTGAGGGCAGACTTGACTACAGTGTCCACACAAAAGGAGCTTATATTGTCAGAATGAAGAAGCCAACTTCTCAATTTTTATGTTATTAATATTTTTTTACTTTAACCTAGAAAGCTATCCTTATGTTAATTTATAGGTTATGCCTTACTCTGCCATACTCAATCAGAATTGCTGACCACTCTTAATGTACCTGTACACTGCTCAATGAACATTTGATGGGATCCAAGCTGTGCTGAACGTCAGCCCCTGAAATACACAGTTATCTAGAAGAGGGAACACTGACTAATGGAATGAAGAATGAATTTTGTGTGAAGAGGGTTCTATTTCTGGTTCATCCAGGAACTAGTTTTGTGACCTTGAATAAGGCAATTCATGTCACAAATTTACAGTATCATCTGAAAAATGGGAATGATGAACTGTGCCATATCCTAACTTCAAAGAAATACTCTCAAATGTAGTGAGGTAACTTATTATAAGGTCTTTGAACTTCTTAGAAAAAAGTCACCAAATGAAGTCAACACTTATCTAAAAACAAGTTTAAGAAATAGGATAATTTCACCAACAAACCCCCACACAAAATTTGACCCAGTCCAAGATATCGACTATTCATTTTTACCAAATGCATGTTTTCCCTGTAAGTTAATATGACAAAAAAGGAAAATAACTGTGAAATTTTCCTCTCGCAGGGCAAATATCCATTCATGTAGTTTGAACATGCACAGAAATTTATTTTTAACAATTCATTTTGGATTGCAAAAAAAAATATGTAATTCCTCCATCCATCTATCCATTCATTCAACAAATATTTAGCCAAGTCAAATTGTTCTGGGACCTCAGGTTACAAGATTGGAAAAGAGATGTTCTGAGCTTTCAAGGAAAGTTCAAGGTCTAGCTGAGAGAGAAACTCTAGTCTAGACATAATAATGGTAACACAAGTTGGCAGGTTCTAGGACAGCAGTCTTTTACGATATGTAACAAGAAATGACTGAGCCTGATGCATCAGAAAAAAAAAAAATACTACCTGCCTTGTATAGTGTTTCACAGTCAACAAGTCACCTCACTTTTATTAGAGCCCTAGGTTAACTCTCATGACTCTGTAAGATGCTTCCTATAATCTTCATTTCACAGATAAGGAAACTAGAGTTCAGATAAGTTAAACAATTTACCCAAGAGCACACAGCTTATAAGTGACAGACCTCATACTTGATTTTTAATTCTCATGTTTTTGTTTCTATACCACACTGCCCTGATAATGATTCATATATACTGCTTCTTTAAAAATATTTTAATGTGAATTTTCTATCTTATCAATCTGGACAATCTGCGTTTTCAGCACTGTCCATAATTTAATATGTAACTCAAATTCTTCACAGTCTTTGTATCTCATCTAGCTACAAATGTAAATGACTCTGTTTTACTTCTTGGCATACAGAAATTAGAGGTGATTATGATACTATATGAGATTGAGTAACCAAAACTTAGAGCATTCTATAGAATGAAATTGCAAAAATTAATTCTTGTTTTGAACCATATTACCATTCACTCAGCTCTTCCCCTTGACCTAGAAATCTGTGCTATACCTAGGCATAGAATCTGAACAACTAAAATTTGAAATAAATATTTTAAAGGTTTCTCTAGTCCAGCTTCCTGCTTAATTCAGGAATACCTCAACCTTCCTTGATAATGCAGCTCTACTTGAATATGTTCAGGCATGAGCTGCTTCCTACTTTATGAGACTAGATCCCCTCTTGCCAGTTCTCCTCACTAGATTTTCCCTATTTTCAGCCTCTCAAAAGATTTTCAGCAGAAGCATCTGGATGGCTCATTTGGTTGTGTCTGGCTTTTGGTTTGGGCTCATGAGTTGTGGGATCAATCCAGTCCTTGCCTGCAGGCTCTGTGCTCAGCACGGAGTCTGCTCCAAAGATTCTCTGCCTCTGTTCCCCTCCCCTCCACCACCACTCCTCACTCCTGCACGCACACTCTCTTTTTCTGTGTCTCAAATAAATAAATAAATCTTAAAAACAAAATAAAAGATTTTCAGCAGTTCTTTCTAGTTCTGATCTGTAGAATAAAACAGACTAACTCATCTGCCTCTTCACATGGCCACAAGCCTTCAGATCTTGGAAGGTATTCGGCATATCACTCTTACCTCCTCTGGATTAAACATTCCAGATTCCCTCAGTGATTTCTAATGCAAAATGTTCTTAGATCCTACATCAACCTGTTTGCCATCCTATACTCTGATTTTGTTAGTGCCATCTTAAAGTGCAATCCTCAGAACTGAATACTGTCCTAAGATTAATTACTACTAATGAAAGATCATTAGAATTATTAATTCCCACTATAGAACACAATAACTTTAGAGCTTTTCCCCAAAATCAGCTCCCACATTAATCTTCCTCCAACCTGAGCTTATAGAATTATTTCTTTAAATATGGATGAAGATTAAAATTACCTATTTCATCATATTATTTGTGACCAGCTTTCTCGTCTGTAGAACTATAGGTACTCTACCAAATTTATGTTAATACACAGATCTGATAAGCATCGTCATCCAAACCAATGATAAAAATGTCTGAGACAGAAAAGTTACCGAGCTCTGTGGCGCTTTACTACAGACTTTGCGTTAAACGTAACATTGATCAATCAATTTGTATTTAAATCACCTAAATTACTACTAACCAGTCTCAATTATATAATATTGAGATGGGGACTTCACCGAATACTTTGCCAAATACATGTTCTTTGAAAATCTGAACTCATTGGAAGGTTCAATAAATTTTTGCTCAAAGAATGTAGTCATCTTGAACTTAGGTCCTCCCCCTTTATCTCTGTATCTTGTGACTATAAAATTAAAATTTTATATTCACACTTTATCATCCTTCATGATGAGTCATCTGGGCAAGAAATAAAGACCACTTTTCTCTGAATTTTTTAAAATATCTTTTTATTGAAGTCTAGAGCATATGTACATATATATTTCTCTCCATTCTCTAGCTTCTCTATTACAGATTCCAAAAGGTATAATTACTTTCTCTCAAGATTCCTGTCACTAACATGTAAACTTTTTAGTAAAACAAATACATATACCCCAAAATCTCTTATTTTTGAGAGATTAAATTATCAAAAATTCAAGTAAAAAAAGTACTTTTAGCAGAAAATTATATTGAGACGTTAAGACTATTTTTTTTTCTTGTTAGCAATTTTTTATTGAAATCCTACTTAACTCAAGCTTTATAGAAAGTCAGCATAATTGAAAACTGGTTTCTCCCTCTAAAACCTTAAGTATTCAGACCTTGAAAAGGCTAATTTAAAAGTAAGCAAACAAAACAACATAACAAAACTCCTGCAGCAAATCCTGCTGAAATAATTGTTTAAAAATCTAAATGAGTTTAATCTTTACAAAAGTTATTTTAGTTCAAAAGCTATAAAATCAAGGTTATCTTAATTCTACAAAAAAAAGCAGAGGATCTTTGACTTCGTGCCACCATTTTTTAGGACCTCATCTTTTTCATCAAATTTGGCCACAAATCAAATATTCAGACTTTAAAATAGACTATTTCCATTCCATAATCCACTGGTTCCACAAATGTTGATTGAGTGTACACTGGTCAGTCTGTATAAAGCCACAGATGGGGTCTTTGGGGGAACTCAAAAGCCAATAGGAGAGGCAGACTCATAAACAACCAACTCTATAATATTAGAGTAAGTTTCATAGTAAAGGTTTGTAAAAAGTTTTAGAGGACGACAATGATGGAGGAATGAGTTTTATCTGAATTTAACAATGAAAGCTTCATAGAAGAAATTGGCATTTAAGCTAATTTAAGCCTTTCAGCTTGATTGGGAGCCTGCCAGCAACCAGATGGAAAGGGGGAGGGACATAATATCACAATCAGCTTTCACTGAGTACAAGACAAGAAATAACCAATATGGTAGGTTTCATTTCATATTCATCTTGATTGGGTTAACATCTACTGTTATTTTTCTTGTTCAGTCTAGGGAAAAAGTTGGTCAGAAAACAAAAACAATTCACCTAACTAGATAAAAATACAATTTCCGATCATTGCACATGACTGAAAGTATAACACTATGCATTTTGCTTCAAATAAAGAAAATTGCTTTTAAGCTTTAATGACTATTTTTTTTCCCCAGCCCTGAGGAAGAGACATGAACAAGGGCGATATATATGTAATAGAAACCCCAGCATCTAGCACAAATGTCTGAAATGGAGAATGGTGAATAAATATTGCTTAGCATTTGTATAGGAAATGCTTAATAAAGGGTGCCTGGGTGGCTCAGTCAGTTAAGCAGCTGTCTTTGGCTCAGGTCATGATCCCAGGGTCCTGGGATCAAGCCCCATGTCTGGCTCCCTGCTCAGCAGGAAATCTGCTCCTCCCTCTCTCTCTGCCCCTCCCCCTGCTTTGCTCTCTCTCTCTCTCTCTCTCCTTCTCTCTCTCTTAATAAATAGGTCCTTTAAAAAAAGAAAATGCTCAATAAAAATTCCTTGAATTATTTTTGTTTCTGTAAATAGGTTTACCAGTTTTCTTTATAACTAAGTTGTATGGAGCTGTATATAATGAATGTGTCTTTTCTCAATTTCAAACTCTAATTTCAATTCCTGATTATACCTAATATGTTCTAGAGTAATTATAAATATAGGATGTGTGATGCCTGCCCTTTATGCTAGGATTTAAAACTCAAAGTCACTATAAAACTTAATATTAAAATCTCTTACTGCAACATCGTCATTATATTTGGGACTGTTTCAAGAAGTAAAGGGAAAAAAATAAAATGGTCAGTGTTTATAGAATAGTTTTGCTTTCCACGCATATATTACATATTAAGTCTCTAATTCGGGAAATAAAATGTCGAGTTATAATGTCCACTAAACAATACTAGCTTTATTCTCTTGTCAGTGCACCTTGATTGATGTAAACAGTAGAAAAGAGCATCATCTCCTTGCTAACTACTATAAAAACAGTTTTCTATCTCACCTAAGGTTAAAAATAAGTTATTTAAATAGAAATGGACTTGTCCCCATTACAAATTATTGTCAAGTTATGAAAAATGTAATCATTACAATACATTATTATATTTAAGTATAAAAGCTCTGAATTGCAATCTTTGTCATTGAGTGGCATATTTTAAAGAAGAGTAATATCCCAGGTCTCTTTAGAAAGCTTAATGCTTAAAAACAGTTTTATCTAACCCTGCACAATGAGAAAAAGCATTATAAAATACATTTTGAGTATGCTGTGAAGAGTATGAACATAATACAGAATTAAATTTAGAGCAATTAAGAGTAGATTTTGAAGATATTTTCTTAAATGCTTTAATACAGTCAGCACCATTTCAGTTTGCAGTTTTTAATGAAAAGAAGCTATATGTGCTGACTTTTTTGACAGGTATTATTAAATAAGTATGCATTATCCAGAAGCCTATTTGGTTACACAAAAGTTGAGGAGTACCTAAAAGTAAACACAAATAGTAGCTTTAATGATATTTCTGTGCTGAAATTTACTTTGATGGTGAGTGTTGTAACGTGCTAAATTCTGAGGTTGAGTACAACAGAAACCATACTGTATTGAGACATTCCACCTACAGTTTGTGGTTATGAAAGTCTGATTAAAAGTGGTTTTAGATATATGAAAGTATTTTGGGCCAGTGCCTTCTAATTGAACCTACTCTGTACACTGTTTCACTAAATAAAATACCAATGTGCAAGTACATCCGGGTAACTAAATTGCCTATAAAATAAATATTAAATGACATTTTGTGTAAATCTATGTAATTATTATGATTCTTTATCAATTCCAGGGAGATAGCCTTTATTTAACTCATTATTAATACTAATCATAACTCATCTGAATAAACTAGAATAAAAAAGTTTCTTAAGTAGTGTGACAATAAGATATGAAAATAAAACACTGGGCATATTTTATTAGAAACACCATAGAAAGACAATCAATAAACATAAAACAAAACGTGAGACCTTGGCAATTATTTAGAAAAATTGTCCCAAGTTGAAATGTAAAATAACATATCTGAGTAGATCTTGATAGCTGATGTGGGCTGATAAATACCATATTTTCCAAAGAATGATCAGAGGGGGTTCCATATTTCAGCTTTATCTTTGTATTAGGAATAATGAGATCCTCAAATAGCCTTAATCAGTAGCCTTTTCAAAGCCAGCAACATAAACATATTTTGTAAGTTCTTCCTTTTCCATAAATCAATGAAGTGATGGGACTGGGTTTATTGAGCTTCAGTGTTAAGCGCTGTGCTTAATATTGTACATTTGCTTATTTTATGCAGTCCTCACAGCAACTCTAAGAGTAGATGTTTTCTCTGTTTTACAGATGAAAAATCCAACTCAAAGAAGTTAAGTGAATTTCTCATGACTAGCACATAACAGGGTTAGCATTCAAATCTGGGGTCTTCTGAATCCAAGCCCCGTGTTGTTCCCTTTCTACCATGCTGCCTTTAATGCAAATGTAGTAAAACAATATTATCATTGTTAAGTATAGATTTATCTTTTTAAAATTCTACTTAGGAATTGCTAAAAAAATTTCACGTGAAAATCATTTTATGTGAAAATCACATAATTTTAGGTGACATACATCAATTTGATATTTCTAAAAACTCACATAATAGTTTTCCCTATTTCATTTTTATACTGCAGATCTTTACCGTGTGCCCATACGTGTCTGCTGTTCCAAGAACTGGGCATACAACAGCGAGCAAAATAAAAATGGCATATGGCCTTCTGAAACATGCACTGTAGATGAGACAGACATTAAACAAATGATCACACACAAAAATATACAAATTATGAAATGTGATAAGTGCTAGTCAAGAAAAATAAAGGGTGATAGGTAAAACAGTATTAACAAAGTGTGGAGGATTGAGTTGACCAGGAGGTCACATTTTTTGTCTGCTCACCCACAGCTCCTGTCAACACTTTTATTTAGGTGTGTGGGACAGGGTAAGATTCAAAGTTCACTCTGAGGTCTCTAGTTTGGGTGACTGAGTTTACTGTGAGATGGACAAGCTAGAAGAGGGAGCAGATTTGAGGATGAAGATAATGAGCTTAAGCATTGGAGGTTTAAGCAACTCCTAGGACGTTCATATAGACATAAGATTGGAAGACATCCTTTGGGTGTCTGGAGACGAAAAAAAAAGAGGAGTGGGAATCTAGATTTGGAAATTACACACAAATAGGTATTAGATAAAACTAGGCTGGCCTCTGCAAAATGGGTTAGTCTTGAGGGTGAGAAAAATTTTAAGTTTTCACCTAAATTAAGTTCATCAGTATTTCCCAGAGTATATGCCTCAAAAAATCTAGCTTTGGAAAATGATAGTAGTCGGTCCTCTAAGTAAATAAGTAAACAAGGAAACAAACATTCTATCAGCAATAGGTTTGGGTGGCAGGTTAAACAAAATTTAAAAGATTTTCCAGCCTTTAATATATCAGCGTGCCTCAGGACAAAAAGTTCAATGGCCCAATACATTTGGGACATGAGTATTTTATGGAAATGATATTCCACGGAACACCTGCTGGGAAATGCTGGACCATATACAGGCTTACAGTTAACAATGTCCACGGGTTTTGGTGGGCAGACTGGAGTGTAATCAAGAGAGGAATGAAATTGGGAATAGTGAAATTTTTATTTGCATTTGGTAGCCTTGCCAGGTAGGAAGTATTCAAAGTCAGAGCTGTTGCAGACAGCTCATCAGGAGAAAGGCAGTGGGAAGAGTAAGTTTGAAGATTGGGGATGAATTGAGGAGGGAATGATTTCAGACAGGGAGATCATCTAGGACAGGAAACTGATAAGGATGGTAATGATAGAGCCGCCTGGGAAATAGACAAGAAAGTGTGAACCTGAGAAACATTTCAGGGGAAGGAATTATGGGACTTGGTAATAGATTAGATTAAAAGAAGAAAAAGGCAAAGATAACAATACAGTTTCTGGCCTGAGAGAGGAAGAAAGATACACAAAAGATTGAAAACAGAACCCTAACAGTATTATGACTAAAGTACTTCCCAACTTTCTGCTTATTTCTGGAAAACAGAATACAGCACTGTCTGAAAGCAGTCTAATCCCTTCGAGTGTTTTCAATTAAACTAAACAATTTTTTAAAAGTTTTGAACACACAAAGAATTTCTGAACACACATCTAAAATGCTGCGTTCATAATGTCACATCCAGTCTTCACATGGTCAAAAAATGAGCTCCAAACTTATAATTGGGAAAGATGTTAACCATGCTGAAATTAATTTTCTCAAATCTTAAATTGCTCCAAAAAACATGAATAGTTCTCTGGTCACCTTCATTAAAATGCCCTACATTAAATCTGGCATTTACAGTTTCACATTCAGCAACAAGCTAGAAATCACACTTTTCAAATTCTAAGCAGAAATTAGTTTTAGATTTATTTGCTTTCTTTCCAAATGTGCTAGTGCCCAAGGGCTCTGACAACGACACACTTTGTTTCACAAAGGAAAAGAACTACTGTTGAAAAAAAAAAAAAAAAAGCGATTTCTTTTCCTTTAAAAAAAAACAAAACCTGCCTGTTTTTTTTTTTCCAGGTGACATTTACAAAGAGGAAATTTGGGTTGATGAAGAAGGCGTACGAGCTGAGCGTGCTCTGTGACTGTGAGATCGCGCTGATCATCTTCAACAGCACCAACAAGCTGTTCCAGTATGCGAGCACCGACATGGACAAGGTGCTGCTCAAGTACACGGAGTACAACGAGCCGCATGAGAGCCGGACAAACTCAGACATCGTGGAGGTGAGAGCACATGTGTGGTTGGCGCACCCTCCCCACCAGTGGCAGGGCCGCATGGTGGTTGGACACCCCCCCTTCCACACACGCACACACCGCTTCCTTTTCCCAAGTATCCCCTCAGATGTTCCCCTGGTCATCACCCCAACAGTGCTCCACCCTTTCTATTCCTGCCAAAAGCGAGTTAGAGTGATACGGTGATAGGGACAACATATATCTGGGCCTTGCTAGAAATCAGGCACCAGTGTCAACATATTGCCCTCATCCTCCTTGAATCTTTGTTGCCCCCGACCGTATCAGGATCCAGACTAAGGAATTGTGGCCAAAAGAGGGCTTTCAATTACTTTGGATGAGTTATTTTTAGGCATAGACTAGTGTCGCAGCATTGTCAAAGAAAAAAATGTATTTAAAAATGAACTCACCCCAGCCTTCTACTTCAGTTTTTCACTTTGTGTCTTCTAATTCATTCTTCCTAATGCATTCTTACTGAAAGGGTAAAGACAATTATTCTGCTGGAAATGTTTTTTCCCCCAATTATATCATTTAGTGTAGCATTGTTAATATACATGGAATCAGAAATATGATGAGAAGGAATTTCTAAATGTTAGCTGGGTGTTTTTATCAAAGTTAGATTTGAAATGTTTTATTGTGCCAGAAATAAATAAGCGTCACATTAAAACTCAAAAATGTTTTTGATTCATTAGCATAAGTAGCATTGCCATACAGTTAAACACTTCCTGCTCGTATCCTGTTTAAATGTTACTGCCTTATAGTACCCTTCATAAACAGTGAATACTAAACCCAAAAAGACGTGCATTGAGGACTATCCCCATCTGTCTGTTTCCCTCACCTGTCTATCTCCTCAAGGTTACATAGGTTGTGATTATGATTGTTTTCCTAGAATTAAAGTAAAATTAATAAATGTTTCAGAAGTATGTATTCAGCATCAGTATGCCAGAGTACAAGTTATTCCTGCCATTACTTTAGATTCTTCCATATTATGAAAGAATTTAGCGCTAATCATGACCAAATTAATCAGTCTCTCACTTTCATCTTCTTTTTACCTATTATAGTTGCCTAAGACTAATTTTCATTTCTTTGCCTTTATTTGAAAGTTTTTTAAAAGTACTGAGCTGGGGTGCCTGGGTAGCTCAGTCAGTTAAGCATTCAACTCTGGATCTCAACTCAAGCTTTGATCTCAGGGTTGTTGAGCCCAAGCCCCACTTTGCGCTCCCCACTGAGTGTGGAGCCTACTTAAAAAATAAATAAACAAAAAATAAATAAATTGTGCTAATCACCTTTTTTGGCCTAATAAGGCCACACAAATAATTTCAGAGAAATAAAAGTGAGTAAGTAGACTTAATGTGGTATATGTTTAGAACACTTGAAGATTTGCATTTACTGAACATCACTTTAGTTTTTCATTGACATAACTTTGTGTGCCTTGATTTTGAAATTTAAGGTCATTTATAATACTTACCTTCTATGTATTTCATGTACACATATATCTGTGAAAGTACATAGACAAACATGAATATGAACAGAATTGATTGTCAAATCTCATAGGTGTTTTTGTGTGTGTGTTTGTGTATGTGAGTTTGTGTCCATGTGCACTTACACACATTTAACATAAGTCGCAAACACAAAACAACTCTATACTCAAGACTTCATCTCATTACCAAAACCATTACAGCAGGTATTTCAGGGTTACAGAGTTGAGCTGGAATTTGTCATTACACCTAAACTGCCCAGTTCTTAACATGATGTGAAATGCAGTAGAACCGTAGTAAAGTAGGTGAAAAATATGTTGATTTTTCAAATTCACTTTCTTAAAGGAGCTTAAGAATCTAGAAAACTCATTTTCTGAGAGCTTTAGTCAGGAATATAATGTGTGATTTAAAGATGACAGAGAGGGACACCTGGGTGGCTCAGCGGTTGAACATCTGCCTGCGGCCCAGGGCGTGATCCCGTAGTCTGAGATCAAGTCCCGCATTGGGCTCCTTGTGGGGAGCCTGCTTCTCCCTCTGCCTATGTCTCTGCCTCTCTCTCTGTCTCTCGTGAATGAATAAATTTTTTAAAAATCTTTAAAAAAATAAAATAAAGATGACAGAGAACTTCACAATCTCAAGACTTTCATATTTTTTTTAAGATTTTATTTATCTATTCATGAGAGACACAGAAAGAAAGAGGCAGAGACATAGGCAGAGGGAGAAGCAGGCTCCCCACAAGAAGCCCAACACGGGACTCAATCCCAGGTCTCCAGGGTCACACCTTGGGCTGAAGGCAGGCGCTAAACCACTGAGCCACCCAGGCACCCAAAGATTTTCATATTCTTGGACAGATGGGTATCTGAGCCATGAGAACACTGGGTTGCAGGTCAGAGGACTTGTATTTGAGACCTTGTCTTGGACATTCTTACTGTGTGACAAGTTAGCTACTTCTCTGGGCTGAAGCGTTCCCATCTTAGAAATGAAGGCACTGAATTTGAAAGTCCTTTGGAACACAATTATTTAAAAATCAGTAGTTTTAAAAGAGAGTAAAATAGTAGGTCCATTATCTTGTATTTTATATCAATGAATTAAAGCTCTGAACCTCTCAAAAAAAGACAGTCTGGGGCTTCTAGACCAAACCTAGGGATGGCTTGATTCTTTGGATAAACAGAATATGTTATAAATTGGTCCTACTCAACTACCTGAATCACACATTCTTCACCTATTTCGCTTTTCCACTTTAGCACTAACATAAATGAGGAAGAAGTAAAGGGGGATCCGTAAGCTTGATAAAATTTACATCACCCCCACATAGAGTATTTTTCAAAGTGCAGCTCACTGAAATCACTATGCTTGAAATATTTGGTGGAAAAGAGGGAATCTGGTTGGAAAGCTGCATTTATAACAAATTCCCCCAAGTAATTCTTACATACACTAAGTTTGAAAACCTCTGCAGCACTGAGACCTAAATTGTGTTGGGGGCACCTGGGTGGCTCAGCTGTTCTGACTCTTGATCCCGGCTCAGGGTGTAATTTCAGGGTTGTAAGATTGAGGCCCACATCAGGCCCTGTGCTGGGTGTGTAGCCAGCTTAAGATTCTCTCTCTCCCTCCCTCTGCCCCTTGCCCCTTCTAAAAAGAAAGACATAAATTGTGTTGGAGGCTGAGAACCTCGGATACATCAGGGATTTGAGGAATCCATCCTTAGAATGAATCTAACACAAAGTTGAGAGTTAAGGTAGTTTACTACTCCTGGGTAAAATTTTAAATCCTATTTATTTTAATTTAATGGAATACGTTTAACTGAGTAGGTTTAATGAGGAGCATAATATGTTTCATGAAGGGTCATTAGTTTTATATTTCCCGTTTGGACCATTACCCCTCTCCCTTAACCCTCCAAAAACAGTTTACTCACAAGAAAAAAAGATTGGCAAAGAAAGGGAAATAATATGATTCCTAGCATTCAGACCAAAATACAAATTTCTGGGCCATACCAGAGTAGTGTTACAGGGTCATAGGAAATTGTGCAGCTTGTGGGTGTTGAAAAAGATTCCTTCTTTTAGTAAAAAAGCTCTGCGTAATTATCATGTCTTTGCTTGATAATTAGCACTACTGTTACA
Source organism: Canis lupus baileyi (assembly GCF_048164855.1). NCBI lineage: Eukaryota > Metazoa > Chordata > Mammalia > Carnivora > Canidae > Canis > Canis lupus. The sequence continues at coordinate 20,983,764 of NC_132839.1, forward strand.
ATGGCACAAAGACAAAGGCTTAATAGACAGACTGAGATAGGTTTTTTTATTATTATATTATAATGCAGCTTGAATATCTGTTTAGATACAATATATAAATATGCCAGATTTGGTAAATGTGTTAAGTTTTTAATCCATTGGTTTAAAAAAACAAAAACAGTTACTGTATTAAAAGCGCTTCCTTTAAAGAAAGTCTGTTTTATATAACTGTGTGACAAGTATATTGGATATTTACCCAAAATGCTGGCTTACAAGGCTTTGAAAATTCAGTAGGGATTCTGATGCTATTAAGGGAACTGCCCCCTTTATCTCCTCCAACTGTTTGAGCTCCACGGCAGCTCCACTCCACTCCTGGTTCCCTTACCTGCCTTCCTATCCTCACAGTTCATGTCGGGCTCTATTTGTAGAGGAAAATGTGGTGTTGAGCACTTAAGGATGACCTGAAGAGTGCAAGGCCCACAGTGCATGCTTGTGGGCCATCCTTCTCTTAACAATGATTTAGCAAGTGTCAGCTTACAGTCAGCGCTGTACAACGTGCTGATTCTGAAACAGCAGAAAACAGGCATTCTTATTAAGGATGTAGAACATACATGAAAATCAGCTTGGGAACAATTGGAGGGCAAAGGAGCAATAACCTCATGAATGTAATAGAAGCTACTGAAAGGAAGACATATGCTAAACAATTTAACAAACGTTATTCAAACAAGTCATTGATCACCAGATCACTGTAGGTGGTCCTTGGAGTGACAGAAGTCCCAGACAGGTTACCTCTCTATCCAGCACGTTTTCTAACCACAAAACCTATCTGAGAGTGTTACTTAGCACCTGGCCAGGAGGGAAGCTGTCACCCCTCAGTGATTCAGTGATTATGCTGAGCTGCTCATCCCGTCTGGGCCAAGAGTCAAGTGACTTTAGTGTGGAAGAGAAATAGAACATGGGGCCCTCTGCTGCTCCCTAGGAAATCAAAAAGATGGACATAACTTCTTCTGTCCAGAAGAAATCTTTGATTTACAACTACCCCAGCGAAGGATTACTTTTTTTTTAGATGCACAAATGGGCAAGAAGATTCATGAGAGAGAGAGAGAGAGATAAAGGGAGAAAAGGAGAGAGGAGAATAAGATAATATTTACATGAAATTTTATTTTCTTTCATCTGAATCTTGCTTCTCCCTCTGCTCTGTCTCTACCTCTCTGTGTCTCTCTTGAATAAATAAATAAAATCTTAAAAAAAAAAAGAAAACTAAATGCAGCAAATAGTGGAAATGAACTTTGTTACAAATTCTGTATTATCAAATGTGGGAATAGTTGTAAAATATGAAAATATGTTTATTTTACTTGAGCTTTCATTATATCTGAACTAATTAAATAGGTACCAATTTTATACTTATAAAATATTAGATATATAAGGGGCACCTGAGTGGCTCAGTCAGTTGAGATCTGACTCTTGATCTCAGTTCCAGGCTTGATCTCAGAGTTGTGAGTTGGGGCCTCACCTTGGGCTCTGTGCTGGGCATGGAGCCTACTTAAAAATATATATCTATAGTATATCTATACTTACAGAATACTGTAGATATATAGATTTATATTACATGTGGGTACTTTTATTTTGTGTAATGAAGTAGCATGTGGCTCTTTCCATAGGCTTCTTTTTTTTTCCATTTCAGGTTTTTATTTAAATTTCAGTTTGTTAGCATATAGTATAATATTAGTTTCAGGAGTAGAATTTAATGACTCTTCACTTACATACAGCATCTGGTATTCACCATAACAGTGCCTCCCCCTTAATATCTATCATGCACATTCACTCATTTGTTTGGTTACTTGTTGTATTTTTATTTCTTTATGCATTCACTGAACAAAGATTGGTTGAATTCCTACCATGTGATATGTGCCTTGGAATTCCTAGAGATATAAACATAAACAAGGCCCCTCAAGGACTCTTGGTCCTTAAGATTGCTCTCAAGGCCATGCATGATCTGGCCTGTTTTTATCTTCCTCTACAGCCTCCCCCTTTGCTATTTCCCTCCCCCACCACTGCCATCCTATATTTGAGCCACCAAAACATGTTTATATTCTTCAGCTTCTCCAAACTTGTTTTGTCTTTAACACTCCTTACTAGGCCTTTGCTTAGCTTTCATTTATCCTTCATTCAAGGCAGGTTCCAATTTATACTTCTGGAAAGCCATCCTTGAACTGTCCTATTTACCTCGTGCTAGTGTTTTTTCTGTATTAGAGTTAGAATTGTATTTCATCCATGAAAGCACCATGTTATCCAGTTGCCTGTCCCACAGTAGATTTTAAACTCTTGGAAGGAAAGGACTGGGCATATATTGTTTACCATCATATCTCCAGAACTTCATGTGAGGCCTAGAGAATACTAGACCCTCAGAATATATTTGTAGAATAAATAGGGGGAGACAATTATAACAGAATATGTCCAAGTACTTATCATACAGCATAATGTTACTCACTTCAAGTATGAAAAATAATTTTCTAGCTCCAATGAAACTTGATTAAAATTTGGCAACTTTTATCAAAACACAATCAAGAAATTATAAATCTAGATCTTGCTAACACAGTAACCACTAGCCATATATGACTACTCACATTTATGAATTAAAATTAAAATTAAAACTGGGCAATAAGATATCCAGTTTAGTTCCCCACTTGCAATAGCCACATTTCAAGGGCTCAGTAGCCACACGCAGCTAATGACTGCCAAGTGGGACAGGATACAAAATGTATTGATTATCATAGAAAGTTCCATGCAACAGCACTGGTCTAGATTGAAATGTGAAAAGAGAGGCATTTAAACTAATTGTTTTCCCGGATTAACACCAAGATTAGTTCTCTTCAATATAGAATTTGAGGAGTGCATTTCAGAAGTAAAGAACCACGTAACCGTGAGATTTTAGAATCCAGAACATAAATGTTTGCTATGAGAGACACCAATTTGGAACCAAACACTCAGTGTCAAACTAAAAACATATTTTACCCCTAAACCAATAACCACAGAGTCAATCGGTAAACTTACTACCTGGTGAGAAAGCACTTGCAAGTTGTCCAGACTGACAAGGAGCTAAGCAGCGTGTGCTGTTTTTTAGATGTGAAGCTTGTGAACGGAAAAGGGGTAGACCTTTCTTGTTACTATTTTAAATTTACTTGAAGCGACATGAACCAGTATTTAACTTTATTGTTAGTAATTTCATTTCTTCAGAAAAGCAGGTTTTTTTCTTTCTGAAGGAACTTAGAGAAATAATATTCTTGAAGTACATTAAAAATTCTTAGGTGACTATAAAATATAATTAAAATAGTTCTTATTGCGAGTAGCTCAGTAGCTCTCTTGTCCTCTGTTAAACCAAGTATATAATTGCTTTTCAGTAGATAGTAGTGAAAAATGAAGAAAGGATTAGTATATTCCATAAAGATTTAAACCTTCAGTGTCAAGGCTTCCAAGGAAAAGGGAAAAACATGATTTTGTAAAAAAAAAAAAAAAAAAAAAAGATTTTGCAAATTTCTACTGAATCGTAATATTCATTTTTGCTTATATGTCTTTAAAAGACTTTTACTAGTCCCTATGAATCACATTTATATTTATTCCTCAAAGTCTAAAAAGAAGACATGGGCCTAAGAATGAATTCATATTTGTCATAACTACCAAGTAGATTTTTATATATCAAACTTGAAGATTCATTTCTTTTTAAAAATAAGGTTTTTGCTTAATTTACATGCATTTGATAAACATGAAAAGCTGCTTCACATCTTATTTATTAAGAAAATCATAAAGTGCACGTTAGATTACTTAAGTTATATGCACGAGGCACTAAAACTGAGTTTTCTTGTGTCTGTTACTACACAATTATAATGGCTTCGAGGCATTAGTACTGGCACAGAGTTGGCAGAAAATTATTTAATAGTAGAAAAGACAATAGGTTTCAAAATACAGCCTTTTCCTCACTAATGTAACCTCGTTGTCATTACTAATCACCACCTCTTTATCATCATCATTATTTTATATGATCATTCTTGAACTGGAACAAACCAAAGTCCTCATGTTTTGGGTTGTGTTTTGTTTTTGTTTGTTTGTTTGTTTGTTTGTTTGTTTGTTTTTTCCAGTATCTGAAAGTGAAAAGAGAAAAATATTTATCCTGGATCATAATTGTCACTTTTAATGATATTTACAGATTTCATGGTATATGGAATTCGGTGTTGGACAACATATTTGAACCATTCTAGGGATTGATAGCACCTCAGTAAATGTAGCATTGTTTGGCTTTAAAAGTATCAATGAGATATCAAAGAGTTAGAATATCCTTATTTCCTCAGGAATGGTTACTGAATCTATCACTGTGAAATATTCAAAAGTGATGTTTTAGGAAAAATTCCAAAGTCTTGCTTAGAGTTGGAATAAAAGATAATAAGTCTTTTAATTGAATGATATTTATTATTTCAATTACCTCACTGAATTTTTTAAAAGTTATTATTGTAAGTCTGTTTCCCCTCCCTGAAAGACATAATGATGTTTTATTTATCGCTATAACTCCAACAGCCATCTCAATGAATGGAACATTGTAGACATTCAGTAAATATTTTTTATACACACACACACACACACACACACACATGCACACACATATATATTTGTATATATATACACATATGTGTACATACATACATATATATAAAAGAACTTACTGATGATCATTAGGGTGTAAATAAAATTAAACTTTACCAAGTTTTCTTTACTGAAGTCAGATATGTTCTAATAATAGTAAAGGTAAGAACCTCTCAAGTGAACCTGAGATGAATAAAGTTGTTGCTGTGTAAAAAAAATAGGCACAACAGACCACGTAGAAATACTACCTATAGTAATGGTGGAAACTAAAAGACCGACATATGTTGATTCCTGGAGAAGGGGGAAGTGCCCTGTTGGTACTTTGGCCAGGATCTGACAAGAGGAGTCAATGGGTCTCAAATGAAATGACTCTAATCCAGTCTGAGTCACTGGGGCTCTTCTAAAAGGCTGATTTAGACTCCCTGGTATGGGGCAGGGCCACAGGTCTGTGTTTCTGATGCTGATGCTACTAGTCAGTGGACTAAACTTTGAGCAGCAAAGATGTAGACTTCCTTTCCAAACATGTTTTGAAAGTGCATTTTTAAACAGTTCTTTGCAGCCTTACTGTGGTCTAGAATCATACCATAAAATGAATTTTTTTAAGTGATACTTGGTGAAACTAATTTTTAAAAGCAGATGTATTAGGTGTTCAGAAATATGAGGTAAAAGGCCTGTCATGACTCAGGTGAGTCACTCTGTGTGTCATGAGCATTGCATTCCTGGCCTGGTCCCTGTCCTTGAGAGTGCCTGTGAGTTGGTAGTGGCTGCCTGGATCACATGTTGAGGCAGATTCTGAGTCTGAAAGCAGACGGCATGCACATGTGATGTGATTGGTTTACGTGTGTGCTATGGGTGCAGAGAATAGTGGCTGTGCTTTCCTCCTTATCCTCACAGTCAAGGAATTCATAGGACATTCTGGGAAAGAGACTTCAGACTTGATCACTAAAAGGACTGTAATTAGGGAAGTGCTGCAAGTGTGTCCAACAGATTGGATGGATAGATTATATTATTGGAAATATATCTCATTTTACTAATAGCTGTTTTGCATTTTATCCCGTCACGTCTCAATGGCATTTAGTCTCTATTACCCTGAAATTTAGCCACCCAATGGAAGTTTCTGAATAAAGAAAAAAAATTTTCCTGTCAATTATTTCTAAAGGTCATAGAGTTAATGACTAGCTGGGAGGTTAATTAGATTCTGAAAGCCTCTTCATATCAATTAAATCTCTTATCTTTATGTTTTAGTAAATAAACTCAGTAACTATTTAGAGCTACTGTTTTAGGATAAGAAACACTGTAAACAGTAAACTGTACAATAGCTATTTGGGGTTTTTTTCTCACATCTGAGAAAGCATGATTACAAAATAAACTGATACATGAATTAATGATAGTATCTTTTATTCTAGAATTTCTGAATTAGATAATTTATTTTTCAAAATTGCATCCAAATGACTCCTTAGTCATAAACAAATGCCATCAAGTGTGACCTCAAGAAAACCATTTTAGAGAGGAAAAAGTAAGGTCAAAGTTACCCTGAGAATGAGCTACTAGTAAAAAAACAACTCTATCTCTGTGGTTCTAGAAACCAAACTCCTTTCAGAGTTACTATACACTTTTGTAAATAAGTGATATATTTAGTGCTGATGGTCTGACAATTACAAACCAAATCATTTCTATCATGTGAATTCTCTTTGGGTAGTATAACCAGATTTCAGAATGAAATGGTATAGATCTACATTAATCAGTAAGGTAGTTATTAGCTACGTGTGGCTATTGAAATTTAAGTCAATTGAAATGAAGTAAAATTTTAAAAGTTCAGCTCCTAGATTCCTCTGGGTGGCCCAGTCGGTTAAGTGTCTTGTCTGACTCTTGGTTTCTGCTCAGGTCATGATCTCAGGGTGGTGAGATTGAGCCCCACGTTGTGCTCTAAGCTCAGCACAGTGTCTGCTTGTGATTCTTTCCCTCTCCCTCCCCCTCAGCTTCTTCCGCTGACTAGTATGTTATGAGCTCTCTCTCTTTCACTCTCTAAAATAAATAAATTAAATCTTTAAAAAAATAAACAAAAGTTCAGCTCCTAGTCTCACTAGCCACATTTCAAGTACTTGCCTGCCACATATGATTGGTGGAGCCCATATCGGTCAGGACAGGTATAGAAATATTCATTACCCTAGAAACTTTCTGTTGGGCAGCACTGGTGAAAGGTGTGAAACTGGTGAATACAGTGCTTTTGTTCATGATGTACTTGCATGATGTTGATGGATATACCTAATAAAGGGCCTGTCAACTGGAGAGGAAGTGTTGCAGCCATTTCATCGTTTGTTCCTAAGCAGATGCTTTACTCTATGCCTATTGTGTGTCAGGGTCTGGGTCAGGACCTAGAAACCCAATCAGGAAAGCTAAAACACCCAGTCAGTGTTTATTCCCGGGAGTAGAACATTTGTTAAAATAAACATGATTTTGTGAAGTGAGGTGAGAGGAACACCAAGACTAGAATTGCCCTGAAGAATAAGAGAAAATGGAGGAAGGGATAGGAGAGAAGAGTCGTAGGGAAAGAAAAACAAGCTAGGTCAATTCTGGATTTTCCCACAAAGAAGGAAAGGGTCATGCATGCACAGGGTTTCTTCTAATTTTTCTTCATTAGAAATGTAAGAATTTTATCTTCATCCAGGCTTCATGACTGGGGTCTCCTTAAAATGTGGTGGTTCTGAATGAATACCATGGGAGGAAAAAGAATGCAGCAGAGTGATTTTCCTAAAGAATATTGTTGAAGCATTACCATGAAAGTTCATCTTTTAAATTTTACATTTAGGAAATAGAACTTCAAAAACCCCACAGATTTGGAAAGAAATTAAGTTCTAGTTATAGCAACATCACATACTAATTCTCTAACCTGGGGCAAGTTATTTAACCATCTTGACTTCAGATCCCTGAGGTCAATACTGAATCAGTATTGTCAACCCCGACCCAGACTTCCTCATAGGCTGTTGTGATGATTACAGGCTATAAAAGATGTCACAGTCCATTGTAAACTGTCGAGTTATATAAAGTGTTTTTATTTTCAACATCAAGGGGAAGGTTTAGGTAATAAAAGTTGTCTAACTAAAGGAGAGAGAAGAAGCAAGTTCTTAATTTGGGAATAAATCTATAACATTTTATATTAATAAGTCTATATGTATACCATTCTTATATAAATAGTGGTAGTATTATATAGATATATATATCAAATATTTTATGTAAGTTTATATAACAAAGGCCAATTAATTTTCTTTTCCTCACGCATTTGTGAAATATTCTTTATGTGTGCAAGGTGAGTAGAAAATACGACAATGATGATGTGTCCAGTACCCTCCAGGGCCAATAGTACTAGTGAGGACAAAACATACACAGGAATTGTTCTTTCATTCAGCAGATATTGATGAACATGAAAGCCATGTCAGCCAAATGCTGTGCAAGTTATTGGTGATGTATCTATGACAATCCTACCCAACGATCTGAACCAAAAGACATAGAATGTGGTGTGATATCTGAGGCAAAAGAAAGTAATTGCAACTGTGAGCACCTGAAAACATCTCATAGTGGTTATAGATGAAACTCTGACTTTGAATGATATGTAGATAAGTTGATAGACTAACCAATCTGCAAGTCATTTATTCCCAATTAAAATAAAAGCAAGAAAAATAAAATAAAATAAAAGCAAGACTAACAAAGGTAATAGTGTGTAGACATATAAATGCATGTATATACTACACACACATAAATATATATGTATACACACACACACGCACAATTGTGTGTGTAGCAGCCTTTATTTTGGTTTCTGGTTGGCATTGGATTTTTTAATATATGGTTTCTCTGTAAACATGTGGTTATAATTTTTAGAGAAAATCTATAGAATACAAATGTTAGAAAAATGCAATGAATATAATTGCCTTTAAGTTTGATAAAAGGTTCTCTGGTGCTAAGAATGGAAACCTAAAGATTACATCCCACATCCTTGGTTTAACTTTACAGATGAGGTTTTCCCCCCGCTCTGTGAATTCTAAAACATGATACATCTGGCTGAGAGGCTGGAAAATTGTTATATGCCTGTGTAACATTCTTATAACCTAATCGTTCTACAACTTTTCTCGCAATTTAATCATTGGAGAATGTTCTTTGTTTTTGTAGTCACTGTTTCACATAGTAACAGCTTGTTGTATTTTGGTCTGTTTGCCAGAGGGTAGGTTTATTTTTAAAACCCTGAACTCTGAATTTTTCTTTATTTTTCCAAGATTGAAAGCAGCTGAAATGCCTGGAGTTACAGGTTGAAGGCTGCTTTACAATATGTGAAGAGAAGCTTCTTTCCCTCCTCCCTTTGTGTGTGTGTGTGTGTGTGTGTGTGTGTGTATGTGTGTGTGTGTGTGTTTTTAAATTTTTTCCTAACAAATGTCTTCTAACTGGTAGTTGTCTAAAAATAGAAAACTGCCTAACTAAAAATAGCCTGGCTCTCAGTCGTGCCAAGGAAAATGGAGAGGAATAGGCGTGGAATAGAAGGCTGAGTAATCCAGTTCTATTCATTCAGAGAAACCTTTGAGAATGCGGGCGATGATAAAGTGCCCTCAAAAAACCACAAGCCTGACTCTCTCTTCAGACTTCTAGGTGCCAATAAACATTTTAGCCCCAGGATACATTTTTTTTTCTCATAGGTTGTAAACATTTTCTGAAAGACAAGGCTTTGTTTCACAGAACCTGACCAACTGCCATAACTAACTTTCCTAAGGTCTTAAAAATTCATAATTGTAAGATATATTTTAAAAGAGCATCTTAAATGAAAGTATTGTAAAATAATGTACATCATGTAATAATTAGGAGAAAACTGTTACAATAAAAACTGCTTACTGCTTGCAATTAAACTCAAAACTTTAAAGTTTCACAGAAAGTTATTCCTGTGACTCATGTAGCTAGAGAACAGCTGACTTGGTTTAACTCCCTTAGATAGAAAAAGTCTCTTAAGTGTATATCCTCTTGATATACCAATATTTAGTCCCTTTTCTTACAATTAACAATTTTCACCCAGGCGGATTTTCTTTTGATTTTTTTAATTGAAGTAGAAGTACCTTGAAAAATAACATTTCAAGAGTAGGATGTTGGAGTTTAGAGAAATGGGATTTTGAGTAAGTAAGAAAAATACACAGGCCAGTTTTGCAATGGTAACCCTTTTTTTTTTCCATTTTGTTTTGCTTAAGTAATCTGAATAATCAGGTCAAACATAGCAACAGGGTGTGGAAATGTCAGCACAGTTCATGGGGTTATATGGGTCTGACCATTGTTATGTTCAGTTCCTGTAATGATGCTAGTGATAAGACTCTTGAGACAAAGGACGATAATTGATGGAAAGAGCCTTAAATCATTGCTAGAAGAATCAAGGTCCTTGTATCTGTGTACATCGACTCTTCTGGTCTCCTTCCGTCTTGTAAAGCATTTTGTCGTCTTGCATGGTGGCCCCCTACTGCTCTTTGTAATAGATGCAGACCACAAGTGATTCCTTCATGCAGCATACAGGGTGTAATTGTGTCTGTGTGGTGTATTAGTAATTACCAAGCTGAATTCCCATATTGTATCTTTACTGCAGGCATGGAAAAATAGGACATACAACCCTGCATAGACATTTTCAACCTAGATAGTGAACCACTTAGAGCTACATTCCAGGGACAAAGCCTTTTATTTGCACACTTTTTAAACAAAATTTTCATTGTTGAGTCATTTGTGCTATGCAGGATAAATTCAGTTTGGGAAATAGTTTCCTCTGATGCATTCATTTCTAATATTTCAGCAAAACCTTTGTAATCCGGAAAATATTTGCTATTTTTAATTGCTAAAAAATCATTTTAATATTGCTAGATATAAGGCAGTATGAGATGTAACAATTATGCTAGACTCATGTAAAGAGAATAGTGCATAGGTCAGTACACATAATAGATTATATAGCATTCATAAACATTAAATAATATGTTTTGGCACCATTTTAATGTTAAATGGTGATATTTTCATATATAATTTATTGATTTTGGCTCAAGCATTGTTAAACTTCAGAAAAAGCTGACAATGAATTTTTGTTACAGTAAACAGATATAAATTAATAATTAATTTCTTTGCTATAAAATTTGCATCCATCCTTTATGTATTATGTAGCCATTATTGATTTGACTACCTCCTAGTCATTGGAGATTTGAAATGTTTACAGTATTATTTATCTATAGTAGAAGCCAAAATGTAAGCAGATTGGTTTAAACAAGAGAAGTTTTGTTTATTTTATGCATCAAATGCTTATAATGATAGCTAAAAACTATTAAATACAGTAACAAAAGAAATTAATATGGCCATTTCATTAGCAACAGCAAATGACATTAGATTTATTTTGTGAATTATTAATTAAAGCCTGCAAGATTTTATTTCCATTTTTACCTTCAAATTTAAAAGTGACATTCCAATACGTATATTTTAGAAATTTACTTCCACTTTTTTCTGTGGATATTTTTATTCTAGCAATAATTATTAGATTCCTGGGATGTACAAAACTTCATAATGATGTTAGAAGAGAGAGAAGTTTGGAACATACAGTCAGTAATATCACAAAACCTAACCGTCTAGCTAAGATAGAAAATATGCATGCCAATCAAGTGGACAGAACAACATAAGAGATCTGGGGGAAGCAGAATATCATAGTGAGACCATCAGCCTGGAAATAGACCACATGAGGTTTTATTCTATCTCCCCTGCTTATTGGTTGTATGTTCCAAAGACAATTTACTTGGGCTGTTTCTTATGTCTTTTGTAAATGAGAGTTAATAATAGCACCTAGTATCTAGTTATTATGAGAATTAAATTACTGAACATGCATAAAATGCTTGGAACAGGATCTGGCACCTAGTAAGGTTCTTGGTGATGTCTGTGATGATGACGAGATGACAATAATACCCTGATACTTGAAATCAAGTAATAACTTCTAGGGAGTAGAATTTAAAAAGTCAGGAGAGGGACCGCCATGGTGGCTCAGCTGGTTGAGCATCGACTCTTGGTTTTCAGCTCAGGTCATGATCTTTCAGTAGTGGGATCAAGCCCCCTGTTGATCTGCTCAGCACAGAGTCTGCTTCAGATTCTTATTCCCTCCCCCTCTGCTCCTTCCCCCACTCACTTGTGTGTGCACTCTCTCTCTCTCTCAAATAAAATCTTTTTTAAAAAGTCGGGAAAGGTGAATGATGAGTAGACATTTTTAGGCACAAACGAAGTTCAGAAAGATGGATATAAATTGATGGAGAGGTTGTTGGCAAATCTTTCAATAGACCAATTATGCAAAGATCTACAAGAAGAAATGATCAAGGGCATGAAAAAGAGTATCTTGATATGAAGAGAGACTGTTCAGATATAGAAGGAGCTATAAGAAAGATGGCAAGGTAAATGGAGAAGAGGGGGACAGGCAAATGTAGTGCTCTAAATGTTTGATATGGAGTTAGATGCAATACAGTAGGTATGAGAAAGATACTGGATGTCCTCAAGCAATAGAATAGCATAAATACAATCAATTCTTGAGGAAAATTCTACTGGAAAATATGACTATATCTAGATAGAAGCAAATTAGTTATAAAAAGTGGAAATGCCAAGTTATTTTAATTTTTATAGTAACATCTATATATGTGTAAATGCTAAAAGTCCTGAAGCCTTTCATTATACTTCTATATTTTAAACCATTTACATCATTTTATAAACATCTAAGATAATCATAATATAATTATAATCATAATATAAAACATTGTTTTTGAAATATGCATACGATTTCAGTGCACTGATAATATGCACATGCACTTCTCTGGCTAAGGATTATTTATCATATATAGCATGTAAAAGGAACAAATTATGGAGACCTCGTGAGGTATATTTAAACTATATAATCTTCTCTAGATTAAATTGAAAAAGAAATCAAAATCTTTAAATTCAGAAGTCCCTAATGAGGTATATGCATTTTCAGTGACCATGTAAACGGTCAGGATTCTGGATACGATACTTCCAAATAAAAACTCTGCCGTCACATTTCCAGGTTTATAATCTCAAAGCCCAGCCTTTTCATCATAAAACAATGTGATATAGGAAAAGGGACAGATAAGTTTTAGACTCCGACAAACCTGGTTTCTAGAGCTGTCATAAACTCCATGCTTTTGAGCAAATTTCTAAACCTCTGTCAAATCTCATCTTTCTAAGCAGTAAAATAGTGATAATAAAGCTCACTTTTGGTCTTTTTGTATGGATTAATTTATACCATGTACATATATATCCATTACCACATGTTGGACACAAGATGCTGATAAAGATGTTATTTTCTTTCCTGATTCTCCTTCCTGCAAGTGTAAATTTAGGCAAAATTTTTAACTTTTTTCTCTTTCACACACACACACACACACACACACACACGCATGCGTGCACACCCCCCCAACATTGAGCTCTTAAGCGTATTTTGTGATTATATTAAAAAATATATATCACATTTTATAAATTGTTACATGTATGTGTAACTATTTCTTTAATAATGAGGTTATGAAATTCTTTAGAGATAAGATTCACTATGCAGATTTTAAAACTAAGGAAAAGGTAGAGAAAAATAAAAACTTAGATTTTATTAAGTCAAAACAATTGATTTTTAAAAAATATGCAGAACTGTCAGAGGGGCTTGCCCAAGTTCTGTTTGTGAACTCTGGTATATAGTTAGGATATAATTTATTCCCTGGTGTTGCCTTTGAACTACTCTGTATCCAGGGAAGAGCACAGTTCTACAATGAAAGGGAGGGTGAGGGAAAGGGAGGAAGGGAAGGAGGAGGGGGAGGTTGATTAAGATTTTAAGGCAATGAAAGTAATTAGCAAAGCTAAGACAAGAGTGTTCTTACACTGCCAGTTTCTTCTCTGACTCAAAAACAAATAACTGATTTTATTAAAATGCTAGCCAGCCAGCAGTGTCTAGTGTGATGATATTGTTAACAATAAAATGTATCTATCTTACATTGCTTCTAACTTGTATCTTTGCCCTAGCTCCCTCAGTATTTTGATGGCAGTAAGGATACATGCTCTTGGAAATAAGCCAAGCACACACTAACGCATTATACATTTGGCTTGGTTCCAAGTGAACAGGTGTTTTAAATATTCTAGTCACATACCCACAATGTATATTGCTACTGGGGAAAGGATATCATTTCTGAACCACTGATGTTTGTTTGACTCTGTTCTGAACCACACCTATTTTGCACTCTACAGATTTAGCAAAGATGAACTGTGGTTTGAGGAAAGATGACCATCAGAGCCCTACTTTTATTGATAGGAGATACAGCAAATTTATAGTTCTGAACTCTGTACCTGATGTCTGGCTACAGAGATCAAAGTACTTGCTGATCAACATTAGAAGGGAAACTTAGAGCTTTCCACAACTGAGTTCCTACAAATATGAGATATTTTATTTATATTAGAGGAAAAATATGATAAATCACATGTTAGAATTTGTTATGATTAGGGAAAGAAATTTGTTTTCTGTTGGAAGCCATCATTCAGTTTACAGACATATCACAATAAAGCAACCTAACTTTTCTGGGGCCTCAAATACGAAATTGAAATATTTCCTTCTGGAGGAAAACAGATAAAGATAGCTATGCAGAACTATATCTATCTAGAAAGAATTCTGAAGATCCTTTCAAAATTCTTAGCTTCATGGGGGGCACCTGGGTGGCTCAGTGGTTGAGTGTCTGCCTTCAGCTCAGGTCAGGATCCTTGGGGTCCTGGGATCGAGTCCCATATCGGGCTCCCCAGAGGGAACCTGCTTCTCCCTCTGCCTATGTCTCTGCCTCTCTCTCTGTATCTCTCATGAATAAATAAATAAAATCTTTTAAAAAAATCTTAGCTTCATGTTGTGCATGTGCACACACACACACTTGCTCGGTCACACATGCACACAAAGATATGTACACATAACACAGGCAGTTAAGGTGAGACTGGCAGTTTCCAGCAGATGAACTCAGATATAGAACTTCCATCTCACTGTTCCTGTGCACAAGTTCCTGTGTCAGATCAACAAAACTCATTGATTTCTCTCAGTCCCTTTGGCTTCAGCAATAAAGCAATGCAAGAAGGTGGAGGCGGAGGTTGGGGGCGGAGAGGTTCTAACTTCTCCCAGCCACCTGCCTTAACTTCATCCTTCATCTCAGTATAGATTGGATTCCTCTGGCCAGTAGTCAATAGGGTGCATTACCTCATGGAAACAGACTTTGAACCATGGTTTGCTTCCTCTTTTAATGGCACCATTTCCCCTCATCTTTGAACCGTGGTCTTGAAAAAGAAGTGGGATTCTATTCAGAATGATGGTGATGGCTGTTTGGGGCATTTTAAAACTCTTGGGTGGTTAATATGTGGTTAATATTATTTATTCAACAGAAAATTGACTTAAAACCCATGTGGAAAGCCAAGTATCATAATTGTAAACTTCTTTTAAATGTTATACAACTTTGTTTAATTTCAATTTTCAAAAACTTCAGTTTCCCATCTAAGAGATTCATGTATCGGCCAGGCTGGGGAAGCCTCCAGAGAAAACAGGGCAGCTCAGCCACTGCGGAAGCTGCGTCAGGGACTGTGGGTGGCATTTCTCTGCTGAGTCAGGTTTGTGCCAGGCCTTCCCTCACTTTTTACTAACAGTGTGGATTTTCTGACAAGATGCAAAAACCCAAGTCTTGCGGTTCTTGAAGCTCTCCTGCAGTTTTCCCCTTTTTCCTTGGGACTTTGGGAAATTTTCACTTAAGAAGATCCCATCTTGCTCAGTCTTCCTTGTAACTGTTGAAAAAAATTGGGAACTTTTACAGTCATTTCCTTCACTTTTTCTCCCTTCTGGCCTAGAAAGTAACACAGTATTATCCATATCATTTTGAAAACAAAAGAGAGATGGGATCCCTGGGTGGCTCAGCGGTTTGGCGCCTGCCTTTGGCCCAGGGTGTGATCCTGGAGCCCCGGGATCAAGTCCCACATCAGGCTCCCTGCATGGAGCCTGCTTCTCCCTCTGAGAAGAAGTGTCTCTGCCTGTCTCTCTCTGTCTCTCATGAGTAAATAAATAAAACCTTTAAAAAAAAAACTTAAAAAAAAAGAAAAAGAAAACAAAAGAAATGAAGAGCTATACCTACATTTTAAAAGGAGAATTTTTATAGTTCACACATGATCTCTTCATGATCCCATAGTATTGTCCAGAGAGAAACAATAGTTCCTCCATAAAAGCATGTATTTCTTCTCTTTTCCCCTACCTACCCCCACAACTCCAGCAAAAATGCTAACCAGCTTTGGCATGTCTTACATACCCAAGCAAATTGAAGTGAAGAGCTGAGGAGTATAGTGAAGAATATAGGCACCAAAATATACAAAGCAAACTTTTTCTCTTACTAACAGAGACTTAAAGTTCTTGCTAGTACTATTTTAATTACTGGGACAGACCTACACTTTATTTTATCCAGGTAGATACAGCCTAAAGGTTAGTGCAAAGGACTCCTTTCCTAGTCCTAAAAATTTAAGAGTGGAAAAAATTAAGCAACCTTTCTTTGCCTTAGCTTTTCAACAACCTACACTTTATTTTAACTAGGTAGCTACAACCTAAATATTAGAAGGGGCCTTCCCCTCTCGTCAGTGGATATTGCAGTCACACAATAGGAAAGACATTTTAGGTAAAATTATCCGTCAGAAAGTGAATTCTATCACTAATATGAAAAAAATAAGATTTGTCAAACATTTCACCAATTGCATCTGACAATAAAGTATTCAAAGAAAACATTGGCATAATTTAAGCAATCTTTATAATTGGACAAGTTGCAGAGGCAGAGTAGGGGAATAACTGACAAAGCAAACCCTGGAGCTCCTGCATGAGTTCATTAACTCAGTTCTATTGCTGACTAACTTGGTGGACTTTAGCAAGTGCTGTAACCACCTTGCACCTACTTTTCTTCGTCTGTGGCAGTCATGGGGAAGAGTAGTTATGAGGATTTAAAAAGAGATTCATGCAAAGCTGCAGGCTCAGTCCCTGGCACATAGGAAATGCTCCATTAATGGGAGGTGTTACTGCTGAGGAACAGATTCAGTTAAGGGGAAAATTAATATTTTGATAGTGTGGGAAGACTGGTTTAATTTCCTTTTCATGCCATAGAAGAGGAAATGTTGTTTTTATAATTACCTAATGAATAATATGGAAGAAATTATTGTGCAAATGAAAAATCTAAGTTCACCACTGAACTAACAAAATCACTGAGAAATTCATCAGGTATGGAAATTGAAATACCAAACTGAAAAATCAGGTTGCAGTACATTTTCAGTGATAATTCCTGAAATGATTGAAGCCCTTGTGACTACAAAAGCAGGTAGTTAATGCCACGGGGACCAGGAGGCCAAACCCACAGAGACTTTCCAGAAAAGTCTTGTCTGGGGCCGGAGGACAGAGCAGTCTGTAGGTTGACCTCCTTGAGTTAGACAGCAGGTGCCCAGGCGCTGTCAGGAATGGGTATCAAGATGAGCAAGATTGCCGATGGCCTGTTTAAAGGTTGGCATTAGATCGTAAAGTGCTGAGCCCAGGCGTGATCAGAGGCCACTTACCTGCAGGAGGATCAACTGTGCTCACTGGATTAGTTTTTCTCTCTCTCCTTCATCAGATCCTCAACTTTTCTCTCTCATTCCTTTCCCCCCTCCCCATATCCATTCATGTATCTATCTATCCATCATCTATCATGTTTTTTTTTAAGACTATTTATTTATTCACAAGAGACACAGAGATTGGCAGAGACACAGGTAGAGGGAGAAGCAGGCTCCATGCAGGGAGCCCGATGTAGGACTCGATC
The DNA here is from genome assembly GCF_048164855.1 of Canis lupus baileyi. Taxonomy (NCBI): domain Eukaryota; kingdom Metazoa; phylum Chordata; class Mammalia; order Carnivora; family Canidae; genus Canis; species Canis lupus. Next base: position 21,001,253 of record NC_132839.1, read on the forward strand.
CCGGGTCTCCAGGATCATGGCCTGGGCCGAAGGCAGGCGCTAAACTGCTTAGCCACCCAGGCGTCCCCATCTATCATGGTTTTATCCTCTCTTTCTGTCTCTTTCCTGTCCTTCCTTTTCTTAAACATATACTCTCCATAACTTTGTTTTTTTCAATTTTTAGTGCCCTCTCTAACTTTTGTGGCATCATATGAAATCCAAAATGACTGAATGCAAAACCTAAGAATGTTACTTATCTGTATAATGTATGAAGTTGTGGAAAATGTGATTTTGTAAATGAGTTGCTCCAAGATTCTGGGACCATGGATTCATATATGGATAGCATTCATAGAATAAGAAAAATAAATTGAAATGAGTTTGATTTTAATTATTGGTTAATTTAATTTGGAAACATAAATTTAGAAACATTTAAATCTACACACAAAATAATATGGTAGCTTAGCCTGTGTAGGCTTTCATCAGCATTTGATATTGATAATACTGGCCCTTCCAAAACATTTTTTATGAATTACATTTTCTTTGAAAGTATTTCATCTAGGAAGACAGATCCCTGTTTGCTATAATGGACTGCTTATTAGGTATTTTCAGAATCTGCTTTTTTTTTTTTTAAAGATTTTATTTATTTATGAGAGACACACAGAGAGAGGCAGAGACACAGGAGGAGGGAGAAGCAGGCTCCATGCAGGGAGCCTGACGTGGGACTCGATCCCGGGTCTCCAGGATTATACCCTGGGCTGAAGGCGGCGCTAAACCGCTGAGCCACCCGGGCTGCCCAAGAATCTGCTTTGTAGATAGTTTGTGTCCCATTTATTTTTAATGATCATACTTAATTCATTATTGCCTATGCTGGTAAGAAAAGACTATTCTTTTTAATTCTAGCATAGTTAACATACATTATATTAGTTTCAGGTGTAAAATGTAGTGACTCAACAATTCTATACATTACTCAGTGCTCAGCATGCTAAGTGTACTCTTAATCCCCATCACTTGTTTTACCTATCCCCCACCCCACCCCGCCTACCACCACCCCTCTAGTAACTATCAGTTTGTACTCTATAGTTAAGAGTGGGGTTTTTTATTTGTCTCTTTTTTCTTTGTTCATTTGTTTTGTTTCTCAAATTCCACATATGAGTGAGATCATATGATATTTGTCTTTCTTTGACTTATTTCACTTAGCATTATACTCTATATCCATCCATATTATTGCAAATGGCAAGATCTCATTCTTTTTTATGGCTGAGTAATATTCTATATGCACTACATCTTCTTTATCCCTTCATCTATCAGTAGGCATGGGCTACTTCCATAATTTGGCTTTGGTTTGCATTTCCTGGTGAGGAGTGATGTTAAGTATTTTTTCATGTGTCTATTGGCCATCTCCATGCTGTCTTTGGAAAAATGTCTGTTTTTGTCTTCTGCGAAAAAAAGACCTTTTATATCAATATTATAAAATAGCAGAACCTCTAATGTGAGTCCAGGAGACAGCAACCACCCCCCAAAAAAATGAATGAGTCAGGAAACCAGAGGGCAAGTTGAATGAAGGGTCCTACTGCTAAAATGTTACTGGCACTTTTGATGTCTGTCCTATAGATGCTCTGGTTATATTTCTGGTACCATCGGAAATAACTACATTGCTAGGAGAGCAAATAGAGGCCCTTTGATTAATGGACCCAAAATTCCCATTAATTCATGAAATTCTAAGGGACTGATGCTCTCCTTGGTCATAGGGATAGGTAGAAGTTGGAGCCCCTGCCCTCAATGAGCTCAGTCATGTGGAGACTGAGGAAGGCACACAGTGGCCCTCCAGAAAGCACAGCTGTGTTAAGATTCCAGAGAGGGCTGGTTTAAATACAGACAGTGACTAGAATGGTGTCGTGTGCTTTGTCAATACAGCAAAAGCCTCAAATGGAGAACTGAAACTGAGCAACAACCCGAAGGAGTATGAAGCACTTTAATTTTTAAGCACCTTTTACTTACCAAATGCTCCTTGATTATTAAAAGGTACAGTTGTAACAAACTTTCTTCCACTGGACTCCTACCCAGGGCAACTAAGCATAAAATCCACAACTTATTAACAATTCACATATAAGATTTATGGTAATGACATATAAGCTGTAGAGGATAAATAGATTAGACACCGTTCTTCCCCACAAGTAGTTTTTAATGTGGAGGAAGAGATAAAACATATCACCAATATAAATTTATTTGCAGAAAAGAAAGAAGAGGGCATTGTAAGTGTCCTACGAGCATTTTGGAGATTTTATCTAAGGGACTTTCTTATTGCCTGTTCTGAGTGTGGATAGAAGTTTGTTCCCTGACCAATTGACCACATCCTTTAAATCTAACATCCAGTACAACAGCCTCTATCTACTTCTAGGACAACCCTCTGAACCCAAAAGAAGTCTTTCTTCCCCAGATCTCGACTTCCAGCCTGGTTTCTGGCCTGGTTTCATGTTCATAGACCAGCTCTGATAGAGCCCCATAGTGTTCTTCTCTCTATTGGTCTAACTGACCCAGCCCCTGATCAGTAACCATCTCACCCATTGTATCATGGGCACTTTTCATTAAACAGAAAGTTTTCCAGTGTATCGGCCCAAGAAATGAAAATATTAGTACTGCATTAACCAAATCCCACAAGATTTTACATCAAAAGAAACAAATAGTAAGGCTAGAGACTAAGGCTGCTAGCCTTTGGCAGATGTAACAAACATTACTGATGTTGAAAGAAGAGAGAAAAGATGCAGTGTTAAAGGAAAAGGAAATCTTGGATCCTCCTAACTTTGGCTTAGTATTTCTGAGCCTCGGTATTATATGTCATCAGGCTGTCCTTGGCTGTCCAGAGGAACCAACCAATTTGTTGCAATATTCTACTGTCAAATACTGCACTAGTTACTAAGGATAGGAAGCTCTCAAGAGATACTTCTTATTTACAGGGATCTTAAAGTATAGAAAATGAGACAAAAGGAAGAATACAGAGAGCAACATTATGAAATAAATGTTAGTTACAAAGGTCTGGAGAATCCTAAAAGAGAGACATAGTAATTCTCCTACCTCTCCAATCCACAGGATTCTTTCCTTCTATCATTTAAATTTACCTATGAGGCTGGGGAAAGGTCGGGTTAGAGAGAATGGATTGTAGGGGCAAAAGCAGCCTACACTCTGAGCACAAATTGAGCAAACTGTTCCTTCTATGTTTTCAGCTTCCATTGTGATTCCATCTTAAATAAGAACCTCTATCACTGCAGCCTTGGATTCCATTATTCTTTAATTAGCAACAGCAGTATTTATTGGATATCATCCATGCAGTGGACACATTCAAGTTGCAGTAGATACAGAGGTGAAAAAGACAAGGTTTATACTCTTGTGGAGGTTTGTTCCAATGCACTGAGACTCTTCCTTCCACTGGCAGCCACAGTAGCCATGGTGTATATATATTGTTCTCACACAATCCCAGCAATGTTCTGAGGCCCTGATGCCTCATGTTAATGTGTCAGGGCAATATGGGTGTTGAGCAGCATTGCTAACACAGTTGTCAGTACCACTCTCTCAGATGATTCAGGCTCAGACTCAGACAAAACCCTAGAATTGCCCTATAGCCTAGTTTTCACAGGGCAGATTTACAGAGTGTACTGGCTGGGAAGGCAAGGAATAAGAGGCCCTCTGCCATTGTTGCTGTCCAATCCCTATAGAATAACCCAAATCACCAAGAGTGAATGGCAAAGAGAGGGTTTCCCATCAGGCCAAAGGATGGCCCAGGAGAGAGGTAGACTAGGGTCAAGCCTTCCTGGCAGAGGCCCAGGGGTCGGAGAGAGGTCTTAGGAAAGCAAGCAACTTAACCTTCATCTGGGGGTCCCTGGCTGTCTCAGAAATGAGGGTTAGGGTCTCTCAAGTACAATTCTCAGGTATGGTCAAAATTGTCATGATGCAAGTCAGTCAGTTGTGACCCTCAAATCTTATTTTGTGTTCCCTTTAGTGAATGCTCTGTGTACACTCTGCTTTTCAGATAAACTAGTGATAAACTACAGATCCTAACTAACAGATTCTTTAAATTACATCAAAGGTAATGCCCTTGTTTCTGAAGGAGAATCTAGGAACAGAAAAGAGAATGCACAAAAGCACTTCTTGTGGTACTTTCTCAGTATGTTTATGTCCTCCTGGCAGTAACCAAAAGCATAGATACCCACAGGAGGCCCAGGAGCTGGAAAGGAATAGTTCATCACACTCAGGACTCTGAGCAACTGTAAAAAGAAAAAAATCAACCATTTGCACCTCATATAAATTAGTCTGTGTCACCTCCACTGTTTCCACTACCACAGAAATATTCTATTGCCACAATCATGAAGTGATTATAGAGCTTGCTTTAACTTACCAGAACTTGTATTCCTTGCATTTTTTACTTAATCTTATTAAAACAAATAAATATCGTTGTCATCTTAGGAGAACACCCAACACATTTCAGTTCATCTGTCAGTGTTAGAAAGTATGACTGTCAAGTTTGTTTGCTTATTCATTTATCCAGTGAACAGTTACTGAGAACCTTTCTTGAGCCCACATGTATTAACCCAGCCCTGTGGCAGGAACCAGAGATACCCAGTCCTTACAGAATTCACTGTCTAATGGTGAAGCAGACATGTTAGAAGATAGATTAGAATATAATATACCGCCTATTTTTAAACACACACGAAAAGTCATGGACTTTAGGGGCACAGAGAAGAGAGTCCCTACGTGCCTAGAAGAGCTAGGAAAGAGCTTCATGGAGCAAGTGATGCCATTAGGTAATAGCTGACCTGCAGGACCTACTGACTTGGGAAGTGATAGGAATTTCCCCCCGGGAGGAACCTGGAGTGCTGGGGGAGAAGGGAGGAAATGAGGCTGGAGAAGAGGAGGGCTGGCTGTGAAAACTAGTGGTGTGGCTGCTGGAAGCCGCCAGGTGTTTATAAGGAGAACAGTGATAAAATTAGATTTGTAAAAATAATGAGACCCTGCTGAAAGTGGGAAGGATGATTGGCTAGAAGGTGAGATCAGAGGACAAACAGATTAAGGGTGGGAGACCACACAGAAAAAAATAGTAATAGAGTCAAGAGTGACTTCTGGGTTCCCAGTTTGAACAACTAGGTTGTGTTGTTTGCTAGGAAAGGAAAGATGGGAGGGGAATGGATAAAGGGATAGGTTACAATCAACAGAATGAATGGGAAAATACATGAGAAAAAGAGATCATGGGAATCCTGTAGAAATGAGGAAGCATGGTAGCAGAGAATGGTAGTCCTGAGCTGATGATAAATACAGGCAGTGTGGGCCACTCCCACGTCATGACTAATCATGTACTGACCCAGCTTCAATTAAAAAAAAAAAAAAAAAAACTTGACAACTAGAGAAGAACCTACATGGAATCAAAAATGATAATTTAATCTATACTTATACATCTACATCTTCTTTTGTAAAAATAAGGCACTAATGGTTTTAAAAAGATGCTTCAGTGTGTTGTTTTTAAAGAATCAGTGCTCCCAATAATCTGCCTTTTTCATCCCTGTAACCCTATTTGCAAGTAAAATCCCATAGTTGAAAAAGGTTAGTAGATGAAGTTACATTTATATTTTAGACTTTTTAAAATCCTGCTTCCTGATATTTGTTAATTTACTCCTCTCTTCTCTTTCGCAACCTTTGTTTAATTTATTATTTCTGTCCTATCTTTTCCTTCCTTATTTAAGAAGCCACTAACATCATTCATTCTTCAAACCCACTTCCAGTTTTATCGTTCATATTCCGGCTTTTTATTTTTTTATCTCATCTTTTATTTTTTTAGCTTGCTTTATAGAGATTATTAGGATTAACTGCATATTTTAGCATGCATTTCCATCATTATATGTTAAATGTTCCCTGCTTAGTATTTTACTTTAGATCTCGCCTGGATTCAGAACGTCAGGGAGTATGTCATGGCCAAGTGTGCCAAACTTCCCCATCTCGGTCCTGTTCCAGGCCAGTCTTGTGATGCATGCCTTGTCCAGGTTCCAGAAGAGGTGTGGGGGAAGAATTCTTAACAAAAACATCAACCCACTGACCTATCCTGAGGCAGCCTGAATCATCCAACTGGCCCTAGAATCACCCTGATTTTCCATGAATCCTCCAGGCTAAGGTTGGCCCAGAATAAGACCAATGTCAAAGCCCAGGAGAATAGTGGAGCAGTAGACTAGCATCCAAAAATGGGGAAAAGGATGAACTTGGCCCAAGAATTTTAAAACATGCTTATTTCAGATTTATAGTGTCTGACTCACATTCACAGAGGTTTCTCCATGCTCTTTAAAATAAGGTCTCTGTTTTCCTTTACTACCTTTACACATTCTGCCTAAAACACCACTCCTGTTTTCCTTCTGCCATGCTGAATCCTGTGCCCTCTTTCCTGCTACTCATTTCATGGCCAAGATTGTATGATCAAGGCTTTTTGACCTTAAAGATTTCGTGAATGCCTAGCTACTTCTGACATTCCATATCTAGACCGGTACCCCAACTTTTAAGTATTCAATGATATAAATTGAGTTATAATCAATTTCATACTACATTGCTTTCTGACTTTAAAATGATACATTCAAAAAATAGTAAATTTATAATAGTTACTTAAAAAGAGCACAATAGGGCAGCCCGGGTGGCTCAGTGGTTTAGCACTGCCTTCGGCCCAGGGCGTGATCCTGGAGACCTGGGATCAAGTCCCACGTCAGGCTCCCTGCATGGAGCCTGCTTCTCCCTCTGCCTGTGTCTCTGCCTCTCTCTGTGTCTCTCGTGAATAAATAAAATCTTTAAAAAAAAAAGAGCAAGATAATAATTGAGTTTTAACATAATGTGAAATAATATAAAATAGTGAAAAATTGTAGTTGCAGAAATACTACAGGGAGACTATGCTTTCTCCCTCTGACATCTGAGCATTCTTTCCTGTTGTGTTCATCCATCCATTCCATCTCTCATTAATGCTGCAGACATTTATTAGGCTTCTACCATGTGCCAGGCCCTGTGCTAAGTCCTGCTGATACAAAATGGCTAGTAAACGATCCCTGGCCTCCAGTTCACTCATGGAAAGAAAAACACAGTTGTTCTTCATCATATCTCTGGGAATGCATCTTTGCATCCAGAGGACAACACCTGATTCATAGTAGCACTTAGTAAATATATATCAAGAGATCTGAATCCCACTATCATTTCTGCCTCCAGCCAGCCAGACAGCTTTAGTCCAGTCTTGAAACCTCTGCATACGCTAACATTAAAGTGAAGATGTGCCTTCTGTGTATTCAGCAAGCCCATTTTTTGAGCACCTACAAGTGTGTCAGGCTCTGTTCTATATTGAAACTCCAAAAGCGAATAAAGGAAAGTGCTTGATGAATTGCTTCATAAACTACTGAGAGAGACAAAACATAAGTAATAATGTGTGATAAAGGCTCCAATAGAAAAATGTATACAATAAATGAGTACCTAAATGAGGGAGAAACTAATTCAGCCCTGGTTATCAGAGAAGTCTACAAAGAGGAGGTGATGTGTAAGCTCTGCCTTGAAGAAAGACCATCCAACTCCAGGGAACAGATACTAGTGGGCTCATTTCAGAAGCCCAGCTTGAGCAAGAACATGAAGTATGAAAGGCCAGTTGCTTATGCACCATAATCCCCACCCCTGGAAGACATGAAGAAGGGCCAGATGATCCTTGGTGGTCTAGTCCAGGATTTAGAGTACCAGTAATTATAGGAACTATCAGCATCTGAATGTTTATATGAAATTCATGGCCACTAAAAGGTATGGGTGGGTGTTTATGTTCTATACATTTAAAAACTTTCAAATCTTTAATTAGTGTCTTTTATTTCCATTATTTAAAGATGGAAAATTGTTTGGCAAAAAATGTTTCAAGTCCAATATTAAGATTATCTTTTGAAAAAGGGAATAAAATTAAACAGTGAAAATCTCCAGCTCTTCCCAGCCTTTTCCTCAGTAGGAGTTAATATCTGGTTAGAATAAGCACTAATAACCTGGAGGAAATACAGTGTTAAGGTTTATATTTTTTATTAAAATTTTCACCACAAATGAATAATTTGGGATAAAATTTAGTTTTTTATAGTCTGTACTAGATATGATTTGCTTGTCTAATTAAAGTCTATCTACCGATTGTAGTAAATTTGCAGTATTTTAATGTGTCTTTTCATTTCTATATTAAGAACAAAGAACTATGGAACGGGAAAGATAGTGCAGACAATGCTTACGGTTTGGGTAATTAAAACCTATGGAGAGATTTCTTGGCACCTAATCTTCCCCCAGCCTAAGTAATCTGTGCTAGAAATCACACACCAAAAACGCCACATAAGATATTTTAGGCCAGTTCAGAGGTTAGTCATTTAAATTTGTATTGCCTGCTTTTCTAAAGCATAAGTGCACCAAACAGTATCTGTGTAGAATAGGTTTTCAGTAATTGCTTGCTGACAATATTTTAAGTGAAAGAAGTCATTCCTTAGGGCGGCCACTCCCCAGGGCTGGAGGGACAAAGCAGCAGTGTGGTAGCAGCTATGGGGGGATGTTTATGAAATATTCTCAGAAACTTCGCTTACAGGCAGTATCCATTTCAACTGCATCTCCTTTTCCTATGTGGAATTACTGCTCTTTAAAGATTATTCAGCTTGTTAAGAGCAGACACTTATTTTCATAAAGCTGTGAAAGACAAGCACAAAAAAATGATTTAATATTAAAGAAAAGGAAACTACCTTTTTTTTAAGTTGATGCCTTTTTCCCTTGGCTTTTATGTGAACATGACATTCATGCAACTAATAGAGATAATTCCTGCATGTGTGCTTGACACATCAACCCTCTGAAGGAAGGGTAATGCTAGCTGTGCAAGAAAGGTTGATTATTTGGATTTTAAGAAAAATTAATGGGTATTTTGGGGGGTTTTGCAAAAAGATTTGAAATTGCTGCTGTGCAGTGCATAGCTACAGGAAAAGAAAGACGATGAAAATGGATATTCTTGAGGGCTAAGATTGCCGAGATGGAAAGAAGTTGAATGGTTGGAAGGTTTAATCGGTGATGGCGACCCTCTAAAAGAAGCTCAATTTTATGTAAATAGCAACAATATAAACCATATAGCTTCATTTAATTGAAAAAGGCCAATAATAATTTGGTTATTTCTTTTTTACTAACAAGAAATAATTAAGAAAGGGAAGCTAGTTTTAACCATTGTATACAGAAGGGATTTTGTAGTTGAGAACATAATGCCTAAGACGAGAAATGAGAGCTCCATGTGGCATTCTTTTCATTTATATTCCTTTCAGTAACGAAATAGAATCTGTTCCCTACATCTATTTCATTAGAATTTTTGAAGCACCTGTCACCTATCATCGTCAGTTTATATGTATTTCAAGTTTTCCTGATGAACAAATGTAATAATGCAGAGTCCATATGTCCACATGTCTGGGAGGGGAGATTCCACGTGGTTTTTGGCTTACCTGTCTGGACTCCTTTCCCCATTTATTGTTTGGAGTATGTCACCTTCTGTCAATCTAATTACTTCTCTAAGAAACGGCTGTTCTCAGCTCACTGCATGACAATCGCTGCCTTGTGAAGACATCCCAGAAGCCTCTGCAGTCAATTGATCTACCCCAGAAGTGTCACTCTCACATGGAAAGTTGAATTCAGTATACAGACTCACTCAAGATTTACCGAGTTCTCTGAGGGAAGAGTCTCTTTAGATACGTAGCAGGAGAAGCTGGTTTCAGTAGATCTCTTGCCTTATCTTGACATACTGAATAAATCTTTTCACAACACAGTCAGCTGCAAGACACTTAAAATATATGAAGCCAGGACTTCTAGCCCCTGTAAAAGAATAATGATTTAAGTGTCTACGTTACCTGACCAATAACATTTGTAGAAGATCAGAGAAGCTTTCAAAGGCCAGAGGCAGAGATTCTGATTTTTCTAGAAAAACGCCTGAAGGAATAATGATTATTTATCCAGTTAGCAGTCCCTTTAGTTTATACCGACTATTTATTGCTACGATAAAGACAGACTGAGCTGAATCTAACAGTATTTCCTTTGTCATCCTTAAACAGCTGTAGATTTTTAATATAATAAAGATAAGACTACTCTTATAGTTCCACATTCACATGATAGTATTTAAGTTTATGCCATCACATCCATCCTCAGAGCCTTATAATTCTACCGTAATCATCTGTTCTTGGCAGAAATGTGTTCTACACGCTCTCAGTGGAGGATAATATATTTGAACAATTTTTTCAATGTTCTAGTTATGTGATTATGGGAATTTGGAACTCACTATTAATTTGCCCTTGAGTTTTGTATTTATGTATCTCAAAATGCCCCCTTTTTTAAATAATACAATTCAACTTGAAGTAAGCCTATAATATACCCTTCGACATTAGAGATACTTCATTACTTAGATACTAGTAATGTGCATTGAGAGATAATGTAGTCAGATACAAGAAGAATTTATAAGGAGAAAATGAGCCACTGTTTCCCGCCCCCTTCACTTCTGTTTCCTTTATGACTTCATGCCACTTGCTTTGTTTGCTTAACAGTTTATATAATTCTTTAGGTACAAAATGAGCTCTTGGTCTAATGATTTTTTAACCCAAAAACTAATCATTGCTTTATTGACTAATAAACATTCCCACTCTAAAATCTGACATCTAGAAATATCAATATTTTAGCCATATTGTCATATTTCAAGTTTTCCTACAGCCCAGTTTTTTAATTTCTCTACCCTAATTTATTTCCATGTTAACTCTAACTGCTGTCTTTGCATGTGAGTGAGTGAGATCTATTCTGGATCTCTCACTTTACAAGTGTGGGAAAGCCTGGACAGGGAAAGTACCCCCACCCCCACCCCTTCGCTGACAGGAGGCTAGAGGTGTGGACCTTCATGCCTGGCCATGCTGATTTGAGACCTGGCATAATGTTTCCCTAAAATCTTCATGGAAGACGTGTGAGAGATAATGAGTTAACATTTGTGGAGATCTTTCAATAAACTGTAATTGATGTTTGAATTTTTATAAACCAAACACAGTATCTACCCTCGAAAGCTTCATAAGAATATTTAGCACACATGTATGTGCCAGATGGATTGTAATGACAGTTGATAGGCCTCTCCTAGCCCTTGCGTTCTGTTGTCAAAAATCTGCACATCAAAACAACTATAATTTTTACAATATGATTTAATGGCTAAGAGAGTTGGGTGCACATTGAAAAACCTACTGTCTAAATAAGACTATAAATTATTGATAATATAAGATTTTAAATTAAGGGTTTATGTAAGAATATTCCCATTGTGCCTTGCAGAAAAATAGGTAAATTTTGAAAATCATCAGATAATATTTTCTTCATCTGACACCTTTCTCTACATAAGTGAATTTTTATGAAAAATATGTGGATTATGATGCAAGACATTCAAATTATTCTCAAAAGCTCAAGGATATGTGGAGATCAAAGCAGAAACAGATCATAATGCAGCAAACAGTTATCACCCGGAAGAATATTATTGTGGTTGAGATAATGCTAACAAAACAGCCTAAAACAGGAAATTAAGTTAGTGAATAAAAGTATTATTGTAATGTATTGTAACATTCTTTGTAGTATTATTTTAAGAACCCTCCCCAAGGGTACTTATTCTGGGTAAAAATGATGGCGTAGATCCATAGTAGGGGGACAGGTGGCCCCACCAATTATAAATTCCCCAAGATTGTAAATGTATATATTATCATCTTGTGTCAAAATATTCATTTTAATATTCAAACATTATACCACATAATAAGCTGTAACCATATGTTTATTTGTTATATTATACCACTATAACATTAATAAATATTTACAGAGCTGCAGTGTATCATAGATGTATCAGAAATGGTAGCTCTCTTAGTTTGATTTTAAGTGAAAATCTTCAGTGCCTCAGAAACTAATTTTAAATGTTACATTTGTTACACATTGATAAGAGCCAAGGAGTTTAAATTGTTAAGACTGACACCCCCTTTTTAACTCATGTTGTTTTATTTATTTTCCCCAATTGCATGAATTAAAGATGGAGTGTTATCTCAGCTTTGAATTCCTTAGCTTGATGTCGCAGATTTTGCTTTATTTGTATGTGAATTCTGTCTTTAATAAAGATGAGCTCTGCTGAACTTTCCATTAATGAGAGACACTTAGGTACCCAGCTCTTTATAAATGATGTTGGTAGTACCAGGAAAATTCTGAACTGTTGCTAGTCTATTAATAATTGACATGGCAAGCTGTGTGATTAATCAGAAGTTTTATGATCTCTAAAAACACAACTTTATCTCTATAAATCAGATGGTGTACAATTAACTTGACAACTGTCAGTTAAAAGGAAGAAAAAAAAAGAAGGAAAGTAAAACTCAGGACTCCTGACTCATACTTTTTCTGTTTTAGTGCTTCATTTGTATTTATCCTTCTGTGACAGCTGGGACTAGACCAGATAGACCTACATTCAGGAGACAGGAGGTTGAGGATAAGGCACTGACTTCTCACTTTCATGTGTCAGGAGACAGTCTCAGGGTGATCCTACTCAGCTGGAACCAGGAGGAACTTTTGCTAAGTTTGGTCATTATTGACTTAGTTACCTCTTTTCAGTGTTCCCTGGCTTCCTTGCTCAGCTTATGGAAAGTTAAACTCAGCCGCCTTGGCTTTTCGTTCAGCCTGTGTTTATTAGGCAGATAATTTCTCAGTATTCTCAATCTCAATACCGATTTTCACAAATAAAGACTTCTAACCAGACTAGACAAAGACAGTTCTCCTTATGATGGCAGCGTCTGGACAATCTTCCTGGGTGCTTTGTGAGAATATTAGCGGGGTTCTCTTATGGCCTTTTGCTGTCATGTGCACATCCCAAGGGGTGGCAGGATGCCATGAGCACCAACCATTATGTTAAACTCTAACTAGAGATCTCTTTCCAACATTTCTGCTTTTGACACGATCACAAATTCTGAAATCATTGTGTAATGCCCTGACTGCTAATTTTTCTGTGGGAAGATAGTGTTGCAATTTGCCACCTTACTTGTATTCTTCTGTAAGTGTCTGTCACGTATGAATTCCCTACCGTGAAATTTCAGCCCTGGTACCATCTTTGTTAATTGACTGAATGTAGCTGTAAAGGGAATATTGCCCTTTTATTTTTTGGTAACTAGTAATGAGTACACTATTGAAGTCACGCATGGGTTCTCTCTGTGATTTCTTTACCCTAATGTAAAAAAAGCATATGTAATAACAACCTGAAATACTGGACAGCTTGAACTTCTGTAATACTCCCTGAATGTCTCTTACAGCCTCTGTCTAGGTTTGAACTTTCCAAATTATGTATTTCAGACGTTGAGAAAGAAGGGCCTTAATGGCTGTGACAGCCCAGATCCCGATGCAGACGATTCAGTAGGTCACAGCCCTGAGTCTGAGGACAAGTACAGGAAAATTAACGAAGATATTGATCTAATGATCAGCAGGCAAAGATTGTGTGTAAGTACTCGGAACACCCTTCATTTTTTTTACTCTTGATATTTCTCTGAACCTGGCAGGCCTTGAACAAGAAAGAAAACAAAGGCTGTGAAAGCCCCGATCCCGACTCCTCTTATGCACTCACCCCACGCACTGAAGAAAAATACAAAAAAATTAATGAAGAATTTGATAATATGATCAAGAGTCATAAAATTCCTGTAAGTACCAAAGGTAGATGGCTGGTCTGCTGATAACTGCTGCAGTAACATACCTTAACCCTTTCAGTGATGACTTTCTCTAAGAAGCACTGGAAAGTCAAACCAATAAAATAGCCATCTCATCCCACGGGCAGTGCATTTAGAAAGCAAACCCCAAGGGATGCTGAAATTACGTAATCTAAGAGTTGCCATCAAGAAGTTCATTCAGAGGTAGAAGATATACAGGCGGAAGAGAAAGATCTATGCAACACACCCTGAATTTACACAATCTTTTAAACACACAGTTCACACGAATCACAATGCACTGGTAAAACACTGGAGTCTCCTTCTGAACAAGTTTGAGGACTTACTATAAAATATACATGAATCCGTACTGAGACCAGATACACGTGTTGAACTGCAGTTCTCTGGTGTAAACTGCCCATCATCACCCAAAGAGAAGCTTAGTTCTGAATAAAGCTTCAGCCCCTTCTCCCTAAACATGGCATTCAACAACAGCACTGAAGGGTTAAAGCTAATGCTCGCTGCAGGGAAACAGACTGCATGAAAACCTAATGGTAAGATTTCAACATGTTTGTGTGCTGGGGTGATTTTAAGGCTTTACCAGAATATCCGCTTTGCCTACACCAACATTTTCCATGCTTTAACATTTGGCTAAATTTTGTCTTAACCAAGTCAAAAGATGTCTAACAATCAATCATATGCCTTGCCAGTTATTTAAGAGAAATAACTCTGCATGTATTATTTTGTTTGCCCACATAGAGAGGGGGAAGTACATACCTTTTATTATATTTTGTCATCAGTCAAGTGATGTTAATTTTGTGACATCAAGTGATGCAACTCAGAGGTTCACGCATTTTCTGAATAACTAATGTTAGTGTCTTAAACCCTCATTGTGTACCAGCTCTTCAGGAGGTAATTAATTACTTCCTCAAAAAAAGAACATTTTTCATAAGTTAGCAAAATACTCTCAACCTGAGGATTGGGAGAGACACTGCAGTGAAAATATGCCTCAGCAATTACAAATACAGATATTTGGGGAGGAGTGCTCTAGGCTGAGTCCACAGCTGCACTCACAGGATAAATAAATGCTTTACATATAGTAAGTGCATAACCAACCTGTGTTGAGTTAAATTGTGCACTTTAAAACTTATTTATAAAATGTATGAATATTAAACTTTCTATCCTCCTAAATATGTCTGCTTCCTTTGTTAAATGAAATAATGTCAGCAGTAGAGCTTTTGTTGAATCGGAATTATTAATACACTGTATCATGAAAGAAAACTAAGTGACTTAAATTCTTAACAGGTTTCATAAAACCAAGTACTACCACAGTGAGCACTTTATCAAAAATAAAATATTTCCTATCAGATGCAATGCATATTATTATACTCAGAATTCTTTTTTTTTAAGATTTTATTTATTCATAAGAGACGCAGAGAGAGAGAGAGACAGACATAGGCAAGGGAGGAGCAGGCTCCATGCAGGGAGCCCCATGTGGGACTCGATCCCAGGACTCCAGGATCACGCCCTGGGCCTAAGGCAGACGCTCAACCGCTGAGCCACCCAGGCGTCCCTATACTCAGAATTCTTAAATGATAAAATGCCCATTGAGATTTTATCTTGCCCAGAAGGAAAGAAATCCCTCCTTTGGGCCAGTTTTTAGTTCTTATGGGCTGAGTTTCACTTGCTGTACAATACACTGGTTTAGAGCTGCTGGGCATAAAGGTTTATGAATATAAGATTGTAGGTGTCTCAGATGGGAGGAATCTCCTGCACAGCTAAGAAAGGGCAGGATATGTACTACTGCGGATCACTCTCCTTGGCCGTGATCCTAAATGCGTGTGAAGTTTTAGCCCCCCAAGACTCTGGGAGAATGCCCATATTTGCACACTGGATCGTTTTTCCCATGCTTTAGGAGAAGGAGGTGTGATGCATACCTGGACTCCCTCACAGTATTTCATCCTGTCCTGTAAAGAGTTCAAAATCAGGATACATGATTTCTTAAGAGGTGCAGTGGTGTGTGGCGGGGGATGAAAACCACATGAGAGTTTATAGGCTGGGCTGTGAGAAGGACTACACAGCTCCTAGCTGTGCCTCTGAGTCTTCATCTCTTTAGTAAGTGCTTCAGTCTCGATGATGAAAAGCCCAGTTTTCGCACATCGCTTTCAGTTGCTGGAAGTAAATTTTGTTGAAAGTTTCCACAGCTGCTAAAACATTTACAGCAGGGCAAGGACACTCTGCCCTTTGTATGTAGAGAGTGTCTCCACCTCTTTAAAAACATTACAAGACTGTTTTTCTATTTCAAAGACCCAGTTTGAAGAGTTTCCCTTTTAAAATAGAAAATTTAATATTGCAATCACCTGTTACAATATAATTTATGCCCATATTCCTCAATTACATGAAATAATTCATGGAAGATTTGGAATCTTGTTGACCAGCATTTCCTCATGTGGGGTTTGCCACGGTTCATGCTGGGCATCACAGCAAGAAAAAAAACAGTTCCATTTGAGGAACCAGGAATTAGGAAATGGGCTGAAGGAAGGAGACGTGGTTGCGAGATTGGATGAGAGTGAACAGGAAGGGGGGAAGTGGAAATAGTATGTGTTTTCTTCAAATAACAGACTGTGAAGAGAGAGAAATACTGCTATAACTAGGATCAAGGAAAGAGTTCAAAGGAAAAGCTCTGGAGATTATTTATCTGCAGAGGAGGAATGCCTGAAGGAAGAAAAAGATCAAAGGCATTGGTGCAATGGAGCTACAATAGTGAGCTACTCGAGGAAGGGAAGGAGGATAGGGTCTGAACAGGACAGAGTTGTAGGTATACCCATGACCTAGTTAAGGTGGTAGGTAGATGGGTAGAGTGAAGTTGAGTATGTGACCACCTAGTGATTGCTGTGTTTTATATTAAACTTAGCTTCTATAGATATTGAGATGAGGGTGTAGGTGCTGGAAAGAGAACCAAGAATGATAAAGGTGTAGACATTGTGAGAAATCTGGGATGAGAAAGGAAGAGAGAGTACAGACCAGAGTTGTCAGGCAGCCTTGAGAGACTTTGGAAATCAGCAGTTGGTGTTGGGTGATTTCTTTTCTCTGCTGGTTCTCAGCAGCCTGGTAATGGTTGATTGAAAGGTAAGGGAGTATCATTAGTGGCCCAAAACGGGGACTCAGTTCAGTCATTCACATTAAATAAAAGAAGGCCTATTAACTAAAAATATTTTATTAAAAATATTTTATTTAACTTTTTATTGGACTTTTCTTTGTGGTAAGCTTGGGAAAATAGTGGGTTTTGGGTAAAAGTTCAGATACCTTTCTGACCACGATAACTCACGTCAGTAACCATGATCAGTTTGTTCAGGGATGGACACTAAAAGCTTTTTAGCTCTAATACCTGTGTATCTTAAAGCAGGGCTAGCATTGTGGGCATGCGACCTATACAATTACGCAGGGCCCTGCTCTCGGATGCTTTACCATCACCATCTTGAATTTCTTCATAATTTTTTAAAGGGGCCCCACATTTTCATTTTGCCCTGGGCTCTGCGAATTACATAGTAGTCCCTTCTACAGCATTTTATTTAATCACCTAAAATTCCATCTTCCTACCTGTCTTGAGTGTTCTCAAATTTGGAGCCTGGACCTGAGATATATGCAAGTTGGGAGTTCCTAACTACTTTCTGGCTTCCTGTTTTTAGACAAAAAAAAAATTTAAAAGATGCTTCTTAAGTTCCCTAATTTTGAAAAATCAAGAAGAAAACAAGTAATGCCAAATTCCTGTAAACATTTATACATTTTTGTAGCCTTTGCATTCTGTAAAATGTTCAGAGCTGGTTAGTCTCTTTATGTTTGCAAACACTTCATGTCTCAGATCAGGTCAAGGGAGGTTAAATAACTTGCCTGGTTCAATGGCAATTTATTACACAACTGGACTGTAACTGAGATTTCTGATATAAAAGCTGTTGTTCTTTCTGAATCTCAGATATCTCCTCAGTCTGATCATTTTTAAGCTTACAATTCAACTTTAAAACTATTTAGCCAGTTCCTAATACACATAAAGGAACCAAGCAAAAGGCAGAATGCAAAAGATGTTAGCCTATTATATAAATTGTGATTTTTTTGGGGGGGGAATATGCTTTGATAGCAGAGCTATATCTGATTGCTCTTTGGCTGCTTGCAAGAGAATTTTGTACTTACCAAATTGTTTGCAGTTCAGAACGCTGGAAACTGAATAATTCTTTGGAATGACCGTCAGAGTAAGAGAGGAGTAGAGGGATTTTTCACTGAATTGGTTATTAGGGTGGTTCAGATTTTATGAAATAATGATTGATAATTCTTATTTTGGATGTGCATGTAGTCAGAGGAAATGGGCTTTGCTGTCTACCGAGACACAATCAACACTGTAGAATATGCAGGGGAGAAGTAGTTTTATAGCAGATCCTTACGTACCCAGTCATAGTTAAGCATTTATACGCGGTAATAGTGAATATAAGTTAAAACATTTGTAGCTAAAAGATAGCTTTAAAATACCAAACCTGGGATCCCTGGGTGGCGCAGCGGTTTAGCGCCTGCCTTTGGCCCAGGGCGCGATCCTGGAGACCCGGGATCAAATCCCACGTCGGGCTCCCGGTGCATGGAGCCTGCTTCTCCCTCTGCCTGTGTCTCTGCCTCTCTCTCTCTCTCTCTCTCTGTGTAACTATCATAAATAAATAAAAATTAAAAAAAGATAAAATACCAAACCTGAGTAAATATGGAAGAGAGGAGTCTTTAAGGTTTATTTTTTCCTGAGACCTCAGTCACACCTTGGCATTTAGTGAGCACAGAGCTCATTCTAACATGGATGCTCAACCACATGTCCTGAGAACCCTTCTAGTTCATTATTTTCATGGTTCACAAATAATAAGCTGTTAACATGAAGCCCATACTCACTTCACAGTATGATTTCGGACTGCGGTATTTTATTTCTCTCCAAAAACTTAAACTGTGTTACACAGTGATTTAATGGAAAAAGCAACAGGCTCAGTCACCTACTAGTTAGATGACCTTGGACCACTTAATCTCACTGATTTTAAAAGGAAAGGATTATATCTATAGTGAAGGGATGTTGAAAGGGTCGGATCACATAATGTGTGTGAATTGTATGGTGCCTTCTCAGTAAATAATGTACAGTAAATTGTAAGCTTGTACTTTCATATTAGTACAGTGTCTTCCTAAAAATTCTCCTTTGATGAAAAATATTCAATTCATATAATAAAAACTAGACTAAGTGCTGCATTCCCTTACAGCAAAAGAGCTCTAGCAGCTTGATGAAAGGGAACATTATTTGACCAACATCATAAGCGATGTTACAAGTGATCAGGAGATGGATGGGGAGGTAGGGCAAGCTGCACAATTAAATAAGGTAGTCAGGGTGGGCTTCCTTGAGCAGAAAATTGAAGGAAGTGATAGAGTTAGCCATAGAAATGAGGCAAGAATGAGGGAGTGAGGAAGAGGACAATAGGAGATCAGATGATGAAGCCTGGAATTTATGAGGCCTTATGGAACACTGGAAGAAGTTGAGCTTCACTCTGAGAAAGGTGGGTGATTCTCACAGGGTTTGGAAAAGAGGAGTGTCATCATCTGATGTGTGCTTTTAAAGGATTGATTTGATTGCTAGATTAATAATAAAAGAAGGGCAAGGATAGAAGCAGGTAACTCTTAGGAGGTGACTTCGGTGATCAAGGCAAGAGGTGATGGTGCTGGAGCCAGAGTATAGCCATTAGAATGAGAGGTGTTTGGAGAGTGGATATTTTTGGAAGTTAAGCCAATAGACTGGATGTCGGGTGTGGGAGAAACTGAAGATTCAAGGGAGACTCAAGGATTTTATTCTATGCCACTGAAAGCACTGAGCTGTCATCAGCTGGAGGTGAAGAAAGGTATGAGTGGAGCTAGATTGGAGTTGGTTTTGATGTCTGTTGGGCATTCAAGTAGAAATATTGAGGTGGTTGTTGGATATGCAAGGCTGAATCAGGAGAGACATCTAAGCTGCTGATAAAGGACTTTGCTACTCTTAAATTCAGATATCAAAGGAGAAAGAACAACAAAAGCTGAGAAGGAGCAGCCATTGAGGTAGGAGGGAAAGTCCAGAGTTTTGAGAGGGAAGGAGTGACCAGCTGTGTTCAAGTTGAAGACTGAGGAGTTTTCATTGGATTTAGCAACCTGAAGGTTAATAATGACTATGACAAGAGGCTTTTCAGTGAGGGGGTAGGGAAAACTTTAATGGAATGAGTTGAGAGAAAACAAGTGTGCTATATTTACAACCCAAATTACAAATGCAGAATTGCCATTGATGACAATTTTTAATGAAGTTCCTTACATAAGAAAGTAGAATATTCCTTCAATGCACACAATAAGTGCATTTCTGGAAATTTCAATATATAACAAAATCCGTGTTTCAGTGTAAAAAAAATACCTTGTGTTTGTAGAACAAAGTTAGTTCTGACTCACATCATTGTAAATGGGCTTTTCCACACACATGAATGTCCTGTGGGGACTTTTGAAAGTTGAATAGGGTATGAGATGATTCTTTTTTGTGTTGAACTGTCCCATATTGACAGGGTATACAACATACCTGCCTGCTTACCCAGAAAATACCAGCCATTCACCCCAATTATTGTGACACCCCAAAGTTGTTCCACAGATTTCCAAAGTGCTCTCTAGGGAGGGAGTACACCCCTGTAGAGTACCACTATTCTAGACCTGGAGAATCACTTTTATAGCTCTGGTGGGAATTGAAGAGAGTTTAGTAAAAGGACTGTTTGTAGATAGGTAGAGTTCCATAAAACCCAAAGGAATAGTGAAGTATATTAGGGCTTGCAGCCTGAAAGTTGTTGCCATAGCTAGGCCTAAAGGGGCAGAAGATGGAAGATACCAGAGCACAGCAAGATCTAAGTCTGTAGAAGACAGGACCCAAAAAGAGGCATGACCTTCATAGAATGCAGCCTCTGCCAACCTGTGACTCAGCAGGGAGGACGCTACAGCAGGAAAACACCCTGACTTCTCTCCTACTCTCTATACTTCTGTGGGTGCTTCCACTGGCCCAGCTGAAGCCTGAGAGCAAGAGGAGCCAAGTGGATGCAGTCTGGAGACTCAGCCTCCTGGGCCCAGAGCAATGAAGAGGGAGGGTGGACAGTAGATCTGGAGGGGCAAATAGAGAAGATCTACAACAGTTACTTACTTTGTTTTCTTAGATATTCTAAATAATTCTCTTTGGCCTTTTACTACAGGAATGCAATATTTCATTCATTTGACAGACATTTTATTTTACAGCATGCACTCATATTTTTTGTTGTTTTTAAAAGGCTCTGGAAATTTGGGGTTATATTCATTCTTTGAAGTCTTATCCAACATTTCTATTTCATTATATAATGATGTTTACCCCAAATTATTTTTTGTTATTCTGCTTAACAAATAAAGCCTTACTATAGAAAGACTGTTTTAATAAAGCACTTCAACATTTTTTATTTCCCTATAAAACAGTGAGGAATCAAAGACATGTAAAAGAGTTATGAAACATTTGCTTCTGTCAGTATCAGCACGTCCAGGTCATGGAATAAAAAAAGAATAGGAAAAATAAAGAATAAGAGAGCATAAGCATAAATAGGGAATCATATTGAAATCACCATCAGGATAAAGAGCTTTTGCAGAACATGACATATGATGCAGGCCAGCCAATCAACCAGGAAAGGAAAGTTGATATTAAGAGTACTGAAAAAAATGATAAAAATATAAATAAAAATAAAAACTTTTGAGTCACATGCAAATAGGCATTTAAACTTACACAGTGGCTTATCTGAGAATCCTAAGAGAATGTTCTATATAACCCCTATCTCTAATAGATCTATCAGATACATACATACACACATACATGTATCCAATTTATAGTAATAATGCTGTATGCTCTGACACTATGAGTCCTCTGACAATATATTCAAGCAGTATTTTCATTTATTATGTTAAAAAGGAATTATAAGTATGATTATCCAGTTAGTGCAAGCAGAGAAACAAGCATGCTTTTGCTTAAATTGCTAATAATAATACCAAAATATCAATAATTGAGGCCTGATTACTCTAATTTGATATCCACACAACTTCATTTCACTAAATATCTGCCAGCTTTTCACTTGAGATAGAAGTCTTGCCATTTGCCAATGTCCACGCATCCCAAAATGTGAAATGTAACATATTCTGAACTATCATTTTATAAAATGAATTATTGAATGATACATGCTCTGTTGAATTCTGTATCTTAAAATGTCTGTTATCTTTAGAATTACTCTCAAAAGACAGACTTTTAAAAATAATAATTAAAATATATGTGCTATTCACATGCCTGGAGATGATTTTATATCATTAAACTTCTGCATAAATATGCTTCAATAAGCAATTAAACCGAAGACTCTGGTTTGCATTTTAATCCTCCCGTTTCTCTGTGAAGTCATCACAATCATGTACCTTTGATCTTGCAGTCATTTCTGGCACCAGATTCAGACATCACAAATGAACAATTATTACTTAACAGAATGGAATTCAAAGACAATGGAGTCTAATGAAATGGGGCTTTGTTTTAAACAAAAGTGAAACGTTTTCTAATAGTTGCAAAGAAAGAGTTCTAAGCACATTAAAGAAATCAATTTATGATCTGAACATCTTGAGAGCTCTTCTTAATGGTCTTCTAGACACCAAGCAGCTTGGTATTTGAAATTTTTCTTGGAAAAGTAAAGGCTGTATGACTTGAGGGCTTCTGTTTCTCTTCTTTCCTTTTACCTATATATTTTTTTTTCTGCTCTACAGGCTGTTCCACCTCCCAATTTTGAGATGCCAGTCTCCATCCCAGTGTCCAGCCACAACAGTTTGGTATACAGCAACCCCGTCAGCTCACTGGGAAACCCCAACCTTTTGCCACTGGCCCACCCTTCTCTGCAGAGAAATAGTATGTCTCCTGGTGTAACACATCGACCTCCAAGTGCAGGTAACACAGGTATGTCTTCATATGGATTCAATGTTAACAAATCATTGAAAGGAGCCACTCTTGGCAGAAAGTATATTTTATCACTAACATGTAGACTTTTCCAGTTTTCCATTTGTTATGTTCCTTCATTGCTTAATACCCTTAGGTCTTCCACCTCGTTAGCCTGTCTTTTGAAATCTTTCATAATCTGCTATTTATCTGTTCAGACTATCACCAATCTCTCAGATGGCTATATTTTAACTGCATACTTTCTCAAACAGAAAGTCAAATATCCTGTTTCCATTCTTTTCCTTCTGGTCTTCTCCCACCTAAAATGCTATTTTCCCTCTTCCTCTTAGCCAGATATCACCTCTTCTGTGAAATCTTCCCCTGTGTCCTCTGATAGCATTTGTGCCGTGTAATTATTTATTATTTTGGTCAAGTTTCATTTATTTATACAGAAACTTATACCACAAAGGACTTAAAGCAGAAAAGAACTATAATAAAATAGTGTAAGTTACGAAGTATAGAATAAAAACAAAACTTAGTCAGAAATGAAATTAAGAGCACATCATAAGAACATCTATACCTGCCACAAATTTGTCTCAACATCTCTAAGAAATCCCAACTGTTATTCAATTCAGTGTCCCAGAGAAAAGAAATTATTGCTCAGGAAAAGTCACTCATTCTTCATACTCAGATGAAGCAAAATACAATGTGATGGGTGCTATATTGAATATGTGTCTATTTCCCCACTGGATTTAAAGAATCTTAAAGGGAAGAAAGTCCTCCTGATATGCTAGCTTAACAGTCAGAACTAAGTAAATGTATATTGAATATAACCAAATAATTCCTTTATATTTGCAAAAGAAGCACCAAAAATAATAGTATTTCTAAGCCATATATAGCAAACCATTACATATTACATTTTATTTTTAAAAAGTGCTCCATATGAAATTTTTAATAAGTCTTAGGCACACATAATTGTATTAAATGCAATTTATTCACAGAATTTTTTCCTTGAGAATACTTCAATATCTGCCTTTAATTAAAACTAAACATGTATTACTGTTTAGTGCAAAAACTTTATATAGAAAATATAATCAGAATCAGCCAAATAATAAAATCTTGATAAATCTTGAGTCTGAGAGATGTATATAAAGGACTTCATTATGCCATGCTCTCTACTTTTGAATATGATTAAAAGTTTTCATAAGAATTTTCAATAACCATATGTTATTTCTTTCAGATAATATTCAAAGGCAGTTGAATTTCCTGTTTGATAAATTCATGCTCGTTTATTTTTTAAATTCCATACTTTATTTCCAAAATATTATTTGATTGGAAATAATAAATGTTTCTTAAAATATAATGAACATTTTCTTCAAATTCCAAAACCAGAACTAACTAATAATTATAGACTATCACTTAGGATCAGTTAGAAAATAATCCAGCTGAGGGACACCTATGTGGCTCAGTCAGTTAAGAATCTGACTCTTGATTTCAGCTCAGGTCATGATCTCAGGGTTGTGAGGTAGAGCCCCACATCAGGCTCCACGTTGGGTGTGGAGCATGCTTGAGATTCTCTATCTCTCTCCCTCTGCCCCTCCTCCTCTCCCTCTCTAAAAAAGAGTCCAGCTGATATCCTATTCTTTTAAAAATTTATTTATTTTTTTATTCATGAGAGGTAGAAAGAGGCAGAGACTTAAGCAGAGGGAGAAGCAGAATCGGGCAGCCCCATTCAGGACTTGATCCCAGGACCCTGAGATCATGACCTGAGCTGAAGCCAGTTGCTCAATCACTGAGCCACCAAGCACCCCAGCTGACATTCTACTCTTTTGGCTAAAACTAACAGTAATTCCTATATTAAATATCTTATTGAGGGGCACCTGGGTAGCTCAGTTGTCGAGCATCTGCCTTTGGCTCAGGGCGTGATCCTGGGGTCCTGGGGTCAAGTCCCATATCAAGCTCCCTGCAGGGAGCCTGCTTCTCCATCTGCCTATGTCTCTGCCTCTCTCTGTGTGTCTCTCATGAATAAATAAATAAAATCTTTAAAAAAAAATCTTATGGAAACATCCCAGCTGTCATATTTAAATATTGCCAAATTTTAATATACTTTTAAGTTAGCAGTGAATAAGCATATCTTTCTAAATTTGTAGCCAGTGAAACTTACTTTTATTATGTCAGTAAGGAAAATTCAGGTAGTAAATGAGATCATTCACTATGGGTAGATTCATGAAATGACCAAAGTTCTGGACAATTAGCATTTTACAAAATTAATTGTATAAAACATATTCTCAAAGAATTAAATATCAAATGTATGGCTATTTCAACTTATAGTAAACCTTATTCCTTTTTCTTCCACTTTCTATAAAACATCCAAAAATAAAAATTCAGAGACCATTTAAACACTGGATTTTTTTAATGTAAACTTTCTTAGGATCCTGCAAAATGTCAATGATTGAATGTAGGTTTAATGTTTGAGCACAGCATGTCATAATAAAACAAATGTCAGCCATCCAACTTAGGTAATATTCAAATTTAGGACCCTTGGGAGAGCCAAAATGCAGTGGTTGCTAAAGGTAAAGTGTGTTGTTTTGTGGACCTTTAGCCTTTTCTCCTTTTGATCTTTCTTTGTCTTTAATCTGTAGGTGGTCTGATGGGTGGAGACCTCACATCCGGTGCAGGCACCAGTGCAGGTGAGTGGAAACTTCTGTATTACAACATGGATCATTGTTCAGGGTTCCTATACTAGGTGATTTGCAGGAAGTAAGTGTTGAACAAAGTACAGAGATCTGTGAGATGCATAGAAAGAAAAATGGCCCCAAGAATTTCTAAAGGATTTTTATGAAGCAGAAGTGGATGGATAGTAATTTAGAAGAAGACTATTAACTAGAATTTTTCTTAATCAAACCTCAGCTAGTCCACATAATCAGAATTGAGGGCTCTAATAAACCAATTTAATACTAGATACTATCTCTGAACTCAGAAGTACCTTTAGCAAGATTTGCCAGTCAAGTTCTCTGTTAATCATTTCATGTTAAATGTGAATCTCTTTCCACCCAAAGAAGTACCAAACTCCTGTAACATTTCTTTTTTTTTTTTTCTTTTTCCTGTAACATTTCTAAAGGAAAATACATTTTAAGATAGGAGGGAGTGGGACACCTGGGTGGCCCAGTGGTTGAGCATCTGCCTTTGGCCCAGGACACTGGAGTCCCAGGATCAAGTTCCACATCAGGCTCCCTGCATGGAGCCTGCTTCTCCCTCTGCCTATGTCTCTGCCTCTCTCTGTGTCTCTCATGAATAATAAATAAAATCTTTTTTTAAAATAATAAAATAAAATAGGAGGGAGTGAGGGGCGCCTGGGTGGCTTAGTTAAGCATCTGCCTTCAGCTCAGGTCATGATCCCAGAGTCCTGAGATAGAGCCCCACGTTGGGCTCCCTGCTCAGCAAGGAGTCTGCTTCTTCCTCTTCTTCTCTCTCTCCTCCTCCTTCCTGCTTAATGCTCTTGCTTGCTTACTCATACACACTCTCTCTCTCTCAAATGAATACATTTTTAAAAACCTAAAAAAAAATAAATATAATAAATAAAAAGGAGGGAGTGAGATTTTAAACATTCAACAATACTGTTAATAAAATAAAACCAAAAAATAAAATAAAATAAAATAAAATAAAATAAAATAAAATAAAATAAAATAAAATAAAATAATAAAATAAAATAAAATAAAGCCAATTTTGGCATTAAAATCAGCTCTTAGAGAATATGAAAATAGGGTATCCCCAAAAAGCCATTAAATGTATTTTAGCTCTTAAGAACTTCTCCTATGGCCAATCATCTTATAGTCACACTTCTCCAGGGTTCCATATTAATTCACATTGTTGTGATTATTAGATATTGATGTCATTTTCAGTGCAGAGGTAAGACAGCACAGTAGTTTTTAATGCTAACCGCAGTTACTATTGGCATAACAAGTAACCATGGTAATTCCTGCAGCTGGAACATGCTATACATTTAAAATAGTAGGAGACAGGCATGAATGACAGAAGGTTATGTTTGAAATGTCAAAAAAATTCAAGCTTACTGAAATATCCGTGGACAAGCTAATTAAAATATTTTTCCAGGGTCATATATAATAGCCTGCTAATTATAAGAAAGAAGATAAAGAAAATCAGCATACAAAAACATTTTTAGAAATGCATCCATTTGGGGGTAATGTTTCTCACTTCTGATATTGGCTCTTCACTAATTCACTAGTGCTGAAGAAAAACTATTAGAACTACAGAGTGAATTAACAAACAGAATCAATGGCACAAACTTCCTATTTTATCTGCCTTTTAAAAATTAGATAGAGTCAAAGTAGTGAGTAAACTTGATATATTATTTTGCTGGACATTGAAATGAAGTGCTCATTTTTTCCCCCGAAAAAATAGTTTGAGGCGGGGGGATCCCTGGGTGGCGCAGCGGTTTAGCGCCTGCCTTTGGCCCAGGGCGCGATCCTGGACACCTGGGATCGAATCCCACATCGGGCTCCCGGTGCATGGAGCCTGCTTCTCCCTCTGCCTGTGTCTCTGCCTCTCTCTCTCTGTGACTATCATAAATTAATTAATTAATTAATTAATTAATTAATTAAAAAAATAGTTTGAGGCTTACAGTCTCAAAATTACAAAACCAGTTCAAAGCCAGAGCAACGTTGCTTGGATTCGAGTCTCTGCCAAAACTCTGGTTAGAGAGAATGGTGGGGACCAAGAAACTAGATTGTCACAAAGACCAAAAAAGAGATAACTTTTGAAAATGGTTTAGATGTTATGATATTTTCTCCAGTATTTCAGTGCTCCACCAATAGTGGTGATAAAAGTTATTAGATGTAGTAAAAAACATATGGGGGGGATGGGTTACTCAGCCCTAATGGAAATAGACTCTTGTTTCTGCTTAATATCTAGAATGCTTTAGGATTCTCTATTGAAAATAAGAAGTGTTTGGTTGTTCAATTATGTTGTCATTGTCAATTCTCTGACTAAGTTTAATGGCCCTCCAGGGACAGAGAAGACACTCAATCTTGTAAGTGTAAAAGTTAGCCACATATATGGCTATAGCATCACTGAAGTAAAGAAATCTTATGAGCTTAGCATATTTGTCTTCCTACATCAAGACCTCTGCCACAGATATGAGAATCTTCTATTTCAAAGATAGAAGGAAATAAAAAGAAAGATGCTCAGTTGCTCCACCCTGATGATAATAAGCATTATATCTGGATGAATGTATCTCATAGCTGTGGGCATACAACTTTCCCAGTTTCTATATATTTGTGAAAGAGTTACTTCCCCATTTATTAAAAATAGAGGAAGAAGCCCTTTCTGACTCTGGTTCCACAGAACACCTGTTGCAGATGCTATTTAATAGACTTCAGGCTTAGCTGTTGTGTCCTGCTACAGGCTCGGTCATCTTCCCCTTCTTTCTCAAACCCGCCAGTATCATGTGTCAAAGCTGAATATATCTATGCTGATGTCAGAGAATCACATAACACCAGGGGAAGCAAGCCAGCCAGAATGTCTCTGCATTTCCAGAAAAGAAAACTAAAGCAAAATTGCCAAAAGATATCTTCCAAATTTTGAGTATTGCCATTGAAATTCAAGGTCTCTGATAAAGTTAGAAATTCTGAGGCCAAGGGCACATAATTAAATACTTTTCTGTCTTTGTAACTTTTTTCAAAATCATATCATCTCAACTTGTAAAAAGGGGATAGTACCACACAGAAAGGAAGTAAGTTTTAGCAATTAGCATGTGCTTATAAATACTGAGAGACCAAGGAGATAAGCATTCTCTTTTTCAGCTTAGCTCGATGATAAAGTATAACAACTTTCCCATCAAGTCTTAACCAATTCTGCCTCCAAGGTAGATCCTAAATCTACTCCTTTCTCTCCATTCCTGTCTCATTGCCCTGGTTCAGGCTCCTAGCAACACTCCAGGACTGTTTCCAGAGCGCCCTAATTTGTCTCTCTGCTTCACATTGCATCCCCCTCCAGTCCCCTCATGACTGATTAACCTTTCTCAAAGGCTTAAACTAATTGTAGGTCATCATTCATGTGCCTAAAGTCCAGAAATGGCTTCCCATCTCTTTCAGAATTAACCGTGAGCCTCTTATCTCTGGCCCAGCCCTCCTCTCCGGTCTTAAACCTTTCCTTCTGCCACAGCCAGCAAGAACCCTGCACTCTAATAATAGCATGCATTTAAATTGCCCTTACTATGTGCTTTACAAAAAAGTAACTCATTTATTCTCATAACGGTTCTTTAAAGTAGATATGCGTGCTCTGCCCTTCCTACAGGGAGACTGAGACAGAGAGAGGTTAAATAATGGTACAGGGTAGAACCCAAGCAGTGTATCTCCAAAGTCTGTGCCCTTAACCACTTCACTGTGATGCAAACAGTGTTGAGGCCACTTGCCTTTTGTATGCATTCCAATTGCTCCTTTCCCTCAGCTGATTTCTTGCTCCTGAGCACTCCTTGTCATCCCTCAGCATTCAGTTCAGCCATTCAGGAAATCCTTTCTTCCAGAAGGAATTATACATCTCTTCTGTTTTCTCCCACGGAAGCCCGTGCCCACGTCACTTACCTCATTGCATTGTAATTGCAGTGTCTGGACACGCATTTTTCTTCTGGACACTCAGCCCTGAGGGGCAAACTCTTTCTTACTGAATTGGTATTCCCAGCTCAAGACATAAGAGATAGCACATGGCAGATACTCAGTTAGTGTTTGTTAGTTGAATAAAAGAAAAATTGATCTACTAGTCACAGATGTTTAATAATGTTGATGTGAAAAAAGAATACTTGAAAGAAATAATGTAATTTTAAATATGAAAAAATGGAGCCTCAATCTGTAATTCACAAAATAATATATTCTTCTGACACTTACACAATGAGTGTACAAATTTAATCATTTGTACACCATTTAATCATTAAATGGTGGGGCACCATTGGCCAATAAAGTTTACTAACTTTTCTAACATACCTAATAGAAATTCTAAAGAACTGATATATAGAAGTAAATGAAATGGGGGTTGGTACCTCAGAGCATCACAAATTACCTTTTAAAATAATAAGCCTCTTATCACTTAACTGAAACAATTTCACAGATGAAGGGAAACTAATAAAAAAGTAACAGGATGGCATTGTACTCTTGGTATAAGGGAAGTATACAGTAAGTCATAATACATTAGTAGTGGTGACATCTCTAGGTTTCAATTCACAGTTATTCATCCAATACTTAGTCCTTTTCTCTCAACAACTCAAAAGTCACTGCTTTTTTATTTTTAAAAAATGTTTATTTATTTATTTATTTATTCATGAGAGACACAGGGAGAAAGAGAGGCAGAGACACAGGCAGATGGAGAAGCAGGCTCCATGCAGGGAGCCTGATGTGGGACTTGATCCGGGGTCTCCAGGATGACGCCTTGGATTGAAGGTGACATTAAATGGCTGAGCAACCCAGGCTGCCTGAGTCATCACTGCTTTTTAAATTATATTTTGTCATATCTCTGTAATTAAAGCTTTTAAAAACATGGTAATCTTAGTGGTGATTGATGATTGAAGATCAAATTCAGTTGAATTTTCATAATCATTAGATTTAATAGAAATAAGAGGTAAGCATTCTCTTTTTCAGCTCAACTTGATGATAAAATATAGCACCTTTCCCGTCCAGTCTCTGAGCTATGCCTTGTGTTGGCTCCTTTTCAGGACCTCTTCTGCGTGTACCAGTCAATGTGGTACATACACACCAATGCCTTGTGTTGGATTATTCACTATCCTATTAGTACCCTTTGTTTGCACTTTGATAGCATAGTTGCTTTTTATTAAGTAGAAACCACCAGTGTGCTCAAGGATTCATGATTGAGACAAAAGAAAGAGAGAGTAAGGGAAGGGGTAGAGAGAAGAAGAAAGGAAAACCCTTTAGGAATCTCTTTGAAAATTTAAGAGAATTTTACAATCTACATAGCTATTTGATGATAAGGCAAAGGAGATTTATGTATATTGGTTAATAATTTTAATTGGCATTTATTGTAAATTAGATATAATTTTATAAAAAAGAAACCAACAGCTGTTTCCTTATTTTGATTGTTAATTGTTTACTATTTTATGCATTTGGTTGTCAAGCATTGTCACTTCTGGAATGCTTAATTTATATCAGCTAAATACATGGAAACTTGATGGTGGCAGTGTACTGCTGTGGATAAATCACTGAGGCGTGAATAAGGAACCCTAGCTTATAGGCCCTGAAAGGACCTTCATGTAGCATAGCCTTAGGCTGTGACTTTGAACCTTTGAACTTAGTACTCACATTGGGGATAAGACACATATCTTTACAGGCAATGTTTTATGATTATATAATCATAGAACTTCACTTATATGACTTTTTTATAATTCATTTAGTCTTGAAAAAGAAAAATTTAAGGACGCCTGGGTGGTTCAGCGGTTGAGCATCTGTCTTTGGCTCCGGGCATGATCATGGTCCCGGGATTGAGTCCCATATCGGGCTCCTTGCAGGGAGCCTGCTTCTCCCTCTGCCTGTGTCTCTGCCTCTTTCTCTGCGTCTCTCATGAATAAATAAATAAAATCTTAAAAAAAAAAATTTAGCATAATATAAAATAGAACTGAGAAGAGGAAAAAGTCATAACAATGTTTAATTATTGTGTACCAGTACCATTGTTTTGCAAGTATTTGTTTTTGAGGATACTTATCAAAAGTTTCTTGGCTGACTTTTTTATCGGCCAAAAAACTTCTCTGCATTTCTTACTCACTGATTCAAAGTGTCACTAATGTAGTTAAAATTTCAGTCTAAAAGGATTGGCTTTAACAAGCTTACATTTTTTGTTACCTAACAGTATACAGATTCAGACAATGTAATATTCAAGAAAGGGAGATGGATGCCATGTAGTTGCACTCAAACAAGAAAACTATTTTAACAAAAATATGCTAACAAGTATAAAATACATAACTTTATAGTACTTTTTACACTACTGCTAAGCAGCATGTGAAAAAAATCCAAGTTAATAGTCAGATTCTTGTTTTGAAAGTAATATTCTGCAAGTTTGAATTATTCTGAATAAAAATTCTGAATTTATTTGCAATTTTACCTTGGGAGTTCACCCAAAACATAGATAAAGATCCATCAGCATTTCTTTATTATTATCTATGAAATTAAGTAAGAGTGATATTTTTAACTCAAACCAAGGTTATTATCTAGATTTATTAAAGGAAAAAAATACTTAGCCCTTTTAATTGGATGATCTACAACATATGATACTTAGCCATTGCCAAAAA
This sequence comes from Canis lupus baileyi, assembly GCF_048164855.1. Lineage (NCBI taxonomy): Eukaryota > Metazoa > Chordata > Mammalia > Carnivora > Canidae > Canis > Canis lupus. The sequence goes on from NC_132839.1 coordinate 21,033,246, forward strand.
AAATCAGTATCCATTTCCCATAAACAAGACCTGAAAAATTATAAATAAAGCTGTACCTTGATGCCATTTTCTAGGGGCTGATGTTGAAGTGGAAGAAGCAGGTCAAAGAAAAGACTAGTGAACAATATTACAGGCTAGGTCAGGATATCAAAAATCTGCTTTTGACACCTTTAGTTTAACTTAATTCATAAGGAGTTTGATTTCCACAGGGAAAAACAAAATTTCAAATTACAGCTCCTTGAGCGTTCAGTAGATTTTTTTTTTTTAAGATTTTATTTATTTGAGAGAGAGAGAGAGAGAGCACAAGCAGGGGCCAGGGGCAGAGAGAGAGAGAGAGGCAGACTCCCTACTGAGCAGGGAGCCCAATGCAGGACTCAATCCCAGGGTCCTGGGATCATGACCTAAGCCAAAGGCAGACGCTTAACCGAATGAGCATTCAGCATTTTTCTTTTTCCTCATACACAATTGGTTTCTCTTGTCCTTGTTTTTGGCATCACTGTAAGATTTTATTCGGGGATAATACAGAAAGAAAAGCTCTTTTCAAAATCATTACTGATATGAAATTGTGCATCAATAGACAGTAGATGCTGAAGAAGGGATGTGGTCAAAAAAGCCCCTCTTTTGGAAATCAACTTTTTACCTACCAGGGACTTTTTGGGGCTTCAAGGCTGTTGGCCAAGAGTATAATTTGCTGTTTTTAGACAGACTTTTGCCAGCCACTTAAATTTTACAGGTGGACTTACATGGTGTGTTCACTCAAATTTCGATTCAAAGAGGACTATAGTCATGATGAAGGCTCTATTTGAAAGAGTAAATCAGATATATTCCTTTAGTATATTTCAAACTAAAGGAAATTATATTGTACCAAACAGTTTCAATTTGTAATCTATTATGTGTCCAGAGGATGCTTCAGTATCCACTGGGTTTACTTATTATCATTCCATTTTAATTGTTTTAACTGAATTTAATATTTAACTTGTTAACTGTTTTACTAAACACTGTGCCCTTCTTTCACAATTTCTTGACCTTAGACTCCATTTACAACGTCCATATGCTAAAGAACTGATTATGCCCTATTTGTAGTACGGGGGGAAAACAGCCTGCTATATTAATATAGGTTATTATTAAGATATTAATAATAGCAAATCTAAATCTGTGGTCAATTTACATATTCAAACGTAACATTAATTTACATGACAATCATGAAGAAAGAACCTTTAGTTTAATACTAAGCAACTCAAAAAAAAAAAAAAATACTAAGCAACTCAGAGATAACCTGGAAAATCGTGGAGCAAAAATTTTGCACGAGCGGTGATTTGGGGAAATACTCCAGAGGCAGATATTCAGAAAAATAAAACAACCAGTGAAAATGCATGGTATCTAAGTTATTTTAGGGATGACATTATTGCCCTTGAAAAGTCTGTGAATACCCATTTTATAGGTATTGTGAAAATTAAGTGAGGTAATGATGCAAAGCAGCACCTAGCACATTTTCTGCACCAGAGTAAGTGCTTGTTAATAAACGTTAGCATTGTCAGTATTATAATTATCTATATTCTTGATTTCCTAAGTAAAAAGTGAAGCTTAGTTTAATGCAATCCCAGTAATATTTATTAAATGTGTAGCAAGCGAGTAGTGCACTAGTAAGCTTCGCAGAAATGTGTCCCGTGGCCCTTACATGCAAGGGTGGGAATAAATAGGATATATTAAGAAACCCGAGGCAGAATAGGAGTGCAATGCAGTGCAGTGCAACACATTTCACTTTGAACATTATCATCTTCTGATGTGTTTGCAGGAGTTGTGTAAATGTTAAAACCACAAGTAATTATTCTTTCTCTTATGTCACGTTCTCTCTAATTTGTACTGTCTCAATATTTTTGTTTATAAAAATGACTGAAAGAATGAACGATTGTGTCAATAATGAAGACACCCCCTCATTTTTAGCAAAGAGACAGCCCCAAAATCTCAAGAAGTGAACAATTAAGTGAGTCATAAATCTATCATTCATTGTTAAGTGGAGTTTTTTTTTTAAGATAGCAAGGTTCAGTATCATTTTTATGATGCAATTAAAAACTATCCCTTCAGCAAATCAGTACTCAAAGTAGAATGATATTTTAAGTGCCTTTGTGCATTGAAAACATCAGGTTGTCAAATTCTTCCTTATTTGCAAATGGAGTTTTTATTCGGAGAAATACAAGGATGCATTCTAAATCTGAAACATCTGGCTTTTGTAATAAAGTAGTGGAAGCAGCTTGTGTTTTGGATTCAAATCAAAGCTGTCCCTTACTGACAAGTCACAGAAGCTCCTTGAACCTCAGTTTCCTTATCTGTCAAAAATTGGGATGATAATGTCTGACCCACATGGCTGTTAGGACAAACGAGGGACTGGTTTGCCAAAACAACCCTGCTTTGTGATCCAGACTCTCAATCTTTGGGAAAATAATTCAGTAATAAGTAACATTTCTTTACTTCTGCCTCACAGTCCAGAGCCTGTTGTGTGTGTTGAATGTTCAATGTTCAGTATCTAGTTGGCAGATAGACTGTTAATTTCACAAAAGATACTAAACAAAACATGTCCAAGAAATATCAAGGACAAATGCAGTAGATATGAAATCGGTGAAGGTCTGGTTTAGCATCAGGGTGACATGGTCAAGCAGAAGAGGCAAGCTCTTTTTAGAATGTCTACTGCCCTCTAACTGGTAGAGCCATGAATAGTTTTGGCTTTTGTATATTCTTGGAGTATTTTTCTAAGAATACACCACAAAAGACACTGAGGTTTCACAGGAGTTTCTTCATAGTCTAACATTATGCATTATTATATTATTTCCCTGAGAAACCCTCAGATAGAATGGAGACTTGATTTTGTGTTTAAGAATCTGTAATCAGGAGTCTTTACCAGGATAAGAATCAGAAAATCTGCTTTGCCCCTATTCCACACGAGGCATATTAAAATTTTCATCATTCCCAGATTTCTGACCTCCAGATGTTTTGTGGTTGCCTTTTGCCTTAGAGCCATCCCATGAAAAAGATCTCCTTTTCCCTCAAAAAAAAAAAAATGTGATTCACAATAGCTAAATAACATAGTTTCTAGCACTTTTAGCAGGGTTTCAGGCATTCAGGGCACAGTGAACATAACTCTGAATTCTAGAAGGTCGTACTTTTCCACTAAAAACTATTTTAAATGCGTTGCTTCCAGTAGAGTAGTGGGTTGTATGAGCAAGTTTACTGTATACAATTTTAAAGTAATTTTCTGTGAAAAGATGTATGTTTGAGAGACAAAACAATGTCCTGATACTGAAAACTAACTTACCCTAAAACCTTTAAAAACGCGGATAGAAAATTAGTTGATGGTAGTGGGCCTTATTATGTATGTGATGACTCTAAGTATAACAAGACAATATGCTATAAATGTTTTCAGATTGTTCTAATGAAAGAAAGAAAAAAATAGGTTGGTAAAACCTTTTGCTGAAGTAAAAGCAGAAAATCAATCAATATATCAGAGGTTCAACTGAATACTTTCCTGTGGCAGTTTGCCCCAAATTCCAGAAAATAAGATACCATTAACAGATTACTAAATAAAGTCAGTTTCATACACCAATGTATTAGAAATTATTTTGCAGGTAACAACTAATAGCAGATACTGTAAAATACTGAGCATTTCACTGTCGTGTTAAGTGGTTCTGATGGAAGCTGGTCTCTTAAATTGACAATAGGTAGGTAAACATCTTTAACCTCCATTACAGGGGAGATTATTGACTAAAATATTACAAAATCTACCTTTAAGAGCATATTTAATCATCCACTCAAAATAGCACACTGAAAGTTAAACAGCTGCCCTGGCATTTAGTGTTGCTGAGCCCACTACTTCCTATTCGTAAATATTTATTTATCTAGGAGACCAGAAATACAGTTTAGAACACCACCATTCTGTGCCTCTTTGTATAATTTCAGCATTTTCTCAACCAGAAATGCCATTTATGATGGCCAAGCTGTGTTCCTGAAGCTCCCACATCACCTCTGGCTCAGGAAGTCCCTTTGGGTCACATATCCCTGGCCTCCCACTTCACTTGCTTTCTGCTTCCTTCACATTCCTATAATTTTAGAATGAGATATGACACAGAAGAGTTTTCAAAATCCCAGAGTGTGACCAATTCTCAGGGAGCAGGGGACTGCTATCCTTCAGAGCATGGACTCTAGGCACACTGCTGGGTTCAAATCACGACTCTACCAGCTTATAGCTGTTTGGCGTTGGGCAAGACGCCGGACCTCTCTGTTGTTAAGCTTTCTCATTATGTAACACAGGGATGCTATTCGTGCCTGACAAGGTTGTCATTGCAAAGAATAAAGATGTTTTACATCCATGTATAATAGCAAACAATTATATAACAGTTATTAGGTGCCTGGTACTGTTCTGGGTCCTCAGTGCATTGGCTTGATGTTGTTGATACTATTGATAAATAAGACTCCATAAGCGTTTGATATTGTTAATAGTATTGCATGGTCATGTTGGCGATGGCTGCCTCAGACAAGTATGTGAGAGTCTGATTCAGATTACTTTTATGATTCTCTCACGCTAATGAAATCATTTCTTAGGGCTAAAAAAACTAAGGCTCAGTATGGTTGGAGGAACTCTAATGAAGACCTCAGCACCAGAACCTGGAATCACCTACCTTCTCCTCCTTTGCCCTTGACTCCCGTCTGCCTTGTAGATCTTCCTGTGCCTGCTGTCTCATTCTTCACGTGATCTACGGCAGATGTGTCCTAACTAGCTTCTCTATAGCAGTCTAACTTCTAATCTGCCCCTTCCGTTGACACTTTTTTTATTTTATTTTATTTTTATTCCTTTTTTTTTAAAAGATTTTATTTATTTATCCATAAGAGACACAGAGAGACCGAGATACAGACAGAGGAAGAAGCAGACTCCTCACAGGGAGCCCCATGTGGTCCAGGACTCGATTCCCAGACCTGGGATCACACCTTGAGCCAAAGGCAGATGCTCAACCACTGAGCCACCCAGGCGTCCCTGACACTGTAGTCCTAAAGGACAGCTAAGGATGTCATTTGCCATTCACAAACTATAACTTTGCTCCTGCTTTATAGTACGAAGTGTAGCAGAAGTTTCAGTGTGAATTCTAGAATATAAAGCTAACATGATCTGAGAGATTTGTGTTAGTCAAGCCTATTTTTCCAGCTTCTGAAAACTGCATACTCTGAAACCACTGGTACTCCATTCTCATGGGAACACTCATCCTTCTCCAATACAGCCGTGACTCAGATCTTTCATGCATTCCCTCTCCCTGGGAAGTCTCTCTCTGGACCACCTAATAAAATCCTATTCATTCTTACTTACCACCCTTCCACCATGGGATATCTTGCAGCCCATCCTTTGGTGGGCATTTTATGTATGAGTAAATTATTTTTGAGGTTTATAGAGACAACCTATGGCAGTGAGCATAAGCACTCGTCAGTGTAGAAAAGATCCAGTGCCTCAGAGTTTTCCTGTTCATCAGGGAAAATTTCTACTTTATTTGATTCTACCACTTGCAGTTAGCTAACTAAGGTAATGTGCTGTGAAATGATTAACAGGTGCAACAAGTGAAAAAGAAGCTTCAATTAACTCTCTATAAACAAATTTAGTAGTTGGGCACTTGCGTGATTTCCTGACTTTAATATTATATGGTTGATGAGCAGTTTGTCTCAATAGTGTACTTGGTCATCAGTGTGTAATCATTATCTAAAATAAGAAATGTTCTCAAGTAGCATATAGAGGAGAGACCCTTGATATTTGAAATTAGCAAGTTACGTGTTACATTTTCAGTTCTAGTCTCATACTCCCTCAGTAACTTAACTTTTAGCGCCATTCCTGAATAACTCCTAATTTTTCCAGCATAGTCTGTCTGTTTTACAAGCATCTGGAGCACTTAAAGAGCTAGCCCTCTGCGTGTATCACTGCCTCTAATTGCAGCAGGATGGAAGGGAATGTGTTCAAGGTGGGCAGAGTTGTCTGAACTCACATTTAAGAGTTGGGGTGCTAGTTGATTCTTAAAACAAATTTGAATTAAACAGGAGAGCAGACACTGCTAGAGCAAAGACTCCAGCATATCCAGAGGACTGTGAGCTTGGGTGTGGAAATTGGAAATCAGGTGAGATGGGGGGGTGGGGGGTCAGACTCTGCGCAGTTCTGAGACTCCAGCAGGGCACTGACCCAACAGCATTAAGTATGGTCTGAAAAAGTAACAGAATGGAAGCAACACTTCAGAAAGATTTTTAGAGAAAATCTTGAGACCGTACATGAGATTTATTATCACACGTGTGCACAAAATTTTGTATACAGCTTTAAGGAACTCACAACCTTTGTGAAGCCCATCTTTAGACCTGGTGAAGAACCCTTCAACTGGAGACCAGGAACCATGATAAAATGAAAGGAATTTTATCCTGAAAGCCTTACCTAGGATGGTAGCAGTGGAGATGGAGAGAGGCATTTCTGAAGAAAACAAGTTTTGGTATCTGATTGGAGAGGGAGCTGGAAGAGGAAGCTGGAAAAGTCAAAGATGACAATTTGGGAGACTGAAAAAAAGATTTTAATAATGAAAAAATTAGCCTTGGTTCAGAAAGGCTAGTATCTGTTTCGTGCTTTTATTAGTTTTGTATGCTTGTATTTATAATTGAAAGTCCTAGGGGAGAAAAGTGAAGAGATTCATGTCTAAACACCCAAGTAAGAGAAAGTTTTAGAACTTTGGGTTCAAAGAGAACTACATGCTTGCTCAATTGAGCTCTGTGGGACAAGGCAAAATGTCCTCCTCACAACATCTTAAGCCAGGAATATGTTCTTTGAATTTACAACTTCTTAAAATAGGAGTCAATAAAAAAAAAAAAAAAAAAAAAAAAAGCAGCAAGTGTTTTCAAGTTAACTAGAGAGAAAAAAAATTTTTTTCTCCTCACACATTTCAAGTTTTGTATATTTACACTAGTTTTAATATGAATGTTTAGAAACTTGTAACCAATCGAGGTCGATTCTGTTATCCTTCATAAAAATTATATTGTGAATGCTTAAATTGTTGTATTTTATGTGAAACAATATTTTTAATCAAATCAAACTATAAAACGAACTGACTCTAAAGTTGGTCTGTTCTTCATTTTCTCATAATCTATAATCAGGAAATCCATTCACTCATGCTTTATAATTTTTGTGCTTTTAAGTGGTCAGGGGAATGTGACATCTGCATACAGTCACATCTGAATTGATCATTGTCCAGACGGAGGGTAACTTTAAAACATAGCATAAAGCAAGGTTGGGTCTGTCTATTAGGAGGTTATTGAGAGGTAGTATTGCCCACCTCCCAGACCCCTGACTTTGAATGAGACCATTCTCTTTGGTGAATTTATCTTAAGGTAGGACAACAGCCTCAACGCAGGCCACAGCGTTCTGAGTGAGGAGGAGGCCCGCGGTTTCCAAGCCAGTTTAAATGCAGGCTCTTCTTAGCAGTAAACCACACGCATGTATTCATCATTGATTTTCAAATGATAGGTTTCTATATCGCTGGTTTAGGATCCACAGTCTTGCATTCCTGAATCTATATTATGCCAAAAGAATAACAACTTGGTGGCTGGAAACAGAAATGGTTATTATACGGCTCCAAAATGCTAGCTGGCACAATATGCTAAAAACAGCAGAAATTCACCGGTAAAAGGCAGAATTTATTTGTTCTTAAAAATAACTTTATGCTCTAAAAATGTGAATTTAAGAAGTGTCATCGTGGTACAAAATATTTTATATTCAATATGTAAACACCTTAAAATATGTGACTAATCTTCTAAAATGGCATAATTTCCAAATAACAGGAAATATTCCAAGAGAAAAATAGAATGCTTTTCAAATCCTTTTTTTTTTTTTTTAGTTTTGAGGCATTTATTGGATGAAAAACTGTAATGCATGTTTACTGTTTTTTTTCCTGCTGCCCTAAATCATTGTTTAAAAATGTGGGCAGAGAGATGGAGGCTTTGTTGGAATTTCTCAGAGAGTTTACTGTAGAAAAAAAAATTTTTTTATTTAAAAAAAAAAAGACCTTTTCTCAGAGCATCCGTGAAGCATTTCCATTTTCGCACACTGGCCCAGTGCTTGTCATATCACAGGACAACACATTTCACAAAGCGGTTTTACTTCCTTTTAGCAAAATAACTCCTCCATGCAAACCAGTATTGGCATCTACCAAGCCAGGGTTTTAGTTTCTTCTGATCTATTCAAGCTTCATTGCACTGCTTAACTGACTTTTTCCCCCCTTCTTTTGAAATTACCCACCTAATTTTCCATTTAATTGTTTATTTAAACCAGATCTCACGCAGGCTTAAGAGTTAAGTGACATATGTATTGAGTGTTTCAGACTGAACTTCGGCTGACAAAGTATAGTGCAAATTTTTTCTTGGTTTCCTCAGTCTTTTTTTATCCAGTAGAATATATTAATTAAAACTAGAGCCTTAACATATTCACAAGAATGATTCAGTTAAGACATATTAAACATGAACTCTATTTTATCAAACATTTTTGTAAGTAAGCACATTCTCTGTATCTGTCCTAGTGATACTAGGTAAATGTATTTGTTTCATGTGATAACTTTTGCCACCAAAACCTGTCCAGGTTAACTGGAAAAGAAAATTTTGGCTTTTGACATATTTAGCCAGCTGTAGAGAATTTAGCTACTTTCGGTGAAGTTTTCTTACAGAAGAGTAATTTATATTCAAATTCAACCAACATTTCCTAAGAAACTACTGTGTACTTGACACATGTTTTGGTGGGGAGGGGGAGTTCGTTTATTTTTATTTTTTGCCCCAGTAACTTGGAAAATTTTACGGATGACCCAATTGACAGATTTAATCTTGTAGTTATTTGTTATATATTCAGCCTGTTTATTCATGCATAAAATGAGACAGGTAAATGAATGGGATATGAAGAACAAATGTGCTTTATGTAGTTTGCCTCAAATGGATTCTAATTCAAAGGATGTTTCCATAAATATTTCCTGAAATATACCTGTGCTTTGCCTTCCCACACCCTCCTCGCCTCTAGCTCAGGCCATCACAATAGTTTCCAGACTGCTTCATACTCCCAGACCTTCCAAATGACAGGATATCCCAATGCCAATATATCTCTCTGTCCACTTTTAGAGGCCTGTGTTCCACCCCTGCTCTGCAACCTTCACGGGTCTGCATTTCCACCTTTAAACCCGAGATGTGTCAGCCTGGAAGTCAAGATCTCCATGTCCTTCCAAGGTCTTCGACACTCCTCTCTCTTTTCATGAGTTCCCTTCTAATGAGCTTGCTCACAGTGTCTCTGACTCCATAAATTCCCACCTCCGTCCTTTCCCCGAGCCCAGTCAGAAGCCCAGCTTCTGTCTCTTCTCTTTTTTCAAGGCCCACATCAATTCCTGCCTCTTAGATGAATCTTTATTGGATAATCTCTTCCCTCCGGGGAACTGGGTAACTCTTAATCTGGATTACTCTGTGGGCACCTCTCCCTAGGCTGCCTTGTCCTGGTTGGCACATTTCACACATGCGTGATACTGGATTACCACAAAGAAATTGCGGGGCCTTGAGGACTGGGGCCACGTCCTTGCCTCCCCACAGGGTAGCGCACAGTATCATTCGTCCTGGGGTAATAGACACTTGGGCTTCGGGATAATGATAATGAGGACTGACCAACCGTAACACTGAGGTTTGACTGTCTCCTTTGGAGACCTTCAGAAAACACCTATCTAGTTTTCCAGCAAAGATTGTTGCATTGGGTGGTGGGTCTCTCTTCCTCTCCAAAGGCATTGGGAAAAGCCAGCAGAAGACGTTGTGCGTCAGCTAAGTTTGCATCACCTCCCCCCATAGCTCTTCTGTCACGGAGAAGTATATTTTGAATTATGAGAAATGGCATCCTTCAGCTATCCAGTTCTATTAGTAGGGGTTTGAACATCAGATGTCTACGAAAACCCTTGCAGTGTCCACATCAGATGACTGTCTCTGTGCCTTGATGAATCAGTACATCAGTGGAGGCATCATGCCTTCATTTCAGCTCTTAAGAAGGAATCCTGCCTTTTGAAACTCTGCGTGAGCAGGAAAGCAAGCCTTCAGGTCATGAGCTGAACTTGAGAGGAGGGCAAACCAGATGTAAGAAAACCATAAGGAGAAACCACTCCAAGAAAACGGGGACTCAACAGCCGACTGTGAAAGAGGATACGCCTCCTGCATGTCCTAGAAATTATAGTCTTACTGGTGCGCCCTTAAGGACACACAGACACACAAAATAAAACCCAAACCATTGAACCCAAAGAGTGAGTCACGCCAGCCAGACCTCTGCCAAGCTAGTCAGTTAAAGTGCAGGACCGACTCTGTGCTTTCCTTAGACCCTGAACACAGGTCTGACCTTCTTCATGAATTTTTTAATAGGAAAAAAATATATGTTGATTTCTGAGCAAGTTGGTATATATTAGCTCTCTTCTCATTAAACATTTTTAATCTTCAGAGAATATTTAAAAACTCACTGATTGGGTTACTCTTTACATAGAGGCTGTTGGTCATCCTACAGATTTTGTTGTATGTCTTACCTTGTTAAGCTTTTATTTTTAATCTTGTAGAGTACTTTAATCTAGAATCTTGTAGAGTACTTTTAATCTAGAATCGTACTTGAGTCTAGATTTCTTCCTGAATGCTTTCGTTGTTTCGTGTTAACAGGGAACGGATATGGCAATCCCCGAAACTCACCAGGTCTGCTGGTCTCACCTGGTAACTTGAACAAGAATATGCAAGCAAAATCTCCTCCCCCCATGAATTTAGGGATGAATAACCGTAAACCAGATCTCCGAGTTCTTATTCCACCAGGCAGCAAGAATACGATGCCATCAGTGGTAATGCGACACTACACTTTAAATAAATGTTGATAATGTTTTGTATATGTTTTGCTATTTTTGTATTTTTCTAACATTCTGAATTATTTAGGTGCTCCCAGAAAATTAACATATCCATGCTATTGCTGGAGCCCACTTTGTATTTAGCCATTATTTCTGGTAACTGGTTCACATTTCCCTTTTCCATGTTAAAAAAAAAAAATCCAATAAACTCCACTATAAAACTCCTGTTTGGGGGCAAAAAATTAAATAAATAAATAAATAAATAAATAAATAAATAAGCATTTCTTTTTAAGGCCTCCAATTTATAATTAGAAAGAATCATTACTTATTACTATGCTTATGGCACAAAGAGTTTGACCAATGGTAGAATCAAACTCACAGAATAGGGAATTTTATAACATAATATTGAACTAGTTATGTCCTCAAGGTGCTGACAACCAAAGATCTTTTCCATAATTTCTAAATGAGCATTCTCCTATGAATTGGCCATTCTTTTCTTGAGTATATTGCAGTGATAATGTTTAATATAGCATATGCCTGTGCACTGCCTCAATTCATCTTCCCATATATGTGCTTCATACAAATAACTACCTCTCCAAAGCAAATTGTTTTAAAATTCTAGGCATTCTGAGAACAAAGGTTATATTTTACATCAAGAAGTGGGCACTGTAAGAAAAACTAAATAAAAAATAAATAAGAAATATAAATAATATCCCTGGACTCTATCATTTTTCTTTCTCCTATGTCTGCAGGGCTAAGACAAAGATAATAATTGTGGGACCAAATTCAACAACAAAGAGACTTACATCAGTGTTCTCCAAATTAGCTTTGCTTAAGAGTGAGAACATTTAAAACCAAGATTCAGTAGACAAATTTAGATCATTCTGCAAACACATTTCTTTTTTTTCTTTCTGTGCTCTGTGGCAAGCTTCAGGGTAAAACAGTCCTGCAAACTGATTAGTTTATTATGGCACAGTGCAGATTAATTTTGAATATCAACCAAAAAAAAATCACATAATATGCAACGTTCCCTTCGGAAAAGACTGGGTCTAATAAATAAAACCTCCCACAGGGCCATAGCCAAGCAGTGTGGGCCATGCATGTCAGGCTGTCTCTATCAGCAGATTTATTCCAAGTTCCTTAAAACTGATGCTCTCCCAGGGATGCCGTGAGTGGTCAGCACAGCCTCTCACCAGCAGCCAGGTGTAGTTCCCCCCTCCTCCGGCAAGTGGGGTTTCAGAGTACAGCCTTTTTTTTTTTTTTTCTTTTTTTCAAAACATGGTGCTGAAATAACGAAGGTGGAGACACTGACCTGTGCAGAAAACTGGGTAGATTGTCTTCACATTTGAGACAAACAGCTCATTAAGAGAAACAAAGAATGTCTTTGTAAGGAGTTATCTGTAGAGTCTGGGTTTTAAAATTGTTTAAACTGTTGTGTCTATCAGAAAATGCTTTGCCTTTTGTTGAAAAGATTTTGCCCAATTATAAATATTTACAGACACTAATTAATAAAACTCCTTCCCCATGCTCTCAGTCTGAGGATGTCGACCTGCTTTTGGTAAGTAGTAAGAGTACTTCCCTTAAATGGCACATGTAAGGAGAAACCCAAGATGACTTTTAGGTGGAGTGGCTTTAGTAAACCGGGAAGATTTCAGAAGTTGCCATAGTATGTCAACATTAACCATATTTAAATGCCATTAATTTCAGGTATCACACACAGGTGAAAAGAATGTCAGGTTATTTATTTTTCTGTCTCAGCCTTTGTAAGTGAAGACCATGTTTTCAATTTTATTTTAGGATTTATAGTAAAATTCTAACAAAAATAATTTCCTTAATTGTATAAACCACGAAGATGCTTATTTTTCTAAGAATTAACGCCTCATGATCTTTAAATGTATGTGAATCTTTAATCTTCTTGCTGTAAGGAGTTAAATATACATGTTAGCTGCTTTGCCATCTCCTTCGGAGGGAAGTTTAGATGAATCTGAAAAAAGTGGTCAGAGCACCACCTGCTGGTCAGAGTGTGGCATGAACTTCTGCCCATCTGCTCTGCTGTGTATAGAACTGAGCATAAAAACCACCGTGGTTGATTTTAATTTTTTTAATTTGCATTTGAATAAAAACTGAAACAATGGAGTACAGTATACATATTTCATCAGTTTTCAACATAGTCTGTTTTTTACCCATAATAAAGCTTATGGTACTTGTTACTAGTTCAGTTGCCTAGGAGATACTGATGTAATGGGTTACTATGGCAACAACTGGTCTCTTGAAGGATTGTAAATGATAGGGTTGGCAGAGTTCATAGAGACACATGTTAAATGATTAATTTCATGAGATTTGTACCAACTTATCTCTTTATATGCAAAACTAGTACTGAAATCTAACATTTTTAACTTAAAAAAATTGTATCAATAATGTCTCTTTATTTACTTTAAAAGAATCAAAGGATAAATAACTCCCAGTCTGCTCAGTCATTGGCTACCCCAGTGGTTTCCGTAGCAACTCCTACTTTACCAGGACAAGGGATGGGAGGATATCCATCAGCCATTTCAACAACATATGGTACCGGTGAGTAGCTTTGCCATGTTCAGATAGTACATTAAATACTTTTTATTAAAAAGCAAGATTTAAAAAAAGATAGTACCTTTTAGTCTATTAGGAAGCTTTAGTTAGTACCTGTGGTGTCCAGAGACCATACCATTACCTATTTGTTTCTAAGACAAAGTGAATATCCATATTTTTCTTTCTTAAGAGACTGAAAGTTTTATTAACCCAACCTGAATTCAATGTAAGAGACCAGATTCAAGGAAAATGAGCCACTATTTCTTTGATGTAGCAGAAAGCTCACTTTCTCAGGATTGTTTAAAAAACATTTCTAGATCATCAAATACATATATACTGTAGTGCCAGATTGTAGTTCTAATAAACCAATTTTGCAAGCTGTAATACTTCAAAGCTTTCATGGAATACTTATTTTGGGTATATGATATATCTCTTTTAAATTAAAATTGCTCCTGATGCTTTATCAGCCCTTCTGCCCCCAAAGTAAGAAAATTTACAGTAATCATTAAATAATACTAATAGAATATTTTTAAACTGGAAATGCTTATTTGCCGTTCGATAATTTTCAAATTAAGCATTTTCCTTCATTTTTTATTTATTGTTCTAGAGTACTCTCTGAGTAGTGCAGACCTGTCATCTCTGTCTGGGTTTAACACCGCCAGCGCTCTTCATCTTGGGTCAGTAACTGGCTGGCAACAGCAACACCTACATAACATGCCGCCATCCGCCCTCAGTCAACTGGGGTAAGCAATATTATTTCTTTTATAAAACACTTTGAGAATGTGTTCTTGAATGACAAAAGCAGTCTCTAAATACTGTGCTCTGGTGTCCCATTAAAGGATGTAAAATTCTACTTAATCAAAATGTGAAATTATCAGATCAGTATATTTTCAAGTAGGTTAAATATTACTTTTCTTATATTTTAAGAGGAACGGAGCTCTGTGATAATGAGATAAATTATTTCCCTATCGTTTTAAGCTATATTGGTTTCCACTTCAATCAGTGAAAAAAATTTCATAGTTAACTTTTCATATAGCTCATGTGGGACATAAGAAGACACTTATAAGTTCTTTAAATTTTTGAGATATTTGTGAATCCTTATCACTCAGCATTCACCACATAATGGATGCTAATCTTAGTATTTGTAGGATCTACTATTCTATTGATTTCATGTTTATAAAATACTCCTCATAAGGTTATATGTTTATAGATATCATACAAATATAAGTATATGTGTATAGATGCATACATATACTAATTATCTAAATTTGGGTATAAAAATAATTTCTGTTGTTTTCTGAAATCAGAATATGTGTATTTCTGCCCCCTTGTGGTAATTTTGAGAAATGTCTTTATTGGAAAAAAATGACTCCTGTCGTTTATCTATGGAAATGTTCAAACCTTTAAAAAGCCCCAAATTCGTAATTCACGCTACTTGTAAAACAGAGAGTTTTTTTAAGTTTAAAATGTGAATCAAAGATCTGACTTTAAGTTTAGTAACTTACTAACCAATTAATCTTCAGAAGAAAATATTAGGGAGGTATAAAATATTGAAACATGAGAGTTTATATTTTAGAAACATTCTATATATCTGCCTCACTTTTACTTTTCTTCTGAGCCATTTGGCTAAAATAGTTAGCTAGCTCTAGACTTCTGTTTCTAAAGACATAATGAGAATAAAACACTGATTAGAATAAAGATCACTGATTGACATCACAACTTCATCTCTTACCCTCCGTGCCCTCCTAGCTTTCTTGTTGAATTGATTTCACCTGGGTTAGTGCTCCAGTAATGCAGTCTTCTCCCATTCACTGTTTGCTTATGTGTATCCTGCTCACTAATCCTTATTGTTGAAAACCTGACCTGTCATGTAAGCAATAAAATAAATTCACACGACACTGTTGCTGTGCTTTCTTAAAAGATTAACTTTGAAGATCTATTAAATATTAATCAGCAACAGAGTTTCTCTTTTTAGGAGATTTAAATTTTCTCAGAATTGTTAACTATGCAAGTAGACACTTACTGCAATAACTGTTTAAGCTAATTATCACTAACTGCACGATACCATCCAGGCCATCTTAAAACACACACATGCGGCATTGCACTGCCGTGGCAAAGCAGTGAATCCACTGTACTTGCTTCTTGGCAAAAGTAAAGGCAGCTGTTCACTTCTCATTTTTCACAAAATTCATCCATTAGAGGACTAAATTTCCTTAGAAATTATCAATGTCAAAAAAAAAAAGAAATTATCAATGTCAAAAGCCGTATTATTTTCTCTGAATATGGCTTTCTTTGTGTTTAGTAACACTTGATAATTTGCATTATATATATAAAACACATTTATTTATGTATTTTAACTATACTATAATCTTAAAAGTCCCCTAAATTGCATGGGAAGGATCCAATTCTCTGCTGCCCTTAATAAAGGCTTCAGTCAATGAGAAAGGAGAGAACTGGCCTAGAGAGAAACCAAATTACGTCAGCCAAGGATGAAGCATTTTGTGTAGTTCCGGTTTCTTTCAGCAACGGTTCTCATGGTGCATAATTTGACTCAGATTTAAGTCTAGGAGTTTTTATTGCACTTAATCACTTCCCTTATCCCTCAAATAGATAGGATACCCCTTCCAGTCCTTCTAATTTGGGCCAGCCTTCCTTCCTTCCTTTCCTTTCTTCCTTCCTCTCTTTCTCATTCTCTCTCTCTCTCTCTCTCTCTGTTTCACACACACACACACACACACACACACACACACACACACGGGTAGCTTTTTCAAAAGGAGTTTCCTTGAGAGGGAGTAGCCCATGTTCACATAATTGTTAAACTATCTTTTTAAATCCCAAGTTGTAATATCTATGTAAAATAAAATATGTGAGGTGCCTTAATTCCTTACAGTGTGAATTAATTTTAAAAATCAGTATTTTTTTAGGCTATAGTATCCTCATGTTCTTGTGTGGTGGGCTCACATTCCTTTGGATAGATAAGTGTTCAAAGTAGAGCAGAATATATTTCAGCTCCTCCAAAGTGAATATTCCCAGCAGCCCAAGATGGTCACCACAGTTCTTTTCTAAAATTAAGAGTGTAAAAGAGCTCTTCATGTTTTTTTGATGGAAATACCTTTAACTCTTTGAAGCTTTACTTTTAACTCTATCTAGTATCTGATTTTATCTAACCAAGTCAGATAAATGACATACTTTGATTTGATGTAGGAAGCAGAGTTGACTGGCAGAAGGAACTTGCCATCAAGGGTTAGTGACAGTCATTTGAATATGAATATTTGAGAAGATGCCCCTGAAATTTCTAAGTGTTTTTTTTTTTTTCTCATATCACCTTAAGAAAAGGGCAGCCTGTTTTCTGGAAGCATTTCTATACACCATCTTTGTTGATGTGGGTGTTTAAAGACAACTTTTAAAAGGTTAAGTTAAATATAGTTTGATAGTCTAATTTCTGGGCGGAGGCAGTAAGAAATTTGAATAAAACTATCCAGTCATGTTTCATTTCTGAACAATTATGGGGAAGGGTAGGTGTTTTCCCAGTTGGAAGACATCTGTAGTAGATGAAAACCTGCAGCAGGATTTGATATGGGCAACTTGCATCTCTGGCTTCTGTCTCCCCACCCACCTCTTTCTCACCCACACACATGGAGTATTTCACAATTACATGTCTATAAAAATTTTGTTCTCAAGAACAAGCAGACCAACATGCTTGTATCTGAATCTAGCATGTATACAGCTAAGTGATTTTTAATGCTTCTTCTTTTCAAGATAATAGTTTGATAACAGAGACTAGCCAATTACATTTCATTCTATTTGGAATCCTATACCACAGTATAATGAAGCTGAATCTCATTCATCACGTACATTTCATTACTGTGGATTTAGTGTCCCCAGAACTACTCAAAATGCTTCATTTATGCTTTCAGTGTCAAATGAAATGCCACCAAAAAGAAAACTTAGGATCTAGCCTATTTGTTTATAGGAAGAGATAAGCAATAAGTGTTATATCTCTTATGGGGAAAAGATGCAGCAACACCTATACAAGCCAGTTCACAATGGGAGATACAGTAAATGAGTAGATGATGCAGCTTCTAAAAGCTGTATGAAACAAACAGCATCTTGATTATACTATTTTTTCTTTGATTTATCCAGATTAACTTCTTATACTAGTCCAGCTCACCAAATTTTTTTCTAATTGTCCATGTTCTCCCTGCCTGCGAAGAAGCAATCTAAATGTCAAAGGGCAGCCAAAAGTATTTGTAGATATGCCACTTTGTTTTCAGACTCCTAATTGACGTTCATTATTAAAAAGTGTGTGATTCGTGGTAGAAGCATTTAATTAAATTTTAGTGAAATAGTCTTTCTTATCGAGAGCCAGGAAAATTCTTTCTTCCAGAAATCAAAAGATGATTTCCTCTGACATCAAAACGAATCATTAAGTAACTTTGAACCAAGATAAAATAGTCCCACCACTATGGGTCCATTTGAAATACAGGGGTTTCCCCTAACTCTGTCTTAATATCTTCTTGATTTGAAGATTATTTAATTAAACTTGTAAAAAATTACTAATATAGACTGTAAAATAAAAACCACAAACAAATGATGACGAGTATAAGCAGGTGATTGACAATCATAGGCACTCAATGTGGTAACTTGATATAAATGTTAAGACTGTTTTGATTTTATAACATAAAAGCCAGAGAAAGAAAGGCTTAATAGGGAGTCCAGTAATTCTCCTTTAGGTCATTCTAGACATTAGCTCATCTATTAATAAGAGAAGGAAAGTAATTCTTTGCCAGTAGGTGGTGCTTTTGTATAAAACATCACTCAAAGATAAACTCCTTTTGACTAATTTTATATCTCTATACATCTTGAGCCTGAAGCGCATCTCCCAAAAAGCCAGCCCCAAGTAAATTCCACTTTTTCCTCTGAAATATATACCCATTCTCTCACTGCTCATAATGACTTTTTGTCATCTAATTCTCTCCACTTGGAAGTTAACATAATCACATCCATGAATAGACAGGCTCACTTTCCTTTGTTTGGAACGGGGGTATTTGTATGGATTATTCTTCACTGTGACTCCTCACTAGAAGAGAGATCTGTACGTTCTTGACAATATGGGCAGGTAATGCTGACTCTAGCCACCAATGTCAGTGCGATCAGAATCCAAGAGCAGTAAGAGCATCTTAAAATTGATGTCGGCAGTGTTCTTCTGGTTTATCCTGATCAAAGTCATTGCGGTTGCTAATCTACACTTAAGGGCTTAATGCTTTTCCCTCCAGAGCTTCAAGTACCTAAATTCTTCCACATTTTGGAAGAAGGGAAAGTTACACTCTCCTGGAATAAATGAGGATTAAGGCTTATAAACACAATAAAATCACACCAGATCCTTCTTTACAACAGCCTTAGACAATCCAGGTTCCTCAACTCTTGCCAATTATAACTCTAAGATGAGTGATACCCTACTAAGTACCCCAGCAGGGAGAGCCTCGCAGTAATGAAGTTGAGGTATTTGTGGGAAAGAGTCGCTACTTGCATCCCACGTAGCTGCAAAAGGATGAAGGCAGCCTATTGACCAGTCTTAGTGGCGTAGGAAGTCAAAGTGTTTTTAAGCCAACGCTAAACTGTCCTGCAGATAATTTTCACCCTGCTTCCCATCGTATCCCCCTCCAAGCTCTTCACCAGATACAGTTCAATGTAGCATTTCATGGATTCATTCATTTGAAATTTGAACTGTCTACACTTTCTCTGAAGATCATACAACTTCACGTGTATGTGCTTATTACATGGAGAGAAGCATTTGTATCCATAACAGGCTTTTTCCAATCATTTCCACACACGGGCATTAGGAAATCAAAGGGGTCTCACTCAAAAGCTCAAAGTTGTATCTTAAATCTTAGGTTATAGTTTGGAACTAGTCTAGGGAGAAATCCCATGGACACAGAAAATGCTTTTTCCAGCATGTGGTGTTAAGCCTTTCTGAGCCAGTAACCTGGATGTGTAGGGAGCCTGTCAGAGACTAGAGGTCTGATTCACGAGGCCTGGCCCTGGGAAATCCTGGGAAATCCTGTAATTACTCCCAGGCGTTGGCAGTGGCCCTGAGAAGGCGCTGCCCCCCGAGGGCTTCCAAGCACTGCTCTCCTCCCTCTGGGCATGCTCCGGTGTCTATGCGAGTCTTGAAGCTGATGTTTGATGTAATTGTGAGTTCCTGGGGGCTCCAGGCCTCCTCCATCTGTAACTGGGTTTCCTTTCCTCCTACAGAGCTTGCACTAGCACTCATTTATCTCAGAGTTCAAATCTCTCCCTGCCTTCTACTCAAAGCCTCAACATCAAGTCAGAACCTGTTTCTCCTCCTAGAGACCGTACCACCACCCCTTCGAGATACCCACAACACACGCGCCACGAGGCGGGGAGGTCTCCTGTTGACAGCTTGAGCAGCTGTAGCAGTTCCTACGACGGGAGCGACCGAGAGGATCACCGGAATGAATTCCACTCCCCCATTGGACTCACCAGACCTTCGCCGGACGAAAGGGAAAGTCCCTCAGTCAAGCGCATGCGACTCTCTGAAGGATGGGCAACATGATCAGATTATTACTTAATAGTTTTTTTTTTTCTTGCAGTGTGTGTGTGTGCTATACCTTAATGGGGAAGGGGGGTCGATATGCATTATATGTGCTGTGTGTGGAAAAAAAAAAAGTCAGGTACTCTGTTTTGTAAAAGTACTTTTAAATTGCCTCAGTGATACAGTATAAAGATAAACAGAAATGCTGAGATAAGCTTAGCACTTGAGTTGTACAACAGAACACTTGTACAAAATAGATTTTAAGGCTAACTTCTTTTCACTGTTGTGCTCCTTTGCAAAATGTATGTTACAATAGATAGTGTCATGTTGCAGGTTCAACGTTATTTACATGTAAATAGACAAAAGGAAACATTTGCCAAAAGCGGCAGATCTTTACTGAAAGAGAGAGCAGCTGTTATGCAACATATAGAAAAATGTATAGATGTTTTGGACAGACCCGGCAAAGGGTGGCCATTGGTAAATGTTAGGAACACACCAGGTCACCTAACATCCCGAGAACGCGCTCACAAACCTGCACGCATATCATTGGCGTATGGCACTCATTAAAAAGGATCAACGACCATTAAAAGAGGACCATACCTATTTAAAAAAAAAAAAAATGTGGAGTTTGAGGGCTAACGTATTTAATTAAATAAATAAATAAATCTGGGTCTGCATCTCTTATTAAATAAAAATATAAAAATATGTACATTACATTTTGCTTATTTTCATATAAAAGGTAAGACAGAGTTTGCAAAGCATTTGTGGCTTTTTGTAGTTTACTTAAGCCAAAATGTGTTTTTTTCCCCCTTGATAGCTTCGCTAATATTTTAAACAGTCCTGTAAAAAACCAAAAAGGACTTTTTGTATAGAAAGCACTACCCTAAGCCATGAGGAACTCCATGCTTTGCTAACCAAGATAACTGTTTTCTCTTTGTAGAAGTTTTGTTTTTGAAATGTGTATTTCTAATTATATAAAATATTAAGAATCTTTTAAAAAATCTGTGAAATTAACATGCTTGTGTATAGCTTTCTAATATATATAATATTATGGTAATAGCAGAAGTTTTGTTATCTTAATAGCGGGAGGGGGGTATATTTGTGCAGTTGCACATTTGAGTAACTATTTTCTTTCTGTTTTCTTTTACTCTGCATACATTTTATAAGTTCAAGGTCAGCTGTCAAAAGGATAACCTGTGGGATTAGAACATATCACATTGCAACACCCTAAATTGTTTTTAATACATTAGCAATCTATTGGGTCAACTGACATCCATTGTATATACTAATGAGTTTCTTTCATGCTATTTTGTTTTTGTTTTTGTTTTTGTTTTTGCATTATTATCAAATGCAGGGCCCCTTTCTGATCTCACCATTTCACCATGCATCTTGGAATTCAGTAAGTGCATACCCTAACTTGCCCGTATCCTAAATTATCTGGTTGGTTTTCAGCCTAGAATCTGAGACACTTTTTAGAAACATGCCCAGAATAGAAAAGCTGTGTTGGGGCACATGTCCTGCAAATATGGCCCTAGAAACAAGTGATATGGCGTTTACTCGACGCATAAGTTATAAATTCCCACAGAAGAAAAATGTGAAAGACTGGGTGCTAGACAAGAAGGAAGCAGGTAAAGGGATAGTTGCTTCGTCATCCATTTTTAGTTATTTTAACTGACCCTCAACAATCTTGTCAGCAATATAGGGCTGTTGAACAATCCCGGTGTGTCAGGACCCCCAATTGTCACTTCTGCATAAAGCATGTATGTCATCTATTTTTTTTCTTCAATAAAGAGATTTAATAGCCATTTCAAGAAATCCCATTAAAGAACCTCTCTATGTCCCTTTTTTTAAATTTTTCAAGAAATAACGATGACTCTTGTCTAATATTCGTCTATAAGGGATTAATTTTCAGACCCTTTAAAAAGTGAGTGCCATAAAAAAAAAGTTGATATATATTGTTTAAAAGAGATTTCAATCTAGGAGTGATTTTCCTTCTCTTGGAATGTGAAGATCTGTCGATTCATCTCCACTCATGTGCATTGACATACACAGCAACGAAGATCCAGACAGTAAGATCGACACTGCTATCGCACGTGTAGGACATTTCTTATCCATTCTTTTCTTTCACTTGCATAGTTGCTATGTGTTTCTCACCATAAAAGGCTGCCGCTGGGTGGCAAAAGCCAAGAGACCTTACTAACCAGGCTGTATTTTTCTTAACTTGATCTGAAATCCACAATTAGACCACATCACACCTTTGGTTGTATCCATATAGGATACTAGCCTGCCTTGTATTAACGTTTTGTATACTAAAAACAAAAGAAAAAATGTCTATCAACCTTTCCATATATCCCACTACTTGAGGTATCCATGGAACATGAAAGAAAAACATTTATGCAGAGGAAAAACAGAGGATCATCCCTGAAAACACACACACACACACACACACACACACACGCGCGCGCACATACATATTCACAGGTGGGGGGAAATCTAAGAAAGTCATTTTCCTCACCATAGACTTGATCCCATCCTTACAACCATCCTTATAACTTGATGTGTATAAAATATGCAAACATGTCACAAATGTTCTTTGTCATTTCAAAACACTTTATCAATATCAGCAGAAATTTACCAGTGGGTGGGAAAGGGTCATTATGTGAAAATATGAAAAAATAGCCATACTAATTTTTTTACCTGCAATTTGCCTCAGCAACAAAGGAAAAGTGAATTTATAATGCTGAAGATAAAGTAAGCTAAAGTACCAGCAGAAGCCTTGGCTATTTATAGCAGTTCTGACAATAGTTTTATAAGAACATGAAAAAGAACAGAATCACTTGAAAATGGATGCCAGTCATCTCTTGTTCCCGCTACTGAATTCATATAAAGTGGTAGCAAGATAGCGAAGGGATAATCTGAGAATTTTTTTAAGATGATTTAATGAGAAAAAGCACAATTTTGATTGTGATGAGTCACTTTCTGTAAACAATCACTGTCTATCTTTACCCTTCTACCTTATCTGTAATTTACCATTTATTGTATTTGCAAAGCTAGTATGGTTTTGGGTTTTTATCACGGTAAATCCTTTGTATTCAGGAGTTTAGGGCAGAGCCCTGAGGGAGTCTTATTTTACATAACCCATCCTAGAGTAACATTTTAGGCAACATTCTTCATTGCAAGTAAAAGAACCATAAGTAGCGTTTTACACAGCTACAGATATTGTTATAGCTAATCCTATTTTCAAAGATTTTTGGTAATATTAAGCTTAAATACTGGTAACACTGATGCAATATAGGGAAGCTGCACAACCTGTATATTGTATGCATTGGTGAGTGGAAGGCTGTTCATTTCAACCTTTTTTAAAATTGTGTTTTTTAGTAAAATGGCTTATTTTTTTCCCAAAGGTGGAATTTAGCATTTTGTAATGATGAATATGAAAATACCTATCATCCTCAGATCAATTTAAGGTTGACTAAAGTGAGAAAAAAAAAAAGAATTCCAATACACTCTTTAAAAGAATGTCTGCCCTCTCACACTATTATGTATTTGTTTTTCTTACATACCCATCTTTCAATTTAGAGCTAGCGGGGTTTGTTTTTTTGTTTTTGTTTTTGTTTTTTTTGCCCCCTTTATGCTTTTGTTTATTTTTTCAGAGGGTAAATGCTTTGTATTTTCTTTCTTTAAAAAAAATTTTTTTTAAAGAAGCAGCCACTTGAACCCTCAATAAAGGCTGTTGCCTAAGCATGGCATACTTCATCTGTTCCCATTTGTGCCATCTGCTGTGATGTCGTCACTTATATGGCGTTAATTTCCTGCCACTACAGATCTTTTGAAGATTGATGGAATACTGGTGTCTGTTAGAATGCTTCAGACTACAGATGTAATTAAAGGCTTTTCTTAATATGTTTTAACCAAAGATGTGGAGCAATCCAAGCCACATATCTTCTACATTCAATTTGTCCATTTTGGTTATTTTTCATAATCGGGTATTGCATTTTGCCTTCCCTATTCATACCTCAAATTGATTCATACCTCAGTTTAATTCAGAGAGGTCAGCTAAGTGATGGATTCTGTTGTGGTTTGAATGCAGTACCAGTGTTCTCTTGGAGCAAAGTAAACCTGGGTCACTGTAGGCATAGGACTTGGATTGCTTCAGATGGTTTGCTGTATCATTTTTCTTCTTTTTCTTTTTCTGGGGACTTGTTTCCATTACATGACAGTAATTAAAATAGCTTGTAAATGAGGGCATACAAGCATTTGCAACAAATATTCAAATAGAGGCTCACAGCGGCATAAGCTGGACTTTGTCGCCACTAGATGACAAGATGTTATAACTAAGTTAAACCACATCTGTGTATCTCAAGGGACTTAATTCAGCTGTCTGTAGTGAATAAAAGTGGGGAATTTTCAAAAGTTTCTCCTGCTGGAAATAAGGTATAATTTGTATTTTGCAGACAATTCAGTAAAGTTACTGGCTTTCTTAGTGATGCAGTGTCTGTGGTGCATTTTTTTTATTAATCTTTTGCTGTTTAAATTTATTCCACTTACTCGTGTTTGTGAAAAGCAGCTTCTCCCACAAATGCAAGTGAGCATTCTGAGTTTCCAGCTCAAAATACTTAGAAAAGGGGGAAAATTTGTGTTTTGGAGGGAAAGGTGTAAATTGGATCACTTTTCTTGGGGTGATATATGGATTCAGCCAGTGTAAGCAATTCAACGTTCTTATCAAGTGGTTCAACTTGTTTGTTTGTTTTTTTAATTTAAATTCAGTTAGCCAACATATACTACATCATTGATTTCAGATGTAGTGTTCAACAATTCCTTACTGGCGTATAACACCCTCAATTTTTTTATCAAAATAGTTCCACAAAGATCTTGGATAACTTGCTTAAACACAGAGATTTTTCCAAAAGTCATTCTGAAAAACACTACCATACAGTAAAGTAAATTATTTATAAACTAAGATGTGTAGAAAGTATTTCTCCAGATTTATTTTTTTTCTTCATCAAAAATAGTTTCTTTAGGGGCGCCTGGGTGGCTCAGGTGGTTAAGCATCTGCCTTCGGCTCAGGTCATAATCCCAGGGTCCTGGGATCGAGCCCCGCATCAGCTCCCTGCTCAGAGGAGAGTCTGCTTCTCCCTCTCCCTCTGCCCATCCCCCACCAGCTTGTTCATGCTTGCTCTGTCACTCTCTCAAATAAATAAATAAAATCTTTAAAAAAAAATAGTTTATTTAAGCAAAACAAAAGAACCATAGGCATTTATCTAAATTCTTGAAAAAAAAAAAGTAAACTCATAATTTTTTGAAACTTAATATACACATTACCAAAATTCAATGATAATTTCCAAAGGGAATGTCCTTAGAAAGACAACAAAAAGACTAATTTAGGAACTGAAAGGGAAAACAAGAAGGCACTGGCCAGCCACCTGAAGAATTTGGGCTAGTGGGCTAGGTGGTTCCTGCTCTGATGGAAAAAAGAATGCAGCCTGGAGAAGCATTGCATGTGGCTTCGAGATAGCCGTGCTCTTATCTCTGTTCTTTTTATTCATTGTCAGTAAACATTTATTAACCATTTATTATGTGTAATTCATGTGGTGACTCCTAGGATGAATGAAGATGTAGCCTTTGCTCTTAAGAAAAAAAGTTATCAGCTATTATAAACTAATAGATTAAAAGACTCATAGGGAGTGGAAACTGTTCTCAGAGACTTCTGCAAAGTGCTAGGAAGGAACCACTTGAGAGATGTGCAGAGCGGAGCAGAGCACGGACACTTCCTAATCTGCCCAGCAGAGGCAGCCTTAGACTTGTCTTTGGAGGGTGAGTAGGCTGGAGAAAAGCCCAGATGGGTGAGGGCAGGACTAATTAGTGGGCATGTGACCTCTGCAGTCACACATGGCCCCACACTTAGTTTCATGCTCTACTGTCACCATCTTGATAATTTCATCTTTGAGTCTGATCTGTAAGTGAAGTCCGATTATGTGAGGAGATACACAGAAAAAAGTGGAAAGCTTTTTAGTAAACTTCAAGGCATCTTTTCCCTGCTTTTTTTGAAAAGGGGACATTTCCATTTCACACTGAGCCCCACAATCTATGACTAGTCCTAGATGAGGGCATTCTATAGGAATAGAATTCTATAGGAGGAACTAATAGTTATAAAGGCACAAAGTTGGGAAAACAAGAGAAAAATTTACAGGAATGGTGGCCCATCCTGTTTGGATAAAGCATGGCCATGTGTAGGTGTCAGAGAAGGTCATCAAGAGGACGTGACAGCCGACCTGCAAGCTGGACCCAGACAATCAGAGCATCCTCACTCCCGTCCTTGTCCATAGAAGGTACACTCCCCACCACCATTCCCATAGTGGAGCCACTTCCAAGGACACAGCCTTGAGAAAGCAACGTGTTGTTGAGTCCAGCTGGACGGTAGGCCTGACTGAATACCTAGTTAATTAAAACCACTATATAAACTTAAGATCCTGGCAGGGTGGTGTGGAGATTTACTAGTCTTACCCCATCAAGGACCAGCTTCATAGATAAGTCCCCTTGCTTAGTACCCCTGCCACCTGCAGATCTGGAGTGCTCTGCCCCTTTGTTCTCTCCTTGCTCTGCACGTACAGGAGCCAGTTTTAGATTTCACCCAGGATGCTCCCAAGTTTTTAAACAAACAGCAGAGGAGCAGTAAGAGACAAGACTGGAAGAGTTGTCCGAGATCTGATTATGTAATTGCAAGTTAAGAAGTCTGGGGTTTAAGCAATTAAATGAAAGATTTAGAAGAGATGGAACTGTCAAAATTCAGAAAGTGAGGAGATTAATGGCAGGTGCGATGATAGACCTGTAAAGTTTACAGTTTTAAGCTTAAATGATTAGGATCATAGTAATGTCCAGAGGGCAAATGGAGAAGAGCTTGCTGCCATGTGAGGAAGGTAACTAAGTCACTTTCCAGCGTGTTGGGCTTCACTTCCATATCCAAGTAGCAGATGAGAATGCTGTAAATGCAGACTTGAGCTCAGGATACCGGTTAATGCTGAAGATAAAGCTTTGGATGTTATTAACAGGGAAGTAACAGTGAACACCATGACCGTGAAATGGACTTGTCAAGGGGAAGGTCAAGGGTGACGGAAGAAGTAGGCTTAGAAGGGAATGTTGTGAGGGGCGACCATAGAGAGGAAAGAACCTGTGAGGTCAAGGAGCACTCAGGCAGAAGGAAAGCCAAAGTGTGCTCTCAAGGCAAGAAGAGGTTCCAAGGTTAAAAAAAAAAAAAAAAAAAACGAGGTCAAACGTTGTGTTAGGATCACAAAGAAGGGCAATGGAGAAAGGGACACTTTGGCCTCGGGTGTTCTCTAAGAATCATTTCAATAAAATGGTGTGGGAGAGAGGCTGTCTAGCAGATGTTGTGAAATTTCGGGCAGCAGGTGTGAACAAATCTTTCACAAGGTTTGTGATTAAAAGAAGCGAGCTGGCGTGAGGGGCCAGCAGAGCCAAGGGTAAAGGAGAAGGTTGTGAAAAGGCCAGGCGGCACCGGGGCATGTTGGTGGGTCAGGGGAGACCTCAGGGAGCAGGAGCAGACGTGAACCATCCCCACCAACAGCCAGAGGATTACGTTTTGTGCCCCTAGGCCCAATTCCTGCGGGATTCCTTCATTTCAGAGGTGTTTGGGAGTCTGAGTTACTAAACCTGGTAAAGGAAAATTATTCGACCAGCGTTTCTGAGTGTTGGTTGTGTGAGTTAAGTCCTTTCTCCACTCTGTGTGCATGTCCCTGTGGCGTCTTCCCTACGTTACCCTTACGGATCAACTTCTAGCCGTGGCTGTGATGAAAGAGGAAAGCCAAGCGGGCTTCCCTCTGGTTGTTTCCCTTGAATTCCCACTGTTCTTACTTCCTGAGAGCAACTGGCTCTATCAGCAAAAATAAAGCTATTCCTTCACCCTCTCCTCTCGCAGGCAGAGGTTACAGTCATGAAAACACAGAGGAGGTGCTGTAGGTTCTGGGTCTAGAGTAGTTCCTGGTTTTGGTGGCCTCCGCGCCAGACCACCAGCTCCATCACACCCAGTTGACGGGCTCAGACTCGAGGAACAATCTCCAGTCCTGAAATCCTCAAGCCTAGCAGCCAACTTCTACTCTAGCGCCAAATGGTGATGACAGTCACCCTTTGAATCCGGTAACTTGGGCAAGAGCCAGGTGGAAAGGACACAGGAACTACCAGTGGGGCGACTCCAGCATGAGCAGAAGGTAGTTCAGAAAGCCCTTTACCCAACACTCCACCACCAGAAATCCTGGCTCCATGTCAGTTCCCTTGCCCTGCCCTCCCCTCCTTAAAGAGAGCACCAATGCCAGGAAGGTTGCTTGGCCCAGGCAGGCGACCTGACACAACTGACGCTGAGGCTGGTGCGTGAGGCAAGGCAAGCTGCTGACATATATTGAGTACCTTTCCGCCAACGGCTTGACCTACCTTACCTCCCTGCTCCATGACACTAGATGCAATTTTTCCAGAGTCATCCAGCCTCGTGGTCGATAATCAGACCAACTTTATCCCTCCCACGCTAAGAAGGATCTGTCAAGTGAGATCTAGGTATCGATTTTCTCACCTATCACTAAACTCAGAGGGCTGCTCTGAAGCCCAATTAAGATGTTGGTAGTTCCTAAGCACTGAAGAGATCAGCATCCCTACTCCCCCACAAGTTACTCAAAATAAACATGAATCTACTCTCTAAAGTTATGGTAAAAGAAGGCAACACAGTCCTGATTTTTCCTAGGATGACTACAATGTGCATTTTTATTTCTTAGCAATATCACATTCTTTCCCCAAAGGCCATGTGGCATGCCCCTGCCCTGCTTCGTGGTACGCCCCTGCAGAGAACACAGTCTACTTACACAGAAAGCCGCGCTCCGCAGGACTCATCCTAAAGCTTCCCACTAGTGATACTAAGTGTATCTACACAGAGAAACCTTTCTAGAAGCAGTAGATATGGTAAGAGACTAAGTCCTCCAGCATTTATCCCGTAAATATTCCACATGGTGTATGTTTGCTTTTCTTTACTGATAAGACCCCTGCTTGAATGTGCAAACCTGTTTGTATTCAAAAGTCTACATTTGCAGTATCTATGATACTAAAATATGGAGAAGGTGCCCACTGATAAAGGAATGTTTAAACCATTCGTAATATATCAATGCAATGAAATACTATGCACCAGTTTAAAGAAACCAAACGAAACAGCCTCTATATACTGGGAATGTTCAAGAATAAATTGTTAGATTAAAAAAGCAATAATGAGGGCAGCCCAGGTGGCTCAGCGGTTTAGCGCTGCCTTCAGCCCGGGGTGTGATCCTGGAGACCCAGGATTGAGTCCCACATCAGGCTCCCTGCACGGAGCCTGCTTCTCCCTCTGCCTGTGTCTCTGCCTCTCTCTCTCTCTCTCTCTCCCTCTCTCTGTTTCTCATGAATAAATGAATAAAATCTAAAAAAAAAAAAAAAGCAATAATGGAATAGTGTACATAGTATGCTATCTTCCTGGTAAAAATATAGGAGGCAAAAACAATGAATGTTCTTGCATAAAGAAGCACAGGAACCATATGCAAAAAAAACCAACAAATTTACAAAGATAATGAGGGGTTAGGAAGCAAGACAGAACAAGACTTAACATAATATACTTATTAATATTGTGTTCATCCATAAACTATATGAATATGCTTCCTTATTCAAAAAAGAAAATTTTAGTTTAGAAAAAAAAAGCCTTCCAAACAAATATAAATGCCAACAGAACGGACTTTTAGAAACCCTTCCTCTAACTAAAAAGGCCTATGGGAAAAAAATAAAATAAAAAATAAAAAGGCCTATGGGAAATGCCAGTGCACAGAGCAAACCTCAGGACTCGTGACCTTGCCTTTAGGATTCATCAACTGTCATGTTCAGCTGGCTGACAGGAGGGAAACCTTAAGATGAGGACTTTGCTTCTCCTATTGCCCACACCAGCCAGGCAAAAAGTCTTGCTGAAGCAGGCAGTTTCCCATAGTTAAATCACAAATACTTTTGTAACAATATGTGGATTTTCTTTATTATTCTCCAGGTCATTGCCAGCCTAGTCAAAATCTGTATATCCTGCTGGGCTAATTTTAAGACTGAAAAATCTAGAGATCTTGGCTGGATTTCTGTTGAACTGACAGCTGCCTTGTTCATTGTCATTGTAAGCTGCTCCCACATGTACACAGCCCAGCTGTAGTACTAGAACACGGAAAACATGTTATCTTATCCAATGTCTGTGTCCATCACAACCAGCTGAAATAGCATGGAGAGTATATCATTTTCTGGTAGTTTCTAATTCATCAGCTAAATTTCCAAGGAACATTTGGAAGGCGTGAAACAACGTGACTTTTTCACAAATCCCTACCTTCTTGTTCTCTGCATTTACTATCCTGGTTTACGTTCTTTGCATGCACAAAATCCTACCATTAAAACATGTTAAAGAAATGGCTTGGCCAAATCAAAAAAAAAAAAAAAAAAAGGATGTTCTCTATTTCAGAGTTCTGCTGACAATAAAAAATGATATTTTCTGCTTTCTCTCCCCCTAAACTCTCAGTGAGTGATGTCCTAACTTCGAGTCCTTTGAGCTCAATTATGAAGAAAGGATTCCAAAAAAAAAAAAAAATGGCTTACTTCTTCTACACACTGCATCCTCTCCAGAATTCTCTTTAAAGATACTGACAACCATGTGAGAACATATACAACAGCCCTTGCAAGTTCATCTACCTTAATAAAGCACAGTTTTCTTCCTGCCTTTAACAATGTGTTTTGTAAAATCTGGGAATAGAAGAGAAAGTTACTGTGAAATATAGAATCAAGAAATATGAGACAATGCACACTGAATATCTGCATATATGACTGGTTACTAGGTAAACCAGAATGTAACCAATGTTGGTGTTAATTGTATTAATAATTATGAAAACATCACTCGTTGAAATGTATGCAAGAATATATTGAGCACAGAAGAGAGCATGTTGGATAATTCTATTTATATTGCACCCCGAGAATAGAACTCATCTGCAATCACAGAAATCAAAACAGTGGTGGACTGTGGAAGGTGGAGGTAGACCGGGAAATTGACTGGGACATTCTGGAGTGACAGAAATGGTCTTTATCTTGATCAGGATACTTGGACAAAATACATCTAAATGCACACTTAAGATTTGTGCAAAAAAAAAAAAGATATATGCACTCCATTCGGTGAATTTTATCTCAAATTTTAAAAAAATTCTTATGTGAAGAGAAGTCTTAAATTCAGAATGTTATGTAGAAAATAGTAGTAAGAGATCTCACTCCACAGTGCTTCCCGTTGAGCTACAGTGGGGCCTACCTCACCAATAATCCTCATACTTCCATCAAGCCTCAATTCAAATCAAGATGAGCTGCTCAGGGCAGCCCCGATGGCCCAGCGGTTTAGCGCTGCCTTCAGCCCAGGGTGTGATCCTGGGGTCCCGGGATCGAGTCCCACATGGGGCTCCCTGCAAGGGGCCTGCTTCTCCCTCTGCCTGTGTCTCTGCCACTCTCTGTGTCTCTCATGAATAAATAAATAAAATCTTAAAAAAAAAAAAAAGACGAGCTACTCAAAATTATCTGTTCTCTTAAGTACCTTGAGCCTACCCCCCACCCCCAAGATAGTCTTTCACAAAGATTCACAATATTCGTTGATAAAGGGAGGTAAGCTTTAGTTCAGTCCTGATGAAATAATCACAAATTCTAGAGTAGTGGAGGTAGATTAATATGATTACATTGTGACTGATGATGTAACGTAACAATGCACATCAAATAAATTGACTACTTCAAAGATGAAGGCATTATGGATTCCAGAATATTAAATGACTTGACTATTTCACGATTGAGAATCTTATACCATATTCTTACCTAGTCTTGCTCAATAAAATATTAAACCTCTGAAAAGAGAATAAGAAAGCTAGAAAGTTTATCTTCTGTCTCTAGACTGTCCAAAAAGAGAATTCATTTGTTTCTCCCCCAGGGAAACTATTTGAAGCAGCAATATGTGTAGAACCAAAAGTGACAGTCAATGCAACCAGTAATATTAAACCAGTTTCCCATAAAATTGATCATCCATCTACCCATCCCTGGAGGGTTAAATAAAGGATAGCACAAATGAAAATAAAAGGCCCAGGTGCATTTTGAGGTGCACTTAGTGAAATTAAGTGCAAGGCTTATCTGCTTAAGTACTCTGAAGCTATAGTGGGGAGGACATTGCATTCTTCCCTTAATTATTAAAAAAAAAAAAAAAAAAAAAGATCCTTGGAGCACCTGGCTGGCTCAGTTGTTGGAGAATGTGACTCTTGATCGCACAGTTGTAAGTTCAAGCCCCATGTTGGTTGTAAAGATTACTTAAAATAATTTTTAAATCCTAAAACATTAAACATTAAACCATAAAATATTTTTCAGAAGGTACAAGGGACTCTTTGTTTTTATGCATTTAACCAAATTCATATGTATAACTCTGACCAACATGCAGAATTTACACACACTCACACCTGCACATACACACACACATAAAGAATTTGTAAATAGTTCATGAACATGAATCAGATTGATACAATAAAACAACAGAAAAGAGGCCTGGATTTTTCTACATTTTTCTGTCTCAGAATATAAAGTCTATGAGAACAAACTACTCCCCACTTCACCGCCCACCTCCCTCCTGCAAGCCTTTGCTCATCCTCCTTTGTCTGTCGCTACCACCAGGGCTGTGCACACCCAAGCAGCCTGTCCCAGGCGGAGGACGAGCAGAAGGAGCATAAGAAATCCTCATTCTGCAAAGTAGGTATTTGAATGTAAATTATAAGGTCACTGGCTTACTGCTCTATTTTTCCTGGGTAACATCAAAGAACGACTCCCGTATTACTTCTCAGTGTTCCTTCATACCGAAAAAAGACAATGTAAAAAGTGCACATGTGGAAAAAAGGTGTTCAAGCAAGATTCCTGCAGAAATACAAAACCACCAACATTCTCTTTTTTAATAAACTGTCATATAGATTAAAATAGTCTCTAGTCTTGGTCTTGTGCTATTTTTATAATATATAAATACTATCTTCAGTCCTTAGGAATATGATATAATTTATTATGTATGAAGAAATGCCTTAAATCTTCATGGTCTCATTTAGAGTATTGTGGACATTTGTAAAGCAGCAGCATGACATGGTCAAAAGATTATAAACTTTGAAGCAAACAAATCTGAGTTTGAATGCCCCCTGGCCAACTACAAGCAGTATAAAAAAATGATTTAAAATCTTTGAGTTGGTATTCTCATTTGTAAGTGGAAATAATAATGTCTATATTTAGAGATGTTGTAAGGATTTGGAAAAATCCTTATACATATAACTATATACATATGCACATATATAGTTTTTATATATAGTGTATATATTATGTATGTGAATATATACATATTCACATAATATAAATTATAAATAATATATATAAATTATAATAAATATATACGTATGTGCATATATGTTATGAATGTGTATTTGAGTATATATATACATATATATATCAATCAGGCACTCAATATTTACTGGATTGTTTTTTGAAGATTTTATTCATTTATTCATGAAAGACACAGACAGAGAGGCAGAGACACAGGCAGAGGGAGAAGCAGGTCCCCCACAGGGAGCCCAATGTGGGACTCCAGGATCACAGAACTCCAGGATCACAACCTGATCACAACCTGAGCCAAAGGCAGACGCTCAACCGCCCAGCCACCCACACGTCCCTTTACTGGATTTTTAAAAATTTTTATTTATTTATTCATAAGAGACACAGAGAGAGAGAGGCAGAGACACAGGCAGAGGGAGAAGCAGGCTCCATGCAGGGAGCCTGACGCGGACCCGATCCAGGGACCCCAGGATCACTCCCTGAGCCAAAGGCAGGCGCTAAACCACTGAGCCACCCACGCATCCCTAGATTATTTTAATACACTACAGATTATATTATTCCCAGCATCTTGGTAAAAAATAAATATACCTGCAATGGAGCTGAAAGTTTCCAGAAAGCAAATGGGCACGGTAAATGGATGTTTTCCTTACTAGAACCAACCACTATGTGTAATGAACTAAACAGCAAAGCATTCCTAAATGCAAATTAATTATGTATTTTTTTTAATTAAGGGTTCTCAACAATGGGTCAGAGTTCGGGTATTCAATGGATATTCCATGTACCTAACCATTCACAAACATTTGGTTTGTACAACCTTTTCAAAAATCAACCCAAAAGGATTTTGACCCCATCACATTCACCGCCCTACACATTATTGAGGCAGGCTGGTCACTAACGCACCTGCCCACAGGAAGGTTTCCTCTTCTCTTGGCTGACTCTTGGGTCATGATCAGAAAAATCTGAGAGGTTATAGATCCCCATTTTGAAGTTTCAGAATTCCACCCTAACCATTACTGGGTGTGATACTGTTTTCTTTCCCCTAACAGCAACCACAGGATGGCCTAACTGGTACATGCTCCACTTGGCAACCTAGCCCAAATGGGGCTTTATCTGTTTTGTTTACCATGATAGCCTAAGCTGCTAGGCTGGTACCTGACCTAGAATCAACGCTCAACAAATATTTATTAAATCAGGAAATGAATCATATGAGTAACATAAGCATTCCATAAATTTTTAGTTATTTAAATTAATTTAAAATACTTAATATGCTTATATTAGATCTAGTTTATTCATTTTTACTCCTAATACCATATCTTATAAGAACAAACAACAACAACAAAGAATAAACAACAAACTGATTCTCTCTACTGTGGATGGCTAGTTTGCATGTACTGGCATGGACAAATCTTAAGAACATAATTTTTGGAGAAAAAGCATATTCCTGGATATATAAATATATTGTAAAGGATTTTCATAATGCACAGAAGAAATACATAATGGATAATGGTTACTTCTGGAAAGAAAGGAGAGAAAAAGAGATTAATGGATGGAAGTACAGCTAATTTACAATTTTGTACTTCTTTCCTTTCTTTTAAAAGATTTATTTATTGAAAGAGAGACAGGTGTGTGTGTGTGTGTGTGTGTGTGTGCGTGTGTGTGTGTGTGAGCAGGGGGAGAGGCAGAGGGAGAGGGAGAAGCAGCTCCCCACTGAGCAGGGAGCCCAGCTGAGGACCCTGAGATCATGACCTGAACTGAAATCATGAGTCAGACGTTTAGCCAACTGAGCCACCCAGGTGCCCCCAGTATTTCTTTTCTTAAAAAAAAAAGAGAGAGAGAGAGAGAGAGAGCGACAAAGAGAGGTTATAAGGATCTCTGTTATTTTGTTTGCATTTTTCTGTACATTTGAAATATTTTATACTTGAAACTAAAAGATAAATTTTAAGAAGATGATAGAGGCACTAGGCTGGCTCAGTAGGTAGAGCAGGGAACTCTTGATCTTGGGGTCATGAGTTCAAGCCCCAAGTTGGACATAGAGCTTACTTAAAAATAATTAATTAAAAGATGATGATATTTTTGGCTTTCACAAACTCCTTGAAACATAAGAACTTAAGCTCAACCAAAGAAGAGTATGCTCACATAATTTATGCTTAAAATGAATGATTTCTAATAGAATAGTTTTTATTTTCATTTGCATAGAAATAAAATATACAATTAAGTTAAAATTTTTAGGGAGAAATAGCATCATATTTCTCCATTATATTTATAGCCTTGTATTTTTTTTGTAAGATTTTTTTTTTGAGAGAGAGAAAGGGAGCAAGAGCCAAGTGGAAGGGAGTGAGGGGTAGAGGAAGAAAGAGAAGCAGACTCCCCACTGAGCAAGGAGCCCGATGGGCTCCATCCCCGGACCCTGGGACTGTGACCTGAGCAGAAGGCAGACACTTAACTGACTGAGCCACCCAGGTGCTCCTATAGTCTTGTATTCTTATAAATACCTCATCTTAGTGTAATTTCTCATATCCATTATTTGAGTGGCTAATGTCCCACTCCTAGTTAATTTATGCAGAATTTCCAAATAACCTTAATTATATACATAGATAATTTAAGGGCTATATATTTTTGTGAGATCTGGCTTCTCTACTCACAAAAAATAATTCCACAGAAACATGTCCTCCTTATTAACACTTTACTCATTACCTCAATCCTTTAGATACCAGAGATTGTATTTTACTTACAAATCCAGTCTCCAGTATGTTCATTGTTTTTTTTAAGATCTTATATTCAAGTAATCTCTACACCCAATGTGGGGCTTGAACTGACAATCCCGAGATCAAGAGTCACATGCTCTACTGGCTGAGGCAGTGAGGCACTCCCCAGTTTCCTATATGTTGCATCCTGTTCTACCCAAGCCCCTCTGGAGACATGGCTTGTCTGAGAGAATTCTAGCTAACTTAATAATATAAGTCTGCTGTCCCAACAAGAACTTACATTTATAAGCAGAAAGAAGTCAGAGTTCTTTACAGTGGCTAAAAAAAATGTAATCAAAGCAAGTTAGAATCTTCAATAGTTTCAATGTAAAAGCCCAAGTACAACCTAGGGAGCTTGCGATTTTGTAGTCTGTTACTCCAAAGAAACGTGAAGATCAAATAAGAATAAGAGGAGGAAGCAATGATATGTCATCACGTGTTCATTGGCATTTTTCCCCCCACAGATCAGCATCCTGCAGTGCATACTGAGGGTTTTTGAATAGTGAACTGATGCATTTCTCATCCTTCCATTACAAAATACGTGTATGTAGGAAACAGGGCCAACAGATCGAAAAGTCTGATGTAACTTTCACAAATACTCAGGTATCCAAGTAGGTAAATTCATTTAGACTTTGACCATGTATTTTTTTTTTCTTTTTAGAGGGAGATGGTGACTGAGCGAGGGAAGATGGTCTGTTCAGTCATTTGTAACCAAAGGACACAACTGAGAGGGGGCTGTGATGCCCTCTTTGTTATTCCCTTCTCTAAGCAAATACTTATTAAATCCTGGGTGCAGAACACTGGTATTTTAGGTGCTTTGGAAGAGAAAATAATCTTTCTAAAGTATAAACCCTGTTGTCACAGTATTTTGAAACTGGAATGCCCCATAGAGTTAGAAATATCATCTGTTGCTGTGGCAAAGAGCCAAGCCAACCAGTCCCTAATGGACAGGAAGCCAACCAAATATCTTGGCTGGTGTCCTGCCACCCTCTGCCAGCTGAACCAAGTGGTTCGTGTGGTGGCAGGAGTAGAAACGCATAGGTTATGACACAAGCAATATAATCAAAGTGGATCTCTAGATAAAGACAAAGTTAAACTACAAAGTTAAGCAAGAAAGGAAACATAATAATTACAAAACCCTGGGCTTTTTAGCGTGCAACATTCTACAGGCTATTTTCTTCTGCTTCAGTTAAATAAGTAATTTTTTCCAAATACAAAGGCATCAGATTAAGGAAAACTTACCTGTTGTCTATGGTACTGTTACTGTTTCTCAGGTTAGGTTTTATATTTATACACCTCTTCTAACTAGTTATTTCCAGGGTTTTTCTTTTTTTTTTTTCCATTCAGCAGGCTAGAATTGAATTTTAAATTGTGATGGTGATGATTTAGGGGTCTGTGAAATACTACATTCCTGGAATGACATGTTTTTCTGCTGTGTTTATTTTACATAGAAAAAAACTAATGTGCCAAGTGGAGGCAGAGAAGTTATTTTAACCCTGCTTTGTGAATCCCTTTGGGCACACCTCATGTACGTTCCTCTCATTCAGCGCCTGGGTGAACAGCAGGAGCTTCCTTTTCTTCTTCAGAAATGTCAAAAGGGGGAGGGGCAGGCTGGATATTGTGACACTATTTTACAATGATGTAATATTGAGTCCCTAGGCTTCATGTTTCTGGAAGCTCCATAACAATGTGGAATGTTATGCTGTGTTTGTCTCTGCCTGTATTTCTGAAGTCTGCGTGTGTGTGCACACGCATTGTGTGGTGACACAGATAACTGTTTGGATAGGTCTTGAAGTTAAAACCCTCACTTTACATTTTCAGTATCACTAATCTTGCAGCTACCTCTGCTCCTTGTGGAAGCAAATTGTATTTTATGTAAAGACACACCATCTAGACCACGTAGCAGACTGTAGTTACATCCTCTGGCCAAAATGACAAGACTCAACAGGAAGCCGAAATACAGATTAATGCATTAAAAAATGCGGCAGCTGAGAGCCTGGTATAACTCATCTCGAGGTCAAAGCTATAAATGGGACGGTATTTTTTTTTTTTTCTGGTGTAGGAAGCCAGTTGGAGATGCCTATGCAAAATGTGGAATTGTAGCATTGATTCCAGGACGGAGTAATGAATAGCATAGCTCTGTTAAGGCCACAAAATGTCTTTTTGTAAAAGTCACTAAACCTTTCACTAAACCTCCCTCTCCTCTGAATCTTTAATAGGCAATGCTTCATGGGAGAGCTTAAGCAGAACACTTGTCTTAAACACTTGTCACCGGCCAGGCACAAAGCACTTGGAGCGATGATGTCATGAAGCTGAAGCCGCCTCGCACTTTCTTTTGGAGATCCCTACTTAGGCCTTAGGAAATGTTATGCTCAGGCCATTCTTACCCAACTTCTGGGGGAAAAAAACCTATCCGTGTCATAAGAAGCAAATTCATGCCACCATAATAATAACTATGATTACTATTATAATACAGCTGGCACTGTATAAATGCTCATTATATGCCAGACACTGAGTGCTTTACATGTATTAACCCACTGAATCCTCAGTGAGGATTTCGAGGCGGGCCCAATGGTTAAATGTTTTCTACGGATCCGAAAAATTGAGGCACAGAGAGGTTAAGTAAACTGGCACAAAGTCCCCCAGTTGATAAATCAGGAAGCCAGAACTTGAATGAGATGGTCTGAGTCTGTCGCCCTTAACCTGTAAATGCTAAGAATTATTAATGCACCAGTCCTTTCCGGGGTGCCTGCCCCTCCCCTTACCAGTGTAATGAGATTCATTCTAAAGGTAAGAATTTTAGCTATTAGATTAGATCAGGGTGGAGTTTTACAAGCCAGAAGAATTATAAGCAAATCTCCACCTTTCCTTCATGAGTCAGATAGGGACCCATGCTGCCTCGAGCTAGCTAATCTCAAGAACTCTTTGTGAAGTTCATTTAAAAATTGAATCTAGGACATTTGAAATAAGTGTTACAAAGAATGCTAGTTCTTTGCAAGTAGTTAAGCCCCAGAACCCATATAATTGTAATAAAAGAGAAACAGGAAAATATCCAAGATGTTTTTACAGGATTTGAAGGGAAAATCCGTATGGCAAATGTACTGATTCAAGGCAACTGTTTAGGCAAAGCCTGTGTCAGTTTCGGTCTTTGTGACAAGGCACGGACAACTAGTAAAAGTAGTTAAAGTGTCAAATATGGTGCACAATGAAAATCAAAAAGGGGAAAATGTGAGAGTCAATGTTTGGACAATTTATATAAAAAAATATGGGTACAATATGGCAGAAGGTGAAAGAAGGTGGCCTCCCCTACAAATGCAATATGCTCAATGAAAGAATGTTTTATTTGGGCATGTCAACAGTCAGCCTAATCTGAAAACCCAACCATCAAGTGCCAGATGAGGAGTGCAAAAATGCCAAGAAACATATCAAGAGGTAAAGAGAGCCAATAAAAAAAACTTCCATCTTGTGGCAGTTTTATGAAAGGGATTTACATAGAAATCAAGGGCTAATAATGAGAGCACACAAATTACTGTGGAAAATGATGATTAGTGATAATAATTGTTCGAGAAAACATGTGTGTCACCTGCCTCTAAATGGTAATTTATGTGTGACTGATGAATAATTCAAGTTCCTAAGCTTAGGACAGGCCCTGCTGTTGTTACTGACTAGTTTCCTAGTCAGGCCAAGGGGACAGGGCTGCAGCTGAATAGACCCCCCGAATTACCAATCCCTCACAAGCAATTCTTCGTTGCCTCTGACTCCCTGGTCCCGCCTGCGAGGCCTGAACATCTTTCTCTCTCTCCCTCTCCAGCCCCCTCCCACGCTGCTTTGTGCATCTTGTTCATCTTCAAAGTCTGAATAAAACAAAGAGCTCATAACCTCCAAGTTTCCAGACACTTACAGGGTTTTGTGTATATACCATGTAAGACTTTGAAAGATAACATACAAAGGAATAATCTGCTCGGTCAATTAGAGGAAGAAATTGTCTGAATATTGACCCCCGGTACCCAGAAAGAAGTTTCATTCTGTTTCTCTGCAAACTCATGTTCGGAAAAATAAGATGTATCAGGAGTGCTGTTGCAGATACTATTTTAAGATTGACAAAGACAGTAATGGAACAGAGAAGTTACCAACCTTTCCAAATGAGTGGTGTCATGATATCACCCTCAAAGAAAAAGAGTTATTATTTAAAGAAAAGGGGAATAGGCCTTCTATCATCTTAATCTTTGTGTCCCCCCCACCCCCAGAATTCATACGTTGAAACCTAATCCTCAGCATGATGGGATTTGGAGGTGGGCCTTTCAGAGGTGATGAGGTCATAAGGCAGATATCTCAGGAATGAAGTGAGTGCCCCTATGAAAGAGACCCCAGAGACATCCCTTGCCTCTTCTGCCTTACAGCAAAGACCACAGTCTACAAGGAAATGGGCTCCCACCAGTGAATCTGCCTTGCTCTTGGACTTCCCAGCCTCCAGAACTGTGAGGAATAAATTGATGTTATTTATAAGCTACCTAGGCTATGGCATTTTGTTATAACAGCCCAAAAGGACAAAGACAAGGCTCAAAGTTATAACTTTAGATATATTTGAGTGGTGTTTCAATACTTCTTATTGTCCTCAATCAAGGGTCTCTGTGATATTTTTGATTACATGTTCACAAATTAATTTAGTAAAAAATTAACTATTATCTTTGCTCAAGGTATAGAAATATTTAAATAGCATTTCTCTGTCTGTTTTTGCAGTGGGGTTGTTCTGGCAGAACCAACTTTTCTTTCAAAGATTTATTTATTTATTTAGGGGGTGTGGAGGGCAGAGGGAGAGAGAGACTCTCAAGTGGATTCCGCACTGAGCGTGGAGCCCGATGCAGGGAGGGGGCTCGATCCCCCTACCTGAGATTAAGACCTGAGCTGAAATCAAGGGTTGGTCACTCGACCAACTGAAGCACCCAGTCGCCCCTAACAGAAACAAGTTTTTACAACATTTCCTGTATCTTCCCAATTTCTAGGGGTGAGAAATCGAGAATGGAGAAGGAGAAAGAGAAGGAGGAGAAGGATCCAGAAGAGAATGGCAGGAAGTAAGGAGAAAGGGAGGAAGAAACGGAGAAAAGGGGAAGAAAAAAGATGGGAACATACTAAAAATATCCTCCTTCCAAATGTTAAAAGCAATAAGGAAATTTTAACTTGGTTTTAGAAATGTCTATGCAGTCTTCCCTATTGGATCTTACAGGAAAATCCCTTTGTTGTTCAATGTTAAGTTCTCAAAGTTTACAAGTAAGCAAAGTAAGCCGTATTTCAAGGACTTATGATTTCAAGGACACTGGCTTTAAAAATAATTCTTTCTCCTTTCTGATTTGAAAAGTCTGAAATAGAGTTGTTTTTTTTAATTTTGTGATTGGATACAACATGAATATCTCGAGACAGCCAGTGTAAATCTTTTACACTTTAGTATGAAATTTTATCAGATACTTTTCTACAAATGATTGAAGAAGAGGGAGAGCCAAACACAAAAGGTGCCTGAAGAAGGGGAAGGAAGTAAAAGCAAATGGAGAAAGGACTAGATGCAATGCGGTTAGTTTTCCTTGACTTTGCAGCTTTACCTAAAAGGATGGTGACTATTACCAAGCTGCTCATATTTGTCAGGAAGGAACCAGGTCAACTGTCTTTGTATGCAGAGCACAAACCATAGAGTAGCCATTCTATGGATATTTGCTGAGATCATGGATAAGTGAATGCAAGTATTTAATGGTTAATATAGTCTTGATATTTTGTATAATCTATACACATGATCCCTAGCCTCTGGAAAATTGCTTCTGGAGACATGGCATATCTAACAAGTATTCTTTCGAAGTAGCTACTCCTCTGCATCAATTTCCAACCTAGGTTCGCCTCCCATCCCCCAACCCCACCCCATTTTAGTTTCTGGTTAGGAGATTTCTTGAGTTTTCCGATAAGCAAAGCAGAGCAGGCAATTTTTTCATGGTTATTACAGTGAAAGACGGAAAATGATAGAGACATCCCAAAGATGAACATATTTAATAATTTACTTAAATATTTACTGAGTACCCGTCAATATCTCTGACCTCTTGGGAGTTTATACCCTGGTAATGGGAAGCAGACCAAAAAAGATACAAACAAACACAGAACATATTTTTGTTCAGAATATAATAGGTTCTATTTTTTTTTTAAGATTTTATTTATTCATGAGAGACAGAGAGAGGCAGAGACACAGGCAGAGGGAGAAGCAGGCTCCATGCAGGGAGCCCGACGTGGGACTCGATCCCAGGACTCCAGGATCATGCCCTGGGCCAAAGGCAGGCGCTAAACCTCTGAGCCACCCAGACATCCCAATAGGTTCTATTTTAAAAGAGAAGATGGCAGAGAAAGACTGGGAGGGCACTAGATTGGGCCTCGAAATGCTTTGTGAGGAAGCAAGG
The DNA here is from genome assembly GCF_048164855.1 of Canis lupus baileyi. Taxonomy (NCBI): domain Eukaryota; kingdom Metazoa; phylum Chordata; class Mammalia; order Carnivora; family Canidae; genus Canis; species Canis lupus. The sequence goes on from NC_132839.1 coordinate 21,075,853, forward strand.
AGAAAGATGCAGCCCTGTTCATTTCTGGGGGGAAGTGTTCCCGGAGAAAAAACCAGCAACTGCAAAGTGTGTGGAGGTTTCATATAGGAGAAGTCTAGTTTCTAACACAAGCCCAATAATTTAAATTGTCCTTGAACGTTCTTTAAAAATGAATGTGTAAGAGATCTTCTAAGTTCTAATTCTGTCTTTGCCATTTTTTTTACTCAGCAGTCTTAGGTTCCAGAGAGGTATGTTCTTTCCCTACGGGCTTCCTTCATATTTGCGCTGATGAGTATAAGCATGAAGATTGGCCAGGATTTAAAAAGTGAGTCTGTGCGCTGTGATGATGCAGCCATGACTTGCCGTTAAAAAAGAAAAATCAAGTGTATTCCCTCCAAACACATTCATTAGAATTCACATCTGAACTGGGGAGCGTGAAGGGACTGTGGCCTAGGATTTGGACATCAACACATTTATAATCATCAATACATTAGCGTGGGTTCATTTTACCACGTGGTCTAATAACCATTGCCTTGGAAGGCAAAAAGCAGGACCTTAAAAGACCAAAAAAAAATAAAAATAAAAAAAAAAAAGAAAGAAAGAACAAAAAAGAGAGACCTAAGTTTGGTTGATGAAGGAGAAAAGCAGGAAAAGCTCAGCACATGAAGACAAAGTTATTTTATGCTCCTAAATAGTGGTTCTAGAGTATTTTATATGAAAGGAGAAATGTTTCCTTACTGCACTCGAATTATAGGAGACAACAAAGCAGACACGAACATTTTTTCCTAGAGCTAGGACAAATTGCATCATCTCTATGCATGAGTGCTATGATTGTGTCCACTGCTGATTGTGTCTTACAAGACATTGTGCTTTATCCTTGATTTTTAAAACAGTTCCAGTACTAACTACATCACGATGGTAGCTTTAAAATGTTAATTGTTAATATTATGGAATCTATTTTAATTTAATGTTTCCCTAACAGTAAATCCACTGTAACTGTAAAGCAACATCTTAAAAATTAGGGACCATAGAAGACCTTCTTTGGAATTGCACATACTGTTCTGAATATCTGCAACAGTGAGGAATGGTATTCAAATGGGCATATCAGAAGGTAATATTTCTTTTTTTTTTTTTCCAAAAGTACCATTGGAAGAAAAAATAAAGAAGCTGATTTTCTCGTGTGTCTTAGAGGTCAATTCCAAGAACAAAAATGGGTGGAAAGGAATGGAGGGGAAAAGAAGAAAGAGAAGGAGGAAAACAGATGAAAAAGAGAAAGAAAAGAAGAAGAAAAAGGAGGAAGAGGAGGAAAAGGAAAAGAATCCAAATATATTGTAGGAAGTGACTTTATTCAAATAAATACATCATCTCCCCCAGATGAATACTTTGCATGCATATTTTGACACATTTATTTAAAATTTTTAAAATTTCCTTTATCACATGTCATAATGAATAGAGAATGAATCTCTTCATAATTTTATCTCGTTTGTCTTAAATGAGATACATAAAAGTTACAGCTACATTAACTACCAAAAAGTCTTTGAATCCCAAGATTCTCCTTATCAGAACTAACAAAGTTAAAAGTAACTTTTTAAAAAAGCATGAAATGTTATTGAGCCATCATTTAATTTTCTCTATGTGTTGGCATTATGACATCAACCTTTGAGGGACTACCTTCTTTATCATCTTTATTCCTGGTACTTGTTTTCCCTACTTATATCATCCCAGCCCATCTTCCACAATTCTAACCTCAAATTTTAAAATTAAGCCACCAAGGGAAGTGGCAAAATGTCTGAGTTTCTTGCAAGCGTCTGTGAGAATGCCCAAGGAGAGATCCAGGGCGCCAGAATGAACACACAAGATTTGAGCCTGCCTGTGAAGAGCACTAATTGAATGGGGTGGGAATGCAAGCCTGTTCCAAGCTTTCTTTACTGGAAGGCAAGCCATCTCAGCTATCCACCGCTTCTGCTGCTTTTTAACCACCGCTTTCCCTTTTAATGGGCACCCAAGAACCGTAGGTTGGAGAGCACTGGAGAGCACTGGGGAGACGCCTCTCCCCTGAAAACCTTGCTGCCTTTTCCCAAGAGCTTCCACCTAGGGTCCAGTAGATGTGTTCAAACTCTGCCTCTGCCACTTGCTAGCTCTGTACCTTTGTGAAAGTCATGCAACCGCCTCTGCCCTGCAGTTTTCAGACTGGAAGGAAAGGAAGGCAGGAAGAGAAGCAACACTAATCTCACGCGGTGGTTGTGAGACTTCATGAGAGAAAAATACATAAAGCGCTTCGCTCGATTCCTGGAGCTTTAAAATGATTAAATAAGTGGTCATTGCATGACTAAACTCATAAGCCAAATAAATACTTTCCACAACTGCTTTTTAAAGATCAACAGAAATAAAAAATGAAGTTAAAGAACACATTTTTTTCCCCATCAATAGAAATGTATGAGTCGGTAAATTCTGTCTTTATGCATAGTTTTGTGGTTCTTTTAAATTTACCCTGGAGGAAAAAGACAGAGAGAGAGAGACACACACAGAGAGAGACAGAGAGTTTTCCCATGTTTTGGGCGGTGCGAGGGTTCAAGAAAAAAAGAAGGCGGCTCCTTAAAGTTCTTCTAGAGCAGACGGGGAAACTGAGGCCAGGAGATGCCCCCTCCGCCAGGCTGGCGGTGGCGGTGGCACGGCGATCTTCAGGACGTCGCCTTCGCGGGAGCCCCGCCCCACCCTTCTCGCAAGCCAGGTGCCCGAGGGGCAGGAGTGCGGAGTCCTGAGCTCCCCACCCAGGCTCCAAAGTCCTGGTGCCCCCCGGGCTCTGGCTCCCCGGGGCGCGCCTCGGAGCCGCGCCCTGGGGTTTGGCTCCGCGCGCTCCGGGGCTGGACCCCGGGCTGGGCCGAGAGGAGCTCGCGGAGGAAAGGGCAGGGGGAGCGCGCCGGGGTGGGCGGGAGATGCCCCCTGGCTTTCGGAGGCAGCTCGCGGGGGTTCCGAGGGTGCCATTCCCGGAGCCTGAGCCGGGCACTCGGCATCCTCCTCCCTCACTCAGAAGTTGCAGGACCCGAGCCCAAGTTCACGCGGTTCGATCCCCCAGGTGTCCCCCGGCCCAGCAGGACCAGCCAAATAGGCTCTGTCCCGCTCCGCTCAGCAGCAGCGTGGGCATCGGCGTTGAAGGTGCAGAGCCCGGGGTCGTGAGACACGCCCTTGCAGACTTCGGGTCCCACACCTCGGTCCCCGGCTGGTCCTCCCCCCTCTTCCTTACTCTTCACCCAGGCGCCCCAGTTTTGCAATTTGAGAAACAAGAAGATAGGGAAAAGGAGAGGGAAAAAAAGAGAGAGAGAGAGAGAGCGAGGCTTTTCAGGTCCTCTTAAAAAATACAGAGAATGGCTTAAATAGTTCAGATGTATTTTCTAAGTTGCTTCACACATAAAATCCATAACTCCAGCCAAAAATCCATAACTCCTGCAATAGCCGGGATCCGGGAGAAGGACCCAGCACCGTCCTTGAGCGGAGCTCCCAGGCTCCGGCGGGCTGGGGGCCACCGGGCCGCGCACCCAGCCTGGCCCCAGAGCTCCCAGGCCCTGGGCGTCCTGAGCTTGCGACCCTGACTCCATCCAGGGCCGCACGTCACCGGTCACCTCCGAACTCCAGATTTATTTTTATTTTTTATTTTTTGCAAATTTTCCCAATAAATTGTTTGGGCAAAGTTGCCGCTCCGATTCTCTGCGGGCCAGGCGGGAAGACGCCTGGGAATTGGGTAGAAGGGGTGGCCCGGGCCCTAGAGTCTTTACACCCCCACCAGCGGCCTGGGTGGGGTCCGTGGGGGTGGGAAGATGAGGAGGGAGATGGTGGCCACTCGTTGGCCAAGTTCTCAGAGGTTCTAAGGGCCAACCCTTCAAGTCCAGTCGTTTCTAAATCTTCCTGGGAAAAGGTCCTGAACGTGAGCCATGTGAGGAGAGGGCGACCGCTTTAATAGCAATACCAAGTTGCTGATATTGTAAACAGGGACACCAGCCCTGTCGCCGCTGCCCTAGTGGCTGGGGCAGTGGCCTGGGTGCCGGGGCCTGCCAAGCGCCCGCAGCTGGCTACTTTGACTCCCAAGACAAGTGTGGGGCTGCTCCTCATCGGCACCCACTTGGAAGTTGGCTGAGGCAAGCTGCTGCGAGCGCCGCCAACAAAGGTGACACCGGGACGCCCCGACCCGAGCCCGGGTCCCTGGGGGCCCGACGCGCCCGGGTCCGCGCTCGCGAAGTCCCCGCTTACGGGGAGAAGAGGGGCGCTCAGTTGGTCTCTGGTGACAGGGCTAAGGGGCTGCTACACGTGGCCAAGGTAAATCGTCAAGTTTCCGAGGGCTCCCAGCAGGCAGGACCCCGGGCTGGAAGCTGCGGGAACCTGGGCATACATCCCCCGCCTCCGGCCCCAGGTGCGCGGTCGCCCCCAACGGTGCCAAGAATGATTTGTGCCACTTCCTGGGGGGCACGGAGTTTAAGCAAAGAGGGCAGGGCCGCGAGTCGATCCTCGGTTGGGGCGCTACAGGTTTTTGTGTGTTGCTTTGTCTTGTTATTCCTAAGGTGCTGGGCTTCCCCCCACCCTTGGCCCCAGGGGACTCCTTCCGCGCGGCGGAGGGGAGGTTGAGGAAAATGCCTGTACCAGACGCCCTGTTGCTATGCGGCTCACGTCTGGACGTTTTAAAATTGAAAACTGTTTTGTTTCCTGGTTACTTTACTGATGAGAGCATTTACAAAACAAAACAAAACAAAACAAAACAAAAAAACACAACTATTGCAACTCGCTTTTATCCGCTAATAGCTGCGGTTTTATTATTGCGTTCTGGTTGTGACTTATATTTTCAGTTCGGGACGGGAGACGCTCACACTTGACTTGAGCAGCTCTCGATCCTTTGGTCGGCCGTGAAACACAGCTCTTTGGAACCTCTGGTCCCCGGGGGCCCATTTTCAAGGCGCATTCGTCGCCCTGCTGGGGTACAGAGCCCCCGTCTCCTCCCCCCACCCCCCTGCACCCGCTGCCGTCCGACAGCCCTGCTCCCAGCGCAGCCGCCGCCGCACCCCGAGGCTCACTTCCGACTCTGGACGGTCCCATTCACAGGGACCTATTCACAGGGACCCCTCGGCGTCTTTGGCCGAGGCAGGAGGGGATGGGAGCTCCCTCTCTCGGCGGAGCCGCCTGGGAAGCCCGGCCCCGGGGTGCGGGTGGGGGTGGGGGGCTGCGTCCGCGGCTCTGCGGCCTGCGCGCCTCGCTCCCTGGACGCTCCCGGGCGCCAAGGCGAGACCCGGCCGCGCGGCGCTCCTCCCTCGCGCAGCCCAGGTGTGCCCCGCCCGCCGCGGCCCGGACTCCGTCTGCCACCGAGGAGCCTGCCCCTGCCCCCGCCGCCCCCCGACACGGCCCCGGGGCGCTGCCCGCGGCTCGTGCCCGCGCCACCGCCTCCCGCTCGCCAGGCGCACACCCGCAGTCCAGGCGACGCGCAACCGGCCCCGAGCCGGCCCTGCTCTCGGGTGCCTCGGGTTCCCCGTGTCCCCCCCAACCCCCCAGCCCTTAGCTGCAGACCCGGGCACCTGCTGACCAGCCTGGCACCGAGGGAGGAGGGCCCGCGCCCGCGAGGCGACACCCGGCGACGGGTCCCCCCCTCGCTCCCGCTGCGGGCGGCTCCGACCCCGAGCTCCGGCCCACGCCGCCCCGGGGAAGGGAGCCTAAGGAATCCGGAGGTGCCCCCAGGGCGGGCCCCGGGCGACCCGTCTGGTCCACAAGGTCCCCTCCGTCACCGTCAGACGGCGGAACCCCGAGCCCCGAAGTGGCGGGTGGTGGGATTTTCCTGGGGCCTCTCCAGCCTCTGGGTTCTGCTGAGGTGTGCTGGGGCGGTGGGGGGGGGGGGGGGGCACATAAAACGCAGAGTCGTGTTTCTTCTACAAAATGAGCGTTTGGTCTACATGACGATGGCCCAGGGTTTGCTCTGGGCTCACAGGGCGCTGGGGCGAGGTCTCCCAAAACTTGCGCGCCCCTTTAGCTCGCGGACAGGTGACGGGCATGGGGGGACACCAGGCCAGGTCGGCGCACCCTGCCGGCCCTCCTCTTTCTTTCTAATAGGCGAGGGGGCTCTTTGGAGTTATGGTTACTCGCATCCTGGTGGTGGTTGTCTTCTTGGCGGCTTGAGGAGTGCGAAACAAAGGCATCTGGACTGCTCGACGCACCGTTTGTTCTGCTTCCCTCTTGTTAGCAAAATCAGCGTCTTCCTTAGTTTTTATTCTTTTAGGCAAAAAAAAAAAAAAACCAGGTCGGGGGAGGACCGAGGAACTTTGTCCACGGAAGCACATTCGGATTCCTCCCCACACACACACACTCGCTAAGGATACCCCCCCCCCCCCCCAGCTCCGAAAGCTCTGCCCTCCCCCAGGTTCCCAAAGCAAAGTTCTAGAAGCTCACTTCCCAAGGCCGCTCCACGGGCTCTCCCTCCCCATCTGCAAGGAACTATGGATAACGACTCGTGGCTTAAAACAACACACACACACAAAAACTCGTGTTTCAAATTTAAAAAAAGGGGGGGGCAGCAAATAAACGCGTCGGGTTCAGATTTCAGATACATCGGAAGAGGCGAAGCCCCTTGCCCGACATCGCCTGCCGCAGGTCCTGCGCCCCGGTAGCCGGGGACCCGCAGCTCCCGGTCGCCCAGTTCAGAGGCGACGCCAGGCCTGGGCGCGCGCAGAAGTTTTCAGGGCGCCGGGGCCCCGCGTGCAGACTCGCCGGAGCTGCAGATCCCCTCGTGCCCACTAGAGGTCACTGGGCCCTCGCAGCTCGCCGCGCGGCCGGCCGCCCCCCGCTCCTTAAGCTCAAATTAGCCGCGCGTTAATTAGCACCCGAGTCCATCAAGGCGCGTTCTTCGGTACAGTACTCCGGCAGGGCTTATATAGGCGACCCAAACCCAGCCAAAGCAAACCTCCCCAAACCCAACACTTCCAGCATGTCCAAAATGGGAGACGGGCGCCTGAGTAACCGGGGCAAGGTATAGTGCCATCACGCTTTAACTTTTGTTCGGTGGGGCTTTGCTGAATTGCTGCGACGAGAACCCTCTCCGCGAGCGCAGGTTCGGCGGGGCCCGGCTCTGCGCCCCAGCTTTCCCAGGCGGGGCGGCGCGCGTCCCGGCCCCGCTCGCTCGCACACTGGTCCTCCCCCCCCACACCCCGGCGGATTTTTCCAACTCCGATAGCCACGGGGGCAGAGGGGGCCCAGGTCCACACCGTCCTAGGCGCACACGAATATAAAAGACTATTTATCCAGGGTGCGGAGTACCTAAAAATGCCCAGATGTCTTTGCAATTGGGAGAGCAAAGAACTAGAAACGACGCCGTTTCTCCTGCCTCTGGATGTGATCCGGGAGCAGGGGTGGGGTGGGGTGGGAGGGGAGGGGTGGCTGAGAAGGACACTAGGAAATCGACCCTGGTGATTTTAACCCGCGAGGAAGGGGGGCCTGCTAGTGGCCAGGGAAGGTCCTCGCCTCTTGCTGAGCGTGCGTGGGTTTTGGGTGGGTTTTTTTTTTTTTTTTGGTTGTTGTTGTTTTGTTTTCAAGCTACACACAAGAGCTTGAGGTCTAGTTTGTTTGTTTGCTTTCTTTCCCACCTAGAGCCCCCCCAGAATATGTTCCATTAGGGACTGAGGAGACTCAGTCATGTCTTCACGGCCTCAACTAAATCACTAAGAATTGCATGAAACGAAGCCCAGGTCGATTCCAACAGCGCTGGCCGAGGGTCGGATATTTGGGACCCTCCGCGACAAGTTCCTTTGATACGGTGTTCTGGAGGGTGGAAGGGTCACCTGAGGAGCTCATAATTCTTTGGGAGAAAAATCTTGGAAATGTTTTCGACAGAGGGGTTTATGCGATCGGAGGTCTTTTGCCTTGGGGGAGGGGAGCAGGAGGTTTCGGGGTGGGGGGAGGACTGTGGATGTCCTAACAGTTTGGGGGACCTACTTTTTTTTTTTTCACAGTCATTGGTGCAGATCCCAAAGATCTGGACTTTTGGGTCTTTGGGAGAGCGGGATTCAGGGCATCATTACCCACCGTTCATCCAGGCTGCTCAGTGACGGGCTAAAGATACCTGACGTGCCCTCATTGTGCATCGGGCTTCTCCTGGGTTGGTTTAATGGTGGCAGGTTAATAAAGCCACCGGTACGCCTTCAGGGGGCAGGGGCACCCCATCAGGCCGCGCCGTAGGTACCTCCAAGGTCAGCGCCAATCGCACCCAGGAGGCGGGTGCAGGCCGTTAGTGAGGGCTCCCGGAGGCCCCGCAGCAGGTGAGTAGCCCGCCCTTGGTGAGGTCCGAGGGGGCGCCCTAGGGAGCCCACTCCAGCCTGGAGCAGCGAGGGGCCTCGGATGTCCCTGGAGAGGACTCTGGAACCGAGAAGCCGCGGCTTTGATCTTTCTGTCTGCGCGGTCACGGGGCGCCACCCTTGAAGTCTCCCCTCCAAGACACAGTCCCCACCTTCCTCTGCGGGCCGAGGCGCCTCCCTCCAGCCCGAAATTCGTTCCTCTTCCCCTTGGCCTTTGGCCCGAGCGCTGCCGAGCCAGCGTCCCAGGCCCGATGCGCCGCCAGAACCCGATCCAGCTCCGCACCCACACAGGTGTCAGCTTGAGCTGACATTATGTAATGGATCTGGCAGCCGGGGCTCTTACCAAACGGAATTAAGGAGGGTGGGGTTTTCTCTTTTCTTTTCCTTTTTCTTTTGACTACATCTGGTGTCAGGTGTACTTGATCCGCGGCAGCAGGTGTTTTTCGCAGGACAAGACCAAGCGGAAGGGCGGCCCGGGTCAAAGCACTCCCAGGGAAGGGCCAGAGGCAGGCCTGGGGGCCCTGAGACCGGCCTCCAGCTCCCCTTCCGGGGCCGCTCACCTGAGGTCGCAGCCTCCGCAGCCTCCGCGGGGGCTGGAGTCCTGGGCGGGGGGCGGACAGCAGGTTGCCCCCGCTTGCTCTCAGTTTTCTGATAAAGCCCCTCTTGGTAGAAACTGTAGGCTTCCCATCTCTGGCTAGTTGCCTTTTATTAGCCTACAGATCCCCCCCCCCCCTCCCGTGAGTGTGGCTGAGTGTAAGACGGGGCGGAAAATCAGGAGATTCTCAGTAAAATACCCTCGCAGGTGACAGGGAGCCCCGCCTTCATCTGGGTACTTTCACCTGAAAGCCACCTCGGCGGGCGGGCGCAGGTCTCTAAAACTCAACCAACGAGAGCCAGTTCGGGACTCTTGATAAGATGCAAGCCTACGGGACTCATGCTGCATTAGAATTTTTTAAACATTTTACCAGTTTGGGTACGCTGCAGAAGGGGGGTGCAGATACTGTCAGACTCCATTTTGCTAGATAGAAACGAAAGAAAATTTAGGAATGGTGGCATCCCCATCTCATCCCCAAACCGGCAGTCTACTTGTGGACCCCAAATAGTTGTCTCCATGGAATTCAATGCCAAGGGCTGCTTTGAACTGCTATAGACCTTAGGAAGGGTTCGCCCCTTAAAGAGCCAAAAGCTCCATTCGGGGTAGGGGGCTCAACTGGGAATGATAAAATGCCAATAATGCTTAGGTGACCAAGAGGAAGGCTGAATTTGAACCTCAGTGTTCAGTTCCAGAAGGACGAACTCCTATCATTAAAGGAGGGCGTGAAGGTTAAAAGCAGAGGCTTGGGGGAGTTTTGACAGTAACTGTGAAGACAGTGGCCAGGCGCTGGGCGTCCAGGTGGTCATTTACAGGAGGTCTGGGTGAGCATCCCAACTCCTTTATTTGAACTGCTGAATTCAACTTGTGCTTTGAAAGATTTGAGTTGCAATCACACAAATAAAAATATCTCTCTCTCTCTCTCTCTTTCTAGAGTAGCTGTCATATACAGAGGTTAAAAAAAAAAAAGCTGCCAGATAAAACTAGCAAACCCCTTACACTGATATTGACATGACCCCAGGGGCGGCCTGTCCCCCTGTGTTAATTGTAGCACAGCCTCAGCAAGGACTACCCCTAAATGAGATTTAAAAAAAAAAAAATCTTGTGAAAATAAGCAGGGAGAAGAGTAAGATCTGTGGGAAAAATTTTAAAACAAAGTTTAAACTAGTTCCAGTAAATATGGCATGGTCAGAAATATTTAGTAGGGAATTGTTGCTTTCCTTGGGGCTGCGGGAGCCCCTGGTTGTTATCACCGGAGCCCTTAGCAAAAAGAACCAGGAAGCAGCACCCCCCCCCCACACACACACACACACACTCTTTTTTGAACCGCACAGGAGTTTCTTCACGATTTCTATTTGCTGGATCTCATCTGCCAGCTGAAGATCCTGTAGTGATCTGGGAAGGGACCAGCCCTGACATGCAGCCGTCTGTTCCTGGGAGGAACTTGGAGATATAACTGTGTTTTCATGCCAGAAGGACAAAATGATTTTGCCCAGAATCAGGTTGTGTTTTCAAGTTACCTTTCCAGTCTAATCACATGGTGCTTAAAAGACTGATAAACATAGGGCGAACTCATCAGTGCAGTCACGAGTGAACCAGTTTCCGTTTGGGGTTTTCCTGGTATCCTGGTAAAGGGTCTCAAACCTTTGAGAGGGGCAGGCCGTACATCCTTGGGGCATCAGTGGCTATTGGGTGTCGAATTCAGGCATTTGGAGGCATTTTGCTAGCGAGGAAGACGAAATCTCCAAGGTTGTCACAGATGATTTAGTGTGGGGGGGGAGGAACGTAATTTATAAAGTTGACTGTTTAAAATATAAAGAAGAAAAGTTTTGCACTTTAAGCCCTATTTAAACATAACCAAAATTTCTTCTGTCATCCTCTGCCTAACAGACAATCCACTACTTGCTTTAACATTAATTGTTCCGTATCTCAGAGCTGTACCTTGTTGAGCCCGCTCCCCCTCCTCCAGAGACCCTGATCCTGAGGCCTCAGGATTAGAAGCAAACGGTGGCTAATAATTTCAAAGAAAGAAGCAAATTCTCTAAAATTGTATTCAACAAGCAGAGCAGTTTAATTATTAAGCAATTGTTAAATAACGCAAAAATGAGTTCTTTCTCCATCATACCCTTGAACTATATCCTGAATGTTGCCCTTACACAAATACCCACTTCTGAATGTGTGGCTGAATCACGGAGACCGTACTCTCACCCTCAGAAAGCCAGCTCGGACCGCGCGCGGGTGCGCGACAGCTGGGGTGCTGATGCAGCGGCTGCGCTGGGAGCCGAGCGACCCACTCGTGCAGGCTGGGCTGGGGGCTGCGCACTTCCTCCTGCCTCTCCTACCACCGCTCTGCAAAAGAATTGTTTAAACTAAGGCTGCACGCCGGCTCCTTTTGCTCAGGGGAAATATTTTCATTTGCCTGCAGCCAACAGTTTTTAAAGAACAACTTCGTTGGTTCCATTTTCCTTCAAAACTATGGGGGCCACAAACCAGCAACATTGCATCCTCCTTAGTCTGGAGCAAGATCTGGCAGGTAAATGGGCTCTAAAAGCTGCCAAATGTCGAGCAATCTAACATTCAGAGATTTTTTTTTTTAATGCCACGGGATAGGTATATAACTGCACAGCAATACTAATCCCTTAACTAAATATACAAATGCATTGTTCACCAAACCGTCCAGGAGTTTCACTGCATTGGGAGAAAGAGGATGGTGACCGTGACATCATTGCTATTATTTAAATTAAACTGCTATGGGTTAATATAATTGTTAATAAAAGCCTTCTTCTGCCCGCCTCTCAGGGTTTTTCCCCTCCCCCTCTGGCATTTTATGACGTGCCATCCACGATAAATGTAAGCAGAATTATGTGGATCCTGGTAGCCTATTCTAGGACTGTAATGTCGCGTCTACAGGTCAGCGAGGAAATGCGAAGGATAATTACCTTGTTTCAAGACTACATTGAGAAAATAGACTTCTTTATTAGTTTAGGGTGCTGGTGTTCAAACTTTTCTCTTTGTAAGTGTGTGTGTGTGTGTGTGTGTGTGTGTGTGTGTACACACAGAGAATTCTATACACGCTTGTGCGCACCCCTGTAGCAGTGCCATGTTTGTGCACTAAGGCTGCCATGTAATCATCACATTGGGTTGGCTTAATGCATTTAACAGAACTAATGGGTCGTCTGTGCCGAAAAGCATGCGCCTATTTTTTAATCCCGTCACGTAATAAAACGGTTTTGTACCAGTCTGAGACGTCCACCTTTATCCCTTATAGATGCTCTCGTCTATAGTTGAAAAGAAAAACCCTTTCAACAACTTTTGGTTCCTGACCATGGCTAAAATGTGCCCCCTTCTTTCTCGGCAACTATCCTTTATTTTGTAAAGCCTATTCTCGGGTATAATAATAACAACAACAACAACAACAGCAGCAGCAGCAAACAGTCCTTGCTGTATGGAGGCTCGGTTGAAATGATCCGGTGAGCTCGCGCCTCGGTCCTGGCTGCTGCGGAATCTCAAATACTGAGTATGATCGGACTTGGTCGTGGGCTCCAAGCTGCAGGAGACCGAAGCTACTTTTTCGTGCCGGGATTTCACATCTTCCTAGCCTTGAGTGTGCGCGCTACACACCCACCCACCCCCACCCACCCCACCCACCCCTCCCTCCGGAACGCCAGCCGAGGGGGGCCCCAGACGTTAGCAGGCTCGCGGGACCGAGGCCGAGCCGGGGCGGCCTGGGAGCGGCCCGTGGGAGCGTGGCCCGCGCGCGGGGTGAGGGGGCGCCGCAGTCTGGGTGCGGGGGCTGCGCGGGCTTCCAGGGTCTGAGCCGCGGGCGAAGCTGGCCCCGCGCCGGGCCGTGCAAAGTTCCGAGCAGCCTGGAATCCCCCGAGGGCCGCCCCGGTCCCGGCGCAGGGGAGCCGTCCGCGGTGCGAGCGGGAGCCCGGCCGGCCGGGGTGGAAGCCGGGGAAGGGGGTCCCGCGGCGCTTTTGTACCGCCCCGCCTCGGCCCGCCGCGAGCTGACGCACCGGCTCCCCCGGGACGCTGGGGGCGTCGCGCTGCAGCTGGGTGGGGAGCAATTTATCCCTCGCCGTCCCATCCCAGCCCATCCTCCGTTACTCCACCCTACCCCTCCCACCCCTCCACCTCCTCCTCTTCCTCCTCCTCCTCCTCTACCTACGCCCTCACTACCTCGGATTCTCCACCTCCTCTCCGTCCTCCTTCCTATTTCCCTCTCTCCCTCTCCTCCCTCCCGCCTCCCTTCCCTCTCCCCCCCCCCTTCTCTTCTGAATAAGCAAGCTTTTGCCTCTAAAAGTCACAAGTAATCCTCGTGTGTGACAGAGAGAGAGGGAGAGGGAGAGGGAGGGAGGGAGGGAGGGAGGGAGGGAGGCGAGCCTGCCGAGAGGAGCTGCAGGCAGGAGGGGAATCTGGCACAACGGCTGGGAGAGGAAACTTGACGCTTCTGGGCCTCCATTCGCCAGGGCCTCGCCCGAGGTGAGTACTCCCGGGGGCAGCGGAGTTCGATTCCTGGCAGGGTCCAGCCTCCGCCCGCACCCCGGGCCCGGGGATGGGCACCAGTATCTGGGGCTACTCGGACATCCAGGCAAACGGGGGTGGGGTGAGCGCGGGCGGACGGGGGTGGGGGCGGCGGGCAGGGGTCCAGCGCGAGGGCGGGGGCCCCGAGGCTCCGGGGCGCCGCGGAGGTCGGACCCCGGGTTCTCGCCCTCGGGCGCCCTGCGCGTCCCGCCCGGCTTCCCGGGGACTCCGGGAGGCTTCCAGCTACCCGAATTCCCTCTCTGTGCTGCGCCTGCCCACAGCTCCCCTCTTTTACACACCCGCGTGCAAATGGGATCGTGCTCAGTCACCCAGTGACCATCTGCGCCTCGGTCTGCGCCCTGAATCTCGGGGAAAGGGAAAGTTTGGCCAGGCGGGGGGCTGCGCAGCTCTGCGGTTCCCTGGAACCGAAATTGGGAACCAGGGGTTTGTGCAAGGAATCGATAGCTTTCGTTTTCTTCCTTTAAAAAATTTACCTTTAACGAAAAATCGCTTGTATTCAAAAAGATTATTGGATTACTATGTCTGATCAGCTGCTGATTACCTACCAATAAGCGTTTTAAACACGCACGCACATCCGCGCGCGCACACAGGCACACAGACGCCCCGGGGGCTCCGTGCAGTCGGGAAGGCCATCAGAAGTAACCCAGAATTCGGAGTCGCCGGGGCTGTGAAACGTGTAAAGGCTGTGTACGCGCCCTCCCTGGGTACGGGGGGGGGGTGGGGGGGAAGGGAGCTCGCGCGTCGGCTCGGCGTTTTCTCTGTGCCTGTGTGTTTCGTGTGTTGTCAGCTGGCTTTGGTTTCTAAGCGCTGAACGCTGCCAGGGGCGGGGGCCGGCCTCCACCATCCACCTCGGCACCCTAGTGGCGAAACAGGACTCATTTGTTTGGTGCAGAGCGGTGACGACCTAGAAGAGACTGAAGTGTGGTTAGGTCGGCACCCTGCCATCCATTACACCTGCGGCAGATGGCTCAAGCGGTACAACGGTTTTGTTGGCGGGGACGAAGGAGGGAGGAGGGGGAGGCTAGGGCCTCGCCCCACTCTGGGGGAGTACCATAAAGAGCCAAAGACATGAAAGAAGCCATAGTCGTACCATCACAGGCAATAATGTTGCAGCGGCCCAGGAGTGAACCTGGGACATGTTAGTGACCTTGGTGCCTGACCCCAGTTGATGACATGGCCGAGAGTTTTAGGACCAATATATTTTCAAGTGAATTTTTGATGAAGCACCTCCTTTTTGCCTATACACACACATACACACACACACCTGTCTCCAACCAGATGCACACAGGTGTCCTTGGAGCTCTATTCCCTGAAGCCAAGCGTCATTGAGCCCCTGCGGATTTCACCGCAGCTAAAAGGGAGGCCACTCTGGGGGCAGGGAGCCTCTCCTTTCTCCCCAAATGATTTTTCCAATCAGCCAGCCAGCTACCACACACAAGCCTCCCCTCCCCAGATAACCAACTAGCTGGGATTTAGCGGGGTTCCTAATGTATCCATCTCTTTTTCACATACAGTGATGTGCCTTTCTGTGCAATATTCTCATCCTTGCATCTCTTTCTTCCTTCATGCTCCTCAACAAGCAGGAAAGGAAGTGCACACACACACACACACATCCTCCCAGGCGAGCCCTGAGGAGGGCAGGTGTGACAAAGGAACACAGATACAGTCTAATGATAGCTTAGCCTGTCTTCTTTCCTTAATTTTCTTGCTAAGAAAGAGGAATTAACAGAGAAATATATTAAGGAAGACATAAAAAGAATGAGAAGCCTTGTCTCCATGTTCAGTTCACACACACATCACTGCAACAACCATGGAGATATATATATATATATATATATATATATATATATATATATACACATATATATACGTATATATATATATTACATATAATAGTATGTATATATTCATGTTGTGGAATAAGAAACAATTTCACTGCCCTAATTTTGTGTTCTGAATTTAATTAGGGTTTAATATGCTTAGCTTTGGGGGGGGTATTAGGTATACAGAGAATTTCCACCATTTTGACACTTAAGTTCTATTTGTCTATTCTCTTTCATGCTAAATCAATAATTTTTAGATTCAGTAAAACCAAAGACTATCAAGCAACAATGAGAACACATTCAAGCTAAGATTTTCCAGTCACAAATAAAGCTGCATGATAGAAATCTAATGCTTCTCAAGAAAGGGAAAACATTTCAACCCTAGCATTTTTCAAGGTGCTTTCAATACCCAGAGCCACCTCTGAACTGGGTTTGGTTGATGGGTACTTGTTGTGTGCCCAGTGCAATGTAATAATTTTCCTGTAGTCATTTTCTTTTTCTATGAAGACTTCCATTTTATGAGAAGAAAGTTGACTTTGATATGAAGTAGGGTGTAGGATTCTTCGAGAGAAATGCCATTAGGATATAGCTCTGTTTTATTCATTATTAGTAATACAGGTTTGTTCATACACCATCAAACTGCTAAGGGCCTGCTCTGGGATGTATTCATATATTATCAGAGCACATTCAGATACATTTACAGGGTAAAAAATAAGAAGATGAAGATATTGCAAACAGTTGAGGGTGGCCTTCTTGAGCATTTTAGATATTTTTTTTTAATTCAAAAAAGAGGAAGAGACTGCATCTAGAACTCTTTAAGGGCACTAGGAGATTCCCATCTTATTTAAACAAAACAAAATTAGTAAAACTTTGCAGTTGGAGAGAATGCAGACAAAAGTTTAGCCCTAACAAGATTCCTTTCCCCCTTTTCCTCAAAACACTATTATTTTTAAATTTTTACCTTATTCGACTTTATTATTTATTTATTTATCAAGTAGGCTCCATACCCAATGTGGGGCTTGAACTCAGGATCCTGAGGTTAAGAGTCACAGGCTCTACCAACTGAGCGGGCCAGATACCCCTTGAAACACTTAAGACCCTAGTTTCAACCAGTATCTAAAGATCTAAAGCGAGGTAATTTCCAAGACGAACTCAAACTTTCTATGAAAGTTTTTTTTTAATTCTGGTATTTTAATAAATTATATTTTAAATGGAAATTCTCCAGGATTCATATGGATTCAACTATCCCAGTCTTTCTAGCAGAAGAAATATACATTTTAATACTCAAGCGAGTTGACACCCGAACCACACTGAATCACGTTTCTTGGGCCATGGTGCGACTCAGAACCAAACACGGGAAAAGGGGGTATCTAAGGGAGAAGAGGAGGCTAATAAGACCCCCCTTTCCTCCACCCACTGTTGGGACCACCTCCTTTTCCTATGAAATGGCTATCTGCTTGAACTGAGAAGACCGGTAAGAGGAAGTAAATCTGGAATACACGAACTGGTTTCTTTCCATCCTCATACTTATAGGTTTTCCTCGGGCCTCGCCACCCCTTGGTACCCTCTCCCACCCTTTCCAACCAAAGCCAACAATCGAGGCGTTTACGCTTATACGTGGCAGGATCTCTATACACCCTCAGGTCTCAAAAATATCTCCACCACCCCAAATTTGCTTTTACTTCCCGGTGTAGTTAAGAAGATCCTAATTCCTAAAGAAAAGCCACCCAATCCCAATCCCGGGCAGCGGCGCAGGAGCCCCCCCAGGTGCCCCGGGATGGCGAGCAGGAAGGCTCGGGCCCGCGAGCCCGGCGCCGGCCGCTGACTGCGAGCGCGCCCTCGGGTCTCGCAAGGGAGGGAACGGAGCTCTCCTAGGTGCCCTGTTGGCAAAGAGATCAGACGAAACAGGGGTGGTAGAGAAGTGGTCAGGAAGCCGAAGAGGTCAGGTCCCACCCTCAGCCTAAGTCTCTTCTAAATCCAGGAGCCGGTGGCCAAGTGCACGGCGGGTCCCTTCGGTGTCCCGAAGGGAGGTCCCGGGCGGGGGGGGGGGGCGCGTGTGCCCGTCTGTGTGTTCGGTCCCCCCCCTGCGGTCCCCCTGAGAGTCTCTAGATGCTGGGGCCTGGCCTTCCCGGGGGCAGGCGAGGCCTAGAGGGGCGGGCCCGGCGGTGGGCGCCGATCCTCGGGGCCTCCGAGTCCCCGCAGCCCGGCACCCCCAGCCCAGGGCCGCCCCGACGGCCCCGATGCGCGCCCACGCGGCCAGTAGGTGTCGCTGTTCCCCTGCTGGCCGGAGCCAGGAGCCCCGCGCGGGCCCCCAGCACCACGCAGCCCTTGGCGCCAGGCAGGGGAGCCCACCGGAGCTCCAGACCCGGCCGCTCCCCATCTGGGACCGTCCCCCCCTCACCTGGCCACGACCACAGCGCCACTGGCCGGCCTACGGGAGCGCCTTCAGGGACAGTAGGGAGAGAGGGGCCTGGTGGGGCGAGATGCGGGGCCCCCGACGGAAGCGGCTCCAAAGCCACCACCTCTCTCCCTCCTTTCTCTGCTCTTCACGTGCTGCGGGCAGCGGCCGGGCACAGGGAGCTCCTGGTACAAATCCCGGGCCGCGGGATGCACCCCCGGGCTCCACGCCGCGTTCCACGGTGGCTTTCAAAATCAGAGGTTGAAATCCCAGCTTCGTGGGAGCTAGCCACACAAAGAGTGCATTGGTTTCAACTTCTTGCCTCCAAAAGAAAAAAAAAAAAGGGGGAGAAAAAGAACAAAACCTGGGCCTGGCCACATGCGTGAGCTACACACCATCCTGTGCACACGTCTGCACGCAGAAATGCGGGTCATCGCGACCGCCCCCCCTTCCCTGGCCCAGGAAGGGGTCAGTATTTGGAGGTGGCTGTCTTCTCCCAAAGCATCGCTTGCCAAATATCATCCCCCTCCGGAAACCTGGCAGTTAGCACGTCTTTGGAATCTGTATGGAAATTCTAGGTATTGAGAATTCTGCGCCCTTCTCCGGCGCCCTGCGGCTCCCTGCCTTCGGCCTCGGTGTGCCGCGTAAGAGATTATTAATCAGAAGCGTTCTTTTTGTGTGTGTGTCTCAAAAGGAGGAGGTTTGGCTTATGAATGCTGAGAGGGATATTTACACTGGTGCATCCAGTAGGTAGCTGGAGTTTTTATTGTGATTCTGATCGTTTTACACAGGGAAATCAGTGTTCTGCTTTGGAGGTAGGGAGGCGGACCGCATTGCAAACGCTAAATTCAGAACTTCCAGTTGTTGAGTTGGTGTGCAAAATGGAACTGGCGATGTATTTAAACTAACGTTTAAAAGCCATCTCTTCATTTAAATGTGGGGACATTTTGCAGTAAAAACAAAAAAAAAATTAAAACCCCACACTTGATCTATATTTTTCTCGTAAACACAATCGGTTGGCGAAGACGAAGAAAGGTATCCGTCAAATATCAAAGAGAATGAAAGAAACATTCCTAAAGTCCCACCTATTGCGGAGCACATCCTGACTCTGGGCCTTGGTCTCACTATCTTGGGTGCCCGCCGAGGCTGGGCAGACGCCTGAGTGTTCAAGGCAAGCCTTACGTTTTTTAGCACGAGGTGGCCAATATCCTCTTTAAATGTCATGCTTTGCTATGTCTCTACAAAACTGGCGACTTTGCGTTAAATCTTGTATCTGTTACACAATTCTAAATAATTATTTCTGATCGAGACAGCAAATTAATCATTCGTTCATGCGGGAGGGGGGCGAAACACGTGTCTAATTGGAGGTTGTGAAGTTCAGTGAGGTGATATTTTTAGCTTGGAAAGTCCAAAATCAGATACTTGGGTATCTCTCCCGCTCCCGTCTTTTCCCCACTGCCTCCCCATTTCACCCTTTTGCACCCGACCCTGTGGGCTCCCTGCTCCGTTCTCCCCCTTTCCTCTGTCTCCGTCTTCTTTCCCTTACCTCACCCCCCCCCCCCCACCGCAGCGCCTTTCCCTTTCCTCTTCCTTCTACCCCCCCCATTCCGCTCCCCTTCCTCTGTGTGTGTGTGTGTATCTCTCTCGGCCTCCACCCCCCCCCCCCATTTATTGTCTGATCCTATCAGTCAAGTTAATATAAAAGTAGCAAGTGGGAGGCCCAGAACCTCTCTCCCGCGCGCCCAGGACACTTTGGGGAGGTGTCGGTCGCTGCCCGGTTACCGGCCCGAGTGGGGGCCCCCGAGGCAGGGCGCGCAGCTTTTTGAGGACTTGGGGTCCGCCCGGGGTTGCGGGGCTTATTCAAATGCCGCCCGCTGCTGCTGTGATTCGCAGGGACTCGGCCTCCATATGGTAATGCGGGGCGGAGTGGGGGGAGGCGCAGAGGGTAGAGGAGGGGAGGACGGGGGTGAGGGCGGGGTGGGAGGGGGCTCCGGCGCGGCGCGCTCGGCTGCCGGGCTGGGACAGAGCACCGGGACCCGCGGCGGCGGCGGCAGCGGCGCTACCCACCCTCCGCCACAACCCCCGCTGAACCAGCGAGCCTCCGAGCCACCGGCCCCGGGGTAAGCCACAGCGCGCACACGGCGGGGACGGTGACGGTTCAGATGCTCCAGGTTACTACCGGGAGCCAACAAGGGAGATTAGAAACAGAAAAGGAGATTACGGAGAGATCAGAGACGAGAGGTGTACCCCCGTGTGTCCCTTGTCACACAGCGCGCGCGCGCACGCACACACACGTCTGTACACACATGCATGCACAGACATCCGTGCATGCACACATTCCTTGCTAGCAGCATCTAAATATATGCACCGCCACTCTACGCCCTGAAACGTGGCGGGTGTGTTTGTCCTGAGCCCTGCATAAAGGCAGGCAGGTATGTTCGAGAGTCCAGGCAGGAGCAGACCGCCACGCACGATTGAATTGCAGCCAAACTCGGAGAGACATTTAACCTGCCGAATTGTTTCGCTCAGCCAGGTGCCCCCCTCCTCCCGCCCCCCGCCCCCGGAAAACTGGCAATTCTGCAACCAGTTGTGAAATCCTGCAACTATTCATAAAATGTGCTGAAAAGGTACTTTAGGAAAGGTAATCTTGCTATGTATGGCAAGGTAAGGGCAAAGCTGAAGGATGAGTGTGTTGCCGTTTTTTAATGTTTTACGTGTGGCCATCTGACCACTTTTTATTGGGTGACATATCATATGAGCACTTTGGTGTAGGCTTGGAAAAACTACAGCCAGAGGTAAGGCTGGAAATGCCACAAGAATTAAGGGCGCTAAAAATGGATGCTGGATAGTCCAGCGTGAAAGATGGCATACAGCTGTAGGTTTAAAATGGGAGAAAATACATGTGAATATTTATACATGAAAGCCTTTGGGGAGGGCTGAATCTTGCCCTGAGTATCTGTGCAGGTAAGTCATTCATAAGAAAACTAATTACCTGTGCATGTACTTGGACTTGTTTAATTGAATAAGCTGCATGTGTGCATACTTGCTGTTCTTTGTGGCTATGCAATTATGGATTCAGTCTTTTAAAAATGATAGCTTTGGGGGAATTTTAAAAGTGGACTTGATACATATATCTTTTCCAAAAGCCATTGTGCTGAATAGATGTATTGCCAGGAAGGAAAATCGGGCCCTATAAACGAGATTACCATTGCTTGATATCTAACTTAAGGCCTGTATAGTTTAGGGTAAATCAACTGGCTTAATATAGTCAACTGTTTTGTTTATTTGTTTTC
The DNA here is from genome assembly GCF_048164855.1 of Canis lupus baileyi. NCBI lineage: Eukaryota > Metazoa > Chordata > Mammalia > Carnivora > Canidae > Canis > Canis lupus. Next base: position 21,096,801 of record NC_132839.1, read on the forward strand.
ATTTCAAAGTCCGGAATTAAGGATGCTTTTCAATCCAGATAATGTGCCTGTTTCCAGTCACATAAGATAAAAATGAAACTCAGTAAATTTTGAGTGCAGCAGATAAGGTACAACATACAATATGGTTGAAAATGTCTTCCTTGCAGAAGGCTGTCGGTTGCTGTGTCTACACATTTTAAAATAGATTTTTTTTTTTTTTGCAATAAGAAATGCTATAAGGCAATAGGGTACCGAATGTCGCAACTCTCAGTTAATCAACACAAAAATTCTTTAGAAATCTTTGGAGTCACTTCCCTTTATACCATACATTATCTCAAAGGCACTGGCCCGAACTGTGTTTTTGCTAATATGAAGTTAATTAGATAATCAAACTTTGAGCCTTGAGCGATGGGCATTACATCGACCAAGGGGGTATGTCAGGAAAAAAAAAAAAAGTGTCTTTTCTTTCATGACCAAATCAGGAGGTTATACAGCTGGCATTACATACATGACAGATGTGCATATTTGGAGCCTTAAATACACAGAAGCAGGGAGGCAACTGTGCATATTATCTAGCAAGAGACAGCAGCAGACACTCGCCAAAAAATACAGACAGAAAGGGACAAGAGAGACAGATAGACATAACAAGATAGCAAAAAAAAAAAAAAAAAAAAAAAGGAAGGGGGTGGAAATCAATAAATCGATACAACCTGAACTTTTCGCGAATTAAAAAATGCAAATATATCTTTACATATGCATCAGTATTAAAAATAATACACGCTGGAACCAACAGGAGCGGGAGCAGGAGGAGGAGGAGGAGGAGGAGGAGGAGGAGGAGGAGGAGGAGGAGGAGGAGGAGAGGTGGAGGAGGAGGAAAGGAGGAGGAGGAGGAGGAGGAAAGAATGGAGGCGCCGCGGAGCCCTGATTATGCATGGGCTGGAGCTGCCTCCTCTAACCTGTTCTTCTCCGAGCCGGGCAGCCGGCGGTCCTCAGCCGCCCACAGAACAGGAGCCGAAACAACCGTTCCCGAAGGCTACAGCGTTTATTTTTCTCTTTTGGGGGTTTTGGCGGTTGTTTCAGGGGCTCGCCAACTGGCCCCTTTAATTAAAAGCTTCAATAAAAGGCGATCGCGCCAGGAATGCACCGGCTCCTCTCCGCGCAGGATTTGCATATTTTTTTAATGCCCTAATTTCCTTGATGTATGTAAATGTAGCCGGACGTAGAGGGAGACAGGGAGCTGACGTCAATGGACGTGACCTCGCAGCTAAACCTTGAACGTGAAGCCGGGATGGGGGAAAACACGGAGCGGCGGCCGGCGGAGCCCGCGGGTGCGGGCGGCGGCGGCCGAGCCCAGGCCCGAGGAGGCCGGGGGCCCCGAGCCGCCCCCGGGGGAGACGAGCAGCGCCTCCCTCGGCCACCGCCCGGCTTCCGGCCTCGCCAGCTCCGCGGCCGCGCACGCGGGCTCCTGCCCCGCGCCGCCAGCCCCACCAAAGACACCTTCTTTCGCTTCCCCCTAGAAAAACAACACACTCCGAAACAACGAACCGAAATCAACAGATACCCAGGTGTTGTAGATCACGGCCCGGGGAGCTTACCAGAAAGAAGACTCCGACAATGGAACATGAAATTTTTTTTTTTTTTGGTTAGTTTTTGTCTTTTTTGGTTTTTTTATTTTATTTTTTGGCTTCTCCAGCACAAGAGGAGGGCGGGGGCGGGGGTTGGGGAGACCGCAGACACCAGCAAATCATCCCTAAAACACGATAAGCTACACCTGTTTCCAGTAGGGAGCGGTAAATCGCCCCGCCAACCGGCCGGAGCTCCTGGTGTCGGTACCTCCACCTGCGCGCTCGTTAAGCGCGTGGGCTCCACTAACTGCCACGCTCCCAGCGTTGTGATGTGATGGAAGTGTGCGTGCGCGCGTGTGTGTGTGTGTGTGTGTTAAGGAGGTGCTCGGGCTGGTGAGCACCAAGGCAGGCGCTTGGAGAGAGGAGCGGAGCTCGCGGTTCCTCCCAGGCCGCCTCCAGGACTCGGCTACAGGGCCACCTGGGCCGGAGCACCTGGGCCGGAGCACCTGGGCCGGAGCTCCTGGGCCGGAGTTCGAGTTCCACCGATTTGGGGAGGCGGGTGCGTCGGAGAAGGCGCTCGCTCTCGCTCTCCAGCCAGGCCCTTCCTATGACACTGTGTGGGAGGAGGGCTTCTGAGGGGGAGCCATTCCTGGGCCGCAGCCCCGGGCGCTGCCTCGCGGATCCGCCCGCTGTCGGTCTCGTGGAGCGCCGCAGGCCCGGCGACGAGGTAGCGAGCGGGCCGCGGCGGGGAGGCCCTCGGCGACCCCCCGCCCCCCGGCCCCGCGCGCCGGCGTGTGCGAGGCTGCGCACCCGGCGGGGGCCGCCCCCGCGCCTGCTCGCCCCCACCCCCTCCCCGAGGTAGCTAAGAAACGGTGCTCGGCCTCCTCGGGGCCGGGGCCGGGGCCGGGGCCGTGCGGAGCCCGGGGCGGAGGGCAGAGCCGCGGGCTGCCGAGGAAGGGGCGCCGGAGGCCGCGGCGTGGGCTTCCCGGGGCTGCCCTCGGCCGCCGCGGCCGCCGCCGCCTCGTTCCACCTCGCAGCCCCAGCTTTGTTTTGCTGACATGCTCGTGGCCACCGGGCCCCACGCCTGCGAGGGGAGCGTGTGCGTGTGCGCGGGGGGCGGGCGCGCGCGCGGGCGGGGGCCCTCCCGCCAAGGACACGCATGGCTGTCTGTCCTCCGGCTGCACTTGGCGGGAAAGCCGGGGGCCGCCGGCGGGGCCGAGCGCCGGCGGCTCTCATTACCACCTCCCCGCTCCCCCCGGGCCGCATTTACATACGGGCCACTCGCCTGAATTTTTACAGCCCCCGTTCCGCCCCCGGCCGCACGCGCGCAGGCTCGGAGCAGGCGCCCGCGCGCGCAGACACCCGCGCCCAGGCTGCGGCCGGCCGGGAGCGCGGGCAGGCCCAGGGGCGCAAGCCGCCCTCGGCCCGGCGGATTCTTGCACCCTCCCTCCCGCGCCTACACCCCCTGACAGCCTCCCGGCTCGTGTTCCAGGAAGCCCACTTTCCCTCCAGGCCCCCACCCTTCTCTCCCTGCACACTCCCACCCACACCCTCCCACATCTCTCTGCCTCTTTCCCGGGAACACACACACACACACACACACACACACACACACACATGCTTTTTCTTCCCCCTCAAATAGATAACCCCTATAGGGCTTCCCTGGTACCTTTTGAATAGCTCTGGAGTTTAAAGAATAAAAATCCCTATAACGTATTGCTTGTCTTTGGCCAAACACATTTGACGACCACAACAAAAAGGGGTGGAGGAGTGAGGAAGGGGGGACTTTAACCAAAAGACCTTTCTTTAAAAAAAAAAAAAAGTCTGCAAGTCAAAAGGTCATTCTCCAAGTTTGTAAATAAAATTGCAAAGGGAGCTCTTTAAAAAAGGGGGGGGGAGGAGGAAAGAAGGAAGATAGAAAAGATCCACAAGTTACATAAAATGGTGCATTGGAAAAACAAGACAGGCCTATTCTCAAAAGAGAGAGAGAGAGAGTCTAAAGAAATCAAGGAAAAAACTGAAGGAAAAGAGAAAAAAGAGAGAAGAGAAAATAAAAGGTAGAAAAGGCAAAAGAAGTTTCCAAAGAAATGTGTGCTTTACGTCCTACAATAGGAAAATGTAGCCATTGCCGTCCTTCAGACGAGACATTTCTAATTTGTTCCGTCTGTCAGGAGGGGACTATGAGAGGTTTGGGTGCAAATTCATTATCTCTGGCAACGCAGAACGTAGTGTGAGGACTGAAAAAGACCGTGGCAATGGATGAACAATAGGGCTTCAGTTCATCAGTAACAAAAGCAGTGGGGAAATTGGTTGAGTTTCAGAGCACGTCCTCCTCGGCAGAGGGGGCTGGACTAGACCTTGGACAGCCCCCCCAAAAACTTGCCGAGCCTCGCACACACCACTTCACTCTCCACTCCGAGGCTCAGGGAGCAAGTGCCTGGCGTGGGGGGGAAAAGTTGGCTTTTTTCCTCTTTCGTCTTTTGCGCCCTTCTCTCCCTTTCCCCAGAAGGGAAGAGCCGTTTAAACTATTTTAGACGCAATCAAGCAAGAATCACCGTGTGGAATTGAGCGGCAGTTTTAAATGTGCTAAGGAGAGGAATGATCTGAAAAAAAAAAAAAAAATTTTTTTTTCTTTTTTTTTTTTTTTTTTGAGACGCCGAAAGGAGCCTGTTTGTGTGCTGCGGCCGCCCCGTGACACTGGATCTTGTCTTCTGGCCGGCGCCTCGATTCCTGCCCAGCTGGATTTGGGGGGCGACAGCGCCCGGCGCAGGGCGGAGAGCAAGTGAGTACCGGGGCGGCCCGCAGGCGGCAGCGCGGAGGGCGGCCCGGGGCCCCGGCGGCCGCCGCACGCCCCGCGCCCGCGCTCCTCCCTCGGTCCTCGAGCGGGTGACCGCAGAGCCCCCGCCGCGGGCCGCTCCGAGGGCCAGTCCGGGGCTTTGCTTCAGCTAATTGATTGCGAGTCTCGGATGCTAAACCTGTTGATCTCTTGAGTTGTCTGAGCCAGAACTGTTAATTACCCAGCGGTCTGACCCCCCGTTGCACAGAGACGCCGGGGAAATTTCGCGTTGGGAAGGGGAATTTTGCATGTAATTTCGTGGTGGTGGTGGTGGTGGTGGTGGGACTTTTTTCCTTATTGAACCTAATGCAATTGTACGTCGCGTTCCTGGATCCAGGATTTGCATTTCGAATGATTCTTTTAACCACCTCAAAGTTGCAGTCCTCTGGCAATGAAGTGAGGCTCGGACTGGGATGCTGGTGGAAACTTATGGACACAGGCTAACTAGACCTGGTGGATTTCCACTTCCTTCTTTTCTCTTGCCTTTTGGATTCTGGGAGGCCAGAGGCGGCTTTGCAGGGTTATCCCAAGTTCAGATGCATCGAGGTACCGGCCATCGCGGTTAGTTACTGGGACTTGGAACCTTTCAGCTTCAGATGCTTCTGGTATCTGAGGGGAGCCCGGTCTCTGCAGTTTGCCTGGAGCCCAGACCTCGCGAAGGGAGCCGAGACCTTCCTTCGGTGGCCTGGAATTGTCTGAGGGAACGCGGGGAGGTGGGAACCCCGGCACTGTATTTGCATTAGTGTCGGCCGCGTTTTCTCTTGCAAATGCACGGGCGCTGCTTGAATGGGGGACTGTCTGGAGGGGTCAGGGCAGCAGTGGTATTGATCAGAAGTTAGACCGGAGGCCCTGTCAAGTCACGGCCATGGCCGGGGGCTCTTTTGGGGCTGTGGCTGCCTTGGGCCCAGAATGGCAGGGTCGGATCCAGTTTCCTCCCTCTCCTGGTGCCCAGCTCTTCCCAGCACCCTCCTTCCCCACCTTGCCACCAGTAATTAGGGCGCTGTCTCGGAAACGAGCTCCCATAGTCAGCATAATTGAACCAGTGCAGTACTTTCATTTTGCAAGACCAGTAGCCCCACCCCACTACTCCAAAATAACAATAAACATTAAAAAAATCATAAAAGAAAAGCAACCTATTTTCGGGAGAGTAAGACTTCTTGAATATTGAATCATGGAGGAATGGGGGAAGGGAAAAAAAAAAAATCCACCACTTTACAGCAATCAGGTTTTACATTATTCATTGATTTACTGAAGGAAATAGCCAATCAGGAGCCATAGATATGAATGCACATCTCACCGTGCTGTGGCCTTACAGTAAACTATTTGCATCTTTCTAATGGATTAGATATTTATCTAGGGATTCCCATTGTTTGAAAGGCCTGGAAATCCAGTTCCTTAAACATTTAGAAAATACGACTTTGTTCCAGTCTTGAAATTCTTACAGGGAAGAACTCTCCCTCGTCTTTTGTATAGCAGGTTACAGTGTTCAAATCCCTAATGTTTTTTTAAGGGTCCCTCTTCCTTCCAAGCTAAAAATAAAAGAAAAGAAGAAAGAAAAAAATTAATTTCCCAAACCCCTCCAGATTCTGCATATTTTGCATTCCCATTATCATGCATGTCTCCATTTAAATGCAAATTAGCATATTTAACCCTGTGGGTGCTGAAGCCCAGCACACATTGTACTGGGGTTTTCTGTAATCTCTTGGCATTTTAAGGGATCATGGTAATTGCAATACTTTAAAATGAAGCCAAATCTAAACATGACTATACAGATCTATGTATGTATTAAAACTGTGATCATTTGTTTTCTTGACTGTTTTTCAGATGAGACTGCGAAGGAGCATAAAATGAATAGACAATACAACCAACCAAAGGTAAATTACAATTTTACATTTGATAAAATCAAAATGATATACAAAGTCAAAATAGAGTATCATTTGCTAGGTGGTGGGCCTGCAGTGTATTGCATATGTCCCAGTTCATGCAATAGATACAATTCCAGAAAAATCCAAGTTTCCCTATGTGCAGGTTTTTTTTTCCCTATATGTAGCCTTTGTATACTATATATCAAGAATAATGCAAACATAACCTGTAACTGCCTATAAAAATGAAATTCAGGATACAGAGGACATAATAGGACACTTTTATTAGAAAGTAAGCCAGTCAAGTACCTTGCCTGAACTATACAAATCGCTGTAAATTAAATGGCTTTTATGTAGAAAATGGTAGTCTTGACTGTATTAGTGGACTGTGGTTTACTTACATAAGAATCTACAAACCAAGTATTAAAAAGGGATATCAGTAATTGGCCAATTCTTTACGTACCCTGCAGTAGTCTGAATAGGATTCAGAGAGGTGTTCTAAATATTAGTGGCAAGCCTGGTTATTTGCATTTATGGAATAGCATAATTCTGATCCAAATGTGGGGAAAAAATCATAACTTTTCACTTCTAACTTAAGCAGAGATTTGTTTATTCCCAAGAAAACCAGGATGTTTCAATTCATGTTTCAGCCATCTGGAGACCTATAAAAAGATTAGAAAACAAGCATGACAATCACGTCCTAATCTACTGGCCATTAATGGGAATTTATTAGAGAATGAGCAGGCAGGCCATTTGAATTCAGTATCTCCTTCAATATGCAGATTTCAAAAAGGGTATTCTGTGGCTCAGATAAATAGCTTTCTGAAAACCAAAAATATCTGAAATGAAAACATGTAGGTGTTAATAGTTGCTCATAACAATGCATGGCAGGCATTGCTAGGACTCAGCCCAATTGTTTCAACTGTCTTACATCCTAAGTGATAGTGAAGTCCTTGAAATGTATATGATAAACCATGGCCTGAACCTTGGCAATATTCAAAATAATCAGGTGTTCAGTGTTAAGCCTTGCTGTGGATCTTTTATTTCTCCATACCTTGAAAGAGGGTGGAGAGGTAAAATATTTAATTGGCTAGATGGCTGGTGGACAGACTGCCCATAATCTTTATGTTGGCTATTTTCACTTTTTTTTTTTGGGAAGGGGGGGGGGTCTCACAATGAATCTACGGTGTTTGTGGCATGCATGGGGGGGCCAGTCCTGGAGTCAGGTGATGTGACTATGTGACATTGCTTTAGAACATGCTATTTTAAGACAGTATTTTCTGTAGCTTATAATTGTAGAAACACTTCAAATGTTCAGTGTCTTGGCTTTCGTGATTGTTACTTGGGTTCTAAAAATGCATTTAATTGTTAAATCTGGGAATATAGCCACATTAATTTGCGAATTCACACAGATAAGGGGTGACACACATACACAGACATACATGTGTCACAACTCTCTACTTTCACCAACCCCCACCCAGACATATATAAGGCAAAAAGATATTCTAAAAATATCTGCCATTTCTTCGGATTTTGACTTAAGGAATTGAATTCATCTGATCATATGCTTGCTTTATGTAGTACATGCCAAATCACTAATGATTCTGCTTCTAGGTCTTGGAAAGCAAGGCCAAAATACTCTCAATCTTCCAATGCAGCAAAGCTCATTATGGTTTTACATAATGTCAAAGTGGCATGTGCCTCAGTGATGTGTTCAGTTCTGTCCATTAGTTTATGTTGTGACCTCACAGTTCAAGAAGGAACAGTAACTCTGGGAGTGTGGTTCTCTGAATTAGTTTGTAGTTTGCACGTACATTTCATATGTAACCCAATGCAGCCATTTCTGATCATACTTCTTCTACCAAGATTTGATAAGAAAAATAGATGAGCAATTACCATAGCTTAGTCTTTTCTAAATAATCAGAACACAAGTGCTCACCCAAAAAACTGAATAAAAAAAAATCTAATGGAAAGTTGGCATCTGTGTTTCTAAATTGTATCTTTAATTGGTGTGATATTATTGTTTGAACTCTAGATTGGGGCTTTTCTTGGAAATTTTGTTTTTTTTTTTTTTTTTTACTCGTCAGGCTTTTCTATAGGATTTACATATGTGTTCTGTACGTAACTTGATAAGCATATTCACGCTTATGTCTTACAAGAATAAATTATTGAATTAATGGAAGAATATATATTAATTCTGAAAGTGTTTTGGTCACTGGGGAAAATAGTCAACCTAAAGAAATGAGAGTATTGTGATAAACTAGTGATGTGTGAAATGAATATGAAGATTTATGGCATTTGCTTGTAGCATATATTTTAAAGAATAGTAACATCACCAAACATGACTCCTAATTTTGGAAAGCAATCCTTAAAGTTCACCCATGGTGAATATGCATCTTATGTGGACTGCACCTTAGTCATACTGTTGAGGGCCATCTGAGTATTAGAACTGTACATATGATAGATGCATTAGACATAGATGACCTATTATGAAGGAGAAGAAGAAAAGAGCTCTTTTAGGTGACCATATTTACACTTTGAAAAGTCCTAAGGAAAGGAATGAGGCTAATTAATTACTAAAACGCTATTCCCTTCTAGATAGAAGAAAGGTGGGGGTGGGGAAGGGGAAGGTATAATGCTCTTAACACCCAGGTGTTTTGTCTTTTCCATGGGGGTAACAATACTTTTTTCATAATTTCATAAGAAAAGACTAGTACATTTTGTTCTTCTGTATAAAAACTGACGTTTGAAATTACAAACAAAGGCTCAGCATTTTTATTACAGCAGAGTTGGGTACAACAGTAGAAACTAATGCTGCAATGTTTACCTGTGCTACATTCTAAGGCACACACCCTATACAGAGTCATTAAAAAAAAAAAAAAAAAAACCAGGATGAAGTCGGCCTGCTTAGAGCCTTCTGTTTGAACTTACAGACCAAACAAAATACGCTGCCCTATCGCCATGGCACATAGATACAAAACATGACTGAGCTGTGAAGCCATTAAAAACACACCACCAGAGCAAATTGTCAATGTAATCACACATCGACTCACTGCGTAATACAGATCTGATTCCCAGCCCCAGAAAGCAAGGCCCTGCTTTAAGCAATAGCAAAGTGCCTTCCATCTGTCTGCCCATGCAATCTGCCAGAAGAGAAATGCAGGCAAAGACGTTCCCCAGATCTGAAATGCTTTTATCTGTCCTTAGAGAGAGATTTCTTCCAGTCTTTGGATATTAGAGCGATCTACACTAGCACCGAGGAGGTAAAAGGCCGCGGGTTGCTTTTCCTGGAGCAGTCGGTAGTGCTAGCGGAAGAGATGTTGATTGAGAAAATAGGGCTTGTAGCAATGCTGCCGCCGCTGCTGCTGCTGCCGCTGCCGCTGCCGCTGCTCGGGCAGGAGGCGTGGGGCAGTTGGCTGATCACTGATGCATATCAATAACCGTGTACTTGAGATTTCTCATGACATCATCATTACCTTGGTCTCCCGCGGTCTCGAACCTTTGACCTTGCCGGGCTGGTCCACATTTTGGCAGTGAAAGCCCCACCAATGATGGCCCTTTTCTCCTTCTTTCAGACCGGGGGCAGCAGCACGCCAGCAAGACGGCATCTTCTCCTCCCCAGCCTAGAAGCCCTGTGAAATCGAGGATCTTCCCCCTAAAACACACACACACGAGATATGTGCAATCAAGCTGCCACCGCTTGGTAAAAAGCTCACGGTGCCTAACCCAAAAGGATCAGGAGCAGATCCTTGAATCAGCTGTCACCTCTTCTATAGAATGGGATGTTTTTTTTTCCTTCCTCCTTAACCTGCGCTGGAAATTGCCGTTGGCTTTGTACATCTCTATAGAGGGAGGCTAAAGAGTCTTGCGTGAGAATGAAGCAATTTACAATGCAAATAGAGGCCTGTGGAGGGACGGATGCTGCTGCTCACTCGTAACCGCTTGCTGCACCTTAATAGCTGGTTTTATTTTTTGATATTAATAGATGAATTGTTGGCTAACGCTGTCGGAGATTACTTGCTGAAAGGAAAGAAAAGTTCGGAATAAACTTTGAAAGCAACAGATCTCGTTTGGATGTTTTAGCCGCACACACAAACAGAAACCAGGTCATATTTACATACAAGAAGGAATCTTATGCTCGGCAAGTGTCCTGGAGGACTACTCTTCGGTACTGCCAGAGAGATCGGGATCTGGAATCTGGCCAGAGGAAGACAGAGGCGTGTGAGGGAAGTGAGTTGTTATCTTTGGTTATCTAGCTGTATGAGTGTATTGGTCTTCATAAAGCTAGATAACCGAAAGTAAAAACTCCTTCAAGATCGCCGGGGAGCATGTGAGAATGAAAGACTACAACCAAGAGACAGTAAAAACCAGAAAGGTCAGGAATACTTATTGAATCTAACTTTGTTTTTGTTTTTGTTTTTGTTCTTCTTCCTTATGATTAAAGGTGGGATTAGAGGAAATTAAGTGACACACAGGGGCCGAACCATAAAGGTGCCAGGTACTCTGAGAGGGGTTGTTAGAGCTGCAAAGGAGAATTGTATAGTGCTCATGAGTCAAGATGCATGTGCAGTTTGTCCTACTTTAAGACAAAAGTTAATATGAGGGGTTTTCTTTTTTCCCCCCTCCCTTAGAAAGCTGTTGTAGAGAGGTCTGGTATCTAGTTCAAAAATGATTCCATAATCTGCAGAAGTAGGCTATTTCCTTCTGAGGTTCCCCTCCCCTGGAAAAAAAAAAAAAAAGGAAGATTATGCGGGAGGACTACATGTATTGGGGTTGTGTGTCAAATTCTATTGCATTAGACTTTCAGAAAAGTTTATGATGGAAGGTTAATAATTTGTATCTACTAAGGACATACAGCTAGCAGAGAAAATGCAAAAAAAAAAAAAAAGGCAAAGGCTGATTTTTTATTCTTCTATTCAAAATACAAGGACAGATGCTTCTCTGTTCCAAGAGGGTTTCCTTGAGGAAGCTACTGAAGCAGAAAGACATGATGGAGACGAGATCGCCTCCCCTCTTGTCAAAGTGTTAAAAAAATGTTCTGTCTTACTCGGCGCCTAGCATTGGAAATGAAAGTGACATTTACGCCACAACCCACGTGTGCGCCTCCTCTCTTTTTGTTTAAGGATGATCAGGTCTATCCAGGAAACAGCTCTGGCATCCCAAACTGAAATAATTAGGACGTATATAGACCTGACAAAAATGGAAAGGGGGTGGGGAATCTGAGGGTCTGTCTTGCCTAATTGATTCCGATAAACGGAATGCAGGAGATGTGAACGGCAGGACGCTCCGATTCCCACGCTCGGGGGCAAGTGGTAAAGCGGGCCCGGCAGCCTATGACAGACAGCCCTGTTGGGGGGTGGGGGCATGAAAAAAACATCAAGTGCACACACCATACTCATCTCCATCGCTTAAGAAAGTGGAGGCATTTCCCACCCACAGCCATCTGCAGCCTCCCAAATGGTAGCACCAACTGGTCTGTAGCTGCTGCATACTGTCTGTTTCTCTTAATTTTATGACCACTGTTTAATCTGGCCATAATTAAGTTCAGCTTTCTTCTTGGGTTCAGATTTTCAATATTTTAGGAAAGCTAGTGGGAAAGCAGTTCCAGGAGAGTCCCGTTTCTGCCTGCCCTTCACGTCAAATTCTCAGTCTGTACTTTTGGCCTTGTGATCACCTTTGGGCTCTTGCTTTGGATGGATTATATCTAAAAACGTGTACTCTGCAACAGACATTATTATCACTTCCCCAGGCTGTTTACCCCCCTAACATGATACAGCTAGGAATTTGGCGTGATTATGCTAGTAGACACACACTGGAAGTAAAACTATAAAATCATCAGCCTACATGCAGAAAGTTAATTACAATAGCGGTATGATAAGAGGTGGGTTTGGTGTAATCCCAGTGAGATGCGTTCTATACAGCCATTTTTATTGAATCTCAAAGTGACTATACTTAGCAGAAACTTTGGGGCTTTGGAGGTCCCCATTGTAATCTTCCCCTAAAAGTTCTTACATTTTTCTCCATGTGTCAGAGCAGACATTTGGATAGGCATTAAACATAAATACAAACATTGCAGTAAGCAAATGCCTAAAAATGGCCTGTTACCTTCCATGTGGCCTGGATTACTGACACTCTCAAATCCCAAATATGCAGTTATTCTCCAAAAGCATTACATTTTCCTTTGTAGCTTCAGCACCTTCTAAGACTCCAGACTGGAGAAGCCTGTAAAACCACTGTTGGTTTCCGTTAGAAACTCCGAGAGACTTTATTAACGTAAATTCTCATTATGGCTGCTGAACACGTGCCAAAGTTTTACTACTGTAGTGACCGTTGAGAAGACCCTTGTTTATTTACATTTGAAGCACTGTTTGTGCAAACAACCTTTCATTGTTAAGTGCCTGTATTCCTTTCATTTAGTTCATGTCCAGGGGTGCTATTTACCTAGAACCATTGTCTACTACAATTAACATTTACATTACAAAGTGTGTGGTTTTCTTTCTCAAGGAGGTTCAATTAAGGCAATAAGATGTTTGCTAGGGAAACCTATTGTTTACTGAAAGCACTCAATGGAGTCAAATTACTGAAGCTTTTGCTTACATCTTGGTCTTTTATGTAAATGTGTTAAATATAGCGTCTAAGGAAAATAAACAATATTATAATTATGTGTTTGCCATTGTCATATCAAACTTGCTTTGTACCATACTAATGTTACATGACTTACCGATCAATAAAAATACATTTCAATGTTATTATTTTCATTTTATTTTTTGCTGTTCCACTACTCTTGCTGCAACATGTCCCAATTTTTCTTTTTTCTATTGCACATCAGACTTCTGACATTTTGTTTTATTTGTGTGTGTTGAAGAGAGGTACTGTATCTGAGCATGGGTCTGGAGGATGTCCGAGGTAATCTCTACGATGACCTTATAATAAGGTGATATTTCTCTGAAATCTGAAATATTCCAAAGGCATGTACATATAAGTCAAAAGAAGTGTAAATATCAGTTAAGTAGTTCTTTGAAAGCTAGTTTTAACATTGGCAGAAACCGGATCGAGTTTATTTAGCATACCACTGCATTGTAAAACAGTTGGAGTGAAGTTGCAGGTTGCGTGAGTATGCATGTTAACTAGTGGGAACCGAGCGCAGTCTTTGTGAAAGGGGAGCAGCAGATTGCTGTGCAAGGCCAATGTTAAAAAGGCAGCTGAATTTAACACCATCTGGAAGAAAAGATCCCTTCACGACTTTCTCACACCGTCAGACAAAACTAGTGTCTCTTGTTCCGAGCCCTTGTCTATGCAACCATACAATACTGAGTCATTATACTTTTGCTGAGAGAAAATTTGAGAACACAATATGGGTAACCAGTGAATGACCAAGTTTCATTGTGCCCGCTTAAGTCGATTGAAATCTACGTCTAGAGCTATGAATGGTAGTATTGTTTTCCTCACCAGGGCTGTACTAAATGTCAGCACAGTGTAAAGAAAAACTTGAAGTCTGCAAATAACTTACCAGATCTCAATTATAATATTTTCCCACACTAGAACTAATATCATTGCGAGGGGCTACATTGCAGAAAATACAAAAAGAAACGAAAAGAAATAGAGAGTTCATTTAGAAGTTATTTTATCCAGACAAACATTTTAATTTTCTGATGGGAACTTCAATTCAGGCTGCAGGCTGGGTTGGGAAGCGGAATTCATTACTGGGAAGTTCAAGTTACAAAAATGCTTCTTGTGCAATTAAAATAGAATAAAACAAACAACTCACTCCCACCTGAAACCCTCCCTTCTTAGATATAAAGAGACTCCACTTGGGTTTTATTGCTTTAGCTCTGCTTAGAATTATTAGTAGAAGTCTGGCCTAAATTTTGCTTGAAATTGTGGCAGACACTGCTCTTTCAGAGTTTGCCACCATGATTGACGTTGCAGAAGAACATCATAGATGTACATTTCCAAAAATATGCAACATCCTGGCACCTCCCTAGGTGGATTCTGGTACCCTCAGGAATACACCTCCCTTTGTGTTACACCTCCTCCCCATTTTCTAACTTTCCTTTTCTCATGATGTGTGTGAATCAGTTATTCTACTTCGATTTCACATTCACATAATCGATTTAATTGTAAACAGTCAGAAAAAGGAAACAAAACAGCTCAAAAAGAGTAAAAAGAGTTGGTTGTGTATGTTTTATTGGGATGTCTATTTTAAATATAATTCACTTTGCAATTTTGTTATTGTGTCACCAAGTGTCGCGTAGTTCTTAACATGTAAGTGCAAAACAATGAGTAATTGCTGTTTTGCTGAATAATACATCTGAGTTGCCAACGTCAAAGGTATTATTTTGTGTATTTCTAAACAGGAATGTTAACTGCAGGTTTTGACATCTAGAATCTTTTCAAGAAATACTTAAAAATTGGCCAATAAAATGACACCTGTGAAAGAAAATACAAAGATATAACCAACTAATTTTCCTTGTCCTACTTCATGCTAGAAAATTAACGATGAAAAGTCACTCCATAATAGAATCATAGAGGATATAACATAGAAACACAGTCATACAGAAAAACCCAAAACAATAACAAAAGTGGAAATTGGTTAGAGGTAAAAAAAGATACATAGGAAAACTCCTGCAATATCCTTGCAGATGTGAGTGGATGTAGCCCACCAGTGTCAGCCCCCTAGTGAAGTTACCATTAATGTGCATAGTAATGAGATAAAAGCATTATTGACATTCAAAATGAATTATTCTCTCAAAATGGCTTTTCTTTAAGTCTTCTTAAACAATGCATTTCTACCAGTGCTCTGTTGAATTTTTAAAATGGTTTTCTTATTTGGAAGAATTTGAATTCTAATTTGATTTTTGCGTAGTCTTTGATGAACATTAAGAAACCACTTGAATGAGAGATAAGGATAAGTGTATTTCACGCTCCTAAAAGTTCTTCCTATTTATAGACTACATTTAAACAGTTCAAGACAGGTTAGCATTTTAGGAATTTTCAATTTTTAGGGATGGAAGATAAAGCCAAAAGTTTTATTTTCGAATGTGGCTAGCGAACGTATGAAAAAGTGTTTAACTGTATATCTAGTTTTTTCTTTTCTTCCTATGGGTCTGTACCTCTGGATATGCCATTGTGACTTAGGAATATTGATACCCTCTTCCCACTCTGACTTGCCATGACTTAGCTTTTCCCCAATAGGTTAGCCTGAGTAAGACACACCTTATATGTGATGTTGCATTTGGATGGATGCTGGGGGTGGAGGTGGTGAGATGGGCAACAGAGACAAGGTGTCCTTCAGAAGTTAACCAGGAAAAAGACATCTACAATACAGGCCCAACCGTCTTAACGTTAGTACTTGGAGCCAGCTAACCAGGTCCCCCAGCGATGGGGCCTGGAGGGTAGGAGGGTAGTTCTTCAGGGTCCAGACTTGAATGGATGGCTTTGTTATCCTGTTTTTGTGTTCATCGGTGTCTTAGCACAAGTTGAGCTAGCACAGGAGAAATCAGCAGAAACCTTCATCCTCATTTGCTTAGAGAACCCATTTCACCCCATTCGGGAATCGCTCGACTTCACTGTGGAATTAATTCTAAGGATGGTGAATGGAAATGAAAAGTGCATGGTTATGATTGCTGCCAAAGAATGTCGGCTCGCCCTCCATCAGGGCCCGAGAGTGAGTGCCCTGCCTGGGAGAGGTGATGGGCAGCGTCGAGGGGGGAGCTGTGGCTTTCCGCTTTGCAGCCAGCTGCCAGACCACCGGGGGGGGGGGCGGGGGGAGGACTTTAAAAAGTGAAGATCGTCGACTTTATCCAGGCAAATAGGGAGTTCAGAGCCATATTTGTTCAAAGAGCAGCACGTCCCTGCGCTTGGTGGTTTGAGCGAGGTTTGGCTGAGCCCCGCGCACGGCGCGTTCTCGAGGTCCACAGACGGCGGGGCTCCCCGGCGGGGGCGGCGCCCCCGGAGCCCGCCCGCCCCGCGCCCCGCGCCCCGCGCCTCCCGGGCCGCGCCGACCCCCCGCGTCCTCCCGCAGCTGCGGCCGCCGGCGGCCCTTGGCCGAGGCGAGCGTCTGATTGGTGTTTCCCGGGAGACGGGCTGCCGGGGCGGCCGGGGCGGCGGGAGCTGGTGCGCCGGCGCGCGCGGCCCCGGGGCTGGTGCGCGCTCCCGGCCGGCGCGCCGCGGGGGCCGCGGGGGGCGCGCTGCGGCCCGGGGAGCAGGCCGGGCGGCCTCCCGAGCGCGCGCGAGCTGCGGTGCCCGCGCCCGCCGAGGTGCGAGAAGCCGGGGGCCTCCGCGAGGGCTGTTCTGGGGTTCCCGTGCGCCCGCCCTTCGGCCCCTCACCGGCGACCTCGGGCAGCTCGCGGTTGCTTAGGAATCTCCGGGTTGGGCTCGTGCACGGGGGCGGCGTCGGGGTTTAGTCGCGCCTGCACGTCGGCTGCACTGAGGGATCTAGCTGCTGCACCCCCACCCATACCCCCCCCTCCCTCCGCAGGGCCCCTTCCTCCAGCCGGCAGGCGACTTGCGTCTAAGGGGCTTGCTTTGGCTGGCACCGTTTCTCTGGCTCTGCCCAGGACTCTTCCCTGGATATGATCAATATCATTGATAAAGCTATTACACGCCCCTTGCCCCATTTTTGAACCTAGTGCAAAGCTAATGGGAAGGGCACCCCATCTCGCCCCCCCCCCGCTCCCCAACTCTGAGAAGCTCTTGGAGAAGGAAGTTTCCCTCAATCAGGACCCCAGGGCTGGTGAGCACACGTCGCTCTGGGCCCTTCCTTGGACCAACTTCCACTTCAGCCCCACTGCCCCTTGGGGACTCGGCGCGCATCTTGTCCCCCTATCAGATTTGCAGGAAATATTAATCTCCCTGTTGGGTGGATACAGTAGAACTTGTTCAGAGATTACTTTAAAAAGAGATCTGGGTCTTAAGCACTTACTAAAGCCAGTTAATAACATCATGCATGGACATTTAAACTTGTTGTAAGTTGCAGAGAGGATTAGTGGGAAGTCACGCTGTGCGCAGCTAATGATACCATCTTAACTCTAACCGGGCTAAATCCACCTCGTCCGGCGCAGGTCCAGCTCTGCGGCCCTCGGTGAGGTTGGGAAAGAGGAAGGTCTTGGAGGAGCGCAAGGAGGGCGGACGCGGGAGGAGCCACTGTGGTCCTCGCTGCAGGTGATGGTCCCTCGGCCTGGGAGGCAGCGGGCGATCTTGCTGCCAGGTGGGCCCGAGCACCAGGACCAGGGCACAGGCTTCCCGGGGCACGGGGTGCGCCCCGGCCCACGGGCTGGGCTTCAGTGACGCTAAAGGACACTTACCTACCTGTTAAGCAGGTTTTATTTCATTCACCAAAGGGTGCACTAAGGTCTGTAGCAAGCTCAGGTGAGCTTGTGGGATTCCCACGGTGGTGGCTTTTTGCTACTGATCGATTTGCATTACAAAGGCCGTTTACTTTCAGTTCTCTTACAAAAGTAGTCAAGCTCAGTATTTCACAGGTAAATTTCGAAGCATATTATTAACAACTTCCTGTCATAGGCTTGCTCAACTGGTTTCAAACTGATTACTGTTTTAAGGCAGTTTTCGACTACTTTATGACAGGGCCAATTAGAAATAATCTTGGGAAAATGCTTCGAAAATGCTGCGTTATTAAAACACTCACCTAACAATATTCATTTGGTTCTGTCTCACTAAGTAGCTGTCTGACGGATATCTTGTGTTCTCAGAGTTTCTCTTCATAGTCACTGGCCCTGGGAAAACAAGCTATCAGGAGCATTTTAACTGCAACCTGGCTCTTGGAGGGTTTTTTTTTTTTTTTTCTTTTTGGGTCTTTTTTAGTTTTGAGTTCATACTTGACAAGGTTAAAATGTTTATGTCTTATATAATTGCTAGTGGGAGACTGGAAATAACTATAGATGCTAATCACTATAATAATTGGCGAAAACTTGTAAATGAACCACTTGGGAAAAGGAAAGTGTGTTAATAATAATAATAATAATAATAATAATAATAATAAACACTTTCTCTGAGTCAGTCCACAAAAATGATTTACAGATCACCCAGGATATCTCTCAAATCTTTGTCTCATAGGGGAAAAGCCATAATCTACATATGTAACCATACACACACATATATAAATATGAGTGAAATGTACTGGAATTGAAGGATTTCTAGCAAGTATGATTAAGAAATATTTTCCCTGAATAAATATCTCAAATATAATTAATTTATGCATTTATCGACCCTGGTCTAATGAGAAAAAACTTACTATAATTTATTTGGAGGTAATGCCTTCATGAAGACAATAATAGATTTAATATCATTGAAATTCAGAATCTATGCACTTACTTCCTGTCAGGACTAGATCTCTTGTATAGTAATAATAAAAGTGTACTTAGTCCTTATTTTTAATTCAGCGAGAATTATGAAGGTACCTGAAACTGTCGTATGAATTTAACAGTCTTTGAGAGGAGCTCAAATAATGGATTTTAGGCCTTAATTTTAGAAAGCACATAGTTTGTACATAGAAGCTACTCAATATATATCATTTTAATGAATTATCCTGGAAGTATATGATCTCTATACAAAGTTGAATTAGCACTGGCTGACAGGAATCTGAAGCTGAGGATGTTGAACAGTCTGGAATAGTTTGAAAACTGTTTAGGAGCTTTAAATATGAAGTTATCACCATGACAAATTTATGACAAGTGGCTTTGAAAAGAATGGAAGAAAAGTAATTTGACAGATCTTCATCTTTAGGGTCTGTAGTACATGCCACTTGAGTGATTCTGGTAGGGAAAATATCTAGACAACAAGGAAATAGGAATTAATTGAGGGATTTATATTTGCATTGTTTTATGAAGTAACTTATGACAATTTGTAGGTACTTAGATTAATATAAAAAATAACAAGTTTAGCTGCCCCCAAATAAAGTTAGAAATTGCTGAGTAGCTTAGGTTTTCACACTCAAGTCTCATGCTCAATTATAGTCCAAAATCTGAGTTTGCAGATATGACATGGGACTCTAGTGATTCAAACAGCATAGTACAAATACTGCATATATTTCTGCCAAATTTGTCTCAGATGGACTAGCTGCTGAGGAAGAACCCATAGCATGACTGAGCTAACAGAAAGTGTGTTACCTTTTTGGATAGGTAATCCCTTCATTTGCATGCTGTGCTCACTGACAAGAGAGAGGACTTGAATTTCTGTCATTTTTCTGGACTTCGGCCTTAAGGTCTATATTGTCAGTTCAAAATAAAATGAACAGTAATTTATGCTAACTGATCATTATTATTATGACAAAATTATTTCCTTGCCCAATAGAAATAGAAATTTGACTTTATTTAAGTTCAACTTAACTAGCTCCATTTTATTAGAGATTGTCTAATTCAATTTCGATTTTTCAAATTGCTTTTTATACTATGAAGAACCCTTCTGTATAAAATATAGTTTGAAAAGAGAAAAATATTTATGCTTTTATCATTTTAAGTGATCAAATACTGCAGTGCTAGATATTAGAATATCATGTGCATCAATACATTATTAACTTAATCTAATGCTCAGAGTCATTACCACATTCATGGGTGTCTTTCTGATATCTCTCCAGTCCACTGGATTTTGAAGTGTGATTATGTAAATTTTCTACTGATAAATAAATGACTATAATTGTACTTGAAATACCACTCAAATTCTTAAGACCATGGCATCTAAATAATATATTATGCATTCCTTAATTATTTATCAAGACTAATTCAAAATAACTGTAGGGTAAAGCATACATTTATTTTTAAATAGCCATCCCCTTCCCCAATTTTTTTCTGCGCCAGGTTAAAGAATATTCCAGATGGTGAAAATATGCAGAGATGAGAAAAAGGTTGATAAGTAGAGTAAACACAAGTTTATTCCTCAAGGAAACATCTCTGGTCTGGTCAAGAATACTAGCACCATGATGCAATTTTTATGGCATGTGATCTTAATACCAGTCCAGTAAGGGTATTTTGGTGGTAGAGGAAATTATGTTTAAATGTTAAACATCAGTGTAGAAAATTCCTCACTATTACTTGACAAAGAAAAAGGCAAAAGTTAGCAAAAAAAAAAAAAAAATCAACAATGGGTGCTTTTTTAAGGTTCTTTTATAATCATAATAGAGAAATTGTAACCTTGAGTTATAAAATTTGAGTAAGGGTTATACAATCAAATGACTCTAACTGTAAAAAGTAAGGCTTTCCTTCATTTAATTATATCTATAGAAAAACCACAATAATCGAACGGTACCTTTTCATTGTTTAACATTGCAAGGCTGTATTCAGAACTCTTGTACTGTGCCTTTAAAAGAAGCGTGTGTGAGTGTGTGTGTGTGTGTGTGTGTTTTACCTACATAAATTCTAATTGCAGAATCCACTCTAATCACCATGTAGAAATCATCTGAAGCCTCATAAGTTCATGAGCTACACACTTTTCTTTTTTATTCTGCAGACCACACCTTATCTGGTTGCTAATGAAATACAGGAGATTGATTGCAGAAAATCTTCAAGGGAATATTTGCTGTACCACATATAGTAAGCTCCATTTGGTGCATTAGCATTTAGCCATTTTATGCAAATTTAGAGAAAATGACTCATGTATATGATTTAATATGCATCAGCGATAACTCATACCACCCTTATAAGAAAAAAGAAATTAAAAATTCATTAGAAAACTAGACTAGTGTCACTACATGGTTAAAACATTATTAAAGCATATTTCAATGTTTTGCTTACACTAGTGTTCTCATCATGGTGCCACCATTTCATGACAAAGGCCGTAGAGGAGAAAACATTCAACTTAAAATGTCTGCTGGCACACATCGCTGGATTTGTGTGTCACTAAACAATGAGCGAGCATAGCCTTGAATACCAACTATTTAATTAGCACTTTTGGAAACCATGCATAGAAAATAGCTCATTTACATGCATCTGCTTAGCGATTAGTCCCATAAAAAGCTACCATTTTTTTTTGTTGTTTAATATAGCGAGCATTTTACCATCGGCCATGAAAAAAATCAAAACATATGTTATTATTTTCAAATCCTGAAATTCAGAGATTTAATTAAAACAGGCAAAAGTCTTCATATTTCTCTTCAAGGTATATTTAAATTATTTAATTTAACCTTAAGTGTACCATAAAAGGCTGGATACAAGTAATAATTAAGAACTTCAAAGGGCAACGGAAACCCTCTAACAGTCCTTGGTTTAATTAAAGGCTATTATTAGAAAGCTCTCGAATATACAGTTACATTTAACGACAAGTGATGGCTAGTAAAAGCTGTGTTTGAAAGTTATGAGTATCTTATTCTAAATACAATTGGTAGGCTGTAGAAAGTATTGCTATCATTTCATTTTGAAAATAAATGACATGTATTTCCTAAAAAATCAAATTGATAACATTAAAAACCTGTTAGTTTAAGATGCTTTGCTTTTCATTAATTCTCTAGTCTACACATACCTGTCATGATCACAAATTAATTGTATGCTTCTTAAAAAAGCATTTCTGCCAATTTAAATGTCTTTAAGAGGGTATTTCTTTTGAATACAGTGGTGTATTTATGAAGCCATGTATACAAATGTATATGGACGAATTAACAATAAAAGTGGACTACACTATAGTGCATTTTGAAATGTAACATTCTTTTTCAGAATGTGGATTGATATTTAATATAACAGAAATAAATTATTTGTTAGAAGTCTATATTAGCTACCACATTTGTGTGAGTAGACAATTGGCCAAAAAACAGGTGATTCTAAATACATTTTAGAAAGTGTATAAACCACATAGAAAATAGGAATGGGTCACTTATGTAAAATTTGCGGTTTATCATGAGTAATTATGCTCACTGTACTATTTTACTTTGTATGTATACAGGGAATTTTGCTGGAATTTGCATAAAAGTCAGGGCAGATGAGTGAGTAGTGTGTGTGTATATATATATATATTTCTGAAGTGAAATTGAACAGATATTTTAAGAGTTCATTTAGGACACTTTACTGATTCTGTTTGTTAATTATCTTTAGTAATTGGCGTATAAAGCATTTATAGTAAAAATTGCTTACTTGTAAACATATAAAATTTTAATTTTATGAGAAATCTACGATTTTGAAAATGTGATACTGTTTCCTTTGTTCACTGTAGACCAGTGAACTACATCATGGGATGTTTGGTCTAAGAAAGATTGTGTGGGTTAAGTATGTGGATATAAATCTGTATCTGTGTAGCTTATCTATCTAGTTATATAATGTAGCATATGTATATGGTCCACTGTGTAAGAAAAGTGTGTTCCTGATGTGCTTTTTCTGTGGCATGTGTCTCTAATTTGAAATTTTTTTTACTTCAATTTCTTATTTTATCTTCCTCATAACTATTATTATTCTTTATTTGTTTATTATACTCACCCTACTTCCCTCCTGCATAGACACTCAGAATTTAAGGTTTATAAACAGAAAATCTATGTGTCTGGTTCACTGCTGAATATCCTGCCCCTAGAACAGTGTTGGACACATAGTAGGTGTTCAATGATTATTTGTTGATCAAAGAATGAATACATTTCAATCTGAGATTGATCTTTCAGAGATAACTGTTGCCCTATATGAATCTAAGGAATTAATTTAGATATATTGGTTCTCCCAACATGGAAGCCTGTGGAAGCTACCCAGCTATGATGAGATTATCCTTCCTGGATAGAGTAAAACTATTGTTTGGTTTTGGAGTAAACGATGACTGCAAAGAAACTTTTCAGATAGGTTTCAAAGTTCATTTGTACGAGAATTACATATATATTTGAAATCTCAGGTTTGATATAGGGAATATCAAGTGGTTTGTAGAATAGGGCCAAGTTAACTGGACACATGGAAACTGAATCCTAGAACACAGAATTATTAAAAACATATTCCAAACAACTATTTTACAAGGAATTTTAATATTTTTATTTTACTTTGATTAAAATATCTAATTCATAAAAGCATGCTGTTTGTTAAGTGGCCTGAAATGTTTACAGTTTTCATGATAGAAGAAATAGATGTGAGTCAGAGTCTCCCTGGGGCCTGACCTTCTTGACTACGTTAGGACCATTTTTGAAAGCTCTATTGGTTTCCGTAGAATACTAGGGAATTATGAATAAAGATGTGGTTATGTTTATAAACAGTGCTCCTATGACTTAAAAATTAACCTGAGTCTTTAGCCTGCAATCCAATAGTTACATGGGGAGTTTAAATCATTGATTATAATTTTGAGCAGAAATTGGAATATATCATTTGGTATAATCAGTGAAAATTTGTCTTTTCACATTTTCACACAACATGGGTTCAAAATAACAGATGTAAGATGGGAAACTCAAATCAACGAATGTTTATTGGGCTCATGTGTTTACACCAATAAGGTTCTAAGGTTCTCAGAAAATAACCAGAAGTAGGTCGTTGAGTTCATAAGCAACAAGTAAACCTATTCATAAGCCCAGGTGGTTAGAAAAGTGAGTCATCAAAAAAGCCCAGCCCTTTACAATTATGTACCATTGAGAAAGTATGTTCCCCCTCCCAGTCTGCCCCCCCCAAAGCTTTTTGGTTTCCATCTGGTCCACATTTTGGGCAGGGGTTCCAGGGTGATTAGAAAGCTGCCTAGTGGCTGCAGGCAGAGGCCCCGGCATCAGGGGGTTGCTAGAGCAGCCCCTCAAAGGCGGCTGGGCTCCAGAGGCTTCTAGTCATGCTTGATGGGGAATGCTGGCCCCACCAGGCCTGCACGCTAGCCTGGCTACAAGGTTAGCCAGGTGGTCGCCCTGTCCTTGATGAGGTTCACCTTCCAGCCTAGGAAGGGTTCTCTAGGAAGTCACAGAGAAGAGTGCGCTGGTAGATACAAGGGTAAGCAGATCCCAAAGGACCTGGCTCAGGTTCTTCTCCAGAACCACCGCAGCTTCCATGGGGTGAGGGTTGTACCCCACTCATCCTGGAACTGCTTCTACACTACCTGGAAGAGGGCTCGGCAGCAGCGCGGAGCCCACTGGCTTTAGGTCTTCAAGAGACTCTTGGGCCTCACACTCCTCAGCCGACTCGGGAGAAGTAGCCCCATGCCCTCTGGAGCCAAGTCACCATGGTGGGAAGAGCCCAGAGAAAGGTAGGTGTAGGAGGACTGCAGATGCATGTTGACCAGGCAGTTGAGAGCAGCCTTCACCTCCTTGGAATAATTGTGTCAAATCTGGAAGCTGCTAATGGTTGATTGGCAATAAGGAGCAAAGCTGAAAAAAAATGGTGTCGGTTGATTCCCGGGGCAAGGCGTGGCTGAGAAGGTGGCTCCCAGAGTTGAAACTGGAAAAGAGGCTGAAGGGTGGCTGGACGCTGTAGTAAGTGGCATCCAAACACCATTGGGGTTAGAGATAAATCTGCAGGGGGCGGCGCCCATTGACAAGAAAAAATGTTAGGATTTGGGAGTTGGATTAAGCATTTGATTAAGCCCATTAACTCTTTCATATTATTAAGGTATTATTTTAGTCTGTGAATGCATTTTTGGAAGCTACAGTGGATTTCATGCTGATGCAGAAAGGCACCAGATGATTCCCTGGGAGATAATAGACTTCTCAAGTCATCTGTCTTGAGGATCAAGACTGACTGTGGAATCTGGTAAAATCTGGATCCAGACTGATGTTGTCCACAGACTTCATCATAAAGCAAGCAGAGAATTCAGATTATGTATTTTATCTAGGTCATTTTCATCTTCTGACTTTTAATTAGAAAAGAAGTCTATGTAAGTGGCCATTACTATTTACTACACTAAAGGTAGAGCGAAATATGTGGAAATCAATGAAGAATTTCTGGGCTAATAGAAAATCTATTAACCAGAAAGTATTTATTCAGTACTTTATCAGAGTATTCTAAGGCCTAGTTATATGTTTGGGAATGTAGGGTTGGGAGATGTAGAGATGGAAAGCTTTGGAAGAGGATTTAGAAAAAGTGTAAGAAATGATGCTAACTTTAAGAAACCTAACATCTGGTTGAAGAGACTAGATTAATAAATATGAAAAATGCTAATATAAGACTGTTGAATTCTGGGATACTCATCAATAAGATTATAGAAATGTATAGTAAAGATAAATTATTGTGGATACCTAAGGAAATATTAGTAAAGAAGGTAATATTTGCAGCTTCATATTTGAGTTTTAAAAGAGTTGGAGAATTAAGACAGATAGAAGGGAAAGCATCCTGACCCAGGAAAACAAAATGATTTATTATGACCTGAATGCATCAATGAACAAAGCATGTTTTTAAGAGTGACAAAGAAGAGCTTTATACTCAGTAATGGTGATTAATATTTGTGGATAGGTAGACTAAGGCCAGATTACTTATGTTCTTGAGACTTGGCCATTAGAGACATGAAAATGAAAATGATGGAGTTACTCCATATTTCTTCTTCTTTGATATATTCAGCAAATACTTATTATTTCCTATGTGCAAAGTACTGTGCCACGCACTGGGAAAACAGTGGTGAACCAAACCCAATTCTTGCCCAACCTCATGAAATTGTGTTCTAGCCAGAAAACTAAACTTTAAACAACTAACTTACACAATCGACTATTTAATTATGGCTATCATTAGTTCTTCAAAGGGAGTAATACAGAGTATCACGAGAGAGTGTGACAGTCTGGAACAGGGGGTGGTGGTAGGGAAGTTTGCCTTAAGTAGTGATGTTTGAGTTGACTTAAAGGAGGAATAGAGATGAGGGGATGGAGGGTGGACACAAAGGGGATGGAGGGTAGACAGAACTTGATAGTCAGACGAGACAGTACATGTCAAGGTCAATAGATAGGAAGAAGTCTGCTATGTTGTGTTTTTTTTTTTTTTTTTTTGAAGTCTGCTATGTTTGAAGAACTTCAAGACCAGTGTGAGTAGACTACAGCAATACACAGAACAGTATAGAATGGTCGAAGATGAGGTTAGAGAGAGGTAGGAGGACAAGATCATTCAGACTTTGTAGGGTTTTGGTATTTGAATTAAGTATGGTGAAAAGCTACTGAATGATTTTAAGCAAGAAAGTGGCATGTTTGGATTTACATTTTTGAAAGATTATTCTGACTACAGTCAGTAGGGATTAGAGGAAGGCAGGGTAGGTGAGGAAACTAGATATGAAGCTGAGGTAATAGTTAAGAGATGTTGATGATTTGGACTAGGGTGGTTGTAATGAAAATGGGGGAGGCAAATAAATTAGAGAGGTGTTTATGAGGCAAAACTGACCAGATGAACAAAATGAGGAAAGTAGTATGTATGTATGTATTTTTAAAGTAGGCTGCATGCCCAATGTGGGGTTTGAACTCCTGACCCTGAAATTAAGAGTGTCCTTCTGACTGAGCCCTAGAAGAAAGCAGTATTTAGAGAAAAGATTTCACTGTCATCAATTTTCAAGTGGGCCAAAGTGGGCCTGGTATGGATACAGGGAAGCCACTTGGAGACGACTGCAGTAATCTGAGAAGTTGATAAGGCCTGAGACTAGGAATGGAGAAGAGAACACATATTCAGAGACATTTTAATAGAGCAACATAAGATTTTGACTCAAAATTTTAAGTCTTAGTGATTTAGTCACCTTGGTAGCTAGAGGAAGGAAGTAAAAGAGGGAGGAAAGTGTTGCGCTTGTGGTGTTAGAGAGTTATGTAGGCAGATACAGGAGTATGATTCTATTTGGGAAGGCATCAGTTGAGGTTTGTTATTGGATTAAAGTCATAAAATATGTGGAGTTTTCCAAGGATACAGTATAGAGAGTAAAGAATAGCTAGCCAAGGCACTGATTCTGACATTGATAGGAGAAGTAAGCAGCTTACAATCTGGAAACACTTGTGTTCAGTAATTCCCTTTTGAAGGCAACTTAGATTTTACTGTTTAGTGTGTGTTATGTTATTGAAATAAATAGAATCCTCCCCCAAAATATCTGCAATTTGCCACATTTAAAAATATGTTACATTGAAATACGAAAAGAAAGAAAGGAAAGAGAGACTAGTTGGAAAGTGTTCATGTAATTTTAGAAGTAATTGGAATTAGGTAATGCTTCATAAACATTTAATTAAAAATGATTACCAAGTAATCCAGTATATGCTCAAGTTCAGAGACACTTCTTTTAGAAAAAATGTTAACTTATTCTTTCATTCTGTAAATATTTATTGAGAGCTTACATACTTGGTACTGTTCTTACTCCTACTGATTTTGCTTTTGATTATAGAAGCTACATTTTATTTATATTTTATTTTATCTTGTTCATTTCATTTCATTTTTTAATTTTTTATTATTTTTATTATTTTTTAAAGATTTTATTTATTTATTCATGAGAGACACATACAGAGAGAGAGAGAGAGAGAGAGAGAAGAAGGCTCCATGCAGGGAGCCCGATGTGGGACTCGATAATGGTTCTCCAGGATCAGGCCCTAAGCTGAAGGCAGCGCTAAACCACTGAGCCACCCGGGCTGCCCACATTTCATTTTTTTAAATAAGCTCTGTACCCAATAAGGGGCTCGAGCTCACGACACTGAGATCAAGGATCTATTGCTTTACCAACTGAGCCACCCAAGTGCCCCTGGAATCTACATTTTAAAGAGATGAGAAAGGGACGCCTGGGTGGCTCAGTGGTTGAGCCTCTGTCTTCCACTCAGGTTGTGATCCCGGAGTCCTGGGATCGAGTTCAGCATTGGGCTCCTCGCAGAGAGCCTGCTTCTCCCTCTCCCTATGTCTGTGCCTCTCTCTCTGTCTCCTGAATAAATAAAATCTTTAAAAATAGATAAATAGATGAGATAGTCAATAAGCAAGTAAATAAGAGAAAATACCAGATAACTGTAACTGCTATGATAAATAAAATGGGGGTAATAGAGGTTACTTTAGTTTGGATGGTAAGCCAAGGCTTACTTGAGGAAGTTATGTTCAAAATGTCACATGAAAGCATACTTAAGATGTTTAAGTCTATGAAGAGTTGCATATATTTGTCTGTTTATATAAGATTAATGATCCTATTTGGGTTTAATAGCAACAAAAATTTTGACATAATCTCTCTTTTTTTAAAAGATTGTATTTATTCATGGGAGACACAGAGAGAGAGGCAGAGGCAGAGAAAGAAACAGGCTCCCTGTAGGGAGCCTGATGTGGGACTTGATCCCAGGAACCCCGTATCAAGACCTGAGCCAAAGGCAGATGCTCAACCACTGAGCTACCTGGGTGCCCCTGACATAATCTCTTTTTAGATCAAGAAAAAGATTAATATTGGGGACCTGGGTGGCTCAGTCAGTTGAGTGTCTGACTCTTGGTTTCAACACAGGTCATGATCTCATGGGTCATGATGTCATGGGTGTGAGATCAAGCGCCGTGTTGGGCTCCAAGCTCAGCAGAGAGTCTGCTAGAAGAGTCTCTCTCTCTACCCCTTCCTCCACTCATGAGTGCACACTCCCTCACTCAAATAAATAAGTACATCTTTAAAAAAATAAAAAGGTTAATATCTTTTTTATTGCAATGTATTATGAAGTTTTTAACCTGTTGAAGTTATCAAGTAAGTACATTTTTTTTCAAGACATTTCTTAATTGCGTACATCATAGTTTTGAGAAATATTGTGTTCTGATTATGTGTGCTTAATGCACTTTTAGGAATCCACACTCAATTTTGAGTCTGTAGTTTAACAGTTTTAATCAATTTTTAAAAATAGGCATGCATACACATGCTTTTAAAAAGTTAAAAGTTCTAGCCATTTTGATAAGTGTAAGGTGTACATCTCATTGTGTTTTCAATTTGCATTTCTCTGATGATTAGTGATGTTGAGCATCTTTTCATGTGTCTGTTTGCCATCTGGATGTCTTCGGAAAAATGTCTATTCAGGTCCTTTGCCTCAAAAAATTAAAAATAGAAATACCATATGATCCAGCAATTCTGCTACTGGCTATTTGCCCAAAGAAAATGAAAACACTAATTTGAAAAGATACATGTACCCCTTATTGCAGGATATTTACAATAG
This sequence comes from Canis lupus baileyi, assembly GCF_048164855.1. Taxonomy (NCBI): domain Eukaryota; kingdom Metazoa; phylum Chordata; class Mammalia; order Carnivora; family Canidae; genus Canis; species Canis lupus. The sequence goes on from NC_132839.1 coordinate 21,126,027, forward strand.
CTAAGATATGAAAGCAACCCAGAAGCCCATCGATAGATAAATGAATAAAGATTATGCGGTGCATATACAGTGGAATATTACTCAGCCATAAAAAGATGAGAGCTTGCTACTTGCAACAACATGGCTGGACTTAGAAGGTATTACGCTAAGTGAAATAAGTTAGAGAAAGACAAATACCATATATCATTTATATGTGGAGTCTAACAAAAGAAAAACAAATGAATAAACAAAGAAATAATAAACCAGATTCTTAAATGCAGAGAACAAACTGGTAGTTGCCAGAGGGGAGGAAGGTGGAGGAATGGGTGAAATAGATAAAGGAAATTAAGAGGTACAAACTTCTAGTTACAAAATAAGTCACAGAGATGAAAAGTACAGCATAGGGAACATAGTCAATAATGTAATAATGTTGTTTGGAGACAGATGGCAACTATACTTGTGGGAAGCACTGAGTAATATCGAGAAGTGTTGAATCACTAATTCATACACCTGAAACTAATGTAACACAGTATGTTAATTATACTTCAAATATATTTATATTAATAAAGAAATAAATATAAATTTATTTATAAAAATATAAATTATATTATACTTCAAATATAATTATATCAAAAATAAATAAAAAGTTAAAAGTTGCAAAGAGATATATGGTAAAAACTAGGCTCCCAGTTCCCTGAGTTTCACTACCCAGAAGTAACTAGCAGTTTCTTGAGGCTTAGTAACTGTTTTAAAGTTAAAATTGAAATTACTTTGCTTATGAGAAAGATCCTCATGTTATCCTCATATTATTATATTGGGCTTAAGAACATTTTTCTACTGTTTCACAATTTTCTCTCAAATATGATGTCAAATGTATGCAAAGATTGGATTTAAACATAAATCATTAAGGGTCTGAATTGTTAAGGTCATCTTTGGTGAAAGCTATATGCTACAGGGAGTTCGTATTGTTATTCTTTTTGAAATTCATATTTCTGAGACTTAAAGGAAATTTATGGGCAGTGTCTTTTGTCTTCCTCCAAAAGACATTTATTTATGCCTCAAGAGATCTCACAAGCATTGTTGTGAACACAGGGAGTTCACAATTATGGTTTAATTTGTAAATAGTTTCCCTCACAACCTCATGTACTTGATCAACTTTCAAAATGCTAGTGATGCTCTACTCACTTCAAATTAGCTAATCTCCTAACTTTAGCTTAAGCCATCATCAGTAACCTTCTTGTCAGCTTCCAAACGCTTATGAATCATTTAGCAATTTCAGAACAAGGTGTTCTCATGGAATCAGAAGATACTACTTGATTCCTAACCTCTGTCCAATGGACTCCTGCAACAACAGTGGTCTGATGTCCAGTCACTTCTTCTGTTAGCAGATTAGTAGTTGATGTGTCTGTTCCACCGAAATCTCCTGAATTCTGTTTGTCCTTAATAACTTTATAAGTTATATTCAGATATTCTGTGAGGCTGTCAACTTCTTCTCTGTAGTCCTAAAGCTAGCCTTTCAGTTCAGATCATTCATCTTGGAGCAACCGTGGCTGCCAAAGGGAAATTGTACAGCAGTGCTAGCAGGAAGCATTCCCTGGTAGAATGGAGATGGAGCTTTACGCGCTTAGGTGAATAAATAAATGTCTTTGGTTTCGCGATAGCATATTATAAAGAAAACTTTGAACATCAAATACATTGTTAACCAGTGCCTAAATTGGGGAGCAAACCAAGGCTGGAAGCAAACATTTCTTTCTCATCCATTACAATTACTCTGACTCTTCCAGAACTGACAAGAAAAAAGAGGTGAGAAGAAAAGAAACCTTATTGTATTAGACACTGTGCTGGGTGCTTTACATATATTGTCTTATTTAATCTTCAGGAAAATTTGGTAGTTTATATTAGCCTCATTTTTCAGAGCAGAAACTGAGGCTTGGGAGGTTATTGAAAGCAAGTGAAGAAAGGAAGGGACAAAGGAGGAATGAATAGCTACAAAATCAGGGCCAGGATATACTTACCTTTAAGCAAAAAAAATCTGTTAGAGAATTTTATTATTTATTTCACTGTCTAAATAATAAAGAAAAGTTTCATGTTAATAAAACCTTAGCACTTTGAATCCATAAATTATCAGATTATTTACAGGAAGATAACAATACATTTGATGGGGAAAAAAACCTATTATCTCCCAAATGAATTGAATATTTCATCTTGCATTCAGTTGCTATGGTATTGTGTAGGTATAATTTATGAATTATACAAATTTTACACATTTAGAAATTAAATCGATGGGATTATTTTAGTACATGTATTTTTTTTTACAAAAATTACCCATTTTTATGTGTAAAATTTTTTCAAACTTTATTGAGATATAATTGACAAATAAAAATTGTGTATATTTAATGTGTACAACATGATTTAATATACATATATACTGTGAAGTAATTACCACAATCAAATTAATTAGCACATCCATAACCTTATATAGTTATTTTTACTTTTTTTGTATCTGTGTGGAGAACATTTAAGATCTACTTGCTTAGCAAACTTCCAAGTGTGTAATATAGCATTACTGACTATACTCGCCATGGTATACATTAGATTCTCCGAACTTACTCATCTTAAACTGAAAGTTTCTACCTTTTGACCAACATCCTGATTGTTCTGACCTCCAGCCCCTGAAAACCACTGTTCCACCCTTTAGTTCAAAGGGTTTGGCTTCTTTAGATTCTACATATAAGTGAGATCTCATACGGTATTTGTCTTTCTTTGTCTGGTTATTTCACTTACCATAATGCCCTCAAGATTCATCCATGTTGTCACAATTGATAGGATTTCCTTCTTTTCTTATGCTGAATAATATTCCTTTGAATATATATAATTTTCTTTATCCATTTATCTGTCAACAAACACTTAGGTTGTTTCATACCTTGGTTATTGTTAATAATGCTGCAATGAACATGGGAGTACAGATAAATCTTCAAGATCTTGATTTCATTTCCTTTGGATGTATACCCAGAAGTGGAATTGCTGGATCATATCGTAGTTCTATTTTTTAATTTTTTGACCAACCTCCATCCTGTTTTCCATAGCAGCTGTACCAATTTACATTTCCACCGACAGTATACAAGGATTCCCTTTTCTCCACATCTGTGCCCAAACTTATCTCTTGTGTTTTTGATAATAGCCATCCTAACAGGTGTGAGGTGACAGCTTATTGTGGCTTCGATTTGCATTTCCCGGATGATTAATGAAATTGAGTGCCTTTCCACGTACCTGTTGGCAGTTTGTATGTCTTCTTTGGAAAACTGACATGTAGAACTTTTACCGTTTTAAAAATTGTGTTATTAGTTTTTTGCTATTGAGTTGTATGAGTTCCTTATATAGTTTGGATATTAGCCCCTTATCAGATATATGGTTTGCAAATATTCTTTCCCATTGTGTAGGTTACCTTTCATTTTGTTGGTTATTACCTTTCTTGGACAGACGCTTCCTAGTTTGATGTAGTCCCTCTTGCTTATTTTTGCTCTTGTTGCCTGTGTATGTGTGAGATTTTATCTTTAATTTCATGGAAAGAAAGTGTGCATTGGAATTATATTTATCATATATGGTATTATGACTGTACAAGCATATTAACCATAATGTTAAATAAGTGACAATTTTGCTTTGCTTTATGTCTAAGTGTGTGAGGAGAGAGGTCTTTGATGATCAAAAGAAAGTTAAAATTAACATAACCCACATTTGTCACTCAAGCATTGCTTGAATCAAATATACACTAACATTTTTTTTTTTTACCCCTCTAAGCCTCTGAATTTAAACACACCAATGAATTCATGGTTCCGCCTCCTCTGCAGAGGAATCGAGCAGGCTATGGTGCTGCAGTTTGACATTGTCTAGCTGCACGGAAGGCAAGTTGACACTGGGCAAAACTGTGAAGGAAGAAGGGACGTTTGTAACTTGTGTTTTAGTATCAGCTCCTCTTTGTTCTGAGCCTTTTCTCTTCATGATTTTTCTTTCTATACCCTTATTCCTCCCCTTAAAGAAAGAGGTCCAGTTCTTTCTTGTCTTCTCCAATTTTATCCTATTAATTTTTGCTCTGGGGACAGAATAGGAAGAAACTAATTCTTGAGATGAAAATGACTGATAGGGTTTAATGTCTTATTTCTTAAAACACAGTGTAGATCAAAGGAGTAGAAATTGTTTTATTTAACAAACATTAATTCACTGTTCAGTGTGTTTTATGAATGTTAATTCATTTAATTCTCACAGTAACCTCTTAGGTAGGTTTTTAATTGTGGATTGTCAGGTGATCAGTAAGGGAAAGCTTAGGAAGCAATTGATCCTTTTATCTTTGAAATAATTTCATGAAATGAAATTCTATTTGTATGGCCTGCCTCGTTTGTTACTCCCATGATAGTAATCATGAGCCAAGGCAAATCAAGCACAAAATCTTATGGTCAGTCTTGTTCTCTGTGGGGCAGTGATGATAGAGCCAATGATTAGATTCAATTGGACCCTCATGACGGGTTTTATGGGCTCATACTACAAGTAGGAATGTTCACATCTAAGTTTAAAAAGTTTTACAGGGATTTGCTAAGTGAAATTTTACTATTGTTATAATTGAGATGCAGGTTAATTTTTTGTTATATGTAGGGTCACTGACCTTTTATATCTAATATTTTAAAATGTTAAGTTTATTTTTTGACTTTTGGGCTATCCTATTGTAATTCCAATTTTAAAATGAATTATCCATAAACAATAGTCGCTTTCAGTTGTTAAAAACACGCATCTTCTGTTGAGCACTGAGTGTTATAACAACTGATGAATTACTGAACTCGAAATCTGTAACTAATGATGTCCTATATATTGTCTAATTGAATTTAAATAAAAAAATAAAACCACATCTTAGAGAAGCCCTTCCTCATGAAGAATGAGAATGAATTGTATTTTTTCGTAGCAGTGCTAACATAGGTATATACACATTTTAAGGATATCATAAATTGTTTTTTATTTTAGCTATTTAACCCTGATTAATCTGTGACAACATTTAAATGTGAAATACATTGTCATTTTAACTACTGAATGACAGTCAACTGCTAGGAATCTCTAAAATAGGAAAGAATTCAAGGATTATAATTTACACAATGCTCATTTTAATTGAATTTCTGCCTAACTTTTTAGAGTATAGGGAAGAATCACAAAGAAATATTTTGTAAACAGTGAAAGCAACAAAGAAGAAAAAGTACTAACAGTAGATTGATTTTAAGAAGTATCAAATTTCAATTTTAATTGCAGTCATTGTTTAATTTTCTCAAGTCATACATGATGAATCAACTAATAGCAAATTTGTCCCCTCTGAAACTTCTTATTTATGTAGTAATTCAAGTTGTCATTTGATTTCTTACCCAGTAATTTCTCAAAGAAGTACCTGGCTGGTACATCTGATTCTTGGTTTCAGCTCAGGTGGTGATCTCAGGGTCATGAGATCCAGCCGCATTCTGGGCTCTGTGTTCAGCACAGGGTCTGCTTAAGATTCTCTCTCCCTCTGCCCCTGTCACCCAACCACCCCCACACACACTCACATACCAAAATAAACAAATTAATCTTTAAAAAAGTCTTTAAAGAAATAGCATAATATTTTGACTAAGGTCAATACATACAAGCCTATAACAGTAATTCTCAACCTGTACTATATTAGTGGTAGAATTATGTCAGACCAAAAAAATTGTGCAACTCAATTTATCATTACTCATTTAATGGTTAAGTCATAGTCTATGACATATTTTGTTGCTACAGTGACATTTATAACTCTTAGGCAACCGAATTTCCCCAATATATAGATCGCAGGATAAACTGTCCACATTGGAAAGAGCTCAGCCTTCCTTATGAACATTTTTTAAATTCAAAAAGGCAGTCATCTGTCTTGAAACCTCACTTTGTGCTCAAAAGATGTAGTTCTAGAACTAGTTTTTGTTGTATTGATGCTTGAAAACTTATTATTTAATAAAAATTGAATCCTAGATAATTCCTTTTCTTCTCCCCACCTACAGTGAAGAATTACGGTGAAGGAAAATAAAAATACAAACTAGTTAGTTGCTGTAATGTGATAAGTAGGGAAAAGATTATAGGCCCTTTTATTTTCTCACAAACAGCTATAAATTTATGGCATTCAAAAAGAATTCATGCAAAATTACCATTGAAATGAAAACATTCCCTTTTGCTAGGGAGTTTAGAGCAGTGTCTATAGTGTCCTTTAATACGTTGAAAGTCAGAACTAAGTCAGTCTGTATCTTTGCTACATACAAATTCTTTGAGATGTATCATACAGTTATTGGTATGAAATAAGCATTAGATTTATTACCTAAAGGTTTTCAATCACCATAATAGATGTATTAGAATGTAGGAAGACACTTTTTCAGTGAGTCACTTGAGAGTCTATCATATTTCATATTTCATAATATTTTTGCAATTTATTGGTCATCTTTTTCTACACAATTATTGGTATCTATTACATTTTATGAATTAGGAAATAATTTGGATATGTACTAAATAAATCTTAAATAAAGTAGAATAATTGTTAGGATATTTTACAAAGATGGGATTTGAGGCATGTCCTTGGGCTCGAATGAAATGCTGAGCTTTGTGCCAGTGGAATATGAAATGGTAGTAATCAATGATACGTGGTAGCATCAAAATTAAGCAAATTATCACCTATTAATTGATTATGATGAAATACTTTTTGAAAAAGTACCTTGGGAACCTACTTGGTTATCATACACACTTCACCATTATGGCTGTATTCTAAAAGAAACTTAGTGTGTGATGGATACTTCTGAATGAACTGCAACATTTATAGAAAGAAAATTGAAAACACAGGTTTTTAATTCTTAGTTCAAGGCATGGTCAGAGAACCTGAGAGCTTCAAATTATTTCTTGTAGCAACACTATAAATATTGCTGAAGATTAAACAAAAAATAATTGTTAAGGATTACAAAATTATCTTTATTATTATTTATTTGAGAGAGAGAGAGAGCATAAGCAAGGGGTGGGGTAGAGGGAGAAGCAGACTCCCTGCTGAGCAGAGAGCCAGATGCAAGACTCAATCCCAGGACCCTGGGATCAGGACCTGAGTCAAAGGCAGATGCTTGACCGACTGAGCTACCCAGGCACCCAAGATTACAAAATTATAAGTTGAATTCACGGGCTTACAAAATCATGAAAGCTAAGGCAATGGGAAGATGGGGGACTCTGAAACTTGGAATCAATATATTGCCAGTTGAAGCAGCTTCCCTACAGGAAGACTAACCTTCCCATACCTACCTGTAATAACCTTACCCAATGCAGCTACCTTAAAGAGGATGCCCATTTTCCTCCAGACAGACCAACCATTCTTATAGACCCATTTTGAGGGTCATATCATAGTATGTTCCAAAATACAAAGTCTCACCCAAGAAGAAATAGCCTGTATGCCAAGAGAATTGCAAAATTTTATGAACTTTGAAGAGTACACGAGGGAATGGATTCTAAGGATTTGGGCCAAAAAGGATGGAATAGAACATTGGGTTGGATCACATTTATAGATATGAGTGGACTTACTAAAGATTCTGAATTTAATATAGTAGCTTCTGTAGCTGGAAGTGACAAACAGTTTACTTTTTGAAAGTAAAGAGTCAATGTGGCCTATATATAATGAGGAAGAGATGCCAGAAATTTCTTGGAGTAGTAAAAGACAAAGGCTAATTGAAATAGTAATGTTGGAGTGGATTGTCCTGAATAGACGTTCCTTACTATATCTCTTGAGACAGCCCAGAGGACACTTTATGAAGGTGTGGAGAAACACATTAGGGAGGAGAGTATTGGCATCCTTAAATAGCTCTGTGGTGACTCTTCTTTGTAGGCCAAATGGCAGCACTTAATTTCCAAAAATAAGCTGGGCACACTTAGTGTAATGGGTACCAGAAAAACAGTGGTAATTAGTATGTTTTGCTCTACCGGGATCATCAACAAAGGATAATCCTCCTGGTGGGCAGACTTTGAATTTGTCCATTTGCCTGATTTGAACTATTGGTAGGACTACATTGTGTGAGTCTACTAGGGCTGTCATAACAGATTGGGTGGCTTAAATGACAGAAATTTATTTCCTTACTGTTCTGGAAGCTAGAGTTCATGATCAAGGTATTGGCAGAGTTAGTTTCTTCTGGAGTCATTCTCTGTGGCTTTTATTTTTTTATCTTTTTAAAAAATATTTTTCATTTATTAGAGATTCAAAGAGAGAGAAGCAGGCTCCATGCTGGGAGCCTGACATGGGACTCGATCCCAGGTCTCCAGGATCACACCCTGGGCTGAAGGCGGTGCTAAACCGCTAAGCCACCAGGGCTGCCCTCTCTTTGGCTTTTAAATGCCAAGGTCTTCTATGTCTTCACATGATCTTTCCTCTGTACATATCTGTGTCCTAATCTCTTTTTTATAAGGACACCAGTCATTCTTGCTTTCCAAGGAAGGAGTGAATGTTTCCACCTAGAAACCCACATGGTTCCATTGAATTAGAATGTCATTGGATATTTTGGGCTTCTCATTCCACTGAGCCAAAGGGCAGAGTGATGAATCTCAAATTACAATTTGGGTACAATTATCCCTTACAGGTAGGTATGTTTGTGTGTGCATACATGCACAAGAAAGGAAGGAAATGTGCAGAGCTGATGCTATCTTAATTTCTATAACTGGTCATAAGACCAGTTATATTTATAAATTCCTTCTTCCAGTACCCAATCTATATTTCCTTTGCTTTCCCTCACCCAGAACCTTAGCTGGTCAAAAGTCCTTTATGTGAAAAAAAAAAAAAAAAAAAGAAAGAAAGAAAGAAAAAAAAAAAGTCCTTTATCTGTTAGGGTGACCCAAACTTTAATCTGTAATGGGTCTGAATTCTATTTTTGTGGTTTGTTTTAGTTACAGTTTTTCATTAACTTTTCCTATTGGACATGGAAGTCCTAAGAAGTGCTCAGAGAATCCCCTAAATTAAGGATGGTCTCCTAACCTTGCTGAGTAGTGTCAATGTAATTACAGTCAAGAAAATGAACATATCCAAAACCCAAAGAGTTTCCTTATATCGCTTTATAATCTGCTTCCCCTCCTTGGCCCTCTCTGTGTCTCTTCAACATCACATAATAAAGTAACCTTTGGATTTTTAATAAATTGGATCATAAAGTATATACTCTTTTGTGGGTGGGGGCTCCTTCACTTAGCGTGATCATCTTAGAATTCATCTATGCTGAGTGTATCAATACATCAGTCCTTTTTATTCCTTTTTTTAAGGTTTTATTTATTTATTCATGAGAATACACACAGAGAGAGGCAGAGACACAGGCAGAGGGAGAAGCAGGCTCCATGAAGGGAGCCCGATGTGGGACTCCATCCCAGGTCTCCAGTATCACGCCCTGGGCTGAAGGCAGTGCTAAGCCGCTGAGCCACCTGGGCTGCCCTTTTTATTCCTTTTTTAAAAAATTATTTTATTTATTCACGAGAGACACACACAGAGAGGCAGAGACATAGGCAGAGGGAGAAGCAGGCTCCATGCAGGGGAACATGATGTGGGACTCGATCCGGGAACCTTAGGATCATGCCCTGAGTCAAAGGTAGACGCTCAACCACTGAGCCCCCCAAGCGTCTCAGTCCCTTTTATTCCTAAGTAGTATTACAGTTTATGGATATATCACAATTTGTTCATTCACTTATTGATCGATATTTGAATTATTTCTACTTTGGACTATTAAAGCCACTTTGAACATTTATATCAATTCTTTGGACATATGCTTTCATTTCTCTTGGGTAAATGTGTAAGAGTGGAATGCCTGGATTCATGGTAATTGTGTGTTTAACTTCTTAAGAAACCTCCAAACCTTAAAAAAAGTTGCATTGTTATTTATTTCCACCAGGGGTATATGAGAGTTCTAGGTCCACATCCTCAGCAACACTTAGTATGGCCAGTCTTTTAAATTTTAGACATTGTAATAAATATGTAGTAGTATTATCATAGTCTCTTTTTAAAAAGATTTTATTTATTTATTCATGAGTGACAGAGAGAGAGAGAGAGACACAGGCAGAGGGAGAAGCAGACTCCCTGCAGGGAGCCCAATGTGGGACTTGGTCCAGGACCCTGGGATCATGACCTGAGCTAAAGGCAGATGCTCAACCACTGAGCCACCCAAGCGTCCTGTATCATTGTGGTCTTAATTTGCATTTTCCTAATGATTGGTGAAAACATCATCACAATCAACATAATGAACACATCCATCAACCTTAGCATGTGCTTATTTGCCATTCATCTGTCTTCTTTGGCAAAGGTGATTATTCAAGTCTTTTGCCTATTTGTTTTATTTGATTGTTGGTTTTTATTATTAATGAGTTTTGATTTTTGACTTGTATAGTCTGAATACAAGCCCTTTATCAGATATATAATTTGCAGATATTTCTTTTACTTTGTGGTTTTTATTTGCATTCTCTTAGTGTATCTTTTGAAGAGTAAAGTCCAACTTTAATGAGGTCTATTTTAATAACGTTTTTCTTTTATAGATCATATTTATAAAAACATGTAACATGCAAAAACATTTCTGAGAAATCTTTGTTTAACCCAGTGTCACAAATATTTTTTCCTGTGTTACTTTCTAGAATTTTTAGTTTTATATTTAGGTCTATGATCCATTTTGTTTTAATATTTATATATAGTGTAAGGCAAGAATCAAAGTTTATTTTTTTGCAAATGGATACCTAATAATAGGACCATGTGTTGAAAGTTAACAGTTCTTCATATTAAATTTTCTCTTTTCATATAACTGATATGGTTTCTAATTCCTAAATGGACTCTGACACAATCTGGCTATCTCTTAAATTGTGATCTGGATTTCTAAAGAATTTTAACCAATATTTTTGTCTAGAATGTTACAGCCTAAAGCAAAAATAGTGTCCAAATGGAATCTTCAAGATGCACATGTAGATAGTAATATTCATTTTGTTGCAAATGAGTTAAAAGTTCTGGTTACCAAGGCATACTCAAGGAAATGAGTATTTTCTGTCAGTACTCCCACAGTTAAACATTAGATTCTGAGTATATCCAAGAGTCTGCATTGGGTGAGTGTCCAGTGTTAATACGATACTTAAGTCAAGTATCGAAAAGAAATGACTATCAATTTGTTTTTCTTAAAAATATCTGTGGGTGGGCAGCCCAGGTGGCTCGGGGTTTGGTGTCTGTCTTCCGCCCAGGGTATGATCCTGGAGACTGGGGATCAAGTCCCACGTCGGGCTCCCTGCATGAAGCCTGCTTCTCCCTCTGCCTGTGTCTCTGCACCTTTCTCTCTCTCTCTCTCTCTCTCTGTGTCTCTCATTAATAAATAAATGAAATCTTAAAAAAAAAAATCTGTAGGTATTTGGGCTGAATGTGTGGGTAGTTTGCCTTGGATGAAATTAACCAACCAACTAACCAACCAACAAATAAACACACCCAGAATGTAAACAATGGAATCAGTGAAGCAAGCCATGTCCAAAATGAAATGTTTTGTACTTTCATAACTTAATCACTCATTTTATCATTTTTCCTTTCAACTATTTTTAGGCCATAATATAGAATAGTGCTAAAAGTGAAGATGTAACAATTTGGAATCCTATGAGGGTATGAATGAAGTTCCTTGTCATTGGAATCTTGAACTTTGAACCAGATTTTATTTTGGATCCTGGTAGGAGACGGAATGGGGAGATCATAAAACATAAAGTTTGTACTTTTAAGACTCCTGCAGCCTGTGCATTCTCTTTTATAGCAATCTGAGGTTTAGGGTGTATTGTGAATAAATGAGTGTCTATACAGTTATGACCAAGCCTATTATTTAATGAAAAAGACCACTCTGTAAGCTAATGGCTTGAAAATACACATAGTCTAAAAGTAATTCTCAAATTTTAAACATATATAAAATAGCCAATTGTGCTGTTTCTTCTGCAACTTGACTAAGTGTTCATTTGCTGTTGTACGATGTGTAGGGAAAAAACTCAGTAATATTGACAGACTTTCTAATGAGGCCCAAAGAGCCAGAATACATTTAAAATATTGAGAGAGAATCCCATACCAGTTTTTAGACCAAAGAATAAAAGAGGGATTGGTTGATAAACTACCCAGAAATAGAAACCATGTTAAAGGTGATGTTTTGGCTGTTAGGCTTTCTTCAGGCCATAATATATAAAACTAACATTTTTATATTTCTTCTTTTGCCCAAGGAAGCCCTCAAAGACAGAATGCTGCCTTTAACCTTATTTTATATTCCACAGAGTATTTTAAAGACTAGAAAAATATTGCTGGGGCAAAAATGATTGGGGCTCTGAAAGATCAGAAGAAATCTATCATTTTTTTAAAATAAGCAGACACTGAGAACTTCATCCACAAAGTTATTCCAAATTCAGTGTTCTAGCCAGGGACTTTTGTAGTAAATAAATAAGATTGACCTAGAGTTCACTGTATTTTTGGATCTGAGTGTTACTTTCTTTTAGATTGGTTTACTTGAAACTTTACCTATATTTCTATAATAATTTTATTTGTATTTGAATTTTAAGTCTAATATTGAATTCTAAAATGATTTTAATTTAGACTACTGAGTTTCTCAATACATTTTACTTGTTCTTTCAAGCAGCCTGAAAATATTAAATTATATGAAAGTATTTTCCAGAAATTATTAAAAATCACAGTATTTTATTGTTTGTCATTGAATTTTGTTTATAGAATTTTTAAAATGAGTTAATAGTTTGGAAAAAATTAAAATGACAAAAATCAAAGCATTAATTCCAAAACCTACTAGCAAGTAGGTCTTCATAACTTTATATTTGTCTAGTGAGCAAATATACATGCTCTGAAGGAAAATGTTTATCTTGGGTAGATACGGCCAGGTAATAATACCTGCATTATTATATTCAATGAGGAATTCAGGACAGTGTTCTAAAAACTAGGTAGCTGCCCAAATCACCAACTATGTTGGTCAGTTGTGAATATCTAAAACATGGAACAAATATCTATTACAGTTTAAGCAAGAGAATTGCAAAAAGGAGAGGCGCTCTTGATTTTTAAAAGCTGATTCTGAACCACATGTTTTGCACATATCTCAATTAATCCTCACAGCCTCATAGGAATAAAATGATTTGCCTGTTATTATACAGCTAGAAAGTGTCATATCCAGCACTGAGGTATTTACTCTCAATTCCTGTGTTCTCTCCATTATAAATAGTTAACCTCCTAAATATATACCAGGTAATATTCATTCATTAGTTTGATGATAGCAACAATTTTATAACCAAATAGTATTTCATTTAATACTGTGAAATGTATTAAATACTCATGAAAAGTTACATCTCTTTATTTTGTATTATTTTATTTAAGATTTTATTTATTTGATGGTGGTGGGGAGAGAGAGCACAAGCAGGGGGAGCGGCAGGCAGAGGGAGAAGCAGGCTTCCCACTGACAAGGAGCGTGATAAGGGACTCTACCCCAGGACCCTGGGAATGACCTGAGCTGAAGGCAGATGCTTAAAGACTGAGCCACTCAGGTGTCCCAAAAAGTTTTATATCTTTAGTATTAACTTTTAGATATTCTATAAAAACATGTAGATTTAATGCTATGTTCTTCAATATGGTAGATTTTTTTTTTTAATTTAAATTTCTGGGGGCACCTGGGTGGCTCAGTGGTTTAGCATGTCTGCCTTCAGCTCCGGTTGTGATCCTGGGGTCATGGTATTGAGTTCCGCATCAGGCTTACCTCAGGGAGACTACTTCTTCTGCCAATGTCTCTGCCTCTCTCTCTCTCTCTCTGTCTCTCATGGATAAATGAATAAAATTCTTTAAAAAAATAAAATTTAAATTTCTGTCTAAAAGTTTATTTTGGGCTTCATTTTTACAATTTTCAGTGCTGATATTTTATAATATTAATGAACTTCAATTTGTCGTATATTTTTTTCTGGAATAAAATAGGTAAATGTAGCCCAAATGACTAAAATTACAAGTTCTTATCCAATAAAGAAACCATTCAGAAACTAGATGGTCTGTTAAAACTTGCATATTTTAATGATGGTAATTATAGTCTCTTGTTAAGTAACTTTTTATTCTCTTTAGCATTTAGTGAAGTTCTTTGGGAAATGTCAAAAATTCAGCATATTTTATTTTATTTTACTTTTTAAAAAAGATTTTATTTATTTATTTATTTATTTATTTATTTATTTATTTATTTATTTATTTATTTATTTATTTATTTATTTATTTATTTATTTATTTATTTATTTATTTATTTATTTAGAGCATAGCCAGGGAGAGGGGCAGAGAGAGAAAGAGAATCTCAGGCTGACTCCATGCTGAGTGCTGAGCTTCATGGGTGCTCGATCCCACAGCCCTTGATATCATGACCTGAGCCAAGATCAAGAGTTGGACCCTCAACCAAGTGAGCCACCCAGATGCCCCTCGGCATATTTCATATTTCATTCACTGAGAATAATAAACCATGTCAGTGGATGGACTCAATATCAAGTGAGATTGTCAAATGAATCATAATAATTCATAAGACTGGGAATCTTGTGTTATTTTTCACTGTCCTAGTTTCTAAAGAGCCACACAAAGTTCATGTTAGTAGTTTTCTGTTTAGATCATCTAAAGGTGATTTACTGATCAAACCCACCAGAGGATAGAAAGAGGTTTCCCACTACTTGGGTTTAAAGCACTTGCTGAGATTAACTATTTCCACCTAGCCACAGGACACTCTAATAAGAATTTGTGGCATATAAAAAAAAGTTTCCATAATCTCTGAGAATGACTGTGTAATGGACATCTTGGAGGATAGATTAGTGTACTTTACCTGTGTTGTAATGATGGGACTAAGGTGGAGAGGCTTTTTCATTTTCAAGGATGTTTGATGCATCACTAAACATGTGTCATTACATGTGTTTTCAATTCTTTGGGTCAAAGCTAAATGACCAACACAAAGGATTAACATTCAGAACTGATCATCTGTCCAGTTTTGGAAATAGTACAAACAGTACTTGGAATAGTTGCATTCTGTTGCTTAGAGTTACAACATTCTACCTTTGTGGTCACTGGTCCATGACTAAATGTGCCATATGTTTGTTTGTTTTTTTCTTAAACTAAAATTTTGCTTGGAAATTGTAAGGAATTTTTGTAATACAATCTAACTGGGACATTATAAAGAATTCAAAAATAAGAAATTGGAATAAGTAGTGTAGAATCACACTGACAACAAAAATTATAGTGAATTGTTTCCTAGTGATGAGTTCTGAATATGACAATCTTGTTTCCATTTGTGATTCAATAGATCCTAAGACTAAGTAATTACTAAGAGATGATTGTGAGGTAACTTTGTAAACATCTTTTTTTTTTTAAAATTTTTATTTATTTATGATAGTCACAGAGAGAGAGAGAGAGAGAGAGAGAGAGAGGCAGAGACACAGGCAGAGGGAGAAGCAGGCTCCATGCACCGGGAGCCCGATGTGGGATTCAATCCCGGGTCTCCAGGATCGCACCCTGGGCCAAAGGCAGGCGCCAAACCGCTGCGCCACCCAGGGATCCCCTGTAAACATCTTTTTAAATGATTTTCCTCAGGCTAATACTAGAGCAAGTGTAGTTGTACTTGCAGGAAAAGATAACAATATATTTGTTAGTATGCACAAATAATTTTTAATTAGAAGAAAAATTATTAAATTGATACTATTTTAAAATATTTCAGTATTGCTTTTACAAAATTAGTTTTTTGATAAATGCTTGTCTTCAGTCATAGCATATTGGGTGCACTAAACCACCTGTCAGATTTATTTCCTAAATACTTGTTTTCCTCCCTAGGAAGGACTTCAGTTCATGATTATTGAACAAATACAGAAGAATTATCTAATAAATATGGACTTCTAGGGTCCTATTAGATTATTATCTGAATTGACCTCATGATTGAGTCCAAATTGAGTTGCTGATTTTCTAACCCGTAGTTCAGTTTTCTTTTCCTGCAAAGACAGTCAGAGCCCTTTGTATTTGTATCTTGACATTTTCATTGCATTTTTAAAAAATAGAGAATTCTCCATTTTCTTTATGTCACTGAACAAAAGGAAATTCGTAATTAAAATTAAAGCCAAAAGTGGCGTGGCTAAAAAAGTGCTTATTTTCCAAAAATGAAACAAATGAGCAAAAGATCCCAACAGTTTGGTAACTATCTACGGTCTGAGACATTGACACAAGTAGCTCTTCCCTGAGATATGCTCCCAGTCCCCCCAACCCAATCTTCAGTGACTGTATGAACCTGTGGAGGCCAAGTAGAAGTGGGAATGAGGATATTTTATTTGAAGAGCAAATTAAGTAGGTCTAAACAGTGAAGCAGTGCTCTGAGGAATTGGTGAAGGCTTTTGCATGAAGAAGCAGCAAGGAAAAAATATGAAATGCATAAAAACTCTGCACAGCAGTTTTAAAGCTTTGATAAAATATAAAATGTCTTTAACCCCTTTGCTGTTCTTGCAAACGCCTGCAATTCAAGAATTTTATTATTCTGGGGCTAACGTAGTTTAAACCTCAATAACTGAATGTTTCCTTTGGGATACCTTCAGGCAAACTATATATTGATTTTCTCAGAATGCACTGTATTTTTCATTAGTACCAAGGTTTGGTGGATATCTAGTCATTTGTTCACCAAATTCCTCTGAAAATTAAAATGGACTATTCCATTTTGGCTGTGGAGTCTTCAGAGCATGGGCATTAATTTTTTTTTCTGTTGGACACTACCAGGATATGCTATTATGACATTCATCTTGTCCAGGGCATATGATACCAAATCACCTTTTGACGTGGTCTACCATTTTCCTCTAAATACTTTCTCCTCTTTGCTTCTTGGGTTTGATGGCACATTTGACGTTGCCAAGATCAAAATATTTTTCTGATTTATTTAGGTTTTATAAAGTCACAGATTTGCCTACATAATGCAAGTAAAATAAGATCTTGTCTGATCATCCTTTTATGTGAATTGTCTAGGAAATTTAGTTCTTTAAAAGGCAAATCCGTTTGAATTGGCTCAATATTCATTTTTTCTTCTACTGGTGGAAACTTTGTCTATGATATAGGTAATATGATTTCACAGTTGGAAGTAGAATTTCTAAAGTCATTTTGGTGTACCTTCAGTCTTACCCATTATGAACCACTTCTGTTTTCCTGAGGAGATCCCCAGTCTTTCTTAAAGACTACGCTCATCAAGCCAGATGTGTATGTATGAGGTCTGTATTAAAGATACTAATTTTGTCTTATACCTCTTGGTACCCAGCACAGTTTTGACTCTACTGACCACCCCCAAATATATGTAGCTTGAATAGTTGAGACCTGTGTTTGGTGTATGTGTAAATCATATATGCCAGTGAGTGAGAAAACTAAGCCTCCTGAATTCATGTATCAGCATGGATTTGTGGTTATTATTTAATTTTCATGATAACTTCCTGAAGTAGGTGCATATGACAAACGGTTTTGCAGATGAGGAAACTGGTAAAATTGTGTGCTCTGGACTGATTGTAAATTCGTAATGATTCTAGAACTGAAGTGTATTTTTTGGAAATGTCAAGCATCAGCTATGACAGGAATAATTTAAGGAGCCTAGGAAAGGCTCAACGTAGACAGATACTTGCTGTTTCATGTTTACTATAATGTATCCTCAATTTTGAATTTTTAGTTTCAAAATTTTGGAATTTTGAATGCCTTCTATGAGTAGATCACTCTTTTTTTTTTAAAAAAATATTTTATTTATTATTCATGAGAGACACAGAGAGAAAGAGGCAGAAACATAGGGAGAGGGAGAAGCAGGCCCCCTGTAGGGAGCTGGATGTGGGACTCGATTCCAGGACCCCGGGATTACGACCTGAGCCAAATCACACTCAACCACTGAGCCACCCAGGTGCTCTGAGTAGATCACTCTTCTAGGCATGGAGGATTCAAGGGTGAATTCTACAGCAAAGGCCCTTGTTTTTATAGCATTTACATCCAATCAGGGAGAAGGCGAGAGAGCACTAAAAGAAACAAATGAATCAGGTAATTTCAGGTAGTGGATGATGTTTTTAAGATAGTGAGACAGGGTGGCAGAGAGGGGCTGGAGGAAGGCAGAGTCGGGCAGGGACTAATGAGAGCTACTTTTAGTGGGCTGATCCTTCACTGAGGAAGTGAAATTTGTGTTTAGCCTTGAATGATGGAAAGAGGCTAGCTGTGTGGAGATCTGGAAGCAGGGAAAACAGGAGGAATGACTCCACTGTGGTAATGAGCTTGGTGTGTGTGGGCAACAGGAAGAAGGCAAGTGTGGCCAGAGAATAGGGTGCGAGGTGACAGCATCATTAGCATGAGATGGGGTCCTTTATCCTTGCTTAATCAAATTCATGATTTGCCTATAACAATGTAACTTCAGAGTTCAGAATATAAAACTTTTAGGTCAAGATCAGTGTTCGCTTATATTACAAGATTTTGGATCAAATATCCTTTTAAAAGAATTCATGTGCAAAAAGATATAAAATTCAACCTAACGGTACAGGAAAAAATCCATTTAATGAAGTATTGAGCACTTCTGTGTATCAGACACCAGGTGTATGAATAACATCAGAGGTAGGTGTATGAATAAGACATAACCCTGCCATTAAGGAAGTTCCTGAGAGGTAAAATGCAGGTTAAAATGATTACCTATTGGGGCACCTGCATGGTTCAGAGGGTTAAGTGTCTGCCTTCAGCTCAGGTCATGATCCCAGGGTCTTGGGGTGGAGCCTGCATCCCCATTGGGGCTCCCTGCTTAGTGGGGAGCCGACTTCTCCCTCTGCCTGCCCTTCTGCCTACCTGTGCACTCTCTGTCAAATAAATAAATAAAATCTTAAAAAAAAAGTACCTATTACCTATCAGTTATATGAAAAATCAACCAAACTCAGAAGTTATCCTGTGCCTGAAACTGCACTTTAAGTATGTTCTTATAAAATTACAGCTAGCCTTTCTTGTCCAGTGTCCATTGTGTTTGATTGACATTAAGTTTTTTTTTTTAAGATTTTTATTTTATTCATGAGAGACACAGAGAGAGAGGCAGAGACATAGGCAGAGGGAGAAGCAGGCTCCCTGTGGGGGAGCCCAATACAAAACTCCATCCCAGGACCCCAGGATCATGACCAGCGCCGAAGGCAGATGCTCAACACTGAGATACCCAGGTGCCCCAAAATTACGTTTAAATTTAAGCAAAATAAATTATACATTGTGGGTGCTTACTAACTAGTCATTTATTAGTTTTATTAACAACACCTGAGAGATTAATATGTTCAATTTGTATCAACAATTACTACATCTGTGCTGTAATCAGAATAAGGTAATGTAGAATTTTTTTTATAATGTAGAATTTTTAATCCATATCTTAAAACTGTGTCTACATATTCTGTCAGTTGCAATGGCATATGTTTTGTTTTCTAAATCCAATTGCAATTATTCTAAATTTTCATCTGAATTTCTAAAACTAATTAGTTTTGGGACAATGTGGGTTGAAACATTACAACAGAGCCCCTTATTTTTTCTCATCTTTATTACTTAAAAAAACAGAAGGAATAAATTCCCATTAAAAAGAAAACAAGTATTACAGAAATTTATAAAAAGTCAAAATCCCAATAAACTGCTCCTTCTCTTCTCTAATTCCAAACTGCAGGGGGTCATCATAAGTAGTGCATGTCTTATAAATTTTTTTTAATTTAAAAATGTCTACAGCACACAGCTCCATCATATATTGAGCAAAATGTCTCTTGGGGAATGTATATTATTGCTAGATCTTCAGTGTTAGAAACAATGTTGCAATGAATAGGATATTTGCACACTTAACATTTATGTAGCTGTAGGAACTGGTTATAAAAAGTCAATGCCTAGAAGTGGAATGAATGGTTGGAACAAAGGGTATATGCATTTGAAAATTAGACTTTATAAAATTGTCCTACAAAATGGTTGTGCTTACATTACCATTACCCATCAACCATGGATGCATGTGAGATCCCATACTTGGACATGGTATACTTATACAATCAGGAATGAAAAATAATAGTATTTGAGTATGAAAGGATATTTTTTAGAAAAATTATATTAAACTTCTAAAATTCTATTATCAAGCTCAGAACTACAAAACTGTTGTACTTTTTTAAACTTTATTATCAGTCAGTGCCTCAGGTTGGTGTCTGTTTGCTCCTAAGTTTAGATTTTTTTTTACAGAGATAAAAGTATTTCTGCAATAAGCAAATAAACTTGATTGCAAAGGTTTGCTGCCTATCGTTTGTATTTGCATACTCCGTTAGCACCTACTACTGTGTCTCTGTGAGGTATTTTTATGTGGTATTACTACCCAATATAAGAGATATCAAGCAGGCACTTCCTTGAATTTTTATAATTGGAATAATTCCAATATAGCCTTTTAACCTTAAGGACCCAGGTGAAAAATCTTTCCCTTGGTCATAATTCTTTTTTTTTTTTTTCCAGAAACTCCAGCTTCTATTTCATTTCCCTAATCACTAGAAATGTTGAATTAATCAAACATGCAAATCAGTATTTCAAACTCAGCAAATTAGAATCAAATTTCAACTAATTTTTTTAAAATTTCAACTAATTTTAAAATAAATTTGCTTACTGAGGAATGCTCTAAAAATGAGTATGTATCACTCTTGTGTCATATTAAGAAAATGCGTTAAACAAAAATAACTATAAAATTTTAAATTAAGCAGTTTTAAAATTAAGGGGCCCTATTTATAGAGAATTTAAAAGAGCTAGCTCTTTTTAAATTATTTTCAAGGAAGATGGAAAGGATAAATAAGGATTTATTAAATGACTTTATGACCTCAAATCAACATTTATTGAGCTCTGCATACATGGTACTATGTTAAGTATTATTGAATTCAAGAATAAGTGATACCTATCCCCCACAACTCAAGGAGCTCACACTTCAGTCAAAAGATAGACTTTGGTCTCTTTTTTGTGTTGATAACAGTTAATATTTTTCTGCAGTTTTCTTAGTAAGATAAAAAGTTATGAAGTTGATTGGATCAATGCTTAGATGTAGACAAACTAGTTAGGACATTCCTGTCTTATACTTTGTTTCCAGTGGAAGCCTTCTGTTGAGGTGGTCAGAATCAAGAAGCTTTTCTTTCAGGGTAGGATGAAGTCCAGACTAACACATTGCTCACTGAATAATTATTTTTTGGATTTAGATACTTCTGATTATAAGGAGATTGCATTCAGTGCTGAGAAAAAGCATAGGCATGGAGATTATGCATATTCTAGTGAATCATCAGAAGATTGAGTGGATACCTATGAAATTTGGGGCTTATGATTTAGAATCTTTTGTTGTTAAAACAGGTATATTTATCCTCACCTACTTACGAAACTGAGGATTGGTTTAAAAATAAAAACAAAAATAGGTCTCCAAAATTAATGCTCTTGAGAGAAACTTGAGCCCTTCAACTACTTCAGTGATATCACAGAGAGCAAGCTTTTGTGAGTTAAACATATTTTATATCCTAATAGCATATAGAAACAATAAGGTGAACTAGAACTTTCTCTAGAAACAGTTTGCCTCTATAGGAATGTCCCCTGAGTGCTCATTAATGATGCACACGTAGACATACCACACCAATTATACTTTTTTTCTCAGCCTGACCCTAAAATTAAACCATTAGAATGAAACCATTAAAGAAATAAATATTTGTTTAGTCACAATGAAAGAACAGATGAATTCAAGTCCAATTTGTGGTTCATTTCAAGGTACTGAAACTAGAAACTAAATATTTTAAGGCATATGTGTCAGAACTTGGTAAAAATTACATTTTCTTTACTAACATGGTTTATTTCCATGGTGAACTTGAAGTTATATCTATGAACTTAAATTCAAATTAACCTATACTATTATTTTAAATAGTTCTTTCTGTGCTTACAAAGTTACAGAAGGTGTTTGGCTCTTGATTTCTTCCAGGATGCTGAATTACAACCTGATTGTCTGAGACAGTTATGTGTCTGAAAGAAACAAGCTTTTTTTCCTGGACAGGTTACGACAACTCACTAAAGCAGTGGTTCTCCAATGTTTTACATTAAAATCACCTAAGGAGCTTGTTAAGAATTCAGATTGCCAGGCCTCTTACTCTAAGATTCTGATTTAGTAGGTCAGGGGTGAAGTTCAGAAATCTTTATTTTTCTCAGCCACTCCTTTTCATTCTGATTTAAGAGGTTGATCCATGCCTTGCATTTTAAGAGTACTGAGGCCAAAATCTAAAATAGATTTAGTGAATTATTTGCAATAAAAAATAAACATTTTCATTGCTTTTCACTGTTTCTCCCATCAACCTCTTTGCCCTCAAATTCACAATTAAGTAGTAAATCTGGTCTCTTGTCTTTTCCACGTAAAATACTACTTTTTTTCATTTTATATTCCTCTAGAAAAGTTTGTGCAGGCACAACTGGTAGTCTTTATGAATAGAGTGGAGCTTTGCAGATTACATTTTGCTTATAAATGTTTTCTTGCTCAATTTTAATACCTTTATGAGAAACTGATGACTGATAAATAACTGTATTAATAACCCTGCTTTATCAAGAACTGGTTTTCAAAATGGAATTTTTAAGTGGCAGGAGATTATTATTTTTATAGGGGCTCTGTGATTTGGTAGACAAGCCATCTTGGCTCTTGGCTCTTCCCTTTTGAGTGTCTTTGAAGAATTGTAGTTGTCTGTTTCCTCTTTAGTCCAAAAATGATTTTGAAAATTAAACATTTATTGGTCACAGCATAAATACCAATTGAGTTTCTACTCTATAAGAAGCACTATTCTAGGCCTTAGGGATACCACTGTGAGTAAAATAGAACTGTCCCTTGTCCTTGTGAAACTTTCAGGCTAATTTATGGCCTGAAATAATTGGTCGCTTTATGAGGTTACTTGGATTATCAAAGTGAACTTGAAGTTGAAAGAAATAGCATGGTTGGGACGCTTGGGTGGCTCAGCGGTTGAGCATCTGCCTTGGGTTCAGAGCATGATCCCAGGGTCCTGGGATCGAGTCCCATATCGGGTTCCCTGTAGGGAGCCTGCTTCTCCCTCTGCCTATGTCTCTGCCTCTCTCTCTCTGTGTATCATGAATAAATAAATAAAATCTTAAAAAAAAATAAAATAGGAAGACTAAAATGCATCATCTTTTAAGGCCCTTCTAGCTCTAAAATTCTTCAGCAACCATGTTTTTTTTTTTTTTTTTTTTTTCTTTTTTAAGATTTTCTTTATTGCCTGGTGTGGCACTCAATCCCTGCATCTGGGAATCACGCTCTGAACCCAAGGCAGACGCTCAACCGCTGAACCACCCAGGCTTCCCTATTCTTCCTATTTTAAAGAGGACATAACTGAGATTAAGGGAGGTCAAGACTTTTCCCAAAGTCATAGAGTTTGATAGTGATACAGACCTTGAATTTAGCTCTGATTAAAATGTTAGGATTTTAGTGATAGACCTTAGAGATTATCTGTTGAACTCCTCATATTAAAATTAAAGGTACTAACCCAGGTCCCAATGCTCCATGGGTACTTTGTGACACAGGATCTATAGTTGGGCATTCTCTATGCCAGAGAATTAAAAAAAAAAGATTTTATTTATTTATTCATGAGAGACACACACAGAGAGAGAGAGAGGCAGAGACACAGCAGAGGGAGAAGCAGGCTCCATGCAGGGAGCCCGATGCCAGACTTGATCCTGGACCCTGGGATCATGCCCTGAGTCAAAGGCAGATGCTCAACCACTGAGCCCCTGACGGGTCCCCCAAATAGTGCTCTTGACCTTATACCTTGGTGTTGACTCTGAATTCACAATATATTACCTGTCTTAGGGTTAGAATGTTTGGCTCAAATTATTATTCACTTCTTTTTTAAAAAAATATTTTATTTATTTATTTGAGGGACAGGGAGCAGGAACAGGGGGGAGGGGTAAAAGGAGAGGGAGAAGCAGATTCCCCACTGAGCAGGGAGCCTGATGAAGGACTTGATCCCAAAATCCTGGAATGGTGACCTGAGCCGTAGAGGCTTAACTGACTGAGCCACCCAGGCACTCTATTAATCACATCTTAAAAAATAAATTTTAAATTTTAGAGTAAGTATGAATTTATGGAACAATTATGAAAATAGTACGGAGATTTCCCATATACTGCACTCAATTCCCTCTATTTTTAACATCTTACATTCGTATGGTACACTTATTGAAGTTAACGCATCAATACTGATACCTTATTATTAACTGAAGTCTATTTTTTATTTAAATTTCCTTAGTTTTTAACCTTATACCCTTTTTTTCTGTCCCAGGACATCATCTAGGATCCCATATTAAATTTAGTCTTCATGTTTCTTTAGGCTCCCCTTTGTTATGACAGTTTTTCATACTTTTCTTGTTTTTGAGAACTTTAACACCTTTGAGAAGTACTAGTCAGGTATTTTGTAGACTGTTCCTCAATTGGAATTGGTCTGATGTTTTTCTTGAGATTAAACCGTAGTTATGGGTATTGGGAAGGAGGACCACAAAATAAAGTATCCTATTCATCATATCATATCAAAGTAATGTACTATCAGCCTGACTTATCACTGTTGACATTGACGTTAACTGACAACCTGACTAGGGTTAAAATTAACCATAGAGTTAATTCCCCTCCTCCCCGTTTCATAGCGTACCACTTGCAAGAAGAGTCACTATGTGCATGCCACACTTAAGGGGTGAGGAATATGCTCCACCTCTTTGAGGGTGGAGTATCTACATAAATTATTTGGAATTTTTCTGCATGGGAGATTTATCTATGATCCCCCATTTATTTATTCAATAATTTATATCAGTATGGAGTTATAATTCAATAGTACTTTATTTTGTTGCTCACGTTTTTTCCAGCATTAGCCATTGGGAGCTTTTTCATTTGACTCCTATGTCCCTTTGACATACTCCCATCAGTGTGTGTGTGTGTGTGTGTGTGTGTGTGTGTGTGTGTCTGTGTGTGTGTATGTATATCTGTGTGTAATATTTTCTTTTTTTTAATTTTTTTAAATTTTTATTTATTTATGATAGTCACACAGAGAGAGAGAGAGAGGCAGAGACACAGGCAGAGGGAGAAGCAGGCTCCATGCACCGGGAGCCCGACGTGGGACTTGATCCCAGGTGTCCAGGATCGTGCCCCGGGCCAAAGGCAGGCTCCAAACCGCTGCGCCACCCAGGGATCCCAATATTTTCTTACATTCTGGCACTACAAGATGCTTCAGCCTCATTTATTTCCTGCCTGACTTCTAGAATCAGCCATTTCTCCAAGGAACTTTGGTTCCTTTTATTGGAAACAGCTCTGGGATGTCTTTGCTTTTAGAACCTCTCAGCTGAAAAAGTAAGAAGATATATGTGTATATGCTAACCTTTGAATATAAACATATCTATAAATATTTCTATGCATATATCCATTCGTATATATTTTATTTTATTTTTTTCCCATTCATATATATTTTAAACAGAAATTTACGCTGATATCTTTAATGTTAATCCATTAGCACATGGATCATTCTAGCCGTCTCTCTGTTTACCTGTATGTAATCTCCCACTTCAAGAGTGAGAAACCTGACTTCTGCCATTTACCATCCATTTGTTTAATTTTCCAATTTTAGTATACATGTGTAATAGTTTAGAGGCACCTGGGTGGGTCAGTGGTTGAGCGTCTGCCTTTGCCTCAGGTCATGTCCCTGGGGTTCTGGGATTGAGTCCCGCAGGGAGCCTGCTTCTCCCTCTGCTTATGTCTCTGCCTCTCCCTGTGTCTCTTATGAATAAATAAATAAAATCTTTTAAAAAAATAGTTTCAATAACTTTATGAACTACAGCACAGTACTTAGGTACAGTTATAGACTTCACTCATTTTCCCATTACTTAGGTCAGCAACTTTTTTCTCCCATCCTCTTCAATGAGGTTGTTTCATACATTTGCAATCTGATTAGATAATTTTGTCACAGTCTGCATTCCTTCTGTGATTTTTTAACATTTGCATATATCAAGGTTCACTCTTTGTGCCTCAAAGTTCTGTGGGTTTTGACAAGTGCATATCATGTATTCACCATTTCAGTATCATATGAATAGTATCACCATCCTAAAAATGCCCCCTGTTCTTTACTTCATCAACTCTCTTCCGTGGCCCAAAACCCCTGGGAGCCACTGATTTCTTTCTCATCTCTGTATTTTGCCTTTTTCATAATGTCATATAAATGAAACCATACAGGCTATAGCCTTTTCAAACTGGCTTTTTTCACTTAGCAATATGCATTTCAGATTCATCCATCTTTGCATGACATTAATTAATTTTTAATCAAATAAGATACTAGAATATATTTATTTCACTATTTGTGATTTTAATTTGCTGCGATCATATACTAGCTGTACTAATAGAAGCAAAGAAAGAATATTGCTGGTAGAGGAGGTGAGTCACTCTTTTGAGGGAGGTAATGAAAAGCTTACTGGAGGAGAAGGAAAAAACATGGGTTAGGTCTTTTATTATAATAGTGTTCTTTGTAAAGACAATGTTAAACACCCACGCACATGCGTACACTGTCTCACCACCTTCACACACAAAAGGTAGATTCATTTTGTGTATGGATTTTCAGTATAGATGCATAAACTTTTGAAGTATTGTCAGTAAAGTTTTATATTTTTTACATAGTAATATTACTAAAATATTTTCATGTTCTCATGTACTTTTTTTTAAAGATTTTATTTATTTATTCATGAGAGACACAGAGAGAGAAAGGCAAAGACACAGGCAGAGGGAGAAGCAGGCTCCATGCAGGGAGCCTGATGTGGGACTCGATCCCGGGTCTCCAGGATCACGTCCTGAGCTGAAGGCGGTGCTAAACCACTGGGCCACTGGGGCTGCCCTCATGTACTTTTTAGAGCTATAATATTGCTAATGTTTTATGTTTATTTTTATGTTTATAAATTATGTCAAACTTTATTTTTCCATTATACTCCACACTGGAAAAATAATTATACATGCCGATTGTAGATAGTTAAGTAAATACAGAAAAGTATAAAAAAAGAAAAAAATTGTAATTCTGTTAACTGCAAAGGCAACTTTTTAGTGTATGTTCAGTCTTTAAATGGAATTTAGGATTTTGTACATTTTAATTTTTCTTTAACATTGCAGTATTCTTTTTTATTTAGAACTGTTCTTAAAACAGTTCTTGGCCTTTGGTAAATGTTTAGTAAGTATTAGTTATTGTTACATGATAAATGTCAGTGAGATATGTCTGGATGTTTCATTTGGATAGCCTCAGGTCTAATCCATCCATGAGCTACTTTTTAACCCCAAGTGCTTCAAAACCTTCCTAATTTACTGATAATATAAGAAATATATGATGTCATTATTGTAGCATTAAGGATATTTTAAGCTGATTAAAAAATTAGTTTTATTTTTTTATTTTTTGTTAAAGATTTTATTTATTGGGACGCCTGGGTGGCTCAGCAGTTGGATATCTACCTTCGGCTCAGGGCGTGATCCTGGGGTCTGGGGTCAAGTCCCACATTGGGCTCCTTGCAGGGAGCCTGCTTCTCCCTCTGCCTATGTCTCTGCCTCTCTCCATGTCTCTCATGAATAAATAACTAAAATATTTTTAATTAATTAATTTATTTGACAGAGAGCAAGCACAAGCAGGGGGGAGCAGCAGGCAGAGGGAGAAGGAGAAGCAGGCTCCTTGCTGAGCAGAAAGCCCAGTGGGGGCTCGATTCCCAGACCCTGGGATCATGACCTGAGCCAGAGGCAGATGCTTAAGTGACTGAGGCACCCAAGCACCCCTAAAATATTAGCTTGAAGTGATACTCTCAGAGGCATGGATTTGGAAGCTAGAAAATGTTTTCAGAAACCAGTCAAGAGAATATGGAAGGTATGTGTGAATCACCTGTCATGTCACCAAGCCCAACATTCTCACAGTCCGTAAACTTTCAGCAACCTCAAGTGAATACTTCACATTGTGACTTCATTAATGACTTGAAAAGTTTAGAATTCATTAAATAGGGGATACAGCCTTTCAATATAAATATGAAGTTGTATTACAAAGAAATTTTACATTCTCCAGAACTCACAATTTTCCCTTTTCTTTCTGACATGTTTGTTCTATCAATATAAGACAGATTTTTAAAAAAGATTTTATTTATTTATTCACGAGAGACATACAGAGAGAGAGGCAGAGACACAGGCAGAGGGAGAAGCAGGCTCCCTGCAGGGAGCCCGATGTAGGACTCGATCCCAGGACCCCGGGACCATGCCCTGAGCCGAAGGCAGATGCTCAACTGCTGAGGCACCCAGGTGTCCTGATACAAGACAAATTCTTGAACAGCATTGCCAGTGTCCATTAGTATCAAAATCTAAGAAGCCAGTTAGGACTTTAGCCATCAGAGAGTGAGAGCTTTAGGGCAGATGAAAGTATTTAAAAGATGCTTCCCAAGGCATCCCCAATAAGTCTCAGAATACCAGAGTAAGGATGAGCAAAATTCATCAGCACATTAATACCAACAAACACTATTTTGTGTCAACAGAGAAGAATGGCTATAAGTTAAATAATACTTGTAAATTATGATAAAAATAAACTATAACTTCCAAAACAAGCATCGAACAAAGCCCAAGTTGGTAACGTCTGATGGAATATACAAACTGTAGTATTTAGATTTGTGAATTTTGGAATATCAGAGCAGGATTTAGTCCCAGAGGTCAATCAGTTTGTTTTTCATTTGAAGAGGAGAAGATAGGGCCAGAGATGTTGCTTGACATTCGAGATCACGCAGCTAGTGGTAAAGCCTAGACTAGAAAGCTGATCAAAATGTATCTAGTATAAGCTCAGTGACTGAGGCTGTGAACTATAAAACATGCAAATGTTCATGCCACGTTTCCTGTCCTCAGAGAGACTGAAACCAAGTTTGATTTTTTTTAAGAAAGATTGTCTATCTATCTATCTATCTATCTATCTATCTATCTATCTATCTATCTATCTAAGAGAGAGTGTGCACACAAGCACACACCCAAGCAAATGAGGCAGAGGGAGAGGGAGAAACAGACTCCCCACTGAGCAGGGTGTCCAGCTGGAACCCAGGACCCTGGGATCACAACCTGAGCCGAAGGCAGACCCTCAACCACTGAGCCACCCAGGTGCCCTTCTCATGTTTGATCTTTATTGGGACAAACACATATGTTCATGGCAAGGTAGCAACTCATTCTCCAAAAATTGAAGGGAAGACAGATTTGGGGTAAAACAGTTATAAAATTATTTGTAGCCTCTTAATATAAAAAATGTTCTTTACAAAGACAGTTCTCTGTGAACTGTATATAGGAATAGAATTGAGTTAACCCACTAGTGTTGGAAATTGATGGATATACTTGGAATTTTGAGTGTTTGACATTATTTTTTCTTTTCCTCATGGATTTTTCTAACACAGTCCACCAAAAATCAATCTTCCAAATTGGAATTTTCAACTTGGCTCTTGCTTGAGAAATATAGTGATTTGTAGATATCTTAATGCTGGTTCATGGTCAGTGAATTTTTAAAGTGGGAATGTGGAAAGAAAGATCATTTGAAGATACACTTGAGAAAAGAGATCTTTGGTTTGTGAAAGGAAAATTCAGTTATTTATATATAATTCTTGCATATGAGAGAATTTTAAATATTCTGAAAATCACGGCTTTGGGGGGGATTCATTCATTCTTTCATTCACTTACAAATATTTGTTAAGGCTAAGTATTTTTCTAGATGCCAAGAACCTAGCAGTGAACAATACAGACATAAATATCTTCTCTCAGTAAGCTTACTTTAGTTGTGGTAGAAGACATAAAGCAAATAAAGAAGTTAAACATATAGTATTTCAGATGGTAACAAGTGCTATGGAGTGAAGAGGATCAGGGCTTTGGGGGTGGGATTGCCATTTTAACTAGAGCATGAGGGAAATCCTCACTGAGAAGATGAAATTTAAAAAAAAAATCAAAGGAGATGAAAAGGCAAGCTGTGTAGCTCTTGTAGGAAACAGCATCTCTGAAGGAAGAGTTTCAGGGAAAGGAACCAGCAAGTGCAAAGGTCCTGAGGTGAAGCATGTTTCAAGTGTTTGAGGAGGGTAGTGCAGCTGGAGTAATATGAGGGAAGAGTAGTAGGAGATAATGTCAGAGGGAAAACAGGAAGTCATGTATCATACTGGGCTTTGTAAGTTATTTGAGGACTTTGGCTTTTACTTTGATTGAGATAAGATATCATTGGAGGATTTTGAGCGGGAGAGTGATGTGGTCTGACATCAGACCTCTGTTTTTTTTTTTTTTTTTTAGATTTATTTATTTACTAGGGAGAGTGGGGGAGAGGGAGAGAGAGAATCACAAGCAGACTCCCTGCTGAGTGCAGAGCCCAACGCAGGGCTAGATCTCACAATTCTGAGATCATGACCTGAGCTGAAACCAAGAGTTGGACGCTCAACTGAGTGAGCCACCCAGGTGCCCCTGGCATATTTTAAAATAACACTATAGGTGGTATTTTGAGAACATTGTCTATTCTCTACTGGGGCAGAGATGTCAGGCCAGTTATGAGGCTATTGCAATAAGGTAAGAAGTGATCATGGCTTGAAGCAAACTGGTAGCAGCTCAGCGATGAAAAGTGGTTGGAGATCTAGGTAAGAGATTCAGGTAAGTAGAGCTGACCCATTTGCTAATGGATCAGTTGGGGGAATTGAGAAGAATACAGGAGCCCAGGATGACTCTAAGACTCTTCCATTGAACAGTTGTAAGGTTGGAGCTGCCATTTGTTGAGATGTGGGGCTTCTGGGAGGAGCAGTTTGGGGAGGTGGAAGAAAAGTTTGGATGTTAGGGTGATTAACTGTCTTTTGCTAGTATTGTGACTTGAGATCTATGGTGTGTGGCTCTGTGAAAAGTCAGTAATCCTAGAGACTTGAAACAAAATAACTTCCTATCAGTTTTGGCCAAACACCTATTAGAAGATTTTATTGTTTTTATTTATTTATTTATTGGTTTTATTTAGCAACTCATGAGTTAGGCAGCGTCCTATGTAGCAAGCAGAAGGGAGCTCCGGAAGATTTTATTTATTTTTTTAAAAAGATTTTTATTTATTTATGAGAGAGAGAGAGAGAGAGAGAGAGGCAGAGACACAGGCAGAGGGAGAAGCTGACTCCATGCAGGGAGGGAGCCTGACGTGGGACTCGATCCCGGGTCTCCAGGATCACACCCCGGGCTGCAGGCTGCACTAAACCCTAAACCACTGCACCACCGGGGCTGCCCAAGATTTTATTTTTTGATCTAGAAAATATAACAAATTATTTGGTAAGTATTTCTTTATAATATTTGAATTTACATTTAAATTGAGTGAGTGATACTTTATGCAAATCTAGGTCATCTTTTTTTACCCAGGATGCCAAGAAAAAATTTAAAATATACAATTGTTAATGGTAGGATAGGATAATAGAATCAATTAAATATTAATGGGTTTAATGACATTCATTTTTATTGTATGATTTAAAGCAAATCCCAGATAGTGTATCTTTTCACTCATAAATACTTCTGTAAAAATGTTTATGTCTGAAAAATATGTTTTATCCACTTACCTAGCTACAATTCCAATTCCAATATACATATACTATCACATTCAAGGCCTTATCTGTCTACGGGTAGGTATAAGAGATCCTTAAGGGAACTCTTAAGACTTGCTCTAAACAAAGTGACAAAATGTAACTTTATTTAATAAAAATTCTTTAGTGAGATTACACTACACATATTAAAATAAAACATTTCCTTTTTCTTATTCCATCTTGTGTGAAGTATTTGATTTTTCTAGGAATGCTTGTGTAAACATCTATTATATACCTCTTTAAGAAAATATAGCTACTGCACATCTATTTGAAATACAGCTCAGTCCATGTTGAGAATGCCTGAACCAAGAAGTTTCCTGGGAGCTTAAAAATATTGTAATTTTCTATTTAAGAGAACAAGAGATTTTAAATGATCAAAGAGAAGTTTCTAGATCAGTGATATTTTTAAAATATGTAAGTGGAAATAGACTTTTAGCCATTATAGGGCTTTGGGAATTAAGAAATTACCTAAAGCATATTTTGCATAATAGATTGATCAATACACATTTATCTTGCAACTGCCCCTAAATTCAGGTGCACATATTATCATCACACTTAGGGATCTATAGTAGAAATTTATTTCTACCAAGAATATCCCAAAAGATATTGAAAGGAGGGCATAGAATCCAGCTATTCTCAGACACTTCAAACTGATCTTTGTGGTACTTCAAGGGTTTATTTTGGAAAGGACATCATAGACTTGCAGGTGTGGAAGTGCCTGTAAGGGTTCATCTAGTTCATCATGTCATCCTAAGGATTATTAAAATTTCCAGATGCAAAACTAGTTATAATGGGTCGGTTTTCCAACCTGTGAACTCTGGAGAACTCTTCTAAAGACAGAATCTCCTTTTTCAAAGATATTAAAAATAGGGTTTCTCCTCATTTCACTTTTGCAGAGTCCCCGACCCTTGAAAGAGTTTAGAACTTAAACTTCAAATAATCTTCTCTTTGACAAGGTCTTTTGGTGTTCTTCAAATAATAGTCCTTTGTTTAAGGAAAATCAGACTTAAACTTACGTATTAAGTGATTAAAATAAAGCTCATTATTATGTTTTCCATGTTACTTCACCTCTGATCTCTCAACTTTGACCTCTACTTTTGATCCATTTCCAAAGTATTAAAATATAAGCACTATAAAGAACTATCCTTTATAATAGCACAATCACCAACATGGCCCTTGGCTATTTCTGATTATTCAGGCTTTGTTCTTCAGTTTTGAGACTACCTAGTATTTTTTTTGGTTCATTTCATATTAGTGGTTACCCAACTTCCTTTTTCAAGGACTTTTTCAATGTCCATCTTATTACTTCAAACAGTAAAATCATTAAAATATTCAAAAATTCTATTTTTGGCATCTATGCTTATAAAAGGAAGTGAAAAAATGAAAAAAATTTGTTAAGGTAGAGGATAATAGGTCAATATTCTTGAATATTGATGCTATGTCAACAATATGTAACTAATACATACCTATATATACATATGTAAATTGCTACAATGAATTAAAAATTAACTATGTTAAAATCTCTAAGTTAATGATATTGTAAAAGCTTATTTCATGGGTCATTTTGGGGATCTAAATCATTACTTTGAAAACTGATCAATAAATGTAAAAAATCAAGAAAGAAACATTCTATTTTTTAAATCTCGGAAATTTAAAAATACCTCCTATAATGTTAGGATATCTACCAAATGATACCTATCAAATATTAAGAAACTTCCTTTCCCTTCACCCCTAGCATTCCAGATTCATTTTATGTCTGTCACGATTGTAATATCACCTATGCTGGGATTCCAGAATTTCATAAGATCAATTTGGAACCTCTAGGGACTTAGTAAGTAATATTCTTTTCAGTGATGTACTTCAATTAAAAGTTAGCGGTGCGGGGATCCCTGGGTGGATCAGCGGTTTAGCGTCACCTTCAGCCCAGGGCCTGAACCTGGAGACCCGGGATGGAATCCCACACTGGGCCTCCTGCATGGGGCCTGCTTCTCCCTCTGCCTGTGTCTCTGCCTCTCTCTGTGTGTCTTTCATGAATAAATAAATACAATCTTTAGAAAAAATTTTTTAAAAAAGTTAGTGGTGCTATTTTTATTTTTTAATTCTTCTTATTAAAATTTTTTAAAGTTAAATATAGTTGACCTGCAATGTTACATTCATTTCATGTATGATTGCTCATGATTTATACATCATGCTGTGCTCATCACAAGTGTGGCTACCATCTTTCCAGATGCATGGCTATTACAGTATCATTGACTATATTCCTTATGCTGTGCCTTTTTTTCCCTAAAGATTTTATTTATCTACTTGACAGAGAGAGAGAGCTCACAAGCAGGTAGAGCGGCAAAGGGAGTGGGAGAAGGAGGCTCCTATCTGAGCAGAGAGCCCAGCGCAGGGCTCAATCCTGGGGGGGCTCCATCCCAGGACTCTGGGATCCCAACCACAGCTGAAAGCAGACATTTAATCTGAGCCACTCAGGTGCCCCTATGCTGAACCTTTTATTCCTGTGACTCATTCATTCCATAACTGGAAGAGTGGTGTTATTTTATTTTTTAAAAAGATTTTATTTTTTAATGGGAGAGAGAGAGCCAGAGAGAGAACACAGGCTGGGCCAGGTGAGGGAGGGGCAGAGGGAGAAGCAGCCTCCCCGCTGAGCAGGGGGCCTGATGTGGGGCTCCAGCCCAGGACCCTAGGGTCATGACTGGAGAGGAAGGCAAACACTTAACCAACTGAGCCACCCAGGAGCCCCAGAGTGGTGCTATTTTTAAATGAAAGAATGAAATGATCTTCAAAGGCTATGCATTAGTGGATTAAAGGGGGAGCCTCAAATGTGGGAGAGTGAAGATTTCACTGGTATTTGCGGCCAGCCCCTCTGGGCTCTCTAGAGGCCTTCTTAGGGAGAAGCTTCCTAGAAGTTTGATGTTGTCTTAAACCATCTCAAGAGCTCCTTAGCTTCTTGTGGGACAATGCATTTTAGCTTCTGTTTGTAACAACTCGAAGACATTGAACCAGTGGCTTTGGGCTCCACATTCATGGCTCCAGGTAATTGCTCTGTACTTCTTTTTTTGTTTTTTTAATTTTGTAGCTGTGTGATGTTAATACTTTCTTCCTCCATATCAAATCTACTTTATGTTATTTTTTTTTTTTTTAGATTTTTTAAAAAATTTATTCATGAGAGACACAGAGAGGGAGAGAGAGAAGCAGAGACACAGGCAGAGGGAAAAGCAGGCTCCATGCAGGGAGCCTGATGTGGGACTCGATCCTGGGTCTCCAGGATCAGGCCCTGGGCCAAAGGCAGGCGCTAAACACCCGAGCCACCCAGGCTGCCCTCAAATCTACTTTATGATGCATCTTGATTGAGAACATTTCTCTGCCCTAATCCATTCAACTGCTTTAAATTCTTATTGTTCTCCTTGCTGGTTTTGAATCTAATCTCAACATGAATTCTATGGCAAACTTCTTCAGGGTGTATCTCTTCTCCTAGAAGGAAAGACAAAGTCCTACCTCCCCTTTCTCTTATCCTTCACTGTAAACCCATTTACTCATGTTCACCAAATATACTCACTTAAAATAGTCACTTCTGCAAACCTCCAGATGCTGCTAAAATGTTCCTGTCTTCAGCAAGTCTTCCTCAAACTCATCAAATGGAGCTAATGGTTCTATTCTCTTATATCATCATGGAACTTGGCTTGTAACTTAGTTGTAGCATTTACTGCATTCTCTGGTCAACTATTCATTTAATGATGTAGCTCTTATATGTTGGCAATAAAAAAATAAGACAGACACACAAGCCTTCTGAAAAAAAAAATAATGTAGCTCTTACTAGCTGGTAGCTTTTCTGTGCAGAAGCGATGACTTAGACATCTTTTTCTCTAGCATAGTTCCTAACCCTTGGTAAATGTTCAATAAACATTTATTGAAAGAATAAAATAATTAATGAATAGATAAATAAATGAATGGTCTTATGTACTTTTGTCGTCTCAACCAATTTCTTGCTTGGGCATTTTTTGTTTGTTTGTTTTCATGGTCACTATACTTTTACATTTATTAAGTGGAAATATGGTCTTCAATCTAAATAAGTAGTCCCAATTCTTAATTTCCTCTTAAATTCAATTTGAATAATCCATGCATTGGTAGAGCACTCTGGGAATTTCATTTTATGTCTGTCAATGTAGGAACATCCCAATTGAATTTCTACAAAAAGGTCAAAATTATTGTCAGCCAAGAGAATAACCCAAATATTTGACTTGCCTTATTAGAGCTTGTTATCAACATAGGCATTTGATTTCTAATTTACTTGCAATAGCTTTTCTTCCTCCTTAGCAGACATTGATAATCAGCAAGAAAGCAGCAATCTTGGGCAGCCCAGGTGGTTCAGTGGTTTAGTGCTGCCTTCAGCCCAGGGCATGACCCTGGAGACCCAGGGTCGAGTCCCACATCAGGCACCCTGCATGGAGCCTGCTTCTCCCTCTGCCTGTGTCTCTGCCTCTCTTTCTCTCTGTGTCTCTCGTGAATAAATAAATAAAATCTTAAAAAAAAAAAGAAAGCAATAATCCTATAAGTAAGTTAAATTTGAAAATTTGTTTTCCATCAACTTGATAGTAGGGAAATCTGGAGCCAAATGGTGATACTTGTATCTTGGCAACCCAATTATCTATCCTTCTCTCACTGCTGCCCTGGCCATGCCTACCTAACCCTCTTCTTTCCCATCATCCCACTTAAGAGGGTTTTGGCTTAGTAGATAGTGTGGGTTAGGAGGTCTTAGTTCTGTGAGTCACAGTTTCCTCATTGTTAAAGAGGGATAATAGATCTGGATGTTTATGAAGCTCAAATACACAATGCACACCCAGATTTTAGCGAATTCTAACAAATTATATACATTATAGGATTATTATTTTTAATTTACTGGAAACATCACCTGTAGCATAATTTAGTGCTTCTACTTGTGTCTGTTTCACTTAAGATGACAGATAATGCAATCATCTAGTCTTCTTATAATTGGGATGTGCTGAGGACATACTCTTGCAGCATTTTAGCAATAGCCATCTGAAGAGGATATTTCGGTCTCTGTTGTCCACCCATGAACATTCCTGCTGACAGGTGGAGGTTGGAGGGCAGGTGGATCAGGCTGACTGTGGGGCAGGGAAGATCAAGAGCAGTTAGGGCACAGGGAGATCAAATAAGGAACAGCAGAATGTAACCCCACCCAGAGATGGCACTAGGACCAAAGGACCAAGAAAGTAGACAATTTTTGTTTTAAAAACTTAATGTATACAGATAAAAAAATTATGTTTTAAATTGAGCCATTTGAAAGTGTAAGCTATCAGATCAGGAAAACATCCCAAATTAACAGAAGAGTGCTTCTACCTCCACCTGTTTTTGTTGATAAGTATTCCAAACAAGTACATTTAAAGAAAGATGTGATTATAAGTTACCTCTCAGGACTACTCATGGAAAGCCAAGGGTGAAATAAAATTAATTAATTTATTTATTAAATATTTTATTTATTTATTCATGAGAGACACATAGAGGCAGAGACATAGGCAGAGGGAGAAGCAGGCTCCCTGCGGGGAGCCTGATGTGGGACTCGATCCCAGGACCCTGGGTTCATGACCTGAGCCAAAGGCAGACGCTTAACCACTGAACCACCCAGGTGCCCTGAAACCTAGTTTATTAAGTGATTTGCCTATTAGAGTATATTGTGCTACCTTTACTTTTAGGGGAGGAACCATATGAGTGAGAAGGTAATTAAAGGGGACCATAGTGCACGTGTGGGGACACACTATATAAAGAGGTTTGGAAATAGTAAAAGGAAATGGAAAATTAGGGAAAAAATCACAGAAATAAATTTCCTACCTCTTAGGTGAGATCTGGGTAAATTTTCTTCTTCCAGTGTTCTCATTCTTGAATTTTATTTCACTGTAGCTCATTGCCTTGTTAAATCATTTTGCCCTCTAACTCTTTAACCCTTTGACTCTAACTCTCAAATGATGGTCAGTAGTTCTCCATCAGTTTATTATTCACTTTCATCCTGAGCGTTTTGCTTGATGTGTAGTAGGTGCTCCATAAGTAGATTTTAAATAATGAATAAATAACAATATTTTGTATCTTTGAAGGCATTTCATGCATATCGTGTCAGTTTTTCTTACCTCATTCTGCATGCATGATTATCATCTCAGCTAAAATGATAAAAGTAATTTTGTGTTGTTTACAGGGTATGCTGGTTTGACATGAGAACTCAGTCTAAAATCAGTTCGAGCTAAACCCAGGGTTGATCATCATTTAGTCTCCGAGCAGACCTATGCATCTTTCGGTAGTTATCTTGGCCTCCCTCTCTGTGATCTTGCCCTTCCCCTTCCCCACAACCTCTCTGTTCTCACCTCCTAGTAGTGTCCCCCTCGCACCTCACTTCCTGTTCCTAAAACACTCCAGGTATGCTGTGCATTTGATTTCTCTCACTAGCTGCTTCCGTCTGGAACATTATTCCCATAGGTTTTGGCTTGTTTACCTCTCTCATCTCTCATCTTCTCAACAGAATACTCTGATATACAACCTGCCATTCATCAATATCCAAGTCCCCTCTACCACCAGGGAGCCACACTTCCTTTCTCCCTTGAAGTTAGACAGGAGCATTTGACTTGTTCTGGACAAAGAAATGTGAGCAGAGGTGACATGTGTCACTTCCAAGTGTATGTTTTTAAAAGCCTGTGTATATTCTCCTGTGTACATTCTCTGGTGTACAGGGCTCCCTTCCCTATGTCCTTGTAACTGTCAGCCTTTCAGATGATGGGGTCTCTGTTAGCCTGGATCCCTGAGTGAGGATGGCACGGGCAGAGTGCCCACCAACCTATACTGGATATTTTGCAAGAACCAGAAATAAACCTTTGTTGTTTTAAGCTACTGAGGTTTGAGGGTTGTTTGTTACTACTACATAACCTAGCTAATCGTGAATGCTATACTTATTACTGTTCAGTACCACCCAACATTTAGTACCTCCCCTCCTCATGGCACTTGTTTTCCTTTACTCCACTTTACTTTTCATAGCATTTATCACTTTCTAAATAGATATTAGAGACTTTATTGACTATGTTTGTTTTTTGTTTTCTCTGTCCTTTCAACCACCCCTCCTCCCACTAGAGTGTAAGCTCCATGGGGTTAAGGTTCTTTGTTCAATTATATAAGATAAGGCATTCAATAAATATTTATTGAATGAATGAATATTAAGCACCACCATGTACTACTCTGGACGCAGAGATAAAATATTTTCTCTCATTTGCCCTAATCTCATGATGATACAGGTAACATGTAATTATATCAGCAGTGCATTGAGAAGAGCAAAGGTATAGGCACAGCACTGTTGGGAGGCATTAGTAGCCATTTTACCCTGCCTAGAGATGTATGTTAGGGAGGCCTCCAGACAGGTGATGTTGAGCTGGTATTTAATTAAGGGGGACACAGATAAGGGAACAGGGAATTCTAGGCAGGAATAGGATGTACTAAGAAAGACCATAAGAAATAGCATGGTTTATTTCAAGAGCTACAGATAGTTTGGTATTGCTGAAGTTCCTTTTATGGAGGATGGAAAGGTGAGAAGGGGCCCATGATGGTTAATTCTATGTGTCAACTTGGCTGGGCTAAGATGCCAGATAGTTGGTAAACCTTATTTCTAGGTGTGTCTCTGAAGATGTTTCCAGACGAGATTAACACTTGAACTGGTAAACTGAATAAAGTGGATGACCCTCTCCAATGTGGGTGGGCATCATCCATTTCATTGAGACCTAAATAGAACAAAAGGGTGAAGAAAGGATAAATAAGGTATCTCTGCTGGAGCTGAATTATTGCCCTCCTGTCTTCGGCTTTTGAACTCAGCTGAGAACTTATTCCTTTGACCTTCTGATTCTTGGGCTTGTGGACTTGGATTGAATTACACTACCAGCTTTCCTAGTTCTCCAGCTTCTTGGTAGCAGAGAATAGAACTTCTTGGCCTACATAAACACATAAGCGAATTCCTATAATCTCTTAATCTCTCTCCATATATCCCATTGGTCTTTTTTTTCTCCAGGTGACCCTGAGTAATACAGGTTTTGGACCAGGAGTGGTGTATGTTGAGATATCCCTTCCAAGGTGAAGGATAAGTTGTTATATCTGGCCCCTCCTACAACCAAGAAATATAATACATAGTGGGTCTCTGAATTTTGGAGGCGATATATTCCTCATTTGGGTGTGTTACACTGGCCCTTTTACTGAGTAATCTGAGAAGCTGTTGGTTTTAACTAGAGCCCCAAACAAGAGAAAAGTCTCTAATAGGTCCAGGCTGCTGTACAAGCTGCTCTGTGACTTGGGCAATATGATCCAGCAGATCTAATGGTGCCTGAAGGGTCAGTGACAGAGATGCTATTTGGGGTCTTTGGCAAGCCTCTGTGGGTGAATCACAGGGAAGGTCTTTAGGATTTTTTGAAGCAAGGACCTGCCATCCTCTTTTGATAAGTACTCACTTTTTGAGAGACAGCTTCTGGCCTGTTACTGAGCTTAGGAGAGACTGAATGTTTGACCGCGTGCCACCACGTTATCATGTAACCTGAGCTGTCCATCATGAACTGGGTGTTATCCTGCCCATAAGCCATACAGTTGGGTATACACTGGAGCACTTTCATTATCAAATGATGAGGCCCTGGGCAGGCCCTGAAAGCACAAGGGAGTTACATGAAGAATTGGCCTAAATGTTCTTCTCCATCCCCAAACTGCCTTTTCCAGTGTGCACCTGTGGTCTCATGGAGAGTTCCTTACGATCAATTAGAAGAGAAACAAAAGATTCAGGCCTAATGGGCAGCCCAGGTGGCTCAGCAGTTTAGCGCCACCTGCAGCCCAGGGCATGATCCTGGAGACCCTGGAGCCTGCTTCTCCCTCTGCCTGTCTGCCTCTCTCTCTCTCTCTCTGCATCTCTATGAATAAATAAATAAAAAATCTAAAAAAAAAAAAAAAAAAGATTCAGACCTAGTTTAGAGATGGTGCTGCATAATAAGTAGGCACCATCTGAAAGTGGACAGCTGTAGCACTACAGCCTGTTTCTGGAATATCCCTGAAGGACAGTGGTGAAGGGAAATCCTCCCAGTGGATTGGCTGGCTGGTCAGAGACTTGGAAGAAACGTGATTAGAAAAGTGGTGACAAAGAAATTTGGCGAGAGGTATGTGAATAGACTCTCTACACAAAAAAACATGAAGATACTTGCATTCCACGTGAATGCTCACCAACAGGTGATCTCAGTAGAGGAGGATTTTAATAATTAAGTGGATGGGATGACCATTCTGTGAATACCCATCAGCCTTCTTCCCTAGCCACTCCTGTCATGTCCCAAGGGTTCATCAACCGAGTGGTCATGTTGGCAGGAATGGAGATTATCCATGGGTTCAACAACATGGACTTTCACTCACTGAGGCAAACCTGACCATGGCCACCACTGAATGTCCAGTGTGTCAGCAGTAGAGGCCAACACTGATCCCTTGGTGTGCTAGCATTCTTTGGGGTAATCATTCAGCTACCTGGTGACAAGTTGATTACTTTGCACGGTTTTGTTGTTATTCCTTATTGGAATAGATACTTCCTCTGAATACAGACTTGCCTACTCCAGATATAATGCTTCTGCCGAAACTACCGTCTGTGGGCTTAAGAATACCTTAATCCACCATCATGATATTCTACATAGCATTATTTCAGGTCAAGGAACTCATAGCAAAAGAAGTGAGCATTGGGCCCATATTGATCAAATTTACTGGTCCTACCATGTTACCTCCATCCTAAAGCAGCTGGCTTAATTAGAAAAGTGGAATGGCCTTCTGAAGTCTCTTTTGGACCAGGAGTGGTGTATGTTGAGATATCCCTTCCAAGGTGAAGGATGAGTTGTTATATCTGGCCCCTCCTACAACCAAGAAATACAATATGTAGTGGGTCTCTGAATTTTGGAGGCTATATATATAATTTTGGCACTCAGAGAACTCCAGTGCCAGCTAAGGGGTAATGCTTTTCAGGGCTGGGGTAAGGCTTTTTGGAAGCTGTGTATGCTCTGCAGCTGTGAACCTGTGAAGTCAAACATTTTACATATTTCCAAAATATGGTGGTTGGTTAGGGATAATATGTACATTCCCATTCAAAAAGGAAGAGATGAAAAGAAAAAAAGGAGTAACAAATCCAGGGTAATCCTAAACCTAATAGGTCAAACAATACTAAATCTCAAGGCTTGAAAATCATCCTCCTTGGCTCAGGGCTCTGCCTTCTAGACAGATGGGGTAAGAGCCCCCAAGGCTCTGGGTGGTCCCACTCTCCATCTCTGCTGCGTTCAGCCCTGGTGCAGCTTTCCTAAGCTAGAATCATATGCTAGTGTTTTACCAGTCTGGGGTAATGGGTGTGACAGGTCCCCATGGCTCCGCTGGGCATTGGCCTAGTGGGGACTCTGGTAGTGCTGACCCATCAGTTACCCTCTGCCAGAGTTGGGGGCTTGGTTGCTCCATTCTTTTTTTTTTTTTTAAATAATTTTATTTAGGGGGAGAGAGCACATTCATGCACAGTGGGGAGGGGCAGAAGGAGAGGAAGTGAAAAACCCAAGTAGACTCCCTGCTGAGTAGGGAGCCCAACACGGAGCTGTCTCATGACCCCAAGTTCAGACCTGAGCTGAAACCAAGAGTCCAATGCTCAACCGACTGTGCCACCCAGGTGGGGGGGGGGGGACCTCCATTCTTTAAAATCTAGGTGGAGGTAGCCATGGCTTGTGTTTTGCTGGATACTCCAGGGCCTATTGGAGCTATACCTGGGGGCTGAGGAATGTGATGCCAGAATGTGGGAAACTCATTTCCATCTGAGACCTCATCAGAATGGCCTTTACTATCTATAGTTCTACCAACTTTCTGTTTATGGCCATTTAGGTATTCTCGAAGCTTGAGGCTGCCCTCGATTGATAACCGTCCTCTTCTCCTTCTGAGCCTTTCACCAGATTTGCTTTTAGCAATCTTTTCACGTCAGTGTAGGTTTTTCTTAGCATGCACTGAAGAACATTTCCCTCTACCTATTATTACCCACTTCCAAGACCACTTTCACATTTTTGGTGTTCATTATAGCAGCACCCCATACTTGATATCAATTTTATGTCTTAGTGCTGTAGGCTGCTATACAGAGATGC
Organism: Canis lupus baileyi; assembly: GCF_048164855.1. NCBI lineage: Eukaryota > Metazoa > Chordata > Mammalia > Carnivora > Canidae > Canis > Canis lupus. Next base: position 21,168,843 of record NC_132839.1, read on the forward strand.
CAAAGACTGGGTAGTTTATAAACAATAGAAATTTCTCAGAGTTCTGGAAGCTGGGAAATCAAAGATCATGGCACCCATAGATTTGATATTTGGTGGTGTAAGTCCTGATCTGAGTCCAAAAAGTCTGAGAACCAGGAATGCTAATGTCTGAGGGCAGACGCTGGATGTCTTAGCTCAAACAGAGAAAGTAAATTAGCCCCTCTTCCTCCTTTTTGTTGTATTTGGACACTCTGGATTAATTATGCCCACTTATATCCATCTGCTTTACTCATTTCACTGGTTCAATTGGTAATCTTTTTCAACTATGTGAGTGTCTCTTAGCCCTGTCGAGTTAGCATATAATATTAACCATTACAAGTCCCCAAATTCATATGTTGAAGTCCTAATCCCCAAGGAGATGGTCCTTTGGGAAATAATTAGATCATGATGGTAGGACACTCATGTTTGAAATTTGTGCCCTTATAAAAGTGTCCCCACAGAGTTTCCTACTCCTTCTGCCATGTGGGGACACAAGATGTATGTGACCTGGTAAAGGCCCCCATCTGATCATGCCGGACCCCTGATATCAGACATCCAGCCCTCAGAACTGTGAGCAATGTCTGTTGTCTATAAACTCCCTAGTGTGTGGTATTTTTTTTTAAGCTTTTGGAAAGATAGAAAGAGAGAAAGAGAACACATGAGCAAGGGGAAGGGCAGAGGGAGAAGAAGCAGGCTCCCCACTGAGCAGAGAGCCTGACTTGGGGCTTGATCCCAGGATCCTGAGATCATGACCTGAACCAAAGGCAGATGCTTAACTGGCTGAGCCACCCAGCACCCCATGTGTGGTATTTTGATATAGCAGCTGAATGGACTAACACAGGGCCAGATCATGAAGGATTCTGAATGTCATTCTAGGGAGCTTGACCTACTAGTGTGTATTCCACTGACGGATTTTAAGCAGGAGATAGAGACAATCAAATGAATTGCACTTTAGAAATATTACTGTGGGAGCAATGTGGAGGTTGGACAGAGAAGGTAAAAGGCTGATGAAATAGTCCAGGTAAGAGATGATGACAGTCTGAACTAAGGCAAAAGCAGTGAGAATTCAGAGGAAGTGACAGTGACATATTAACCGTGGAGAAGACTAGAGGATTCAAAGTGGAAGTTTGAGATTTTACTTTATTTTAAACGTTTTGTTATTACTATTATAATTCTAGTGACTGAATGATTCTTGGTTCTATTTATTAAAGTAGGTAAAACAGGAGGAAGACACATGATTGAATTGAAGTGACTATGAAACTCCTGGAAGTGAATACCCAGTAAGTCCATGGATGCATAGGCCTGAATCAGTAGATTTGGGGAGTCATTAACCTTTAAGGGTAGTTAAAGCTATGGGTGTAGGAGGAGAAATGGGCCAGAGAGGGAACCCTACAAAATCACGTACAGGGATTGGGAAGAAAAGAGATATATCTGGTTAGAAAAAGAAAAGGCATAATCAGGATTAAGAAGGAGAATGGATCAGTGAAGGCTTAAGAGAACAAAGAGTGTCAAGGGTTCAACACGTCAAATTCTATTGTGGAAGTCAAGAGTTTGGAAAGCAGCTGGTGGATTTGGCTTGGAGTATGTTGGTAGGGACTTCAGGAAGAATGAACTTCACTTTTACTTACCCAGAAGTAGAGACAACTTGAAATCCTGCCTCACAGACAGTGAGCTGAGATGCTGAGGAACCCAGACATGTTTAGGATCACACAGTTAGTGGCAGAGTTGAGCTGAAATGCTCTTTGCAGTACTTCTTCTTTGTTTCAGGACTAAATTTTGAGATATTTGGAAGGTCCTTATAAACCAGACCTAATAGATTTAGTAATCAGACTCATCCACGTTTCTTCTTTTCCTCCCTTGACCAAATCCAATTCATTGGCAAATCCAGGTGAGTCTCCCTCCAAAGCCTATCTGTATTCTAGTCAGCTCTCTCTGCTTCTCCCACCGCACCTCCGTCTGGCCTCACCAGCTCTTGCCCATGTTACTGCGATAGCCTCCTAACTTCCCCTCATGCTTCCACTTATGCCTGTTCCATCGTCTATTTTCAACAGAGCAGCTAAATTTGTCTTTAAAAATCAGATCATGTCACTTCCTTGCTTAAAACATTCCAGAAGGTTTCCTTATAGCACTGAGCATGAAACCCAAATTCTTTAAATGCTTAACCAAGGCCTCATGTACCATAACTGCTGCCCTCCTTTTGGACTATGTCATACTCCACGTTCTGCCCCATTATCGTTCCATATACCATCCTTCTTTCCATTCCTTAAACTAGGCAGCACATTCGTGCTTCACAGACTTTGCAATTCTTTGTCCCTCTGGATGCTCTTTCCTCAAATTCCCATGTGGCTGCTGCTGTGTCCTCATTCAGGTCTCAGCTTCAGATGTCATTTCCTTAGAAGTTTTTCCTTCTCAGCCTAACTAAGGGAACCTCCCTTAATCCCCCTCCCAATTCAGTCTTGAGCACGACAAAATCTATAGCACTTCTTAGCACTTTTTGAAATGACATTGCCTATTTGCCTACTCATATCATCTGTGTTTGCCATGGGAACAGGAACACCGTCTATCCTGTTCATTTTGGTCTTCCCACGGCCTGGAGCAGTGAACTAGTAGCTAACTCTTATGTTTGCCACTTTCCCAGCACTGTTCTCAACACTTTATAAATATTAACTTACTAAAGCTTCACATCGATTCTATGAGGTAGGCACAATTTACCGGTAAGGAAAACAACGCACTGACTTAGGTCATTAAGGCCCTTACCTAAGCTAGTGGGTGGAAACGCTTTAGAGCAGTGCTTCTTAGACATCAGCACCTGACAGCATCACCCTCAGGGCGACACCAGAAGTTGCTGGGCCCCCACCTCAGTATTGTTGGTTCAGCAGATCTAGGATGAGGCCCAAGCATTGTCACTTTCAGTAAGTTCCCAAAGGATGTTGATGCTGCTGGTCTAGCAACCATCCCCTGAGAATCAGTGCAAGAGAGTTCATAAGGCATTTTCTCACCTTATCTATGTAATATCCACATTCCCATAACCCATTATTATGCCCACTTTGTAGTTAAGGAAACTGAGACTCAGAAAAGTTAACTGGCTTTCTGATGACCATAGAGAAGGGAGTGAGTGGAAAAATTGCTTGAATTCAATTCTGACTCTAAATCAATGCTCTTGGCATTGCCCTTGCAGGCCTCTCTGTGGCACTAAATTTTTTAAAATGTTACTTCAGTAGATAAATTGTAAAGACTTCATGAATTTGGCAGATAAACAAAGGAACCCCATGGGAACAGAAGGAACTTATGTTGTCTACTCTGTTTCAACTTAATTAATCTGAGTAACCAAGATACTTTACACAAGCTGACTTGACCAAAATTTATTTTCATTCTAATTTAGACCTGCCATAAATATGATCCAACCGCTTTCCCTTTTTGTCTAAAACAGAGGCATATGATAGCATTGTAAGTGAGGTTTATCTGGCTCATACTACTGCTAAAGAACCCTTCTTGCAAAAGAAAGAAGAAACTCAAGACTCTTTACTAAAAATTACAATATTTTAATATTTATCATTTAATTCTTTTTATATATAACAGTTCTAAAAAGTTTTTTTTAAAGAAATCTTACACACCATGATTTTGACTAAAATTTCTGAAGTACTTTAATTTTTTTTTCTTAGGTAGCAGTCCTACCACACACCAGAGACTTGAAGCTATAAAACTGTTTTCCTGGGTTCTTTCAGGCATTAACATTCCGATGCCATATTCTTATGACAAAGACTAATAAGAAGAGAAAATGGCATACCCTGGATCTATTTTAGTGATAAAGATAGGAGTGGGAAATGGTAAAAATCTACCTTGTTCTCATTACTACAGTGCTAAAACTGTCATCAATTATAATCACTCACCACATCCCTAACGTGAGACTTTGTTGGTAACTTCTTTTCAACACAAACTCAGTCTCCTCTAATCCTGTGTATGTGAGAAATATATGTGGAAATATATTGATAGTGCTTACATTGATGGCATTCTCTTCACTTATAAAAGCATGTGCTGAAAAAGAAGTAATGTCAGCACATAATAACCAGGTTTCTATAAGACAGTTATTTCTGTTTTATTGCCCATCATCTTATAAGCAAAATAGAAAATGTTCCAAGCATTTACCTTGACCTATATTTCATAGTCATAGTTATCTATGCAGAATTTTTCTTTTGTCTTTGCTCAGTGTGAAAAATGTCAATACATTTCCTCCCTACCCTTTGCCTATGGCCTCCTGTTCAGTTTTGTTCAATTTGACTTGACTCATATCTTTCTTTTCTTTAGTCCCCTTCCCTTTTTTCTTCCCTCTGTCCTTCCCTTTCAGTGAATAATTATTGGGTCCATGATGTTCTAGATTTGAAAAGTAAGACACTTATAGTCATGCTGGAGAAGAAAACATATAAACATGAAAAAATCCCATAATACAAGGTGATGCATTGTATGATGATGAAACAAGAAAATAGTGCACAGGAGGTGCCGTAGGCATTTAGTGGGAATAGAGATCCCTATGGAACTGGTGTTTATGAGGTGGTGTTATAAAAAACATTTCCTTTCATCTATTGCTGCACAAGAAGTACCCCAAAATGTAGTGGCTTAAAATAATAACTTGTCTTAATCATACCATCTGGGCTGGGCTCAATTGTCTTCTGCTTCACCTGGCATCTGCTGGTATTAGAAAGTGCAAGATGCCTTCCTAACTTGCGTGTGAATCACCTGGCACTTTATCTAAATGGCTAGAACAAAGGACATCTCTCTCCATAAGGTCTCCCCAGTAGAGTAGCTGAACCTCTTGGCATGGTGGCTCAGGGTTCCAACGGAGAGCATTTGAAGAGTTATAAGTCCCAATGTACCAGCACTTCAATACTTGCTTGTTTTCCACCTGCGAATGTGCCATTGGCCAAAGTCAGTGTGGGATGCAATGAATACTGGATGGCAAAAAAACACTTGGTTCATAGGGGCCACGAATTCAACCAAAGCACTTGAGGGGCTTGACTACATATGGGGTATGAGGAAAGAAGAGAATTTACATATGGAAAACTTGAGCTTGAACGATTAGAAAAATTGTGGTACCATTCATCAGAAGAGAAGAATTATATGGAGGAACCAGTCTAAATTTGAAATGATGAGAATGCCCATTAGGCAGACAAAAAATTTACTGCAATAAAAATATGAGGTAAGGGTTGAAGTTTAAACTCTGGAGTCCTATGCAGGTAAGAGTTAGTTAAAGCTTTGTTACTGGTGGGTTCTGAGAAAGATAGAAGTTGGACCAATGAATTTTGAGCAATGCTTATAATTAGAGGTTGGGAAGAAGAAGAGCCAGATTAGAAGACAAAGATAATGAATATTCCTTTCATAGTTTGTATCACTGTTAATATTTTTAAATTTTCTACTTTAATTTGACTTTCATTTGTACACATCTGGGAGTAGTATTTAACTGAGAAATAATTTGGTTTTATTTTAGCATCTTTTGTGGTAGAGTACCTCTGGTGCTTTACGTTACTGACTTGAAAATATGTATTTATTAAAAATAGCTAATATCTTGAAGACTTCCTCATGGTTCTCAAGTAGGCAGAATCACTGTATGAAAACTAAAGTTAATGATACAGCTTGATAGAATTAAGCTTTTATTAATGAATTTTACCTTATTAGTTAGTTTTATTAATTAAGCTTTATTAATATTTGTGCTGTCCTGCTTCTGGAAAGTAGCAAAATTGTATAAAGGCTTGTTTTCAATGATGAATTAATTTTCTTCTTATGAAATGGCATGGGAATATTTTCTTGGTATCCACTGACAAAGTAAAGTCAACATTCAGAGGCAGTTAATAGTTTTCTAAGAGCTTCTTGCACATTTAAGTGAGAATTGTTGATTGAGGACCTGAGTTCAGAAGTTCCCTGAGGTGGTGTTAAGAAGTTTCTGTAGTTAAGCGCTGTCTGATTTTGATGAGCTACCCAAGTAGGCCTCAGGTTGTGTACAGTTATCATGACAGACCCAAACAAGTGTGGGCAGGCTTTGGAGTCCTCTCACCCTATAAGCAGAGGGGATGAGATGCCTCACACAAGCCAATTGGATGGGGTAAGGTGAGAAAACCAAACACAGAGAGGTTGAATAACATGGCCAAAGTCACACAGCTATAAGTGGCAGAGTCAGAATTCAGATCCAGACAGTCTGATCCCAGAGTCCTTTTGTTTAACCACTACAAATATTGCTGCTTTAGTTTTAATTTGTTTTCTTGAAAGCTGCAACTTTTTTACTTATTTTTTTCTTTGTAAAAATTTTATTTAAATTCAATTAATTAACATATAATGGATTATTGGTTTCAGAGGTAGAGGTCAGTGATTCATTAATCTCGTATAATACCCAGTGCTCATTACATCATGTTCCCTTCTTAATGTCTATCATCCAGTTACCACATCCCCCCACCACCCTCCCATCCAGTGACCCTCAGTTTGTTTCCTATGGTTAAGAGTCTCTTATGATTTGTCTTCCTCTCTAAGTTCATCTTGTTTTACTTTTTCCTCTCTTCCCCTATGATCCTCTGTTTTGTTTTTGAAATTCCACATATGAGTAAGATCATGTGATAATTGTTTCTCTTTGATTCACTTATTTTGCTTAACATAATATCCTATAGTTCCATCCACATTGTTGCAAATGGCAAGATTTCATTTTTTGCTGACTGAGTAGTATTCCGTTGTGTATATATACCACATCTTCTTTATCCCTTCATCTGTCAATGGACATCTGGGCTCTTTCCATAGTTTGGCGATTGTGGACATTGCTGCTATAAACATTGGGGGGCAGATGCCCCTTCAGATCACTACATTTAATAATGAGTAGTACAATTGCTGAGTCATAGGGTAGCTCTTTTTTTAACTTTTTGAGGAACCTCCAGACTGTTTTCCAGAGTGGCGGCACCAGTTTACATTCCCACCAATAGTGTACCAGGGTTCCCCTTTCTCCACATCCTTGCCAACATCTGTTGTTTCCTGACTTGTTAATTTTAGTCATTCTGACTAGTATGAGGTGGTATCTCATTGTGGTTTTGATTTGTATTTCCCTGATGCCGAGTGTTGTGGAACATTTTTTCATATGTCTATTGGCCATTTGTATGTCTTCTTTGAAAAAGTGCCTGTTCATGTCTTCTGCCCATTTATTGATTGGATTATTTATTCTTTGGGTGTTGAGTTTGATAAGTTCTTTATAGATCTTGGGTACTAGCCCTTTATCTGATACATCATTTGCAAATGTTTTCTCCCATTCTGTAGGTTGTCTTTTGGTTTTGTCAACTATTTCTTTTGCTGTGCAAAAGCTTGATGAAGTCTCAATAGTTCATATTTGCCTTTATTTCCCTTACCTTTCGAGACATGTCTACTAAGAAGTTGCTGTGGCTGAGGTCACAAAGTTTGCTGCCTGTGTTCTCCTCTAGGATTCTGATGGATTCCTGTCTCAAATATAGGTCTTTCATCTGTTTTGAGTCTATTTTTGTGTACAGTATAAGGAAATGGCCCAGTTTCATTCTTCTGCACGTGGCTGTCCAATTTTCCCAGCACCATTTGTTAAAGAGACAGTCTTTTTTTTCCATTGGATATTCTTTCCTGCTTTGTCAAAGATTAGTTGACCATTGAGTTGAGGGTCCATTTCTGAGTTCTCTATTCTGTTCCATTGATCTGTGTGTCTGTTTATGTGCCAGTACCATGCTATCTTGATAATTACAAATTTGTAATAGAGCTTGGGGTCTGGAATTGTGATGCCACCAGTTTTGGTGTTCTTTTTCAACATTCCTTTGGCTATTTGGGATATTTCTGGTTCCATACAAATGTTAGGATTATTTGTTCTAACTCTGTGAAATAAGTTGATGGTATTTTGATAGGGATCACATTGAACGTATGGATTTCTCTAGGTAGCATAGACATTTTAACAATATTTGTTCTTCCAATCCATGAGCATAGGACATTTTTCCATTTCTTTGTATCTTCCTCAATTTCTTTCATGAGTGTTGTATAGTTTTGTGAGCACAGATCTTTGCCTCTTTGATTAGGTTTATTCCTAGGTATCTTATGGTTATTGGCGCAATTGTAAATGGATTTGACTCCTTAATTTCTCTTTCTTCTGTCTCATGGTCAGTGTATAGAAATGCCACTGATTTCTGTGCATTGATTTTATATCTTGCCACTTTGCTGAATTCCTATATAAGTTCTAGCAATTTTGGGGTGGAGTCTTTTGCATTTTCCATATAGAGTATCATGTCATCTGTAAAAAGTGAGAGTTTGATTTCTGTGCCGATACGGATGCCTTTTATTTCTTTTTGTTACCTGATTGCTGAGGCTAGGACTTCTAGTACTATGTTGAATAGCAGTGGTGATAGTGGACATCCCTGCTATGTTCCTAACCTTAGGGGGAAAGCTCTCAGTTTTTCCCTATTGAGAGTAATAGTCACCGTGGGCTTTTCATGTATGGCTTTTATGATATTGAGGTATGTTCCCTTTATCCCTACACTGTAAGAGTTTTATTTATTTATTTTTTTTTAATTTTTATTTATTTATGATAGTCATCAGAGAGAGAGAGAGAGAGGCAGAGACACAGGCAGAGGGAGAAGCAGGCTCCATGCACCGGGAGCCCGACGTGGGATTCGATCCCGGGTCTCCAGGATCGTGCCCCGGGCCAAAGGCAAGCGCCAAACCGCTGCGCCACCCAGGGATCCCCTGTAAGAGTTTTAATCAAGAAAGGATGCTGTACTCTGTGAAATGCTTTCTCTGCATCTATTGAGAGGATTGTATAGTTCTCGTCCTTTTATTAATGTGGTGTATCACATTGATTTGAAGATGCTGAACCACCCTTGCAGCCGAGGAATAAGTCCAACTTGGTCGTGGTGAATAATCCTTTTAATGTACTGTTGGATCCTATTGGCTAGAATCTTGGTGAGAATTTTTGCATCCACGTTCATCAGGGATATTGGTGTGTAATTCTCCTTTTTAATGGCATTTTTGCCTGGTCTTGGAATCAAGGTAATGCTGGCCTCATAGAAAGAGTTTGGAAGTTTTCCTTCCATCTCTGTTTTCTGAAACCGCTTCAGAAGAGTTGGTAGGTATTGATTCTTCTTTAAATGTTTGATAGGATTCTCCTGGAAAGCCATCCAGTCCTGGACTCTCTTGTTGGGAGATTTTTTTTTTAAGATTGATTAATTAATTAATTAATTAATTATTTATGAGAGAGAGAGAGAGAGAGAGGCAGAGACATAGGAGGAGGGAGAAGCAGGCTCCATGCCGGGAGCCGGATGCGGGACTCGATCCCGGGGCTCCAGAATCGTGTCCCAGGCCAAAGGCAGGTGCCAAACCGCTGAGCCACCCAGGGATCCTTTGTTGGGAGATTTTTGATTACTGCTTCAATTTCCTTGCCGGTTATGGGTCTATTCAGGTTTTCTATTTCTTCCTGTTTTAGTTTTGGTAGTTTATATGTCTCCAGGAATGTATTCATTTCTTCCAGATTGCCTAATTTGTTGGTAAGTAGTTGCTCATAATATGTTCTTATAATTGTATTTCTTCGGTGTTGGTTGTGATCTCTCTTCTTTCATTCATGATTTTATTTCTCTTTTCTCTTTTCTTTTTAATAAGTCTGGCCAAGGGCTTATCAATTAATTCTTTCAAAGAACCAAAGAACCAGCTCTTAGTTTCATTGATCTGTTCTACAGTGCTTTTTTTTTTATTTTTTTGGCTTCTATTTCTTTGATTTCTCCTTTCTCTTTATTATTTCTCTTCTCCTGCTGGGTTTAGGCTTTATTTGCTGTTCTTTCTCCAGCTCCTTTCAGTATAAGGTTAGGGAGTGTGTTTGAGACCTTTCTTTTTCTTGAGAAAGGCTTGTATTGTTGCTTACTTTCTTCTTAGGGACTGCCTTTCTGTATCCCAAAGGTATTTTTTTATCCTAAAGGTTTTGAACAGTTGTATTTTCACTTTCATTTGTTTTCATGAATTTTAAAAATTATTCTTTAATTTCCAGGTTGACCCATTCATTCTTTAGTGGGATGCTCATTAGCCTCTATGTAGTTGAGTTATTTCCAAATTTTCCCTTGTGATTGAGTTCCAGTTTCAAAGCATTGTGATCTGAAAATATGCAGGGAATAATGCCAGTCTTTAGGTTCTGGTTGAGACCTGATTTGTGACCAAGTATGTGATCTATTCTAGAGAATGTTCCATGTGCACTTGAGAAGAATGTGATTCTGTTGCTTTAGGATAGAATTCTCTGTATATATCTGTGAAGTCCATCTGGTCCAGTGTGTCATCTGGTCCAGTGTGTCATTCCCTTGTTTTCTTGTTGATCTTCTGCTTACATGATCTGTCCATTGCAGTAAGTGGGGTGATAAAGTCCCCTACTATTATTATATTTATTGTCTATGTGTTTGTTTAATTTTGTTATTAATTGGTTTATATAACTGGCTACTTCCATGTTAGGGCATAAATATTTATAATTCTTAGATCTTCTTGTTGGATAGATCCTTTTGATTATGATATAGGGTCATTCTTCTTCTCTTATTACAGTCTTTGGTTTAAAATCTAATTTGTCTGATACAAGGATTGCCACCCCAATGTTCTTTTGAGGTCTATTAGCATGATAAATGGTTTTCCATCCCCTCACTTTCAATCTGGAGGTGTTTTTGGGTCTAAAATGAGTCTCAGACATATCATGGGCATTTAGCCCATTTACTTTAAAAGTGGCTATTAAAAGATATGAATTTAGTGCTATTATATTACCTGTAAAGTCACTGTTTCTGTATATTGTTTCTGTTCCTTTCTGATCTATATTACTTTTGGGCTCTCTTCTAACTTAAAGAATCTCTTTTAATATTTATTATAGGGCTGGTCTGGTGATCACACATTCTTTTAGTTTCTGTTTGTCCTGGAAGCTTTTTATCTCTCTTTCTACTTTGAATAACATTCTAGCTGGATAAAGTATTCTGGGCTGTATATTTTTCTCATTTAGCATCCTAAATATATCATGCCAGTCTTCTCTGACCTGCCAGGTCTCTGTGAATAGGTATGCTGCCAGCCTAATATTTCTACCTTTGTAGGTTACAGACCTCTTATCCTGAGCTGCTTTCAGGATTTTCTTTTTGTCTCTGAGATTTGCAAGTTTTGCTATTATATGTCGGGTGGGGTGGGGGGGGGTTGTTGACATATTTTTATTGATTTTGAGGGGCTTCTCTGTGTTTCCTGGAGTTGAATGTCTGTTTCCTTTCCCAGATTAGGGAGGTTCCCCATTGTAATTTGCTCCAATATACCATCTGTCCCTGTCTCTCTCTCTCTTTCCTCTTCTTCTGGGATCCCAATTATTCTAATATTGTTTTGTTTTATGGTATCATTTATCTTTCAAATTCTGCCCTCATGATCCAGTAGTTGTTTATCTCTCCTTTTCTCAGCTTCTTTATTCTCCATCATTTTGTCTTCTATATCACTAATTCTCTCTTCTGCCTCATTTATCCTAGGAGTTAGAGCCTCCATTTTTTTTTTACTGTATCTTGTTAATAGCCTTTTTGATTTTGACTTGATTAGATTTTAGTTCTTTTATTTCTCCAGAAAGGGAGTCTCTAGTGTCTTCTATGCTTTTTTCAAGCCCAACTAGTATCTTTATAATCATTATTCTGGATTGTAGTTCTGACATCTTACTTAGGTCCATACTGATCAGGTCCCTGGCAGTCCTATTGCCTCTTGTTCTTTTTGAGGTGAGTTTTTCCACCTTGTCATTCTTTCCAGGGAAGAATAGATGAACAAGAGAACAATGTACTAAAATGTCAACAACGACCTCAGAGAAATATGCACTAAACAAATTAGAAGAGACCTGGAGAGAGAGAGAGAGAGAGAGAGAGCGAGAGAGAGAGAATATAGTCAGACAGATGAACAAAATAGAGCAATATACTGGATCTTGTGTGTATTTTGGTCCATTTGTTAGAAAACTAGATCCCAAAATTTAGTGAAAGAAAAACTCATATGTGTACAAAAAATATTTATATACAAATAGACAGGCAAACAGAGCAATACACCACATCCTGAGTGTATTTTGGTCAGTTTGTTGGAAGAAATTACATCTCAAAACTGTAAAGAAAGAAAAACATAAATATACAAAATAAAATTAAATACAATGAGAGGATAGACTATAACTATAAACGATGAAAATTTAAAAACTTTAGCGAAACAGAAAAAAAACAAAAAAACAAAAAAAGAAGAAGAAGAAGAAAAGAAAATATGACCAGACCAATGAACAGAACAGAGCCATACACTAGATTCGGAGTATAGTTTGGTCTGTTAGAGGGAACTGCATTCCAGAATTGTAAAGAAAGAAAATTTATACATTTATACAAAAATAAAATTAAATACAATAAAAGGATAGAATGTAACTGCAAAAATGAAAATTAAAAAAGATTTTTTAAAAAGTTGATAACATAAGAAATTGGTTGAAAATGGAAAGATTAAAAAGATTAAAATTGAATGACTAAAGAATCATGGGGAAAAAACATGAATTCTATATGCCTTACCCCCTAGCACTGGAGTTTTACAGTTCTCAATGGTCAGTAAACTTGGTCTTGGTTGGATGCTCTTACAGATCTCCCCAAGAAGGGGCAGGGGCCTGTTGCATTGATTCTCAAGTGTCTTTGCTCCGGTGTGTGTGTGGGGGGGGTGGGGGTGAGGGAGGAGGGGATTGCATCGCCCTTGTCAGGGGCCGGGCTAAGTATCTGTTCTGGTTGCTCCATATGGCTTTTGTTTACTGAAGGCTTTCCTTTCCCTAAAGCTGTAAATGGCTGCCTCCCAATCTCTAACCCTAGAGCCTAAAACTTGGGGTCCCCCTTCTCAGTGCACCCCCAGGGAAAAGCAGTCAATCACTCCTGTCTCCCTCCTCTCCCTCCACACTCTGTGCTTGCCCAGCCTGTCACTAAGTATTTCTAGCTCAGGCATGTGACCCCATTTTGAGTCCCTGAACCTTGCAGCCTCCTGAGGTGCTTACTTGGGCTACAACCTGAGAGATTTGGAGGTTTCACGAGTTTTGCCACTTGCTGGGCCCCTGCTCAGAGAGTGGGTTGCCTGCCTATGACAAGGTTGGTGGCTTATGGCAACCCCGAGCTGAGAGCCCACTCCTGGGCTTGCTGATTGCATCTGGGTTCCCTGCTCCAAAGCCTAAGAACTCTGCGTCACTCAGGCACCACCCCCATCTTCCTGTGACCCCAAAGATCCTGAGACCACACTGTCCCTCCTAGGATTCTGCCCCCACTTCACCACCTGAGCGCCTTTCAGGCAGGGACATCCTTCACTAGAGTGGACTTCTAAAAGTTCTGACTTTGCGCTCCACTGCTACATCACTCTCTGGTAGCCAGCTGCTGGAGGTTCCCTCCCCACATGGTTTATCTTCCCATATATCGCCTTGGATTCACTTCTCTGTACCTCCTACCTTGCAGAAAGTGGTTCCTTTTCTATTTGTAGAGTTGCAGCTATTCTTTTCTTAGATCTCTGGTTGAGTTTGCAGGTGTTCAAAATGACTTAATGGCCATCTAGCTGAATTCCTGGGACCGGACAAAACTAAGGTCTCCTAATCCTCCACCATCTTGGACTCTCTCCCTTGCACCATAATTTTGATGACAATAAATTAAACAATCTGAAGTAGTTTGCCTATATAAACAGCAATATTTATTTTTAATTTTTAAAAAAGATTTTATTCATTTGAGACAGAGAACACAAGGTGGGAGGAGAGTCAGATGGAGAGGGAGAAGTAGACTCCCTGCTGAGCAGTCCCCCACCACCCCCAATCTGGGGCTTGATCCCAGGACCCTGAGATCATGACCTGAGATGAAGGTGGGTGCTTAACCGACTGAGCCAACCAGGCACCCAAAGACTAAGATATATTTTATATTTCCCTCTCCAATTTCTTCTAAAAGTTAGGATAGTTTGGACTAAGATAATAAAGTCATTCTTTGTGTTAAATAATTTTATGGTTATATCCCTTATGGAGTCCTTTGCTTAAATGTTGGCTTATTTAATCAACTGCATGAACCAAGCAAGTATATCTATATTCTCACTCGCTGAAAGCATAGAAGAATATTTGAATTTAACCTAAACATTGTTTAAATAGAATACCTTCTTGATCCCTTTTCAAAGCAACAATACTAAAATTAGAATATTTCATGTATTCTCATTTTGCAACTACAGGAGTATAGGTATCTCTTAATCTGTGCATGTTATTCTGCACTAGAGGGATGCTGTAAGGACCAAAAGAAGCTTTCCTTGTAGAAGTGTTTAGTGTTCAACAAATGAGCTCATTTATGTGATGGTAAACTCTTTTTAAAGGCCATTTAAAACTATGCATTGTAGAGAGTGGATAGCTTATTGACTTACCATGAAAATTATTTTTGGGGATAGTTGTAGAAATTAGACCAGGAGGTCCTTTCTGCAAAGTTATGGTGATATTGTTGAAAGGGAAAAAATGCTGATGGTGACGTCCAGGTGACTGTATTAATAGTGTCTGCCCAGCAAAAGGGGTGATGCCAAAAGCCCAGAGAATGAGGGAATGGGTGAGTCTAGGGGTATCAACATGGTAAACACCAACATTTTAAAGGGAAGTTTAGTTGATGGGGTCAGAAGTAAGATCTAAATTCCTGATTTCTCTCATAGCCTCCATTGACATTTAGTAAGAAGATATTAATGTTCTTTACATTAAAATGCAAAGGAAATAAAATTTTCAAGTGAATTATTTAAATAACATTAAGTTTATACTTGATATGCTCTACTTTTAGATTATCTTCTTTTTGTTGTTTTACTTATATTTGAAAATATTTCAGTTTTCAAAATTAATTCTTAAAGGATTATTTTAGTGATCAATAAAATGAGGAACCAAATATAAAAAAATTGAATTTGTATTAAAATCACTGTGACATTCTTTATATCCATGGGATCTGACAATATAGTGGAACGTGATGCATCATTTGGAGTATTTCTTTATGTTTATAAAATTTTCTCTAGTCTTTAAATAAATTGGAAGTTCCAGTGAACTTTTAATGTGAAAATAACTTTTGCTGATAACTTCTTTGATTTTAGCGTTTTAAATGATTTTCATTTTAAGAGTATTCAGAGTTAAGTATGTAGGATAACTGGTAGCATACACATAGTGACTAGATAAATCATTCTAATAATTTTCAGGATGCAAAAGTAATTATATATATTATACTAGTAGATTTATTTCCTCATTTTAAGAGGGGCTATAATACATGCAGCTTTAATTTATTGTAACTTTGAAAATTCTGTGGGATTTTTGTTACACATGAACTAATGAATAACTAAATATCCTTTAGTCATAGTCTTTCATTCAGCGAACACAGAGTTTAGGCAACTTTCTATGTAGGAATATGAATCATCTAGTAGAAAGATTTTTTGTTAGCTACTTGTATCCCCATAGTGATAGTAGGTATTAAACTGAAGCTAGAAGGAAATTCCTTACTTTCATATGATCTTCAAATAATTTTAAACCTACTAAATTCTTTTCAAGCTTGAATTTCATGTGTTCCAATAACCCTAGGCTCTTTTTGAATCTTGTTATCATAGGATATGTGATTTTAGAAATGTTTTTATTTAAGTCATAAAATAAAAGGTGCCCCTGCTATAGCATGGATATTGCATGCCTTTGGATTTGACGTGAGCCAGTCTTCTCTCAGCTAACACCGTTGTGAGGACGGAGTTCCGACAGAATCACAAAAGCTGAGACCTCTATTTTATATGAAATCTGTTACTGTTTCTACAGTGGAGGAAATGACTTGCTCTTTCATAGCTGATTCCAAGAGAATTGGACCAAATAGAGACAGATTACTGGTGACAGACTTGCATAGTGGCCTGCGCCTGCCCTAAGAAACATAGTCAGGATGGTTATTTGTAAATTTGATCAATACAAGCGTGGTTTTTTTTTGTTGTTGTTGTTGTTTTTCTCTTTAGTAGCTCAGTTCTCCACTTAATGTTAGTCATTGTATCAATCCAGTGTATTGTAATCTTATTGTTTCTTTATAGAAACTTATAGCAATATTCCATTGGTACTAATTAATCCATTTTACTAGAATGACCCCAAAGTGTTAGAGGAGGATTATATCTAAACATATTCATTGAGCCACTCATCTGTTCTCTGTTTAATTCATTCAACAAACTTTTCTTGTCTTCCTAGTATGTGTTAGGTCCATCCCTAAAACACATCAATGAATGGAAGAAAACCACAAACTAAATAAGTAGATATGATCCTTGGTCTTATGAAGGTTCAGATAAGTGGAGGAGGCAGGCATTAATCACCTCAGGATACTAATAAAAGTATGATTACAAACAAATAGGTTTTTTAATGGAAAGCAACCCTATACTCAGTTTAACAAAGCAATTAGTTTTTGTCTGGAGGTGAGGTAGGGGTGAAAGAAAAAGCTCTGCTGAATTTTGAATAGGATGGAGTATGAGGGACTATTGAGAGAAGAAAAAAACATTTGCAAAAGGGACACCTGGGTGGCTCAGTAGTTGAGTGTTTGCCTTCAGCTTAGGTAATGATCCGAGGTCCTGGGATTGAATCCAGCATCAGGCTCCCCGCAGGGATCCTGCTTCTCCCTTTGCCTATGTCTCTGCCTCTTCCTCTGTCTCTCTCATGAATGAATGAATGAATGAATGAATGAATGAATGAATGAATGAATGAATCCTTAAAAAAAATTTGCAATGATCCCAGGTGAGAGGAGCTGGAGAAACTGAACAAAGGCCAGCATTGCAGGTGTTAAGATAGCAAAGGAGAGAGAGGCACAAGATGCATCATGGGCCAAACCAGTCAGGAATTTTTAGGACATTTATAAACTTTGTGTTAATCCTAAAAACAAGTGGAAATTGTGGAAGTGTTTTGAGAAAGGCAGTATGATGAGTTTAACTATAGATCCCATAAAGATATGTCTAAGACATAACCCTTGGAACATGGGAATGTAACTTTATTTGAAAAAGGGACTAAATAGATGTAATTAAGGATCTTGAGATGAGGTCATCCTAGATTATTCCAGAGGGCTCTAAATCCTATGACATATCCTTGAGAGAAACAAAAGAGAAAAACTACAAAGAAGAGGGCCACATGAAGATGAAGGTAGCGATTGGAGTGAGAAACTACAAACCAAGGAATGCTGACAGTCATCAGATTCATGGAAAGGGCAGGAACAGATCCTCTCCTGGAGCCTGTGGAGGAAGCACGGCCCTATGGACATCTTGATTTTAGACTCTGCCTCCAGAATTGTGAGAAAATAAATTTCTCTTGTTTGAAGCCATCAAATTTGTGGTAATTGGTTACAGAATCCCTAGGAAACAAGGGGTGGTGATTCTTATTTCATCATGGGTGCCTCAGCTGTAATATGGGAAGACCTCAATAGCCCTAGACCATCAGTTACTGGTTGGGTAGCTTTTCCAAGTGGCTCTCTAGCTTGAACTAAATTAAAAAATTATGCTTGATGAGACACCTGGGTAGTGTAGTCAGTTAAGCATCCAACTTTTGGTTTTGCCTTGGGTCATCATCTTGGGGTAATGAGATCAAGCCCCACATTGGGCAATGTGCTCAGTGTGGAGTCTGCTTGGGTTTCTCTCTCCCTCGCCCTCTGCCCTGCTAAATAAATAAATCTTTAAATAATTATGCTTGCTGTAATTCTACCTGTCAATTTTTGCTTTTGTCACTTATGCTTTTGGTGTTATATATCCATGAAATCACTGCCAAGATCAATATCCTGAAGCTTTCCTCTATGTTTTCTTTTAGCTTTTTTACAGTCTCAAGTCTTACCTGTAGGTCTTTAATCCCTTTTGAGTTGATTTTTATGTCTAGTGTCTAGTCCAATTTTATTCTTTAGCATATGGATATCCAGTTTTCCTAACACCATTTGCCGAAGAGATTAACCTCTCCCCATTACATGTTCTAGGCATCCTTGTTGAAGATCTCAGTTGACTGTATATACGTGGATTTATTTCAGGGCTAGGTTTCATTGGTCAGTTTGCCTGTATCAGTTTGACAGTATCATACTGTTTTGATTACTATAGCTTTGTAGTATATTTTGAATTCAGAAAGTTTAATGACTCTAGCTTTATTCTTTTTCAAGAGTGATTTGGTGACTGTAGTCTTATGAATGCAAAAATAGAAAAGAGAAACCACATCAAACTATAAAGCTTCTGTACAACAAAGGAAACAACCAACAATAAGAAAAAGCAGCCTATGAAATGGCAGAAAATATTTGTATACCATATATCTGATAAGCGGTTAATCTCCAAAATATATAAGGAACTCCTACAACTCAATAGCAAAAAAACTAATAACCTGATTAAAGCTGGGAAATGGGCTTGAATAGATATTTCTTCAAAGAGACATACAAATGACCAACTGGTGCAGGCAAGAATGCTCAACATCATTTAACCATCAAGGAAATGTAAATCAATACCACAGTGAGATATTACTTCATATCTGTCAGGATGGCTATTATCAGGAAACAAAAATAAAACAATGTTGGTGAGTATGTGGAAAAATTGGAACCCTTGCACACTGTTGGTGAGAATACAAAATAATGCAAGTGCTATGGAAAACAGTATGGAGTTTCCTCCAAAAATTAAAAGTAGAACTACCATATGATAGTAATCCAGCAAGCCCACTTCTGGATAGTTATCCAAAAGCATTGAAACCAGGATCTTAAAGAGCTATTAGCACTCCCAGGTTCGCTTCAGCACTATTCATAATAGTGTGGAATCAACCTAAATGTCCATCATCAGATGAGTCGATAAAGAAAATGAGGTATATACATATAGTGGAATATTATTCAGCCCTAAAGGAGAAGGAAATACTACCATTTTCAACAAAATGGGTGAACCTTGCAGATATTGTCCTAAGTAAAATCAGCCAATTTTCAGAAAGACAAGTACTACATGATTCCACTTACAGAAGGGATCTAAGAGTCAAATTTATGTAGTCAAAGAATGGAATAATGGTTGCCAGAGGCTGGGGGTGGGGGGGGGGAGAAGGAAATGGGAAGTTGTTAATAACAGGCATAAAGCTTCAGTTAAGCAAATGAATAAATTCTAGAGATTTGCTGTATAACATTGTACCTTTAGTCAACAATACTATATTACACATTTAAAAATTCGTTGAGGGTAAATCTCATGTTAAGCGTTCTTACCGAAATAAAATAAAAATTTAAAAATTACACTGACTTGGCCTCATCTTGTGAAATTTTTCTAAAAGGGCAGGAACCAAATGTAGGTATCCACTCTGTGAGATTTATAAGGTTCAGCCCCTGTGGGAGTCAGCAGGAGGTAGGAGGAGGCAGCCTCTGAGAGGGCCTGACGGTGAATCTTGTTCCTGCATTCACATGTTGTATCTAACTTGTGCTTTCATTTTCTTAAACCTGTAAAATATCTATTTTATGAACTCATTTTGAGGATTAGCAGATCTGTTTATACAGAATTTAGCACAGTTTTTGGGATGTAGTAGCAGCTGAATAAACGGTATTAATTGTTATGGTTATTCCAAAGGGGTTAGGGGGAAGGCCAGGGTGGCTCGGTGGTCGAGTGTCTGTCTGCCTTTGGCTCAAGGCAGGGTCCCAGGGTACCGGGATCGAGTCCCACATCAGCCTCCCCTCAAGGAGCCTACTTCTCCCTCAGCCTATGTCTCTGCCTCTCTGTGTGTGTGTGTCTCACATGAATAAATAAATAAAATCCTTTTTAAAAAAAGAATTCAAAGGAGTTAGGAAGAGATTTATTTATTTATTTATTTATTTACTTACTTACTTACTTACACTTACTTGTTTAGGAAGAGTCGTCTTAAATCTCTATAAAACTGTTGCCACTGGTTAGCCACTTCAGTTAAATGCTCCGAACTTGGATCTGGGTAGCTCAGCTCATTTTTGGAGGCTGACTGAATCTGCTCCAAAGGAAGACATGAGGCAGAAATCTAAGAGAATGAAGAAAGGTAAATATTTTTAGGATTTTCACATAGTCCATTTCTGCACCATTCAAATAGGCTCAGGGGCAAAAAAAAAAAAATCATATTGTGTTTAAAATAGGACATTTTGGAAACAACTGTGTGTCATACATATCTGGTTAATTTTACAATCTTCTTTCAAATCTAGTTTCATTGTGATTTTGTATATAAAGGAAAGAAATACTCTCCTAATTTATTGGCTTCCTAGATGCTCTTTGGGTGCTTCTGAAAGCTGCATTTGATGCTTCTCTCTTCAGAAGGGTCTTACTTAATGAAGTATTATTTACTTAGCAAAATGGCTAGATACTACCTTAGTGCAGTTGAAGAAATACGTTACCACATCTCCTCAGAATGGCCATATATTTCAGTAAAGATCCATTTATTTTAAACTATGTTTAAAACTCACCTAGGTTCATATTTTCTCACATTTTATCTGAGAAATGCACAATGTTTATTTGTAAAATGGAAATGAATTTTAATATTGCACTTCTTACTGCTGTGGGGTTTAGAGTTGACTTCATATCATTAAATGCATGGATGAATTAGTGTATTTATTTGCATGTATGATATATCTGTATTTCAAAGCAAACATTTCAAAGGAGCACCAAAATATGTATGTAAAATTTGTATTTGCCTCCTAGTAATGTTCATAGAGAGGGTATACAGTATACAGATCTGGGTTTATAAGAAAAAATTGGACTGTTTGGAACTCCATTACCCAATTTTCATGGGCATACATGTATATATGCAAATTTGGCAAGTGTTTATGACATAATTTTAAAATCTGACAATAAATAAGTAAGATCAAATTCTACCCACAGGTGACTTAATATTGGTCAAAACAGTGCCTTTGCTCTTCTGTGTTTACAACATAGCCAAGACACACAGGGCCAAGCATAGTTTGTGAGAGAGTTACTCACACACATTTCATTTTATAATGTGGACACTTTACAGTAAATAACCTGAGACCAAGGATATATTGGAAATAGTGCCAGGGGCTGGTATGCCATTTTAGTTATCCATTAATGTAAACTTCTTTAATTAAGCCCAACATGGTCTCATTTTTTTTCACGCATTTTCCTCCAGATTTTAGCTCTTAGTTTTTTATTTTATTATAAATAGGTTTTAATCATGATTTAAACATATGAGGGCCCAGTCTCATTTTTATACGTGTGTATCTGATTCACATGGAAGTTAATGGGGGTTATGAATACCTACAGAGAAGAGAATCCACCCAGAGCCTCCAAAACAAATTTAGAACAATTTAAAATGCCTCGGAGTAATAAAGAGCTAGTTTAAGGGGTCAGTAAGAGGGTAAATATATGTTTTAAAGATATTTTTGTGAAAATTCTTGTGGCTTTGAGGCCCAAGGGAGGAATAGATGGGTGTGAACAGAAAAAAAAAAAAAAAAAAAAAAAAAAAAGATAAACTAACAATGATGCCTAGGGTAAAAGTGTAAATTACAGTTTACCTTGGCAGAAAGCATGTGCATGGTAACATTTTTTATGAGAGCTATTTGTATTTCCAAGAGCTGTGTAACGGTTGCTTATCCCTCAGAATGTCCTTGTGAGGTGTGCATTTCCTACCAATCAGGCTTGTGTGACAGTGACATGGGGATGCATTTATCATTCAGTTTCTAGGATCAAATATTTTAAGTGATCAACTAAGCTTCTGTCAGTATGTACCTGTGCAAATGAAAAAATGCAGAATAAATGGGGTGTTAGAACTTTCCTCAAAAAATTGAGTGGCAGCGTTTGGATTGGATTTCATAAGGACTCATGCAGTTGTGTTATATAAGAGACATGGAACACGTTTGTTGCCATGTACTAGGCCTGCCTCTCTATCCTTCCGCTTCTTGTTTCTTCCATAGTAAGCATTGTTATTAGCTTTCAAGGTGCCAGGAAAATACATGCTTAAAACCTGTCTTGAACGCTATTTAAATGTTGGCACTCCTACCCTTTTTATAAAACCATCAGGAAATATTAATAGATCACTGAAACCAAATACAAACCTTCATTCTCCCCCCTCAAGATAACATAACAAAAATAACCTAATGCCAACACCAGTTGCGTGATATAACATAGAGCAGCTATTACAGTTTGGTGTTATGTAGTTTTAAAACTATTGAACTGAAGTCAGAACACCTAGGTTCTACTCTAGTGCTCTTTCAACTCTGGCTGCCCATTAGAAACATCTGGTGAGCTGTCAGTAGCTACAGCTGCTATTGACATCACTCCCTCTCCCCGAGAGTCGAATTCAGTTGGCTTGGGATGAGGATCAGCCATCAGGATTTTTACAAACTCCTCCATGAGTTCACTGTTCTACTTTCCATTCTATAACATTTAACTTTTGTGAATTCCTTTCAAGAACTCAACCCCCTTAAGCTTCTCTTTTCACATTTCTAAAATTGAAGCAACACATACCAAGCCTGTTTGTCTCACACAGTCATGAAGATCAAATGCAGAGATGATTTTAAAACTTGTGAAAACTAGGACATGCTGTACAAACGTGAGACATGATGATGGTCAGGTTAGCTTTCTTGTGATTTAAAGAAGTCAATTTGAAGAAACCTTGGGAAAACTTTTTCCTCCCATCTCCAGTTTCTTTGATTTTGTGCCCTGGCTCCTTGATAAAACTTCAGTCTATTTTTATTTAAGTATGTACTGTGTACTTGTTTATGCAGCATTAAACATTAGTTTGCTAATTGATTTCTGTCAAGTCAGTGGTAAGAACAGATAGTGAGAAGTGCTGATTTGTGTGTGTGTTTGTGCATGCATGCGCACACGTTTGTCTACATAGTATCTGAGAAACACTCCTGATAGATTTAAAGAGTGGATAGTGATAAACATATAAAAAGGCAATTGGCCAAAGCATGTCATAGTTTATTCATTCATCCAAAAAATACTCTTTTGAGAGATAAATATGTGCCAGTCCCTCTGCCAAGACATAGAAATAGATGACATTGTCAACGCCCTCAAGGAATTCACAGGCAATTGACAATGACAGACAAGTAAACCAACACTTATAATACAGAGTTATGAATGCTGCAATTGAAGATTTTTCAGCATCCTGAGGAGTCTGTAAAGAGAAGTGAAGGGCATGAGAATGTGGCCAGGTGAGGTATATGAGAGGATACAAAGTGTGAACTGAATCTTGAGGGATGCACAAAAGTAAGTTAGGTGAAGGAAGGGGATGGGTCCTCCAGGCTGAGGGAAGAGTGCAGTAGGAGAACTGACGGAATGTGGCCCATTCAGGGAAGTACGTGAAGTTTATGTAACTGCATGTGAGAGTCTATCTGAGGAATGTATGGGTTTGCAATATACTCTGAAGGCCATGGGGATACATTTTATTTTACATAGGGGAGTATGGATTAGATTACTTCTTAAAAATTTTTATTTATTCATGAGAGACAGAGAGAGAGAGGCAGACACATAGGCAGAGGGAGAAGCAGGCCCCATACAGGGGGCCTGATGTGGGACTCGATCCTGGGACTCCAGGATCACATGCTGAGCCAAAGGCAGGTGCTTAACTGCGCTAAGCCACCCAGGCGTCCCAGATTAGATTACTTTTGATAAAGTCCAATAACCATGGGAAAGGGAGGGAGATGAACTAGAAGAGATAGGGGAGCAAAACAGTTCATCATTGATGTAGTCCAGGAAAAAAAATAATAATTTGAGGCTGAACTTTAGGCAATGGTAGTAAGAAGAAGGAGTAATTTAGCAGATTGAGCCATTTAAGAGCGTAGAATCAATAAAATTCTGTTACAGATTAATAATAGCCACATTAATGTTTTAAAAGTAACACCAACACATGAGTACTAGGATATTAAAATGGGATTGTAGTACTCTCAGTAGTGGCCCCCCCAAAGATGTTCATGTCTCAATCCTTGGAATCCAACCTATGAATATGTTACTCTGTGTGGTAAGGACTGTGCAGATAGGATTAAGTTAATGGTTTTGAAATTACCTGGGATTACCTGGGTCAGCCTGATGCAATTACAGGGGTCTTTTAAGAGAGCAGCAGGAGGATCAGAATTAGTGATAGGAGATGTGACAGTGGAAGCAAGAAGTTGGGGTGGTGCAAGGAAGAGAGCACAAGTTAAGAAATGTGGGTGACCTAGAAAAGCTGAAAAAGATAAGATGAATTCTCCTCTAAAGCCACCAGAAGGAAAACATTCCTGCCAACACCTTGATTTTAAACTTCTGACCTTCACAACTGTGAGAGATTACATTTTGGAGTAAATCTTCAACTATTTTTCCTTAAAAGGTTATCAGAAAAATTTTCTGGGTACTTGTATGCAGGAAGACATTTTTTTTCTCCTTCCCTCTTTCCATAATTTGGCTGGGTATAAAATTACAGGTTCAACATCATTTACCTCCAAAACTTTGAAGACATTGTATCATTTTATCCTAGCATCAGTAATGAGATTCTACTTTCCTTCATACTCTTCTTAAACTCCTGATCTTTCATACTGGAGGTTTGAAAGAAATTTTCTTAAAATCTTACTGTCAGAAAATTTGTAAAGTATGTTGAGTTGTAAGTCTTTTAAAAAATCCATTCTGGGAGTGCCTGGGTGGCTCAGTCAGTTAAGTGTCTGCCTTCTGGGGTGGAGCACCGTGTCAGGTTCCCTGTTCAGCTGGAAGCCTGCTTCTCCCTCTCCTCCACACTTGTGCTCTCTCTTGTTATCTCTGTTGCTATCACTGTCTCTCTCAAATAAACAAAATCTAAAAAAAAAAAATCCATTCTGATTTTCAAATTGTGGTTCTTTTGCTTTGGAGACTACCCTTCTCCAATTCTGGATATTTTATTATACTTCTTGAATATTTCTCATTTGCTTTAAAAAATAATTTTTGGGCTGTCTGGGTGGCTCAGTGGCTGAACATCTGCTTTTAGTTCAGGGCATGATCCTGGGATCCTGGGATTGAGTCCCACATTGAGCTCCTGGTAGGGAGCCTGCCTCTCCCTCTGCCTATAACTCTGCCTTTCTCTGTGTCCCTCATGAATAAAGAAATAAAATAATTTTTTAAAAAAATTTATTTATTTATTTATTTTAGAGAGAGTGCATGAGCAGGGTGAAGGGCAGGGGGAGAGAATCTCAAGCTGACTCTCGGCTAAGCATGGAGCTGGGTGCAGGGCTTGATCTCAAGACCCTGGGATCATGACTAAGCCAAAATCAGTAGTCAGATACTTAATCCACTGAGCCACCTAGGGACCCCTAAGTTTCAGGGAGTTTTGAAGCTGTGATAACCCTGAAGATTTTCCCCAAGTTGAGATGAGGGAGCTAGGACTTTGTATCTTTGTTGATCAGTCATTGGATCTGGGCCATGATCTTGGGTTGAATGGCTCTTCTCAGCCAATGCAATTACCTTAGAACTTTCTGCTGGCAACTCTGCCAGTAACTAACTGGAGGGAGGGACTCTGTGGGGTTCACCTCAGCATCTACCACATTTTTTGAAGGTGAAGTTTTTAGATTCTACCCGCTTAATTTTTATCTTTGTCTTTTATGCTGTTTTTTCCCCCTCAAATGTTTGGTGAGTTTAGCTTTTTATTTATATATATGAATGGAAATCTAGGCAGTTCATATGGGTAACTCTATCTGTGTCTATAATAAGGTTCTCCTTTGAATGAGAGGACTAACAGAGAACATCTTTGTATGTGATGGGGGCATGTAGGCTGACAGGACTTGTTTTTTTATAAAGATTGTATTTATTTGAGAGAGAGAGAGAACACAAACAGTGGGGAGAAGGAGAAGCAGACTTCCCACGGAGCAGGGAGCCGACATGGGGCTTGATCCAGGACCCTGAGATGTTGACCTGAGCTGAAGGCAGATGCCCAACCGACTGAGCCACTGAGACACCCTGGCAGGACTCACTTTAAAGATGCTCAGACAGGGAATTATCTGGCAATTTCAAGTGCTAGAATGAGGACAAACTTATTTTGGGGTACTATCTCTGCTATGTGTCCTAGATAATTTTTAAATTTCTTTAGAAATTATTTGATTTTAAGCCTGGGAGATAAATGCTAATCCTATATGCCATGTAGATCTGGGGTGGGGCAGTTGGCATGGGGTTCCTGAACAAAGAGCCGTCCATATTCCAGTATTGCCTATGTTTGTTTTTCACAAAAATCATCTGGGATCCTTGTCAAAAAGTCAGAATTCTGAGCCGTATTGCCAGACTCACTGAACTAGAGTCCCCAGAGAAGGGTCCTGAGATTCTCCAAGTTTGCTAAGAACTCCATGTAATTTTATGATCAGCCCAGGTCAGTAACAGCACATGTAGACAGTCCTTCAAGCCATCAGCTTCCCCACCCACCCATCCATTTCACCTTCACTTCTATTCTTTGTACCTGCTCCCTTGGAGTCTGTCTATTAATACGATAGCTTCCACCTGCTCCCCATCTTACAGCAAGTCATCAAACGCTCTGGTCTTCCTGTTCTTAGGCCCGTTATCAGTTTATTCCCTTTTGTGCTTCTTTACTATTTCTTCAATGGGTTTTCAATAAAGAGAGAAAGTAAACATGTGAACTCAAAATACTCTTTTAAATCAAACCTCAATAACCATACTTTGGAAAAAATCTCTGAGCCAGGCTATTGCTAATGTGCAATATGACAGATTGGATATGGGGATAAGGGAGATACAGCAGTCTTGGATAATCCTCAGCTGGCTGGTTTTAGCAGTTGGGCAAATTTTTATGTGTTTCACTGAAAAGTAGAATTAGGAGGGAGGGAGAAACTATTTTGTTAGGGAAGATTACAAATTTAGCTTTTTACATGTCCAGTGTAATATGAAGGCCTAGAGAAGAGATCTGATCCAGAAGTATAATCTGTGAATCATTTATTCATCCATCATTTTGAATATATTAAGCACCTTCTTATTATATGTGAAGATATGGAAGTAGAAATATCTTATAGGGGGTAGAAACAAATAACTAAGAGTGCATGATAACTCATAGAGGTACCAAACTCAGACCTGGGTGATGAGGAAGAAACTGATATCCAGGCTGAGACAGGACAAATTGGATGAGCCTGGCAAAAGTGCCTAGATCAATTATTTTAGAAACAGTGAAGAGCTAGTAGAAAAGCTGAGAGCCAAAAAAGAATACCAGTAGGAATATCTATATGACTAATTCTTAGCAGAAAGGTAAACAAGAGAAGAGGCTGGAAAGGCAGAGAAAAGTGAGGTGATGCAGGATCTTATACAATGGGAAGCCATTGAAGAGTTTTAAATAATCATCCTAGAAGTGGATCTGGAACCTTGGAAATGAATGCTATCACCTACTGGTTCTCTAGCTTTGGTCTGCATCAGAATCAACCAAGTATCCTTTTAAAAATGCACTTAGTATGTGTGGCATTGCATTAAGCCCTTTACATATACAGCTCCTTTACATATATTATATCTTGAACCTCACAATCTTGGAAAGTGAGTGGAATTTATATTCCCAAGTTTACATTGCTAATTAGTGCCAAAACTGAGACTTGAACCCAAGCATTCTGGCTGTAAAGTCCCTACCCTCCTTACTCCCATACTGTGTTGCCTCCAGATAGAAGCATTGTATAAAACAGAACCTTGAATTTCACAGAGGGCTTATAATGAGGCCTTTGAGAATTCTGAGATTTACCGTACAACTACAGGAAACCGTTTATTATCTCCCATATCCAGAGATTTTAATTCAGGTGTATGGAAGGAGGCCTAGGAATCTGAATTTTACCAAGCATACAGATGTTTTGTGGCAGATGCTTCTCTGACCGTGCTTAGAGTAATTTGAGAATAGAGAAGAGGTCTGAGGTTGACCCCTTAGGACGGAAGAATACATTAAAATGACTGAAAAGAAATGTCTGGAAAAATAGGTAAACTTAGAGTATTGTTATGGAATAGGAAATAATTTGAACAAAGAGATCAATACTATTACATGCAAAAGGCAAGACAAGCTAGGTAAGGGCTAAATGTCCTGTTTGGACATTGATGAAGCTTAGACTTTTCCCTCCAAATCTATGATTCCCACTTCAGAAGAGCTTCTACTTTTGGATGTCCAGACTGCATGAAACTAAGCCTAGAGATAGTTCCATTTTTCTCAAAGTTTTCCCTTTTTCATAGGAACAGTTATCAGTCTTTTTTTTAAAAAAATAAATTTATTTTTTATTGGTGTTCAATTTACCAACATACAGAATAACACCCAGTGCTCATCCCGTCAAGTGCCCACCTCAGTGTCCACCACCCAGTCACCCCCAGCCCCCGCCCACCTCCCCTTCCACCACCCCTAGTTCGTTTCCCTGAGTTAGGAGTCTTTCATGTTCTGCCTCCCTTTCTGAGTTATCAGTCTTTTGGAAGGTCATTTCTTTAGAGCTTACCTTCATAGGCATTGAATTTCAACCATAGCATACCTATAAATGGCAGACTCACTTAAATTTCTTACAGATTTGCAGGTATGTTTTAGAATTTGACCCTTTAAACATGCAAAAATATTTGTTTCAATAAAGTGCTGCTCAAGCAGCAGTCTCTACATTGAGGATTCTACTACCCATAATAATTGAACTTAAATAGAAGCATTGAACTATGATTGAAGAAAAACTCTGTGTCTGTTTTTAAATGTAAGCAAACAAAATTCTCACAATTGGAATGTAATCTGGAAGTGGATAATTCTTTGTTTTGGAGTATTTAATGCTTTCAAAACAAAAATAAACAGACTCTGCTTTGAAGTTATACTGGTTATTCAGACACTAAAGGTAAGTGATTTCTTTTCAGTGTGCTAAAATGTATGTGCCTGATTCCTGCTGGTTTTACTGGGATTGAGTCTCAGCACAGTTATCTACTAAAAAACAGTTAAAATCTGCACTTAACTCACTTTCAGTTTATAGATGTCCATAGTGCAACTTCCAACAACTCCAGTTTTTTCCTAGTAACACAAAACATTTCTTCTAAACTGAATTCTAAGCCTAAATTAATTCTTCAGCCGTCCTTCCATTCTTATGAGTTAACGTATTTATCTTAAGTTAGAGGCCCAAATTCTCAGCCTTGGAGATCACTTAGAAATTTTACGATAATAAAAAAACAGTTATGAATTGCCTACTATGTTTGGCATTGTGTTGTGTTCTTTGCATATCCTTTAAGCCTTGTAGTTCTGGAAATATAAATACTTTTATTCCCAAATAATATAGCTAGTAAGTGTCAAAGCTGAGACTAGAACTAAAGGATTCTAGCTGCAAAATCCCTGTCTATACTTCTGCACTGTGTTGCCTCCAGATAGAAGCACTATATATAATAGAACCTTAAATTTCACCAAAACTATAGAAGGGGCCCCTGAGAATTGTGAGATTCACAATGCCGCCAAAGGAAACCATTGACCCTAAAAACATTAGATGCTTCCTAAACTCATTTAAGAGCTTGCTGACCCTCCTGTGGACTAGCCTCTTCATCCACTATATACACTATACCTAACATCATTATGGATTACATATTGTAGACCATTGAGTCCCTGGCTCTTATTTATTTATTTATTTATTTATTTATTTATTCATTTATTTATTTATTTATTCATTCATTCATTCATTCATTCATTCAACAATTGTTGAGAGCATCTGATGAGTATGACAAGGTCTTTATCTTCATGGAGTCTATATCTAATGGTGGGAGAGACCAGGAAAGATAAATCTGTAACTATCAAGAGTCTAATAGGTTACTTTGTGGTTTTCATACACGTATACATATATTGTTTAGGTTGTAGAGTCCATTGAAAGAAAGAAGCATCTTTTGGAATGTGAGAAGAGGTTTTTTTAAGAGATTGCTAAAGACTAAAAGAATTCTATATGGAAAAGACAGAGAGGAACCATCCTAATCAGATGAACGTGCCAAGAGAAAATGTTGCTCTTTGGAAGGAAAGAAAGAAACCATGTTAAGGAGGGGTGTTATGCAATGAATTTTTAGATATTAAAAAAAATAACATCTAGACCATTAAGTTTCTTTGGTTTGTAGATAAGTTTGTCAGTAAGAGTTAGAATACTCCAACAATCACTGGACATTTCTATAGTAACCTGAGGTAGAATTTCAAACTTCCAGAGAGAAAGGAAGAGTAACAGCAGTCCATTTAGACTCTGTGTCCATCTCTCTCCTACCTGTGCTTGCCTTCCAGTACCTTTCATACCTTCTAAAATGGCCTCTCATTCATCAGGAGAGTTTGAGGGTTCACAGTTTTTTAGATCAAACTCTGAAGATAAAGAAGGATGGGAACTTATACTTTTAGGAATGCTGTCATTAGAAAAAAGTAAGAAGTGGATGGGTTAGATAGGTGATGTGCGTTAAGGAGGGTGTCTGTTGTGATGAGCACAGGTTTTGTATGTAAATAATGAATCACTAAATTCTACACCTGAAACTAGTGTTGCACTGTATGTTAACTAACTGGAATTTAAATAAAAACTTTAAAAAAATACAAGTCTTTGTAGAAAACAAAAACAAAAAAAGAAAAAAGTCGAAAGTGATTTTCTATTCTATTGCTTTTATTAATTATGGTATAGGGGAAAAATTATGGTATAGACCTTATTGTTTGCCTCTAACTTTATGTTCTAGACTTGGGTAGGAGTTTTAACTGACTCTCTAGAGAATTATTATGACACACAAAACTATTTTTGTAAAGATTTTATTTATTTATTTATTTATTCATGAGAGACACACACAGAGAGAGAGGCAGAGACATAGGCAGAGGGAGAAGCAGGCTCCATGCAGGAAGCCTGATGCAGGACTCGATCCCAGGACTCCAGGATCACTCCCTGGGCCGAAGGCAGGTGCTAAACTGCTGAGCCACCCAGGGGTCCCTATTTTTAAAAATTCATGAGAAAATATGAATGTAAGACCTTTCAATTATTTTTATGGTAATACTTACTAAAAATATAAATGGGTTAACTTTGTGTTAACACCATCAGCCAAACTACTAGAGATCTTAAGATAAATGTTATCATGACATTCCTTTTTTAAAAATTTGGAGCATAATTATTCTTTTCTTTTTTGTAAAGATTTTTTTAAAAGATTTATTTATTTATTTATTCATGAGAAACACACAGAGAGAGAGAGAGGCAGAGACAGGCAGAGACACAGGCAGAGGGAGAAGCAGGCTCCGTTCAGGAAGCGCAATGTGGGACTCGATCCCGGGTCTCCAGGATCAGACCCTGGGCTGAAGGCAGCGCTAAACCACTGAGCCACCCGGGCTGCCCATCTTTTTTTTTAAAGATTTTATTTTTATTTATTCATGAGAGACATAGAGAGAGAGGCAGAGACATAGGTAGAAGGAGAAGTAGGCTTCCTGTGGGGAGCCTGATGCAGGACTTGATCCCAGGACTCCAGGATCATGACCTGAGCCAAAAGCAGACATACTCAACCACTGAGCCACCCAGGTGTCCCATAATTATTGTTTTTAAGGCAGTCTGTTTCAATTAACCTTGTTTAAATTTATAAATAAAATTAATTTTTATTTTTATTTATTTTTTAAGATTTTATTTAAATGAGGGAGAAACAGAGCATGAGCAGGAGGAGGGGCAGAGCAAGAGAGAGAGAAAGAAAGAGAGAAGCAGACTCCCCACTGAATGAGAAACCCGACCTGGGTCTTCATCCCACCACAATCCTGAGTTCCTGACTTGAACCTAAGTCAGATGCCTAACCTGTCTGAGCCATTCCATTCTCGGGAATGTATGTAAAAATTCTCATTTATATTTACACTAAAGCTGTGGATAAACAACTAGTTTGTGTAATACAATTTAGAAATCATTTGAGGGAAACAATACTTTCTTTTTTATGAGAAAGTTAAAAATAAACTTCACTGTTATGTCCGTATCTTAACAGTTAAAAAGCAATATAATTCTGGAATTGATTCTAGGGGTTTAATTCTCTTTCAAGTAAGTACTAGATATATATTCCTGGACGAATGTCTTAATCTAGTAGAGGTCTAATTTTTTATTTATAAAATGAGGGTAAGCATAATGATCTCACAATCCGACAGTGTAGGTAATGTTATAAACTAGGAAATCTTACACATACACACAGACACACTCAACACTTTTTTAAAGATTGGCTAATGATAATTATAGAAATATCTTATGTTTTAAGACAATAAATTCCTCTAGGAATCTCTACAATTCTGTGATATATGGAAGGGGAATATATTTAAATGAAAATGCCCCTGTACTACCGCCAAAACAGAGCATAGCCCATCCAGGAATTATGTCGGACAGCAGAAGTATTTCTTCAATGGGAAATGGGTGTTAGATATGATCTGTTTAATCCTGAATAACCCTTTAACATTTCATACAATATTGACTTTATAATGACAGATTTATTTAAATTGATAGAAAGTAATCATCAAACTTTTCCCCTACCCAGGCTACTTAATTGCTGGACAATAGCTATGAAGTTAGAGATCTTGTTTTATTTCTTATTTTTAAATTTTTAAAAATATTTTTAAAAATTTATTCATTTGACAGAGAAACAGAACACAAGTAGGGACAGAGGGAGAGAGAGGGAGAATCAGACCTCCCACTGAACAAGAAAGGAAGCCCAATGCTTGGAGGAGGGGGGAGCTCTATCCCAGGCCCTAGGGGTAATGACCTGAGCTGAAGGCAGATGCTTAAGTGACTGAGCCACCCAGGTGCCCCAAGATTTCATTCGTTCATTTATTTATTTATTATTATTTTTTATTTTTAAAAATATTTTATTTATTATATTTTAGAGAGAGAGTGTGAGAAGGAATAGAGGGAGAGGGAAAGCAGACATCCTGCTGAGCACAGACCTGATGCAAGCCTCTATCTCTTGACTCTAGATCATGACCTGAGCTGAATACTTAACCGACTGAGCCACCCAGGCACCCCAATTTTGTTTTATTTAACTTGCTTGCATTATGGAGTCCCAGCCTCACGTGGAGCACTAGGAAGGATTACTGGGTGGGGATGGAGGCAAATTCCATAGAAGAGACCATCATTATCCTTTAGGGCCTTGAAGGAATGCACATCACCACTTGAAAAAGAGGAAACCACATTTATGGACAAACATGCCAATGACAGCAAATTGATACAGAAACTGCTGACCTGAAAGAGAGATGATAGGCCCAAATATTTTTAATTCAGGTTGTTTCTGCTTGGGTATGGTCTGTAGCAGTCAGTCACAATGTGTCTGAGTGGCTGTTAAAAGCATGATTTCAGGGATCCCTGGGTGGCGCAGCGGTTTAGCGCCTGCCTTTGGCCCAGGGCGTGATCCTGGAGACCCAGGATCAAATCCCACGTCGGGCTCCTGGTGCATGGAGCCTGCTTCTCCCTCTGCCTGTGTCTCTGCCTCTCTCTCTCTGTGTGACTATCATAAATTAAAAAAAAAAAAAAAAAAAAAAAACTTTAAAAGCATGATTTCAGACTTTCACATCTTACAACTTATCTTGCTTCTGTTCCCTTACTTGTTATCCTTGCGCTATAAATTGGACAAATTGTACATTTGTAGGGTGATTTACAATTTAGCTTATATATTTTCATGCTTATTGCAAGAAATTACATTTATTCTCTCCTACAGAATAAAGAGGAAAACCTACCCTGTCAAATCCTACCAAAGAATAGTTTTGTGTGTCTAGACTAATTATTATAGTGGTTGCATTAGGCAGTGACTATTCTTTTGTTATATGTAATGGAAAAGTTCCATTTGATTCTGTTAAATAACTAAATAATGTGATTGATACTGACCACATTTTTATTTATTTAATGAAGTTAAAAATGTTAATTCCAGTGTAGTTAACATACAGTGTTATATTAGTATCAGGTGTACAAAATAGTGACTTAGTAATTCTATACAATACTTGGTGCTCATCATGGTAAGTGAACTCTTTAATTTCCTTCACCTATTCGCTCATCTACTACCCACCTCTCCTCTGCTATCAGTTCTCTGTAGTTGAGTCTTTCTTTGTCTCTCGCTCTCTCTCTTTTCCCCCTTATTCTTTTTTTTGTCTCTTAAATTCCACATATGAGTGAAATCATATGATATTTGTCTTTCTCTGACTGACTGACTTCATTTAGCATTATACTCTAGCTCTATCCATGTTCTTGAAAATGGCAAGGTTTTAATCTTTTTTATGGCTATATAATATTCCTGTGTGTACATAATATTCCATATATCATATTTTCTTTATCTATTCATCTATCAGTGAACATTTTGGGCTGCTTCCATAATTTGGCTTTATAAAGAATGCTGCAATAAACATAGGAGTGCATGTATCCCTTTATATTTCTGTTTTTGTATTTTGGGGTGAATATCCAGTGGTGCAATTACCAGATCAGAGAGAGTAGTTCTATTTTTAACTTTTTGAGGAATCTCCATACTGTTTCCAATAGTGGCTGTACCAGTTTGCATTCCCACCAACAGTGTAAGGGGATTGGTTCCTGTATCTCCACATTCTTGCCAATACCTATCGTTTTCTTGTGTTGTTCATTTTAGTCATTCTGACAGGTGGGAGATAATACTTCATTGTAGTTTTGATTTCCATTTCCCTGATGATGAGTGATGTTGAGCATCTTCCATGTGTCTGTTCGCCATCTCTATGTCTTCTTTAAAGAAATGTCTGTTCATGTCCTCTGCCTTTTTTTAAACTGGATTATTGGTTTTTTGGGTGTTGAGTTGTATAAGTTCTTTATATATTTTTAGTACCCTTTAACAGATATGTTGTTTGCAAATATTATCTCCTATTCAGTAGGTTGTCTTTTAGTTTTGTTGGTTGTTTCCTTTGCTGTGCAGAAGGTTTTTGCTTTGATGAAGTCCTAATAGTTTATTTTTGCTTTTGTTTGCCTTGGCCCAGGAGAGACATCTAGAAAGGTGTTGCTACTGCTGATGTCAAAGAAATTACTGTCTCTTCTAGAATTTTTATGTCTAGCTATACTTTTACAGTTATTGTTTGTCTATCCACAGAACTTCACAAATGCCAGGACTTAACTTGATCAAATTAATAAGCTGTTCCTGGGAGAACCTACTGTATCAGCCAGGGTAAGGTAGGAGAGGTCTTAACTTCTGGCCTCTGGTCTCTTTACTTTAAAAATTATTGAGGACTCCCAAAGAGTATTTGTTGAAGTGGATTATATCCACTAATTTTTTGTTCATATTAGAAATTAAAATTAAGAAAAATTTAAAATAGCCATAATTTTTAAATAACGGTAATAAATCCATAGCATATTAACATAAACAGCACATTTTATGTAAAGTTACTAAATTTTTCAAAGACAAAAAAAAACATGTTAACATGGACAGTACCATCTTTATACATTTTTTCAAAGCTCTATGTACCAGATTCTTTTTTTTTTATGCACCAGATTCTTATGTCAATTTCTCCATCAAGTAGTTTGCAACATCACACACCATGTAGAACCTCGTAAAACTCTGCTTTGCACTTGTGAGGAAATGAAAGCAAAAGGGGAAAGAACATCTTCATGTTATGAAAATAATTTTTACCTCATGGATCCCTTGAAAGAGCATCAGGAGTCTCAGGGGGCCCCCAAACCATGCTCTGAAAAGCACTGTACTAAGTTGTACTATGATAATATACAATCCTCAAATCCTAGTATCTTAATAGGAAAGGTTTGGGTTTTTTTTTTTCCTTCTTCCTCATTCTAATATCCATTTTGGATCAGTTGGACATTTTGCTCTATGTCATCATAGCCTTCACTGTGGGACCCATTTTGGTGGAATAGAAACTCTTTAGAACATTGCTATTCTAAGGGAAAAGGGAGAAGAAAGCATGGCAAAATATGGACTGATTCTTCAATCTTCCCCCCGCAAATGACACCTCTTACTTCTGCTCTTATGTCATTAGGTAAAGCAATTCCCGCATTGTAGCCTGACTCGTGAAGGCTGGGAGGTAGAGCCCTCCTGAAGAACAGACCCAGGATATTAGTGAACACTAATACTGTCTACCATGCCCACTAATATTTTTAAAGCACATCTAACTCTGTTACTCATAGACTTGGATCTTGGTCAGATTTTAGTAGTCTTTATTTTTGCCTCCAAATCTGCTCCTTTCCTAGATTTTAAGAATTTAACAAATTTCTGGCATATGTTCAGTGTTTAATAAACATTCATCAAATAAATGGACAAATACCTGACAAAATATCATTTAGATTTGGGTATGATACTTATGTGCTTAAAATTGCAAGAATGATCTATCCAAATACTGGCCAAGTTAATTTTGGATCTGGAAAGGATCTTATTGGTAACCTAGCTCAAGCTCATGATTTAATAGATGATCCAATTGAGATGTGAAGTAATTAAGTCACACCATTTTAATCCTAGAGATGGAAATAGAGTTAACTGTGTCCAGTATATATTTTTGAAATGGTAGTTTGGGAGTGTATCTAGGTAAGTCCTAATAAAAACTGAAATGATATAATCTTACAGATTTCTATATCAGAGTTTCATATTGTCCAACATCTAAAATTTCTAGGACTCAAAAGAAAAATTAAGGTACTTTCAAAGCAACTATAGCTTAAACACTTTAATTTTCTTTCTCTTGAGATGCCACTGAAATAAGGTTATTTTTTGCCAAATTTCTAGTTTTTTTTACAGGCTTGCACTCATTCTACATGCTACTGTGTTGACTACTTATACTATACAAGCCATTTTCTAAAACCAATTATGCTCATAAAAATATCTTGCAGGTAATAACAAGGTTATATGATAAAAATCGCCAAGATGTGGGCAATTGCTCTCATCTTCAAAAAATATAGTCATTTATATCTTATTCTCGTTAACTCTAAACCAAAAGTACCAGACTTAAGTAAAAGAGATTAACTGAATATAGACAAATATACAATACTTCATTTTCCCACAGTATGGGAAAATTAATCAATGAGAAAACTAAAAGCTTGGATTCATAACATACTTTCTTCCTAAGAACATTATCCTGGTTAAACTTGGCAGTAGCCCAGTAGAGGTAAGTAAGGGACAAATATTCCCTTTTCTTGGATGAAAAAAATCAAGGCACAAAAGAAAGGGAGAAACCAGGGTCATACAGTTATTAACAGAGCCAAGAAAACATGATGTTGTTTTTTTCTTCCAAGATGGTGCTCCAGACATGTAGCCACTATAACCATGATTAAACATTTTGATAAATAACTAAAATTAGAAAAGCACATTGGTCAGAGTATCTGGAATGAAACTCAAACTGTGCATATAGCAATTATGCTTCCTTTGCAAGAAACATGAAATTGCTTCCATTTCAAAAGCATGCTCCCATATTTTTATTTTTGCCCTATTTCCTTTGTATTCAAAAATATCTGTTGTCTAACTTAAAATAAATGCAAATATAACTGTCATACAAAGTAGCATTTGTGCCTCTAGTACCATTAAAGACCCTCATGTGTGAATGGGTGTTTAATTAGGCTGTATTAGATTAATCCCATGTCTCCATTGGTTATAACAAATGAAAAGACAGTATACGCTGTCATGGGGATAGACATTTAAAGTTCAATGTAACTTTCATATTTTTCCATGTTGATCGGTCAGCTAGGACTTCCTTTTAATTTGATGAAAATTTGGTTTGTAAATCAGAAAACCTTTTAATTGCAAGAAATGCAAAGCAGGATTTTTTTTTTTTTAAGGATTGACATTACCTTTGTTGTTTGATACATTAAAATAAGACCCATAAGGGACAGCTCTAAACAATGAACTTCATGTAAAATAGATAAAAGCTTGCTCCTTGGGCCTACATAGAAATTCAGACAGAGGCTTGGAAAGAACAACTTAATACTTCTAATAGGATAATATTGCCTAGGTAGCAGTAGAATATTTGTTATAAAGGGTCTTAAATGTCATTTCCTAATGACATTTTGAGGTAATTTTAACCACTCTTAAAATAATTGCATATAGATTATAGTTATTGTATAAGAAAAGACTTGCTTCCAATTTAAACAATGTTGGGAAGTTAAATATAAATTTAAGTGATGAAACCTAATTTTTAAATCAAAAATATTTCGGCTGACGTGTAAGTTTTGCTTTGTCACTGTACTGTATTCCGTTCAGTAGAACAAAGACCAGATGCATAATGAGCCAATGTAAATGAAGTCAAATCAGCAAAAGCATAGTGGGGGAGGGGAAGGTATAAAATATGACAGTCGGTATAATGACCAGGGAGTAGAGAATTTAAATGTTTAATGCCTACACATTCAGATTCATTTTTCTGTCATCGCTTTGAATGGGTAGACTGAGGTGCTTGAAAGTCTAGAATGAAAACATCATCCCCTGGACCAAAAGAATTATTAATATTATTTAATAGCACAGATATGATCTGCACTTATAATCATCTTTCTCCTACCACTTCCCTCACCCACCTCAGGAAAAAAAAGAAAAAGAAACGTGGTTATAATTAGAGATAATTTGAAAATGCTGTAAGTGTTTATTTGGGGCTCTCTCTCTTACCCTCCTACACTAACATGCCAGCTTCCCATCTCCCAGCCATGATGGAAGCTCAGAACACAATAGAAACACAGCAACAATATGAATTGCAAATACATGTATATCTTTCTGCACAACCTATCTTACTGACTCTTAATAAAATGAGTATCTTCTAAAAAATATCCTGAGCTGTAAATTGCTTTACTACTGATGACGGGCTTTGGAAAAATACTACACATGCCTTACAATCAACTAGACAGAGTTGTGTTAAACAGAATTGCTTCGCTCTTGTCTGTAAATTACTCCCCTCCCTCTCCAATAAAGGAATGAATCTTGCTTAATAATCTATGCTGCTTAGCATGTGTTATAACTGTACATGTGAAAATCTTTGTATTTTACATGTCCCATACTTTAGGACTCTAACAAGCCTTTATCATTTTATCATAATGTTCTCACATTTAACATTTTCCTACATAGAGTGGGAATTTTCAAGGATACTGCCATAAAGATCATTTAATGCAGAGTCCCCCACCATCCCATTTTCTCTCGTGTGCAGTTCCAAACTATGGCTGTCTTGAAGATATTCATAAATTCATTTCGCTGTCTAGGCAGTTTAACACACAGTAATTAGGCTGGGGCTATAAACAGCAAAGCATATACATGGATGTCTCAAATCTCAGTATTACATTAAACTAGAGAATATTAATTCCCCAAAATAAATGCATTGATAATATGAAGGTGCAGTGGTATTTTTGGGGTGGAGATAGGTGGGAAAAGAATTGAACATTATCGTAAAGTAAGTTAAATTTCCAATGTTAGTGCTAATTAAATTATTCAAAAGAATTTGTGTCTTTACAGCTTAAAAAAAGGAAAAAAAAAAAAAAACCACCACATTTCGTTAGCACTGGTGATGTGTACTAAAAGGCTTCCGTTAAATCAGCTCCACGAATGGGAAGAGATGTGTGTTGAGGGATGGGGAAACACAGGAACCCAAATACTTGCTTTGTAAATATTTAAGCATTTTTGCAGGTTAGAATCTAAAGAAGAAATAAAATGCTAGCCTTTTACCTTTGAACCCTTTTGTGAAATATCTTAATGTTGCCAAATGTGAATATAGTGAACTTAATCAGTAAATTTGACTGAGATTTATGAACTTTTTCATTCTAAATGCATTTACATATACACAAGCACATATATGTACATAAATTTATTTTATTACATCCATTTTACACAAACTGAACCTTAAGCAGTTGAAGTACTAAAAAAAAAGCCAATCAGAATACTCTTCATATATCCTTAAGTCCATAAACCTCTTTAAATTGTCTCTTTTAAAAAACAGCTAAATTATGGAAATGCAGACTGCATTACAGAATATTTGCCAGTTATATCTTGATTCTTATTTGAAATTCCCACAAGAATATAGGCATGACAGTAATATAAACCATAGAAACAGGCAAAAAAAAGTAGAACACAGGGACTTGTAAATAAATCCATGAATATCAAGAAGCACAGATGCTAAGATTATGCATTTTTACCAGTACAGTTCTGTGCTTGTAAACTATAAGGCCAGACATTTGTAAGATGCAGTGTAGCAGGTCCTGCAGAGGGAGGGGGTGGAAGGAGAGTCGCTGAGAAAGGTGGGGAGGAGGGAAGAAGGGAGGGAAAGTGAGTGAGAAGCAGAGAGAGAGAGAGAGAGAGATTGAGAAGAAGAGGGGGGGTGCACATAGCCAGACACAATAACGCATAATAATGTTAACATTCCTGCATGTCTAATGGCTTAAATATGCTGTGTGCCTCACTCTAGCTCCACACGGCAGCTGATGTCAAAGAATCATTTAATATTTTATCAATAGTCCTTCTTTGAACCCCCCAATTTTTTTCCTATAAAAAGGATTCCAGGGTTTCCAAGCACACACACAAAAATTAAATCTCTTGAATGGCAAAATTTTAAGACACAACATATTTGTGAATACTTCATGTTCAGCAAGATTCACACCATTTCCCAACGTGTCTTACATTATTTACATCTTAGCAGTGTCAACATGTCTTATTTACCAAGGAAACATAAAGGCAGATTTTTAGCATCTTTTTTTTTCACATTAGGAATGTATAGCTTTATTTTTTAATGTAAAAGAAACCCATTGATTGAATTATTATTATAATACCAGTTGGACTCTTAGGGTTTTTTTTTTTTTCTGGTGGAAAATATTGTTTTCTTGTTTGACGGATACTCTGCCTGTAACAAAGAATGACTGAATTGTCTTAACAAAGAAGATGAAGGCTGTATGTGTTGCTTACAATAGAATAACCACCTTCCAGATCTCTTAAATCCACAATATATGTAGTGTGGGTCCTGAGTGGCTTTTGTTTTCAATGTCTTTTGTAAGCTTTTAGGGTTTTTTCTGCATCAAATGTCAAGTTAATTTACAGGGCGCTATTACTGATATGTTTCCTTGGTTTGTGGTTTTCTGTGAAAGGCAGGCAGCTGAGACCAAGTCTTAGGCTAGGGGGGAGGGGCAGCCGGCGAGCCCCTAACACATACACTGTGCCAGGGTCTGTAAATTGGCTGCCTGTATGACAGCGGGCCCAGGGAAACCTCTAGTCTTCATTTGCATGCTGAAGAATATCCAGGATTAAACCGGACTGATTTTCATACAGGATTTAGACCTGACATTTATTATTCGGTTCACAGACCTCTTGAAGGAAAGTTTGTTTTCCACTCATAGATGAAAAATCTTCTAAGATAAATAAAGACTGGCTTAGCAGTAACAGTAAATAAATATCTTTCCTGTATTTCTTATGAATTTATCATATATGATTATCAGACAGATGTTTGCCACCAAATTATTATATTTTCCTCTTTAGCAATTCTAAAGAAAAATATCTATCAAGGCCCAAATTGGTATTTATAAAACGTATCTATTTAATTCTGGAAGTTGATTTTTTTCATAAATAAAATTTAGAGACAGACACTTGATTTTTAGAACAAATTAAAACAATATTGGAGTAGTAAAATACTCTGAAATGCTTAATTTTACATCTGCTCCATGTGTTTTTATGAGGACAGAAAAGATTTTGGTTATACTGTAAGCATCAATTACATACTTTTATATAAAACATGAAAATTGTAAATGAATGCTACACATGAGCCCTATCTACCAAATTTATAACATAGATAGTTCATTTTCATTGCCTAATAGATCCATAAAATATTCCAGTGTCTTTTAACATTTAGGTGTTAATTGTTTGTCCAGACAAACACTTACAATCTAATACTTCAGCAATATTTTAACTAAGTCAAGGTTTAATTTCTGGTATTCAAACAAAACATATTTTGACACGGTACCAATATGAAGAAACATGGTAGGGTTGCCTTACATTTTCTGGAAGGCATTTTGTATGTGGGCCAGAGGAAAGACTACATGTAGGGATTAAACAAGCCCAGAAGAAATTTAAGATTCCTCATGTATTAATAAACATAACAGATTTTTCAAGTGCATTGAAAATACACTTTATATACTTAATAAATGTAAGGTAAAATCAGACAAATGTCAGCAATTAAATATATCATTGTTTCTGTCAGTGCATATGGAGAAAACACTGTAAAATCTGCTACATATTTGAATTTTTAATGTGTCAGTGGAACTTTTCAAAACGTGTTCCGGCATTTGATTTCTTTATGGATTTTAACTTATTCATAACAAATTTTCAACATGGACAATATAGGAAGTAGACCTTGAAAATTTTTGTTTGTTTTAATGTTGCATTTTAGTATAAGTAAATGTACGTATGACTCACATTCACATCTTCTAGTCAATTTATGATTATATTCAAAAGTACGTATTATTAAAGTTTTGGACTGTATCAATAAACTTTTTATACTGAGATATCAGTATCAGGTATACAAATCAGATTATTAACCAAGCATTTAATAAATGAACAAATGAGTCCATCTAGTTTTGTCTTAATTCAATTACCATACATAACATGCACAAGAATAGTCAGACTCTTTACCAGAAATTAGGTAAAACCAAAACGTAGAAATTGCTGTGAAAAGATTTTGGTTATCTTTCATGTAGAAATATTTCTCCTTTATGTATATGTAAATTACAAATGGTAACATGAATATTGTAAAATGTGTCTACACGTGCAAAGTGAGGAGATTTCCAGGCACTTATTCGAACAATTCAGGCTAACCCCCTCACTTTTGCTTGCAATAGATAATTGAGGCAAAAGTGGTTTTCTCTTGAATTATCTGGATGATTGCATCAATTCTTCACTTTGCTTTAGATGTGTATATAGACATAGCAATTGTGTGTCTTCAGAAAGTGCCACTTTAAAAACCATGCAAATAGAGAACACATTCATGTACAACACTGCTACCTCATAGGCTTAATACACCACTGAACTTATTTGTTAATCAAATTGGAATCTTAAAAAAGGGGAGGGGTTAAATATATTTTCCTAAGTAATTATTTCTAAAAGCAACATACAGTGATATTTAGATGTAACATACAATTATATATGCATCATGCAAACTAGATTTCTTCAACCTTCTCTGGCATACTAATGCCCCAGTATCCTTCATTATTATTTCTATTAGCAGTCTACTTCCACAGTAGGCCCTGCTAATTGTATGGAGAGTATTCACGATGGTGTGTTACCAGCAAAGTACTGAGGAACATTTAATTGTGAAAGTTTGACCCTCAACCTGAAATCCTGAAAGTATATGCTTGAGAAAAAGGAATTCTGAATTCAGTTGGTTGGAATGGGGAGGGTCATTTTCAATCAAGCCAATTTTTAATGACTTTATTGTTAATACACTTAAAAATTGGGCTGATATAATGATTTGAGCTCACACAGTTATTTCGTCTTTTTTAGTGACTGCATAAGAAATAGATATTAATTGCCCCACCATTTAAAATTCTTGATACAATTCGCACTTACTCACTTTAAACTCAAGATGTCTCTCAATCAAATTGTGGGGCTCTTTATATCTTCAATGTAATTAGTATTATACAGTATTCATGACAAACATAAAGAACAGGGAAAAGGATTCCTACTTGGTAATCATTGTAAATATGAAATTGTCAAGCTAGTCCTAATTAGTCACTGAGATAAAGATAATGTGCAAGTCTCTAAGAG
Organism: Canis lupus baileyi; assembly: GCF_048164855.1. Classification (NCBI taxonomy): domain Eukaryota; kingdom Metazoa; phylum Chordata; class Mammalia; order Carnivora; family Canidae; genus Canis; species Canis lupus. The sequence continues at coordinate 21,212,400 of NC_132839.1, forward strand.
GTGCAACAGACTTAGAATAAAATTCAAATATGCCACAATTAGATTATTGTTTCAAATGCCTATGCTTAATAAAGTTGGTGGACCATTATTTGGCAAATAATTCTGTCAGACAAGCAGTCATAGTTTAAAAGTAATTAAGCAATTCAGCGTCATCTTTAAATGGTACATGCAAATGCCCATGCTTTTGTTGGTTTGGAAACGTGTAAGATGCTGGATAAAGAGTATCGCATGAGAGAAAATTCAGCATATTAGACTCTTTAAACTTCAACAGGTAGAGAATCATTTTGAAACTTGCCTTTAAAAACCATTCTAGTAAAGCATTTGATTGTTTAACATTTTTATTATTCAAGTTCTTACCATTTCACACTACTCCCTAGAGAGGGGCCAAGAAAATATTAAAAATACTATAGAAATATAAAGGATAAGATATTTGTCACTCTCGTTTAAATTGATGTATGCTGCTGTCCTATAAACGTCACATCGGATAACCCTGAAAAATTACCATGAATCTCCATAATTACGCATATTCATGATGCTGTTTTGCATAGTGCTAACAGCAGACTGCATGTGGGGTGGGACGTGAAGGGGGGTAGGAGTGATGTGACGGATTAAAATTATTACCAGTATCATGGAAATAGACATAGCAACAGTTCCATTTTGTTAGGTCTTAGAAAACAAAAGCACATCATAAAATTGCCAGTAATTAAATAACTAGAAATTTTTCTCCTACAAATTTCATCATAAAAAAGTTAGCATCGAGAAGCTGACTAGGGTTATCATTGTTACTTGCAATGTGCTTCTATTTATTATGGATTCCTAGGTACAAGAGGATGCCAACTGGAAGGAGGGGGTGCTTTGTAACTTTCCTTGAGGTAGGGAGCTAGAAGGTGGGGCAATGGGGAATTTTCAGGCCTTCGGGAGTACATGGATTTCCTCTATGCTTTGAAAGCTCTTGATGAGCTGAGTGCAAATCATGTAGGTACGATTCTTCTGATAAATATGAGGGCTGAATCATATTCAGTAAACTGTTAAAAGGCTCTAAGAGAAAAGTTGTCTGGTGTCTATCTCAATAGCTTTTTGTGCTGAGGCAGAGAGCAGAGTTAATCAGGGACTCTAGAAGTAATTATCGACAGAGTTTGGGTAATACAAATGCTTGGGTAAACAGCGATTGTTCTTTCCACAAGATTGCGAGTAGAAACAACAATACTGGTATTGTCCTCCACTTCTCATTAAGGGGACTCGGGGAGGGAGGGCTGCACTGCTAGGCGGATGGGAAACTGACAGGCAAACTGTGCTCGAACGACTCTCTCCTGATCCCACTACCACAAGCTCTGGCTTTTGGCATCAGGAGTGCCAGCTGCATCGGCAGAAGCCAAGCCTGTCATACCATCTTCACATCAAATCTTCAGGGTACAAGAGCTAGAGCATAGTTAGAGCTTAATGAAGAAACAAATACAAAAGGGAAGATTAGGCCTTGTTAACACTTGCATTCATTTGTTCTTATAGAAACTGCGCTGGATGGGTTGTTTTATAGAACTCATTCTTTTTTTCTCCTAAGCAGAAAAGTTACATTGAGGATGCATTTTTTTTTTATGTTGTAAATACACAGGGAAAAAAAGAAATCTTTCAGTTCCCCTGTAACTATCAGGCAGCAAATTGTTTTGTCAAAAATGCCACCTGAAACAGTGATGTCCATGACAACTGTCAAAATTGGTAAATAAATACTTTTCATTTTTTTATATTAATCATATTGTACTTCTTGCCACATGAAGCATTTCTTTGCATACTTAAGTGGTACCATTGGCTTCTTTTGAAAAATGGGGATGTGGAACTTTACCTATTGTTACTGGATAACAAACAATCTCCTCTTTGGGGTGCAACATTTATGTTTCATGGCACCACATTACTTTTATCTTCAAATTAATTGCATTTGAGAAAAAGGAACCATATTTTTGAAGTTCACTATAAACTAGTCAGAAAGTTTGACAGCAGAACGCTACAATTATTTTTTATTGTCGTAAGCAGTCAGTCAGCTGTACAAAGGTGTATTGTGTACTGCTGCAATGTAAAACCTATTTTTGTTTATGCTATCTGTCAACCACTTAATATGGCTAAGGTGCATTCTAAATGATATTATTCTAAAGGAAACAAGAACACTTTAATGGAATGATGTACTTTCTAGTCTATACCTTGTGTATAGGGCCCGCCCAAGAAAGGTTCCTAATGTGGCTCTGAAACTTCAGATAGATGTTGAAGGAAGATAGGCAGTTTGTTGCAGACTCAGAAGAGAGGAGTGTTCAATGTCTGTACTGGGACTGAGAAATTTGATTTTTATAAATTCTCACATATTTAGATGCGAACTCAGCGAGGGGACCCTTCATGTGCTTTGCTTTGCTTATGATGGAAAACAGAAATATGAACAACGGTATTCTTTCAGAAGGTAACTTTCTGTAGGCATGTGAAAGACAATACCCAAACAATGCTGCCTAATTACTAAAAAATGTATTTTTTATGAGAAAGGCATTTAAAATAAGGTAGACTATATACTGTGTAGAATAAAGCATACTATAAAGTCCAAGTAATTTTGTATGAATTGAATTAGCTCCAGGTAAATTTATATCTATCATCATATAATGATGACAGAGAAAGATGTTATAAATTAGAATTTGTATTCTATGAATAAAGTTTACCATTTGATATAAAGCAAAACTCTGCATCTCAGATATTACTGCCAAAACTATCCCTTAATTTTTGAGAAATATTATTTGAATTTACATTGGCCTAATATGAATAAGTCTGTCTTTTTTCCCTTATATGTCCCAAAGAAAACCAGTGTTTTCAGCATGGTGGGAATGGATCCCCTTTATCGTGTTAGTGCCTGGAAATATCACCAAATTAGTGCTGTGTACAGAGTTCCCTGAACTCTTGCTGTTTATGGTTATTGTATTTGTGTGACATGATTTTGTTTATGGTACATACAACATCCAAACAACAGTGGGCCTTGAAATACTCAAAAGTATCTCATAATTCCAAATGTACCTGTACTTCTCAGTACTCTGAACGTGTGGATGTCACCATTTTAACGTGACTGCATCTTAAAATGTGAGGTCATGTTGTTGGGAGCTGACCTCCTCATAGAAACTTCTCAGAGAATTTGTTATCACGAATTCATTGATTAATCACTTAAATGGCACTTGGTTCTTACAAATGGCGATTCTCATATGCTTTCAGACAAAGAGCTGTTAAATACCGAAGAATGCTAGTTTTATTTATTAATGTTATTAGCAGTTTCCTCAGTAGCTTATAATTAAACATGACAGGTAGATTTGCATGGTGTCTCCAAATGTGTTTAGTTACACAATAGTATTAGTAAAACTTTTTGTGATAACAAGTAAAATGATATGACATTTTTCTTTCTGATCAATAGCACTCCTTTTTAGGATATTATTAATAATTACTTCAGCATTAATGTGACTACACTGTTACATTCATTTCTAAAACTGTCCAACCAATTTTAGATGATGCAATCAATTATGTATCAACAGGACATGCAACTGGAGTTCGTACAAGAGAAACTTTACCTCTGGAAATCGTATCATCTTAAGTATGACTTTATAAAATATATATGTGTTTATTTGGATTATTTTAAGACGATAGCTTGACAGAAAATAGTAAAATAATTCATGTTCCCAAAAAAGCAAAATTTGACAGAAATATTTATTATGCTATAATCGTCACATGTAGATATTACATATATTAGAATATTTTATTGACAAAATGAATGCAAGTTAGTTTTCTGTTTGAAAATGTCTGAAGCCGGACTACAGTTGTAGAGTTTAGGTGAGAGTAAATGGGGTTTAGGTATTACTCTTACGTACGTTTAATTGACAGTGATCTGGCTCCATTTTGGATTATAAAACATTATTTTAAAGGATTTTATATTTTTATAAAGTTTATGGCTAATATGTAACAGGTTTATAACTTAGGTTATAAGATAAAAAGAAGAGAAAAAAATATACTTTTATTTAAATCAGGAAGTATGCACCATGTATTTAATTAACCTTTCCTCTACAATGAATTGATTTTATATGAAACATGAGGTGTACAATATGAAGAATAACTTTTCTCTTTCTCCTTGAAAAATTTTGTTTGTCAAGAATAGAACAATTCAAATGCAACTAAAGAAATTAAATATATAGGAATATTGAATATTTGGGCACTGGAAAAACTTCTGTTGAGTTCTCTTTTTTAAAAGATGTCATCCTTGATCCAAGCTCTAACAAGAATGAACTTGCCACATTGCTCTCACTCACTCACTCACTCCTTGACCTCTAGCAGTGTGTGACTATCTAGAGGGAAAGAGGGCATGCGTAGGAGTGGAATCGTAACTGGCTCTAGAAGCAACCCAGTTTCTGCTGTGGCATCCCCACCTAGAGCTTGTTAAAATTAGAGTCACTATCCCACTAAGAATCCCTTCTGGTCTCCACCCCTGTTGCAGAGGAGAGTCTTGTTTTTTGCCAAGGGATAACTGACAGAGGTTGGGAGTGGGTGGGTATGTCGTCAGAGTTCACTTAACTGGTGTTCATACTTGTATATTCTAGATAAATGTACCTTTGCTCACTTAATTGTCTACAGGCATCTATATCTAGGGGCTTATAAAGTCTATTTATCCAGATTCTAGTTCGACTCAGTTACAGAAGCTGCTTGCCTTGTGTGATTCAGGTGGTCATTTTGGCATATAGAAATCTGTAAGAGCACTGATCTTGGAGTGAGGAGATCTGGGTTCAGATTGCTGCTTGTCTTCATTTGGAGCCAATTGCATTGCCTTACTGAACCTCAGGAATTTCTTCCATACACAGTGACTCCAAAGATTACATAAATATACATAAAATATCATCTGACAAAATGACTAGTAATATATCTGAAATATAGGAGATGCCCCCCAGAGTAGTGGTTGCATTGAAATTTGAATGTCTAGAGTCCAGGATAAATTCAGAGCTGAGTAGTCTTTTAAGAACCGCTGTTTCATCCTGAGAAGGGCAGGGTGGGGCTGCAGAGCCTCTCCATCATCCTAGTGGGGCAAGAGAGGCCAGGCCCCATGTGGGGTTGCTGCTCGGTTCTCAGGTCAGAGTTCCACATTGAACCAAACCATGTGAAACTTCTGCATCTTTTTTCATAGCTTGCAAAAGTTAAAAAACTGAGTGCTTAAAAACAAAGAGAATGAAAGTTGGCACAGGAGTCCAGTGTCGTTTTCTTTCTAACATGGAACCTGAAATAAAACAGTCTAAAGAAACATTTGCCAAATAAATACACAAGTAAGGATGAATTTTAAATACGCAAACCACTAAAATTTGAAAATAAGTAATTCCAAGTTCACCCCTACCACCATCCTTTTTTTTTCTTTTGAGAATAAAAAGTTCAAAGGACTTTAAGAGAGTGAAGGACACTAAAATGATCCTTCTTTATGCTTACATATGTTGAAGAAAAACTTACTTGGCATACACCTCTATGGAGTATGTACAAAAATAAACCCATATTAATGCATACTTCTTATACAATTTTTTTCATGGTCCAGTGAAATTTCTAGCCATAGTCCTATATTTATTTGTGGAATAGTCCGTCATATCTTTATAGCACGAGCATTTATGTAGAATGTTCTCTTAGATCACATAGTTAGTCAGAGGTTTACTAAATATGTCCTTTAACCATCTCATGAAGGGTATATTTTCAGACATCACCATATACGTTTGGGTTTAGTCTAGATTGCTATGTATGTAGGCCGATAAAAATGAGTGCCTCAGCTGTAGGCATTGTGTTGACCTGTTAACCTGAATTTCATTTCTGACTACTTTTGTATTTAAACTTAAATTCCATAACCTATATATGCATAGGGGGATTAATTCTCACTTGAGAATTATCATCCTACTTTAAAATGACTGTAACAGCAAAAATAGGTGTTCATTCCAACCATCAACTTTTTCAGCATTTGGAGCTTGTCTTCTTGAGAGCTCTTCCATAGAGCAGAGCAAAGAGGCAACTTCGAGTCTGATACCAACCGGAGGAGTTTGCAGAGGTGCTGCTTCATCATCAGTGGTGGCGTCTGTGGAGTTCCTTTATTCTCTGGCATTCATAAAAATTATACCACATCTATGTACACTTAAGTGACAATATAAATATAAAAACTTTCTGAATGATATTTTTCTAGTGAGTATAATTCATAGAAATCTCAATGATTCAGAATAAAACTGGGTGATGCTAAGATCTTCTTTCTGGTATAAAACTTATATTTGGGAAAATTATAAAAATACAGAGTCATGTTAAACTAAAAATAAATATATCACACAGATAATTTTTTATTGCTGCCAACTGATAGTATCAGCTCACTTACAAGTGGTAATACTAATGTAAGAAAGTATAAATTGTTCAACTTTGCAAACACATCTATAAAGAGTAGACAGGGAATTACTTTCTTTCTAGGAAACATATACATAAAAGTTAATGCAGGAAAATATTTCTATTTCATTATTTATTTTCCTCATTGCACTTTTAAGGCCAAAAAGAACCCATGTATATGCTAAATTTTGCACATTTGTATCTCGGGGCAATTGATGATTTTAGATTGTTATTTGAATATCTGTTTTAAAAGTGTTTGTTGGTTATTTTGTAGTAGCATAATCACCTTTATAATATGATTTTTCACATAATACATATTTTAACTAAAATATGAAATCAAGATGATGTATTTACCTTTGTTTCTATAGTACAGTATGATCTGATAAAAATAGATGTAAAATAATTATCCTGCTAAATAAATAAATAAATAATAAACTTTATGTGCAGTGGTTTTGGGATAATAAGCACTTCTCACAGTAGCATGTTTATTTTAAAGATATTTTCTGATTATCTTTGAAAACATATGTGACCTTCGCCTGTTAGCAACTTACTGAAAAATCTTTGCCAACATTCAGCTTTTTCACGGAAAAGGCAGATATATCCTAGAGAGGTTTCCCCCCTGCCTCTGTATATTGTAAAGAACTTATCAGGACAAATTTAATCAGGCAGTTCAGTATTTATAGCACTTAAAATAACCCCAGATAAACAAGAGGATAGTTGTGTCTCACTTTCATTTACTTCGAAAAATAGTGTATCACATAACAGGTTTTACTGATGGTTAGGACTCAAAGATGCGCTAATTAAATGAAGTGCATGTGTCTAATAACAAATTTGCATTAATTTATGCTCATACGGTTAATATTTTTCTTTACATTGTTTATTTTTTGCAAATGTTACATTTTCTGTAGAATGAATCATAATGAGCTTATAGTACTATAATACCAATAACACAAAAAAATACATTAGCTGCCTTTCCTTCAACACATGCATGCCAATTTCCGATATTACTGTTCTCTGCTGCATACACATGGTTATATATTTCTCACCAATCAGAATCTCCTCTCTTTTCTATCTCCCTCTCTCTCTGCTCTTGTCTCTCTTGCTTTTCTTCCTCTGTTTCCTCCAGTCTTTCCCTCTCCCAACCCAGGTCCTCAGTTCTTCACTGCAGAGTACAGTCAACATATTAAGAACATTCAGTTGTGCTTGGGCTTCTAACCTTGCTCAACTCCAGCATTAGCAAAGGGATTCAGTTTCTTGAATTCATTAATAGTGTTTTGCCACAAAAGGCTTTGTAGTTCTCTCCTGAATATTGAGCCTAGCTTAATAACATTCCATTTATGTTAAAGACACATTTAATCTGTAAATGTGACCTTTAGAAGAATTCTCTTGTTTTTCATTAAAGAAACACTGCATTACAAATATTAATTATTCCTTGATGCCATATTTTAATTAACTAATCATGTGCTATTTGCAGCAATAAAGAGTGTAGTAATGTATGTGCAGTAATGCTGTGTAATGCAAGATCGATATCAAAGAATCCATTGCTGCAGAAAAGACATGTTTTGAGTATCTTCTCTGGATGAGTCTGCTTATATGAAACATTTTGTCTAGAATGATGCTTTGTTTTGCTTTGTTTTTTGTATTTTTAAATGCCAATGCAGGTCTGATTAAAATGCTGAACATATCGTTAGCCCCATCACTAATAAGTGAACGTTCACTGATGCATATTAGCAAGGTCTAGCAATGTGGTGAAATTGTCACTTAAGTGCTTGGAATCTGAACACAGAAAATGACAGGCAATGCCGAAGGTCCGGCTCCAGTGCATGTCTTCACTGTAGCTAGAGTCACTGGAATGGTGAAACCAGTTTAGGTTCAAGGTCGCTGCTGACATTCAGCTGTCATGGCTTCATTGTCTGCAGGCCTTCTCTCCATTGACACATTCAAGAGTACTTTATAGCAACCACAAAGAGCCAGTCAATTGATACCATTACACTTCATGCACACACAAACCACAAGCCTGTTCAGGACTGTTGATACAGTCTAACATTTATTCATTAAGGGATCTATTGAAAATGCAACTTGCCCAGCCCCACTCTTAACAACATAGACTTACTTGTTTAGTCCAAACATTTAGCTACGTCTTTTTCAAGTTTTGCACAGCATTCTCTAATTGAGGTAACATTATCTGCATTTTAATGCTACACCATTTATGCCCAATGAAAGATTACCTGAACAACCCTGCCATTACCACACTAGTTTAAATACGGGCAGTCGTATAGAAAAAATATACACAAAAGATGTAAGCAGGGGGAAAGGGAGATATTTATTTGTTCTGGGAGTGCCACGGAAATCCAATTGCTCAGAAATGAAATAAGAGTCTGGAGTGAAAGGAGGGAAAACCTAAGCTTGGGTCAGGGAAGAGGCAGTGATTAGCTCCATTGTTAGGAGCTCTTTGAGCTTCGTTGGTTGTAAAGAAAAACCCACTAATGAATCTATTGAAGCTTGCCAGAACTTTGTGTGGAAGACAACTTAAGTTATGGTGCTTATCTAAAAAATGGTAGTAAAGCATGTGGATATATAAAACAGCACATATGTCTCTTTATTAACAGCTTGCCCATAAAAACAAAAAAAATTATTTAAAGGTTGTATGTTGCACAAATAGTCTATTTAACACATATATTTTTAATTCAATATTTGCGGGTTTTTAAAAAAATCACCTCAGTGATGAAGCGACATGAGAAAATATATTCTATTTAGTAGTTAAAAGACAAGGAAATAGGCAGAAATATAATGTAGTTAATCTCTTCTTGGTTTTCTACCAATATTTGTAAAGAAAGATGGGCTTCAAAGTCAAGTTAGAATGCTATTTCATGTTTTGCATATTTTAAATATGCGAAGGATTACACTCATTAGGGAGCATAATCAACTGACATTAAAAATAATAGACTTTGGGGGAAAAGATCAATATGTCCATGTACTGCATTTAGTAAAAAGTGTTTATCATGCTTCCATCATATATGGCATCTCTAACATAGAATTGAGTCCATTTTTGCAATTTGATGTAATATTACATGTGCCTATTTAATTCTACAAAATGCATTGCAGTGTCTCAAATAAGGCTAGCGAGAGCATTAAAGTAAGGATTCAGTTAGGCAGCAGTATACGGGAAAAATAATTTTGGCCGATCACTTGGTCAAGATCATTGCTAGTACCTGGAAAACTTATATAATGAGTAGAAATAGAACATATTCTTCTGAGAGTTGTACCTAAAGTTTTTCCAAGTATTTAAAAGTGTTATGTTGGTGAAACAACGTTCAAACAATGAACGAGAAAAGATCCTCATCCTCCCCATGTCCCACCCCTCACCCATCAAACTCATTCCTGGTTCCATGACTTTTTCACAAGAATGAAGTTTGCTACTTGGGAAGCATGATTCTCTGTGTCTGAGAATTTGTTTTATCAATAAAATGAATATTAGGTCAATGAGTTCACCCCTTTCTTTTTTTTATGAGCACTAAAGCATTATTCCTCCAAAGCATACTAATTTTGGGCAACAGGAGTAACGACTAAGCAGAATTCTTTCTTAAAATGCCCTGGGTCTTATTACTTTGGGCATCTCAGATTTCTGCCAAAGGCCCTGGGAGACTTTTTCTGAAGGCTATCTTGTAGTTATCAGAAAGCTGGCTCTTTAAACCCATGTCTGCATAAAGGAAGATACCATTGCCCTGGTATGGAGCAACCTTTCTTCAGGTCTTTATTAATCATTCCATGATCAAACTAGGATAAGCAGATGCTAAATACAACCAAATAAGAGTGAGTGATATGGAAGTGTAGTTTTTCTCAAATCCATCAGGTTAATATTTGTTACCAAGAACGTCTCTCTTTCTTTCTTTCTTTTTATTTTTTTAAGAACGTCTCTATTTCTATAAGTTTTACGTCAGGAATTTTGACTTATTGTTGATCAGTGGAGGAACTTATGGAAAAGAATTGCAAGAGTGTGTCAAAAAATTGATAAGAGAAGGGGAAGCAATTTTTATAGGCTATCTACCACATTCAGGTGTTGTAGGGGCACCTCACCTATGTTGTGTAGTCTGCACAACAACCCTGGGTATTTGGGGATTCTTATTCCTATTTTATTTTATGAATACGAAGAAGGAAGCTTTGGGTTTTTTAAAAACTTACCTGAGGCTACAAAGCAAATAAGTGGTAAAGTGGCTATTTAAGCTCAAGACCATATTCTCCTGAAGCTTAAACTGCAGGAATACTTATTTCAGCCCAAGGACTTTGGTAAAATCTGGCTGATTTGCTGATGTCATTTATGGTGAATACTGTCTTCTCTCTTTCTCCTTTGTACTGCCTCACTTTTTTTCTCCCAAATTTACTTCCCATAATGAGCTTTTTTTTTTTTTTTTTTGTCTTTCTTTTCCTGCCTTTCCTTTGCTCCAGAGAACATTGAAGATTGATCATGTTCCTTATCAGACACCTTCTGTATCAGCTTAATAGAAGCGACTTCACTAACAAGCGATGATGGTCAACCTATTCACAACTGTTTCTACTGGTTTTTTTCCTCAAGTAAAGAATATAATAGAAAACCTGTCAGTCCAAAATCCTAGGTCCCTGTAAATATCATATAAAATCATTATGACATAATCATTCAAGCTTCCCTCCAAAACTTCTCTCATCGATTTATATTAATTTGACAGTTTCTTCTAGGAAATTTCTTGAGATGAGAAAACAAACTTTCCTAGTAAGTTGCCCTTAGGTTTTCAGAATCCAGACAAAGACGTGTAGGTTAAGTTTTATAGCTTGTACTGCAGTACCTTCTGCATATTTGGTTCGTGTGTGTGTGTGTGTGTGTAAACTTTCAGGCATATCCATCCTGTCCAACACCTAACCATCCTCTACTCTCTCCACTCTCATATGGAGGAATTTTTTAATATGCTCACAACATATTTCTTCAAGAAAAATAAGATCGTTTAAATGCAAAGTTGTCACTGAGATATCTTGGTCAATTTTTTGAGTACTCACTCATTTAAATGGCAAAGAAATGATTCCATTTGAAAATTATACAGGATATAGTGCCTTTTCCCAGACACATTTCCTTCCTCTCATAATGCAGGTTTTGTTGTTGTTGCTGTTGTTGTTGTTGTTGTTGTTGTTGTTTGTCCAGGCCCGTTCCCCAAAATGATCCTAAATGGGACCTTACCAAAAATGACTTCAGATGATAGCAGAAAGAGAGTGATGATCAGGACAATTGACTTTCATTCTCAACCTCTGCTAAAAGTAGATATGTATTTTTACTTTTAATGATGTCCTTTGGTCAAGAACAGTTTGTAATTATATTAAATCGTATATTAAAAAACAGAATTATTTTGGGGAAACTCTCCCCCTGTGTCATTTTTATTTTTACTCTTCTCCACTAATACACAGAGCAAATATTATGTAGCATGGTTACTATCAGTATTTCCACCCTTTTCGGTGAGAAAAAATTTAAGTCTCACAAATAGCTTACAGAAAAATAATAAACTCCTTTAAGAAAGTGAAATATGCTTTTAAGATATGCTTTTGGTTAATTTCTAATCTCGAAGGAGGCTTATTTGCTGGTTGTACCCTATAATTAGTGAGATCAGTAATCAAGACAACTGTGATTTATTTTACTAGGAGAGCTCAGAGACTGAAGACATCTGGCCTAGACCAGTCTGCTGGTAAAATTCAAAATACACCTAAATCTGCTTTGTTACATGATTCCCTTCAGAGGGGTGGGAGGAGAGGTTATATTCTCTGCGTGAGGACAATTCTGCAGCGTCAGAATCAAATAATATTTGTTTTCTGACAGCAGAATGTTGTATCATATTTCTAAGGACAGTAAGCACTTGGGTGGACGTCAATGAATACCAAACACTAATTGATCTGATACATCCATATGCACATACGCAAATACACATGGTGGCCTGTGATGGTTGAAAAATTACATTTTGCTTCCATTAAAAGATCTGTCACTTTTAGGTCAGGGAGGGATTTTGGAGGGGTGATCTCCCACAATAGAAAACTCTCCTGACAATGGTGGTGTTTTAGGGTTGTTTGTTGTTTGGCTTGTTGATGATGCTTAGCCAAGGAGACACTTCCTTTCAGATCCTGTCTTCCAAACCCCAGGGCTCTGTTCTGGGCAGTTCAGCCTAATGGAATTAAGCCTGACACGTTTCAACTCTATTTCTTTATAAAATAAACATAAAACAATGGTTTCGATTTCTAATAAAACTCTTGAAGCATGTGGGACTCCAACTTTCCCTGTTCTTTACACATCTGTAAATAAAGCGCATAAAAGAGGAGCACAACAGGATAAATCAACATAAATTTGAAATCCACTGCAGCATATTAAATGGCGCAGTCTCAGTCAAAGACAGGCTGACCCCACGGCTTCGTGCAGTTTGAAGCTAATTGTTTTCGTCAGGATGGGAACGTCTGGAAGTCCATGGCTGTATCCCACCAGTAAGGCTCCAGTAACTGAGCCGGCCCACAGAGAATGGACCCACTTTGTAGCGACACAGCGGGCTCAGACACCACCTATTCTGCTCTCCAAACTGTCATGCATAACAACTTTATTGTGCTAAATTGAACTTGAAAGCAACCAAAGGCTATGAGAAGGAGAGGCTATGAGAAAAGCGTGCTGTCAGCGCTGGCAAAGGCTGACCTGGAAAGTAGGCTCAGAGACAGGGGAATAAAAGACCAGGCCCCATGAACACAGCATATTGTTTCATTTTAAAGTATGATTCCCATACCAGAGAAAGTAGCAAATGTGATGTAAATTTATTTAAATAGATTCGACCGCTTAAAAGTTTGCCAGCCGCTCTTATCCAACTTTCCCAGCTCTCTGATTCGTTACTTACAGTGGGAATATAATGACATATAGTCATCATTGTAACAGCTTCTTTGCAGGGGCACAATGATGATTAATAGCCAGCAGCAAATTTTCACATGGACTCTGAAGCACTATGGCATTAAGCAGCCAAACAGTCCCAAATCCCCCTTTTCTGTTCCGCTGAAAAGTCCACTCCTTGTACCTTGCAGATAGGAACAAAGCCTATCTTAATTCCAATCAGCTTTTCCTCATTCAAAGGGACCTTCTCTTTTTCATAATTGATTCATGTGCATTTTTTAGTGTTTCACTGAGCTGAAGCCACTTCTCTCCTTGCCTCTGTTCTGCCCCAACACCCGCACCCCTCTTATTTTTTGAGGGGGCGAGGAGTGAGAAACATTTCCACAACCACAACAACAATAAAAAGAAAAACAACGGTGTGTTTTTTCTTCCCCAAATATTTGCTAAATACATTTCTCAGGGACTATTCGTTTGTGTTTTACGTTCAAAGGGTTTAGGGCAAGCACCGACTGCCGGATTTCTTCCTCCTTGGAAATGGTTTTGGCTATAAAAAGTATGAGCTCAGTGAAATAACTCTGGGGGGAGCCCCCAAAGGATGCCCTGTTTGGTTGGGGGAGTCTCAGGAGCTCTCATTCCCACGAGAGACTCCCAGCTGGAACAAGGACAGAGTCCCTTGCTCTGGACAGATTCTTTTTTTGCCCCCACTGGGAGCCATTGAAGAAATGGACAAGTGACCAAAGTGGGAGGCAGCAAATGAAAATCTCCTAACCCGCTCAAATACCTTAAATACCATTTTACCCCATAGTCATCTCACATTATGATTATTTGCAGAAGTTCCTGAGCTACTTGTAGACATGCTCTCTCCCATCCACACGGTCTACCTCCTGTGATAATGACAAAAATAGCATCAGCCAGTGCTGTCTTGGAGGGGGACTTCCACATGCAAACTCTTTTTTTGTGTCTATGACAGTACAAGGACCACCGAGTGTGGAGTTTTAGTAGTCATACTTTGTGTATTCGCTTACATTTCCTACAACTCTGCCCTCATCTTTATGTAGGAGTAGGGTGACCATGTGCCCTTGTTGATCAGGACACGCCTTATTTATGACTCTTGTTCTTATGTAACTATTAGCAGTGCTCTCTTTCACTCTGGATTTGATTTGAGCAGTTCGCAAAAACCATACCTTTTGGCCATTGAAACTGTATTAAAACTGTCCAAAACGACACACAAACCGAAAAGCTGGGTTGCCTCTTACCCAAGTGCTGCGGGCAGATTTACCCTGTTGCAATTTAGGGGAAAGAATCTCACTTGGAAACCCTGCTGCCGATGTAGCAGCACTGACTTTTGTCTCGCCCACTTTTAAGAGGTCAGCTGACCCTATACAGCTTCTTTGATATGTAGCAGAAAAGAGGTCATTTGCTGAAATGAAAGACACATTGCAAACCAGATTTTAAGTGTGACACTCTCCTTCAGCTGGGTCACGGTTCTCAGTGTGAACCAGAGCAGCACAGTTCACTGGTCAGATAAAAATACTATGCCATGTTTTTGATAATGACCTTTCTCTTGCTTTGGTGTCTTCAAATGGTTAAATGAAGAATATGTCAAATTGATAGGAGGTATTCTGTTCATCATTTTCACTGTAGCGCTTATGTCTTCTCATAAAAAAACTAACATGTGAAAGTGGCATTCTATAGCTATACTGTATTTTTCATCCAAAAAGCTCATACAGGAAAGTGTATTCTAGTCTTTGGTTGTAGAACCAAAGTGTCTCAGAGGGTGTTACAAATCCATATGGTAATCTTCCTAAAGGGTGGATTTTGCATTTGGATTTCAGAGTTAACAGAGAAATGTGTAATATCATCTGTGGGCAGAGAAGTCCCTACTGACTGGGCCATCAAGGAGGTTCATATGTGTTGTTTATTCCTGAAAGTGTGTGGAATAAATGGACTCCTGATATGCTGGTTTCAGAATAACTTTAGTAAGAACCTAAAATTTCTGGCTTTCCATCAAAATACCAGACGGACATGCACATAAAAATGATGACTCTAAGTTTTTGTTGTTGTTGCTGCTATTTTTTACAGAAGCACAGTCCGTTAGTAAAATCACCTTTCTTAGCCGAATTTTGGCCTATCCAGTCTTTTTGAATGTGTTTTACTCCCTTTTAGATAATTCTTTCAGAAATGAAATGAGTGGAGTATGTGAATGATGTTTTGTGATGTGTTTCATGTCTTCATATTCTCAAAATGTTATTATTCTGAAGAAGCATAATTGAGACTTTGATAAGAAGCATCAGTTTTGTTAGCTGAGTCTGTTAGTTAGATGTGTTGAGTCTGGCTATTAAATTCCCACATTTATGAGGGACATTGTTTTAATGTTTTAAATGCAGTTGCCTGTGGGACTCTCAGATAGACTGCTTCTTCATCCCTGAGTTTGATAAATTGCTAGGGACACACAGGAGGATGGACCCAACACTGTACTCATCTTGTATACTGGCAACATTTGATGAACTGAAGATCAGGGTGCCTCCTTAATACTTTGATTTGAGATTATAATGCTGCCCCTTGGTTTACTCACCTTGCTTTAAAATGTCATAAAGCGCTTTTCTACAGTAAAAAAAATCTCTTTATACAAAATATGTAAACTGAGGCCCGCTGTCTTTTACAGAGACAGAACTGACTTCTTTCCTACCCAGGCCTAATTCTTCCCAGATACCTAAAATATTTACTCTATGTGCATACACTGTCTTGACTCTAATCCCAAGCCAAATGGGGTATGACATATTTCTTCTTACATGGTGTGTACATTTAGAAATATAAGATCTCTCTCTTTCTTTTAACGATTTATTTCTTTGAGATAGAGTGAGAGTGAGCAAGCACATGCACAAGGGAGAGGGGCAGAGGGAGAGGAAGAGAGAAATCCAAGCAGACTCAGCACTGAGCATGGAGCCCAACTTGAGGCTCAATCCCACAACCCTGAGATCATAACTGAGCTAAAACCAATAGTTGGATGCTTAACCAACTGCATCACCCATGCACCCAAGAAATAGAAGATCTCTTAATTGGTTTCTATTCTGTTCTTTGATATAACCAAGGTTTTCAGTCTCTACTCTGCTTTCCCAAATGTTTCTTTCCTTCTTTTATTTACTAATAAAATTCTGGCTTCTTTTACACTTATCATGGAAAAAGAGACTCAGAGGGTAAGCATATCCCCATGAAATGAGTCATTATTGGTCTAAAACTTTCATCATAATTCTGTTCTCCTTTGCTAGGGTTTGGGTTAGAGATGGGCATGTGACCCACCACACTAGTGCACATCATAATCAATTGCTCAAATCAGTGGTTAAAAAAAAATTCTTAAAACAGCCAGAGAAAAAGGATATAATTTTATACAGGAAAAAAGGTAAGGATGATAGTATATTTCTCTCTGGAAGCAATGCAAGAAAGAAAACAGTGAGGCAATATCTTTGCAGTTTGAAAGACTAAAAAAATAAAATAAAATAAAAAAACTTAAAAAAAAAGGAAGAAGAAGTAAGAAGTCTGTCAACCTAAAATTCTATACCCAGCAAAAATAACTTTAAAAGATAAAGTTTGTCAAACATACAAAATGGCCCACAGACTCACACTATAGGATATGGTAAAGAAATTGCCTAAAGAAGGAAGAAAGTAAGACTACATGGAAATAAAAAGCACTGGAAACTGCTATTTCTTGAAGATTTTATTTCATATTATTTAATTTATTTTAAAGATAATTTAAACCTGGCAACTGACTTACAGATGCTGTATAAAGAATTCTCAAAACTCAACAGTTAAAAAAAAATTCAGTTAGAAAATGTGCAAAAGATATAAGCAGACATTCCATGGAAGAAGATCTAGAGATGGCAAATAGGCACATGAAAAGATGTTTAATATTATTAAGGAAAAATGCAAATTAAAACCACAATGAGCATATCTGTCAGAATGGCTAAAATAAAAAATATAGTGATAGCATTAAATGCTGGCAAGAATACAGAGACACAAGATTATTCATACACTGCTAGTGGGGATGTAAGATGGTACAGCAGCAGTTTTTAAAAAGCTAAACATGCACTTACCATATGACCCACCAATCACACACCTGGGCATTTATCTCAGAGTAATGAAAATATACATCAGTACCAAAACCTGTATACAAATGTTCATAGCGGCTTTGTTTGTTAAACACCAAATTGGAAACAACCCAAATATCTATAACATCTGAATGGATAAACAAATTGTGGAATATTCATAGGAGGGAATAACTATTGTTATGCACATCATTGTTGTGAACTATTCATATGTATAACAACATGGATGAGTCTCAAAGTAATTATGCTGAGGGAAATAAGCCAGACAAAGAACACATCTTGTAGGATTCAATTTATATAAAATCCAGAAAATGCAAACTAATCAACAGTGACAAAAAGCAGATTAGTAGGTGTCTGGGACTGGGAGGGGGGAAGAGGTGGAAAGGGGGATTGCCAAGTGATATGGGAAAGCTTGTAGAAGTAATGGGTAAGTTCATTATCTTG
This sequence comes from Canis lupus baileyi, assembly GCF_048164855.1. Lineage (NCBI taxonomy): Eukaryota > Metazoa > Chordata > Mammalia > Carnivora > Canidae > Canis > Canis lupus. Next base: position 21,230,217 of record NC_132839.1, read on the forward strand.
GTGGTGGTGATTGTTTTATGGATTTATACATTTGTCAAAACATCAGAAAGTTCACTTCAGGGGCACCTGGGAGGCTCAATCAATTAAGTGTCTGCAGGTCATAATCCTAGGGTCCTGGGATCAAGCCCCGAATTGGGCTCCCTACTCAGCGGGGATCCTGCTTCTCCCTCTTCTCCCACTTATTCTCTTTCTCTCTCTCTTGTTCACTCTCTCAAATAAAATATATTTTTTTAAAAGTTCAATTTATTGCATGTCAGTTATTCTTTAAATTTAAAAGTGTAATGATAGAGGGAGAGTCTATTCCCCTCTCCCTTTGAGACTACCTTAACTAGGAGAATATGATGGACTTAAAATTGTGTGGTTTCTAAAATTAGGTAAGGAAAGTCCATGTAGCTTCTCCCCATTGATTTCAGGAGTTCAACCTAAGATATTTACTGAGCCATCATATGGAAAGAAATATGGCTACCCTGAGTCCCTTCTGCTAGAAAGGCCTCATGGAGAGGAAGGACCTGAGACTAGGAACAGATGAAGAGCTGCTCAGCCAGCATCTCTCTGTCAAGCTGTCTGAGCTGTGGCCATCATGTGCTTGCAGCTCAAAAAGAAGATTCCAAACCAGAAGCATCCAGCTGAACACTGAGAAATAGAGTGTTGTTGCTTTTTCCTTTTGTTTTTAAATAAGCTCTGAGCCCAACATGGGGCTTGAACTCATGACCCTGAGACCAGGAGTCACATGCTCTACCAACTGTGAGAGTTGTTTCACAGCATTTAAGTTTTGGGATGATTTGTTACACAGCAATAAATGACTAGAATGGCACCTCTTCTATATTTTTCATGTTAATAGTATAACTTCCATTATTTTCAGGAAGGACTGCTTTGCATTAACAAATGACTAAATGCATATGTGTTTTATACATTTTTTACAACTTTCCACATAAATTTGCAGATAAGAATTATTTGTCATCATATATATCCTAACTTTTCATTTTAGGAAAAATAGAGAAACCTCATCTATGAATTTTTTTTCTCATCTATGAATTAAGAGAACGACTGGTTTCAGTCAAAACCCCTTCAATTTAGCTAAAATCAATCAGTCAGTCAATCCACAATCTACTGAATGTTGGATTTTGTTGGAAAAGATATCTAGCTTGCCATGACCTCCAAGCATATCTCAACTGTGTGGTGAAATAAAGCCTTTTTGTGGTGGGTTGTGGTAGACTGTCTCATGGAAGAGGAAGAATTTGAGCTATAAATGATAATCTGTGAATATCAAAATTTGAATGATTTTGAGTTACTTCATTTTGTCTCAAAGAAAAATTTATTGTGCATGATTATCCTATTACTATTAAACATCAGGAAATACAAGCTGAGAACTCTTACTTGCTAATCAAGCCATTTCCCTCCCAGAATTTATCTACTTCCTTCAACTCAGGGTTAATCCCAAATGTATATTTTTCAAATACTTTGCTTTAATTTGAAATAATCTTAGCAATAGGACAATTGTAATACAGCTAATGGATAAACAGGGGTGCTGCTTAATGCAATCGTGTTGAGGTGATGAATTTGATATAAATAGTGGCTTATACTATTCATAGTAGTAGTTAGGTGATGGATTTGATATAAATAGTAGCTTATACTATTAATAGGAGTGTTAGAACAATTTCTAATGTTTTTGCATTCACGATCTATATAGTGGAAATGTCTTGGTTTGGATCTAGTAAGCTGAGTGTCCCAGTGGTGTGGTGATGCCTTCCTGTACTGACTTAACATGGGCCAGTTGTTATCATCTCTTTCCAACTCCAGCTAGAGTGGGAATTTTTATACTACAGAAATGGCAGATGGTACAAGTCAGATCTCCGTCTACCTTACCTTGCCTCATCCCATCCCAGAGCAAACTGTTAAAAATGTATTAGCACAATCCTGCTTAAACTTCCAAGTCTTTGGATACAAATCAATTTCAGTAGGTTTCCCTGAATTGGAACTGATTTGAAAGGTGATGAACTGTATTTGTAGGTGAGGCAAATGCCAAATGAGAGATGATAAGAATGAGTTCCTGGGAAGGGAAAGAAGCAGGTAATCAATTTTCAAGAAAGTATTTATCACAGTTAGATGTTTTTTCTTTTTCAGCTTTGCCCATCCAGTGAGACAAAAATGTGACTTCCTGACTTCTCCAGGAGAGAGAGAAAAGAGGGAAATAATGGCCAATGAGGTAGTGGGAGTTCTCACCACTACTAGTTCCAGAAGCATGACAGAGGCAGGCCTAAAGCTGCTATATAGGAAGGATTGTACAGATGAAAGAGAGGTTTGACGGTCAAGATCCCAAAGGCTTATCTTGGGAGGTTGTAACATCAGGAAAAGTACCAGGTGATTTGGTGTAAAGATAGAATTTTAAGTGTTAAATACTGAAGCTAAGAGTTGAGGGATACGGAATAATATTCATTGTAACTAGGTGCCAATCCATTTTTTATATCATTTTGTTGAATATTTCTTTAAAATATAATGGTGCATGATACACATTTAAAATATATTGTGTACATTAATAAACATTTTAGGGACAAAAGGCAATTTTTAATAGATAAAACTGTGGAAAAATAGTTATTCTAAATCCTCAAGTCACCCATGTGGTAGACCATGACAGGAGAAGCAGTATCCATCAGTTTGTGAGGTGTTCTGATACTGCCTATTAGGAAATCAGTGGCCTCAGGAGTAAATCCAGACCTACACAGGGTGACATATGATGGAGAGATAGAATTTAAGTTGGCACGTTTGTAAAATTTGACTTGCAATTTGAGAAAAAAAAAAAACACCACTTGGTGGGAGAATTAAACTGAAAGACAGTGAAGGATTGGAGAACTGTTGTGTGTTAGACTTTCTCGAGGAGGGTGTTGGAGATCTGGGATTTTAGAAGCAGGTTTGAACCGTGATCAGAGAGAAGCATATGTAAGAATCACCATATTTGCATTTTTAAGATGTAAAATACAATAATTCCCATTGTATTGCTCTCCAACCCTCCCGCCTTTTTTAAGGGTTGTATTTATCTATTTGACAGAGAGATAGAGAGAGCAAGCAGGGGGAGCAGGAGAGGGAGAAGCAGACTCCCCACAGAGCAGGGAGTCCTATGCTGGGCTCGATCCCAGGACCCTGGGACCTGACCCGAGCGGAAACCAAGAGTCAAATGCTCAACCGACTGAGCCAACCAATCCCCTTTTAATTGATTCTCAACTTATCCATCTCATGATCCTACGTGGATAAAATATCTGTTGCACTATTGAAATCCATTCATCTCTACAGGCTAAATAGGAACCATAACAGAAGATTACAAACCTTGACCCCGAAAGTATACACAGTGTGGTAACACAAGAGCGAGTATGTGGCCTGCAAACCTTTACAAATAGTTTTCCAGTTGACAGCCCTACTAGACAGCATTATTTCTCCATGTCTCCTGCCTCTTTCCATGTGGAGCTTCTCTGGGTTATTGCCTCCTGATACGTGTTACCTCCCTACACCTCTGCACTGTTTCCTCTTCTCATTGGCATTTATAACTCCCAGGTTTGTATCGTTTATGGATCTCATTCATGTACCATTTACCTTTTTTTCCAAATAATTAAGCCCAAAATTACATTAGAGCTTGCTCAAGCTGCTTGCCACTTGGATAAATTATACATCATGGCTTCCCCAGTCAATCACCGTCTAGCATTTTCAACATTCTGCAAGTCACTTAGCTTTATTAGTTGTATTCTCTGGCAGCCCTCAGGAGAATGAGGCTTACCCAGGGAATCACAATAAGAAAAACATGTGGCAATTGATTTTTGTTTTCTTTGAACATTTCAACTTGAATGTTTTCCCAGTGTCTTTTTGTGTGTGTGTGTGAAAAAGAATATGACTATCCTCTTATCCTATACTAGTCAACACTATTATTTTGGAAATCAGTAAGATGGAAAGTACAAGCTGAGGTTTAATATATGGAAAGAAATGTGGAAATCATTTTCTTATATATTGCATGACATTACATATTATGAACAGTTCAAGTTTTAAAATTCGGGCAGGTAGAGAGTAGTAATTTGGTTAAGTTATTTTTTTTTTCCCATTGAGACTTGTCTAACTTGTAGTAAATACAGAGTATTTGTTCAATACTGCATCCCTATTACCTAGAACGTGTCTGACATGATAGACACTCTGTAGATATTTGTTGAATGAATATAATAAAATTGACTTCAAAACTTAATAAATATATCATCCTCTGATGACAAATATTGGAATATAAATGTTATGAACAGAGAAGCCCTGCCGATATTTCTGTTGATGTCGATTACATAGGAAAGTGCCTTGGCAAGATAGTGTGTGTTCAATAAATGAGTCTTGACCGATATTCCAGTAGCTAACACACAAATAGTGTGCCTGTCTATCTTAGTGTGAGCTCCTTAGCAATTTACATAGTCAGTTGTATGAAGCACTGTCTTGTTTCTCCAAATATTCCGAGGTATTCAATATTTAAGTTAAAGCATGTAACACATGTCCTATGGCTTCAGTAATTAGCACACTTTCAGTTATAGGCCCCTGTGCTTAAAACCATAATTTCATAAATGCGAAGATTCTTAATTACTCTTTTTTAGTTATTGTGTTCTCATGTTTTCCACTCAAAAGTAGCCATTGAAATTTTGGTATCTGACCTTCTAATTATATGTGTGATGTACATATTTATAGATATTATTACCATATTACATGTAATTTTTGACCCTTACTTATTCCCCATTAATTTACATGAACATTTTTTTGTTTTAAATGCGGAGTTATGGTCAGCCGGGTGGCTCAGCGGTTTAGTGCCGCCATCAGCCCAGGGCCTGATCCTGGGGACCTGGGATCGAGTCCCACGTCGGGCTCCCTACATCGGGCCTGGCTCTCCCTCTGCCTGTGTCTCTGCTTCTCTCTGTCTCTCACTGTCTCTCATGAATCAGTAAATAAAATCTTTAAAAAAAAATGTGGAGTTATTTTAATGATCAGAATCATCTCTTGAGTCACTTCTCATTCTTCATGTCTCCTCTTTTTCATCTCCTCCTGAGTGAAGCTCCCTTGATTACCACCACCAGTGGTCACCACTCCCCAACCCCAGCTTTTCTCTATCACATGAAGCATGAAATGTATCTTTATGCATCACTGTACTCCCAGTGCCTAACCAGGGCCTGACATTGGGTTACATATCTTTGAAAAGAAATTAATAAATGAATGAAGGAAAGGATAAATAAAATTCTGTTGCTAAGTCCACCGCAGTGACTTGATGCCCCTATTTTTATACATTAGATTATTTTTGTCTCATTCATTATTATAAATGTCACCTTGATGTATTTCTCTGGATAAATTTTTTTTTGCACACCCATGATTATTTTCTTAATTTGTGTTCCTAGAAGTAAAATTGCTGGGCTAAGGATAAGTAAAATGTTAAGATTTTGAATAAGTATTACCAGGGAGTTTGTGACAACTTATATACTCATCAGTGGTGTTTCAAATTGTCAATTTACTCAAGTCAGATATAGATTTTTGTCATTTTAAAACAGTATTATTAGTTGATAAGTTTTATTCCATTTTAAATAGAGAATTTCATTGATTCTTAGAGATACCTAATATCTTATATAAGCATACAATTATGTTCATATGCTTTTTGGTCATTGTCATTTCTTCTTTTCCTTTGGTTAATTGTTCTTGTCTTGCCAAAATTAAAATATTTTTAAACATTTTATTTATTTATTTGACAGAGAGGGAGAGAAAGGACAAACAAGGAGAGCTGCAGGCAGAGGGAGGGGGAAAAGCAGACTCCCCACTGAGCAGGGAGCCCGATGTGGAGCTTGATCCCAGAACCCTGGGATCATGGCCTGACCCAAAGGCAGAGGCTTAAGTGACTGAACCACCTAAGTGCCCTGCCATTTTAATATTTTGATTTTATCTGTGAGTTCATTATATGCTAAGAATTTAATTTCTTGATATTCATTTTGTAAATATTTTCCACAATTCTTGTTTTCTCTATGACTTTTGTTTATTGCATTAAAATTTCCATATGATGTAAACTTTAAAACATACACACAAAAGTAGAGATAACACATATATATAAAATCATTTGTGCATCACTCAACTTCAACAGTTAACAGCTTGTTTTACCTCCCTGTACTCAATTCTATTTTACCTCTTCCCAAGTCCTGATTATGTTAAAGAACACCCCACGTGTTATATTATTTAATCTGCAAATAATTCAATATGTAACTCTAAAAGACACTGTCCCTCCCTTTTTTATACTTATTATTGAAATATAGTTCACATATTTTTATTTTTTATTAAAAAATTTATTTATTTATTTATTTTAGAGAGAAAAAGAACATGGGTGTGTGGGAAGGGGCAGAGGAAGAGAAGGTCTTAAGCAGATTCTGGGCTGAGTGTGGAGCCTAACACAAGGCTCAATCTCACAACCCCAAGACCATGACCTTACCTGAAACCAAGAGTCAGTGGTTTAACTGACTGTGCCACCCAAGTCCCCCTATATAGTTGACATATTTTTAAGAGATTTTCCCTTTTTCAGATAGCCTCAAAACTAAAATAATAGTTTATTATGTGAAACATAAAATTTTTCATTTTTATGTAACTTTAATCTTTTCCTTTACGCTTTCTGCTTTTTTATTCTTAGAAAAACTCCCCTTACTTTATGATTTATAAAAGTTTATGTAGTTTCCTCTAGGATTTTAATACATAGTCTTTGTAGAAATTTTTGAAAATGCAGGTGAATTAAAAAGGAGTTGAATTTTATAACTTATGCATGTTACTCTCAGTACTACATTGTAGAATATATTCTGGAAATATTTTAAAACCTATTTTTATAAAGTTAAATAATATTATTTTGTAAATTGATACTTAATTTATTATAAATGTCATTCCATGTCAATAAATATCCACTGATATTATTTTCTAAAAGCACATAATATTTAATTGTAAAACCATATCATAATTTCTTTTGCCCAATGCCTTAATGCTGGATATTTAGATGGAGTAAAATTTTTTGATAATGTAAATCATTAGTTAAATTAATGAAGCAAATATTGAATCCCTCTGGTATGCCAGACACTGGATTTGGCAACTGAAGGTAAAAGGGTGAGAAAACACACACATATACACACAGACACAGTACAGGTTCCTTTGTCACCTAAGACTTAAAATAGTCATGAAAATTTTTGTTCAAATATTTTTGCATCATTTTTAATTTTTTTCTTTGGATAAAGTCCTCAAATTGAAAAATCCTTTTAAAAAAGTAATTTTTATAAATACCATTAAATTCTCTTACAGAATTATTTTGACATTTTATATTTTTACCTGCACTATATTAGTGTTAGTGCCAGATTTCATTGCTCTTTTCAACCTTTAGTAATCTGATGGGTGAAAAATGATTTGTCACTTGTTTTACTAATACTAAAAATGAAAGTATTTCATTTATTACTAATTACATTAACTACTTGTTCATATACTAATGAACATTTGTGTGTCTTCTTTTGTGAATTACCTGTTCAAGTTCTTTGCACATTTTTTTCTTATTGAGGTGTCAGCCTTCTTGTCTTTTATAATTTTGTTTTTTCAGTTTAGCCATTTAATGCCTCACAATAATGGCTAATTATAGAGGTCATATATGTAAAACTACTAAAATCTTTTGGCTAACTCAAATGAAGTCTATTTGCAATAATAATACTAATGCAATTTGGAGACTTCTAAATTGCTCAACAGTGTCTACATAAATAGGTAAATATGTAATAGTGGTAAAATGTAAAAAATTATAGTTTTGTGTTGAAAGAGAAAAAATGATGGCTGTGGAATTGGTAATGGGTTTTAGAGTGTTCTGGTTTAAAAATGGTAGTATTGGCAGTAATGATAAAGAGTCATTGATATCTGCCAGTTATCATATTATACAAAGTGATGTTGAGAACTCAGACTATTCTTAATGTGTGTATAACAAAAGTCACCAATGCAATTAGCACCCTCCTGGGCAATCTCAAGAGAAAAGCTCAAGGATTGAATTATTGTGGATATAAAATACATTTTCACCTGTGACACAAATTGGTATGGAAACATAGACTTCCTTAGATTAGACTCTCTCTAGTTGGTGAGTAGGGAACTGATTTCAATTTCTAGGACCATTAATCTTTTACCTTTTATGGGTAGTAAATTATCTTTAAATTAAAACAAACAAACAGTATACCTGTCAGACTGTATCTCAGAATAAACACAGACTGCCAACAACTTGTAATTAGGACCTCTAACCTGATCTACTTAAATGGCTTTGACAAGTAGAGGAACATAAAACCAATTTTCATTTTCAAAGAGGAAGATAACTTTTAATCAAACATTTGAAAAAAATGACATACTTTCCATTTTTTTCTACAAATAGTTTATCACACTGAATTTAACCATATTTTTATACATAAGCTGAGTGATTAACTTGTGTTTATGTCACATTTTTGTTGGATTTGTTTTTATTTTTGTTTCAATGTCTTATACCCAAGTTAAGAGTAGTAGTTTGAAGGTGGAAAGGCTAACATTTTCAGCACATGTGGGGTCAGTACCACCACATTTTAAACCATATTAATTGTCACCTTGAATGAGTAATGTCTTAAGAATATTCTGTTTCAGGCTCCCTGGGTGGCTCAGCGGTTTGGTGCCTGCCTTTGGTCCAGGGCATGATCCTGGAGTCCTGGGATTGAGTCCCATATGGGGCTCTCTGCATGGGAGCCTGCGTCTCCCTCTGCCTATGTTTCTGCCCCCGTCCCCATGTCTCTCATGAATAAATAAATAAAATCTTTTTTAAAAAAATTCTGTTTCTCTCCTGCCTAGCATGATCTGGTGGAAAGGGCCTTTGGCCTATGGGAAGCCACCAACCACACAATTGCTAGCATGAAGGAGTGGCAGAAATCATTTCAGCTAGTGTAGAAAACCTACTAGATTTATTGTTGTTGTTCTGATCATTTGCCTTGGATAGAGGGAGGCCATTTAAATTGTTCCTGTGCTGTCATTTGAAAATACTAAGGAAGTAAACGAAGGCCATGGAAAGGAGTCAGTTAAGATCATTTAGGTAGCATGTGATGGGATGGAAAACCTGCCTTGGCCCTGAGTCACATGATACAAAATTCCAGAAGAACTCTGGCTGCAGGTGCAACTGGATATAAGGATCAGAAAGATCTCATTAAGATCCTATTTCTTTTTCCTTGGCTTTGATCCTTTTTTAGCTGTATTCATAGGCAGTCTGTACCCTATTTCCTTTCAAAACTCTTGGCCTTTGCTCTGACAGGACTGGCTTAATTCTAATGTCCATTACCAAATCAGCATTGCGGTTAGGGAAATCCATTTAAAAAAAAAAAAGATTTCATTTATTTATTTATTTATTTTAGAAAGAGAGAGATGGTGGGAGAGAGTGCACATGGGGGGCAATGGTGGAGGGAGAGGGAGAGAGAGAATCTCAGGCAGACTCCATACTACACCAACAGCCCAACCTAGAACTCAGTCTCACCACTCTAGATTATGACCTGAGCCAAAACCAAGATTTGGACCCTTAACCAACTGAGCCATCCAGGTGCCCCTTGGTTACAGAAATTCTGACTGCACCTGGGCCATGGGCTTCAGTCACAGAATCAGAGTGGCAAAGCTCTTTCTAGGCCACATGGAACCAGAGTAGATGAGGGAAAAATATCTCAATAAGTGGATGTAGAAGGAAAGGGGAATCAATATTGTGGAGGCAAACCGCAATGCTGCAGTCTGGAGTGCAGATTTTTCTATTCTTGGGCTCTTATTCTTTTGTATTATGGGTGCTCCTCAGACAAACAGCCATAATCATCAGAAGAAATTTAGACAAGCTTTCTTGTCACCTGCAAAAAAGGAGTTAGAGATACAATGGCAACACTCGGAGATAAACATCTAGAAGGAATTCCATGTATATTGATGATGTTGTCTAGCACACCTTAATACCCACCAACTCTTTGTAAAATTTTTCATGCCCAGTAACTTTGTTAAGATATTTCACTTTTTTGAAAGAGTACTGAAACTGTCTTGATTGGATATGAATATTGCTACTTTGCACAACCACCTTCAGTCATTTAGTTAGCAAAATTGCATATTTTGTTCTTGTATTTAGGGAGGATAAAATTTATCAATGAGTGTGGGTTTTTCATTTCCTGAAGAAACCCAATGTAGGTGTAGGATTATTTTTAAGTCATTATGTAATATATAAAAGAAATACCAAAAAGATTGACTATATCCTCTTTAAACTTTTAATAGGAGACCTTCAAGATTTATCAGTTTCTTACAAAATGGGGAATGACATTCTAAAAAATAGATGACATACGGCCAAGAAATACTGCAGTCACACGTGTTATCTGCAAGATGGCCTGGAATGGCCAAATATTTTAGTACTTATATTTCAGTACTTTTAGCAACCCCTACTTGCTACTACTGATTAAGGTTTTTCATTTTCGTGTAATTTTCAGGATGAGAGTTGCAAGATTTTAGATGCCCCAAACAAAATATTTACTTTGCACAGGAAAAGTCAACTGGGCTTACAGTAGTACAGTAGAAAATTTAGGCCCTTTCTGCTATGATTATTTCTATTCTAGAGTTGAGGAGGAAAAAAAAGACAAGTAGTTAAATGAGGACTGTTCTTTGAAAACTAATCCTTTAAAAAAAAAAGAAAGAAAAGAAAGAAAAGAAAAGAAAAGAAAAGAAAGAAAAGAAAAGAAAAGAAAAGAAAGAAAAGAAAAGAAAAGAAAAGAAAAGAAAAGAAAAGAAAAGAAAAGAAAAGAAAAGAGATTTTAGCATTGTTTCCTAAGCCACAAAGAGCTCTGGTGGGTAAAGTAGGTATGTATGCATTCCTGGAGAACTGAGAGAAGAAATGGAAAGACTTTCAAATGAAAACAGAGTTAAATTCCTTCTACATTTGTATTTGAATATAAAATGATTATTCCAGATCACTAAGAATAATGAGTTGTTTGGACAACTCATTGCATCAAAGCTGTAACAAATGTTAAAAGTCACAACTTCAAACTGATTTTTGCTAGCCAGCAGAAATGTGTTATACCCTTCCAAGAGAAACTCAAGAGAATCCCTGTGGAGACCAGAAGAGGTTTTGTGATGTTGCAGATATGTCATAAAAATACAAGTGTTACCGTAGCAATCACTTTTATTTATTCTTAGCAAGATCATGATGGATATAGTGAACAATCAATGCTCTAATCCATCTTTTATTCTTTTCTAGGATGTTACATACTTTTTGGATTGTTAATAACTTTTATAATACTCATATCAATGATTTACTAATTCTGAGGACTCCATCATGGAATTGGTTATTGTGGTTTTCCTCAAATTGTTGTACTGACCGGTGGAAAATCAAGCATAGCTGTAAACTCTTATTTTATTAAGTTGCTTTATTTTCTTCTTCTTCTTTTTTTTGTGGTCATGACTCAAGTAATACTTTATTGCATCTTTTCATTTTAAGGACATGGCATAATTAGGGGCCTTAGGTGATGAAAGGAAAAAAAAAAAAAAAACCTTGGGGAAAAAGATCATGGTTTAGTGGGAAGAATATAGGCTGGGTGCCAGACAGACAGGTGTGGATCTCAGCTCTGCCATTCAGTAATTTTAGGTAACTTAACTCTGCTGATCCTTGGTTTGCTTATCCTGGAGAGTTCACTGGTTATGTCTAACTAAAAGGATAGTGAGGGAACTAAACATGCTAGGCTATGTGCAGTGCCTAGAGGAATCACTGGTAGGTCATTGCCAATGACTGCCAGGAGAGCCGCAATAAATGCTAATTACATTATTTTATCATAATACTTATTTCTATTAAATATTTACTCAAACTGAACAAAACTTTTAATTATGCCAAAAGACAATCTATAACTCATATAAAATATGTAATGTGTTATAAGCATATGATGGTTTATACACAAAAAACATTTATTTCTCACTCATGTAAGTAAAAAAAGGTTTTTCTGTTGATAGGCTAGGTTTCCAGGTGACTTTCATCTCTTGGGCTCCTCCATCTTCAAGATATGACTTCTGAGGATGTCGTGCTCATTTATATAAATCCAGAATAATGAAGAAAACATGGAAGAAAGTACCAGAAAGATTTCCATGGGACTTATCTGGAAGGGCAATCCACCAATCACAATTCACTGGCTAGAACTCCACCAACATGGTTACATCTAACTGCAAGACGAGATCAGGAATGGAGTCCAGGTGCATGCCCCAAAAGAAGGTGACAGTGTTTGAGGAACAGTCACATCAAGATGTTAACAATATAAAAAGTTAACATGAGCAAAATGTAACAAACTATATTATAAATAATTGAACATATTTAAATACTATATAGCTTCATAGTGGGTTGTATTATATAATTGGGCTGGCAAAAGAAGAGATTAATGTATCTTTATAATAATTAAATATTAATGGAAAATGGTGTATTTGAAGAGGTTTGTAGAAGGGCAGTGCAGAAAAGGTGGGTAGATATACATGGGAAGATGCTGCTGCATTCTGAAGAGTAGTCTGGGAATATTCTTGCTCAAGTGTTGAGATATCCATCCAAAAATGATCCCTAGAGCTGTGTGCCTGCACAAATGAAAATTCACAGCCTCCTTCTCAATACCATCGTGCAGTGTTAGAAACTTTATCGTCATAGGATTGTTTTTGGTATTTGCTTCAAGCCCTAGGTGGTAAACATAGAGGTGAGACAGAGCCTAAAAACAGAAAGTTCTGGAGGGGACTTTAACAAAACTCAAGAGTTGGGTTCTTTGGGAGGAACCAATGCAATACCTCTTAGTGATCTGTAGATTGAGGGAAGGAACTCAGTTCAGTCTGGACTTCTTTGTATTCCCAACACTAGCTAGAACCTACTAAGAAAATATATTCAACATGAAAATTTTTAAATGACCAAATTTAAATTTGGTTATGAAATTTAAATTTTTGTTACGAGAAGAACAAAGAAATGAGGAGAGACTAGAGAAGTGTTTCTACAGACTGGAGAGGCAAAGGCTAAGAGATTATATGGCTGAAGCTCGTGAAGTCATAAAGGATACAGAGTGAATATAGGTTGTACACTGAATCCAAACATGTGGGAAACAGGTGGAACCTCTTAAAGCTTGAGCCAGATAAGTTTAAGACTGATAAAAGTAAAACCTGTACACCTTCTTTCCTGGTTGTAGTTTAATTATTTAAACTATTATTTAAACTATTATTCAATTAATTAAATTATTTTGAGAAGATGCCCAAGTTTTGGGGCTTAGTGGTATGTTCTCATTTTCTACTTGTATATCAATGTCTCTCTTTTATGCTCAGAGAACAAACAGAATTGTGATTTGTATTTTCCAATTAGCAAAGATGGTTTAATGTACTTGGACAATTAGATTGATTTCTTTGGGGATTTAGGGGCACACCAGCCTGTTGATACACTCTTCCACACTATGCTCAGTCATTTGGAGAGGCGCTGCACCCTACATAAAACACTTCCAATAGCTGCTGACTTCCAAAGCTAATCCTTTTTAAAATTCCTACTCCATCCTTCTGATTTTATCAAGAAGAAAGTCTCATTTTGGTGTTCATCTGTCTTTAACAGCTAACACTTGCTAACTTCCCTTTTAACAGAGAATAGGAGTTCAGTAAATAATCGAATCTTTGATAAACCTGTGGTGGGTCTGACAAGCCTTAAAGGAGAATAGGGGTCAGTTGAACTCATGTTAGAGAGGCTGGAATCCACAAATCCAAGATGTTTCCTATGTTCGTTTACTCAAAAGGTAGTGGATACATGGAAATTTTATGTCATGAAAACCTAAAATATAGGCTTCTAGAAAGGTTAATCTAAATTCACACATGTCAGAAAAATATCAAGAAGTCTCCGGGTGTATCCCTAACCTTTTGAGTTTCACATGATAGAAGACCACCATCACATGATATGCCCCTGTATGCTCCTAGAAGAGAGGGAATATTGGATGGACCATGGTTCAGACCCACTAGACTAATTCTTGTGCTTTTAAGTAAAATCCTCTGTTTCTTTGAAAAGACCTCTTTTAAATTGCAGATGAAGCTGGTCTGGGGAAAGGTGTCCCTAAAGAGAAAGTAGCGTAAGTGCCCATGTTAGTACTATCTTACTGTGTGCACAGGATAAATCTAATGCAGATTGAACTAATCTAAAGTTCAACATCTGTTTCATTCAAAGTGGAACATTTGAAATTCAATGCAAAGAAGGACTTTCAAGCCTGGCTTTTATTCTGAACAACTAATTGCAGTAGTCAGTTTCCAGTTTTTGAGTCCATAAAGCCCCTTAGCCAGTCTCAATAAAAGTCCCATAAAATAGCATTACAATCTAATGAATGTCTTATAGGTTTCATTTTGTTTTGTTTTTAAAAAGAACCATTGTATAAAATTTTATAAATTTTTGAATTTAGTAATATTGAGTATCAGTAATATTAAATGTCATGGTTAAGAACCTATATTCTGGAGCTGGACAGACTTGGGCTTCAATTTCACGTTTGTTACTGAGTAACTTTGGGCAAGTTATTTAGCCCCTCTGAATTCCAAATTCTTTTTTCTTCCTATAAAATAGGGATATAAATAATAGCTAACACAGGTAGCGTTAATGAAGTAATGTTTATCAGCCGCATTAAACAAAATAATTGAAGTAAACTCTTAGCACAATACCTGGCAGAGATTAAGGGTCAAATGTATTAACTATAATTAATAATCATCATAGTAGCAATTTTATTCAGCACTGATCTTTTGATTTAATAGCTTTGTTTATAGAACACAAAACACTCAGGTTAAATGCATATTTAAAAAGTATCTCTTGGGGCAGCCCCAGTGGCCCAGCGGTTTAGCTCTGCCTTCGGCCCGGGGCATGATCCTGAAGTCCTGAGATTGAGTCCCATGTCACCCTGCATGGACCCTGCTTCTCCCTCTGCCTGTGTCTCTGCCTCTCTCTCTCTCTGTGTGTCTCTCATGAATGGATAAATAAAATCTTTAAAAAAAAAAGTGTCTCTTGATATTTACAAACATATAGATGTTTTTGGCCCAATGAAAATAAAAGAAGTAAAAGTGAGAATTTTAATTTTTTTCCTGGAAATTTTGATTTTTCAACACCTGCAACAATGACATTATAAAGTATGCCCATCTTAGTCTTCATTTACTCACACTTTCTCTGACACCCTCTTTAACTACCTCTGCCCTAGGCTGTGGTCCCCTGACAATAGAATGTTTAGAACTGGAGGGTAGCAGCTGAGGACTCCTCTCTGGGACATCCTCACTGACTACACCATCTTTTGTAAGGAGAAAACTAAAGCCCAGAGGGGGATCATTGGTTTGCCCAACTTCTCTTGAGTCTGAATTTAAACTCTTTTTCTCACACTTATTCCGTTGCATCATACTGGTCCTCAGCACTGAGAGGGCTCAGGATTTTTAATAATCACCATGGCCCATTTAAGAAAGGAAAATGAACTTGAAAAAAATGCTCTAAATGTTTTGGAGAATATTTTAGTTTTTTTAGAATAAGTTAAATTTTGGAAGCAGTGCTCCTTAAGTTCATATCCAGAAGATATTATATATAAATTGTTACATATTAATATTTATATCAATTTTTATTAATATAAAATTATTAGCACACTAGTATTGCTAATATTATTGATATTTATAACAGTTTAACATTAATTTATTTGTATATACTTTTTTCTTTCTAGGTAAAGAATTATTTTAGTATTGCCAAAGAATGTGCCATTTTTATGAAATTTCCAGCTGGGGGAAAAATTATTAACATAGCATACTAAACCTTAAAGAAATAGCCAGCTCAGACCCAAAACTGTGTGGAAAAGTCTTGTTCTGTAATTCTATGATGCTGGGATTAGGCAAACAGCTGATGGCTTGATCAGTCAGGGTCTAACCTGAAAACTGCTGACTTCCTGGATGTGAGCCAAAAGTTGCCCTTGGGGTTGAGATAAGCCAGTTAATCTCCTGACTGAAACAACTAGTCTAGACATTGAATTGCTCAGGTCCAGTACTTGTCAGGGATACTGTGGATTGACTATATTCTAATTTTACCCACTGTGTAGTCCTGGAATTGTAAGGGTGTTTGGGGCAAGAGTATGGTATAGTTACTAAACTTGACTAATTCAGCTGCCAAGAGAAAGATAAGGTGGATGGTTAAGTTTACATATTTTTTTTAGATCAGTTCCCAGTCACTAATGGTGAGAAAACAGCTGTATAATAGGTCTAGCTTGTTTTATTCATGTGTAAGGATGTAATAAGCTGGTATTAGCTGTGCTTCTGATCCTCTGAGAGGTTCTTCTGGCTGTGAGGATCCTTAAAAGTTGTTGAGAGAGCCATTTGGGACTACTGTATGCTGATGACTTTGAAATGGAAGACACATACAAAATGAAAAGAAGACTTTCTAAAGAGCCAGCATAAAGTAAAGGCAGTCATTAGACCTTAAGCAGAAATTTGGCACAAAATTCTACTATTACCTGATATTTCGATATAAGAAATGCTAAAACAGATTAAGCAGTGAAGTGGGTGTCGCACAGGCCTGCAAGTCTTCAGAGCAACCATCTTTAGCCTAGAGGTCATTGAAGGCTCCAACTTTCAGTTGGGTCTTGCTCCATTTTAATATTTGTGCCATATCCATTCAATATTAGCCCCTATTTCATGTAAGATATTTTGGGCTAAAAAGATAAATAAAATCAGCTCCTTCCTTTAACAACTTCACATACCAGCAAAGACAGTCATATCAAATTAGAAAAGAATATCAAGAAAAAGTGGACAATAATGGCTATTATCACATAGTTACTTAGGGACTGAGATTGCAGCTGGAATGACTGAAGAATTCAGAGCTGCTTAGAAATCTGTTTCCCTTCATTTTCTTACCTTATTCAAGATATTCTTCTCATAATCATCTGCATCTATAGCTACTGCTTGTGTTTTATTGACATTAAAGGTTTTCTCTCTAGTCCTATTCTCACCCATGCTCTGCTAGCCAAATGTATAGTGAATATTTTTTACACAAATGTCGCACATGATCTTTTGAGCAGACCTATTGTCTTATCATCTTTGGATATAATCACTTAAGTTGGCTTTACCATATTCCATTCAGCACCAACTTGAACTCTTGGAGTTCTCTGAGGTTCTTTCATTTCCCTCAACTCCATATCTAATTGGCCTCTAAGTTTAGTTGCTTCCACCCCTTCTTGACTCATTCTCTGCTAGAGATTGGGTTCTG
This sequence comes from Canis lupus baileyi, assembly GCF_048164855.1. Lineage (NCBI taxonomy): Eukaryota > Metazoa > Chordata > Mammalia > Carnivora > Canidae > Canis > Canis lupus. The sequence goes on from NC_132839.1 coordinate 21,247,483, forward strand.
GGATGCAGATTCTGCTTCAAATCAACATCAGTGGAAGGAAGGGCACGGAAGTAGCATTGGGTAGAGGGTAAAGTTGAGCTCTAATGCAGGCACTATAGCCTCAGCCGTAAGAATCTTGGGAACGAAAATGACTTCTGAGTTTTCCCACTTTCTACAGAAATGACAGAGCCTTCATCCTTGAAGAAGTTCTCCATGTCTGTCCCACTTGCCTTGCTGTTTCCTTATTTTAGATTTTCAGAACTTTGAACTTTTCTAGAAATTTCTTAACTGTTCCCCTTCCCCTCTTTCGTATAGCCTCCCCTTCAGTATAAGACAAATTCATGTCACTCCACTGATTAAAAATCCACCAGTAACTCCTCATCTGCTGCAGGATAAAATCTTGACTTCGTAGCATGACTTACAAAGTCCTCATGAGTTTAGACCTTTCTACTTTTTCAGACTCATTGCTTTACAACTGCTCCTGCACCAATCCAAGATACCAGCAACATGGAGCTCCCTGCACTTCTATAAAGATACCCCACTTACCTGTGTCTCTGCCATTCTATTCCAAAAGAAAGCCCTTTTCTTATCTGTCTGCTGAATTCATCCTAATCATTCTTCAAAGAGTCAACTCAAGTTCATTTCCTTAAAATGCCTTTCCTAATATTTTTAGATAAAATCAAGCACCTTAATTTCTGTAGACTCTCATCATGAGCTGTAATCTTTTGTTTTTCATTTGTCTCAATCTCTATGATATAAAAACTCAAAGGGCCGATATATTATAATACATAAATCCATCTTGTATCCTCTATGGCTAGCACAATTCCTGTCTCAAAACTATATGTTTCAGAATGAGAAAGAAAGAAGGAAAAGAAAAGCAAGGAAAGAAGGAGAAAGAAGTCCCTTTCTATATTAACTCTAAATCTTGTTGATCCTAATCAACACCAATAATTGCTTCATTCAGACTTTCATGGGCTCTGTGTCTAATTATTTTGTCAACACAGAAACAGTGTGATTTGTGAAATTTATTCTTGATATGCTTTGGCTTTTGCATGACTTTTGCATCTCTATGAAAAAAATCAAATGTTCAGAATTACCAACCACAACAGTTGATCAGTGGTAAAATGGACCTCCCTGGTAGGGACTGAGAACCCCAACAGCCTTAGGGTAAGCTCACAAGAGAAGTTCTGGCAGTAGTTTTTCAGCTGCATTTGGGACAGTTGTGCAGTCAGCCTGAGGCTGACCCCCAAGTAGGCGAGAAATGTATATGCCAGCAAGTGACTAGAATAGGATGTTGAGGGAGGGAGAGGACAAGGGCTGTTTTATGACTCCTGGTGGCAAAGAGAAGTGATGCAGGCTGATGGAGCGAAGGCTTCTTCCAGGAGATCTACCCATAAGTAGTGGACATCCAGTCATAGCAACTGGCACTCGGAGGTTGCTGATGACCTCTGAGTGAGGACTGGTGTGAGGGATACATCCAAGTACTAGCTTCATAGGTGCCAAGATTGAAGCAGAGAACCAAGAAGATAATTGGAGCAACAGGATGGAGCCCCAAGATACTAGGACAGGGCTGTGTGGCAGAGGTTTTGCTACAGTGGACAAAACAAGAACTCCTTATGGAAAGTAGAAGCAACATAATGCTAGGGTTGGCAAAAGGGGTGACTCGATGTGGAAATATTGAATGAAGCCTCTGTTGTCTCCTCAGGTACAGGTTTGGGAGCTATTTGGCAAAGGCTTGAAGCTATAGTTTGTGAGAATAGTACCCTTAGTACTAGGGATATAATGGACAATAAATCTAACTTCACTTTAGTCAGGATCCTGGGAACCTATAGTGTCAAAAGTTTCTTTCACTAGTAACCATGAATTATCAAGATACACCCGAAGGTCTAGTTAAGGAATTTATTTTGTGACTGCACTGAAAACAAATTCCCCAAATAGCCCCATCCTTACTGTGCTTTGACCTGTATACTCCTTACAATTCAGAAGAGTGAAGAAAGAAACAGTGGAAGTGAATTCGTTTAAAAATACACATTTAACCTGTTCCTCAAAGCCAAGCCTAAGGTGAGAAAGGCACTGCAAGAACATAGGCGGAGGGCCCAGGCTGACTCCTAAAGGAAGAGGAAAAACATACTTTGTCCAAAATGAAAGCAAAATGTAGTGATGTGGCGATGTTTTATGTTCACAACTAGGCCATGACTGAGTGACTACATTTTTAATGATGTAGAGCTCAGGACGAGTTGGGAGCCGGAAGGAGAAGAGCAAGGCCCCCTCAATGGGTACTCATTCCACCTGGGACCAATTAGCCACAGAGCTACGCTGTTTATCAGGAAGAATGGGTGCATGGGATTGGGTCGAGGGGTGAGCAGGAAGAGGAGGGAAAAACAAGAGCAGAGAATGACTCTTTGGGTCATCTTTGGCATTTGTAGAGTAGGCTACTTATATTTGTCTCCTAGGATAGAGATCACTTTTATTGATTGTAGAATGGCTCTGTGATGTGTCATCTTCACTGAACTCCCTTCTCCAGAATTACCTTTTTAGTTTGCTTCTGGTTCATGTGGGCTTTAAGGAAGATTTTCTCACAAGAGGTGGAGAGCGCAAGAAAGGCAGCAGCCTGTACACACCTTCTACTGGGTATCCTATCAAATACTAGAGTCTGGGTGCAATGTTGAAGGACTTTCCAGATGTAAAGCTCCAAATCAGTTGTTTTGAGTTAATCAAAGGGTAGTACTGACTTAATCTAGTAGAAGTCTTTCAAAAAGGGCTGGGCTCTCCTTGAGGAACAGAGACTCCAGGTGGCCAAGAGAGAGGAAAATTGTAAGATAGTTCTGTTTGCCTTGTTGGAAGGCAGCAGCAGCTCGGCCTACAAATGCCTTCCCTTTCCCTGATCTTCCTTCAGTTTCTCTGATTCCCAAGCCAGCATGTGTTTGGCTCCATGGTTAGAGCCCCTGATTCTTCAGATTACCCTCGTCACCAAGGTCAGGGGCAACAAGGATGGATGTTTTAGTCTAACTTGTTGGATCTCAGCCTCTTGGTAACCTTCGCTCCTGCCTCTCTGTGCACTTTGGGTTCTAGCATTTGGTGAGAGAAAGCCTTGCAGAGACTGCTTAGCCAGGAGTTTCCTGTGATAAGTCCACACACACACACACACACACATTCTGTACATATATTTATATAAAGTATGTGTGTTTATGTATAATTATATAAAAATATATGCAAAATATAAAATACATTTTAAAACATATATACTGATTCTGTTTCTCTGGTTGAGTCTTGATTGATAGAGTACATTATTTTTACCTTATTTTCGTAGGTTACTTTACAGTTTACCAGGCATCTCCACATATTATATTATGGCCTAGGTGAAGAAGCTGGGTCCGAGAAACATTAAATGACTGAGCCAATGCCAGTAGGTGACCTAATAAAGTCTTGAATTAAAAGCTCATTCTCCCTTATCTGACAACACTCCTTGTCATGACGATGTATTTAAAGAGCTATGCAGAAAAAAAATTTGAAAAAGTGCAATAAAACTTCTGAGGGGGATAGAAGAAAACAAATGCATGCAATTTGGGTTGAAGTAATATCTTCTTTTTCATATTCCAAAAACTTATGTAGCATCCTATGTTTTGGATTTCAGTTTTGTGATTAACTCTAATATATAAAGAGAGAAAAGAATAGCACAGAGAATTTAGCAAACATCTGCTATTGAAAATTATTGCTTGTTTTGAGGTGAGAGTAAAGTGAGTGACGTAGTCTGGGTGATGAGAGAACCTAGACATAACATCTATAAATTCAAAAAGTAAAACAGTACAAAACCTCTGTAATGGGCATTCTGTATTCTATCCTGTGTTGCTTAGCTAAAACAGTTCTTCTTTAAAAAAAAAAAAAGATTTTATTTATTCACGAGAGAGAGAGAGACAGGCAGAGACACAGGCAGAGGGAGAAGCAGGCTCCTGTATGGTGCTCAACCACTGAGCCACCTAGACGCCCCTAGATATAACAGTTTTAATTATTTTTTATTTTTTAATTTAAAATATTTTATTTATTTATTCATGAGAAACACCGAGAGGGAGGCAGAGACACAGGCAGAGGGAGAAGCAGGCTCCATGCAGGGAGCCCGAATGTGGGACCCGATCCCGGGACCCCAGGATCATGCCTTGAGCCAAAGGCAGACACTCAACCGCTGAGCTATCCAGGCATCCCAACAGTTCTAATTTAATCAACAGTAGGCTTTATGAGCCAGCCTGGCTACTCTCTAGAAATATTTAATCTCTTGAACAATGAAAGTTAGTATTGAAAATGTTACATAACACACGCACACAAATATTTGCCCCCCTGTGACAACAATATAGGTATTGAATCCCAGAATAAAGTGATTATTTTGGAAATAGCAGTAATTTTTAAATTGAACAGAAAAAGGTTGAAATAAACGTGCTTGGCATCAAACATCACCATCTATCCTTTCATTGTTTTTCTTGTCTTGCAGCCTTCATGCAAACTGAGAAAGCCACAGCCCATGCATAGTGGACGTGTGTTGTAATCCTGCTTGGATCAGTCTTAGTGAGCACCACTAGTTACAAAACAGTTTTCCCCATCATGGTTGGGGGAGGGCCCATGGGAAAAGAGTGTCTGACTCAAGTAGGACCAAGGAGAGTCCTCCCCCAGGGTGTCTAATGCCTACATCACCATGCCTTCCCACATGGCAGAGCCATGGGAGAAGGGTTGACAATGGTCCACACCATGTCTTCAGTAGTGTGCAAACAGTTTGCAGTAAGAGCCAATAAAGCTACAACCTGAGGAGATGAAAGAGAAGGGTCAGTGAAGGGGAAAGCCTGTGGGTGGTTCCAGCCGTCCCTCAGGACCTGCCCCTCCTGGGGGAGCTAAATTTTGGATTATTATAAATTTCATTTCAAAGAGCACATGAAGAGCCCTGGCAAATAAGGATGGGTACAGTGTTCTCCTCCTTTCTCTCGAGATTCTTGCATTCTGAGATGTGAAGTTGGGTCAGGATGAGGTCCGCTCAGGGACCAGAACTTGAATTTTTCGGCCTGCAGAGACAGGTGGAATTGGAATAGTTCTGGTGGTTCACCCTTTTGCAGAATGGTTGGGCCCACAGAGCTAGAAGTGAGAACTGTTGTATACTTGCTGTCAGGTTGAACACGTAAGCAAAGGGCAAAGCTTACTGAAAAGTAAGGGCAAAAATGAGGGAAAGTCATGAAAGGAGAAAGTATTTTTAATTTTTAAATGCCCCCTATTATTTTGTAGTTGTGGGACTTGGGTTTAATTTGAATCCGTAAACTCTCAGAGGGCATCTGTAGGCATTTAGAAAAGGATGGTTAATTTGCAGCAGATACTAGCTTTTGTGCAAAGGCAGAAAGATGTACTGTAACATATGATGCAGATCACTTTAGAGTAATTGAACCATGGCTTTTGCATGCTTTCGATCCGAAGCTTATCTCTATCTCAAGCCTGTAGAAAGTCTTTTCCCATTTACATAACAGGGCAAGAGATTATTACAACTAAAATTAGATCCACGAATTGCTATGCACAGTGCTTTGTAGCATAATCAAATTATGATAAAATAGCCTTTATTTCTTTATTGCTGTATAATATAGTTAGATTTTTTAGTAATTTGTTTAGAAGTAAAGGAGTGGTGGTACTATCTTATTATACTAAAGCATCGCTGATTTTTGGCCAAATTGACAACCTTGCTTGATTGTTTTTTAGAGATGCTTATTCGAAGAATAGGAGGGATCCTGATACGGTCTAATTTGTTTTCCTTTCTTTGCTCCCGCCCCTGCCTTTTTAAAAAAATATAGGCCACTGCCCACAAGTCCTTCCTGCCCACCCTTATCACTTAACCTGATAATACCATCCCCAGAAAGTGGTTCCTGTTCATTTGATATGACCAGATAAAATCAAAAGCCTCATGCTTTCCCAGCACTGAAGAATCCTGAGCTGTTTTCTCTCGGATTCTGAGCAGGGCACAACACAGGAACCTTGACATTGGTTGGATTAGTCTTGCATAGACATAAATATGGGCGGAGAGGAAAAAGAACCAAATTGTTGAGAAAAGAAGTGAGGAAGTAGGGGAGGGGGGAAAGTGGACATTAAGTCAGAGTAACAGGAGAAAAAAAAAAGGATGGAAGGAAGAGAAGAGGAAACAGACTACAAGAATGTGGGCACGAGGGAAAAGGAAGACAGAGAGACAGCAAAACACAACCCAGAGGAATCCTGTAACACGGTGTAAGAGCAGATTTCCATACCATTTGGAGGCTCTGAGAGTTTCCCGATGGCTCTATTCAGCAGAACCCCCGGCCCCCACCCTGCTCTATATTACCGTTAATGCTAAAGGTAGCAGTAGCTGCAGAGGTGGCATTTTCTTCTAATTTAATTTTCAGTTACTGAACTCAGTTACTGACTCCTTACAGCCTGAGGGAAGACGAGCCTTTGTTAAAGCCGTGGCCGTTAACTTTCACTTTTCTTTTCAACCTCATTAGATTTCCCGAGGTTTAGTTCTAGACCCAAAGCACTGCACTGTGGCTAAACTATGTAAAATAACCTTTTTTTTTGGTGAAAAGCAACACCTGCAAAAATGTCACACAGATTTCAAGTTCAGTTGTATCCAGTGATGTCACCAAATGAAATCCCAGTACAAAAAAATGCAAGTAATAGGGTATTAGATTTGTCACAGCCTATGAGTTCCTTCATGGCATCCTGTGGTGCAGTGATGAACCAGAAAGGCTTCTTGTCGGGTGGCACCTTCATAGGAGCGCTGGATGGTGCTCTGGATGGGGAGCACAGCCCCGCAGACATTAGCCTCACTGAGGCAGGATTTGAAAGGGGACTGCTAATCTCAGTTAGGCCGGATTAGGTGTCAGAAGTTTGATTTAATCAGCACAGGATGAGTTGAGCCATTTCCCGAGTAGAGGGAGATTTGTTACAAAAATGGCATTTTTTGATTCCTTGTTACAAAAAAATGGCATTTTTTGATTCCATGACTAAATCCTGGAATGAGAATTATGTAGGATTGAACAACAATGTAAATGATCTATAAAGGTCAGATGATGATTCTGTGATCTGTCTCTACTTACATGTCTTTCAGGACAGTGTTTCTCTGCTGGCCCAGTGTGTGAACCCTGGGTTGGTGCCCTGTTCCAGATGGGAAGGCACGATCAGAAAGGTTTGCCTCAGGACTCACTTTGCCACGCATCAAGTCTCTGCGCCTCATGGTGACAAGTTGTTTTCTCTCCTCTTGTACTACATTCTGTCCTTGATGGGATATAGATATTTTAAAGCCATGTCAGTGAGACAAGTCCCTCCTTTGAGGAGTGTAAATCTAAATGGATCCACCGTCTGCTCCAGTGCTGGGGCACTGCGTGTGGAAAACCACTGAACTTTCTCTCAGCAGCTGTAACTTGGGGTGTACTGCAGGCAACTTCTTGTTCTACCTCGTGTACACTTGCTTTACTTGAGATACTAGCTATGTAAGAATCATTCTAAACAGTATTTAATGATATAAGAGTTGCTAACAAAAAAACTTGGCTTGATAGATGGCTAAAACCTTTATATTTTATTCTTAATTAAAGAAATGATGAAATGAAAGGAGATCTACTTAATAGTAGGAAGTGTACCAGATTTCATTTGGCCTTGTTCTAGAGTAATATTTTACAAACTTTAAAAAATATACAGTAAGAAATATAATTTATGTACGTTTGTTGCAATGTAAACAGTTCTTGCTGAGAAATCATGTGACGTGTTTTGTTTCACATTTGTGGTATTTATTTAATTTAAAAATGCTAGTTAGAACCCACTGCATTTATTTTATTACCTACCAATGGGTAGTGGCTATTTGTAAACACCTTTTCTTAAATTTTGAGGAAAATAAGCAAAAAGGATAAGAAAAAAGATCAACTTGATGGAAATTAAGTAGTAGACATGTGCGTAGGTGTCCTTGCTATTTTAAGTATTGAATTTAATTGCTGATTATTATTTTTAAAGATCTTGATGGTAACTTGTTATACTGACCTCAATATGAAGTTTCAATCCAGTTTGTATGTAAATACAGCATTAAGGCTCTTTATGGTTATTATCTTATTTAACCTTCAGGGTAACACTAGGAGAGAAATTATCGCAAGAAGAGATGAGGTTAAGTGTTAGGAAATTTGTTCCAGGTAATGGTAAACTTAGTAAATAGTTGAGCAGAATTCTCCCCAAGTGCTGTGACTTCCCTCCTGCACACAGATCCTTAGCTGGCGGTGAGGGTGTGCTGGTGGGAGGGTTACCTGAATTATCAGGGAAGCTCTTTCCAACCATAGCTTCTCCCTCCCCATCCCTACATGCTTCACTTGGTTGCTGCTTAGACTAAAGGAAAAGAAAAAGTGGATGATCTGTCTTTAGTATTTTAAATAGAACTCATTTCTTTTTATACTATAATAGTTTGTTTATATAAGTTTTCACTAGTGACTCAAAAAATATTATAGACAGATTGGAAAGCATACCAATTAGTCACGAAAATTTTAGAAGTTAAATAAAAGCATAATTTACTATTCTTTCTAAAGACAAAAATAAAAATTTGAAGGTATTACTGTTTTTAATAAGCCATCCATCAGGTAAGCAAGGATTATATTGAGAATAAAATGGACAACAAATGACACCCCCTCCTCATTGCCTAGCCCTCTAGTAAGCCATTTGTTGGACTAAAGCTGTTAAGGGACTCATAAAGTAAAAGGATGTAAAGTGTGTGGCACCATATTCTCAAAGCAGGGAGAGGAGAGGAGTAAAGAATGGGTTCAAACTTAAGTGACCATCAATTTAAACTACTACATGCAGATGTTCTATACAGACTGAATGGTAACCGCAAATCAACAACCGGTAGCAGAAATGCAAAAAAGAAAAAAAAGGGATCCAAGTATATCACTAAAGAAAGCCAACTCATCATGAGAAAACAACCACAAAACAAGTAACAAAATGGCAATTAAAACATACCTATCAGTAATTACTTTGAATGTAAATGTGCTAAATGCTTCAATCAAAAGAATAGGGTGATAGAATGGATTAAAAACAAGATCCATCCATATGCTGCCTGCAAGGGACTCATTTCACACCTAAAGACAGGCAGATTGAAAGTGAAGGGCTGGGAGTGCATTTATCAAGCACATGGGTATGGAAGAAAGTCAGGGTAGCAATACTTAGATTGGACAAAAAATAAAGCCGTATATGGAAAACACACAGCAAACATCATTTTCAATGTTGAAAAACTGAGAGCTTTCCCCCTAAGATCAGGAACAAAACAAGGATATTCACTCACTACTTTTATTCAACATAGTACTGTTAAGGCTTAGCCACAGCAACCAGATAAGAAAAAGGAATAAAAGGCATCCAAATAGGTAAGGAAGAAGTAAAACTTTAACTATCTGCAGATGACATAATATTATATATAGAAAACTCTAAAGACTCCATCAAAAAACTCCTGGAACTGATAAATGAGTTTAATAAGTCACAAGATACAAAATCAATGTACAAAAATCCATTGTATCTCTATTCACAAATAATGAAGCAACAGAAAGAAAAATTAAGAAAACAATCTCATATACATGCCCCCCAAATAATAAAATACTTGGCAATAAACTTGCCCAAGGAGATGAAACACCTGTACTCTGAAAACTGTAAGACATTGTTGAAAGAAATCAAAGATGACACAAACACATGGAAAGATATTCCACATTCATGGATTGGAAGAACAAATATTGTTAAAATATGTATACTACTCAAAGTAAACTACAGATTAATGCAATTCCTATCAAAATATCAACAGCATTTTTCATAAAACTAGAAAAAATAATCTTAAAATTTTTGTATGGAACCACAAAACACCATGAACAGTCTAAACAATCTTGAAAAAGAAAAACAGATAGAAGCATCACAATTCCAGATTTCAAGTTATAGTACAAACTGTAGTAATCAAAGCAGTACGGTATTAGCACAAAAATAGACACAGAGATCAATGGAACAGGATAGAAAACCCAGAAACCCATGATTATATGGTCAATTAATCTTCAACAAAAGAGATAAGAATATGCAATGAGAAAAAAAAACAGTCTCTTCAAAAAATGATGCTGGGAAAACTTGACCATTTTCATTCACCATAGACACAAATGAACTCAAAATGGGCTAGAAACCTAAATGTGAGACCTGAAATGGTAAAAATCCTAGAAGACAGCACAGGCAGTAATTTCTCTGACATCAACAATAGAAACATTTTTCTAGATATGTCTCCTCAAACAAGGGAAATAAAAGAAAAATAAACTATTAGGACTACATCAAAATAAAAAGCTTCTGGAGAGCAAAGAAACAAGTGACAAAACTAAAAGACAACATACTGAATGGGAGAAGGTATTTGCAAATAATATATTTAATAAAGGGTTAGTATCCAAGATTTATAGAGAACTAATAAAACTCAACACCTAAAAAACAAAAAAATCCAATTAAAAAATAAGCAGAAGACATTAACAGGCATTTCTCAAAAAAGACATCCAGATGGCAAACAGACACATGAAAAGATGTTCAACATCACTCATCATTAGGAAAATGCAAATCAAAACTACAATTAGATATCACCTCGTGACTGTTAGAATGGCTGAAATCAACAACACACATAACAACAAGGCTTGGCAAGGATGTGGAGGGAAAGGAACCCCTGATGCACTGCCAGCAGGAATGTGAACTGGTACAGCCACTGTGGAAAACGGTATAGAGGTTCCTCAAAAAATTAAAAATAGAACTACCCTATAATCCAGTAATCCTGCTATTGGGTATTTACCTAAAGAATACAAACCCACTAACTCAAAAGCATACATGCACCCCTATGTTCATTTCAGCTTTACTTATAATAGCCAAACTATATATATATAATTCAGCGATAAAAAAGAATGAAATCCTGCCATTTGCAACAACATGGATGGAGCTAGAGAGTATAATGCTAAGTGAAAGAAGTCAGTCAGAGAGAGACAAATACCCTATGATTTCACTCAATACATGGAATTTAAGAAACAAAACAAATAGACAAAGGGATAGAGAGAGAGAGAAACTAAGAAACAGACTCAACTATAGAGAACAAACTGGTGGTTATAAGAGGGGAAGTGGGTGTAGGGATGGGTGAAATAGGTGAAGGGGATTAAGAGTACATTTATTGTTTTTGCCCCACCTACTGTGAGAATGAAGACCATTCTTGGCAATCAGACTGTTGACATTCCAGAAAATGCCAACATCACTCTTAAGGGACTTGCTGTTAATGTGAAGGGCCCCAGAGGGACCCTATGAAGGGATTTTAATCACATCAACGTAGAACTCAATCTCCTTGGAAAGAAAAAGAAGACACTCCGAGTTGACAAATGGTGGGGAAAGGAATTGGCTATTGTTCGCACTAGTTGTAGTCAAGTGCAGAACACGATCAAGGGTGTTACACTGCGCTTCCATTACAAGATGTGATCTGTGTGTGCTCACTTCCCCATCAATGATGTTATTCAGGAGAATAATTCTCTTGTTGAAATCCAAATTTCTTGGGTGAAAAATGTATCTGCAGGGTTCAGATGAGGCCAGGTGTTGCTTGTTCAAACCCAGAAAGATGAGTTAACTCTTGAAGGAAGTGATACTGAACTTGTATCAGACTCAGCTACTTTGATCTAGGAAGCCACAAGAGTTAAAAATAAGGATATCAGAAAATTTGGGGGTGGTACCTATGTTTCTGAAAAAGGAACAGTTCTTCAGGCTGATGAATAAGATCTAAGCTTTCTAGCTACAGAAACAGCAAGATGCCAGATGATTTTTTTCAGACTTATTTGTAATATTTTAAAGATGCAATAAAAACTATTGAAGGGGATCCCTGGGTTGGCTTAGCAGTTTAGCCCTGCCTTTGGCCCAGGGCGTGATCCTGTAGTCCTGGGATCGAGTCCCACATCAGACTCCCTGCATGGAGCCTGCTTCTCCCTCTGCCTGTGTCTCTGCCTCTCTCTCTCTCTGTGTCTTTCATGAATAAATAAATAAAATCTTAAAAAAAAAACTGTACTGAATTGGGGGTAAATAAAAGAGTACTTATCATGATCAGCACAGAGTAATGTAGAGAACTGTTGATCCACTACAATGTACACCAGAAACTAATATAACACTGTATGTTATCTGTACTGTAATTAAAATTAAAAAGTTAAAAAGAGTTAGATATATTTCTGTGATATAGTGTATTTTAAAATGAAAAAGAATACAGTATCTACACTAAATGCAGCTGCCCTGAAAATTGCCATTGAAAATGTAGCTATAAAATGAAATAAAAATGAAATAATAATGCAAAAAAAAGAGGAGAGGGAGAAGAAGAAAGAAGAAGAAGAAGAAAGAAGAAGAAGAAGAAGAAGAAGAAGAAGAAGAAGAAGAAGAAGAAGAAGAAGGAGAAAGAAGAAGAAAATGAAAAATGTTAAGGATTATTATTGCATGATTTTTAAAATCATTTTTGAAATTCAAAATATTTTTAAATTGAACTTTCTGCATCTTAGGTCTTTTAATGATTCCACCATATTGGCAGTCGACTGATATATGGATTTTTTGGAGTATGAGGTTTTTAATGTATTAATATTCTTTACTTTTTAGATATAAAAGCAGAATGCATGATTAGGGGAATATATTTTACATTTTGATGACAGAATAAATTATGTGGACTGAATTAAACTTTGGGGGCTCATGACTTAAGTATTATTTAAAAGTCTTCTCTAGAATTACTTTAATTGGTTATGAGTTCTCAGAAATAAAGAATGGCCTTGAAAATATAATCACTAAGCTATCAATTTTAAATATTTATTTTAATTATTTAAAGAAAAAACTATCTTTTTCTCTGCCTCAAAATCCTTCATGTAATCAAGCAGAGGCTCTCCTATTTCGTGTGCTAGGTACCGTAGGAAGCTCATGTAGTGGACATCCCTGCTGCTCACCTGTATTTCCAGCTCTCCTCCCCTTCTGGCACATGAGAGCATTATGCTTTTCCACATCCTTGAATTTAGATGTGATTATGTGGCTTGTTTTGGCTAATGTGCAGAAGAGAAGTGCACCACTTGGTGTTTTCTCTTTTTCTGTTGGCCTAGGAGAGTACATGTTTCATATGGTAAGTGCTTCAGACAGTCATCCGTGGAGGACAGGTTTCCAGGACCTGCAAACTCAGGAGGAGCAAGAAGTAAAGTTTGTTGCGTTATTCACGGAGACTTGAGGGTTATTGGTTACTGCAGTGTAATCAAGGTCATCAGATTATAGTTGGTAAATCAAAAAGGTAGTTAAGACAAAGGATCTTTAACAGACTGCTTATATAACTCTAAAAGTTCTTTTTTGTTTATAATAAGTAGATATATATAGAATAATATTTTTGTTCTTAGCCAAGGACTTGTCTTTGATTATGAATTTGCCAACTGGAGTTCCATACTGTCTTTTGCTCGTTACCACATAGGTCATACTTTATATGTATGGGATTTTCCTTGGAGCAAGGATCTAAAGACAGGGGGAACTGACCTTAGTGCAGATTCTTCTGGCTTTTTACGTTGTCCCCTTGCAAATGTTTTACAGTTGTGTCTCTTAATAAACCTACTTTAGCGTTTAGGTGAGGGGAACTAAGGGGTACAAACTTCCAGTTATAAAATAAGTAAGTCATGAGGATAGAAACACAGCATAGGAAACATAGACAATAATACCGTGATAACGTTGTATGGTGACAGATGGTAACTACATTTATCATTGTGAACTTGTATAATATAGAGATTGTCAAATCACTGTGTTTTACACCTGAAATTAATATAACATTGTATGTCAACTATACATCAATTAAAAAACACAGACACTTAAAAAATATAAGCCTACTTGAATGGCACTTTTTACAGAGATTTACCTTTATTAAGTCTTTCTAAAACAACCTCCTTAGATTTCATAACAAACACCTGCCATTTTCACACTCCTATTTATCAGTTTATGTGGTATTTAATTAAAATTGTGTAATTCTAATAACAAGTATAAATGGTAGAAAAATTTAGGAACCAACATAAATGTTTCTTAACAAGCATGTAATTCATTTGGCTAGAGTAGAGGATGAGAGAATCCTAGAGAATAGCCTACTGGTCATGAGTTTCGATACAGAAAGAATCAGTGTGGCCTTTTACATTGGAGCCTGCAGAGTCAGTGTATATTGGACATAAATCTGGTGTATCATCTCAGGCTTTCTAAATGACCGTCCTCCTTTTCTTTCTTAGGCAGCACCCATTAACACCGAGGCACCTTTCCTTTTGGGAAAGAAATTTGAGGGCTTCACATAGCTAGGAAATGGTGGAGCCAAAATTCTAACCCAGACAGGTTGACTCCTAACCAGAAGAGAGGACAGGAAAATACTCAAATGGAGCCTGAGGCACATGATAGACATAGGATAGCCTGGGTAGGAATGCTGATGCCAGATCAGAGGCTGTCTAAACAATTGCTCAGAATTAAGCAGCTTCCAGGTAAAGTAAATCAGAGCTAGCTAGTATAAACCTGCTCCTTTTGAAAGAGCCCATTTCTACTTTTTATCATAATTTCTGGAGATGGCTAGGTTTTTCAAATTTTATTATGTCATTTATCCAATAATTCAACAAATATTTAATAAGCGTCTGCCCAGCCATGGGAAATTATAGGCACTGTGGATATACAGAAATAATGAAGGTACAGCCCAAATATTAAGAAATTCACAGGCTGGTAGAGAAGACTGACAAATACTCAAAAAATTATAATGTAATAACAGTAAACATGGGATATGAGGAGCACAGAGGAGCATACCAAACCCCTTTTTTGTAGCTAGAAGAATGGAAAGATATCCCAAAGACAACAAAGAAGAGCAGAGTCCTGAGCCCTGGACATCATTTTTCCAGGAGAAAAGGGAAGGAAAGGACATTTTAGGCAGAAGGAACAGCACATGGCAAGAAATGGAATCATGAGTATAGTGCATTCCAGAAACAGATGATCACATGATGGATTTAGAGTATGGCCAGAGGGGCCATATAATTCACCCACAAAACCAGGATGATACTTTTGAAAGTGAAAAGCGGTGCTTTTCATAATTGCTCTGGGTCAACAGGAACAAACAGGCAGTGTCCCAGGTAAATTAGGATATTTGGTGACCCTGAGTGAGGAGGCCACAGAATGGAAGGGGTTTAGACTTGAATAAAAGTTAGATGGTCAGAGGCAGAGTGACTATGTTCAGTCAATTATTTCGCTGGCAATTTCCTCACCTGTAAAATGGTGAATTTTGTCCTTGTAGGTTTGTGCTATGACTATATAACACATATAGTGCAACTAGTACAAGTGCTAGTATAGTCCACGCCCACTAAATATTGTTTCCCTGGTGTCTACTCTACTCCCACCATAGGACAAAAAAGGGGGATAGTCTGGAAGATTAGTCAAGTATTAGATTTCCATAGATATTTTATATCATGCAAAGAAGTTTGAATTTCAACCTGAAAAAAAATAGAGAAGCTATCCAATCATATTTGCACTTTAAAAATAAGAGTTTGGGAGCAATGCTTGAAATGTATATCAAGGCAGTGGGTCATATTGAGAAGCTCCTGGTGACCTCTGGCACCACAAAACCGTAAGATCTTCATCTTTTTGGATGAAAGATGACACACAGACTCACACACCCTGACACACAGACTCATGTTTAAATAGTTTATTTGGCAGGTCGCAGAAAATAGCCTAGTGGGGAAGCGGGGCAGGGAAAGGAAGGCATTTGGAAAGCGTGTGGGGGCAACAGGGCCCTTAATCCACTAGAGAACTCTGGGTAATGTATAGAACCCATGCCTCAGAGGGGGCTCAGGTGTTTGCACAGCATCGTATGAGGGCTACACAGGAGGGCCATTAATTCTTAGACATTTCCAATCTGCTACAAGCAAAAAAAGAACAGGCCTTACTGGTCAGGAAAGCCCTCAGGTAAAGAGATGCTGGCAGTTGTTAATCAGGTCAATGTGTACATGGAAGTGGTCAAGGCTGGAGGCACAAGTAACAGAGGCATCTGCCATTTGTGGAAGGTCTGGCTTTAGAAAAGTAGAGTAGAAGAAGGGAATAAATAAATGCAAACCTCACATATAAGTCAGCAAATTAACTGTGTCGAAATTTATTGTTCCAATATAAAATGGCCAATTTGATTTTTAAAATTTCTCATTGAGTTGAGTTGATTTTGTTTCCTCTAGGCCAAAGCTTTATTGCCAATGAAATGTAAAAGAAAGAAAGAAAGAAAGACTTTATTACCTGATTTTAATTATTGTAAAATTACTGATGAGATTATTTGGAGCTTTTCAAGGTGGTTCATTTTTCCAGGCTTAGGAGAATTTAAAGAAAAAGAAAAGAAGGAAGAAAGGATCTCAAGGAAGGAAAGAAGGAAGAAAGAAAAAAAAGAATTAATTAATTAATTAATTAATTTATTTATTTATTTATTTATTTATTTATTTATTTATTTATTTCTTGTAGTTCCCTGATACTACAGAAGGACATACCTGGACAGAGAGAAACTAAATAACCTTCCCATGATTGTTGAATGAGGTGTAGAAAAATCTGGAAAGAGCATTTTCTGCCTTGGCCTCTTCTTTGCTCCTTTACCTCCTCAGCTGTGTCTAACTCAACTAGAAGACCAATATAAACTGAACTGTCATATGGTGCTCTTTCTAAAGTGGCATGGTAGGTTTCTTAATATTTGGGCTTATTTTTAAGGTAGACACCTCACATTTTCACATAGGTGGAAGTTAATGCTATCTTTATCTCATAAAAAATGGAAACAGACTCAGAGACTTTTCTTGTTTAAGGTAATGCAGCAAATTTTTAATAGATTCAAGAGTACAATTCAAGATCTTTTTTTCTCTCTTATATGTTATTTCTTTTTACACAAATACATCTATTTTCTGGTTATTTAGGAGATATTTATGTACGTTTGTGTGTATATAAAGTAGATAATGTGATCTAAACATAGAGATTGCTTTCATAAAATATATTTTACTGGAGATAGAGGGACTCCAACATAATTTGACCTTCTCGTATTTAAACTGGGTGCCAAGAAAATTGGCAAAAGTAAAAAAAAAATGTTTTTCCTCTTTCTGTATTGTGCTCTGTAGTAACTCAAATACTTTACATACAGAATGACGTTGCCTTCTATAACTAATATAGTGATATAAAATCCAGTGTGGTTAAACCATAATAACTTTGAATGAATACATAATTGAAGTTTACACAGAAAAGTTTGGCCAACAAAGAATAATTTTCAACACCAGAACAGCTAGCTGGTCTTTGAATAGTCAAGGGAGGAAAGAGAATCCAATTATTACATTCCCAACATAGTATTTAGTGGAGAATCAAAGCTTTATAGGCTCATAATTTATAATTGTCTCACGCAAAAAAAAAATCATGAAAATTATACTTGTGAGAAAATTCAGCAAAGTTATGGGATAGTTGTGGATTTTATTTTTTCTTTTGGCAACGATTAAAGTTAGTAGGAAGATTTTGTGTGAATATTTCTTTGGATTCTTATAGATGTAGTTGCAGACCCTGTCTCCTACTTATTAGTAGTGTGATTATTGTCCTCTGTTTTGTCATCTGTATTCTCAAACTTTTATCCCCCTCTGCTAATGTAATGCCTGCATATATTAAGCACCATTTAAGAGTCATGTTCTAAAATAAAACTACTTGTAAGGATTATCATTAGGATAAATGATGAAGTCTGATATATTTAGTAGATACCCAATAAAAGTATTTTTATTTTATGTTTTTTAAATCTATTTATTTTAGGGGGAGAGAGAGCACAAGCACAAGGCAGAGGGGCAGAGTGTGAGGGAGAGAACATCTTAAGCTGACTCCACGTTGAGCTGGGAGCCAGAGGTGGAGCTTGATCTCAAGACCGTGGGATCAGACCTGAGATGAAACCAAGAGTCTGAGGCTCAATTGACTACACCACCCAGGTGCCCCAATAAAAAATATTTTTACTTCCAGTCATGGTATGTGTTCTTTGTGATATATCGTGGAACATGTTGGAAGAACTACAGAAAGACAGAGATTTTGGAATTGGACAGACTGGGATTTATAAATCACAAATGTGCTACTTGACAGCCTAGTGACTATGGACATATAATTTAACTTCTTACAGGTTCAGTTGTTTCTTCTCCAAAGTAAAAAATAGGAATAACCACCCTTCAATGTTGAGAATCAAATTAGTTTACAGATATATGTGGTTCTTTAATTTTAGTTTTTTCATCTTTAAAATGGGAATGCCAGTCTTTATGATCTTAAAATGTTGTTATGAAGGCCCACTTACATAATGCATTTGAAAGTACATTTTTAGAAAGTCGGCTAAGTATTGGGCGCTTGGGTGGCTCACTCAATTAACGATGGACTCGACTTGGGCTCAGGTGGTGATCTCAAGGTTGTGAAATGGAATCCTGCATTGGGCTCCGCACTGGGTATGGAGACTGCTTGAGGATTCTCTCTCCCCCTCTCCCTCACCCATCCACCTCCCCTCCCCCTAAAAAAAAAAAAAAAAAAGAAAAGAAAAAAAGAAAGAAAGAAAAGAAAAAAAGTCTTAATCCTGACTCTTAAACCACTGGACTGACCCAGGACTTTTTATCCCAGGAATTCTTGAATTAACTTTAAAAAAAAAAAAAAATGAAAAAATAAAAGTCTGCAAAGTATTATAGAAATTTTAATTTTTATCACTAAAATCTTATCAAAATTATTAAATATGACATCATTAAAATCCTTACAATTAAAACGCAATTCAAACATTATTTCTGATGAATAATACTTTCTACTATAAAGTATTTGCTTAACTCCCAAACTTAATCAAATCCGGAAGTTGTTGATTATCATAAATCATGACTCAATATTTAAAACTAATTTGTGAATATTTAAATTTCACAAACCAAACATACCTCTCTGCTAATGCTTATTAATATTACAATTTTATTTTTATTTTTAAAATGTTTTGTTACAAGTTTCCTTTAATCAGTCAGCTCTTCTCTATGTTAAATATGTGACTTAATTGGTAAAATTCCACTTTACATTACTTTTTAGGGTCTCACCACTGCTTCTTGAAATCATAATAGTGTAAAATGTTTTCCTATAATTAAATGAACAAACTAGAAATATTGGTTTATTCCTATGGCTTATGTATGAAGTAAGACAAAAGACCGATGAGACTAATGTTGTCAGTAAAGTATCCTTAGAGGAATTGGTCTTCTAGTGAGCCAGTAAAGGTAAAGAGGATGGGAAAGGGTCCAGTAGTGGGCTATGTAAAGGAGAGCTGGGAATGGCCTGGCATGTTCAGAGACTCAGGCCTTATGAGTTGTAGTCAGGCAATAGTGATGAGAAGAAATAGGAAATAAGTTGCTTGTGGGAGTCATTGTTTCCCAGGCTTAGGAGGCAGTGAGTAGACATTTAGCATTTTTAGCAAAAGAGTTACCAACTAAAAATGAAGTTCTGGGGGATTAACTTGCCAGTGGCTTCTAGAGCTGAATAGAGAGAAAGAAAGAAAGAAAAACTGAGAGGAATATCAACAATTTGGATATGATGAGTATATTGACAGTCATGAATAAAAGGTTAAAAGTGAGTTACTACAAAAAATTAAAACTTGTACTTGTCAGTTGATCCAGCTGGAATACAGGTAAGTCAGAAAGGGGAGGAAGTTTGGATTTTCTTTTGTAGTGGGGGGCTGGAAGGAGTAGGGGCATTATAGATGGTATGGTCTACTCAGGTATAGAAATGTTGTGTTTAACCTGATGGGGCATCCAATTAGTCTTGTAACAGACTAGGGCTGGAGTCTTGAAAGTGGACTAGTTCTGTGAAGGAGAAAATATGGGCTTGTACAGCTAACCATGGTTTCAGATACAGAACTCAGGGAAGTAGACTTCCGTATGCCATAAATTTCCCCTTCCTATTGTAGTCCCATTGCACTGAAAGCTTTTCTCTAGGAGTGCCCCCCTTTTTAAAACTATTAGGTAAACTTTCTAGTTATGAAAGTCATTTCTAGTTATTTCAACCTTCACACGTCAACCAATACACTTAAATTCTGTTAAGCTGAACACCAAGAAAAGTTGTCGGTTTTCACATTTATTGTAATGGAATGTTCTTTGCAATGCTTTAGCTATGGCCACTTAAATGTCAACATTGTTAACAATACTGTCTCTAAATTAGATATCTACCAGAAAGCTCTTTTAGTTGGAAGACTTTGCATGTTATAATGCTTCCTATATTTGAATGTATTATTAATAAGAGGTAGCCAGCTTCCAAAGTATACGTGCTTCTGGCCTCAGAAAGATATTTCCATTATTTTCATCATCCAGATTTAAATTCAGCTTTGTACTTAAAAACCTTATGATTAATTAGGAAAATAGTGAACACATCCAAAAAGAATTTGAGGATTTTAGTATTTAAAATGTCTTACCTCAATCTTGGAATTGATTTTAAAGATTTATTTATTTGGGGGACGGGGAGAGCGCACACGCACATGAACAGAAGGGGCAGAGGGAAAGGAAGAGAGAATCTCAAACACATTCCACGCAGAGCGTGGAGATCCATATGGGGCTCTACATAGGGCTCCATCTCATGACCCTGAGATCACCACCTGAGCTAAAACCAAGAGTTGGAGCCTTAACTGACCCCACTACCTGGGCACCCTGATCTTGGAATTGATTTTAATAAAAACACAATTTGAGACAATTGTCTATATTAAAAACAGCGATTTCCAGCTGTCTTGTCAGTTTAGTAAGGGATCAGGATTTTTCCTTCCCCTGCAAAAACAGAGCTCTGGGTATGTGGCTTTTCCCAAACTCTGTGATCCTGTTGTATCTCTTTCTTATGAAACCCACTTTAGAAAGTTATGTGTGAAGATTTGGGGGCCATGTGTCTGAGTGATGGAAGATAATTGAGAATATGGTCTCCTTTCTCCCTTCAGCCTTACACAAGTCACTCACATTTGAACTCCCATGGTCATCTCCATTAGTCTTCCTCTTTTCCTCTCAGTGCTTCCTCCAGGTAGATTCTCAGATCACGGCCCAGCAGACTTCCTATCAGTAAGGGTGTTCCCCTTTCAGACCTCCAAAACCTACCTGATAGTAGAAACTTCTTCTGAGCCTAACTACTGAACTTCTTTAAAAACATAACACAATATATCACAATACAAAAAAAAAACAAAAAACAAAAAACAAAAAACCCTTTACCTGTCTTTGTCATCAACCTAGGAGAAAGGTCCAAGGGAAATTTATCTGTGCTGTCAAAGTCATATGAGTCTTTGAAATTATGATTGTTTGAAATCACGTGCCTTCTCTGATAGAAGGAAGTTCACATTTATAGTTTCTGGTATTATTGTTATCTCAATAGCAATATTATAGTAAAAATGTGCACATGTAAAACCTAATACATTTGAGTTGTTCAGGTATTAAATCAAGATAGGATTTCTTTCCAACACTCATACAAGCATGCACACCAAGTAGCAACTAATCCAAGTTTTAGGAACTCAGTAAGGATTTATTTCCCAAATAAAGATAATCAGTGGTTGCCAATTTTCTTCCTTTTTACATGGTGGACAGACTTTAAGATACATAATCGAAAGAGAATCTCTAGTTATTTCAAGTTTACATACAACAAAATCCTATATCTCTACTATCTAAATATCTATTTCTGCAGATCTATATTTCTGCAGATCTATATTTATTTGCAGCTATAACTAAATACATACATGTTACAAAATATAAAAATATAAAAAAATATGTTTTTTTATGTTGTATCCATAGCACATAGCACTGATTTTATCCCCTCAGTTTTCCCAATGTTCAGGCAGCAACATAGTTTAAGGATTAATTATGGTTTTCTTAATATGAAAACTGAAAATTCAACTGAAATTTAGAATTACATCCAGAGTCCTCATTGATGCCTCTTTGCTAATTATGGTAAAATGTAAATTGCAAGATAACGACTGAATATTTCATTCTGTCATGTTTCACATCGCCTCAAGAGTACATGTGCCGAGTTGGTATAAGAATGTTGATAAATAAGTGCCAAGGATCAGCCAATAGCTTGTCCAGCTGCTAATGTAAAGCATCTGCTCAGTTGCAAAACTCTCCTTCCTGGAGGTGAAGACGCACCCGCAGCCCAGTCAGGAGAAATTTCTGCAGCAGCAGCAGCAGCCACCGCCAGACCCAGGCAGCAGGAGGACACCGCCGGGAGGGCCTCACTCTTCCATTAGAACTGCTTTGGATCTCATCCAAAAATGAATACAAGTGATCAATATTGCCCTAAACAATTATTGTTAACAATAACATTGTAAGAAGTTTTCAATCTAAAAATGACACGTAGGGTATGTATCTGCATTCTTATTCTCCTCAAGCATTCTCATTTGCCACCGGCCTCAACAATGAAGAAATGGAGATTGCTCAGTACACCACCACTCATCCACCGGGCCCAAGAAGAAGTTGCCAGATTCAGTCCCAAATTGAATTTATAGAACGATTTTTCTCGAGTACCTGCTTGATTACTTGAGATTGCACCCATGTGAGATGACGCTCATGACTTAAGTCCTTTCCTTTCACTTTAACTTGAGAACCTCTGCAGGAATTTTTGCTAGACCCAGAAGGTTTGTGACTTTTCAGCACAGTGCCATAGAATGTCTTCTCCACCTATAATAATTACTGTTATTTTCAAGCTATTGTAAATTGAGCACAGCATCATTTATTCGAGAAAGCTCTCCTGGCTTGTGTCACGTTAGCCCATTGTTCTCTCTGGCAGGTAAGACTAATCCCATAGCTTTTAAACTTCAAGCCTAAAAGAGGAAAGCAGCACGGCCGGCCATAGCCAAGACACAAATGAATATAGTTCATCTGACTCCAAGGCAACCCATGTTGCCTTTAGAATAGTCCAAGTCACGAATGCTACCTTGTGTTCCTGGGCTTCCCTTCTATTTAGGGTAACTTCTAATTTCGCACACTAACACTGTGCCAAAATCCAGCCTGTGGCTGGACCCTCTGACACAATCGTCGAAAAGTTGCAATTATCGCTTAGTTAGGTGCCTGCTGCACTAGATGGACATGAGTCACTTTTGTCCTTTTCTTTCTTTCATTCTTTTTTTTTTTTTTTTTTTTTTTTTGTCACGAGGCTCCTGTCCTTTAGATTTCTTTTCTCTGTGTAAAGGGCAAAGTCTCTCTAGGCTGTTCCCACAGTGCCCTCGGTCCAATAGGTTACAAAGGTACTAACGTTAAAAACAAAACAAAACAAAACACAAGTGGTACCCTTGGGAAAATCCGTTTCTTCTGAGGTTGTCCCTGTTCCAATGAATGAAGACTTCTTTGAGGTTACAAATATGTTTAGCAACATCTCTGTACAAATGATTACAGGTTGTTTCATTCAGAGTCCAAGGAGAAAGCCCTCCTATCCTGGATATGCATGAGGTGATGAATACACTCTTTTGGAACAAGGAAGCTTTATTTAAAAGACTCTTTGTATTCTGCTGAGTACCCTAATGAGCCGTCCAGGGTGGTGCATCCGTGTGGGAGCAATCAGAGAAGGCCCCTACTCTCTCTTCATTAGTCCTGCTCTCCTTTGTTGGTGACTCACAGTACTCATCATTCCGCTGACCAAATAGAAGGAAAAAAGTGACTTTCATTTTATGGCCCAAACCACCAAAACCATCAGCTTTTATATGTGGCAAACACTGGACCTAAGAGCCTGTGTGTCCATGAGAGAATCTCTCCTGGTAGGGATTTTGCTACTTCAAAAAGGGATGCAGAAAATATCCATCTGGAAAGCTTGAGGGACATGCTCGTCTGTTAAGTTCGTCATGTTTAATGATCCTCACGCCACCGGTGAATCTGTTTAGGTACAGTTGGTCAGAACGGACCCATGCAAATAACATGAATACTTAAGACAATTATCTAGATAACTTGGGCCCCCGACGCTTATTTCAATAGCAAGTGCTTCGAGCTTGCACCGTTCAGATAATGCCTCAATTCTTCATTTCATATAACATTTGTATATTTGTCTTTAATGGGAATATTTTCTTATCCTAATGGTCCTGGCCTTAAATTCACACTGCAATTTTATGTGAGACATAATCTATAATCACACACCTATACATTTATAATAGTTTAGTAACATAGAACCGGTGGAGAAAAAAAAATCCACAATTAAATCAATTTCTAGATAAAGGTGAAAAAACTTTTTTGCTTAACATATGCAGATACTTAAGGTGAGATGTGAGATTTTTTTACACACTTGATTCATGTTGATTATTGCCTGGAGTCTCCATTTGCCTTTTTTGTGTGTAATTATAACCTAAACTATACACTGGCACCGTATTCTCAGAGCTGCATCTACGGAGATCCAAGAAGTATGTATCTTAGGCCACATGAGTACAGATAATGCATTCTTGTAGAGTGTCATTCGTCCCCAAATATCATGGAACACCTCCTGGTCCATCTGATTACAAGAAAAAGAAGTAAGCGTGTCACACTGTCTCTTTCAGCTGGTAGCTGTGGGTGTAGGCAATTCCAGGCACAGAATATCCTTAGTCCTCGTACATAATTCTACTCTTGGAACTGAGAAGCTCGGTGACTTTGTATGACACTTGACCGTCCCTTCATTTTTTTGCCCACCTTACCGAGGTAATACTTTTCCTTTTAAGTGACAGGCTGGAAACTTGCGGCAGAGAGTATAAATGAATGAGAAAAGTTGTGTGCCTATAAACCCCCAAACTCAAAACACAATTCTCAAGCTTCTTGAGAAAGAAAACTACAATTCTCCTCTCAAAATTAGTCCGTTGGTGGGAATTGCAGGATGTTTTATAATACATACCTACAACCTGTACTTTCTGAGGCCAGAAGACAGAAGCGTGTTTCCTCCAGTCCATTGGCAGCCCCTCGAATTTTGGCGCTCCATTCTGTTTGTTTTTATCTGAAACCTCAGTTATAATGAACCCGTCATGAGTGAGGGTGGAATGCCACTACCTGAACGCAAAGCAGTTTGCCTGGAGTTCATTTGCAGGAGGATATTTTGAAAGATCAAATATTACAGGCAGCTGCCACCTTCGGTAGTGGTTCTTAGTTACCATGCGTCCACTGTATAAAATTTGAGCTGGTGATTTAAATCGCTATACTTAAAAAAGGCAGCTCCCAGAGCAAAGGCATACAGTAGATAGAGATGGAAGCAATACCAAAATAGGCCAGGAAAGTCAACTCCTGTTGTGTATTCCTGTGCTTGTGACCAAGGTGCTAATTACACTAACGACAAGAATTAACAGGGAGAAAAATAGGAGATTCAGGGCTCTGAGTGACACCTAATTGTATTTACACAGATAAAGAGAGACTAGATGGGAGAAGAAAAGAAACAATGGGGGAAAAGTTCTCCATTTAGTCTTCGTAATTAGTTAAGAAACATTTAAATTAAAAAACACAATCCGAGTAATGCCGCTTATGTGGCATATATCACATTTTAAATTAATTCTTGAAATAGTTACTCGTGTCCTACTTTATTTCAATTTTGATAAATTAGCTTACAGTCACTTTTTGATGGGTGTCCCATAAAGTAAAAATTAGTATCTCATCTGCCATTAACTACTCTTCTTGTAGCAAAATAATGTTAATATATGTAACAGAGAAGATTTAAAATAGATATTGAAAGTTGATCCTATTAATTTATAGGTTTAACAATGGCATCAGAAGGGAAGAAAGGAGGAATAAAGTTTTATTAGCTTCCTTGCATAGACCTGTAGTAGAGAAACCCCTTGATTGTCCATGTTTGATATAAAAGTGGTCACTTGGCGTTCATTATTCTTCATTGATAGGATATAATCGTCAGCTCTGGTATTTTGGAGTTCAGAGAAAAGGTCTGAGATTATAGGACTGCCTTTAAATGGCTAGCTTTTGTACTAGAATTATATAAAAATTTGCAATCTGCTGATTACGCTATTAGGGAGCTGCAGCCTCATTGACCCGATGTCATAGTTACCTTTGGAATCCTTAATGTCTCAAGGCAGACTGTTACATGATCAAGGGTTGTACTTCTAAAAATTCTCTAATTTGATTTTGTCTGGATATCTCTGTGTGCGCACGTGTGCGTGTGCATGCGTGCATTTAATTTTGAGCAACTAGAAAAAATAACTTTTGTTTGACCCACTTTTAAAAGCCGTGATCGTTCAGCTTAGTGAATCCCATGACTTGTTTTGTGTTTATTTTGTATGCTTTTCCATCAAAAGTCGCCACTAAACCAAGCATGGATAACAGTTACAGGGGACCAGTTATAAGCTAAATAGTGGTCATGTGTAAAGCTTAGACAAACGATCTAGGCACAATAAAGTGACTTGAAGAAGTAGCTGGAAGAATCACCAGTTTTATTTCTAAGTTTTCTAGTCTTTGTGCCTAGAGGAAAGTATTACACCTGGAGTATCAAAGCACATTTGTGTTAAATTGATGAAAAGTAAATCCAAAATGTTTCTTTTGACTTACAATTGTGTCATCAATGCATGCACGTTCGTGAGTACATTCTTTTAAAAAATATTTCTCTAAGGACTGCTTAATTACCTCTTACTCTAGCCTCCCGTCCCCCCCCCCCGTTTTTGCATTAATTTGTCCATCCTAACAATACCAGTATTTTTAATCATATATATTTAACCTACTCAGCCTTTTGTGAAGGACATATTTATGCCTCAGAAAACCAAAACGATTCCACTTTGTTCTGACAGAACAACTTCCATTTCATTCAAGTGCCTCTTTTTAGGTGATATTCTTAGCAAGGGATTTTATTTACTAAATGACATTTCTGCTAACCTGGAAAGGAAGATATCCATTCTTCAAATACTGTCATTACCCAGCTTTAAAAAGACTTGATTGTACCATGTTAGGGAAACAGTGTCAGATTTTCCATCAAACTTTCTCCCCCTGTAATAACGGAGCATAAAAATGAACTTCGAGTGATGAAATGACTACAAAGCAAATTAATGCAATCAAGTCTTTAGTAACAACTCTGTCCATATCTGTTAAATATTTTCAAACTATTCTAAAAAAACACACCCAGAAGGCAAACTAACAGTGAATAGAAACAAAATGGTCAGCAGCGTGTGTCGCATGTTATTTGAATGGAAAGTAATTTATCGCGTCTGAAATAAAAGCTGTTTATTCTTGTGTTTCACTGTCTGTAACAATCTTTACCATTTATCTGTGAAAAAGTGAGAAACTGTACCGTTATTAGCATATGAATACTTGACACATCAAATTGGCTGTACAATAACAGAAGGACATTTGCTATTGGTGTATGCACACAGACAAAGCAGCCATTTTGAAAAAAAATGAAATGGTGTGGGTGGCTTAACCCTTTCCTCAGCTGAGCTTTCCCACTCCTGATTTTGACCGGAACAGTTAGGCATTTAGAATCAGAATATTTTTATGACCAAAAAAAAAAAAAAAAAGTAATCAGGGTCCATTATGCTCATGATAATTATATAGATGCATTTGCTCTACTAGAAAAAAATAGCAGCAGAATGACAATAAAGGAGTTTGTGTGTGTGTGTGTGTGTGTGTGTGTGTGTACATGCATGCACCGGGTGGGGGCAGGGAGTGGAGTCTGGCAGTGTATAGCGGGTACAGAAATGAAACAATGCCTACGTACAGTTTTATTTCATGGCAACAACATAGTGGTCCTTGGGTCAGATGTGTGAAACTATTTCTCAAAGAAGCTGCATACATAATTGAGGCCCTCCGAAGGGTTCCCAGTTGAAGTTGCCAGGCTACATTCATTTCAAAAGCAGAGCCATTTGTTATCAAATTTAAATTAACTCTGTGCACACTGAACTTGAATTTCAGAGCCCTGCTTACTTTACAATTCTCAAAATAGTTGAGAAAGGAGAAAACATGTATCTGGGAAATAGAAATAAGATAGTCCCCACAAGGAGCTGCGGTGGTTCTCGTGGAGGCCTGCGGTGTAACAGTCTTTCGCAGATTAAATTGAGAAAGATCTATTTGGAATGACGAGAAACAAACCTGTATTTTCCCCTGGAATTTTTTTGTAGGTCCAGATTTATTGCAAAATCTTTTCATCTGCACATCTGTATTTCAGCTAGGTTTTTTGTTTTTTTTTTTTAAACCTCCGTTAGGGAACTAACTGCATTCCCTCCTCCCGCCCCCCGGATTAATTATTCTTTGCTGTGAGACTTAGAGTAAGATAATTTAGAAAACTGTACAATACTCAGACCCTTTTAATTTAATATTGTCAGCTTCCACTCCTGGCTGTAATGGAATACAGTTATTTTTCCTCATCTGCATGGCTTTATGCATATTTTAAAGAAAGTTTACGAAACTCACGAGTTAAGTTTTTGGGTGACTTTTCATTATTGATACATTCATTCAAACAAAAAAATTAAAGAAGCCTACTGGAATGTGTAAAATGTCCTGCTTTGAGATCTTTCTACAACTACATAGAGGAGAAACTTTCCCCCCAAACAATGTGCTCATGGTTATTCACAGGATGCACACCGACATAATAGCATATTATTCTGTGTCTGGTAAAAGTATTTAAAGTTGAAGCTATCTGGATTAACAAATTTTTTTCCTGTCACATATGAGCTAGAAAAATTAATCATGGGACAGACTTTTCTTTCCTGCCAAGTTTAATACACAGAACTAAACAGTCCATTCCGAATAATCCATGTATTTTTCCCTCTCGTTTGAAATACAAATGTAAAGGTTTTAATCGCCATTACTTCATCCTTATAAGACACTCATTTGCTATAATCAAGCACCCTGTTTTCACTGTTATAATGAAATTTTAACTTTTTAGGTTGGATGCATAGTAAACTTTGCTTTCAAGGAAACAACAAACAAACAAAAAATAAAGCTAACCACAAAAATGAAATTTCATTAAAGGCTGTGATGTTAAATGTAATCTTCCAAACACCTGCTGAAAGACCTGCATAAACATAAAGAACACTTATTATTCTCCTCATAAATAATAGTACTTGTGAAGTACTATTATGGCCATAGAAAACAGAAACTGATCGTTCTAATGACAATTTCTGTTAATGATGTAAGAATAACTGATACGCAATGTCAAAGTAGAGAAGAAAGGGCATTATGCAATTTTAAATTCCTCTAAAGATTATTGAATAAACACATACAAAAAGTGGATATTAGTCTAACATCTTTCCTTCCACTAATATATGTTACTTTAAAACCACAAACCATTTGCTTATTTAACGTTCTCTGCAGCTGCAATACTACAAGGTTAGTATGTCCTACCAAGTGCTCTTTGAGAATCTTGTTTACTTACTGGTGGTAGTGATGTTCTATACTTGTGTATCCATGACAACATAGCAACATAGCAGAACAGTACTAAATTTTTTTCTTTCTTTACTTTTTTTTTTTTGCAACTGCAAAATGAGATTAAAAGTAAGAAAGAAGCTAAATTTTATGAGATAGCAAAAGCTTTTCAAAAGTTGAAACATAAACTTTATGGGAACACATCAGAGTTGCTTGTGTTGACACATTTCTATTATTGTAAAGCTTTATCTTATATATCTTAGCCCACCCATTGACTATAATAGTACCAGATGGTAGAAAAATCAGAGTAGATAAAACTTTGCAAATTCTCATAGATTTTTTTCGTAATACAGGTAATGTGATTTGCCTGAGTCAAGATCGAAAAATGAACAAAATCAACTTTATATCCGGACTCATATTAGTCTCTTGTCCTTTTTGAATGCTTCAAATTATTTTTCTTATGCAAAATTCTTTTAAGTGAAACTGTTCTCTCCCCAGGAGACTATCAATATGTTTGTTTATTAACATTTAGAAGCTATTTACTACCAATAGTTAGCACCATTGATATATTAGGTTTTTATTAGACTATTTTAATTAATATGCAGAACAGAAACTTTTGAAAAATAAGGTATACATTTTCTTTTCTCAGCCTTGTTTTTTGTTTTGCTTGTTGAAAGGGTAAGTTTTTATTATTTTGCAAAATTATCTTAAAATTTAAAATCATTTCAGTGAATTTGAAGTACTATGTAGATAACCGCTCTTTTTTGGTGGCTAGAATTAGTCACTGGGTCTAATAGGATTATATTGCATTTGAGGTTCTATTTTGCACTTTTTCAAAATATGCTAACTTTTCTAAGTTTGAAATTAAAATTTAAATTCAAGTGGTTATTAATGTTGTTTCATTTGATAATCTTAACATGCATCAAAGGAATAAACTTGGAGATGACTACATATCAAAATATCTCAAGTCTAAAGGCTCATCTATTTGGTACTCTCGTTATTTTGACACTCAGGGTTTTTGGAAATTACCCGGTAGTGGAAACCACTGTGATGTGACTGGAAATTTTCTCATCAACATTCACTACAAAAGAAATTAAGTTTAAAAGCACAGTGAAAAATAATTCTCTTTCCCTTCCCCTTTCTTTTCTTTCTCTCACTCGCTTTCTCCCCATCTTTTACTTCTTTCTCAATCTGTTTCCTGCTTGTTTCTCTCTTCTGAGTCTCTTAAGCTAAGCCAATCAACTCACATGCATCATGCTCTGGAGAAACTGTGGCACACATATGGCAGTGAACTGGTTTGGTAAACATATGTCTTCACGGGCATTGGATGTCTTGCCAGGAATGAGATATTCCATTTTGGGAAATGAGGGTGGGAAATGCTTAACCACCTACAGATGTTTTGCAGCAAAAGCTAAAGAATTGCAGTCAAAGAGCTGCAAAATGTGTAATTTGGAATTTTTCCAGGTTTCTTTTTTTTAATAAGAAAAAAGTTAACAGCTTTCCTATTCATCTCTTTTGAGAAAATTTACAGTCGTTTCCCAGTTCTGCCCCATTCTGAAGAAAGGACAAAAGACTGAAACCGAAGCTGTCCATCTGCTCCATAACAGTAATGTTATAATGGGTGCTGTCCATTTTTATGCTATTGCTCATGTGTGCCCAGGGGACTGGAACTATTTAATTCACTGATTTCACAGCTCTGTTGTGTGTCACAAAAGGTTAAAAAAAATCCAACACACTTTTTAGCACCCTGTTTACAAGGACTCCCTGTAAATCTAACTGAAGTAACAGATTCCCACCCTGCCCCCCATGTTAGCCCCCCTATTTTTCCTTCTAATTTAGTGCATTCAGATAACAGGTAATAGATGGAACTCACACCATTAACTTGTCCTTTACAAAAAGTGGATATTGCAAATCTGCTGTGAATGTTACTTTCAAATGCTCACAAATTCCAGAAGTAGATTTGAAAAGAAAGATGTTTGCCTTTAAGATCTTAGGATTAAACAACTCTGTTTTCCCAGAAGTCCAAGAATTAATGCTCTAGATTAGCAGAGAGTTAATGAAAACCTGCAGAGGAAGACTGACGACTTCTATTCCTCTCCACTGGGCAGGAGGCTGAGCAGTCCCACACACAGCTGGTGTGCGCTGGTGTTTTGCCAAGGCCGTAATGAATCTTGTGCACTCCAGGGCATTTTCCTGGAGAGACAGAGGTGGCCAGGCAATATCCACTTGGGTCCATTCGATGGTCTTCTCAGAGCAGTGGTGTTGAGTGTTAAAACTGGCACTTAGACGTTTATTACCAAAGAGAGAACATGGAGAGGAAGTTAAGGATGTCTCTACCTATCCCCACCAAAGAGCCTCAATGAGAATGCTTCAAGAATATCATATCCTTCCTGCAGCCCATTCGTGAGAATATGTTTCTCTAATATTTTTGATAGTTAAAATATTAATCATGGATAATGTACTGTCTAGGTGCAGTTGTCACTTTCATTTTTATATCATTAACTCAACTCACTTTCAACTGTGCTAACTATGAAGGTACTAATATATATTCTTTTGAAAACTAGTTTGTGGGTGAACAAGTGAGCAGTTGGGCCCTCCTAGTATGCCATTTAAAAATATGTAGGCAAAAATCAAATTTCTTCATTTATTTTTTCAGTAACAATAGCAAAGATTTATTTTGTGTTTGTGTTCATAAGTCACACGAAACTTTTGGATGATGCAGGCATCTGAAATTATAAATTAGAAATGCTCTCTGACATTAGAGAAATAAGATCGTATGTTTGTTAACACTTTGCAAATTCAATTTGTTCATTCCTTCATTCATTTATATATTCACTCAAACTTTTTTTGAGAATCTACTGTGTATTAAGCACTGATTCTGAGAGATGTTAAAAGGGGTATCTCAATAGATGGGTTCTGTTATTAAATAGGTGTAGGAAACACTGCCTACTATATTTTCCTTCTTTGAGCTGAAATAGGCATCTTCATGTATCAGGAAGGCCTATTCCATTCTATTGGATCGGAGAAATCCAGTATTTTATTCATATTTTCTTATAATGGTTGTTTGTTCCATACGAGTCATCTTTCCAAAACAAAACAAAATGAAACAAAGTAGAAACACCTGAGTCCTAGAGTACGAAGTTTGGCAATCATCAGTATTGTATAGTCAAAAGAGGGTCAGTTAAGACTATTCTTGTTGCATTCATTTCTACTGGTAATTCTAGCAGACGTGTTAACTAGACTGATGTTAAAGGGAAACCAAGAACATTATGCTCTGGAACACGGATTCCTTAAGGAATCAAAGTTCTGGCTTGCCGATTTAGAACCCTAGAATCCTAGAACTACTGGGCACATTGTGGGAAAGAACAGTGTAAATGACTAAACTGATTTTCACATATAAGTAATTTTATCAGCTGATTCAACCAGGTAGATGAAGGTGGAATCATCTCCTGAAAAAAATTGTTATGTTTTCTGCTAAGGTGTATTCTTTCAACAACACAGTAAATCCCTCTTAAAAGTGAAGGGATGTGTTAAATTTTTAGAATGTGAAATATAGGCAATGAATAAAACGAATCCTAAATAGGTCTAGTCAATATGTCTAGATACAGGCTAAGATAATAGTATACTTCCAGGATTTTATTTTTAAATTTGAAAGTTTTGTTTTTACTCTATAATAGCTAATATTATAATGCAATATATCTTCTTCGTGGATAGCTACTTTTTCTGGACCCCACAAATGAGTGCTCAGGATAAGTGACAGTTCGGGCTGTCAATTCAATTTATGATGCTATGCTGAAAGGAAATTAAAATATGTATTTAATAGAACATGACAGTAACAATGATATTCTACAGATCTATGCCATTTATGAAGAAAGAGGGATCCAACTAGAGAAGTTTATGAATCTCCAAAAAAATAAAAAAAAGGATCTCATCAGAGAAGTACTACTATTGTCTTTCTGATATTCTCCTGAAAGTGAGACACATTCACCAATTTTCCAAAGGCAATTTCTTTTCACTTCAAATAAATCTTCCTTATAGGCAATATAAATAGAATTAAACTAGTTTATAATGTTTCCATTTGTTTTCCTGCAGAATAAACTCATTACAGTTAGTCTATTAGAAAATGATATTAAAGGATTTAATTGCCTGTGCATATTAAATATGCTTAAAATTTGTGAAAATAAACATTTTGAAACTGAATAAATATTCTGCAATAATATAAATGTGAATGTGGATTTAATATAAATCCATAAGTTGGTGTGGATACACAGCACTATAATATACAGTCTGTAACTCTATGAAGCATATGGAAATTCTAGAGTATAGAATCTAGACCAAACAAGGGCAAAAATCCATTCTGGGTAAGGCATATGGGATTGCTAATAGATTATAAATGGCAAGTTAGTTTATTTAGACAATATCTTTGTATAAAATATCACATTTATGATAATGAGAGGAAATTTACAACGGGCATGGTATTCTGTTGGCCTGTACACTCATCCCCAAGAGAGAATGTGTATTTGAACATATGTCCTCATACTTTTAGCATAACGTGTATCAAACTTGCCTGGCTGAAGGGTGCCAATTATTAGAAGTTTATGTGAAATGAAGAACTGACTTGACAATGTAGCACTAATTAGGAATATCAACAAAACTAACAATTAACTAAACTTAAGCCCCACAGTCCTGGAGTTGCTGAGAAACCTACCTTTGCTTTAGTTCTGGTTTCTCAAAAGCTTCTGGGAGGATCCATTCAGGTTTTAGATTTAATGGCCAGGCAAACAGTAGGAAGGAAGACCTGAAACCATTTCCAAAGTCAGGTAAGGACTTTTATACAAACCTTGTGTTTATTCTCACACAACATCCACACAGGACTGTTTAATACATCTCTTAGAATGGAACAAATTGCCAGAATGAAATGAGTCCAATTCAGAAAAATAAATCCGGGCTTAACTTTACAAGGTAATTTTTTTCAAAACAGGTTTCTTCAGTTCGAGTGGAAAAATGAGTTATTAGTTGAATTAGACTTTTCTATGTGTTGTGTACTAGAGGACAAAAGTTGAAGGAAGAAACCTTGAAAAATATATACTTGGGAAAATTTTGGACTACAAATACAAATAGGTAATCTTTTTTTCTAGTAAAACATTAAACCACAGAGACATAAAACTTTGAAAATGTGTTTTTTAAAAAGCCATTATTTTTTTCTCTCTTCAGTTATTCTTTTTTTTTTTAAAGGTTTATTTATTTGCAGTGAGGGCAGCAGAAAAGGGAGAGAGAGTCTTAAGCAGACTCAACGCTGTGTTCAGGAGCCTGCGGGGGAGGGGGACACTCCATACCATGACCCTGAGATGGGGACCTGAGCTGAAACCAAACCTAATCTGCTTTTTTTTTTAACCTCTAGTCTAATTTAAAAGACAGAAATTTCTGTTACATAAGAGGTGCTGGATCTTGTGTTTCTTCGATTATATATTACTGGATACATTTTGTGCATATTATCCCATTTTTCCTATATGTCATTTCTCTGCATAGAACACCTGGATTCTACTTGAGGCTACTTTAGTAGAACTGCAAAGATGCTGCAAAGCATTCTGTGGGGGGCTTTTTACTTCATGTTGATAGTGGTTTAGCCATAGCCCTTCTCAAGATGGCATGGTCTTTGAAAACAGAAATTGTGCTTTGTTCATTTCTGATTTTCTAATAATTCATATGGCACATGGAACATAACAGATGCTCAGTAAATATTATCTCAATAAATCAAAGCGATTTAACAAAGCTTATGGAGTACTTCATTTAAACCTGGATGAGAGGCTCTAATGGCCTGTGCTTTAATGCTGTGCTGTCCATTTGAAATTTCTGCGATGATGAAAAAACTCTATATCTGCTTACTGTGGGTTATGGTAACCACATGTGGCTATTAAACATTTGAAATGTAACTAGTGCAACTGAGGAATTAATTAATTTCATTAAATTTTTATTAATTCAAGTTTTAATTTAAACAGCCACAAGTGACTAGTAGCTAGATAACTTTAAAAGGTCCTCATTTTATAGTCCTTCAGCCACACCCTTCCCTGTGCCAGAGGACATCTCCACTTATATAGCTCATGTTCTTGGCTAGAGACCATACTTCAGATCCTCAGAACTCCAGAATTCCCCACTCAGACAGTTTATGCTCACTTCCAGGGCTGTACAGCCTTCTCCCGTGGTCTTCTTTGCCCAGGGAACCCTTGCTGCTGGTGTACACACCCAATGCTAAAGGAGTTCCTGGAGGGTGGCAGTTTGCTGCGAGGGACTGGGAGAGGGACAGCTGGGCGGAAGCAGCGTGACTAGGGCTTAGGCATGCATGCATGAGGCCCCTGTGCTGGAGGACAGGACAGGAAGCTGGGGATAGCGTGGAAGGGTACAGCTATCCCGAAGCATGCCATGCATGCATATTTAGCAATTTAATAATTTTATTTTAAAACATAAACAATAAATAAATTCTTAGTTCATCATAGGCAGCATGATCCAATGACCATTCCTTCATTCAGACACCAAATATTTAGGGAGCACCTTCTGTGTCTCGGGGACTCTTCCGAGCACCAGAGATACAACAATGAAAAAAAAAAGTTTTCGGCTTTGTGAAAATTAATAAAAGGAAACTTCATTTAGAGTAGAGTTGGGAGGCAGGCAGGGGGCACTCTTACCACCTACCCCTCTTCCACAATTGCAGACCCCACAGGAAGAGAGGGTACCTTGCCTGTGGATACTACTTCACTATCCCAGCAGGAGGAAGGAAGATTTTTGCCTACCCTGGTAACCGCCCAGCCAATGGGAGACAGTGACACTTACAGCTCAGCCAATGATAAGCCGCTATACTTAGACCCCCCCAGTCTACGCCCATAGACTTTTTGCTTGTAACAGACAGCCCTGCGCAGCTCCCTAACTCTATAAAAGGAGTTCTGTTGCCCCTCCTTTGTTTGCTGGCCTGGCGTTTGGTCTTGCTGTGGTTTGCAGTCCTTGGGTCGTCTGGCATAAACCCATCTTTTGCTGGTAAAGTAACTGGCAGTTTTATTTTTAAGGCTGACAGTAGTTGGGGATCAGTGGTGGGATGCAGAGAAGACACCCAAGAGATTCAGGGCTAGTGTCTAAGCAGGTGCTGGTACCCACATGCTGATTGGGCGGGCTGCTTCTTTGCAGGCCCGGGGAGTTGAGGGTAAATTTTCCCCCTGATTTTGAGCTCCACATTTTATGTCTAAACTCTCCAGGCTTAATTCTGTACCTGCTTTAATTTTTTTTTTTTTTTTTTTTTATCTCTGAGAGTACTCATTTGGCCTTTAGTCTGACTCCTTCTCAGAGCTGGTCTGCTCCTACCAGCACTCTGCTGGCCGTTAGTCTGATCCCTTCTGGAACCAGGCTGTTCCTGTACAAACTGTGCTGTTTTGGACGTTTTCTCTTTGTTCTAGAGAAAAACCTAAGTCAAAATGATTTGAGGGTGCCTCTTCCTACTGGAACTCCAGCCTATTTTAGTTTTAAAAAGTATGGCCCCTCCACATGCACACCGATAAAACTAAGTCGACTGATTTAACCAAAAGTAATTGAGAACTTCAGAGGCCATGATGGGGGAATTTTCAATCCCTCCAAACTTGTTTAACTCAAAATTAAATTAGCGGCAGCTTCAAAAAACCTGAATGGGATGCCTATTTTAAATGGTACTTTGAAGCTTCCAGATGTTTTTAGGATTTTACGTTTGCCTTTTTGCAAAAGACTGTTTCTAAATTAACTGAGGCAAACAATTGAAAGACGTCATCATGGCTTCTGAGGCCTCCTATTCCCCTTCGCCCATCTTATTTGCCTGCAGACACATGGCAGCCACCTTGTGCTCAGGTCTCACCTTTGGTGCCATTTTTTCTATTCCTAATGTATTTTCCCATTTCCTCTGTACTCCCTCCCCACCCCCCACTCATTTCAGTCCTTTTGTCAACTTTCCCTTTTCCTCTGAAACTCCCTCTGCTCCCTCCTCTCTTGAACCTACTAAAACCTACACCCTTAAAGTTAAGTGTCCTGAAGATCTTGATAAAACCCAAGTTTCTTGTGTTCCCTGGACTAAGGCCAAATTGCAAGTCATCATTAAAGAGTCCCCAAAGGGGCTGAGGACCCCCATTAATTTTCTGAAGAATTTAATATAGTTTTTTCAAACTTATCAACTTGGTTTCTCAAATTTATGTCAATTAGTCCACATGCTTATTGGTGAGAACCAGGCCAAACATTGGATGAAATTAGCCCAATAGGAAGATCCTGAAAAGGATTTAGAGAAACAGATGCTTAACTTTTTAAAAACAAAACAAGAAAGATTTATTTATTTGAGAGAGTGGGTGAGTATGGGTGCATTAGTGGATGGAGAGGCAGAGGGAGAAAATCTTTAAGCAGACTCCCTGCTGGATGCAGAGCCTAGGGCAGGGCTCCATCTCATGGCCCATGAGACCAGAGCCAAAACCAAGGATCAGTTGCTTTACCAACTGAGCCACCCAGGTGCCCCTGACCCCTAAATTTTGGTAAGAGGCTAGAAACCTCATTGGAAATCTCCATCAAGCATCACAGTAGCTTTTCTTAAGTCCGTTGATTGGAACAAAATTCAGGCTTGCGCACAAAAACCTGAGAATCTGCTCATGATTATTACATTGAGCTCCAAATGGTCTTTCAAAAAATTCTGGCCTTTCTTTAATATTGAATCCACCTGAGTAGCTTTTAATTCTGTGCTTATTAGTGGACTGAATGAGGAGTTTTCTCTTAATTAAAACGACCAAGATGGAAATAAAATAAAAAGACTAGGATGGAATGAGAAACAGCCCATTGCAGACTTAGTTAATATGGAAAACCCGCTTGCTAACGTCCTAGATGAGTCACATCATCTAGAAAGAAGGCTAAAGTTCTCAGTTTTCAACTCCAGCAAGTGAAGGCCCCTGAACAAAACCAAAAACCTGGTTTGGGGCATCAGAACAAAACAAAGAATGCATTAAAAAAAGAAAAAGAAAATTCTCACAAATTTAAGCACCTCAGGCATCATCAACCCTCTAGCCAATTTTTCCAGTGTCCTAATTCCCAATGGCGGGGCTCTGAGGAACTACAGGGGTGGTCCTCCCTCTTAATCAGCTTGGAGAAACCACTCTCCAGATTGGGAATCAATCTCTGTCTGTCTGTATTGACACTGGAGCTATACTCGGGTGCTTAGCCCCACTGCTGTAAAGCAGCCCCTGCCTCAGAGTATGAAAACACTTCAGATAGTAGGGGTCTCTAATAAACCTCAACAGGGTCCTGTCTCTGAACCTATCTCCTTTTGTCTACATCCTCTGAGAGCTAACTCACCGCTTTTCTCCTTAATTACTCCATCACTACTTATTGGGCCAAGATTTTTAAGAAATGTATCATGCCAGAATTTCTTCTGAAAGGGGGAAATAATTCTAGAATTTGACAAGAGAAATCAAAATAGCCATCCAGGAAATTAAATGACTATTTGACATCTTTTATTCGTTCTGTCTCTGATGGCACTGTAGTGCAGTCTGGGGACACTGATCATTTGTTCCTATGGGATCAACTACCATCACACAGGCAAAATCCTCAAGTGGCAAATCACAGGCAAAATCCTCAAGTGATAATGGCACCTCCTCTGTGCACCTCCCATCAAGATTCAAATAGATTTCTCAACACTCTTTCCATAATTAATCAATGCCCTATAAGCACAGAAGCCCCTCAGTTCATAATAGAAGATTACAAGGCTCAGGGTCTCATTATCCCCTGCACTAGTCCCTGTAGCAACCCTCTTTGACCTGTGATGAAACCCATTGGCTGAGGATGAAGGTTCGTCCAGGACCTCTGACAATGAATAGCACTGTTATCCTTTGGCACCCTGTTGTTCCTAACCCCCATGTGCTGCTAACATCCATTCCCACTGAAAGCAAATTTTTGACCAAAATTGATCTACGTAGTGCTATTTTAGTGTTCCAGATGGAAAGGCTAGTCAATATCTCTTTGCTTTCACTTGGGAAGAACAGAAATACACCTGGACAGTAAGTCATGCCCAAAGGTTTTACAGAGTGTCTTCTTTTCACAGACTTTAAAACTGGACTTGGGTGATAGAAAGTTTTCTGTAGGTTCTACCTTGTTATAATACATAGATGATTGGCTTCTCTGCTCTTCCCAAACCTCTTCACAAGAAGACATCATCCACCTGTTAAAACTTCTGGCTTTGAAGGAACTTAAAGTCTCCAAAGAAAATTTGCAGTTTGCTCAAGCTCAGGTTAGATATTTAGGTCTTCTGATCTTGAAATAAGGGCTATATTTGGACCCACATGAAATCCCTCATGACTCTTTAAAGCTGACGGATTGCTTTTTGAGTACCCATGACAATTTATAGGAAGCTCTTCTCACCAATGCCCAATTTTCATGGTTTGCTGATGGTTCTTACTTAAAATAGCAAATGTGGTGCTGGGTATGCTATTGCAATTCCCTTTAAAGTCATTGAGGCAGCACCAGGTACTTCAGCCCAACAGACTAAGTTATATGTTCTTACCCAGGCTTATACTTTAGCCAGGGAAAAAGCACAAACACATAGACTGATCATTGGTATTCCTTTTGGATAGCTCATGACTTTGGAATATTATAGAAACAACAAGTTATGAGAATAACTTAAAAAATGGCTCCTACATTCAAAATTTATGATGCTATACTTTTGCCAGCTGCTCTGGTTATTATTAAGCTTTCCGGACCTGACTCCCTGGGGGCCAAAGTAAGCCACCTTGCTGATATTTCCACCAAAAATGTTTCTCACAAGAAGGCCCATAGCCAAACCTCTGTCATGATCCAAGGGATATTCTCCCAAGTTATAAATTTTGGAAAAATTGACAAGAGATAACCAATAATTGGCCCCAGAGAGAGAAACAACATGGAAACCTAATAATTGTTGGCTTGATAAAAACAGAACACTGGTTTGGACCAAATAACAATCTGACTCTACCAGAAATCCTTAAATTTGCACTTCTCATAATTGTACATGCATTAAACTATTGGTCTACTGACAAAATTATAGCATTCATGAACCCATATTGGTGGGAAAAAGTTAATTAGGCCTCAAAAATGCTAATATCACTTGTCCCACCTCTCCAAAGTATAATCCAGGGAAACCTGTTAGTACAAATGGATTTCATACAGCGTCCCCATCTCATGGATATAAATATGTTTTAGTCACGGTTTGTATGTTTTCTCACTGCATCCACACTTCAGTTAGAAAAGATTACCCCTACCGAGGGAACCCTCTTGAACTTCATAGTGATCAGGGAACCCAATATACTGGCCGGATGCTGCAACAAGTATGTGCTGTTTGCTCAGTTTTTGCTACACTTGCACTGTGCATACCATCCTTAATCATCAGGGTTTGTTGCACTCATTAACAGCACTATTAAGATTCAACGGGCAAAATTTGTAGAGAACTTCCAAAAAGTTTGGCTGAAAGCATAGCCTTTGATCCTTCTAAATCTCAGATCTACCCCCTTGAGAACTGAGACTTGTCACTCTTTGAGGTAGTCTCAGGATGTCTAATGTACTTGGATCCTGTCTCTTCTGATCCACAATTAATAAAAGGAGATATACTTCAATATTGTAAAAGCCTAATTGCTACTATTAAAAATAACTGTGATTAGGTAAAGCAGTCTTTTCCCAGTGCCCTCTGAGGAGATGATGACCTAAAGCATATGGAGATTTCGTCTATTGGAAAAAACATCTCCAGAAAGACTCTCCAGCCTCTCTGGGAAGGCCTCATCAGGAACTGCTAAACAATCTTTGTGCCACCAAACTCCAGGGAATGGACTCTTGGATTCGCATGAAGCATCTAAAGAAAGCACCAAACCCTGACTAGACCTGCACACCATCTGGTGACCTGAAAATAAGATCTGGAATTGAAGCAAATGACATCTGATGAGACAGCTTTTCCAAGATGTTCAGACTGGGTATGTATCTCTTTTTCTCACTGATGTTTCTTCTCTCTTTTCAGTGGAAAAACCATGTCTTTGTACTTCCCAAGCCCTTGTGAAAAGGGGAAACCTCTTCTTTTGATTATGGCCTTTCAGAAACAGCCTCATTGTGATCCTGGGACAAGGTAATTTTCTCTTGTTTTTCTGAAGGTTTAGATGGTTCAGAATTCACGAAAGTCTTCTTTCATCTGAACTATTAACTGACTTTGGATTCTTCTCCACATTCATGGTCTCTGAATTTGTAATACAAGCTGTATTATCAATAACACATTTGGTTTCAAAGAGTTCTTTGAGATAATACTGTATTAAAACATCTTTGAGATTTTGCTGTTTTGCAAAAAGTTCATCAACTATTGCTTCTTTATACCTAAACTGTGTCTTCCCAAAAGAACTTGGTTAATTCTTTCAGTGAGCACCTGCCTGCTTTTATGGTTGCTTTAAGTGGAGACTTCAG
The DNA here is from genome assembly GCF_048164855.1 of Canis lupus baileyi. Classification (NCBI taxonomy): domain Eukaryota; kingdom Metazoa; phylum Chordata; class Mammalia; order Carnivora; family Canidae; genus Canis; species Canis lupus. The sequence goes on from NC_132839.1 coordinate 21,289,242, forward strand.
GAAACATACATGACTCTGGGTTTGACTTTATAAGAAGAACCTTTCTTCCCTAAGTTGAAATAAGTGCCAATAAATATTTCAGTTGGCTACTTTCAGCCCTAGAGCCCTGATTTAGAACCATCATACACACCTTGGAATTGTAACATTCCTTGTTTTGTATAATTATTTTAAGTTTTGTATTTTGTTAACTATTGAACTTTAAAAAAAAAAAAGTGATGTACCCAGTAAAGTAATGCTGGCTCAGTGCTTTGAGATGATCTCCAACACTTATGATCTTGGGAAAGTATGAGTTTTAGATTAGAGTCCTTGAAAGATTCTCCCTCCTAACCTTCCTTGTTACTCAAATGTGGCCTTCACTGGTTTCCAACCACTATGTCCTCTCCCTCTGATGTAGGACATGATAACTACAAAAGGTCCCTCTTGTTACTGAGGGACAAGCCACTAAATATATATATATATATAGTTTATATATATATATATAAACCTGGCTATTGATTAGTGATGCTTTCAAAGAAAGATCTTAGTCAAAAGGGGGATATGTGAAAATTAATAAAAGGGAGCCTCATTTAGAGTGGAGTTGAGAGGTAGGCAGAGGGGGTTTTCATGGGCTCAATAAGAAGAGAGGAACCTTTCCTGTGACTACTACTTTACTATCCTGGCAGAAGGAAGGAAGATCTCTCCTATTCTGGCAACAACCCAGCCAGTGAGAGACACTTACAGCTCAGCTAATGAGAAGCCATATACTTAGACCCCCCCCCCCAGTTTATTCCAATAGACTTTTTGCTTTTAACAGCCCTGCCCAACTTCCCCTTTCCTCTATAAGAGTGCTCTTCTCCTTTGTTCTCTGGACTTTCCTATGGCTTTGCTGTAGTTTGCTTGTCCTGGACTGTAGTTCTCTGCTATTCTCAACTAAACGCATCTTTTCCTGGCAAAACAGCTGGCAGTTTTGTTTTCAATGTTAACGACCTTCATGGGGCTTATAGTCTTTGAAGAAGACAAAAAAGCAAATAAACAAAATAAATGTGTGTGTATTTGTGTGTGTAAGAAAATTAAGGCATCCTGAAAAGAGAGTGGCAGAGGTTGTCCAAAGAACATCTTCCTGAAGAAATTACTTTTGAAGAAAGATATAAATGAAAAGAAGCAATAAAATATCTGGTGAAAGACTTTTCCAAACAAGGGATCAGCAAGTGCAGAGGCCCTCAGGACATCCTGTCATGTGCCACGAAGAGCAAGGAGTTCATTCTGCTTAGAGTGCAATAGAGTCTATTAAAATGAAGTAGGGGAGGCAGCTAAAGTTCACATCACGTAAGGTTGTACAGGCTGTACTAAGGACTTGGGATTTATTCTAGGTTTGATTGGAAGGCATTGAAGATTGCAATCAGGGTTATTATGATATTTGCATTTAAAAAAATCGCTCTGAAAAAAATCACTCTGGTTGCTTTTTTGGAAAATTAGCGGTAGGGGTGCAAGAATGGAAGTAGGAAGACTGTTTCAGTGGCTCCCACAGTAATTCAGGTGGAAAATGTAGGGACTTTGATTTGGGCTGTCAACAGTGATGTCTCAGTGGCAATGCATAAGTTTAAAAGGACACAATGAACCTCTTTCAATCCTGTCAGTATGGCTTTGCAGCTGCATGTGTGACCTCATTTGGAAATAATGTCAAAAGTCTAAATTGGACATCTTTGTGACTGTGAGTCCAGAGTCGAACGACCTTCTACTTACCCCCTTGATGACCCTGGAACTGCCAATATTAGCCTTGTGAAAGTGGTCTTACCTCTGTCTGCATACCAGGACGGTTTTGTGGATGTCAGTGGAGCCTGGACTCACTGCATTACAACACTCAGTGAGTCTACTCGCAGCACTTCTGTTTCCAGTGCAAAGGCCCTGCCAATCTCTCTTGGTGATGACATGAATCTCTTTTCACAGACATGGCTACAAATTGCCCTCAGGAACTTTTCATGCCTTCCTGAGCCATTGCTTTTTCCTCTGCCCATGCTTTCAGATCAAGTAGGAAGCTGTGGTCATGCTTTGTGGAGGAAGGGCAGAATTAAACTACCCCAGACCCATATTTTCCCACTGCATAGTCTGTCTTCTCCAAACAGCGAATTTGAAGTAGCTTAGAGAGAAGCTAAAAGATTTTTCCCTCAGTCTTTTCAAGATCTCCCATAAAAGACAAGTAAACCTTAAAAGAAAGGAAAAGAGCAGTTTTCTATATACATTTCTATGCCTTCTCTAAAGGTTTTGTTATATTAATTTTTTGTATTTTTTGAGTCACTTGCTGTGATGTGGAATTTTTTTCCCTTCTCTTTCCTCCAAGGACATAATATTATTGCAGGCTTTCTACTAAAAGATAAAATTACTGCCACAAGTAGTGCGAAGTCACAGAGAGATCATATTCCAGATGGAATAGTTTCTGAACAAAGAGGATGCTTTTTAAAGATTCTACTAAATGTGACTTTTCAAGGGCCAGTGTAGGCAGTCTAGACGCTAAAATTACCCAGCCCATCTATGGATGGGAGGGGCTGTGGCTCTCTGGGAAGACCTCCAGCTACACACGGGGCAGTCTACTGACAGCTGGAAAGAGCTTACTCTGAGGAACATTAGTTTCCTCTCCTGTCCTATCACCTTGATTCTCAGTGACTTTCATATATGAAATATTATATGGAAAATAAAAAGTGTTCTATTTATCTTGCAGCTTCAGTGTTTCAAAGTATTCTCACATTTATTGCAACAAAACGTCTATGAAAGCATCTTGTAAATTGTAAAGCACTATGCAAATGGGAGTTTTTAGAATTGTTACTCCCTCATTTTTTCATAAAATGCTGGGAAGGGCAGGTGTTAATACAACTCCTATCCTATGAGGAGGGAATTGGGATGAGATCAGAAGATGTTAGCTCTATGTCCTATGAGTAAATGATTTGGGGATTACAGAGAGCCAGTTAAACTTTCTTTGTATCAACTCTCCTCTAACCATAAACCAGGTTTGATGATAGGTCTAATTAGGAATAGAAGGATGAGGAAAATTACATGATCCAATTGCATGGATACAGAAAATACATTGTAGGGGGAAAAAAAGGTGGTAGGAGCACCAGTTTGTAGGTGGTTGCAGCAGATTAGGAGAGAGAAAATAGTGGGCCAACAGAGGTTGGTCTACGTTGGGTTGTAGAGAAATGGCGATGTTGCAGAGACATTTTGAAGCTGGAATTCATAGTTCTTGTGATGGATGCCAAGAGGGACGGGAGAAGACTAAAAGAAGTTGCTGGTTGTGATCATGATATCATGTCCTAAGATGCAAAACAGAGGAAGGACGGGTTTAGGGAAAGAAGATAGTAAATTGCATTTTGAACATGTTGGGTTTTGGGTGTCAGAGGGACATATAAGAGGAGTCAAGTGAATAGTGGACATGGATATATGAGTCTGACATACAGGTCAAACAGATCTTGGAGAAATAGGAGTTTGGGAATTAGCATATTAATGTTAGGTGGAGATTATGTTACTAAATTGTGTGAAGCAGGGGGGTATGTCTATTAATCCATGTTAATAATGCATAAAATGTTTTTGTATGTTTCTGTATTCATCCTGAAGAGTGAGTGCATAGCTTATTTTCACATTCTTAAATGCATGAGGGACAAACAATCAAAAACAATTGTGAAGAGGACCTGGGAACAAAAACACTGAAACAGACACATTTTGAAGAAATAGTCTTCAAAGGATATTTTGAAGGAGTGGCCAAACAGGGGAAAGAAAAACTAGAATCCTGTTAAGTCAAGAGGTGGCAGGGTTTCAAAGAATATGGGTGCTGCCAGTGATGTCAAATAGTGCCAAAAGCTCAAATAAAAGGAGGATGGAAAGGGTCCCCTGGGCTTATCTTCAAGGTACGTTGTCAAGAGAAATTTGTAATGAACTGGTCGGAGCAGAAACCTTTGTGTTGAAAGATGAATAAGAAGTGAGAAAGGGGAGGATCCCTGGGTGGCGCAGCGGTTTGGCACCTGCCTTTGGCCCAGGGCGGATCCTAGACTCCTGGGATCGAGTCCTGAGTTGGGCTCCCGGCATGGAGCCTGCTTCTCCCTCTGCCTGTGTCTCTGCTTCTCTCTCTCTCTGTGTGTCTATCATGAATAAATAAAATAAATAAATCTTTAAAAAAAAAAAAGTAAGAAAGGGGACCCTCACATTCTTTTTTTTTCTTTTTTAATTTTTATTTATTTATGATAGTCACAGAGAGAGAGAGAGAGGCGCAGAGACACAGGCAGAGGGAGAAGCAGGCTCCATGCACCGGGAGCCCGATGTGGGATTCGATCCCGGGTCTCCAGGATCGCGCCCTGGGCCAAGGGCAGGCGCCAAACCGCTACGCCACCCAGGGATCCCGGACCCTCACATTCTAACAGAAGCCTATAGCTTAGCTAATTCCAAAATTAATAACCAGGATTCATTTGGTATTTTTTAAAATGAGTGAATCAAGTTTCAGCCTTTCTTGTATTCATTCTCCTTTCATTTTTCTTAGAAATCCTGCTTATTTCCCCCTTATTTTTTAGTGACATTGTTTCTTCTGTAAAAGAAAAATCAGAGGTAAAAAATCTGCAAGTAAAACCTTGTCCTTAAGCCTACATAGAAACCCAAAGCAGCAGAATTTACATTAGACCCTAAAACATAAACTTTACAGATATGTGTTTTCATAGCTACCAGCTAGCACTCAAGTGACAGTTGAACTGAATTCAGTTCTATTGAAGGAATCAACTGGCTGGACAATGGCAAGAAACCTTGTAACTTCAGAGACTTTCCAGTTTCCTGGCCAGAGTCCAGACTATCTAAATCATTCTAAAACCAGCCATTATAATTACTGACTAGATGGTTTGAGGAGATCATCCTGGTAAACTAAAGAATCCGTTGTTTAAAGTTTTATTTTTCAGAGGATTGCTTTGGCATCATAAAGGCAAAACATTGTTAAAGATGGCTTCTTAAAAAATAAAACTATTCAATAAAAGGATGAGGACTATGCTGAAAATGTGATTGTTTTCCTTGATAACACACAGCTTTAAGACACTTTTCCCATGAATGCTATTATGGCAGAATTGAAAAGTCTTTCCTCTCTCCCTACACATATTACATTATAGTTCATGAAATACTTTGGTGTTCTTACTCTTTTATGTGTCTGTGTCCCTCCACTCTGTCGTTAGCCTCTTGGGATCAGGGGCTGTATCCTATTCCTCTTTATATCCCCAATCACTAGCAAATAATTGGGATTTAATAAATGCATTGACTGAATGAATGATTTTTTATTATCTACCCAAATATATCTATTAGTCTCATTTTGAATTTCCATTTATACAATAAGGATTGGAATTTTTCTGTTGTCTTATAGAGATGACTATTTTCCCCACAATGCATTTGGAATATTATTAATAAGACAATGGAAAAGAAAATGTCACAATTCATTTGAAATGCAAAGAGCAAATAAACAGCAGTTAAATAACAGACATTAAATGTTGCACATATGTCAAGTAATAACAAGAATGCTTTTCCCGGAATTTGAAACATTGATGAGTGAGATTGTTGTGGCATTAGAGATTTTTTTAGGCTAAAAAGGAGCCTGATGCAAATTAATATTCTATGCATTAGAAGAAGAAAGAGAGCAATGAATTGGTCGAATCAGTTCTACTGACAGAAGACTCCACAACTTCAAAGCTTGCTATTTGACACTTATGAGAGCTTGGAAAGCCTTTGGCTGGGAGAGGGAACAGGACAGTTTTCTTTGGTTGCAATGGTTATACTTTTTCATTGCTTCCCACCTCCTTAGGGATCACAGTGGACCCTCTCCGGAAGGACTTACTATATGCCAAAACAACACATAATTCAACAAAGAACAGCACACATATACACCATTGGGTAAATTCATTGAATTGGACATTTATTTGTCCAAGTCAGTCTTCAGTCATAGTGAAAGGGGTGATGAGAATTTTCAGAGTGATTCCAATATAATTAACAATGATGTGTGGAAGAATGAAACCTCATTTATCCTTTCTAAAAATTTTTAATATGGCAAGATGTATTTCATTTAACGTATAGCATTAAAACATGAAATTTGATAATATACATCCCAATATTCTTGTGTCATTAAAAAAATAAAAATATGGGAGGATAGTCTTTAGCATGATTTTGTAGTTATATACAAAAGTTACATAAGTTATATATATCTCTCCAATACTTAAGAGACTCTACTAAAGTGTCACTAAAAGTGGTTATTCCGTTATGTCATCATACATCTATTGGGTGCCATGCCCTAATATCACTCCTCCAGTGATAATAAGCCAAGTGGAAATTTTAAAGATATAAAGTGCAGGACACCTGGGTGGCTCAGCGATTGAGCGTCTGCCTTTGGCTCAGGTCATGATCCCGGGGTCCTGGGATCGAGTCCCTGCAGGGAGCCTGCTTCTCCTTCTGCCTATGCCTCTGCCTCTCTCTGTGTGTCTCTCATGAATAAATAAATAAAATCTTTTAAAAAAAGATATAAAGTGCATTTTTTAAAAAATAGAAAACCGTGCAAATATTTATCTGCTTACTGGAATTCTGGGTGAACTTTTCTATCTATAACATCTGCCAAGAAATCTTACAAGAAGTTTGCTTATGGAATTTCTAACCCTTGTTCTTAGATGATGTACTGTGATGTCAGTAATATTTGTAGCTACCATGTGAACAGCTTTTCCCTCAGAGATTCTTAAGTCAGAATCTGAGACTGAGGAGGTTTTTTCTCCTGATCATCTAAGCACATCAGAATAAAGTTGCTGTGATGAATTTTCCATCCTTAAAATAAATGTGCTTGGAAAAGAGCTACCTCAAGGAAATGGCTTTCTGCATCTACTTCTACTTTCAGAACAAAATGATTAGACTCCCTCTTGATCCTCCCCACCCCAAAAAAAGAGAAAATGAGATCAGATTGAGTGCAATTTAAAAATTGAAGATTTAACTGCAAGGTTTTATTTGATCTCATTTATCTTTCCATATTTATATACCTAGCTCTGACCTCACCTAACCTCTAGACTCAAAGGCCAACTGCCTGCTTGCTGTCTCCACTAGAAGTCGATAGGCATCTCACACTTAGCATGTCCAAAGCTAGTGCTTGGTTCCTGCCCCTTCCAGCAATTTCCTTTCCCATGGCCATCTTTCTTATAGCAAAATGTACCACTATCCACCCACCCAGCAACCCAGGCAAAAAAAACTAGGAATCATCCCTCACATGATCCCTTTACATGCAATCAGTTCTTCAGAAGTCTTATTAGTGTTGCCTTCAAAACATATTCTGAATAGGTCCGCTCATCAGCACCTCCACAGCTACCACTTCAGTCCAAACTATCATCATCTCTGTAGGAGGCAAAGACCTCCTATAACTGATCTCCTTCCTTCCATATTCACTGCTTTATAGTCTATTTTCTACTCAGTAAATAATCTTTGAAAATCTAAATTGGAGTCTACATTCACTAATTTAAACCTTCTCATGGCTTCCCACTGCCACCTCCTTCCATAGTCTGCAATGCTCTTATGTGATGTAGATATTGCTGGCCTCCCCAACCTCAGTTCATTCCACGTTTCTCTTTCGTGATGTTTGCACAAGAGGACCCACTGTGAACACACTAAGCTCACACCTTCTTACGGCAGTTGCATCCCCTCTAGTGTTCCAGATCTTCACATTTGGCTGTTATTTTTTGAGGGGGTGCTGGTTTGGGGGGGGGGGTCAACTCAAATGTGCCCTCCTCAGATGTCTTCTGTGACCATTACCCTATTAGGTTTTTTTCATAGCTTGTCACAATCTGATATTTTCTTTTTTAGTTTATTGTCCAACTCTCCCAAGTAAACAAATATCCTCCCTCAGAAACAGGCATTTGATCTGCTATGTCAACCACAGTATCCGTAGCAGCTGCAACAGTGTTGGTCCATATGTAACACTTGTTCATATTTGCTGAATGTAAAAATACATGAATGAAGCCCCAGAAGTTTTAGTAAGTATATTTAGAAATTTAGCAATCAATAAAACTACTAAAAGTAACAGCAGGCTGAGCTTTTTTTTTTTTTTTTTGCAATAATTAATTATTAATGTGTCAACTGCAAAGGGCCTAATAAATTCAGGTGATCGTATTTCCGTGGTCAAAATATATTGTACTAGCTCTGGGAACTAGATCCCTGAAGAATCATAATGCACAAAATCAAGTTTTTTGAGGTTGTAGGTTGACATAAACTCTTAAGAAAAACAAACAAACCTGGAGATGGGTTAAGAGAGGCTGACGAGGGAGCAAATATATACAGTGAATGGAATGAGCCCTGTTCAAAGATCTGATGGTGAAGGATAACTGGAAGTGGAAATTTAGCAAGTGAGAAGAGCAGTGCTTAAGAAACTCTCTACCTTGATTCACCTGAAGTGAGTTAAGATCACAGTAAAGGTTTATGGGTGAGGTTAAGAATTAACTTGTATAGTAATGTTTTGTAAATACAGTAAACATTAGGAAGAGTTTCCTTTTTAAAGGGATCTCTTACCTTTTATCATAAGAGGTAACTCATAGAAGCAAGAAGGGGGGCGAGGTATGGAAAATAGAGTCTCCAAAAGCAAAGTGTATAAATTTACAAAAGGAAAGGCGAGATCCTGACAAGGTCCAAAAAATATAAAACAGTGGATGATGACCTGTACTCATAAGAGTTGATACCAAATTTAGAGTTAAAGACACACTCAAGCAATCCTAATTATCCGTGGCAACATGACAAGTGTTAACCCTGGGATGCTTCTCCTCATCACCCAGCAGTCAGAATTCAATGTGTGAATTTGGAATAGAAACTCATTTCGCTCTCACACAACATAATTATGAGGTAAATTTTCTGGAAAAACAATGCATGTAATAGATTCCAAAGTCAAGTGGAAGTGATTTTTAAATTATTTGCTATTTTGGGTTATTCAAAATAACCAAACATTGATTTTATAGCTATATCATCACATTTGAAATGAATGAAAGAATAAATGAATTTATATACAGTGAAACATTAGATTGGGGTGGTAATTGGCTGCAAATAGAAAAGTAGGGCAGTTCGATATGTAAGCTCTCAGTTCTAACACATCTTTATGTTTTAAAATTTATAAATGTTATCTATATAACATAATACACACATATATAAAATCAAATGGATTTCAAGCTAGAATGCACCTGACAAATTATCTAGTCAAATTATCATTATAGGCAGAAATACTCAGTTTTACCATTAAACATGTACTCAAACATGTGATCAAAATTTTTGTGTAAAGTGTGACTAAGGAACTTTAACCGAGAAAGACTGTTGGTTTCGCTCAAGGTCGCACTATTGGTTTGGGTGGAACAGGCGTGGCTCTTGACTCCTAGGGTATTAGTCTCCTAGGAAGAGTACATAGCCATGTCCATTAGTGGATAACTCAAAGCAGCTTAGTTAGAACTATTTAAATAGATGATTTCTCTATCCAGTGATTATCTTTACTATTTTAATTACTTTTTCATGGTCTCCTAAAAGCAACTGTTAGGAAAGAAAGCAAGAAGTTTGGGTTATTTTTCTCAATGCTTTACTTACAATGATTTAATAAAAATCCTAGGATTTGGAGGGAGTAGGCTTCAATTCCAAACCTATCTTTATTCTTTGGCCCACATATCTACAGAGAACTTGTATACTTAACAAAATTATACTATAAGTTCAGCATCCTTAAATTAAATTTCTGTGTTTAAAATATGCTGTAAGAATTTGTCAATTTTTCATTTTTTTTTTTTACCAAAGTGTGTGTCTTTATTTCTTTTAGGAACTCTGGAACACAGAATCGACTGTTGACACCTGATTTCTATTTGGCAGATGACCAGATAGAATCAGCATTAACAACGTGCAGAAAATGCCAAACGCGGAGGAAATGACAAATGTGCCAGATGATTTAATATCGAGCTAAGATAAAGGTTAACAGAAACTCTCTTTTCCTCTTAGTTTGCTAAATAAGTCAAAAATGCTTTTGCCTTTGCAAAATACTTTAAAAAGCATAGCTTTAAAATGAAGATAGTGCTTTTTTATATATATGATATAAAAGCACTATTATACACCTAATAGTCATAAAGCAGTTATGCTCAGTATAAGTTTAATGGTAAAAGGAGATATTTAAGCCCAACATTTGGGGGGAAAAGTAAATAATGAGAGTCAGATAATGAACTTCTTCCCCTAGCTTGAGCAATCAAAATCAAACCTGAGAATGTTTTAGATATGGGCCCCTAACCAGTCTTCCTTGCTCTTACTTGTCATCAAAGGGGCCTGGTGGCAGAAGACAGATGGGTTTAACTACAACATCATGCTCGCTGGCAAAGCATACTGCTATGGCCTCTACAGTCATGTTATCTTTTGCTCTTTAATGAGAATATTTTAATAATTTTCTTTTAATTTCAAAAATAAGAAAGAGCCAATGCAGGTAACTTAAAAAATGCAGAAAGGTACAAAGGAAGAATGAAAATTTTAAAAACAAAAATCATCACCAATATGACCACTCAAATATAATCTCTGTTAAGATCTTGGTATATCTTGACCACATATTCTGTTTTTAGTTTTTTTATCATATATATATGTATATGTGTGTTTGTGTGTATATATATATACACACATATATTATATATGCTGGTTTTACTTTTCTTATCAGTGATAGCCAAGTTCTCACTTCAATAAATATCCTTTGACAACATCCTTTAAGTGCCTGCATGCTATTCCATTATATGAATCTATTATAACTTAACCAGTCTCCAATAATTAGAGATCTAGACTTTTATTTTTTGATCTTATTGATAATATTAGCACATTAATTTTTATTCTTTGGTATTCTAACTTTTTTTTCAAATAGGTATGCCATGTAAAGGAAGGATAAGGAAATATCTATCCTATTTTTATGAATAAAAACAATCATTAGAATAAGGGTTATAGAAATTACAAAAAATGTCTTTTGACAGTTCAGCATAGCTTGATATAATATTGAATTTATCATTAAATTAGGTCTGGTTTGCTAAAGGAAACTGATACATATTTTTTTTAGGCTCTGAGTTATGGTTATACCATATAATCATTATATTAGAAGAAGCAGTACATTTTTGCAAAGGTTTTTATTATCAGGGATCACTGTAAAGTTTGTACAGAATCTTCATTAGTAATTTATTAAATACAGAAACACTGTGGTTCGGCTTTGAATTAAAGTTAAATTTGTAAAAATGATAAATCCATATATCTCTTAGAAGGAACCAATGGGTACTATATCTTGAAGCAATTCTTGTCTTAAACTGTATATTTTTACATATGCTACTGCAGTGTTTACTAAAAATGAAGCCTTTGGGAAACTTTGTCCAGGAAAAGGAATAGAGACTGGTCACTTACAACACCTGTAAACGATAACTTAACATAATGATGTGGGAGAGCTATATTTCAAATGTGAATTTAAGGAATAAGGATCAAACCCAAGTAAATACATTTTCTGAGATAGAGTGACATGGTGAACTGATTTTAACCATGGAACAACTGAATTTGTTAACAAACAAGATCTTTTCTAATGAGTTTATTTTATGTAAAACTATGTCCTGAGCTTTTCTTATCCCCCCAAAAACAAAGCTTCTCACTTTACTATCCAGTTTTCATGGACATTAAACTATATGAACTAAACACATGCACACAGGCAAAGAATTTCTGCAAATCCTGTAAAACCTTTTTTTACTACCTTGATGACTTCCACTGAGGTCAGTTTATAAACTAAACATTATGAGTGGGGTTGTTCCCATATTAGAGTTATGAAATAGGCTAATAATTTCATATTAGATGCTATTGCTCTTCCAGGCAGGTATATTTCATAGCCAATAACACAAAATCAAGAAACGCATCCTTACCAAGAACACATTTTGTTGCTATCTTTAAAGAAAAGAAATATTATTTCTTTTCCCTGGAATTAATTTCTTGACTCACAGCTGTAGTAACTTCCATTTTTCCTTCCCCAAACCTAATACAAATTCCACACATATTATGAATCAAAGCATAAGCCTTTTGAAAAATCTATATAAACCAGCTGTTTACAAATTTTCTTTTTTTGTTGCAGCTATTGGTTAGCTGCAAGTGGGTTTTTGCATAGATCCAGAAATGCAAAGAAGATTCTCTATAGCCACTTCCAGCACACTGTGTGATACAGTATTTTAAAAAGGTGCTTGTTTTCAGATCAGATTCCTTAAAGTAGACGCACATTACAATAATCTGATAATAAATGCCCAAATAAAGCTGTATATTGTCACATCTTTGAACACTTTGTATACATTATACAAATCATACAAATACTTTGTGCATTTTGAGATTAACATGACCAATGGATAATGATGTCAGCAGCACTGCAATATTAAAAATATGAAAAAAGACTCCTGTTGCATTTGTTTACTCTCCATATGGAGATACAGTGCTAGCATCAATTTAAAAATTCTATATTCTTTGCTATCAGAATACATCTCCATAAACAACCACTGTTTAAGACACTAAAACATCAGATCAGCATATATATGCATATATAAACTTATATATACATCATGATAAAGTTATTAAACTCATTGATTTTACAAAAAATTTTAAATTACAGTAATTTCTTAGATCATATGCATGGTAAATTTTTCCCCAGCCTCTTCTCAATCTTTATGCTCTAATCTAAGTAGACTTGCATGTGATGCACAGTAAAATATTAGCTATAAAATCTAAAACAATTCTTATACCTTGATAGTACTGTCGTTTAACACAAAAGTAATGCATTCTTTCTTCTCTGTTCCCACAAAACTATGAAACTCTGCTAACCCTCTTAGTACATCTGCAGGAAGCACTATTGGTAATTTAAAAAAAAATTTTATTTATTTACTTATGAGAGACAGAGAGAGAAAGAGAGAGAGGCAGAGACACAGGCAGGGGGAGAAGCAGGCTCCATTCAGGGAGCCTGATGCGGGACTCGATCCCGGAACTCCAGGAATACGTCCTGGGCGAGAGGCAGGCGCTAAACTGCTGAGCCACCCAGGGATCCCCTTTTAGCAAGAAGCATTCCAAAACCATAATGACGTAATTGAGGGGATTTTGTATGAAAAAAGTAAGAAACTTAATTTCTCCAAAGCAACTCTTTTGGATTCTCATTAAACCAAAGCTTACATCAGTATGGAAATGAATGAATGTGTGAATGACAATAGCAGCCATGTGGTTTATAATGACCAATCTGGAGTTAGATAAGCTGAATATGAGCTCTGGGTGGAGAAGAGGGTAAAAGGAATTTATGGCTATTGACTGTCCATGCTCTTCTGTATCCTAGGTGTTTGTACATCCCATTTCGGTTCATCCTCATGTCTCTATAAGGCAGATATCATGTGTTCCATTTGACAGTTGTGCAAAAAGAAGCTCAGTGGTTTGATGCAACTCCTTCCCAATGGCACTGCTCAGATGGAAAACAGAATTTACAGGCAAGATCCATCTTTGGTCCATTATACCACTCATTCTCTGACTCTAACACTTGAAATTGAACTTTTTTGCATATTAGTTTCCTCATGTGTGGAAGACGAATAAGGATACTGCATTACCTGTCTCCCAAGGTGTTTTAAGAATCAAATGCAATGTGAAACAACTTTGAAAACTATGTGGAATGCTTGAAACATAAGACTTAACGGAAAAAACAGCTAGGTTTAGTTAGCCATAAAAGCCACAACTCACATTCCACCACGGTTCCTTGTTTTCTATTCTTCCCATTTGTTCTTCTAACCCCCTCTACCTTCATTCATTTCATCCCCCACCAGTGAAAATCTTTCCTTCTGGCAGTTTAAAGTTGCCCAATTTAAAAGCACTGAACTGAGATGCTGGAAGGTACTCTTTTCCCTTGATTAGCCTTCATTATCTTCTGGCTATTGAATTAAGGGCTGTATTCAACATCCGGAAGCCACCACAGTCCTTGGCAGTAGCCCCCTTTCTCCCTCTTCAAAGCCAGCAACAGCACGTTGAGTGCTTCCTATGTCACCTTTCTCCACTGCCACTTTTAGGGATTTGCAAGATAAGTTTGGCTCTAGGAATATCTTCCCATCTCAAACCTTCATCACATCTGCAAAATCTCTTTTACCATCTAAGATAAAATAGTCACAATTTTCAGTGTCTAGAGCACTGGACCTCTTTGGGGGGCCATTATTCAGCCTATGCCACAGTTCCTAAGGATATCATTCAAGCCAGAGAATCAGTTATACCAAAGGCCAGCTCTGTTCCTGAACTTTCCAACTATTGAGAGGCTAAATCCCATTTTTTTATCAATCCAGCCTGAGTCAGGTATTTTGTCACTTGCAACTTAGAAAGCCCTAACCAATACACAATTTGACTGAAACTCAGGCTTTTTTTGCTGTGTGTATTTAGATCCCAAAGAGCGACTATTTCAAAGCATACTCCTTGGGAATGTTGATTTTTTTTCCAACTCCCTCATTTTGTAGACGAAACCAAGACCCCAAAGAAGAAAACCAATTTTCTCAAGATTCCTAACCTATTCATTTCAGAATCAACAGTGAATTTCCAAATTCCAGACTCTGACATATACTATGTTTGTATATGAGAAAATTTTTGCCTTCATCATGGATGTCTAGCTTCCCCGGCAATGGCCAGCCACCTCCATAGCTCCTTTGGTGAAGACTTGCCCAGTCCCTCTCTGTGCCCCAACAGACTGCTATTTGGATTTTATTTCCATTTGCAACTTCTGCAACTTTCTGCTTTTCTCTCTAGCTAGAGAAAGTCAGTTGACTACTTGACTGTTGCACTGCTTATTTATTCATTCATTTGTTCTTTTTTTAAACACAATCACTTAGCTGGCAGTATAAACTAAATTGCTATCTCATATTTGTTAGACATTAATTAAATCTCCATATGTTATTAGTCTTCTCTTTTTAAAGAAATGATAGAGGGGCACCGGGGAGGTTCAGTCAGTTAAGCATCCAACTCTTGATTTTGGCTCAGGTCATGATCTCAGGTTGTGAGATCGAGCCCTGCATCAACAGGGGTTCTGCTTGAGAATCTCCTTCTCCTTCTGCCCCTTACCCTGCTCTCTCTCTCTCTCTAAAAAGAAATAAATAAATCTTTTTAAAAAAGGAAATGTTAGAAATCTTTAATAACAATATTATTATCTTCCTGTAGACAAATGTCTGGTACTGAGTTAGTTCCTGATGACCTGTGCCAAGGTGACCTTGTTCTGTTCCTAGAGAGGAAATGTCACTGTTTGCCTGGCAAGGATATGAGAATGCATAATGGAAAAGTATTTCTAATTTTTGGAACTGAGAACGGCTTAGCTTCACAGCCACTCATGACTTGCTCAAGAGGTGTCTGTGATATTTGATTCTGTTCCCAGATATCAGCAATGGACGAAAAAAATGAACTAATATATTAGCATCAAATAAGGAATTTTCAGTTAAATTCTATATAAAATATAGCATCTACAAATTTCGCTTTATACATTTTGTTTATTTTTTTTAAGGATAGAAACGAGTGTGTGCTACTTGCTGTTTTTCTCTCTTCTGAACCTCTTCTTTCTTCCTCATACTGCCAACCTGAAGTGTATCCTGATACAGGGCTCCCTCCAGGTCTGGCAAGCTCAGAATCCCAAAGCCTCCTTATCATGCTCTCTAGGGACTGGTGAAGGCTATTTCACCGTCAGGTTTGTGGGGACGAGAAGGTCCCATGATGAATGGAAAAGGAAAAGTTGCTCCCTTCAGATCTCTCCAACAAATTGCTGTGCTTTCCATACCCAGGCCAGAATCCACTATCAGATTTCTTCCCTCATCTACCCAGTGCTACTGCCTCAGTTCCGAAAACCAGTTTTTTTACTTTGATATGGAGATGACCTGTACAAGTTATTACTGATTTCTGAGACTTCACTTTTCCCACTGCTGCTAAATTAAAAAAGAAAAAAAGGTGTTATTTCCGTCTGTTTTCATTTTTAGTAGAGATGAAATTGTGTGTGTCTGTGTATCTATCTTTCTATCATCTATCTATCATCTAATCTATTATCTATTTTCTTGTGGTTAATAAGAGATGAAATCTACAATCAAACTACTTAAGTTGAAATTCTTATCCCCTTACCCGCTAACTACATGATTCTAGGGAGGTTATTCAGCTTCTGTATTCCTCAGTTATGTCAGCTGTAAAATGAAAATAACAATGCCTTCCACCTCAGTTGTTGTGAGGCTAACATAAGATAATACGCACAGGGTGCTTGGACCAGCATCTAATCCTCAGTAGTGCTCAAGAAGTGGTGGGAGTTATTGTTGTTGTTGTTATTTAAGAAGTAAGTTTTGTATCTATTGTGAACCAAGGATGCAGATACACTCTAGAAAGTAGCAAAGAGATTTAACAGTAGGGAATAAAAGTAGATATATGGAGGTCACCAGGAAGAAAACAAAAGAAAGAATCTTAAGACCACTAATTTTAAGGCACCTGGATGGCTCAGTTGGTTAAGCATCTGCCTTCAGCTCAGGTCATGATATTTTTTTCAATCTTGGAATTGAGCACCACTTCATCAGGCTCCCTGCTCAGTGACAAGTCTGCTTCTCCCTCTGCTTCTCCTGCTTGTGCACTCTCTCTCTCAAATAAATAAATAAATAAAATCTTAAAAAATTTTTTTTCAAAAAGACCACTAATTTTTTTCTCTAAACCACAAGAAGCTGTAGCACATCCTTCCAATAAACCTCGCCATCTTTGGGCTTTCCCACACAAGAGGGATTAGATTCTGTAGATGCAGAATGGTAAATTGAGGAATTCTCTGGTTAAGAGGGCTTCCAAGGACTAATTTGGTTGCCTCACTACTATATTTAACATTGTTTCTATAGGATATCCATTCCAGATTACAAACAAACCAAACTAAAAAAGAACTTTGAAATGAGTCCCATCAGTCAACTAGGATACTATTGGAAAGCCAATAGAGTGCGTTTTTGTTTGAGGAGGAGAACGGAATGTAGGTGCCACTTAGATGGTTATGGTCTTGTCACCATCATGATAGATGTTTTCTGGTGCCTTTAAAAAAAAAAAAAAGATTATGGTCAACTAATATTCGATAAAGGAGGAAAGACTATCCATTGGAAGAAAGACAGTCTCTTCAATAAATGGTGCTGGGAAAATTGGACATCCACATGCAGAAGAATGAAACTAGACCACTCTCTTTCACCATACACAAAGATAAACTCAAAATGGATGAAAGATCTAAATGTGAGACGAGATTCCCTCAAAATACTAGAGGAGAACACAGACAACACCCTTTTTGAACTCAGCCACAGTAACTTCTTGCAAGATACATCCACGAAGGCAAAAGAAACAAAAGCAAAAATGAACTATTGGGACTTCATCAAGATAAGAAGCTTTTGCACAGCAAAGGATACAGTCAACAAAACTCAAAGACAACCTACAGAATGGGAGAAGATATTTGCAAATGACATATCAGATAAAGGGCTAGTTTCCAAGATCTATAAAGAACTTCTTAAACTCAACACCAAAGAAACAAACAATCCAATCATGAAATGGGCAAAAGACATGAAGAGAAATCTCACAGAGGAAGACATAGACATGGCCAACATGCATATGAGAAAATGCTCTGCATCACTTGCCATCAGGGAAATACAAATCAAAACCACAATGAGATACCACCTCACACCGGTGAGAATGGGGCAAATTAACAAGGCAGGAAACAACAAATGTTGGAGGGGATACGGAGAAAAGGGAACCCTCTTACACTGTTGGTGGGAATGTGAACTGGTGCAACCACTCTGGAAAACTGTGTGGAGGTTCCTCAAAGAGTTAAAAATAGACCTGCCCTACGACCCAGCAATTGCACTATTGGGGATTTACCCCAAAGATACAGATGCAGTGAAACGCCGGGACACCTGCACCCCGATGTTTCTAGCAGCAATGGCCACGATAGCCAAACTGTGGAAGGAGCCTCGGTGTCCAACGAAAGATGAATGGATAAAGAAGATGTGGCTTATGTATACAATGGAATATTACTCAGCTATTAGAAATGACAAATACCCACCATTTGCTTCAACGTGGATGGAACTGGAGGGTATTATGCTGAGTGAAATAAGTCAGTCGGAGAAGGACAAACATTATATGTTCTCATTCATTTGGGGAATATAAATAATAGTGAAAAGGAATATAAGGGAAGGGAGAAGAAATGTGTGGGAAATATCAGAAAGGGAGACAGAACGTAAAGACTGCTAACTGGGAAACAAACTAGGGGTGGTAGAAGGGGAGGAGGGCGGGGGGTGGGAGTGAATGGGTGACGGGCACTGGGGGTTATTCTGTATGTTAGTAAATTGAACACCAATAAAAAATTTTAAAAAAAATCAACATGAATTTTAAAATGTTGATCTTAATTTCAGACAAGGGTAGAAGTAATATCTTCACTAAAAATTTGTAAATGAAATATTTCATTATATTTGTCTTTTTGTGAAATAAAACTTCAAATGAGAATTTTTAAAATTTAATGAATTTGACATTATAATGAAATTTAGGAAATATTTCCAATTTTAACAACATGAGAAAAGGAGGGAAATTAAGACGATGATTATCAGTCATTGCAGAATAAACTGAGGAAATAATTATTCCAAAAGTACAGTTGTAGCTGATAGTAAGTACTATATGATGTAAATTGTTATTTTTTCAGACTTTACTTTTAGAAAAATTATAATTTAGCTTTTCTTGATTAACCTATATTTATATTTACATGATAGAAAAATATTATACTTAACAAAGAAAGACTTCCTTGAGACACCAAGAGTTCAATCTTTTAAATTATTTACAATTTTATGAAAATAATGGCAAAACACTGTGGAATATTGGGTACAATATCTTTTTAAGCCAGTAGCTCTTGTGGGGTTTCAATCAATCAGTCATTTTTTATGTTTTTAAAATATGTTTATTCATTATATCCCATTAGGCAGGTGCAGATGACATGGATAGATGGCATTTCCAGAACAGGAGCACTGAATTCACAGAAACAGGCCATCACAGCAAAAATCCTTTGCAAAGATGCAATCACTGCACTACTCTTTGTTGAAGGTTCTTCCATTGTAGTAGCCAGTCCCCAGCGTGGCCTCTGATGGTCCTTGTCTTCTGGAATTTATATCCTTTTGTTAGTTCCTCCCACACTCAATGGAGTTGACTTGTGTAGCAAACTTTATTTTGTGGAAATGACAGAGGATAAGTTCTAAGTGTAGGGTCACAAACAACATTCAAGCTTCTATCCTGTTTTCTTGTATAACTTGCTCTGGGAGAATTTAGCTGTTGTGTTGTAAGGTCATTCCAGAAGCCCTGTGATGAGACTCTTATGCCAAGGAACTTTTCAGACTTGAAAAAAACCCTGAGCCATAACCACCATTTAAACCACTTCTAAATTCCTGCTAATGCGGGGAGATTTGTTATACAGCAAGAGATAATGAACAGCCTCTATCTTCAAAACACCTGAATTATGACAGGTGTTTGGCCATGGTTTCTTCCAGCTACTTTTCATACTGTTAGTAACATCTGCCAGCTTGCAATGATGCTTGCACTTCATGTCAGATGTCTTCCACAAATTTCTTTTTTTAAAAAAAGATTTCATTCATTTGAGAGGGAGGGGGGAGTGCTCCTGAAAGAGAGTGAGCCTGATATGGGCCAGATTCCAGGGTGGGATCATGACCTGAGCTGTAGGCAGATGCTTAACTAACTGACCAAGCCACCCAGGTACCCCTATCTCCAACCAAGTTCTAATTACCTGTTGGCCTTCAGCCTCTTTTTCCTCTGTTTCTTTGAAGGTTTACAGCTTAACATCTAGCCTGATAGGAAGTTTACGTGAATCATTTGCAATATTTGTTTATCAGTATTGGTTAAAATTATTCTCCTGAACTAAATTAAAGGCAGAACTAAACAAACAACAGAGAGAAGTACCATTCAGGGAAAAATGCAGAATGCCATATCAGTGCTCACTAACTGAAAGCTTAGAATGATACCCATCATATATATTGGCTTATTTACTATGAAAAAAACCCTGTATATGTTTATATTTGTATTTATATTACATTTGTATCAGTCAGGATAGGTTGGATTTTGCCATAATATAAATAATCCACCAATCTCAGAGATTATATAAAACAAAGATTTTTTTTTTTTTTTTTTTTTTTGCTCATTCTACTTATCCATGAGTTTACTTGGATTTTTGCTCTTTATCATCTTTACTTTAGTCTCCGATAAAAGCTTTTGGGACATATCCAGTCACCATGGCAGAGGGAAAAAGCACTTTTGCTCAAATTCATTGGACACAGCTAATTTCAAAGAGGAAAAGGAAATATAATTCTATTGTGTGCACAAGACTATTTGGCCAACAGTACATATGCCACCACGTGTATTCAAGTTAATATAAAATATTTCAGAGATGAATCTACTATAATAAACCAGCACTGTATAGGCAGTGCTGTATAAGACAAACTTTTTTTTTTTTTGAGACAGACTTTTAATGTGACTTTTTTCTGAAAAAGTTGGGAGGCTGTGAGCTAGCAATAAATTGCAGTGGTGAGAGTATAGATGGACCAAAGATGGTTACAATGACAATTAACTACATTTATTTGTTATTTTGCATATTAAAGACCAAATGTCTTAGAGCACAGGGAAGAGGGAAGAATGATAGTAATTAAATGTTTGAAGAATCAAAGAATGAACAGATAAATCAATAAAGCACTAGAATTTTGAGTATCTCATTAATGATTGTGGGTAGCTCCAAGATTCCAAAGTTGACTCAGTCCCTCTCATTGTCTTTTTGATCAGTTGGCTACCATACTGAGAATGCTTGGGACGAGGAGTGACCTGGGTCAATCTGGAGTCCATAAACTCATGAGAAACTGTGTTTATTCAAGTCTGGACCACACTGAGTTTGGTACATAGCAAGCTTGGCCATTTCTCAAGTCTTTGAAGGCGCTTCACTGTAAATTGTAGCATTTTCTTCCGTTGCAGAATTCACAAGGCAACCATAACTCCAGCCACACAAGATATTTACCATTAGCTCATGGACATGATTATAAGAGCAATGTATTTTCTTTGTATATTTAATGTATTGAGATATAATTCTTAGTTCATCTCTTTTCTCTCTTGGTTTCCAATTCTTTAACTAGCTATTCTTTCTGGATTATTTTCTTAATTTTATCTTTTCACCTTTGTGTTGAATTTTAAATTAAGACTATAGATACATTTTTCGTATTCAAAACTTATTTTAGGGATCCCTGGGTGGCGCAGCGGTTTGGCGCCTGCCTTTGGCCCAGGGCGCGATCCTGGAGACCCAGGATCGAATCCCACATCAGGCTCCCGGTGCATGGAGCCTGCTTCTCCCTCTGCCTATGTCTCTGCCTCTCTCTCTCTCTCTCTCTGCGACTATCATAAATAAATAAAAAATTTTTTAAAAAGTTAAAAACTTATTTTATTGTTCCTTTTTAAATAACATTCTGTTCTTGCTTTTTGGACACAGTATTTTCTCATATATCTGAATATACATAACTATAGGTAATCTTGAATTTTTTCTATTATTTGGGTAACTTTCTTTCTCAGTTTAGATTTTTTGTCTTTATCTATCATATTGAAGACTTTTTTTCTGTGTGTGGTAATCATTAGTTACCAATCATATTTTTAAAATGGGACTTTTTAAAGCTGAGTGAAAAATCTGCATGTATGGTCAGAGCTTATGAATAGTAAAGTTCCTTGTAGGGGGATTGATTAATAAGCCAGCATTTTCCTGGGAGATCCCAAATTTCAGTTTGTATGGGTCTTTTCTTGAGGACCATTTAATTTTTTTCAGAGAGGTATTTTCAAGTGTCCTACCTAGAAAGGCATGTTCCTGGTTGTCAGCATTTTGAGAGCTGAGCCAGAGAAGGGGATGGAGGTTTTACAATTAAATATTAAATTTTCATTTATTTTAGTCCTGTGTCTTAACCTCAGCCTCTATGATGCCTGAAATCCTTAGAACTAGGGCCAGTATAGTTTATTTTCATTGGAAAATAACCTCCTCTTTGGTGCTTGGGAGAGGGTGATGGGTAGTGTGTGTGTGTGTGTGTGTGTGTGTTGTATGTATATATATCTGTTTGTGTAGGCAGGGGTAGGAAGGTTTCATCTTGTCTGTATTCACACTTTCCATCACTGCTCTAATTTTCAGCCCTGCACTTTATCCTTTCTTCTATATTCAGCCTTTCAGGACCTTTTGGCATACCTCCTAGCTGTGTCCCTCTGATCTGCTTATACTTCTCTATCTGCTTATTTTCTATGTAGTTGCTGAAATCCCATGTCCACTCTTTTTTCTTTCTCATTTTCTTTACTTGTAGGCAAATACCTTTGTTTTTCCTTTGCTATCATTTTGGCAGAGTTTGTAGAAGGAGAAGAGTTAAGTACATGTGATTAATTCACCATTTTTAACCAAGAGCTCCTTAGAATTTTTTCTCTAAAGCATCAAGGCAATCAGAACTTTTCACAAGAGCCCTTGATCCTTACATTCTCTTTCTCCCATCATTTTGCAAAGTAGAAAAACAAACTTACTCTTTGATCTAGTGACATGACTGAAAAAAAATCTAAATAAATAATTGTCTTCTATAAAGCATTTTCCTCTTCACTTGTTTGTGTACACTCTATGTACACCCTCCATAATATTATTCTATGATTGTATACTTTGAGATTTTTGAAAGAAGTATAAAATATTATCAAGTAGGTTTAAAATGCTATTAGCCACTGAGTAAATGCTATATGATGTTTAAAATATTTTTTCAAATGGGCCACCAAAAGGTAAAAGTAGAAGAGAATTTTGTAAGTAACTTGATTTTTTTTCTCCCAATCTTTTCCAATCTTTCTGGGACCATTTAAAACAATTAGTATTTCAAGATTTCGAAACAATTTTTAAAGATTTTATTTATTTATTTGAGATAGAGAGACAAGGAGAGAGAGTGTGAGAGAGAGCATGAATTGGGGGATAAGTAGATGGAGAGAGAGAGAGGCAGATTCCCTGCTGAGCAGGGAGCCTGCCGAAGGGCTCCATCCCAGAACCCTGGGATCATCACCTGAGCCAAAGGCAGGTGCTTAACTGACTGAACCACCCAGGCCCCTAAGATCTCAAATTTTAGCATTTCTTCATGTATATGTTAATCAAATTTTTATTTAATAAATGTTCTAAGTTATTCTTTTTTGCCTGTCCTCTTGCTTTGTGCCTAAGGTCAAAGCATTGCATGTATGTAAATACTGATTGCTCTTTTATTTATTTTATTATAAAAAGGTACTTCTGTAAAATGCTTAGAAATATTCTTCATGCGTATATAACTTAGATTTTTATCTGATCATAAATGCCAGACTGACACCTTTAAAGTAAGTTATTTATAATTTTAAATTTCCTAAAAGAACTAGTCTGAGTTTTTAGCCATTTATATTTATTAATATTATTGGAAACTTTTTTTAGAATACATTCTAGAACATAAGCAAGGTTTCATCCTAGGGAAGTTATAATTTAAAGTATGACTAGACAAATAAACATACAACAATATAAGGAATTGCCTAGATGAAGAAGGAATGTTCTCAGAAGTAGAAAACAATCGGTCAGCCCGGTTGGCTCAGCGGTTTAGCACCACCTTCAGCCCAGGGCATGATCCTGGAGACCTGTGATGGAGTCCCACGTCAGGCTCCCTGCATGGAGCCTGCTTCTCCCTCTGCCTATGTCTCTGCCTCTCTCTCTCTGTGTCTCTCATGAATAAATAAATCTTAAAAAGAAAAGAAGTAGAAAACAATTGAAAGGCAACAAGTGAGGATGTGAAAAGGAGTTCACCAAGCTGGTTGCCACCTCTCTTACTGATGGGATTGTCAACTGAGAAAACACCAAGGATGGAAAGCTGAATGTCTCCCAATGCAATAGTATATCATTTCCTCCCATTCTTTGTCTGACCCAGAAAATCAAGTTAAAGCAGAAGAGAAACGAAAAGGTGATGCTTCCTTGGACAGGAAACCTAAGTACACTGTCACTCATTTTTTTTTTTTTTCATCTCTGAAGTAAGACTGGTGAATTATATAGGTTAACACTTAAGGCACATCACTACCATAATGAACGCTTAGTGTTTAATGAGTCAGGGAAAAGAAAACCTTCGCCAAAACAGAATGAATCCATTTCACGATAAAACATGGATTTCCATTTCCAGTAAACCTAAGGCACTGCATTAGGACCAGATGACATTATCAGCATACAACCGGATCATCTATTATTCTAGAGTCTAGATTGAGGAAATCCAGAACATTCCCAGGCTCTCAGTTCAGGATGCTTTCGATTTAATAACAAACAAGAGTTTCAGGGGCACCTGGGTGGCTCAGTGGTTGAGTGTCTGCCTGTGGCTCAGGTGGTGATCCCAGGGACCCTGGGATTGAGTCCTGCATTGAGCTCCCTGCAGGGAGCCTGCTTCTCCCTCTGCCTATGTCTCTAACTCAATCTCTTTGTCTCTCAAAAATAAATAAATAAAATCATTAAAAAACAACAACAAATAAGAGTTTCAAATTTCAAGAGAAAATGTGTATGTTATAATAAGTAGCTGTTTATAATATTGGGAAAAGATTTGTTCTGATTGATACCTATTTTCATGCTTTAGAACTAATATCATAAAATGCTGGTATTTTAAAATATCGCACTTAAAGTTCTGATTCCAAAGTTGTGTTAAAGACTAAAAGATAGAATCAAATGAATATGTTCAAGGAAGCATGCTAAAGGATGATAAAAAAAAATAGTGTGAAAGGCAATATCTCATCTATATATTAATAATTCTATAAGTGTTGGACTTCAGGAGCAAGATAACTAAATTTTGAGATTCTGCTCCAGAATATAGACCCAGTCACAACAAAGTACAGAACTGGGTTGGGATGCAGAGTTGCCAGTGTTTTCTGCACTGCAGTATTAGGCAACTACCTGCCCAGGGATCCCCTCCCCTTCCCCACTCACATGGACACACACAAAGGAACAGTTGGAAACAGAGCAGGGCTGCCAGCATCCCACAAATAGGATGGCAGATTTCCCAAGAATTGCACTTAGGGTTAGAGGAAACCAAGGATGGAGAATGCCTTAAAAAAGAAAATCCACAAAGAGATATCTGACCCTAACCTCAGCTACAGGAGCTAGAGAGAAGAGAAACAAAGACTTAGTTATACAAACGACATTAAAACAAACACATGTACAACATTGATAAGCATTTTGCTTAAAGGGAGAAAAGAACAGAAAGGGCTGAAAGTCTCCACACAGACCAATCTGTTTGATGAAAACATATTTCCTTTTTTTTTTCTCCTGCTCTCCTCTATAAGACAGTGTACAAAGTGCTCATTTATATTTTCTTTGTTTTCATCCCAAAGCTAGAAGATCAAAGAGTTAATAAAACCTCCTTGCTATAGAAGGTCATTACAAAACTAAATGCAGCAATTCAAAGTGGAAAATAGAATGAATGCCAAGGAGATGTTTAACGAAGTAACATTCTACACGTATTCTTTGAAGAACATTTGCAGACTCGTTTGATTGCTTTAGAGCGCGCAGGGCACAATGCGTCCTGCGCGGAGCTAACAGTGAATGATGGTTGCGTTCTGCGGTCCTGCGGCCAAGCCACTTGGAATCACAAGTATATTTGAGGGTGAGTTACCTAATATGGTGGAAATATTCATGAGCATTTTACCTAGCAAAATGGTATTTAAAACTTCCACCTTTTCCCCTCTTTAGGCCTAATTAAATGTCCAAACGTAAGACATGAGTCTATTCATTTGAAAAATAGTTTCTAGCACTATTTTCCCAAGAACTGACAAAGTTGGACGAGATAGGGATTAGTTGAGGTTTCCTGTTTGCCATTGAGATCCTTCTCTCTCTCTTTTTTTTTTTTTTTTTTTTGGTCATTTTTTTAGTGCTAACATCCTTAGAATGGGAGCCAATACAGAATATAGATAGCCTGGGAAATTGTCAATATTGCAGGATCGATTTATGTCAAAGAGACAGGCTGGTACCTTGCACTTGCCTTTCAGTGTGACATCGGAATTCGCTATTCACTGTAGCCCTTGAGTCCTGGCATGGAGACCCATCAGGTTTTTTTCCTAGAAAAGACGCAGAACAGTCTAGAATATCAGAAATCACCATCCTGCTGGTAGAGCCATGGCTATGTGGCAACATGGGGGCCAGTGATAGAGGTAATGTAGAGTCTCTGGGGTATAATCAAACATTTATTTATTTATTTATTTATTTATTTATTTATTTATTTATTTTTCATTTATTTATTTATTATGTTTGAAAACATGGGGAAAAGAGGTGGTTTTTTTTTTTTCAAGAAGAGGAAGTTGATATCTGAGTTAATTTGGGGGATGGATTGGAAAACTGGCAAAGCAGGTGTTCAGATAATGATTCCACTCAGAAGAGGAGTATAATAACAACACAGGAACATAAAGATATCTGAGATTAAGTTTAAGCAATTAAACTTTTTAATTATTTGAGCAAATAATTGACCTATTTCACTGTAAAACGAAACTTTTGAAGTACCGTTGAATGTTGTGCAGATGCCAATAGTCTTTTTTTTTTTTTTTCCTTTTTGCATCAGTGGTGCATGTCACCTTCCTGCAAGGCAACCAGTTTGCAGATCTGGCCAGAGGGAAAATTACTGGGCAACAGAATGAAAAGGAGGCATAAGTCAACCCAGCTCTCTGAACCCTAGAAAAGGCAACTTCCCTCCAGCTCATGAAAGAGGACGATTGTGCTCAGTACCACTTATCCGGTGCCAACAATCTGGTAAACCCTCTATTCAGTGCTACACCAAGGCTATAGCAAGGTGACCCAGAGTTTCGGGCTGAGGTCAGGGAAGGGTCGCTGCCTGAAAAATGGAACTAGTCAAAAGGAAAGAATCCTAGGAATGGGTGAGGTTAGTCACCCACAGAAGTAGCCCAATCCAAGAAATGGCATAGAAAAGCATTTTTTATGGAATTTAAAAAGTTCTAACTCTTTTAAGTTATTCTTCTAGCCCTTGCAAGCTGGTACGAGAATGTTCTGAAGTATGCTCACAGGAATCAGCGTTTGATCCCTAAAATTCCTACAGACTTCCTTCATTCCTTCAATTCTGCTTTTCCATTTATTCAATTCCCTCCTCCCCCTTTTTTTTCCCTTTCCAATCCCACCACCTCAAGCTTTGAAACTGAAGACTAGACACTAGGTATGCAGATACCGTCACCCCCTCTGAAACCCTCTTGGAAGCTTGTCAGCTTTCCCTTCCCAGCACCTTCCTGGTGCCTCCCCGTGAAGGCAATGTCAAAAACGTGCCCATGTGATGACATACGTTGCT
Organism: Canis lupus baileyi; assembly: GCF_048164855.1. Lineage (NCBI taxonomy): Eukaryota > Metazoa > Chordata > Mammalia > Carnivora > Canidae > Canis > Canis lupus. The sequence goes on from NC_132839.1 coordinate 21,316,613, forward strand.
CATGGCATGCCATGAGTACCCATTTTAAATAAGCCCTTTTGGGGCACCTGGGTGGCTTAGTGGTTGAGTGTTTGCCTTCGGCAGAGGTCATGATCCCGGGGTCCTGGGATCGAGTCCCACATTGGTCTCCCTACAGGGAGCCTGCTTCTCCCTCTGCCTGTGTCTCTGCTTCTCTCTGTGTCTCTCATGAATAAATAAATTAAATATTAAATAAATAAATAAATAAATAAATAAGCCCTTTCAATGTAAAAGGAACCTTAATGTTTGGAATATTGTCCTTCCAGAGCTTTCCTTACCTCACATGATGCCTATGAGTGCTTACAGGGTGCCTGTTAGGAGCCGAGGCTGAAAGGATGAAGGAACATGGGCTTAGGGTTACTTATTTTCACATTGAAAAAAAAAAAAAAAAAAAAAAAGGACGTTTCTTCCCCTGGATGGCAAAATGAGAACATTTTACAAATAAACCCATAAGTAAAACTGTATCCGTTTAAAGATGTGAAAAGACTAAGTGTACTTTGAAAGGGAGTTTTATTTTAAAGAGGTAGCCAGAGGCTGATATGCATAAATAAAATGTTTACTATTCATCTGCTTGCTTTTTCTAAGAAATCTCCAAATAATAAAGTTAGAAAGTATTTGATTACTTCTCTTCAGTGTGTAGAAGGATGGAGAGAGAAATTTCAAGTTCTTTTTGTTTTATATTTGTTGTCAAGAATTCATATAAGAAAGTCAATTTTATACGAAATAATTTCACAAAATTACTTTTAAGAGAGTCAATTCCCATAGATCAGTTTCAGTAGGTCATATAAAATAAGTCTTTTAATACGAGCTCCTTAGTTTTATTAGTACATTATAAATTATTTATCTTGGAAAAAATACATTAAAAACAGAATTAGAATGTCTTTGGTTTATATAGCTCACAGCATTAAGTTAAAATAGTATAATACATGTTATACAGAGAGAAATGTAATTGTGGCCTAAAAGAACATTTTTGAGTCAGTTTCACATTAAACATTGAATAGAAAAGTTGACTTATCTTAAAATAAAGCAAGACACTATATCACTCTGCTACAAGCAAATGTTTCGTTTGTAAATAAGGATGAACTGACAGTGCTTGAAAGTGTAGTTCATCAAAATCACAACAAGAAACCAAATATTATGAATGTGTAAAATTCCATGTTTATTTAATATCCATTACATAGCCGGTTCATTGAAACCAGACTTTGTAAAGACAAATAACATTTCTGATGAACATAAACAATATCATATAGTTGAAATTCATCCTGTATTTTCACATGAATAAAGATGTCATTATGCAGGAGTTTCGACAATAAAGACCTTGCTGTGAATTGGCGTGGCATCTCTCAATGCTTCAAAGCAGCACCAGCCTCCATCAGCTCAAGAGGAGACATTAGTGACTGTGCGTCAGTGAGCTCTGTGATCGGCAGGTCCACACTCAAGTGTCATAGAACCTTTCCCCAATGTGTGAGTTGGTGTCCAGCGTGGTCTGTGTCATGGGTACCTTCTCAAAGGACACATCCAAAGCTCGGGATGGGTATTCCTAGGACCAAAACAAACAACAACAGAAACAAACAAACAAAAAACAAAGCAGAAAACCTGGCAATATACAGATAATGTAAAAAGGCTCACTCTGGTCAAGGAGAAGTGTCAGTATTAATAATATGAATGATTATTATCTTTATAGTTGTTTATACTTATTGAAGTTCAGTGTGTGCCAAGTACTTTGTTAAGCACTTAACATTCACTGTTGTATAAAATGGCCACAAGAATCCTTTACAATAAACACTTTAGTTATCCGTGTTTTATAAATAGGGAAGCTAAGCTTGGCAGAAGTCAAGAACCTTTAATACAGTTTCACAGTAAATAGTAGAACCACAATGCCCTCTGTGGCACCATACATGGCTCGGGGAAGACCAGTAGCTTCCAGTGGTCAGCATTGTAGAGGAGCTGATAGCTTTACCTCAAAGCCATTCGTAGTAGCCCTTCTCTGCCTTGCTTTTCTCTATTCTGGAGGCTAGAAAACTAAAATTCCTAACATTTGAAAAAGACTTCTTTGTGTCTGATACTACTTTTTTCTTCCAATTTTACATTCCAAGCCACAACAGAGTTCTTTCTCCCAGGAGTAACCGTGTGATAGATTCTGACTGAAGATGTAAGTTAATGAACTGAGATGAAGTTGCTAGCTGGGTTCCCCTGAATGTCTTCTTAAAAGAGACAGATTCAGTTGCACAGCAGATCTCTAGCTAAGAGGATAGACCTCCTGTTAAGTGTTCTACACTCACACACAGAGCGAGCAAAACAATTTCTGATTCCTTCACCTCTTCGCCCTTCTTCTTTACCTATTCCAGATTATCCATCCTCACATTGGCTGATACATAAAAGAAAAAAAAAGCATCCTTCTTGTGAGCCATGTGAATTTGTTACTTGTGGCTGATTATATTGATTACCTAAAACTGCTTTATAAAGATTTGAGACTTATTGGAGGCTGAGAGCAATAATCACTAATATTTGTTAAACAAAAGGATAAATGATTGAACTGTGTATCTTAATTGAGCTTGTCCTGTGCCACATTTCTACAATTAAATTCATGTTGGGTGAATTTCCTTTTATTTGAACACTCAACACTAGCACATCTGAAGTGGCTATCAGTTCTTTTTGTAAATTAAAAAATAGGATAAGCCCTCTGGGCTATGTGCACAGAAAAAATAGCTATAGCCCTGATCAGAGGGTTCCAAAGTCTAGAATTGAACTCACTATCAGGCCCAACAGAAAAGGAAAGGAGAAAACCAAGGAGAGAAAAGGAGGCATTTTTTGAAGAAGGTGAAATACTCAGATTTCTTAAAATCTGTTAAATAGGACAAAACCCACATTCAAACCCCAGTCTTCCCATTAATGATTTGAATACCATTTCCAACATTTACTGGATGTATGATATTAAGTAAGATTGCTTCACTTCTCTGAGATTCACAGTTGTTTTCAAATAAAAAGTCAACATTTTACAGCCTTTCTCATAGGCTTGTTTTTAGGATTAGCTGAAACAAGGAACTTAAATTGCTTGGTACTGTGTCTGACACATAGAATACAGTTAACAGATTTTAATTCTCCCACTACCCAGGTCCCTGTCACCCATCCCCTTTGACAGAAAGATGACTTCACAGATTTTTGCCTAATTTCTGAAAGTATTTTTTTCTTAATCCACAGCCCAGTCATCATACAAAGACTACATTTGGTTGAACATAGATATTAGTGAAAGAAATTCCTCCAGCTAGGATGTGAGCTTCCTGAAGGCACTAACCGTGTCTTATCAATGTTCATATTCTTTAATAATTTGAATTTCTAAAGAATTTCCAGTTATCTAAAGAGAAAATAATTTTTGAGCCCCCCCCCATGTTACTTTGTAATGATTCATTAATCCAAATGACTTTTCTTTGTCAAGGTGTAATCTTGTCAGAATTTACTGCCCATTAAGCACACTGCTTGAGAACCTATAAAGTAACTGTGAACAAAGGAAAACCCATATTGTCAATAATAATATAAAGGAATGAAAAACCAAAAAAATCCTATATTGGATATCCTATATGATTGTTTACTGTGAACTATTCCCTATGCTAGGCTCCATTGGACATTATCTCTAATCCTCTCTACAACTATGCAAAATGCCATTAGCCCCATATTATGAAAGGAAAACCAAGGATCAAAGACTTGACTGGCACTAACTAGTAAGTGAATTCAGAGTGCCTTAACCACAGCTTGACTTCAGATCTCTCACATTCCAATGCTTGAGCTCTTTGCACTCTGCCTACTGTATCCAGAAGATATGCAGATTAATGAATTTCTGGGAAAAAAACTCCAAAAACTTCAAGCATCTAGTTTGGTAGAAAACAAGGCTTTGGGACCTTAATTATTTGGATCTGTAATATCAAAATTATTTGTCACTAATAAAAACCAATAATGTCCAATATTGCTATTGTAACACACAAAGGTCTTATTTAATCTTCACAACAGTTTTGTGAGGTAGATATTATTACCTCCTAATATGAATAGATGTTGAAATTCAGAGAGAGCAATGGCTTTTCCAGAAAACAGATATTGAAACCACACCCTGACCCCATCTCCTAGTCCAGGATTCTTTCCACAATACCACCACATTCTGCCCACCATACTACTTTGCCTGAATTTCAGTGAAAAAAGGGACCAAAGAAGGTATGGTGACATGGAATAAACACCATCTTTGGCCCTGTTGCCTTCTATTATCTAAGATGCTTTCTGCTGAACAAGGCTTTTATGTTTTATTTTTTTCTTCCACCAGGGTGTCTTCTGAGAAGGCATTCTGATACAGTATGGATTCAATAGAGCAAGTCTTCCCACTGAGCGTGGCTAGGCAAATATTAAAGTGATTTTCTGAAGGTCTTTAGTTCAGGCTTGGTTTTTGGTATGTCCCTTTCCTTCTCCTTAGCATCTGTTTTCAAATGAACAGTGAGGCATCACTTTCAGGGCTAGTAGAATAGCTCTGGGATATTTAACAGGTGCTGGAACTCATGTCTAGGACACCAGGTCCAAAGATAGATGGTTCCCTCTTCTTCTAACCTATGACTTTAAGCAGTAAGAGCAGACCAGTATCTTTAAACTAGTATATTGTACCATAAAACCATTCTTTCCTATTTTGATTTAGAGGTGCTGGTGAGGAATCAACTAGGATTGTTACTACTGAGAACTAGCAGAGCAGTAACCATCATTCACTCTCATGACACATGGTGTGTCTCTTGTGCTTACAGAAGCAGGACAGCTGGATATAAGCAACAGGTGAGGTAGGATAAGCATATATTCCTTTAAAAAATCTTTTTGAATTTGAGAAAGGTGGAATTAGGGTGAGCAACAGAAAGTAGCTGACAGCTAGGAGTAGCTCTGAACAGAGAAGACAGATAATGACCCAAGTTTGGACTAAATTAGAATGATCAGAAAGAAAGCCCAAATGAGCCAATAGCTAAACACTGGAAGGAAGAAGACTCAAAAGCAAACATCGACCTTGAGGACCCTGGACAGTCGTGACCCTCAGAGAGCTCTGCATTCAGGTATTCTTCATTAACCTTTTGATGATCTTTTAGTGTTAAAAACATGGTCTTAAGGTATTATTAAGGAATGATGCCTGAATCAGGAAGATTCAATTACATTTATAGATAATATTCTAGTTCCTGGAGTGGGCCAAAGATGTAAAGGCATCCTTCACAAACTAGCACTTGCAACGTCTTCTTTCTGTGTCATTTTATTCCTTCTTGAACCCCTCTTTACTATCGTGATATGCCATAGAAGCAAAAGTAAACACTTCTGTTTCACTCTTCTAACACTTGCTTATTGATTTAATTTTCACAACTAACCTCTGAGATAGAATCTATTATTATCCCATTTTACAGATGAGGAAACTACAAGTTCCTCAGGCAAGTTCCCAAAGGTCTGGCAAGTTCCCAAAGTCATGCAGGTAGTTAGTGAAACCAGGCCATCTTCTTCCAGTCCTTGCTCTTAACAGCTATGCAATAATGCCTTGCTGCATTACATATTTAATGCAGTTAAAATATTTTACAGTCTTCCAAGAATAAAATTTCAGTACAAACAGAGCTATAGGTAGTTTCCAAGTATGTAGTGGGTCCATAACTCACCTGAAAAATAAAATTGTTTTTATTAAGAAACTATGATTTAATTCCTAATCTCCTTAGTATGCAATGATACTTTTAGAAATAAAATATATTGTTTTACTTACATGATGATAATAATTCTTATAGAAATATGAAAATTTGGGCAGCCCAGGTGGCTCAGCAGTTTAGTGCCACCTTCAGCCCCAGGTGATCCTGGAGACCCAGGATTGAGTCCCCACATTGGGCTCCTGGCATGGAGCCTGCTTCTCTCTCTGCCTGTGTCTCTGTCTCTGTCTCTGTCTCTCTCTCTCTCTCTCATAAATAAATAAAATCTTTAAAAAAATAAAAAAATATGAAAATTTCATGAAGTACCTAAAAATTGTAATATTTTAAATGGCTCTGTTCAAAAAGCTAAGCTGAAACTAATAGGGTATGTTTAGTTTACAAATAATAAAAGACTCCTATATTCCTACCATCATTTCTGGGCACTGTAAACATTTTATTAATGAAAATGCTAGTTCAGTTGGTGGCATTTCAAACAAGGAAGCAGAGGCTGTACTTTGGAGATGAACGTATACATAATTGGAAAAGGTGATGATGAACTAAACCATATTTACACAAGCATTTGAAATAATGGCTCATGAGTCTTGTAGAATATTTTTCCCCTTTTAAAACAACCATACACTGTACCAAATTGGTTCATTTCTTGGCATCTCACTCATGCTACAAATCTTCCTGCTGGATAGGAAATCTAGTCCATATCACCACCATTTTTCAAATTAAGCTTTATCTCTCTTGCTGGGTACATGGATGATGTAAAGTCTAAGGTTTTTCAATTTGTTTCATAATTTTTTGAAATCAGAATTCAACCAGTGGGAATCAGAATGACAAACTACTAAACTTTATGTCATGGTAGGAGAGGATGTGCATGGGAATGTGTATGCGTGGGTGTGCAGGTGCATGTGAATGCACACATGCCTGTGTGTCTGGTTTATTATTGCAGTGATGACAAAAATTGGGGAATAGAGACTGGTAAATATGCTCTCTCCGGAGAAAAAATGCAAATTTAAAATGAGGTGGACTTTCTCTCTACTACATATTTATTTACCAAAGTCATAGAAAACCCAAACTCATTTCAGGTTTCTTGAAAAGTAAACCAAAAATGATTAAACATCTCTGATAAAAGTATGCCTCTATGGCTGGAATGCTAAATATCACAGATGAAAAAAAAGCAACTTCCTACACTTTCAAAAAAAAAAAAAAACCCAAAAACCTATTCTGACCAAAAATCCTTTCCAGGCAATCTAGTGAGAAAGTGTGAATATATTAACCTGAAGCTTTTTCTGAAGTTTTCCTGAAAGTTGCACACCAAAAGTTTCCATCTCTTGCGTTTTTAGAGTCATGGATTTTCCAGATATATATACCTAGACATACACTGTCCAAGAAGACACCAGCATAAAGCACAATGGACTTATGGCTTTTAAAATGTGATGCAAGAACTCCTCAAATCCCATGAAAATTCTACATGTAGTTTATGGATGGTCTTTGTATTATGTAAGGTTAATTCAGTGCATATCAGTGACAATGCCCACTTTCTCTGTGCTGGCATAATTTACTTACGATATATAGCAAATCAGATATCCGCTCATTATTGCCTCATCAAAGAGAGCACTAAATCAGAGTGCCTGGTGGCTCAGTTGGTTAGGTGTCTCACTTCAGCTGAGGTCATGATCTCAGGGTCCTGGGATGGAGGCCTGGGTAGAGCTCCCACTCAGTGGGAAGTCTGCTTCTTCCTCTCCCTCAGCCCCTCTCCCTGCTTATACTCTCTCAAACAAATAAATAAAGTCTTTTTCAAAAAACACTAATTCTGATGAATTACTTCATGTGTATGGTTATAGTAGGAGTAGTAGGGCATGGATTCTTTAGGTTTATCAGAGTGGTGTTAAGGATTAAAGTATTTTTCTAGTCATGTATTTAGACGCCCATTTTTATAGCATCTTGAGATTTCCAGATTATTCAAGATGTGATGGTTTGCTGATCCTGAATCCAATGAGAAAAAAAGTTCATACTTTCTAAAGGAAATACGTTTCAAATGACTGTAGGTTTCCCATGGGAATTATTTCTCTTTTGAGTTTTAACCATTCCCATTGCTATAGTACCTCCCAAAAGTAAGCATGATTCATAGTCTTCACACTGCCTTTTGGCACATTAACATATTATTCAAATCTCACAATGGCAGCACCTGAAGGACAGGAATTCTGGCCTTTTTTTCTCTCTTTCTTTTTTGTATCCCTAGCACCCAAGAATGTGCTCTATAGAGTCAGTTTGAATAAATGCATGGAGATACCTAAAGTAGATGATTTGCTGTTCAGTTATATTTGATTATCTAACTGTAAAATTACTATCATAAGGAAAGTAAAAAAAAATAATCCTCATGCCTTTTTAAAAGATTTTATTTATTTATTCATGAGAGACACGCAGAGAGAGAGGCAGAGACATAGGCAGAGGGAGGAACAGGCTCCTCACTGGGAGCTCGATGTGGGACTGGATCCTGGATCCTGGGATCACGCCCTGAGCCAGAGGCAGACACTTAACAGCTGAGGCCCGCCTCCCCCCCCCCTCCCCCAGGCATCCCAATCCTCATGCTTTTAAAGAATGTACAACAACCTCATGCCATGCCAAAATGTCTCCTGATGCAAAGAATCCTTCCATGACAGCCTTACTACCTTGAATAATCATTTGTGAAAAAACACTGGTCTCCACTTTCATATCACCTCCCTGCCTCACATATATGATTCTATATGAATTTTAAAACCTCTTGATTCCAAAATTTAGACCCATTAACCTTAGATTTCACTAACCGAGTCCATGTGGTTTTATAATGGCATCTATTCTAGGGTACTCCACATCTTACAACATGCTCTTTCATGAGGACCTGTGTTTTGGAGAAAGTGACCAGTCGGTTACCATGCAGGCCTCCTTATGTCAACTCACTTCTCTATTGGCACCTTTCTGGCCCACCAGAGTTTGTGGGGGAGGGATACTGTGAAAAGACTATTTAAGTCTGCTCATGGAAGGAATTTAAATGATGCATTGGATTAAAGTGATATCGCTATCTCAACAAATTAGACTTGTTAAAAGACTGGAGGAGAGAAAACATTTTTGATGAACTTTGACTTCAAATTTTGAGTTTTTGAGTTATTTACCTCCTGAACTTAAAATCTCCAATGTTCCTATTTCTGCGCTTCTGAAGAATTGTTCCCTCTTTGTGGAATGTTTTTCCTGCCTCCTCTAGCACAGCAACTCAGTCTTCTTTAAGGAGGGATGAAAGAAAGAAAACTTTCTCCTTGGGCCTTACTTGGAGAGGCCACATCTTTGTCCTTTCAAAGTGGGCAAAAAAATCAAACACATTATTATTCAGGCTATTTTAATTCTCATGAGAATTCTCTCATTAATTCAGGCTATTTTAACTCTCCTGGGCTATTTTATTATAATTATCTGCTTGTACTACTAATAAAGAAGGGAAAAACATATACAAGGTGAAGGCATCTGTCGTGACAAAAACAAATTCTAATGATTCCAAGGTCTTCAGTCTTTCCTTGATGATTATATATCTGAGGTTGTCAACATTAGATCAGGTTTTTAAGCTCCTGGTCATTTCCTCAAGCAAATATGATGAAACCAAAGGATCAAATAACGTTTTCAATTTATAATGTCTCACTACAAATTTTTGATTTTTTTATGAATGAATTATTAAAGCTGCAAATGATAGTGGCTTCCTTTGAAAAAGAATTATTTAAAGCTCTCTTTAAGTGCTTAAAAGATAATAAAGAATAAGAAAATTCTTCTGTGATTGGTTAAAGGACAATTGGTATGTATGCTATTGATGAGGATGGAAAAAATCTGCCAGGTGACTTCAATTCAGCTGAATCACGTGACTTGTATTTGCTGAGCAGAAGAACCAAGAAGTAGGCCAGCTAAGAAGGATTGGCATGAAAGATTGGAGGCCCCTGGGTCAGAAACCCTGCAAGCAAGGATAAGTGATTTTTTTTTTAACTGAAAAGAATCAATACGCTATACAGCTGACCAAGGTGGCTTCTCTGTCATCTAGGGTATGTCCTTTAGTCTCCCTGAGACTCAGTGCCCTCGTTTGTAAATGGGGCCTTGTAACATCCTTCATAAATGATGAGGACAAGCAGACCTGGGATATTGGGAAAGCTGAGAGAGATAACGCCGCTGGGAATTGCACTGTAGAAGAAACATTTAAATGGGAGGCTGAGTGTTGGAGCAGATTCCAGTTACGACCCAGCTATGGGATGACTTGGTGTTCGTAAGTAAATAGCTCTGGGTGTCCGATTCCTCACTGATGAAGTGGGGAGATTTTCAGGATGTATGAAACAATTGAAACTTATAAGAGCAAAGTCATAAAAATCATTTGCAGTCACATACACTAAACTGACTCAAACTGGTGTGAACTGCTAAAGAGGTATTGTGGAATCTTTACTCAGTGTTGCTTCTAGTCTACCCTCCTCCCCCTTTTCAGGGGAGATTGCAGGAGAGAAATTTGTAAAGATTGGGTACCTGAGATGAGTCCTGAATGGTGTGGCACCATGTCACCTGTGGCAGTCTCATGAGTGAGGCGAGGGGCTGTAATGATGAGTTCCAGATTTTTGTGAGAATGGTTCACTAGTGATCTCCAATTCAAATGGCTAACATTTTTGCTCTGCTCAGGGACTCTGCATCAGAAATGAGTCTAAAATCTTGGGAGAAAATCAAAGAGGGTGTAGCAGCATCTTCCTTCTCTGGTGAGTTATGCCCAGCAACTTCCCATACACCGATACTGTGCTGTGCATGCAATGGGGGGATGGGGGTGGGATTGGGGGTGGGGGTGGGGTATGCACCTTGGAAATCCCCAGAGACTGGAAGTTCTCTAAAGGCTCTTCAGCTGGGCTCTCAGAATCAAGAACAACAATGTTAGACCCAGAGAGTGGAAATCCGCAATATGGGAGAGTATTAGTTACTTGGAAAATGTAGTGTATTTCTTTTTCCCTCATTCACAACCTGAATGTTATTTAGGCATTAAGAGAATCAGTCTAGGGGCACCTGGATGGCTCAGATCCTGGGATCCAGCCCCACATCAGCAGGGAGTCTGCTTCTCTCTCTCCCTCTGCCCCTCCCCCTGCTCATGTTCTCTCGTGGCATCTGTCTCAAATGAATAAACAAAACCTTGAAAATAAAATTAATTTAAAAAAGAGAATCAGTCTAATTATTTCCTATTTCAGCCCTTGGACTTTGTATTTCATTAATAGATATTAGTTATTTCTTTAGACAACCCAATTACATAGATGCTTATTAGTCCCAATATTTAAGTAAAGGAAACTGAGGCAGTGCAAAGTTAAGGAATTAGTTCTCATCTGGCTAGAATTCTTAAATATATTAAATGCCTTTCTTTGTTTCATCTCTTTCCATATACAGCATAGATTTCAACACCCAATTGATTAATTAACTAGCCTGATCCTGCTACCCACCAACTCTTCTACTTCTCTGGTGGGGGGTAGGCTTCAGTTCAAGTGCACAAGATGGTAAGAGGAAAGTTTTTATTTATTTATTTTTAGAAGTCAGTAGTTCAGTGATCATTCTTCTGTCATTCTCAAATTTTGTTCCCTGTGCTCTAGAATGTCTGCTCAGCTGGAGTGGCTAGAACCTTAGGAGGCCATGAGTTGTCAGTAAAAGTAGCTCGTCCGTCCCTCTCAGACCTCACCAAAATACTTTGTCAAGAATCTTTGGATTTCACAAAAACTTCTAGATTTCTTTTCTCAAATTGTAAGTTTAATTATATTTTTAAGAGTTACAAGACACATAATTTCCCTTAATTTAAACCTTTTTCTAGTAGCATTTAGGTTTATATTTCAATGAAAGCCTGTACATGTTAAATATATATATATATATATATATATATATATATATCTTAGAAAATTAGTCTTGTTAGTTTTCCAAGTATTCAGGACTTGTAAATTTAAAATAAAACAAAACATTTTGATTTGCTTAGGCAAACTAGCCTTAAAAGAGAAAAAACACTAGTTTAGTTTTTAATTTAAATTTAAAAAGTTTTATACTGGGGATTTTTTTCCACTTTTCTAACTCATGCCTGATGAATCCTTAAAAAAAAAAAAAAAGAGTTTCTTTATTTATTTGACAGAGAGCACAAGCAGGAGAGTAGCAGAGGGAGAGGGAGAAGCAAATTCCCCCACTGAGCAGGGAGCTTGATTCCCAGCCCAATGCCAGGACCTTGGGATCATGACCTGAGCTAAAGGCAGATGCTTAACCAACTGAACCATCCAGGCGCCCCTCATGTCTCTCAAATATACTTTAATTTTCCTAATAATAGGATTTCTTCTAAATAATCTTATCAAATCACTTCTGCCCTTTATTGTTTTCCAAGCTCAAACTTAAAGTATATTATTCACAAAGCAATGAGGGGAAAGGCCATTTTAAAGAAAATGATTCAAATTAGTAATATTTTGGAAATGAAATAAAGGGGAGGCATCTACTTGGTGAATGGCTTGTGCATTGCTGTCTTGATTGGGATTTCCTGCCCTCTTGAAGCTTTGAATCTCCCACCTGCTCAGTGAGTCAGTCTCCAGCTCCCCAGCAGCTCTGTGATCTTCACTGTATCAGTGCCTACAGCCTTTATGTAACGTTTGCATTGCTATATTCACTGCACTAATGTTTACTTAATTTTTGTCCTTAATTAGCTTAAAAATTTTAACTAAATGTATCTTAAAAGGAAGTTTTGTGTCCTTGCCATAAATAGATGGCCAAAATTAATTTAATGGAAACCATACAGTGTTATTAAATTCTAGCTCCACAGAGCTGTCTGCTGAAGACTGAGCCTGAGGCTTACTTTCTATTTCTTAAAAAGCAAGAGAAAAGTGTTAGAGAGTTCTTTGTCAGCACCAGCCTGTGACTTTCTTCCTGATATAATTAGAAGTCTCAAAAAACCTGAAATGATGCAAATCTTCTTATTGTGTTATTCGATATCCATATGCCTCCTAAAATTATCTTGTACACACCAAAGGTGCATACATGTCCCTCAACCTGGGAAACACGGGGTTGAATGTTGTCCAAGACCCCTGCCAGCTGTAACACTTTATTATACTGCAAACCAGTCATTTCAGTTTACAGATACACAAAAGACCCAGAGGTCCATTTCTCTTCTGGTGCTTCAAAAAGCTGAGACACAAACATCTTGTAGGAAGAACTGACTCTTTTCTCTACTCTATAACTCTGGCTAAATTATTCAGACATGAAAATGTAATGAGGAAGTGGGAATAAGAGCAGGAATTAGGATTCAACTGGCCAATCTGATTTGTTTCAAAAGACCTTTATTTAAAAGTCAAATCGAAAAGTGTCATTGAATCAGTTGAAACTTTTTTTTTGGTAGAGCTGAAAGTCAAATTCTGGGATCAGTTTGACACAGTAGCTGTATTTTGATAAGAGAATTGATGCAGTTTTGGTAATATTGCCAAACTTAATTATCTTTAACTAGTTCTAATTGCCCAGTGATCATTTGCATGATGAAAATAAATGTTTTTAAAACTGAAATTAATAGCAATTTCTGTTTATAATTCTTTTTTTTTTGTTTTTTTGTGAGAGGCTTGTACAGTTAGAGTAAAACCTTAGTTCAAGAACTTTCTTTTCTCCTTTGTAGGGTGCTGCTAGAGTTACTTACACAAATGACCAAAGCACAGAATCATTTTGTTATCCAGCACTAAGTAAAATGAATAATTAAAACTGACTCACATAGAAAGTGGCAATGGAAATTAGTGGGAAAATTCATTGTTAGTTTTTGACTTCTACTGCCAGCATAAAACACCATAATGGTAATTGAGATATCATTATTTTTCAATAATCCATTTTACTTGGCAGAAACACCATGGAGCTCTATCCTTCTGCCTGGAACCTAGAGGTAGTACTTTTTATAAGATTAAAGTTGGTGCTAGTCATTTCAGACATTCACTGCTGAGTGAGAGATAGGTGGCTCATCCTCACCAAAGGTAGCCTCAAAAAATCTCCATAGCACCTGCCGCTGTGACATAGAATTTCCAGTTAGTGCAAGCTGCTGCTGCTCCTTTATGCCTTACCTACTTAATTCCTACTTCAGTTTGCTTAGAAAACAACACGGAAAACAAAAGACCAGGCTCACAAGTTGCAATTCAGTGGTGGCTTGGAGACCAGTGACCTGGGAACTAGAAGACCTGAGTTCCAGGTCAGCTCCACCACTAACTGTGTCACATTGAGCAGCTCTGATTTTCAATGTCCCCTTCTCTAAGAGAAAGAGTGAGAAGAGATCTATATAGCCATTTCTTGCCTGCACTTCCTATGATTCTATCTACTTCCTATAGTGCTACAATGATATCTAGCATTAAAAATAATGTTCAATTATCTGAGACTTTAAAGAACAATCCAGCCTGGCATAAGATTTTAAAGAGAATAGCCAGCATAAACTCTGATCAACAAGTCATGCACTTCATTAAGCAATTAATAATAGACCCACAATTAGACAGATACTGTGCTTCTGATTTGCTGGTTGACTCATTGACTATGCTATATATTGACCTTCAGAATACTAGAGAATAATAGATAGGGGCCTAACCATTAAGTAGTTGATCTTCAAACATACCTGCATTAATTTTTTATCTATTGCATTTCATTTTAATTGTAGTGTGGTTAAAATTCCAATGAGATAGGGCAGCCCTGGTGGCTCAGCGGTTTAGCGCCGCCTGCAGCCCAGGGCCTAATCCTGGGAACCTGGGATTGAGTCCCATGTCGGGCTCCCTGCATGGAGCCTGCTTCTCCCTCTGCCTGTGTCTCTGCCCCTCTCTCACTCTCTCCTCTCTGTGTATTCTCATGAATGAATAAATAAAATCTTTAAAAAAATTCCAATGAGATAAATATTTTCCTTTATGTGAGAACCCCAGAGAACAGTAGCTTTGAAACATTTATCATAAAATGACCACAGACTATTACCTAACAATTATGCATAAAAATGTCCATGAGTGATTAGATTAATATAGGCCTTCATGTAAAGCCAATGATCTACATTGAGCTTCACAGGAAGAGCCTGTTTCCACAGACCACAGAATATTACCAAGCTAGACAGCTAGCTGAGAAAATGCACTCAAAATATTACTCAAAGTCTACTTTTCTACATCAGCTCCATCCTACGGACTAAAGCTAAAAACCAAAGACGACATTTTTCCAAATACTTGTCAGAACCAAGGGAATTATGCTTATTTATTTTAAATTTGAGCCAAAATGTGACAATCCCACAATTTTTAACTCTGGTATTCATCTCTTTTCCATGAACAGTGGTCTGACCTCAAGACAAGTAGCAGGGAGTAGTAATTTCAGTCAGCTGACATCTATCTGTTAAAATGCAGCATTTCTAGATAGATAAGTGGTAAGCTTTGGTAGGTGTCTGGCTCAACTTGTTATTAATGTTACTCCAGAGAAGGGATCTTCAGTTTAGTAGACTTCCCTTCTTCTGATCCTTTATTCAGCAAACTCTTGTGTTGGGCACATAGTCATTTTCTCATGTGCATTACCTATCACACTGTATTTTTCCAATGGAATCCAATGTAAAACATGTAGTGACTGAAACTTGAACTGTATTCTGGAGGCCATGTGTCAACCCACTCCTACAAAGAGAAAAGAAATGGAAATCTAAAGCTGGAAACCTTGAGACGGTGTTCTATGCTCTGCTCTCACTTTCCTGAATTACGTACCTTTCTGCACTTGATTTTCTGCAGTAAGAGGAGGCAGCAGGGCAAAGAGGAAGAACACTGCCTCTGTGGCCACATTTGCTTTTGCATCCTCGCTTCCCCACTTACTAGATGTGGAACTTGGCAAGTTTTTAAAATCTCTTTAAGCCTAAGTTTCTTCTCTAAGTTGGAAATAAGAATATCCTCCTCGAAGTTGCTGCAGGGATAAAATGAGATAATGTGAGTAAAGCTCTTAGTACCGAGTCTGCAAATGATAAGCACTCTGAAATGTGTAGCTTCCATTTAATCTTGTCATTAGCAGAGCATAGAGATGACAGATGAACTAAGACTTATTAAGTCCCTAGAACTCCTTGGGCAAAGAGAGGCTCTAGAAATTACCCTCCCCATGTTTTCTCACTACCCTCACCTCACCCAAAGTTCTTTATAAATTTGAGAGCTAATTCTCTGGCTTCTGTACCATCGTTCCCTTTATCTCCTCTTTCTAATTCCTCATGATTAATTTTAGAAATACCACTGCATATCAGCAAAGCCATCAACAGAGAAAAACAGTAAAAATTCAAATCATTACGTAAAAGTTATTTATTAGTAGATATTTCTTTGTGGTGAAAGTAATGATGATTTTTATCCTCTTGACTCAGGCTTTATATTTTCCAAACTTCTGCATTGACATAAATGACTTTTATAAGAACAACAACAAAATACATGTAAAATGTGTATGTGCATTACTGTATTTGTGTGTGTGTGTGTGTGTGTAGCTGGAGGAAGTCACTTATTAAGCTCAGTGAAGATGTGGTTGCAGGAGATTGTCTGAAATAACTGGAGCATGCGTGAGTACTAAAAGAAAATTATTTTAGCAAAAAGCTTAAGACTTAGAAGACATTGGCTTAAATCTTAGTATAATGATCTCATAGCTGTATCACCTTGGTCATTTATCCTTTCTAAGCCTTATCTCTCTCATTCATTAACTGAGGTAGTAATATCATTCTCCAGCAACTTCTTGAAGGTTGAGCTTGCATGTGAAAAAAGTATGCCATATGGCATAGAGTTAGAGTTTAGATGTATTAGTTGACTTAAAACCTAAAGAGTACCTAAATGCTTTTTTATTTTTTTTAAGATTTTATTTATTTGTCAGAGACAGAGCACAAGCAGAAGGAGAAGCAGACTTCCCACTGAGCAGGGAGCCTAATGTGGGGCTCCATTCCAGGATCCCAGGATCATGACTTGAGCCCAAGGTAGACTCTCAACTAACTGAGCCACCCAGGTGCCCCTAAACACTTTTTTTTTTAAAGAATTAACTAAAAAACTTAGACAAAAACTCTTGCATGAATTAAAATTACTTAAAATTATTCAGTTCATTTGGATATTTCCCCAATACCTTAAGTATAACGTAGTAAAAAATAAATTTAATATTTTTCCTCATAGTACCTTCCCAAAGTAGCTCCTTTTCTTAGATTCATTAGTGCCATAGATAAAAGGACATGTGCCATAGTTCCCCAAGCTAATAACATCTATTCATTCCAACTTCTGATTTTGCAATATTCAGTGTCTTCCTTATTCCAATTGAGGTTTCCTCTGAACTATTGGTTTGATTCCATTCTTTCTCTCCTCAAGGGCTTCTCCACGGCAGCACTATTGACATTTTGGGATGGGTTGTTCTGTTAGGAGGGTCTGTTTTGCGCACTGTAGGATGTTCAACAGTATCTCTGACCTCTATTTTATGACAACCACAAATGTCCCCAGACATTACCAAATATCCTCTGGGAGGCAAAAATCTTGCCCAGTTGAGAACCACTGCTCTGCTTTGCACACGTCCCACAAGAGCGCTCTGGAGTCACAGCATAGGTGTGTATGTAACACTAATAATGGTTATAGCAACTTTTAAAAACATTTACCCCGAATTTAGTGCTTGAAGCTAAGATTGAAATGAATTTCCATGTAACTTCCACAGACTTACACAGGAGAGTGCAAAATATGTTGCATTCGTATCTCTGATATTTCTCTGAATAAACAGTACTTTGCATTTGCCTTGTCTGAAGGTGTTATGCATTATCAAGTGAAACAGTCTCCCTTATCGCTGATTCTCACTCTGACAGTAACCACTTAAAACAAAAAAGTCATTTGTTTATTTTGTTGTTACTTGCATTCAATATGTATTTTTATGTATCTTCTTGCTTATTTACATTAGAACACATATTCATTGCAGTGTAGAAGGAAAATGTAATATGTATCTGATCCTGTCTGCAATCCATACAAACATACTCACCAGTGTGTTCATTAAATGTCACATAATCAAGTATTATATATTTTTACAATAGCATAAATTCTTAGTAGATTATTATATAGATGTTTCAGAGTGCTTTAATGATGTTTAGGGGAACTGGTTTGGGCTTTGGCTTGTACTAAGAATGCATTGTTATTTTTCCCATTTAAAATAATGAAATATTTGCTCTTGCTACAAAAAAATTTTGCTTTCCCACATGTTTTCCGAAGTGGTTGATTCAGATATCTAGCAATGCCTGCAGTTATATTACTTGAGCATTTACTATGTTAGACTTTATGCTAAACATTTTATGCACATTGTCTCTTTAAAATAAAGACCTCAGGGATGCCTGGGTGGCTCAGTGGTTGAGCATCTGCCTTCAGCTCCCGTGTGTGATCTGGGATCCGGGATTGAGTCCCACATCCAGCTCCTTGCAGGGACCCTGCTTCTCCCTCTGCCCGTGTCTCTGCCTCTTTCTGTGTGTGCCTCTCATGAATAAATAAATAAAATCTTAAAAAAAAAAAAAACACCTCAGCAGAGATACCTGAAAGAATAAAGAATAGATGAGAAAGGTAAAAAATACTTCATCTTAAATTTTTTAGAAAAAAATGTAAGAAATTCTGGTTCTTAATCCTGAGATTTAATAAAAAAAAAAAAAATACTGTTCTCATTGTAAGGCTAGGGCAATTCCATTCCCTCACTTTCTATTTACTCTTCCAGGTTTCTGTTCCATCATTTCATTAAAACTCTACTAGCCATATTTATCAACAGCCTTTTGTGGTAAACCCAGTGGGTCCTGGTGCTATGTGACTTCTTGTCCTTGTCCTATGTGATTTGTCCTATGTGACTTCTTGACTCCTTTTTTTAAAAAGCACTGTTGACCATTTAGTTTCTTAAAATACTCTATTCCCAAATGTGTATCACAAAGCTAGATTTCTTGCCTGATGTGCAGACCCAATATTTAACTGTACACTGGGCATCACAACTTAGACGTCTTACAGACACACCTATGATTCAATTATGCAAAACTGAATTCATCACATCTCCTTCAACCAAAATCTGCTTTTCCTCCTGTGTCTCCCATTTTAATAAATGGCTTCATGATTACCTCTATTTCTTGAGCCAGAATTAAGGCATGATCCATGGCTTTTCCCTCTCCTTTATCTCTGTGAACCAATCAGTCATCAAATCCTGTTGATTCTATCTCTTCAGTAGCTCTTAAGCCCCATCATATTTCCTCCCTATTGCTATCATCTTAGTTCTGAATTTTACAGTCTTTTGACTATCTTATGCAGTTATTTCCTAATTGGCCGCCCAGGTGGTCAACTAAGTATTAACATAAACTGCTGGGAGCCCCTGGGTGGCTTAGTCTGTTAAGCAGCTGCCTTCAGATCAGGTCATGATCTCAGGGTCCTGCATTTGAGCCCCTTGTCAGGCTCCTTGCTCAGGCTGGAGTCTGCATCTCCCTCTTCCTCTGCCCTTCCTCTCCCCATTTGTGCACTCTCCCTCTTGCTTTCTCTCTCAAATAAATAGTGAAATCTTAAAAAATAATTTTAATAAAAATTATTTAATAATTTTAATAAACTGCTTATTTTTCTCAGTTGACCAAATACGTGTGCTAACATAGATAAAAGCGAACACCTGACATAGCTGTCAGTGCATAATATGGTACTATACGGAAAGACTGGGGAAAAGGCAGCGAGAGTACTGGTAAAGAGTTTCAGATGGGTCATGGTGGGCTCCTCAATTTGATTATCAGGAGTCATGCAGGAAATGCCAAAGCCTGAGGTAAAAACAAGAACCAAAGATCAGTGACTTTTTAAACCAATCAAGCTAACTGACAGAAACTGGGAAGTAGCAGCGGTGAGTTTTGGCGGATTCTGCAGACTATCCCATTTCTTATCCAGGCCATTTTTAATGGACCAGGTGCATACTTGCTGGTTCGTGTAAATGACATATGAAAAGATGTCATGGAGCACCTTTCTTGAGATACATGGTCTCAAGTTCTTTCCCTATACGCAGGAGTTATGCAGCTAGCACCTTCCATGGTGGCTAAAAGTAAGAGATTATTGGATTGAACCATAAATCAGTCATCAGTAGGAAGGAATAACTGAGTTACTTACCTGGGGAAAAGGTAAAATTTAGGTATAGTTGTATATCTTTTGTATCTCCTCTAATTCAGTTTTTGTTTTAAGATCTCTTAAAGCAAAGAACTTTGCCATTATCTCATGTCTCACTCTCTGTGTCTGCTTGTTATTTCTGCTTAGGTTACATCAGGCATCCCCACAGTATAATTTTGCTTACTTTCAAATAGGATTCTGTATAATTTATTCTTGTCATTATTTTAGAAAAAGTGTTGACATGTTGGTTGTAGGATAGGACAGTAAACACCTGTAAAAATAATTAGTTACAGATAAATAATGTGGTTAGCAAAGGATGTCATTTTAGGTAAAGTAAATGCATGAAACTTGGATGTTCTAGAATGCTCTTATAACTTTCCTTAGGCATACATTGAAATAATGTTTTGTTTCCCAGTCAGCATCTTGCAAATAATTCTTAGGTGTGGGTTAAAAAACTACTTTCTCTTGATTTTGTATTTTGCAGAAATTTTAGTGAAAGTAGATGAAAGTAGATGAATATTTATGTCTAAATATTATAGTTCTATATAAGTAAAATTTTGAGATGATCACATTCCTTGGATAGTTGATGAATAAAAGTAATGTATACAGTAGAATTTGAATATTACATTGATTTTTTAAATCTTAAGTAATTTAACCCAGTGCAGGCAAGATAAACACAAAGATTTATATTTATTACTTCATTTTGAAGTGCTAAATAGTTTTATTTCTTTGTTCTATCTATAGTCCCTAAGTGATTTTCTGTGTTCCACTGTCCTCAGTGGTAACTCTGAATTCTATCTTTCAAAAGATGAAGAGTTATGGAACAGATTATATGAAATGCTGTATAGTTAAGATTAATTAATAATGATTATAATAGACATTAATTAATAAATCCATTCTAATTGTAATTACTTATAATAGTGAATTATAAAATGATTATATGTTAATGGATCGATGAGAGGAAAAGGAAGGTCTTTAAGTTTGCAGGAGAGAATGTGGTAAGAGAGGATAGGGTTTGTTAATGATATCATCGCTTGTCCATAGACATTTTTCACATATTCACTAAGAAAAGATTTTTTTTTTCTGCTGCGATTTCCTATATCCAAATGGTTCAGTGCTGACAAACTCTTTCAATATTTCCTCCAGATTACAGGGAAAACATCCCAAGGAGCAGTTTTTTAGCTCTACCTCATGATCTGACTTTCTGTGAACTAAAAAAAAGGTTTGCACAAGCAAGGTATTTGTGTCAGGATCTAAAAATTGGAGGTCCCAAATTGATCAATATGTACCTGGCTGATAATACTAATACCATATCCATTTCTAATGTTCTATTGTTTCCAGTAAACAATACTCATATTTTTAATCATTCTTTTATAGTTTGCAATGTGATTTCACATACATTACCACATTGAGCCCTAAAGAAAATCCAATGGAATGAGTAAGGTGGGTTTTTTCCAATGTATACAGATAAAAAAAAACATAGATATCTAGAATGTGGCCATAAAGTATCATGGCCACTTTAAACCTCCCTTCAGGTATGGGATACAGGAGGAATGGAAGTTGACAGTCTTCTAGAGCAAAGAAAGCAGCTTTTTCACTTATCTCTATACCAAGAGACTCTTTGGGTTATTCTAGCAAGACTCCCCAGTTCCAGAAACCTAAGTACTGGGTTTCCCCTCTGTGTATCAGCTTCTAGACAGCTTGTTTTGGACCCTTCCCAAAAGTCTGAAGGGGAAGAATGTGTACTCATCTCACTAGATTATTTGGAACATCGGATATCAGGCAGGAAGTAGGCAGTAGTGGGACCTCTTAAAAACCTTTTTTTAAGAAAAAATTATTATTTTTTTGTTTTTTAAATTATTTTTTTCTTGAGATCCTTTTGAATTTCTTTCTCACCAAACAGGTCCTGGTTAAAGCTAAAATCCAGTACTAAAAGTAACAAAAGAAAACAATCTCACAGACACTGTATCTGAAGAGCTCTTTTAATGCCTAAACACAGTCAAGAAATCGTGCGGGGACTTGCCTAAAGCAATTGCGTTTTCAAGGTTAAGACAAAGTCTTGGTCACTGACCCACATTAACAATAGCAGAAAAAAAATCAGTGGCTAAGTAATGAAGTGACAGGAAAAGAAGGTAAGAGCAGAGGAAAGAAGACATGAAAAAGAAAACTAGGAGACATGAACAAAGTACAAAGTTGAACTTCTGGGTTTTTTTCCATTTTGAAAAAATATCTAGAAAAATATTTAACCACTATTGTACACAGGTTTAAAATTCAGGAATTAGCTACATGCTAACATAAGTTATACGTTTAAATCCAAGATCAATGGCACATTTTTCATTTTGTAAATCTTAATGTGGAAATCTAACTATGAGATGTGAGGATTGACCCTGGCAAAAAGATGGACATTTTTAAAAACTAAAATATATTTAAGTCCTTAAACAGAAATGTTTTCTTTAACTTTTTTTTTAACATTACAGCTCTAAAATCAGAATAATACGTCATAATGGGAACAAGATGGAAAAATGTTTCCATTTCAGGTAATGTAAAACATACATTTCTGCACTCAGAAACCCATTCTACTTGCTGAAGAGATTTCAGTTTCAATTTCATTGATATATGTTTGATAAACCCAAAGTTTTAAGCATGTCCATTTAATAAAATGTCAATTTGCACATATATTTATTTGATTCCAGTTCCCCACCCCCATGTTTTTTGACTTTCAGTTTATCCCTGAGGTTCTTAAAAATTATGTAGGGCTCTTTTTCCTCTGTGCCTGAGATGGGCACTGATCTAACTCAAGTTACACATCTAAAATTTTAGTTGTAAGTAAGCAAGCACATTTGCTTTGATAAAAATAGAACAATAAAAATAATAACCTGCGGTTATTTCAGTCCTTTGTTCTACACAAAGCACTTTGATAGGTAACTCAAAACAGTTGTCCTCCATTCCAGAATAGAGTTGCAGTATGGTGATTTTGCCCCTTATTGCAGATTTTAGCACATTTTTGCTGAATTGAATTGAAATTGGTCAGCTCACATAGGATACTGAGCTGAGACAAATATCTTCTGGTAATTTCTGTTGTTTTGCTAATAGTATCCCCAGTTCAGCTCCCCACTCCATTTTTATCATACACATGGTAGTAAAGAAAGAGAAGAGAAAATCTTTGGAAAAGTGGTGGCAAAACACACAATTGTAAAATTGAAAAGCTTTCTAGATGGATCCGATTTGCTCTAGAAGAAAGTATGTTTCAGTTTACCTCAAACACTTGCCTGGTAGTAGTCTGACATTAGTTCGATACCTCCTAAATCACGCAGCTTGTAGCACTGCTGGAGGTAGAATCTAGAACTTGTGATGCTCACCTCATTCAGAATTGTATTGAATTTTAGCAGAAGAATGTGGGAAATGGTTTTGAATTAAACCAGGGATCATAAACATCAGGGAGGGGATGAAGAGGGCCATCTCAATCTCCAAATTCTTTGTGGTCAACTATATGTGTTCCCAATTACCTGGATAATCCTGATACCTATTGTCTGAATTTTTTGTTATTGTTAATGGCAAGCATCCATTCTGGTTGGTTGCTATATCCATTCTAATCACACCATTTATCTTTATCAACTTTATTGAGGTAAAGCTGACATGTAACCAACTGCTCATATTTAATTGTATATTTTTAAAGTTTTTTCATATATGTATATGTGAAATATATATTTCTATATATAGATATATCTATCTGTGAAACCATCATCACAGTCAAGACAATGGATATATCCATCACCCACAAATGTTTCTTCCTACCTCTTTGGGATTCCTGCCTCCTGATCATTCCTTCAGATAACTACTGGTCTGCTTTATGTCACTATGCATTAATTTGAATTTCCTAGATTGTTACATAAAGAATTTGTACCCTTTTCTTTGTCTAGCTTCTTGCAGCATATTTACATTGCAATTCTTCCATATATGCAAAATGTATCAAAGGTTCGTTTTTTATATTGTTGAGTAGTATTCCATTGTTTTAATATACTACAGTTTGTTTATCCATTCACCTGTTGAAGGACTATTGTCTAAATGTTTAGGGTTATGAGGGCCTTGAAGGGTTGGGCTTTAGATGGATGTGCAATTATGATTGCATTCTGCTTACTTTTCTAAGACTAGTTAGCAGTCCATCATAATGCAACTCATATAAAAAACACTTCTGTGGCAAAACGTCAGCATCTTGGGATTGGTAAACTATTACACTTTTTTTTCCCTTTAATTTAGGCTAGGTCTGTACATTAAAACAACTGGTCATCTCAGTCAGTCAACCCTGAGTAATCAATTTAGGAAGCATAGCTGATCTGAAAGCCTTGAGATTACATATAGCTTTCCACTGAGTTTCACTGACTTTTCTTACTTTCTCTTTTGCTTTTGTTTCCTTGA
Source organism: Canis lupus baileyi (assembly GCF_048164855.1). NCBI lineage: Eukaryota > Metazoa > Chordata > Mammalia > Carnivora > Canidae > Canis > Canis lupus. The sequence continues at coordinate 21,340,842 of NC_132839.1, forward strand.
GGAAATTATCTAAAACATAAGCATCGTTAACTCTTAAAAGTGAGAATTAATTACACCTTATAACTAAGTCAAGAATAGAAGATATATTTCATTAGGGGGAAAAACTTCTATTTTTATTTTATGATTTTAAGAGGTATTTTTAAAACTAAGAATAAGATTTCCTTTTGAAATTTGAAAAATCTGTTGATGTTAATCTTTTAATTGGTTGAAGGGCACAGAACCAAGATGGGGGCAGATTTCTAATTTCATTGATTGGCACGATAGGAAAATGCTCGTATTTCGCAGGTATACCATTATTAATGGCCAATCCTGTAGTCCTTTTTCTTGCAGAACTCCCACTGGGAGTACCACATGAGAAAGAAATGTAGGATGAGACCCGATTATTATAATTCACAAGACTAATTATGACTTTGAGTTTTCCTGGATAAGCTAATTCTTTCTGTACCCTGGGATCAGTAAGCACGAAAGTAGTCTCACAAGGATTTCACTGCATTTAACATTACATATATTTATAAATAAACCCAAAGACCTCAAATAGCCCTTCAATTCTCAGCTGTGTCCTTTGTGTTGTGTTTTTTGAATGATAAAAAATAAATAGATAAGTAAAACAATGCCACAGGTGTAGTTTCACTAAAAAATAAAAATAAAATATTAAGCTGCACATCAATCATGCATTTTTTGGCATTGACTCACTTGTTTTAAATAGACTGTTTATTTTTATTGGCATCACTGGTGAATAAAACTAAACAGGGACATGGGAAAGCAAGGATTAAAGAGAACTTGAAAGAAAGGAGAACCTCAGACAAATAAGAGTTGGAAGGAAAAGAGAGAAAGCGAAGTGCTGTTGTAAGATAAAAGAAGACTGGCAGGAGGGGCTCTGCTTAATTTTCATTTGTATTTGTGGAGAGCTTTGTGAGTGACATAAAATGATTAGATATTCTTGAATGATTTGAAATCTGGTCTTGATTTTTTGGTGTGACAAATCTCACAAACACTGATTCCAGACTTTTCTATGATGCCACTATCAACAAATCCTTCCAACAGCCTTTTTTATTCAGTCACCCATTGTACATTTATCTGAGAGGGAGTTTCTTTGTGTACTGAGTAATTTCCATGTTGTGAGGTTTCTTGTCTTCAGTTACCTCCAGTTTTATGCTTTAGTCTGAAAACTCACATAGCATTCAAAAAGGAAAACCCAAAGCAATATAGACTTTTGTGCCTTTTACAAAGAATTAGAGCTGTGTGCCCCTACCAATATAGCAATATATTATATAAGGTCAATACTCCTTTTCACATGCCTCTAATACAGATGCATTTTATGAGGTAGAACAGCAAACACTGAATCACTCTAGTAGAGATACACAAAACAAGTAATTATCGCTAGTTGCAGAAAAATAATTATGCGGTTGTGTGATGAAAACCAGTTTTTAACTGGGAGGAGAAATTCCACCAAAAAAAGCATGTGGAAAAGCTAAATGTTGTGCTCTGGAAAATGAGCCATTCTGTAAAACTTCCTAATACAGCTGGATCATCCAGACGAGGTACCATACTTTTTTTTTTTTTTTTAATAATAGTACACTGCATACTGGGTGTAATGTAGGATGCTCGTGTACAAGGCACACATAATTACTGCTATTTTCTGTTGGCTTTTCTGTGAAAGTGACCATTTTCTCTATTATCAATTCATCTAATATTTTAGTAAGAATACCCTTTATTGTTGCTTACTGCTAACCAGGTAGTCCTTGATTATGATTCAATAGACACCTAGGATCCCTAGCAGTTCTTATTTGGAGTCGGCTATTTACTATCATAAATTTTACTGCATGTTCTCTGTGTCCAAGATATATAAAATAGCATTTAGTATCCCAAAAAAAAAAAAAAAAAGAAAAGAAAAGAAAAAGCTAATGGGGCTTTATTTGTAATGCAGCATATTTTTCTTTACATTATACAGGCCACCAATGAAATGTGTCCATTTCTACAGAAGGTATTTATCTCAAATATCTACAGTGAGTTCCCTCTGCTCTGACATATACCTCGCCCCCATTGAAGCCAGGAGGATTTTGTTTCCTTACAGTTAAGCATGGCTGTTCTGGGCTCTTTAACTAAATCCACTACCATGAATGAACTTAGAGCAGAAACAGCAAGTACAGCTACATTTAGGCTTATATCAGCATTTCCGTTTAACACATTTTAAAACTACATTTAAGTAATGTGGAGGTTATGACATGAAGTGACAAAACCAAGCGTGTGAGCTGGATGAAACTATCTTTAGCCAGGCTTCCTGGGCCAATGTAGTGAAGTATATGGGCTAAAGAAGAGGCTCGGCTTTGCCTCTGAATTTTCAGGAGTGTGAAGGCTCTTTTTAAAGTCTTAATATTAAACATATCTTATCTATACACCATAATGGCATCTGTGGCCAGCAAACAAGCCCGTGAAGCTTGAGGAAGTTTCCATCCTAATCCTTTTGATTGCTTCTTGCTGCTTCCTCCCCCTCCCACGCACCCCCTCGGTTGCGTGTTGGACTCCATACCACTACAAAATGAAAAGAACAAGCAAACAAGACTTCCTTTGGGGCAATTTCTATGGTTGGTTTTAAGTGAAATATAACTTTTCTGAGCAAAGCTTTGAAATTGGTTTAGTAATTTGGGGCTGGAAAAGAAGTGATCAAAATAGAACCTTTAAAAATCCATTTTATACTGTGATGACCGCTGCAAACAAATGACGAATATATCTACATTTAGCTTATCTGTATACCTATATTTCTATATTCTTATAAAATATAGAAACCTTGATGCAGATACCTGGGGCTCTATATCATTTTAGTTTGGTTAATATTGCTAATATCTTTGGGACACTTACCAAGTGTAAATCTATCTTTTTCTGCTCATTTCCAAATTAGTTCCAGAGCTTGAGAGTAAATACATATGTTGCTGTGATATATTGCACTGCCTTTAATGATAAATTATTATATACCATATTCTAAATGTTTTAGTAGACCAATATTTTCCCTGACAATTTTAATGATGTAGTAAAATCAAATAGAAATTCTCAAATTGTGTATATTGGGGGCTTTGATACTAAATATCACTAAATATTTTTCTGTTTTACAGGTTATTTTTTTTAAGAGGTAAAGTTTTCTTTTAAAACTTGGCAAAATAAGTATTTGTTGCTAATCTCATCACTTGTTTTGCCTTAAAGTATATATTAATGATGATTCTGGTTATTTAATATTAATAAGTGCTCTTTTTAAAAAAAGTAGATCTGCTCATTTGGGGTATTGGGCTTTACATAGAATGTGAAGATTAGTGTGATTAAGTACTCTGAATTCTTAAAAAATCATTTTAACCACTTCTAACAAATTTAAGTTGAATGCTTTTAAAAGTTCTTCTAAAACCATTGTAGGTTTTATTTTGTAAAATCTGCTTCAAAAATTAGTCTACCACTGTGAAAGAATTGCTTTTAATAGAGAGATTGGGGAAAAAAAGAGAAAGGGAGATTTAGGAGGAGAAAAATGTCAAGTGAATCAATATGATTAATTAAATTAAATGTGGATTTATAAAACTCATATTCATAGATTTACACAATATATTCACAGTGACATTTAAAACATGTTTTGAAAATCCCTAAATAAAGTCCCATGTACATGAAGACATTTTTCATCTTTAAGAAAAAAAAAACTTAACCACATAATAGAATCATATAACTTTACTGCCATCTACTATGCATTTCAGGAGTTTTTTGACAGAAAACCTGGGACAATTTTAATATGTAAAAGTTTTAAAGGAAGTTATATCCATTTTTGCTACTTTCTGGGATGTTGATACTTAACCCAATAGATAATCTTGACTACTAATGTAACACAAGTAGCTTTACTTGTTTTAAATTCACATCAAGGTCATTTTGATGTTAACCCATTGAGTTTACCTATTTGGTGTTAACCCAGTAAGGTCGCTATGCTATTCTCCTACTGGATGACTAAATTGTTTAACTTAACAGGTCAAATATTCCTAAAAACAAACAAGTTAATTTTTATAAGTTGTGAAGTATAATGTGGAGGAAAGGAGCTGGTTCTTAGGTTTCTGAAATTGTTTTTTAAAAATTCAGGTAATACAAAGATAAAAGTAGTACCTTAAACCTACGTATAGAGTTAACATCTATGAATGATAAAAATGACAACAAGGTCATTAGCATGGCACAACACCTAATATAAGAGATTTGGAGAGGATATTTCAGGTTCAGACAGTACTTAATGGTGTGATTTGTACGTAAATCAATTTAACTTAAGAAAACTAATAGTCTTTCAGTAGTGTTCTGAATTATGATTACTTACTTTCTTCCTCAAAGTCTGTTAATGTTGATGGGTTTCTCCCCCAATCCTATGTATTTCATATTAGTATAAAATTTTTTATTCCACCTCTCATGAAGAGTTTATTATGTTGCTTTCATAAAAATTCAGCCATAGCCCAAGCTATATTAACAAATGACAATTTTTTCCCTGTAAAAAAGGTTCCAAGATAAAGATTTTGCATCACAGAAAAAAAAAATGGAGAAAAATTGAGAGAATACTTTGTTTCCTGTAGTAGCTTGCGACTGATGATGAAAAACAAGGAAACAAATGTAATTGATAAAACAAACCCCAAAGGAAGTTTCAGGTATCTCAAATAGGGGAATATTTTTAGTTGCAAATAGCTCAGTTTTGTTTCTAGAACCTAAAATATGTATTTCTGCCCCCCCCCCCAATATCGCTTCCAATTTCAATACTTCAGCCTTATCAAAGTAAACAAGCTATTGTTAGAATAGAAAACCCAGCTAGGTTTGAGGGCTGCTGCCACTTCCCTCTCTTCCTAGCACAATCTGGTGCCAATAGCTTTTGGAAAAGGGAAGAAAGAAAGGTCTGCTACTGTGCTGTGTGGAAGCAAAAGGGCAGAGGGGCATCACTTCAATCTCTTGGCTCTAGTTCTTTCTCTCTCTCTCTTTCTCTCTCCCTCTCCCTCTCTCTCATCTCCAGAGAAAAGAGATGCTCTTCATTCACAAAACAAAACAAGAAAATCTCTATAATTATTTTTGGCTCAGCTCCATTGAAATGCATTCTCCTGGAAGCATCTCTGTTTTAGATTAAAACAATGCTTAGAATATTCATTCTCTCCTTTTTCTCGCTCACTGCCCCTGCATGCCACCACCCCCCACCCACCCCCACCCCCACCCCCGCTCTTCCCCACCCCACACCATTTTTCTCTTGCTTTCTTATTTCCCATCTTGGTTTCTTTTGCTCTTTGTCACTGCCTTTGGTTCTATTTTTCTCAACCATAACAAACCTAGGCCTCAGGGATGCCCACAAGTGCAACTCAAGATTTCTATGGTCAGTGTCAGTTGTTCAAGACTCAACCTCTTCCAAACAGGAAATTTCCCCAATCCTGTGTCACCCATCATACTGTATGATTGTTGATTTGTGATCTGATGTTTCAAAGTGAAAAATAGATGACTTCTAGCCTTATCCTGTTCAGTAAAATTGGGAATAAAATTTACTTTTTCTCTTCCCTCCAGCCCTCTTCAATACCCAGTCCTCAAAAGACGGATAAAATCTTCATTGTCCTGAGTAGGCAGTAGTTATTGAATTCTAAAGGTAAGGCATGGAAAATTATTATTTAAAAAATCAGATTCCATCATTTAGTCACTGACAAAATTTAGCTCGGGAAATCAGAATATATCTCTTAATTTTTTTTTCTATGACCAACTTTACCTTTGATTTTGTTTTCCTTAAGGGCAAAAACTTTTACTGTTTTTCTTCTTGTTAAGGGGAAAAATTAAAGCAAATGGAACACAAAATTCCTGTTTGTGTGTACATATTAGTGAAAGTTATCTATGCTACGGGATTCTCTTCCTAAACAGTGGGTTCATTTGTACTCCTACTAGAAGGCAAGATTTTTTATTTATAATGACATATTTTGTGGAATTCCAATTTCTTATACCTTTCAGTTCTTGGTGATTGTAGACAAAAGTTGCTGATAAACCTTTCATTGGCAGAGGTAGATCTGATACCTACTTTCATTAACGTTAATGTGTTTTTCTATTTCTCACCTTCTAATTGGAATAATTAATTTGTGCTCATTTCAATTCTTGGTTGTTAGCAAAGGCATCCAACCTTAGTACCTATCACCCATGGAATGTATGTCCTGTTTAGGGGTGCATTCTTGCTCCTCTGAACAATGAATGTTTTGTGTGGATACTGTAATCACATATAAGTAGGAACTAGCCTTCCTGCATTATCTTGACAAACAAAACAAAATCCTGACAGTTGCCCAGATGTGAAATGTCTCTGGGATTTCCTATCTGCCCAATAACACTAAAGTAATCTTGTAAGCATGTATTTAAAAGAGTTTAGAAATCTATTTCTAAGCCCTCACAAGAACCCTGATTCCTGAACTCTATTTGATTTACCAAATAGAGAGAAAGAAAAGAAAAAAAAAAAAAAAAAAAAGGAAAACCACACACACTGCCATTAATTATACTGTAAACATTTAATAAATATTCTTTCTTTCTATCCTTGCCCTTTTCAAAAGGAAAGGTGGTAATTTACATGTGCTATGCCTTTTTCATCTCATTGTTTTCTTTTTTTTCTTCCTGGCTTTCTTTAACTTCTGTTGAAAAGAGGTGGACATGTTTGAGAAGATAGAAATGTTTACCTAGTACATTTTTTTTTCATATTAAAAAACAGTCTAGGCACCTTGTACTTTGTCTTAGAAGCTTTGTTAAACCACTAGTTCTGGAAGCTGCATTTTAATTACAAAATATTGTAAAAGGAATACAGTAGGAATACACAACCCTTGATTCTGAGCCAAATGAGAGGAAGTTTAATAGCAATGTATGGTTGTAGGAATGGTTATGTTTGGGATCCATATGCATGTTCAACTCACACATTCAGGCAGTGCAATAAAGCAGGGAAAAAACAGCTGATACACAAAAGGGACCGTCTAGACAGTACCCCATCAGTCTGGCTAAATTTGGTGCTGGCATTCCCAGTGGGATTGTAATATAATTGTTCTGGTGTCTGCGTTCATTCCCCCTGTCAAACACCATTCCAAATATATATCCCTCTCCCCCCAACCCTTTTCCTTCCATAAATGTGAAGCCCAAACTGTGCCATGCTAGAGAGGGTGTTAGATGGCCCAACACCAAGAAAATGTTATAATTTAGTAAAATCACATTGTTTAATTCTTTAAAAAAAAAAAATCCCTGTTACTTCTTAACTCTGAATAGAATTAATTTCAGTCAAATTTTAATAATTTAAATTAGAACATGGAAAAATTTACATGCAAATACAAACAACCTTGAAATATTGAGCACTTCAGATGAAAGTAAATAGGCCTTTTTACCCTTTTATATTTATTAACCTTTGTTAGAAAATTTAACAGAAATCAGAGATGTGAAAGTGTAATGATGGACATGGATCATAAATTCTAATGAAGAAAAGGCTAATGAAAAAAATGTTAAGCAAAAGCACTGAAAAAATGCAAATTGTGTATTTTTTCTTTCTTGGGTCTAAAAGTCATAATATTTTTTCTCTCTCACCATCTTTTGAAAGTTAAATTTCTGTTAATTTATATATGAATGATTTGGGGGGAGGGGGGCTTTTTAAAGGAGAAACCAGAAATACTGATTCACTGACTTGTGGCAACTATCAACATTTTCTAAATATTCTGGCTTGAGACATCAGAACATGAAAATCCCTACTTACAGAAAAATAAACTAAAAGGCCTGTCATTAAAATGCATACTTATTGACAAGCATATATTATTGACAAAAATGCTTATGATCTAAAAACTTCCACACTATTGAAATTTAAGTGGTCAGATTCTTTTTTTTAAGAGAAATGCAGATTTTTGGATTGCCATATAAAATGATAACCAGACACACTTTATTTATTTATTTGTTCTGTTCTCAAGTGTCACCTCTGGGCAGTGTTTAGATATTAAAATTGACTAGAAAACAGATTTTTTAAATCTTTTATTTATTTATTTATTTATTTTAGCTCCAAGAAAGATTATCTTGAGAAAGAGGCTGAGCTGTTTTGTTTTGTTAATTATGGGTCTCTATTTGTACTTCTGGAGGTTTTGGAGGTTAGTAATTCTGTCTCCTATAAACAGAATTCGTCTCCCATCTCAGCAGTTTTGAGAGGCTGGGTAGACTAGGATCCCAAGTGAGTGAAGGAAGTCCACACCCTCATCAGACACCACTCTAACTAGAGCAAATTCCAAGAAAATAGTTCAGGCACTAGATCCTGGTTTTATCCCAGTGTGGGAGGCTCGGAGGCAAGGACACCAACCAAGCCAGGGCTAACGAGAAATGGCTGTTCCAGGAAGAAGCAAGACCCAGGGCCTCAACCCGCACAAAGACAGAGCACAATTGCACAGAAAATCACCACCAAAGCAATCAGGACATGCTCAGATAACATTTTGCAGAAGTCTTAAAAATTCCCATGTAAAAATATAAGATTTCAGGTGTCTTAAAATTCTCACGTGGAAAAAATAAGAGATTGTATCCTTCCATTTTGAAAAAGCGTGATCTCCAATTTTCCCCCTTCCTTGTATGATTTTTTTCTTCTGGCTTTGCACACGGGGAATGAGAAACACAACATCAAAACAAAACAAAAAAAAGACAAAATAATAATATTTGAACCGTGGCTGCCTGAATATGGGGATTCATTCGCTCGTGATGGGCTTTTATTCACTTGCCTTTTGTACCTTATATGCTGGGAGGAGAGGGGAAGGAAGGCGCGGGCCGGCTGCAGGCCTGTCTGGGAGGAGACAGTGTGGCGACAATCTGAGTTTTATACTCGATTCTCGAACCGCTGGACAATATCCTAGGAGACCTCTTGGGTCTTCAGTGGATTAAGAGGAACGCGTCGCGCCCCGGCTCTTTCCCGCTAACTAGGGGGCCTGGGCCTGAGGGCCCCGACCCCCGGCTGCTGCGGGCGGGAGGGAGAGGGGAGGCGGGGGGACGGGGCTGCGGGGACCGGGCAGAGGGGAGGCGGGCAGGCCCGGGCTGCGGGGAGAAGGGAGGCGAGGGGAGGGGGCTGCGGGGACAGGGGAGAGGGGAGGGGGGAGAAGGGAGGGCGCTGCGGGGACAGGGGAGAGGGGAGGCCCGGGCTTCGAGGCCTGCGGGCGGGAGGGGAGGGGGGAGGGGGGAGGGGGCTGCTGCGGGGAGAGGGGAGGCGAGGGGAGGGGGCTGCTGCGGGGACAGGGGAGAGGGGAGGGGAGGAGGCTGCTGCGGGGACAGGGGAGAGGGGAGGCGAGGGGAGGGAGCTGCGGGGAGAGGGGAGGCGAGGGGAGGGGGCTGCGGGGAGAGGGGAGAGGGGAGGCGAGGCAGGGGGCTGCTGCAGGCTGCGGGGCCTGGGAGCGGGAGGTGGAGGGGAGAGGGGAGGCGGGCAGGCCGGGGCTGCGGGGCTGCCGGCGGGGAGGGGGAGGCGGAGGCGGAGGCGGAGGCGGAGGCGGAGGGGGAGGGGAGCGGGGGGAGGGGCGGCGGAGGGGGTGTGGCGTGTGCGGGAGCGCGTGCGCCTGTGCCTGTGCCTGCGCGCGGGGCGGCCCCGAGCGGGCGGCGGCGGCGGCGGCGGCGGCGGCGGCGGCGCGGGCCTGGGTTGCGCCGGCTCGTGGCGGGACGGGCAGGCGCCCGGGGCGGCGGGGCCGGGCGTGCGGAGGCGGCGCCGGGGCCTGCTCGGGGCCTGCACGGGGCGGCCGCGGAGCGGGAGCGGGCCCGCCGCGAGGGGCGGGGGTCTGTCTGCAGCTGCCCCTCACACTGGAATAAAAGAACTTTTTTTTTTCAGGGGTAGGGGAGCTGTGAATACCTTTCCCAATAAGAGATGAGGCATATTGAAAACTATATTAAATTACCCTGATTAACAATTTAGCCACGAACAGGGGAGCTTTGGGAGATCTCTATAGGCAGGACTGGGGGCTATTCATGCCAGCAGCTAAGAGGTCGAAAGGTTTCTGAAGTTCACAGGCTCAGAGCCTTTGTTATGCTAACAGACAATCTCAAATCAGCTGCCTAGTGGAGTGTGAAATATAAATGATTCCTTGAGAACTTCCAATAAGTTGTCACTCTTGCTCTCCAAATACCGGGACAGGCTGCTAATTTCTAGCAGGCCCTTTTGCAACATCGCTAGCCCTAAATGAATGCCTTTGTAGTTCAAATAATCTTTTCAAGGGAGCTGTCCTATCATCATAGCCCAAATGCATCTTGGTTTTGACTATTAAATGAAAATCAGGGCTCAGCAGTGCTTGACTTTTCCAAGCGCCCGATGTTTGGGAAGGGTGGTGGCAGCTCTCATGCACAACAAGTTAGCACCCACTGCAGGAGGGCCGGGGCATTAATAACAGCTCGCGGCCCCAGGAGCTACCCCAACTCTCACCCCCACTCCCTACCAGGAACAATGCTCTGGGAGAGATTTACGTGGCTTCCCTCGGGCTAGACTACCTTCCTCTTTCAACCACACCAACACGTCTCTGATTTATGGACCCCTCTGTCCGAGAGGACAGCCAGCTGACCTGCTAGCATCTGACTGGTCACTCCTAAGCATCAACTTTGGAGATGGATGTATTCCTTCTTCAGGGCAGGCGAGGCCAAGGGGAAGAGGCAAGGTGTGTGTCCAGGCCATGCCCGTAGTATCTGATATCCTTGTGGATATTATTTTATCATTTTCCCATAAGAAGGATACAAACATGGCTTATGATCTTGGGTATGACCCTTGAGTGCGTGCAGATGGGTAGAAGGAGTACTGGCTCTCTGAGTCTGAATTACAAAGCTTTTAAAATAAGGAACCACTCCCCATTCCAAAATCAAGAGAAGATGGGGGGAATGAGAATGAGAATCTATCTGGGAAAGCCTGTGCCCAAACTAAACATTCTACTAAGAAGGGACAAAGCTAATTTACACAAATAAAGAAAACACGCAAAAGAGAGGACAGAAACCAAGGAAATCAGAAACCCATTTCCATCAGTCTTTACAAAGGAAGGAAGTGAAACCTTGACAGTAATAACTTGAGTCCTAGAAATGTTGATATTTCTGACTCTAGGTCCTCTACTTCTTTGCTGAAATACAAAAAGGCCATGATACCCAGAAGTCTCTGTTTTTTTCCAGAGAGAGCAGGTTTGATCTTTGACAAGAAACAGGGGGGAAAAAAATCAAATGGGCTGTCTTTCCTAATATATTCCTGAGGTAAGTTTATAAACATATAAACACACAAAGGCAATATATTTTAATACACCCTTAGGTAACTTTATAAATCTGGGTGATACAGCTCTGCAGAAAAACCAAGGGCCTTGATTCCCCTTCATCTTCTTCCTCTAACTACATTTCAAAATATTATACCAAAAATGTTTCGGGCAGTTCACTTTGATTGATATAGAAACTGGTTTAAGTGAACACTTTTTTTCTGCTTTGGGTATACTAAGGCTCACCTCTCTATATTAATGTATTAATTACATCTTTAAAAAGTGGTAGTGTAACTTACACCAGTTTTGGAATCCTCTAGCTTACATGTTTCAATCTTATTTATTTATTTATTTTTTTTTTTTTTTAAAGCCAGGATACAAAATACAATGGTAAAAACTCTGGGATTCAACTCAGAGAATTTGGCCATGAGAATAGGAGAGAGTGTTTAGGAATCAGGTCATTATTTGTCTTTCAAATCCTTATTTGTTTCACCCAGTAAAACAATCTGCAAAATAATATTGGCTAGAAAAATAACTGACATTGCTTCAGATTACTGACATTAAAGGAGTTTTTAAAAAAAAGTTTGTGGTTTCTTCTGCCAAATACCAAAATTAGATGATAATTTGTTATCGATCCCCTCACACCCTTTCCAGAGGGACTTAGCATCCTGGTTATCCTTATTTCAGAGATAGCAGAATGACTGGCTTCGGACCTACTTCTAATTACACACAGAAAGGCAACACTGGTAGCTTAAAAGTTCAGCAGATGTGACACAACTTGCTTAGATTTAACTTTTCATCCCCTCTCCATTTAAAAAATTTTAATTAATCTTCAACTGTAAGCAACTACACGTTATTGACACATGCTGGATATTCAAAGGAGAAACACCTTCTCTGTGCTTCCAAATACTTACTTTACCACTTCCAAGTGTCCTCTCTCTTTCCCGTCTTTAACACATCAAAACAGGGAAGAAAGCGCTTTTGTGTTATAACTACAGAGAAAACATTTGAGAATGTGTCAATGCTGTGAATACCAGCACCAGTTTGGGGGTTGGTTTGTTTTTCCCCCTGCCGTGGTATTTCTTTTCCCTTTGCTTTTGCAGTCTTTAAACTCTGGCCACTTTGAGAAAAGCAATGGTTGAAATGAAAAGTTAGGACAAATTGTATTAAACCTGTGTGTCGCCAGAATATGAGCATGATGAAAGCAGTGTTAGGACATTACAGAGCCAGAGCAGCTCTCCACACACAGAAAATTAAAATAAAAAATAAAAGCTGGCCTTCTTTACTTTCTGAAATACTTAAGACCTAAGAGAAAGGGGATTCCTATTTAAAAAAAGAAAAAAAAATGCAAGCAAGTTTCCAGAGTTGCCATTTCTGCAGATTGGGGGTGTCTGAATGCGTGTGTTTGTGTGTGTGCATGTGAGAGTGTGTTTGGGGAGAAGAGAAAGAATGGGAGACGAGGAAGGGCAGATAACTTTACTGACATATTAATTCTTTAGATAGCAGTAAATGAATGGTCCAAATAGACATTTGTTTCCCTTAATAGGTTTTGTACAGGTCTCTTACAAGCTGTGGCATATGCTTCATTTATATGTATATTTATTTAGAAGGATTGAGAAGAATAGGTGTAGTTTGTCTATAGTCGCAGTTATTATTTAAAGTCCAAAGAGGTTACAACTTTTTCCTACCCCAAACACGAATACAAAGGTCTCTTGTATGTGCTTACTGCATTACATTCAAGGCCAATTAAAAATAAAGATAATATTCTAACTCTCGAGCCTGGGGAGGAGAGAAGAGGCTAAAAGGCAAAATGACTCCAAGATGGCTGCCCCTTCCTCCTTCCCCTCCTTACTGCCTGTTTTCCACATAGAAATTAATGTAATATTTTGTTTAGAAATCACATTGTAGGTCATTTGCAAATGAGGCAGCCTCGGAGGCACCCATATCTGCCTAGAATGCTCTCACAATGCCATCGAGGTATGGAGAGATTAAAATGCAAACATTCAAATGTATTTAGATTTGTACACAGTAACTGGACTCACATACATACACACTTGAATGTGTGAGCCACACACACAGCTGCAAATGGAATAAAAGGCCGAAATCCTTCTTAATTCTTAGGACAGAAGGGCAAAGGAGGGCTCCAGGCCACCTCCTTCCTCCCCAAAGGTTCGAAAATGCCCTGTTCCTGGTCTGGATTCGATTTTTTAAAAAAGATATATCTTACTGATGACTCTCTCATTAGGCAGACTTCTAAAGTCTGGGGAGACAAGATTTCCATAAATTATCTCTCTAACTCATCTCATGCTGGTGCAAAATGCAAAGCTAAAATTGTTGTGTGTGTGTGTGTGTGTGTGTGTGTGTTTTATTTTTTGCATTTCTTTAAAAAAGAGAGAATACCAAGCTAACCAGTTCCCTAACATGTTAAAGGATTAAGATCTCTAGTAATTACTGCTCTTAATTATAATAAACATATATTCTCAATGATCAAATCCCACCCATAAAGCTAAACTAAAATAATGTTGAGAATAAATAAAAGTGTATTTAGGGCTTTATCACAGATTTCTAGCAGGTTACTCTCTAGACTGGAGTGCACTAGGCATAGAACAAAGCAAATGGTTTAGTTCCTATAGGAAATATATTAAAAAGGAAAAAAAAAAAAGAAAAAAGCCCACAACCCTTTATCTAAAAGCCATCAGGGACAAGCACTCAATACAAGTTAACAAGCAGGAACTGATAAGATAACATTTATATGAGGTCAGAAGTCAAATGCCAGTCAAAGGCTTTTAACCTCTTGGGTCATAAACAGGAATAGTTAAAAGTGAGAGGTAGTTATTTATCGGATTTTAAGGGTATCTGATCATTGCCAGAGAATCACCAATGATGAAACTAATTAGGATTTATAGAAAAAGAACTTTGTAGCTGTTCAAAGAAAATTAACCTACAAACCCATAATTCTGCAATTGGTAGAGAGCAAAACAAACAAAAAAACACCCTTCTTTCGAGGGGGGAAGAAATCTAGCAATTTAAACAGAGTTAGTAACAAAATCCCTCTCAGAAACAATAATTTATAGTAAATGTATATATCGATTAATATATGGTAAATGACAGACCTTATAAATTCTGTATCAACCATCTAACAACAAAAATAAGCATTATAGAATTTATTTACAATTTTTGTTCTTTTTCTCTCACTCCCCCTTCAGACCTCCTGAATGAGACAGGATATAACTCCGATATCACAATACTTCTTGCCCTCAGAATGCCGTCATTTACAGATTTAAAAATATATATGTATTTTAATGGCAATTATTTTAAAACATCAGAATATCAAAACTGCTTCATTAAAATTTTATCTTAATCTATCCAGAGAAACAGATGTCTCTTCCTTTATTTGCTGTCAGAATATTTTCCTTTGTTTTGATTTTTGTCCTTTTTTGTCTTTTTTTGTAGGTTCCCATTCCAAACAGTTCCTGGTCTCAGAGTCCATGCTGGCTTATATTTTCAAAGCATACCACCCTCCCTTTTTTCTCTTTTGCAATAAAAGAAAGCAGATCTAGATATTTCTTTCTAGAGAGAGAGAGAGAGAGGGATGGTCGTTAGGCCTGCTAAGGCCCACTGTTTCTTTAAACAGAGTCCACAATACACTAGGCGAACATTGTGGATTTAAAATGCTTTTAAATATTTATCAGAAGTATTTTATCATCATATTCAAATGACACCTGGAGTGCACTCACCTTTATTGACAATCTCTGTTCTGAAAGTCCATTTGCTTCCTTAAAGCCCCCCAAGCAGAACAAGGACTACCCGTTTTCATTCAGTTAATGTTTAGTAAAAAACCAAGCAACCTTAATCAGCATGCTGATTGCATCGTCAACTAACAAATAATTTACTACTCTGAGCATTGCATTCCATTAAAAGCTCATTAAATTTTCTGTTCTCCAATGGGAGGTTTAGCTTTTGAACTGCATGCTTTTGCTTCGAATGATCATTTATTCCATTTTTGCAAAATGTTGTGTTTTTTTTTTTTTTCCTAAAGTATAGGTGAGCATTTCAATACCTCTAGACTGCAGACATATGGAAACACAGTACAGGGTTTGAGAATGTTCCATTTGATTTATAGACTCTCTTTAATAAAAATTCGACATAATCTCTTGCACTTTTAGAAAATCCTGAAATCACCGAGTGTATCTGTGGTTATATGTGACCCAAACATAGCCTCAGAAATATTAATACATAATAGAAAATATCAAATCCCTTTTTTAAAGCTTCGATTTTCCTTTTCCACATATCATAGCTATTGTTATTTCTAGTATTTTTATCCTTGTAAATGGCTGTTTTCTACTGACTCAAAAAGGAACGTGACACCACAAAGATCTTACCATATTTGATGCCAAACTTAATACCTCCCTCCGGTGTATATGTGTGTGTGCATGTTTGGGGGCTAGTTACCCAGAGAAATCCACATTTTGGGGGCTTTATGCATTTTGTACAAACTCACAATCCCCTGAATTATTTTCATGCCTAGACTCAACTAGGAAAGAGTATATTTATTATTTTTAATTTAGGGAAATGTAGGAAAATATCGGCCCCCAAATTAACATGCATCTTTGGATTGCTAATTGTGCTCATTGCAAATTTGGGTCATTTTGCATGAGTGACTCTAATGTAGGGCTGAGATTGCCACGCAGCGCAGTGGATTCCTGATTCCCCGCGCTAATCCTGAACTCGGTGATTGTGTCAGGTGCAGTTCTGTATGCTCTAGCAGCTGGCTCATCCTCATCAATGCAAATAAGGCAACTCCTACAATCAGAGCCTCGTGAGTGTGAGGCCTGATTGCTGAGGGCAGGCTAAAGCACTACACAGACTCTCACTTTCAAATCACGCTAAGTGACAAGACAACTGCAATGTCCCTCCAGTTCAAAATCAACCTTTTGAAAACAAAACAAGAAGAGGATGGCTACAAAGAAGAGGAAAACCCCAGTGTTTGGGAAATGGACTTGTTTAGATGGGCTTTATTTAGATTCAGAGGTACTCTAAAGTGCATTTCAACAAATAATTCTTTAGCTCCTATTCTGTGCAAGATACTTTGTTTTAAGGGTCGTGGAGGTGCAGAGGTGAGGGAGACACAGTCCCTGCCTTCAGGGAACCCTACTATTTGAGGGCAGAAAATCGTAAAGAGGAAGATGATGACATAATTGTTATTAAGATGCAGTCACCGAGATCTCAGAAGAAAGCCGTAAGACGTATTTTTACAGGAACTACGTAGAGATGGCCTTATGGCGCAGATATCAAGAGCAAGACTTTTGGAAGCTTCGGGTTCGAATCCCAGTTCTGCCACTCACTTGCTTGAGTTCTTTCACCTTTCTGCAAGCTTAGTGTCCTCCTCTGCAAAGTGGTGGTGAGCAGAAGTACCTACCTCCCAGGTATCTTAGAAGGAACGGAGATTCCATGTATAACGCACTCGCCCCAGTGCTGGGCACGTAGTAAGTGCTCAGTAATGTCAGCTCTGGTGCTTTTTATTTCCTCCCTCACATATAAAGAAGAGGGGAAGATGGACCCCCAAAATAATAACGTGCCCCAGTTTGAAAAGCATTTATTTGCTCTGTCTCTAAATTCCCATTTTATAAGTAGCACTAACCCCGTGGAAGTGAAAATACTATAAACATGAAAAAGCCCTGCATCTCTCTGGACAACCCCAGCAACTGGGAACGTAAAGGAGAGAGCAAGAAATCCCCGTGCTTTTGCTTTTCTTCCTTTCCAAACACGTGTGCAGGCTTCCCCTGCATTTCAGCCCCACCCTCTTTATTTTACTGCCTAATCTATAAAGGAGGATTAACAGCAGCACGCTGCTTTGGCATAGAGCAGATTCTGGGTGAGGACCTGTAGGTAGAGTCTAATGAATACAATTTTCTAGGACTGTGAGTGCATATTTTTAGCTACATGCTGGGCTCCAGCGTTGGCTCTTGAGACAGATGAACAGATCCTTTGATCAGACTAGGGTGTTGCTCCCAGAAGAACCTTTTTCAGGAAGTAGTTGGGGGGAAAAGTCTTCTGTTTCCCTTGTTCCTAATTTGTACTCTATCGATTCAGATTCCAGGCGACTGGTCCCAGTGAGTTGCCCTACGATGCTGAGATACACCATCGTGGGAAGCAGAGGTAGACCAGGGCGGGAACAGCTCCACTTTCTGGCAAAAGAGGATGGCTGGTGCTCAAGCGTGTGGTTGCCATCCTTTGCCCCCTCGGAGAGTAAGCTGGAGGTGGTTAACCTTCCTAGGGGAGGCTGGGCCTAGACAACATCATAGACACCATATCCCCCCTGGGGATACCAAACAATAAAACTGCTTCCTTTGCCAAACAGGAAGAATGGTCTGGAGTTGGATATTAGCAAACAGCGAACCTTATAAAGAAGAAAGGGGGGCGGGGGGAGAGAAGAAAGAGAAAAGGATAGAAGGGAGGAGGGAGGAAAAGAAAACAAAACTACATGAAAAGAAAGCATAAAATCGGGTCTTTTCTGCTTTAGTTTGCCAGCGACAAGGCAACCATCCAGTATGGTCTTGATTTTCGCCAGGGCCATGGCAAGGATGGGGAGGTGGAGTAGGGGTCTTGATGCAGTGCCAGGTGGGGCAGGGGGGAGGCGCCAGGTCTTGTGGAAATGCTGACTTTAAGACCTTGGCAGTGGGAGAGTGTGAGCAAGATGGTAAGTGATTTGATCTCTTACATTCCTACTCAGGACCCTCTCCTTCTCTTTCTAATAGGATTAACAGATATTTTCCTAAGCAGAAATCAAAATGTGTCAAATCATCTGAGACAGTCAATTTGTTCACAATGCCCACATTCTTGCAGTACGGATGCAGCACTATTCAAAAACAGTTTCATTTCAAGAGATACAATGCAGCAGAGAGGTAAACATTTATCTTCATAATCTTACACTCCTTTCAGACTGCTTAATTTTTCCCAGTGATTTTCCCCTCCTCTTTCACTCCACCCCCAAGCTCTGCTTCAAAACATTTAGTACAAAAAAGACATGACTTCCCCAGAGGATTCGGGTCTCAATGATCCTGATGATGCAACGTGTGCTCTCCATTATTCCTGGGAGCTCCCTGGATATGTTCCTGCATCCTGCCTCGCTGCTTCTGCTGCCCCTGCATTTGCATCACTCACAGATCCTCCTCAAACACCTGTCCAAGTTACCTCCACCTCTTCCTCCTACCTCATCCCAAGTTAGCAGGACTGCTCCCCCGCCCCCATCCCACCGCAGCACTCTTTTCCATCTCACATTGCTGTTTTTGCTGTTATCACCGTCCCCACCAGCACAGCCCTCTGCAGCTTCTCCTTAAGGAGGCATCAAGTTGCCTTCCTTTGTGCCACCTTAAAACTGCTTGTCCTCCTCCTGCTCCGTTTGAACACAAGGACCAGTGTCACCTTTGGAACAATGAATGAAAGTAGTTAGAGTGGGATTCCAACTTCACATTGTTGGCATTCCTGAAAATCTCGTGCATTTTCATTTCCCCTTCCTCCTTCCTTCTCCTGGAGACCCCATGAGATAGCAGCAATTAGAAGCTCTGAAATGAATAGAAACAATAGCTACTGGTATGTTTTATTCTTAAGGTTTGAATAGTAGACATTTAGCAAGGAGAATAAAGTCTCATTTTCTCTCTTTTTCTTACCGTTTGTGTATTCAGTCCACATGTATAGGTAGTTTTTTTTGTTTTAAGTGGATTGCTGACAGCATTTTCTGTAATAACATATTTTCCATTGATGTATTTTAGGTGTCTATTTAACCATAATGCTCTATGTGATCATGGTGTCAAAATATAATGAATTGGTCCATTCTACCTAGAAAGCCCTCACCATCCTTTTCCCTTCCCACCTGTTAAAATCCTATTCATCCTGCAGGATCCAGCTCACACCGTATCTCCTCCAGGAAATTGTCCCGGGTCGTCCCCGGAGTATTCTTCTCCCTCCCTTCACTGCTCCCATTTCAGGTGTTTATGCCTCTGCTCTGATTGGAGTCCACTTTGTACTCTAGCCATCACTGATACCTGTCAGTACAATTAGTTAGACTCTGAGGCCTGGAGGACAAAGAACTCCTGTCTTCCTTTCTGGACTCTCTGCCACTCCTACAAGTGTGCCCCGTGCAGCAGAAGGGAGCTATCCCTGATAGTGTGGATGACCGCCTGGCCTTCACAGCCTGAGAAAAGCCCACCAGTTTCTGTTTGGGGTCCTTTTGGAGGAGAGGAACATGGAGCCAGTTTTGGCCCACTCCTCCCACACCGTATTTGACAATGATCCAGAGACTTCCCTACATTAGAATTTTTAATATTTTTTCATCTAAATGCTCATCTTTAGTAAATACATAACTGGATGGGTTGTGAAGTGAGGGAATTAAAAAGTGCTATCTTATATCTGAACAAATAAATCATTTATATTAGCTCTTCTGTTTCTAGGCTGGTTTGGAATTGGCAACACATACTAAGGCATCAGTACTCTTTGACATCGTGCATTCATTTATTTATTATTTTTTAAGTGCTCTGACGAGTTGTTTACGACGAGCCAAATGTCAATTAGTATTGGCCTGAAAAGGAGTTGCTGTGCTCCACGTGTTTGTATTTAGTCTTGGAGTCATCCTGATTATTTTGACTTTTATTCGCACAACGCATTTATCTTCAAAGACTCACCACCACCACACAAAAAAATCCTACTTAGTATTTCAACATTTGCTTAAAACCATACCTTGCTGGCAACCCTATCATTTCAGTATTGAATTTTTTTTCTCCTGATAAGGCAAATGACACTTTAGCCTTAGTTAATGTAAAACAGGAAGGTGTTAATCTCATTTTCAACATGTCAGCTCTTCCAGGTAGAGTATTAATACGCAAGATCTCCTGCTGGCAGGCTCAACAGAATCTTTCTGGCTGTGAAGCAAAGTCCAAACCTGGTAATTTTTGCTTTCCTTTATTGTATGTGTGCAGGTCTGCTTCATTCACTGAAAAAGATATATCAGTAGCTAAATGCGTCTAAAGAAACAAAGAGATGTTTGCAAACTATTGACTTAACTCTGTACTCAGACACCCTGATAGGTTTGTTTTAAAATATTCACACACTACAAACATTTAGCTATGTTTGATAATAAATAGCAACTAGGTAAGGTATATTTTTAAAAGGCCCTCTGAGATCTATCATTTTGCATTAGAGAACTCCAATCCAATGTCACCATTTGCTTTGTTTAATTTGCTTTCTTAAAAACAATAATTGTAAAGATTTAAGGAGAAGTATAGACTATTTTGCTGGAGGTGTTACAGAGTTCCATATCCCACAGGAAAATTTAAATTCTTGATGTAATGTGGAAATCGAACTTTTTATTTTTTTTCTTCAGGGTGTAGAGATGAAAGGAAACAAGGTTTCATAATATTCAGTTGGTGTGGACAGTGTCAAGAAAACGTGTTTCCTACAGAAATGTTCAGGAGTTTTGGGATTTGTCATACTTACTTTATTTCTTGGGACACTATGGGTAATTTTGAAAGGGCAGTTTCAAAACAGGTCAGAGAGGGCAAAAACAAAACAAAAAGTCATTAGCTATAATGAATATAAAAGAGTATAAAAGTAAGCTTTCTTATTGATAAATATGATTAATAGACTTTAAAGAAAATGTCACATGGTTCCAATTTAAGAATTAGAATTGGCAATCTCACATAGGATTAGGATTTTACATGTCTTTAAAAAATCATAGACAAATGGATTACAGATATTAATGAGATATTAGTTCATTTCAACTAAAAATATGGGAGAAGCAGAAAGAATAAAATGGGATCATAGCCCAGGCAAAAAACACAATTGTCTATGGACTAGGTAAATAAAGAGTTGTGGCTGTGGGAGTGGAGAAGACATGGTCCTCAGAGGTGCCCCACCACCAAGGCTTCTCCCAAATGAGGAGAGATTCTAGAGGAGAGATAGTGACAATGATGCCTGAGAGGTTAATTTTTGCTCACGTCCTCCCACTCCTTAGTCACACATTCCTGTTTCATGGCTGGGACAAGTATCATCATCCCCACTTTACAGATGGAGAAACACAGTGCAGAGAAACCGAGACTCTTCTGAGTCTGGCAGAGTTACGTGCAAGCCCCAGGCCCAGCATTCTTCTTCCTTGTTCTTTTACTTTACTTTTTTTTTTTTTTTTGAGTTTAAGATTGGAGCTTGAAAACTGTGAAAGAAAGGGAAGAAAGATGAACCAAAAGATGTAAAACAAAGAAGGGAAAGTCACTGAGGAATTCCGAGCTGTCAAATCTATCCAGAAAAATAAGGCAGAGAAAAAAGTTAGATGATAAGATCCTTTTCTTTTATTCCTGTCCAAGTTAATAACATGCACAGTGCCTCTTTTTATTCATCTCCTGTCTGTACATATTTTCCCACACACCATTCTATAGTTATATAATTCATTTCCTTGCCCACTGGGTCAATACTTTATCACTTTACCAGTTTCTTTTTGTAATGGCTTTTTTGTACTCCTTGCCAGTGAAAGT
This sequence comes from Canis lupus baileyi, assembly GCF_048164855.1. Lineage (NCBI taxonomy): Eukaryota > Metazoa > Chordata > Mammalia > Carnivora > Canidae > Canis > Canis lupus. The sequence continues at coordinate 21,362,575 of NC_132839.1, forward strand.
GTACCCCCAGAAGAAGAGGATGACAAAAGGCAGGAGAAGGTGGACAGGAAAAGCCTGGTAAGCAGGATCACTGTTAGAGCTACATCTCCATTGTTCCATTTCCCCAGTGGGCATTATTATGCATTTCCCCTTAAGCATGAGGCCATGTTATATTCTGTGTTTAGCTTTTACTAGTTACATGGATGAATTCACTTAAAAATATAGTTCACTGCCACTACGTAACTGATATTTTATATATTGTATCTTCAATCTCTTTCTGGAAATGTAACACACTCATAACCTGTATAATTGGTGTCATTGTTGTCATTTTTATTTTCTCTGAAAACAATTTTGTGAAGTTGTCTCTCCTTGTCCTCAGTTTTGCTGTCTGTGGTTTTGGTTACCCACGGTGAACCTTAAGTAGTCTGGAAGCAGGTGATCCTCGTCTGACAAATCAGCAGAAGGTCAAAAATAGCCTAACTCTATGGACTTGATGCCTACGTCATTCACCTCACATCATCTCATCATTTGGCATTTTATCATCTCACATCATCACAAGAAGAAGAAGGGTGAGTATAGCACGTTGAGTTATTTTGAGAGAGAGAAAGAGACCACGTTCACATCACTTTTATTACAGTATATAGCTAGAATTGTTCAATTTTATTATCAGTTATTGCTGTTAATCTCTAATTTATAAATCAAATTTTGTCATAGGTATGTATGTATAGGAAAAAACAGTATATACAGGGTTCAGTACTATTTGCAGCTTCAGGCATCCGCAGGGGGTCTTGGCTCAAACTCCTGCTAACAAGGAGGACTACTTTGCAATTTTAATAAGAGATTTTAAGCCTTGCAGGTTAGCAGGTTTCAGGTAAGATATGGGAATAGTGGGAGAAAATAACCCATGAAAGCAGTTAGATGACTTGCATGGGATCAGACCACTGGCTGAGTCTGAATTAGAAACTTGGACTTTTTATTCCAGACTCTGCATCCTACATATTGTCTCCCAAATTCAGTTCTGTCAGTGTAAGTGCTATAGAGGATTGCATTCGAATTCCCTGCTCATGGGCTTATTCTTATATTAGGGTGTGCCCCTGAAAGTTCTAGAAGGAAATTTTTTAAACATCTTTTGGAGGAAGAGAAATTCTAAGTTAAACGACCCCGCAGCCCAAACCTTACTAACAACCCTACCATGTATTTGTTACTATTTAATGATACAGATGAGATACAAGCAAATTTTTAGCTATGAGTAGTGAAGAAGAAACCAAAACCGAAATCACTGGTCTTATTTTTCTGCCTGTCAAAATAAGTAGGGATGTAGGCGGTCGAAGAATAACATGGGCACCAACATGTTTTCCTTACTCAAAGCTGCCATCCCCAAATATTCTGCCAGTCAACAAATATTTAATATTCATTTCCAGGCACTTGTGTTAGAGTCCTGAGAGTGAACAAAACAGACACAATACCCACCCTATTGAATGAACTAATTTGGATAACCATTCTATTTCTACTTTCAAAACAGAAGCAGCTTATCAGCCATTCATATTTTGGTATGAATTACTTCAGATGAATAATTCGTTTTCTTGATTCTTTGCTCTAGGTAGATAGATATTCATTAGTAAAGGCTCAGTTTCATTGTTTATGGTGAGGATTGAGGGCAGTAAGCTGAGCAAGAACAATTAAAAGTGAGAGAGAATTTTAGAGCATGGAGAATTTTGAGAAGGCATACCAGAATGTGACCCCAGAGTAGAAAGTTTGTGGTTACCTTAGGTTCTGAATTCGTAGAGAAAAGAAGGTAGGAGGATGACCAAGAAAAGCTCTGTCTCCTTTTTGCCCAAGGATCTTGGTAGCAATTTCTTGACCCACGAACCTGTGGATTGATAAACTTTAGTAGAGAATTCTGGATTTTATCAACCTTGGGTGATATCTGCAAAATATCACCTTCAAGTGATCTCTCATCGTGATAGTTCCAGCCCCAGAAAGATTAAAAAGGACTATTGTATATTCTTAGACTGTATTGAAAGCTGAGTAATTGGTACTTGAGGTAGGTTTAGAGCAGTTTTCTTGGCATTTTCCATCAACATACCCCCTAAATCATGGTAAAGGAGTGAGTTTGGGTGACCAAATTCCATCAATAGGATGACACAGTTATGGCAGGAAATTAGGGGGGCTGTTGAAGGTAACCCAAAGCAGCAAGTCTGAAATGTCTTTAAAATATTGTGGTTGTTTACCTTGAAAATGTAAGAAATGGTTATATACTATCCCATAATAGGTCCGTGTTTGTTTTACAAGAAAAATGTGCTTGAATTGACTTGCTATTAGTAAAATTGGCTTTCTGGGAAGAAATGTCCTGCTGACTGTGTTTCAGTTTGCCCACACATGCTTGCACACACATGGGAACATCTAGAGGGTTGCACTAAGGAGGATAAATAATTGTAGTTGGCTGAGCAGTCACAATGTTATGGATTTGGTTGAATTAGGCACACTTCAAATTTGTTTGCGAGGGTGATTACCCATCTCAGGGTCACCATCAGTTTCTGAGATTCCAAATTTGTAAGAATTTTCTAATGATCTACATCTGAATGCCAGTGATATAGATTCAGTTGGTCAGGACAGGTAGAAAATATGGGGTCCAGTCTTCCATGTCAAAAAAACAGCATTATGCACTGGGCAGGTGTAGAAGTGAATCTGGGCCAGTTCTCTGATGGGCTATTGATAGAGTTTTGCTACCCAAAACTTCTTCCTCTGCTGCCAGACAAAGCAGGTTGGGTGTGAAACTATGATGGACGCATATAAAAACTTTTCAATGCTTTGCGAATGCTCCATAGTTTGAGGTTTGGTGTTGGGTAAAGATTAGCTCCCCCTATAGTTTATAGGTTTTTTTGTTTTTGTTTTTGGTTTTTTTTTGTTTTTTAGTTTATAGTTTTTAATGGCGCCTTTTGCATCTGCACCTATGCCTAGAGCATTTGACTTGGGTTCCACTAATTAGATACAGCCATGTCAGAATTTGAATCAGATGCTAGTGATGCAAAAAAAGATAATTCAGGTTATTTCTCTCCCTCCCTCCTTTAATAGTAACTGGGGCTATAAGATACTAACTGGCATAAAAGAACCAACTTGTCCTTAGCAGCTAGAGTTACTCCTTTATCAAATCAGTTCTGCAACATAATTTTGGTTGCTAGTCTGGAAGTTGAACTCAAGCCTAGCTCTCCAGCTCTTTCAACCGTTCAGTAAGCTGCAAAATAATCTTCTATTAAACTCCTTTTCTGTTTAACCAACTGAAGTCACCTTTGATTGCTTGCGACTGAAGGCCCTGATGAGAATAGACAGTAATTAGGAGAGATCAACTTTAGACATAGTGGTCAGGGAGGCCTCTCTGAGGTGACATTTGAACTGGGGCAGGAGGAATGTGGAGGAGCAAGTAGTATGAGTGGCTGGCGGGGGAGAGCTGGAGCTGAGGAACGAAGTGCAAACGCTTCTGTACAGAACTAGGAGTCCAGCAGAGAGCAAACCAAACAAGGGCCCTGCCTTAGGGGAGTTTACCTCTGGTGAGGATATTTAGACAGTTAAGGGTAGGCAGCTAGCAAGTAGCAGAATTCCAGAATGTGATCAGTTTTATAAAGAAAATGAAAGAGAGTTATAGACTGCAGACAGGGGACAATTTTGGACAGGGTGGGCAGTAAAGGCTTCTCTGAGAAGGTCACGGTCCTCAGAGACGTAGATTTATAACTTAGAGAAAAATCCCTCGAGTACAGTATCAGGACACCCTGTTCAGGGAATGAATTTCATAAGAGTTCTTAAAATAAAAACAAATATTGCAGGGCCATTTCTGCCAAGGTTTGGGATGTTGGGAGAACCCAACAGATATTAAAATGCCCGTAGAGACAAAAGATTTTTAAATGCCAAATGTGATAATCTTTTTGATGATGTTCTCAACCTTAAACTTGCCAAATATGTGTGACCACATTTTTAGGGAGATAGTTCTTTAACTTATGAATATTCTTTTACAACTACGAATTGGCTTATATGTTGTTTTGGGTAGTTGCTATGTGAACAAGTACTAAAAACAAAATAGAGAAGACAAAGGCGATGCTGGTTCTTCATCACTTTGTCAGAAGCTCTTCTGGTTTGATGGACTGGGCTGTCAACAATGGAATAAAGCCAGTACTTAACAGAAAGAAACCTCAGCTTCAAGCAGCCGTATTCCAAAATAATCTCTCAGGGAGTGGAAGTTGCCAGTTTTATGTGAGCATGAAAAATTAATTATCAATGAAGAGGCATTTACTTTTTTTCAGAGTCCATATATTTATTGACAAATAAATGTTCTTTATCTCCCCAGAGGAAAGAATCACTCTCTAAAATTGTTTAATCAATTTACTGACCTGAGTCAAAGCTTTGGGGAGGAAAAAGAATGTACTTCCTCAGACAGATCCCAGAAAAGACAGAGCATGTAGGTCTTTGCTATATTTGTTTTTCCATAGAGCAATTATCTGGAATACCTTCTCCCTACAAAACCATAAAATTTTTCCAGTAAAACATAAACAGACTTACTGGTAATTATGGCAAATTGATATGGCAAATATACGTCTATTCTTACTTTCTTCCCAAACCCCAGAAATGGTAGTAAGATACATATTTAGGAAGCACAAACCAGTGAAGACGGGGAGAACAGAAGAGCAGAACAACAGAGAACAAACAAGCAAGCAAACGACCTGGAGGCTAGACAGCGAGTGAATGAGTGGTAGAGAGAACTTAATGGACCTGAGAATACAGATCCCAAAGCTGGCAAGGAGGAAAGTTGTAGACTAACTCAATTTTACAGCAGAGACTGGCAGCACTAGATGTCTTTGGAAATGGAGATTGAAGGAGGGTGGGAAAAATAGGAGAATATGCTGAAGGTGGAAAAATCAGTCCGATCTATCATTGACATCCTCAACTCCCAGCATCCAGGCAACCATTGCTCCCTCCTCTGCCCGCCAAATAACCCGCCAACCCTGGCAGAGAACTAGAGATCTAGTCCTTGGGGAAGGTGAGACACAGATTCTTGGCTGGATGGGGGTTGGAGGGGAGAATAGGATACGGAAAGTGGGGAAAAGAAGTAGAAATATACATGCTAAATGCTGAAAACCCTAAGTCTTTTTACCTACCTACCTTCCAGAATAATAGTTGACAGACTTTTACCCTCAGCCAGGAGATTGGAAGATCCATCTCCATGCAGTCTGACAAGCTCAAAAGAAAAAGTTTAAAGATATTGGCATCCTAGGCTCCTCAACCAAATAGCCAAGCCAGATTACCCTAAAGTAAAACTGTAGGATGAGTCACTTTCCCACTTCCTCCCCAACACTCGCCCCCACAGATACCTGTTATCTTTATCACCAGGGAGAAATCTTCAATTTGAAAGGTAAAGAGACCAAAATAAAGCAACAGATAAAAGCAACTTGGAGGGAACACATGCCCTAAGTGGAGAATAAAACTCCAAAAACAAAATAAAACATAAATCACGTTATTAATAAACTCAGAAGTGTTTAAAAAATCCTTGCAACCATGAAGCAATAATAGGATACTATAACAGGGCAGCCCTGGTGGCTCAGCGGTTTGGCACCTGCCTTCACCCCAGGGCGTGATCCTGGAGTCCCAGGATCGAGTCCCATGTCGGGCTCCCTGCATGGAGCCTGCTTCTCCCTCTGCTTGTGTCTCTGCCTCTCTCTCTCTCTCTGTCTCTCTTTGTGTGTCTGTCATGAATAAATAAATAAAATCTTTTTTAAAAAAGGATACTATAACAAATGAAAACATTCAGAGAACAAAATAAGCTACTGGAATTTTATATATACATATATATTAGCAGAAATGAAAAACAGATCAGAAAAATTGGGCCCATTGGGTCAGAAGTCCAGGTACCCTTAACTGGATCCTGTGCTCAGGGTCTCACAAAACTATGATAAATGATGGCTGGGGCTGGGGTCTCTTCAGAGGCTCAATGTCCATTTCTAAGCTTATGTGTTTTGGGGCAGAATTTGTTTCTTTATAGCATTAGAACTTCTGGCAGCTTGCTTTTCAAGGCCAGCAGGAAAGAGACTTTTACCTTTACACTCTCCTTTAAAAGGATCACCTGCAAGTCGGGTCTACCCAGGATAATCTCTCTTTTGATTAACTTAAAGTCAACTGATTAGGGATCTATATTACATTTGAAAATTCCCTTCACTTTGCCATATAACACTGTGTAATCATGGGTCTTTGCTATATTTGTTTTGCAGTTTCATCCCCTTTGCCATATTCTGTTGGTTTGAAGTAAGTCACAAGTTCTGTCTATACGCAAGGGGATATAAAGGCATGTATACTATGGAGTGGGAATCAGGGGGGCTGGCTTAGAGTTCTGCCGACCACAGGAGGGGAGGGAATCATCGGAGATACAATATGAGACAATTATTCAGACTTAAAACACATAATTTTCTGGATTGAAAAAGCTCAATATAGGCTAGCAAATTGAAGACAGATCCATACTAGATTATCTGAACACTGTGGACCACAGAGAGTTCTGGTAAGCTTCTAGAGGGGGCATGTCACAAACCAAGGATCAGAGAGGAAAATGGCATTGAATTTCTGAATAGCACTACTTAAATCTTGAAGGCAATGGAGCAATGTCTTCAATATAATGAAGCAAAATGATTTCTATGCTTTAATTCTATACTTAGAAAACTATTGATTTAGGTTCAGGACAGAATAAAGATAGTTTCAGACATGTAAGATCTCAATTATTTCCCATGCATCTTTTTTCAGAAGAATGTCTGAGGATTTGCTCCATCAAAAGGGAGAGAAAATTAAGAAAGAGAACACAGCAGAATTAGCAGAATAAGGCAAAGAGAATCTCAAGATCATGGTGGAGGGAGATCCCAAACCATCAGAATGCAGGTTTGAGGAAGCAGTACATCCAGAATGGGAAAAGCCAGAAGGCTTCGAGAAAGAGTTCTTCTAGAAGATAAAGTTGAGAATGGGGAATAAAACTGATAGAACATTTCCAACATCTTAGCATATTTGAGAGAAATTTAGACAATTGACATAGAGTTTGGGCTTGAATTAGTGTTAAATAAGTTAGAGAAAACCAGGAAAACAACACAAAATGATTAATTCAAAAAGTTGTACAGGAAAGGGAAGGGAATCATGATTTACTACATGGCACAGCTATGAATAATGTTTCCATAGTAATAATAATGTCAGCACAAAATTGAGGTAGAAATATACAGAGAGAATGAGGAATGAGAAGGGTTTGCATGTGTTATAGGAGCATGAAGGAAAGCGAGCGAGGTCTTCTCCTTCCGTTGCAGTAGATCTATAGATAATATCCCAAACTGTGAACACAGGAAGAAACTATGCAGCATGCTATTTGGAGACATGGAGGTAAATATCAAAAGATCAGCCAAAAATGTTGGAAGTGCTCCTGACAAAGAGGAAATAGAGCAGGGAGAAAAGATAGAGGACTGCCATTTCTCTATAAGAAGGCTAATAAATGTATTTTACATTTTAAACTCTGCATATATGATTCTAGTGAAAAATGCAAAGTAAATAAGTAAAAATAGCCATGATTAGATAAAGCAATTATCTGTATAACTGTTTCACCTTTCATACCAGATATGTTGACTCTTTACTTTCTTATATATATTCACTATAAAGTAATGTTTGTTTTATTGTTGTTTTAAAATCAAGTTTATCAGAACTTAAACATCAAATGAATGTTTCCTTTCAGAGCCATTCTCCTTGAGAAGTTAGACACTTAGTCCAAAGTTGCTGCAACTACTTGAAATATTTTTGGAACTGAAAAAAAAATGTTTTTGGAACTGTTTTTAGAATTTCAAAGCCTGTGGCAAACTTCTTTAAATAACTTCAAAGGTGTCAATTCATGGATTTAATATTTTGAAAGAACCAGGAATCATTTGAAATCACATTAGATTTGACTGGTCAACCTAGCTAAAGCCATTTTGAATTAAAAATTAAGGTCTGAGAATAAACTAATACAACTAATTTTTTTGGATGGTTTATAAATTAGCTGTAAAAGAGACTTTAAAAGGGAAAAGGATCGTAAAAGTATTTTGTCTTTGGAGCATAATTATTATGTGTATGAGGCTACATTTTTAGGAAGGTGCTCCCACAAAGAAGTTAAGGATATTCTTCACGAAGCACACAAACAAAAATATTATGTTAGAAGCCTACAGAAAGGGGCACCTAGGTGGCTTAGTGGTTGAGCGTCCGCCTTTGGCTCAGGTCGTGATCCCGGGATCCTGGGATTGAGTCCTGCATCAGGTTCCCCACAGGAGCCTGCTTCTCCCTCTGCCAATTTCTCTGTGTCTCTAATGAATAGATAAATAAAATCTTAAAAAAAAAGAAAAGAAACCTACAGAAATTATTTTAGGAGGAAAAAAAAAGGCCAAATATATATAATATAGCTTACATATGATAGGTGATTGTCCTGTCTTCCAAATCCAAGTAGGATTGAGCCACCCACTGAAATTAGCAGAGCTCCTTATAGTGATTTATTTTCTTCTCTCAATGGAAGAGCTATGACTAGAAGTAAATCTATACCTGTGAATGGACTTCTATGTAGTTGTATAAGGTAAGTGGATCCATTATTGCCTCATCAGCTTTGGTATTACTATATTGATGAATCCAAGACATTCCTTTCTTCAGTGATGAATGACATGGAAAATGTGGTGTCAAAGTCTTCTAATTTTTCTCAGAAATGTTTAATTAGAACTCACCAATAGAGGAACCTGTTGATTTTGATCACATTCTCAACTATGGAGACCTTGTGACCATGCAGCTCTGGGCTCTACTAAATAAACTTTTCCAAGCTTCAGATAGTATTACTTGGATGTAGAGGAGACTGCTAGATGTCCACTATTATTCTTTCCTCTTGAACGGAAAGAAAGACTGCATTTCCTATCCCATCATGCAGGTAGATTAGCCCATGGAACTTGAATGGAAGAAATACCATTCCCAGGTCAGGGCCATGCTTCAGCATGGACTTTTCTCTTTTGCTATCTGGATGCAGATGAGGAGGCACTAGGGGTCAGTGGATCCAGGTTGAAGTAGCCTAGGGTCTTGCATAAATGCATGTGGTAGAGAGCTATTCCTGCCATTCTGAGCAGCTGCCCTGGAATATCATATAAAAAAGAAATATTGTCTTAAAGCAAATTGAGTGCATTCTTTAAGAACTTGGGTCTTTTTGTTGCTGTAGCCCAGTCTATACCAATGAAGAAAATGGCTTTTTACCTGGAATAAGGGATCTCATTTCTGACCCTTGAGACTATATATATTGAAGAACCCCTCCAAAGGCAGAGCTTCCTACTTAAAATAAGCAATATGAAAATATGTTTGTTTTAGTTTTAGTTAATACAGCTTCTAATGGGAAAACTGTTTCAACATGAAAGATGTACTACTTAGAAGTAAATTTTTATATATTAATAAACAGAAAACAAATGATTCAGTGCATTGCTATCCAAGAAATAAAAGTAGGCTATAATCTCAAGAAGACATGACAGAAATATAATTAATATAAAATAAATGTGTAAATTAATTTGTTGAAGGTAATCAGAAGAAAGAGGGCATTTACAGAGTGGGTTGGTTGGAGTAGGCCTTGTAGGCAGCAGAGAAAAGGTAAAGGAGCCTATGGGGCAATAGAGTTGCCTTGGCCAATGTAGTATCTTTTTAAGATGGAAATGAAATCCTGAGGTAGAGATTAGCAGGCACCAAGGATGCAACAGTATAATTAAATGGCTTTGACCTGGAAATGAACAGGAATTTGTGGATGGAGAGACAGCAGAGAATAAAGTAGGGGAGAAAGAGAACACGGGCAGTGAGAAGGACAGAGTGGAATGTGAAAGTTCAGTATGAGGTTACATGTACTGTTCACTCCTCAGTCTCCTCAAATCTTTAGTAAAAGGAGGCATAAGATCGTGATTATTGCTGTTGTTTTATATTTTTTCTTCCAGAATCCATGCCCTTTTTAAATATTTAAACTTTTTATTTTGGAACAGTTTTAAATTTACAAAAAGAATTATAAAGATAGAATGGAGAATTCCCATATACTCCATACCAAATTTTCTCAATTACTAACATTTTACCTTGATGAGGTACATTTCATATAGCTAATGAACAAATAATGATACCTCATTATTAATCAAAGTCTATACTTTATTAAGATTTCCTGGGGCACCTGACTGGCTCAGTCAGTAGAACATGTAACTCTTGATCTTGGGGTTGTTAGTTCAAGCCACACATTGGGTGTGAGGTTACTTAAAAAAATAAAAAAATAAAAATCTTTTTAAAAACCTTCTTTCCTTTGTTTTTATCTAAGGTTCTTTTCCTGTTCCAGAATACCACATTGCATTTAGTTGTCCTGTCTCCTTAGGTTCTTGTTAACTGTGATGGTTTTTTAGATTTTCCTTGGTTTCAATGACATTGATAATTTTATGGAGTACTGGTCAGGTATTTTGTAGAATGTTTGTCAATTAGAATTTGTCTGATATTTTTCTCATGATTAAACTGGAATTATGGGTTTGAGAGAGGAAAACCACACGTACTATTATTGATATAACTCATCCCTGTTGATGCTCCCCTTGATTATCTGGTTAAGGGGATGTTTGTCAGATTTATCTACCCTAAAGTTACCCTTTTTCCCGTTTCCATACTGAACTCTTGGTAAGGAAGTCACTGTACCTAGCCCACACTTAGAGTATAAGGTGCTAAACTGCACCTCCTTAAAGGTTGAGCATCTACATTAATCATTTGGAATTCTGCATAGGCGATTTAGTTATTTCCTCCGACTTATTATTTATTTCTTTGTTTTAAAAGTATTTTGTTATATCCATATAATTATATATCTATTCCTATATGGACTCATAGCTATTTATTTTATACTTTCAGTTACAATCCAATACCACATGTTTATTTAGTTGCTCACATTTTTCCAGTTTGGCCATTGGGAATTCTTTCACTTAGCTTTTGTGTTCCCCAAAATATGCTTACTTATTATGGTTTTCTGGTTCTACTTTTGTATTTTCAGCAATTCCTTTTTTTTTTTTTTTTGGCACCATAAGATGCTCTAGATTTGTTCTGTATTTCCTTCCCCAGTTCTAGAATTGACTATTTCTGCAAGGAGGCTTGCTTCTTTTTATTAGAATAGTATTAGAAACCAAGATCTGGCTTCTACATGTGCTCATTTCTGCTGTGGTGTCCTTCTAGGTTTCCTTAGCTAACAAAGCAAGGAAATATATGGGTGTATACTAACCTGTGTATATACACAAATTGATAAATATCTCTATACATATCCATCTGTATGTATATTAAACTAAACAGGGGATCCCTGGGTGGCGCAGCGGTTTGGCGCCTGCCTTTGGCCCAGGGCGTGATCCTGGAGACCCGGGATCGAGTCCCACGTCGGGCTCGCGGTGCATTGGAGCCTGCTTCTCCCTCTGCCTGTGTCTCTGCCTCTTTCTCTCTCTCTCTGTGTGACTATCATAAAAAAAAAATGCTAAACATGAGTTCATATTGAAGTTGCTAACTCTAATCCATTACAATATGGATCATTCTAGCCTTTTCTACTTGCTAATCTGTAACTTCCCACCCAGTCCAACGATGAGAAACCTGGCTCCTACTGACCATCATCCGTTTACTTAATTTTTCAATCCAATATATATGTATACTGGTTTTTTCATTTTAACCCATACCCTATAGAAAACAATTTGATCAACTAGAATATAGTGTTTATGCACAGTTGTTTTTGCCTTTGGTTTTACAAACTCTACTCAGTTCCAAAGTTCCTTAGGTCTCCAACTTATTTCCCAATTGCCTTTAATGAGAGTATTTTATACATTTATAGTATAGTTAGATTCTTACCTCATGGTCTTCATTCTATGCCGGGATCCCTTGACCCCCTGAATGGTATTTTAAAATTTGTACATATTAAGGTTCAAACTTCGTGCTGTAAAGTTTTGTGGGTTTCAACAAATGCATTGTGTCACACAGCTACCTTTACAATAGTATACAGAAGAGTTTCACTACATTAAAATTCCCCTGTGCTTCTCTTAGTCTCCAAAACTGCTAGCAACCACTGAACTTTACAATGTTTGTAGCATTCAGCCTTTTTCAGAATGTTTTATAAATGGAATCATACATGAAGCCTTTTCAGAGTGAATTCCTCTTGATCTATGCATGGCTTAACAGCTCATTTCTCATTACTGTTGAATAGTATTCCATTTTATGGATGTACAACAGTTTCTTCTTTTTTAATTTTAAAGATTTTATTTAATTGAGAGAGAGAGCACAAACAGGGGGAGTGGCGGAGAGAGAGGAAGAAGCAGGCTCTGGTATCATGACCTGAGCTGAAGGCAGATGCTTAACCACCTGAGCCTCCCAGGCGCCCCTGTACAAGTTTCTTCACCCATTTACCTACTGAATGACATCTTGGGGGTTTTAACTTCTTTGTGATTATGACTAAATAGTCATGTACAGATATTTGTGTGAACATAAATTTTCATATCAGTTGAGGAAGAAGCATGATTTACTGAATTGTATGGCAAGACTATGTTTAGCTTTGTTTAGCTACAAAACTGTTTTCCAAAGTGGCTGTGCCATTTTGTTTTGTGAATTCTTGATCTACATCCTCACCAGCAGTTGATATTGTCAGTGTTTTGGTTTTTAACCATCCTAATTGGTGTGCAGTGGTAACTCACTGCTGTTTAATTTGCATTTCCATAGTGACAAGTGATGGTGAGCATCTTTTTATGGGCCTACTATCTGAATATCCCCTTTAGTCCATCCTTCTTCTTCTTTTTTTTTTTTTTTTTTTTTAAGATTTTACTTATTTATTCATGAGAACACAGAGAGAGGAAGAGAGAGAGGCAGAGTCATAGGCAGAGGAAGAAGCAGGCTCCATGCAGGGAGCCCGATGCAGGACTCGATCCCGGGTCTCCAGGATCACGCCCTGGGCTGAAGGCAGCGCTAAACCACTGCCCTCCATCCATCTTTTTAACCTACTCTTTCCTTAGATGGAACAGAATGTAAGTGACAAAATTTCATTTTTTAAAGTTACAGTCATATTTGAATTTATCCTGATTGGGACACCTGGGTGACTCAGTGGTTGAGCATAGGTCTTTGGCTCAGGTCGTGATTCCAAGGTCCTGGGATCGAGTCACATGTCACATCATGCTCCCCACAGAGAGGCTGCTTCTCTCTCTAGGTCTCTGCCTCTCTCTCTCTCTGTGTCTCTCATGATTAAATAAATAAAATCGTGAATTTATCCTGATGAGTATTTTCAGAATGCTCCAAATCTTGATCTCACTTTTAGACTCAGTATCTTGGATTACTTACAATGGCCTGATCTCTTTCTTTAATTGTAAATTTGTATTAGTTTAAATCTCAGAGGGCAATCTTCTTTCCAAATTCTTAAAGTGAGAAAGAAAGAGACAACTTCATTGTTCCCTCATAAAAATCTTATGCTTTTCTCTTTCTTTAAAATATTATTTTAAATAGCTATAGCCATACTTCAAATATTTTAGAATGGATTGACCTCCATCACAGGCTTTTTATTTTCCTAATATTTTCCTTAAAGGCTATTTTAGTGTAATGGTTCCCCAAATTTGGTGTGTATCAGAATCTCAGGCAGCCAAAAAAAAAAAAAAAGAAAGAAAAGAAACAGTGATGTGTGTTCATTAAATTAAGACTTAAGCCTTTATATTTTTAATCAAGATCCACAGGTGTTTTTGATACTGTTTTGACATTACTGTGCAACGTTTAACACTATGGTTTTGCTACTACTGACCAAAGTTTGAGAACCATTGGTTTGGTGTTCAGACTGAGGGCGAATATAATCCTGAATAGGAAACACACAGTCAGCCTGTTGAGACGCTGATACGGTTTGAGAAGCCAATTCTGCTGTCTTGCTGTGTCCTCAACCTAATATTTCCATAGCTTTGTGTGCATGATTTTTGTCAGGGGTTGAACTTAAATATCAGTAGAATATTTTTACAGTACGAGATATTATGAAAAACTAGTTTATTCTTAAGAGTCCACAAAAGGAAAATTTTAAAACCATCTGGACATGTCATATCACTTAAATTAAAACTCTTACAAGATGTGTCCCAGAATTTGCATTTTGCGAAGTGCACTATAACATACAAGGTAGATAATCCATACATCTTTGCATATTACTGGTTCACTACTCTTCTATACAATAAAAATTGAATAGCAGTAATTTTTTTTTTACAACAAAGCATTAACCTAAATTAAGAAGACCAGATTTAACAATGTAGCATTTTGTGACTAGAAAGCAACTATTTCTCAGATATTTTTTCTTTAAAACTCAAGTTTTCATGTGCTTTATGTCCTTCCTAAGCTACGGCTAATATTCAATATAACTTAAGAGGCACAGTTCCATTCCAAAGAAAAACTTCATCACATCAAAACATTATTTGCATATTCATAAGATTCCACCTTCAGGCACAGACATGAGCTCTTTTTCTTGCAAACTATTATATCAATAGAAATATACAAATAAGCATCAAGAAAAATGCGAATAAGGATATTAAATGAAAAAATGTTTGCTCACCAGTGCACACTTTATCAGGTGGAGAGTATGCTTGCTTGATTACAAAGTAAATTTTAAAGGGAAATAATTGTGCTCATTGTTCATATAAATATATTTAATTGCCATTATTACTAATAATTGCTAATACTGATGAGTGTACTTCTAAGCAATTGTTTGAATTTGCTAGAAAACATATAACATGACTTTTTTGGAAAATGTATTTAAATTTTACCTGAGGGGCTATTTTTTTAATCAAAATAACACACCAAGGCATGGTTGAAAGCACTTTGCTTTTTCAAAGGTCTCTCCAAACTCAATTGTAATCCAGAAATGAGTAGTTTCCCATGAAAATATCAACTGCTTGAGCCTCCTTTGCCAGCAACTAGATTATGCTATTCATTTTACTAGTAACTAATGGTTATTCTTATGAGATATTACATTTCCTGAAATTTTTGCTGTGAGGATAATTTTATAATCACTACCAGGCGAATACAAATTTTTTCATCCTTTTAAGAAATTTAAATTCCTCCTCTTAATCTTATTTTCAGCTTTTTTGGATGTATCTAAAAACTTTGTCCTCAGTCAATCCATATCAGATCATGTCAGCCTTTCCTCCAAGTTAAAAGGCATCTTATTCCTTCTACTTAATACTAATCCTGGAAAGCAAGAAATACACAAAAACAATCAAAATCCCTAATGGCTTTGATTTGCTAATCACTGAAGATTTTCAAATATTTCTACTTCTCCTCCACTGAAGTGCTAACTGTTACAGTGTGACATAAGCAAAGCATTTGAACATCTATAGGACACAAATCCTATTAGTGAAGGAGAACCTTTCTAAATCACTCTTTGTGTATAACACTTATAATTATTAATTTACTAGTTAGGAACAAAAGAGATCCCCCATAGTTAAACAAACAGCTGACCTCCTTAAACACAGTCATGCTATTCCATTTCAACATTTCTAAAAAAGTCAGTTAGAGATGAAGTTATTACAATTTCCATAGACTAAGGATGCCTAAAGTAGTAGCTGGCTTAAGAAACCAAAGACAGCCTGCTGCAGTTTGCAGAAATGCTGACTTGTGAGGCCCAGGTCATTATTTATTGGTGTCTAGACTTAGAGCTTCTTTAACCTTCCACTTTAACCTCAGGGGCCACCCAAAGAACTGGTTTCAGGGTCAGCAAAGTACTTTGGTTGTATTTTCATCAGAATTGAGGATCAGTAGGTGGGGATGCCGTGCCCCAGCCTTGGAATACATTAGAGGACGAGAGCACTTCTGCACAGCTTTTGAAGGCAGTTGCCACCAGGTTGTTAACTCTCTCCCCAGCCACAGAGCACACTGTACTGACTTTATTCTTTACACAGGTTCCTTGTGAAGCAGTGGAGTGATTTTAAAATTCCATTTCTGACCCATAAGACCTTTGGTGATCCTGTTCCTGCACCCAGCACAAGCTGCTTTCCCCATTCATGCGCTGCAGGTATGAGTCTATTGTTCACATCTATTAACTAGAGACACTGCAGAGGACTTTAAATTTTCTTCAGTACATATCTAGAACAGTTCTCTCAATTTGAAGTTCTCATATTCATGCTAAAACTTCGAAATATGCAGGCTGCCAGTGAGAAAAGAGACTATATTGAACTTAATTAAATTTGTATTGTTATTCTCAAATACCAGCTTTAAAGGATTTGAATGTACCCGAACTATAAATATTTTTTTAAGTGAAATAACCAACTCAAATGACATATGAAGAGGAAACTATCCACACCTCTCATCTGTAATTTTAAAGGAAATAAAGTCTTCTCATGAGAGTTATTGTTGAAACAGTGTTAGTGTCATACTACACTGTGAGGTTTTCCCGTACATCTTGTTTCTCAGCCAGAATCCGCTTTTAGTTCAACAACTTTATTCTAAATTCAGAATAGAAAAAATGACTTCACCATTGATAAGTGAATTAAAAGTTAGCTATAGAGGAATAGTAGGTATTTCACAAAGGAAATAGGGTAATTTTCATAGTTGGGGGTCAAAAGATAAGTCCCAGGTTTGCCATTTGCTCACCTAAAATACATGAAGTTACTTTACAAATATACATGCATGAGATTTTATTACAACTCTAAATTGGATTTTTACCACCCCAAATTTGGAAAACCTGTTTGGGACAAAGTACTGCATAAAAGGGTTTGGGAATTTTGGTGCCACTAAAAGAATGATTAGTTGAAGAGAAAAGATTATTTCTGAAACAAATTAAGTGTATGTGTTTGTGCATATATAAAATTTACATATATAAAAAATTTACATATATACTTATCTGTTACATTAGAAGAATATATTATTGACATTGATTACTATCCTCACATGCAGGTATAGCTGAAAAGGGCATCTCATAATCAATCAAACATATTTAGAAGTGTGGATAAGTAGAGTTTGGTTTGTGGCCACAGCTTCTCTGTTGCTTTTTTTTTTTTTTTTAAGATTTTTATTTATTCATTAGAGACACAGAGAGAGGCAGAGACACAGGCAGAGGGAGAAGCAGGCTTCATGCAGGGAGCCTGACGTGGGACTCGATCCCATGTCTCCAAGATCATGCCCTGGGCTGAAAGCCATGCTAAACCGGTGAGCCATCTGGGCATCCCAGGCTCTTTGCTTCTTAGACTCTATCTATAGCTAAGGGCAGAGCATTCTGCTCACCAACACCAACATCTACACACCAGTGCCAGGGTGGCCAGATTGGCAGTGAGACCCAAGCATATTCTCCATTTGATTAATCTACTAATCTGTTCTCAGAATGTTATCTGATTTTATATATAAAAGTATGAAAAAGCTATTTACAATTGTAACTTAAAGGACTAAGATAACTAGATAAGTAGTTTTACCAAGAAAAAAAAAATTTCAGGGTATTTGTCACCGTGATAGACCAAATGTTTATGTCCCACCAACATTTACATGTTGAAACCTTACCTGTGACGGGATTTGTGGACTGGGCCGTTATGGGAGTAATTAAGATTAAATGAAGTCAGAGAAGGGAGGCCCTGATCTGATTGGACTGGTGTCCTTAGGAGAGGAAAAGACACCAGAGAGCTCTCACTCTCCTCCTCACGAGGACACATCAAGAAGGTGGCTCTGCAAGGCAGAAATAAAGTCCTCGCCGGAAACCAAACGTGCTGGCACCTTGTTCTTGGACTTCCCAGCCTCCAGAACTGTGGGAAAATACATTTCTGTTGTTTAAACCACCCAGGCCATAGTATTTTGTTATAGCGGCCTGAGCATGCTAATACAGTCACTGCAAATCTATTCCTAGGCATCCTCAGGGACAAGATAGCAGGGAAGAAAGCAGGAGATTGGATTTGACTAACCTAACTTTATTTGCCATTACCTGTCCCATTCAAACCTCAGCAAATAGGCAGACCAAAAGATGGTCCATAAGTCATTCCAAAGTTTTTGGAAACAGGTCTCCTACTTAGGCCTTTTTATTCAGCTTAATCTCTGAAGTTTAATTCCAGAAGGGAAACAAAAAGATATTAATATATTTTATAAAAATATACCCTGTAGTTTTTAAAAATTTTTATTGTTCAATTCATGTTTTGTTTTTTCAATAATGTAGTAAGCATCTGCAAAGACCTGCTCAACACAAAAGTTAGGACCATGACGAAAACTTACAATTAACCTTGTGGTTCTCTACCAACCCATCTCCAAATGGAGATAGCCATCCTTTTACCTCCTATTTCGTGGTTCCTTTGCTTTCTTTTGTATATTTTAATACATTTGTAAATACTAGTTAAAACATGTTTTTGTTTTTAACTTTGTAAAAAAGAATATCATACCGTATGTGCCCACTTCTACTTTTCATACCAAATTATTTAGGTAGTGAGCTCTTTTCTTTCATGCCTTTTGTGAGGTTAAGTGGGGTAAGGAGTGCTCGAAATATTCTCGCATGTTGAGCCTTTGGTCATACCCCTGATGTTTCTTCAGGCACAGTGATCTTTCCCAGCATGGTTAATAACCATGTGTAAGTGCAACTACTCCCAGACAGAAATGAAAACAATTAAGGAAGAAATTTTGGCACATAAGTTGCAGTTTACCTAGTTTGCAACCAGTTTGTAGCATCTTGATTGTAGCGGTCAGGTAAGCACCCACTTGATCTGGATATCCATCTATAATAGTGTTTGATGTGAACAGTGAAGAAAAACAACATGACTCTGCAGTTATCTTAAATATAATTATCACATCATTATAATTCTTCATGTTGCAAGCAATGAAAATCCAGCTGAAACTAGCTTCAATAGTAAAGAGGATTTACTGGCATGGGCATTAAGGAGGGCTTGTGATGTGATGAGCACTGAGTGTTATACACAACTGATAAGTCATTGAACACTAAAAAATAAAAAAAGAGGATTTACTGGTTCACTCGATTATAAAGTAATATAGGTGTGCTTCAGGATTGGTTTGATCCAGTGACTCAAGGATATCAAAACAAAGGTTGTTTTATTTCATTATTCTCTCTTCTCTGTCTTCTACATTGTCATCTTTATCTGATTTTTTTTTATTTTATTTATGATAGTCACAGAGAGAGAGAGAGAGAGGTAGAGACACAGGCAGAGGGAGAAGCAGGCTTCATGCACCGGGAGCCCGACGTGGGACTCGATCCCGGGTCTCCAGGATCGCGCCCTGGGCCAAAGGCAGGCGCCAAACCACTACGCCACCCAGGGTTCCCTGTCATCTTTATCTTAAAGTGAGTTTCTCTTATGGTGGCAAAATGGCTGTAGAAAGAGAAGGCTAGCTCATGGAAGCTACAGAAAAGTGAAGAACCTTCTTTCTTAGAAGCCCCCAGAAAAGCTAATCTCATTCTCTTTCCTTTGACTTAGAAAACTTTTTATGATACTTTACCTCCTCCAATATCCTTTTCAAAAGGCCCATTATTAATTTCTTACTATCCTGAAATAGGCTTTTCTTTTGATTTACATAACTTGAACTTGTTGTCTCTAAAAGCTACACTCAGTAATACATCGATGTAGGTTTAACAGTTGTGACAGATGTACCACACCATTGCAAGGTGTTGATGATGGGGGAACAGTGAAGGGAGGGGAGGTGTGTACTTCTGCACAATTTTTCTATAAACATAGAACTGCTCTAAAAATGAAGTCTGCTTTTTTAAAAAATGTACTCAGAATCCCCTGAGCAGTTGCCTCTCTGTTCTGCATACAGTGGATGTTATGGAATTCTACTTTCCACTCTCCACTTTGGCCTGAATTTCTAAAGTTATTCCTAACTGAACCCTTCCTCCCTTTCTCACCTTGGACACCAACACCGATATCGTGACACTTCCTGTTTGGCAGCATTAAGTATTCTCCCAAGTTACGCCAATACAGGGTTAAAATGTGTTACTCTTTCATTTCTAACATCAACATTATCAATGAACCTGACAAACACACAATCTAATACAGGATACATTTGAGTTATCCATCTTCTGACAGCTTCTGAATATAAGGATTGGTCAAAACTAAAGACTTGTGGAAAGAATGAAGTAAGAATATATCCAAAGTGTTTGCAAATAATTCTTTGGTTATTTTGCCTTTGTTTTGGCTTTGCATATTCAAAAGAATGTGGCATTTATATTTATTTTAGTTGGAATATTTTTTGATTAAGTGAAAGAATATCAATATCCTGGGATATAAATAGCTCTAGCTGAGAGCAAACAAAGACTTCTGGGTGCTACGTAGAGCCAATACAGTTATCATAAATTTCACTTCTAACAAAAGACATCAGGGTTAACAAAATTGTTTAATTTGCTTAGGCAGGATGAACCTTGTGCCTGGGCAAATTATTTCATGAGCTTTATGTTGAATAATGCTCTAGAGAGATACTTTTTTCTCCATTTATACCCGAGTAGGAGTTAGCTTCTAGTTTATTTCAAGTACATAATATATGTGAAAAAGTGCTTGCAAATTAGAGGAATTATTGTAACACAAGTCTGCCTTAAGACATACAGGCTCTCAAGTTAAACAGGAATTACGTTCTTTAGCTAACAGATTTATGGAATGTAATGAAATTTTGCTACTGGGTAGTAAGAATAGACTGTCTAGTCTATTTCAGTGGAGAATCAGAAAAAAGTAAGTAGGAGACAATGTGGAGAAAGAACAATGAAGTAGGAACCAGAAGCCCTATACGACCTTGAGCACTTGACTTCTCTAAACCTCAGGTTTTTTTTATCTGTAAAGTAGTAATTCTAGGCCATAATTAAGATCAAATTATATAATAGATGTGAATGTGTTTTCTGCCTTTCAAAGAACAGTGTTAATTTAAAATGTTATTATGTAAGAGGTAGGGGGCTATTCCACTAAGGCATGTAAAATAAGGTAAAAGGTTTTTCTGTGGTATACAGGGTAAGCTGTGTTAATGAAAAAAAATCCTTCCTGAAAGTCTCCGTAAACCCAGGTCAGTGTTCTGGAAACTGTCTTAGACAAAGTGCATAGGGCAAAGCTTCTCAACCACAGTACACATAAGAATCACCCGAATCTAGTGAAAATACCAATGCCAGGATCCCATCCACCATGTGTATTTAAAACAATAAATAAAGTTCACAGACAGTTTTGAGGAAAACCTTCATTTAAGAATCACTGGTCTAGAGCAGAGGTCAGCAAACTTTTCTGTAACAGCCAGATAGTAAATATTTTAGCCTTTACAGGCACATAAGGAATCTGTTTTATCTTCTTTGTTTTATTTACTTATTTAGAAACCTTTAAAAATGTAAAGAACATTCTTAACTCCTCAACCGTACAAAAACAAGCCAGGAACTGAATGAGATTTTAGGGAATGAGAGAGCTCACATCATAGTTTGTAAATTAGTACATGATGCATATATAGTATAACTACATAGATGGTTACCCTTTTCATTATCACGAAATCCTTGAGTATAAAGCCTTGTCTTATTCATTTTAGTATTCCTGGAACATAGCACATTTCCTGGCACATCATGGTCGCTCAGTAATTGCTGGATAAATGAATAGAAGAGAGAAGGTCTACTAAAAAGATTAATATTATAGACTATAGCATATGCAAAAGCTATCCAATGATAAGTGATAGTTTCCCAATTGATTTCATCAGTACAAACAGTAAAACAAAAACAAAAAACAAAAAAACCCAAAACCCATACCCCAAGAAACTCTGCTACCTTAATATTAATGTTTGTTGACAATGACTATGTTAAGCAGATTTTGGCAAGTAATTCATTTTGTTTGTTGTTTGGAAGAAATGTGGTCTTGCCTTTGTGGAACTTCTAGGAACATGGAGTTTCATTTCTTGGATATGGTGTTTAGGGAAATTGTTTTGGCAACCATATCTAGGGATGAGAATGGGAATATATCTGAGTCATGGGCCTCTAGCACGAGTGCTGTACTTAAAGCTCTGGATTAGTACTGGATATATTAACTTAGCTAAGTCTTTAAATGTGACTAGCAATGAATGCATTGCTTAATTCCAAGCTATCGATATTGAAAATGTGAACAGAGTGCTGAAGTATATCATATTACAGTGGGCTCATAGTCATCTAATTAGCTTAAAATAGGTCTTTAACATTTTATAATATTTATTTTCCAGCTTTATTGAGGTATAACTGACAAAAATTACATATATTTACAGTGTACAACATGATGGCTTAGTATATGTATAGCTTATGAAATGATTAGCACAATCAAGCTAATTAACATATCCATCAATTTAGATTGTTATTTTTATGTGTCTGGTGAGAACATATAAGATCTCAGCAAATTTCAAGGGACAATATAGTAATTATTAACTATAGTCATTATGGTGTACCTTAGATCTCCAGAACTTATTCATCCTATAAAATGGAAACTTTATACCCTTCGTCTAACAGCTCCCTATTTCCGTACTCCTCGCTCACAACCACCATTGTATTGTCTGCTTCCATAACTTCAACTTTTTTAGATTCTACATACAGTATTTGTCTTTCTGTGTTTGGCATATTTCATCTATCACAATATCCTCCAGTTTCATTCATGTCACAAATGACCAGGTTTCATTTTATTTTAAGGCTGAGTAATATTCTAGGGTATGTATAGGCCACATTTTCTTTATCCATTCATCTGTGGATGGACGTTTAGTTTATTTTTATGTCATGGCTACTGTGAATAATGCTACAATGAACATGACAGTGCAGACAATATCTATTCTGGCCACTGATTTTATTTCTTTTGGATATATACCTAGAAGTAGGACTGCTAGAGGGGTCCCTGGGTGGTTCAGTTGGCTAAACATCTGCCTTAGGCTCAGGTCATGATCCAAAGGTCCTGGGATAGAGCCCTGCATCAGGCTCCCTGCTCAGTGAACAAGGATTCCTTTTTCTTCACATCCTTCCCAACATTGGTTCTTTTGTCTAAAAAGACAGTACCCATTCTAATGGGTATGAGGTGATATCTCATTGTGGTTTTGGTTTACATTTCCCTGATGATTAGTATTGTTGAATAATCTTCCATATACCTGTTGACCATTTGTGTGTCTTCTTTTGAGAAATATGTGTTCTCTTTTTTGGTCCACTTTCTAAATGGTTATTAGTTTTTTTACCCTTGAGTTGTATGAGTTCCTTATATACTTTGGATTTTATTTTATTTTTTTATTTTATATTTTTTAAAGATTTTATTTATTTATTCATGAGACACACAGAAAGAGAGGCAGAGACACAGGCAGAGGGAGAAGCAGGCTCCATGCAGGGAGCCCGACGTGGGACTCAATCCTGGGCCTCCAGGATCACTCCCTGGGCTGAAGGCGGTGCTAAACCGCTGAGCCAGCCAGGCTGCCCTATACTTTGGATTTTAACACCTTATCGGATGTATGGTTTATAAGTATCCCCCCTCCCCATTCAGTAGTTTGCCTTTCACTCTGTCGACTGTTTCCTTTGCTGTACAGAAGCTTTTAGCCATTTGTCTATTTTTTATTTTGTTACCTGTACTTTAGGAATCATATCCAAAAAGTCATTGCCGAGAAAATAGGTCTGTTTTATGTAGTTTTGCTTCTTGGCCTTCTGTATATAAGGATCTGATACCTTATCTCAGATAGAACGGAGTATCCACCCTCTTGATCTGATTACTCCTTTGACTGCTTTCTTAACCGAGGTACATGATTCCTTAGTAAATCTTTGATAGTTTTATAGCTCACACTGCCTAGATTTCCCTTTACAATAGCTTTAGTCCATCTCACAGGCCAACATTTATCTGGCACTTGACTACTACTCCTTAATTCAAGTGAACATTTCCTTCTGAATTGCTGCAGTAGAATTCAAAGTCTCCTACTTCCAAGGTCAACCGCACCAACTCCTCATATTCCTTGGATATACCATATTTATTTTGCCTCACAAATGTTCCTATCTCAAATGCCCCCTTGATCTGCTTGACAGTATCATTGTAGATACTGATAATATCAAACTCTACCCGAGCCCTATGCCACTAGAAAAAGCTATGATTAATAAATCCCCCAACTCCAATTCTTTTGTGCTCCAGGAAAAGATTTACTGCAAAGAGCCAGTCTTCTCGATTCTTAAATAGGACTCATTGATGCCCTCTTTGTTTACCTCTGACAAGGCCAGACACAGACCCTCCCATTCCTATTCTTTGCCTCTTAAATGATTAGGTGAACGGTTTGTCCCTGCTGGCCTACCTGGACAGAATGCTTCACTTGAAAAACTTTAGTCAGGCTTCTCTTCTCCGGCTAGGTGCCTGAACTTTGGGCTCTGGGGCAGAACAGTCCTCCTTAACAGCCTCTCCAGGTCATCAGCAGACTGCAAGAAAAGACCTACCCTGATAATTATCTGATGATGCTTACTCATCCCACTCCCCCACACCTGATTCCCTCTAGCTTTTCTCTCCTTCCCTATAAAAAAGGAAAAAAAATTTTTTTGCATGACCTTTTAGATCGTACAGTCTATGTATTCTTCCTGTTGCAACAGTCACCTTCCTCTGATTGCAATAACCCTTTTGGATAAAGTCTTTACTCCAAAAAGCTTTCCTATCCCTAAGACTAGGTTAGGTACTCCCCAGAGGGATTCCATAACATTATGCCCATATCCTAACAAGAGCACTAATCACAGTTGGGGAAAAAGGATTATATTCTTGCCTCCATTCCTTACTAAACTGTGAGCTTCTTGAGGGCAGCCACTCTGTTCTGTTTACCTTGTAGTAATGGTCCTGGTAGAGTTCTAGAATGTTCTAGAAGTGTAATGAAGGCTTAAACTCTTAATTATTTAAATTAGCAACCAACTTTTTTTTTTTCTCTGTGAAGATGGACAACTGGTCTGAGAACCCGTTTCTGACTAGTCATTTCTATGAATGAATGAATTATAGTAAGAGGAGAGAGGTCGCAATGGAGATTATTCCTCTACTGCTGCATAGGAATAACATTCACACCCAGAAGGAGCGATTTAGATTAGACAAAGGTTTGCCACCCACCACTGTGAACCTTATAAAACTATGTGGGAAAGCAATTTTGATTATTGTTGTAGAGGCCATCAGTTCTAGAAAAATATCCCAGAAGAAAATGGGTTTTTTTATTCCTTTTGGCTCAAAATAGTGACTTATACACTTCTGGAGATGGAAGGAATACCAGCTTCAATTTATCAAACACATAAAATGTTAACTGTGCCGTTTTATTGAAAGTTTATGACATACATCACTAAGATATGATTTATATTACACCAGAAATGCCGCTTCCTCATTCTCCACTCCAGTCTAGAGATCTAACCTACCCTCAAGGACTCCAGCTGAAAGCTTCAAGGTAGATAATAAAGGCAGCTGGTTCCTATGTTCAGAAATAGTTCCTGACCTGAGTCAAAATGTCTTTAGAATGCCAAATTTTGTTTTGTTTGCTTGTTTTCCTCAAGGGTGTTCTATTCCTGTTATTTGATCCCTTATCTGAATTCTTGATCCATTATTAATCTTAATTAGATCCCTGACTTTCTAGTACTCAATACAAACCATTTGCCTAGAAATCTATCTGATCCACCTCAGTGTTTTGAGGCCACTTAGTCTATCTCAGCTTTCACTGTCTGAGCCCTAAGATACCATCATCAAATTCTAATCTGTCCATGCACCTCCAATCCATAGTTAATCCTGAACCTGATTATGGTTTTGCTCCAGCTCATATTGGCATATTGCACACTGCTCTGCTTCTCATTGTGTAAGGGCCTTGCCATCCTCACTATAGCTCTCTATTGGCTACTTGTCTTGTACTTTTGCATGCTGCTGCCCAGTTCTAGGAATGCACCACATAGTTCAGAAATTAAATATCTGGAAACTGTCTACATATTTTAATTAATTTTAAATGTAACCAAAGTAATACATGAACACAGTTTAAAAAGTCATTGTCCTGACCTCCCTCCTATAAACCTCTATTTTCTTGCTCTACTCTAGATCCATACTTCAGTTACCATTCTAAGACTTCTCTTTTGATAAATTCCATGTTTTTTGGATGAAATATCTTCTCTTGGTTTACTTTCTCATTTGATGTAACACAGTATCTAGTATCTTTTTTTCTCCTTCTCCCTTTCTCCCTCCCTTTTCTTTCCTTAAGATTCTATATTAATGAACATTATGTATAAACCTAGTCTAAAAAAGAAAACATAGTTTTATAGGTATGTTAAGAGATACCATAGTCTCCTTGCTTGGGATCCCTAGATAACAGGGTTCGAGGGAAAAAACTTACCTTCTCTATCTATTTTTTTGGTGTGATCCCAGGAATCTGGTAGTGAGGGAAAAATAAAGGAGGGAAACATGGGGAACAAATAATAGGATATCCATTACCTAGCTGGTCTTGGTTTTGTGGTGACTGCAGCAGTTGACTCCACTGTATACCTCCTCAGCATTTCCAGTCTGTGCCATCTAGTCTATCCAAGCAGCTGCTGAGGAAGCCAGAACCTATGAACGCAGTGGTAACATCCCAGGTTTAGGCCACAGTGCACAGTCAACCAGTGAGTGGCTCTGTGTTAACGGCACTTGCCCACCAGCAAACTGTACTTCGCAAGCCCTACCAAGCTGTAAGCTTCTGTGGGCATGTGAGTGCTGAGTAGATCCAGGGGAATTTTGCTCTTCACTGGCAACAGAGATGATTACCTCCAGGGGAAGGAAGTAAGAGGCTCCTTTCTCCAAGGCATGAGACAAGGAACTTTGGGGTTGCTCCTGTCTACAACACAGGAACCTGTGTTGCTTCCTTGTGCAACAAGGAATCTGGACTGAACACTGCTCCAGTCCTTGGAAGTAGAGTAGAAGGAATAGCACAGTGAATGATTCTTGTCATGGAGCTCAACCGGAGCTTCTCCATTATTATCAAAACCTCCTCTCTGTGGCCTACAAGAATGCAGTTGCTGTCAGGTGGTCTAACTGGAGCCTTGTCACTAGCATCAAGCAGACTGCTAGTGATCTATGTCATACCTGCAACACAGCTTCTCTATTGCCATGGACTTAATTAATTAATTTATAGTTCTTGGATTATTAATCCTTTCATGAAAAAAACTGCGCAGTCACCACAGGTAAAGTCACTGCAGAATATTTACTCCTTCCGTTGTCCAATCTCCAGTTCACTTTTTGCCAGCATCAGCATTGGCTTTTGCAGTCCATCTGGCTTTCTTCACTCTGTTCTTGTGTTCCTTTTGCTGTTTTCTTGCGATCTTTTTCTGCTTATACAGACCATGTCTTGCAAGTCTATGTTTGTTTTTTTTTCCCCCCATAATTCAAGGAATCGTAAATCATGTTAAAGCCAGTTGTCTTGCCACCACCACAATAAGTTCTGAATCCAAATATACAGATGACATCTGATATAGTCTCGTACATTTTAGCAAGTTTTTCCTGAATTTCTCTTCGAGGTATTGTAGCTTTTCTGGTGTGAAGAACATCAATGATGTTCTACTACTTTTGTTGAAGTAGTCAGTTGGTCATGAATTTCCTGGTCTAGATAGTTACCGTGCTGTTCATGATGGTGGCTAAGCTTCAAGCAGCCAGGGAGAAAAAGACTTAAGCTAATCAATTTAGTATTTACTTGCATTGTTTGTAAATGATATTATTGGAATGTCAGCTTCTGACTTCTTAGTTTGGGGCATTTTCTCTTAACTTCCCACTGAAGAAGGTAAATATTTAGTTTTCTCTCTACTCCTGTTTGTATCACATGAAACCACTCTTCAAACATTTATCCCCCTCCCCCTCTAACTTGCCAAACAATATAATTTTGGTTAAAAAAATAATCAGTGTTTACCTTATAATTTCAACAGTACTCAGGTGTGGGACTTCCAGAATGGTGGAGTTAAGGACCTCTGAAAATTCACTCCTCCATAAAAGCAGTGGGAACACAGGCGAAAATTGTCAAAATCAACTTTTTCAGAACTTTGAAAATTAATTTGAAAGAATCCAAGGAGTATTTCAAGAAACACTGCTGAAACTTTATAAAAACAGTGAGCATTTTAACTTGCACTATTCCCATCCTTCTCTCACCGGCTTCACAGTAGCCTTGAAAACCAGCAGCCTAGCAACTACAGAAAGGTGCTGACCAGGTTTGAAGCTCCTTAAAATGTTCCATCCCCAAAGAATGTCACTATTTGACATGTCTGGAATTTGCTAGAAAATCCTTATTCGTAGTACTTGTCATTATTTGACTAGACTTACAACTTATTCAGTGGGAAAAGCCCTATTATCAGGGTGTTAATCAAAAACAATCAAGGGGGGGGGCCGGAAAACAATCACAGGAAATTGTTTAACTTCAAAGACACTTGAGGCAGGAACACCAGTTGAGGCAAACAAAATGATGGCCAAAAGACTTTAAAAGACTATCTGGGAAATGAGTTGTTAACAGGGGAATTTGAAAAGCTTTAACATATTTCTGGGAATCTAGAGGGCCATGCCTGTGCAGGACTATGTGAATTTCCAGGAAAAAACCCTGAGAACATTTCTCACCTCTGTCTAACCTAGAGGCTCTGTGCAATCAGGAAGTGAAGGCTAAGGCAGGATGCTAAATTGTGAGAAGCCCCAATATACACATAGAGACCTTAGGCAAAAGGCAGAGGAGTTATTAGTTCAGGCACTTAAGGAAATCTGTGTCCAAACATTAGCTGACTACAAAGATAACCAAGGAAAGATATAAGTAGCAAAACATAACAGGGCATACAGACTTCACAGAATTAGTCCAGGAAAATCACTAAAAACAACCAAAAAAAGCAGTAAAACAAAACAAAACTCAGCATTCATAATGATCCCTGGAGGGAATGGATACCTGATTTCCAGAATTGCCACATCATACATTTTTAAATGTCCACATTTTAATTAAAATTATGAGACATGCAAAAATAAACAAACAACCCCAGAAAGTATGGCTATATACACAGAGGGAGAAAACGGTTAATAGAAACAGTCCTTGAAAAAAACCCAAATGTTAAACTACTAGACAAAGACTTTAAATCATCTATTATAAATACTTTGAAAGAACCAAAGGAAATAATGCCTAAAGAATTAAAAGAAAGTCTGAGAATGATGACTTGTCAAATAAAGACTGTTAACAACAGGATAGAAATAATAACAAGATCCAAATAGAAATTTTGGAGTTAAGATGTGTAATATATGGAATGAAAAATTCACTTGAGAGGCTCAACAGCAGATTTGAGTTTGCAGAAGAAAGAATCAATGAACTTTCAAGTAAATCAATTGAGATTATTTAGTCTAAGGAATAAGAAAAAAAAAAAAGGAAGGAAAATTCAAAATATTCTAAGAGACCTACAGGGCACCATCAAGCATCTAGCATATGTATAATAGGAGTTTCAGGAAAAGAGGAGGAAGATAAAGAGGCAGAGGGAATATTTGAAGAAGTAATGACCAGAAACATCTTCATTTTTTAAAAATATCTTATTTATTTATTTGAGAAAAGAGGCACAGAGAGAGAGAGAGGCAGAAGGAGAGAGATTAGCAGACTCCCTGCTGCACAGGGAGCCAGATGTGGGCGTCCATCCCAGGACCATGGGATCATGCCCTGAATTGAAGGCAGATGCTCAGCTACTGAGCCACGCAGGCATCCCAAAGCAATCTACAGATTTAATGTACTCCCTATCAAAATACCAACACCATTTTTCACAGAACTAGAACAAACAATCCTAAAATTTTTATGGAACCACAAAAGACCCCAAAGAATCAAAGCAATCTTGAAAAAGAAAGATATCATTTGATGTATTATAGCTCTAGACCTTAAGCTATCTTACAATGCTGTAGTAATCAAAACAGTATGATACTAGCATAGAAATAGACACATAGCTCAATGGAGCAGAATAGAAAACCAAGAAATAAACTCACAGTTATATGGAAATTAAAGGAGGAATGAATATATCATGAGAAAAAGACAACGTCTTTATAATTGGTATGGGGAAAACTGGACAGCTAAATGCAGAAGAATGAAACTGGACCACTCTCTTTCACCATATACAAAAATAAACTTAAAATGGATTAAAGGCCTATATGTGAGACCTGGAACCATAAAAATCCTGGAAAAGAGCACAGGCAGTAATTTCTCTGAAATCAGCAATTTTTCTAGATTTCTACTAAAGCAAAGGAAATAAAAGCAAAAACTAGGCACTTCATCAAAATAAAAAGCTTCTGCACAGTGAAGTAAATAATTAATAGAGCTAAAAGACAACCTACTGAACAAGAGAGGATATTTGCAAATGACATATATCCATAAAGGGTTAGTATCCAAAATTTATTAAAAAGTTTATACAACTTGGGGATCCCTAGGTGGCTCAGCAATTTAGCACCTGCCTTTGGCCCAGGGCGTGATCCTGGAGTCCTGGGATCGAGACCCACATCAGGCTCCCTGCATGGGGCCTGCTTCTCTCTCTGCCTGTGTCTCTGTCTCTCTCTCTTTCTCTCTCTGTCTCTCATGAATAAATAAAATCTTTTAAAAAAATCTTTAAAAAAAATTTATACAACTCAACAACCAAAAACCAAATAATCCAACTAAAAATTGAGCAGAAGACATGCCAGACATTTTTTCAAAAAGACATCCAAATGGCAAATAGACACATGAAAAGATGCTCAGCATCATTTATCATCAGGAAAATGCAAATCAAAACCACAATGAGCTATCACCTCACACCACAAGAAAAAACAAGTGTTGGGAAGATATGGAGAAATAGGAACCCTGGTGCACTGTTGGTGAGAATGCTAACTGATGCAGCCATTGTGGAAAATAGTATGGAGTTAGAAGTAGAACTACCCTACAATCCAGTAAGCACACTACTCCATGTTTACCAAACAACAACAACACTAATTCGGAAGGATATATACACCCCTATGTTCATTGCAGCATTATTTACAATAGCCAAACTATGGAAGCAGCTCAAGTATCTATCAATTGATGAATATTTGTGTATATATATATATAATTCAACCATAAAAAATACTATAACATTTCCATTTGCAACAACATGGATGGATCTAGAGGGCATAACAGTAAGCAAAATAAGTCAGAGAAAGACAAATATATGATTTAATTCGTATGTGAAACTTAAGAAACAAATGAGAAAAAGTAAAAAATGGGAGAGAGGGACGCCTGGGTGGCTCAGCGGTTGAGCCACTGCCTTTGGCCCAGGGCGTGATCCCAGAGTCCCAGGATCCAGTCCCACTTCTGGCTTCTTGCATGGAGCCTGCTTCTCCCTCTGCCTGTCTCTGCCTCTCTCTCTCTCTCCATGTGTGTCTCTCATGAATAAATAAATAAAATCTTTAAAAGAAAAAAGAAGAGATAAAACAAGAAACAGATTTTTAACTATTGAGAACAAACTGATGGTTGCCAGAGAGAAGGTGGGTAGGGGGATGAGTGAAATAAGCAGTAGGAATTAAAAGTATTCTTATCATGAGGAATGCTGAATAATGTATAAAATTGTTGAATCAACATATTGTAACTTGAAACTAAACTTGTACTTTAACTTACTGAAGTTAAAATTAAAAACTTAATAATAAAGAGAGCATGAAGACATTTTCAAAAAATTAAATTAATATTAACCCAAATTAGATTAAGCTGTTTAATGGAATCCTGAGGGCAACCACTAACAAAATAACTCAAAAATAATAATAAAATAAATGACAAGAGAATAAAATGATATACTGAAAAAAATCTAAGATACAAAATAAAGGTAGTAGTGGAAGAATAAAGGAATAAAGAAGACATAAAAAAATAAATATCAAAGTGATGGACATAGGGCAGCCCCGATGATGCAGAGGTTTAGCACTGCCTGCTGCCTGGGGTGTGATCCTGGAGACCTGGGATCGAGTCCCACATTGGGCTTCCTGTATGGAGCCTGCTTCTCCCTCTGCCTGTGTCTCTGCCTCTCTCTCTCTCTCTCTCTCTCTCTATGTCTCTATGAATAAATAAAATCTTAAAAAAAAAGTGATGGACATAAATCCTACCTTATCAGTAATTACATTAAATGTAAATGTATTAAATAGTCTTATCAAAAGACAAAGAATGGCAGAGTGGTTCAAAAAAATCTAATCATGTGCTATATAAAGAGACACCCTTGCAAAGATACAAATATGTTGAAAGTAAAATAATAGAAAACAGAATTATCATGGAAATAATAATAGGGAGCTGGAGTGGCTTTACAAATGTAATTTAAATAATATTCCCAGCTGAACCAGGAAAGGAAATTATGATTATTTTTCCTTTGTTGCTTAACTCTATTTGTTTAGAACTAATACTTGTCTTTTCTTATTTGCTTAACTTTCCATATATTTATGAATGATTCCATCCAAACTTTTAACAAGTTATATAAATCTCTCAAATGCTCAAAAGTATCAGATATTCCATTATTTTCTTTTTTTTAATATTTTATTTAAATTCAATTTTCCAACATATAATATAACACCCAATGCTCATCCTATCATTTTCATCTTCCTAATGGAGACTCTCACAGAGTCTCTGCCACGCTCCACTATGAATGAGTTATCCTCTATTCCTGCATTTTTTTTTTTTTTTGTCCTGAGATTTCCCTTCATGAGCATCATGGTTATTAACTTCATCTCTCTGTTGGGTTGGAAATACTGTTTTTGGTTTGCCAGTTCTTTCTTGGTTTGATCCCTCATTTTGAAGAATTCAGCCTTCAGTAGCTTCCTGAGCAAAGGGAACAGGGAAAATATATTTCTTAGAACTTGCCTAGCTGAAATTTATTTATCCTACAGTAAATCTTGATTAAAAGTTTTCTTAATACAGAACTTTAGGACAGAAGTAATTTTTCTTCAGAATTTTGAAAGTGAACCCCAGTTAGCCTTGAACTTCCTCTATTCCAATGAGAAGTATAAAACTATTTTGATTTTTCATTCATGTTATGTAACCTGTTATTTTCTTTCTAGAATACCATTTCCATTGTACTAAAATTTTGCAATGATATATTTTGGTATGAGTATTTCATCTATGTTATGGAGCATTCTGGGGGCTCTTTTTTCTTTTTCTTCACGTTCCTAAGGATATAAGGTAAAGATTTAACTTACATGTAGTATTTAGTGATCAATGCAAAGGACACAGGAACACAGTACAATTAGCAAAACTAGCTAATTAGCTCTTTTTTTTAAACAGAAATTACTCTTATAGCATTTCCTTTTTTTTTTTAAGATTTTATTTATTTATTCATGAGAAACAGAGAGAGAGAGAGTATGAGAGAGAGAGAGGCACAGAGACACAGACAGAGGGAGAAGTAGGCTCCATGCAGGGAGCCCAACACGGACTCCATCCCAGGTCCCCAGAATCACTCCGGGCCAA
Source organism: Canis lupus baileyi (assembly GCF_048164855.1). Lineage (NCBI taxonomy): Eukaryota > Metazoa > Chordata > Mammalia > Carnivora > Canidae > Canis > Canis lupus. Next base: position 21,395,917 of record NC_132839.1, read on the forward strand.
AGGCAGCGCCAAACCACTGAGCCACCCAGGCTGCTCTAGCTTTTTTTTTTTTTTTTTTTTTAATTTTATTTATTTATTCATGAGAGACACAGAAAGAGAGGCAGAGACACAGGTAGAGGAAGAAGCAGGCTCCATGCAAGGAGCTGGATGTGGGATTTAATCCTGGGAATCCGATCAGACCCTGAGCCAAAGGCAGACGCTCAACTGCTGAGCCACCCAGGCGTCCAGCTAATTAGCTCTTAATCGCTTGATCTACAAGCAGCATAGCATAGGTAATTCTTGGTTACCTCATAAAAGAGAAGGAATAGCTGTTTGAAGTAAATGGATGGTTTTTTTTTTTTTTTTAAAACAACTCCAATTTGGTGACTAAGGCAATGAAACAGAAAGACTGGCATAGTGAAGTTTTGTGTATAATGTTGGTAATTCTGGGTAATTGTAAGGAAAGGTTACCCCTGATCAAGATATAACAGACATTTTAGCTTTAATCAAATGTTCTAATGTGAGATAATCTTTCAGACTCAGAATGCCTTTTATTTTTCTCATGTTTACAAACTTTGCCACTTTCACCTCAAACATAATAGATATATTTTTGTGAGGTATAAATCCTTTGTAAAGCTGTATTAAATCTAAATAAGATTGGAATAAAATTTAAGGAAATGTATTCTATTATCAAAATTCTATTGCTCAATTTTTTCTTCTTCTTTTTTTTTTTTTTCTGAAGCTGAAATCAAAGCATTCATCCTAAGGTACACTACTATGAATACATAACACAATAACTTTTAGAGGCTATACTGTAAAAGTAAAAAAGAAGATGATGGAGGAAGGGAAAGGGATATGTTTAACTTGAGAACGTGGCAAATAATTTGTTTGAATGTTATTTTATTTGTAGTATTTTATCTCTTTAAATCCTACAACATAAAGATAAATAATATGTGCAGTAAAATGTCAGCTTTTCCAAAGTACACTTTTTTCCAATCCATGAAGATTGGTAGACATTTAATAAAGAAGCTTTTTTAATTAAAAAATATTATTGAGATATTATTGACATAACAAACAAGTTTTATTGTTTTTTTTTTTTTTAAGATTTTTATTTATTCATGAGAGACACAGAGAGAGAGGCAGAGACATAGGCAGAGGGAGAAGCAGGCTCCTCCCTGGGAGCCGGATGTGGGACTCAATCCCAGGATGCTGGGATCACACCCTGAGCCGAAGGCAGATGCTCAACTGCTGAGCCACCCAGGAATCCCAGTTTTATTCTTTCTTATGTTGGGAGATGAACCTGATACATATACATATATTTAATTGTCCTGTTCTCAAGTTACTTTAAAGATTGTATTTATTGAGGCACTTGGGTGACTCAGTCTCGAGCGTCTGCCTTTGGCTCAGGTCATGATTCCGGGTTCCTGGGATTGAGTCCAGCATCAGGCTCCCCATAGGACACCTGCTTCTCCTTCTGCCCATATCTCTGCCTCTCTCTTAAAAAAAAAAAAAAAGATTGTATTTATTTTTTGAAAGAGAGAGAGCATGAGCAGTGGGAGGGCCAGAGGGAGAGGGAGAGAGACTCTTAAGCAGGCTCCACACCCAGTGCAGAGCCAGATGAGGGGCTTGAGCTCACAACCCTGAGGTCATGACCTGAGCCAAAATAAGAGATGAACATTTAATCCAGATGCCCATCAAATTGCTTTAATTGTTATGGTAAAAAAAATGTTAATTCCTAGAAACAGTAATACTTCAACATCTTATTGAATTTCACCAGAGGGAAAACACTTCTAAGGATATGGTTCATTGCTCTCAACCATTGAATTTATAAATTCATCTAGAGGATCCCTGGGTGGCGCAGCGGTTTGGTGCCTGCCTTTGGCCCAGGGTGCGATCCTGGAGACCCGGGATCGAATCCCACATCGGGCTCCCGGTGCATGGAGCCTGCTTCTCCCTCTGCCTATGTCTCTGCCTCTCTCTCTCTCTCTGTGTGACTATCATACATAAATTAAAAAAAAAAAAAAGAAATTCATCTAGAAATTAGATAAATGACACAGAGAAAAACAACTTTAAAGTGAGACATTTAATATGTCTATGATTACCTTTCTTTATCTTGATGTTATTTGTATAAGCCTAGTAAATCCTGAATGAACCTTATAAACTAGATTTTTAAAATAATATACTCTTTGAAAAATAATTTTGGGTTATAAGATTTAAGATAGTCATATTTCTGGACTCTCAAAAGATATTCTTGACCTCTCTCTTATTACTACTTAAAAATGTTATTTTGTTAATTACATAATGAGTTGTTTGGTTGAAATAGGAAGGAAAAATAAAGGAAGGTGAAAAAAGGAAATGAAGTGGTAACTGCTACAGAAATTTGAGAAAAAGGCAGAAATTACCAAATATTTGGGAACTGCATTTTAACATTGACCAACTCAAGGAACAGATATGAGACTGGAAGTCCAACTGAAAACTAATTTACCTGAATCCCTAATGGTAACAGTGTGCCATTTTAAATTGAAACAGTGCTCACTTTTTAAGATTCTGATGTAGTTATATGAGTTATTCTCACATCTAGAAATAAAAAAGTCAAGTTCTGATCTTTTGAATATAACATTTAAATCCTGTATTTTCACCAAAGTACATGTTCTTCCAAGTAGGATTCCTAAAGGTTTAAAATTTTCATTCTATCAAAAAGGAGAGCTCTGGTATTTTTCTTCCCACTTAATCCCACTCCTCCATTACAAGGTAGTCTGCAATGACATGCTGAGTGACGAATCATATACAACCTAAATTAATGCATGAACCTTTTTATTTTTATTTTTTAATTTAAATTAAATTAACATATAGTGTATTATTGGTTTCAGAGGTAGAGTTTAGTGATTCATCAGTGTTAAATAATACCCAGCACTCATTACATCATGTGCCCTCCTTAAGGTCTATCACCCACTTACCCCATCCTCCCATTCCTCTCCCCTCCAGCAACCTCCAGTTTGTTTCCTATTATTAAGAGCCTTTTATGCTTTGTCTCCCTCTCTGATTTTGTCTTATTTTCCCCTCCCTTTTCCTATGATCCTCTGTTTTGTTTCTTAAACCACATCGAATGAGATCATATAATAATTGTCTTTCTCGGATTTGACTTATGTCGCTTAGCATAATAACCTCTAGTTCAATCCATATCGTTGCAAATGGAGAACTTTCTTTCTTTCTTTCTTTCTTTCTTTCTTTCTTTCTTTCTTTCTTTTCTTTCTTTCTTCTTTCTTTCTTTCTTTCTTTCTTTCTTTTCTTTCTTTCTTTCTTTCTTTTTTTTTTATGGCTGAGTGGCATTCAATTGTATTTATATATGCCCCATCTTCTTTATCCATTCATCTGTTGATGGAAATCTGGGCTCTTTCCATAGTTTGACTACTGTGGACATTGCTGCTGTAAACATTGCTGCTGCACTGGGGTGCAGGTGCCTCTTCAGATCATACTACATTTGTATCTTTGGAGTAAAACCCTAGTAGTGCAATTGCTGGGTCATAAAGTAGCTCTATTTTCAATTTTTTGAGAAACCTCCATACTGTTTTCCAGAATGACGGCACCAGCTTGCATTTCCACCAACAGTATACAAGGGTTGTCCTTTCTCCACATCTTCACCAACATCTGTTATTTACTGACTTGTTCATTTTAGCCATTCTGACTGGTGAGAGGTGGTATCTCATTGTGGTTTTGATTTTTATTTCCCTGAAGCCAAGTGATGTTGAGCATTTTATTATGTGTCTGTTGGCCATTTGTATGCCTTTTTGGAGAAATGTCTGTTCATGTCTTCTGCCCATTTCTTGATTGTTTGTTTTTTTGGTATTGAGTTTGATAAACTAGACACTCCTTTTTTTAAATTTATTTTTTACTTTTTGTGTATATTTTTATTGGAGTTCAATTTGCCAACATATAACACCCAGTGCTCCCCCTCAGTGCCTGTCACCCGGTCACCCCATCCCCCTGCCCACCTCCCCTTCCACTACCCCTTGTTCATTTCCCAGAGTTAGGAGTTTCTCATGTTCTGTCACCCTCTCTGATATTTTCACTCATTTTCTCTCCTTTACCCTATAATCCCTTTCATTATTTTTTATATTCCCCAAATGAATGAAACCATATGATGTTTGTCCTTCTCTGATTGACTTACTTCACTCAGCGTAATACCCTCCAGTTCCATCCACATGGAAGCAAATGGTGGGTATTCATTGGATAAACTAGACACTTCTCGAGATGTATCTAGCAAGACGTGTCTAGAAAGAAGTTGCTGTGGCCAAGGTCACAGAAGTTGCTGCCTGTGTTCTCCTCTAGGATTTTGATGGATTCCTATCTCACATTTAGATCTCTCATCCATTTTGAGTCTATTTTTGTGTATGGTTTAAGAAAATGGTCCAGTTTCATTCTTTTGTATGTGGCTGTCCAATTTTCCCAACACCATTTGTTGGAGAGGCTGTATTTTTTCAATTATATGTTCCTTCCTTCCTGCTTTGTCAAAGATGAATTGACCATAAAGGTGAGGGTCCATTTCTGGGTTCTCTATTCTGTTCCATGGATCTATGTGTCCGTTTATGTGCCAGTGCCATACTGTCTTGATGATCACAGCTTTGTAATAGAGCTTGGGCTCTGGAATTGTGATGCCACAAGTTTTGGTGTTCTTTTTCAACATTCGTTTGGCTATTTGGGGTCTTTTCTGGTTCCATACGAATTTTAGGATTATTTATTCCAACTCTAAGAAATGAATTGATGGTATTTTGATAGGGATCATATTGCATGTATAGATTTCTCTGTGTAGTGTAGACATTTTAACAATATTTGTTCTTCCAAACCATGAGCATAGAACATTTTTCCATTTCTTTGTGTTTTCCTCAATTTCTTTCATGAGTATTCTATAGATTTCTGGGTACTGATCCTTTGCCTCTTTGGTTAGGTTTATTTCTAAGTATCTTATGATTATTGGCACAATTATAAATGGGATTGACTCCTTAATTTCTCTTTCTTCTGTCTCATTGTTAGTATATAGAAATGCAACTGATTTCTGTGCATTGATTTTATACTGAATTTCTGTATGAGTTCTAGCAATTTTGGATTGGAGTCTTTTGCATTTTCCACATAGAGTATCATGTGCATGATTCTTTTTAATGTTAATTTCTAACCCACAAAAGCACAGTCTCATACAAGAAGATTATACTACAAAACTTCAAATAACCACCTGAATAACTCTATTGAGGTGACTGTATTAAAGTAGATAAGTGGTTTGAATGGCCACATGCTCATGAAGGCCATATACCTTGTGAGCATAAATTAGTTAAAAAATAAATGTCCAACATGCTAACAGAAGTGATCTTCCAAATTATTTCAAAACACACAATTTCTTCTAGGTAGTATTCACCATGAAATTAGTTCTCACAATGACAAATGCCAGAGTCCTCCACAAAAGTCTTCCCTTTACACATAAAACGCAAAGAGAGTGAAATGAGAAAGATTCAAACTTACATTATTCTCATGTTGTATGTAGATTTCCAAACTTACTATGAAAATCTTCAAACTTTGATCTAATTTATGATCAATTTGTAAAGAGTGCTATAGATTCTTGAAAGATCATTTATCCTCTACTCATGGGGTACAAAATTAAAGATATTTATTTCTAACAATTAGAATTTGTATCCATTACTCTTACAGTTTTGTTTTGTAAATTTTGATGATATGTCAGATACATAATCACTTATTTCTGTTATAAAGTTACCTTTATAAAAATAAAATAATCATCATCTTTGTCCTGTTTGGTGCTCTTTCCTTGCCCTGGGTTCTACTCTGGCCATCATTAATAATTGAACATGTGCTTTTTCCCTTTTGTCCTTTTTCTCTTTGTTTTTACTTTGTTTGAAATAGTTTAGGTATCTTACTTTAAAACATTTCTATTTTGTTTGGCAATATGTCTCTTTGTAAAGAACACATAATTGACTTTGTATTTTGACTTAGTCTGAGAATATTTATGTATTTTAATTGAAAATTTTAACCCACTGACACTTACTGTCCTAGCTGACAGCTTCATGCATTTTAACATGTGTCATTTTTGTTTTTATGTTTCTTTGATAATTCTGTTGATTTCTATTTTGATTTCTATTTTTGCTGTAAGAAAATTGAAATTTTAGTACTTATTCTAGTGGTGTTGATAATATCTGATATTATCTGATAATTTTACTAAAGATTGCCATCACATTACATAAATAAATCCATGTTTCTTTAATGATTAATATACCAAATAAAATAAAAAGAATCAGGAGGACTTTGATGGAGCACTCAGTGTCCGCCACTCTGCTGTGGGTCTCCAGCAGATAAAAGGGGCAAGATGGTGGAGGAGTAGGATCCCCAGGTCACCTGTCCTCACCAACTTATAACTTTTAAATCATACTGAAAACCTACGAATTTGACCTGATATTTAAAGAGAGAACAGCTGGAACACTCAGAGAAAAGAGTTTGCACTTCTAACAAGTACAACTCATTTTTAGCCATGCTGCACTAAGCAAAATGACTAGAAAGAAGAACTCACCACAAAAAAGAATCAGGAACAGTACTCTCTGCCACAGAGTTACAGAATTTAGATTATAATTCAATGTCAGAAAGCCAATTCAGAAGCACAATTATAAAGCTACTGGTGGATCTGGAAAAAAGCATAAAGGATTCAAGAGACTTCATGACTGCAGAATTTAGATCTAATCAGGCCAAAATTAAAAATCAATTAAATGAGATGCAATCCAAAATGGAGGTGCTAACAGTGAGAGTTAATGAGGTAGAAGAAAGAGTGAGTGACATAGAAGACAAATTGATGGCAAGGAAGGATGCTGAGGAAAAAAGAGAAACACAATTAAAAGACAATGAGGAAAGTTAAGAGAAATAAATGACAGCCTCAGAAGGAAAAATCTATGTTTAATTGGGGTTCCAGAGGTTGCGGAGAGAGACAGAGGACCAGAAAACATATTTGAACAAATCATAGCTGAGAACTTCCCTAATTTGGGGAAGGAAACAGACATTCAAATCCAGGAGACAGAGAGGTCCCCCCCTAAAATCAATAAAAAACATTCAACGCCTCAACATTTAATAGTGAAACTTGCAAATTCCAAAGATAAAGAGAAAATCCTTAAAGAAGCAAGAGACAAGAGGTCCCTAAGTTATACGGGGAGAAATATTAGATTAACAGCAGCCCTCTCCACAGAGACCTGGCAGGCCAGAAAGGCTGGCAGGATATATTCAGGGTCCTAAATGAGAAGAACATGCAGCCAAGAATACTTTATCCAGCAAGGCTCTCATTCAGAATAGAAGGAGAGATAAAGAGCTTCCAAGATAGGCAGAAACTGAAAGAATATGTGATCACCAAAGCAGCTCTGCAAGAAATATTAAGGGAGACTCTGTAAAAGAAAGGGGACACCCAAAGAAATAATCCACAAAAACAGGGACTGAATAGGTATTATGATGGCACTAAATTCATATCTTTCAATAGTAACTCTGAACGTGAATGGGCTTAATGATCCCATCAAAAGGCGTAGGGGTTCAGACTGGATAAAAAAGCAAGAGCCATCTATTTGCTGTCTACAAGAGACTCATTTTAGACCTAAGGACGCCTACAGCCTGAAAGTGAAAGGTTGGAAAACCATTTACCATTCAAATTATCCTCAAAAGAAAGCAGCGGTAGCCATCCTCATAGCAGATAAATTAGGGTTTATCCCAAAGACTGTAGTAAGAGATGAAGAGGGACACTATATCATACTTAAAGGATCTATCCAACAAGAGGACCTAACAATCATGAATATGTATGCCCCTGATGTGGGAGATGCCAAGTATCAATCAATTAATAACTAAAGTAAAGACATACTTAGATAATAATACACTAATACTGGGAGACTTCAACGGCACTTTCTGCAAATGACAGGTTTTCTAAGTATAACATCTCCAAAGAAACAAGAGCTTTAAATGATACACTGGACCAGATGGATTTCACAGATATTTATAGAACTTTACATACATATGCAACTGAATACACATTCTTCTCAACTGCACTTGGAACTTTCTCCAGAATAGACCACATACTAGGTCACAAATCAGGTCTCAACTGATACCAAAAGATTGGGATTGTCCCCTGCATATTTTCAGACCATAATGCTTTGAAACTAGAACTCAGTCACAAGAAGAAATTTTGAAGAAACTCAAACACGTGGAGGTTAAAGAGCATCCTGCTAAAAGATGAAAGAGTCAACCAGAAAATTAGAGAAGAATTAAAAAGATTCATGGAAACTAATGAGAATGAAGGTATAACCATTCAAAATCTTTGGGATGCAGCAAAAGCAGTCCTGAGAGCAAAATACATCGCATTGCAAGCCTCCCTCAAAAAACTGGAAAAAACTCAAATACACAAGCTAACTTTGCACCTAAAGGAACTGGAGAAAGAACAGCAAATAAAACCTACACCAAGCAGAAGAAGATAATTAATAAAGATTTGAGCAGAACTCAATGAAATAGAGACCAGAAGAACTGTGGAACAGATCAACAAAACTAGGAGTTGGTTTTTGAAAGAATTAATAAGATAGGTAAACCATTAGCCAGCCTTATTAAAAACAAAAAGACTCTAATTAATAAAATCATGAATAAAAAATAAGAGATCACAACAAATACCAAGGAAATACAAATGATTTTAAAAACATATTATGAGCAGCTATACGCCAATAAATTAGGCAATCTAGAAGAAATGGACGCATTTCTGGAAAACCACAAATTACCAAAAGTGGAACAGGAAGAAATAGAAAACCTGAACAGGTCGATAACCAGGGAGGAAATTGAAGCCATCATCAGACCTCCCAAGACACAAAAGCCCAGGGCCAGATGGCTTCCCAGGGGAATTCTATCAAATGTTTAAAGAAGAAACCACACCTATTCTACTAAAGCTGTTCCTGAAAGATAGAAAGGGATGGAATACTTCCAAACTCGTTTTATAAGGCCAGCGTCACCTTAATTCCAAAACCAGACAAAGACTCCACCAAAAAGGAGAATTATAGACCAATATCCCTGATGAACACAGAGGCAAAAATTCTCAACAAGATACTAGCCAGTAGGATCCAACAATACATTAAGATTATTCACCCTGACCAAGTGGGATTTATCCCCGGGATGCAAGGCTAGTTCAACACTCGTAAAGCAATCAATGTGATACATCATATTGACAAGAGAAAAAACAAGAACGATATGATCCTCTCAATAAGATGCAGAGAAAGCATTTGATAAAATACAGCATCCATTCCTGATCAAAACTTTTCAGAGTGTAGGGATAGAGGGAAATTCCTCAGCATCTTAAAAGCCAGCTACGAAAGCCCACAGCAAATATCATTCTCAATGGGGAAACACTGGGAGCCTTTCCCCTAAGATCAGGAATAAGACGGGGATGTCCACTCTTACCACTGCTATTCAACATAGTACTGGAAGTCCTAGCCTCAGCAATCAGGCAACAAAAAGAAATAAAAGGCATTCATATTGGCAGAGAAGTCAAACTCTCCCTCTTTGCAGATGACATGATACTGTGCATAGAAAACCCAAAAGACTCCACCCCAAGGTTGCTAGAACTCATACAGCAATTCGGCAACGTGGCAGGATACAAAATCAATGCCCAGAAATCAGTGGCGTTTCTATGCACTAACAATGAGACTGAAGAAAGAGAAATTAAGGAGTCAATCCCATTTACAATTGCACCCAAAAGCATAAGATACCTAGGAATAAACCTAACCAAAGAGGTAAAGGATCTATACCCTAAAAACTATCGAACACTTCTGAAAGAAATTGAGGAAGACACAAAGAGATGGAAAAATATTCCATGCTCATGGATTGGAAGAATTAATATTGTGAAAATGTCAATGCTACCCAGGGCAATTTACACATTCAATGCAATCCCTGTCAAAATACCATGGGCAAAAAAAAAAAAAAAAAAAAAAAAAAAAAAAAAAAAAATTACCATGGCTTTCTTCAGAGAGTTGGAACAAATAATCTTAAGATTTGTGTGGAAGCAGAAAAGACCCTAAATAGCCAGGGGAATATTGAAAAAGAAAACCAGAGCCGGGGGCATCACTATGCTGGATTTCAAGCTGTACTACAAAGCTGTGATGATCAAGACAGTGTGGTACTGGCACATAAACAGACACATAGATCAGTGGAACAGAATAGAGATCCCAGAAGTGGGCCCTCAACTCTATGGTCAACTAATATTCAACAAAGCAGGTAAAACTATCCACTGGAAAAAGGACAGTCTCTTCAATAAATGGTGTTGCGAAAATTGGACAGCCACGTGCAGAAAAATGAAACTAGACCATTCTCTTACACCAGACACAAAAATACACTCAAAATGGTTGAAAGATCTAAATGTGAGACAAGAATCCATCAAAATCCTAGAGGAGAACACAGGCAACACCCTTTTTTAACTTGGCCACATCAACTTCTTGCAAGACACATCTATGAAGGTGAGGGAAACAAAAGCAAAAAATGAACTATTGGGACTTCATCAAAATAAAAAGCTTCTGCACAGCAAAAGAAACAGTCAACAAAACTAAAAGACAACCTACAGAATGGGAGAAGATATTTGCAAATGACCTATCAGATAAAGGGCTAGTATCCAAGATCTAGAAAGAACTTCTTAAACTCAACAGCAAAGAAACAAACAATCCAATCATGAAGTGGGCAAAAGACATGAACAGAAATTTCACCAAAGAAAACATACACATGGCCAACATGCACATGAGAAAATGTCCCGTATCACTTGCCATCAGGGAAATACAAATCCAAACCACAATGATCTCATTGTGGCGAATGAGAGTGAGAATGGTGAAAACTAACAAGACAGGAAACAACAAATGTTGGAGAGGATGTGGAGAAAGGGGAACCCTCTTGTACTGTTGGTGGGAATGTGAACTGGTGTAGCCACTCTGGAAAACTGTGTGGAGGTTCCTCAAAGAGTTAAATATAGAGCTGCCCTACGACCCAGCTATTGCACTACAGGGGATTTACTCCAAAGGTATTGATGTAGGGAAATGGCAGGACACCTGTACCCCAATGTTCATAGCAGCAATGTCCACAATAGCCAAACTGTGGAAGAAGCCTCGGTGTCCATCAAAAGATGAATGGATAAAGAAGATGTGGTTTATGTATACAATGGAATATTACTCAGCCATCAGAAAGGACGAATACCCACCATTTGTTTCAACGTGGATGGAACTGGAGGGTAATATGCTGTGTGAAGTAAGTCAATTGGAGAAGGACATATGGTTTCATTCATTCAGGGAATATAAAAAAATAGTGAAAGGGAATAAAGGGGAAAGGAGAGAAAATGAATGGGAAATATCAGTGAGGGAGACAGAACATGAGAGACTCCTAACTCTGGGAAAAAACCAAGGGTAGTGGATGGGCAGGTGGGCAGGAGGTGGGGGTGACTGGATGACAGGCACTGAGGGGGGCACTTGACGGGATGAACACTAGGTGTTTTGCTATATGTTGGCAAATTGAACTCCAATAAAAAAATACAAAAAAAAAAAACAAAACAGAATTGGTAATACAAAGGAATTAGTACCCCCTTCACCCAACATCCAGATTATTGAATGTCTTTATACTGCATCTTTTAAAAGTGATTTTTGCCTCTTGTTTTGAAATCACTCCAAAAAAAGTTTTATTAATTTAATTCTATATTTCATTGTCTTCAATGTTTATAATTAATTTACAATACCGTAATTGAGTTTTCTGTTTGCTTTGTTTCTCATTTACCTGAAATATGTCTTCACAGTTTATTTAAGACTAGATGAATGGCATATGTTCTGAGAACTTCTATACCTGAGACTTTTTCTGCTGCTTTCAAATGTAAATGACAAATTTTGTTTTGGTTGAAATTTTTGAGTCTCAATCTTTTTTTCCCTCAGAGCTTTAGATGTAGCTCTATTTTCTTCTATTTATTATGAAATGCTATTTTGTTTGTTATAAACTGTCTAAGACAAGCTCAATTCTTATTATAGGATAAAAACTGTTTTTTTTTTTTCCCTTTTTCCTAATGCCTCTTGGATCTTTTCATTTGCTTATAATTCCCTACAGTCATGGAGATATATTTAAATAGTATCTATTCCTAGTCTTGTCTTTTCATTAATTTTAATACCTCTTCCATCTATATAGACCAGTCTTTCTTCAGACTAGAAACTTTCTTCTGTTCAGTCTAAAGTTTCACTTTGCTTCCATTTGTTCACTCTCTGTTCCCTATGTTCTCTTTCTATAATCTTCTCTTTCAAAATTTCATTTTTCTCTTCTTTATTACAGTAGAGTTAACCAAGTGTATAATCCTAATTGCCAAAATATTTTCTATATCTGCAATTTATTACTTATGACAGTGTTTTCAGTTCTGCAGATGAATTTTCTTTTTGTTTTTTTTCTGATCTTTCTTCCTATAATTCAGTTCACCTGGATTTTAGCCAATTCCCTTTTTCCAGGTCTGTTATCTCATCTTTTAGTTCCAGTTTCATAGAATCTAAATTTTTCTGGATTTTGAGGGATATAGAGAAAAGCTTTCTAAAATTTCCTATGGTAAATGTTATTCAAAACTGTAGTGTCTATTCATATCATAAAAGTGAAATACTAGAATTTCACATTGCAGAATATTTTCCTAGGCTTCATATTGGTTTTTTTTCCTATGCATTTATGCTTTAGGAAAAAAAAATCTGTCTAGTTCAGTATTCCCCTCATTGCCTACTTGGTTGTTCTTAGATTCATTGCCTTAGATATTAGGTTGGAGGGATGGTTGATATGTATTTTTTGTATACCATTGTCTGGGTGTTTTTAAAACTGGAAGCAACCCAGATGTTATTCTTCAGCAGGTTTATGGTAAAACACACCAGTACACCCATACTGTGGAATACTATTCAGCAATAGAAAGGAGAAAATTATTGATACACACAACATCCTGGAGTAATATCAGCAGAGAATTATGCTGAGTGAAAAAAAAAGCCAATGACAAAAGGTTATATACTATACGATTTCATTTACATAACATTCTTGAAATGACAAAATTATAAAAATGGAAAACAGATTAGTAGTTACTAGGGTTCAAGGAAGGAGTGGGAGTGAGTGCAGAATGAAGGCAGTTACAACAGGGATCCTTGTGATGGAAATGTTCTGTATCTTGACTGTATCAATTTCAGTATTCTGGTTGTGATGCTGTACTGTCCTGTACTGTATTGTACTAGTACTATGTGACCACTGGGGGAAATGACAGGTAAAGCGTGTCCTAGATCTCTATATTGCTATTTAGAACCCATGCCAACCTGCAATTAAATCAAAGTAAAAGATTTAATTTTAAAATAATTTTTTAAATAAAAAATATATTGGGCATTTACCAAGAAACCACAAAAGTGACAAAATGGATAGATTATTTGACAGGCATGGGACAGAGCAACAAAAGATAGAAAAGTGAACCTTCCAGGATCCCTGGGTGGTGCAGCGGTTTAGCGCCTGCCTTTGGCCCAGGGCGCGATCCTGGAGACCTGGGATCGAATCCCACGTCAGGCTCCCTGCATGGGGCCCGCTTCTCCCTCTGCCTGTGTCTCTGCCTCTCTCTCTCTCTCTCACTGTGTGCTTATCATAAATAAATAAAATTTAAAAAAAGTGAACCTTCCAAAACTAAATACCCATAGGCAATATTCATGCTTACACTATATATACATAAAGTATCGTCGAGTACTTGCTCGGATGAAGTGAGCTTGCTTAGGTCCTCTGGCTGTGATCTACCAAAAGATTTCATCCTGAGAGAGGGAGGAAGAGAAAGTGGATCTCAAATTGATAAGCATTCTTTCTCCAAGGCGTGGATTATTAAACTCAGTATGAGATCTTTGGAATAAGACCCCATCTGAACCTTCTAGGATTTAACTTGATTGCAATGCCATCTGATTTGCTCAGAGGTCATTTATTTTGCAGTTCTAAACATATAAACTGAAATTTGCTGTGATTTGGGAATCTTGCCTCTTTCACCTCTTAGTTGGTTGGTGCTAAACAACTGTAACAAAGCAGAATTTTCTGCAATTATTTGTGTAGCTTAATGGACAAATCGATGGCTTTTTCTCCTCTGGCCTCTGCTGCTGCCTCTCTACATTTCACATTATTTAATGCCCACGCTGTCACTAAATTGCTACAGTCCTAATATGATAGTTCTAATATGATAATAATGGCTAATCCGCACTGAGTACTTAGTATATGCCAGACACATGCCAGGCACTATTTAAACACTTCACATTTAAACTCATTTAATCTTACTAACAGTCCTGTGGGTTGGCTTTTGTTATTATCACCATTTTACAGATGAGGGACAGGGAGGTGAATTAATTTATCCTAGGTGACACCTGTGCTTCAAATACTGAAGCCAAGAAACAAATCCAAGTGATTTTAACTCTAGAGCTCATACTTTTAACCACTGTGCTTAATTGCCTTCCATGAAACTGTACTATATAGTAAAGTATAAGAAAGTCTTCTAAAAATTGTGTGATAACAAACATAGGATATGACAGATTCTGACTAGTTAGACCTTACATTTTGGTGCAGCTGAGTGACTGAATTTTGGCTACTGATATATGGGCAGTAGGGATACACATCACTTCTAGGGCTGATCCATAAAACCTCCCTGCCATGATTTTCCATTTGCTTTTTCCATCCTTTGATTGAACAGGATAGACTTTAAGGACTTGGAGGAATCTGAATCCAGGCACTGCTGCTGGTAGAGCTCCCTAAGCAGAAATCCATGTTGGGCCCTTGCTTGAGGGAAAGAACTTTCATTGTTTTAAACCTCTTAAATTTGGCATTGTTTATTGTTTGCCAATCTTGAGTCAATACAAGGTGTTATTAGTAGTATTTCTATCCACATTGTCTTCTTTCACTGTTTTTCTTTTCTTATCCCAAACCAAGCCCCTAACTCCCCAAGATTTTGTTCTCAGCCCTCTAATCTTTTTTCTTTTCACTCTCTCACCTGCTCAGCAATTTTGTGCTTCACTGATTAGTTCCATATGAATAAGTCCCAAGTTTCTTTCTTTTCCCATTCCTCTCTTTTGTAGAGCAACAATACTTTCCTGTCTTTTGGTCACCTCTGTGTAGATGCTTTCCCTCTAGTCCTTCAGACTAGCTATGGCCAAAACCCACCATGCCTTCTTCACTTATCTAGATATGTCACCCCTGCTTCTGTGCTCCCAGACTGGAATCAAAATCTTGAATTTATCTTTTACTTTCTCTGTCCTCTTTCTGTTTTTTCACAGTTCAAGCAATTGTTCCAGCATTCTCCCTGTTTTCTAGTCTTTCTTTTCCATGTCTAATGTCACTGTTCTTTTCTAGATTGCCTCTTTTGAACTTTGTAATGTCCTCGTAATTGGAATTTGGACTTAGACCTGCTTCATCCCAGTCTTTCTCTTCCCCCCCACCACTAATCAAAGATTTACTCAAATCATGCTTAAGTCCCCAATGGCTATTAACTGCAATTACTGCAGTTTTAATCATCACAACTGAATATTTGTAGTCATCAAATCAATAATAATAAAAATAGTTTTTAGTTTTGTCACTGCTTCCTACATTATGTCCTAACTAACTAGTACAATTTTGAATCTAAACAGTCCCAGGATTTTCAACTACATATCAGCATCTTCCTGTTTTTACCCTCATTTCTTGGTTTATCAAAATAGTGCCTTTTGTCAAGGTGTATCTCAAATGCCACTTCATTCATGAAGCCTTTTTTTTTTTTTAATTTAAGAGACACTTTTTATTATGAGAAAACTTAAATGGACAAAATAATGTAAGGAACCTTCATATACTCATTATCAGCTTCAGTACTTAATTCATGCCTAGTCTAGTTTTATCTGTACCCCTACCTACTACCCTCCTTTTTATTAGGTGTCAAGCTCCATATACTCAGTCCCTCATCTGTGTGTAGCACTAACATTGATGTGAGCATTTTATAACTATTAGGATATATTTGCACCCTCTCCTAGATTTAAAGTCCCTTGAAGGTAAAAAGTGTCTGTTGCTGACCTTCAGCATCTATCCAGTACAAGCCAGTGCCCCAAAGCTAATAGGAAAAACAATAGCAATTTTTATTTTGAATTGATATACCTAATGTTATTTGAAAAGGAGTTATTTTCTCCAGAGTTAATAATTGTATCTTTTGACAAAATTATTTCTATCCACAGCCAACATGAGTACCAATCTTATTTTTGTATTTTCTGAGAAGGAGATCCATGTGCTTCTTTAGTAATCCAATGCCCTATTTAGATTATCTCAATAATCACTCAATTCTATGCTGAACCTTAGCTCAGGGTGACATTGGATAAATCATTTGGAATTAGCATAGTGAATATATTCTCTTTGCCTGTTTCCTTATTAGCAAATTGCATCTTCCCATTCTAGCTCACAAGAGAATTACAAGATTAAATAGGGTAGTCACCTATTTATTATACAAGTTATGAACGATTCAGAATTTCTTTTTTGTCCTTTCTAGATCTGTTGTCCAATTTTGTGTTTTTATTATTCATTAGCTCTCCCTTTAAAGGATGATGCAAAGGGAGAAAGAGGATGTTATGTTTAAATTATTCAGCAGTGGGGTCAGTAAAAAAATTTGGCAGGGTGGAAAATTAAAGCCATTAACTGAAATGAAGATCATCTGCCCTTCATTAACATGAATGATAAAGAATCATGTGTGAAACATTTTGAATTCCTTAGAGAAAGTCTTTATTTATGTTTGTTTATGTGAGTGTGTGCATTTTTATCATGGACATCCTTAATTTCCTCAATTCTGATATTTCACTGATTCAAGAATTTCATCATGCCTTGAGTATGTATAGAATTGAAACATGAACTTCACAAAATCATTTGCCATATTGCCACAATAATTTCTAATGTTGAGAATGAAACTGTGGGTTGTGGTATTTAGTTTCTGTTATGCTTATGCATGCTTTGGAGTGAAATACTAAATCCAACATTAAACCCCAAAATAGGGTTATATAAAAGACTATGCAAAGGGCTCTATCTGAATAGTTAGATTATTTTGCAAGGCTGATGTGGGAACAAGTCACGTAGGTAATAAGTGAGCCTGGGAATTGCCCAGCCTGTCATTTCAGAACATTTTTGTAGTTTCTTATGTATTGTATGTGTGGTTACTCTGATAAAATTATGCCATACGAGCAAAGGTAGGGATAATTATATACTTTAGTGGTATTAATTTGGAGATATGCAAAAATCTAAAGATACATCTTTATTAAAGCCAGGCTGTTTTATCATTGATCAAGGGATGTAGAGGACCTAGAGAAGTCATCTGGACCTCTTTACTTATATTGAATAGTGCCCTAAAATTGTGCCAAGAAGCCTCAAGGCCATACCAGATGTGTTGAGTGCCCCTATCTCCATGCCCATCCCTTTGTCAACCAAAACAGCTCTGCATTTATTGGTCTTAATGAAATGTTGTGTATGGTTGCTTCTTTTTTATTTTCAAATTTAAGTGATTACTCTTAAAAACCATTAGAAAATTACTGCTCAGACTTACCAACCACCCCCCCCTTCTACATAAGATTTTACTTGCACCTAAAGAATCTCTGACATAACAGTTAGGATCTCATTTTTATAGTCCAGTCATACATTATATGATTATTAGTCCATGCCTGAGTTAGACATTGTCTTTTGAAATCTTCATTTCAAATTACTTTAGTTATCAGATCTTTACATTAGGTAAATTATTGAGTTCTTTCCTTAAGAATTTATGTTTTTAAGTATAACTTTCCTCCACCCCTTACCTCTTGATCTCTTAATCTCTAGTTATTCTTTACAGCCTACCAAATTATGGGCAATCTCTGTATCCTGGCATTTGTAGTCCTCAATCACAGGGCACCAGAACTATCTACCACTGCACACTTCCATGCGCCTTGGAATACAGTAGAGCTCAGGGGCCAGAACAAGGTCTCACACATGCTGGGTTGAATTCAGTCTCATAGCAACAGTATCAAGCAACCAAATCTCTGCTATTTTCTGTTATGCTTCTCATTGTTAGGACCAAGTCACTAATTTTTTTAAAACCCTGAGAAAAGAAAAATGTTTTATTTTTCTTCTCTCTCTAAAAAGCAATGCTGCTTAAGCTTTATGGCAAGTGACCATGCATTTTTCTTAGTTCTGTGTTTCTTCTCTCTTTCAAGAAATAGCATATTTCCTCCACATTTAAAACATATTTTTCAGGACACACAAGTAATATATTTAACATTAAATCTGAGGCATTGTTATAAGGTTAATAAATGCTTAATAAAACCACCAGTTTACTTTCTAAAATCACATCAGAAAATAAAAATATAACTTTTTTTATGCTTGTAAATTCAGTACTTCTGAAAGATGCCAAATGAAAGATTGAAATCCTTCATTTATGACCCAGGCAAATAAAATAAGGTAATAAAACACAGAGCTCTATCACAGTTCTTTATTAAGCTTTCTGCTGTATTTTAGGAATACTTTAGAGAAGGCGTTCTTCACATTTAAAACCAAGAAATTTTAAATCAACAGTTTAAAAACTGTGTGGTACATTTTAATTTAATGTTGACTACAACCATGGAAACAATTAGGCTTACTTGTTTTTTGTTTGCTTCTATTCCTGGAAGATTTCTAATACAGTCTCAGTGACCAATTTTCTAGATATCTCTTGTAGCTTATCAGTTTGCTTCCATTCAGTAATCATTAGGGCATTTGGATGCATTAGATAGAAATATGATACATGACAGATTTTGATAATGTATATAATTTACCTTAAATACTTTGTGGTGATTGCCAGTGACTGTATTAATTTTATATCTATATTTATATAGGTCATATATAAATATATATACACATATTTTTAGAAACTACATTATAGATCGAATGCTATGTATCTTCAATTGTAGAATATGCTTTTCTTTTTTCTCAAATGGCTCTTTTCAGTTTATTATATGAATCAGCTCTACTAATCACAGTTAAAAACTGCCATCACTTTTACATTATTTGTACAGATTGGATTGGAGGAAGTGGCAGAAGGAAGGGAGGTGCAGAGGTTCTGGAAGCACCGAGAACAGTGAGGAAGTTCAGGAGCTGGGTCCAGTGGTCTCTTTATAAGTTGTGATCCAATGCAATTCTCCTTAGCTTTGTATTTGCAATTATTTCAGGTCACATAAATATTTTCATTTGTTTACCAGAGTAACTTGTCTTTCCCACGCTCACATTCTCATATGAATGTGTTGAAATTAAATATATATGCATATATTCATACAGCAATGAATAATTTCTTGCTTTCGCTTGGAGTCCCTGTCCCTTAGAAACCATCGTTTGTTTACTGCTTCCATTGCATCGTGTTGCCTGTGGCACACCTCTCCCAGTTGTGTGGTCACATGGGCTCCTTATTGTGCCTTAGTTTCAGCTGCCCTGAGAGATTATAGAGTTCTCTGATCTTTAGTTTCTGACATACTACCCCAAACATAACATCAGATTTAGGAATATCAGTCCTGAACTTCCCACTTAATGTGATAACAAACAGAACACATTCCATACAACATGCCTTCCATAAGAGAGCTAAAGGTATACGATAGAAGAAAGGACAGTAGGCATGTTTCCTTCCAACATTAGCAAATTTAAATTTGCTGTGTTGTTTGTTACAAAATGGAAACTTTTTTTTTTTTTAAGATTTTATTTATTTACTCATGAGAGACAGAAAGAGGCAGAGACACAGGGAAGAGGGAGAAGCAGGCTCCATGCAGGGAGCCCGACGTGGGACTCGATCCCGGGTCTCCAGGATCACACCCTGGGCTGAAGGCAGGCGCTAAACGGCTGAGCCACCTGGGCTGCCCATTTTATGTTCTTTCATTCACTTTTTTCCTTACTACAACCCTATGAAGAAGTATTCCCATTACTCCCATTTTACACATGAAGAAACTGAAGCTTAAAGAAGTTAATAATTTTCTGAAGGGCACACAGATAAGAGAGGCTAGGAATCTTACTAGCTCTATCAACCTTCAATACTCAGAGTTTAAGCTTTTAAGCAATGCATGATATTTATCTGGCCCTTGAGGTACTCAAAATCTAATTAAGAGATAAAGAAACAAAAAATGAGAGAACATGGAACAATTAGTGAGCAATTATACCCCATTGCATAAAACTGTTACATGGTAATAACTAGCTTTCTAGTTTATAATCCAAACCATTATTTTAAAAAATTATATATGTATTAAGGAAGGAGAGCCCATCTTCACTTTACTTCTAAGAGAAGAAAAGTAATTGTAGCCTCAAAATGTGGGTTTGCTCTATAACAGAAAAGCTGAAAGATACCTAAAGATCATTTTTAGATGTTATTCATGAGTTTACTCCCCTTTGTCCAATGATCTTTATTCTTTATCTTCTACAGGAGTTTGTCTTTTCGTCCTAGCCTTCCCCTGTAGGAGCCCCAACACTCAGACCTCAGCACTTGATCTCTTTCAGTTCTGCAAATAGCTCATCCCTTCAGCACTCTTACTGTGCAGATGATCGCACTGTGTTTGATTCAGTGTGACTCTGTCTTCAAGAGGGAACGAGAGTTATTTCTTAAATCAGATATTGAAGTTACTACTCTTTCCTGTATTTCTTCTTTCTTTTTCACCTTAAACTAACACTTGATAAATACTGTCTCGTTGAACTTTGCTTTTTTATACCACAGAGAAGGCTTAAATGAGAAAATGTGAGCCCAATGCAAGAATCCACACCCTATTCCAGATCTGGTGCATTCCACTTTCCCTAATTCCATTCAGCCAATTCCTGAACATGGGATGCCTTTCCTTTACCATTCTTTAAGTTGTCACCTCATACTGCTGCTAGGAGGCCATTATGTTCTTTGACATCTATTTTTCTTGAGTCTATCAGCATAGTTTTCCTGTGTACCCCTGTATTGTTTGCCTCGTTACCTTTTAAGTCACTTATGTTCATAGTTTTGCACTGTGTTGCAGATACTTGTATCTGCTTCTAGCTAATGAGACTCTCCAGGGGGGAAATTACAGTTTTTAGAGAAAAATGCTTCTTCTCCATTGCGGTATCAGTTTAATAGTTTTGGGTAAGTTTAACCACTGAAGGGAATATGGATAGAGATATTTTGGACCAAAGATTCCATTTTTACAAGAGACCTTATTTTAGAATTTTCTGGGTAGGCAGAGTTACTTAAATAAAGTTAAGAATTGAAGACTAGATACCAAGTGTCCTGCTTTTCTTTTGTTTCCAGGCAAATATCCCTAACACTGGATTCATTGTGATATCACATCTGTGGAATAAGTATTTATTGTACAGACTGAACATAAAGTAGTGCCTATGATTAAAATAGGCTTTTTTTAAACCTCAAACTGTAAAATCTGCAGCAAAAATAGTAGGAAAGAAAACATTTATAGGTGTTAGAGTCAAGCTTTGCTACTATTTATATATCTGCTCAAAATTACTGTTCTAAGAAAGACCAATTAAAGTAAGATACAATAAAAAATGAAAAGATAGTAGTCCCTCCCTTTTAAGTGAAAAAAGATCTCTGGTCCAACTAGGGAGTGCTGACTTGGAAAAATTGGTAGTTTGACACTGTGAAAGAAATAAAATTGTCATGAACAAAGGTGAAAAGGGATTATATTTGTCAAGAAGGAACTCCTACTGGATGAACTGTCTGAGGGCTGTGGCATGTCACATCTTGTCTTGGAGAGTTAATGACTGGTAATGTTGAAGGAATAGGTCTTTTGTCAGATCATTACAGCAGTCCTAGTTACAACTGCCTCAAGATGTAATGACTGGTTCAGATAAGGGGCCAAAATACTTCAGGTGAAACATGACTCAATCCAATCACCTTTTCCCTGATTAGGAGAAGGAAGCCAAGGCAGTTTTACCTAGAAAGCACTGAGGGTAAAGGCCTAGGGCAAGAACACAGAAGCTGCTTTTGGTCCTTAGGAAATGAGGGTTGAAGAGTTTGCTTGGCCTCCAATTCTGTGCTTGACTATACTTTGCTCAGTCTTGCTCTACTATAGAATATACTCTTCTAACTTAAGCATTCTGAAAGAGTGAGAATTAAAAATTAAAACTGGTAAATTAAATGAGACTGAATTAAAAATGGTATTGGTCCTTAGAAGAAAGGACAAGATCCTACACAGTTTAGGTACCTTAAGAATACTAGGAGATCAAAGGGGAAATTGTTTCCTTCCAGTTGTGCCAGAGGTCAAAATTATGCCTGGGTATAATGAAGAAGCATTGGTTTTTCTCAACTACTACTATATCCCAGATAGTGATGTGTTTCTAGAACTCACCTACTAATCTTAGCCTGAGGAAGACACAGAAAGACTCCTAACGAGAAAAACACCAAAGGACGTCATTATAATGAATACCAAATAATCCTCTAAACTGTACCTTAACAGTTAATTTTTAAGATACTTTCTTATGGTTTAAAAAAAAATCATAGAAGTTTAAAATGGAACAGCACCTAGTTCACTACTCAGCTCATGGTAGGTGATCAGCAGATGTTAGTATCCTCTTATTCCCTTATCCAAAAATAATTAATATCCTTCATTCCAGTTACAGAGTAGGTCAATTATAGAAATTTGGACAATTCTAAAAAGCATGAAGGAGAAAAAATATCACCTTATAATTCAGCTCTTCAAAGGTAAATATGTAAGATATTGATAATTCATTTTCTTGCCAACATTTTAAATACTTCACATACACAGATATCATCAAGCAAACTTTTTTTTATGATTTCCCCAATAGTTAGATTTCAGGGTTAACAGTGACCCATTAAAGAAATACAGATCTACTAGTGAATTATTTCAACATATAGATTCATCAGATACTGTATGAGTGAAGGATATTATAACAGAGTTGATTTGAAACTTTAAAAATTAGTTTCCACCCCTGGCAAAGGGAGAGTATCTCCTATTAAGCCAACTCTTTCACAGATGACAACAATACAGATGGAGAAAATATCAAAAACAATTATCTGAAGGCATGGGAATATGACCAAAAGCAATAAAAAAATTGGAAGGGAGTGAAAGCCTTAACTGATAGAGTTAATAACACTAAGTGAGTTTCCTATTTCTATGGGGTTTTTTGGCCAGCTGATGTCATGCTGGGCAACTAAAATCTAGATAGAAACCTGCTATCTTACTGCCTTAAAGAACTAATATTCAATTAACTTAACATTTGTGAATAAGTAGAGAGGAACAACAACAACAAAAAGCTGATGGGATAAATAGAAAGCAAGTAATAAAGTCGTAAAATTAAATACCACCAGAATAATAGTTACATTAAATATAAATTGGTTAAAAACTGCAGCTAGAAAAGCAGCAAAGAGCTCTTTGAAAGGATTAACAAAAATTATAAGCATCTAGCTAAACTGATCAAGAAAGAATAAAGAGAAAACACAAGTTATCAGTGTCAAGAATAAAAGGTGCACACTACAGATTTTAAAGACAGTAATGGATAGTAAGGAAATATATGAATATCTTTATGCCAACAAATATAACAATTTAGATAACATAGGCAAATTCTTTAAAATATAACTTACTCTAGTGACAAAAAAAAAAAGGAAAGTAAAAGAAAATCTGAATAGTCTTCATTTAGAGAAATTGAATTTTTTTTTATCAAAAATCTTCCCCTAGAGAAGGCTCTAGGCTTAGATGATTTCATTGGTAAATCCTATCAGACGTCTAAAGAAGAAATAACACCTGTCATATATAAACTCTTTTAGAAAAGGTAGCAGGAGGGAGAACTTCGCAAATGAATAAATGATACCTATTTTATCTTTTTTAAAAAATATTTTATTTATTTATTTGAGTGAGAGAGAGAAAGTGCAAGAGCAAAAAGAGCAGGGGGAGGAAGAAGCAGACTCCCCACTGAGCTGGGAGCGGGAAGGGGGCTCAATTCTAGGATGCTGCTGGGATCATGCCTGAGCCAGAGGCAGACACTTAACCAACTGAGCCACCCAGGTGCCCCCTCTGCTTTTTGTATTTAAGAAAACATTGTCTGCCTTAAGGTCATGAAGCTATTCTCCTATATTTTCTTTTAGAAGTTTATTTGTTCCACATTAGATTTTTACCCATTTTGAGTTAATTTTATATATAATGTGAGGAAGGGGTCAGGGTTCGTATTTTCCATACAGGTCACCAGTTGATCCAGAATCCTTTATTCAAAAGATCATCTTTTCCACTACTGACTTGTACTTTTGTCATAAATCACATAATTGCATATAGGTAATGACCTCCCCCAAATATTCTATTAAACCTGTTAATTATTCAAGTCAACAATACAATTGTTCGATTGGTGAACAATTTTTTAAGTAGTAAAAAAATTTTTTTAAAAATAAATGACGAAACTAAGTTTAAAAGAGCCCCAAAAAGCACATGGTAAAGAGTAGAAGGAAATGTACTTTCTATCCCGTTCATTAGTAGCCCATTTCTTTCTCTATAAGCAGCCACTGTGTCAGGTACCCAGATATACCAACCATGTCTACTTAATTCCTAGAGTACTGAAAAAAGAAAGCCCCTAATCCCAAAGTCTACACCCTAATTCTAATGTAATGACTTCTCTGTGTGATTCTGATATCAAGTTTCTGGGTGGTTCTGATACAAGTATATTCCAACATAATGTAAAAGTCCATTTTCCTTCACTCTTTTAAAAAGCATGTAGCTGGATTTTTGAAAGCCCAGTTAGACAGGGGCTTTATTTTATTAGGGGAATTTAACTTATTTATATTTATTGTGATTATATTTCTTCTGGCCATTTTATTGGGGATTTAGACTCCCCAGCACCCAGAACTGTAAAAAATTTCTGTTATTTATAAGCTACTCAGTCTATGGTACTTTGTTACAGCAGCCCAAATGAACTAAGATTTTTTTTACTTTGTTATAGACTCAAATGTTTAATGTTTTTTCCGTTTAAAATTATATTGCACTGTTTTTTAAAATAGCTACCATTTGGGGAAGGGTCCTGGGATCAAGCCCCATGTCAGGATCCCTGCTAAGCAGGGAGTCTGCTTCTCCCTCTCCCTCCGCTCTTCCCCTCAGCTGGCTCTCTCTCTCTCTCTCTCAAATAAATAAATAAATAAATAAATAAATAAATAAATAAAATCTTTAAAAAAATACAAAAAGCACTAACCATAGAAGAAAAGACAGTTATTAAATAGACTTCATTAAAATTAAGACCCTTTGTTTATCAAAGGACGTAAAATGAAAGAGTAATCCACAGAGTAGAAGAAAAATGTAAAAAATCTATTGACAAATGACTTATATCTAAAATATATAAATCACTAATATAATCAGCAAAAGAAAGACAACTCAATGTTTTGTAAAATGTGCAAGACTTGAATAGCCACTTCAAAAATGTAGATATGTAAATGGTCAATAAGCAGATGGAAAATGATTTAATATCATTATTGATGAGGGAAATATAAATCAAACCATAATCAGATACCACTATTCATGAAAGTGTTCAAAATCAGATACTATGACTCCTGTGCTTTGCTGGTGAGTTGGAAATTGGTAGAACCCCTCTGCTCCTACCATTTCTATCTCCCCTACAGCCACTAGCAAATTCTCATCATGCCACAAAATTCCTTTGCTCATCACAAGGTGATAGCTTTTCCTTTACAGTTCAACTAGCAAATATCAAGCACATAAAAATAGTCTAAGTATATACATCTGTACACCTGCCCTTCTTATTCATTCATCCTACCTTACTTTCCTTGGTTCCTTATTATAAGACAAAGGAACCTGTGTTTCCTCACTTATTAATGAAGGGATACTCAATCTATCATATTCAACTTAACAGGTAAATGATTTTTGCATTGATATTATTAGGAGACAGGGCATGTGGATAGCTCCTTAAAGACAAAAAACTTAAAATTTTATATTACCCTCAAGGGCCTCTGTATATATTAATCACTCTATAAAGAAGTAATAAATTTACTATGATTATGGTTAGAAAAAAAATGACCAGGATATTATGGAAGTGAAGTTACTCTCATACACATGGCATGACAGGGGAATGAATGATTTTCTTATTTTGTCTGAGTGTTACTTTCATTCTATCTCATTATATACAGTAACATATATTTTTTTCTATTGTAGACGCCCAGAGACCAAATGAAAACAAACAAAAAAATCCACTTCTTTTTCTCTTTCTCCTCATAGTCATTACATATTGAAATCACTGTTTTCTGTGGCCAGAGATTTCCTTCGAGCCTCTCTTGAAATGTAGACTGTGTTCTTCCAAGCTTTTCTCTCCACAGCATTCCTATAGTCAAATCAGAGATTTTAGGAACTAGTGTTACCTCTTGATCTTAATGCTTTCAAAATTCATTTTCAGGAAAAGGAATTGATAGAAAATTCACTTTTTTTCACAGGTAACTGCTTCAAGGAATTATCTTTTAAAATGCAAACAAATGAATTTCTAATGATAGAATTTTAAGGTCTAATAATAAACTAGTAAAAGGTTGGAGGTGAGAAATCTTCCCTCTAACCTTTCTTCTGCTCCTTATAACTATTAAATGATCTCTTTTCCAGGAAGGGTAATTTTGTTTTCAACAGACTGTAAAGTATAGCTATCTGATCTGCCTTTAGTCCCATGTAAAATTTGATCTTTTTTTTCAGACGTATTTCCTCAGAAACTAGGAGGAACTGTCAATGAGTTGAAGTTGAAAAGAAGTGTTTGTTTTTTTCTTCCCAGACTAAAATGACCTAAGTTGCAAAGACTTGGTGATCTCAGTTTTTCTGGAAAGTGCAGTGTTGTTTTTCATGGTTGGTAGTAAACAAAGAACAAAATGCGTCATTGGCAACACTTACCTAAAGCAACCTTTTAGCAGCTTACGATGCACCTGTTTGTAGGTAGGGCCCTAAATATAATAAGAGACCAGCATTCACAACTTCTATAAAAAACAACTTCATTAGCAGTTAAACAAGGTCCAACCATTGCTGCCTTTTTTCTGAGCATGCAAAATGCTTCCACTGTCAACAAGTGATATCATTTCAAAAGTTTATAAACATATGGTGTTTATGAAGCTTTAACATTTTAAAGTCAGTGCCTCATAGTATGGAAAGTCCATAATCCAGAGAGATCAATGGTATGTGTGTGTATATATAATGTTAATAAGATTCCATTATTCAAAGTATAAGTAAGTAAAGAATGCAAAAACACAGAAAGAGGTTGTGGGCTCAATTCTTTTCCATGTATAAACTGTGCCCTAGTAAAGGGTATAGAACCTTTTGAGGTTTCCATTTACTTTAAACTCTCTGCTTCCTTGGTCTTTTTTTTATAAACAGTAAATTAATAAGTAAACACCTGTGATATGGGAGTTGACATTAGCTTCCTTACACCTTAGCTAAAACTTAGCTAAGCTAGAACTTGATAGGCTTAACTTATATGAAACTTGATAGGCTTAGCTAAAACTTGATAGGCTAAAAAACTTAGAAACTCTGCCTTCGGTTTGTGTCTTTGACTTAGCTTCTTTTTTTTACATAGACATTTGAAACTAGGTATCTATAAGAAAAGAATGAAGTTATACAAGGAACTGGTGGCCATGACCTAAGAGACTAGTAGGACAAAATGATTAGGTATATTAATGATAATAATAATTACAGCTATCATATGTGGTACTTAGGACGAAAGGATTGGCTTTGAGCCCTTAATGTATACGAACTCATTTAATCCACGCAAAACCCTTGTAAAGTAATTATCATTCTCAATTTATAGAGGACAAAAATCTAAGGCAAAATTGTTCCTAACATAAGCATAATTAGGAACAGATTTGAACCTAGATTTGAACCTAAGTGGTCTGGCTTTGAAGTAACATTCATTAAGTACCTAAATTCATTCAATTATCTAATTAGTTTTCCAGTCTTTAATCAAATACTTATCAAATTTATTATTTATTTGTTATTTTTATTTTTTAAAAAGATTTTATTTATTTATTTGACAGAGGGAGGGAGAGAGAGCCTAAGCAGGGGGAGCCGCAGAGGGAGAAGGAGAATCAAAGTCCCAGTGCAGGGAGTCTGACATAGGGCTCAATCCCAGGACCCTGGGATCATGACCTGAGCCAAAGGCAGATGCTTAACTGACTTAGCCACTCAGGTGCCCCATCAAATTTGTCTTATGTTCTCAATACTGTGGTGGGCTCCAGGGCATACATGAATGAATTTAACCAGATATGGTACCTGTTCTTATAGAACATGAGGTCTAGCGATGAACACAAGCATTAATCAAATAATTATACAAACAAATGTAAAATTGCAGTAAACCTGGCATACAAAGGAGATACGTATGATGCCATAATGGTTAGTCAGGGAGATTGGGGAAAGTTTTGCTGCAGAACTGACATATGCACTAGATATGAAGGATGAGTAGACTTAAACTAGACAAAGAAGAAAAGGAAGAGATTTCAAGGCAGAGGAAAGACCACATACAAATCCTCTATGGTGAGTGGGAACAGAAGAGTTCTAATAATTGAAGAAAGACCAATGAAGTGGGATCACAGCAGGTAAGAGGGAGAAGAGTGCAAGACAAGGCTTAAAAGGTTAGTAAGTCCAGACCTGGCATTGCAAGATGTTAAACTGAGGCAGGGGTGCTGGTAAAATTACATAAGTAGATTTGTGTTTTAAAAGGATCATTCTGACTTTACTATTGACAGTGGAGTAGAAGAGGACCAATGGGTAATGGACATGAATAAATGAGTAAGATTATTGTAGTGGTCCAGGTGAGGGACGAATGTATCCTGTACTGGATCAATGGTGATGATTAAGAGAAGTGGATAGAATCAAGCTATGGTTGGCTTCAGTAGAAAGAAGAATCAATAGAACTCTCTTGCAAAAAAATAAAATAAATAAATACATAAATAAATAAATAAATAAATAAATAAATAAATAAATAACTCTCTTGCAAATGTTCTAAGCCAATTTGGTCACACACAACTATTTTGTTTTTGTTTATGTTTTTGTTTTTGTTTTTGTTTTTGTTTAAAGTAGGCTCCACATCCAACATAGGACCCGAACTCACAATCCTAAGATCAAGGGTCATGTGCTCCCCACCGACTGAGCCACCCAGATGCCCCTATTTTGTTCTTTTTGACAGATAAAAGTAGCTACTAATTTTTGAGATAAATATGTGGGGTACTTTGACATAATCATGATACTAAATTAAAATAAAAACAAGTCTCAGACCAAATTCTGTCACATAAATAGACATTTAAAAAAACAGTTATTAGTAAGGAGGCTGACATACAATAGTGCATACAATCTCTTCTAGAAACTCAATTAAGTTTCAGCTCTCCCATCTTTTTATATACTGTAATGTTGTAGTTATCTATTGCTGCATAATAAAGTACCCTCAAATTTAGTGACTTAACATAACAATAAATATTTATTACCTCATAGTTTTTATATATTAAGGCTAAGTCAAATTGGCTGGGTTGTTGTTTTTTAAATATTTTATTTTATTTTATTTTATTTTATTTTATTTTATTTTATTTTATTTATTTTATTTATTCATGAGAGACACACAGAGAGAGAGAGAGAGGCAGAGACACAGGCAGAGGGAGAAGTAGGCTCCGTGCAGGGAGCCCAATCCCAGGTCTCCAGGATCACACCCTGGGCCAAAGGCAGTGCTAAACTGCTGAGCCACCTGGATTGCCCTCACATAGAGTTGATATGAAAATCTATACAGAGATTTTTGTGCAGACTTAAGTTTATATTTCTCTAGAGCAAATATCCAATAGTTGGATTACTGGATCTTACAGTAAACATGTGTTATGTTGTGAGAAACTGCCAACCTATCTTCTAGAATAGCTGTATTATTTTACATTCCCACTAGCAAAAAGATACAGTTGCTCCACATCTTATCAATACTTGATATTATAAATATTTTAAATTTTAGCTACCCATTCTAACAGGTGTGTGGTGATATCTTATTGTGGTGTTAATTTGAATTTTCCTAATGGCCAATGATATTGGACTGTAATGATGTCTTACACTTATTGTGTTTTACATTTTTACATAGTGTTTTGCATTTTTACAAATATTCAATTAAGGGATCCCTGGGTGACGCAGCGGTTTGGCGCCTGCCTTTGGCCCAGGGCGCGATCCTGGAGACCCGGGATCGAATCCCGCGTCGGGCTCCCGGTGCATGGAACCTGCTTCTCCCTCTGCCTATGTGTCTGCCTCTCTCTCTCTCTCTCTCTCTCTTTCCCTGTGTGTGTGTGACTATCCTAAATAAATAAAAATTAAAAAAAAAAACAAATATTCAATTCTTACAAGTGTAGTGTGACATATTTCAAGTGATAAAAGGCCAATGTTATGTAAATCTAGAAAAGACAGACAAATGTAATTACACAAATGCAGAATCAAAACAATTGAAAACTCAAAAGGAACTGAAGGTAATTTAGTCAAACTTCCCCATTTTACAGAGAATGGAATATCAGAGGGACGCCTGAGTGGCTCAGTGGTTGGGCATCTGCCTTTGGCTCAGGGTGTGATCCTGGGGTCCTGGGATGGAGTCCCTCATCAGGCTCCCTGCATGGAGCCTGCTTCTCCCTCTGCCTATGTCTCTGCCTCTCTCTCTCTCTCTCTCTCTGTCTCTCATGAATAAATAAATAAATAAATAAAATCTTTAAAAAAGAGAGAGAGAGAGAGAATGGAGTATCAGAGAGGTTAAATGATTTCTCACAGGGCAGGAATCATACAAAAACCACACTTTTGATGCTCGAATCTCTTCTATAATGTCCAATCAAGTAAATGATGGAGTATGCTTGAATCCTTCAAGGACTGTGAATTCACTCTCTCTCTGTCTCTGTCTCTGTCTCTCTCTCCTTTTTTTTTTTTTTTCCAGTTCTGTTACAAAGTTTCTTGACATTGGGCTGAAATGGCCTATAAACAAGTGAACAAGTCTGTAAGTGTTTTGACATTGAACTGAAATGGCTTACTATAGCTTCTGCCACTGGGTCTAGTTTCGGCCTCTGAGACTTTCCTGTGGAAATGGTCCCTTTTCCACATACTTCAGATACTTGAAGACAGCCACCATGCTCTCTAGGCCAAACATTTACATTTTCCTCTAACCATGTCTTACACGAGCTCCTTTATCATTCTTCTTGCTTGTATGTAAACTGGTTCTAGATTTCATTTTTTTAAAGTTTTATTTATTTATTCATGAGAGACACACACACAGAGAGGATATAGAATATATATAGACATATAACAGTGATTATGACTATGATATCCTATCAAATAGGTTGTACATATATTTTAAGTCATTCATTTTACATTTTTTATAATATAATATGTTATAGATTTACTTATGTATACTTTATGTATATGTTTTAGATTATTTCTTAAAGCAATTTCCTAAAAAAAAAAAAGCTGTGTTGCATAGTATGACTTGTATACAACTTTCCAAAAAATTACCATTTTATATTTATCCAACGATTTTTAAGTATCCATTTCACCACATCTTTGCAAACATGGAATATTATTATTATTTATTGCTTTTCTTTAAATTTGTTGTCTTGACTTGTTTGTAATTGAGAATGCATTTTTAAAATATATTTTTATATCTTTATTGGCTATTTGTATTTCCTCCTTTGGGTGTTTAAGACCTTGTTAAATTTTAGAAAATC
Source organism: Canis lupus baileyi (assembly GCF_048164855.1). Lineage (NCBI taxonomy): Eukaryota > Metazoa > Chordata > Mammalia > Carnivora > Canidae > Canis > Canis lupus. The sequence goes on from NC_132839.1 coordinate 21,427,598, forward strand.
AGTTTGTATAAGCTATAATAAGAATATCAGCCCACTGTCATATTCTTGAAAAATATATATTTTCTCAGTTTATTAAACTCCTGAAGGTGTTTCACACATGGTAGGGTCAGTCTATTCCAAGTAGTTTTATGTAGTTAATTTAAAAAAATTTTTTTTACTAAATATGAGGCTTTAAAATGAACACTTATGTTGTAATATAGTTTATGTCCTTACAAGTCTGTTTCACTTACAAGATTTTAAACTATTACAATCCAAGGGCAATACTTTAATCATCTTTCTAAAGCCTAACATAGACATTTATACAGAGTAGATGATGGTCCATAAATTTGTGACATCTAAATTAGTGAGTAAACTTAAAAATCCCTATCAGTTTGTTGGACTCTGCAAATATGGTTACAGACTCCCCAAATTTTATGAATTTTAATTATGACTATCTAGAATTTAGCCCAGAGTCAACATTAAGCTGTTCAAAGATTTGTAAAATATTTTACCCTTTCCAACTTGAAATTGGATAAAAACTTGATAACTATGGGTTCTGTGTCCTCTCTCAAGTCAATGAAATGCAGTCTTGACCCAAACAGAGACTTTGTTTCTACACTAAAAGCCTCTGGAGAGGTTGACTGCTATCTAGGATTCAATACCCTTTGTGTGTTAAGTGATTCCCTGAAACTACTATCACCTAGCCCCTCCCAGCTCCCAACCCTAGCCCCAGTTACTCATAAGAATGTGATGAAAAATGTCAATAATGCCCATTAGGACAGATAAATATTGTTAATTGCGTCTTATTGGTGTACTAGTCTAGTAACCCTCAGGAAAAAATAAAATTAGACAAATTCTGTTTTACAAACCTTTGCTATATTTGGTTGATTACTGTTTTCTTTTATAGATGTTCTCAGAGCATTTTTTTAATAATTCCTTTTAGATTCTCCCCAGATCAATGTGATCCTGTCAGGGAATTAGAGATGTTAGGAATTCTCCATTGAAGGAATAAAGTCCCAGTCAAGAAAAGATTGAAGGGAATCCTTCCAAGTGATATGGATCTCCATATTTTATTACTGGAACCTCTTTAGATGTCCCTAATCCTTTCTATTTCTAAAGGTTTGTGACTGCCGGGTAATATTGAAAAAGTACTTTTTCCATGAGTAGTTTGGACAGAATTGAGTGAAGTATTGGCATAAAGATAGCTATTAGTGCTGCTACAGATCAAGAGGGCAGGGAATGGAAAACATTTGTCAATCAAACAGAAGCTCTCTCTCTCTCTCTCATAATATTAAATACTCTTTGGGGAAACTGAATATTGGCTTGACTTCCTGGTTTTGGCAATGCATGGGGTAACCCTGTCAGGTCTCTTTCAAACTGACAATCTCTGTCCAAGCAGAGACTGTATGGTCTGTATTTTGCTAATGCCAATCTGGTTCACATATTCCCTCCATGAAGTCCCTCAGACTTTCTCCACACTCCACCATCCATGTCACTACCATGACCCCACCCTCTGCCCATTCCTTCCAACGAAAACCTAGTCTACTTAGAGATGTTACTGGATACTTTTTAAACTCTGTGTGTTAACTTTATAGAGCTGCCATAACAAATTACTGCAGACTGGTGACTTAACACAGCAGAAATTTATTATTTTAGAGTTCTGAGGCCAGAAGTCTGAAGTCAAGATGTTAGCAGGGCAGCACTTCTTCTGAAGGATCTAGGATAAAACCTCATTTTTGCCTTTTCCAGCGTCTGCTAGCTGTCACCATTCCTTCACATGTGGCCACATTACTCCCATCTCTGGGGTCATACTGCCTCCTCTTTTCTGTGTTTTCTCCTCTGTCCCATAAGGATACTTGCCCCTGAATTTACATTCTGGTGGATAATCCAGGGCAATTGATCTCCACGTCTCAAGATCTTTAACTCAATTACATCTGCAAAAGACCGTTTTCCCAAAAAAAGGTAACATTCACAGTTTCCTCAGATTTGAGACATGGACATCTTTGATGTCATGCCCCCATTCAACTCACTTCATCTTGCTTAAGGATACAATTTTTCCCTTCTTCTTTCAAGCTGTACGTCTTGAAGCTTTGAAGAAATCCAAGAGAACTGTTCTTCCATCATCATCTCAGCTTTCAAGACTTGTGACTTCACTTTAAGCACTTCTTTGGAAAATTCAGTCCATTCCTTTGTTTCAGTTGCTTTCTTTGGGAATTCCCTCTTCCCTGGGCAAATGAATAGTACACCAATGGGAGGGAATATCATTGAGTCAAAAAGCAAATAATTCCACATTTTAAATTTCCACTTCTAACCCTGAAGGCAGACATTTGTCCATGTTTTATGTTCTAGGATCTATTGTTTCCCATAATTCCTCAATGATGGGGATAGTTGTTCTCAGGCCTCTTCTGTGCTCTCCGACTAGTGTTCCACTCCAAAGCCTACAATAAGAGCTGTTCATATCAGATGACATAATATAAATTGATGTGTTGCTATTTACCATGACTACTGTGAGCCTAGCTTAGCATTTTGAATATGCTACTTCCATTACTCAGAACAATGCTATGAAAAAGACATAGTTGTCTCCAAGTTACAGAAGGTGGATGGGAAAAGGGGAAAGGAGATGCAGGATTATATAACTCCCCAAGTGTTGAAGCAGATAATTAAACTCAGATTAGCTTGATGCCACAAACATACACAGCTCTTTCTACTACGTCAACCTACCTTTCATGTTTCCTTTGCAGAGAATGAAGCAAAATAGTATTTAGGGAGGTCTGCTTTCTCTGTCAGCTCTAACCTTAGACCAGAGGCTGCAAGTGGGCTTTTCCCTTCCTTGATCATCTTCTGGCTCTGAATAGAATTTTAAAAAGCCTGTTCTTTGTCCTTTCTTAACATTTTTTTGCAAGTCTCACCTCATTTGGGGGTTTCAGTTTCCTTGACACTATTCTTTTGGGCCCATGTTACCTTCTTATAATTATCCTTGGTATGTGGTTGCTTTCTCCCAAGGTTTCTGTCACTTCCAATTAGCCAGGCAATTCCTCCTTGTTGGTCAGAATTAGGTTCCCCAGTTGCTCTGCTGGGACATCAAATCATGAGAAAGGCAAATCAAAAACTTGTCAAATGTTTTGCCTTTAGCTCAATGAAACTTTTAAAAGGTGACCAGGTATTTGAATTTTCTTTTTTGATTGGTGCATTGCTGCAGATATTGACAAAGGGTATACTATAGGGCACTGTGGTATCAATAATGAATTCTTTTATAAATAATTACATGTGGCAGGATATATTTGGAGCCAGTTTTAAATGTCTCAAATAAAACATTCTAAAGCAGTTTCAAGCTTCCCATATACATCTGATTATTCTAACACATTCCTGTTTCTCACCTCCTGCTCAAGTTAACCACATGAAAAAATATACATATATATATAATATATGTATTATTTATTTATTTTTTCATTCTAATAAACTAACTTTTTGTGCATCTCATTTTTAATATAATCCCAAACCAGAAAGTGGAAGGTGGGGTGAGGAAAAATGACCTTTCTATAGTAAAATAGATGTCAGAAAGTATATGAACTAGTCATAACACAGAGGGCTATGAATTTCAATGGGAAAATATTAGACCTTAGTTTTTGCTAACCTCTAAGTAAAAGTTAACATTTCTTTCAATTGTAACATGTACAATAAACCACAGTGTTATTAGAAGTCCTGGTGACATTTTCATCAATAAAAATCACAGATATTTAGATATTTTTCCCATCACATTACTATAGTTGTAGAAATCTCAAGATACAATTGGTATTTCCTTTTTTTTTTTTTTTTGGTGTTCACTACTTTTAAATTATGGACATTATTATATCCTCTGCTAGAGTTTGTTATTTGGTGCATTAGTAAAGAAGCACATATATAGCATACTTTTGTTGAATATCTTGATTACTGTTTTTTAAAATAATTTTTTTCATTAATGATTCTATGTATATATTGTACAACTAGAAACATGATTCTAAAAAGGGTTTGATAGGCTCTACCAGACTGCCAAAGGGATCTATAGCACAAAAAAGATTAAGAATATCTTTTATGGACTCTGACATTGTGGTTAAGAACATGTAGTTTGTTCTCACATTGCTTAAGTTCAAACAAATTCTGCTCTGTCACTTACAGTATGACTTTGGCTAAGTTATATATATACTCTTTGTGCCCAAGATTCTTCATATGTAAAATGGAGGTAATACTTACATAAAATTCTTGCTATGAAAATGAAGTAATATCTACAAAGACCTAAACATGTTGCCAGACACACAGTATGTTATTTATCTCCATATCCACCCTGATGACAAAGTTTCTTTCAAATGCTATTTACACTTATCCTATATACAGATTTCTTTTTTACTATGTTGTCACTCTCTAAAATTTAAAATTATGTTAGTAGATATTGGCTAGTTTCAAATGAATATTTATAAAATATATGTGTGATAGAAGGAAGAATGATACAATGAATATTCATATGCCCTCCATCCAGATTAAAAGGAAAAAAGTCGCTTTAGAAAGGTTGAACATATAATTTATTATCTAAACCAGAGCCAATTTGAGAGTGATAGTGCTATTAGTTATAACACCAGGAAAATAGATAAACCAGGACTATTCTGGTTAAACCAAAATGTAAAATCACACTACTTTTATGTTCTTTTGTGCCCTTCCTTATTCTATACCCTTCCTTCTACAGCTAGAGAAAATCACTATTTTGATTTTGTGGTTATCATTCATTCACTTTAATTTATAGACATATCTTATGTTTGTACTCTTAAGCAACATATTGTTTACTTTTATTGGTTCTTTAATTGATAGAAGTGGAATCCTACTATAATATTCTTTTGTGAATTGCTTTTCTGCTCAACACTGTTAGAGATTTATGTCCATGGATTTGTAAGTTATTTTTTCCACTGTTGTATTCTACTGTGTGAGTATACACAATGTATTTAACCATTCTACTGTTGAACAGTTGGACTGTTTCTAGTTTTTATTATTATAAATAATACCGTTAAGAATTTTCTTACTTATTTATCCTGGAACACTTCTCCTGGACCATGAAGAATATACCTCTTCAAGGTTACTAAATAATGCTAAATGATTTTCCAAATTGATTATATCAGTTTATACTCTAACCAGAAATAGTAATGTATGTGTTCTGGGATATTGTCAGACTTTAAAATTTTTGCTTATGTGGTAGGTGTGAAATTGCATTTCCCTGTGTTTGCACATTTCTTTGGGTTTCTTCCTCTGTTAATTGCCTGTTTGGGGGAGTGGGTTATGGTGTAGAACATCATTTTGTTTTGTTTGTTTTTAAACTAAATTGTAGTAGCTATTTACACAATCTGATTGCTAATCCTTTTGTTAGTAGTACAGGTTGTAAAGATTTTCTCTCAGTTTATGGCTTTTCTTCTACTCTCATTATGGTGTCCTTTTTATTTATTTATTTATGTATTTATTTATTTATTTATTTTTTGCTTTTTATTACAGAAAATGCTAAAACATATATAAAAGTATGCAGAATAGAATAATGAGCTCCCATTTACCTATTACCCAGCTTCAACTATTATCAACTCATAACCAATCTTACTTCATTTATACAACCACCCACTTTCCCCATTTCTTATTATCTTAAAGTATATCCTCCACCTTGTATCATTTTATATCTAAATATTTCAATATGTATCTTTAAAAGATAAAGGGCCTTTAAAAATGACTATTTTAATATAATAAATAATTTATAATTCCATAATATTATCAAAGATTCAGTAAGCATTCAAATTTATAATTACCACAATTTTTAAAAAACATTTTATTTATTTATTCATGAGAGAGAGAGAGAGGAAGAGACACAGGCAGAGGGAGAAGCAGGCTCCATGCAGGGAGCCCGATGTGGGACTCGACCCTGGGTCTCCAGGATCAAGCCCTGGGCCAAAGGCAGGCGCTAAACTGCTGAGCCACCCAGGGATCCCCATCACAATTTTTTTTTTAAGTTTGAATCCTGATCCAGACAAGGTTCTGTGGTAGCTATGTTTCAAAGTGGTACCCAATGATTCCTACTCCCTGTTGTTCTCACCCTTGCACAATACCCTCTCACACTGTATCTAGGTTTGAATGTGTGATCAACCTGTTGGTCACATATCTGTGTGATGGTATGTCACTTTTGAGGCTAAATCAAAAGAGACATAAAAGCCATAGTAGCCTCCGCCCCTCTGTCTTGAATCACTTGCCTTAGAGGAAGTCAGACAGCTCTTTGGTGTGATGAACTAAAGTGTGATGCCAAGCAGCCAATAAGAGTAAGCCATCTTGGAAGTGAATCCTCTAGCACCAATTAAACCATCAGATGATGGTAGCCCCAGCTGACAGCTTATTGCTTCCTCACAAAACACCCTGAGCCAGAACCATTCAACTAAGCTGCTTCTGGATTTCTGATCCTCAGGTACTGCATGAAATTAGAAATGTTTGTTGCTTTAAATATTATGTTTTGGTAGTTTGTTATAAAGCAATAAAAATTAATAAAGATTTTGGTACCTGGAAATAGGGTACTGCCATAACAAATACCTAAAATGGAAGAGTGCCCTTGAAAGTGGCAGTGGGCAGAAGGTGGAGGGACTTGGAGGAGAGTGTTAGCCAAAGTTTGAAAGGTTTGTTTATAGATGCTTGATAACTTTGAAGAGGTGGCAGATGAGGTCTTTACAGATTAGAAAAGTCTTATTGAAAATTGGAGGAGGGGCACCTGCCTTCAGCACCAGTAGGTTAAGCGTCTGCCTTCTGCTCGGGGTCATGATCCCAAGGTCTTGGGATTGAGCCCCATGTCAGGCTCTGTGCTCTGTGGGGAGTCTGCTTCTCCCTCTCCCACTCCTCTTGCTTATGCACACACACTCTCTCTAAGAAATAAAATATTTTTTTTAAAAAAAGAAAGAAAACTGGTGGAAAGTGGCAGAAAGTTTGGCAAAGTTAACAGCAAAGTTGTCAGCTGAAGTTAATATGCAAAGTAGAAAATATGCCTAAAAAAAATGAGGATTTCCAGCCAGGATGTTAAAGATGTCACCTGGTTTTCTTCTTGTTGCCTACAGTCAAATGAGGGCGGGGGGAGATAAATTATGGAAGGAAATGGTAAACAATAAGGAGCCAGAACTTGCAGAGTTGAGGATTCCCAACCTCTCCAGGTGATGAATGATGTTAAAATTAGAAAATGGCTCTGAACAAAAAACAAATCTCAGGATGAACGGGAAAATACGAAGTTGAGGATGTAGTTAGTAAAGCCCTGTAGAGACCTCAGAAAATTCTAATGTGTCACCCTCAGATAATTTCCAACAGATAAAAAGGGTGTGCCTCACAGAACCTCTCAAATTACAGGGCTTCTAAGTTCAAGGATGTGGTGCATCTTTCCAAAGTAGAGAGGGTTTATATGGAAGAGTTACGGGTGTTGCTTTGTCTAATGACATGAACTCAACTAAAATTCACAGGAGACCCACAAAGCTTATAGGAGAATTATATTAGCAGAATATACTCTTAAAAAAAAAGACTTTTTAAAGAGAATTATATTACCATGCTGTTTGCCAGCCGATACTGAAGGAACAGAATACTAAATGAAATGAGAGTTTTGGATATCCAACTTTCTACAGGCAGAAAGCAAGCAAACAACATAGAGCTACAAATATGGACAAAGAAGGATAACTCAGCGAGAAACCAGAAGGCAGAGTGAAGAGTTATGGAAAATTATTCTCAGGCCTTGAAACTTTATTGACGAACTGCCAACCTGTTCCCAGGTGGATTTCTTAATTTCTGTCCACTGTATTCTCATTTCCCTCCCTTTGAATACACGTCTATAGTATAGGATAGTAGTTATCCTACCCATTTTACATTAGGTGTGTGGAAGCAGATACTGTGTGTCTTTATAGGTCTTCAGATCAAGAGGAACTCCAGTTAAGGAGCTGTGCTTAAGGAAGTATACCTGAAAAACCTCATTCACACCTGAGCTTGATTCGTATTTCTAGGATTTGAGCTAATGCTATAATGGGATGAGAGGTTTTCTTTTTCTTTTTCTTTTTCTTTTTCTTTTTCTTTTCTTTTCTTTTCTTTTCTTTTCTTTTCTTTTCTTTTCTTTTTTCTTTTCTTTCTTTCTTTCTTTCTTTCTTTCTTTCTTTCTTTCTTTCTTCTTTCTCTTTCTTTTTTTTTTAATATTTTATTTACTCATGAGAGACACAGAAAAAGAGAGGCAGAGGGAGAAGCATGGTCCATGCAGAGAGCCCAATGTGGGACTTAATCCTGAGATCATGGGATCACGCCCTGAGCTAAAGGCAGATGCCCAACTGCTGAGCCACCCAGGCATCCCTGGGATGAGAGTTTTAATGAGCTTTGGGAGAGGATGAGTGTATTTTGAATATTGGAAGAATGAATCTCTGGAGCCCAGATTGTGATAGTTCCCTCCCACACTGCATCAGGGATAATTTGTATGATTAATAGAATATAGGAGAGGTAATGGTATATCATTTTAAGTGGCTTTGGCTTCTGTCTCTTTCTTGGATCACTTGCTCTGGGAAAAGCCAAGTGCCATGCTGTGAGGACCCTTAGGCAGCCCTGTGAGTGAACCATCTTGGAAGTGGATCTTCTATCACCAGTCAAGCCTTCAGAAGACTGCAGCTTAGCCAATACCTTGAATGCAAACTCATGAGAAACTCTGGGCCAGAATGCCTACCCGAGCCATTCGTGGATCCCTGGCCCTTAGAAATTATAAGTATTTTCAGTTTTAAGCTGTTAAGTCTTTGTTGTGAAGCAGTAGATAACTAATAGAAATTCACATATCGCTTTATATGTCTTATTTTATATTATTTTTATTTAAGTAAGCTCTGTGCTCAAAGTAAGCTCTGTGCTCAAAATGCTTAAACTCATGACCCTAAGATCAAAAGTTATATGCTTTACCAACTGACCCAGCCAACTGTCCTACTTTGTATGTCCTTTTGTTGTTGTTGTTTTATCTTATTTTTAACCATGCTCCATGCCCACCATGAGGCTTGACTCATGACCCTGAGATTTAAGTCATTTGCTTTCCTGATTGAGTCAGCCAGGTAGCAATTTATATGTCTTCTATTTATCTATCTTTTAAAAAAGAGTTATTGATTTATTGATTGATTGATTTAGAGAGAAAGAGAGCATGTGTGTAGGCAAAGTGGAGGCACAGAAAAGAGAGAGAGAGTCTCAAGCAGACTCCTTACTGAGCACAGAGCTCGATGTGGGACTTGTTCTCACTATCCTGAGACCACGATCTGAGGTGAAAACAAGAGTCAATGGTTCAACCAACTGTACCACCCAGGCACTTCTATATGTCTTTTGAATAAGTCTCTTTTAATCTACAATTTCCTCTCTCCTCTCTTTCTCCTGCAACATATTTGTTAAAACTATTTTGTCCCATGATTTTCTATAGACTGGATATTCCTAATCATATAGCCATGGTGTTTAACATGTTCTCTATATTTCCCAGAACCAGGTTCAATTTTGTCAAGATTTTTTAGTTGGCGATGACATATTTTTCCATTAAGAGGCACATAAAGCTTCCTTGTTCATCATGTACAAGCTTCCATGTACATCATACTGTACAACAAATTTATTTATTCATTAGGAATCTCAAAATGACAATTTCCTAATTTAATACATGTATATAGAGAAGCTTCACTTCATTTACTATTTGGTTACCTGTGGTACAGTGCACTTAAAAAAGGCAGGACAAATGCTTAATTTTATAATACTTTTTAAAATTGGTTTTCAAAACAATGAATTCATTTCAGAGCATCCTCCAATGTTGACCAAGTAGATGCTTTTTGTAGTTTTACTAACAAAACTGAATTCATAGATTTATGAACTCGACTTAAAGACATTTCATAATTTTATATGTTCCAATCCACTGTTTTTGATGTGTTCCAATCTGTGTTCAGGGGGATATCAAGGTTTCTGTAAGTCAGTGAGTCCTTGTTGACAGGCAAATTGTCCCATCTTTGGCCAGTGGAATACTTTTCAGTTATCTCCTGAATCCATTTGACATGATTCTAGAATGGCTTACCTGATGTCTTGAAAAACATAAGTGTTCCAGGCTCATCTTCTACATTCCTGTGCCTAACTGAAATCAACTGCCACTGCAAAAGCTTATAGTGTCTTTTAAACAGAGGTTTTTAATGCATTTGAATATAATTCTTCTTTCTTTATTGAGTTTGCATTTCCCTACCACAAGATCATAATCTTGCTATCTTATCTTCTGAAGGTTTAAAATTTTTCCTTTCACATTTAAACTTTAATTTACCTTGAACTGATTTTTCTGTATGGTGTTAAATAGGGAGTTCCAATTTCATTTTCTTCTGTGTAGATATCTAGCACCATTTATTGAAGTGATCTTGCTTTTCCTGCTGGCCTGCAATGCCATCTGTCTTAAATTAAGATTCTTTATAAAAGTACATCTCTTTCTAGACTTATATTCCAGTATAAATAATTTTTTCCATTCCTAATATAAAATCACACTATCCTAATTACTGTACTTTTAACAGATTTATTGAGATATAATCCATATGCCATACAGTTCACCCATTTAAAGTGTTAAGATGGGATGCTTTTTAGGATATTCACAGATATGATATTCACAATCACCATAGTTAATTTCAGAACATTTTCATCACCTCAAAAAGAAACCCCATTTCCTTTATCTATTACAACCCTGTGCTCCCATCTCCCTAAACCTCACCATCCCTAAGCAATTACTAATGTACTATCTTCTATAGATTTCCTATTACAGAAATGTCATATGAATGGAATCATAAATGTGGTCTTTTATGACTGGCTTCTTTCACTTAGCATAATATTTGCAAGGTTCATCCATGTTATAGCAGGTATCAGTATTTCATTTCTTTTCTATAGTCAAATAATATTCCACTGTATGGATATACCACATTTTGTTTATCCTTTGGTAAGCTGATAGACATTTGTGTTGTTTCCACCTTTTGGCTATTATGAAACCTAACTAGTATCATTTTATAATAATTTTTGCTGTCTGACAAGTTAACTTTCTCCATATTAAATCTTCTGCTTCTGGAGTATATTGAAATTCTTGATCCTTTGCTTTTTCATAGAAACTTCAGAATTAGCTTGTCAAGTTTCTGGAAAAACTCAGCTGGTATTTTTAATGCAATTGCTTTCATTGTAGGGGAGATTTGCCATCTTAACACTAGAGTCTCTAAATACTTGAGTAAAGTATATTTTTATTAGACATTCTTTGATGTCTTTTAATAATGTTTTGTGATTTTTTTCCCTTAAAGGAAAAAATTTAAATTTTTAAATTTATTCCTATGTAATTCATATTTTCAAAATGATATGATAAATGATATCTTTTAAAAAATCATTTTCTAACAGTTCATTTCTGCTGGAGAGAAACACACTTTACTTTTATATATTAATATTATATCCAGAATCATTATAAAGTCTTATTTTAAAATTTATCTGTAAATTGTTTCTTCTTCATTTTCAATCTTTTTATCTTTTGTTTTTACTGTCATACAATGCTGGCTGGGATCTCCAATATGGTACTTTTTCCTGATTCTAAGACTGTTTCAAAAAGTTCATTGTTAAATATATTTGTTATAGGTTTTATTCTAATTTGTCAAAGGTTTTATCTGTGTCTATGTTAATTTTTTTAAAGTCTTTTTCTGGGCAATGTTTTCTTTTTTGAAAAATTTCTACTGATTCAATCTCTTACATAGTAATCAGACCATTCATATTTTCTATTTCTTCTTGAACAACTTTTGAAAAGTTACATTTTTCTGGGAAGCATCTACTGCAATTATATGTTACCATTTATTATGATAAAATTGTTCATGATATCTTCTGAATCTCTATAGCATTTGTAATGTCCCCATTTTCTTTTTTTTTTTTTTAAGATTTTTATTTATTTATTCTTGAGAGACACAGAGAAAGAGAGAGGCAGAGACACAGGCAGAGGGAGAAGCAGGCTCCGCACAGGTAGCCTGATGTGGGACTTGATCCCGGGACTCTAGGATCATGCCCGGGGCCAAAGGCAGGCACTAAACCACTGAGCCACCCAGGGATTCTCCACTTCCCCTTCCATTTTCGTTCCTAATATTCTTTGTGTCTGCTTCTTCTTGGGTAATCTTGTCGAAAATTTGTCAATATTATCATTAAAAGGTAAAACCTCTGACTTTGTTGCCTCTCTGTATTGAATATTTGCTTTTTGTTTTATTCATTTTTATTTCCAACACTCTTTTCCTAATTAATCCCTCAGGCATAGGGCAGATTATTAATCTCTAATTTTCAGTCTTCCTTTATTTAATATTTAAAGTTCCCAACTTCCTTGTAAGTACTGTTTTAGTTACACTCTATAGGTGTTAAGATGCAGTAGTTCTGTTATTGTTCAGTTCTGAATACGTATTTTCTATTTTTTGTTGAGAATCCTATGAATTTGGTCCAGCTTACATGAGAATGAGTTTATTTTTCAGATATATGGTTTCCTAGATTTTTGCTATTGATTTCTGTAAAACTAATCATATTGTGATTAGAAAATATCTAATATCAATTCTTTGAAAATTTAAGTTTTTAATGATTAAATTTTGAGATTCATGTGTACTTAAAATATTTTTTATTTCTACTTTTTGTAATGATGGACTTGATAATTTAGAATATTCCTTCTTCTGGAAACAACTAGAAAAGCTGAACAAAATATAAAACAAACATCTGACAGCATTAGAGAGCTAATGAGGCAGTGGAAAATCTGGGGAAAAAAAAGATTAATCTAGCATTCATGACAGATCTTCTTTTGAGGTATTTGCTGATTCCTGAGACGATAGCCTGAACAGCTTGAATAGCGCTTCTGACTGGAGTTAGAAAGGCAAAAACTGGAGTTCAGAGCCTGTGCTGGTAAACTCTACAGACTTCAAGTTGAGACCCCAAAAATCTATACCCCATATGAACTAGAAGTAGACCTGCTCAGAGTCTAATCATCTCAATCTCTGACTTGATTAAAGTAATTTTAGCTTACTAGTACCTAAAACCCCAGCCAGGAAACATAAATTCTTTCTGCAGAAAATATCATTTTAGACTTCAGAGTATAATTTCTTCCCATAATAGTTGGTATTCAATTAAAAATAACAACATAACTTAACAAAATGTTATAAATAAAAATAACATAAGTAATATAAAAAAATACAAGTAATAGGGGCATCTAGCTGGCTCAATCAGAGGAACATGTGATTCTTGTTCTTGGGGTTGTTAGTTCAAGTCCCACATTGCATGTAGAGGTTACTCAAATAAATAAATAATTAAACTTAAAAAATATATATGAGACATACGCAAGTAAATGAGACAATATGATAAACAACCACAGCAAGAAACAAAGGATCTTCAGATAATAGCAGACCCCATAGTTAGACACAGGTTTTAAATAATCATGCTTAATGTGTTTGAGAAAAATAAAAGATCAGATTGAAATAGATAACTGGTAGACAACTAGAAACCATAAAACAGAAACAAACAGAAATGCCCATACTGACAACAACCAAAAAAGTAATAACTGAAATAAATGGTTCAACAGATAGGTTTAACAGGTGAGAGACTATTCAAAAGGAAGCAGTGAACTCAAAGAAAGGTAAGAATTATCCAGAATGAACCATGAGAGGCAAATGAATGGATACATAAGGGATAATGTGAAATGATCTAACATACATTTAAGTGGAGTACCAGAAGAGGAGAAGAGGAAAGAATTGTGGAGAAGCAGTAGAAGAACTGGGAATTTTTCAAAATAGCATAAGAACATTATATCCCAGATTCAAGAAGCATTACAAACCTCAGAAAGAAAACAAACAAAATCCAAAACATTAGTTAGATCATAATAAAACTGCTTCAAATTTAAGACAGACATCTTAAAAGCAGCCATAGAAAAAAGAGATTACTTTTAAAAGGGCAAAAATAAAACTGACATTATTTCTCAAAAAAATTATGGAAGCTGGAAGCAATGGACTGTATCTTCAAAATGATAAAATAGCTAATTCAGTAAACATGTTTTTTGAAAATTAGAGTGAAATAAAGTTTCAGGATACAAAAATTGACTTTATTACCAGCAGATATTTATAAAAAGAAATACTAAAGCATGTTCTTTAGGAAGAAGAAATAATGATCCTAGATAGAGGCTCAGAAACTCAGGGTCATAAAGCGCAAGAGACAGGTAAATGGTTGAATAAATATAAATGCAGAGTAATTGTGTAAAAATGATGTATTTAGGAATTGGAGACATTAAGTATACACTATGTATGTAACGTAAGGGGGGTTGGTAAATATAGTTGATGTGTTCTCAGGTTGTTGTACCATCCAACAGATGGGAGAGGCACAATACAAATTACTAAAAGAATATTTAACTCTCAAGCTGATGGGGTGAAGGAAATAGAAGAAGTAAAAAATTAACCTAAAAGAATGCAAAAAAGGACAAAATTGACATAAGAGACATAGGACAAATAAAGACCAATTGCTATCTTAATAGATTCAAATCTAAGCATATTAGTAACTGTGTTACATGTAAGTGGATTAAACACTTCAATTAAAAAAAATACTATTAGAGTAGATTTAAAAAATATATGATCTCATCCCACTTTTCAGGTTAAAATGCCTTTCTCATCACACTCAGAATAAAATCCAAATCTTTTCCTGGCTTTCAATGCCAATATGACTTAGCCCCTTCATACTCCCTAAACTTACTCTTTTCTTAGTCACCATGCTCTCAACAGTTAGGCTTCTTTTGTTCCTAAAATATTCCAAATTAGTTCATGCCTCAAGGTTTTGTACTACTGTCCCCTCTGCAAACATGATTTCCTCAATTTTTGAAAAGCTGGATTTTCCTGTCAAATAGGAGCTTAAATGGTGCTTTCTTAGAAGCTTTCCTCAGTCACCTCATCTAAAAGCCATCTATTTTAATTGCTTGCCTAGCACTATTACTACCTTATGTTTTTATTTATGGTCTATTACCACTGAAATGTGAATTCCCTCATAGTAGGGACTAAGTGTCTAGGGACTATTTACCATTATTTCTCCAAGTCTAGAACAGTGACTGAAACACAATAGATACTTAGTATTTAATGAATGAAAAAGTTAACTTCGTTTTTAAGCAGTTAGGTATTATGATTTTGTTTATTGCTCTTGGTGGCTGTTTAAAGACTCTCCGAGTAGCAAAAGGTATCAAATGAAACCAAGATCCCATTTATATATGTTAAGGATCCTTGAAAATGTGCAGAGTATACTTTGTGTAAAATTTGCAGTAGTTATTGTAATTAATTAGGTATGTGGTGTGGTCCTAGATGCAACTTTAGTAATATATAAGTAATGGAAAGTTTCAGAGGAAAGCTACTGAATTATTAAAGGGTTGCAATGTACTTCTGAAGAGCATTTTTCTTTTGTTTTTCCCAAATTAGTAAGATGAGAATTATAGAGAGGTTACAAGGCATAATTTTGAGAAAGAAAGAAGCTCCTTTCATCCATTCTTAAATAAAAGATAATTTTTGAAATTACTCCCTTACAGAAAGGTTTAGAAGGTAGTTCTAGGAATGGTGATTGATCTATTTTGGTAACTTCCTTTTTTAACTTTGTTCTATGTTTAGGATTTTTTTTTTTTCCTCCAAATCAAAGCAATCATACTGGTCACAATTTTGTAGCCTACTCTTTTCACTTGGAAGACAAACTTTTTCCATTAGAAAGACTAATAACTTAAAAAAAAAAAAGGTAAATAAAATCCCACTAAGTATACATGATAGAATTTGACCAATCTCTTATTCCTAATGATCGTTCCTATTTTTTTAACCATTATTACGTATTGCTGCAATCAACATTTTTGTTCAGAAAGCATTTTTTTTTTTTTGGTTGGTCCATAAAGCATTTTAAGAGCAACGTAACTGAAGTGACTTTGTCCATAACATTCATTTAAATGGTATTTACGGGGGAGGTAGTCAACACAAAAAGAAGGTCCCAGCTTTCCAGGCACTTATGTCTAAACTATAAGGAGGAAAGTATAAAGACATCATATAAGCACATATTAATCGTATTTACTAAAGAAAAGCAAGAGTAATGGAAATTTCTCAGAAGGGGAGTTAATCAGGTAAACATTTTGCAAAGAATATGGAGCTGGCCTTTGATACAGTGATAGGTGTTAAAGACTGAAAGTGTTCCAGGTCAGTGTGGGTGTTGAAGGAGGATGTAACTTTTTGCTGGTGTTCTTATGTATTTGAGAACAGTTCTCACTCAGGACATTGCAACTCAAAACAAAGCCCTAATTATAAGCAGCCAAGACTTTTACCAAAGATTGGACTCCTAATTCCCTTGCAAGACTACTGAATTTCTTCCTAATTTCTATCATGTACATTTTTTATTCCCTTTCATAATTTTCCCATTTCTTTGAATCTCTGTCAAAGACTCTCATCTACTTTAGGGAATACAAATAGGTAAATCCCTCAACTATACTACATGCAGAAAGTAAAAATATTATAAAATATCTATGGGATTAAAAAAAAAAAAAAAAAGACCGGGAGATGCTGCCTTTAAACATACATGGTATGCATTTTAATCTTTTTAAAAAAATGTCACTTGTAACAGATTTTTCATACTGTAACAGAAACTGGAATATTAAAGGATATTAACGGAGGGTTATTTTCAACTTGTCAAATGCCAAATAAGGAACCCCATGATCTTTTAAAAATCATAAGCAGGTAACGAATACGGACTGTGATTTCCTTTCGTGGTTTTACTCTGGCAGGAATGGATTCCACCCTGATAATAATTCCTGTCTTACTGTCACATGGAGGAGAGGCTTTGTGAACCTCAAGGAGGCTGCCAGGTTTAGGACGGATGTAAGAACCAAAGTGTCAGAAATGAAAGAGTAAGACTTCACACAGTGTGTTGTCACTGACAGACTGATAGCCAGGTTCCTTCTCCACCTTTTCTTCCTCAAGGATAGCAGCTGCTTCCCGCAGATACACAAGCAGAACGACTCCAGTCCTTCTCTACCACGCTTAGCATCTGCAGATGCCCTGGGGCTTGTCTATTTACAGCGTCATCCCTATCCAGCAGAGGTAGGACCCTCGGGGAAGTTCTGGATGGATTCTCAGCAGGTCTGTCTCACAAACTATCTCCCAGCCCCACCCCACCGCCTGCTGCTTCCAAGGTCCTTTCTCTTGTCTGTCACATTATTATTCATCTCTCCCCAAGAGAAAATTTAAGAGTCAAAAACAACTCATACACTCAGTCTCTAGCCCCTTTTCTAATATAAAGCAATTGCCTTGTGGATGCTTCTTTGCGGATGGCTCAGAAGTGGTTCCAAGGGCCCTGCGACCATTCGTGGATTGGCTGCCATGCTCTCCAGGTACCCTGACAAGCAGGGTGCAACAACACCTCTAGCCACCGCTGCCTGCCCAAACTTTTGACTTCTTGGGAAGCTTCCTACTTTACCTTCCCAATTCCACCTTTAGGGCAAAACTAGACAGCGGCAAAAGGAGATCCTAAAAATGAAATTGTAGATACAGCCACGTCTTAAGCACGGATCCCCAAGTTGCGAGACTAGTTTCTGGGTTCAAGGTTTTCTGTATATCCACTTCAAGCACGCCTCCAGGACTGTGCCTTATGACCACATAAAAAGGCACAGAGCACAGAGTTGAAGCGCACAGATTTTTTTTGGGGGGTGGGGGGGGGGGGACGGGGAAACCCGACAACACAAATTTAAGGGGTGCATAGGAGTTTCACTTTTTTCCCAGCCGATGATCTATATAGTTTTTGTTTTTTTTTAAATAAAAGGAAACCGTCCATACTGGAATGTCATAAGTAGGCAGAACTGTCCTGGTTTCTCTGCTCTTGCTCCGTGTTCTTCTGGTTTCCACTGGTCTGCGGGAACAGTGAAGAGACGTCTCAGGATCAAATTCCACTGCCCTGCGGAAGGGGAGAGCTGCAGGGCACACTGAGGCAGGTGAAAGGACGACTCAGGGACAGCCAGGTCTGCGGAGATCCGGCAAGGCTCCAAGAAGGGGCAGCCTGCAAAAGGAAAAGGTAACAAGAAAGGGCGTGGCTCAGCTGGAGCAATTGATGACTGTAGTCCCAGCTGCCCGGGCACGGCCTGTGGTTTCCTCCGTCACTGCGGGGTCGCCCCCCGCCCCCGTCATCAACCTGCGCCCCCATCGCCCCCCACGGCGAGGATGCACTCGGGACCCAGCCACGCAGCCTACCTCCGGCTCCTCACTGGCGCTGCACGGCGCGCCGCCCGCCCACCTACCTGTGCTGCGCCTGCGCCTCCCTCGCGCGCTCTCAAGGTCGGCGCCGCCCCCAGCCTCTACCCTCAGCACCCACGGAAGTGGCAGGAGAGGACGTCCTGCGTCTCCTCACCTCTGCGTGGCGTGGGGTCGCCGGCGTTCAGGAGAGAGGGGCGGGACTTCCTGTCCCGCGCGGGCCGAACTTCCGTCAGAGCCGGAAAACTCTGTCCCTCGCGTTGTTTTAAGAGGCTCCGGGCGGCGGGGTGGGGAGGGAAGGTCCAGGACGGTCCCGGGGACTCCAGGGCGTCCTGTCCGCGGCGCCATGGTGAGTCTTCCTGTGAAGGCTGGAGGAACAGCAGTGGGGAGCAAAGGGCCAGGAGGTCAGTCCTGGGAAGGTGGCCAGTCGGGTGCCCAGCTGAGGATGGAGCGGGCTGGGGCTGTGGGCTGAGCCGCGGGGGCCGCCCCCCCCCCACCGCCCCGGGGCTCCTGGGCGCCCGAGGAAGCGGCAGCCGCCCCGCCCAGCCGTGGGGCCCGCCTGCGCTACCGAGTAGGCGGCCGAGGGTCCGTGGCCCATTCACTGCGTGCGGCGCGCGGCGCCAGGTGGTCCCGGAGTTGACCTTGCCGGGCTCCTCGTCGCCGCCCCTCCCTCTTCCTTCGGCTGCTCGGCAGCAGCCGAGCACTTAAGATCTTAGAAATAAATCCCTTTAGCTTCTCCAGGTGGTCACAACGTATCCCTTCGTAGAGGGTCACCACCTGTCACTCAAAGAAAGGGCCAAGTCGGCTTGCCTTGCACGCTCAGCCCATTGGAAATCGGGAAGGGTGTCCGTCTGTCCAATGAAAAATTCAGGCTTCATTCATAAGGAGAGATTTTTATTTGGTAAGGAATATCGCAAATGCTGGGGCAAATAGAAAGAATGCGCTAACCGTAAGATTCGCAAGGGTCTCGAAAGTTAAGCAAGAAAAGGTTTTTATTTTATTTTATTTTATTTTTTTTTTTTACCCCTCTCTCTTTAGGGAGAAGTGAAACAATCCTAGAAAGCGCCCAGGTGTGTGGGGAGGTGCGATGAAAGGGAAGTACCGGTTGACTAGTAGGTCGGAGATTGTGTTACCCTCGGTCCAGCCGGTTCTGAGGAGGAGCTGTGTTAAGCTGACAGCTTCAAACCCAGGGCGGGCCAAAGTTCAGGAACCTGGGGAAGGATGATCTCAACCAGAATTTGAGTAACAGATATTTTGTTCCAGTTAATTCACGGGGACAGGCCATTCAGCCGGTCACTGATGATGAAACAGAGAATGGGAAGTTGCGGGCTTTGTCCTTGACCTTGTCATAGGTAAACAAGTGGGACGTCTTTGAGTTTTCCCTAAGTCCTATGGGGGCTGGTGGTTCATTGCAGTAAGCCCCTTTCCAGAACACAAAAGGGAGTGGGAGGCATTTCTTAAAACCTTTGCTGTTTTCCAAGATCACAGGGGTCTGGTAAAGTTCAACATGGTCAATTATTTGACTATATAAGAGATTTCAGGTTCTCATCCGGAGGGCAGTCTGTCTTGGAATTTAGTCTCAGTACACCACGCTTTTCCAGGACCAAATGTTGACATTGTTCAGCTGTTGTGTTTGATGTTGGACTTCTCAATGACTTTGAGAAACTTAGCTGTGAAAGGAAAGAGCTTAAAAATGTGGTTTCTGGTGCAGTCTACCAGCTAATGTAACCTATGACACTTTTGGGCACTGGGTGGGTGTTTAACCTCAGTGAATAATAACACTCTGTATTGATTAAGAGGTCCCCCCCCCCCCCCCCGCTTTTGTATCAGTGGAGACAAAGATAGGGAATAGGAGAATGAGAAGGAGCCAAAGACAATAATTAGCCTCTCTACCTCTACTTCCCCACCAGCCTTAATTTTACATAAAGGAAGAATCTGAGGACTAGAAATAAGCATCAGTTTACCCAAGGTAATAATAGTTTGGCATAGCTTGACTAAAACTCAGATCTCCACTTTAATTTAAGCTCAGTTTTGGACTTCTTGCTCTGAAAAGTTAAATAAAAAATACAATAACAATCCTTAAATTTAAAATAGCCACAAAGAAGCTGAATGTGAATTTATTCCCAGTATTCTGTAAGAGGAAGACTCAAAACTTGTAATTTTGTTTTAGGTTAAGGTAAACTCATGCAGTTTCTCAAAATGTCACTTAAGAGAATGTCACCAACTACCAGCCAGGTAGTTGAGTCTATTCTGGTATTGCTTACATTTCTGTGTTAATTTACTTTACTTTAGTGTTCTCGATCATGAAATTGATGTCTCTATATGCAAGTTTGGTCAAAGTGTTTGGAATATATCAAAAGACGGGGTTTAGCCATTAAATGAAGTAAGGGGTTGAATTTATTTTGATTACAGGTTGGTTAAATTAAGGACTTTTGCATTGCTTCGACCTAATGATGTGCAAAGCACGTAGTACTTGAACTCAGAAGACCCACATTCTGTCCATTATTAGTGATAGGATTTGGCAAAATCACTTACCTTAGGAAAGAGTTCCAGTTTCCTCCTAGATAAGAAAAGTATGGCTTGATGAAGACGAAAACACCGTCTAACTCTCACATTTCTGATTCTATGACTTTAGGACCTTTTTCAGAATAGGTATATGTTTCTCATGAAATAAAATTTAGTCTCCACCTTTTTTCTTTATCTTTTTGATTTTTCAAGTTTCATTTGTTTTATCATTTTTTTTTTTAATACATCATGTAGAAATCTTTGGGATCTTTGTCCATATGTTTGGGCAAGTATTTCACTACTGTCTGAAGTACTACTTCAGAATGGAAAACAAGGTCTTGAGACTTCTATATTATTTACTTATTTTAAAGATTTTATTTACTTACTCATTTAAGAAAAAGAGAGAGCGTGTGTACCTTTAGCTCAGGTCTAGATCTTGGGGTCCTGGTATTGAACCCCCAGTTGGGCTCTCTGTTCCGCAGGGATTCTGCTTCTCCCTGTACCCCTTCCCACTGCCATGAGCACACATGCGCTCTCTCTCAAATAGTAAAATCTTTAAAAAATAAAGTGTGTGGGCATAGGGTCGTTCATAGTACTCTCTTATTCTTTTAATGTCCATGAGGCCTGTAGTGATGTCCCCTCTTTCATTTCTGATATTACTAATTTGTGTCCTCTTCTTTTTTCCTCAGCCTGGATAGAAGCTTACTGATTTTATTGATCTTCTCAGATAACCACTTTTCCATTTCATTGATTTTTTTTCTGTATTGATTTCTTTCCAATTTTATTTATTTCTGCTGTTATTTCTTTTGCTTCTGCTTGCTTTGGATTTAATCTCTTTTTTTTTTTTTTTTAGTTTCCTAAGGTGGAATTTTAGGTGTTTGATTTTAGATATTCTTTTCTAATATTTGCATTCAATGCTATAAATTCCCATTTAAGCATTGCTTTTGCTGTGTCCCATAAATTCTGATTTGTGTTTTCATTTAATTAAAAATATTTTGAATTTGTCTTGATTTTTTTTTTTTTTTCCTTTTTGAGCCATGTGTTATTTAAAAATGTGTGGTTTATTATCCCCATATTTTGGGATTTCCCAGTTACCTTTCTGTTACTGATTTCCAGTTTAATTCTAATTGTGATCTGAGGGCAGACATTGTATGATTTCTGTTCTTTTAACTTTGTTAAGGTGTGTTTTATGATCCAGAATGTGGTTCTTGGTGAATGGACATGTGTAGCTTGAGGGATGAGTTTTCAGGTTTTACCAATTAGCCATACTGTGGCAGAGATTTGGATTTCTCAGTTCTCTGACTTTTCCTGTAACTTCTCTCCTTCGCTGCTTCTTTCCTAAAGAAGCTTAGTTTAGATAATAGTAGAGACTGTTCAAGGTGCCTGGGTAACTCAGTTGATTAAGCGTCTGACTCTTGATTTCTCATGGTTCTGATATCTAGCTCCACATTTAACTTAGGATCTAAGACTCCCTCTTCTTCTCCCCCCCCACTTTCTTAAAAAAAAAAAAAAAAAAAAAAAAAACAACAACCAAAAAACCTCTCAAAAACAAAGTACAGATTGTTCTCTTGTTTAGCATTTGGTTGATTCAAGATTAATTCTTAAAACTAGCTTATTCTCTGGACTTTGGTCCACTTTTTAAATAGTTTAGTTCTTTCATTTGTTCTAGAGTAAAAATGTAAAGCAAATTTAGTTGATTTTAGAAAATCAGAAGATAGTTGAAAGTGTTTATTTCTAAGAGATAATTTTTGTGCCCATGTTACTAAGTCAAGCATGAACACAACTTGCTGCAAAGAAACTTTGAAGAAATAAACTTGTTTTTCTACTCCTTATGTACCACCTGCCCTTGAGTTACAGGGAAAAAAATTGTTGAAGTTCTGGTAAAATATACATTCTCTTGGTTTTGATTGATATGATTATACATTTTGTTTTACTCAGCATTTAAAAATCATGCTCTTATCTCAAAAGTATTATTTAGTCAATCATTCATTATTTGTTAAGCACGGTGTATCAGCTGTATCTGTATTCATGGCAACAGGGATATAACTGGTTTTTTTTTTTTTTTTAAGATTTTATTTATTTATTCATGAGAGAGACAGGGAGAGAGGGGCAGAGACATAGGCAGAGAGAGAAACGGACTCCGTGCAGGGAGCCTGATGTGGGGCTTGATCCCCGGACTCTAGGATCACGCCCTGGGCTTAAGGCAGGCGCTTAACAAGCCTCTGAGCCACCCAGGAGTCCCATAACTGTTTATTAAGCAGAGATAGTCTTGCCTTTGTGCAGTTTATGTTTTACTGGGAGATTCTGGTGATAATCAAATGAGACATAATATATGTTAATCATGACAAATATAACAAAGATAAAGTAGGGTAAGGGATAGAAAATTATTAGTGTAGTTATTTTAGATAGGGCATTCAGGGAAAGCCTCAAGAAGAGGTGACATTGGAACAAGTCATGTATTTAGCATATATGCCTGGTGTCTATACATATTTATGAACAGTACCCTAAAAATATACTGTAATATTAGGCACAAAGTTCATATTGTCTGTAGCTATATTATTCTTTCAATAAAGATAATATTAACCTTTTTTCCAAATAGTAAACAGGAAAGTTTTTTTTAAATAAACCTCTATAATAGTAGATAATATTTTATTTAATAGATTGATTTATGCTACCTTTATTTTTAAAAAGGTTTATTCATTCAAGAGAAAGAGAGAGAGAGAGAATCTCAAGCAGACTCCACACTGAGTGTGGAGTTCGACAGAGGGCTCAGTCTCAGGACCCTGAGATTGACCTGAGCCAAAATCAAAGTCTGATGCTTAACCAGCTGAGCCACCCAGGTGTCGCTCTGCCACCTATTTTTAGTCTTTTAAGTTACTATAGTTCTTGAAAGACACAATTCATTTACTCAAAATATCCTTATTTTACATTCATATCTTTCAGTTACTTAAAAGACTTAGTAATGCCATCGTTAAAGTAGATTAAAGTATCTTGTGTTTTGCCCATAAAGAAAAGATTTAGAAAAACCTGAAATCATTTCAGCTTTTAATACTTTGATATTGAGACTCAGGATCTTAATGTCTGATTATAAGGCTTTATTTATTTATTTATTTATTTATTTATTTATTTATTTAAAAAAAATTTTTAAGGCTTTATTTTTTTAAAAATTTCTAGGTAGTATGAAAAAACAATCTGCTCATCTACACATATTTTTAAAAATGACGAGAAATTCCAATACATATATGGCATGGAAAGTGTGCTTGAACTAGAACTAGATGACCTCTATAGTTTGATTCAAGGTTCTGTGATTCTGAATATGTGAAACTGAATATCATTTGTTTACTTGAATGCACATTGACGGGATAAGGAGGGTATAGTCAATTTGGAGTTCAAGAAGAGTTTCACAAAGGATTGATTGGATTAAGTCTTTTAAGGGTAAGTGGAAGAATGTTAGGTAGATAAATTGAATTTTACTTTTCATCAATAACACTAATTAGTGACAGTTATTTAGGTGTTAATATTTACCTACTCATATTAATTCATTTAAATCTTCATGAAGTGTTTAATCTTGAATTTTTTTTTATCTCTACTTTTTTACCTACTTCTTTTAAAAACCTCTATCCTACAAGGTGTAGAAATGGAGGCACTGCAAAATTGGAGTAACTCTTCCAACGTCGTACAGCTAGCTAGTGGCAGTGGAATTTGACTTTAACCCAGGTGGTTTGGCCATTGTACTGTTGTGCCAGTCTTTTTTTTTTTTTTTTCTGTTGTGCCAGTCTTACCATTTATATTTGATAGGTTTTAACTTATGAGAGTATTAATTTCTAAAATGTTTCCCTATAGAAATAATATGCTGTTATATTTCTAGAAAACCTTTCCCAACCTAGTTAATAACTAATATTACCTCTTATGTAGTATTAGAGAAATTGTTACAGACCTACATAGCACCAATATTTAGCCTAATTTAGGTGCCAAACACATTGGACACTACTGCAGTCATAAGGGTTCAGTCCTTCATATTCCCTTCACCTTAACTGCATTCAGTTAAGGCATTCCTCAAACAGAATTTATTTCCGTCGTGCCTGGGAATGGGCTTCTGGTAACACTGATCAGGTGAGGAGTAATTAGAGAACTGGTGATGAATTTGAATTTATCATCATTGTAAGGAGAGTGTCACACTTGTTGCAAGCCTGTCTCATTGTTAGCCCATTTCTTTTTCTGAGGGCTCTAAGGATTGACTTGCTCCTTTTCCTTTCACTTGAACTACTTGTTGTTTCCAACTAGAACTTAGAATTTTCCCCGTTGTGAAAAAGAATATATTGTAGGCTACCCTCCCATATGTTCACACATCATAAAGGTTTTTGCTGCTAGGAGAGTTTTATTTTTAAAGATTTTATTTATTTATTCATGAGAGAGAGAGAGACAGAGACAGAGACACAGGCAGAAGGAGAAGCAGGCTCCATGCAGGGAGCCCGGTGTGGGACTCCATCCTGGGACTCCAGTATCACGCCCTGGGCCGAAAGGCAGACACTCAACTGCTGAGCCACTCAGGCGTCCCATAGGAGAGTTTTAAAAATCACTTTCCTGTGTTACTTCCAGCTGACCATAAACTCTTGATCATAAAGATCTTTTAGGGAAAAAAGTAGAAGCTCTAGATGATATGATAAGGCTTTGCAATAAATTCTTTGAAGTAGAGAGGTTTGGATTGTGAAGAAATGTGAGATGGAAAATTCTAAGGGACATTGGAGAGCGAAAGGGAGACTTTTCTCCACCGGAAATTACGAAGAAGGAACGGCAACAAGCTGTTCTGCTGTGTATTATAAATACATGATTATAGACTACCATCAGTTGATGTTACAAATAAGGCACTCTAAGGCTATGCAATGCTAGGGCTGCTTTTCTTTTTACAATAAACAATACTTTTATCTTTGTGATAAGTAGTAGAAGCCTTTTGAAATACTAATCTGATTGCTTATTTTTTTAATGTAGTTATCTATGTCTGCCCTTTACATACTGCTTAGCTAATTTTCGTTATCTTTTACCTTTTGTTTGCCAGTGTTTGCCCAAATATAATGATCTACTTAGAAAAGCAGTGCCACACTTTACTGCCTTTTTTTCCTGAAAGAAAAAGTCACATTGGAGGATTCTCCATCATAACTCCATTAAGTTAAATGTTTATTAAATATTTTTATTATTCCACTTTTAAAGTATAAATGATTGAGTAAAAATGTTTCTTTATGGTTTATGAACCTATGTATTCAAGTATGAGTGCTTATGACTAGAATCATTTGTTTCTGAATACAGTCATTCTCAAAAGAAAAGCCATGACTTTTTCCTGAAAGGTTTTGCTTTTATTAATAGTTAAATTATGTTTAAATTCATGCTTACTATCTCTCTCCACCTTTTCCCTATTAGATTAATTAACATTAGGACAGGGAGGCCTCACTATCATTTGTTACTAGACAGCTTAGTTGGTTGGGTAGGGCAGATGCTAACTAGAATTAGAATTAGTTGCAAACTAAATGTGTTTTCTAATCAGGAGGGACAGACAAGACAACTTGGGTAACATTCATTATAATGTTAAGTCATAATTATAATCGAAACATTAGCTCTTTAAGAGTAACAGTCTTTCCCAACTTGATTTTAACTATTATTTATTGAGTGCTTATCCTTGGTTTTGATAGAAAGCTTCTCACTCAGAAGTATTTAAGGTCATCATAGTTCTCCTGATAGTCACTGAAAGAAAATTGCAGGCCACAAAAAAACAAATCATTTAATAAAAGAATTGGCCAAATATCCAGATAAACTTAAAAAACAAAACAAAATAAAACTGTAGAACTATTGATATTCACAGATCTCTTTAGAGAAATTCCTACACACCAGTATTGAGGGGAGAATGCTGGGCAGTGGGCTAGGTGTACTCCACATCAATTTGTAGCTCTGGTTTACTTGTAGGTCTTCTATAAATTTTAGCTCATTTAATCCTTATGAAGAAAGAATAATCATTCCTATCAGCAGTAAATGCACCTCACAGGCTTTAAAGGTGATTTAGAAATGTATATTTACTAAATATATGAATGCCAACAATCCATTGTATATTTAATTAAAATATTGCAGTCATCAACAATAAGATCTTGGAAGATTTTGGCGATCCTTTGCCAATTCTTGTCATTTTGTAGATAAGGAATAAGTCCCAGTGGGCTTGTCTGACTGCTACTAATGACAAAATGACTTTGATTTTCTTTTTTTTTACGTTTAATTATTCATTATATTAAAATATTTACAATAAGTGCATCTTTCTACTAGTTAAATTTTCTTGACTTTTGTATACGGCTTAAAATTTAGAGTTAAGCTGAAGTTTTTATTTTAAATTTATTTGATGAATCTTTATCAGTGTACTTACCAAAGTTGTTATTTCTAGTTTGTTTAAAAGAAAGTATTTCTAACACGTATCTATTGTATTAAATTGAGAGGATTATTTTGTACAAATAGATAAACCTCTTTCTCTGAGATACAGTATATTATCTGTTGATCTTAAAGTGAATAACTTTCTTTATGCTAAAGTTCAGTGCTTGGCATATAGTAGGAACTTGAAGGTAGAGAAAGATCCTGGGCAAATTAATGCTTTATCCTTTTATTTCATCTAAAGGGTAATATTCATCATATATTGAAAGCCTGCCATGTTAGGTACTTTCTGGGAAGTGGGTGTAGGGCTGTAGAAGTGAGATGAATACTGTATCAGTGGGGCAGAGACCCTTAAATTGTTGGTCATGGTTGAGCATGCTAAGTTTTTTAACAAGGAAAGTTTTATAAGGGAAAATGTTGAGGAATGGATAGGAGTTGGTCTGAAGTAGATGATTTATAAATGTCAAATATAAATTTATTAGTTTTGACTACAAATATACCCCCTACATATTATTTCCTGTAATGTCAAAAACACAGCTAAGGAAGAGTACCAGAATAGCGATGCCTTCTTCCATTGAACCTTTTGTTACTTATCAATACTATAATGAAACATTTATGCATGTCTTAGAGGTGAAGTGACTTATTAACATCTTTAAAAATATTTCATTCTTCATCAATATTTTAATTACTGGCTGGTATTACTTTTATATGAGATACTGCATAATTTACTCAACCTACTGTAACCAGAAAATCATCTTTTAAAATAAAAAACCATTAATTTCAACACTAACATATTCAAACGGTTAATTATATTTAATTAAAGTGCCCTCTATTCTTGTTAAAAAATGTTCTTGTCCTGTTTGTTGTTTGTCTTCCACTTTGCCTTATCAACTTATAGCAAGGAAAATGTCTTAAGTTTATTTCTAAATTCAGTCAAATTCCAAGGAATGGTTTTATATCATCATCTTAAGCAGGAATTCTGGAGCTTTTATTTTTGAATATAGTTAGGTTAAATTCATTCATTTTTCCAATGTTGTAGGTCTAATTAAGATATTTAGGATGTACCAAGACATTTTATTGAGGGTTTTTTATTTTTGACCTTAAACTTCATTAACTTTTTTATTTTGAGTTCGAAAATAGCAAAAATTTCTGTTTGTACTTTTTACTTTAAGAAATTAAAAACATGTTCTGTGTTCTGAAATGTGATGCTGCAAACCAAACACATTCTGTAAGCAGTTAAACTTGAAAACCTATGCGCTTGAATTCAAATTAGGGCTGTTGATAATTGTATTTTACTGTTTTCTTTCTCTCATTTTACCTTCTCATTTATATAATTCTTTTGGTAGTATTATTTTGAAGTATATGAAATTGCTGTTTTGTAGGTCAAACCAGTTAAATATCTGTGATTTCATATGATTCAGTTAATAAATTTATATTAAATCAATGGGTGACCTTGTTTAGCTGGTTTTCTATACAAACCTTTTGTTATTTTCATTTTATTTATTTAGCAAAGTTTTCCTATTCTTATTTCCAGACCTGTTTATTGTCTGTAAGGGTTGGAGCTATGTTACAAAACCAGAAAAAGGCCAGGGTAGTAGACCACATAACCCTAAGATTCTCCTTACCTGTTCATGATTGTTTTATGCTGCTTTTACCTGCTTTGGCATTATATGGAAGAACTTCTCATATTAAATCTCCATTAAATCTAGATAGCCCACAATCCTATTAAAGACCCTACTAGAAGTAATCATTTTTTAAAAAATCTATCTGGGATCCATCAGTCATTCACATGTATAAGTTTATCAGACCTTCTTCTGAGTTTCTAGACCTCTTCTCAGTCATATTGCCAAGATCCTGGCCTTGGCATGGTTATTTTCCCCATTATGAAGATACATTTTTAAATATATTTTTATATGTCGGTCATTCTAGTGTCCATCAGATTTTCCTCTTATTGCTCATTTTCTACAAAGAATAATTGTGTCCATTATTTCCATCTTTACGTAATCACTTCAGTTTTATCCCTATCAGCTGATGCTACTGTCCTTGTAGAGATACTTTTTTTTTTTGCAGAGATAATTTTTTTTTAAGTTATTTTATTTTATTTTATTTTTTATTTATTTATGATAGGCACACAGTGAGAGAGAGAGAGAGGCAGAGACATAGGCAGAGGGAGAAGCAGGCTCCATGCACCGGGAGCCTGACGTGGGATTCGATCCCGGGTCTCCAGGATCGCGCCCTGGGCCAAAGGCAGGCGCTAAACCGCTGCGCCACCCAGGGATCCCTGCAGAGATAATTCTTAATCTTTTGCCTAATTCCCCTTTTTTCCTTTAAAAATCTTTTTGATTTTGGTTTTGCTTTTTTTTTTCTTTTTAAGTAAGCTCTGCACAACATGGGACCTGAACTCACAAGTGAGTGTGTGCAGGAGTTGCACACTCCACTGACTGAGCCAGCTAGACTCCTGGTTTTTGCTCTTGTTTTTGAAGCAGTTTTAGTTTAGTTCTTATGGTGTTGGTTGGACTATTTCAGAGGACTTCTAATTTACCTCTTTGCTTCCAATTACTTTTAACTTTTTAATTTTTCCCCACAGTGGCAGTTAACCTTTCTAAAATATATTTGATTTGGTTCATTCCAGTCTTAAGATCTTGGACTCTGAGTACCTGTGTGCAATCCATATCAAAGTCTACAGCTTGTGAAGTTGCTCATAATTTTGGATCATGCCATTTACTTCTTAGTATCTATCTAAACTTTTTTTTCCCTTTTTTCTGTAAGAATGGGATACTTCTTTAACCTTGTAAGATTAGGTCAGATGTCACCTCTGAACCAATGTTTCCTAGTTCTCCCATTTAGATTTAATCACTGCCTCTTTTGGAGTGTTCCCAAATCACTCGCATTGACCTCTACCATACCTTATCACATATAATTTGTAGATGGAAATTAGGAGTGGTTAACACTTTAAGAGTTTGATTAAATTACATGATGCAAGATATGAGTTGTTCCCTCACCTTGAACTTAGATACGGATTGGTTCTAAGACATAAGGTAGATTAGATTATAGCCAAAGCAGTGATATTTACATATCAAAAGATAGAATAATTTTTAGATAGATTTTTGTCTAAGGAAAGAATGTGCCAATTGGAATGCAGTTTTATCAGTTGAAATTCTAGAAGCTCAAATAGCCAAAATTGAACATATTTATCCAGAACTATTTACCATTGAGAGTGTTTTATTTTATACTCCAGCTATTCTCTGTATTTCTTCAAACTTTAGCACTGCCTGCATAAGCCATCCCTCAATTCTACCTTTTGCTCTAAATCACTACTCACCTTGGGGTACCTGGGTAGCTCAGTTGGGTTAAGTGTCTGACTCTTGATTTTGGCTCAGGTCATGATCTCAGGGTCATGGAATTGCGGTTTCAAGCTCGGCGCAGAGTCTGCTTGGAATTCTTTCTCCTTCCCGTCTGCCCCTTCACCTGCTTGTGCTCTTGTGCTCTAAGTAAATAAATAAAATCTTAAAAAATAAAAATAAATTACTACTCACCAGGCAGCCTACTTAAAATTTGACCTCCAAAGGATCATTAAGACAGTAATTGAATATACCCTTAGTGAACTTGAATGTCTGATCCACTTGATAGTTTTATGTTTCACTGTAAATTAGTTGATAAAACTTTTACAACTTCATTATTGTCAGTTTTTCATGTAGATAGTACCAGCAAAGCATGTTTTCTTTGTGTTCTGAAAAACTGAGAATGTAGCCGAGTTGCTGTCCTTAGGAAACCTGCCTCAGGTTTGTTAGTCCACTTCAGTTTCCTTCAGTCTACAGATTTCCTGCCCAGGGGCTGTAGGATTCTATCAATAGGCTAAAACTTCCTGAAATAATCTTTGAGATATTCCTCATTTTTATTCTACATTTGTTTTCTTTCATGTTCAGTCACACTCAGTTAATCTGACTGGTTTCCTTCTGACCTACTTTTATCTTTTTTCCCGCCTAGTCTCAACTGCTTCTACCTTAGTCTTAGGTGTTCTCTTTAGTTGATTAATATATTGCTATATCTCATTTTTCTTATGTTACATGGATTATTTCATCCTTGTACCACTGTCTACTGAAAAGTTTTTCAACACCTCAGCTAAATGTGTCCTCTTGGTTATAATGATTCAACAGTGTAAAATTTTGTCTTCATCTTATTTCTCACAATTCTTTGACATATGATACTAAAGTTTGCTTTGATTGAGCTAGGATTTTCACTGTCTCATGGTTACTCTATGTTCCCATTTGTCATGTAGCCTGGAATGCCCTTCATCTCTGATTTCAGTTTCCATGTTAGGTTTTGTCTACTCTGTGAAACTTTCATATCCGGTTTTTTTCTATTTCTGTTTCTACATTTCTATAATGTTTGTTCATCATGCCATGCAATTTTATGCTGCAATATTGCTGTAGTATATTTGTTGTTACCTTATGATAATCTTGGATTTTAAGTTCTGATAAGACTGATTCGTTGGTAGTAATGCCCTTCATTCAGTCGTTCAACAAATATCAAGACCCGTATTATGTGCCTTGAACTATTCTAAATGTCATTGTGTCATTTGGGATATAACAGTCATTGAAATGCAAAATTCCTTTGCCAAGTTCCTGATAACAGCCAGCAAGATATTGGGTGTATGTTAGACAGCTTGTACTTGTAAATTAAATTTTTGTTTGCTTTTCTTATATGTAGATGTAAATAATTCTATAGTGACATGATTTGGACTTAACATGATTTTTAGCATTGTTTGAGTGAGATCCTAACTCATTTGTCACATGACATATAGTGATAATATAGTTCTTATCACCAAAGTAAGGGACATTATATCTATAGTACTGCTACTATCTTTTGTACAGTTCTTCCTCTCAAACCTGAGCTTAGCTGTCTTGGTACTGCTGGGTGATCCGTCATCTATTCTTTGCATGTTATTCAGAGTGATTTTTCTTAAATATTGCTCCAATGGTACTACTTTTCATAGTTTTCCCATAGCCTTCGGGTTAAATTCTAAACCCATTTCATTTTGAAGCAGGTATCACTGATGGTCACCAGACTGAGCCATTGGGTCTTGACTTAGGCTTTATGTTCCAAAGTGTCCTTTCACAGCTTTTCATCCTTAATCATTTTTTTTTCTCTCTCCTTTTGCTGTGTTTTCAAAATCTTCTGCCTGTCTTCTCATCACTTTGTATTGTGATGGTCCATTTACTTTCCTAGCTCCCTGACTGCTCATTGGTGACAGGGACTGTGTTATTTCTCCCTATTGCATGTGAGCGATCTAATGATCATCAGCACATGTATTTTGTTGGTTGCTCATTAAATATTAATCAAATGCACTGAATTTAGTGGAAAAAGTATTAGGTTGGAAATTACGGGTTTGGGTTTTGGTTAAGTCTATAACTTTGATCTTTGTTTGAACCCTGATTTCCTCATTTATAAATTATTTAGAGATGGTTTAAGTGCTCAAAGTGTGAATTCTAAGTTTTATATAAATCTAGGTTGAAATAAAATGTATACTTTTAAATTATTTGAACATCGTTAAGAAGTCTATCTCAACATGTCTAGTTATCACTAAAACATGTAAACATTCAAGAGACAAAAACCAGGAAGGTCATTGGGTAATGTGGGGAATTCCGATTGGATGAGGGGCCACCAAATGTGGACTGTCCACAGTGGATGGGGGCTGGCAGCACAAGAGCAATGGGTGGGACAGCAGAGCAGAGACTGCCTGCTGTGGTGAGGGGCCACATTTATAGGGTGGAGTAAGGAAGTAGGGGACAAAGGGAATTTTCCCTGTTTTTGGTAATCTTAGGAACTGTACTTGGCTGTAATTGGTCAGTTAAGGCTTGTGGTTATTTTGAGGTGGGTTGCTTGATGAGCCTTTTTGCATTCAGCTCATGGTCACTATGGGCCCTTTTGCCTTACTGTGGTTTCCATTGCTCAAGCCTGTTGCCTAAAAGCATCCTCTACAGGTAATATCCTTTTTCCTTTTTCTCCCTTCTACCTTCTTCAGGGATATTATACTTGAAATGCTTTGAGGTGGTCTGAGTCCCAAGTATATATGCAAATATGGCTTCTAATGGTGATCAGCCTGTGCTGTGTGTCAGCTGGAGGGCTAGTTTAATGAAACAACAAAATATCAACTCCACTGAGTCTGACACAGAATTCCAAGTTCAAATTTAAAATTGTAGCACTTTGGGACTCTTGGGTGGTTCAGTGGTTGAGCGCTTGCCTTCGGTCCAGGGCATGATCCTGGGGTCCTGGGATCAAGTCCCACATCAGATTCCTTGTGTGGAGCCTGCTTCTCCCTCTGCCTGTGTCTCTGCCTCTGTATCTCTCATGAATAAATAAAATCTTTTTAAAAAAATTGTAGCATTTATATTTAAATTTTAGGAGTTTTATTTTCAATATTGACAAGATAAAATATTAGTATCCGATATATTTTATTTCTTGGAGGATTGTTTAATCTTCCTTGGCAAGAACTTTTTTTAACCTACCCAGAAATAATTACTGACAAAGATCAAAAGGATTATTCTAGAGACTAACTTTGCCTTGCTCTTCATGGCCTCAGGTTAATAGATATGTAAAGGTTGAAACCTAAGTTGCCCTAGTGTTTTACCCTTCTTGGGTGCTTATGAGCTATTTCATAAGTGACTTTTCCCAGTTCTAGTTATCAAGAGAATCAGGGCCTAGGGTCAATGAATCTAGACAGAAATGATCTCTTTGGTCAAGTTATTGTTTTGATACATTAATAAAAGCATTAAAGCTACTTGGGTCAGTGATCCATATGGTTGTGTTTGAGTTTTCGGCCATGATGGGCTTTGTAGCCTCACTACACCTCTGCCCAGTTAAAAAGCTTTCTATTGTGAAATATATGGTTGTTCATGGTTAAATTTATTTAATCATTCTCTTTAATTAAAAATGAGAAATGTCCAGGAAATTTTATTTTTAAGTTAAACAGTTCAAAAATTCTGCTTTTGTATAAAAGTAGACATAGATGCTAAGTTGGGCAGTGAAGATAGGTTATTAGAATGGTTTGTTTTAAAGTTTCAAATTGTTGTGTCTCAGCAAATTGAATACTTTTTATATTTTAATATGTTAAGCCCTGCAATGTATGTTGTAATTGCATACTAGTAATATCTCAAAAGTCGATCTAAATTTAGTGTTTGTAGTTTATTAAATAGGTAATATATAATTCTGTAAAATGATTGCCATTTTGAAAGTCTATTTGATGGACTCTTTTCTCAATATGTATAAAAAGGGAAAACTTTGGTGAAATGGTTGCCACATAATTCTACCTCTCCAAAAGATTAGATACATTCTTGGAAAGACTTACTGACTTCTATTAGAGTTCTGTCAGAAGAGTTGCATAATTGTTTAGCACAGTGTGTAGGTGAGGTTTTGAGAAAATATTTCCAACTTTGTTTAAAAAGGTGGAAGTGGCATAATAAAGGAATAGTGTGAGATTACAGTTTTGCTTTGACCATTGTTTAGTCAGACATTAACCACTACATTGAGATTGGTGTTTGCCTTTCTTGGGGTTGTTCTCATTCATTCCTCCTTTGCCTCCATATTCGATAAGCCTCTGAATTTTGCAATAAGATCTTCAGAATGCTTTTCTCTCCTGAGTACCAAGGATATCACTGTAATTTAAAGTTTCCTTATTTCTGGTCTGAGTCATTACAGACACCTAATTGATATTCCTAATTTTAATCCAGTTTGCTGATTTTTGTTTTTTGCCTTCACGTGGTTTACATCTTTAGTATTGTCTATCAGTGATATCCTGCTTAGTGATTTGGAATAAGAGGAGAGAGTTGAGCAAAATATCTTCCCCAGTTCATCACATTTATTAGATATGACTAAGATACGACTTCTGCTATTTAGGAGCTTACACTCTAATAAATTGGTATATATGTTTGTGAAAGATTGTACTAGATGACCTTGAAGATTCTGTGACACTATCACTGCTTTAAAGACTAGTTTGAGATTCACTTTGTCCACAAAACTTTCCCTGCCTAAAAACTTATCTTCTGCTTTTAAGTCTATAATCTCAAATAGACCAACCTTCTGACATACTTGCTAATATATTTCTTGGCCTTGTTCTGCCTGAAAGAGTTCTTTGTAATGGCATTCATTGTATGGAGATTGCAGAACTTCTATCACAAACCACACAGAAAATAGGATAGTAAATTCAAGTGATAGGAAATGTGAAAGTAGAAAGGTAAAAATGTAACCTCTTTGATGTTAGGTGAATATAAAAGTGGTCTGAACCTTAACCCAATTGGTAGAATTTAAGGCACTAAAATATCCACAGTAAAACCAGAGTTAAGGCAGGTTTCAAAAGCATTTTAAAAGCAGTCCTGTTTAAGAGCCATTTTTACTTCCTTTTTTTGGAGATCTGTCATATTTTTTCCTCTTTTTTTAATTAGGCATTTGGTCTTTTAGTACAGTAGTTACCCACCCTCACCGCCCTCCCCTTTCCTGCCGTCTGTGGTTTCACTTTCCATGGTTTCAGTTACCCACGGTCAACCATGGTCTGGGAGCAGATGATTCTCCTTCTGATATATTATTAGAAGGTCAGTAGTAACCCCATAGTATGTCACAATGCCTTTGACATTCACCTCACTTCATCCAATCACATAGGCATTTTGTCATTCCACATCATCACAAGGATGTAAGTAAGATATCTTGTGGGAGAGAGACACTACATTCATGTAACATTTCTAATTCTATTTTGTTGTTGACAGCTGTTCATCTCTAACTGAACCAGAGTTATAAATTAAATTTTATTGTAGGTATGTATGTACAGGAAAAACATTGTATATATAAGATTTGATACTGTCCAAGGTTTCAGACCTTCACAGGGGGTCTTGGAATGTAGTTCCCACAGCATAGGGGATGGGTGGGAGGGCAAAGGGAGACTACTGTAGTTGATTTATAAGAACTCTATTTGTAATATAAGGAAATTATCCCTTTGTGATGTGAGTTACAAATACTCTTTCCCAGTTAGTCATTTGACATTATTTATATTGTCCTCTATTACAGAAATTTGATTTTTTTTAAATTAATGAAGTTTATTTTTTAGAGTAGTTTTAGATTCATAGCAAAATTAATAGGAAATACAGATCATTCCTGTATACCCTTTTCTTGCACATGTTCAGTCCCCTGTCCTTCCCCCCTTTATCACCAGTTCACTCTATAGTAGTACATTTGTTGCAGAGATAAACAATCAGTTGAACAGTTTGTTACAATGAAGTTTAATTTTTTCAACTTATTTTTTGGTCTTTTATCACTTAGGAGACTGTTGGTATTTTTTGTAAAGCTTCTCTGTTCTTAAAATTTAGAAAGTTTATAGAATTAAAATTTTTAAAAGGCTAACTTAATAAAATAACAGTGATAATAACAACAAATACTACTAATACATATTGAGCTTACTCTGTATCAGGTGTAATTCCTAACTATGTTATTAGGTTGAATTAGTAGCTTTATTTTATAGGAGATATAAAAGAAATACAAAATGTTTAAATAACTTGTGCAAAGTCATGGAACTAGTTGATGGCTGATTCTGTCCTAGGCAGTTTGGGTCTAGAATCCATGCTTGTAAGCCTGTACGCTATACTGCTTCTTTTTAATCACACTTTTACATTTTTTCTGTTTTTATTTTGTTTTGTTTTGTTTTGGTATATTAGGTTTGAGGTAGGAATTCAACTTATTTTTGGACTGCTTGGATAGAGGGAGGAGCTAGCAAAGAGAAGTATGAAGAATTGATCATCATGGTGTGAGTAAAGTAAGGCATGTGGTAGAGCTTGTGGGATACTGCTGTGATTTAAGATAAGGAAAGATAATTTGGCAAGATGAAATGATCTTGGTGGTAGATGTTTCAGTGGAGTGGGCTGAAGCAGAAGTCAGATGGGTACAGTGTGAGAGTATAAGAACATAGAAATAGAGAAAAAGTTGCTATGAATATGAAGGAGGAGGGCTGTAGAATGAGGGAAAATTGTTATATTTCAGAAGGATGAGAGACCTTTACAGATGCTACAATGTAGGTAGGAAGGATTTAGATACAGAAGACATTAAAGAAGATATAGTAAATAAGGTAGTAGTTGAGGCTTTTAAAAAACAAAGAAGAGTTTGGGCTCTGAAGCACAGATGCGGTGATTTGTATAGAAGATGCTTCGTTATTTCTAGAGGATATTAGGAAAAGATGGGTGCAGATAGACATGATTGCAAGCTTGTTGGTAGCAAGTGAGAGTACCCATTTGATGGTGGTTCTTTTCTTTTTTTTGAAAATTTTATTTTTATTTATTTGAGAGAGTGAGAGAGCCAGAAAAAGCACAAGCAAGGGGAGGGACAGAAGGAGAGGGAGAAGCAGGCTCCTGGCTAAGCAGGGAGCCTCACATGGGGCTTGATATGGGGCTTGATCCCAGGACTGTGGGATCATGACCTGAGCCAAAGATAGATGCTTAACTGACTGAGCCACCCAGGCGTGCCCTTTTATTTTTTTTTTTTAGATTGATTTATTTATTTTGGGGGGGAGGGGCAGAGGGAGAGAGAATTTCAGGCCAGCTCCCTGCAGAGCAGGGAGCCTGATGTGGGGCTCTGTCTCACAACCCTGAAATCATGACCTGGACTGAAATCAAGAGTCAGGCACTTAACCAACTGAGTCACCTGGGCGCCCTAATGGTGTTTATTTTCTTTATGAAGTAGAAGATGTTCTCTACTGAGTGGAAAGTTAGAAGTTTGAGGGAGGTTGGAGGTGTGAGGAGATGGAAGAAGGTTTTGAATTAGTTATCATAGAGAACAGGGAAGGATTAATGAGAGTAAAATAACGTTTTTGGATATTATTGAAGGCCTGTCCACTGGAAGTTGGTGATGACATCATGAATTAATTTTTTTTTTCTAGTGACTTTCAGGCCAGTTATCACAGTTTTAATATAGTTAATGCTTTTAAATCATTCACTTAATCATTTAATTATCAGTACCACCTTAGAAGTAAAAGCTAGGGCATACTCCTTTAAAGCTTGCCAAACTAGTATTTTAAGTGTATTGAATAGAGTAGTAAGTTTGGAGAAGGATGAAGAAATTGCTACTTTTCACTTCATTTTGATACCCTTAAATAATGGAGAAAGTTTCTTGGGAATTGATTTTAAATGTGCATGCTAACTCATTTAACTTTTATTAACATGGCTGTTACCCTTGGGTAATTTGTAGAGGATTATGAGATGAGATTAAATGTTTTAAGCTTAAACATGTGGTCTTGAATGCTTAAATGCCAGAATAATATGTATTTTAATAGTAAACTCATCTTTTTTAAGGTATAATTTTCAGAATGTATAGAAAATTTTCCACAGTGTCCTCAAATCTATATTCATTCATTGTTAAACTTGTTTGTTTTATACAGGGTGTGATAGGTATACAGCTGGTTGTTACCATGGTGATGGCCAGTGTCATGCAGAAGATTATACCTCACTATTCTCTTGCTCGATGGCTACTCTGTAATGGCAGGTAAGGCAAAGATAGGCTAATTGTGTCTGGCACTTACAAATCTCTATTTAGTTCAAATCTCTAGTTGATTGACTTCCCAGAAGTTAAGCATGAATTTGTTTTCTAAAAACATAACAAAAGAAGGTTATAAGAAAAATCTAGCTTCCTTATTTTTCTTACTTGAGATATTAGTAGTTTATTTTTTTAGTATAAAGGTAATTGGATCATGGTCAAGAATTCGGTCCTCCCCCTTTCCTGTCACCTTTTATCCATGGCCAATGAAAATACCAAATAACTTTACTATAGTTACCTTCTTAAAAGATTGGTTAACAAGGGGATGAGATTTTTTCTATTGTTGGAAAAAAATGACTGAGAGTATATGTCTCATTATTGGTGACTCAGTTGAGAGTTTGTTATGAGAATTAGGGGTTCTTTGTTTTACCGCAAAGAATTTTAAACTTCAACTTGAGAAGGAGGAGGCAAAGTTATTTTGTAAGATTTTAATTTTGTCTACTGCACTATAAGCTTACTACTATTCCCAGCCCTTCCACAAAGGAGCTAGGTTTTCTTGTTGATATTTGTACAATAAAATAATAAAATTGAAGGTAAACAAGTTGAATATAGGGTATATGAGACAAATGCAGGAAGATTGCATAAAGAAATAAATGCCAAAATCCTGTGCAATTATGAAAGGTAAGTTATAGATTTGGTATCATGACTAAAGTTTTACTCTAATTGTTCATCTCCAGTGAATAACCAAATTCTGTTTACTGATTTGTAGGTCCATTTTCTTTTGTTTAAAACTTTTGGAGTCAGAAAACAATGGATAGCTCTTATCCTCCTAATGATTTCATACACTGAAAGACAAATAATAAGTCTTTATTATTAGCTAAAGGCTATTCTATCCATAAAGCTTAAATTTCCTTTAGAATTTATTTTCTAGTTAAATATTCTTCTCTATGCTTCATGCTTTTTTCATATCATTTAAATATAGAAAAATATTATGACTGCTTAAAATTTGATCACTGATATACAACACACAGACACATATATGGAATATGTGAGAGAACAGCTATTTAAAAACATGTTTTATTAGCAAAGTAAATAATGACTATAAAGTTTTAGTGAAATTGAAAACCTCTATCAGTCATTTTTAAGAAAAATCAGTCATTTGCAACTAGTGTTTAACTGTGTAGTCTTATGCCCTATATAGTCTTGTTTACTTTTTTTGCTTATCAAAACCCTTTTCCATAGATCATGAAAGGATAAAAACCAGCTGGGCAAATTATCATACATTCTAAAAAAATGGAATCTGAAATTAATGAACTAGATTAAAAAATATGTTGAGGTAGCTTGTTTTCTACCGAGAATTCCATATTTATAGACTCTTTATGGTGAGTCTCCAGTGAGACTTTCAGATCTCTTTTTGGCTCTAAAGATCTTGGCAGTCTTGTTTCATTTTAGGGTACAAGCAATTTCCATGTTCTTACATAATATGCTTTCCATTGTTTCTATCAAACTTACATTCACCAGTAAAAACTAAAACTTCAGGGATTGAAAGCCTATTCTTTCCTCTTTGTTAATATTGGAATTATGTATTATAATTAATCTTTTACTTTTTTGACAAGACTGTTTCATAAATATACTACTAATTTGAGGGGGGAGTTCAGCCTTTAAAAGTAAACATGAAGTTGATAATATTTTGTGATCCTGATTGCTTTTGTAAACAGATTAACTTTAGTGTTAATTAATGCTGCCTCTAATTCCAAATCAGGTTCCAAGGATAGCAATCTGAATTTTCTAGTAATAGTTAAATCATTTAATTTCCTCTGTTATATTTTGTGTTTTTAAATTCATCAATTTCCTTTCTGTTATATTTTGTTTTGTGTCTTTCTTTAATGTTAATCCTGAGGTTTTTAGGTCATGAAGTCAGTGCTTAATTTTGTTGCCTAACAGTTGAATAGGATCGTTGATTTTATTCTCTTGGGATAATTATTATTTTATCATCCTTTTATGATATGAAATTATGATATGAGGTTAACTATTTTGATATTGATAAAATGTAAGATGTCTTCTAAATTGCTCACGTAAAAATATTGATCAGAAATGACAGTTTATATTTTAAACCATATGATGCTTTTGAGTTTAAAAAAGAGAAAGATCTGAGGGGCATTCTTTATCATCTGTAAAATGTTTAAAGGAATTTAAGAGGAGAGGCTCATGGTTTGGGAGTGACTATTGAATAGAACAATTCAAGTGAATAGATGTGTAGATACCATGATAGATTAGAAGAGAGACTTGTTTTTAGGTTCTGCATCTATCGTTCTAATATTTGTTCCCCTAATATCATATCTTCATATTGTAAATAAATATCCATATTTTTCTTAAAAGTTATGGCTTGTCTTTTTGTATCATATAAATTAATTTATGTCCATATTTCTCATCAGTCTGTGTCTTTTGGAATGGAAGGTTTAAAGTGCCATCAGATTTTATTATGTTTATTATAATAAGTAAGCCTGCCATTTACTTGAAGAAGTCATACCTTGAAGGAATAAACAGTTTTGCTTTTAAATTAGCAGCCATTTTATTTTTTTATTTTTTATTCTTAAAAAAGATTTTATTTGTTTATTCATGAGACACACAGAGAGGCAGAGAGGTAGGCAGAGGGAGAAGCAGGATGCATACAGGGAACCTGATGTGAAACTCGATCCCAGGACCCAAGGATCACGTCCTGGGTCTAAGGCAGGCTCTTAACCACTGAGCCACCCAGGCGTCCCAGCAGCCTTTTTAATATAAAAAAATTAACTAGTTTTCTAGATCTTGTTAAATAACATGTATTGCTGTTAGTGTTGTAGATCTCTAGTTTAACAGAAAAACCCACTAAAGTTGTTAGCCTGGTTGTTTTTTTTTTTTCCTTAAGATTTATTTATTTATTTATTTATTTATTTATTTATTTATTTATTTATTTATTTATTTATGATAGACACACACAGAGAGAGAGAGGCAGAGACACAGGCAGAGAGAGAAGCAGGCTCCATGCCGGGAACCCGATGCGGGACTCGATCCCCGGACTCCACGACCCCGCCCTGGGCCAAAGGCAGGCCCCAAACCGCTTAGCCACCCAGGGATCCCCAGTTAGCCTGGTTTAATTCCATTAATATCGCCTTTACAATGTTATAAAACTTAATCCTGATAAAAATTTTTATTTCTGTTATCCCATTTGGATGTGTATACATTATGAACTAGGTAGAGAGAAGGTGTGTTTGGGGTATGTCATGGCCCCAGAAATCTCAGCGTCTAAACTTAGTTTCTTAATCCATTTCCTCAGGAAGGAATCAGGGTCAGATGGGAGAATCAGGAAGGGATTGGGCAGGTCTCCAGGTAGATTCTTCACAAAATGATATTTTAAGGATTAAGCTGACTTTCAAGTGGTAACTTAGGGAGTCTACGCTTCTTCCTATTTGTTGGGTGTCTTGTTCCTCCTCCTACCTTGGAATCTTCTGTTACAGATGCTGAGCCATTTGACAACTGAAGGAAGTAGGCTATGCATCTTTTAGGTGATTCAAGGGGACTTGCTTAGAAATAGTTGTATCAGCTCTGTCCACATTCCTTAGGTTGGGGCCCTGTGAGTTCAGACCAAAGTGCATGGGAACCTGGGAATGTGTTATGTTTCATTGTACCAAGGAAGTAAAAGCAAGATTGAGTATCTGGTCCTTTTCTGCTGTAGGTGATGTGTTTACACATGAGAAAATAGGTTTTAACTTTACTCACATTCACAGGCTGAAAAATGAAACCGATCTAGGCTTTTTATCCTAGAGTTTAGTTCAGAGCATAGTATTTATTTTATGTATGGCTGCTTATCAACTACAGACGTTGTCCTGGAATTGACATACTTGAACAGAGTTTGGAATTTGATGGTGGTGAGCTTTTCTATGATTACTGTGGCTTCTGTTGGCAGTATACAGAATAATCTATTTTAGATTTTTTTTCTACTTATTTTATGGTAGTGGTACTTAGCCTCATATAAACTATTTTTCAGGTTATATATTGTTAGTGTATGATTTCTTTTCACTTACTGTATTCTTCTGGCTTTTCTATGACTACATGGCCATCTTTTATTCTGAATTAAAAGACAACCTCAGCATTGATTTTGATTACCACAAACATGCTAAGTGTGAAGTAGAGTTTAAGAAGTATCATCTGTTGTTCAAATTATACGTCTCACGTCACTATTTGAAATTAAATTTATTCCACATTATTAAATTATAAATATTTTGTATTCCGTTCTTGCAGTTTTCTTTACTAGAAAAGATTTTTTTCTTCTCTAATGTTGTTCTCTTTTTTTACATGACTTTTTATGTAACTATCAAATTTTTTGGAAAGGATTCTGCTTTAACAAGAACTTAAGTAACAAAATCTCTTCTGCCTGTAACCTGTGAGCATGTATTATTAACCTTGAAAACTCAACTATGAAGAGTCTAGTGCTCTCAGACTGCTCAGTTCTTCCCTCTCTCCCCAAAAGGAGGAAAAATCATGGGAAGTTGGTTTCTCTGTGCCTTTAATATGAACTGCTTTCCGTAACATAAAGAACATTTCTAACAGTTACTTAGATCATCCAGAGGTGTTCTTTATCATGTCCAGTATACTACTGTATTGTAGCCAAAGTATTCTCTACTTTTTATTGTAATTAAAGTTCCTTTTTGTTTTGAAGTTTGCTTGGCCTCTCTTTACATGGAGGTAAGTGATAGGTTACATTCTTTGTACATTTGAATAGTGGGTTTTGCATGAGGAAGTAGGCTTTTTTTGCTTTATTTTTGTAATAGCTTCCTTGTTGATCCGCTTTCCATTTCCTTTATTGTTTAGCTCAAACCTAACACATTTTTTTCTACCCCTTTATTTCCTAAGGCTTTCACTTTGGTCTGCTACTTCCTATCATATGTCCCTCATTGAAAACATGTTACGGTTAGATTTATTCTGATTTTGTCTCATCCTATATTGGGTAAAGAGCGTGTAACAACACCTTCATATTCAGTTGCTTTAATTCTTTTTGCATGTTGCCTGATCCAAGTATCTGCAAGTTCCCTTTGGTAAGAGAAACCTACTATTCAAATGCACAGTAGGTGGGACCTAAGACCTAAGGGAAAGATTTAAATTGTCAGCTACCACCCTTATGGAATGCCTGAGTCCTTGCTCTCCTTGCCTTAGTGGTCTGAACTTCCAGTTCCAGAATGCGATGCTGTTCTATTAAAATTTCCAGTAAATAACAAGAGAATTGTATACGTATAGCGATATTTTAGCTATTTGTGCTAAAAGGTTTTCTAGGTTTTAAGTGGTATTTGTTTTTTCTTATTTTTCTTTTCACTTGTCAAAATTATTGAGATTTAGAATGAAGACTGAAAGTATCTTTAGTGATCTATGTTTTGAAATAGTTTTGTATGATTATTTATGTATTAAAACCTTTTTGCTCTCAGTACCAAGCTTTTCACTATTTGTTCATGTTTAGATTTCCATTTTAAATTTATGAAATTTTTACTTCTGAAAACTTTTAAAATGGTTTGCTTTAAATGACATTGCCATTTAATTTTATTTGAAAAGTCTAGATCAATACATTCTATATTTTCTATTACATGTTGTTTCAGTGCTATTGAACTTTAGTAAGAAAAGTTAATAGTCTGATAGTATTTATATAAGAGGTTTACATAAGAAAATTAATAAAAAATTATTTCAGTGATTTAGTGAAGTGGAACAGTAGGTTAACTTTATTATCTGAGACACTGCTGACAATTTGAATATAGGTGAAAAAAATGCCACTGAATAGCCAAGGTAAAGGTAATAAAATACCCTGAGATTAATGCCTTTAACTTAAATGCAAGAAGTTCAGTTTTTTAGTGAGATCT
Source organism: Canis lupus baileyi (assembly GCF_048164855.1). Taxonomy (NCBI): domain Eukaryota; kingdom Metazoa; phylum Chordata; class Mammalia; order Carnivora; family Canidae; genus Canis; species Canis lupus. The sequence goes on from NC_132839.1 coordinate 21,472,149, forward strand.
TATTAATACTTTTTATTTTTTAAAGTTTTTTCCTTGTTTCAAACACTATACATGCCTATGATATAGAAAAAGATAATAAATTGATAAGGAAAAATTAGAGGTAATGAACTGTATTCTCATCAGCTAAAGATAATCACTGTGTACATTTGTTGTACTTCCTTCTAATCTATTCATATTTTCCTGTCATGGTTGTGATGATATTGTATGTGCAATTTTATAACATTAATTCAAAACATTTTTTCTCTAATTGTATTTTTGTAACCATCCTTATTAACTGCTACATAGAATCTAAAGGTAATTAGCTTTTATGTCTGTCTTCCAAGCCCATATTAGAAAGGCATGGTGCAGCAATTACAAGCAGATTGCAAGTTATTTTGGTAAGATAGACATACCAACTAACAGCAAAAGAAAAAGCTAAAAACTGAGACATGAGCTTAAAGTGTATATTATGTGGGAACCACATGTATGGAATCCAACTGGGTATGAAGCACTGTTTGTTAAGGAAAACTATGCAACTCTGCTTCTAGGTTTTCTTTTGAACTTTCAGACCTTAGCTACTCCATGCTGCCTGGCGGTCTTTGTGTGCTCTACTTCTCAGGCAGCTTTCAACCTAAATCCTTTTTCCTCAAATACTAAGTAAGCTTGCCTGCATCAGCCTCAGCCTCAGGCTAAATTCTTGAAACCAGAAATGTTTATAAATTTTAATTTTGGCCTGAGATGGAGGCGTTCTGTTGGGGCCCAATTCCTGCATTTGTGTTCTACACCCCTTTCTCTCTAACTTTCACGTAGACTGCTCCTTTGGCCCTTTGATTTCTTGCTTGTCATTAATTGCTTCATTTCCATTAGATTATTCCTGTTAGCACATACACACATACGCACACTGTTTTGTTTTGTTTTAATGTTTTAAAGGTCTCCTATTGGGGCGCCTGGGTGGCTTAGTCAGTTAAGTGTCTGCCTTTGGCTCAGGTCATGATCCCAGAGTCCTGGGATCAAGCCCCACATTGTTTTAGGGCTCTCTATTCAAGGAGGAGCCTGCTTCTTCCTCTGCCACTCCCCCCTGCTTATGCTCTCTCACTCTCTCAAATAAAAAATAAATAAAATAAAATGAAATCTTTTATTAAAAATAACAGCAACAATAAATAGAGTCACAGCCCTTTCTCCCTTCTGCCTTAAAAAAACATGGCCCCTCCCATGACCATTTCTTAGTTTTGGTCTATTTCCCTGTTTTCCATTACAGCTGCATCTCTCACATGCATTGTCTTCATGAACTCTACTTTTTATTTCCTTATTAACTACTTAGCCTTCTACCATGTTTTATTTTCCCCTTAGGTGCTCTTATTGATTCCATAAATACCACAATTATGTAATGACTCCAGGTTACTTCTGAGCTTTAGATTCTTATGTATGGTATCCACTTGATGTTTTCACTTGATGTCTCATAGGCACTTAAAAACTTAGCATGTTTAAATTTTTGATTCTTCCTCTTCTGCTACATCTCAGAAAATGACCTATTGACTCAGTGTCCAAAATATATCTTCTTTCCTTGCCTGCTTCTAATTCACAGAGCAGAAAAAAAAAAAAAAAAAAAGATGTTAAAAGGCAAAACGAGTTATTTTTGTCTCCTGCTTTGAGACCATTATTTTAGCTAAAATCTAAACCCCATACCATGATCCAAGAGGCTTTGCATGATCTGTTCTCTTTTTCTCTCTTTAGCCTCCCTCATACTTTTTTTTTTTTTTTTTTTTTTTTTTTGCCTATGGTGCGACTGCCTTTTTGGCCTTTTGGTTACTGCCGTGTTCCGTGTTCTTTCATGCCTCTGTGCTTTTGGACATGCTCTTCTCTGCCTGAAATGCTGTTCCCTTCCATTCTTCTCATCCTTTAGGTTTCTGGGTAAATTCCTTATCAGAGGAGTTTTCCTAACCTACAACCTAAGGCTTGTCTCTCTCATTTTCATCATTTGTTTGGTTCTTTTGTGTAGTATCCAAATTGTGATTTTTTTGTTTTTTGGTCATTTTTTAATTGGTTAAATTCTGCCCCAGCTAGAATATAAGCATCAAGAAAGCAGGAACTTTGACTTTATTGTATGTGATATATCTCCATTGTCCATCAGAGTACTTGGCTATAGGGAGCTCTGTAAGTTCTGATGAATGAACAAGTGGATGGATAGGATAGTACAGGAGTAACAGACTAGAAGTGGCCCTAAGAGCACCCAGCATCCTTACATTCCAGCTTTGAACAATAATTATTACTGATGTAGATGACCTGAGTTGCCCAGTAAAAAGTATAGTAAGTGCAATCCATTTTAGAAAAATGGGTTCACAAAATGAGATTAAATAAGTTCGAGTTTATTTAAAAAGAAAATGGGTCCTAGAAAATGTAAGGATCGTAAAATATTTCATTATTATAGTGTTCTAAAAGTAACTTAAGTTTTCCTGTACTAAGAGTTCTTTCACTGATAATAGTGATTATTTCTCATAGCTAAATGACTGGTTTTAGTCTTTATAAGTGAGATATTACTTAAGTGTTCTTCTAAATGTTATGCACTCAATCCGCATCATTCATGGATTCTGTATTTGTGATTTGCGTACTTGCTGAAGTTCATTTGTAACCCCCAAATTCATACTTGTGGTGCTTCCAAGGTCATTCATAGATGTATCCAGAGTGGCAAAAAATTTTAGTGGCCCATTGCCCACATTCCCAGCTGATGCCTTGTTTCACCTTACATGTTGTAAATGAGTGTGCTTTTCATGGTCTATTTAGTATCATGTTGTTCACATTTTAGCTTTTTGTTGATTTCACTATTTAAAATGGCCTCCAAACATAGTGCTGAAGGGCTGGCTATCTAGTGTTTCTAAGCACAAGAAGGCTATGATGTGCCTTATGGAGAAAATTTGCTAGAAATATTCACAACTTAGGAAAATACTGTCCTTAATACTACAGTTATTAAGTAAACTTTGTTTAGGCATGAGTTATGGTGCTGTTGGCTGGGAATTAAATGTGAATGAATCAACAGTATATATTAAATAAGGTGTCTTTAAACATAAACACACATAAAACAAAGTTTTGTATTGATTGGTTGATGAAAATGTTGTGACCAGAGGCTCGCAGGAACCTAACCCTGTATTTCCCCTAGGAGCAATGTTCAGTGTTCGCGGCGACTTTATAGAACATAACTACCGCGAATAACAAGAATCGACTGTAAGTTAAAATTCTGGACTTAAATCGAAATTTCAGGAAGTCCCTCCTCACCCATGTTAATTATAGTTTAGAGACTTTTTGGTTGGGGTATATATTTTAAAACCTTTCAACTAAGAGGAAAACTGAATTCATTTTGGTTCAGTGATCCTTTTTGAGCACTTACTATATGCCAGTAACTGTACTAGTTTTGAAGTATACAAAAACAAGTCATAAAATCTTCACTCCAAGAATCTTTCAGTTAGGGGAGTATTTGATTTTAATCAAACTGGTCTGATACCAGCTGCAATTTAATTTTGACACTACCTGCAGTTAACGTAGACTCCATGGGTTAAAGACAAAAGTTCTAAGAATGCCTACGCTTCCAGATACTAGCTGCAAGTTCTTGGAATCCCTAGGCCACCCATACTTCTGAAAACTGACTACTGGCTACAAATTGGGGCGTTTCTATGACACCCCTCCTGTTCAATAGTTTGCTAGAACAACTAGGACTCAGGAAAGTGCTATACTTATGATTATAGTTTTATTATAAAGATGATACAGTAAGTGGTTTGGGAAGAACAGTTTCTGTGGCCTCTCTGTGGAGTTGGGGCCTGTCATCCTCTAAGTACATTAGTGTTTTGGCCAAGCAAGATGCTCCTCTGAGTTTCATTGTTCAGAGAGTTTATGGAGTTTCATTACATAGGTGTGATTTTAAATACGTGGACACATGATTGAACTTAATTTCTAGCCTCCATCTCCCTCCTGCAGATTGTATGTCTAAGAATCCCAATTCTAATCACATAGTTGATATTTCTGGTAATTAGCCACCATCCTGAAGTTACCTGAAGGTCCACCAGGAGTCCCCTAGTTAACATAACAAAGATACCCCCCCCCCCCCCATCACTCAGGAAATTCCAAAGGCTTTTAAAGCTCTTTGTCCAGAACTGGGGACATGACCAGATACATTCTTTTTTATACCACAGCGCAAATTGCCTTATAAATAGTAAAAGGTAAATTAGAAGTTTGCCAGATAGGGTCATAGATGTTTATAAGCAGATAGAAGAATATATGCAGAAACATCAAGGGATGAATGAATTTATGGAATAAAATGTTTAGTTAGCTAGAATGTCATGTTCAACAGGGGAATTGTTGAAGGTGAGTCTGATAAAGTAGATAGTAGTCAGATCATGAAAATCTTTGGAAATAGGTCACAAATCCTATGCACATTTGGGCCTTACAGTTCGGATTTTAATGGAAAATTTCAAACAAAGAGTAAACATAACAATACAGTGAATATATGATGATTATAATGATCTCCTATGTACATATCACAGTTAACACCTGGTGGTCAGCTTGTTTCATCTGTGTTCCCCTTCATCTCTCCTACCCCCAACATACTATTTTGTAGCAAATATTATTTCATTCATAGATATTTTTGTGTATATCTTTAAAATATGTGAGCTTTTAAAAATAACTATAATCCTGTTTTTACAGCTAAGAGTTTAAGAGTTTTTAACAGTAATTTCCTAACATCATCAGATGCTCAGTCATTATTCAAATTGCCAGTTCTGCAGTGTTTTTTAAAAACAGCAAATCAGTTGCTAACATTTTTTAATTGAGATATTTTACTTTAAAAATTTAGATTTTTGTGATTGAAAAATTGGTAGGTTTAGCAATTTTAGGTGTATGTTTCTCCTTTATAAGAACAGAGCCTTGATCAAAGTCTTTGCCTAGCTGCCTACTCACTGCTTTACCTTGTGAAGACTCTTGGAAAGGAATTAAACAGGCATTTACCTTGATAGCATTTACATTATGGAAAGATAACTAGAGTTGGGATCAGAATGCATTTAGGAGAGTGTCCAGGAAAGACAAGGAGACCAGTTAGAGAGTGTTGGTAGTAGTCAGAGCTAGAGAGGCACATGTGCTGAACTCGGGTTCTTACAGGGGGCAGAGAAGTTTAGAATTTTAAGAGTTAAACAATAGAATTAATGACAAATATGTGGAGAGGACATACTGAAGATAAAACCTGAATATCAAATTTAGGTAGTTGGTAGATAGGAAATTCAGGTGAGACAGGAAATTGAGAATGAGCAAGGGAGTAGTGCTTGGGAGAGAATAAGTGATTCATTCAGGGTATTTTGATGGTGTGGTAAAGGTGAATACGTACACACAGTTGTTGGAGCCCTAACTTACATAAAGTTTGAGAATTCTCCAAGTAAATTAAAGGAGGGGAAGATAGGAAAGGTAAGCAAAGACTACTTGTAGTTTTGAGGACATTGAAAGGATGCTTTTTAAAACAACTATCCATTCTTTCTGTGTAAATGAAGGATAGGTGGAGAATTCTAATGTGCTCCTGCCAGCTTGCCTGCAGAGTCCATTTACTTTTAGTAGTACACCTATTAGCCTTAATATATAATAATAATTGTCAGTTATAAGAAATATATCTATAAACAGCATTGCAGGGTCTGGCATCTAGTAAGTGCTTGGTAAGTGCTGGATTTGAATTGAAACCCTTTTAAGGCGTAAGCAGTAGTATCTAATTCAGATTAGAGTTTTTCACCTGGGATTTCCCTTCAGTGTCTTCACAAATAGGAAAATCAATAAATATTTGTACAGTAAATGAATAATTCTGGTGATTTTAATTCCTTTATTTAAAAGGATTCTTTTTTTCTTAGTTTGAGATGGTATCAACATCCTACAGAAGAAGAATTAAGAATTCTTGCAGGGAAGCAGCAGAAAGGGAAAAGCAGAAAAGACAGGTAAGTTACATTGCTGAGCTTATAAAGTGTTAAGTGTTTGATACAATTTATGTAAAGATATTTTGTACTTTGGTTAAAGGAACATTTATTGCTAATGCTATGAGCATCGAAAAATTCAAGATTAAAACTCATGATCTAAGATAATTTTGAATTATGCTTTAAGAAAACCGAGTATGTAATAATTTAATATATGAGCACAGAAGTGATTGTTTTACTTAAGAATGGTTAATTATATTCTTGTGTTTAAATTATGAAAACAGTTTAGCCATCATACTAAAACTTGGTGGAGGTTGACTGGGGAGAAAACCAGAGCCTGTGTTTTGACCCTATAACTCTTTTACCTGTTGATTTGGGTTCTTTTCCAGGTTTTGCTGTTATTCAGTATTATGATTTTGGGCAAATTTGCCTGCTTTTGACCTCTTTTCTTCATTTTTCAAATAAAAAATGTAGGCAGTATAATTTCCTAGGTCCCATTCAGTTGCTGAATATTATATTGGCATTTTAAGTTATGAAGAAAACTTCCTGCTAATAAACTCCTTGAGTGGACCACAGCAGTGTTATCTGTGAAATGGAAGGACCAAACATAGTAATTTTGAAGGATCTTTCCAGCTTTAAAATTTTATATCTCTTCTTAAATTGAATTCTCAAGGAAAGTACATGATAATTAGCCTCTCTATATGGACCTTAGTGTCCTCAGTTGGGGAGGACTTCTTAGAACCTGAAAGTATGATTCTAATATATTACAAAATGTCAGTGACAACAAATTTATCACCAAATTTCTCATGTGTATCATAAAAATTATATTAACCTGGGCTAATGCATTTGTAGGTGCTAAAGTTTTTTTTTTAAACATTAATGATTATTTGTCATGAAATAGGAAATTCTAAAAAGACTTTTCTGATTTTGCTACCATTCTCTTTTACACTTATTGGTGCAAATATACCTTGAAGATCATTGGAATATTAAGTGTTAGCCCTCCTCTATATTATTTTAAAAAGGCTGTACATGTACAAAAAAGATACAAAAATGACACTGTTTTATTCCTGGTAGCAATAATTATTTTTTCATTTACTGACATGAATTAATATTTTTACTGAGGTTTTCCCAGAATAAATGAAAATTGTTTCTTGGTATTGTAATTACTGCTGTTGAAACTTAAATTTATTACTTTCTATGTATGCGTGATTGTCTTTAAAACTTAAATTTGGGAATGATACATGTGCACCTGAAGCATTCTTTTATTTTCCCCATTTGTGATTCAGTAAAAGCAACTCCAGATTCCTTTCACATGACTGAATTTCTTACACATATAAATCTTAATATATTTCTTCAACTCTGACTTGTTTATAGCTATAGGTCTTTTTATATGTATGTGTGGATATGTATAATTTCCAAGAGAAAGACATTTTGTCTTCAATTTGCTTTTATTCTTGTACCTAAAGTAATAGTTTCAAAGTGAAATACAAGGAAAGATACCAGTTCCTTGCCTTTGCTTTCTAGGGGAATTTCATGTCACAGAGGAGCCACTTTACCCTTTTAGGTATTCTGAAGTTTTCTTCAATATGTTTAAATATTATGTGATAATGGCATTTCTTTAATTTTTGATTTGTTTTTATTCTTGTACCTAAAGAAAAAGAGGTTAGTTGTCTTTAAATCTACAGAATAGAGTGGGTGAAATATTAAGCTAGTAGTCAAGATTATGTCACTAATTTAGGTAACTCCCTGGTAATCTGCATATTCACATAATAATTTACATCCATATTTTGTAGTCTCCCCTGTAAAAATTACATTTGACTATATTTTACCTCCTTTTTGCTGAAATATTAGAAATTCTTTTTTTTACTGTGAAATTTAAAACCCCATTTGTGATTAGTCGATAGAAGCACTTAGATAACAGTATAGGTAACTTGTTTTTTGTGTCTTTTGTCTCATTTTTTATAGGAAATATAATGGTCACATTGAAAGTAAGCCACTAACTATTCCAAAGGATATTGACCTCCATCTAGAAACAAAGTCAGTTACAGAAGTGGATACTTTAGGTAAGGGAAATCTTGATAAAATGTTCTGTAAATCTCAATTTTATACTATGCTAAGTGAAAGTTTCATTTTATCTATTGTGGCTAGATTTATTGTTTGGTTTTTAATCTTTAAGTCCATTTTATAGAATATGAAATCTTTTTCAGAACTTAGAAGCTCAAAATGACTTCACTGAATTGAATTTTTTTTTCTATTCACCTAACCTGTACTAAGGATTATTTTTCCCATTTTTCAGAAGAGGCTGACTTACATGTTTGTTGCACAGTTTCTATTTTATGTTGAGATCACAGTCACTTTTCATTATTTCGAATTCTAGACTTCTTACCTTATATACCATTCTGCTCCTTCTATGATGTGGCTTGCAGAAATGCATTTGTGTGTTTGTGTTTAATTACCTGTACTTACAAGACTGAACTTTATGCTTATGTTTAGTAGAAAGGAAAATGACTTTAGAGAAATGAAATAGATAGGAATCAGAAAACTTATTCAGGATTTACTCTTACTTACAGGATATCTCTGTTAGGTTATGTAGTTTTTTCCGCCTATATCCCAATGTTTTAATGGTATAATAACTATAATGATTTTTTTTTTAATTTTTATTTATTTATGATAGAGAGAGAGAGAGGCAGAGACACAGGCAGAGGGAGAAGCAGGCTCCATGCACCGGGAGCCCGATGTGGGATTCGATCCCAGGTCTCCAGGATCACGCCCTGGGCCAAAGGCAGGCGCCAAACCGCTGCACCACCCAGGGATCCCTAACTATAATGATTTTATATTTAAAATTTATGTGAAATTATTTGAATCCTCTAAGAGAGTGGCATCTAAGGTGATACTGATTCTCAAACCTGACCATCAGAATCACTTGAGCAGCTCTTTGAAAAGAAAGATTCTTCATTTCTACCCCTGGAGATCCAGTAAATATAGAGTGGGTTCTGGGAATTTGTGTTTTTGTTCTTGTTTGTTATTGTTGTTTTTTTTTTAATTTATTTAAATTCAATTTGCTAACATATAGTGTAACACGTAGTACTCATCTCCTCATTTGAATTTGTGTTTTTTTTTAAATGCTCTTAGTGGTTCTGACTTTTGATCAGGTTTGAGAAATAATGGTTTACATGGTAAGTGAAGAATAAAAATAACATTAAAAAATAATTTTGGTAATGTACAAATATCATTATGTAATTGGTCCTTCATGGGCTAAGTCATAACCACCCTTGAAAAACCTTAGTAGATTCATGTAGCATCTCATGTAGAATTATTTAGTGATACAAAATGGCTTCAAGATATTTGAAAGTTGATTCTATATTTACAAAGATTTTTTTTTTAAGATTTTTTTTTTTTATGTATGTGTGTATATATATATATACAAAGAGTGTCCTGGAACCCAAAAATGTCAACGAGGAACAGTATAAATCAGTATCATTACAACTGTGTTGGGACTGGTTATATCATCCTCTTTTTTCTTTTTAATTATTTTTCATGCAAAATTTAAAATACTTGAAAGCACTTTGACTTTTTGACTGTCACATTAGTTTACTAATCTTTTATGTGGACTTACTTGTATAAAATGTTCACAGATGTGTAAATACAAGAATATATACACATTCTCCCTAATTTCTAATGCAAATTTTTGTCTTTTCTAATAACTGATGTTAAATAGTTAATTACCAGCTTATTAGCTTTATTAATGGCTTAAATGTGAGTATTTACCAGGCATTGTTTTAAATGCTTTACTTTTACTAACCTTCCAGTTCTGTGAGATATGTAACTGTAATGGACTTTTTTTTTTTTTTTTTAACTCTTTGAACTCCTAGAGTTAAATATTTAATTTGGTATGGTTTACACACCAAATGTGGTAGAGCCGGTTAGAACTAGGCAATTGGTAATGAACCTAAGAAGATTTTAATTGGAGATTGGGTGGCTCAGCAGTTTAGAGCTGTCTTCAGCCCAGGGCATGATCCTGGAGTCCCAGGATCCAGTCCTGCATCGGGCTCCCTGCATGGACCCTGCTTCTCCCTCTGCCTTTCTCTCTCTCTCTCTGTATCTCTCATGAATAAATAAATAAAATTTAAAAAAAAAGATTTAAATTAAGGCCTTAGCACACAACTTACTCAATATATTGTTTCATTTGTACAGTTTTAAAACTAATTGCAAATGGCACTAGTTTAACAACTGGCCACATAATTTCAAGAATAGAATAATGGGGAGATGTTTTATTTATGTTTATGTAATCATTTGTGAATGGATGCTAAGTATGTGTGTTTAGGTAAAAGTAATGGGTTTTCTCCCTAAATTTAAGGTACACTCATGAGCTTAAGGCAAACCACGAGGCTTGATGAACTCTGAGTTTTCTTTTGATTCCAGTAGCCTAATAAAAGGCACATAGTTAATTATATTATTGAATAGAAAAAGAATATAATACTTGTGTTAAATATATAGCCAAGCATATGTATAATTTGTACTTTTGTTGAATGTGTATATATTATTGTTATCCCACTAAGTATCTTTAAAGTGTGTCTTAATTTGTATTAGCTATTGATTATAAGAACCTTTTAAAACACAAAAATATTTGATATGTCACTTGGCTGTTTGCTCTGAGTGAATTCCCTGGAGGAAGCCTCTGTGAATGTGGGCATGAAGAATTGGAACACTTAATTCAGTTATTAATAAAAATTGAAAGCCTAAAATTATTGATATTGTCTACTCATTTAGATAAATGGATATTTGTATACCCAAATGGATATTTGTTTATCTGTCTATTCTACCCATTTCCCTGTCTGGAAAGTCATTGTAAAGGGTGATTATTAGAGGAGAAGTGATGTGACTAGAGCGTGAGACTCTTTCAACTACTTGAGGGTAAATCTTTAGACTTGATGTTCATAAGCTATTATATTTATCACCAAAAACAAAAAAACCTAACAGTTAAAATAACTTGAAGCATATTAAAAACTTACCCAATCATAAAAGGATGTAGAATTTTTGCTGTCTTATAGAAATGTAAGTTTAATTGGTTTGTTTTGATATTTTAAATAAGTTATGCTTTGAGTGGTATTTTATTTTCAAAATAGTTTTTCTGTGAATGCATGATTTTAAAATATTCTCAGATATTATATTTTACAAATAAAATTTTTTATAACAATGTAGATCATTTTATTATGTACCAATGGGAACATAGAAATTACTGTTTATGTGTGTGACTTATTCCCACATTTCAAAACATCTTCTACAAAATGATGCTGATACTTTGGACTGTACTCAAGTAAAAGTAAACCAGAATATCTGAGATGAAAAGGGAGATGGAATCATACTTACTATCAGAGAATGCTAATTTTAATGCAAACCCTTTGTTGGAAGGGATATGGTTTTATGGAAAATCGACAGGCATTTCATCAGTTTTTCTTGCAGGAACATACGAGGGAATAAAAAGTGTATTTATTGTTATTTTAATCTGATTAAATCACAGAATTATTAATCCTCCTTTAGTGCATGCAGTTAATAACTGGCAAAGTTCAACTCTCCTACTTCACAGAAATGAAAAGTATAAGTAAACTTCTCTTTGTACACCAAGTTATGTCCTCAAGTTAAAGTATCATACTTTAGATTCTTTAAAAAAATCTTGAGGCTCCATTAATTGAATATCTGACTCTCAGTTCTGGCGCAGATCGTGCTCTCCGGGTTGTAGGACTGAATGAACCCTGAGTCAGGCTCTGTAGTCCGTGCAGAGTCTACTGGATGTTGTCTCCCTCTCCTGCTCCTCTCACAGCTCATGCTTTCTCTCTCTGTAAAATAAGTAAAAACAATCTTTAAAAAAAACAAAAACAAAAACAAAAACCTGGGCAGCCTGGGTGGCTCAGTGGTTTAGCGCTGCCTTCAGCCCATGGCATGATCCTGGAGACCCAGGATCAAGTCCCATGTTGGGCTCCCTGCGTGGAGCCTGCTTCTCCCTCTGCCTGTGTCTCTGCCCCCTCCTCTCTCTCTCTGTCTCTCTCTGTCTCTCATGAATAAATAAATAAAATCTTAAAAAAAAAAAAAAAGAACCAAAACTTGATATTTATTTATTTATTTATAAAGATTTCTAAATCTATAAATCCCAGGACTCCAGGATCACGCCCTGAGCTGAAGGCAGATGCTCAACTACTGAGCCATCCAAGCATCCCATACTTGATTTTTAATTTCTGTAAAAAACAGATAATCAGCTGAGAAGATACCAGATCATTTTGCAATCATATATTTTTAACAATAGTTTAAATAATTTTTGGTAATTACTCCAGGTTTAAAAAAATTTAGGAAGTATTAAAATTAAATTTTAAGCATCAACATTCTTAATCTGTTTCCTGCATTTTTTGATTCTTGTATTTATAAACCTTACATTGCATATCAACAAGTAAATAAAGTCTAGCATGTTTAGTTAATTACAGATAATCCTCCTTAGCTATTTATTTATGAAAGTTTAAGTAAACTATTATTTTTAACCTTTATTTTTCAGCGTTGCATTATTTTCCAGAATACCAGTGGCTGGTGGATTTCACAGTGGCTGCTACAGTTGTGTATCTAGTAACTGAAGTCTACTACAATTTTATGAAGCCCACACAGGAAATGAATATCAGCTTAGTCTGGTGCCTGCTTGTTTTATCTTTTGCAGTGTATCCTTCAAAACATCATTGATATTAATTTATAAGTTTTTACTCCTTTTATAGCTAACACAATTAGATCTTGTCTCTGATTCGAAAAAACTTTAGATCATTGGAGAATATTTTTTTGTTGTTGAAATCCTCTTTACTTAATAGAAAAGACTTTCGAAGTAGAGGTAGATAGTTTAAAAAATGAAATTCAAGAAAAGATGCCAGTTCCTTGCCTTTGCTTTCTTTTGTGAATTTCATATCACAGAGGAACCACTTTACCTTGTTTTATGTATTCCAAGATTTTCTTCTTTATGTATAAATATGTAATAATGATGTTTCTTTAATTGTAGATTATTACACCTTTCTCCCCCTTCCTTTTTCTTCCTTCTGTTCTCCCAAAATAGTAAGGAAACAAATGTTTTACCAAATCATCAGTCAGTTTTAGTGATACCAATGAAAATATTATAGCTATTTATCACCTTACTGGAACAATTTTTTAATCTTGTTAAATATGCTAAACTTTTTTGAAGAAATCTAAACCTCAGTAGTTAAAGTACATCATTTCTATTTGTTTTGCCATGGGAGTATCCTCTGGAGCTCTCAATTGTGTAAACTTACTGCATAGCTGTTAACCTGGGGTTTTCTTCACTGTCTTCCTAAGAATTCTCTATGCCTTTTTTTGGATCACAACATGTGTTCTTCCTTGCTTTACAGCCCTTTGTCAGAGTGCATTCTCCTATAGTGTCCTGGAAAGGGATGCCATGGTTTTTACTTTTGAAATCTTACATGCCTGAAATTATTTTTTTTTCCCTAATACTCGGTTGATAGTTTGGCTCAATACAAATTCTAAGAAAGAAATAGTAGGGATCCCTGGGTGTCTCAGTGGTTGAGCATCTACCTTCGGCCCAGGACGTGATCCTGGAGTCCCAGGACTGAGTCCCGTATCAGGCACCCTGCATGGAGCCTGCTTCTTCCTCTGCCTGTGTTTCTACCTCATTCTCTCTCTTTCTCTCTCTCTCTCCTCCCCCCCCTCGGTATCTCATGAATAAATAAATTCTTTAAAAAAAGAAAGAAAAAAGCATTTTTTCCTGGGACTTTTGAAGGCTCTTGAGAAAGTAGATGCCTTCTTGCTCTTGGCGTTTGCCTCCCTTTCCCCTCCCATACACCCTCCAGATGCTTTTCTCTTTTGGTGTTCTGAAGTTTTCATTATTAATTATGTTAAATTCTAGGTTTAGCTTTTAAATCTGGGGAACTCATCCTTTATTACTGGGCAGTTTCCCCCCTTCTATTAAAATTAAACATTTCCTCTTCCATTTCTGCCTTTTCAGAGACAGCTCCTTTTTGTTTGATGTTTACAGCTGTTATTTCTCTGTGGGTACAAAGCTCGTGCTTGATGTTAGTTTTAGGCTTTAACTGTTGCCGTTTCACTCTGTCAGTGAGGACTTGGCACATCTTCCTGGCTTGTCATCTATCATTGATCATTACCAATTCACCTTGTCTTATAAATACAGTAATGTCATTTTTTTAGAGGAATTTTACTGCTTTTTTCTTCTCGTTCATTGTATTTATGTACTTAAAACAAATTCCTTTATACTGTCATTTTGGTGGGGATTAGGGAGAGACCAGAAGTCACTGGATGTGCTCAATCTGCTATTTTTATCCAGAAGTTTTATATTGATTCTCTGATAAAATTCTGTTTTCTGTCATCTTTTTCAGGGACTCTTAGTAATGACATGTTCTTTGAATGGTTTTTTAATATATCTCCCTTTTTCCATTTATCTTACTGTGTTTTCTTGATTTTTCTCTTAATTTACTCTCTTAACCCTTCTGTTGAATTTTTTATATCAATTAAAACAGTTTTTTTTAAGACTTTTGGATGTTCTGTTTTCCTAGCATTCTTGTGTCATGGATGTCTAATATCGTTTTAGTTCAAGTATATTAGTATCTTTTAATTTGTACCTTGTGTTATTTTCTGAGTATCCCCCTCCATTTTTTACTTGAATCATTGTCCTGTTAGAGATTGTTCTTAAATGTCTCATGACCTTTGATTATCTGTTTATTATATTCAAGGAAGAGGCATTTAAAAAACAGAAGTTTTGTGCAAGTAGCTGGAACTTGTTGATTGGTGGCCTTTTTTGTAGGTGACTGAGTAGGGACCTTACATTATCCTTGAGGGGACTTTTGGATATCAGTGTGTGCAGGTTTTGGGGTCTATCATTTTCTCCAACAAGAATTGTCCATTTTTTCATTTTTGGGGTATAAGTCTGACAGCCAGTGTTACGGATACTGATTGGAGAAGGTTCAGAGACTTAGCATTTCATGTACAGGCATTAATTAAATGCATGTCTGAGGTCCCTCTCTGCCCCTTGTTTTCAGGTCTTTGTCACCCTGGGGTTTGCATGGTACTCCCCAAGCCCAATCTTTTCTGATATAACATCTTTAGATAGTATTTCTTCTAGGTTCTGCCAGAGTTGGGGAAAGGCCCTGACCTAATCTGTATGATTAGGCGAGACAAGATCTGCCAAGTCTGATTACTGCTATTATAGACGTTCAATCTGTCATCTGATTTTCATTTGTTCTGCAACCTTTCCTTCAAAGGTCCCCTCTATCTCTCATTTCCTTACTTTTCCAGAGCTGATGAATGAGTTGGCTTTCTTTTTACTGGGTTTCTCCCTTGTACACCCAGCAGAGCAGAGTAAACAGAAGCTTAAATCAGTTAGTGGTTGTCCATCTATTCAGACTGTCTTCCAAACTTTTGTTGACATTGCTTTTCTAGAAACTGTCAACTTTTCCTATTCTTTGTTTTTGATGGCCTTTCGTTTCTTTGCTATATGGTTAGTCAGATTTTGGGATTAAGCAGAATAAATGTATATCCTGTATCTTTTATATTTAACTATAGACTACTGAACTTTTAAAACTACAAGTGGATACTATTTTAAATATGATATGATTTGACATTCAACACCGGTGTGCTCCTTATTGATGCTTTTGGATTGATTGAGGTATAATGTAGACCAGAAGAGCCAGAACAAAGTCTTTAAGAGTTGACATCTTCACCAAGTATGTATTCTGCTGGATAGAAATACTGATCATATGCGTCAATTGAGGAGCATCCCTGGGTATCTCATGCTATACTGATTTTAAGAGGAGATTTAGTTGAAGCAGTTAGAATATTACTTTTTAATTCTATAGTATTAAATATGTAAAAATACTGTGCAGTCAGAATAAAGACCCAACCATAGATGTCAAGTTATATAAACACACTAAAAATATCTTAACTTGATAATTAGCACTAGCTGACTACATGCCTTGTTGTTTATTTCATACTTTGAGTTCTCATGTTTTCTGAAATATTGCTTATTTTGGAATGTTCCTGTCTTAATTTTCATCATGGTTGATGGTCTGATATTGAAATGGTGTTTGTGGTATTTATGTAGAAATGCATATTTGATACCCAGTTTTATTTAATGTTATATAATTCTTAATTCCAATTTACCAGAGAAATTAGAAAAATGTACCTCTTCCCAGCTACTCAGATTATTGTTTATGTGAATAAATTTCATCTTTCATTTCACTCAGTAATGCCTAATAATGTGAGAGCAAAGGTCCCACACAGTCTTCAGTACTGAACTGCCTCTCCTTAGTTTTAAGTAGTGCACTCGTGAAATGCACCAAACAATAGCATCTCTGCGGGAATCTGGTAGCTGGCTGTCTCGCCATCCTAGAGAAGACAGAAAGTGCTGAAGGGCTTTAGAATCAAAGCTATTTTCTGCCAACTTTAACCCTCCACAAAGGGGATAGAGAAGAAGAAGGAAAGTAGAATTGTGTGTATGTTTAGGTACGTGATTCCCCTTCAAACTTGTGGCATGTGAGAAAATGACCTACTGCCTTCTGTGGTATGCAGGAAACCAGAATTCAATGCCAGCTATCCAGATTTAACACCAGGGAGGAGTCTGTTTATAGCCTTTTATCTTAGTTATAACATATCTGGTTTGCTTTTCACGCCATATGAACAGTGTATAACTGCAATGACCTCTGCCTGGCTTCTCTTTATTTTCTTATTGTATGTGCCTACTTATTAGTCAAACACATGTCTCCATTGATTACATAGGACAATAGCTCCACTTAATTCCAGAGTCACACATACATCAGTTGATTCAGAAATTCTCTGCAGTTGTTACTGATAAATTGTCCTTTGTTAAAATGGTCCCAAATTTAGACATGTATAAACTTAAATAATTGGTTCACTTAAAAGTAAGGAGGAAAACTGTTCTATTTCATGGTCATTTTTTTTTTCCTCCCCATCCGTTTTATTTGACATCCTTACATAGAACCACAGTTATAACTTCTACAGAATCTTGAAAGTTCTAAAAAGCACAGGAATGAGGTTTTTTCTTTTCTTTTTTTTTTTAATGTGTGACACTGAAATCTTCAACTCTTATATGTAAAACTGGCCTGCCTCTTGTCATAGCTGTGTATTGTTTCAGCAATGTTGTACATGCATCTCAGCTATCATACCTTCTGGTCTCACTCCTAAACCCTAACTAATTTTCAGCTTTACTCCCTTGCCCATTTATAATTCTAACCACCTTATTTGACCAAGTGTGTGTGTTCCAGGTCCATTTATGCCAAATTACATGGTATGGGGAAGATAAAGGGTAAAGAAAGCCTTAAAGTGAGGATGGAACAGTTGTAAATTGTCTCTCCTGCATGATGGCCTGTGAAGTCTTAGAGTCAGTGGAGAAATGTTTACTGATTTTATAATGTAAAGTGTATCATTTTCATTTATGAATAAAGGAAAAGCAAAAGGTAAAAATGATGCTTACAAAAAATTCAGTAATCCTTTATATTTTAATTTTTAAAAGTTTTACTTCTACCAATCTATGGATTTTTTTTTTTTCAAAGAACCTTTTCTTACAAATAAGCTGTATCACAGAGTAATATTGAGTCAATTACGTGAATTTGAGTGAGAAGAAAGCTATTCTACAAAGAATGATAAAGCTTCTCAGTAGTCCTATTATATTTGGTTAAAGGACTGGATCATTAGTCACATTTCCACACTGCTTGTATTTTACAATGTGGATAGTTTAAGGTACAAAACCCTATTATGTATGTTTTTAAGGCTATGCTTAAAATTTTTAATTTGCTTTGGTTGCCAGACATGCAAATTTCATACAATGTGAAAAGTTGGGAATGGTTTAAATGGAAATAAATTCTAAGGTTTTCTGTATTAAATATTCAATTCTATATGTAGATTTGTAAATTAAAGTGTGCACCTTAAATGCTGCATTTGTTTGCTGTAGGAAATAGACAACCAAAGCAAACTTAGCACAACATGGTCACCTTTTCTGTACCTTAAAGGATTCTAAATGACTGTATTCTTACTTTACAAAATGTTCTGCTTCATATCAATAAGAAAAATGAAACACTAAAACCCTGAGGTGAACTGCGTAAGCTATCAAGTCTCCTGGTGAGAAAGGAACAGAGTAAAAGCAATTGAATCTAAGCCAAAGTACTCAGTTAAAAATTTGTACATAGCATGATGTTTCAAAGATTATTTCTTTTGGAGATCTTCTGTGATACCAATATTGCCAAATTTTTTGCCTTTCAGATCAGAAACCTAGAGTTATGAAGAGAATTTACTTTGGGAGATAAAACCAGTATTTCTGGCTCATTAATTTATAATTAAGACTTTTTTTCCCTTTTAGCTAGGAAGTGATAATTTTCTTCCTACATCTAAAAATTTAAGGATAATCTTCATTGTTTTGCTTTATTTTAGTACAGAAGATTAGTTAATAGTTTTTTGTTTGCTTGCTTTTATTTTTAAATAAAACCTATGTTTTGTGCTTTTAAAAAATCTATGACTGTTGTTCTCTTCCACCATCTGGTTAGGTTAATGGTGGCTGTAAACTTTTGTGGGACAAATTTTAAACATACATAATAGTTTTTGCTTAAATCTGAGAGAAAAAAAAAAGAGAAAAAAATCTGAGAGAAATTTAAGTTCAGTTTCTTTTCTCTTTAAAGTAATTGAACCTTCTCTAAAAAATAAAAAAAAAAATTTAAGTTTAAGTTGTCCAAGTTAATTGTATTTTTTAAGTTGGAAGACAGGATCAATTCTTTTTAGAAAGATTTTACTTGAGAGGTTATAAGGATTAATGTACTTTTCATTATAGTATATGTACTGTAGCAGATTCTTGGTATAGTTTATAGGTTTCTTTGCAGTGAGAATGCAAAGTACAGTGTGCTTTGAGTATTTTGGTTGCTTTTTATATAAAAATAGATGTAATAGGGTTAGCTATTTGAATAGGAAAAAATGTTTTATTGTTAGTGGTCACGAAAACAAGACTATAATCTTTCACAGAGTAGAAAACTTTGAGTTTACATGAAAATAACTTAGTTGAGTGGAAACACAATCTATTTTAAAAAGGATAATCAGGGGCGCCCAGGTGGCTCAGTTAGTTAAGTGTCTCCTTTGGCTCAGGTCATGATTCGGGGGTCCTGGTATTGAGCCCCACATTGGGCTTCATGCTCTGTGGGGAGCCTGCTCCCTCTTCCTCTGCCTGCAGCTCCCGCTGCTTGTGGTTTCTCTCTCTCTCTCTCTCTCTCTCAAATAAATAAATAAATAAATAAATAAATAAATAAATCTTTTTTTTTTTTTAAGGTAATCGTGAATTTTATGAAAAAGTTTTGAGAAACCTCTGAAAATCTGTGTTTATTCTTAGGTTTTATCCATTAGATTTGTGTGTTGTGAACAAAATACTTATAATGTGATCTCTATTTTCCTTCTCAAAAAAAGCATTATAAATATCTTCAGGTAATTTCAAGATGTTAGGGTATAGAAAACCTTTTCTTAATATGGGAATTGAGTCTTTAAAACAATATAAGTAGAAACTAAATTGAAACAGTGTCTTGGTAAGTAGATATTCTTTAAGTTGTTATCCTAGATGTGAGAGAAATTTCCCATTTTAGATCTAAAAATTAAGCCTATTCATCATTTAAAAGCTCTTTTCGCCAGCTCAAAGATAAATATATTTAAAATTTCCTACTTGTTAAATCTTACCACTTGTCTTTGACTTTTCTTACCTGTTGAAGTTTTGGTTGAAATTTTGGTATTTGCATGTTACAGTTGTCTAATTCTAGTTGTGAAAAATGTTGATATTAAATTAGAACTTTAAAAATGTCAGCCATGTGGCAGAAAAAAATTTATTCCATCCCTAATGTTCTTTTCATTTCAGGGGTTAAGATTTTGTAATCTAAAGCAAAATAAGCCCTTAAAGTATGTGGCTCATTCATCTGGGACTGAGGAATTATAAAAAGGAAAAGAAAAAAAAAAATGACTACTTGCATTGGTAGTTTTGCATATGCAGTTTAGAATATTTACTAATACAATAATCTTTATGAAAGCCTAACTTCTAGAATGATCTGTGAAAATAATAGCGAGATAAAGGTAGCAGAAGAGTTTACTCATAAAGTACTTGACTATTATTTCCATTAAATCCTAAATCAGGAAATGCTGTGTCTTTACCTAGTGTTTTTTGCTATACTTGTCAGTAAATAGAAGCCTAATTTTTTTGGTATACATTATCAGGTTATATTTATTTATGAAAGGACAAAAGTAAGTATATCTTACTTGTAAATTGTGGACAATTTATGAAGCAAGAACAGATTTAAAGAAACTAAAAGAAATTGCATTTTGAAAGCCATTCCTGTAGTATTTCAGGTATAGTCTATTATTTTTCTATATAAATGACTTATGGTTAATAAGCATATTCATGGGATTAGAGCATAAAAGGATTTTTCTTATTTCAAAATAATTTATGTAGGTATTAGAGAAATTTGATAAGTAGCTCAACAAAAAACTTTGTTACTATGTTAGCTAGTATAGACAGTCTCTGTAAATGATCTCAAAATAAAGTTACCACATTTGTCAGTGAGGAACTCTAAATGGGATATCACAATGTAGGTTTCTCCTGGCTTAAAAAAATAAGCTGGTTTTATATTCTGTTATGTCAAATGCTAACAAAAGTCTTTGTCTTCATAGGAAGTTTTTCTTTAGTCTACTACTATACACTACTTAATAACTTTGGACTCATTATATATTTGTTGAATAAAATGCACATTGCTCTAAAAGTTTGGTAAAACAAGCAGTTGAGTTTTGAGTTGAAACATGAAGATTTGGGCAGCCCCGGTGGCTTAGCGTTTAGCACCGCCTTCAGCCAGGAACGTGATCCTGGAGACCCGGGATTGAGTCCCGCATCGGGCTCCCTGCATGGAGCCTGCTTCTCCCTCTGCCTGTGTCTCTGTCTCTCTCCTTTTGTGTCTCTCATGAATAAATAAATGAAGTCTTTATAAGAAAAAAAAAAAAAAAGAAACATGAAGATTCTACAAAATGAAACCCCAGGTTAGACTTGAGTTGGTTCAGCAAATCTTTACAAAATTCTTCTGGCCAGGAACAAACTTTTAGGTCCTGTATTGCTGGAAAATACTCAGGTCTTTTTCTTTTGGAGGGAGAGTAGAACTCTTGGAAAAGCTGCCTGTTTACTTCTTATAAAATAGGTTAAATATTTGTTCTGTTCTCTTCTGGGTTGTGTATACAGCAGGTCTGTGCCAGTGGATGATTAGAGTGTATTGAAATCATACAGTTTTATGATGCTAGTGTTTCATAGCATCGAAACATTTCTAACAGTTGATTAATATTAATTACTGTTAACATTTCACTATATTTTAATAAGATATGGAAATAATTTCAGTGCATGAGATTGAAAGGTTAGTAAAATATACATACGTGCTTTAGGCTGTGGGTTCATAGTTGATTAGGTTCTGTTAAACTCCAGGACGTAATGTACTTTTTTCTGGAGTTGAGGGTATGTAGTAGATCAAGACTTTATTAAAACCTAGATTGAATTTCTTAAAATGTTAACTTCTGTCAAATAATATATACACATAGGTTATATAGACAAAAGTACTTAACGTATTAAAAACGGAGTCTGCTTCCTGAACCTCCTTGCCACTTCTCCTGTTTTAGCTGGTTATTTTGGCTTTAAAAAATTTTTGTATTTCTGGGGCAGCCCGGGTGGCTCAGTGGTTTAGCGCCGCCTTTGGCCCAAGGCCTGATCCTGGAGACCCGGGATCAAGTCCCACGTTGGGCTCCCTGCATGGAGCCTGCTTCTCTGCCTGTGTCTCTGCCTGCCCCCCCCCCCCTCTCTCTCTCTCATGAATAAATAAAATCTTAAAAAAAAATCTTCCTTTAAAAATATTTTTTGTATTTCTGAATATAATACACTACTGTTACTTCGACAATTCTGATAGGTGAGGATTTTTCCGTTCTTAAATTATGGCATCCTCTGTGCTTCTCCTTTATGTTCTTAATTTAATTAATTTACAGTTTTACTGAAAAGTGTCAATATTCAGTGATTATTATACCTATGTAAATATTATTCATATGTGTACATTATAAGGTGCTATAGCTTCTTTTGTCATTTTTTCATTAATTTTTAAAAATTCACTTCTTTGCATTTATTATTATTATTTTTGTATTAATTCCACTTGCTTTTCCATATTGTTTTCCACAAGGTTGCTTATAACTTGTATATGTTCACCCACCCTCTTCCTTCCATGTGAGGATATCCTTCCCGGAAACCTCCATTCTCTAGCTTTTACCTGGAGGGATTGCCCTCAGGCCTACAAGATACCCATCTTCCTGGGACTTATTTTTGTTATCATCTTGGAATTCTCTTTGCCTTTCTCCCAAGTTTAATCTCCCATTTCCAGAACTCAGTATTTTTCACTTTCTTGGTTTGCTCAGATATTTTGGTGGAGCTTTCTGCCAAAGTGAGCATGCACGGTAACTAGTTTTAGACTGCAGTCTTGAAAGTGTCTTAATTCTGTACTCATTAACCTAAATATAGAATTTCAGGTCGTCGATATTTTTCTTCATAATTCTGAAGACAGTACTTCATTGTTCTCAATCTCAAACTTGACTTTTCAGAAGTACAGTGTCATGATATGGAATCTTTTGCATATGATTTTATTTTTCTTAGGAAGTTTTTACAATCTTTGGTTCTGAAGATTTGTGATCACGGACTCTGTTGGAAATCTTTTTTTCATTCTTTTGTGCTGGGCTTTTGGTAGGCTATTTTAATTTGGAAACTTTGCGTTTGGAAATATCTTTTATGATGTCTTTGATAACTTATTCTCTTTTGTAATCTCTCCACCACCTGTTCTCTTTCTGTCTATTACTTTTGTTAGTCAGATACTGTACCTCTTAGATTGGTCTCTCTTTTTGTCACGCTTTCAGCTTGATAGAACTTTCCTCAACTTTATCTTTCAAATCTTTTAAAATTTGTTTTGTGTGTTCTATTGGTTTTTGGTTAGCCTTATGAAATACAGATATATCTTATATGTAGATATCTGTGTATAAAAACCTACATGTAAAAATTTTTTTATTCTGCTTGTATCATCTTTCTTTCTTCCAAGTTACTTTTTCTCCAATGCTTTTTTTTTTCTCTTTTGCATAAGATGCTACACTCTAATACAGGGATTGATAAACTGGCCTGCTGCATCGGAGTTAAATCCTGTCTTAGCTCTTGAGCAGAGAATGGTTTTTAACGTTTTAAAGGGTTATTTAAAGAAATTAAAAAGAAGAATATGCTACAGAGACGTTGATGGTCCACAAAGCCTAGAATATTTACTATCTGTTAACAAAGTTTTCTGATCTTTGCTTTAATGTCTGTGGATTCCAGGCTTTTCCTCCATGTTTAAGAGTCAGAGACACTACAAGTGAATTGGAAACTGTATGTAAGTAGGGCTTGCTTAGCTTTCCTGGAAATTAAAACTTGGTAATGTTGAAGCTAGTTTTGTTACGGGTAGACCATAATGTTGTTATTTATTGGTTTTTTATTTGGGGCTTTTTGGTTTCTCTAGAAGAGAATCTAATCTCCTTGCCTGAGTGTGTGAATCTGCTGCACATGTTTGGAAGGCGAGAACACTTCTGATTATCCAGGCTTTCATTTATTCTGATTTCAGTACAGTTACCTTCATCTAAATTCTCTACTTCACATTCAGAGTTCCTTCAGAGGCCAAATCTTCATCTTCTGCTGGAGTCACAGTGAAGTTTGTTACCTGGCTGCACAGGGAGTGGAGAGTTGGGCATCCAATTTCTATTTAAGTAGAAGTCAACTCATGCCTGTTTCCAGCCTGACCTAACACTGCTGTGTTTTGTAGATTACTGTACCTCCTAACTTAGATTTTCATGGAAAAAGATTAAAAAAGTTTAAACATAACTGGGAATTGTATATGAAGTAAAATTAACTAAGTTCTTTTATCATTATATAATCTGTTTGACCTTATATACATTCCCATACTATCTTTTTGGTATTGAAAGTTCAGGATTTTATTCTGTTACATAGAAAACATGGTTTTTGCTAAAAATTACAAAGAAATCTTTTTTTTTTATTGGTGTTCAATTTACCAACATACAGAATAACCCCCAGTGCCCGTCACCCAATCACTCCCACCCCCTGCCCTCCTCCCCTTCAACCCCCCTAGTTTGTTTCCCAGAGTTAGCAGTCTTTACGTTCTGTCTCCCTTTCTGATATTTCCCACACATTTCTTCTCCCTTCCCTTATATTCCCTTTCACTATTATTTATATTCCCTACATGAATGAGAACATATAATGTTTGTCCTTCTCCGACTTACTTACTTCACTCAGCATAATACCCTCCAGTTCCATCCACGTTGAAGCAAATGGTGGGTATTTGTCATTTCTAATGGCTGAGTAATATTCCATTGTATACATAAACCACATCTTCTTTATCCATTCATCTTTCGTTGGACACCGAGGCTCCTTCCACAGCTTGGCTATTGTGGACATTGCTGCTATAAATATCGGGGTGCAGGTGTCCAGGCGTTTCATTGCATCTGTATCTTTGGGGTAAATCCCCAACAGTGCAATTGCTGGGTCATAGGGGAGGTCTATTTTTAATTCTTTGAGGAACCTCCACACAGTTTTCCAGAGTGGCTGCACCAGTTCACATTCTCACCAACAGTGTAAGAGGGTTCCCTTTTCTCCGCATCCTCTCCAACATTTGTTGTTTCCTGCCTTGTTAATTTGCCCCATTCTCACTGGTGTGAGGTGGTATCTCGTTGTGGTTTTGATTTGTATTTCCCTGATGGCAAGTGATGCAGAGCATTTTCTCATATGCATGTTGGCCATGTCTATGTCTTCCTCTGTGAGATTTCTGTTCATGTCTTTTGCCCATTTCATGATTGGATTGTTTGTTTCTTTGGTGTTGAGTTTAATAAGTTCTTTATAGATCTTGGAAACTAGCCCTTTATCTGATATGTCATTTGCAAATATCTTCTCCCATTCTGTAGGTTGTCTTTGAGTTTTGTTGACAGTATCCTTTGCTGTGCAAAAGCTTCTTATCTTGATGAAGTCCCAATAGTTCATTTTTACTTTTGTTTCTTTTGCCTTCGTGGATGTATCTTGCAAGAAGTTACTGTGGCCGAGTCAAAAAGGGTGTTGCCTGTGTTCTTCTTAGGATTTTGATGGGATCTTGTCTCACATTAAGATCTTTCATCCGGGATCCCTGGGTGGCGCAGTGGTTTGGCACCTGCCTTTGGCCCAGGGCGCAATCCTGGAAACCTGGGATCAAGTCCCACGTCGGGCTCCCGGTGCATGGAGCCTGCTTCTCCCTCTGCCTGTGTCTCTGCCTCTCTCTCTCTCTCTCTCTCTCTCCCTGTGTGACTATCATAAGTAAATTTAAAAAAAAAATAAAAAAAAAAAGATCTTTCATCCATTTTGAGTTTATCTTTGTGTATGGTGAAAGAGAGTGGTCTAGTTTCATTCTTCTGCATGTGGATGTCCAATTTTCCCAGCACTATTTATTGAAGAGACTGTCTTTCTTCCAATGGATAGTCTTTCCTCCTTTATCGAATATTAGTTGACCATAAAGTTCAGGGTGAAATCTTTAATATTCAAAGGAGCCCTCTGAGGTTGTAGATGTATTAATTGCATTTACAACTGAAGAAATTGGAGACACAGAGAGCTTAATTAAGTTTATGTAGGGAGGATCACATTGTAAGAGTAGAACCAAGATTCAGGCAGGCAGCCTAGATCTAGAGAATACTTTCTTCCCATCTATGTTACACTATAGTTCACGATAGCATATGATAGAGGGGGGAGCCTGGCTGACTCAGTCATATTAGCATCCAATTCCTGATCTCAGCTCAGGTCTTGATCCTGAGGACTGTGAGTTCAAGCCCTATGTTGGGCTCCACACTGGATGTGGAGCCTACTTTTTTTAAAAAAAGAAAAAAGCATATGACATACATAGCAGGTGAATTATAGTTGTGATTGCTAGGAGTTCAGAAGACAGGATGTCCGGGCTGGAGAGTTAGTGGTAAGCTTCATAAAGGATGTGGAGCTTGAGTAGGTAGGAGGAAGGGAATAAGGTAGTTCAGATAATAGGTTGTGATCTAAGACACTATAGCTGTTACATTTAGGAGGTGGTAAATATACCATTCTGATTTAAGTGGAGGCTTGGGGATTGTTGAATGAAAACTTGACCATAATGTTTGTTAGTCATATCGTAATATTACATTTCTGAATAACGTATGTGTTTTTTACACTGTGGGTTATGGGAAGGTTTTATTCTAATATGGGACTGAATAGTAAGAATCATCTGGTATTCAATATGAATTGTAGATGCAGAGATATAACACTTTAGGTAGTGATATGAGGAATATTAGGCTTCCTGCCTGGATTAGATTGCATCTAATTTTGTTTTTTGTTTTTTTCCATTGAAGGTTGACATATTTTGAAATTATTTTGTGGTAACAAAGTATTGCAGTGGGTGTAATATTTGAGAAATTTCATTTTGGTCATTTGATACCACTTTTGGCTAAGATGTTGTTTTGCTTTTTATTGTAAGTGAAGGAGTTGGAAATTGTCTCTAGTTTCTTGTATCCATTTTTAGTAAAAATGAAGCCATGGTTTTCCAGCCTGGGCTTAGGGCCCTTAGGCAATGAGAGAGATCATAGCAAATCTCAAAAGCAGTTCAATTGTGATTTGGTGGTGAGGGAGGTGGGTTGTATTTTGGTTTTTAATCTTACTCTGGTTTTCCTTATTCTTTCCCAGTGTGTAAGCTCTTCGTTATAATGTCAAGAGATAGACCTATAGTGTTTGATACTCCTAAAATGAGTCACCAGAGTCATTTCTTTTTTTTTTTTTTAAGTTTTGGAGAAGAGTTCAATGAACGGAATCAGAATATCCTAGACTAGAGAAAAATTGGAGCATCTGTATTCTAGAATTTCATCATCAGTCTTAAACAGTGTTTTGTGTTTCATTCCTTGAATGCTAAAAGTTAGGATGAAGTTTAAAAGACTTGTAAAATTGTTCCTAATTTGCTTTCTTAGAATATGTGCTCAGAGATAGATTCTCTACTACATTATAAGAAAAACAATGATTTGCAGGGTGAAAAGCTTCAGTAGTCCTATTTATTGAAAAAGTCTTTTTTTTTTTATTATTTGCTTTCATAATGCTTACACTTAACCTGGTTTCAGCTCTTAGTAAAGTGATTAATGTCACTTAATCATAGATATAATGAGGTTATGCTTTTATAACTGCACTATTTAAAAAATTGTATAGTAGAATCTTACATGTGTAATGTAAATTAAGTAAGCAATCTTTGTTTTTTCTCTGAAGGATGTTTTAAGCAGAGAAGTCTGTGGTATTTAGTAATTTGAACTACTAAAAACTAAATTATAATGTAAATTTAAACCACAATGTGTTCGTTACTTTTGTTAATTAGCAAACTGTCCCACAAGCTTAGATTATGCAAAGTAGTTTAGGTTAATGCTTTGTAATGCTTTTTTCCTGCATGCACACACAGGTGTGCTTCCTCTCAGAAGCATCTTTCATTACAAACAATATATATTTCACCCAAGTTAATGGCATAGGCTTGCACTGATGACGGGGCAGTTTTTGCCTTTATTTCCCCTCACTGGAGACTTTTGATTACTGTCAGGCCCTATCTTGGGTATATAGTCTCCCCCCCCCCCCCCCCCGCAAAAGTCTCTATACTTTAAGCAACTATAGATTACCAGTGTTTGTCTTTGATACTAGTATAAATGCAAAAACTCTGAAATGAATATATTATTACGGAAGTGAAGAAAAAAGTAGTGGTAAGATATATGTAATGATTTAGTTGTAGAAAAGTTAAAAACAATTCATATTACATTTTAAAATGATGTGGAACCTAACTGTGCTTTGTTAAACCCTCATTAGTCATTTTAATTGAAATTGACATCCTATCAATTTGACAGTCCTCCTTAAGCTGAATATTACAAAATCATGCCAACTTTTGCAATGAAGTGATCTACTCCTACTGCATGTAAATAAGTTAGTAGCCATTAGCCAAAGTAGGAAAAAGATTGACAAATATGTTTAGGGAAAACTTGTTAGCTGATATAATGTTAGCTGATTTTAGGGAGAATTGTGAATGAGTAACAGATGGAATATCACAAAATATTACATTGGAAAGTAACTGCAATGTAAGTATCACTCCTGGAATTCTTACTGTAAATTGCAGAGGTTGTTGGTTTTACAGATGTATAAGACTTGAAGATTTAGAAAAATAATTTAGTTACCCCTCACCCCTTAGTGCTCAATATCATGGAAACTGACATCTATTATTGTGTAGGTTGTTTTTTACTTGAGTAGAGTTTCAGATTTCTTTCTTGTTCTGTAACCAGAGTACTGCAGAGATAAATTGAGCAAGGTAACTTTGTGATAGGGTGCTGAATATTTGCTGGAGGTTCATAATTGTAAACTAATGGCATATGCTTATTAGTATTTTTTTTTTTTAACATTAAAGAAGTAATTTGGTCAGGGGCACCAGAGTACCTCCATTGGTTAAGTGTCTGCCTTTGGCTCAGGTCATGATCTCAGGGTCCTGGGATTGAGCCCTAAGTCAAGGCTTCCTGCTGAGCAGGGAGCCTGCTTCTCCCTCTCCTTCTGTCTGCAGCTCCTCCTGTTTGTGCTCTCTCACTTTCTCTCAAATAAATACATAAAATCTGTATATAAAAAAAAAGTAATTTATTCAAATACTTAACCAGCATATATTTAACCTGAGTTATGGAGGATATAAAGAAGATGCTTAGACTACCTCGCAAATGGCTTCAGAAGGTGTTTGCTGAAGTTCTGTATGTGTATTCTGGTGTTTGTTTATATATATATATATATATCCTAAAGCAGGTATTCACTATAGTAAATATGATAACATGCAGAAGTCTTTTTAATAAAAAAGTTCAGGGGTTATTATCTGGGTTTTCATTATCTGGATGTAGCTTTGAAGCAAATCAGGTGTTTTATTTATAGAATGTAGCATAAATATTATAACCTATGAAGAATTATATTAAAAAGTTGAAATCAGTTTCTAGTATAGCGATTTGTAGGTAGTATCTCCACAAACTAATGTGTAGATTGTATTCTAATATGCTTAGAAATATTTTTTTTTAGAGAAGTAATGCTATAAATGGCCTCTTCCCTGGCAATATTAGCCTAGGAGAGTTCATTTTGTCTACAATTTGGCTTACAGGACCATGGTTTTCAAAAGAAAATAACACCATTACTAATAATTAGGGAAACAAAAAGTATTTATCTTGCATTATGGTATTTAAGATAAAGAAGAGAGATTTATGTGAAAAGAGAATAGCTGGAGTGGAAATAACAGATGAGAATAGTAAATGGCAGGAAAAGGATGATACTGAAAAATGAGCTGAATATAGTATAGGGTGTTAATAAAATACTTTCCATCACACATTGTTCTGGGGGCCTGGTTACTCTAGAATAGGTGGGTAAGATGAGCTATTCCTATACTTCCTTCCTTCCTTCATTTATTTATTTACATTTTAAAGGGGGGAACTATCCACCACAAAGGCCTTAAGAAAAGGAAGCCACTACCTTTATAAAAACCCAGGCAGTCTTTTAAATTTATGACCATGGGTGGTAAATAATTTATATTTTTGTTATTACCAATAATAAAACCAGATCTTTAGACTAAAACATTTTCTACATTGAGTGTTTTTTTTTCTTTGAGTATATTATCCCGAGGAATAGTGTCGAATTTGATACCATTCTTCAAAAGATCGATTTACCCTTAAAGCATAGAAATTAATACTATTTTAGCTTACCTAAACTGCCATAAAAACATTATTTCTATGGCAAAATTCCTTCATTGATTGAGTACCTCCTGTGTGCCAGGCATTTTTCTTGGCACTCCAGCTACAGCATTGAACAAGAGACAATCTTTGATTTAATGGACTTCACATTCTAGGAGAGATTTATTTCAAGTTTCGCTTGAAAAATGCCAAAAAGTCAACTATCCTTATTACCTTTAAGTTGGCTTACTTTAGGATATTCAGTATCCTAGATAGTATCCGGAAAAAAAAAAAAAAAAGAGAAGGGGTAGTAAGTTTATTAACCATTTTTAAATAGGGCAAAAAAAAGACAGCTTCTTTTTAAGAAGTAAGGATGAGAGTTGGTATCCTTTCCCAGCTTTCCGTGAAGAAGGATTCTTCTGATCATGAGAGTGTTTGAACTATTCACTCTGTCATGGCAGCTCTATTTTTAGAAGGTTTCATGTGTTACTGCTGAACTACCACATAACTTAGGTACTGTATACAGTAGCAGAGGCAGTATAATAAGTTGTTAAGTGAACACTCTGGATCCAGACCACCTAGATTTAAACCCTACTTCCTCTAATTAAACTGTGTGATCTTGGGCAAGTTACTTGAATTTTCTGTGCCACAGTTTTAAAATCTGTGAAGTAATGATAATAGTTGGCTGTGTGAGTATGAAATTGGTTAATTGGTAATGCTTGGCACTTGCAAGTACTAAGTGACAGCTGTTACTATTTTCCATGCTTGACATACAGTTGATATAGAAGTTAACTTTTCTAGATTTTCTCTTGTTTGTTTCTGGCCAAGCACCTTATTATTTTGTTTGGCAGGTTTATGCTTTCAAGAACAATTTCATGTAATGGAAATGTGGGTTCTAGCCTTGCATCATCCACAGGTTTGATCTTGATTTGATCAATTAGTTGGAGGAGTGGAGGAGTTCAGATAAAATAATCTAAAATGTTTATGTAAGATAAAAGCATTTTAATTTTTTTAATAGGTGAGCATGTTGAACCTTTGGCTGTTTTGAGTACTCAACTGGAACTTATTTTTGTAGTTTTTTGTTTAATGGTGATCCTTGAAATGATGATACCAGGTACCACAGCTTGCCAGTGGCTATAAGTAATTCTCAAATTTTGAATTATTGGATGATGTACAGATGATTTCTGTTGTGTGTGTGGGTGTGTTTAATTCTAAATATAAGTTACTTGAAAAACATGCCCAAGGAAAGGTAGTTTCCTAAAATAACTCTACCTTGGTTTTTCATGTCACTGAGAATCTATTTCATAAAATTACTAAAATAACCTCCTAGTAAAATTGGAGTCCGATAAAACAAATACATTCTTTTCCTAGTTACAGTTTCACGTGTATATGTGCACTTTGCAATAATTTAAAAATGTTATAAACTTCGCTAAAATTTGCTTTGTTTTTATGTCTTATTTCCTGGAAGACTAATCAGATTTTCAGTAGTTTTTCACTTCTATCCAAAGGGCACCATGTAGATAAGCATGCTGTAGAATCAAAATAAATGTGGTAGTCAGATTTTATTGAAGTTCAATTCCCGTAAAGATGGTTGTATTTAACTCTCATGAAGTTACGTGTGGTTTTTCCTGAACTTTTTCTTCTGCAGCAAAGTTCTATTTTCATTAACTACACACTATTTTAAAGTAGAAGATGGTGGTGAAAGATCAGTCTGTGTTACCTTTGGATTTTTTTTCTTTGTGAAAGCAATGGCAGTCTTGATTGTGACAGAAAACTATCTGGAATTTGGACTTGAAACAGGTAATCATTTCATAGAAGTTTAAACATCAGTTTTGCTTTCTCAAGTGTTAATATTTTTTACTTCATTAAGTTTTATATCTGATATGTTTTTAAAATTAGGTTTGAGATGTATATTCTGTAATGTAAATAATGAACTTTTATTATTCTTAAGATCTTCCCTTTTTTGTTTCAGCTAAATTTTTTGTTACTTTTTTCCAAAAATGCTGCCCCCTCATTTTTTCCTTACAGTTAAATAAGTTTCTGCAATGCTGAAGTTTACTCACATAGATAAAGATGCAAATTTTGATGCAAATTTTATGCACACTTATGGAATGTACAAATATCAAAGGGATGTTTTCAAAGACTGTTCCTGCTAATAACCAAATTTTATTGCATTATGGCATACTAATTAGCACATGAAAGAGCTAAGCTAGTCACTTCAAGATTTAAGATGTTCTGTTTCCTAACATTTTATTTCCAAAGAAAGATTCTGTATTAAGAATTTTTTTTTCCCTGCAGGTTTTACAAATTTTTCAGATAGTGCGATGCAGTTTCTTGAAAAGCAAGGTTTAGAATCTCAGTAAGTTTTTAAAAATATTATCACTTAAGTTTAAATTTTTTCGTTTTTCGTAAAACAGCATTTATTATAAGTGGCTTTGTGTTTTTAATCCTTGAAAAGAATTCCTTTTTAAAGTAGGACTTTTAGAAGTATCCTCACTTGTAATTTTTACATACGTATAAAGACAGTATGTTTCATAGAATTCCTATTTGGATTTGCTTTTATTTGATTTAATTCCAGAGATTAAATAAATTAATACCTGAGTCATATATCAAATTCTGTGTTTAATATGCAGGTTGGGTTGTTACCCGTATGGCTAGAGATGCCTGATTTAGTTTACACTTCACCAATATCCTTTATCAATAATTGAGTAAAAGCAGTCTTTTTGTAAAAGCTCACTTAGTTTTTGTTATTGTTATTATTGTGGTTTATAAAGTAATTGATTAGAGGAAAGGAAATTCCCAGAAAGTTGACTTACAGAACTTACTGTCTTTTTTTTTTTTTTTTTTAATTTTTATTTATAGGGGTCCTGTTTCAAAACTTACTTTCAAATTTTTCCTGGCTATTTTCTGTTCACTCATTGGGGCTTTTTTGACATTTCCTGGATTACGACTGGCTCAAATGCATCTGGATGCCCTGAATTTGGCAACAGAAAAAATTACACAGTAAGCGGAAAATGTACATAAGCACATGCAGATAAATATATGTTTTCCATCTTAATGAAGGTATATTATTGTAATGAAATAATTATTGTATTGAAAATTAATAACCATTTGATGTCACACTACTTCCTCTTCTATAAGCAGGTGTCTTTTATTCACTTCTAAATTTTAAGTCCTGTGATTAAAAACATACATCAATTACTAAATTTCTTTTTTTACTTGTTAAGAAATGGAAATACCAGTATTTATGTTCTTTTTAACTCAGAAGTCAGGGTTTATGATACTGTAATCTCTACAACTGAACAAAGGATCTATGGAAATTCTCTTAAATCAACAGTTTTTTAAAAAATATTTAAATTGTATGTAAATCTTATTTTTTTATTTAAAAATGGTTTGAAAGTTCACTCTATGCATAAGAAATGTATGTTTTTCTAAATTGATCTGTTTATGAGATTTTGTTAAATTCATACATTATTTGGGAATTGCTGCTACTGTACAGTATTGAATATCATAGATTACTTTTAACTGCCAAATTCTATTTTAATTATCAAATGGAGAACTCCTATTTGAATCCCTGCATATAGTTCAAAGCTCATTTACTACATTCTTTGTGGTTGCTATAGATATTTTTTGTTGATGTTAGACACCTTAGCAGAACGACAGGTTTATATCTTTCAATTCATATCCAGACCCAAATTTCCATCTTGTCTTTATGTTTGCAGTAGAAGCTCAAGTTGAGAATATTCCATTTTGATTTATGTATATATTATCTTTGAGTTTCTTTGAGTGATCATTTTTAACATTTCTGCCCTTAAAGCCCTGTATTTAATGATGCTGATTCTCTGGTCTTTATATTCTTACTTATCTCTTACCTATGTCATTTTCCTTTAATTTTGAATCTTTTTCTGTTTTTCCTTCCCTCCATTTTTCTACATGTTGTGTTTGTGTGTGCATGCACACGTGTTTGCATGTGTGCCTACTTCTTCTCACCTCCCAGTACCCACTTCTTCATCCCTCTTTTTTTCCCCCCTCCTTTTACTCAGCATGCTCTTGGCTGCATCCTGTCTTTCTCCCAACATCCATCCATCTCTCTAATGGCTTCTTTTAAAACAAAACCTGTTTCTACCCCTCCTCTCTGCACACACACTTCAGTCCACTAACCCCAGTGTTAGGATTTAAATAAGCTGAAAGGGTGGGTGGAGGGGAGCCCTTCACCAGCTACTGAAACCGCTGTGGGCTGCTCCTTGATACTAGAGTGTTCCCTAGCAACACTGCATACCTAATACTGCTGCTTTCTTCCCCCGCACCCGGTGGTTTACCCAGGCTGGGGGATGAAAGAATCACTTTATAAAAACATTTAAAGCATTTAGTAGTGGTTTGGGATTGGGAGGGGGCACATCTTAGTTTTCTTTACAGTAAAACATAGCTTCTTTTTAAGATTTTTTCCTTTTGGGGTTTGGAGCTTTATTTTCAGTTTGTTGCAACTCCTGACTGTGTTGTAGCACTCTGCCGTGATATAGGAGTGTGGGCAAGCTTGTTCTGTTGTGAGACTAGCATGATTGGCACAAAGGACAATGTTTCCCTCAGCCCCGTGCCCAGGCATTAGTCCTGTTTAATGCCAGAGCTTAGAACCAAAGTTCCACCGTTCCCTGTCAGGTGTTCATGGTTTTCTGACGCAGCCCTGTTTGCCTCACATGGATCACAGTCATTTGCACTGTAGTGAAGATTTTGAAATGTGTGTGTACGCGTGTATGCGTGTGTATTTAAAATCCTCCAGTTTAGCCCTTCACTGTGATTGATCATGAAAACAGAACATGGTAAAATAGAAGGATTCTCTTTTCTAAAATAAGAACAGTCTTTACCAGTTATCTATCTTTGTAGGGTACAAACTTGGGACAATAACTAACAGTGAAATTATAACTCAAACCTAAAACCTTTTGGTGTATTCAGTATATTGCCTTTCTGGAGTATGTACATTTTCTTGGTATGTATAGGATAGGGAAATGAACTTCATAATACTTCATGAAGAAATAAAAATATATGAATCATTTATAATTTTAACAGTGTTATTAAAACAGTATACATGATCATTGCATATTGAAAGTTTCCTTAGTTATAAGCTGTTGTAGTAGGTTCCATGTGCCATATGCCTTCTAGTGGACCTTGCTAATAATCACTGACTCTTACTTATATTTAATGAGGAGGCACTTTGTTTTAGCTTGCACTGAAAAAGTATCAAAAGATGATGCCTGTGTACTGACAATCCATTGGATTCATTGACTGTGTTAAGTTAGTCATTTAGGTACCTGTGTTATCAAATCAGGGATGTAGTAGGGGATTGTTAACACTAGAATAGAACTGAACACTGTTAGACTTTAGTGCTATATCTGCCTTTAACCTGTAATATTGCCATGAGCAAGTCATTTAACTTTCCTGAATCTAAATGTTCTCATTTGAAAAATTCAGATAATGAGGTAGTTTTGCAGGGGCTCAAATCAGTGTTGAGTAATAATGATAAATAGAAAATAATGATGACAGTAGTACCTTAATACAGAATACTGAAAATAAGTTTCTGTCTTCATTTTGTAAATTCCAAGTTTAATGTATTAATGTATTTTGTTCCTTGGTTTTTATATTTATTTCTTACATACTTTCAGAACATTGCTTCATATCAACTTCTTGGCTCCTTTATTTATGGTTCTGCTGTGGGTAAAACCAATCACCAAAGACTACATTATGAACCCACCATTGGGTAAAGAAAGTGTCCCTTTGTAAGTATGGGTATTTGAGGGCTGATTTTTGTTTCCTTAGAGAATCAAAACTGCTTTCCAAAATGGTATATACTATATTTAAGTTTTTTAACGATAATATTAGGATACTGGTTTTTTTTTTTGATACTGTGTTTTTAAGCATTAATAGAAATGCTAAAAGATGTGTTCTAAAACTGAAGCTACAAATCATCATTTGACCTTTTCATGATCTTCCTTAATGAATGTGAATGATCATTAATCCACACTGATGTTATCTTGTACACTTGTAAGATTTTCTGTCTTCTCTCTTAATGTCCAGTTGCTATCTGACATTATTGTGTTTGGGGGCCTATTTTTAATATACTTTTTGCCGTTCTTTTTTTTTTCCTTAATTGTGAAAATTACGGAAGATAAAATGAGTAGTATAAATGGATACTCATATTCAGTCTTACTAGCATAAGAGTTGCTAGTATTTTCCATATTTACTTCACTTTTGTTTTGTTTTGTTTGATGTAGTAGTTTTTCAAGTGAATTAGGGATCTAACATATTCATCCCTAAGTACATGAGTATTCACCTCTAAGAAATAAGGACATTTTCTGGCATAGTATTATCATCATCCCTATCAAATTAAAAATAATGCCTTACCATTATTATCTAATATTAGGTCATATTTTCCTTTTTAACAGAAGAAGATAGTAAGGAAACACAGAAACAATTTATTAAAAGGTGCTAATAACTATACTTGATATATTAACTCATTAACCTTATGAAACTATGTTCCATAAGTAATAGAAAGTAATAGAAAGATTCAGACAAAGCTGGTTCAAACCCTACTTCTGATCTCACTGAAACTGTCATGTGAGGGAGATGATTTAACTTCACTGAGCCTCTGTTTCCCCATCTGGAAAATGAAGATAATAGTATCTACCTCACAAAGTTATCATTGGAATTAAATGAAAGAATGCATGTAATGCAACCAGCTGGAAGTAAATGCTTAATCAATGTTTCTTTCACTGCTTTGCCTTGTCAAAATTAAAGTAGAAA
The DNA here is from genome assembly GCF_048164855.1 of Canis lupus baileyi. Lineage (NCBI taxonomy): Eukaryota > Metazoa > Chordata > Mammalia > Carnivora > Canidae > Canis > Canis lupus. The sequence continues at coordinate 21,508,700 of NC_132839.1, forward strand.
ACCTTGACTAGTCATTGACTCCACAGTATACATTTTATATTATGTATTTCTTTTAGATCCTGGTACAGATTTGTCTTGGAGTATATAATCAGTGATGACCATGACTTTTTTTTTTTTTTTAAGTTAATCTTATTGAACTAGGGAAGTATTCATTGAAGCTGTAATGTTTTTCCCCCACACAAGTAAGTCTTAATGATAATTTTAACTTGACAGATTCCCAGTGTTTTTAAAAGTAATTTCACACATTTCAACTGTCCTATTAAGCGCCTGATGTATGCTAGAGATTAGAATAGGTACGGAGCATGGTCTAACTGTTGCTTTCAAATTACTCGTGGTGTTAGCTTTTATCAAAGGAGAAACCATGGTCTTTTAAAAACATTAAGCCACGAAAGGACATCAGAAATTACCTCTGCTTCCTAAATTCCTTTAAGGATCCCTCTCCAGTCAACTGGGAAAAAAGTCATAAGGGTACATCTTCTACCTGGAATCCTCATTTTAGTCTTGAGGAATTGCTCATAACTGAGGCAGCTTGAGCTCATAGGTTAAGTGACTCGTTGGAGAGAAATCTGAGACCAATTTCTTCATTAATATATCAGAATTACTGGTTTTCCTAGGATCCCAGTCAGGAACTCAGCAGAGTGAGAGATTTATTCAAATATCTTTGTAATCAGACAAAATTCTATGCATGTGGTTCACTTGATAGTTCCAAAGACAGTCTCCTATAGTTTCCTTCTTTCTCCTGCTTTCCAGTGTAAGAGCTTTCAGCTTCTCTTCATTTTACAACCAGTTTTTTTTTTTTTTCATGAAGGAGGGTAGATAGAGAAAAGGACCCCATGTATCCTCTACACGTTTCTTCTAGATATCTGTTACTAGTATTCTTTCGTGGTAGGTACATTATCTTTCTAGTTCTATTATACAAGTCAAAAGTATTATATAGAAAGTGTAGTATAGTGTGGGATACTTTTGTTTTATATCTCCAATTGTAACTAAATATAGGTATCATATATTTTATATGGTGAACACTGACACATATAACTAGATGTTAATGTATTTTGGTCTTTGAGAGCACCATATCAACTTTTTGATCTGTAGAATGACAGAAGCGACATTCGATACTCTGCGACTCTGGTTAATAATCCTGCTGTGTGCTTTGCGGTTGGCCATGATGCGCAGTCACCTACAAGCTTACTTAAACTTAGCCCAGAAATGTGTGGATCAAATGAAGAAAGAAGCAGGGCGAATAAGTACAGTTGAGCTACAGAAAATGGTAAGCTTCATACTGTAGTCACTGAAAAATAGCAAACACTGTATTGTAAGAAAACAAAGCATTTAACTTCCCTTACTGTTTTTTTAAAAGCATTTATTTATTTATTCATGAGAGACACAGAGAGAGAAGCAGAGACCCAGGCAGAGGGAGAAGCAGGCTCCATGCAGGGAGCCCGATGCAGGACCCAATCCCAGTACTCCAGGATCACATCCTGAGCTGAAGGCAGACTCTCAACCACTGAGTCACCCGGGCATTCCTTAACTTCCCTTAATAGTAATTTTATCCCATAGTACTCTTGATGTTAAATAAATGGCATAATCCTAAATTGAAAGATACTGAAGAGATCTTGATCTGATTTTGGTGCTAAGTGAACAAACAGTCTCAGGTCCTCTTCCTGCCTTAGTACTTAAAGTATCATATAGTTTGGGTTGCAGTGCTGTGGTATATCTACTGTTGCTAAATGAGACACCCCCCCTCCCCCACATTGATTTGGAAGACATTACAATATATTGTCTAGCCTTTAAGACTTACGAGGTAGGAAATATTAGTTTTAGTGACTAACTTGATTCCATGTGACATTATTCGAAGTATTTGAACATAAAATGTAAATAACTTAATGGGAATTTCAGAGAAGGAAAGGGCTAGGAATCCATCCACCATTATAGTTAACTGGATCTGTATAATCTGATCATGTCTTTTTTCAAAATTTGGTTTTGGGTACTTTATTCTTCACTGTCTTTCATAGTCAGGGGTGTTCATTAAGATTCAGACACTTTAAAAAAAAAGATTTAGACACTTTGTTTTATCTTACGTATTTTCATTCTGTATAATTTTACCTCAGATTTTAGTTGAATATGTTCATATAGAATAGAGATTTAATGTTTTTATTTACTAGGGGTTTATGACTCATTTTTATTTAGTTTGATGTTTGTGGTGTCTGTCTAGAGATACAAGCATTTTGTTTTATATTTGAAATGTAAGTGAATATACTAATTGAATTTAAGTGGTTATTTTCTCCAATTTATATTAACCACTTAACTATTTTCAAAGAATTTATTTTAATATTTTCACATTTAAAAACTTGTCTTCAAACTAAGCCTTCCTGAAGTCAGTTTGGAGTCATTTATAATGAAGTGCAAACTTAATAGCATTTAGCTTCCTTCACATGATGGGATTACCTATCTCTTAAGCAATTCATTTTGACAATTATATGAAAGTTTAATTCACTCATAACATGTCACTTAAAAATGCTTTTGGTTGCAGGTGGCTCGAGTCTTTTATTACCTTTGTGTCATTGCCCTGCAGTATGTGGCACCTCTGGTAATGCTGCTTCACACAACTCTGCTTTTGAAAACACTAGGTAGGCCTGCCCTGGTAACTGGGAAATACGTTGTTTTACTTTCTACCTATAATGAATAATGCTTTTTGTTACCTACAAAGCAGTATGCTTCTTAAAATTGTTTTCTTTAAAAGTTTTAAGAAGAAATATGGTAAACTTTTAAAAGTTGATTCATAATATTGATTTTGAAAACTCAGGTCCATATAGTTCTAATAATATTATGCTTTATATATAGGAGCTGTCTGCTAAAGATTAATCCCCAAATTTACTGAGTAACTTGAGTGAGCACTCTTAGTCTTATTTATTTTGTATTGTAAAAAGGATTATAAAAGATTTTGCTAATGCCTGACATTTCAGTTATTATAAGGTAATTGTATACTTATATGAATTGCAGGGTCCTTTGGTGAGTTCTACTTTAGATATTGACAGGATAAAGATTTTTCAGCAGAAGAACAAAGTTCTCATATAAATCTGTTCACTAAACTATCAAGTTCCTGTGTTGTGTTATTCGAGAACTGTCTATTACTGTATTGATCATTTCCCTTTGCTGAGATCAGGCAGTCAGCCAGTGTGGGGGTTTAAGAAGCCCAAAGGAACTAAATGTATTATTTGGGTGGGCTTTGTAGATACCATAGATGATGATAGATGTAAATGGCCTTTAGGAATCTATGGAACATAAAGAGGTAGCTCAGTTATAAATTATGTGACTCATATCCTATCCAACATAGGAAAATATATGATGAAAAACTTTTGGAAGCTATTAATAGTCTCTCACATTGAAATCATAGATAGTTTCTGAGAAAGAAATTTATTCTGATATTCTAAAGGTAGAAAAGATTTCTAAGAAGTTACTGAGTCTTTCCCTGTCATTCCAGTAGAGGTAGTTGATTAATGTATTCTACAAGGGAGAAAATTGTTATTATTATTTTACCAGGTTTTAGTGCAGCTAATTAAAAGTAAATTAGACTTTTATCTCTACTTTTACTGATATAAGACCAGCTTGTAGTCTAATCAAATTAAATGACTTTTTTTTTTTTTTTTTAAACCGGGTATGTAGAAACTCTATGTTACTTCATTTTCAATAGGAAATAGTTTGTTATGCTACTAAATTTCTTGTTTTTAATTTCAAGTATATGTTAAAGATTTTCGTTTCAATTAGAAGCCTTGGAATTGTTACTCTTCAAGTTTTACTTGTGTCTTGAATTTTCTAGGTAATCATTCCTGGGGGATTTATCCAGAATCTAGCTCTACCTTGCCAGTGGATAATACTCTACCCTCCAATTCTGTTTCCTCTGAATTACCATCTGCTGATGGGAAGATGAAGGTAACTGTTACACAAATAACAGTGGCACTGAGCAGCTTAAAAAATATTTTCACTCCTCTGCTTTTTCGAGGACTTCTGTCTTTTCTGACCTGGTGGATTGCTGCTTGTCTCTTTTCTACAAGCCTTTTTGGGCTTTTCTATCACCAGTATCTGACTGTGGCATGAATCTTAATTAACAAAAACGGATATCCAAGTCACACTCGAAATTGAAATATTTGTGCTGTCGGAAACCAGAAGAAAGCAAATACAAAGGAAAAAAAAACATATCAGAATATTTTGTTTTAAATGCTTCCTCTGTATTCTCAGGGTGAATCAATGGTATAATATTTAAAATTACAGAGTAGATTATTAACTGCTATACTGTGGCATTGGAATTTTAACTCCTTGTATTAACTAATGTGAGAGGGCTATCTACAGGGGTAATACTTTTGATTACCTTGGTTTACAGAAACCTCCAGCAGTCTTTGAAACTTCTCATTTGACTCCACTTATTGATTGATTGCTCTTAATGGTATAAAGGTACTGTTAATATTCATATTGGCTGCCTATAGAACAATCTTCAAACTGAGCCATGCTTTGGGGGAGGGAAAGGAGCTAAAATCACTTCTGTTGGTAGTATGTTAGTCACTCTTCAAACAACAATAGCAAAATCCAACAGAAAGGACGAAATAGCTACTGTATATTACAGTAAAGAAAGCTGCATAGTAATTTTAAATTTTATGGAGATGTACATGCTTAATATCTACAAGTACTGCTGCTTGAGAGTAGCAAGAATATTGTTTTAAAATGTATTCTATCCAATTTGAGGGATCTTTTAATATGATTGGCTATATGAACATTTGCAATCTTGCTAATAGGCTTGGAACTCCCATATTTTATTCTGTGATCCTAAATATAGTTCTTTTATTAGTCTAAAGATATTTATCAACATTGATCAGACTTTTAAAAATTTACTTTAATCCTGCTGACTACCTGTATGTATTGTATATATTATATATTAAATATATAATATATTGAGATTATAAAAGGTGAAAATATTGGATCCTTATATTTTAAGTTGTTGAATGTATATTAAATGTGGTTGAATGAGATGTGTTTGTATCTAGAAATTTTCTTTCTTTTTGGAATGAGATTAAAATATGTTTTGAAAGTTCATCAGATCAAGCAATTTATTTGTGTTACCTATGTGTGAGACTGCTTAGGATTTTATAAGTACTTGGGATGATTTCTCCCAAATTAAAATTGTTTTTCTGTCATTTTCAAAAAACAGAACTTTTCCCGCTAACCAAATCTACAGGAATCATTTAAACCCATGGTAAATAGGAATTCGTTTAGGTTTATGGTGTTTAGAATAAGAAATGTTAATAATTTTTTTTACAGAATGAAATTGAAGGTAACTTGAATGAAAAATTCATAGGAAGTGAAAAAAGATCTAAAAATGTTTTTGATGCTTTGTTTATCTAAAACCCCAAATTAAGAGCTTCAGTTATAAAGGGAATGAATATAAGGGATAAATAAAGTCTGTTTCCTTTTTCAACAAATAGCAGAATTTATAGATAAACATTCTTCCATTGAATGTTCTTGAGAGGCTATATGTTAGTGCTATGGTTTCAGTGCTATTGTCACTATTGAAAGAAATTTTGAATCTCTTTTGGAATTTCAAGGTTTGTGGTTCACATTCATTTGAATAATCGCAGTACAGCAAGTTCCTGTCTTTTGGTATAGATTAAGTATTGTGGAATTAGCTGACATTTCTAAATATGAGTGAGTAATAAGTGCTTAATTTGGATAAAACTCTGGTTGATATGAATTGTTAATATAGCCTAATGGTAGTTCATGTGTATTTCCAAAAGGAACATTCCAAATACATCTTGAGATAACAGCATCCACTAAAATAAGTGTCTTTTAATAAGATTATAGCAAAGCATGATATTTATTTTGTATGTGAAAGTTCTCACATGTTGGATTTGAAAAGAACTTCACCTGATACTTATAAAACCATTTTTATTGAAGAGCTATGTTTTTAAAACTATAATTTAAGTTATTATTTTGAGTTTCAAAGATTGTACCATGGTATTATATAGGGTGGGGCAGGGGGAGGCATAGAATTTATTATTGGATGAAATAACCTGCATTTCTAAAATACTATTGATTCACTCTTTTTAGACTTGAATTCTCCCTAAGTGTACTGTGAACTTGTTCAAACTGCACATTAATTTAAGTAATGGGTTTGGTTTAGGTTTTTTTTAGCCTTTCCAAACAAATTTGAAGAATATGATGGTTGTAACTACTAACTGGTTTATTTAAGCATCTTGTCTATGTATACAAATTTTGTTTCTGAGTGTAAAGGGTTTATACTTTCTGTAAATCAAATAATATTTTTTAATTGAGATATAATTGACATATAACATTGTATTTGCTTTAGATGTACAACATAATTTTATATATATATATATTTTATATATATATAGCAAAATGATTCCAAATAATATTTTAATATTCTTAGGCCAGTAGAATTCTTTTATTATTTATGTTGGGCTCTAGTCAATATAAATAAGTGCTTCATAGATCAGTTATTTTATATTTTTGTTAAATTAACTAGGAATCCTTATAATCTTGTTTCATATGATTTGTGGAATTGCTTTTGACAATATGTTGATTCCTGTCCCCCCCAATTCCCTGCCCATTACATGATAAAAATCCAAGCTGTATTCTCCCTCCTACCCCCATTGATGTGTCTGAAATGAAAAGCATATAATTTTATCTTAATATCCGTATGCATTTTGATTATCTTTGGCATTTTCCCCAGAATTCCAATTGCTATGCTTAAATGACCAACGCATCCAAGCAGAATGGGCTCATTGTCTTATTGTTTCTGATATAAATATCATTGGTAAAATAGTGACATTTCTTCTTGAGTTATGATTCAGAACAGATATTCATCCATTAATGGAATTGATAGGTCCAGGAAGCAATAAGTAGAATTCATTATGAAATCTATAATTGGAACTTCACTGGATAGATTTTATTCTTTCAAATGAAAGATTAAATTCTCAGTACTGAAAAGCATAGGGTCTCAACATTCTCTGAATTCAAACACACTTTCTGAGCCATCTCATAATTGAAAATGGTCTATCATGGTATATGGCTCTATTCAGCAAAATAAAACTAAGTGATTTTTGAATGTAGATCATCCCACATCTTCACAGACCTTTAGGTGGCCTAAAGAATCAGATTTAAACACAATTATGATCTGAGACCATGAGCCCAGTATCTCAGATATTTCTACAATATTGTCTTTTAACTCCTACTTGTCTCATTATGTCTGTACCCTGGCTTCATAACTGAGCTGGTTATGTGCCATGATAACTCTGACATGGACACTAAGGATGATCACAAAACTAATGTTAACCTTTCTCTTCTTTAAAGTGGTAAAAATTTTACTTAGTCTTTTTTTTTTTCTTCCTAAGAAAAAAGAAAAACCAGATATAGCTTGTCCATATGCTTATTTTATGTTAAAATTGAACTCCTTTCTTTTTAGCTACAAACTATTATGTTGGGTGGGCCTCTCTTTAGTGATTCAGAGTGTGTATTTTCTATTTCATTGTTGAAATGTTTCTTTTCCCCTTATAATTCCCTGTATATGGTTACTCCCCTCCTTTCTCTCACTTGGCAGAAGACCTATTCATCGTCTTAAATGAAGAAACAATATAATTTTATGGAAAGAATGTTAGTTTAATAATCAAGAAATATCCCATTGCTGCCTTCAGTTAGCTATTTTTTGCACTTACTAAGTGTTCAACCTCTACTAATTAAATAGAATTGAAGTATCATCACTTTTGACCTCAGTTTTATCATAAAATAAAAAAATTTACATTAAATGTATGGCTATATATTTTTACAGCTGGTATCAATTTTTTGTGTGTGTTAGCATGAGAAAAATGAATAGCAATTTTTGGCTTCAGGAGCAGTCACAGATCAGGTTAGAGGACATTCACTTTTCCTTGGAAATAACTTCACCAAGTGTTTTTTTCAGAAACATTTTGCTTTGTACTCTTTTAATTATTCATTCAGTAAATATTTATTTGGTATCTATAATATTCCAGAAACTACCCTACATACAACAGTGAACAAAACCTCAAAATTCTTCCCCTCAAGGAGCTTAGAGTCTGGTTCAGGAATGCAACTAAATGAATATGAGTCGAATGTAGGAGATGTTAGTGATCTAATAAGTGGAGATTGGGGAGGAATCAGGGAAGGGAGAAAGAATATGAAGATGGAGGATAGGGATAAAGTAAAATTTTAAGCAGAGCATTGAGAGAAAGCCTCACTGAGAAAGTAATTGGAGTAATGACTGACTTGTAGGAAGTAAGACCCTTCATAGTGGGTTTTTTGTTTTTTTTTTTTTTCTTATGATCCCTGTAGTTTATTTGTTGACAAAACACCTCGATTGCTTGGACTTTGCTATTTGTGTGCTCACTAACGAAATACTTGAAAAGATAAACAGTATTATATTTCCGATTCGGTGTATTGTACAGAAAGGATTATAGGCATTATATGCTGCTTGTTTGCCAATGAACAGTAAAGCATGTAAGAAATATAATCTGAGTCTGCTTGTTATAGTTTTTCTGTCAAGTGCTTTTTAACTTAATTCAGACATGTTTACATTTTATTTTAGTAGAACTTTTAAAGACTCAAAGGATTTTAAATGAGTTACAGGACCCTGGAGCAATATGGTATGTCCACTTGGCAGACAAATTTTGCCCACCAGTTCTTTTATCTGTCAGATAATCTGTTACACAGAGGTAATTAACAAAGGGTAACATGGCTGAGGACAAATTTGATTAATAGCATCTTAGCAAAATTTTAAATGTTATAACACAATTTGAGTAAATCAAGTGTACCCACTGCTGAAGTATTAAAAATGAAAGAGATGTATTTTTTAAAATAGTTCTTTACAAAAATTAGCTTTAACATCTATTTTATTTAGAATGCATTTTTCTTTCTGTAATTCTAGTGAAACAATTTATATTTATGAATAGAAAATTCTAAAAGACTAAACAAACGAAACTAGTTTCGTTAGTAGAATTACTTTAAGGAGCAATGATAAGTTACAGGAATTACTCTGTGTTTATGTGTATATTTTTTTAAGATTTTTTATTTATTTATTCATAGAGACACAGAGAGAGAGGCAAAGACACAGGCAGTGGGAGAAGCAGGCTCCACGCAACAAGCCTGATGTGGGACTCGATCCCGGGTCTCCAGGATCACACCCCGGGCTGCAGGCGGCGCTAAACTGCTGCGCCACCGGGGCTCCCCTTTATGTATATATTTTTAACGTTTCCTCAGAGCATGAACTGTAACTTTTTTCCACATATTTAAATTTCTATCATTATAGTAAATGGTCGCTGTACCGGTTTTTTTGTTTTTTGTTTTTTTTTTTGATGTACTGGTTTTGATAAGTGGCTTATGTCTAAAGTTGATACTCTGGCAACTGAATGGTCTGTTGAAATTGAGTATCAACATCAGAGAAAAAAACTGAATTGTAGGAAAAACCCAAAATTTTATTTTTCAAATTTTATTTATTTTTAAAGATTTTATTTATTTATTCATGAGAGACAGAGAAAGAGAGAGAGAGGCAGAGCATAGGCAGAGGTAGAAGCAGGGAGCCCATGCAGGGAACCCAATATGGGACTCAATCCGAGGACCCCAGGATCACGCCCTGAGCCGAAGGCAGATGCTTAAACAGCAAGCTGCCCAGGCATCCCTATTTTTCAAACTTTAATCATTTAAAGTTTTTTTAATTTAGTGAAATATTAAAGGAGTACCATTGCAACAATGGAAAAAGCAGAGTCTTTTCAACTCTTGGTACTAGAATAATGAGATATCCACATTTTAAAAAGTGAACCTCAATCTTTCATTTGTAGTCTATAGTACCTCAGACTACACACAAAATTGAATTCAAGAGAGACCACATACCTCATTTTAAAAGCTAAAACCATATAGTTTTTAGAGGAAGTTATAAGAATAGTTTGGTCATTTTAGGGATGGGCAAAGGTTTCTTAGTATGTAAACAACAATCATAAAATTTGTTTTAGTGATAAAATAGATTTCATACAGATTAAAAATTTCTCATCAAAAAACCTGTTAAGAAAATAGACACGTCATAGTTTGAGATTAGAATACTTGTGAAACGAGACAGAGGACTGGTGTTCAGGATGATATATAAACAGTTACTGAAAAGAAAAGATTAAGGACAGAGCAAGAAATTTAAATAGAGACTTCACAGTTGACCATAAAGCACATGAAAAAGTACTCATCTCTGGCAGTTTTAATGTGATGATCCTTGTTGTTACAATTTTCTTAAATTTCTTGTACTGAATTTGTTGAGGTTCTTAGATCACCAGGTTTTCATCTCAGGTCAAGTTAAAGACTTGACTGGTTTTTCCATTTTGAGAAAAGAAATCAAAATGCGGTTGCAATGCATTGTTGGATTTTACAATTTTTTTGACAGCTCTTTTGCAGAAAAAGGTGTTGAAAAGAGTGTTCAATTCTTAAAGTTAGGATGGTTCAATAAAATGTTAAGTACTAGCTCTAGATCATGCATAAAGATTTTTCAATTATGTGATCAGACATGCAATAAATTTGATAATAGTTTTCTTTGCCTCTTTTAAGTATTGATTCTGCTTGAGAGTTCTTGGCAGATGGAGGGGATTTTAGTTTTCACATTTTAAGTGGAAGAGCACTTTCTGGTTTTGTCACTTAGAGTACCACTTTAGAAGTACCATGTTTGTAATTATTAATCTAATTTGCTGATTGTAAAGCACCAAAAAACTTTTTGTTATTTTTTAAAAGGTGAATTTATTTCACAACTCATTGGCACTGTTTTGTTTAGGTGATTTTTCCTGTGTTTATTTTGGATAGTTTTTATGGCTATGTCTTGAAGCTGACTAATTTTTTTTTATAGTTTCTAATCTGGTGCTTAAGTCATCCATTGTATTTTTCATCTTGGGTCCTTTTTTTAATCTCTAGAAGTTCAATTTGGTTATTTCCTACATGTCTCTCTTTAACAGGTTTATACTTTCTTGAAAATACAGAATATAATTTATAATAATTGATTCAATGTATTGGTCTGGTAATTTTTTTTTTTAAGTAGGTTCCACACCTAGCATGAATCCCAACAAGGGGCTTGAACTCATGACCCTGATGAGATAAAAAGTTGGATGCTTAACCAACTGAGCCACCAGGTGCCCCAATTTCTTTCATTTTCTGTCTCACTTTGGAACTTTGTGTGTGTGTGTGTGTTTAAATTTTATTTATTCATGATAGAGAGAGAGAGAGAGAGAGAGAGGCAGAGACACAGGCAGAGGGAGAAGTGGGCCCCATGCAGGAAGCCTGACGTGGGACTCGATCCCAGGACTCCAGGATCACGCCCTGGGCCGAAGGCGGGTGCTAAACTGCTGAGCCACACAGGGATCCCTGGACCTTGTGTGTATTGATTAATTTTTCTTCTCATTGTGGTTCATATTTTCTACTTTATTTGCCTTCTTGAAACTCTTTGGATGGCAAACACTGAATTTAGCCTTTGTGGGTACTGAATATTTTTGTATTTCTTTAAATATTCCTGAGCTTTTTTCTGGGATGCAGCTAAGTTACTAGGAAACCTAGGAGACACTTGATTCTTTTGATTTGCTGTTAAGACAGGGGCAAAGAGCAGCTTTTAACTTGGTGCTAATTTTTACCTACCAGTGAGGAAATACCCTTCTGAATACTCTACCAATCCCCATTTTGAGTCCTGGGAACAGGAACTGTCCCCAATCATTTGAGTCCTAAGGATTGTCTACCTGTCCCTTTCTGGTGGTTCTTTCCCCAACATTGAGTAATTTCCTCAAATGCATCCATTGATCAGAACTCAGCTGAAGACATACATGAAAGAACTCTCTGCCAATCTCTAGAGCTCCCCTCTGCAACTCTCCTTTCTGATCACTCTTCTCTGATTTTTAGTTGCCTTTTCCTCCACCAGATTCTCAACTCAGGGAAACCACTGGGTTCAGGTTAGTTTCTTTTTCCCTGTGCTGTGGCTAGAGTGCTTCAGTCAGTAAACTAGAACAGAGTTCACTTCATAATTTCCTTCTTTCAGGGATTACAGTCCTGTGCTGCCCTTTCAATAGTTCTATAGGATAGAATACATCTGATCCCTACTAATTTCATTGTGGCTGGAAGTAGAAGGCCCCAACTTCAGAGTTTTAATTTTTTTATTAGAGAATTTCTATTCTCCATGAAGAGTCTGTTCAGAGACAGCCTTCTATTCACATACTATTTTAAAATATGTATCACTCAACATCGTTTGTCATCAGGAGAATGCAAATTTGAACCACATGAGGTATTGCTATATATCCACTGGAATGGTTAAAATGGCTCAGTGATTGAGCATCTGCCTTTGGCTCAGGTTGTGATCCTGGGGTCCTGGGATTGAGTCCTGCATCAGGCTCTCCAGTGGGAGCCTGCTTCTCCCTCTGCCTATGTCTCTGCCTCTCTCTCTCTCTCTGTGTGACTATCATGAATAAATAAATAAAATCTTTAAAAAAAAAAAAAAAAGAAAAAATAAAGATAAATTAAAAACTCTGAGGGCATCTGGGTGGCTCAGTTGGTTAAACATCCAACTCTTGATCTCTGCTCAGGTCTTGATCTCTGCTCAGGTCTTGATCTCAGGGTCAAGAGTTTAAGCCCTGTGAGGCTACTTAAAAACAAGCCTCTGATACCACTAAATGGTGACAAGGATATGAAGCAACTGGAATACTCAGACTTTGTGCTACAGCTACACTAGAAATGGCACAGTCTCTTTGTTAAAAGTTAGTAGTTTTGTTTTATGAAACTAAGAAAATATACCTGCCCAACAACCCTTAAGTGTTTACTCAAGAGAAATAAAAAATATATTCACCAAAAAGACTTAAGAATATTCATAGCAGCTTTATTCATAATAGCCCCAGACTGAAAACAGCACAGGTGTCCGTCATTAGTAGAATAGACACATCAGTGTATGGGTTCAGTGGAATACTCAGCATAGTGGTGCATAACAATACACACACAGTGACTTCATCATAAAGGGGACAGGATGAGAATGGGGGGAAAATGCTAGTTTGACAGTGGAGAAACCTAGTAACCTGTATCCCAACAAAGTGCTCATGGTTAACGTCAGTGAATTATGTTAATAGTATGTACCCTTAATATGATGTAATGAGAATAGCACTTTTTTGCTGTGGTCCTCCTCCCCAGAACCCATAACACCAGTATGTATAATCATGAGGAAAACATCAAAAGAGGTCCCAATTGAAGGACATTTTATAAAATATCTGACCAATAGTTCTCAGAACTTTCAAGAATATAAAAAAGAAGGAAATTCTGAGAAATTGTTAGAGCCAAGATGAGACTAAGGAGACATAATGACTAAATATAATGTTGTATCCTAGATGGGATCCTGGGAGAGAAAAGGGCTTTAGGTAAAAACTAAGGAAATCTGAACAAAGTATGGACTTTAGATAATAATGATGTTTCAGTATTGGTTCATTAGTTGTGATAAATGTACCATAATATAGGATGTTAATAAAAGGAGCAACTGAATATGGGGTATATAGATCTTTTATACTATATTTCCAATTTTTCTGTAAATCTGAAACTTTTCTAAAAGTTTTTAAAATATATATGAAATTGGGGGCACCCTGGTGGCTCAGTGGTTGAGCGTCTGCCTTTGGCTCAGGTTGTGATCCTGGGGTCCTGGGATCGAGTCCCACATTGGACTCTCTGCGGGGAGCCTGCTTCTCCCTCTGCCTATGCCTCTGCCTCTCTGTGTCTCTCATGAATAAATAAATAAAATCTTAAAATATATATGAAGTTTATCTACAGTTTATTAAAGTTAGATAAATATTAGACTCCAAGAATGCTAAGAACAGAGCTTATAATTTTCTGAATACAATGGAGTGTTTATTGTAATATATTCTTCATGAAGCTAAGTTGATACAATTTTAAGGTTCTTTATTCTAAGATTGTTTTAGAGTTTGTGATGTTAAAATAACTTTTGCTTTGAAATGACACTAATCAGTAGATTTGGTCTACTACTTTACAATCATTTAAAAAGTTAGTTAAAAAAATAAAATAAAATAAAAAGTTGGTTATTAGTCCCTGAAATAAAAAAAAAATCTGAGAGCTATAGCCTTTATCAGTTCATTACCTGAAAACTTTAAGAAAATTTATCATCCTCTGGGTAGTGCTAAAATGCTATTTCTCTATGGTACTTTTCTTATGTCTACCTTTTAAGAGTCCAGATAGGTATCTGATCCTTTCCGACACCCTTGAGCAAAGGAAATAAAAGTAGAAGAACCAGATAAAATGAGAGTTCCCACAGTCTCATCTCACATCCATCCAGTGGTGAAAGGAAGTGCCAGGATCTTCCAAAGTTCCGAATCCAAGAAAAGAACTCTTTCTTACCTTTCTTACCAATAAGGTGGAAAACGAAGGCACCTTCATTTGGCATCTCAGGGTAATAGATTCCAAAAGCAGTAGGAATCTGTCCATAATGGAAACCAAGAAGGTTAATCATGGGTTTTCATGTTTTAGGGTGGGGTGAGTTGGGGCATTTTGTTCCTAGATTTACAGGACTTGTAAGTTGCACTGACCTTTTCAAGTTATCTGGAAATAATTTAAGCCTTCATCAGCTTCTGCAACTGCTATCACATTGTAGCAGTACATTTAAAAAGCAAGGTGAAGTCTCAAGTGTTCTCATAGATAGCTATACCTCTGTACATGAAGTGTAAGTTTAAGTGATGTGTATCTATCATTCAAATGTGCATTAGTTTGCCCAGCAAACGTCTAGTGGCTACTCTTTGCTGCTATAATGTGTGCTGTGCACATAAACGTGAACAAGATCGTCTTCGCCTTGAAGTGGCTTCTCATCTAGTTGAGAGACATGATTGCCATACAGTATGATAAGTACTCTGTTAAAGATTAATGTGTATTTGATTTTTAGGGAAAACTTTATGAAGGACAAAAGCTTCCTTGAAAGTTGGAAGTTTGTGCAGTTGAATTGGCTGAATGTTAAGAAAATCAAGATGGTAAGAGTTATCGAGGCAGAAATTTCAAACTTCAAACTTAGTAATTAGAATAATATTGAAAGAAAAGATACATTCACCGATCACAGATACAGGGACAACAGTATGAAACATTACTAAAACTACTATTTCAGAGGTCTGCAAATCTGAATAATAAACTTGATTTTAATAGAATCCCTTATTTGTAAGATGAGAGGGAAAAAAGGTCTACCTCAGAATCCCTTTCCTTAATTTCTTTGTAACTGCTAATGGAAGGCAAAGCAGAAAACACTATGTATAAAGTGTACAGACATGTATAAAGCATACATGTATCCAGAGACAAAGACAAAGCTAGAGCAGCCTTGAGGTGGAGTTTAGATTAGGGATGGTGAAGTATGGATGAGTTGGGTGCTGCAGAGAGGGGAGAGGTGGTCCTATAGCAGAATATCTTTGCACATTCAGTGCCAAGACAAAGACCATGTGATAGTCTCAGATGAAGATAATTATTTGCTAGTAGGCAAAATGAAGAGAGTTGTAGCAGCTGTTTTCCTGGATCTCCCCAACTTTAGCATTCTCTGCAAAATGTACAGCTTAAGATGGCTGACTCAGACTCACCCGAACCCCTGGTTGAGGGGTGCCTGACATTGGATGGTGTTGAAGTATGTGGGGCATCCAGCTAAAGGGATATATGTCATTCAAGTTTAGTAGGGGTGCATTTATGTGGTCGTCTGTCCATGTGAAGTCCATGTGTAGTTATTGTTGCCCATCCAACTAGAGGGTTGGTTGGCTTCTAGAATATATTTCTAACTCCCACTGTACTGACTCATCCAGCATCATGTCATGAGATGCTGGTCAGAGGTATGTCATTTAATAAAAATACATTGTTTTCCTGGATTTTGTGACATAGCGGTTATTTTTAATGTTCTAATTATTGTGATGTGGTTTTTTTCACTGTAAGTAGCTATTCACTTTTTAACCTAATTCTGTATACATAATTACATATTTTTTAAGAGAGTCCCCCAAATTATTTATGCTTCAGAACCCACAAAACCTGAATCTGCCCATGTTTAATTCATCTAATGGGACTTCAACTCATTTCTCCCTTCTGCTCTAATAACCAATCAATCAAACAAAGAAGTGACAACAATAATTTGTCCGCCTGCCTACTGATGCATATAAGTACGAGAAGGTAAAATTCTACTTCACATTTAGACATACAAATCTTTAAAAAGGAACCTGTCTAGTTGAGGTAGTGTTTTCACCTGCCCGAGTTTCAGTTATGCATAATCAGTTACCCCAAAACTCTGACACCCAAATAGTTCTTTTCTGTCTAATACTGTGAGAAGATGAAAGGCACAGGATTGGTTCTAGAGTTGAAGATACATGGTCACCAAAGAGGCAAACTGGTTGGAAGAAGGAGGCTGGGAATGTAGAAAGCCAAGACCTGCCACATCCCTGTTTATCATTATCTGGTAGTTACAAACAGAAGCTTTGGACAAGGGAACCATACCTCACTGGGGAACTTTTAAAAATTATTTGCAGTGACCCTGAAGATGCCTCCAGAGACCACTTAGCAAGAAGATAACTGTTAAAATATGTTTGAAACTTCCTGAGAAGTTTGGCAGCTTTGATAGGCTTGATATTTCTCAGATGAGTAGGAAAATGGTCAAAAGATTTGGCATGCAGAGGAGGCTGATTGGACAGATGAAGGCTGAATATAGGACTCTAGATGTAGTTGGGTGACTTTTGAGGGCTATTTTGTAGGTAAGAATAAGTGGAAGGATCTTGGGAAGGAAGACACAGGAAGACACAGGGATTCAGATCCTAGCTTATTATGGCTTCCTCTGCGGTATTATGAGAATACCAGTACCTTCCAGGGTATTCAGGTTTGTCGTGAAAATAAAAATAAACCAGTGACTGACAGATCAGGGGTTCATAATCTGGGGTACATAAATGACCTGGAAAAAGGAAAGTAAACGTCCTTAAAATAGCTCAGCAGACTCGAATTTTCATTCAAATATATGTGTGTGAATATTTTGAAGAGAAAGTGGTTCATAATTTTCATCAAATTCTCAGAGGTTTGTGACTAAAAAGGTGAAGAGTCATTGAAGTAGAGCTCATTTATGTTCGAAGATGAATTGCTAAGGGAAAGTTCTGAAATCTTTGAAAGTAGAATAGTCACCAAAAAGTAAAATCTGGGACAGGAGAGAAATAGGTTATAGTGGGGAAATGATCAAGTGACACTGATTAAATAAAGCAGTTCTGTATTTGTACTCAGTACTAATCTTCGTAAGGTATATTTCTGTTTATATAATGAAAAGAATATACAATATTTTTCTCTTTTTCATCCACATGAACACGGTTGATATATTTTCAATGCAGGTAATTTTTTCTTTTTTCAGTGCAAGTAATTTTAAAAAGCATTGGCGTGGGAGATTAAAAATTGATGATGTGGTCCTGGCCCTACCACCTTAAAAATTAGGTAATTTTGTGCAAGTCATTTGCCTCAGTTTCCTCAGGTGTAAAACAGTAGTAGTAAACTACTTCCTTTTTAACAATTATGTTTCAAAAATTGGCTAGTGAGCATATGTTGAATTTCTTTGAGGAAGGAGGTACTTAAAATCAAGGTGTTATAGCATCTTTTTCTTTCAAAATTCAGTCTTTACAAATTTTAACAATAATGATACCCTGATTTGTTTTAATCATTTATTGAGGAGCTTAAACTATTGGTATCTGCACTTTACAGGCCTATCATATTGATGGTGAGCCACCCAGGCACCCTAAAACTATCTTAAATTTACATCTAAGTTTCAAGTACAGTACAAAGGGCTTTGTTTTTAATTTGCTGAACTATTGGATAGTAAATTGCTCACAGAATCACCCTTTCACTTCCTAATCCTATAGTGTTTTCTTGCCAAAGACATTCTCCTGTATAATCAGAGTACAACCATCAAAATCAGAAATTTGATATTGATACATGACTTCCATTTAAATCTTAAGCCACAGTCAGGATTCGCCAATTTTGTTGATAATATTCTTTATGTAATCCATTACAGCATTTCACTCACTGAATTTAGTTGTCATGCCCTTGAGTCTAAAATAGCTTTTTAATCTTTTCTTGGCTTTCATAGCCTTAACCATTTTGAAGATTTTAGGCTGGTTATTTTATAGGATGACCCTCAGTTTGGATTTCTCTAATGTTTATGGGTAAATTCAGGTTATTCAACTTTGGGAGGATTATCACAGAAGTGACATCTTGCACTTTTTGTTGTATCCTATCAGCTGGCACACAATTATTAATATTCACTTTAATCCCTAATTAAAGTGGTGTCTGCCACTCTGAAGATGTTTTTTTTTTAAATCTTTTTAATAAGTGTTTTGTGGAGAGATACTTTGAAAAAATGTAAATATTGTGGTCCTCACCAAACATACAATTAATAAATCATATGGGCTCATGTTTATTAAATGAGCCACTATCTGTTACTATTGTTATTTATTTTCATGCTCTTACTGTCCTAGATATGCCAGTGGAAGTTCCTTCAACCTGGCTTCCATGACCTTTGGACATGTCTCCATTGTTTTCTGAGATATTCCTTATTTTCTGGCACAGCAAGGTATTCCAGACTCATCTTGCTTTTTCTCTACTCTGGAATCAATCATTTTTATAAGAAACCTGGGTTCCTTTTAGTGGAGGATGATAATTAGAAACCAAGAAATGACCATTCAGGTGTGTTGATTGCTTTTGGATCATCCTTGTTCACAGACTTTCTCAGTGGACAGAGCTATGAAATAGAGGAATCTTTTTTTAAATTTTTTTTAATTTATTTATTTATGATAGTTACACACAGAGAGAGAGAGAGAGAGGCAGAGACACAGGCAGAGGGAGAAGCAGACTCCATGCAGGGAGCCCGATGTGGGACTCGATCCCGGGTCTCCAGGATCAGGCCCTGGGCCGAAGGTAGCGCTAAACCACTGCGCCACCCAGGGATCCCTGAAATAGAGGAATATTAAGTGCACACATGCTTGTGCAGGCATGCAGATGCTCATTATGATTTTTTTTTTTTTTAGATTTTATTTATTCATGAGAGACGCAGAGAGAGAAGCAGGCTCCATGCAGGGAACCCGATGCGGGACTTGATTCCAGGACTCCAGGATCATGCCCTGGGCTAAAGGGAGACGCTCAACTGCTGAGCCACCCAGTGTCCCTGATTTTTCATATTCCATCTGGATATATTGACAACCATTGCAGTGCCATCTCCCCCACCATGGATGCCCACCTGAAGCCCTTAAGCACTACATTTATTCAAGAGGAGGAAGGGGTCAAAAAGTACTTTTTAAATGTCTGAATAAAACAACTTAAGGAGACGCCTGGGTGGCTCAGTGGTTGAGCATCTGCCTTTGGCTCAGGGCGTGATCCTGGGGTCCTAGGGTCGAGCCCCATGTCAGGCTCTTCACAGGGAGCCTGCTTCTCCCTCTCCCTATGTCTCTCTCTCTCTCTCTCTCTCTGTCTCTCATGAATAAATAAAATCTTAAAAATAAAAACAAAACTAACTTGAGTTGTTACCTTTGTGTCAAGTTCCTCCATCCTCTTGATGTATTTTATCTCCTTTTCCAAACTAATCTGCGTTTCTCTGGGTACATGATAGAGTTCTTGCCTCATCAAAAGAGGAATATAAAGAGTCAGTGTTTTTCTACCTTTAGGTTTTTTGTGTTTAGCTCAGTATTTCTTGCTTAGTATTTATAGCAAGAAATGCGTTATTGTAGGAGTGTCGCATACACTGCAAGATATTTTGTATCCCTGACTCTACATTCACTATTGCCACCTGAGGCCCCCCACTTAAAAATGGGATAACCTAAAAAGTGAAAACAAAGCACTTTTACACCTTTCCAGCTGACTTGTAGGAAGGCAACCTTCCCCTAGTTGAGAACCCCCAGAGCTCTTTGCAATTTGTATAATAGCTGTTTCCTAATACATTCTTAGGTTCATATTAATTGACATGGAAACTCACAGAATAGTTTACCTCAGTCTATTCTCCATCAGGTAGGTGGGTTAGCCTTGTAAAAATCAGTGCTTTCTTTTTCAATCCAAAAAAAAAAAAAAAAAATATATATATATATATATATATATATATATATATATATATATATATATATATATGTGCTTTTTGGCTTGGTAACTGTCCCCTGTTGATCCTATCTTGGACCTAGTCCCAAAACCAAATACTACTTTGTAGGGAGACTTTCTTCTGTCATTGAAATGTCCTTTAAATTAAGGCACCAGGGGATCCCTAGATGGCTCAGTGGTTTAGCGCCTGCCTTCGGCCCAGGGTGTGATCCTGGAGTCCCGGGATCGAGTCCCGCGTCGGGCTCCCGGCATGGAGCCTGCTTCTCCCTCTGCCTGTGTCTCTGCCTCTCTCTTTCTCTCTATCATAAAATAAATAAATAAATCTTTAAATTAAGGCCCCAAATATATATAAAATGCATGTTATTAGCTTTAGAGCTGTATATTTTCATAGGAATGGTAGATTCGGTTTAGTCAAGTCAGGTTCTAGTTAACAGTCAAGGCTGTACACACCAGGCTCGTAAATAGAGAGTGACTGGATGTCCTTCCTGCTATGTGCTGAAGACTTTATTTTTCCCTAATTAGACAAGGAGGGACCATCGTTTCTCCTGGGCAACAGGCTATTGGAACAAGTTCGTCCTCCTCCTTCACTGTTGGTGTGTATAGTAAGTAGCCTACTTGCGATGGGAAGATAGCACAGTCTTCAGCTAGAGAGTACCATAGAGTAGGTGGCTTCTATAAAACAATAGAAAGTGATTGCTCATGGTTCTGGAGGCTAGAAGTTCAAGATCAGAATGTCAGCATAGTTACATTTTGATGAGGGCACTCTTCTGGGTTATAGATGGCTGACTTCTCACTGTGTCCTGTGATGGAAGAGGGTTGGATAGAGAGGTCTCTGGGATCTCTTTTAAAAAAAATTGATCCAGGTGGGCTCCATCTCATGACCTAATCTCCTAAAGGTCCCACCTCTTAATAACTATCATGTTGGGGGCTGGGATTTCAACACATGAATTTGGTTCAGTCCATTGCACCCTTGGACTCAATAATAGCTCGCTTGTGTTCTGCCCTTAATTTGAGTTCTTGGGGTGCCTGAATGGTTCAGTCGGTTAAGCGTCTGACTCTTGATTTCAGCCCAGATCATGTTCTCAGGGTTGTGAGATCAAGCCCTGCCCTGGGCTCTGCGCTCAGCATGGAGAGTCTGCTTGGGATTCTCTCCTTTTCTCCCAACCCCTCTCCAGGCTTGTATGTGTGTGTGCATTCTCTCTCTCAAATAAATAAAATCTTTATTTAAAAAAAAAAAAAAAAAGGGAGGGCAGCCTGGGTGGCTCAGTGGCTTAGCGCCGCCTTCAGCCCAGGGCCTGATCCTGGAGACCTGGGATCGAGTTCCCACGAACCTGCTTCTCCCTCTGCCTGTGTCTCTGCCTATCTCTCTCTCTCTCTTGAACAAATAAATAAAATCTTTAAAAAGTAATAATTAAATTTAAAAAAGGAATTTGAGTTCTTGTTTAAAGGAGAAAAAAAATCTGCCCTTAGTTCCACCAACTATACAAGTATAGGAAGAGGAAAAAAGGTTGAATCCATGCTTTGAGAAAAATTAAACTTGAGAGTAAGCTTTGTATGAATACACGTTATGATTTTAAAAATTAGCGGGGCTCACTGCTCTGTTTTGGGTAGAACCCATAACAGAGATGTTTACTGCTTACCAAGTTATGTGAATGTTCCCTCGTATTTCCCAGCTCTTTTGCAGTTAGGCAGGGCCATGTGACTAGTTCTACCAACTAGGGTGAGCTAGAACTATGAGAAGAGATGTGTGTCACCTAGCCTCAAATTGGTAAGGATGTGTTACTTTTACTGCTTTCAAGTGAACTAAATTTGAGTTCTACTAAAACTGGACGTAGAATGTTTCTAAGATAATTTCAAGCTATCCCAGGAAATGAAAGACATTACATTATTGAACATCTTCATTTAGAAACTAATGGTGTAGTTTTATTCTATTTCATTCTAAACAAGTCTGAACCAGGGTTGATACTCTTTATCTGAAAGGACCTAATCTGAATGGGATCAATAACTTAAAGAAAAAGGCAAATCAGAAAATTGTGTCAACCTGACAGTATTTTAGTGCTCTTCAGTTAGTGGTTTAGGCCATAAGAAATTTATTTTGACTCAAAAAGAAACACATACCATAGAGTGCCTTAATTCACTTACTTTGCCTTCCCTTCCCTTACTTTCCCTGGCATCCTGGTACATGTTATTTCAAGGGCTTCCCAAAGACTTGCATCAGCAGTTTTGTACCTATGAATGACCTTCATTTAGGATCCTGGATAGATGTAATACACACACACACCCCTATACCCCTACACCCCTACCTTTAGGTATCTTATCTAAAATCAAATATTTCTTCATCTGAAAAAATTTTAGGAGTTTGATTATTTTGTGCTATTGAAAAATGGAGATTTTGCACATTGTGTCCTTTATGACCATTTTTTTTTTTTGCACTTGGTGAACAACAAAAACAAGGAGGAAAAAAAACACAGAACAATTTCACACCTAAAATTGAAGGAGTTGATTACTGTCATTTTGGTGATGTACCTTTTATATGTTTGCAGTGGTTAAGAAAGACTTTATGGTTTGGAGCATGAGCACTTTAAAGTGATTCAAAATTATTGAAGAGCTACAAATTTTATAAAGTGCTTCAATTTGTTACTGACTAGAGCAGCAGTGGAATGATTCGGCAGCGCTTTTAGTACTATGCACAGCCTGCAAATGCTCTCATAATCTTTCCAGGTGCTGCTGCTTTACATGTAGGGGCTCTGAATGTTCCTGCCTCGAGACACTCCATTGCTAACCGAAGCAGAGCTTCTGTTCTGGAGACCCGCATGCCACAAAAGTAGTGCTCCCACAAGGGTGTAATTTTGGCAATGCTGCTAACCCCAAAGCAGTCGTTGTTACTTGGCTTTGCCAGAATTTTAAAAATTCGTCTAAAAAACTGCTGGACTACTGGTCACTTAACTTAGTGTGTGGATGGACATAGGCATGTGGGGAGTGCAAAATAAGTGTCCTGAGTGTGGGCAAAGTGGCTTAGACACTGCCAAATGAGAAAGTGACCTTTTAGTCCCTTTGAGACAGAGACTAATGTTTTAAAAAGTTGGTGCTTTTAAGAGAGGTCAAAACTTTGTAAAAACAGGTTTTAAAGATTTCTGTCTGCTTTGCCATTAGCTTGCATAATTTTGCTGGACTCTGGTTTGCATGTTTTAGAGCACCGGTTAAGCCCTGCTTATGTAACATAGGAAAAATGAGGCATAATCTTTGAAATTTAAAATGACCACATGGTTTAGACACTGACTTGTAATTTGGGGTTCCATCAAAGCATGTGTATAACTCTGCCTTTTAAAATTGATTTACACCCCCGAGGTGTCCCGAATAAGTACACGGCTCCTCCATGTGATGACTGACAGTGGCACATTTCATTTCTTTAGAACTAGAGTTGTAGAGCCCAGCCAGTTCATTAAAGGAGAAGGTAATCTTAAAGCTAAATGCAAAAAATCAGTTCAAAGACGTAACCAGTTTGGGATTGGTGGGGTGTAGGTGGTGGTAGCATTCAGCAAGTCTCTGGTTTCTGAGTTTCTGGCAACATTAGGTGTCTGGAAAACCTTGATCTATTTTGTTACCTCACCCAGGTAATTCTTGCCAGAGATGAGGTTAGATGATATCCAAGACTCCCATCTCACCATGTGCTTTTACCACTGTGCTTTTGATCATTGATTCTATTTAAAAACATGCCGCATCCTGAGAACTTAGCATGTTAGAATATAGCATATAAATAAACTCTAAAACCAACACGATATTCCAGTTTTTATGCATGATTTGAGTGCCCAGCACCCCCAAATTTAAAGGCACTAAGCATTTCTCCCTATCTGGCTGTCTTGGAGTTTCCAGTGAATATTCTGTGAATGCCTGTTTTGTCACCTAAAATATGAAGCAAAATTGATTTCTGACAAGATTCAAGACTTCGGAGCCATGGTTTGGTAAGGAAGAGACTCTCGTTCATCATACTTCCCAAAGACAACAGTGGAAAAGTTGTATGTCATTTTAAGATCAGAACTTTGTAGGAAAATAAAGTATCCCTCCAGCTTCCTTGTCTTTTTCTCTTTAAGTGAACTAATACATGTAAAGAACTTAAGTCTGTTTGACTCTTATTACTGTTTTATCATTTGTTTCATTTTTTAAAGATTTTATTTACTCATGAGAGACCCAGAGACACAGGCAGAGGGAGAAGCCAGCTTCCTGCGGGGAGCCCCATGTGGGACTCCATCCTGGGACTCCAGGATCACGCCCTGGGCCAAAGGTAGACACTCAACCAGGCGTCCCTATCATTTGTTTTGTTATCATGTTTCCTCCTTTTATTTACTCGATTACATTTTTTCTCCAAGTAGTCTTGTGTATCCTTGTCTTTTTTTTTTTTTTTCTTTTTTAAGATTTTATTTATTTGGCGGGGGAAGCAGGGTGAAGGGCAGAGGGAGAAGCAGACTCCACTGAGCAGAGGGCCTGATGTGCTTGATCCCAGGACCTTGAGATCATGACCTGAGCAGAAGGCAGCTGCTTAACTGATTGAACCACCCAGGCACCCTTTCCTCGATTTTTTTTTTAAGATTTTATTTATTCATGAGAGACTCAGAGAGAGAGGCAGAGACACAGGCAGAGGGAGAAGCAGGCTGCATGGTGGGAGCCTGACGTGAGACTCGATCCCAGATCCCAGGATCACATGCTGAGCCAGAGGCAGACGCTCAAGCACCGAGCCACCTAGGCATCCCTCATCTTTTTTGAGGTACTACTTTTTCTTATTAGGACAATTAGAATTGACTGCGACTCCCAATTCTGCTTCAAAGGGCCCCAGATAAAACTCTGGTGAGTGTGTGTCATTCTGCCCCTGGTTGTGTCTGTCGGAGAATTTCAACCAGATGCATTTAGTTTTGCCTGATGTACTTTGTGGTTTATTTGATTAAAGTGTGAGCACCTGGATGCGTGTAAACAGAACATTTAAATATCCAGACATTGTGTTCTCATCAAGAAAATCTAAGGACTGCAAGTGGAAATTGCTAGAACTTGGTAACATAATCAAGAATGAAAGATATTGGTCTTTTTTTTTTTTTTAAGATGTTGTTTATTAATGAGACACACAGAAAGAGAGGGGGGCAGAGACACAGGCAGAGGGAGAAGCAGGCTCCATGCAGGGAGCCCGACATAGGACTCGATCTGGGGTCTCCAGGATCAGGCCCTGGGCTGAAGGCAGCGCTAAACCACTGAGCCACCCGGGTGTCCCAATGTTGGTCTTTATCAAGCAGACAAGCAGCTGTAAGTGAGGGACATTTGCATTAATATTCTAACTCAGCCCCCAGCCAAGCACATGTGGTGTGAAACCCTTTAACCTCACCTCAACAGTGTGCTTCGTATACCAAGGCCATAGCACCTACACGTCCATTCAGTGGCTTTATAGGGTTGGTCTAAGAAAGGAAACCTGATTTGCCTTTAGGGCTTATGGAACTTATTTTTGAATTATGTAAGTCAGGCTCTTGTTTTTAAGCTAAATACATTGAAGGAGTGCAAACACTTTATAAGCTGGATATTATTTTGACTTAAGCCCTTTATGCCATGTAAAGGCCCTTCTCATTTCTACCTATCAAAATCCCATCCCTTGTTCTCTGCTGGATATTGTTTTTTTGTTTTGTTTTGTTTTTTAAAGATTTCGTTTATATTTTCATGAGATTCACAGAGAAAGAGAGGCAAAGACGCAGACAGAAGGAAAAGCAGGCTTCCTTCAAGGAGCCTGATGCAAAACTCGATCCTGGATCCCGGGATCACGCCCTGAGCAGAAGACAGACGCTCAACTGCTGAGCCACCCGGGCGTCCCTCTGCTAAATGTCTAGTATTGCACTTGCGCAGGTGACCCCTGTGACATGTATCACACACTGCAGACCCTTATTCCTGATACATCTTACTACATCTAATTCCCCAAACCTGATTGTCAGTTTCGGAACCTTGTTTGGACATACAGTTCCTTCAGCATTTACTCAACACATGTTTATCAATTGACCACATTGTGCAAGAGCTGTGCTAGGCACTGGAGATACAGTGGAGAAAATCATGACCACAGCCATTTTGGAGCTGATCTATAAGGTGAATAGATGAATGAGGGTCAAATAATGTGTATTGGGACGCCTCTGTGGCTCAGCAGTTGAGCATCTGCCTTTGGGTCAGGGTGTGATCCTTGGGTCCTGGGATCGAGTCCCGCATTGGGCTCCCTGCATGGAGCCTGTTTCTCCCTCTGCCTGTGTTTGTGCCTCTCTATGTATCTCTCATGAATCAATCAATCAATCAATCAATCAATCAATCTTTTTTTAAAAAACACCAAATAATGTGTATCATTTGCAATATTAAATACAATGCTGTGACCATAATGATGGTACTGAAGGTACTTTTTTTTTTAAGGGTACTTTTTAAAAAAGATTTTATGTATGTATTTGAGAGAGTAAGCAAGGGGGGAGTGGGGCAGAGAGAGAGGAAGAAGCAGATTCCCTCCTGAGTGAGCAGCCCAAGGTGGGGATGGATCCCAGGACTCTAATCATGATAATCCGAAGGCAGATGCTTAACTGACTGAGCCACCCAGGCTGCCCTGGGACTGAGGTACTTTTAAGAAAGGATCTAATATTCTGTATTTGTTGGTAAGCAAACTTAGAACTACTAGTGGAATGTCAACTGTTGGTGTGTATACTTTTGCTACAGATAGGATTTTCTAGTTTATTCAAGTAGCTTTTGAAAAGATGTGGTATAGGGATCCCTGGATGACTCAGCGGTTTAGTGCCTGCCCAGGGCGTGATCCTGGAGTTCTGGGATCGAGTTCCACATTGGGCTCCCGGCATGGAGCCTGCTTTTCTCTCTGCCAGTGTCTCTGCCTCCCTCTCTGTGTGTCTCTCATGAATAAATAAATAAATAAAATCTTTTTAAAAAATGTATAAATAAATATCAAAAAACTCCAAGATTGTCTTTTCTAGACTCTTTTTTGTTTCAGATTTTTATTTAGATTCTATTTAGTTAACATATAGTGTAACATTGGTTTCAGGAATAGAATTTAGTGATTCATCACCTACACATAACACCCAGTGCTCAACACAAATGCCCTCCTTAATACCCATCACCCATTTAGCCCATCCCCTACTCACCTCCCTCCATCAACCCCCAATTTGTTCTCTGTAGTTAAGAGACTCTCCATGCTAATCTTCTCTGTATCATTCCAATTTTAGTATACGGGCTGCCAAAGCAAGCACTGTCTTTTCTAGGCTCTTAACACTAACATAGGACTTCCTAGAAATATTTTATACCCATTTTACATTTTGAAGCATAGTTTGCAAAATTAAATAGTTATGTTTGGTCATTCAAATCATCAAAGACTATGCCTTAGAACCAACTTATAATGTATATTGAACTCAGGTTCATGATTGATTACAAACTGCCAATAAAAAGCAATAAATCAGATGTATGAAATCAGTAAAGTGTAAACAATATAAAAAGGTTTTTAAATTTTTTAAACATAAGCTTTTGACTTGACATGGCAGTCCAGTCTGACCCTCCTTAAAACAATAAATTATAGAAAACCATCTTTAAGAGTATAAAAGAATATAAGAAGAATCTAACTATAAAAGAGAGATTATGTAAAAGTTCTAGAAATTGAAAAATAGATGGAGAAGTGGTGGGGCACCAGATGACTCAGTGGCTAAGTGTCTGCCTTCAGCTCAGGTCATGATCCCAGGGTCCTGGGATTAAGTCCCACATCAGGCTCCCTGCAGGGAGCTTGCTTCTGTCTCTGCCTGTGTTTCTGCCTCTTTCTCTGTGCCTCTCATGAATAAATAAATAAAATCTAAAAAAAAAAAAAAAAAAAAAAAGATGAAGTGGTAACTAATGAACCAGGGAGGGAGCAGCCACTACCTAGAATATATGCAGAGATGACTATAGGCAAATAAGGGTCTAGACTCCTTGTGAAACCCTGAAAGGCTCAGAACTCAGGTGTGAGGGAGGATGGAAGTGAAATGTGTGACCACAGACAGGCATTTTACTGTTTATATTGAGGGCCACCTGGATGGCTTAGTCAGGTAAGGGTCTGCCTCTGGCTCAGGTCATGATCCTAGGGTCCTGGGATCAAGTCCCACATCAGTATCTCTGCTCAGTGGGGAGTCTGCTTCTCCCTCTGCCTCTATCTGCCATTCCCCAACTTGTGCCCGCTCTCTCTTTGTCAAAAAAATAAAAACATTTGTAAAAAGATTATATTGAAATGATAAATCCCCCCACTGCAATGTGTAGAGTATAGGCAATTGTATCACTTTGCAATATAATAAAAGGCCTTCTCTATGGAAATTGTCAAAGTGGATCCAGGAACTTGTGCTGGTATTGATACTGCAGAACAAGTTATGGCAATTATGTGTTCTTCAATAAAATGGCTAGCTTTCTAATTATATTTTATTAATAGAACTGCCTATAAATAAGACCCTCCCATGTTCAGAGAGCACTCAGCCATTTTACTATTTCCTATTTATAAACAGATACTAAGCATCTCTAAACATTCGAGGAGAGCCAGCAATATGAATGAGGAAGGCCCAGAAAAAGTCATAAAAAGAAACAGACACAGAGATGACAGTACCCTGAAGAAAATAGGTAGTTCAGGAACAACAACAACAGAAAAAATCCTTAAAAATTCTAATGTATACCATGGAAAAAGTAGAAAGCATGATACATCCGTAAAATAACAATGAGATGCTATGAAAAAAGATTATAGATGACGATGAGATGCTATGAAAAAAGATTATAGATGAAGTAAGTGCTCCTTGAATCTAAAAATGTGATTATCGGGACACCTGAGTGGCTCAGAAGTTGAGTGTCTGCCTTAGGCTCAGGGCATGATCCCAGGGTCCAGGGATCGAGTGTCGCATTGGGCTCCCCACAGGGAGCCTGCTTCTCCCTCTGTCTATGTCTCCACCTCCCTCTGTGAGTCTCTCATGAATAAATAAAATCTTTTTAAAAAATAATAAAAATGATTATCAAACTAAAAAAATATAATTGAATGAATAAAATTAAATTTCAAAACCAGGAAACAAGTAGAAAAGTAAATGGAAAATATAATGGACATACAAGAAAGAATTAATCTTAAAAGCTAATAGGAATTCTAAAAACAGAAAAAGACAACTAAAGAAAGAAACTAGTTGAAGACCGTGAGCAATTAGATTGAAGGTATCCATTCAGTGCTCAGAACAGTGAATAAATGCAGACCTATATTCAATACATTATTTAAATTGTACAGAACACTAAGGATAAAGAGAAGACGAAGTTTCCTGGGAGTAGGAGTGCCTAAACATTTACAACAGAAAAGGAATATGATTCAGTTGATCTTCACATGAGCCATAGCAAAAGAGAATGGATAAGTATCTTAAATTTTCTGAAGGAAAATATTTTAAACCTAGAATTCTTTACCCTCCCCCCCAAAAAAAGACATGAGGGGCACCTGAGTGGCTCAGTCAGTCAAGCATCCAGCTCTTGATTTTGGCTCAGGTCATGATCTCAGGGTTGTGAGATGGAGCCCTGCATTGTGATCCTTACTCAGTGGGGTGTCTGCTTAACATTCTGTCTCCCCCCACACCTTGTGTAGGCTTGCACTTTCTCTCATTCTCTTTCTCTCTCAAATAAATAAATCGTAAAAAAAAAAAAAAAAAAAAGAGAGAGAGAGAGATCCAATGTAGAAAATATTGGCTATGACCCAAGAAAGTAATGAAGGGATGTCTCAGCCTAACAGTTGTAGAGACAGCTTAGAGAGAAATATGTCAAGATTGGAGGAAAAGAAAAGAAACCTCTTACAGGGAGGTTTGAGATAGATTTCAGAGGTTTGATCCTATCAAAACTTATGGAGGCAACAAAGAATATCTAAGAAAAAAAGGCAATAGGAAACTCCAGGAAAAACAAAAAGCGTACAAGAGTATACTACAGTTGGGCAATAATAATAATAATTACACTGTCACAGTTGTAAAATTTATTGATTTTCAACTTTATATTTAACTTATAAAAGCATATATAAACTTAATTTTATGAATTTAAAAAGCAGAATGTAATGTCATCAAATTAGCTAAGATAATAAAATACAAAAAATACTATTTGGGTGGTGAGAGATGGGAAGAGAGCTAAAGTGTGACATCAAAGGATATTACCTGAGATTGTTGCATCAAGAAATACATGTAAAATGTATTATTTAAAATTAAAAAGGGGGCACCTGGGTGGTCCAGTCTGTTAAGCTGCTCTCAGCTACTGTCATGACCCCAGAGACCTGGGATCCAGTCCTGCATCAGGCTCCTTGCTCAGCAGAGAGACTGCTTTTCCCTCTGCGTCCAACTGCCACTTCCCCTGCTTGTGTTCTCTCCCTCTCTTTGTCAAATAAAGAAATAAAATCTTAAAAAAAAAAAGTTGAAAAGATAAACAGTGTAAAGTAGAAAGTGGTGAGGAAACTATAATTGGGAAAATGTATGGGAAGTGGTACAGGTAACCCATATCTGCATTTCCCATGGCAGGAAGTTTACGACAATGTCCCAAATTAACAACAACAACAACAAAAATGTATAAACATAATATTTAGCAATATGATAGTAATCACCAGAAAAAAAAGGAAATCAGGGGCACCTGGGGGTGCCTCAGTGGTTGAGTGTCTGCCTTTGTCTCAGGTTGTGATCCTGGGGTCCTGGGATTGAGTTCTGCATCAGGCTCCCCCCAGGGACCCTTCTCTCCCTCTGCCTCTCTCTCTGTACCTCTCACAAATAAATAAAATCTTTAAAAAAAAGAAAAAATCAGAAACAATTGAAAACATTTAAAATGATTATGAGGGACTATAATGAAAGTGAAGAAAGGGCAGGACACTGTCCTCTTCCTCATAAGTCAACCTGTTATTTTTTTACAACATATGTATCTTTTACCTCAATAAAAAATTTTTAAAAATAAGTGTATAGGGGCACCAGGGTGACTCAGTCAGCTAAGCATCTGCCTTAGGCTCATGTCATGATCTCAGGGTCCTGGGATTGAGCCCTATGTCAGGCTCCCTGCTCACTAGGATGCCTGCTTCTCCCTCTCCTCCCCAGTTGTGCTCTCTGTTGCTATCTCTGTCTCTTTCAAATAAATAAAATCTTTTTTAAGAGTATATAATTAAATAGATATAATTGACATATAATTTAAAAATATATATTATGAGCAGGAAAAGCTCTTCTTTTAGGGAAATGAGTGACCAGATTAAAAAGTCTGTCCCTTCATTTTAAGTTTCCTCATGCCCTTGCACACATCTTCCTCATATTCTAGGCCTTCTCCAAATTAGATCTTTTTAACACTTCCAAGACAGTATTTCTGATGGGGGCAGGGAGACTGTGAGTTTATCTCTGAAATATAAAGAACATAACTTTGGTTTTATATTAAGTGTGACAGAAACATTCTCTGTAGATAACATATTGGGAAAAACAGTGGGGATGTTGTGGAAGTAGCTAGAGGAGCCTAACAACTGAAAATCGACATTTCAATTTTCAAAATAGAGTCAATGCTGCGATTAGGCTATAATTCAATCTTATAATCGATGTCACCCACAATAACTGATATTTACTATATACTTACTTTATAGAAAGTACTTTGTTTCCATTATATTTAATCACAATTCCATAAGGTTAGTATTTTTATTACTAATTTACAGTTGAAGAATTGAGGCTCGGAGAGGTTAGGTAACTGGCCCAAGGTCTCACAGCCAAAAAGTGAGGATTTAGAGATATGAACCCAACTCAACTGACTCTACAGTTCACATTATACTGCCTATTTATTTATTCATCATTAGAAATATGAATATAATCTTTGGATTCTTTGAAGAACCTGCTATTTTCTGAATATTATTTTAATTCCCACATTCTTATCTTCTCTCAACAAATTATGTGACCACCAATTTAACACTGTTTTGTTTGAAGTATCACCCAAATGGCTAAGAACTCTGTCTAGAACTTGACAGCCTCCATTTGAAACTTGGGTCAACTGTATCATATGATGCTGAGCAGTGAGTCAACGTCTCTTGCCTTGATCTCTTCACCTGTAAGCTGGTCATAATATTCCATGTCTCAGTTGGTTTTCCTGGGATACTGAATGGGATAATCCACGTAAAACGCTAAGAACAATGCCTGACCCAATAATCTCTTGGCCTTCCCAAGGAAATTTCATTTTTACTTCTCCCATTTTCATCAGTTGGAAGACTTTTAAAAAATAAGTTTATGATAATGGACTGCTTAATTTTCTTTCAGATTTATGATATGTGTTTAGTATTTTTTCTTGTGTTCATTTTGTATTTTTCATTTAAGAGCACTTATAGGAAGTATCCTAGGAATTACTAAAAAGCTGCCACTTTTCCCATGATTCAAATAGTCAAATAGACACTGAGCACTCTACATATCCATTCATTCATTTATTAATTAACTCCTTCTCCCACAGATGTGCCAGGTATGCTAAAGACATACCAGTGTTCTAACTCTATCTACAAAAAGGCAGGCAAAATATGGTGCCCAAATTGGTATTTGATCTTCTGTATTGTATGAATGCTAACTGTGGTAGGAATTAAGATAATGGTATCTGGAATTCTGAATGTGTCTCTGTTAAGTCACTTGTAATCTGTTAACATTTAATAATTAAATGGTTGTGGACTAGTGCAGCAGAATGGGGCCAAAAATCCTGTCAATGAATGCAAGAGGATCTTAAGCAGCTTATTGAAATAAAAAGAAAGGTAAAGTTTCTAAAATGGTATTCAGCCTTTATTCTGTGATGGAAAGAAAAATGCCAGTGCTTTAATTGCAAACATGGTTTCTTAAAGCATTCCAAGTTTTCCTTAGAGACTTTCAGAACCAGGGATTGACTATCCTTGTGCCTGCTTGGATAGAAAAGGGCTTGATAAAAGTGTTATGTCTGCTGGCACAGTTTAATCACTTAATACCTTGTTCCAATTGAAAACATAACCCAACCCCATTCAGATGATTGAGCACCTACACTTGATCTGTCTATGGCTTGTGCAGTCACTGATATTTCCAAGGGAAGTCTCGTGATTGTCAAAATGGAAATTAATTTCATAGACTTGGGCCAAATTGAAAAAAAAAATTGTTCATTGTAATCTGCTGCTGCTGATTCCTGAAAATGTTGTTCAGACTAAATAAGCTCAGGTCAGCCTAGAAGAATGGGCCGAGGTGGGGGACTGGGTATTGGGAATAGAACAGGGACTGCGGGGAGAGGAGGAAGAGAACTGAGAAAAGATTATTACTGGAGAAAAAGACAACTTCAGGGACCATGTCAGAGAGCATATTCTCCACATATTTCTTTTTCTTGAAGTTTATTTATTTATTTTTAGTTATCTCCACACCCAATGTGAGGCTCAAACTCACGACCCTGAGATCAAGAATCTCATGCTCCTCCAACTGAGCCAGCTAGGTACTCCTCCACATAGTTCTTGATTCTTATAATCACTGAAATAAGCTAGCTGGCTTCCAGAGAAAGTTATAAAATCGTCAAAGGTATTAATTCACAACCTTCAGTAATAGGTGGAGGGAAAAATTTAAGCTCTTTTTTAGGGTCTATAAAAATCTTACCGATAACACCATTCCTGAGATCTTCATTTTCTCCAACTAGATGGAGTGCTACAGTAGAGGGTCACAAAGCATTCAGTTCCCTTAAATTACTTTAAGAATTAATCCTCTCATCCATGCAAAGGAATGCAAATGAAATGATTGCTGGATTTATTGTGTTTTTGCCTACAAATGCTTCCAGTATAGGACAGTGGTTCTTAAACTTTCCTGAATCAGGAGTCTCTTTGGGAATCTAGTGAGATAGGAGGACCTCATTTACAGAAAAGTGGGTATATGCATCAAGGTACACATTTCTTTATAATCCCTCCTGTATTCCCTTAGACTGTTATGGGGCAATGGATCAGGTTACTCAGTCCTACCAGACAGTTAAAACAGAGTATTATACAGACAGTTAAAATACAAACTGATTGTATAAAATAGCCAGGAAAATGTTTATTGTCTTTATGTAACTGCACAGCACATTGAAGTAAAATATTTTTAAAAACTATAATTTTTTTAAGTATAATTTTTGAACTGTAGATTATTCAGTCTCCAAAATGAACAAAGCTGAGACCCAATAAGGAGAAAAGACTTCATGTTCACCCACTAGCTTGTGACGGAGAAAAAGGCTATATGATGTTCTGTGGGTATACATGTGTGTGCTAAACTTTCAAACTCCTATATGAAAAGAGTAGATTTAAAGGACAAATTTAACTTTTAAGAAGGCACTGTTTTTTGTGAATAATACCTATTCTGATTTCTACCCCAATATATTAGGGCATTATGTAGCAAAAGGAGGAATTAAATTCAGAAATGCTTGCATCTATATTTATTAAATCAAAACCTCATTAGGATAAATATTTTTATTATTTATCCATTTTTAAAATGTCACCTATTTCTAACTCAGGTGTGTAAAAATACAGTATTTTTTCTTCAAAGAATTTTGGAGGCAATTAATTTTCATGAAGTTTTCACGAAAGCTTTCATGAAGCTTTAAATTCAAGAAATTTCAACACTATTTTCCAGGGAAGATTATTTGAAAATAAATACTTTTGGAATTGTGAAATCGATCAATTTGTTAAAAACTCAAGTGGTTTCAGTTTATGAATCAGATATAAACAAGCAGAACAAATAGGCAATAAATTAAGTGCTATTAGGAAGGATTTTAACCTTGCAATCTTATCCGGGCTGTGTGTAAGAACCTTCTGCGAAGAATCAGTGGGAGGATGGAGAGAGGCCCTGGCATCTGCCTTCCTTGCATAAGTTGGATTGGGGCTCACATTCTGAGACACCCAGACGTTGACCCTCAGCTTGTCCTGTTGAGGCATTGCTGCCTCCTCTGGAACAGCTATTGTCTGTGAACAACCGGAGGTCTGAAAGCACTGTCCCCACTTCTGTACTCATCCTCCAGCCTTGGAGGCTTTAGAGAAGGGATATTGTTTTGACCTTAAGCTCCTTCCAGAAGACTGGGTTCTGAAGGGGGTTACTGCCAGGTGATTAATTCCCACTCTGGAGGCTGTCAGCCCCCCGGAGCCAGCTGCTGTTTGTCCGGGGAGGCAGAGGCGGCTTCCTGCGGCCTGGTGTGCCCCTGCCACTCTGAGCCCAGAGCTGTTTCGGGGCAGACCCCTCCCCGCTCTCCCCGGCCGGCCAGGGGTTTCAGGGTTCAAGCTGGCTTTGAGCCCAACTCACCTTCCAGAGAACCGTGGCCTTCCTGGCCAAAGGGATCAAAGGCTCTGGACCCGGCGTCTGTAGGAAGCAGAGGCACTGGCCTTTCGCTTCCTGAAAGTTCTGCCAACTTTACTTGTGTCCATTTCCGGGCCGGCTCTCTTTGGCTCTCTGAGGGGAGCTGGAGAGGATAAAATTGTTTCTCAAATTGCAGTGCTGCAAGGGCAAGCTCCGTTAGTGGGTGGGGGGTGGGGTGCGGGGAGAAGATGCTCGGCAGCCTAGTCCAGCCCCCCCCCCTCCGCTGGCGCTTGCCCAGCGGGGATGCAAGAAATGGGGGAGAAGTGACACCCTCCAATTTTTGCATTCTAGCTTCTGCCAGAGGACATTGCTTGGGGTCTATTTCTT
Source organism: Canis lupus baileyi (assembly GCF_048164855.1). NCBI lineage: Eukaryota > Metazoa > Chordata > Mammalia > Carnivora > Canidae > Canis > Canis lupus. The sequence continues at coordinate 21,544,501 of NC_132839.1, forward strand.
TGTTTTGCTTTAGTTTTTTTTTTTTTTTTTTTTGGTTTCTACTTTCCCCCCGTTCTGTTTGGAAGCACGCACCTGCTGTGGTTGACCTCTGCCCCCCCAAGCACACTCTCTCCGCCCTTTTGCTGCGCCCCTAAGCTCCAAGGTGAACGTCTGTGTTGGCAGCCCCCCCCCCCCCCACCCAGCTTCCCCGCACTGACCACAGCCTCCCGCCTTAGTCCGCCCTCCTTGACCGCTCCCCCTTCCCGGGAGCCGGAGAGGTCAACAGCTCGACTCCAGGAGCCGGGTCCTTCCACACCTGGGCGTCACTTTTGAGATTTTCCCGCGCTCCACGGATAGAACCAAGCTGCGACCCCCGCCAGGGGCGCGGGCTGCACGCTCGAGCCGAGAAGCCCGGGAAGAGCTGGGCCAAGCCCCACCCGGGTCCTCGCGTTGGTCTCAAAGACTTTTTAGGGACCCTCTCACGTCTTTGCTTTGCCGGAGCTTTACATCTCACTTCTGTTATAAATTCCCAAAAGGAAAGCAGGCGATGGGGGAGGGACCATGGAGGGGAAAAGAGAAAAAAAAAAAAAAGAAGAAGAAGAGCGAAAAGGAGACTCTTGAAAAAAAAAAAAAAAAGAAAAGGAGACTCTTGGATCATATATTTATTTTATATAAAGAAATGATACATATGTAATTTTAGATTTTCTTCCGATTTAGAGTTCTGAGGCTATAGAAAACCTATTTTTAACACCCCCCTTCTCTCATAACGGCCTTGATTGCTTAAATTGCTTCTAATTGGGTGGCACATATTACTGGAGACGAAGGACGCATGACAAGCAGCCTTCATTCTTTCGCAAATTTAGATAATGTCTCCGGATGAGTATCTTTTCCGATCTGGAAGAGCTAGAAAACTCTTAAACTGCCCCGCAGTTTTCCTGAGGGGTTTTGTGCAATAGAAGAGAAAGGTCCTGACCACCGCACGGTCATGCAAATAAATAGACGGCGTTTTGCCCAGCGCGCCGCGCCACCCTCCAGGGCCAGCGCTGCCCTCCGGGGCTGGCGGGGCGCGGAGAGTAAACATACTTTTTTTTTTTTCTTCTTCCCCTTTTCTTTAGTTTTCTTTTCTTTTTTTCTTTCTTCTTTCTTTCTTTCTTTCTTTCTTTTTTTTTTTTTAACTCAGTCTTCCTTCCTTCCCTTCTCTGATGCATGTAAAAGTTTTTAGGAAGCCCCTTTGGCGACGTAAACCAGCTGCTGCGCCCCGTGCGCGGCCTGCCCCGGGCCTGGGTGGCCCTGGGAGCCCCCCGCGCGCCGCGCCAGCCCCGACAGCTGCAGCAAGGCCGCCCCGGGAGGGTCGGGCCCGCCGGGCCCCCGGAGGCGACGAGCCGCCCGACGCTGACAGGTGGAGCCCCAAGTGGGGTGCGTCGAGGCCGCGGTGGGAGGTGAGGGCTGGGCTTCTCTAAAGTGCTCTGGGGGTGGGGGGCGGTGGGTAGATCGCCCCCGAGAAGAGCAGACATCTGAAGGGGGTGGAAGTTGAGATGATTATGGTCAACTGAACAAATGAGACACGCAGACACGCTGCGCATCATTGTGCCACCCTGCGGCCTCACTGTTGGCACGACCCCCAGACAGACGCATAGGGGACTAAAGTTCTCATTTTTTTAAAAGGATTTTATTCATTTAGTCATGAAAGAGAGAGAGAGAGAGAAGCAGGCTCCACGCAGGGAGCCTACATGGGACTCGATCCCGGGTCTCCAGGATCACGCCCTGGGCCGAAGGCAGGCGCCAAACTGCTGCGCCACCCAGGCGCCCCTAAAGTTCTTATTTAAGGCCAGGAGACGTGACAAGGGGAAGGGTCCTGTTCGGAGTCGCCTTGCAATTCTTCCCGAAAAAGGAAGAGCCCAGGATGGCGCGGGAAGCGCCTTCAGGGCACCTTGGGTTGTGTCGCAGCCCAGTCCCGGGTGAGGCCCGGCCGGCCCAGGGTCTGGGAGCTTGTGGGTCCTTGGAGGTGAGCTGCAGGCGGGGGCCCCGCCGGGGAGTACGGGTGGGCGGCGCCGGGCCCCGCGGAGGCTCACCTGCTGGTCCCCGCAGCACCCACCCACCGCCTGTCTTGTCCCGTTAGGCGTCAAAGGGAGTGCACGTCACTTTTGGACGAACGTGGCACTTCTGCTGCATCAAAGGCCCACTGCTAGCCAGCTGCACGGTTTCCGCGGGCCCTCAGGGTCACTGGGGTAGCCCGAGGAAGAAAGGTTTGGGCACTGAGAAATATTCAACGGTGGCCAAACTGGTTGCTGCAGGAGGCGTGCGCCTCACCTCCGGCCTTGGCTGGGTCCCCCCCAATGCTGCGGACACTCCCCGGCTGCCTCACTTGTGCAGCTGCCCCTCTCCTAGTCCTGAAGGTGCAACGCAGGGGAAAACATCACGGTGTGGGGGGCACGGGCCCCTCCAAAGGGTCAGGAAAATCCCTCCTACCCAGGAGGTGCCTTTCGGGGCGGCAGTTTGAAAACTAAGAGACAACATCAAAGCTTCTCCTTTCAAAAAGGTAGCCCTGGGGGTCCCAAACCGATTTTTTTGGCTGCCAAGGAAGCAATTGGCTGAAACGAAATTGGGGTTCCAATAGGGTCAGGGAAAGCCCAGGGCCCCTGGCCCGGTTCTGGAGGCCAGAAGGGCGCTTCTCGCCCCCGCCCCTTCCAGGAGGAGAAGGGAAAAGGAGGAGACAGGGCAGAGAGGGGGAGAGGGGAGAGCGCAGGGGAGAAAGGAAGGGAGAAGAGGGGGATATTTAGCAAGTTAAGAGGTTAAATATTTGAACAGATTTGTAAATATATAGACAGCCCTTGTTATTTGGAATGTGTAATAATGCCTTTTGTGGTGCCGTCTGGCTGGGAGGCTGCGGGGAGACCTCTCCCAGCACCTTCCTCCCAGGGAAGTCAACTGGAAAGCTCTGGAGCTCCCCAAACAACAACAGGGCTACTACCCTCCTTTGGGGAAGGGGAATTCGCCCTCCTTCCTGTCTTAAAAAAAAAAAAAAATACGAAGGAAAAGAAAAAAGAAAAGCCGAATAAATGAAAATGTTTATTTTTTTTATTAGGTATGATTTTTTTTTTCCAGGAGCATTCCAGAAAGCCATCTCCAGGCTGAAGTAATTTCAAAGTATTGTTTAAGCTGATGACATACTCTAGCTCTCAGTTATCTATTGTGCATCCATTATTTCTTTGAACCTAACTGTCTGGCAGGCGTGTGCGCGCGCGCGTGCACGTGTGTGTGTGTGTGTGTGTGTGTGTGTGTGTGTGTTTAGAGAACCTGGGTTCACTAGCGGTTCTTCTGTGGCTTAGCTGGAAGGGGGGGGTTCTTTACGTTTTTCTCACGATAGTGTTTTCTGGAAAACTGTACTGATGGCAGCTGATGGCATCTGTCCTCTGCCTGTGCCCGTGGGCGGAGGACACAGGCTGCGGGTGTGTCCCGCCCCCAGTCGCGCGTGCGTGTGCGTGTCCGTGTGTGTGTATACACGCATTATCTGGTGTGTGCCTCAAATGGAGCCTTTTTTTTTTTTGCTCCTGTCGCCGTCCTGCGTGTATTAGTGTTATGCAAATAGAATCATCCTGCTTGAGTATTTTTTGGAGGGGGAGGGGATGAGCCTTTTAAATTCTTCTCCCATCTCTTCTCGGCAGTCTTTCCCCTGCGTGTGCATTTACTGCGATGGCTTTTCCGGGGGTGGGGGGTGTGCATGCGTGCGGGGTGGTGGTGGTGGTGTGCGGGCAGTGGGCGTGTGCCCCAGCGTGTGGCCGAGCGTGTAGGGCCCGCGGGCACCTTGCGAGCGATGCGCGCTCCCCCCGGGTGTCCCGCGTGGCCGGGCCCCGCCCCCACCGCCCTGGGGTTCTCGGGGTGACCCTGCGCCCATCCACGTACGTGCGCCTGTCCCCCTGCCTACGCGCATTGTCTCTCTCCGTAATCCGCACGTTTCACATATATTCTCTTATCTTTTGGCAAAGTGCCTTTTTTATTCCCGGAAGAATATTTATTGATGTGATCATCTGAAATGAAAAGTGGTCTCCCATGAAGGAGATGGAAGAGAAAGGAGTGTTCATCTTTCTTAATAGACGGGGCAGAGCCAGTTGACTGGATCACAGGGTCTCTCCGCACTTTCTGCGTGTGTCTGGGTGCGGGGGTGGGGGCAGGGCCGGAGCGGGGGAGGGGAGCGCAGGCGCCTCTAACGGGAACAAAGATGGGCCATCGCGCCCCCTCGCGGCCAGGCTTCGGGTTGCGCCTCCCGGGCCGGCTTCAGCCACAGGAATCCTGTCATTTCCTCCGTTAAGCCAATCAGCAGCCGCGTCTCAGACCCGGCCTCCGGCCGCCACCCAATCAGCGGGCGCCATGCAAATCGCCGCTTCCGTCCCGGGGACCCGCGGCGGGTCCGCGTCCTCCCCGCCCTCCCGCGCTCCCGCCCGAGCAGCTGCCGGCCGAGGGGGCCGTGCCGGGCGCCTGCCTCATGCATATGCAGACGAGCTGCCCCCGCCCCGCCCCGCCCCGCGCCCCCCGCGCCCCCGCGCCCCCCGCGCCCCCGCCGCGTCCGCGCGCCCGGCCGGGCGCTGCTCCGAGCTGCGGTCCCGGGCAGCTGCTTCCCCGAAGGAGGCCTGCGCGCGCTCCTGGAACGCGACAGGCAGAGGGAGGAAGGTACTCTCCTTGAAATCCCCTCGAAGGTCAAGTTGGAGGCTTGCGGAGCCGGGGCGAAAGGCGGCGAGCGTGCCTCTGCGGGTGTGCAAGGGAGGCTCTGCACGCAGGACGGTTGTGAAACGTCTCTCTCCTCCCAAACACCGGGTCCGTTGCTCTGAAACACACAGTGTGCTTGGTCACGTCCAAAGGCAGGACGCTGGTAGACGGTTTCGAGAGCCCAGAGCTACAGCGTGGATTTGTCCTGGACCTCGGGCTACACAGCTTCCAAAACTGCAAAGGATTGGAGATGAGCTCGCACGGCGTTAGAGCTCCCTAGTGCTGGAGAGAGTGGGGGGCGGGGCGGCTACAGACCTGCCGCAGCGCCCGCCCGCGCAGTGCCGGGGGCTTAAGCCGCGCAGGTGAGCCCACCTGGGGCACAAACGCGCACCCATGAAAGGAAAACCAAATCCCGGAAGAAAAAAAGACCTGGGAGTAGTAGGTTGCTATTGTACTTCCATCCAGACCCTGGTTTCCGGCCTTTCAGAGCCACCGGGAAAGGGTAGGCGAGCTTTGGACACTGCTCAGAGCTGACCTTGAGGCGCACGCAGGGGACAGGTGTCGCTGGAGAAAATCGCGCTTTCCATAGTGCTTTGAGATCCTCTAGTGAGAGAGGGGGGAAATGGTCAAGTGGTCTTGTTTCATAGATGCCCACTTGGACGTAGGACTGTCTAAAGGACTTTGTGGTGGGAATTGAGTCCGTTGCCCCTCAAATTTTATGCCATGGAGAAGTGAGTAGAGGGTGCAAGATTTGAAATATTTCGTCATCATTTACTCATTCAGCACGTGACCACGGAGTGCGCATCGCATGCCAGGCACGCAGCATCCCCCTTCGCTGCGAAGCACCCGTGTATGCGCCTGGATTCTCAGGTGTGATGGAAATTAGGGAGAGGAACAGGGATTTGGGGATGGTTTTGGCCCTAGAGTTGCCCATTGTCTTGCAGAAAGAGGTGACAGGAAGGACAGATAAATGTGTAACATGGAGCATGGAAACGTCTTAAATCTCTGTCCGGAATACGGTGAATTCGTATATTGGCATATTCCTGCAGTGAAATACTCCGCAGCAGTTAAAAATGAATAGTTTGTCTTCAAAGCATGCTGGATGAAAAAAGCAAATTGCAAAAAACAAAAACAAAAAAAAACAAAAAACAAAAGCCCCAAAACAAACAAAAAACAAGCGTGGGATATTGATGTTAATATTAGCAATGATTATTGTAAAAAGATTTTTAAACCCTTTCCAAATATAAAAGTTGTTACGTAATTATGTATACAAAATAGAAGTATACAGACATGTCCTGCCACCTTCAGGACAGAGGATATCCCTGGGAGAGAAGGATCCTTGCACCATATGGGCTTGAGCTATATGAATAAGGTTTATTTCCTTAAAGAAGAAAGGTGGGGTGAGGGGAGGAAGAGAGAATTAGAAAGATAAGAGAACATGGAGAAGTATGGGAAGACTGTGTTGAAGTGGAGACATTGAAGCTAACCGCTTGAAGTGACAAGCAAGAGCTAAATGGGAATATTCAAAACATGAGAAAGAAATACTGAAGCTTTTGCACTTTTTATTTAATTTTTAATATCCATACTGTAAAATTCACTTTTGGGGGGTATAGCATTCTATGAGTTTTACTAGTGCAAGGAGTCACATAACCATCCCCACAAGCAGGAAACAAGAGTTCCATTACTCGCTCCCCAAATGCCTTTGTGCTAGCCTTATTTATTTATTTATTTATTTATTTATTTATTTATTTATTTATTTATTTATTTATTTAGTGCTAGCCTTTATAATCAACCTTTACCATTTGTAGTCACCTCCCCTATAACTTTAAATGCTGAAAACCACTCCATCCCTATAGTTTTGCCTTTTTTCAGAATGTCATATAAATTGAATCATACAGTATGTAGCTTTTTCTTTGCGTCTAATTTCCTTCACTTAGAATAATGAATTTGTCTTCATCTGTGCTGGGTTGTTAGATGTAGTTAGTTCCCATATAATTTGTCCCTTTTGACTGCTGAGCAGTATTTCATGGCATGGACATACCACAGATAGTTTCTCTTTTTTACCAGTTGAAGGCCATTTGAGTTGTTTCTGGTGTACAGTCTTTTTTTCTTTTCTAAGTAAGCTCTGTGCCCAACGTGGGGCTTGAACCCACGACCCTGAGATCGAGAGTTGCATGCTCCACTAAGTCAGCCAGGCACCCCTGGTGTGCAGTTACTTGATTCCAGAGAGTGGACTCATTGTTGTCTAGGGTGTTGTCATGTATAATGTGGGTCTTTTATGACTGGTCATTGTATTATATTGTTAAATGTCTTCACTTATTTCCTCCAGAGGTGAAATCTGTAATCTGATTTAAGGACCGTGCGTTGTGAGCTAGGTATGGCCTACTCAGCCAGATGTATAGAAAAACATACATGTTCACAGTCATTTGGAATTGCCCTATAACTAATTTAGTTGTGAGTGCAGTAGGACGTACTAACTAGAGACTCTGATGGTCAGTTTGTGTGAATTTGCATGTATGGCTGATGACCTAACAGTTCTAACTCTGAGCATCTGTGTATTTCCAAGTGTGCAACTATGGCTTGTTTCTAAATATTTCCTTAAATCCTATTGAAAGATGGACCTTGGCCTTTTGAGATCCAGCTTGAGCTTCAGTGGCAGGCTGAAGTTTCCATGTATCTGATTCAAGATGGTGATTTATATCACTATTCCAGGGGTTCCAAACACTTATAAGGATTCTGTGTAGTTCCAGATCCTGGTCTATAGTGTCAGTCCTCAACGGTTTGGTTTCTTCTTGTTTGGTCTTCTGGTTGTTTCTCACTGGGACCCTGAGAGACTGACACCTGGGCTCTATAGAGTAGGTGCTGATTCAGAAATAGAGTACACCTGTGGGGTTATAAACATTTCTTAACATATATGCCTCAGAGTTCCAAAGCCAAATATCAGATGCTTGTGAGTTATCTACTACTTGGAGCCTTATTGGATTTATTTACTTTTAAAACCTGTAGCCCTGTAATGGTTATTTGAAAGCTGTTTTGGTCAAAGGCAACTGGCCCTGTTTTAAGGTTCAAGGTGGAAATGAGAGAACCAAACATTGTAATTTGACTACTCTCTGGATGTGGGTTTGAGTAGAGAAGAGGACACTCCCAGCTGTAAAGAGTGATTATGGTGTTGTGATCAAAGGTACTGTTTCTCATCCTTGTTCCGTTGCTAAAACAGCCCGGAATTTCTTTCTTTTTTTTTTTTTTAAAGATTTTATTTAATTTATTTATTCATGAGAGACACACAGAGAGAGGCAGACACAGGCAGAGGGAGAAGGAGGCTCCCTGCAGGGACCCTGATGTGGGACTGGGTCCCGGGACTCCAGGATCACGCCCTGAGCCGAAGGCTGCAGCTCAATGGCTGAGCCACCCAAGCATCCTAACAGACCGGAATTTCAATTTAAATTGTATCCAGGGGCTACACTGACACTTTGCAGGTCATCCTTAGTCTTAGTTCTAATAATTAGCACCACCCTTTGGTAAATGACTCTAGAGACAAAAGTTTCATTTAACTAGTCAACTAAAGGACCAGTTGGTAAAATAGCCACTTGTAATTTACTTTGGATACATGTAAGGAGAGGTTATAGAGGTGACACATCAAGAGCTAGAGCGGCCACATTTGAGCTTTGTTAAGGCTTGTGAGACCTTGAGAACAACCCTATCTTATGTGTACACAATTTTCTTGCTTACAAAAGGGCAAAGGAGCAAACATGTTGCTATTTTTTGTTTTAAGATTCCCCCAGCAAGAAGCACTTTATGAGCTCCTCTTCTCTTCCGGGTGGTTTGGCTGGTCTAATAATTGAATTGATCTAAGACAGATGAACAGGAGAAAAACAGAATCCATGCCTACAGGAGCCCCGTAAAAATATGAGACCCAAAGGCAGCCAGGTAATTGAGGCTTACATAACATCCTGAGCAAGGGAAAGGGATAGAGATGTTCGACACAGAGGGACAGAAGGCCATTTACTGGAAGGCAGAGAAGTTGTTTGGAAAACAAAGGTTAGCCTGTTATGCAGATAACTTTCTTGGGTAAAAAGGTATCTCTGATAATAGCTCCTTTCCAATGTAAATTTAGGCAGCTGAGGAGGAGGTAAAGAGCTTTTCCTGAATCTGCTGGGTTTTGATTGCCTTTAGCTCAAAATAATCCTTATGCCACAGAGACATATTTTGGGGTGGCAAATCTGCTCCCCTTTGAGGCATAAGTGAGTGCCTTATCATAATGTAGGAATAATGACATCTCAAGGCTTGTATGATGCATTCACAATCAAGGAAAGTCCCAGAACGGGGTTGACTCAGCAGTACCTGACCAGGATGCTTAATGCAGTGATGAATACCTTTGCTCCTAGGAATTAAATATAGAGGTGCCTGGAGCTTGTGTAAGGTTCCCTGTGCCATTTGCAAAAGGTACTCAGAGAAAAGATAGGCTGATTTTAATTTTGATGTTTTAATCATCGGTTTAAGTACATTTATGATTTGCTTTGCAAAATGTCAACAGGCATCCCAAGTGGATAATATTTTTAAAAGATTGAATTTCTTATATTTATTCTAATATCATTTCAAAAATATGGTCATTAGTGCCTACAGGTTCATTGGTTAGAACAACCCACTCAGATGATTATTTAAAAACATCTGACAACACTTTTTGTTATTTTCCACATTGTCCCCAATTTTCACTGATTAGAATTTTAGCAAGATAGATCTAAAGGCTTCATTCTAGTTCTGATACATTTAGGAAGGGCTTCAAATAGCATTCCTATCTACAAGATGGCCCAAGGACACTCTGAGAAGATATAATTTATTATCTGATGTATTACATATGCATTTCATGTTATAAATAATATTATGCTTTTGTATATTATATACCCAACTATTGACAAAACACTTTCACATAGATTATCTCATTTCATGTAAATTATCTCAGGATAACCTTCTATGAGGACTGTGAAAAGGATAAGTTTGTTCTTCTTATTTTATGGTAAATGGTATGGAGGTTCAGAAATATTGAAAACAGCTCGCTTTTTTGTAGAGCTTTTTCTTTGTGCCAGGCAGTGTTCTAAGAACTTTCCATGTTTCAATTCATGTGGTCTAGATAGCAGCTGTAGGAAGCACATACTCTTATTCTCCTTTTCCTTCTATTGACTGAACTGCAGAGGTACAGAGAGAGAAAGTAACTTGTCCCAAGCTACAGAATGAGTAGGTAGTGGAGTCCCCTGAGAATCCACCGGCCTGGTTCCAGACCCCAGTGATTAACCGGTACACTCTCTACCCAGTCAGAGTTCAGCAATTTGCCCAGGCAATTTGGCCACTAAGTGTAGAATCATTAACTTCCAACATGGGTTTTCTGATACCCAGTCAAGTGCCTTTCCATTGTGCATTTGGTTCTAACTTCTCTCATTGTCTTTGCTTTATTGTGTCCCACGTTTTACTACCTTATGGACATCGCATATTTCCCCTAATGGAATGTGAGCTTCCTTAGTGCAGAGAAGAGAGAATGATTCCTTTTCTACATGGACTCTCCTTTACCATGTCTGGAAATTGTTCCAAGATAGAAGGAGTCGCTTAAAATATATTGAATTGAATCGAAGTTGTGGAACTCCTTGAACATTTTAGGCCTGAGAATTTGCAGCTGGATCTTTGGTGACATAAAAATGGTTGACAGGGGCACCTGGGTGGCTAAGTCAGTTAAGCATCTGCCTGCAGCTGGGGGCGTGATCCCAGAGTCCTGGGATTGAGTCCCACATTGGGCACCCTGCTCCGTGTAGAGTTTACCTCTTTCTCCCCCCTGCTTGTGTTCTCTCTCTCTCAAATAAAGAAAATCTTAACAAAAAAGAAAGTGGTTGACAGTGGGAAAGGGGCAGTGATTAAACCAGGGAAAAAGGGAAAGAATTGATGTGATAGGAAAAAGTGCGATAACCATGTTTATATAATCCTTACTATGTGCCAGACATTTTTTACATATCAACCTATACGATCCTTATGACATTTTATTATATCCTCCTTTAATGAAAGGGGAGAATGAGGCACAGAGGTTATATGACCAACATATAAATATACATGTTTCTGGGTGTGTACGTGTGTAGAAGGAGAGAGAAAGTCATGTACATTGTTGCCCATCTCCCTATCTCCCACATAACAATTCCCAAGGGTTTCCTGGTATACTCATTTGACTTTCTTTTTTCTTTTTTTTAAAGATTTTATTTATTTATTTTTAGAGAGAGAGAGAGAGCGTGCGCATGCAAGTAGGGAGAAGGGCAGAAGGAGAGAATCTTAAGGAGACTCTTCGCTGAGTGTGGAGCTGGATCTCACGACTGGAGATCAAGATCTGAGCTGAAACCAAGAAGCAGCCACTCAACTAACCGAAGAACCCAGGTGACCCTATCTATTTGATTTTCATCAGATATTTTCTATCCTAGATGCCCTACACTACTGACTTTTCCTCCTCTAATCTCTGCAAAGCACCACACCTATCTTTCTAAAATATGTATCTGATTCTGCTCTTTGTATTAAAACATTTACTGGGATCCCTGGGATCCCTGTGGCGCAGCTGTTTGGAGCCTGCCTTTGGCCCAGGGCGCGATCCTGGAGACCCCGGATCGAGTCCCGCGTCGGGTTCCCGGTGCATGGAGCCTGCTTCTCCCTCTGCCTATGTCTCTGCCTCTCTCTCTCTCTGTGTGTGTGTGTGTGTGACTATCATAAATAAATAAATAAATAAATAAATAAATAAATAAAAATAAAATATTTACTGATTTCTCATTGCTAAGAGGTTATGTGGCCAGCCACATCACAGCCCTGTTTTACATTTTCATCATCATTTCAGCCTCCTTTTCCCAGGCCTTTTATTATGATTGTATTTAAACCCTTCTTAATCCCTGCATGGACCATGTACTTTAATTCTCCTGTGGCTTGTTGGGAAGGGAGAATTTTTCTTTACCTTTCAGAGGTTCTTTGGCTGGTCTGAGAATTAGATTGACATGAGACAGATTAACAGGAGGAAATCAAATCTAATTTTGTATATACAGGAAGCCCACATACATTCAAAGGAGAGGAGGACAGCTCACAGGGCAGTAAGAGGAGCTGGTGACTGGTAATTAGATGTTTGCCTTGCCATACAGATGGGTCACTCAGATAAAATTTATCTCTGGTAGAAACTCTCATTCTGAAAAAGACTCCCAATTTAAATTCTAGGAAGTTAGGGGAGGGCAAATTTTCTCTTTTGCCCGCTTGGTCTTGATTACCTTCAGCTCAAAATATTTCACGTGCCAAAGTGGCAGAATTTGGGGAGATTTGTTCTAAGCTTCTTCATGACTTAATCCATATTGTCCTTTCTGCCTAGAATGCTGTTCCCCCACTTTTTATCTGGCGAATTGCACTTATCCTGCGGGATGGAGTTCAAATGTATTTCTTGATGAAGCTTTTTGTGATCCTATAGATAGAATTAATATATCACTCCACTGATATATTTATAAAGATCTACTGAATGCTTAAGTCCTGCAATTATTATTATTGATGAAGAGAATGCGATTCAGAGGCTTGTCCAATATCACTTGCATAGTAAATTTTCAGACAGATATGCCTGACCCTAAAACCTATAAATGTAGCCACTTTGTTTTGTTTCCTCCTTTGATAGCCCATATTAGAGTACATATCACTTTCTCTTCAATAGTATGAACTCCAGAAAAACCAGTTATTTACTTCACATGCTTTCTGCCTAGTGCAGTGTCTGTACTATATAAGAAGCTCAGAGAGAGAGAGAGAGAATGAGAGAAGAAGCTCCATGAACACAGGTAAAAGACTGAATGGATGTCCCTTACCTGGCCCATTGTATCCCACACCACAGATCATACCCCCACACTACTGACTTCTGCAGTGGCTAGCCACAAAATTGACCATCTTGGCAGCTGTTGCCAGTGAGAGTCTTTATTCAACGTATTTAATAGGTATGGCCAGAAAATAATGGCAAGGTACAATTTATTCTACAATACTTGGGCTGCAGGTGCTGTCTTTTTTGTTTTATATTTCTGAATGAATCAGAACTGGCTTGAATCTTATCTTTATGATAGACATAAATATCTATGTTATAACCTAGGAGTATCCCTTCCCTTATTCAGAAATATTTAAGAATCCTATGAGTTTACGGAGGTCCCACAGAAAAGGCCCATGGCTGCTCTGGGCCCAGGAGAACTCTTGTTGGGGCCATTGTGGCATTGCTTCCGGGTACCACATGGTGCTACCATAGATTTCCAGGTCAGGATGCTTCTCTGATGAGCATTTCCACAGGACATGCATCTCAGTGACCATCCTTTGGGTTTGTGTACTATCCAAGGACATGCTAGGTGGTATCCACTGTCCACAGTCAACCCCTGGAGATTCATCCACAGGGGTCTAGCAGTCTTCCCTTTCCCTTACCCCAAACAAAGGATCAATTCCTCTTCTTTTTCTGACAACGAAGCTTGTTTGTTAATAGAAAGATCCAGACCACAAAGACACAAATGTATATTTACCTCCATAGTCTAGAAACACTTCCCTTCCTTTATAAAAATTCCTTCTTCCAAGGACAAATTGGAAGACTTCATGGTATCTTCTTGCTAAAGGAGCTACAACAAGATCTTCACCAGGTTGCCCTTTTAAGTAGTTAAATCTTTAGTGGGGTTTCCAGTTGAAATAACAAAAATGTACTTAATGGTACACATAAGTGATAGTTGTTCTTTTTAAAGGAGTCACTTGCTGTACATTATTGTAGTTTGCCACCATCATCTCAACAGTTTTTTGATTCCACCCTCAGGTTTTCAGAGCCTGTAGCCCAATTTTTAAAAAATCATTCCCAAAGAGCACAAATATTTATGTTTGAAAATGGATTTGATTTCGGAAAGAGTCCAGCGTTATTTGGCTTAGTTTTGTGAATAAAATCAGCGTGAAAAGCTGCTTTTGGTATGAAAGGAGGTGAAACTGTAAGGTAATACCACTGATTTTGTACGTCTTAACAAGTCCATAAGGAACTTTCTGAGTATAGTGTCATGGATGGAGGGTCAGGGAAGTAAATATCTAGCTTCCAAAAGTGACTACAGTAAGAATGGTACAATCTGAATACAAGTATTCTGGAATATTTGTGACCAACAAGTGTCATTATTGTCTACGATTCTATAATTTGCATATTATGTCCAAAATTTTTGCTGAAAATAGCAATGGACTAGCGCTTCTCAAATTCCATGTGAACAAGAATGCTCTAAGGTATTAAAATGCAGATTGTGAATCAAGAGCTCTGGTGTAAGCCCAAGATTCAACATTTCTAAACAGCTCCCATCCAAACATGATGGTCCAGGGACCTCTCTGAGTATCACTATCCTAGACTCTCTAAATAGCTCTCTTAAGCAAGTTAAATCTTGATTTGCCCATTGATTTTGGTGCCCACATTAAACTACACATGAGTTTGTTTTTTAGCAAAATATTTCTTTATGTTCCTATATATGAACTTTGTGTCAGAACAGATAATTTTCTGTGTACTTTATCAATGAAGATGCAGCAGTGACCCCATGACATTTTCCTTAGATTGGGTATTTTCTTTATTCAGAACATAACAGACACTTCCATGGGGAAAAAAATGATAAAGTAATTTAAGTGTTCAACTTCACTAATTATTACATGGCAGTTATTATCACATGAGAGAAAGCAAGGTACATTTTGATATATTTAAAGTTGTTATTTCTGATTTGACAATTTTTGAAACTGATGTTACAAAAGTTCTTTTGCTAGCTAGCTAAAAACAAAATCCTATTTCACAGCTAAAATGTAAACAGCTAAGATGTAATCGGAGGACTAAATTTTCACAGCTACAAAAACACAGCTGTGAAGCATAACTTTAGATTGTAATAAAACCAAATAGTTCTGCATGCTAATAATGGATATTACAAATAAAGATGAGAATGACTTTGTTAGAATTTTTAGTATTTAAATACCTTCGCTAATGTTACCTGTTTAACTGAGAATGTTCTCAAGCTACCTGCCACATATACATCTATTGAATGTCTAATATATAGATTTTGCTAGGATCTAGTGATACAGAGTTGCATATGATAAATCATTCTTTCAAGGAGTTATTTTGTATTGCATAACATGTTCTGTGTCAGTTCGTTTGAGGATCTTTTTTCAGGTTATAAAACTAGTGCATGCAAATTGGAAAAATATTAGAAAAATACAAAAGAGAATTACAAAAAGCAAAATATACATTATTAAAAGACCTACCACTGTTAATATTTTATATTGTATTTAAGTTTCCACTGACCTAATTCTAAGTATTATTATTTATGGCTTCTTGGTGTGCTTTATTATTATTATTTTTAACGGTGGAAATAACTCTTGCTGGTCAGTGTCAAGGTATATTGCAGTTGAATTTTTATGCCTATGTTGGCATGGGCTGGATTTTGGAAACCCACAATAATGTTGTATATGATGTGTGTGTGTGTGTGTGTGTGTGTGTGTGTGTGTTAGTATGGAGACTTAAAATTACTAAGGAATTGGAGCAGTGGCTGGAATGCCATCTAACTCTGTAGATACTACCTTTATGATATAACTGATAGTGTTTATATCCCTAGAGTTACTTATGTGCTTATTATGTTTTGCTTTCGGTTTTGTGATAAATTTCTTAGATTGTGATAATTTTTTTTAAGATTTTGTTTATTCATGAGACATACACACACACACACACACACACACACACACACACAGAGGCAGAGACACAGGCAGAGGGAGAAGCAGGCTCCCTGCAGGGAGCCTGATGTGGGACTTGATCCAGGATCTTGGATTCATGACCTGAGCCAAAGGCAGATGCTCAACCACTGAGTCACCCAGGTGCCCCAAGATTATGATAATTTTAAATTGGGAGTCAGTGGACCTAGTTCTTTACTAAAACCTGTCACACATTTTTATCATCTGTAAAATAAGGTACATTAACTACATATCCTTGGTTTTCTTGATGTCTTGAATTTTAAAATTCTGTGGCTATTTTTATTTATTTTATTTATTTATTAAGTTTCCTTTTTTTAAATTTTTATTTATTTATGATAGTCACACACACAGAGAGAGAGAGAGAGACAGAGACACAGGCAGAGGGAGAAGCAGGCTCCATGCAGGGAGCCTGACGTGGGATTCGATCCCGGGTCTCCAGGATCGCGCCCTGGGCCAAAGGCAGGCGCCAAACCGCTGCGCCACCCAGGGATCCCTATTTTCAAATTTATATCTTGTGTGTAAATAGATCTATCCTCATAGATCCCTTCATATACTTTTTTTTTTTAAATAATTTTATTGAATACACTGCAAGGGAGCGGTAAGCAGGACAGCAAGGGAGAGATGGTTTGTGATATGTTCGTATATTTTTGATAATCACCTGAATCAGTGTAAACCTAAAGTTTCTTTTAAAATCTATAATTTGGAGGTCCCTGGGTGGCTCAGTTGGTTGAGCAGCCAGCTCTTGATTTTGGCTCAGGTCATGATCTCAGGGTCCTGGGATCAAGTCCCACATTAGCTCCACCCTCAGCAGGGAGTCTGCTTAAAGAGTCTCTCTCTCTCTCTCTCTTCCCTCCTCCCCACTTGTACTCTCTCTCCCTCCTCCCAATAAATAAATAAATCTTGTAAAAATTAAAATCTATAATTGGAATAATAATCTAGAAAAGAGCTTGTCAAATTATTGCATGTAGGCTAAATCTGACCCACTGACTATTTTGTAAATAAAATTTTATTGGAACACAGCTACACCTATTCATTTGTGTATTATCTATGGCTGCTTTAAAGCTATAAATGGTGGAGTTGAGTAGTTGTGTTAGGGACTGTATTTACTATCTGAACTGTCATAGAAAAAAGCTTGTTGATCTTGATCAAGATTAATGATCTTTTGGATCAATAAATGTGCTTTTCTTTGGATACTCAGAATGACTATGAATAAGTATGGTATCTTAGTTACAGCAGCAGGGGATATAGATATGGAAGACATTGCCTGGGTCATATAAACTAGCCCCTGGTTTTGTAAAAAGGGCTTTTTCCTAAATGGAATTTAGTTGGGCTTGATTTCCAGAGGTCAGCTAGATCTGCATCAGATAAATGCCGCATCTGTTGTCATGAGAGAAACTAGAGTATCAGAGTGAACTCTTTAAACCTGCAAGATTCATCTTGAATGACTCGGGCAGAAGCATTTTCAATTAATATAGGGACCCTTTGTAATAAAAACCAGGCCAGGAAAGCCGTGAGCTTTTAATATCGCAGGGTTAGAGGTACTATTTCACAAGGAATAGGGGCCAAAGTCATGTTAATAGTTGATGTACACATTTCTCATGAAGATTAGATAGGGCCTTGCTCAAGTCTTTGGAAGAAGATGAACCTTTCTGTGATTAGGGGTGTAAACCTTAAAGTATTTGGCAGGAAAGTGAATTGCAACATTACTGGTGAAAAGTGTCCTCACTGACCTTGAACTACCCACCTTTTGCATAGACCATGGACTTGGAGGAAGCTTAAACAGAGACAGACCTCTCTGAATTCCTAATGAAGCCTGAGACAGCAGAGTTTGCAAAGCAGAAGATGGACCAGACCCAGGACTCAGTGGCGGAAGAGTGGTTTGTCCTTTTTTGAGAGGGGCTGAAGAGAAGACAGCTGAAAGGACCTGAAGACGCTTGGGAGAAGGTGAGAGAAAGGGAGGGAGAGTGTCCTCTTGGAATCTCCTCCAGAGGCTGAGATAGAGGGACCTTGCCTCCTCTGGTACTGTGAAAAGTCTACATAAGTAGACGTTCATGACCTCAAAGATTTGGATCCTTTGCTGCTTTGGGACACCCTGCAAGCCTTTGGTAAAAGAATGCTAAAATATCTGTCAGGGTCTAGTTGGTATTCTGGTGAAAGAGTTCTGGAATGAATTCAGTTTGAATCTGAATAAATACCAATCTGCCCATTTGCAGACCACCAGGAAAAGGGCTGCCCAGCCTGAGTGTTCAGGGGCTCCTTCCTCTGATTCTTCATTCCTTTGCTGAACAGAAAGGACACTCCTGCTCTCTGCTCCAGAGAGCTTAAAACTGTTAACTGGGTGGGAAATTATCAGTTGTTTGAGATGATTGGAACTGAATTGAGGTTTTCTTTGTGAAGCAAATAGAAGATTTAAAAGATTATTGAAAATAATTTAATTTTCAAGAGAAACTGAAGCATCTTGTATCAGCAACAAATAGAAAAATTAACTTCTCTTTTTATTTATTCCTTTCAGCCTTTTTCTTGTTGTCATGGCATTAATTACTCTGATGTTATCACAGAGAGTGGAAATGTACTAAACCCTTTTCATTTAGAAAATATTTTAAAAATCACTTCCTGAGGTTCAGATGATTTGGGAGAAAAATTAAAACTGAACTTTATTCAGATGCTTGGGCTTTCTTTTTCTTTTCTTTTCTTTTCTTTTCTTTTCTTTTTCTTTCTTCTTTCCTTCTATCCATCCATCCATTTTCTTCATCTGCTGGACCAATGTAACAACATAAGCTGACAGCCTGAGTTGCCTATTATATACTGGTAAGATCAACACACTAGGCAGTATTATCCTGAAATGTCTAGAAGAATTGTCCTCGATAATAATGGCTTCTGGGGAAAGATTGGTAAGTCACTTGCATGTTTTTATGTTTAGGCAGAGTTTGACCTTCAAATAACGTATTAATTTAAAAAAGTTTATTTAGGGAGGCTTGGGTGCCTCAGTCAGTAAAGCATCTATCTTACTCTTGATCTCAGCTCAGGTCTTGATCTCAGGGTCATGAGTTTAAGCCCTGTGTTGGGCTCTGCTCTGGACATGGAGTCCGCTTAAAAAAATTCACTTAATGAAAACTAGTCAAGCAAATACTCTAAGTTATTAAGATAAAAATATTAGGCCGAATCACATGAACTTGCTGATATTTAGACATCTTGAACTAAGACAATGGCAATTTTGTGTTTCAAGCTAATACATAGATAGACTCTTGAGCATTCCCCCCTTGTTTTTTAATTTATCCTATTGCAGTTTTCCAAGACAAAAAAAAATGTATTCCTTTCTCCACTCCTGAAAGAAGAATCTAGCATAGTATTTCTAAAGATCTTAGATATCCTTACTGGCTTTCTCTTACTCAGTTTTCTTTTGTTTTTTTTTACATCCATTAAGCCCTAGAGAAGAGAGGGTTAGAAGGTGATGTTTTGAGCTGAGTTTAAAAGGAGAATAGCAGATTTTCTAGGTCCTAGTAGGGTCTTCCATAGAATAGAGAGAAGGGTCATATGTGGGTGATGTGTGAGACTACAAACCCAGACCATCCTGCCATGCAGTGTTCTGTGAGGAGAGAGGCCCTCTCAGGCAGTCATAAGTGGATGTTTAGGTTCTGCAGTCTTGAGGGTCATGGAGGAAGGCCTCTGTGGCCAAGCTTTGGAAATTGCCTTGGAATAACTGATATGGGCCTGGTCAATATAATGTATTGAAGACTGATGGCCTTTTCTCAAAATTTCTGGACTATACTCTTATATAACCCTACAGAGTGTTCCTAAAACATGATTCAGTTTGAACTTTCCTTCCACTTTAGCAGGTATAGGCAGAGCCAGATTAATTTGTGTGTGCTTGCACTCACTTGTGTACATGCACACATTCTCTCTCTCTCTTTCTCTCTCATACACACACACACACACACACACACACACATGCACACACAGTTGTTTCCTGCATCCATGTGTTGTGGAGGAAATTCATACTTTTTACCTGAATTTCCTACTATACAGATGAAATAACTGATTGAACATTTTACTTTCCTAGTGGTTACGTTGCATAATAGATATATAACTTACACTTGTCTTTTCACTTGACTTTTATAAGGTGAGAATCTAATGAAATTTTATTTCTGATACTCTTTTTCTCCTATCCCTCTTTTCTATCCACCTTTAAAAGTGTAGAATAAACGAGAGGTGAGAAATACAACTTGAAATGATACTGAGCATTCTTTAAGCAGTAAATAGTCGAATGAGTGGTAGAAGGGAAATAATTTGGTATAGGATTTGTTACTATATGAAGTTCATCTATTCCACCACTTAGTGCATTGCTTTCTACCTTTCCATCTCTTTGGATTACCTTCAGTGCACAATCATTTTCCTGCTGATGGGCTGATCTTAATTTTCTCTGGAGAGAAATCTGGTTTTGTTTATTTGTTTCCTGAACTTCCTCCACCACCTCTCTCTCTTTTGTTTCAGGAACAAATTCTTTCAAATTTCTTATAATGTTTTCCAGTTATCAATTTGTCTATTTATCCTTTCTATTAGGCCATCACTGAAGGTTAAAATGGGCACAAGTCTCAAGTGTCACGATACTCTACTGGATGTATTCTGGCTGTACAAGACTTTTTTGCTTAGGTCCTTGGTTTATGATTCTTCATTCAGTGTTGAGCTTTACTAATTTAAAATATATTCACCATAATTCACCATAATAATTCAAGACAGACCTAGTCAGGATCTGAGATTCACATTTTTTTATAGTGCTCTTCAAGTGAAATTTTGGGACTACTGGTCCATGATCAGGCTGTATGACCAATATGAATAAAATGGAAGATCACAGTGTGATTGGCTGAATCTTTCACGATTTTCTGAACTGTAATTTCTACTGTAGGGCTCACATATGGTGAGAATTTTTTTTAAAGCCCCAAGTGGAATACCTAAGATACAGATAAATTTTTTTTTTTTTTGTCTCTTCAAGGTATAAAAAGTAGTCTGGGAAACTGGCCAACATACTGACGTTTCTTTGGCATTATTACTTTTTTTTTTTTTACAACAATGGGAAGAATATTTATTATTGGGATTATTCTAGGAATTCTAAGAACTATGGCAGTCATAATCATTTTGATTCAATTTTTCTGTCTGGTTCTCTCTGAATGTGATGGGATAGAAACAGCTATTCATTTTTCAACCTTTTATGTTTTTGGAGGAGGGTAGTTCTTGTTTATTGGCATAAAAGGTGATTCCATATGTGGGTATTATTTAGGGGGTACCCTGAACGTGTCTGGACAGAGATGTTTCCCACCGTTTCCTTGCACTCCACCTTAAGTAATTCATTTCCATACGTTGAACATATTTTTTTCTGCTGTTGTCCTCTCCTAACAATTTAGTGTAATTAATTTCCATCAGATTTCTTTATTCCTATTTTGAACAGATTCAACCAATATCAAAGATGTTCAAGGCATTCAGTCTAATGAAAAAGGAGAGGAGAGAACACAGGGAAGAGGAAGGGATATTCATCATGTTATTTTACTGTGTGAATGTTTCAAACACATATATTAGAGGCCTCATGGGTTTTCCTTCTTCAAAAGAAACTTAAAAATCATTCTAAAACCAATTCTCAAGCGTAGCATTAGTTAATGGTGGAACACTGTTTTCCTGTTACTACATGGACACTTCTATTAGAATTTAAGGCAAGGTTTTCTTTGATTATAAAGATGGGGACCACATTTGATGTGAAATATCTCTAGAGTATTTATCAGTAACTTGAAGGTGCTTAGCTACATTTTTTAATATTTGTATGATGATTATATTCATAGAATCTGCTCTTTTGTTTTTTTTTTTGCTCTTTTGTTATCATTGACATTATTGATGCCTCTAAATTTTTTGTTTGATAAACTATTTTCTTCTTATTTTTTCCTCAGCTTTGTTGAGATTTAATTCACACATAACATTGTTTAAGGTGTACAACGTGTTGATTTGATATACTTATATATTATGAAATGATTGGCACCATATTGAAACATGAGCTAACATCTCCATCACGTCACGTAATTACCATTTCTTTTTTGTGGCAAGAACATTTCTGATCTACTCTCTTAGCAACTTTCAAGTATATAATACAGTATTGTTAACTACAATCATGCAGTGCGTTGGGTTTTTGTAACTTATACATCTTATAACTGGAAGTTTGTACCCTCTTAACAACTTCTCCCCATTTTCCTCACCCCTCAGGCCCTAATAGCCACCATTTTACTCTCTATTTCTATGAGTTTGATTTTTTCTGGATTCTACATGTAAATAGTATCATATAGTATTTGTCTTTGTCTAACTTATTTGACTTAGCATAATGCCCTCAAGGTCCACCCATGTGATTGCAAATTGCAGATTTCCTTCTTTATCATAGCTAAAGAATATGTTCAATTCTTCTAATTTCTCTTTTTAAGATTTTCTAGTTCCACATTTGTACACATTTGAATGCTTGTGTTTGATCCCTAGAAGTTGTTAAGTGTATGTATTTCAATTTGAAAATACACCATTATGTTTATTAAGAACTAATTCAAAATATTATATAAAGATGGCAAGGTTTTTATTTTTGTATGTATTTTTTTTATCTTAGTCTGGTGGGAAATATACTAAAAGATTCTAATTTTCTGCAATGGGGAGAATTTCATTTAGCATCTCATTAATATTGGTTCCAATCAGAAGTCTGAAATTTAATCCTTGGATTAAATAAATTCCTTGTTTTTTCTTTTAGCATGTTGAAACTTATTCAGTGTAAACGCGTGTTTTACTGTAAACTAATGGAGTATGTTTCTAGTGAGTAATTTGGTAACTGTCTAGCTTGTGTTCTTACAAGTACAAGTAGTATTGTGAGCCTGGTGGAAGTAAGAAGAATGCTGTACTCATTTTCCTATATCCAGAGCCTCGCATGATATCTAGTATACTCCAGGTGCATCCCCTGACATGTTGAGTCGATGACCTAGTGGTGATAGAATAAGAGTAAATAAGGATGATTAGGTAAGTAAACATGGCGTGGGCATAAGCAAATACTTCATGAAACCTTTGTGATTTTACCCATATATTCAACTATTGCTATGAATATACTACATGAGAAATAATACAAATTTGAGTATACTTGCTTACAGAAGTTTATTATTACACATTTTGATCTTCGGTGACTTATTTATAGAGAAAATTTAAAAGGAAGACTGATTTGTTGGGAAGATGATTATTTTAAAGAATGTGAATGTATGACTTTAAAAGTTAATCCTGTACTATTTGGTATTGTACTCTTAGTTTTCACATATATTTATTTATATAATCTCTACAACTATATTGCAAATCTGGGCTTTCAGTAGCTTCCATTCCCCACATATGTAAGGAGTCAATAACATTTATCAAATGTTACTATTAGGTTCAGGGTTCACGGAGTGACCTATATGACCTTCTGTGTTTCCCCAAATGTAAAATTTGGAGAATAATACTTTTTCTACACTATTTATAAAAAGTTTGTGTTTACGCTTTGGGTCTTATATTTTGTAATGATATAAATTGAAATAAGAATGAGCATCTTGGCAGTTTAACAACTAAGTGTTTTAACATGTACATTTGAAAGAGCAAGGTATAAAGCCTTCTGCTTTTTTTTTACTGGCATTGGAAGCCTGGTTTTGCTACACCTTCTACCTTGGGAATGATGTATAAGTTCTTTGAACCTGCATATGCTCTCCTATAAATGGCTTTTGTGATTTTTTCTTTATGGTGGTATTGGGAGGTTAAATTTGATAACATGTAATTCTTTTTTTTTTTTTTAAGATTTTTGCTTATTTATTCATGAGAAATACAGAGAGAGACAGACAGAGATGTAGGCAGGGGAAGAAGCAGACTCCCCGCAGGGAGCCTGGCGTGGGACTCTATCCCAGGCCCTGGGACCACGCCCTGAGCCAGAGGCACATGCTCAACCACTGAGCCACCCAGGCGTCCCATGATAACTTGTGTAATTAATAATATTGTGCCCAACACAAGGTAGATATTTAACAAATATGGGCATTATCACCTGCCCCGGCTTTCTGTCTTGTACTTTTGGCAATTTGAATGACTTCATAGCCTCGAGTAAAGTTGGTCTGTCTTTAATGAGCATTTTCTCATAAGCTCAGGCCTGCATTTCCAGTCACCTTCCAGAGATCTATACATTGTATCCTTGCTTGCCCCTATAACTTGACGTGGCTCAAACCAAATTTAACTTTTCTTTTCTTTTTTTTTTTATTTTATTTTATTTTTTTTTCAAATTTAACTTTTCAATTCATTTTCTCCCCTTCCACTATTCCCTATTTGTTATTTAAGTCACCATTCCATAGTAACCAGTCCAAAGAGTTTGGGCTAAGTTTCATTCACTTTGTTTCTCTTATGCTCTACATTTAATTTGTTGGAATTTGGGAAAACTGATTTGGCATATCATAGTAGAAGACCATTTCCTCCATCCCCCAACAATGCCTGAAGGATGTCAATTGCTGGGTGAGGTCAACATCTTTCAAGTCTGGCTAGATTTGCCCACAGCCTCCAGGTTCAAAACCCTCTCCTCAGATAGTGCCGGGTGAACCCTGACTCATTCTTTTCTGGCTTTCTGATGTAGACTCCTGGCCTTGTACTCTAATTTCGGATTAAAAAAAAATTCAGATAGGCATGATACAGCCAATCAGATTTCAAGTTTCTTTGTAATGATCATATTCTATGTTGTCACCCACTTAACATCTATACATTTACCCTTACTTTATTTGTCAAGTTTAAAAAATGAAACTCATTTGTTATGGGTTGAGGATTCCTAGTTTTACTATGAGAGAATTTATATAGTGTTACCAATCAGTCCATGAGATTTTTTTAAAAAGATTTATTTATTTATTTATTCATGAGAGACACAGATAGAGGCAAAGACGTAGGTAAAAGAAGAAGCAGGTTCCCTGCAGGGAGCCTGATGCGGGGACTTGACCCCAGGATCCCAGGGTCACACCCCGCGTGGAAAGCAGACGCTCAACCACTGAACCACCCAGCTGCCCCTAATTAATGTTTTTCAAGTTTGGTTCTCTTAAAGGAAATGCTATGCCCTTCTTGACACTCAACCACTGAGCCACCCAGGCGTCCCAGTCCATGAGTTTTTATTTTACCTCATATACATCCTATACTGGAAGAGATGGGGAGAATTCCTCCCCACGTGTCTTATCAAGGGAGAAAAGCTTTCCCAGATAACTCTTGGAAGACTTCTCTATACATCTTATTAGCCAGGACTGGGCTACTTTCTTCTGCCCTGGTGCACATGTAACCAGGTAAGTGAATATCTGTTATTTTTAGTCCCTATATTTGTTAGGAAGAAAGGGGAAGGTTGGGAAGGCTCTCAGGTAGGTGTTTAAATCCATTTTGCATTTCTGCCAAATGTACTTCTCTGAGTACATTTCTAAAGAAAATGTCATCACTCTGGTCTTAAACTTTCAGTAACTTTATTACCAGCTCATACAGTATATAATACAGCTCTTTCTTTCATCTTCTACTTTACTCTCCCATGACTGTTTAGTGAATCCTCAACAGCCCCAACTTGTCCCTGTGTTGGCACCTTAGCTCATGGCATTTCCTCCTCTTAAAATCCTGTCTGCAGTCCCACCAAGGGCCGACTCACCCCTATGGCTTTCCACTGCATGAGGCCAGCTCAGTTACTCTCCATCAGCTGGGATTTCTCTTTTCTCTCAACTTCCTTAGTGCTTTCTGTCCACTATAGAACCTAACCACTCATGGACTTATCATTTGAGTTTTGATCACTCACAAAAGCCCACAAAGGTACAATTCAAAAGGCATTTTTAACACTGCTGAGGTGCAATCCAAATCTTGAATGCTGCCAAGTGGGAGTGCAGTAGTGAATTTTCTCATGGGGAAGTGAGTCATGCACGGCCGAGTATCTAGACCTCAGCGAGGCTTCACTGTTCTTTCTTTGTTGTAATATAGGCAATAAGTTTTGTGAACTCATTAAAAGCTGTGCTCCATTGTGGAAAATGGCTGTTAATCGAGAGATAAAACTTAAGATGAAAGTTGAAAAGGTAGTTAGCTTTTGGTTTGAGGAGAGGCATAGAGAAGGGGTAATTCTCCAGTAAATGTGATTTATGAGTTTGCCACAAGCCTGAGAAAATACTGATTCTTGATTTTATGATATAGACAACTTCTTACCTTGTATTGTGATTATTTATGTATGAGACCTCTTGAGGATGATAATATTTCAGAAGGCAGGGAGCAAATCATATGACATAGTTTGGTGGTTCTGGAGGCAGAAGAATTGGGATTAACTTATAACTCTGCCAATTCCTTAAGACTGTGTGACCTTTGGGAAGATAGTTGACTGTATAAGCTTTTTGTTTCTCCATCCATGAAGTGATGAAAAAATACCTATTTTAGGGCTATGGAATGGAATAGCATCTGGCAAAGTGCCACTTAAATTGTAAAACTACAGATGATTAAATGATTATCATTATTTATGTCCCCACAATATCAATCATGAGATGAGACACTAAGATTTGTCGAATGAATAAATGAATGAGGGAATGAATGAAAAGCTATCACAATAACCCTGTTATAAGAATAAAAATACTTTTTATAGTAGCATCTGAGGTTCTAAGGCATTTATTTGCTTGCATTACTAAAATATGGAAATCAATAAAAATCATTACTGAGAATTAAATACCAGTAGATTATATCAACTTTAATATGAAACTGAATTTCTTTGAGTACATTGGCTATTCATAAACTGCTGGGCCTACACTTCACTGTTTATAGCATTACTGGAGCCCTTCATGTGCATCACAGCTTTGTGGTTCCTCTGGGACTATCCATTATTCCACAGATCCATTATCATCTATAATTCTCTTTAAAAACCTAATAAAATTTACTGTAGGATGCCTGTGCTGTGTATTGTCCTCAAACATAAACTTTTCCACATCTTTCTTGAGTGTTGAGCTTTTAAAGGATCTGATGTTATTGGAATGGTAGCTCACTCATGCTTCAGATTTATACCTCTCCAAGGTAAGGGACAGGTGCTGCTATCCTGGCCAGAAAGGGATTAGATACAATGCCACGAGCTGGTCTGGGCGGGCATTAAGTGGTTTAATTTTTCTATAACCAGAAAAGGAAATGAATGAATGAATGAATGAATGGGATTATTTTCCTCCCTCTGGAATATATGCATTATTCCAGTTAAATAATTTGCAAGTATTTAAATCGATCACAAACTAACAGACTATGGAGATCCAGGACATGAGAATGCATATGAGGATGTTTCTCTTAAAATATCGGCACACTCACCCTCATCATTGGACATCATTCTTGAGATTCAAGGGGATTGAAATTTACTTTCTCGACAACATTGGTGAGCTCTTTCACTGTTGTCCCTGCTGAGAGGTCTTAAGCTTGTTGTGTTTTGTGTTTCCTGCTCCTTGCCAAGCATAGGGGAATAGCTTCTTTTCTACCACTCTGTTAAATGTTCCAGTTTCTTGCGTTTTGAGTTTACGAGTACCCTAGAGCATTGTGTATATGTGGAGGTGGCAGTGGGGGATTATTTGAAGTAACAACCAGTGTGTTGATGCAGGCAGACATCACTTCAGCAGGGCTGTCACTGGGAGAGGTAGTGGGTAAGAGGGTGCAGTGTCCTCAGGCACCAGATGTCGGAGAAGCCACATGGGAGGTGTGGTAGGCTGAAAAATGATCTCCCATTGATAAGGACATCTGAATCCCTGGAACCCATGTGTGTTGCTGTAAATAGCAAAAGAAGCTTTGTAGATATGGTGGGGTTAAAGATCTTGTGATAGGGAGGTTATGCTGGATTAGCCAAATGGGTCCTAAATATAACCACAAGACTCCTTATACGGGGGAGGGTAGAAGGGCAAAAGTAGAAGGTAATGCAATGATGGGAACAGTGAGAGGAAAGGCAATGTGACGTGGGGTCATGCAACAAGGAACGACAGCTTCTAGAGGCTGGGAAAGGCAAGGAAATATTCTCCTTTAGAGCTCTGGGAAGAAATTAACCCTGCCTTGATTTTAGCCCTGTAAGACTTACTTGGGACTTCTGACTTCCAGAAGTGTAAGAGGATCAATTTGTGCTGTTCTAAACCACTACTTTTGTGGTGATTTGTTACAGTGGCCATAGGAAAGTAATACAGGAGGTTTGGCTGGAGTGGCTTGAACCTGGCTGGCTGGCAATGAAGTCTTTTCTCCCTTTATAATCCAGGGCATTCTCATGGGTATGTAAGCAGAGGCTGTTCAGTTCAGTTCACAGGCCTCCTGGTTACCAGGCTTTCTTCCTGAAGGCTAGGATCAGGGCTCTTCACTCTTAAAATGAGTTATTTTCTTCATTTTCTTTCATTTTGACAGATCTTGATGGCTCCGAAAGCCTAGAACCAGAATCAACTGCAGAAGTTGTCCACCTTCCTCAAATTCATGTAGGGTTTAATTTTCAAATGTTCCTTAGAAACTATTCATTGTAATACATCACAAGGAGGAAGGTAAACAACATAGTTGTGTTTCCACATGGAAGCAAGTGGAACATGTGTGTCCTGCTGCACAATTATGTCCTAGAACTCCTGGGTACCCTTTCCTCCTTATTTTTGTGGCAGAGCTAGAATTACTGCTTAGGTCGCATGACCAAATTCCTCTGGGTATGTACCTTGAACTGATAATAAAAGAGAAAAGATTCCATACTGTGTGCAGAGTTCTGTAATTTTTGGCCTAGGAAGAACTTAACCGTAGCCCAGGCTTTATATTACAAAAATGCATAGAACAAGTGATTTATGTCAAAAGTATGTATTACGTAAGAGTTGGAAAAAAATCTTATCTATCCAAAGCTGTAATTTCCAAATAAAACTCCTTTCTGAGCTGCCAGCACATATGTCTGATTTAGGCCTATTCTGAGAAAAACTGGCTGAGTTATCAAAACTTCATTAATATAATTTGTTTAAATGGAAGTAGTACCGTATGCCTGGCTTAACCAGAACTTAAATGAAAAGGGAGTGGAAATACTCCATATAATATAATTAACATGACCTCACTCACTTGTAAAAAGTGAAGTTGTAAAGTCAACAAAGGAAGCCCTGTGGTATAGTGTTTGGCTTTGAAAATGCTAAATAATTAGAAAATAGCCTAATGGTAACAATAACAGATATGTGATGCTCCTTTAGGATCTTCACTTGCAAAATTTTCTCCATCTACCTCCTTTTTTCTTCAGTGATGCACATCCCCCTAAAACACACAAACAAGTCTCTGTGGCCTACAGTGTTAACTCCTGAGAGCCTTTAGTGTAACCTAAAGAAAACCATCAAAAACATACGTACATCTAAATGCTGCCAATTTGAAACCTTATTACTAGAAGCCATAGGCCCTGGAATTATCCTTGTCAGAGCTAAGAAGGCAGCCAACCTTCCCAGCAGTCTCTTTTGCATCTCTGAACTTCAGTAACATCGAGTTTCTAGGGCTGGGACTAATGGTGTGACAATTGCACAGTGCTCCCTCCTCTCTTCAATTCTGTTTCTAAAGGTCGGGATGACCTACAGTGTGACAAAATAGGCTAGTTGTTTGGTTGAGCCAGGTGTCCTTTGAGAAGCTAAGAAAAGGAATAACAGTGTCACGAAATCATTAGTGTACCATATATTATAAGCCATAAATGACAGCTCTGAGTGAGACTGTCTTGCTTGGGAGTCCGCCACTTGCTGCTGGAATCATCCCTTAGTGGGTGGGAACTGGCACCTCACCAAATATCCGTGCCCTCAGAACCAGCGACCATGGACCTAGCAATTGGAGCAGGTCTAAGAAAGTTGCTTACAAATAGACAAAGGAAGATATATATATATATATATATATATAAAATATAAATATACATATATTATATATATATGATATATATATAAAATATAAAGGTGAATATATATAAAGATATATATAATACAAAGGAAGATATATAATATTTATTTATTTATTTATTTATTTATTTATTTATTTATTTATTTAATTCAGGAGACAAGATCTTTCATGTGGTATCATCACTCCAAGGCTATTTTAAAAAAATCAGAATATTGTGAATTGATGAATTTTCTATAGGTGTTGGCAGGAGTAACTGAAATCATCCCAGAGCATGCCAAATCCTGCTCACCATATCTCCCATTCTGTGAAAAGTAAATAAAGATAGGAACAAAACCAAAAATAAACAGCAGATTGCCCATCTAATATTGGAGTTGGCCCATCCTATCAGCTCCGAAAAACTCCAATCAGTAAATTCTGCCTTCCGATCATTGCCAAATTGCTAAATATTGGTTAGACAAGTCCTTGTTATCTTCCTGGCTCTGAGATTCTAGATTCCATGTCTAGGGAGCCTCTGTACCAATGTCTTGCTAACTTTCATCTATTCCCTTGCACACTATCCAGGCACAAGTGGTTCCTTTCTGCTGTCTCCTCCATCTCCAGCTCAGCCAGGTCTTTCCCCAAGAATGACCTTTTCATCTGCATTCTCTCGGGAGCCTGTAGCATTGGCTTAGGGATGCTAACAGATTGGGTAGCAGTGGGGTTGGAGAAGGAGGCTGCAGGTCTTAAGGGCCGCTGCTGGTCCTGAATTATCAGTGAACACTAGGTGTTCTAATCTTGGAGTATTCCTACCTAAGCTCTCAGAGTTCTATTTTGATGAAAATTTTGTGATTTATAAATATGGCTATATTTTATGAGAATTACAAGTAAAATCCCAAGAACTTTCTAAAAAAAGCTTCTTGGTTCTAGTTGCATATGCAACTTGAGTTGCATATCACTCAGGACAGGTTAGGGTGTAGTAACATCCCTCATATCTCAGGCGCTCAAATGAACAAATGTTTATTTTTCACTTGTGACATGTGTATCATAGGTTGGCAAGGTGCTCTGCTTTTCAAGGACCCACATACTATGTATGTATCCCACTATGATTCATGCCTCTAGATTGCCTGAGGTCAGGAGAATGTGGTGAATTGTGTACCAACTTGTAAAACTTCTACCAGAAGTGACACATGTCACTTGGTCACATTTAATTGGCCAAAGCAAGCCCATATTTATGTCTGCTTTGTGAATCGGAATATTTGTGAATAACTGTAATGAGTCTTTTTGTGGCACCAGTTCCTATGGTTATACTTTGTGATTTCTTCCCTAGATTTATGAAAATTCTGGCTAAAAAATTATTTATTAATTTATTTGACAGACACAAAGAGAGAGAGAGAGAGAGAGAGAGCATGTACGAATGGGGGTAGGGGAAGATAGAGGGGGAACGAGGCTTTCTGCTAAGCAGGGAGCCCGACTTGGGGCTTAATCCAAAGACCCTGAGATCGTGACCCGAACCGAAGGCAAACACCTAACCAAGTGGCCTGAAGATTTTATCTTTTATCTTTTTCCCTCATCTGCTCTTTCCACCTCTCTTCTATAAGTGAACCTGGCTTTCTCCTTAATGATGTTATTTTCCATGAAATTCCTCCCAGTACAGACTTCCCCCTTTCCCCTTCCTTTATCGCTAATGCAGAAGACAAAGAAAAGGGTCAACATTCTTTGTTCACCATTACCAATTCTAGAGTATTGTTCCGGCTGTTGACATTCAGTAATCCCTCCTCTTTATAGCTGTCTCATGCCACCTTCCTCTATGCAGCTGCTATGGTATCCTAAGGCCCCCAGTACTTTCTGTGTTGCCATGCCAGTGACTCCACAGTTTCTTACTTCCTTGACACCAGTGATCCTCACCTCCACTCCATCCTTGAATCTCATCATCTATGTGCACAATCTCTAGTTGCGAGTATCCAGCCTCTT
Organism: Canis lupus baileyi; assembly: GCF_048164855.1. Lineage (NCBI taxonomy): Eukaryota > Metazoa > Chordata > Mammalia > Carnivora > Canidae > Canis > Canis lupus. Next base: position 21,575,788 of record NC_132839.1, read on the forward strand.
ACCAAAGCTCTTTAATGCCGATCATTCTAAATTTGTTGCTCAGACTGACCCCGTCTTCACTTTCATCACAACCCTGCCTCAGCTCTTTTCCCTCTAGTCTGTTAGCCCCTTTATGACATCATTTCTTTCCTGACTATCCTGCTTTCCATGGCCAGCCAACTCAGCAGTGCTTTGCTTATTCCCTAAAATTCCCCACTGACCTTGAACTTCCAATCGCTTCCTTGCTGGGCTGCAGAGTGCTGCTAGAGAAAGCTGTGCTGATTGAGTCTGCCACACATTCGTGCTCGTTCACTTTAACCAAACCCTCATTTCTGCTCAGCACTTCTTTTATTCATCTCTTGCTGACTCACTGCACATCCCACACAGCAGTTTTTCCAAACATTTTTAACTTTCTTTGAGATTCAAGCCCCGCTCCAGATATGGCCCCAAAATACCTTTTCAGTTTCATCTCTCATTTCTCCCCAAAAGCTCTTTGCCTGTGCTTTCCAAACTCCACACATTTGCTCTTCCTTTTATACCTTCCTCTGTTATCTCCAATGAAAATGCCACCTAATTTACTTCCTCCTCTGTGGAGACGCTTTTCTCCTCCGACAGAGGTTATGATTTCTTGTAAATGTCCATGTGATTTTTATTATCTGTTTTGAGCTTAGCAAATCCTACCTCATACTAGGTACTTATACACAGGTACCATCTCCCCAGTTTTATTGTGTGTTCCTTGGAAGGGGAAATCATGATGGTTTGTATACATAGTGTCTATAGTGTCTTGCTGTTAGTAGGTAGATGTTCACTTGAAGTTTGGTGGATGTACTGGAGAAATAAATGTTAGTTAGCAGGCTGGAGAATGGTCCCCCCCCTTCTTCAGGAAGAACTAAAAGTAATATTAAAGGTAAAGATTTTTTTTAAAATCTATTCTAGTTACTTAAGTCTTTATGTAACAGGTAGTTTTGGATGCTAATACGGATAGATTGAATGTATTTGGAGAGTACTAAAAGAGTTGTGTGAAAGAGCCATATTTCATATAATGTTCTTGAATTCTGTGATTCCTTTCCATGCAGGATAATTAAGATCTGTATTTCATTTCTCGTTGTTTTATCCATATTTTTAAATACCCAAGTCAGTAAAGGCAATAGGTCACACACTGAATTTTGTCTTAAAACAAGCTTCTTTAAGTTCTGGTCTCCAGAAATACATTTTATTTAAAAGTAGATGTGACCTTTTTGGGATTTGCATGTAACACCTTATCCCTGCCTGAGTGTGGAATTGTTTGAGAGGTAAAACAAAAGATAGATGCAGTGCCCAGGGGTCCCCTTTATTATCAGCAAAGCGGATGTTGGAGAATGTGGCCAATAATAGGATTCCTATTATCGTATTGCAGAGTGAGACATGCTCATCCAGCTAAGGGCAGCCCCAGGTCAGCAGAAGCTTTCCCATGTGGGGGCCTGCCCCTGTACAACTTCCAGCATGGAAGAGCAGAGCAGAATGCCAGCTTCCTATGGTAGACAGGATCTACACATGCCTCTGGCTTCTCCCTGTACCTGTATCCAGGTAAGTTTCTCTATTTGATGAGAAGACAAGGTGGGGCAAAAAGGTGAGTACTTGGGGAAAAACACTTCCTCCAGAATGGGATAAGAGCATTCCTAGCTAACATTCTTGAACATGATGGTATGTTGTATTTGCCTGTAGGATGATTGGTAGTCATCAATGATGAGCAATCTAGTCATTTCTGTCTCTGCCTTGAGTGATACTTCTAGTATTAACCAAATGGCATATTTATTTTGCAACTTTTATTAGATACTCTTAAGACATTAAAATAGGTGAAAAATGATTAACTTCTTAGATAAAACAAATTGATGTATGCTCAATTTGTTATGGGCTCAACCATATAACACATGGGAATAACGGTACCTAATCTAAATAGTTAGATTAATACCTATGTGGAGGCTTCAATGTCGCCACACAACTGAATACCTTATTGATGTGAAATTAATATGAATAGAAGACATTTAGCTAGGACAGAGCATATCCAAGCATTTTTTTTTTTTGGCCCATAGTAAGTCCCTTCCCTAAAACTTTTAAGGGTACATATACATTATTTTTACTCTTGACAATGTTTCTCTTTTTATTTATAATATTTGACTATATACTTAGCATCTCTTTTTGTTTATTATATTTACTATTTATTTTGGCTCCAGGAATTGATCAACCCAGTTAAACAACCAATAGATTGAGAGAAAGAATTGGTTTGATGGCTCACTTAATGGACAAGTACTTTTCTGAATTTGCTATTACCTAAGCTTTACTGTTAATACTTGTTTTATTAATTATATTAGTTTTGGATTTATAGTACCTGATTTTACTATTGTTTTTCCTTCTTTTGTACTGGTTTACATTGACTCACAGATCACTCCCCGTGTTTGTTGAGATTATTTCCCTGCTGTCCAGCCAGCATCCTGCCATTTCTGTCATTCCCTTATTCCCTCCCCTAATAATGCACTTGGATTTTGTTGAAATCTTTAAGCACTTGAACTTTCCTTCTGTTTCCTTTTACCTCATTGGTTCCTCAGTGTTTTATATTCTGTAGCACACTTGTATTCTTTGTCTACTCAGTGTCCTTTGAGGGAATCACTGGTACTCTAACCTCAGTTTATGGATCAGATGGCACTGTTATCCCCTGAGTCCAGGGGTGGACATGTGACCAGGCTTGGCCAATCCTAATACTCCATTTCTTTAGTTGTTATGATTAGTTTAGGGGTGGACATGTCAATCCAGATTTGGTTGGCATTACTGGGGAAGAGGCATCCACTGTCTCTTGGGGTTTCTAAATTGGTGAAAGGTAAGCCTGTTCCTGCTACTTATCATTTTGGCTACTGCTCAGGGAGGACCTGTCAGAGAATGAAGCCCACACAGATAGAAAAGCAGAGCTGAGAGACAGAGTTAGGTTTCAAGGTTTCAGTTAAGCAAATGAAATCACATGTTCCTAAAGGGATACTTACTTTTTCAATATTTAGCTTCATGAGCTAGATGGTTCCTTTTCTCCCTTATGCCAAGTTGAGTCCTAAATACTTCCACTCTTATCTAGACTGGATCACATTTCTGTTTTCTTTCTTTCTTTTTTCTTTGCCATCTCTCTCCTTTCTTTTACAAAGATATTTTGCCACCTGAGATGCTTTGGATCAGTCCAGATCACCTCCTTCATGTCTAAACTGCTGACTGCTAATAATATCAAGGAACTACCAAAGTTGGCGCCACTACAACCTTGTGACCCTTTTTAGGTGGGCCCTTCCTGCTGCCCATTGATCCCTGACTATGTGTCAGAAGCTTTTCTGGGCACCGAGGATACAGAAAAGAATATGTCAGATAAGACTGCTGTCATATGAAACATTCTGTTAAGGCAAACAGTTAAGCAAAAATGCAAACAAATGCATGATGTAATTTCAGGCAGTGACACATATTATAAAGAAAAAAAAAGTATGGGAGTAGAGAGTGACATAGGTTTTGGAGATTATTTCATATGAGGTAGGAAAGAAAGTCTTCTTGATAGCCCTTTGAATAGAAACTTAGATAAAGTGAGGGAACCAGTCATGTAAAGTCTCCAGTAAGGATCAAGAAGCCCAAAGACCCTAAAGCAAAAAAGAACACAGAAAGTCCCAATGATAAAAATGGAAGGTTAGTGTGACTGGAATATAGGTAAAATGGAAGGAAATGAGACATGTCAGAGTCATGGTTTGAGCACACAGAGCTACATATCTCCTGAAATCTCTACCTGGTTATGATGTTACCACATTAAACAGAGCAGATCTAAAAGTGAATTTCTTTTTCTTTTTTTTTTTAAGATTTTATTTATTTATTCATGAGAGACACAGAAAGAGAGAGAGGCAGAGACACAGGCAGAGGGAACATCAGCCTCCATGCAGGGAGCTGGATGCGGGACTTGATCCTGGGACCCCAGGACCACGCCCTGAGCCGAAGGCAGATGCTCAACTGCTGAGCCACCCAGGGGTCCCTAAAAGTGAATTTCTTAAGATTTCTCCTTACCCACCATCTTCTCTTCTCTTTTTCCTATCGCAGCAAATGGAACTACCCTCAGTACGGGCACCCAAGTAGGAAATGTCATGGTCATCCTCCTTTCTCTTCTTGCCTTTATCTGATCATTTACCAATTCCTGTCATCTCTATCTCTTAGATTTAGTTTAAATTTGCCCTCCAGCCTTGCTGCTAGTGCCTTAGTTCAGGACTTTATCATTTCTTTCTTGGATAGTGCAAAGACTCTTCAACCTCTATTCTTGTCCCCTGGCAGTTCATCCTTCAGAAGATGACTTCTCTAAAATATGGATTTTATTTTGTTAATCCATTTCATAAAATCCTCCAATCCTCTATTTCCATGGCTACTATCCAAGCCCCTTTGCATGGCTTACAGGGTCTTTCATAGTCTGGCTCCTGCCTACCTTTCTAGCTCCTTCTTCCCCCTCCATGTCTCATTTTGTTCCCAGCTTTACCAGAATGATGCCTTGCCCTGCATTCTGCACACTTGCACTCTCCCTCTGGAATGACCGACCACTACAGCTTTTACTTTCCTGGATAATGCCAAAGTATTTTGCAAGTCTCAGCTCCAGCGTTCCTTTGTATCTATTCCTACAGAACTCCATATCTAGACATGCTCTAGCAGTTTTCATGTTGTTTTGCAACCATTTGTACATTTGTCTTTTGATGGCAAACTCTTTGAAGGCAAATTATTTTGTGGGGGGGGGTCATTTCTTTTTTTCCTAATGCATAGCATGGTACAGGCACACAGTGGTTACTCAATGATTCTGAACAAACAGGGGTATTATAATCTTCATGAAATTCTTTCTTCAGAAACACGTTATAACTTACGTAGTTCAAGAATACAGTATTTTTTATAAAAGTAATTTAGACTTTTATTTTACCATTCTATTTGTCCTTATAATATAAAGTGATTCACATGTACATAAAGAGGCACACAAGCACTAACACATTTTAATCCATATATCTCTTGGAAGTCCATCTATAACCTAGTTGTTTAACTTATTTAGGGCATTGCTTCAAATTTATTTTTTCAATTAATAAAATTGTACCCTTTGTGGTTATTACTCCATGGGGTGTAAGCACAGAATTTAAAACTTCAATTAAAATACATAAAACAAAACAGCAGCAGTTAAAATAATATATTTGAAAAATCTTAGCTTAAAATGATGCCCCAATGGGGAAGGACAATTTAAAAAGACACACACACACACACACACACACACACACACACACACGCAGAAGCAGCTATGAAGAATAAAATGTTGATGATTTAAAAATAGTCTTTTTTGTATCATAAAAAATAGATGTGGATTTACACTTTGCTCTTTTAAATTGTCATCTCTTATTTTGTGGGCAATGTTTCTTCCTAACTGAGTAAACAGTCAGTATTCATATCATTGTCTAAAAAAACCCTGAGAGATTGGGTCACTCTCTTTATGTATTTTTAACAGCAGGAACTTCTCAGTCACAACAAGAAGGTGCCAATAGAAACTTAGAGATTGAGACTGAAATCCTTTATGGATTTTTGCTTTGTCTTTAATACTTAGAAATAACCAGGGATCTCTTTCATTTTCATTTACTGTAAATTATATTGGTTGGGGCTTCGGCTAAAAAGTAGAAGTTGAATGAAGAACATTTATCTAGCCAATAAAAAAAATCAAGGGGATCCCTGGGTGGCTCAGCGGTTTAGTGCCTGCCTTTGGCCCAGGGTGCGATCCTGGGGTCCCAGGATCGAGTCCCACATCGGTCTCCCTGCAAGGGGCCTGCTTCTCCTTCTGCCTGGCCTCTCTCTATGTCTGTCTGTCTCTCTCTCTCTATGTCTAACATGAATAAGTAAATAAATAAAAATCTTTAAAAAAATCAAAACAAGGAGGTGAGGAAATATAAAGGCTGATCTATACAATTCCAGGGATTGTTGACAGAGGTTTTTACCTAAACACTTTATTATAAAAAAAAAAAATGTTATTCAAATGCCTTGACGTGAAGTAGGTTTTGTGAGGTTCTGGATACAATTTCAGGTGGTTTTCCAACACTCCAATAAAATAAACATTTTTTGAGAGTCTGTTATGTGCAAGATCCCATGGGAGATAGAAGGCAGAGTAAGTTATGCTACCTGCCTTCAAGAAGTTTATAACTCTGTTGGAGTAAAGAAGGTGTGCACATGGATAGAACATAAGCAGATTAAACCTAGTGGATTATGTACACATTTATTTGTACCATCCTGAAATACTGTACAGTAAAAAAAACTAAGGAGGCATGAACTGATAGGCATACCAGAATGGGAACAGATACAACAATAGAGCAAACCATTTTTAGAACATAGGAATGAGTAGAAGAATTGGCAGAGGTAGAAAACTGATTCTAAGTGTCTACAGATGGTAACGGCAATGAGAAGTCAAATTTTGCTACAGGATCTTAGAAAATCTCAGAAATTGAAGATATTTGGTATCACTGAAGACAGAAATAAAGCATGGGATTGAAAACAGGGGGAAATGGTTGGAAATTGCTATACCAAGATGCTAGGTCCTCCTTCCCTCTCCAATGTTAACAGAAAGCAGAGGTTTTATTTTTTAAGAAAATTGAAGTGATGAGTCTCATGTGAATGGTGGGAGGAAAGATACTATAGAAAAAGCGGATGACTAAGTGAAAATCTTTATGCTGAGTGGTTAAGACTACCTGACCTCCATGAGCTACTTGGCTAAAAGAAGCAGCTCACAGGCAGGAGGGTGGAAAATTGTCTCTGGAGGTTCCAAACTATCATTGAGTATATGTATCTGTCCACAGAGACTGATCTAAATCACTCATCCAAAGGGCTATGGCTAGACAGCACTGAAACCTACCAAGTGACAATTTCCATCTTACACAGTTGCTAAACAATTTTCTAGTATTTCACTCTTAAATGTGAATGGACAACAAGTCAGCAGATCTATGAGGATAGCCTTCAACAAGAAAGACAGAGGAAAATGTGTGTATGTGTGCATGTATGAGAGAGAGAGACAAAAGGAAAGAGAACAAAAAGAACTCAGGAAAATATAGATAAGACAGGAAACAGAAGAAATGCACCTTTCTCCTGCTTCAAAGCCATTAATAAAATCTTTGGAGAGCTGAGTGAATGTATTCTTTCTGTGAATCAAGAACAAGACAGCATTAAAAAGAACACTTAGAAAAAAACACAAACAAAAGAGCCCTTTGGAATTAAACATAAAATAGCCAAAATAATTTTTTTAAAAAAAGGTAAAAAGTTTGGAAGTTAAGACCATTTTCCAGAAAGTAGAAGAAAAAGGACAAAGAAATGGTCTTTTAAAAGGCAAGAAAATATAAGAACATTCAAAGACCAATCCGGAAAGACTAATATCTGATTCATAATATTTCCATAAAGAGAATGGGAAGAAAGTGAACAAAGAAGTCATATAAGAACACTCGCCAGAATTAAAAGGCATACATTTCCACACTGAAAGAGCCCACTGAGTGCCCAACATGAGGGCCTGCAAAAGATCCATACCAACACACCTCACTGGGAAATTTCAGGATAAGATTATAAAGAAGATTCTTTAAATTTTTAAAGTAGCTCACATATAAGGATCAAGAATTATGATGGCATCAAATTTCTTAGTAGCAACAAAGGAAGCTTAGAATTCTCTATCCATTCGAACTATTATACAACAAACACATTTTGCATGCAAGATCTCAGAACATGTGCCTCCTTTTGCAGAACCCACTTAAGACTTACTCTAAGAAAATGAGGTTGTAATTATGATCAAACAGGACATGGGCACAAGAACATAGGGATTCCATGTAGGAAGAAGAAGAGGAAATAACTAGGATGACAACAGAGTGACAGGACTGCTAGACAGTCTAGGATGGAACGGGGGCATGGAAGTTTCTAGAAGCACTGGTGCAGGAGACCACTGTTTTTCATTCTAAGATGACATGATGAATTGACTTAAAAATGTTCAGTTTTTCTCTTGTTTTTACTTTGATAAAAAGTAAAATTAAAATAATAAGGTTTCAAGAAAAGATGCTCTGTACTATCTAAGGGATTTGCAAACATAGTGCTTTGGCAGAGAATCATTCTGTTTAGAAGGCAGTTTTCATGGAGAAGGGTGAGCATGCTAGAGATTTGGTGTTTGACAATCACCACAGACTTCTCTGCATGTATCAGACTCCCTTGCAGGTAGACTGGGCCCATGTGACTGGGTTGTGGCCAATGAGATATGAATGGAAGCCATTTGTGGGCCTGGCCCTTAAAATAGTCCTGCAAAATCCTGTGGATATATTTTTTTCTCTATGGTGGCAGCCTTGGGGGCTAGATTCCAGGTGGTGAAGAGAATGCCTGACCCACGCATGACTTTTCATGAAGGAGAAATATACTTTATTGTGTTAAACCACTGAGATTTGGGGCTTCACTTGTTAACACAGCATTCTTTGTGGGCTACATAGAAGGTAAGAGGCAGCATGGAGTAGTTACTAAAGGCAGGAATTCTGGAACTGGACTGATTGGGTTCGGATCCTAGTGCCTGTGGGATCTTTGGCAAGTCAACTTTAACGTTTCCGAGTCTCATTGTCCTCATCTTTAAAACCAGGGTGGCAATAGTACCTACCTCATAGGGTTGCTGTGAGGATTCAATAATTTAATATGTAAAGCACTTAGGGCAGTTCTTAGCACATAGTAAGTTCTTCTAAGTGTTGGCTATTATTATTATTATAGATTTTATTATTTCACACAGAGTGAGAGAGAGTGAGCCCAAGCAGGGGGAAGGAGAAAGGGAGAAGCAGGCTGCCTACAGAGCAGGGAGCCTGCTGTGAGACTGATCCCAGAACTCCTTGATCATGACCTGAGCTGAAGGCAGATGCTTAACTGGCTGACCCACCAGGGCACCCAGTGTTGGTATTATTATATCACAAGTAGGGAAGCAAGAAATGGCATTGTAGGGGAAAGTAATAGAACAAAATAGAATGATATGGTGTACAAAAGTAGAAATGAAATATAAAGATGGTTAGGGTATGAAGGCTAGCGTAATTATTATGGTTTGATCAGGGGAGGAGACCCACTACGAGGGATGTGAAATAAGGGAGTTTCTAACAAAAGTTTGACTGCACATGATTTGGGGAGCCAGGGAGAAGTCCGTGGCAGGTTGTTTCTTGTTTCTGGAGATGGGAGGCTAGCAGGACTGGCAAGTGGGAAGAGATGGAGAGTGTAAAGAGGGCGAGAGCAAAGACAAAGGCTGCATTGGAAGCTGCAGTTAATCACTACCTCCAACCTTGAGGACATGCGTGCCCTGCAGAAGAACCATAGCGTGATCCAGCAGATTCAGCATCAACGTATGTGAATGGCAGTGGAGCCTAGTACCCTCCATTTACTGATTCTCAGAACACAGTGGCTCCAGTTTCACTTTTGGCTCCAAATCCCACGAAACTTTCTCTTTTGGCCAACTAACCCAGAATCATATAAGGAGAAGACTTTGGGCCATGTAGGTCCAGATGGGGATCAAATTGTAGAGAGGGACTCTGGATGCCAGGCTGATGAATTCGGGCTTTCCTGTGTTGGCTTTGGAGGGCAGTTGAAAGCAGACAAGATTAATAGATTCGGGATTGAAAGCTGTGGGACCCTCAGCTAAGTTGCTTTTGAAGATGTTGATGTGTGTTAGAGTTGATTTTATTCGCTATTTATTGCATACCTACCGTGTATTTGTAAATCATTTCTGCCTTGTTTTATTACTTAGGAAGACTCACTGCACTTGTGGGTTTTTTTTTTTTGTTGTTGTTGTTGTTGTTCATATAAAGTAATCTTTATCACGAGTACCTATCGATAATTCCAGCAAAAAGAGGATTAGACAGGAGGTACGATTCAGTGTCATTGCCAGTAAAATAGTAATAATATCATCTGTTTTTAAAGTGCTTTAGGGCTTTTGGAGGACAGGTATTGCTGGCTGTAGGTATAAAGTTAAAAAGGAAATTTAAGATGAATGATGCTTTTATGGTGATGGCTGCGTAGCGTGTTGCAGAGGGACAGGCGAACCGCAGTGTTTAAGAAAAATGAACGCCGCTACTTACTGGCACAAGCTGTCCCAGTTTAATCTTTCCAAAGAGTAGTTCTCCTTTTTGGCAGCGCTGGAAACAAAGGTATAGTGACTCTCTAAACAGAATTGCCTGCAATAGGATTGTCATGGTGCTAGATCTGCCCTTCTCCACTTATTGATATTCTCTTATCCTTCAAGGTCTACATTTACCCCATTCCATCCTTGAGACTTCTCTGATGCCTTCATTGAAGAGGCATATTTCCTTTCTTCACCTTTGTGATACTTTGGATTAGATTTTGAAAATTATTCTCATTATACATGGCTATCTTTTACACCAAAATGTACAGCAGGAGAGGGAGATCTGGATTCCAATCCTAATTTTCTACTTACTGTGTGATCTTAGGCAGTACTTAACATCCCTTGGATTCAATTTCAGTTTCCTTAAGCTCAAAAAAATTTCATTGACGTACCTGCCACATAGGTGTAAGATGAACACTAGTCTCCTCATCATGCCTTTCCTTTCTTTAAGTTTATTACGGTATCTCCAGTTGGCTTTGATCACCTTAAAGATAATCATTAATCATTGTTAAGACAAACAAATCTTAATCATTGTTAACTCCTCAGCGTTCAGCCCAGTGTCTGACCACAGGCGTTCGATAGGATGCCATGATGAGCAGATTAAAGAACACGGAGGCAACCCAGTGTAGCTGGGGCTCCTACTGAATAATGCTGCTGGGATTGAGGCAGATTCCCTGTCTGGAGTCTTGATACATACTTTCCAGGGGCACTTCTTGTTTTATCAGAGAATTAGGCCGCACAGCTGAGTGGAGCTTCTATGGTGACATCCACTGCTGAAGGTGAAACAAAATCAAAAGTACTTCTGGAAAGAACAGAAAGAAGCTTTTGAGGTTTCCCCATCCCTAGTTTTCACTAGGGCCCAGGGGATGCTTTCAGATGTAGAGCGTGATGGAGTGTTGGCTCCCAGAAGTCCACCTTCCTGTCTTGAGCAGAATATCAAAGCGAAGGCGGCCTTTCTGAGAGAGCTTCCTCCCATGCTGGGCCCTGCTGAAAGACCATTATTAACCCCACCAATTCATGTCCAAGTGGCATCAATCATTTGGGTCACACAATGCCTGACTGTAAATTATGACATTATCTCTGAGTAGGAAGGTGATAATAATAATAATCATTAAAAAAAAGAAAGCTCCCGGCATGGCCCCAGCCGGCTGAGGACCTTCGCCGGATCTGTCATATTTGTTTTGAACATGAAAGGCTTGGCTGTTCCCTTGCAGGCCCATACATCACGGGGCCTGTCATGGGTGTCTGTAGGACCAGTTGACACAGCTCAGAACAGCAGCTGCTGGATGGCTTTGGGGAGCCTGACTCAAGAAACAGTTGCTGGGGTACGGGGACCGCAAGCATTCTTCCACACACTGACATCCTGTTGTGCTGTCCTGCCACTGCCCTCGGTAAGTCACAACGAGGAGTAAACTGCTGTCACCGAGATGAAAGGCCCCCTTCCTCTGATCTCTCCACTACAAAATTACTTCAGTGCCACACTGTATTTTATGTCAATACCTATTTTATTTTTCAAAATTGAAAAAGATATAAGTACATTGTTCCCTGAATTCCTGATGCTCTGGGTAACCTAGCAACTGACTATGCCACGCAGCATACAACAGAATATTATCATGCACTCCACTCAACTAACAAGCAAGCAGCACAGATTTCCCTTGCAGATGATTTAGGCTAAATTAACGGTTAATAGTTGCTATTAATATTAAAAATAATAATAACCTCCCTTTTTCATTTCTTAGAGCTCGATTTGTAGGGAATAATGCTTGGTTCTAATTGTACATGTGGGAGAGTGTTTTTCACTGAGCCTACATCTTCCAAGCTATTTGCATGGGATTTAGGTAGCCAGCAGCATGCTGCAAAGTGATAATCATATGAAACAGGCGAATACATTCAGGACATTTGGAAACCATGCAAAATTTTCAAGTTCAAAATTGACTCACGCTTTCCACCTTTGGGAAGATGCTGTCAATAAAGGGCTTGCGTGCAGCAATCAGGCTGTTTGGCCATGCTGACACTGCCCCCAGTCCTCTGAGAAGGCCGCCAGGGAGCCCTCTGGCAGGCAGCTCCAGGACAAGAACGAGGCCGGAACAAGTGTCAGGGTCAGGGAGAAGTTCAAGGAGTTTTGACCCCAAAGAACACAGCAAGGTCATGGCGCAGAGCAAGAGTCTGCTGATGAATGACAGAGGTTACAGGGAAGGGAGGAAAGAGTAAAACAGAAGTTGGATAGAACAAAGGAGCAGAAAAAGACGTCTCCGGGAGCCGGGGGGTAGAGCATCAAATGCACCTAGGTAGCATCATGAAACAGAGGTGGGTGGGCTCTGGTTTGATAACAGACCAGCAGTTCACAAGTTGGCGGACGGGTATCAAAAACGAGCATTTATGTCCACTTGCCCTTCCCTTGAGATTTCCTTTCTAGTTGACCCACCTATTTGTGTTCTGGGAAAATAAGCTACTCAGTTAAACACACACAGACACACACACAATTTTCATTAATGGGGCCTTGTGAATAATTCACTATTCACTTGCTCTTCTTTTCCTCCCTTTAAAAGCAATCAATTTAATTTGGTAGCTTCTTTCCTGAGCCTCTGGAACTTTGAGAAGCTGTTGCAACTTTCTTAGAACTCAGACCTCAAAAAGAACCCTTGAAACGTCCTGCTGTTTCTCTCCTTAACTAGTCACCTCAATCTGAAGAACTAAGGGCCTTTCATTTTGAGTACATCCTGCTGCTTTTTAATAATCTACGAGCGAATTAGGCATTTTCGCCTTCAGGTTACAGCTGTTGCAAAGAATGTTTCCTTCCAATGACGAAGAAAATAGTTTAATACTTTCTGAGACTCTGAACAACCTGTTATGTGAAAAAAGTGCCTGGTTTCTCATCTAAATCGAATTAACTTCAGCTGTAGATATCACTGTAAAGCTGATTCTGAAAATACTCTTGTTTTTTCTTAATTAGAACAAAAATTTAAGAGCACATTTTGCTTGCCAGTAGGCCAAAGCAAGTTTTGCTTATTTAAAAAACATTTTGATATTTGTAATCAAGGAACAGCCAGCCTTTTCTGTGTCTAGTTTCTAAGTGCTCACAGTTTGTGCCGATTAAGTAGCAAACCATTTGGTTGCACTCCTTGCCACCGGGGAACTGACAGGACACTAAATATCATTGCAGTGCAGCAAAGCATGGAGATGCTCCGAGGACAGCAGAGCTGAAAACACGAATACAATGCATGAGCTTTTGACTGGATGGCAGGAGGGCGATGAGAATCTGGGAACCAACAACAGTCTGAAATTGTGCAGTGTTTGGATTTGCTCCCTTTTAAAAAAAGTATTTTAGAGAGCAGAGTACTGGTGGGGTGATTTTTTTCCATGCAAGCATTGAAGGATCAGCTGCATTAAAAAAGAAAAAAAAAAAAAAGTCACATTAATGTATTTGTGCCCAAACACTTGTAAAAGCCAGACCACCCACGGGGGATGTGTTCTTGTCAAAGACGCTGTGGAGTGACCTGTGGGTCGGAGGGTTTCTGTTGCTGAGGTGATGGGATGGGCGGCTGGCAGAGATGACTGCCTTCAGGATTTGCAAGAGCCCGTCAGGGCCGTGGCACAGAATGGGTGTGTCCCCAGTGCACTAGAATCAATCTGCTAATTGTTTCAGGTATGGAATTGTGGGGAGGGTGTGGCCTTAACGGTCATCCCAGGAGAGGTTAACTTCTCTTTTCTCTATTCTAAAATGCCTTCTATTAAAAGAGCATTGGTACAATGGGGAAACGTTAGGAGGGCAACGAAGAAATCCTGGGACAGATGACAAAGACAACTGATTGAAATGCTCATGGTTCTGGTGTATTGTAGCGCGAGTGAGGAGACCACGGGTCCTGTTTCCATCTAGAAATAACTGTGAACAGATGGACAGTAGTTTAAAAAAAAAAAAGAGAGTGGCTTGAAAATAGAATTTGAACTTTGTGAGTTTTATATACAGTAAATTGCCAATATTACAAAAAATACCGAATACTACTAAAAAAAATCCTTCAGAGTTATATCTAGACAGACCAAAATACGATGCTCACATGCTTATCACAGGGTGCTGTTAGTAAGTGAACAATGCCGCCCCCCCCTTGCCTGCGACTGAGCACACCTGTTGACAGCACGAGCTGAGGGTGGTCCTGGCCTACACCCATTTTATGCTGAGAACTTGAGAACACCTCTCTAGTGTAAGGATGGGGTGGTGTCATTTGCCCTCAGTGAATCCTAATGCTTTTCAGGGTTTGGTCCTGCTTCCTTCGTCCACAGCTCCCACCCAGTACTGGTAAGCAATACTCTCAGGCCACTCTTTAACATGACAGTGTTAGAGATATCACCTCCGGGCCTTCTCAGTTGGGTGTTTGTATCTTACGCAGACACTTGGAGTGGACATCATTTAACCCAAAGACATATAATGTTAGTGATGACCATCTGGGCATGCCAGTGCAGGAGGCTTATTCTGATGGGAGACAAGCCCAGTCTCCCTCATATTATTTCAGGCCAGCAAATGGCCTACAAGTATAATTGCACTCTGTCTTTCCATTGAGTGCCAAAGTCCTAATATATTCATTGTCTCCAAACTTTTTATCAGAGCATTCCCATTGGTAAAAATATCTCTCATTTTAGGGGCACCTGGGTGGCTCAGTTGGTTAAGCCACTGTCTTCAGCTCAGGTCATGATCCCAGGGTCCTAGGATCAAGCCCCATGTTGGGCTTCCAGTTCAGTGGAGAGCCTGCCTCTCCCTCTCCCCACTGTTTGTGCTGGTGCACTCTCGCTCAAATAAATAAATTAAATCTTAAAAAAAAAAAAAAAAAAAGAAACCCACCTCATTTTAGACATAGAATTTGCCTATTTATAGATGCTGCTTTGTTATATCTTAAATTCAAATGACTTGTTAAAACAAGATAACATTGGGTTAGAGGCCATCTTTAGCCCCTTGAGGAAGTCTTTCTTTCTTTTCTTTTTTTTTTAAGATTTATGTATTTGTTTTAGAAAGAGAAAGAGAGCACACATGGACAGGGGGTGGGTGGGGGCAGAGGGAGAGGGAGAGTGTGGGACCTGATGCAGGACTGAGATCATGACCTGAGCCGAAAACAAGAGTCGATGCTTAACCAAGGGAGCATCGACTCAGGAGCCCTGGGGAACTGTAGATAAGGACAGTGATAGGCAGGATATGTTGTTATTAGCATTTTACTCTGGTTAAAGTCCATATAATATGCTTAGAAGAAGCATCAGAAAGTGTTAGAAGTTGGTACGATATACTGAACATTTGATTAAAATAGTACAGCGTTTAAGCAATATTCTTGCTTTAAGATATGAATATAGATCAGATCAGACAGCAACCAACAGCTAAACACCTAAACAAAAGTCCATTCTGTGATTTGAAATTAGATACTATTATTAAGTGTGTCATAAAAACAGGGCCCTGATTTTCTTTCACCCATCTCCTTACTCCTTTCTTGTTTTCTTTTCTCACCATCTGCCCCCTATTGGAATCAGACAGACACATTCTGGCAAACCAGGAATGTCCTTAAACCACTCCTGCTCCCAAAGAAGCAGCAGCCCACTTTGAGGAGTGACGTAGGGGACTGCAGGACGCTGTGATTGGCAGCCCTGCCAATCTGTCCTGAACCCGGGGAACACATGATGGGCCTTGATGATCCCTGTACTTACAGCTTCCTAACAAATAAATTCTGTGGTCTTTTAGCACTCCACACAGCACCTTTCTTTTGCTACTTTGTGAGTGGCCTGTCTTAAAATTCAAGCAAGGCAGCTTGCCTGGATTTTGTTGTTGTGTGTGAAGGTACATGGCAAATCAAGACTGCATAGTCCTCATGAAGAAGATGTTCTGTTAGATAAGAGTCCAGAGCCCTGGGATACAGCCTGCCATGCCAGTGCCTAGGAGTCTAGAATGCCCAGCAAGGAGACACGGATGTTTTACCTTGTTCCTGAATAATTCAGTGCACTTCCTGGGGGCCCTTATTTCTTTTCAAGCATGCAGTGGACATCAAAAAATGTTGCTGGAGGTTTAAAATTTCTCTCCCGATCAAAATAATTATATTATTTCAAACCAGAAAAAGAAAGTTGAATAAGGAAGTTGGAAATTGCATTTCACGTGGCCTTGCCTCAGCCCTTTGCATTGAAGTATTTAAAATGTATGTAGAGGGATCCCTGGGTGGCGCAGTGGTTTGGCGCCTGCCTTTGGCCCAGGGCGCGATCCTGGAGACCCCGGATCGAATCCCACGTCGGGCTCCCGGTGCATGGAGCCTGCTTCTCCCTCTGCCTATGTCTCTGCCTCTCTCTCTCTCTCTCTCTCTGTGTGAATATCATAAAAAATAAATTAAAAAAAAAATTAAAATGTATGTAGAGAAAAAGTTAGAAAAATTGAAAAGGCATTTTTGTTTCAAAAATAAAATCCCCATCCCTGAATGTAAACGTGAACTACAGTCATAATTTTTCATGTGTTTTTGAATTGTAATTATAAAAATGGCAACTTTACTGGAGTAAATGGCTGGCATGAGAAATTAATTAGTTCACACTTTTTAATGTTTGTAGTTTCTTTCATTCAAGGAGCACCAAGTAACACACAAACACTGGCATAAACTAGAGATCCACCGCAAACCTACGCCCACACGTACCCGAATGAAACCTTTACTAGTTAAGTCCATTAGTTCTAGTCACAGATGGCAGGCAACTGAGTTAGAGATCAGAGGCATGGTCTGCTCTGGTCATCTCCCTCATGGGGTCATTTGCTTGGCAGGAGGACAATGCTAGACACATGCTAACAGGGTTAATTGCAGCCACACGTAGGTTTTCTTTTTGGATGACAGGGCCCTGCCTTAAAATTGATCCACGCACTGCCGAGGGACTAATTCTGGGCTTCCTTTCAGCCCCATCCTCACCCTGTGACAGACTGTTGCTACCTACGGGCCCTCGGACACACTCGCCTGGGTTTGCACGAAGTGTGGGAACAGGCACAGAGCTGGGTCAGAGGGCATGGAGCCAATGTCGCTACATGCATGTCTCCGCTTTTGTGCTGGCCCTGGCTTCGTCCTACTTTATGCAGATTCCACCTCTGCGAGATCCAGATTGTGCCATATGGGATTCCTGTGTATTACTAGCGAGGACACATGCCTGTGGGAACTATTCTAATGAAGGAGCAACCCAGGCACTGCTGCCTGAACAGTTGCTTTTCCCAGGAGAATTTCTGTAAGGGGGGTTGAGGGGTGACGTCTGGGGGCAAAGACATTCTCAATGTCTGGGAAAAGAGTTGTGTGTCTGGTTCTTTACAGAGTGTGTGTATGGAGATGGGAAGTTTTAGGGTAGAATTTTCTGAGGAAGAGAAATTTACTTTTTTTTTCCCCTTATTTTTTCTCCTCTCTTCCCTTTGTTCTTTTTATTACCATTATTTTTTGTGTGTGCGTGTGCTTGTGCATGGTCTTGTGTATTTGCTTTATCACTTCTGATGTTTGCTTTCCTTCCATCTAATTATGCTTAATTTTAACATGTCATGCTTGGATTTTCTCTCTGATTCTGTTGCTTATCTGTTGTTTCAAGTCATATTTCCTTTGCAGATTCCGCATTCCTTTATCAATCCTCATATATTTTGAAGTTACACCTCTTCCTCTCTTCCTCCTATGGGTTATAACTTTGTACATTTCTGTCCCTCAGCATCGATGCTCCTCTCTCTTCCTTTTTCCCCCAACCCCTATTGTTTATAATTATTGTATGGTTTCATTTAATTAATTTTTTTTTCATTTAATTAATTTTTGATGGAAGCATTTGCTTTACAGTTACTGAATAAAAATAAAAACAAAAGATGTTCTTTTTTTGCCTTTCTTCTCAGCCTTCTTTATATCCTTAGCCCATCTTTAAGGCATTTTTCCTTTTCATCCATCTTTCTAATCCCAGAAGTAATTCTTGCTTTCTATTGCATGAATGCGTTCATCTCTAAATTCCAGTTTCTCTCTGTCCCCTACTTATATTTTCTCCTCTTTTTAGTTCAAGTGAAGATTTTATTGATTGCAGATTTTATTTTGCTCTGTTTAAGTAGTTAATATCCTTTGTATAATGCTATTACTTTTCAGAGCTTGAGATTTAGTTTTATATAGTCAAAAGAGTACGTAACTCGAGGTAAGATGACCTGGGTAGAGACCTGACCTAATCTCTTGTCATAGGTTCACTCATGTCCCTTATTCACTCACTCATTCATTACTTACTGAATTTATTAAACATGTCTCAATGTCTAGTCTGTGCTCCCATGGTCCTGGGTAAATACCTATTCATTCGTGCCTATGATTAGCCTGATCTCAGAATTCTTCATTTGCAATAATCCTCTTCTAGACTGATTGACTCATTTAGGGGGGCATTGAGGCTTTCTTCGACAAGGACAATTATGCACCATGACCATTTTTCTGATGACAACTTTTCAAGTCGTGAATAGAAAAAAATATTGAGAGCTGAGACCTACAAGGTTTCCTCTGGCTTACATTTTACAACTTCAATTGAATGGTTCAGTGTCTGTTTTCAGATAACCTTGGTCTTTCATAAAGACACCTTGGTTTGGTTTCACTAGTATTTATAGCTGGAGGTGAATTGATAAGTAGGGCTTCTTTTTCCTATGGATGGGATGTTTTAACAGGTGCTGAGGAGCCACTTGGTTTTTTATACTGGTACTCCAGAGTTAGAAATTCATTCCTTCAGCTTATGAAATAGTTTTACGTTAAAATAGAAATACTCCTGGAATGGTAAATATCCAGTGTAATGCTTCAAAATATCCAGTCTAATCTCTTTCCCCCTAAAGGATACATTTTGGTAGCCAAAGGAAGCCAGCTTAAGGGGGGAAACTAGAAATTGTAAGGTAGTTTTGTAGTACTAAAGTACAAGAAATGTGTGTTTTGCACATTATCAGCCCTACTACAAAGGCAACTATTTGCCATAGAATGAAACTTCTCATCATCCTTCATTGTCACAATGTTTAAAGGTCTTGTTGAACTACAATAATTTTTGATAGGACCTCCTTTGACTTTCAAAAATATCCCAATTTGATGCAGTACATTGTCATTCTATTTCTAGGTAACATGGTAGGGCAGAGGAGATAAAAAAGAAACATTTAAGAATGGTGTTCTTTTTATTTTTAAAAAAATCTATTATTTTTTCTTTGTTTTTATTTTATTGCTTTATATTTACTTGTGAATTTATTGCTATATCCTCCATTTTTTCAAGTATTTTTGAATCTTTATGCATTATTATTATTACTGCTTGGTGTAATTTATTCCACTTTGGGCATCTTTTCCTATTCTGACCTAAGATCAGATGCATTCCTCTCATTCTCTGATCTGACGTCTTGAGATGCTTTGCCTTCCTTATATATATTACTGGGTGAAACCCTTATTCAATAAGAACAAAGAATAAAACCTTCATTCATGTTTTAAATCAAGAATAGGAGATTAAGACTTTAACTTTGGCATCTGCCATTTATAGACTGTATGATTTTACCTTCTTATTTTTAAATATTTTATTTATTTATTTATTTATTTATTTATTTATTTATTTATTCATGAGAGACACAGAGAGATCATAGAGAGACAGGCAGAGACATAGGCAGAGGCAGGCTTCCCATGGGGAGCCTGATGCAGGACTTGATCCTGGGACTCTGGGATCACGACCTGAGCCAAAGGCCACTGAGCCACCCAGGTGCCCAAGACTTTATGATTTTAGACAAGTTATGTAGCCTTCCTGAGCCTCAATTTCTTCTTCTATAAGGTGGGGATAATACGATTTATCTTGTTAGGGATTTTGTGAAAATTCAAGGATATCAATTCTTGACACAGAAGCAGAACAAAAATATATGGCCCCCTTTCCTTATGGAAAGTATGGTTAAACTTAAAATAGGTTATTCTGGGGACACCTTGGATATCTTAAGTGATTTAAGTGTCTGCCTTTGGCTCAGGTCCCGATCTAAGAATCCTGGGATAGAGCCCTATATGAAGCTCCCTGCTCAGAGGAGCCTGCTTCCCCCTCTCCTCTTCTTCACTGTTTGTGCTCTTTCTCTCTCAAATAAATAATTAAAATTTAAAAATAAAAAGTGAAACAAAACTAAAGTAGGTTATTCTTTAAAGACACCATTTCTAAACAGTGACATTAATATACTTCAGTTTATTAGCGCAAATCTCCAATTTCTTTAGGGCATCACCTTTCTGGTCCTGATTTACTTCTTTTTTTTTTTTTTTAAGACTTTATCTCTTTATTCATGTGAGACACACAGAGAGAGAGGCAGAGACACAGGCAGAGGGAGAAGCAGGCCCCATGCAGGGAGTCTGATATGGGACTCGATCCTGGGACTCCAGGATCATGCCCTGAGCCAAAGGCAGATGTTCAACTGCTCAGCCACCCAGGCATCCCTGGTCCTGATTTACTTCTGATTCTCTTTTCCCATTGTTCCAGATGTTACTCAAAGATATTCAGGAGATATGGTGGCATTCTTCCAAGTTCCACCAGGAAGTAATGTTACTGAAAGTCCATTTTTTGGCCAAAAGCACAGATTCCCCCAGATTTTCAAAGAAATGGTGATAATATAGAGTAGCCATCATTTCAATTATGTTAAAAAAAGAAAAAGAAAAAGAAAAAGAAGAAGACTTGAATTTCAAACAACTTTCCAGGGTCTCTGGGAGTGTCTTGTGAGGCTCTCATAGCCTCTTCAGGTTTGCAATGCTCAGTGGTAGATTTTCAAACCAACAACAAGTAATCCCTTTGTTATCTCTTCCATTACCATGGCTGCACATCACTCCATCTCCCATCCAGGAGTTTGGAGAGAAAAAAGACTAAACTTTTTTCAATTTCCTCCTTAAGAAAAAATCAACTAAATGTAATGTGGAGAATATTTTTAAAATTTTACTTGGTCCCAAACCCATGTCAATGTGATTACATAATTTAGATTCAATTTAGATTAAAAATATTAGAAAAAATTCTCTCTTGAGTTGAATTTTGCTTCCTTTCATTATTTACTCAAACATGTTATTGAAGGCATTATAGTATGGTGATTTTTAAAAAAGTTATATTTAGGGTAACTCTAGAGTCCTACTATAAGTTTACAAGAATACCACAATTCAACCTAGATTGGGTGACATGTGAAGAGGATTTGGGCAGGGCCCCATCCTTTTCTTGACAGAAGAAAAAGAATTTATAATGTAGAAATGAGATTGCTTCTTCATATACCACCTCATCATTGAAATACTTATAAAGGTAATCTGCATGCAAGGATATTTCTTTGGCTGGTCTGATGTTGGTTATTGGGCTAGATCTGGTAGTTGCAATTTAGTTGAAAGCCAGAGTGAAATAATTTATTTTATCTCAGGAGCTTGCATGAAGGGGTGCAGACACTTAGCAGATTTCTTATACACATCAGGCTATATCACTACTTGTAACATAAAGATGATATTTGTGTTCATCCTTTCAAAAGAGGACCCTAAGCTCTGATTTTCCATTGCCAAAGGTGATAAGCTACTATAGAGACTCAACTCAGAGAGCCACTAATCCCCATAAAAGGCCAGCAAATGAAGAAGAGAGGTTAAGGTCATTGACTAGAAGCTATACTATTCTTTACTGATAGATGGAATGTTGCTAAAGAAAATTCTTTTATTTTCAGAATTACTCTGCCAAGGGAGAAAACATGAACTTGCTACTAGAAAAAATAACCTTGTTGGAAATACAACTAAGCTTTTTTTTGGAGTAGTCCTAAAAGAATGAAGCATGCTTTGTGTAAAAGAAATTATGTCCTTAGATGCCCAACTTTTCCATAGTCATTTTCTTTTTCATCTTGGTTTTGTTGAGTTGCCACCTGTGCGCTCACATGCCATGTTTGTGTGGGTAAGAGATACTTCTCTCTTCAAAAGAATAGGTCAACTTTACTCGCTGATTCTGTGCTAACTTATGTATTAGTATATCTGCTTCTGCATTTTCCCATATACAAAGACTGAAGTCATTTGACCAAGATGGAACCTTAAAAACACTTTTATTCTTTAAACAGAAATGGAACTCTTCTACTGTTTCCACTTCTAATGTGTGAGGAAGATGAGAGCCTTCTTGAATAGTGGTTTTTGTCAATCACATGTTTGAAGGGGCCTAAGGAGCCACTGAAATGTCACTATTCTAGAAACACATTTTATACAAAGTGTGACTTACAGGTCCCCAGTGTTTGTTCTCTAGATTGCATTAGAAAATGAGGTAGGCCATGGTAGGGTACAGAATGTAGATAAGAGATAACCCCAAAACATTTACCTAACAAGGTCTTGGCTGTGTACTAAACACAGATTTTTAAAAAAATTCTCAAGTGTCTTTCATTTTTAACAACATTAATATTTGATGGATCCCAACTGATACTTACTATTACTGTAATGGCAATATGCATTACTGAGTCTCTCCTAGCCTAGTGCAATTTGCCTTACTGCAAATATTCTATATTGCTTTTGATAGTGATTCTTGATGTACCCAATTCTGACCAAGACGCAGGTAAGTTATTGGTGAAGTTAAGTCACATTAATACCTTTAGATCTGGGATGCAATGATGTATGAGTCAAAGTGCTATAACAAATGACCACAAACCTAGTAGCTTAAACTAACATCCATTTTTATTTATTTTTTGTTTAAGGTTTTATTTATTTATTCATGCGAGACACAGAGAGAAGCAGAGACACAGGCAGAGGGAGAAGCAGGCTCCATGTAGGGAGCCCGATGTGAGACTCGATCCCGAAACCCGGGGACCACGACCTGAGCTGAAGGCAGACGCTCAACCACTGAGCTGCCCAGACGTCCCAATAACATCCATTTTTAAACTAATGGTTAAAACAGTTACCAAACTGTTCTGTAGGTCAGAAGTCTGTCATAGCAAGACTGGGTTTTGTGGATCAGAGTCTCACAAGCCTAAAATTGAGGGGTTTGTGTGCTGTACTCTTCCAAGCTCATATGGTTGTGGCAGAAATCAGTTCCTTGGGGTTATGGGCCTGAAGATTATATTTCCTTGCTGACTGACAGCTGGAGGCTGCTTTCAGGCTCCTAACAGCCCCCCACATTCCTTGCCATGTGGCTCCCTCTGTCTTCAAACCAGCAATGGAGATTCAATGTTGTGTCAGATTCCTCTCACATTTTTTTTTAAAGATGTTATTTATTTATTTATTCATGAGAGACACAGAGAGAGAGGCAGAGACACAGGCAGAGGGAGAAGCAGGCTCCATGCAGGGAGCCCGATATGGGACTCGATCCCTGGACCCTGGGATCATGCCCTGGGCTGAAGGCAGACGCTCAACTGCTGAGCCACCCGGGCATCCCTCCTCTCACATTTTGAAACTCTCTCTCTTTTTAATGAAAAGTTCTATCCCTTTTTAAGAGCTCACCTAATTGGGCCAGATACATTCAGGTTAGTATTTTCTAGAGACAGCAGAATTTGAGAACTATTTACACCTGCTAAAGCCCTTCAGCGGACAATAGTTCTCCTCCCTCAGCAGTGGTTTCGCTTTCTGAGTTTCGCCTCTTAGGGTTTTGGTTACCCACGGTTCCCTGTGGTGGGGAAGCAGATTATCCTTCTGACGGATCATCGGAAGGTCAATGGTAGGCCAACTCTATGTCCCAGTCCCTCCGTCCCTCACCTCACGCCATCTCCACATAGGCCTTTTACCATCCCGCATCATCACAAGAAAGGTGAGTACAGTTCAATCAGATATTTTATGAGGCACCTGGGCATGGCTTTGTCTGTTAAGCGTGGAACTCTTGGTTTTGGCCTCCGTCATGATCTCATGGGTTGTGGGATCCAGCCCCTTGTGGAACCTGGCTTTGGGCTCTGAGCTCAGTGGGTGGTCAGCTTGGGGCTTCCCTCCCTCTGCCCCTGCCCCCACTTGCTCTGTCTCTCTCCCTCTCATAAATAAATAAATCTTTTTTAAAAAGATATTTTGAGGGAGAGTGTGTAAGAATAAGAGACCACATTTACATAAGCTTTTTTTTTTAGCTTTTTTTTTTTTAAGATTTTATTTATTTATTCATGAGAGACACACAGAGAGAGGCAGAGACACAGGCAGAGGGAGAAGCAGTCTCCATGCGGGAAGCCCGACGCGGGACTCGATCCTGGGACTCCAGGATCAGGCCCTAGGCCGGAGGCAGACGCTCAACCGCTGAACCACTCAGGCGTCCCAACATAAGCTTTTATTGCAGTGTATTATTTTTTTTTTAAAGATTTTATTCATTTATTCATGAGAGACACAGAGAGGCAGAGACACAGGCAGAGGGAGAAGCAGGGAGCCCAACGTGGGACTCGATCCCAGGACGCCAGGATCACGCCTCTGGCCAAAGGGAGGAGTTCAACCACCGAGCCATCCAGGTGTCCCTTTTGCAGTGTATTATTATAATTATTTTGAGTCATGATGGTTTGACTAGTGATTTTTCAATGGTGTGGAAGTGAAACACATAGAAATGGAACTTCAAATTTTGAATTTTGATCTTTTTCTGGGCTGGTGATATGCAGTGCAGTACTGTCCCATGATATTGGGCAGCAGCAATGAGCCACAGCTTCCATTCAGCCACACCATGTGGAGGGTAGACAACCCCTACATTTACAACCATTCTGCACTCATACAACCATTCTATACCTGCATTACAGTATCCAATAAATTGCATGAGGTAGTCAACACTTGATTATCAAATAGGCTTTATGTATATGATTCTGTCCAATTGTAGGCTAATGCAAGTGTTCTGAGCACATTTAAGGCAGGTTAGGCTAAGCTATGATGTTAGGTAGGCTAGGTGTATTACATGCATTTTCAGCTTAGGATAGTATACTGGAATGAACCCCATTAGAAATCAAGGAAGATCTGTATTTTGTTATTGGTTATTGTTGTTAATCTTTTACTCTGCATAATTTATAAATTAAACTTGATCATAAGTATGTATATGTAGGAGAAAACATAATATATATAGGGTTTGGTACTATCTGCATTTCAGGCATCACTGAGGGTCTTGGAATGTATCCCCTGTGGATGAGGGGAAACTACTGGGTTAATGTTTGACTACTTGGGAAGGTGTGTCTATACCAGGAAGTAGGAATTTTGGGGTCCATCTGAGAGGTCTGCTTACCTCACCAAGAATACTATTCTTTCATATCTGAGTTAGTGGGATTAACTATATATATATATATATATATATATATATATATATATAACTGGAATATATAACAAAAGAATTTGCCCTTTGCCTTGATGACAAACATCAAAGAATTTAATAAGTTACTTTATTTAATCTTAATATAGTCCAAATCTTAATGTAGTCCAATGCCAGTTTGGTTCAGTACTTCTACTAATATAGATAAAGAAATAAAAATAAATATAGAGATATACACTTTATGTCCTTGTAAGGGTCACACCTAATATACTGTCTAAACTGAAACCAAAATGCAGTGATCTGCATAAATCAAGCAACTTTTAGTACTTGCTGTGTTTTAGGCACAGTCCTGGATGATGGAGATAGAGACAGGGTACTATAGCTCAAGTTAATTTCTTAAATCTAATTATATTTCAGTTAAAACATCAAAGGCATTTTAATGACATTCCAATTTATGTGCAAGGATAAGCAAGCAATAATAGTTTTTTAAAAGTATTAATAAGAGAGGTGTACTTCAAATGATACTTAATAATTTGGCAGTACTACAATAATTAACACAGGATGGGTCAGCACAGTAATGTAGGCAGATCAATAGGACA
Source organism: Canis lupus baileyi (assembly GCF_048164855.1). Classification (NCBI taxonomy): domain Eukaryota; kingdom Metazoa; phylum Chordata; class Mammalia; order Carnivora; family Canidae; genus Canis; species Canis lupus. The sequence continues at coordinate 21,601,681 of NC_132839.1, forward strand.
TAATTAAAAACTTAGAAAAATCAGAAACATCCTGATATATATATATACATACACATATATATACACATAAGACTTTAATATAATTTTAATGTATAATTAAGTTAGCATTTAAATTACTGATATTATGTTATGAGAACTGTGAACTATTTGGGGAAAAAATAGAGCTACATTTCTTTTTCATCATACATACAAAAATCAATTCCAGATGATAAAAAATGTAAAGGCTAATCATGAGAACTTAAAATTATATGAGAATATAAGGTACATATTTGTATTATTTGAGGGTCGAGGAAAATCTTCCTTTTTTTTTTTTTTTGAGGAAAATCTTCTTAAGCATGATCCCTAAGCATATGCCAACATAGAAATTGATAGATTTCTCATACTCCATAGCAAACTCTTTTGCAGATCAGAAGACATCTTAAATAAAATAGAATGGTAAGTCATGAAATAAAAAATGTTTCCACATATATGGCAGAAATACCATTGTTGCATAATGAGCTTTTACAAATCAATAAATAAAACAATTCAGGAAGAAAAAAACAAAAGGCCTAAGTAAGAAATTCACAATAAAGAAATACAAATGACCTCCCTCAAAAGAAAAATGCTCAGTCACTAATAATCAAAGAAATTAAAGCTAAAAACCAGAGATGTAATTTTCACCTGAAAAAACTGGCAAAAAAAGTTTGCATATTAAGTGTGGGAGAAAATGTGGGAAAATGGATATGCAGACCTTTTGGTAGCTAATCAATTTGAAGAAAAGTCCTGAAAGTCTGTGTAGTCTTTTACCCATAATTCAGTTTTTATTAATATATCTTTAAGGATAGCTAAGAATAAATACAAAGCTTTAACCACAGTATTTATTACAGTATAACTTATAAGAATTAGATCTAGTCTAAATGTCCAAAATAAGTCATGGTAACTTTATGACTATTATATGGTATTTTGAATTTTTATTTTTATCTTTTTTTTTTTTTTTTTAAAGTAGGCTCCATGCCCAGTGTAGAGCCCAACACGAGGCTTGAACTCACAACTCTGAGTTCAAGACCTGAGCTGAGATTAAGAGTCAGATGCTGGGGATCCCTGGGTGGCTCAGCATTTGGCGCCTGCCTTTGGCCCAGGGCGCGATCCTGGAGTCCCGGGATCGAGTCCCAGGATCGAGTCCCGCGTCAGGCTCCCGGCATGGAGCCTGCTTCTCCCTCCTCCTGAATCTCTGCCTCTCTTTCTCTCTATGCCTATCATAAATAAATAAATAAATCTTAAAAAAAAAAAAAAGAGTCAGATGCTTAACTGACAGCCACCCAGGCACCCCTTGGATTATTTTTATAAAGGAATATTTCATTCCTTAATGAATGTTAATTATATATGTAATTAAAAAAATCTTTTCTTCATTATATATAACTACTTCCCCCCAAATGTATATGTTAATTTTCGGGATATATGGATATAAAACTGTTTATACATATAACATTTTTATACAGTAATTGTATGTGTATATATATGTGTGTGTATATGTATTTATATATATAAACAGTTATATCTATCTATATATCTATATAAAAAGTTTTATACCTATATGTCCCAAAAGTTAACAATTTAATTGTATCTGAATTTTGGGATTATAGGTAATCTAAATTTTATTTTAGTTGGTTTTTATTTTCTAGATTTTCTGTGATAAGTGTGTTATTTTTAGTGATCCATTCCCCCTCTATTATAGATAATTTTGTTACCCAAAATAAGCTGGCAGTGGAACATAGCACAAAGAGCAGAGAGTTCGAATGTGGTGGAGCTGCATTTGAATCCTGGCTCACAGTTCCCTGCTTCTCCTGGGGGATAATTGTCCTGGATCAGATGCTTGCCCTCATCCAATCAGCTGTAGCAGAGGGTTATGTGTTCGAAAATCTGGCTGCCTAAGGACTAGCTGTCAGCACAGCTGAGTGAGTGTTACTGGCTCATCTTGGGGATACAGCAGACCGAACAATGAACTATAATACAACAGGAAGTGGTAAGCTTTTGGATTCAGTCAAGTGCTAATGGACTCATGGAGAGAGGGATGGGGATAGAAGACCCTGAGAAAAACATCACTGAAAAGGTGACTTGCAAATGATCTTTCTAGATGGTATAATTCACTAGCTGATGAAGAGGAGACAGGGCAGGTGAAATGTCATAAAGGCAGAAGAGGCATCATGAAAGAAGGATGGAGGCATGAAAACACTGCATCTTTGGAGAGCAGTAGGCAGGATGGTTATTGGAGAGAGAAGTACATGCAAAATAAGGTGAGAAAGGTAGGTAGAGAGCTAGCTGGATTCGGACTCTGAATATTTAGGGCAATCACTTTTGCCGTTTGTTGTTTCTGAAAATAACATTTCAATTTAAAGAGTCCCCTGCTATCACCCAGAGTTGTTCAGTCCTGGCGGAACTTTAGGAGTCACTTTGGAACCTTTAAAAAGTAAGGATGCCTGGGGCCCCAACCTGAATCCCAAATCCAGATTTCAGGGGATTGGGCTTGAGTGTGTATTAAGAGAGCTTCCCGGGTGATTGAAACCGGGCAAAGAAGGTCAAGGGCCATTGTTATAAACTATGCTATGTGACCTGTCTCCTGTGTTCTGTATAGTCTCTGACTCCCTCTTTTGGTTTCAGGCTATTTAAAAAGAGATGCCAGACTCTCTGGGTATAACTAGATTAGTCTTGGCTTACGCTTTTCTAAGATTATGGACTTCACTGAATGACTTTTAGAGCTTGGTAAATGACTTTTAGAGCTTGACTTTTAGAGCTCTACTAGTAATAGTTTCATCACATGCCAGTTTCTTTATGGTTCGCAACTGTCATCTCAAATTTCTACCACCTTTAAAATTTTGTCCCAGAGCCATGCTGCTGAGGCCTCTCTAATTGCCCTCCTGGGCAGGCACCCATTTCCTACTGGTTCTTACACTCACCCCTGCAGCCCTTTCCTGCCTTTCTTGGTTATGACCAATCATGAATGGTCTCTTCCTTTTGGGATCTTTATCTCTCAGATGATTCTTTCCACAAAAGTGAATATAGTTTTTCTCTAATCTTTTTAGAGATTAGAGGCATATTTTTCAAAGACTATCATTTACTCTTTAAACATTTAGCTTTCCTTAGAATTATCAATATCAATATTCCTATTGTTTCTTTTCTTCAACTGACAACTCTAGGCATTCTTTATTATCACGTTATTTCTGAATATGGAAACATGGAAGAATTAAAACTCTTCAACAATGCTACTTTTTTAAAAGAGTGCTGGTAAGATGCAGATTTTTTTTAGTGAGGATTAGCCAGGATTTCTCACCTCTAACATCTCCTACGTGAATCAGAGAATTCATTAACATAAAAAGCACCAACCATGGCCCCATAGTCCTAGAACTAATGAACACATAATAAATCCCAGCTCTCTTCGGCAAACTCCGAATGACACAGGCTAAAGAAACATGGTCTTTCAATCCATCAATTTCTATTTTACCTTGATAGCAGTCATGAATGCCTTCCAATGTCAAAGCAGGGCAGAGTTGTAATTCAAAAAGAGTAAGATTTTCAAACCTTGAAAAACCACTTTGGATTTATGGTCCAAATTCAAAATTTTATTCCTTCTCCCAAGCATGGAACTCTCAAAAAAAGGGAAAGGTGGCATATGGAGCTTACTTGCCTTGTCTTCACAGGGGTGCAACAGACTGTAATGTTCTTTTTGGGGCCTCAAATGCATCAACTCAAACTTTTTCAGCTCTGAGATTCATAATCTATAAATATTCAAGAATCACTGTTACCTCAGTTTGTCTAAACATGAGTTTGTCATCCCAACTGTCAATTGAGTGGATAATGAGGACCATCTCTCTCATCAGTTAACTACTCTGCAGACTGGTTGTGCTCTGCTTCTTCAGATTTTGTCTTTGCTCTGAAGTCTTTACTACATTCTCAGCTTTGGGGATTTCTATAACCCTCGTATCTTTTTTCATTTAATGTTATCTCTTGGTGTCTTCTGAAAAAAAGTGATCATCTAAACTAAATGCTGTCTTTTGGATGGCAGGAAACCTATACTTAAAGGGCTGTTTTAAATTTTCCTATCAGCTGAAAACATGTACCTGATTTTCAGTGCAAACATGATTAAATGTTCAATTTATAACTTTATTTAGGAATACATTATGTAATCTACTCTTAAAGACTGTAATGGAACAAATATAGTTTTTTCCAGAACTGAAGTGGAACTAAAATTGTTCAGTAGTTTGGTCTACTGTTAGAAATACAAAAAATTTTCCAACCCGAGCAAAAATAACAGCCCATTGTGGATTGATGTTTGTCTTTTACACAGGAATAGGAAATCAGTTAAGAGATCAAAAGTTCTTTAAAACACTTCTACCCACCACAGGCTTTTGATAACCTTGGAAGGTGATTAGAATGAAAAGAAACAATTAAAAATTAACACCATATTTTTGATAATAAAAATTGGCTACGGAAAGGAAAAATATATTAAAGCATCACTGTAGGATGATTGTGATACCAGAATAGTAGAGACAATCCAAGTCAGCTCTTCTCTTCCTTGTAGAGACCAAACCATGAAAGACTTGCTCTTCCAGGGTCCCACAGGAAGTCACTGATAACATGCCTCCATTCTCTCAGTAAGAGATGAAAGTGGAACTGGGGACACGTGTCTCACATGCCCTTTGGTAAATGCTGAATCTTTTTGTGTTTTATTTATTTATATTTTTATTTTTTTTTAAAGATTGTATTTATTTATTTGAGAGCATGTGTGTGTGTGTGTGTGTGTGTGTGTGTGTGTGTTTGTGTAAGAGAGAAAGAGAGAGAGAGAGCAAACATGAATGGGGGGTAGGGCAGAGGGAGAGGGAGGAGCAAGTTCTCCGCTGAGCAGGGAGCCCCATGTGAGGCTAGATTTGAGGACCCTGGGATCAGATGATCTGGGCCTAAGGCAGATGCTTAACCGACTGAGCCACCTAGGCACCCTAGGTGTTTTTCTAAAAAAATATATATAATGCTATAAAAGTTATATGAGAAGCATATGAGAAGGTGACCACAAATCTAATTAGTTAATCAGGTCTAATTACCACTAGCTATAGTTTCTGAGGTGATTCTCACTGATGCTGCATACAGCTTTTGAAATATTATAGTTTAATAAAAGTAATTTACATGATACTGTTGATGAAGAAGGTAACATAGAACTAACTTACACATGTCTAGATCTGTGTTTTCAAATCATATCCCCTGAGATGGCAGTGGTCGTCTCAGAGGAAAGGGTCCCTAATGGAAAAAGTTTGGAAAACTTGGTTTAAAGAAAGTTTAGGAAGATTCTTTCCTGTAGGACTACTTAGAGCCTGTAATAATCTAAGGAGCCCTGTGAATCCTCCCATTGGGGTAAACTATGTAATATTTCTCAAATATACTTGTCCGTGGAATTCTGATTTTTCACTAAGTAACTATTAACATTCCACCAGAATGCTTGTGCTTTTGAGAAACACAGTTTAGCCATGTAGTTCCAAAATGTCTCTTTCACTTTTTCTGAAACTCAGTTTTTCATGTAACTCATTCTAAATATTTATGTTGACTCTTATGATCTCAATTTAAAATTTCCTAGAGTTCCATTATGAGGAGACTATCGTCCAGATGGGCTCTGTGACTTGCTGGTTGGCTCTCTCTTCTCTCTACTCCATTTGTCCAGAAAATCTCCCTTGACATCCTGCTCTCCCCAGCCCCAGGGGACCCTCTTTCATTCCACTTACCATGGGTGTTACCGTTGTTTGTTTGGACTGCGAGCTCCCTGAGGTCAGGGGCCATGCTGTATTCTTTACATTCCCATTTCCTAGCACAGGGCCTATTGTTTATTAATTCAGCAAATATTTTTTTGACACTGCAAACAAGACAGAGAAGAACGCAGCCTTTTTAGAGCTATAGTCTATTGAGGGAGAGAAGGAAGCAATTGCCAAAAGATGTGAGAAATGCTGTGATAGAAGAAATGCAGACTGTTCTCAGAGAGACACTCTAGGGAAGGTTTCCTGAGGGATTGATACCTATTTTGAGACCCGAAAAATGAACAGGAGCTGGTGGAAAGGTGCATGTAGTAGGCTTTCATGGAATACTCATTGGATGAATTAATGTATTCCTGCAGGAAACAGAACCTTGATTACCTTATTTTTTTCAACTGTTCTTTTTCTTTTCATCCGAAGCAATTCCTTTCTGATTGTTCCAATTCTTGAATCTGTTTTCGAAGTGTCATGAAGTTTTTGGAGATATCCTTAATAGGTTTACTTTTGCAAATATTTTATTGCCCTCACATTCTTATTGCTATTATTGCTAGCATTCATTTCATATTTTTATCAATACTGTGTGTGTATGTTTTGCTTTTTATTTGGTACATACTTTCTGTGCAAGATAACTTTTATAACATTTACAATAAAAATTTTGTGCATAGAAAGGGCATTGAAGCAGTGAAATATTTACATCCAGCATGCGTCTGCATCAAAGTATATTTTACAGATAACTAACTTCTTTTATACTGATTTTAATCATTACTATCATGCTCAACAAGTTTTCAGAACCCTTTTGCATATATTATCTCATTTGAAATGAAAAATTCACAAGATTTTCAATCAGTCATTAACTCCCCAAGCAGCCCTGCAGAGTAGACAATACCAGCATTGTCCCTTTATAAGTAGCCCTACCTCCACGAATGAAGAAGAAACTGAGTCAGAAAGATGATAAATAATTAGTCTGGCCACGAAGTGGTATTATATAGGGCACCTAGCTGTTTTTGGATTTTCAAATATTTACTCATTTTGTTTCTTATGTAAATTTGGCAGATTTCTTTTATCTCTTGGATAAGTACTTCATTGTAGAGAACCTTGAGGATTGTTCTCGGTCATCTTACATGAGAATTATTTGTGCTTAGAGAAATAATACTATATGCTTTACTTTATGGACCACATAGTGCCTAGAGTCTTAAGAAGGGTTGTCTGATATGAGTTTTAGTTTTGAGTTCGTGGCACTTTCATATTCATTTGCAGAGACAGTTCAAAATGTTTAAGTTATGTACCTATCACTATTCTGATGCCATAAACAGGTGTAGAATGCCTGAACACACAACGTTGTGTCTTTGGTTGTGTCTTTTATGTTTTCTTAGCCTAGGTACCAAAGTGCCCTTTAATGGCTTGAAAGTGACTACATGGACAGCAGGTTAAGATTGACCTCAATCAGAGCTAGGTTATTTATTTATTTATTTTAAGAAACTGTTTATTTTCTGTCAACCTTATTTCCATCTTGTTCCTTCTGTGGAAGAGCAGCTTAAGACCACTAAGTGGTCGTTCGTACCCATTCAGTGGCCTGAGCAGTGGGAGCTGCAGACCCATCTTCAGTGGCTGGCTGAGCTCCAGTCTTCAGTGGCAAAGTGCTGAATAGGCACAGAGGGCACCTGCACACTCCAGGCCAGTCTGCAACTTCAGGCTGAGTAGCAGTGAACTCAGGAGCTCGAGCCGTCCATTCACCCTGAAATTCCTCCTTAGTCACAGCCTTTTCAGCAGCAGCCTGTTCTTCCTTTTCAATCTCTTCAGGATCTCTGCAGAAGTAGAGGTCGGGCAGGACTTCCCATGGGTGCTCTCGGGAAAGGGTGCCACGCATGCACAGGACTTCCCGGGCCAGCATCCACATCAGACCCACTGAGTGAGCTCCCTTGTTGCAAGGGAAGGCATTGTGCACATAGTGCAGAGGAGAGTCTGTTACACAGAGCAATGGTAGGCAGGTGAACATAAGACGCCTCTGTGAGAGGCTGGCGGTCAGCCCTGGGATCAGTAGTAGCCTCCAGAAGCCTTAGCTCTCCTTGGCTGGATCTGGTTAGTGAAGGTTCCAGGAGTGAAGCAGCCAGCAAATCTCAGCACAGCTCGCTGGCCAGTATTCCTGGATGATAGAACACTGACATCAGCTGGGTTTTTTTATTTTTTTTAAGATTTTATTTATTTATTCATGAGAGACACACAGAGAGAGGCAGAGACACAGGCAGAGGGAGACGCAGGCTCCATGTAGGGAATCTGATGTGGGGCTGGATCCCGGGTGTCCAGGATCATGCCCTGGGCCGAAGGCAGATGCTCAACCGCTAAGCCACCCAGAGATCCCCTGGGTTTTCAATGGCAACAGTGGCATCAGCGGCCAACAGAAGCTTCTCCCAGGTTCTCTTCAGATTTATGATGTAGATACCATCCCTTTTCCTTTCGTAGATGTACTGTTCCATTTGGAAGTCAAGGTTGGTGCCACCTAAGTGGGTTCCGGCTGCAAGGAATTTGAGGACATCCTCCTCCTTCATTTGCAGAGCATCAAGGGCTCTGGACGTTTTTTAAGTTTCCCTTTAAGTTACAATGGGAATGCAAAACAACGCCGCCGTATGGATCCTTCCCTGGGTAGCGTGGAAAACGATTCTTTTTTTCTTAATACTAAAATAGGAATTTGTTAACCAATGACTGCATGTAAGTGTAGAAGAAAGAAAGGATCATGGTGTAGTTAACTCTTGGGAGGTTAAAAATGACCATATAGGTGGTCAGAAGATAGTGCATTGACCTTAACTTGCCTACTTTTTTCCCCCTATAGACCCAGTTAGAGGTTTGAATATTAGAAACACCTTTTTTTTTTCATCTAAAAATCATTCATTCATTTACTGAACCTAATGGGGGATGCAGCTAAGAGCAAGAGTAGGCAGAGAAATTTTTAAAAAGCAAACATAGATGCCAAAATATCTTTGCATAATATTTCACAGGCTAAAGATAAGAAGAATGCATCATCATTAGCTCACTTAATTCCAAAGCCAGGTTATTGGTTTTCCAGCCAACTAGAATTTGAAATTAGAATATTAAAGTTATTACAGATACAGGAATATTGATAGCAGTAAGTAGGAACAGCTGAAAGCTGAAAGAGATGAACATAAATAAATAAATAACAGATATAGGAAATAAAAAATAACTATGTAGAAGAATTTCTTTTCAGAGCAATAAACTCAGTGTTAACAGCTAAGAAGAATCTGACTACAAAATAATTGATGTTTATTATGATGGCTCCAAATCATCAATAAAATGATGACTATGTCTGTATAATCAGTTTGAGGAGGTAAGGAAGTATGAAGTATATGTTTCAGAAGGAATTTTATAAAAAGGGTTGAAGTCAACCAAAAAACAGTTTTGATGTTAGTCCTCGTTTGTGTGGAAAATCTTATCCTCTGTCAATGCTAGAAATAAGAGATCCTTATACTTTGTAAAGTAGCTGGTGTCTTCACAATGGGGTTGAAATTGTCCCCAGACATTTAAGGATTTCTTTCTTTCTTTTTTTTAAAATTATTTATTTATTTGTGAGAGAACATGCTAGCACACAAGCAGGAGGAGGGACAGAGGGATAGGGGAAAACAGACTCCCCAGTTAGCGTGAAGCCCAACGCAGGGCATGATCCCAGGGCCCTGAGATCATAACAAGAGCTGAAGTCAGATACTTAACCAACTGAGCCACTCAGGTGCCCTCAGAAATTTAAATTTTCAAAAATAATATTTAAAGTCCCCTCATTTAGAGGCTTAATTTTCTGAGTGATCTTATGACAGGAAAGAGAGATACTAATAACTATTCCCTTTGTAATCATTTGCCCTTTTCATTTGTTTTGTTTATTTTGTTTTTCATGAAAATTTTGATGACTTTGTCTCAGTGCCCTCTTCACTTCAGAGAGCTATTTTATGTCTGTCAAATGTCATGTTACATGCTATAACAACACCACATGGTTATATATAATGCCATAAAATATCTGTATGTGACATCTAGTCACAACTCTGACAAAGAAGATGATCAGATTCCATTATATATTTAAGAGTCTATGTGACATTTACATAGGCTACTTCCATGCTCATCTTTGTGGTGCTAATTTTTAAAATCATCGTTGTTTTCTCGTTTCCTTCAAATTAACCATTATATGGAAAAAAAAGATAATGCAAAACAAAAATTTTGTTTTGTGGAGCTAAAGATACATTCCTTAAAAATCTCAATCATTTTTTTTGTTTTGTTTTTAATAATAAATTTATTTTTTATTGATGTTCAATTTGCCAACATACAGAATAATACCCAGTGCTCATCCTGTCAAGTGCCCACCTCAGTGCCCGCCACCCAGTCACCCCCACACCCTGCCCTCCTCCCCTTCCACCACCCCTAGTTCGTTTCCCAGAGTTAGGGGTCTTTCATGTTCTGTCTCCCTTTCTGATATTTCCCACTTATTTTTCCTCCTTTCCCCTTTATTCCCTTTCACTTTTATTTATATTCCCCAAATGAATGAGACCATATAATGTTTGTCCTTCTCCGATTGACTTATTTCACTCAGCATAATACCCTCCAGTTCCATCCACAAATCTCAATCATTTCTATTAAAACACTGGTGGTCATTGCATACATTCTAGACCATCTGAAACAGATAATTTGTAAATATATAGTAATGTCTCCCAGGCATGCTATTTTAGAAAATTTGTATGAAAAAATTTACAAAACAAGTATATCTCACACTATTATTTTTGAGGGGAGTAATATAAGAACAGGATTATATATTAAAGTAGGAAATATTATTCAACAAAATGGAAAAAAAACCCCTCTGAAGTAGAGAATAGAAGAAAAAGTTGTACCTGGAAAAAAAGGAAAAATAGTGGAATTTTAAAAAGCTTTCTATTTTAATGACATGGTAACAGGGGAGAAAGTGAACTCACATGAGATTTGATTTGCTAGCGTCCCACGATAACTACACCTAGCTTCTGAATTACTGGATTTGGATCTGTGAAACAACTTTAGAAGGAATCCTAAGTGATTGAATTTATTGCACTGGCCATCAGTGTGGGCCTTTCTAGGTGAAGCCCCTCTGTTTTTTGGGGGATTGAGTTGTGTCTTTAGCAACTTGTACATTTCTTCAGGTGTTCCATTAAAAGAATCTCACAAAAAAGAATTTACCCAACTATAGCAGAAAGCCTTTAAACAGAACTGAAGTATCTCAATCTTTTTCTTTTGATGTCTCTTAGGAATTAGCTAAATTATCGCCACTTCATAATTTTACACTATCAGAACTTAAAATGGAGGAGACAGATGTTTAATATTCCAAGCATGACCCAAATACACAATACAAAGAGATCTGAGAGAAAAGACTTTTGCCGAACTCTCCATAGAGCTATAATTGAGAGGAAAAAAGCACCCCAAATAACCAATATATAAATAAAATAAAATAAAAAAACCAAACCAAAAACCAGCCAACCACACACAGTCTCAGTGGTTACCTAACTTATAGTCCATGTCAATTTCTTTCATGCTAAGGGAATGACTAGCTAATTAGAATTTTTGAATAAAACTGTGTGACACCCCCCTCTTTTTTTACTTTGCATCCTCTTAGTCAGGTATCCGCAAATACTATTCGTGCCAATTGTCTGAGAGAAAAATATAGACTAATTAAAATGCTAATCTTTAGTAAACACATAAGTACTTGCATGAAAATTAAACACTTGGGCTGCTAATTTATGAATACGTGCTCACACATCAGGAACACTGCAACTAGTGTGGACTTCACAGTCTTGGGCTTAACAGCTTCGTCTACATGTCAAATCCACTTCAGGGCTGAGAGTATCTACCATTGAAATCACCCAGTGTGCCTTCTCTCAAGAGTGTCTAAGGAGAAAAGAAAAGTGATGTGCACTTTGAGAAGATTATTTAAAGCCTGCAGATTCATTAGGAGAGAACTTAATTGTGATCGAATCTATAATCCTTTCAGTTCATCCCATAAATAATAACAGTCTGAACTCTATTGAATCACATGGCCTCTTTTGCACAAACCTATAGAAGAGAGTCCTTAAAATTGAATAGATGGAATTGAATGGACCTGGGAAGTGGGAACTGGAATTTGATGGACAGCCTTTCACCTCTAGGTTATTGGTTTGTATCTGACCCAGGTGATGAAAAGTCGTTGTTCTACAATGGCTGTTTAGTAGTTTTCTGTGTAATGAGCTGTTGGCTCCAGTCCATTCCTCAGTGGACAGGTGTCTGCTCACATTCCCAAATCACCATTCCACTTGTCAGTCACATTTGAGGTCAAGGGCTAAATAGGAACTGGGGCCGAAATTCTTTCTCATTCTGATGAGGACAGGCCTTCCTTTGTTGGTTGACTTGGTTGAAAAAACGAAAACTGCCAGAGTCACTGTTCATGCTCTGCCTATTTTCTGTGTAAGAAGATTTTACTGTGTAGAACTTCTATCATAATGAAAAATTATTAGGTTTTCAAATGGGCATTTTTTTATTGTTACATATCATGGAAAGAGATACTTAAATACACTTCTAGACTCAAGGGACATTAAAATTTAAATGTATTTGCCTAATTGTAACAGGGCTATAGCATTCCAAGAAAGCATTTGTGTCTGACTTTTCTTCATTGACCTGGGAAAATCCTGGTATAGGTTCCAAATCCTGACAAAACTGGCAGGTAGAAGATATTCAGCGGCTGAATGTTATAGGATGTCTTGACTGGAAGAACAGTCCTCTTTGAGGGGAAAGGTAGTAGAAGACATATAGGAAAGTCTTTAATGCTTTTTGGAATTTATAAAATGGAGATAAGCTGTTTTGGCTTAAACCTCATTTAAATACTTTTGTTTCTATAAGTTCCACCATTCTAAAAATATGGATTTATATTTATTAGCATTTCTGGGGAAGTTTGTGGCCTAGAGTGACTGGTCAAGGCCAGAAGTCAGAGGACTCCGATGTTTTAACCCTGAACTCTTGGGAGAGTTTTCCACTACCAATAACTGATATGGTTTCTTACATAAACTGGATATTTCAGACAAAGATATGCTGCCAGTAAGAGTTATACAGTTCCTGTTCACTTGCTTCCGTAGATCTGGTCTCTATTTGCTGGAGAAAGAGTATATCAACTTAGGTTATTTTATTTTCTATCTTGATAGAATTTATTGCCAAATACATTAACTTAATAAAAGGGACTGGATTGAATGACAAACCTTATTTTTATTTTTTACTTTGTTTTATTTTATTTAGTTTTTACTTAAGTACTCTCTACACCCGAGGTGGGGCTCTAACTCACAATCCCAAGATCAAGAATGCTATGGTCTTCTGACTGAGTCAGGTAGGTGCCCCAAATGACAGACCTTAACCTTTCACCCAGGCTTAATTATCATGACCTCGTAAGCTCATTTTTAGGTCTGAATCTCTCTTTGTGATTACAGATTGCCGGCTAGCTTATCTCACTGTTTCTTTTACTGATAGATCTGATAACAAACATTCTGTAGCTGTAGTTCTTAGAAACCGAAAACATAATAAAATACCAGGAACCCTGACGTCTATGTTTCGCCATTTCTTGAGAGAGATATTTTCATACATTTGGCCGGTTTTCTTGTCTTGTTTTTATATTTGCTTTTCTTAGCTCCATTGAGAAAATGATATATTTTTCTAAGTCTTTATTGGTAAAAACAATACCAGAATTCCCATGGCACCACCTGTAGATAAATATCAATTGATTTTTTCTCTATGCCTTCATGATATTATGATTAGGAAATCTGAAGAGTAAACATTTGATTTGAACCCTGATAATACCTAAATAGTTAATGTTTCCTTCCTTAGGAAACAAGCTTTATTAACTTCAAAATATTAAGAAGTTCAAAGACTGCTTAATATTTTGAAACAGCAATAGTATAGATATTTATTGAATGCCAATTAGGTAAGAATCAGTGAGAGCCAAGAGTCTTAGGAAAAATTATGATAAATTTTATTGCAAATTAGAATCAGTGCAGGTAATCAGGACTATTCGTATTATACTCTCCTTTAGTGCGATTTTAAGAATAGAATGATTTGGGGCAGCCTGGTAGCTTAGCGGTTTAGCGCCGCCTTCAGCCCAGGGTGTGATCCTGGAGACCCAGGATTGAGTCCCACGTCGGGCTCCCTGCATGGAGCATGCTTCTCCCTCTGCCTGTGTCTCTGCCTCTTTCTCTCTGTGGGTCTCCCATGAATAAATAAATAAAATCTAAAAAAAAAAAAAAAGAATAGAATGATTTCCTCTTTCTATAAGGGGGCATTTCTTAAAGCAATAGGTAGGCTACTTTATCTACAGTGGTTCCTACTGGACTTGAAGGCCTGTGAAAATCCTGGCACAGCAAGAATCTTATTATACCATGTCATCCATGTTTAACTTCTTTATTCTTATTGTTCTTTGCTGTTCAGTCTGATTGCTCAACACCTCCCTGATTTGTAAGGGTTTAATTCTTAGTGCTTTTCTGATACTTGTTAAATGATGCTTATTGTGGTCATCGTGCCTTCAGGCCCACAATGCAGGACCCTGACAAGTGTGGTAAAGGGATGCCACCCAAATTTCTAGGGCCCGTATTCTACACCAGATCCTCTACCTGAAGGTAGATTAATTTTCAGAAAAGCAAGCAAGTCCGTATTCCTCCAGTTTTACTCAAAAAATCATGCTGGATTCCAGTCATATTCAGTAAGTGTGTGTGAAATGAAAGTTTGGGCAGGTGGTAGAGGTGACTTGTGGCACCCCACTCCAGCCTGCAGAGTAAGTGATGCGTATTAGAGACAGATGGGCACAGCGGTGGAGGAGGACCTGGGTTGAAGCCTACATCATCACCAAAGGTGTGGCACGTGTGTGTGTGTGTGTGTGTGTGTGTGTGTGTGTGTGTGTGTGGTGTTTTAAACACTACTGTATTCAGTTAATCACATTGCTGGAAAACAAGTCTTGTGGTGGCATTAGTAGGAGGTTTGCGACAAGTTATTCAGTCTGGCAATTATTGCAAATTAGAACTTTATTCAGGAAAGGATATCAATTTAAGAGTAGAGAGAACACATTTACTATAGTTAATTCAGACCCTCTTTGAATGGGGTACATTTTCTTAGAAGCGGCCATAGAGATAAATGCATCACGTGACTGTCGGAACCGAACTGCTGAATGAAGATATTGGAGGACTGGAGCTATTCATTTCCATTTACAGAATCCAAATTGCTGAAAAGTCATGGGAAGGCAGGAAAGAGACTTGCTGTTTTTTAAAATGCTCCCTGGCATTTGTCTGCCTGCGTCATCCAATGCAGTATCTCATTCTGCTGCCACCCGGAGTCCCATTCACTGGTTTGTTTAACCTCAAAGTGGGAAAGTAACTAACACAAATACATTCATTGTCCATGCTCTAATAGAATTAAGATTCCCAATACACTGCCTGCATTTGAATGAGGTTTGTTACACACTAGCTTTTATGGTCACACCCTTTTCCCTTGATGGTTCTTAAGAATGGCAGAAGCAGGAGACCAGAAATTTTGTAAGCTCATAAATATGAAGCACACTGTGTTTAAATAATGCCAGGGTGGTGATACAAATGGACCAATGCCAGGAAGCTCAAAGTTAAAGCTAACAATTCCTCCTTACACCACTATGAATAAGAAGGAAGGAGAAAGGGGCACTGTGTTCGTTACAGTTGTGCTGCCAGCAGACTAGGATAACTCTGTCTAATGGGCCACTGTGGCACAGAGCTTTGAATTGCACACTGTTTATGCAGAAGACAGGAAGTAGATCTATTCTACTCTAAAAAGGCCAACTTGATGTTGGGGAATTACATAATGTTTGTTTCACACTGTACATTATCAACCTGAGTGATTGTAAGCATTTGGAATAAACCTGTATCTAGTTTCCTGCCAGTCAGTGGCGAAGACAGTGCAGGGCATTAGAAATGGAAGCAGCCACTCTTGTGACTGTGGGCATCAGCTGTTCTTGCAACCGTGCTGCTTGGATGCTGTTGTCTCCTCTTTCCTCCTCCTACAGTAATATCAGGGCCTACACCTAGTTTTGTAAACACTGTGGTGAGGAGTATCAGGGCATCACGTTTCTCTGTCGTTCAGAGGTGGACTCACTGCTTTGACGCAAAGTGCTACAGTTTGATGGCTTTTAAAATTTTTAATAATTTTTGCTTTGATATCCTGGAGTTTGCCCTTTGGTTATTTGGTGACTGACTCTCAGGGATCTGAATTTTGCTCTGTCTTTGCCAAAGTGAAACTGGCAGTGTACTTTTGATGATTAGCATGGATTACATTTGTGGTTGTGGAGAAGCCAATGTTTGTCTTCTTCTAAGGCTAAAGTGAGAGAAAGATACATTTCTTTTAATTAGCAATTCTTGGAAGAAGTAATTTTCTAAAATGCGAAAACTTAAAAAATAAAATAATAAATTACATGTCATTTTCTGCTTGATATGAGATTGTGTTGAATAGGCTACCTTCATAATCTTTGACTTCATGTTTCAAATGAACTAAATTTCTTGTTATTCCAAATTGCATATCCTCTGCTTTACCTTCTTTTTGTTTCTTTTACAATGGATTTTAGTGATGGCCTGGATTTCCCAATGCCTGAGTTAACCCATGATTGTAGATAATGTCCATTTGACAACCATGTTCATCCTTTTAGGGTTCTAGATTCTCTTCTGGGCCAATTAAACTGAGAGATGCTTGAATTCTTGAGTATCCCCCTTCCCAGGCTCATGGCTCCAAAGGCCGCACACTTAGGGGTACCGTGTCGGAGGTATAATCTTTTTCCTAGCAGGTTTTAAAGTGTAATAATAATGATGATGATGATACCACTATTAGTACCACTACCAGCTAATTATACTTTACTCATTCATCTCTGGGTACCATCAGTGATGCTAGTTTTAATTAGGAAAAATATATTAATATCTCTGATAATTAGTTACAATAGAAGACTACTACCTGATTTGTGAATATCAAGGAATATAGCTGATTATCCTGTGGCTCAGTGATGTCAGGTCCAGTGTCTCTAGGATTTTCTGGGCCTTTTCCTCAAGTTCCAAGATGGTTGCCACAATTTAAGTCCTCCCCTCTGTGTTCAAAGCAAAAAGTCAGAGGAAAGAGTAGAGCCAGCTGCCATGATCCATTTTACAGGAAAGCAAATATTTCCCTAGTGACTCCTACCAGACTGTTTGATTCTGTCTCACTGGCCAGAATGGCACCATATGACCAGCCCTAGCTGTATGGGAGTCTGGTTTGCGAGTCATTAGCTCTTTCACCTGTGTGAGAATAGGAGAAAGGTGTCAGGAATGGCACGGAGTTAGCCAGACCAAGTGCTCTGCACACTGAAGATTAGGACAGCAAGGCTCAGAGGGCTAAGTGATTTTTTCTTTTTTTTTTTTTTTTTTAAGGAGCTGGTGATTGGCAGAGGCAGGATATGAACTCAGGCTGTTTCAGAGCCCATACCCTTAATCATGGTGCCACGTAGCTTCTATTTTTCTTAGGTTCTTTTTTTTTTTTTCCCCTTATGGGGTCTTGGTGACCAGAAGAGATGCTTGTATAAAATAGTTCTCATCAAGTTTGAACCTAGGACTGCAGAACTGTTCCAATTTTTGTTTAATTTATACAGCCCTCATTTGCCACCATATTGCTAAAGATGGAAATCTCTGAAGCATATTATCTAACTGTATTTAAACAGGCTATCATCTTGTCACTTTCATGTGTTGTTGAATCTCACCACTTATGGACAAATACTGTTATTTTAAGAGCTTTAGTTCCTTTTATTATTTTTTTCCCTACAAACTGAGCATGCCCAAGTATGCATTGTAACCTATAATTAAGATACAGGCTGTCTTATTTCCAAGCAATTTTTCCTTCGCACCACAAACCCAGCAATAGTTTCCTACTGCAACTAATTGTCAGAGATATTAATATATTTTCTCCTAATAAAAAAATAGCATCAGAGCTTCCTTTCACTTTTAAGGTCCCTTGGTTATAAATTTTATTAACTTTGTTATCTGACCAGTAGTTAGTTGTAATCATAGACATTTTGGGGATATCTGCATATATTGCCAGAATGTAAGAAAGATAGAAGATATATAGGGGTTCATTAACTAAAAATTAAGGCACCAGGGAATGGCTTTCTTTAGTTCTCACTGCCACTGTTTTCCTTTGCAATTGCTAGTGAATAGAGCCAGGTATAACACCTAGCAGTACCACATATATTACACACAGATTTTATTTGGTTCATAATAAAGGTGATGCATTCCAATTCCAAAATGGATGAGACTTACATAAAGTCTAAAAAAAAAAAATCCAACAACTTTACACCGTGAAGGTCCTAGAATATGTAAACATAAAATATGTAATCTATCTTTGATTTGCGCCATAATGCTCCTTTGCTTTGAAATCATGGCTGTATTACCAAACTGACAGTTTTAATGGAAAAAGTGGCTTTCAAAAGCTGCTGTTGAAAACACACTGCATAATTCTCTAAGCCGTGAATATTTTACTACCAGCATATGCAGGGAGGCAGTGAAAACACACTGGCATTTTATTCTCTGCAAGCTGGGGTGGAGGAAATTCACTGGTGTTAAAACTGCATGTTTGTAATACGATGAAAATTCATAAATACCTATGAATGCGCACTGTTGTTATTGGCAGGCAACAACACTTTGTAGAGTCATTTGGAAGATGATAAATGGGTATGCTTTCATTTGTAATTTGCTCATTCAGCAAACATCTATCAAAGGCCCACTATATTTCAGGAACTGTACTAGGCTCAATACAAGATGAACGGAAAACCTCCACAACTGCTTTAAATTTCTCAGGATGATGTTTCATGCAGAAGACTCTGGACAAATACTGCCTGGTCACTTGGTCAGGCTGGAACTCCTGGGCACCGGTCATTGAGTGCGTAGCTCCTTGAGTCTCTTGCATCCTGTGGAGTATGTATGTGGGCCAGGGCACAGTTGATATAGATCCGTTTGTGTACCAGGAGATAGACCTTGACCTTCTGAGACTGTCACTCTTTATGAGGTGAACATGAGAGTGGCCTGTGGGGTAGTGGTTGGGGGACTGGCAGGTTTTGGGATATTTTTGGCTTAGGTGCTAAGGAGTCTGAGCATCAAGGCTAGCTATTTAGGGAGGTGATAAGAAATGCCAGCCTCTTACACCTGGAAATCTTGGACCCCTGATTCTTTGGGAAGGGAAGTTGGGGGTGTGGTTTTTCCCAAGAGAAGGATTAGTCCTTCTTCTTGCTACATCATTGACAAGCCAGCTAGAATGAATCTTGATAGGATCCTGCATCAAAGAGAAAAAAAAAAGGAAGTTATAAATGACATTTTGAGTGTAATTTTGGGGGTGTTTTCCGT
Source organism: Canis lupus baileyi (assembly GCF_048164855.1). Taxonomy (NCBI): domain Eukaryota; kingdom Metazoa; phylum Chordata; class Mammalia; order Carnivora; family Canidae; genus Canis; species Canis lupus. The sequence goes on from NC_132839.1 coordinate 21,620,849, forward strand.
CTTACTATTAATTCTTGCTGTCTCTTCCAGTGTCCATTGACTTTTTGACAACAGAGCAGATGGGAGTGTCCCTCTCCTCAGTATGTATGTTGAAGCCCTGGCCCCTAACAATTTAGAATGTGACTACATTTGGAGATAGGGCCTCTAAAAGGTAATTTTTTTTCATAAAATGAATTGGTTTTATGATCTAGAATATGTTTATCTATTGTTCAGTGCTACAGTACACACACACAAAAAACTTCAGAATTGCTCACTCATACCACTAAGAAAAATCTATTAACTGGAGTTTAATAAATCTATAGCTTTCCTCATCTTTAGCCTTGAGTGTACATAGTTTAAAAAAAGCTGTACACAGACGTTGCTAGCTTAGTTCTATTTCCCTTCAGTGTACTTATGTTATTCATTTGAAATTATAGTATTTGTTGTTATTTGTATTTTGGGGTTAAAGAGGTAATTATGATTAAGGAATCCATAAGGATGGGTCTCTGATCCAGTATGACTGGTGTCCTTGGAAGAAGGAGAAAGTCACCAGGGATGTGCATGCACAGAGGAAAGTCTATGTGAGGACACGGCAGGAAACTGCCTTAGAAATAAGCTCCATAACAGGACAGATTTTAAAATTTATTCTTATTCTTTAAATCATAGATCACAGTTGTACTAAGAGATGAATCAGTTTGTTTAGTTTCGTACCCAGTAATGTTTATCAATATCTGACAATTGGAATCACTAAAGAGGAGAGAGAATTTTCTGTTATTGCTGGGTAGAAGTAGGTATGTTAATAGGTAATTTGTTTTGGATGATTCTGCAACTGGTCTTCTAGTTAACGTGGTGGAAGGTGAGGTGTATGGCCAACTTGAGCAATTTGCTACAATCTGCAATGTGGAGAACATTTTCCAAAAGCTGTCTTTTACCTTGTGTACATGATTTCTCATAGGCTTGAACAAAAATGCCTTTGCAATGTGCACATCCTGAGTCTAGGTCAGTCAGCCAAGAGAATTTGTTCAAGATTAAGTTGTATACATAACATACTCGATTGGGTTTAAAGGAAGAATTCTTGCCCTTGAGACATTGGTTGCAATTATATAGACTTTTTTGATAATTGTCTCAGAAGATATAAAAGAAAGCAAAAGAACTGAATAATCTCAGTGGTAAAATATAAACTATATTAGGATAAGAACCAGGTCTGTTTTGCGTACTACTTTATCATAGTACCAAGCATAGTGCTTGTCATACTTTATGTGCTCATGGTTTTTAATTTTAGTTTAGTTTAGTTCAGTTTATTTTAGTTTGATTTAGTCTCTTGTGCTTGAATGGAGTAGGGATTTTATTTTATTTTATTTATTATTTTAAAAAAGATTTTATTTGAGAGAGAGAGAGAGAGCAAGAGAGGATGTAAGTGGGAGGGGGGTAAAGGAGAGGAGCAGAGAGAAAGGGAAAAGCATACTCCTTGCTGAGCAGAGAGTCTGATGTGGGGCTTTATCCCAGGACCCGAGTAGAAGACAGATGCCCAACTGACTGAGCCACCCAGGCACCCCTGGAATAGGGATTTTAAAACATATTCTTCTGATTCAATGCCAAGTACACTGGTGAAACTAATATCTGATCAGTGCCTATGTAATGTAATATACAAATGGAGATTTAACATTACTTAGTTGACCCAAGTAACCTGGCAACTAATCCAAATTTCTATTGATATATTTGGCAGTATTAAGAGATATAAATAAACATATATTAAAACTCTACTTATTTGAATTTGGTGTATATAAAACCATAGACATGTTCTGTTTCCCTTTCTGATATTTCCCACTTATTTTTTCTCCTTACTCCTAACTCTGGGAAACGAACTAGGGGTGGTGGAAGGGGAGGTGGGTGGGGGGGGTGGGGGTGACCGGGTGGCGGGCACTGAGGTGGGCACTTGATGGGATGAGCACTGGGTGTTATTCTGAATGTTGACAAATTGAACACCAATAAAAAATAAATTTATTAAAAAAATAATTAGAAAATGTAATAAAAAGAAAAAAAACAGACATAGTCTAAACTATTTTAGTAGTGTCTACTCCTAAAAGAAATTAATTATGGATATGAGTTTTTTAAAGGACTTTATTTATTTGAGAGAGAGAAAGATTGCACAAGTAGGGGGCAGGTAGGGGGTAAGGGCAGAGGGTGAGGAAGAAACAGATTCCTCGCTAAACAGGAATTCCAATGCGGAGGCTTGATCCCAGGACCCTGAAATCATGCCCTGAGCTGAAGGCAGATCTTAACCGACTGAGTCACCCAGGTGCCCCTATGGATATGTATTTTTAACCTTTTTATTTTGAGATAATTTTAGACTTATGGGAGAGTTGTAAATATGGTATAAAAAGTTTCTGTATAAGGGTGCCTGGATGGTTCAGTTGGATGAACATTGACTCATGATTTTGGCTCTGGTTGTGATCTCAGAGTTGAGGGATTGAGCCCAATATGGGCTCTGTGCTCATCTCAGAGTCTGCTTCTGATTCTCTCTCTCCTTCTCTTTCTGCCCCTCCCACAATTCATGTGCTCTCTTTCTTTCTCAATTAATCAATCTTAAAAAAAAAATCACAACTTAGAAATTCCATTTATTATTTATTTATTTATTTATTTAAAGATTTTATTTATTTATTCATGAGAGACATAGAGGCAGAGACATAGGCAGAGGGAGAAGCAGGCTCCCTGCAGGGTGCCTGATGTGGGACTTGATCCTGGGACTCCAGGATCACGCCCTGAGCAGAAGGCAAATGCTCAACCACTGAGCCACCCAGGTGCCCTATAAATTCCTTTTAAAAAAAGGTTTCTGTATGCCCTTTACCCAGCTTCCCCTAATATCAAAATCTTACATATCAGAGCACAATTGACACAATCAATAAATTAACATCTGTACAATACTGTGCACTAAATAAGAGACTTTGGATTTTACTGATTTCCCTTTTCTTCCAGAATCTAACCCAGAATCCCATATTAAATTAGCTATTATATCATCTTAGTCTCCTTCATTATATGGAAGTTTCTCAATCTTTCTGATTCTCATGACCTTTAGACTTTTGAAGAGTACTGGTTAGGTATTTTGGAGAATGTCCCTCAATTTGGGTTTGTCTAATGTTTTTTCATGATTGTATTGATGTTATGCACTATTAGGAAAAACACCAAAAAGGTGATATGTGCTTCTCAGTGCATGATATAGGGTTATATTATGTAGATATAACCTGTTACTGGTAATATTAATCTTGGTCCCTAGGTTAAAGGAGATGTCGTCATGTTTCTACACTGCAGAGTTACTATTTTTCTCTTTGTAATTAACATATATTTATTTTGAGGGTGGAACTTTGAAATGATGCAAATATTCCATTTTTCCTTAAGTCTTACACACTAATTTTAGCATCCATCAATGCATCTTGCCTACATCAGTTATTACTGTGATATTCTAATTGTTATTGTCTATTTCTCTTATTACTTGTATGTTTGTTAACTGGGAGGAAGTAAAGAAGTGTTGCCCCTTCTGCTTTATTTGTTTTATAAAGAAGTATTTTTAGGTAAATATACACATATTTACCTAATTATATATATATATATAATATATATATATATATATATTTTAAGTATGTATATCTTACATAAAGGGTACTTATTTTATATTTGGATTATAAGCCATTATTGTTGTTTCTTGCTTAACTTGTTTTAGATTTGACCATTTGGGGTACTCTTAGTTTGGCTCTTATATCCTTTCTCTAGGCCTCCATCTATTTTCTTCTTCTTCTTCTTTTTCCTTTATTTTTTAAAGCACCATAAGATGTCCCAGGCTCCTCTTATATTTTAACTACCCTGGCCTTAGAATCAATCACTTTTCCACAGAGACTTGGTTCTTTTTATTAGAATTGGTACTTAGAAACCATGATCTGAATACTAAGTGTGCTGATTCCTACTGGGATGCCACTGTTTGTTTCTAGGCCTTGTCAGCAGACAGAGCTAGGAAATCTATGTGTATAATTATAGTTACCCCTTCATACACACATCTATATATAGTTTTGTGTCTCCCTATCTGTATATGTATTTAAAATACAAAGAAGCATGTGTTCATATTGATGTGATGAGGTTCATACTGATGAGTTCATACTGAAAGAAACAGAATTCATTGTAGCCTTTCCCCTTTATTTTTACCTCTTTCTCTGACAGCGAGAAGCCTAGCTCTTAATATTGCAGTACATTTACTTATTTGTTCAATCCTATCATGCATATATAGTAATTTTAGGATGACTAACCCATATCTTTGTGAGAAAAAGGCTTATCAATCAGTACAGTTTGTGACAGTTCTTTTTGTCTTTATCTTACCATAACTAGTCAAAATACTGTTTTCCAGAATTACATGGGTCAGCCCCTTTATTCTCCACCCCTTTCAGTGTGGTTATATTATTTATTTGTTATAAGAATAATTTGTTACAATATATATTTGCTTTTGGTTCTCTCGTCTTAGTTGATTTTTAAAAAAATTTTAAATGTCCTCAAATTTCTGATTTACTACAGATAATTAACTCTTTGAGAGTCTGCCCCTATTCTTTGTATTCTAAGTAGTGATAGTGCTCAGGTGATGCTCAGTGAATGCTTACTGAATAGTCTGTACACTAACACTAACAGCTAGTATAGAATTGGCATTGAAAAAAATTCTAAATGAATGGATACAGAGTGACTCGATGGACATACATGACAAAGGTGACCTGAAATGACATTTTTGTTTGCCGACCAAGTCACTTAATTATTGCTAACAAACCATATCAAAACTCAGTGGCTTAAAACAATAAGCATTTATCTAGCATAAGAGTCTGGGCCAAGGTTGACCGATGTTGGTCGGACTCATTCGTATATGGTGGTCAGCTAGTTGGTTAGCTGGAGCCTGTCGAGTATAGCTGGAGTCGGCCTGACTCGTCTATCTGGCCAGGCTAGGCTGAACTCGTTTCGTCTCTACTGGCAAAATTACAAGGGTGAGTGAGTGGAAAGCACGGCCTCTTGAGCCATAGGCTCAGAACTAGCCAGCATCACTGCTTCTGCATTCTGATGGACAAAGTAAGTCACAAAGCAAGTCCAAAGTCAAGATGGGAGGAGCTTCACTATCAGATTGCCAAGGATGTGGACAGGGAGGAATGATGAACTGCAGCCACTTTTGCCATCAGGATATGGAAATACACTGGAGGCTTTTAAAATACTCTCAGTATAAATATTAAAGCCATCCTGCCCCCTACTGGTCATGGTCTTGTGTGTTAATTTTTCTCACCTCTTCCCCTTACCCCAGCGTGCCTTTAAAAAAAAAAAATCTGATTTGGAAAAGCTGATGTGAGACTCAGAGACCAAAAATTGGCTCTTAGAAGATGTTCATTAAGATTTGCAAATGAATTTTCATTTGTTAGCCATACTTTCTCCCTTTTGCTTACTCCATTATTTCTATCCCTTTTGTTTGTACATAGTTCTTCAAATCTAAATTCATAAACTCATTGAAGAGAGCCAGTGAAATGATCACTGCACATTCACATGTGATAAAAGGAAACTTTCAGAAAATTGGGATCATAGAACTGAACTATATGCTGAGAACTGAAAAGCTTGATCTTATTATATCTTCCTCAGTTGGATGCTTACTTCTTTATTAATAGGGTTAATTACTTGTACACAGTCACTTATATAGATTAAATTATCTTGCATGATATTATTTCTGGCATTTGAACTGTTTCCCTCATAGTCACTCCATTCAAATCAAAGTTTTTCATAATATTTCCTGCATTGTTTTCTCCTCATGGTCCTCACTCCACTCCCAGTGACAGCTTTCATTAGAGTGTAGTCAGTTTTGCTTTAATAGTTATTCTAAGCATTGAACAGTGATGGTGAATGTATCAGGGCTGACATGTTTCATCAATCTAGGATACTTGAAAAGGAATGGTTAAATCAATGCCCCAAAGTTTGATTTTTGCTTCAATACTTTTTGTTGGTTTAAGCAAACTGCTGGGTACAGATGTCTCAAAGTCCCCAGACAGCCTCTGGGAAATACAGCACATCTTGAATAAAAATGTGTCGGAGAAAAGAAAATGATACCCAGAGTCCAAACAGGTGCATCAGGCAATGCATTTAATGAAGTTGCTAAATTTTGATTGTGCAAAACAAGGCTTCAGTAGAAAAAAACCCCAGGAAAGATGATAACTATGTGATTTGCAACAATTGCAATATATGTGTATTACTGTCTTTAGGGAACAATGAATTATTCTAATAAATCCTACATCTATCGTGGAGAAAGAAATCCTCTTTAACTATATTTAATAGTGTTAGTTTAGAGGCAAATGATATTAAAATGACTGAACATTTGGGAATAAAAACAAAAATACCTTACATTTAAAATCTTTTAGTCATTTGCTAAAAAGATAATTCTTTCTTATGATAAAACCACCCAGGGATTGTACCTTCAGGAAGTGAAGAAGAAAAAGCAATTGAGGCAGCATGGTAGTCAGCTGTACCAGAGCAGAATATTTCAAACTGGGCAGTAGGGAGCTCTAGGGTCTTATGTCCCAGGGACTGTTATGTGGAACTCATGCTGGTAAGGACCTACCTGAATGATTCTCCCCTTTCTATCCACCATCACTATCCTCAATCTAGGATGGTAATTATAATTCCATATATTTTGTATATTAGGTTTGTTCCAAAAAGCTCTAAAAAGGAGCAACATAAGCAAACAATGTGATTAAAAAATGGGCAGAGGAACTGAATAGATGTTTTTCTAAAGAAGACATACTGATGGCCCACAAACATATGAAAAGTTCCTTAACATCACTAATCACCTGGGAAATGCAGATCAAACTATGATGAGATATCACCCCATACCAGTCAAAATCATTAGTATCAAAAAGACAAGAAACAATAAGTGTTGGTGAGGATGTGAAGAGGGAACCCTTGCATACTGTTAGTGGAAAAGTAAACTGGTACAGCCACTATAGAAAACAATATGAAGATTCCTCAAAAAGTTTAAAATAGAAATACTGGTAATTCTACTTTTGGGTATTAATTTGAAGAAAACATAAACACTAATTCAAAAAGATAATATGCACCCCTATGTTCATCGCAGCATTTTTTTTTTACAATAGCTGGAATATGGATGCAACATAAATGATCCAACAACACTACTGGATATTTATCCGAAGAATACAAAAACATTAATTCAAAGGGATATGTGCACCCCTATAGTTGTAGCATTGTTTACAATAGCCAAATTATGGAAGCAGCCCAAGTGTCTGTTGATTGATGAATGGATAAAGAAGAGGTAAGTATATGTACACAATGGAATATTATTCAGCCATAATAAAGAAGAATGAAATCTTTCCATTTGCAATGACGTGGGTGGAGCTATAGAATATAATGCTCTGTGAAATAAGTCAGACAGAAAAAGACAAATACCATTTGATTTCACTCTTATGTGGAATTTAAGAAACAAAACAAAGAAGCAAAGAGGGGAAAAAAGACAGAGAGACATATTAAGGACCAGATTCTTAATTATGGAGAACAAACTGATGGTTACCAGAGGGCAGGAGGGAATGGATTAAATGAGTGGTGGGGACTAAGGGATGTACTTGTGATGAGCATGGGTGCTGTATGGAAGTGCTGAATCACTATATTGTACACCTGAGACTAATATAACGCTATGTTAATTAATTAACTGGAATTAAAACAAAAACTTAAAAAGCAAAGAAAATTTAAAATAGAAATATCAGCAATTCTACTTTTGGGAATTTACTTGAAGAAAACATAAACACTAATTCAAAAACATTTATGCACCCCTCTGTCCATTATAGCTAAGATATGGAAACAACCTAAATGTCCATTGATAGATAAAAAAAAAGATGTAGTGTATATATAGAGTGGAATATTACTCAGTTGCAAAAAAGTGAAATCTTGCCTTTTGTGGCAACATGGATGGACCTAGAAGGTATTATGCAAATAAAATGAATCAGAGGAAAAAATACCATATGATTTCACTATATATGGAATCTAAACAAACAAACAAACAAAAATAATGAACAGACAAACTGAAATAGAAATAGATATAAATACAGAGAACAAACTGGTGGTTGCCAGAGGGGAGAAGGGTGGGAGGATAGGTGAAATAGGTGAAGGGGATTAAAACATACAGACTTCCAGGTATAAAATAAATAAGTCACAGGGATGTAAAGTACAGCATAGGAAATATAATCAATAATATTGTGATAACTTTGTGTGGTGACAGGTGGTAACTAAACTTATTGCGGTGATCATTTTGTAATATATAAATGTCAGATCACTGTGTTGTACACTTGAAACTAATACAATATGTCAACTATAATTAAAAAGAGAGAGAGAAAGAAAACTACTCTGGAGTATAAAAAAGGGGGTGGGCTGAAGTCGGAGTAGACCCTTTATCTATTGTTATTTTAAAGGTCGATAAGGCTAGAAATACAGGACAATGTCAGGCAAATGTAAATCAGAACATGACAGGAATGTGCATATGTTTATAACACCTTTTACTCCTGTGTTTGAATCCCCCTACAACTCAAAACAATGGTGACCATAAATCAGTGCTCATATTTTTCATTTCTACGTGATTTGTTTGGTTCTTTAAAAAGTATGTTTGGTCTTATTTTGACATTGTCTTATTCCCAGTCATATCTTTGATTCCATGTTGTAATTCTTTACCATTAAGAATATTTATTTCTTTTATTTGTAAGTTCTAAATCCAATCATAATAAATATAAGTTCATAGGAGTCTAATGTACTGTTTGGTATTTCTGCTGATACTGTCTCATGGTAACTTATTTCTTATGTGTGATTTTGGGTTGTGAGATTATTTTTGTCTAGGCAATGTTTTTGGAAACTCCATAAGGCCTGGATTATGATTACATTTGCTGTAACAAGGGTCCCAGCATGCCAAGTCCACCTTAGATTAATTTTCAGTCTGGCATTTCTTGGATCACACGTAGGTAGTATAAATTTGAACCTCAAATCTTTGTGAGGGAAGGCCTGTAGCTACAAATTCTCAAAAGAGACTTTTTCCCCACTCGAAGCCTAGGCTGAAATAGATAATTTTATTTTCACTTTTTTTTTTTTTTTTTTTTTTTTGGTGAAAAGAGTTTTTTTCCTGGTCTACCTTTTCATTAATGCTGTAATTCTGCCAATTTCCAAACTTTATATTGGGGTTCTCATCTTTGCAGGTCCAGGTCATATCTTCTATCCCTGGTGTGTAGCTGTTGTAATCCAAGAGCAGCTAACACTCTCAACTATGGTTAACTTCTGGTTTTCAACTACTTTGCTTTGAGCCTTCAGAGATGTCATGTTGTTGTTGTTGTTGTTTTTACCATATATGTGTTTCATATTAGGAAGTTTTTCAGAATGTCTGTCTCTGATATTGAAATCAAATCAAAATCCAATAGCACTGTTTTGAGGATGTTCAGAAAAAGGAGGCATAGTTCATATGAGACTCCATGTATAGAATCGTAAAAAATATTGGACAACCATAAGGAAATAATGAATCAGTCCTTTCATGCTGGAGCAATTTGAGTCATCTATCTAGTCATTAGGAGGTAGTTCTAGGATCTTGAATTTATTGACATAACATTTTTTTAAAAATTTGAGGAACAAAATAACAAAGGATAGTTAACTTTACATTCTTTGAGGATGTTCAATAACAAAACTCCCCAACCGTACCTACTGACATCATCATTTCATGAAAGAAAATATATTTTTACATCAACACTCTAGGAATGATGAAATCCCAGATATCCATGCTATGTAGTAGTGTGCCATCTGTTTGTTTATCTCTGTCCGTGTCTTCTCAGACTAATCCAAATGGTATTGTTTCTAGTTTCTAGTGATGCAATCGTGATATGGATCTGAATTGTTTGTAGTCTTTTCTGTTGATGAGACAGTAGAATCTTTTCCTAGACATTTGGACAAGGTAGTTTACTCAGGCACAAAATGTATCATGGCTACCCTGGGATGTCCTAGAAATGCAGATCACACTGACAGGTTTCATTTTGTATCAGAGTAGGTAATAGCTAGAAAGGAGCTCTAGAATTTATTGTTGGCTCCCTAGATATATCTAGTTTTCTGTGACTTGACCAAGATATTTATTGTTAGGTGATTTCATCATAAACACAAAGTGACCTTGTCACAGACCAGATCTCAGATTTCTTAACATTCTATTAGCATCTCTTTGAGGTAGAGAAACATAATGGTTAACATTTATTGACTGCCTTATATGTTTCAGGAAGGATAGTAAGATTTTTACATATGTGTGCATTTAATCCCCAAATACCCCTTGTTGATAGTTACTATTATCTCCTCTTTACTAATGGGAAGCTAGGACTTGATAATGTAATAGTTTAAATAACTTGCACAAGGACACACACATGCACAGAACACAGCAGTCTTGCCTGCAGCCTGGTTGACAGGGTGGTGAATAGGTGGGAAGAAGCCTTCTCTAAGTATACTCTTGCTTTTCCCCTCCATGAGCAATCACTGCATCACTTCCTCACGTGGCAGGTATCAGTGGTGGTGACCCCTTTTCTAGTGCAAAAGTCTGCTGACTGGTAACATGGTAGGCATTATGGTGAGGAAGAGATGAAAGTGGGCATTTGCTCTTGGCCGCTTTAAATATTCATATAAGCTCACAAGCGAAAACAAGTAGATGCCTGAGGAGTACAACTCACAAAAAAGAAAGACAACTATGGTGGCTACCATTAGCTTTCTGCAAAATTAATTCTTTCCTTGCTAAGTTAGGTAACATTTTCAGGTCTCCCTGTCAGCTAGATGTGGCCATGTGATTAAGTTTTAATCAATGGGATATAAGCAGAAATGATACATGTTGGTCCTGGGCATGCTTCTTGCAGACTTTCTCGCTCCCTCCACTGGCTAGGACTCTGACCTGATGGTGACCCATCTTCAACTCTGCTGATGGTTCCAGTGACCCAGGAATGAACGAGCACTAAAGGGAAGGAATCTGGTGTTCAGAATGGTCGCATGGGGCATAGCTGCCCCGCTGACAACTGCTTTCCTCAGATCTATTAAGTGAAGAAATTAAGTGTCTATATTTCATAATCGACTGCATTTTTAGATCTTTCTGTAATAATAGGTTAGCCATATTTAACTAATATAAAAACAAATTGGACAATGTATCTATCTTACATGATCCTAAAGCAGATTATCAAAGCAGAATTATCATGAATTTAAAAGAGGTATGATAAAATGTGCTTGAGGAGATTAATGAGGATGGTAGGGAAATGAAACAAGAAATGGTACCAAAGTGGAAATGTTTGGTATTACAGTGACTTGCGTCTTCCCTTTTCTACTTTTTCTGAAAGTTGCAGGTACCTGCTAAGCCTAGGTGCCTCTCATCTATCTACTTTCCTCTTTCCCCAACCTGTTGACATCTCTTGTCTCCTGTCATTTCCTCTCCTGTTTGTCTTTGTGAGTTTGTCTCCTACATTCCTTTGCTGTCATTTTAAGAGGAAGCCTAGGAAAAGGCGAGTGTGTTCATGTTTCACAGAAGGCTCAGGTTTTTCTCATAGATCTTCTTTATTGGAACATGGGTGCTTTTTGCATGTTTACATTTTCCATAGTATAAAGTACTTTTATAAAATGTAAAATTTATAAATATTTGTTAGACATTACAGGAAGGTTAAGTAAATTATGGTATTCATGTGTTAGAATACTATGTGGCCATTAGAATGATGTTAATGAAGGTTTTTAGTGACAAGAAAATATTCATGTTTAATATTAATTTAAAAAACATATAAAATTGTATATACAGTTATGTAACTCTAGTGTGTAACATAAAACATGCACAGGATAAAAGATCATCAGAAAGTCTGACAAACTACCTTGTTACATCTAAGGAGCTGGAGGTTTTCTTTAGTATTTTTTGATTTTTTTTCTCAAATGTTTATTACTCTGCTACAAATATGAATCAATTATTCATTGAATTTACACATAAGTTTTCAAAGGCCTCTATTAAAAGCTTGTGATATGAAAAATCATATATTTTCTCTGACCTTGTGTAATATCTGCAGTGTTATGATGCACAGCAATGGTTGGTAAATGATGCACTGTGGCCTAATTGTGGCTTGCTCCTGTTTTTGTAAAGTTTCATTGGAACCCAGGCATACTCATTCATTTACGTGTTGCCCATTGATGCTTCCATGCTGTAATAGTAGAACTGGGTAGTTGTGACAGAGTCCACATGGCCTTTGAGAGCTAAAATATTTATTTTCTGGCTCTCTACAGAAAAAGTTGTTGACCCCTGATAAAGAGGAAAACTTACTTTGTCATGTTGTACACATAATACATGCACCTATTCCAAAGTATGTTGCTAGAGGTCTTCTAAGAAGAATTGATCTTTTCTCACAATGCTACAATGGATTGTTCTTAGTAATTTGAAAAACATTCAAACTATTATTCAGTTATCTTTAATTATTTGAAAGCATTGCAGAATTAACCATGAAGTAGAATTTGGTGACCACACAGTAAGTCCAGTGCAGGTGCTTCTTCTTGCACTTATACCAACGATTGTTTCCTCTTTCAAGGACATATGATAGAGTTGGCTTGTGTTTAGGAGTCATGTTGTTGGAAAAAAGTCAGTACATTTAGGTACAGAGTTATAGTCAGGGCAATGAGAGGCTCTCCCATTACAAGAGTTATGGGATTGATGTGGCCCACATCAAGTTTCTGTGGGGACAGAAACTTACATCTAGAGCTCACTGACTTTTAGAACTAGAGCTATCTTAGAAATGAGCTCAGTCAAATTATAGTAATAGTGTCCTAATAGAGAATACTCAGGTTGAGTATGATTTAAGCTTATAAACCTCAAGAACCTACTGTATGTCAGGTTCTTTCTTTTTTGTTGTTTTAAATTTCATTTTTTTAATGAATTACTTTTCCTCTCTCTCTGAATATATATATTTTAATTTTAGTATAGTTAACATACAGTATGTTATGTACTAGTTTCAGGTGTACCAGATGCTTTCACGTACCATTTTTCTAGTTATAAATCCAGTGATAGAGAATTCCTATGTCATAAGTGAGCCTGTTTCATACTTTGGCAGCTCTGTCAAAAAACTATACTGTATATTTTATACTAGTATATGCCTTTCTATCAACTTCAATCATTGATCCTAGTTCCAATAAACTGAATTCTTCTGCTAAATGGCAGACATTCATATAGTTGAAGACAACTATCATGTCTCCGTTGAATCTTGAATAATCCCAAACTCTTGAGCTCTTTAGAACAATTTGAAAAACAGTATGGATTGGATGTATTGAATTGCATGTTTTCATTTTTTTGATATATTAAAAGAATGTCTTTTTAGCAAAAGTCTTCAAGATTTTTAAATGAAAAAAACATTTCTGATATTCTGGAAACAATAATGTTATGAAATGTTTAGTCATTTTAAGCATCAATAAGCAGATTTAGTAGCCTGTAAATCAGAGACTTTTTATCATTTATGTCAAATTCTACTTTATGACCCTCTCTCATAATTATTTCTCTGTGAAATTTAAGTTAGGCTTTGAATTGTCACTGACCCAAGTACCGTTCTCCTTTCTTTTCTCTTTTAATTTTTTTTTTTTTTTTGATATGTTGGTAACCCGTAAGACCAAGCTTTTCCATCATCATGGATACAGAGAATAAAATCTGATCACATTTACCCCTGGGCAAAGAGGAAGTGGTATTTAAATAGGTCAGGTGATTTTGCTTGCTCTTTCACGTAAGTGCTGGGTGTGAGTTTGTATTCCGTCTGTTGGCCACACCAGTCCCTAACTCTGATGGTGTGAGTCTCTTGCGGCCCTGATTGTAGCTCTAGTATTTAAATGTATATATTTTTTTCCGATGAAATAACATGAAAACTCCATCATATGGTCTTTAACAGAGGAAACAATCATTGGAATCAGTTCAAGGAGAAGCACCTATGTTGGACTTATTGCCATGTCTCTGAACTCTACTTTGTGGTTAATTTGTGAGTTATTTATTTATTTATTTATTTATTTATTTATTTATTGTAATTGTGACTGTATTTCCTCCCTGGTTTGACTTTTTTTAAAAAAATATTTTATTTTTAATTAAACTCTACACCTGTCGTGTGCTCAAATCCATAGTCCCTAGATCACGAGTCACATGCTCTACCAACTGAGCCAGCCAGGCACCCCTCTTTGCTTTGACTTTTTAAACTTACCCATGGTTAGATAAGATTTAGCTTAAAGGCTAATTATTTCTTTTTTTATTCCTTTAAAAGAACAGTTAGGGAAGCATTCCTTGAAACACTTTGTTGGGAGAAAAAAGAAAGTTTTAATAGCCTAAGAAAGGATGTGACAGACGTTGCATCAGCTGTTGAGTAACTGTGAGCCAAACTGAGAAGTGGAAATGCAAGTATTAGAAGCCCATTCAAATGAAAGGAAGAGGTTTGATTCTAAGCTTACCGTATTTATAAGAATAATTGAAAATTTGGCTTTTTCTACAAAGATGCAGAAATATATGGATCAGTAGAAATCTCAGCATGTTTGCCCAGAAGTTACTCTCCACCTGACCAGTGCTGACTGACAGAGACTTCAAGAAGCAATATGCGAAAGTGGTTGGTCCAGGGAAGTCAGAAGGAAGATAATAAAAAGCAAACCCCTTTAATCCCTTAATGTCATTTCCTTTTGGGATTTGTGTGTTTCCTAGAAACTCTGAGTGCTTCTCTGAGTAGGAAATGGAGAGATGCAGTAGTCACTTTACTTGTCATTTACAATTTTTTGCTTATAAGAATTTGAGACATGTGAGTGACAAGGTGAATATATGGGACGGGGAAGGGTTGTTGTTGAATGATGGGAACAGAATTGAGTGAATGTTACTGTTCAACTTCAGGCGTGTTAACCTAGTGACTTTAAATAAAAATACTTTGGGTTCTTGTTAATCCTCTATCTACACAATAGGCACTGGATTTTAAAGCAAAATGGAATTTCTTTGTTTTAAATTCACCGATTAATACAACAGAAGACTACTAACATTTTATTTTCATTTTTATATAACAAATACTCAACGTTTACAAAGTGCCAGCCACCATTGTAATCACTTGATAGATATTAATTGATTTAATTCTCATAACAACACTATGAAGTAGTTACTCTGATGCCTATTTTTATAGGTGGGGAAACTGAGGTATGGATATGTTAAGTAACTTGTTCAAAGTCATTTGACTGGTAAGTGACAAAGTCAGCTTTAGCCTCTTCTGTTTAATCCCAGAATGTCAAATAAATATTATTTTAGAATGTGTAACCCTGATGAAAAAGTGGTTGAAAAGTACTGTTCTAGAGAACAAAACCAAAGTAAAACACAAAAATTCTACTACTACAAATAACTAAAAAATAACTAACACGTTTGAATGTGTGGTTGATCTCATTGGAAAGTAATCACTAAGTTCTAGGAATAAGCCTTGGTGGGGAGCCAGTACCTGCTGCTGTAGCTACCGGGTATGGGAATGGGAGGTAAATTGGTTGATAGAGATTGTAATATAAGTACTTCATTGTTGCTCACATGAAGATGGCAGATTAGGATTTGGGCTTATCCAATGAGGTCAATTAAAATTGAAATCTCCACATAATGTTAAGATACTCGGAACATTACAACTTCAGCAAAAGGGAGAATAGAAAGATATCTGCCATTTTCTCTTGGCTTGGATTTTGGGTGGAATAAAAGAGCTCTTTTAGAATGGGTAACCATGGTCTGTGCTTCATGCAAAGATGAGGGTTAAACCCCCAAACTGAGAAATTAACAAGTCTAAGGAAATTATCCAGAATGCAGCAAAGAGAGTTACAGATTGGAAATTACAAAAGAGGAATGGAGGGTAAAAATAAAAGGTTCAATCTATGCCTATTAGGACTTCCAGAAGGAATGAATAAAGATAATAAGGGAAAGTTTTTCAGTATCACAATGTGTCCCAGGGGTGATAAATAAAATTTTTCTCATACCTCAGACATCAAGCAAAACTGCAAAACGCCAAAGGCCAAATGAGAAATCTTGAAAACAAAAACAAAGAAAAGAAGGATTATCTATAAAAGAATTCCAGCTAGACTAAGCTGTAAACTTTTCAGTAACAGTAAGAAGCCAGAGGACAATATAGTCTTTAAAATGGTGAAACAAATGAATTATTAACCTAGAAATCTGTATCTAAACTTCTAACTATCCATGAGTTAGGGAAAAATACATTTTTTGGGGTAAAGATTTTATTTATTTATTCATGAGAAACACACACACACACACAGAGGCAGAAACAAAAGCAGAAGGAGAAGCAGGGAGCCTGATGTGGGACTTGATCCAGGGACTCCGGGATCATACCCTGAGCTAAAGGCAGATGCTTAACCGCTGTGCCTCACCCAGGTGTCCTGGGAAAAATACATTTCCAAACAAACAAAACAAGTTTCTTACTATAGCAAGAAGGATATTAACCTAGGGAAAAGGAGTAAGGTATAAGAGTGTTGAACAAATAGATTTGTAAACTTGACTTTAAATTTAAACAGATATTAACTATAAATGAATATGATAAATATTGAATAATTTGAGAAATTAGATCAAATAAAATGGAAATAAAATGCTTACACAATTAACTTATAAAGGGAGGAAAGAATAGAAATTAAAGCATTCTACAATTCTGAATTTATTTGCTTTACATATGTCCTCTTTTATTCACTGTCTGTTCACATCTTTAGCCTATTTAAAAATGTGCTCAAGTTTTCAGATTTCTTTATACATTTTTGGTACAAGTCTTTTTTCAGTTATGTGGTTTAAAAATATTTTCTCATGGTCTGTAGCTTATCTTTTCTTTTTTTATAACAGTATTTTCTGCAGAGCAAAACTTTAAAATTTTGAAGTCCAGTTTATCAATTTTTTTCTTACATGGTTGAACTTTTGGTGTCTTTTCAAAGAACAACTTTTCCTACTAGAATTTGTTTTATTCTAAAAGTTTTATACTTTTGGATTTGACATCTAGACCTGTGACTCTTCTTGAATTAAATTTTGAATAAGATGTGTCATTTAGGTTGAGATTTTATTTTGGCATACAGATGTCAAATTATTCCAACACCACTGTTGGAAGATTATCCTGTCTCTGAGTTGCCCTTATGCTTTTTATCAAAAATCATTGGGAAAAATGTGCATTTTTGTGCTCTATTCTGTTTCATTGATCTATTTTTTTAATAATAAATTTATTTTTTATTGGTGTTCAATTTGCCAACATACAGAATAACACCCAGATATGTTTGTTCCATCATAAGTATTACACTCTTGGGGATCCCTGGGTGGCGCAGCGGTTTGGCGCCTGCCTTTGGCCCAGGGCCCAGCCCAGGGCGCGATCCTGGAGACCCGGGATCGAATCCCACGTTGGGCTCCCGGTGCATGGAGCCTGCTTCTCCCTCTGCCTGTGTCTCTGCCTCTCTCTCTCTCTCTCTGTGACTATCATAAATAAAAAAAAATTTATAAAAAAAAAAATAAGTATTACACTCTTAATTATTATATTTTTATAGTAAGTCTTAAAATTGGGTAGTATGAGTCCTTCAACCTTATTCTTTTCAAAATTGTTTTGGCTGTTCTACTTCTTTTGCCTTTTCATATAAATCTTACAATATACTTGACTATATATACAAATTTTTTTTGCTGGTATTTGGATTGGAATTGAGTTATATTTATACCTTGATTTGGAGAGAATTGACATCTTTACTATGTTGAGTCTTCTAGTCCTTGAACCCAGTATGCTCCTACCTTTACAGATTTCATCTATGCCCTGTAGATTTTAGCATTGATATGTGTCCTCCTTCAGATTCAGATGTTGAAGTCCTAATCCCCACTTCCTCAGAAAGTAACCTTATTTGTATACAGGGCCTTTAGAGAGTTAATCAAGTTAAAATGAGATCATTAGGTTGGGCCTGAATTCAATATGACTGGTGTCCTCAGAAAAGGAGAAATTTGGAGATAGCACACACAGAGAATGCTATGCAAGATGAAAGTAGAGATCCATGTGTGCAGGAATCAAGCACCGCCAACGATTGCCAGCAAACTACTAGAAGCTAGAAGAGAGTCATACAACAGATCTTTTCCTCATAGCCATCAGAGGGAGTCTAACCTTGCTCACATGCTGATCTTGGACTTCTAGCCTCTAGAACTATAAGACAATATTTTCTGTTGTTTAAGCCATTTTGTTTGTGAAACTTTATTATGGCACCTCTAGGAAAACAAACATCAAATCTACATATTTTGTTAGATTTATGTCTAAGTATTTCATTTTTTGAACTTTCATTAACTAAAGTTCTAATTATCTCCCTGGCAAATGTTGAGTAGTGCATGTGCATCATATTAAGATAAGAATTTCTCAAATTTACCAGTTTTGTGATATTTCAACTAAAAATGCTATTGTTTAAAGGGAAACTACAAATTTCAAGTCAGTTCTCTGGGCCCTTACCACTACTTTTTCTTTTTTTACTGTTATTATCTATTTAATTTAATTTGCCCAGTTAAATATCCTTGTGTACTATTTGGCAGCTTCATTGCATATTTGTGAAGAAATACTTTGAATCAGATTATATCTTGACATTTAACAATTTATATGTATTTCTTGACATTAGAGTTAAGTGGTACTTGGGTGGCTCAGTTGGTTAAGTGACTGCCTTGGGCTCAGGTGATACGTTGGGGTCCTGGGATTGAGCCCTGCATCAGCTCCCTGCTCAGCAGGGAGTCTGTTTCTCCCTCTCCCTCTGCACCCGCCTCCCCCCACCCCCTCCCTGCTACCTCATGTGAGTGTGCGTGTGCATGATCTCTCTCTCTCAAATAAATAAATAAAATCTTTAAAAAAAAAAGAAAGAATTAAAGCAAATACTCATTGAGTCTCCCATACAGGGCAGCATTTCTCAGAAAAAGATTTACAGATCTTGTAAAATTAAATCCATTACATTTTTTACTAAACTCATTTATTTTTCAAAAAGAAGGCATTATAAGGTCATGCTCATGGAGTCTCAGAGTTTTTTGTTAACTTCTCCCTTTTTACTCCCCAGAGTCCTCACAGCCACCACACTGTGAGGCTAAAACTGATTTAAAAATCAAATCAGTTTTCTAAATACTTTCCTAATCCATGCACATCTCTTCTTTGTCACAAAGATGTCTTCCATGGTTGTTGTCTGGCTCTCCCTGGTTGAGTAGATGCTGCAGGGTGTATCCCATTGATAACACTCTGTGATCCTGTGAATCATGGAGTATTGAATGTGCTCTTTGGATCTCCTTTCCCCAACTGTAAGTTCCATGCTGGCAGGGGCAAAGTCCACTTGCTCCCTGTTGGTGTCTTCAGTCCTGGCACAGTACTTAGTCACCATGAATTTAGTTCTAGTGTATAGCAGCAGGTGCTCCACATAGATCTATGCATGTAATGAATGAATAAAAGGGAAAAAATGCAGCTGAGTTGAATAGTAAAGTTGAATTTTAGTTGAATTTAAAAAAAATTCCAATTTTATAACCATTTAATGTAGACAATTATCTTTTTTTGGCGTTTATTATCCATTTTACTGGAAGGCTAAGAAATCCCATGTATTCAGTTTTGTAGTTATAACCTAAATTAATTATACCTTACCAGCCAAATTGACTTTCAACACTTTATTCCAAGCTTGTAACACTGGTCTCGGTGTTGACATCCAGTGTTCAAATCAAATATAGGCATCCTGAACTTTCATAGTGAATTTAAACCTGAATATACCAGGAATTGCAAGGTCAAAGATTCTTCTTTCACTGCAGGAAGCCTGACTTACTAGTAAGTACCTTGGGGCATAAGGTTGTGTTTCCTGAACTGAAGCTCTATGAGGTTGCATCTGAATGTCCCACATATTGGTGAAAGCCTACTAAGTAGACATGCATTTATCTGGATAATTGGTAAACAGTGATGATTCCACATACAGAATGTTCCTATAAGTAGTTTGGTATAAAAGATAGTCTGGCATGGTGGAATGAAATGCTGTCCTAAGTTTCCAGCATGTAGATTTCTATTTTCAGTTTCTTCATTTGAGCAAATCATTCTAAGGTCTCTCATTGCTTTCATTTTCTCCCTTTATGATAGGTCTTTTTTTTTTTTTTTAATTGAGGTACGGTCTGCCAACATATAGTGTAACACCCAGTGCTCATCCCATCAAGTGCCCTCCTCTGTACCTGTCGTCCAGTTATGATGCGTCTAATGGTACCCACCTGGCGGAGATCAATAGGAATTAACGCAGATTGTCCCAGAACTCCTTAGAAAAGAGTTATATATTTTCCTAGAAAACTATTTTTGTACTAAACCTGAAATAAGTAGAATCCAGGTCAACTTTATTTAATGCTTATCTCCTAAGACATTAGCAGCTAAAAGGTTGGGACTCTAGCTTGGTGAAGTGTTCATCATACTCTGCTTGGGTCCACTCAGGTGTGGCTTCACAACTGAGTTTTTCTGCTTTGTCTGGATATTTGGAGTTGTTTAGACATAGTCTGTGAGTGTTCAGGAAATGCTGACTTAAAATATTTAATGAATGAGTCATTCATCATCAAATGTTCCCGAAACGTAGGTAAGATATTGTCACCCTCACCTGCCCATTTTTATTTGATAAATGCTAATTGATATTATCTGACTTTCAAATGAATGATAAGAAGGTGGGTTTGTTACGTCCCTTCTTATTAATTTCGGTTGAATAGTTCTGACTTTCACCTAACCCTGATGAATAGTTAGTATCTGGTTGTCTTGTGTTTGCTTCATGCCTCAGCGCTATTGGGAATAATATAAAGGAAAGCTGCCTTCCCTAAAGAAGGAGAGCAAAGGAATATGTAAGCCAGTAGAAAAAAGATAAAAGAAGACTGACTATAATGATAATACAGAGATTCATAGATAGATCCTTAAAAATCATGAATCCCATCGAAATAAAAATTTTCTCTGGGGAGCACTCTGAGGTCTTACTTATTTTCTTAATTTCAGGTTTTTTTAAAAAAATTAAATTCAATTTGCCGACATATAACACCCAGTGCTCATCCCATCAGGTGCCCTCCTAGTGCCCGTCATCCAGCTACGCCATCTCCCCACCCACCTCCCCTTCCACAATCCTTTGTCTCCCAGATTTAGGAGTCTCTTATGATTTGTCTCCCTCTCTAATTTTTCCCACTCAGTTCCCCTCCTTTCCCTTATAATCCCTTTCACTGTTTTCTATTAAAAATACAGATTAATGAAAAGTTGAAGTTAGTATTTAATTTTAATTATGGTCCTTTTTTAAGATTTCATTTTTAAGTTCTCTCTACAGATTCAATGTGGGCTCAAACTCACAATCCTGAGATAAAGAGTCTCATGTTCCACCATGCCCCCTCTTAATTGGTCATTTTTTATTTTTTTATTTTTTTATTTTTTTTAAGATTTTATTTATTTATGAGAGACACACACAGAGAAAGGCAGAGACACAGGCAGAGGGAGAAGCAGGCTCCAAGCAGGGAGCCTGATGTGAGACTCGATCCCAGGACTCCAGGACCATGCCCTGGGCTGAAGGCGGTGCTAAACCCCTGAGCCACCCAGGGATCCTCAGCTTTTGGTCATTTTTAAATGAATGTGTACAAATACACAAGGTGAAGCAATGTATTTTTGTATATGAATACATTGCTTGAGGATTAGTAGACTAATAATGATTTATGAAAACACATCTCACAAATTTTTCAAGTGTGTCAATCATTTAACTCAAAATCAGTTATTGGATTTTACAATTAACAATATGCTTTGTAGAGTAAATAATTCTCATTTCCATAATGGTTGTATGGCCTTAGTATGTCAGACTTTTTTCTATTTTAGCAGCAAATCAATTGAAAATATAGTAAGAGTTGATAGTACCACACCAATTCACCATAATAATTTGGGGTGAAAAAATTAACCTCAAGCTAGGCTACATTCTCACTTACTCATGACCTGTTTTAGGGACACTAATCACAGAAGGAAATGGAATTAGCTTTTGCTTGTATTTCTTGGTTGCACTGTGGTCTTGGCCTTGTTAATGGCTCTCTTCTCTTAACTGTTTTAAAAAGAAGAGGAGTAGCCATGTGACCAATGGAGAAGACTACAGAACATCCAGAGCTCTCTACATAGAATAACTTGGGAATTCAGATGTCTGGAAGTCTTTTTTTTTTTTTTAAGATTTTATTTATTTATTCATGAGAGACAGAGAGAGAGAGAGAGAGAGAGAGAGGCAGAGACACAAGCAGAGGGAGAAGCAGGCTCCATGCAGGGAGCCTGATGTGGGACTTGACCCTGGGTCTCCAGGATCAGGCCCTGGGCTGAAGGCGGAGCTAAACTGCTGAGCCACCTGGGCTTCCCGATGGCTGGAAGTCTTGACATGAAATTGAGTTTGGAAGACACTCTGAAAATCACTCTCAAAAGACAATGTGTCAATCATTCTTTTCCACTAAGTCTATAACCTTTTCTTAAAGGAGCAGTGGTGGCACATCTTAAATTTCTTTTTTTAAAATATTATTTATTTATTTATTTATTTATTTATTTATTTATTTATTTATTCATTCATGAGAGACAGAGAGAGGCAGAGACATAGGCAAATGGAGGATAAGCAGGCTCTCTGCAAGGAGCCTGATGTGGGGATTGATCACAGAACTTTGGGATCACGCCCTGAGCCAAAGGCAGACACTCAACCACTGAGCCACTCGGGCATCCCACATCTTAAATTTCTACCAAAAGATAAGTAAGTGACTTGAAAAAGACAGTTCATACCAGCAATATCACTAATGTCAAATTGCCCTGTAGAGGAAGGTAAAAGAGTGAAAGCTGTGAGAAATGGAAGCATGGAGAACAGGCCCATTTTCTCTAGCATTCTAAACTGTGATAAGTACCTGATCATAACCGTGTCTCAATTTCTTGCCTCAGAGCCAAGTTAGTACCACCTGGTGTGATTTGAAATGACCCCAAAAGAGCTGGTGATGCCTCACGTTAAATTGTGGAAGTCATTCTATTTAGCAGGTATTATCCCTCTCCAAGTTAAAAAGGTTATTATATTTTTCTCAGTTCATTTTGCCCCCTTCATTTCTGACATTAACTCAGAGTATCTTTGCCCATCAGAGGATCTGCTTCTGCTTTATTCACTTCAGCTTTTGCCTTTAGTGTGGGTTATAACAGTCAAGCCCTGTTCTTATAAAGGAGTTTTATCATGGACAATATATCATGGATTATTTGGTCCATTGGTTTTTCAGGGGCATGGGGTATTGCAGAAACACTACCACTGGAGCTCTGTGCTCAGGCTTTTATTTTATGTCTGCCCATAAGTTCTGTTTCCAATTCTGATCCTGGAATTTCAATGGACAAGTGAAGGGAAGTAGAGAGCCAAAAGGGCACATTATTGATATGAGTTTCTATCAGCACTCCTTCCGAAATCCTATCTACTTGAGGGTATTATAATTTCAAGAGACAGTAAAAGCCACAGAACACTATTTTGTTCTTTAGGCGGGTTTGCTGATGATAATGTGCTGATTGGCTACAGTCCAGAAAGATGACTTCCTTGACCCCTGCCTAACTATGGAAGTCAGGGGTACAGGTTGATACTAGTGAACTCCATCCAGTCAAAAAAATGTAGGGAAACATCAGGGGGATTGGTTTAATAATTTCTAGTCACTTTGTCTCTAGGCTGAGCAGCCTGACTTTAGGAATGCACAGTAGTACTAGAAGGGATAACTTCAAAATGCCATGATGATCTGCTCTGGAGCCCAGTGGGGGCTCTGATGTATTCTAAAGGAACCAGAAAAAAATTTCCAGTTTTTTGAAGAATATCCCTAAGAAGATGAAATAATCTGGTTATTCCAGGGGACAAATGAAATTGTCGCCCTAAACTTTTAGGGTAATACTGAGAGTCTTTCATATGCACATCGGCCTGGTTCAAACATATGGTAACTTTTTAAGATGTTATTTAGACTTTTCTAGACTTTTCTAGTGATTTTGGTCAAGAAAAGATAAATGCAAACTCCTTTCCTGCCTACCTAAAGAGGGATACAGTAAGGCTTGCTTTTTTTTTCCACCTGAAACTACCATGAGACTAGGTTGTTGGCCAGCACCTGGGATTGCCTAGGTTACTTCAAGAGAAAATAGATGAAAAGAAATGTTGACTTACTTCAAATCTATCATCATGTAATTTAAACCATTTCCTAGGTCAGTTTTCCCATTTCTCATAGGGAGCTGCCTCTTCCTGTTCATGATTCTTAGTGAGGATATGGTGATATTTATCAATTGCTTATGAGGAAACACAGTGAAGAATATTACATAAAACAACACTATTATTTTATTTATGTATCTTTAAGTGGAGAGTAGTTATATGTTATTCAAAAGTGGTTTTATGGGGCATCCAGTATAGCTGCTAGGGCAGGTCAAACTCAAATAATTTCTCAGAATATCTTGTTGCTTTGTACAGGCACATTAATAGAAAAAGTTCTCTAATATTCATTTTGATGAACAATTAGTTTAGGGGAAATCTCCTGGACAGATTGTGGTCTTATATCACAGAGTTGAAATTTAATGATTTCAAAACAGTTGTCTTCAGTGCCAACAGAAACCAAAGATAAATTATATTTAATCAGTAAAATGTCTTTAATACATGGCCTATAGGTTGCAGGAACCAACTAGTATTTGTAAGCATATTATCCAAATTCTTAAGTGGAGGGCATTGTAGAAGTTGCATTATAGTATATTGGGTTCAAATTGAAAAACAATTCTAACTTGTACAGTGCCTGGAAGGCAAGGAAATGGAAAAGAAAAGATACTTTTAATTAGGCTAATACTTTCTATCCTTAAATATAACTTGGATGTTATAAAAAAGAATAAAACACTTAGAAAAACAATTCATAAAACTAGTTGAAAAGATTGACAAAGAATCCCCCTGCCCCCAACACACACACACACACACGCACACTCCTTTCTCCTGGAGGCTAACCTCCAAACAAAATCTTAGGCTGAAGTTTTAAATGTCTGCTGCAGACAATTGGCACTTCCCAAGTACAGACTGCCAAGTGCACAAAGAGCAAAGTTTAGCCAAAGTTCATTTTCAGGTCATCCACCCTGGAACCATCAATCTGGGCAACCTCTGGGTAACCTCTTCCAAGCTTGTGGACTGGAGCGAGATCCTTTGCAGCCTCATTAGAGCATGCAACGATTAATTTGTGTTAAATAGGAAATTAAACAGTCATGTACAGTGTAGAGTGGAGGTCAAAAAGTGCATCTTGAGGTGCATTCACAATCTCTGTTTGGGAGTCCTCCCAGGCTGGCAGGGAGGTGGGGCAGACTCAGAAGAGAAATAATTGTATAGGACAAACATTACAAAACCTCCATGACAAAAAAGCATACAGAACTAGGAGAGAAATTTGACTTGAGAATAAATCACCATTGTTTTTAATGTTGCTCAGACATGCCTGTCTTTCAGAAGACTTAGGGTGAGAACTGAGGCAAAAATGGCTTCACAAATCGGGTGTATTAACCCAGAAAACTCACCGTTGTCCTTGAACTTACTTTTGATTGTAGCCTAGACTTGTATTCATGAACTAGAAATTCTGTCATGAGAAAATGAGAGGGAAGGTCTAATGTGGAGTTCTATTGAGTGAAAGCTATTTGTGAATTCATGGTGAATTGAACCATTGTCTTCAGAGATACCATTTTGACATAATTAGATAAGTTAATGGTTAGCAGTAGCAATGCACACAGGAAATTTTGAAAAATAAAATGCTATTCACTTCTTAGCAATAGAAGAATGCAAAGTTTCCAACTACTATTTTATCCAAGAACTGTGATTAACTGTGATTATCTATCTATCTATCTATATTTCTATCTATATTTCTATCTATCTATTATCAATCAATCTGGAATTTTACTATAATAAATTTCATTATTTGAAAGTTAATTTTTTATATTAGTAAAATAGGAAGTAAAAAACCATGGCACAAATTGAACTCCAATTAAAAAAAAAATAAAAAAAAACCCATGGCATTCTATGTTATATGTGGGGATGTAATGAGATTTATAAAGGCTTTTGTTTTCTTTATTTTTTTTTGTTTTCTTTATGTTTTTTGATGAACCTAGTACAATATGTCTATAATGACAAATTACAGGTCAAATAAAATAGTATGTCATCCATGTGATAAGGAATAAAATTGAAATAATGAAAATGTAAATATAGGTGGTTGAAAGATGATGTTTAAGGTTGCAATACTTTTATAAGAGTTATAAAACAGTCATTTCTCCTAATGAGAGTTACACACTCTCCTCTCTGCCTCCATGAAACTTTATTCCTTTTTTATTCTTGTACTTTCTTGTGTTATGTTTTATGTGATAGTTTCTCCTATAGTATTTTTGAAGTAAGTGATGAGTATAAAGGCAATCTTGAGATCTTTAAAAACAATTTCAATGTGATATTAAAAAAATCTGATTTTTAAGGAATGGTTATAGAGTGACAGTTACTGTAATATTACCACAGTTTAATGTATATCTTCATGATTGAAGAGAATACTGAATTTGAGTTAGAGGTTGGTGGATAAAGATTTAACTTTTACTATTCAAATTCATACCTGCTTTGTTAAAAATATCTGTTATAGAGTATAAAGAAGGGAAGAAGGGAAGGATAGAATCCTTAGGCATTCTAGTGTTTAAGAGTTAAGTAGAGGTGATGTAAAGAGAAGAAATGGCTAGAGAGGTAGAAAGGGAATTATGAGAGTGATTAATTAAGCTAAGGAATGGGAGCACCCAAGTTTAAGTAAAGAGGCCAAGAGAAATTTATATTAAAAGGAGTCTGTAGGATTTGATCAACAGAAACCTTTGCTTGAATGATTTCTGACTTTTATGGCAGCCATTAGCCTTATATAGGTTTGGGAGGAGTAAGTTATTTTTTTCCTCTGGCTCATCAGACCATCAAGTTTGGATTTGTAGAGCTTAGAGACCAAATCCTATAACACAAAAGATAACCTTGAGGCCCTTTTCTGGTCATAAAAATATCAGTCTCATAAAATGATTAAAAGTGATAATGTTCAGTCTATAAATTAATCAGGGGAAATGGGGACATAAATTTTAGCAACTTTGTGTCATGAGTTTGTGTAAAAGATTTTGTTAGAAGAAAAGACCATGTGATGTGAACTATGTTTCCAGATAAGGAGATGGCTGAGCAAATGAATCCTTGCTTAATCACCTGTTCTATTTTTTATGATTTAATATATGAATCTCTTTTACATGATTGCATTTTAGATTTGATTGATTTTGGTTTTTAATTGTTAAATATGGAATTGATTAGACTTAGTTTTATGGGAATATAATTGGATGTAAATTAGTCTTTGGTAAAATTTAAATTGAAAATATATTAGGCAAATTCCTTAACCTTTCCTTTTTTTTTGCCTCAGTTTCTTCATTTGTAAGATTAAAGCTTTGGACTAGATGGCCTTGAAGGTCCTTGTGAGGTCTAATAGTTGAAGACTACTGTTTTATTTAGAGGAAATAACTATATAGTTAATCAAAGCCTTCATTTTTCAAGTGATTATTTTGGTTTCTGAAAGCTTATGAGAAATCCCTTCACTTATGACTATTTTTTTCCATTATCTAGACTTGTCCTCATATAGATGGGGGCTAATAATCACATGAGTGCTAACGTGGAAAATGATGACTTTCTTTCCAGTAGCCAAATTTTAAACAAAAAGGATGGTAGGCTCTCAGCAACCGGTGCTGTCTGCCTGACTTACATAGTATTGAATTATTACAAAATCACAGTCATTTTTAGAATTGTTTCAAATCTTGAGAAAATGCCTACTAGTTCATATAGCTAGCAGGCAGAGCTGCTCGCCCACAGCCTGATGCCATGACGTGTAATTCTTTCCTGTAGTCCCTACCCCTGCAGTCAAAGCTGGCTGCCTCTCATGCCATTTAATGAAGTTGTCAGAGTATGGCATATGCTACCTCCAGAACCTGAAGAGGCATACCAGGTGTCATTCTTTCTTAGTGGTGAGAACTCCAGGATATAATTTGTATTTTACTTTTGAGGGAATGTTCTGGCATATGAAGATCACTTGACCCCTTAAAACTTCACTGTTATGTGAGGTCCCTGAATCCTTATAAGGTTTTTCATAGACTCTCTGGAGCCCATGTATCATACCAAGATCTCCCATATGTTTATCAGTTCTTACTCATCTGGTCTGAATAACATAATGTCATCAATATAGTGGGCCATTGTGATGTTTTGTGGAATGTACAGATGATCCAGGTGATTCATTTGGACTATGTATGACAGAAGCTGCAGAGTTAACATAGTTTGGGGGCAAGACTAAATGTGTATGATTGTCCATATCATCTCATATGAATATAAACTACTCCTGGTCCTCTTTCCTGATAGAAGTGGAAAAGATCACGTTTCCCAGATAGATTGTACCTGAGGCTATATTAATCTGCTGTAGTAAATATATCACATCTGGCACATAGTTGTAATTGATTAAGTTTGTGGTTTTCAAATGCCATGTACAGGATCCATTTGGCTTGTACGGTTCATTAGGGCTATGATGTATTTAGATAGGGTATTATGGTAGCTACTACCTCTACATTCTTTAGTGCTATGAGGGTGGCACTAACCTCTGCCACCACCACCAAAATGAAACATTTTTAGTTGTGAAAGAGATATATGAGGGGTTTACATTAGGCTTTCTCTACTATGACAGCTTTTATCCTATATACCAAGGACCAGCTGTGGAGGTTCTATAGACTACAAAGTATGTCCATTTCAGTTACTGATCTGGTAACCAAAGCAATGGCCACCATGGACTTTATGGACCTGCTATGTGCCAGACTTGGTCCAGGACTGTACTTAATACCTGGTTTCCATATATCTCCACTCTTATAGAGGGCCATGATGAGTCTTTGGGCCTCTAGTTATCAATGTTTATTAATTAATTTATTTTATTTTAATTCCAGTATAGTTAACATACAGCATTATATTCGTTTCAGGTGTATAATATAGTGATTGAACAATTCCATGTATTACTCAGTGCTCATCAAGACAAATGTATTCTTTAATCCTCATCATCTATTTCATCCATGCCCCCATCCACCTCCCCTCTGGTAACCATCAGTCTGTTCTCTATAGTTTAGAGTGTTTTTGGTTTGTTTCTCTCTGTTTTTTTTTTTTCTCTTTTGTCCATTTGTTTTGTTTCTTATTTATTTCAAGTTTTTATTTAAATTCTAGTTAGTTATGGTAAAATTGGTTTCAGGTATAGAATTTAGTGATTCATCACTTATATACAACACCCACTGCTCATCACAAGTGCCCTTCTTAATACTCATCACCCATTTAGTCCATCCCCCTGCCCACCTTCTTTCCAGCAACCCTATTTGTTCTCTATAGTTAAGAGTCTCTTTTATGGTTTGCCTTCCTCTTTTTTTTACTTTTTTCCCCTGTGTTCATCCGTTTTGTTTCTTGAATTCCACATATGAATAAAATCATATGATATGTGTCTTTCTCTGACTTAGCATTATACTCTCTAGGTCCAAGCATGTTGTTGCAAATGGCAAAATTCCATTCTTTTTATCCATAAATAATATTATATATATAAATATATATATATATTTGTATACATTGTGTGCATATATATAGTATTTATATGCTATTGGTATTTATATATAGTATATATATATCCATTCATCATTCAGTGGATATTTGGGCTGCTTCCATAATTTGGCTATTGCAAATAATGCTTCAGTGAACATAAGGGTGCATATATCCTTTCCAATTAGTGTTTTTGTATTCTTTAGGTAAATACCCAGCAGTGTGATTCCTGGATCATAGGGTAGTTCTATTTTTAATTTTTTGAGGATCCTCCATATTGTTTTCCACAGCAGCTGCACCAGTTTGCATTCCCACCAACAGTGCACCAGGATTCCTTTTTCTCCACATCCTTGCTGACACTTGTTGTTTCTTGTGTTTTTGATTTTAGCCGTTCTGACTGGTATATCTTGCTGTAGTTTTGATTTGCATTTCCCTGATGATGAGTGATGCTGAGCATATTTTCATGTATCTATTGGCCATCTGGATGTATTCTTTGATGAAATGTTTGTTTATGTCTTCCGTCCATTTTAAGTTGCATTATTTGTTTTGAGGGTGATGAATTATCTAAGTTCTTTATATATTTTGGTTACTAGCCCTTTATCAGATATGTCATTTGGAATTATCTTCTTCCATTCAGTAGGAATGTCTTTTAGTTTTGTGAATTGTTTCCTTCACTGTGCAGAAGCTTTTTATTTTGATGTAATCAAAATAAATCAAATATTACATTTTGATGTAATCCTAATAGTTTAATTTTTGCTTTTGCTTCCCTTGACTCGGTTGACATGCCTAGAAAAATGTTGCTATGGCTGATGTCAGAGACATTACTGTCTGTGCTTTCTTCCAGGGTTTTTATGATATCAGTTCTCACATTTAGGTCTTTAATCCATCTTGAGCTTGTTTTTGTAAATGGTATAAGAAAATGATCCAGTTTCATTATTTTGCATGTAACTGAACTAGTTTTCTCAGCATCATTTGTTGAAGAGACTGTCCCATTGCATATTCTTGCCCCTTTGTTGAAGATTAATTGACCATATAATTGTGAGTTTGTTTCTGCGCTTTGTATCCTGTTCTCTTGATCTATCTATTTTTGTGGTAGTACCATACTGTTTTGGTTACTACAGTTTGTAGTATAACTTGAAATCTGGAATTGTGATGACTCCAGCTTTGTTTTTCTTTTTAAGATTGCTTTGGCTATTTGGGGTCTTCTTTGGTTAAGTTTATTCCTAGCTACTGTATTGTTTTTTGTTACAGTCATAAATGGGATTGTTTTCTTTTTTTGTAAATGGGATTTTTTCCCCTTAATTTCTCTTTCTTCTGCCTTATTGTTAGTGTATATAAATGCAATTAATTTCTCAACATTGATTTTGTATCCTGTGACTAAGCTTACTGAATTCATTTATTATTTCTAGTACTTTTTTAGTGGAGTCTTTAGGGTTTTATATATATAATGTTATATCATTTGCAAATAGTGAGAGTTTTACTTCTTTCTTCATCCACTTTGGATGCCTTTTTTTCCTTTTCTTGTTGATTGCTATGGCTAGGACTTCCAATACTATGTTGAATAAAAATGGTGAGACTGGACATCCTTATCTTGTTTCTGACCTTAGGGGAAGGTTTCAGGTTTTCACCATTGTGTATGATGTTAGCTGTAGGTTTTTCATATATGGCCTTTATTATGTTGAGGTATGTTCCCTCTAAGCTTACTTTGCTGAGAGATTTATTTTTATTATGAATAGATGTTGTACCTCTTCAAATGGTTTTTCTGCATCTATTGAAATTATCATAAGATTTTTATTCTTTCTGTTACTGATGTGTTGTATCATGTTGAGTGATGTGCAAATATTGAACTACCCTTGCATCCTGGAAATAAATCTAACTTGGTCCTGGTGAATTATTTTTTTAATGTATTGTTGGATTCCATTTGCTAATAGTTTGTTGAGGATTTTTGCATTTATGTTTATTGGAGATAGTGGCCTCTGGCTTTTTTTTTTTTTTTTTTTATAATGTCTTTATCTGGTTTTGGTATCAGGGTAATACTGGCCTCATAGAATGAATTTGGAAGTTTTTCTTCCTCTTCTATTTTTTGGAATAGTTTGAGAAGAATAAATAGATATTAGCTCTTCTTATCAATGTTAATTTAGATTCTGCATTCAGTGGACCTCAAAAAGTGTCAATGTTCCTCTTTTCCTAGTTAATGGTTATCTGAGTAAATGACTATAAACCCTTTTAAGCAAGGACTGCTGTATATACTTGCTGTGCTGTTGCAAGGTTCTTTCTCCTGGGGACCCACCATCTCTTTCAGGCGTTGGATCTTAGGTCTAAGAACTGGATCAGTTTGCAAAGTGAGCTTTTCACTGGGGCAGCTGCCCTAAACATCTTGATTATCTACCCTTGATTTCTTTTTGTTGTGCAAATTAGGAAATATACTTATTAGGTGCCCATCTCTTTCCCTTAGGAATTCTATGTTCTTTGAATCATCTCCATAGCTCCTTGGGAGCAGTTACTCACTCATAATGATAATAGCCCCCACCTTGCTTCTGATTGTTTAGCATCATTACTCCTTGGCCTCTATTACTATTTCTATTATCCCTAGTTGACTCTATCATGTCTACTGCTTTCTGGAATAGCATCTCCTACCATTAGTCCTAGCCTACAGAGGACAGCCACTGAGTTTCTTTCTTTCTTTCTTTTTTCTAATTTAAATTCAATTTGGCGACATATAGTATAACACCCAGTGCTCATCCCATCAAGTGCCCTCCTCAGTGCCCGTCACCTAGTTACCGCATACTCTCACCCACCTCCCTTCTGCAACCCTTTGTTTCTCAGAGTTAGGAGTCTCTCATGGTTTGTCTCCGTCTCTAATTTTTCCCACTCAGTTCCCCTCCTTTCCCTTATAATCCCTTTCATTATTTCTTATATCCACTGAGTTTCTGAGTGATTTTGGTACCCTCTAACCAGTACATTACTTATTATGTTTTCTAAGGTCACCCATGGCATATAGTCCCCTGATGTGCTTCTAGTCATTTGTAGTCCATCTACTACAGAATGCCCATTTCCCTAAACCTGTGGATCCTTTCCTTCACATCTGGCATTTCTATGTGTGGATCACAGCCTTTTTTAGGGTTCCAAAGATTGTCCAGGGGTATGTTTGCATTGTTACCTGGTCCCTGCCAGGATGTTAAATTATGTATCATGGGCAAATGCTTCCACATCAACAAATTTTCCTATATGCAAATTTATGCTTTATATATCCTTGATCTAGTACCATCAGGGTCTAGTTTTACTTTCCTAGCTCCCACTGATATATTTTTTCTAGGGCCTGTAACTTCTTCAGTATATTCTTATTTTGCCTTTTTTCCCTCAATAGGCCCAGAACTTTCTTGTCAAGTTATGTCATGACTTGATCCTAACAATTGGTTTGGGAGCTAGAGAAGGAAGTAGAAGTAGATCTTGAGAAGGGCATCTGGTATCTTTCAGAGCAGAGGCTCTGCATCATCTTCAAGGAAGGAGGGAACACTAGCTTTTTCAACACTTAGGGAGGTCGAGAGGTTTCAGTGAAACTTAAAGTTTCCAGATTTTTGAGTGCATCAACCTAAATGTTCCCATCCTATATTATATGCTCCTATTTTTTCCACATCAGAGCCCTGACCTTGGAATAGCAGACCTGTTGAGGCTGAGAATTCAGTATTTTCTGGAAATATGCTGTGTCACAATTAAATACTAGGTATGATACTTAGCTTTTCCTGCCCTTTGACTGCAAAAGAGTGGAGCCCCATTATATGCTTCTAAGGAGGGCCTGCGGCTTTCACATTTTGCTTTAAACTAATGGTAATTATCTTTAGCCTTTCATTATAATCAGTATTGCTAAGTCCTCCAGATTGCTCAGATATCTGAGATACTGCTTATGCCCATGTGTTCCCTTCCACCAGTTTGCTATTGGTGAGAATTATTACAATGGAACTGTTATAGTATGATGGGCTATCAGTAATCTACCTAGCGCCAATGACAGGTTCCATGTTACCAGCTGGCCAGTAGGTGATCCAGCTCTAACATTTCATTCTAGATTCTACTACCTAGGATTACTCTTGGTATAGTCTCTTAGATCAAATTCCCTGGAAAAATATCCTGAGACAGAGTTGTGTCTTCAGGTGGTTTACTGGTCATACTCTTGGGCATGAGATAGATAAAGAAGTAAAAAAGCAGGATGGAGATATTAAATTGTGATGCATTTGGAAGAAAAGCTTCAGCTGATCATATGAGCTGGGATGGTCTCTAAGAACTGTCTCAATTTGAGGCAGGGAGGGCAAACATTTCGGTCTCCAAAGAAAGCAGTCACTAAATGAAAGTTACCATTAAAAGTGGAGTAAAACTTTGGGCAGATGGCTTTTTTTCTATCAAAGCCCATTTACAGGAGGAAACTTGACTCTAAGCAGTCAATATCCAATATCTGTAATATAGGGGAATAAATGTCATGGTCCTGTATGTGGATCTTGGCAGCATTCCATAACATTTGCTGTAGATGTCATAAGAAGTGGTGTTTTAGCATTCTTTAAGTTTGTCTCTGTTTTGTGTTATTTAAATATTTTTTATTTTATTTTTTAAGTTTTTATTTAATTTCCAATAATATTAGTTTAATAAAGTTTAATATTAGTTTCAGTTTTAGGTGTACAATTTAGTGATTCAATACCAGGTGCTCATCACAACAAGTGGCCTCCTTAATCCCCTCACCTATTTCACCCACCTCCCCACTGGTAACCATCTGTTCTCTATAGTTAAGTCTGTTTCTTGGCTTGTCTCTTTTTCTCCTTTGCTTGTTTGTTTTGTTTCTTAAATTTCACATATGAGTGAAATTATATGGTATTTATCTTTCTCTGACTGACTTATTTCACTTAGCATTTTACTCTCTAGCTCTGTCCATGTTGTTGCAAATGGCAAGATTTCATTCTTTTTTTATGGTTGAATAATATGTCTTTGCATATATGTATATTTTTTCTTTGTATATATATTTATCATCTATCTATCTATCTATCTATCTATCTATCTATCTATCTATCTATTTATCTACACCTCATATCTTCTTATCCATTCATTAGTCAATGGACATTTGGGCTCTTTCCATAATTTGGCTATTGTAGATGATGCTGCTATAAACATGTTATTTTTATTATTTTTTGTTTATTTTAAGTAACCTCTACCCCGAACATGTGGCTTGAACTCATAAGCTGGAGATCAAAGTCACATGTTCTACTGACTGAGCCAGCCAGATGTCATTTTGTTTTAGTAGTATTCTTAAAAATGAGTGTTCTCATTTATGAAAAAAAGTAGCTTCATTCAAAAAACCAAAGCCTGTAAACTTTCTAATTTCTAAATTTCTAATCTTTTTTCCCTCTGATTTTTAAATTGAATTTTCTTAAGACTTGTGGTAATTGGAGAAATTAATTTGGTTTTGAAGTACCTTAATAAAAGTGAGTTAGCAAAAAGTCAGCATTAGAAAACACTAGTTTCTTAGAGCCTATCATGCTTCCTATTTAAAAATGGTGTGGTTTGCTGCCGATATTCCTCTCCAGGAAGATTCTATCCACCCCTCAATCAAGATAAGACATGCTTTGTTCCAGAGCTACTGAGAGTGTTGGTTGCTATAGCTCACACATTCCTTCTAAAGTTGCCTCGGAATTGCCCTTGGCCAAAGGAAGCCACTTTGCAGATGGTTATGGCCTGTCTCCAGTTCCATGGCACCACTCATCCCTTCATTGGGCCACATGGGGTATAAAAGCTTGGTCCCCTTGCCTCAGTTTGGGACAATTTGGAAGGACCATTGCTACTAGAGTTCATCACAGGAAATGCTAAGGTCTCTGTTACAACTGTCTCATGGTTCGACCCTTCCCTCTGTCCAGTTCTGCTTTCCCTTTTTCTTTCTGTGTATTGTGCTGAGAGCATTTTCCAATAAATTTCCCAAAGGCAAATATCTATCTCAAATCTGTTTCTAGAAAACCCAGCCTGAGAAAATATTCTTTTTGTCACTTGATTATGAAAGAAAGGGAAATCATTCCTCCAAATAATAATGATAAAACAAGGTAGGTACATAATGTATTATATTCTAAAATCTGTTTTATTTAAAGATCTTATTTATTTATTCAGGAGAGACACAGAGAGAGTGGCAGAGACCTAGGCGGAAGGAGAAGCAGGCTCCATGCAGGAGCCCAATGTGAGACTTGATCCGGGACTGCAGGATCATGATCTGGGTCGAAGGCAGGAGCTAAACCGTTGAGCACCCAGGTGTGCCTAAAATCTAATTTTCAAAGGCAAGAGTCACATTTCCTGTTAAGCATATCAACATGAAAATATTTTAAACTGATTATTCTGACTAAATTTTTAGTGCCTGCTATCCAATTGTGATTAGCAGTTTGTTAGTTATAATAAAAACATTTCAATTACTCTTCTTTTTCTCTTCATATATGGTTCCAGATAATAACTCAGGGAATGGTCTTTCACTAAAATGAACTTTGTCAGAAAGACTGGGGAAAAGACATTGCAAGATTTTAAGGGAACTATGTTATTGCCAACCTTAAGATGTAAGATAAATTTTTAAAAAATATTCTCAGAAACAAAATTAGGAACATTTTGTTTTCTGGGTCACCTTGGCAAAGAAATGTAATGTCTCTGAGCACCACTTGTCCCTTTTGTAAAATGGAGACAATACTGACACTTTCAGCAAAAACTTTGGTTAATGTTCATTCAGCCTAGACTCCATTTAAAAGCATCTTGAAGTTATATTACAGACTTCTGTAGCAGGCAATATGGCTGAGTAGATGTTCAGAGAACACTTTTTAGGGAAGGACACTTAAAATACTGGATAAAATATTTAAAAATCTCATATTTTTAAATACATGGCTAATTTGTGGGCTGAAAGGAGCATCTTCAGAAACCAAAATGAGAAAGCGTAAATCTAGATATATAAACAATTACACTATTGGGCATTATCTGAGAGGAGAGGGAAGGGAAGGGAAGAGTATTTGCATTGCCCAGTTAGCCTACCTGAATTTGTTCACACTGTACACATGTGATAAAGGCAACAAAACTTGAGGCCTTGATAGGTGGCAAGATCATATCAGAGATACTGCACAAAGTTACTACGCTGCCAGAGGCCATGAGAGCAACCCTTTTCCCCTAGATTGCTTAGTCATGACTGTGACACCAGTCCATTGTGCCTGCCACATTCATGGAACATGTATTAAGATTTCTAAATGGTCACCAAGAGAGGGGCAGGTGCTTCCTACCCTTCCTCCTAGAATCTTCACTATACACAGAAATCAATTCCAGTCAGCTAAAAGATTTCAGTGGGAAAGGCAAGTCTTCAATACTTTTAGAAGTAAATATGTAATTTCTGCATAGGAATGGATTAATACATCAAAATCACAAAACATGAAGAAAAAAATGATAAATATGACATTAATTTATCAAAAGATTCCCCCAAACAGGTAAAATGTCAAGTCACAAACTGACAGAAAATATTTGCAACATGTATAATCAATAAAGGATAGCATCTAAAATATTTAAAAAAAACCCAGAAAACCAATAAAAAAGGTAAACAATCTTCTGGAGAAGGTAAAAGATGTTAATAGACATTTCATAGGAGAGGAAAAATGAATAACCAATAAACTTATGAAAAGATATTCAACTTTATTAGTAATCAGAGATATGCCAACTTAAACCACAGTGAGATACATTCTATATCTATTATATTGGTAAAACTTAAAGTAAATTCACCAAAATTTGATGAAGATATAATAAACTGCACAGTCATTTTAGAAAACACCTTGGCATGATTTAATGAATTTGATATACTTCATACACTCCTTCATAACTTCTACAAACCATCAATTTTAGACATAGACTTTACAATGTTTTCTAAGTCCTGATGTGCTAAGAACAGTTTGATATATACCACTTTTCCTATCTCTTTGCTTTCCCCCAAGTTTTTCTAGCTTGATAAAATTTATTGTTTTATCATTATACTTAAAGGACATAAATGATTTACTTAATGAATCCCTCTTATTAGGGACTACGTTTTGGCAATTCTTTACTCATTTTTCATCATTTTTTCCTTCTAAAAATATGTAGGCAATATGAAGCAATTAAATTCAATGTTTAGATTTGGTCCACCATCAGTAGGGTACACATGGCTCTCCCATGGGATCTGCTTAAGTCAGATTGATAGTTAAGAATCCCCTGAAAGACACTACCACCCGATGGTTAACATAGGGGATCATCTGAACTAGCTGCTTTTTCTAATTCTCTCTTCATCTCTTAGTGATCTTACAAATGTTTTTCTGTTTCTCTTAACATCCTAAAACAACATTTTTTCCACCTTAAGGGATATACATTTTTTTCCAGATTTCCTTAAAAATATTTTAAAAGAGAAGTACCTCTCAAGAACAGTATCTCATCTAAATCATTTAAAAATGTTCTTCAGAACCTACTGAAAATTTTCTACCTATTTCCTTATCGAACTAATTGTGTTTTTCATGAAACAAGGAATTCTTAAAACAGGTACACAAAAAGTTATAGTAGTCTCATTACTTTTTGTTGTCTTTATGTGTTTGTATTTTTTTCTTTTCCTTAAAGTCTTTGTGTATTTAAAGTTTTTAGTATTGCGTGGCTGTTCCCATATTTTTCACCATGAATGCATGTCTTTTCAACCTTCACCTATAGAGATTCTGCTTAAATGTAGCTTAATTTTATGTGAAGAAATGCATTCTGAGTTAGTAAATGGGGGATTGACTATGATTATAAATAGTGCCACCTTGTAACATTTTAGGGCAATGGCAACCATGCGGTCTTAATAATTCCTAATGTGTTCAGCTTATCCAAGTAAACCCCATTTAAACATGATAATACTTTATCTAGTAAACTCCTTTTATAGTCTCTTCCATCTTTCCATCCTCAAATACTTATCAAGTCTACAATTTGCTATTGATAGAAAGATGTGCTAATGATATAAACATACATAGTTTCTCAGTGCTAGGTATATGTCTTTTAGAAAGTACAATATTTCCCCATGTCCTAAGACATTTTAGTAAATAGAAACAGTGGCTTTGGGTATTTGACAGAGATAGAATTGTACAGTATAAAAAATTGTACAGTACACATACTATGTCAGTATATATTGTTTGAGCAGTTTAAGCTAGTTCTAATACTAGAACCATTATATCTCTATAATTTAATCTAGAGTATTAAGTTCAGCTGAACTAAATCCAACTGACCAAATTGCCTAGTTACATACAATTCTACCACAAGATAAAGAAAATTCTATTTGTGGACCATATAAAACACTAACAGATTGGAAGAATACGGTTGGCTTAAAGAGATTCAACTCAAGGGTAGAGCTGTGTCCATGGGGGGTCAGAATTGTTCAGTTTAGGAGATGTTGTATGTTTGTACAAAGACTATGATTTTATTGATAATTTTTTCTGTGTCATAACCCAAGAGGGTCAATAAGATGTTTTTTGTTTGTTTTTAAGAAATACAAGGATAACTTTTATGTCTTCATTGGAAAAATAATTTAACAGCAATAGTGATTAACACTTACTTGAGAAACCCTGAGGTAGTTCTAAAAGAATTTCATAGCACAAAGTTTGAAAGGATTCCCTCCTCCTTTATTGTGTGAGGAGAGGGGAAAAATCATTCTCAATGACACTTCAAATGTAAATTACCCAGTTTAAAAATGATCAAAGGCAGAGGAAAACATGTTGAAGATCACTATGACTGTCTTGAATCACATTTCTAAGGGCATGACACCAGTGACATGATTGCTTACCTTTTGTGTTATTAGACTATGATGGGCAATAACCACTGAATTCTGACTGAGATAAACCATCAAAAGATTATGTTTCCCATATCAAACTGTCAACTCAAACATTTTATTTATCTCTTGGTTCTTCCTTTGGGAAGCCAAATATGGGGGAATGAATGCCAGTGTGATGTTGGATAAGACTTGGATTGTTCTCACCTACAAGACAGCTTCAAATAACCTTTGCTTCTCCCCCCCCCACCTTTATTGATATATACTTGATATATAACATTATTTGAGTTTAAGGTGTACAGTATAATGATTTGATATACGTATATATTGCGAAAAGGTTACTACAATGTTAACACATCTATACCTCACATAGTTACATATTTTTTGTGTGGTAAGAACTTTACTCTCTTAGCAACTTTAAAATACACAATACATTATTGTTAACTATAGTCACCATGCTGTATATTATACCCCCAGAACTTATTTATTGTATAACTAAAAGCTTGTACCCTTCACCCATTTTTACTCCCCAAACCACATCTGCCTACTACTGTCTCAGGTAACCACAAATCTGTTCTCTGTTTCTAGGAGGTTTTTTTTTTTTTTTCTTTCAGATTCTGCATATAGGTGAGATAATTTACTATTTGTCTTTGTCTGACTTATTTCACTTAGCCTAACGTCCTCAACTTTTGCATCTATAATTCATTCCCTTTCTAATGAATATTTAGGTATTTTGGGAATACCATTTTGGATATTAATATTTTCCTCTGATTCCCAGTCAGTCAGCCTGTCATGTTGGATACTTAAGGGTGATTAAAGGGGAACATTAGAATGTCCAGTTAGCTCAGTTGGTCCGAGCATGGTGCTAAAAGGAAATAATAAGACAAAAAAATATCCGATGTGGTGGAGATGTTTACAATGAAGACAAGGAGAGTAGGAACAATCAAAATAGCAGAATTTAATACAACCAAGGAAAAACAGTTATAAAAATGACAAACTTCTTGCCATAGGTCAGCCTATCGGGAGGAATATATTGAGCACCTGAAGCATATACACTAGGATTGAGTTTGGTCTTGAGGAGTTTACTAGACCAGGTTATCTTTCTATGGAGGCATCTCCCAGTAGGAGGACAGAATCATCTACAGGCCTGCTGCTTTCTTCCCATGCTATAACTTTTAGGTTTAATCAGCATGTTAAACCTCACCAAAAAGGAAAGTTCAAATTCAAATGGTCTTATTGGCAAATTCCACCAAATATAAAAAACATGGTGCCAATCATACACAAAATCTTCCATTCAAAAGAATGACCATATTCCAATGTGTTTATGAGGCCAGCATAAACTTCATACCAAAATCCGAGAAGGTTAGTATTAGACAAATATCAGGCCAATCTCATTCATGAATGTAGATACCAAAATTCTAGACCTGTATGAGCAATCTGAAACTGTCAATATATGAAAAGGATATTATATCATAATCAAATATATTTTAACCCATAAATGCAAGATTGGTTTAACATTGGCAAATCAATTAGTGTCATTTTTCACATTAACAGTAATAAAAAAGTAGATGCAGAAAAATAATTTGATAAAATTCAAAATTCATTCATGATAAAAACTTTTAACAAACTAGAAATAGAGGAAAAATCCTTAATTTGGTCATGGACATCTACAAAAAGCCTATAGCAAGCACCATACTGAAAGGACTGTTGCAAACTTTCCTCTGAGCTAGGAATGAGAAAGGAAGGCCTTACTTCTATTGTATATTGTTTTGTGGGCAAGAGAAATTAAAAGGTATAAGGATTCAAAACAAAGAAATAAAAAATGTTTTCTTAGATAATATAATTATATGCATTGAAATCCAAAGCAGTGTGCACTTAAGTTATATAATTAATAAGTTTAGCAAGTTTTCTGGGTATAAGGTCAACATACAAATTTTTATATATTTCTACATAACAGAATAAAATTAGAAAATGTAAATTAGTGTTAAAAATAACTATTTTTAGTAGCATTAAAAACACAAAATCCGTGGATATAAATCTAATGAAGGATATGTGAGGCATCTACACACAAACTTATAAAACATTATTAATGGAAATTAAAGATAAATCACAGGATGTGTGTACCATGTTTATTGATTACAGGATGTAACGTATAGATGTCAACAGATTACGTAAAGATTTATAGATTTAAATCACAACCAAAATCTAAATCACTTAGATTTAAAAAAAATTTTTTTTTTAAAGATTTTATTTATTCATGAGAGACACACAGAGAGAGGCAGAGACATAGGCAGAGAGAGAAGCAGGCTCCATGAAGAGAGCCCGATGCGGGACTCAATTCCGGGTCTCCAGGATCGAGTCCTGGGCCAAAGGCAGACACTCAACCGCTGAGCCACCCAGGCGTCCCCCCCCCTTTTTTTTTAATTTTTAAAATTAACAGGGTGATTCTAAAATTTATATGGAAATTCAAAAAGCTAAGAATATCCAAAATACTTTTAAAGTGGCAGAAAAATATAGACAACTCATACTATTGAATATCTGGCCTACAAGTCACAGTAATTGCTAATAGACCCATAGAATAGAAAAGAATAATCAGAACTGAATGTACACAAACATGAAGACTTGATTTATGATTAAAGTTAAAGAATAGCAGGGTAATGCAAAGACAGTCTTTTCAGTTGATGGTGCTGGGTCAATTAAATATTCATATGGGAAAAAATAAAATTCAACCTCTGTCTTTCTCCATTATTAAGTCTGGTTGAGCTCTGAGCATTGGTAGAATTGTAGCCAATGAGGTATATCTGAGGCACAATTGTTGCTAATTGAAATTCTGGTTGAAGACTAGAGCTAAATATAAATAGTAAACTAATAAACATTTCTAGAAAATAACATAAAAGAAAATCCGCATGATCTTGCCATGAGGAAAGATTTCTCAATATGAGGAAAAAAGCATTAACCACAAGTGAAAATATAAATAAATTAGACTACATTAAAATTAAGACGTTTTAATCATCAGAGGACACTGAGGAGAAAGTGAAAAGGCAAGCCACATAGTAGGAGAAGATATTTGCAATACATGCAGTTGACCAAGGTCTCATTCCCAAATATAGAAAGAGTTTCTACAAATCAGTAAGAGGACTAGATAATCCTTATAATAATGGACTCTTGCTTTTAAAACTTTATTTTTAATTTTTATTTCTTAAAAATTTTATTATCAAAGTATAGTTGATAGAGAATATTATATTGGTTTCAGGTATATAACACAGTGATTTGACATACAGTATGCTGTGCTCACCGCAATAATTGTCACCATACAATGTTATTACAATATTATTGACTGTATTCTCAATGCTGTACTTTTCATCCCTGTTACTTATTTTATAACTGGAAACTTGTATTCCAGTTATCTTAATCCTTTTCACTTATTTCACTCTTCCTCCTACCATCCTCTCCTCTGGCAACCATCAGTTTCTTCTCTGCATTTATGAGTCTGTTTCTATTTTTTTGTGTATTTTTTGTTTGTTTTTTAGATTCCACATATAAATGAAATCACATGGTATTTGTCTTTCTCTGACTTATTTCACTTAGCATAATAGTCTCTAGTTTCATCTGTGTTGTTGCAAATGGCATGATCTTATTCTTTTTTGGGGGTTAATATCCCGTAATATATATCAATTCTTTATCCATTTATCAGTCTTTGGGGATGCGTGGGTGGCTCAGTGGTTGAGCGTCTGCCTTCAGCTTAGGGCGTGATCCTGGAGTCCTGTTATGGAGTCCCACATCGGGCTCCCTGCATGGACCTGCTTCTATCTCTGCCTATGTCTCTGCCTCTGTCTTTGTCTCTTATGAATAAATAAATAAAAATCTTTAAAAAATACAACTATTTATCAGTCTGTGAACATTTAGGTTGCTTCTGTATCTTCGCTATTGTAAATAATGCTGCAGAGGATATGGGGGTACCTAATTTTCTCAAATTAGTGTTTTCACATTTTCTTTGGGTAAATACCCAACTAGTGGAATTACTAGATTATATGGTAAATTTCTATTTTTGACTTTTTTGAGGAATCTCTATACTGTTTTCCACAGTGGTTGCACCAATTTGCATTCCCACCAACAGTGCACAAGTGTTCCCTTTTTAAAACAACCTTACCAATAGTTGTTACTTCTTGTCTTTTTGATGCTAGCAATTCTGACAGCATGAGGTGATATCTCATTTTGGTTTGGGTTTGCATTTGTCTGATGATTAGTGATGTTGAACATCTTTTCATGTGTCTGTTAGCCATCTGTATGTCTTTGTTGGAAAAAAAATGTCTTTTTGGATCCTCTGTCCATTTTTAAATTGTGTTATTTATTTTTTTGGTGTTCAATTGTATAAGTTCTTTATATATTTTGGACAATATTTGAATAATAATATCCTTTATTGGATATATCATTTGCAAATATCTTCTTCCATTCAGTAGGTTGCCTCTTT
This sequence comes from Canis lupus baileyi, assembly GCF_048164855.1. NCBI lineage: Eukaryota > Metazoa > Chordata > Mammalia > Carnivora > Canidae > Canis > Canis lupus. The sequence goes on from NC_132839.1 coordinate 21,664,756, forward strand.
ACTTTGTTCATGATTTCCTTTGCTGTACAAGAGCTTTTTATTTCAGGGTAGCCCAAGTAGTTATTTTTTGCCTTTGTTTCCCTGGCCTATGGAAATATCTATAAAAATATTGCTAAGGTTGATGTCCAAGATATTATTGTCTATGTACTAAAGTTGTGCGTACTCAACTTATGACCTAAGGATTCTAATTTTTTATGAATAGGATCAATGGATATTGACACAGAAATACATATATAAGAATGTTTGTGGTATTATTATTTGTAAAGCACAAACTAGAAATGCTTGATGACAGTAAGATGGATAGATTAGGATTATTTATGCATTTAAGTGCTACATTGCTACAAACATCAATGAACTTTAGTTACATGCAACAATATGAGTTGACTTCAAAAGAAGAAGGACAGACACAAAAGAATATATATTGCTGATTCCACATATATAAAGACTGAAAATAGGTTAACTAATGGTGTTCAAAGTCAAGATAGTGGTTATCCTTGGAGAAGAGGAGATGTAAGTGACTTTTTCTTCTTACACCTGATAGATGTTTACATGGATGTGTTCACATTGTGGTAATACATGGATTCATTATGTATGCATGTATGTATGTATGTAAGTATGTAATCTCCAATCTGAACCAATTCTCTTGAGAGCTACAGCTAACCCCAGGTCAAAGCCACCTTATTACCATCATTTCTCACATGACTTGATGTAACATTTTCGTGATTTTTCTCTCTGCTTTTATTCTTAATCCTCTTTAAAGGAGAATGTTCTTGACACAGTATCCAGAAGTTTCTCTTAAAAATTAAGTCAAAGTATATTACTCTGCTGCTCAAAATCCTATAGTGGTTCCATGTTTCATACAGTGTAAAAGCTGTGAAGCCCTTACATTCACCTACAAGAACCTACATGGTCTGATTCTCAATGACCTTTGTGTTATTATCTTCTATTCCTCCCTGCCAGCTTACTTGTCCCTCACAACTCCACGGTACCCACCTTGGCCCTCTTGCAGTACCTGGAACATAACAACGTGCTCCTTTCCACCAGTGTTGTTCTACTAGTCTGGCATGCTCTTTCTTGAGATGGGGTCTAACTTACTCCTTCCAAATCTCTTTTTGATGTTACTTTTCATGATGCTTCTCTCACAATCCTATTTAAAATGATAACTTGGCCCTCCCCCATTAGTTCTCCAACTTCCCTTTACCTTGCCTTCATTCTTATTTTGTATGTAACACTTCTGTCTCTTTAGCATACCATATTTTGCCTTTATTTTTTATTCTTATTATTACTTTTCTTTCCTTGCTAGAAAAAAATAACACATTTGTTATCTGTCACTTCCTTCAGGGATTCTTCTTTCATTCACCAATACATCTCAAGAACTTAAAACATTGTAGGTAAATATTTGTGGAATAAATGAATGAATAAATCTATTGAATGTATGACATGTGACAAAATTTCTGTTGGGCATTGGGGGTGTGATGTTGAGCAAAACCAAGAATAGACACTGCTCTCACAGACCGTTTGCCAATTTGAGAGGTGGTTATCGCATGAAAACATAAACAAATGTTTAGTTGCAAGTGTGATAAGAGCTAATTGTGTAATTGAGAATACACAATTCAGGAATTTATTTTGGTCTGAGGTGGGTCAAGAAAAGGTGTACCAGAGAAAGTGATGTTTGAGCTGCGATATGATGAAGGTGGGCAAGAGATTCCAACTTCTTAGACCTGGAATGGGGCCCAGGTATGAACATTTTAAAGAAAATTCTGCTGGTATTTCTAATATAAAGGCAGCCTGGAGAACCACCCTATACCAAGGCTTTTCCACCTTTAATTTATAAGTCACCTGGAATCTTGCTAACATTCAGATTCTTATTCAGAAGGTCAGGTATGGGCCCTGAGACTCTATGGGTCTATGAAGCTCCTAGATGATGCTGATGGTCTGTGGGTTACATCCTGAGAAGTAAGGCTATATAATGTTGGCCCCAAACTGTCTCATGAAGACACAGTGTTTTATACATTATCAGCTAATTTGGAATCCTCCCTCCTTGCTTCAGTTATATGGACTATGTATCCTGAGAATCTGAATATTTCAGCTCACAACATGGATGTTGTTCAGCTGCCTCATAAATTTGTATTAGGTAGGCTTTGTTTACATGTTCTATGTGTATATTTGTGCATGTATGTTGTTTGTTTTTCTCTTCCCCTTTGGGCTGGGTCCTCCCACAGAGCAGGGACTGTGTTCAAGTCTTTGTGCCCTCTGTCAAATCCATTGTGGCCATGATAAATACTCAGTTTCTATTGAATAGTACTAATTCTATCCAGGCAAATCCTTTTCTTTTCATATGTATCAAGGATGATGTAAATTATACTTTGAAATTCATTTTCATTCATTTTCACCTTGCCATGAATATAAATGACAACACTTATATTTACAGCATGCCTGGTCAAACACATATTTATGAGAAAAATTAAAGACTATAATAAATGTAATAAGTAATAGTAGAAAATAACAGTAATAAAAATATTCATATTTTCAACTGATTGTCAGAGTATTTTTAAGAACTCTGGGGAGAATTTGAGTTTTCAAAAATAGAACATTATTTCAAGTTTATTTGTTGAGTACAGAGTTGTACCAGGAAAAGCATGGTTACTTTTTCTTCCCTCCCTCCCTCCCTCCCTCCCTCCCTCCTTCCTTCCTTCCTTCCTTCCTTCCTTCCTTCCTTCCTTCCTTCCTTCCTTCCTTCCTTCCTTCCTTCCAATATGTCCTAATTACACAGTTTTGTTGCAAGCTTTTTAAGAGCAGGGGTTTTAACTAACTTTTGAGTTAGTATTTATTTAGCACCTATTTTGGGGGCTTGAGTTTGCAAGGATATTAAAAGCCTATGGTAATGATTAGGAAAAGAGTCAAGGGTATATCTGAATGTTGATGTTTACTTTAAGTGGAAGGGATAATGCTCCCCTGAGATAGCTCACCTATATTGGCCAAAGCCACATACACTGATTTTCTACTTAAACCAGAAATTCATTGAGTAGATAGTTTAAAATTGAAACAACAACAAAGGTACACTTACTGAGTGCCATTCTAGGCACTTATATTAACTTGTTTAGAAGGCAATTATTATTAGCTCAGTTTTATAGACTAGACTCTGAGGGTCAGAAAGGCTAAAATTGAAAATTACCTCTTCCTTGAAGTGGAGTGTATTTGAGATAACACATTAAAATTAGACTATTTCAGAAAGGCAATGGAATAGAGCAAAAAAAAAAAAAAAAAAAAAAAAAACCATAGCTCTGGAATCAGACAGATTCACATGAGAATCCTGGCTCTGCCACTAATTCACTATAAATCCTTGGGTAAATCACTTAACCTCTCAGGACTGCAGTTTTCTCATCTATGAAATGAGATAAAATCACATATCCTACTTATTTTACTTGAACTACTTTGACCCACCTTGACTAGGAAGTAGACTAAAGAGGAACTGACTTGGTGTATCACCTCATAGGCACCCTTCTGTCACCGAAAAAAATCAAATTATAAAATAATGTTTCTTCTCTCCTTTCCTCCTCCCTTTTTTCTTCTTCCTAAGTAACTACCATTTGTTATGCACCTGCTTTGTATCAAATTCTTTACATACATAAACTAAGCTTTTTAAAATTTCCTCTCTTCTGTCTTTTATTTATTCCCAGTTACTTTTTTTCTGAGTGATCCAGTGAAAGAGGTATTGGTAACCCTCAATTACAAAGGAATTAAGTAGGAGTCTGGTCCAGTTCACCATTGCAAGTCATGCATGGATGCTTGAACCATATACCTTAAGAGATAAAAAGCTAGAATAAAGTTAATATAAGCATGGTGGGGACATGTTCATCTATGTGTTTTAGTTCTGTCACTTAGTGGCAATAAGAAGGGATTTGGAGAATACTTATTAAATTGGGGATGACCCATTGGAAGGCAAAAACAACAACATCAAAATCACAACAATGACTGCAATCTTTATATGTGTCAGAAATTGTGCTTTCCATGTACAGTCTCACAGCAACTCTGTAAGGAATGAGTATTTTAACCTCATTTTACATATGATAAAATTGAGCCCCATGGATTAACCTTGCATAATTTTGAGTTGAGATCCAGATTTTTCTTCACATGTTTAAATAGATTCAAACATGTAGTTTCTCATATATTGCAAAATTGATAGCTTGAAATAAATATTAGTAGCCATTATCATGCATTTATGCCATATATGAATGTAGATGAACCTCACAAACATGGTGCTGAGTAAAAGACAGCAGAAAAATAACATGTAGTGTATGACTCCATTTATAAAGTTCAAAAACAAGTACATCTTAGCTAGAATATTGTAGCAAGGACAGCATATTGGAAGCAAAGTAGTTAACTTTGGGAAGGTAGTGATTGGGGCAATATGCTGCCTATGAAATAGAAATATCATGTGTTTCTGAGTTACTGGTAATGTTCTTACTCTTGATCTGCTGGATGCTGATTTACATGTTCATTTGGTGAAAATTTATAGAGCTACACTTATTTTTTTGTTTTTCTGAAGTTGGCTGAATAGATGCTATCAACCAGATGCTAGAGTAGCTATGAGACTTATACCTATAGGATCATCCTGGAACCCCAGGCCAGGCTGGTTCCCAAACTGAGGCCTGGCAAATGGAGCACTCCAACTGGCCAGAGTAGAATTTCTTTTGGAGGATTGGTGATTTGAGACCACTAGGGTAGTGCTTACATAGCTGATTTGGAATGATTCAAATTGTTTATATAAATGGGGGCCTAAAAATTTTTTTTAAAAGATTGTATGTATTTATTTATGAGAGACACACACAGAGAGAGGCAGAGACATAGACAGAGGGAGAAGCCTGCTCCTCGCAGGGAGCCCAATGTGGGACTCGATCCCTGGACCAGGATCACACCCTGAGCGGAAGGCAGGTGCTCAACTGCTGAGCCACCCAGGTGTCCCTAGATGCTATATTTAGATTAAAAGTAAATAAATAAAAAAATTCATAAATAAGCTCCACTTTAATTTTATTTTTATATAATTTATTATATATATAATCATATATAATATAATATTGTATATATTATTTATAATTTTATATAATTTCTTTTATTCCTTGAGCCTATATTTCTATTCCATTTTTCTTGTAGAATTTTAACTTAGTTGAATTAAAAATTTTAATTATCTTGTAACCATAATGTTCTAAGCCTTAAAAAATGTTTTCTTTAGGGTTGAATTAGCAATGTATCAAAATATTATAAATTTTGATATAAAATTTTTAAACATTAGAAATAAATTTTATTAGTGCATTTTAAAATTAGGTGGATAGCCTATTCTTGGGAGTCAACAATTGAAATGAAAGATGGGTCAATTACAATTCTATTCCCACTATGGATTTAAGCATGGAATGATTGGAAGGCCTTACAGGAATAGAAGGAATTTGTTTATTTTTAATAACAATCTCTGACAAGTTTTTGAATTTATTCTGAATTGAATACCAAAGACCACAGGAATATATTACCAAAATTATTTTTAATAATCTGTAATCATGATAGTTTCTTTTTCAATTTTATTGAGAGCAGAGAATTGTGAAAGAATTTATACAGTTGTCTTTATTTACCTAGTTTCTGAATTTCTAGTGAGCATAACAAGAGCATTTCAGGGAGACTCATCAAGTAACTAACTGTACTTGTTTCTCTTTAATTTAGAGGCACTTTTTAAAAAATCTGATATATTCAGATACTGCTGGGAACATTGAAACATTGTAACTTTCAGTATGCCTTTGCTAATACAATAATCTTTGATAAATTGCATTTATTATATCAGATGCTTTAAATATTTTTTCATCAAAACTTTGGAACTACACATTTAACTCATTTGAATTAAGGAACACATCTGTCATATAACCAAATAAGCAGACTAGTTTTCATTATCAAACCAATTAGATGAATTAGATTTACTTTCTCTCAGATAAGTCTGCACTTATCAATTCAAATAAATGTGTTAGTACAGGCTGCCTGACACCTCACTTCTTAATGCTGATTTTAGGTCAGGCAAGTCACAGAGCCTTACTAGAACCCTGTTGCCTAAATGAAAAAAAGCTCTACTACTTTAAATATATTTTACCCATACAGTCTAGCTTTATTCTCTCAGGCTCTTCTTTAAGAGTGATACATTTTTTTTTTGGATAAATATTTGGGTGATACATGAGATGCTGCAGAGTCCAAAACATCTAAATCCATTACATCCCAACTGAGGCCAAAGCTCCTGTTTTTATGCTACACTTGGCTTTTAGCAAAAATGTGTATAAGACAAAGAAAAATATGAGGCCTAGCAAAGATTTATAAAGTCTTGATTAAAAGAGACTTTAGTACCAAATCTTTTAGTTTTTTTTCTTTGGGACCCTGAACGTTTTTAAATATCTTAAGGCAGTGCAATATAGTAACATTTGGAATGAGGGAAAATTTATTTATCTGTCTACATATGTATATAACTATGTAGCTATTTATGTGGGGAAAGCACAAATGAGAAAATGAAAAGAATGAAATGAGAAAGGAGAACTGTAGAATTCCCTCCATCTAAAACCATTCTTAGATCAGTTTTGTGAAAGAACATATATGGAAGGTGAGGATCTGGAAAATGACCCCCCTCAAAACCATATTTGGTTGTGTAGTTTTGGTTGTGTGAAAATTGTTTTTCGCTCTCAAGGATTCTTATTCTCTTTTTGAAGAATGCTGCTATAGAAGTACCAATGAGAGGGTCTAGGAGGTCTATGTGTCAACAGAATTCAGAGAGAAGTGGTGAAGGTGATTGAAGTAACTCATGGAGTTCACTGGTTGTGGAGGTGAGTGTATTTAGAAGGGGACAAAAGAGGCCTGTTTTAGGTCAGAAATGAATGGGGCTTGGTGGGGGGCAATGATAGTATTGAGTAATTTCAAGTTTGCCCAGTGATGGTTGAAAGCAGTAGATTTAATGTTTGGGGAAAGAAGCAAGGTGTTTATCTTTTGCTGGAAGGAGCCTCCTAGGGGTTAGGATATGGTCATTTGACATATTGATTGATTTGAAGAGGATAGGGTAAAAAATTTGAGGATCAAGAAGAGGATGATAGGAATATTTCTCTCTTGGGAGATTGTTCTGGGATTAAGGGGATGGAAAGGAAATCATATTTTTGTTATATCCCTATTTGTGTCTTGCAGTATTACATACCCAGTAAATTCTTGATAAATATTTGTTAATTGATTAGTTCATAGGCAATGTGATTAAAGTTTCTGTCTGTTAAAATCACTGACAGTTCAGAAGAGGGATTCTTCACTGTTCATCACATATTACATAAATGGTAGGTCAAATTACAGTAATTTATTAAAGAAATTACAATTCAGGGAGTATTTTATTCTGAGAAATTGTAAGGTAGTCAAATAATTTCCATGTAAGCAGAGTTGCTTCAATTTCCACAATCGAGTTACCCAGTAGTGGACTTTTGATAGTTTTGATAATAGGCTGCATGTTTTAAACAGTATCTGAGAAACATCTTTCCTATTACTCCTACTTTCCTCTCGGGAGACAAATATTATGGAAAGTAAACATGCAAGGAGGTTCTAGTAAAGAATGGAATTGTGTATATTCTTTAATTAAAGCAAGGTTTTCTTCCTCAGAATTTTTGATAACCTCTAAGAGTTTGAGAGAAAACACACATGAAAATGTGAATGCAGGTACACATACCTTGGTAGTTTCCCAGAGGAGAAGAAACCACTCTCATTAGTTAGCAAAGATAAGAATAGAAATAATGGATTTAAATTTGAACAAGAAGTGTTTGAGAGAGTGGGGGAAAAATATAACAGTGAGATCAACTGGGAAATGAAACCAATTTCTGGAAGAGTTGATGAGATCAAAATCACATGAAACCTTAAGGTTGTAGCTTGTCAAACACCTACAGAAGAAGGATGTACCGTGTATTCAACATTCTCTAAAGACACAAGTAAAGAAAAGTGAGAGCAGCGAGCAGAGGGACAGAGGGTATTTGAATCCCTGGTCCTGTGTAGTTTTCTTTCTTCTCCAGTGTGAAATGAGAGGAGTTGGAGGCTGTGTACATGCCTGCATGGCAAGTAGGGATAGTGACTCCACTGCTGTGCGATAGCCATCTATGGCTGAACCTGGGAGCTGAGCCCAGGAATCCTTTGAATCTTTTTCTTTTCCATTTCTAATGGGAACTTAGAGAACATTGAAGCAGATTTTTCTCTTTACCACCAGGAAGTGCAGTTTTAAGGGGTAAAAGATACTCTTTCCTGGAAAGATGAGGTCATTAAAAGGCTCATAGAGATTTACTACATTGCAGGGCATGTAAAGGCCTAGAAGAGATCATGACTGAGCACACGGGATAGGCATTTTTTTTTTTTTTTTCCTGCTCAACTCAGAAGTCACCAGAGAGAATGATGTTCTGTGAGTGGAATTTATCTATTCAAGGCAAGTGAAAACCTGGATAGAATAATTGAGAACAGAGAATACCTATGACCATTTCTAACAGACCTGAGGAGCGAACTTAAATGCAGAAGTGGTGATATAGGACTGATTATAAAAATGATGCCTTAAAATTGTTTATAGTTTAGTTTATAGGTTGCCTGCCAGAGGGGTAGTCTCACATACATAAGTAAAACCATTTTTTAACAGATTCAGTTGTTAGCTCTTGTTATTGTGAGGTTAGGCCATTTATGACACACAGAGGCCCCTGTGCATTTGAACATGTTTTTAAAGCCTCCTATGTCCCTCAAACAGCTGAGCTGTGTTGTGGCCAGCTGTGCCTTATGTGGAGAACATTTCTATTACCACAGTTATGAGACAAATTGTGTCTCCCTCCAAATCCATATGTGGAAGTCCTAACTCTTGATACCCCATAATGTGAATTCATTTGGAGATAGGGTCTTTACAGAGGTAATCAATTTAAAATTAGGTCATTAGGGTGGGCCCTAATCCAGCATGACTGGTGTCCTTATAAAAAGAGAAATTCAGACACAGAGATATATATGGAGGAAATACAGTGTGAAGAGGCTTAGGGAGATGTTGGCCATCTACAAGCCCAAGTGAGAGGTCTGGGATAGATCTTTCCCTCACAGCCCTCAGCACCAACCTTGCTCACACCTTGACTTCAGACTTTTAGCCTCTAGAACTATGAGCCAATAAATTCCTATTGTTCAAGCCACCTAGTTTGTAGTCCTTTATTATGGGAGCCCTAAGACACTCATGTACCTACTAATTAGGGATTCACATATACTATTTTCTTCCTTACTTCTCTCTTTTTTTCTTTCCTGCCTCACTTCGCTCCCCTCCCCTTCCCTCCTCTCCCCCTTCCCTTCCATTTTTTTTGTATTCTTTTTTTCTTCTTTTTTTTTCTCCTTCCCTTCCCACTTCCCTTCCCTTCCCTTCCTTCTTCATGCACCTACCATGTGCTTGACATTGAGAATATAATAATCTTGGCTCTCAAAGAACTTCTAGCTGTGTGATGAAGATATATGTATGAGTGAACAGTTTTAAAATGCTGAAGTAGGGGATCCCTGGGTAGCTCAGAAGTTTAGCACTTGCCTTCGGCCCAGGGCGTGATCCTGGAGTCCTGGGATCGAGTCCCACATCAGGCTCCCTGCATGGAGCCTGCTTCTCCCTCTGCCTGTGTCTCTGCTTCTCTATCTCTCTCTCTTTCTTGAATAAATAAATAAAATCTTAAAAAATGCTGAAGTAGAAGAAGTAGGAGGTATTCAATTCAATTCAACTATTTGGTGTCTACTATGTATGTCTTCAGGTTGAAGAGCTATTTAATCTAAGAGATAGTTTTCTCATTTGTGAAATGGGAAAAATGGTGTCTCCCAGTGGGATTTTTGTAAATTTTAAATGGGATACTGAATGTAAAATGTATAGGATAGGGTCTGTGTCTTAGCTTAGGTTGCTATAACAAAATATCAGAGACCAGGTGGCTTAAACAACAGACATTTATTTAAAGTACTAGAGTACTAGAATTTATTCCCAGTCCTAAAGGCTGGGAAGATCAGGGTCCCAGCACATTTGGTTCCTAGTGACAGCTCCCTTCCTGATTTGTAGACAAGCAGCCTTCTTGTTGTGCGCTCGCATGTCCTTTCCTCTGTGTGTGCATGTGGAGGGAGAGATATCTTTCTGTTTTCCTATTGTTTTAAGGGCACTAACTCCACCTATTCCAAACCCAATGACCTCCCAAAGACCCTACCTCCAAATACCATTACATTAGAAGTCAGGATATCAACAGATGAATTTTGAGGGGTCACAAATACACAACCCATAAGAGTGTGAAGCATAATATATAGTAAATATTATTAATTGCTGCTTGGGGAATATGATAACTGGAACAGTATGCAGACAAATCATTAAGTTGCCAGAATAACCAAGCAGAATGTGTAGTCCAGAATTCTACTTTGCTCTTCATATAAGCTTTTCATCAGAGATATGTGGGAGGCATGGCTTTAGTTTTTACAAAGATCTAGGTTAGACCTTCCTGCCTAGCCTTGAGGTTCTGAGGCCGCCAAAGCACTCTTTCATTTATGAGAAATAGCTTTGTTTTGGGACCTCCAAGGGCAATGAGAGTGCTCTTGGATTTGGTTATGACATCTCATTTTGAGCTGGGAAGTGGAATTTGTGAGGATGGTGTCTTGATTTTCTGAGCTGGGACTTGGGAAGCTGGACATGAGATTTTAGGGCTAATGCCATTAAAAAACACATTTTAGACATTTAGAAATTGTCAACTTGTTAAAATTGCAAGCTTGAGCAAAATTGGAAAAAAGCAGCTATTGTTTTATGAGTCATTGGATTAAGATGATCTTGGAATACAGGTCAAACATCCTCTCTTGCTTTTATTTTAAGGGCAATGACAAAATAGTTTCATGGTAGTAAAACTTTTGGACAATGAAACTTTTGGATACCGAAAATAGTCCAGCATCTGAATAGTACTTATCTATTCTTGATTTTGTTAAGATGGGGAAGTTTTTAAAGCATAGAATCCCATAGTTAGTTCCCTGTTAAGCAAATATAGTCCTCAAGACTCCATGTCTTCCTCCAGAGGGGGCTGTGGTCACTCTTCAGTCTGTATTGGAACTTGGGCCAGCTAAGGGGCTTTAGTTTCTCATGGCCTCTTCTCCATCCTTGTTCCTGAGAAGGATCACTGACAACCCTCGGGCATAGAAAGGGTGGCAATTCTCATTGCCATAAAAACAACGACAGCAGAAGCCTCAGTAGAACAAACCATTTCCATTAAACTAACACACACACACACACACACACACACACACACACACGCAGACATACAATAGAACAAATCCCTGAGGACAAGTGGAAGGAATTGTGTTATAGTACAATGAGTTTGGGGAATCACTTTATCTCTCTGAACCTCTGGGTCCTCTTTTTAAAAATCTCGATCTGGACTAGATGATCTCCTCTACCTTTGAGGTGCTCTTGGATGTATATGAAAGCCTTTGGAAATGGTAGAGTGCTTTTATTTTCATAGAAGGAATAACCAGCCTGGAAATCTTTCCATATAAGGTAGGCTTTGAATTATATTATTGATATTTACAGTGATCCAGATTGGCAAATTGAGGATTAGAAATGGAACAAAAAAGAGATTGTTGGAAAGTTGGAAGAACAAATGGTTTGGGATGGAAGGTTATGAAAGCCAAAACAGCAATGGAAGAGGAGAGGTAATTGATTCCTCCTTCCTCCCTGGTCCCCAGTTCAATCAGACATCAAGTGTCTTTTCCTTTCCATCACTTTCCTGAACCAAAACCAGAGGGAGAGGTTGTATCACAACTTGAACATCTATTAACCTATGCTCTAACATTATACTCCTCAGGCAGTGATTCAAAGTTAATTAGCATTAAATGAGAATGAGAATAGTTAATTTCATCCTCAGATGATTCTTTTGGAAGGCTCTTCCATGTTGCCCCACCTAGTAAAGGAGATCAGTAATACCTGACCGTTTTTTACCTCACAAAAGCTTAATGATATCCACCCATTTTTTACCATAGGAAATTTGAAGAGAAATTCCAGATATATATCAAGTGAAAATAGTTATCAGTGTGCTGATCTACTTTCAATACTACAGATATTTATTTTCATAAAATAATTTTTGCTTATTAAAAGTAGATTTTCTTATTTCATGCATTTGAAGCAATAGGGATTAAACATGCTTTTGAAGTGAGATGTCAACCCAGATGTGAGGAACACTTATGTTGACACAAAAGTTGAAAAGACCCCACAGAAATGACAAATGATGAAGAAAAACCACGTTTACAGCAGATCTTGACCTTTTGAGAATATGATCAGCCTGTCAGCACTAATGGTTTTCCATGTTCAAAGCTATGAGAATCTATATTTGGGATGGAGGTCAGATGATATCTCAATAGAAAAATAATGAAATAATACCCTGTTGAGCATAAAAAAAACCTCTACAATTCTTTTTCCTTTCTTTTCTTACAGACATACATGTTTGCATAATATGCATAGGTACAATGAGCCTGGCTCTTTTTCCTCCCAACCATACTAATCTCAAAGAGAAGTCTTAACATCTATGAAAGGTAATATGACACCTAGTGTAGTTACTAGGACCAAAGGGTTGTTTTGTTTTGTTTTATTCTTTTTGTTTTTGTTTTTTTACAATTCTGAGAATAGGGTTAGGGATTAGGAAATGGAACATAGCAGTGACTCTGAATCCATTTGAGCTATTCAGTTCTTTTATTGTGCATTTAAAGTTTTGTTTTGAAGATTTCTTCAGAAGAATTTCTGCCTCCTCACTTGGGTTTTTGAATTTATCAAAGTGGAGCATAGTTTTATAAAAAGGTCCAGGAAAGCAATTGTTTTCCTGACTATCTGGATTTTTTATTAATAGATCTCATAAGCTGATAGGAACTCAGAAGAATAACATTTTAATTTGTACAAGAAGCATGTGCAACATGGGAGGAAGCCCTCTCAAAGTATCCTTTATTCCTTGGCAAGAATTGCCCATGGTTATGATATCAAAGGTAGTAAGAGGGAGAAAGTTAAAGGTGGGGTGAATCCCTCCTAAGAGTGAGAAAGAAATGACTTTAAGGATTCTGCTGGTACACAAGGATGTATAATAATAATAATAATAATAATAATAATAATATCCTAATAAGAAATTTGGGAAATAAGAGTTACAACTGGGATGACCTACTACTGTGGATGGCTTGTTCATCAGCTGAAACCATGAACAGATCTAGTGCTATGAATTGATATTTGGATATGTGGCAATTCTAGTTGAATAGGATCAGCTACTTTGACTAGGTGAGAACTCACTGTTTTTGTCTTTTTTTTTTTTTTTAAGATTTTTAACTTATTTATTCATGAGAGACACAGAAAGAGAAAGGCAGAGACACAGGCAGAGAGAGGGAGAAGCAGGCCCACCACAAGGAGCCCAATGTGGAACTCAGTCCTGGACCCTGGGATCATGCCCTGAGCTGAAGGCAGATGCTCAACTGCTGAGCCACCCAAATGTCCTGAGAACTCCCTGTTCTATTAAAAAAAAGCACTTAATGTGATTGAATCGATCTAGGAAGGAAGAGATAGAAATCTAACATCATTTTGGCCCTCATCAAGAAGTTTTTTTTTTTGTTTGTTTTTGGTAGGTTTCCTGCCTATATGTTAAGTGGTGTAATACAGCCAGAGACTACATCCAAAACTGTTAAAGACTGGAATTTCAACTTGTGAGTTTTGTTTTTTCCTCACTCCATCAATTCTACACTTGCTGTACCTGTGATGTCACAGCCCTGTTTGAGGAATCCTTCTATTGCCCCCTAGTTCTTCTGTTTGAATCAAGTTAAAAGTGATTTTTCATTTCTCTTCATGTGATATAGCTTTCCGAGGCAGGGACAGCATTGTATAAGGAGAAAGAGGGTGAGAGTTCAGTCAGGTCTCTGACCCCTGGAAAGGCACTGTTTCAGGTCTTAGAAGTATCTCCATGGATTCTTCATCCTCAGGTTGCATTAAGTCAAAGATTTTCATTTAAATTTTATATCTCAATGGACAAACTCCATATTAATCATCTCTGTGGGTCATGTTCTTCCTGGCATTTCTCTTATTCCCCGTCTTTTGACATTTCCTCCTCAGGGTAGCATGACATACATGAGCTATCTTAGAATTTTCTGAATAAATATTCACTATAATCATTTCAAGGGAGGCAATGGTAAGTCACTGGCACAGAAGGTTCATCTGGATTTTCTTGAATTTCAAGAAATTTTTTCTTTGTGGCCCAGCAGATAACTGGGAGTCAGGAATTTATTTCCTTCCTGCTCTGTTTAGCCACTGGGGGAATATGCGTTGTTTTACCTCAGTGATTTCACATGCAAAATGGGAATAATTACACTTTCTCTTTGGCTCACTGGAGCCTTTAAAAGATTAATGCTTTTTTATTTTATTTAGAAAATACACATACTTCATGAGTGAAATATGCTTTGAGTAGGAATTATTAGGATTATTATCATCAATAAGGATTTAAATATATTCTTTGTCAAATGGAATCCTAAAAGTTAGAATTCAAGCTAATAAATTAAAACAGGCTTGAGGGGATATGAACTTGAATGTCTGTCAATGACAATTGGATGCAGTGAGTAATCCAATTTACTTCAGGAAATATGTTAGCTGTGGCAGGGGTGAGAAGTAGGTATGAGGATGGAAAACTAACAAAGAAAGTATATAGATATTCATTAATTCCTTCAGGAAACAGTGGGAGGAAAAGGAGGGGCTGGAAGACATATTTACCAAGAGAGGAGAGAGAGGAACTGTAAAAGGATAAAATAAGAAGAAAGCTCTGAGAAGTCAGAATCACTGTGAGAAATTGGTGAAATTCACAAAGCACAGACTTGGATGTTCAGGAAATGTCAACTGACTGGCAGACATAAAAGCAAATTCAAGGAGAAATCAAGGAGTTAGGGAGAAATAAAAAAGAGCCACCTGAATTACTCCATAATTATAACTCAAGTTTTACTTAGGAGAAAAATGATGGTGGAAGAAGTATAAACTGGGAGAAACCACTTAAACTGTCTTGAATTCTTTATCCCCAACTAAATCTACACGTCTAGAGAAGAGCCCTGAGATGCTCAAGGGTCTGAGGGTTCCGTCCTATGATGGTAGACTGAAAAGCTGGGACTCCTCTGTCTGGAAAGGGGGAGCTGAAACAGGCACATGATAAAAGTCACTAATGGCCCAGATGGTTCTATTGAGAAAGTACAAAGTTACCCTCTGAGTTCCACAGTTGAACTGATAGAAGCTCCCCTTGAAGCCTGAGAGAGGAGGGAAAAACACACTCAGAGAGCTCGACAATCCAACAGGTGATAATAACTAATATGTAAATAGATTTAAAAAGATAAGTTGAATTAAGATATAGTTTTTAAATACTTTATACATTTATATTTTATGTTTTTACAGTAAGATGAGTTATTTTAAATTAAAATTGGTATAAGCTGTTGGTTGACTATTAATACAGTTTAATTTAAAAATTTTTATTATAGGGATCCCTGGGTGGCGCGGCGGTTTAGCGCCTGCCTTTGGCCCAGGGCACGATCCTGGAGACCCTGGATCGAATCCCACGTCGGGCTCCAGGTGCATGGAGCCTGCTTCTCCCTCTGCCTATGTCTCTGCCTCTCTCTCTCTCTGTGACTATCATAAATAAATAAAAATTTTTTAAAAAAAATTTTTATTATAAAATAAAACACAGAACTCGAAAGCCACACCCAAACAAATCTGTAGATTAATGACTTATTTCAAGTGAAAATCTTGTAACCACTCCTCCTTCAACCAGATCAAGAACTATAATTTTTTTAGCCTTGTCCTTATCTCACTTTCTCCTTCCCCCAGAAGTAATCACTATCCTGACTTTTACAGAAATCATTTCAGGTGTGGATTTTTTACTTTGATATTAAGGTGGGTAGATACTGTCCTTCAACATCTTCTGTGTTGTTTCTACCAGACCCAGATCTGTAATCTGGATGGATCGGAAATATCACTAACCATTGATATGCACATGTCTTCATATTCTAAGTAGGAAATCCATTATTTTATGTCTCACCACTTTTTCAATAGGAAGGGATAAAAAAGTCAACATTCCTTTTGCTAATGCAACAAGTTGCATTCATGCATAGCTCTGTGCTCATGGACCTGAAAAGGTAGAGGAGGTAGGGGAAGAGTGTAGCTAGTTTACCCTCTAGTGCATGCCTTCTCCTGCCTATGCCCTCCAGGGGTAGGAAGGTGCTGATTTAATGGTGTTGGATGGCATTCTGCAGCTGAGGCCACCGTAGGGTGGCAATTTAAGCTTAAAAAGGAAGACCCGAACTAACATCATAATTCATCATATATAATTTCATCAACTTTTGCTTCATCAGAAATAACACTCAGAGGCCAGTTGTCCAAGGTTAGCTTTAAATATGAGAGGTTCTTGAAATTCCTGTATCTGCTTGTTGACAAAGGAGTGTGTTGTGCATGACAATACTGGGATATTCATTTATTTATTCAACATCAAATTTTGAGTACTTTTTTTTTTCCAAGCAGCAAGATATAGAAATCATCCTTTTCTTCATGGAGCTAACAAACTGGGGCAGTGGTTTTTGTCTCTAGCTGAGTGTGGAAATTAAGAAAAAAAATATGAGTCCTCCCTTTCCCCCACCTCCAACATATGCACAAACACATGGAAATTCAGTTTTTATTGGCCTCTAAATAAGTATTTTTTAACACTCCCAGAATTTTAAAATGTATACCCCAAATTCAGAACCACTGATTAAGAGAAAAGATAAATATTGAATACATGTAATCACAAGTTAGTGATTGTTGTGATAAAGGAGTGCAGGTGGTACAATAGAAGTTTGTAATATCATGGGCAAAGATCTATGTAGAGGAGATGCAAATGTTTTAGAATTTATAAAGTAAAAGCATGTTGAAGATTATCACTTTTATCAAGCTTTTTATCATTAAGTTTACATCTAGTTATACAATTCACATCATAATTACCTTACCTATAAAGATCAATGGTAAGATAATTATTAGTGGATGATAATGTATAGGTTATCTCTGAAAACTTCCTGCATTAGGATATGTATGAATTTACTTCATTCGAGTATGTTAGAACAGAAAAAAAATTTGACAAAGCACATTCCTACCAAGACAAGGTAAGAAGATTTCTTTCCATATGCTGTAATGTAAAAATAAAATCATTGGATTGAATCATGGAAAAGAAAGCCAACTAGAATCCTTTGGGATGTTGCTGTGGAAACTGATAATCAGTGGTCATTAAAATACACGTGCCAACAACCCAATAACTGGATGGAAGCTTAGCATGTTCTAGTTGGTGGCAGGTTGCATGCAATGTCTTGTTTCTAGACAACAGTGTGATACAGCCATGGCTGAGGTACCATCCTGGCAGAGTTATTTTTAATAACAAAAGACTTTCATACATTGCGGCTTCTCTATAGTAGATGGTGGTCATGGAAATACTCTTTCCTAAAATTACGTAGGCCATGCAATACCCTTATTTAAACTGGTAGTTGTAGGTTGGAGACTAAATGAATGAGAACTCAACCTGAGGTTACCAAAGGCATACCTAATTGCACACACATACAATTTTCTTAAAGTCACTATCTCATTTCATGGCACATTTTAGAGTAGCTCTTTTTGATGGTAGAACTCCTTCTTTATTTTTAAATAATTCACTTTATCCTTAGCATCTAAAAACAGTGCTACAAGCACATTCCAGGAGGCAAGGAAGCTGGAAAATAGTACCTTAGAGCAGAAGGCCCATTTGTTTTTGTAATTTCAATCAGTGTAAGGGAACACCATCCCCAAAGAGATTTTTTAATAGTGACTTCTGGACCTCCAGTAATTTTGATCTGATGCAGATATATCAAAATGGAAAAAAATACATATAAATTACAAAACTTAACTTATTCTGGCTGCATCTTCAATGTAAATGGAATTATTTGTGTGCTCTGATTAAAACACATTAAAAACAATCAGAGCTCTCCAATGACCTGAGAGCTCTCTGGATGGATATCATCAGTATTGGAAGACTTCCCAGCTTATGTTGGAAACTACTGAAAAATTAACCTGAGAGCAACCACTGATGAGCAAGTGTTTCTGTGTTAACAGGTGCTCTTTTTAGGAAAAGCGACCTAAACTGATGCCACAGGGGAAGGGTTAGGACAGAGTGCCCAGTGTGTAGGTCTTTTAGAAGGCATAGACCCAGGGTCCCTCAGGAAAGAAACTCCAATTCATATCCTTTGTTCCTGCTGCCTAAAATTACTTCTACTGACCTTCTGAAATGCAAGGGGACCCAATGTAAGCCCGACATGGAAGTGCCCAATACTTTGGCATGCTTAAAAATGTACTCTGCTAGTAAAATAGTCAAGCATTCTCTCTTAGCAAGCCCTCAGCACCTGATACACATACATAGATACATGCTTCTATTTTAACCAGAGATTTACATATGACCAAAGATTGCAGATGGTCTTAGGTTCTCATCACGTCCTGAGAAATGCTGGGAGGCTTTAAACATCTGGAATTTGCATCTTTTGGCAAACCATGGAGATAAATTCTTTTCATTTTGTTAACTATGTATAGTTTTATCTCAGGGAGGCGCTCTTCCTTTGTGGCATCTCAGCAAGAAACTGGCAGTGTCTACTTTTCCTATGAGTAGAATGCTTTGCATTGCTTCGAGGTTCATAATTACATGTTTGTGACTTCACCCTCAACAGCCTCGCCCCATGAATACAGATAACATCGTACAAAAGAGAGGCTGGGAACGACTCAGACAGACAGGGGAGGAGGAGAGGGAGGCTGATGTGCTCAGTGACCATCCCCTGGTGAGGCTCTGGGACAGCCAGTGGGGGAACTTGGCTCTCCAGGTTTCCAGAGCAGACTCTGGTCTGAAACACTGGCCTTCTGTTTCATGAGCTGTGAAGCACCCTTGGGAAGAAGAAGAAATACTCAACCTATAGGTTGACATTTTATTTATATCACATCCCTTGTTGAATTGTTCTGAAGAACCCGAGGTGGCCGTGGCATTCCTTCCCTTTATTCACTTGGTTACAGTTTAAAATTTGAATAGCTGTTTATGCTGGAAGGCTGAACACCCAATCAGCAGTCTTTGAATTGAAGCTGTATTGTTCACTCATGGAAATGCCTGTTTCATCTGTCAGCTCTCTTTTATAGTGAGCCTAATAATTTATGCTTGCTAAAGATGTTTTCTGACCTGTGATTCCATTGCCAGTGAGGAAAGGGCTTTGGCAGCATTCACACTTCCTTTCGTAATAGGGGGCCACTAAGGTACAATTTAGTGAAATTACTGCTCCAGTGCACTAATGGTACCCAGACCCAGCCTGGGGGAGGGCAGAGGGGTAAGGGTGAGGGACCCTATCCTTTAGAGTGGGCCACTAGCCTCCAAAGAAAGATATCCTGGAAAGGGGCCTCTTTGGGAGCCGCCTCCTTCCCTGGAGGTCTGCATGACCCTGTGGTGCCCCGATGGTTCAGAGTTAACGCACCCACAGAAATGCCAGAGGGCACTGCACGCAGGCACAGAACTTCAAACTTCATGTAGAGTCCCCTAATGCAAATACAAACGGATCATTTTCATCCTGGAAGTTTGTATCAGCTCTTCAAATTTATCTTATTCTAAAAAATAGTGTGATCCTATTAGACAGGGTGAGCCATTTAAGAAAAAACCTGGCGGTAAAAATCCTTTGTGTCCTTCAAAAAAAAGAGGATCAATAAGTGCTTGGACTATGTATTTTTTTTTATCTTATTACTGTTGAAATCACATTATGTTAAGTGGGATTTCTTTAAATGGGCCACCCTGCATTGTAATTATAGTCTTTTCAGATATTTAATTTGCAAGTTATTGGCAGACCTGTCCTGAAAAGAACTTTTCTAATTGCAAATGGAATTATTCTCCAGGTGAAGTGGATCTTTGCCTTTTTTGATTCTCTCATAAAACTTTGTTTTTATTTCTCTCAGAGTATTTATCTTATGCTCGGTAATAATCGTTTGTATACCTGGTTTGTACTTTACCAGTTTTGTCAGTTTCTTGAGGTCAGTAACTTGATCTGATTCATTTTGTGTTTACTGCAGCCCCTATCTCAGTGCTTTTCTTTTAGAAGGGAAGGGACTTAATGAATATCGGTGAATTGATTTCCAGAATGATTTTAACAAAACATCCTAAATTGAAATAGAATCTCTCCCAACATATTCTAATTAGTTTGAGAAACAGATCTGAATACTCAATGACATTGTGTGCCTTCAGAAAGCCGACTTTGCTTTAGCCATACAGTTTAATATGATGAATAAATAACAATTGTGAATAAATCCAAAGAAGGAATTTCATGAGACTTTAAATTTTTTTAAAAATTAAGTAAATGTTTTGAATGACATATTTGATGTCCCTGGCCATACCCTCCTGAACACACCTGATCTTGTCCAAATAGCGTAATTTAAAAGGATATTTTTATGAACTTTTGGCTTTAATTGTTCTTATAACCAAAATGCTGAAACACATCTGGAGAAACCAGAGGGTTGTGGGGCATGATAACACTGGTACAAATGAAGTTTGCAAAGTAGCATAAGACAATAGAAACTGATGTTATTATAGCACTTTGAAGTTCACAAAGGGTCTTCATATTGAGGTAAGGATGACTAATCCCTTTCTAAGAATAACTTCAGAAAAGTTCCCAGACTTGGTGTCATTAAGTGAGTACTCAAAGTGCAGAGCTGGAGCTGAACACAAGACTTGGACTTTGAGAGCCTCTTCCCTTCAGTTATGCCTGCTGGCTCATATTTGTCTTTCAAGTTATGCCTCTGTTTAAAAATAAATAAGTGAAGGGTGGTGTAAATCATCTTATTTAACTATAGACTTCTGTTTTACAGAAACACAGAATTTTAGAGTTAAGAAAACTGCAAAACTTCTGACATATAATTCTTCATCTTAAAATTAAGAGACAGAGCCTTTATTTTATTACTTTTCTTGTTGTTAAGAACAGCAGGTTATAGAATTTATTAAACTCATTATATTCTGGTTGCTGAGCTAATGGCTCTGTGACATAGATATTATTTCTATTCTATCAATGAAGAAACAGTGCGCAGAAGGCACCAGTAATTTTCTAAACATCATACCTAGAAAATGACAAAGATAGGTCGGCTATCCCCAAAACCAGGTATAGAATTAAAAACTGTGCTGTGACATCCATTAACTATAGTCACACAAACAATAGCAGAATTAGGCATTGTGATGGATTATAGCACTCTGCCAATGCTTTTGCTGAATAATTGGTAAGAACTGCATGTTCCTTGCCCCATCTTCAAATCCCTTTTTTGATTTGAACCTTTTTTTTTTTTTTTAACTGCTCAATGGGATCAACGGACATAAAGAATTGGTTTTAACTTTTTTTAAATGAAGAGTTTGGCATACATAACTTAGATCTGACTCAGTTTTCCTTATTTTCACATTCCAAGTTAAAAAGTCCATTGATACTTAAACATGCCAAATGGAAAGTGAAAAACAAGTGATGTAATGGGAAAATGTCTAGAAAAGAGTCACTTCAATGATAAAAGTGCAAATGGATGTTCTCCAAAAGCAGATAAACTAGAAGACAAGATTCTGCTGCAGTCCTGAAAGGGGAAGGCTCTAAGCATGGGCAACACCTTTATCAAAATTAAAAAATCGTTTTGTAATATTTTGAAGTAAACATGAATGTGTTCCCCAAACCCCAGCACTCTCCCTGGGGGACATATCTTTTATACTTTATTTATAAATTCTACTTTTCCATAGCATATCCTTTACTCCATGATTATTGGAGACAGTTGTATCTATTTCTATTTTCCTATAAATGATTATAAATTTTCGAAGCCTCCTTGCCAACTTTGTATTTCTGGTTGCTCTTGCACAGTACCATTCACTATGTATATCCTTAAAATTATTATTTAATAGAACTAAACTGTAAGTTTCAGATAAACATGGAGCATAGTTTTATGAGGTGGCTGATATATTTATGAATCTTGTTACCTTAAGAGGTGGTAATAGGTTTAAATCCTCAGCAGATACAGGAAATCTTTAGGCAGGTTAAATACTGGCACACCTATAATTTATTGTTAAGGAGTTAGTCATATGTGCAGAAATAAATTACTTTTGGAGGTGTGAACCTGAACAGTATGTCCTATCATCAAATGAATGTCTCTTGGCATATTGGACTGGATGATACTTGGTCTGACTTCATATGACATTATCTTCACTGATATTTTTACGAGTTGTACTAAATGAGTAAGGCAACTTCATGTGTTAATTTCCTTCAAGCATCCTGCAGGTCATAGTTATGAAATACTATCCTAATTGTCATTCTGGCTGATGTTACTTTGATCACCCTCAGGAGAGTGGCTTTTTGGTCAGATGAATACTTTTAGGAAGCCAATGTATTAACAAACTTTTACCTCTCTATTAACAGTGGGAATGGAGAATTCTGTTTTCCTTCCTACCGTATATCACCCTGAACCTCTTGGCTGTGATCTCTGGGTCTTCTAAGAGAGCCCTACCCATGCTGTTGACATAGATGGGTCCAAAAGAAGTCTCCAAGAATAGCTTGTGGATAGCGTCAGATTATGACTTGTGATAGTGGAAAGCTCTTACCACCCATCCCATTTTTTTCTTTGCTCTCACCTTCTCAGTATCCTGTAGAGATGTAAGTACCACAGCTACTAATAAAACAATTTGGCTTTTTTTTTTTTTTTAACAGATGGGGTGCTCCATCTGGTATAAACATGTAGAGGGATGCCCTTGGTGATAGTTAGTGGGAAATGTAGGAAGTAGAGACAAACTCCCCTCATAAACCATGAGCCAGCCCTTTGATAAGCTTCTCATTCAGTGTAGGCTGTGGCAGCTACTTAGGCCCTTGAACTTGGGCATGACCTAGGACTAGATTCTGGCTACGTATGTACCACAGCTCTGCTGTTCAAATGTAGCTACAGGTGCAAATGTGTATTATACAAATAATTCTCTTACACTAACTTAAAGTAGTAGCACAATCTCAATTGGAGTATTTGCACAGAATAAAGCTATGGCCCAGTAATATGCAAATAGTAGACACTCATGGAGTGAATGTTCAAACGGTGGCCAAAGCGTGGTCTGATTGTGTCTAGGTGAGCTGGTAATCGTAGAGGATATCAGGGATATGTTTTTCCCTTCACATCTAGAAGATGAGGGTGGAAATTGAGGTCAGAGGTGAGTTGGACATAACTTGTCTTCAAGGATGAGAAGAAGAATTCTCCTTGTTTACATTTATCAC
This sequence comes from Canis lupus baileyi, assembly GCF_048164855.1. NCBI lineage: Eukaryota > Metazoa > Chordata > Mammalia > Carnivora > Canidae > Canis > Canis lupus. The sequence goes on from NC_132839.1 coordinate 21,688,093, forward strand.
TTTTCCCCCCTACCCGACAGCTGTGTTAGATAATACAGGACAAGTTAAGTTGAGCATAGCTTCTCTACAGCTTCTATAATCTAGGAGACTCTGAAGCAAATAGTTTAGTGTGGGGTACTTTCCTAGTTGAAAAGGTATTTTGTAAATCTTAATCATTATTTTTTATTATCATCCTGTTGCTATTATTCTTGTTTCTGCAAGCTAGGCAATGTGCCATGCTTTTCTATGGGACAGATATCACTTCTCCCTAAACAGAATCCTTTGGCTATCCTCTGTAGTTAGCTATTTGATGAAAAGATTAAAGAATAAAGCTGTATCTGAGACCCATTCTGTAGCCTACATATATTTACATAAATTCCTTGAAAAGTAAATAAAAAAGAAGTACATGAATAAAATGGTGAAGACATGTGAGATCCAAAGCAACTACTTATTTGAAGGAAGGAAATAGACAGTCCTGTGTTGTTACAATTAAAGCAAGTACGCCGGTTCATTTACTATTTTCGGTGAATTTTAATTGAGTTGTGTCTCATTTTTATAAATGTTGTCAATCTTCATTTTCTCTGTCTCCCATGCAGCAACTTAAACACACACACAAATGCAGATCGACATACCAGCGTGTTTTGGGAGAGCACAGTCTGTAGATATGCCCCAGCACCAACTTCTATATAGTGACACATAGAACTATAAACACGAAAACACACAACCTTGAGAGAACACCCATAAGACTGAAAAAAAAAAAGAGCCTTTTTTAAGGCATTTATTTTATAGACACAAAAGCTCAGCTAGTAATCAGTTTTGATAACTTTGGATGTCTGTTTCCCTGATGTAATGACTAGACGGAGGCAGTAACAATACTTCATTATGCTATTCAGAGTGTATGGCAGGATTCAGGCAGAGCTAGCCTCAAAACCTGGCCCACAGCTGAAGGCAGAGATGATGCATTAATCCACAGCAACACCCCCTCCCCGCTGGCCCCCCTCAGCATCCAGCCGCTAATACTGGATATCATTTTTCTTCATAAAACTGGTGGCACTTGAATCAAGGACATGACAGTGAAGGTTTGTTTAGTCTTTCAAGCAGGTGATCGCAGGATTGAACTTCCCAAGTGAGGAGCTGATGGAATACAAATAGTTAAGAACACGTTCGAAGGGGGAAAAATTGTCCAGCCCCATCTGTCAAACTGTGCGTATGACATCATCAGATATTCTGCACTTGTTTGCAGCTATTCAGGCCGGCCCGCCCTGCAGTCTCCGCTTTGTGTTCCAGTTTCCTTTACAGGGCCAGCGGGCTGGAAAATTACCACATGCTGTCACAGTTAGCTCAGCCAGGTCTTGTTATCATTGTTTCCAAGGAATCCATTCATTCCGTTATTTTACATATTGGGCAGACGTCCTGCCACTGAGGCTTGGGCTGCAGTAACTGGAAGGGCCAAACGTTAATGGGCCTCTATTGTTGGGGGAATGGCAGTGCAATACGTGGGAAAAAATACCCAGACAGCTCCCTGACACTGGTTTAGGACCTCTAGACTTAGGGGGTAGCCTGTGAAGATCTTTTATGTAAACAAGCCTTCAATAAACAATGAATATCTCCTGTGTCAATATTCATAACCCATCAATAAAAAAAATATAAATCTTCGACTAGAAAGAAGCCCAAATGTATTATGGATGACGGAGCTTTTCCTTAAAGTAATCTATAGAATGTTGGCAAGACTCCTTCTAAACACTGCTAATTTATGGGGGGGGGGGGGGCGGGGGAGGGAAGCATTGTTGGGGCTTTGAGGAAAGAAAAGCATTTGATTTGGGGCCGGCAGTATTCTCACTGCAATAGATAATAAAGTGTGTAAGTTTCGCGGCTTCCACTACCACGAGACAGAAATAAAGACAAGGGCCTTGGTGACACATTACATCTTCACCATGCTGGCAATTTAAAGAAAGCTAGTGAAAACATTAGAAAAGTTGCTTAGGATAAAGTCTAACTTTAAGGATGAATCATGTTATCTTGATTGATTAGAACAGAGATAAGTATAAAGTTTCCAGCATTGAGAAATCCCTAGCAATACAGAAATAGGAAAATCCATTCCTTGTGGAAAGATATACAGTGGAACTGTCGTCCTTGTTATTGTCTTTTTTTTTTTTATGGGAAACAGTTTCCTGTTCCAAGATGAATCTGATCTTTTGACCGTATAGTTTATTGGAAATGGATTGTGAAGTGATATGGATGTTTCAATTCTTATTACTACCCTCAGAAGCTTCTTTCACCTGATTTTCTTTGCCTCAGACAAGAGAAGACTTGGTAACAAGACCTAGATACTCAAACTAGGACAGATATGGTAATGAGGGAAGTTCACTGGAATTTGCAAAAGCTGTAATTCAAGTCCTATCATTTAAGCTGCCTCATGATTAGCTCGGCTGTTATTTTAGTTAGTTTGTTTTATTGATTCACCACCGAGCTCCAAATGGCCCTGTAGGAGTTTATATCAGAATCGTTCTTATCCCAAATCATTTCTGAAGAATTGGACATGGGGTTGAACCCTTCAAGTTGGAGGAAATGAGAGAGGGATGGAATTAGTCTGGTTCTGACAAACCCAATCTACACCATATTTAAGATAAAACAGGCTGTTTTAAGAAAGTTGCCCTATCTTAAAGTCAGTTTTGTCACTTTGTCTTCTTTATAAAACATGTTCTAATTTCAACTAAGATGATTTTTGTGTCTGGCAGCTAATTTTAAATGGTTTCCCTTTTCAGCTGACATTAAGAGCCGATTGAGATAAATTTATTTTCCATAAAAGTAATATATGTTAGGACTAGATTTCCTAAGCCTAGCCCTTCAAGCAATCACAATCATTTTGTAAACTGTTGATAATGTCATCTTTGAGAAAAAAGTTTTCTTCAGTGGATAACATGTTACATTAAGATAAATATTAAAATGTGGCAGTCTTCATTCAAATATATTTTAAGGAGTCTTATAAAACTTTGAAATTGGTATTTTTCAAAGAGTAAATAGCATCCTTTACAATCAATTATTTTATTCTTCCAATGTTTCTTTCAGCTCTTGGTTATTGTACCAGACTTCTGTAACATAAAACACAAGTTTTGACAAAGAAGTCTACTTTGACTTCAGAGTTACATTAGGCATACTACTACTTCTGAAACTCCCAAGTAATGCACTTATGCCCAGAATGAAAGTGAACTTTAGGTTTAACTCCAAATTATTTAATAAATAAGACTACTAAATGATATCACATTTAAGATGTGTGATAACTTCTTTCCATAAGCATTAAAAAACTGAGCAAATGCCCTACATTTATTACCATAGAGTAGATGTCAAGCTGTGTTGTTTAGCAATTAGTTTATTATTTAGTGATTAATAGTAACTTCCACATGAAAGCATATTATGAAGAGAAATATTATTAGTAGTAGCTTTTCTTAAAAAAACAGACACACAAAAAACACACAAAAACTAAATTGCTGCAGGTACCTCCTGCATTTAAAAACAAATTCATTTTTAGAATGAATAAAAAAATTCGTGTAATATATTGACTGAGAGAAATATTTTTCATTTCCACCAGAGATGTCCTCATGCCCAATTTCTGCATCTTTGTCACCACCTGGTTCCTATGAAAATAATATTTCCAAGAAATCACACCAAAGTAACTTAAACTTTTTTTTCCAGATGGGCCTTCACATCATATTAGAAACTTTTTATAATATTAACAATTTTCTTTCATCTTATATTAGAATCATATAATTTTAGAATTTGAATTGCCTAACAAGATATGACCATGCAATCATTTCAGCAATTTTCATATCATATTAGTGAAAACAAATACTAATATAATAGGATGCTAACATGAAAAACCCTAATAGAACATGACAAAACTCTTCATTTTTTATTTATGCATTCTTGTTGTTCTTCTCCATTTCAACATTTTCTACTTTGGTTTATGGGAAAGTTGCATGGGCTTGCATGTTTTTGAATATCAATTAAGTGATATTGTAATGAAACAGTAATGCAAAAGTTAAGTGCTGTAAGACCAGTATACTTCTCTGGGTCATCAAATCTTTGTTTGAATGATAATGCTTACATTTGTGTTTGCTCTTTATTTCAATTAAGTTTAGAAATTGAACTATTTTCAGAAAGAAAATAAAAAACTTTATAGCTGAGTATGAAGATGCAAAGAGTTAAAGAAATAATGCAATTATCAAGATAATTTACTGCCTCTCCCCCACTCCAAGTATCCAGGTAATAGTAATAAAAATGAGCTTTTGCCTTGACTTTTGCAGATGATTGCTTTTACTTTTTTGCTATGATTCTCTTTCCTTATGCAGAGAACATTCATCCAGTCTTCCTTAAACTTAGTCCATTTGAACAGGTTTACTAGTAATGCCCAGTGAAGAAGCAAACTGTTAGGAAATGGTCAAATGTCTCATCCTGAGGGTCTACCAATAGAAATGAAGAGTGAAGACACTCCACTTTTCACTCTCTTTTGTTTGTTTTTTGATTCATCTTATTTGTATCAAGAAGAACTGCACTTGGATTAAATATAGCATTTTCTCAGGTGAGAAAATACCTTGTCCTAATAGTAAAATGCTTTGATCTTTTCAAATTCACTTTGCACACTAAAGATATCAACAGTATTCAACGGGCATAGCTAAAGGAAAAGAGAATGAACTCTATGGCGTTTGGCAGGAAACATGACCCTCTCATCACCCATTGCACCTCACTTATCTATATGGTGATCTACAAAATCAAACAGGAAAAGTTTTGGTCACCTAAGTGCCTGGAGTTTTTCTTTCCTGCCATATACCACACTCTAATGGAGTAGAGACATAGCTTATACATTTCAAGAAACAGGATTCACATAGGGTCAAAATTACCTTTGAAAAGCCCTTCCTATAGGAAGTTGCCACATTGGAGGATATATTTATTTATCTTGTCTTTAATAAATCCAGCACAACCTATTTGTCTTCTAGACTGCTATTATTAATTCAGTTCAAGATAAGATGAAGGCAGTGATTTGTATTTAGTGGCCAAACCTTCAAAACACTTAGATCATTCCATGGTGAGATGTTCACATTATGCGTGGCAGGTGGTAACTGAGATTTCATATTTTCTGGATCATGTTTATGTCAGGACATGTTATCAGTGAGAAGAATGGTGGACAGAGTTTAGATTTTTAGATTTTTTATGTTTCCCTTTTCCCCTCTGCCAACTCTTTATCTTCTTTTCCTTTTTTTTTTTTTTTTTTGGTCTGAATAAACATAGATGACAATGAGGAAGTTAAGTATGTCTATAATTGTCTCCACTGTAAGTACTTGGCTAACTTTCTATCTTACTTCATAGTGTAGTCTGTATGAACAGAGCACAAAACTAGGTTTATTTTATTCACTGATGTATTCTCAACACCTAGTTTGGTGCCTGCCATGAAGCAGGCATTCAGGAAATATTTAATAAACAAATAAACCACTCAACCATCTTAATGCTGGTAAAAGCTAAAACTAAAGCAGAAGTGATGTCACCAAGATGATGAAAGAAGTTGTTCTTGACTTCACATTCCCTCACAAGAAGGACAACGAGTATATATTCGAGAACAAGACACAACTGAGAGAATCCCAGAACATGAGGATGAGGCTAAAGCCCTCTTTGCACCTCAGAGACCAAGAAAGAGTATATTAGCAGAGTAAGAGAAGTGGCTACACATTGACCACTTTGCCCCTCCCCTAGGACCATGAAGCACCATGTGAAGAGGTCTCCTATGAGCCTCAGTTTCCTCTACTAACCTCCCTTAGCATTGTGGATTACTTTGTGGAAACCCCTACTATGATCCTGCACCATGGGAATTGCAGGAGAATCTTTGGGGCCCAGACCCTGGCAATCTGATTGTGACAGAGAACAAGGGAGGGGCTAGCACTAACCAGCATGTGGATCTTGGCAGACTGAGTTTATACCTGCAGAGGCCAAGTAGTAATCCTAACAACCAGTGGTTTGCATTACCTGCAGAGCCAAGTCAGGAGCACACTCTGACCAAGGAACTTGGTGGAGAGCAGATCTGCCTGATTTGGATCCTCAAATGAGGAAGTTTGCTGGCCCTAAGCCTAGTTTGCCAGCTCTCAGGCAAGGTACTGAGTCAGAGCCCCACCTGCTATGAGGAGTGTCTTCCAGCCCCATCTTATCAGAGGTCTTGTGATAACTCCTGGAAGTGGTGTGGCCCAGCAACACTCAAGCTTCAAATGAGTGAGCAGAACAGATTGCCCAGTGAGCAAAGCCAGTACAAGATGGTAGGCTTCTTGTGAGACAGTAATTCACAGACAAGACTGAGGGTAGCTCCTGGCCCTTTTTAAAGGACAGACTGGGAAATTGGGAGCCTGGAGTGATCCCTCCCTTTCCTGTTCAGGTAAGGGGGCTGAGACATAGCCTCACTCACTGTGCAGAGTGTTTTCCAACCTCCTCTGATCAGAAGGGCTGGTGAAAAACATCTGAAAACTGTGTGGCCCAGCAGCACTCAAGCTGCTGAGAGAAGGGCAGACAGACCCAATAGCTTTCAGAGCAAAGCCACTGGGCTTGTTTGACCAAGAAACTTGAGATGTGGGTTGGATTGAGTTAGAAGGGCAACAAAGAGCTTTACTGGTTTTAGAGCTGATTTTCCTACTGCACCTGGAGTGGGAATCTAATTTGTGGCCCCCCTCATTGCTGAATACAACCTTCAGCTTGTCTGATCAGTGAACCTAGTCACACAGGAAATTGCATAGTTTATTCAATAGTCCAATGTAAAGTGGTACAGAGAGCACAACCTATGGCTTCCCCTATCTGTAGAACAAAAACAGTGGCCTAACCTGATCAAGGTATTCAGTGCTCCCTCAGGCTTGAGTCAGGCTTCCAAACAATGAGCTGTACAGGCCCTAAGTCCCAGCCCACTGCCCTGCTGGAACAGGGAACCTAATTTATAGCCCAACTACTACTGAGTATAGCAACCAGTCCTGACCATCTAGTAAACCTGACTGAAAAATCCAGGCATCTGTGGAGCCTGTCCCCCAGTTTCACTTGGGTAGGGAATCAAGCCAACAGTTCTATCCAGCTGTTCTCAGCCAGTGGCACTCCTCCCCCCAGTGTATCCCCATTATTAGAGCTTGAATAGTTGCCTTGATCAAAAACAGATCATAATAGCAGGCTCCACCTTCCCAAAGACATTGCCAGCAGACACCTAGTAACCCAAAATGATGAGTGGTCTGCCAAAGCAAACCTGTAAAGTCTAGAAGTCTGCCAAAGCAAACCTGCAAAGTCATTACTCAAATGTGCAGATACCAACATATAAAATCTCGTATCATGAAAAAACAGGTAAATATGATCCTATCAAAGAAAACTAGTATAGGCTCAACAACTGACTCTAAAGATATGGAGATTTATGAACTGTCAGACAAAGAATTCAGAATAATCCTCTTTCTAAAAAATATTTTATTTATTGTTGAGAGAGAGAGAGAGAGAGAGAGAGAGAGGCAGAGACACAGGCAGAGGGAGAAGCAGGCTCTATGCAGGGAGCCCGATGTGGGACTTGATCCCAGGTCTCTAGGATCACACCCTGGGCTGAAGGCAGCACTAAACCACTGAGTCACCCAGACTGCCCCAGAATAATCCTTTTAAGGAAGTTTAGTGAATTACAAGAAAACACAAACTGGCAACTAAATGAAATTAGGAAAACTATACATGAACAAAATTAGGAGCTTGACAAGGAAATAGCAACTATCAAAAAATCCCCAAATCAACAAAAGTCCTAGAGTTGAAAAGTAGAACTGAACTGAACGATTCAATAGAGTTTCAAAAGGAGACTTGACCATACAGAAGGATCAACAATGCATAGGACAGGACATTAACAATTACTGTCTCAAAGAAGTAAAAAAGAAAAAAGAACAAAGAGTAAAGACATCCTATCCGGATTATGGGGTCACAATGAAAAGAAACAATACTTGCATTTTTGAAATTCCAGAAAGAAAACAGAAAGGGACAGAAACTATATTTAAAGCAATAATGGCTGAAAACTTCTCAAACATGAAGAGAGAATGGACATGCAGATCCAGGAGGCCCAAGTTATCCCAAACAGGTTGAACCTGTGTACAGCTACACCAAGACACATTATAAATTAAAATTTGAAAAGTGAAAGACCAGAAAAGAGAGAAGTTACATACAGGGGAATCCCATTGGATTATCAGCAGATTTCTCAACAGAAACTTAACAGGCAAGGAGAGAATGGAATGATATATTCAAACTATTAAAAAAAATAACTGTCAACCAAGAATTCAATGCTCAGCAAAGCTGTTCTTCAAAATGAAGGAGGGATAAAGGCTTTCCCAACAGAGAAAAGCTGAGAAGTTAATTACCAGCAGGCCTCCCTTATAAAAAATGCTAAAGGGAGTTTGTAGACTGGAAATAGGACATTAATAACATTATAAAAACACAAAAAGATGGTGTAAGTGTCATAGGCAATGGTAAATATATAGCCATAGATTCTGCAATTTGGTAGTAGTGGTGTATAACTCAAAATTCTAGTTAAAAGGTTAAAAAAAGGATGTAGCAAAAATAGCCATAAATTTAATAATCTGTTATTAGTTACATAATATAAAAAACATGTAAATTATAACAGCAAAAAATCTAAAATATGAGGGGGAGAAGAAATAAAAGTATGAAGTATACAAGTTCTGTTGAAATGAAGTTATCAGTTTAAAATAGGGTATTATAAATTTAAGATATTTTATAACAATTCTTTTTTTTTAATTTTTATTTACTTATGATAGTCACAGAGAGAGTGAGAGAGAGAGGCAGAGACACAGGCAGAGGGAGAAGCAGGCTCCATGCACCGGGAGCCCGATGTGGGATTCGATCCCGGGTCTCCAGGATCGCGCCCTGGGCCAAAGGCAGGCGCCAAACCGCTGCGCCACCCAGGGATCCCAATTTAAGATATTTTATGTAAGTATCATGGTAACCACAAGGGAAAAGCTTATAGTAATTACACAAAGAACATGACAAAGAAGTCAAAGCAAACTGATGCTAAAAGACATCAAAATACACACACACACACACACACACACGCACACACGAGACAGGAGGATAAGAAACAAGGAAGAATGGATCTACAAAATAACCAGAAAGCAATGAGCCAAATGGCAGTCATTAAGTCCTTATCCATCAATAATACTTTAAATGCAACTAGATTAAATTGTCTAATCAAAAGACATAGAATGTGTGAATGGATGAAAAAGCAAGATCAAATCATATGCATATAAGAGACTCACTTTAGCCTTAAAGACACACTTTAGCCTTGAGAATGAAGGGATGGAAAAAGACATTTCAAGTGAATGATAACCAAAAAAGCAGGGGTAACTATACTTATATCAGACAAAATAGATTAAACTAAAAAGAGACAAGTCATTATATAGTGATAAAGAGGTCAATACATCAAAAAAGGTATAACAATTTTAAACATTTTGGCACCCAACATTGAAACACCTAAATATATAAAGCAAAAACTAACAGAACTAAAAGCAAAATAAACAGAAATACAATGATACCTGGGATTTAATATCTCATTTTCAACAATGGATTGATGATATAGACAGAGAATCAATAAAGAAAAAGCAGTTTTTAACACTATAGACCAAATAGACCTAATAGACATTATCTCCAAAGACAGCAAAATATACATTCTTCTCAAGCACACATGGAGCATTTTCTAGGATAGACCACATGTTAGGCCACAAACTTTATATAATTCAAGAAGATTGAAATCATACCAGGTATCTTTTTTGCCCACAATGTCGTGAAACTAGAAATCAGTAAGAGGAAAACTGAAAATACATGAACACATGGAGATTAAATAACACTCTCTTGAATCAAAGAAGAAATTAAAGGGGAATTAATAACTTTCTTTTTTTAAGAAAGATTTTACTTATTTACGAGAGAGAGAGAGAAAGAAAGCACAAGCTGGAAGAAGGGGCAGAGGGAGAAGCAGACTCCCTACTGAGGAGGGAGCCTCATGTGAGTTTTGATCTCAGGACCCTAAGATCATGATCTGAGCAAAAGGCAGCTACTTTGACTGAGCCACCCAGGTGCCCCTCCCCCTTTTTAAATTAAAAAAGATTCTCAAGACAACAAAAATGGAAACAGCATACCAGAATTTATGGGATGCAGCAAAAGCTGTTCTGAAAGTGAAGTTCATTGCAATAAGTGCCTATAGTAAGAAACAAGAAAGTTCCCCCAAATGAATAACCTAACTCTATGCCTTGAAGGACCAACAAAAGAACAAACTGAGCCCAAAGTTAGCAGAAGAAACTAAATAATATATATATTAAAGTAGAAATAACTGAAATAGAGAAGAGAAAAATAATAGAAAAGATGAACTAAACTAAAATTAGTTTTTTGAAAAGATAAACAAAATTGAAAAACCCTTATCTAGACAAACCAAGGAAAAAGAGAAATTACTCAAATCAACAAAATTATAAATCAGAATAGAACAATTACTAGTAAGGAGATTGAATTAGTAATAATAAGAAAAAAAATCTCCAAATAAAGAAAAGATCAGAACCAGATGACTTGATTGGTGACCAAACATTTAAAGAAGAATTAACACCAATCATCTTCAAACTCTTTCAAAAAATAAAAAAAGAGGGAATACTCCCAAATTCATTTTAGAAGACCATTATCTTGATACTAAGACCAGAAAAATGACACTACTAGAAACAAAATAAAGCAAAACTATAGGCCAATATTCCTGATATATAAGGATATAAAAATTGTCAACAAAATACCAGCAAACCTAATTCAGCAGCACAGTAAAATGTCCATTCATCATGATCAAATGGGATTTATTCCTGGAATGCCAGGTTGGTTCAACATATGCAAATCAAATAATGTGATACATCCCATTAATAGGCTGAAAGAAATGATTCATATGATCATCTCAATAGATGCAGAAAAAAAGTGTTCAACCAAATTCAACATCCATTCATGATTAAAACTCAATAAATTAAAGAAAGGACACATCTTAACATAATAAAGGAAGGCCATAGCTAACAAACTCACAGCTTAACCATAGTCATAGCTAACAAGCCCACAGCCAAACTGTAACTAGAGCTAACAAGCCTACAGCTTAAACACCATAACAAGCTTGCAGCTAACATTATACTCAATGGATGAAAGCTTTTCCTCTAAGTTCAGGAACAAGACAGGATGAAAGCTTTTTCTCTGAGTTTAGACAAGTGTTCCCACTCTTGCCACTCTGTTCAACATACTACTGGACATCCTAGCTAGAGTAATAAGGTGAGAAAAAGAAATAATAAAAGATATCATAATTGAAAAGCAAGAAGTAACATTCTATTTGCAGATGACATTATTTTATTTATAGAAAATCATAAAGACTCAACCAGAAAGCTATTAAAGCTAATAAATGAATTTTGTAAGGTTGCAAGATACAAAACCTAACATACAAAAAACTGGAGCATTTCTATATACTAACAGTGGAATTTCTGAAAAGGAAATAAATTGATCTCTTATATAATATCATCCAAAAAATACTTAGGAATAAATTTAACAAAAGAGGTCAAAGATTTCTTCAATGAAAACTGTAAGACACTGATGAAAGAAATTATAGATAAAAATAAATGGGTAGAAGTATTCATACTGTTAAAATGTCAATACTACTGAGAGCCATCTATAGATTTATTTGAATTCTTATCAAGATTCCAATGGCATTTTTTATAAAAGTATAAAAATCAGTCCTAAAATTTAAATGGAATCACAAAACACCCCAAATAGCCAAAGAAATCCTGAGGAAGAACAAAGAAGGGTATCACACTTCCTGATTTCATGCTATACTATAAAGCTATAGTCATCAAAATTGTATTGAGCTAGCATAAAAATAGACATATACACCAATGGAAGTCCAAAATAAGCCCAAACAACTAATTGATAAGGGGGCCCAGAATACTCAAATGGAGAAAAAAAGACAGTTTCTTCAATAAACAGTGCTGGGATAATTATATATTTACATGTAAAAGAATGAAACTGGACCAACATTTTCACTCATGAAAGTTAACTTGAAGTGGGTTAAAAAGATTTAGATGAAAGACTTGAAAGCAGGAAATTCCTAGAAGAAAACATAGAAACAATGCTCCTTGACATGAGTCTAGGAAATGATTTTTTTGAGATGATGCTTAAAACACAGAAATAAAATAAAAAATAAACAAGAGGGATTGCATCAAACTAAAAAGCTTTTTCAGAGAAAATTAAAACATCAACAAAGTGAAAAGACAACTTATGGGATGGGAAAAATATTTGCCAACCATATATTTGATGAAAAACTTGTATACCTCAGTAGAAAAAAAAAAGGTAACCTAATTAAAAATGGGCAAAAGACATGAGTAGACATTTCTCCAAAAAAAGACATATGAAAGATTAACAGGTAAGTGGAAAGATGCACAACCTCAGTCATTAGGGAAATGCAAATTAAAACCACAATGAGATCTCACCTCAGGCCTTCAAAATGGCTATCATCAAAAAAATAAGAGGTAACAAATGCTAGTCTGGATGTGGAGAAAAAGAAACCTTTGTGCACTCTTGGAGGGATTGTAAATTGGTACAGCTACTGTGGAAAACAGAATGGAGAATCCTCAAAAAATAAAATGTAGACCATGATAAAATCCAACAATTGCACTTCTGGGAATATATCCCAAGGTAACAAAAGCACTAACTTTAAGAGATGCACTCCCATGTTCATAGCATCATTATTTATGATAGACAAGACATGGAAACCATAAGACTAGAAAAATTTAGTAAAAATTTTTATTAACTAGTAGGAAAGTGGTAAATCTGTTGAATATAGTTTTATTAGTTAGTAGGAAAATGGTAAATCTGTTGAATATGGTACATGAAATTAGCATAATAAAGTCTGACCATACTATAGGTCACAAAAATCGTTTAATTTTTTCATTCATCTGTATGTACTGAGAAAGAAAGTGGCCTATGGAAATGCTAGTAAGCTGGGATCTATCAAAGAAACTGTGTTATGTTAAAAGAACAAAGTTAATTATGCTTTTGGTTTATCACTTTTTTTTTTTTGACGCTGTAAAGGTTAACATGGTTTGTTTTTCCTCTTCAAAAATCTTACTTGTGAAAGAACCAGAGATTACATGAGAGCTCTTATTTGAAAATTAAAAAAAAAGAAAAGCAGAAATGATGAAAGCAATATGGAATACTCTTGGTGCTATTGCTAATGTAGATCCAGTGGGCACAGGGGAGGCCACAGTACAATTCTGGCATTGAGAGAGGTTGGACTGGGAAACAGCTGATTTCTGTGCAGGTTGAGTCTGGAATTGGAATTGTGGTAGAAAATTCTCTGGTTCCTACCTTATGGCAAAGTACTCAATGTTTTTCCACACAGTCTTAACTGTGCTCATACATTCCAAGTGCTACTTTATTATTGTCTCTTCTTTTGTGAATATTCTGGAGTATGGTAGGAAGGGAATTGTAGGACCTGGGGGTCTCCCACAAATCAATTGAGTATATGATGCATTTCTCCTTTTCAGTTTTCAGAGGAATATATTTGGATAAAGTGCTCTATTGGGTGATAAGACATTGCCCATAAGATGTTGCCTTTTTACCCATTTGGGCTAGTTGACTCATACTCAAATGTATGCTCTCAATCACAGGGCATAGACCTTGCATTGGAGACATGACTTATGTCTTATGACTTAGAATTAGCAGTGAAATATTGGCAAAAGGCTTTTTTGTGATGTTTTAAGCCATGACCAGGGAGACATTCCAAAAATGGAATAGAAGTGAGAAATCTTGGGCTCACCATCATATAAATCTTTCAAAGAGCACATGAATGATTTGCATGTAATGTATTTGGTTTTCTAGAGAAAATACTTTTCTTTTTTTCTTTTTCCATGATGGCAATACTGTTCTCAGGGAACAAGCAACATAATAGTAGGCTTAACTGTTCCCCTTTTCACTTTCAGGGGAGAGCCATAGTAATTTGCCTCTGCTCCATTTTGTCTCCACTTTGGGAATCCTGGAGTCATCTTTCTACAAATATCTTGACTGTGATAGCTCTAAGAAGTTCCATATTCTAGGCAAGTTCTTTTTGCCTCCCGAGATTATCTTGGTGAGTAGGGCAGGGATAAGGGGGTAGGGATACAAGAAGCAGAAAGTCTCGTGGTAGAAATTCTTCATTTTGTTGGAGCATCATGAAAAATAAAATACCTGGTTAGGGTGGCCATATTTGGAAATTGTAGCTATGTGTAGGCAGAAAGTAATACTCTCTTAAAACATCAGGTGAAAGAGAGGCAGGAAAATGAGGTAATTAGGAGGATAACTTCAGATTAAGCTGTATTTATGTTTAAGCTTTTTCATTTCATACTTGTCTGACTTTTCGGAAGATACTTACCTCCTGTATTCTGAGGTTCTTTGTAAAATGGAGATAATATATTACTTGCCTTTTCAAATGATTGAGAAGATGAAACAAGATAATGCATCTAAAGGGTTTGGACAGTTCTCGTCTCATCAAGTATTGATGCTAGAAGCCTAGAAGCCTGCTTTAGACCACCCCTTATTTCCCTCTCCATTGAAGAAAAGGTAGTTTTGTGAATGATACTGCATATGTGAATACAAAATCTCTTAACTAGCACCAGGGGATATATTTTGGCACTTAGCTATTTTAAGAAATGGAAATTTTAGAATTGTTTCTGGACTATCTTTTAAGGTTTCAGAAATTGCATAGATTTCTTAATTTGCAGTTGTTTTAATTATTGTTCAATTGCCTTTCAAACAAATAAGTTTATAAAAAATGCCCAATTACTTAGCTTATTCAAGTCTTTTCGGAATAGATTTTAAATGAATAAATAAGACTATTCAAAATAAAAAAGCAGATGACTATATCTTTACTGATAGTATTATATTTGATAATCTGTAAATATTAAAGGAATGTGTATTACTTATACATTATGTCCTTAGCAATACATTTTGAATGTTCATTCATTAAACACTGTGCTGTGCTTATAATATTATTCAACCTTTATTTTTAAATATATCTTTAAAGGTCTTTTTTACCTTATAAAAATCATTTTCCCTTCTAATTTTCTTCTATATCTTTTCTCAAAGGTATTTATGTGATTCACATAGTCTTCCTAGTCAGATCATTTAGGGATAAAGAAATCAAACAAATTACTTTATACTCTTGAAGTAGTTCCATATATGTCCCTTATTATTACCAAGGTCTTGCCAAATTGAGTAATCTGTTAAAAGAAACACAGTTTGTACTTGGCAGAGTAGTAGCCAGGACTAGGACCTAGATCCCTTCCTCTTTCTCCACTGTTTGTATTATCCATCCTCCTTTCCTTAGGTAACAGAATTCTAGTGGGCCTGGTAGGAATGTTGTTTCTAAGACAGAAGCCCTGGGGGCTGCCCATCTCTCACAGGATTTTTTAGGTAGAGGATGACTTGAGATGTGCTGCTTCTTTGGCTCGTAGCAGAGTTCTTAAATTTTTGTCCTCACATTTCTATCCTGGTACCATACAAAGTTAGATTCTATAATGCTCAGAATGTATTTGAAAATTTTATTTTCTCATTATAATATACCTGGCAAAATTATCTAACATATCACAAAAGCTATTGATTTTGTTTAGAATATTGCAAGGAACTCACACTTTAAAAAAAATTCTTTTCTTGGATGCAAAGAAATTACCCTTTGTTTGGTGTTTGTTCATCTGTTTGTTCATCTGTGTTATTTTGTTTGTATTTTCGTTGTTCATTAAGCATAGAACTGCAATGGTGGGTTTACCTGATAATTTTACAAAGCCTAACATGACTTAAAATTTTAGTTCTATGAGTAAGAATTTTTGAATTAGTTTCAGTCTGAAGAGAACTAGAAACCCTTATTAGGGCTGACTCTTTTATCCAGAGGACAGTTAACTCTTGGAACATGCTTCTTTAGACAGAATTTAACTACTTGAAGAGATGCAGGTCTGGCTCTGAGGCTATCTCAAGATATCATTGTTAGCTTCCCATTTAGGTTTAACCATTTGGGATTGATTTGGGATTGGACTATTTCTTCTGGTTAGAGCAGGGGTTTTGTTGTGTAAAGATTCACTGAAACATTTCCTAAAAAATGTGCATGCGTGGGGGATCCCTGGGTGGCGCAGTGGTTTGGCGCCTGCCTTTGGCCCAGGGCGCGATCCTGGAGACCCGGGATCGAATCCCACGTCGGGCTCCCGGTGCATGGAGCCTGCTTCTCCCTCTGCCTGTGTCTCTGCCTCATTCTCTCTCTCTCTCTGTGACTATCACAAATAAATAAAAATTAAAAAAAAATGTGCATGCGTGTACCCACTACCAGAAATTGCTTATAGTGGTTCTAAGTTGGGCTCTGGAAATGTGTATCTTAAACATTTCCTCTATGTAATTTTGATTAATGCAAACTCTTACCAATTGCCTTAGAGAACTCCAATGACCCACCATAATCTGTCTGCTGTCCTTGTGGCTGAGCCACAAATTGGAATCAAAGATAAATTCCGGATAAATTTCCCATTCTTTGCAAAGGAAATAACAGCTTCTCCTCTCTGGAGGAATTCCTAAGTTTCCTTTTTTGGGGGACAGCATGAGGAAGAGCTAGGCAATGGCTAGTGAAGTGGAGTGAAAATCTTTCATGTTTCAAGTTCAGTTCAACTTTTGACTCAGCCATTGATTTGCTTGCTGATCAAGATTGGATGAGTTACTTGACTCTTTAGCTGAATCTAATGCTCATCTTAAGAATGGTGATAGTGTCAATGTAGGACAGGTTTAGAATAATGGATGTACATAATTGTGTCTGACACATAGCATGCACTCAAGTTTAGATTTTGCTTTCTCTTGGAAATGTAATATAACTTTTTAAAGTTTTAATTTTAATTCCAGTTTGTTAACATACAATGTTACATTAGTTTCAGGTGTATAATATAGTAATTTAACAGTTCCATATACACTCTGTGCTCATCAGAACAAATACACTCCTTAATCCCTATCACCTATCTAACCCATCCTTCCACCTACCTCCTCTCTGGTAACCATCAGATTGTACTCTATAATGAAAAGTCTGTTTCTTGCTTTGACTCCTTCATTTTCTTCCTTTGCTTGTTTATTTCTTAAATTCCATGGATGAGTGAAATCATAAGGTAGTAATTTTGCTTAGCATCATACTCTCTAGCTCCACTCCTGTCATTGTAAATGGCAAGATTTCACTCTTTTTCATGGCTGAATAATGTTCCACATCTTTTTTTATCCATTTATGAGCTGATGGACACTTGGGCTGCTTCTGTTTCTTAGCTATTGTAAATAATGCTGCTATAAATTTAGGGGTGCATGTATCCCTTTGAATTAGTGTTTTTGTATACCCACTAGTATGATTGCTGCATCATAAAGTAGTTCTGTTTTAAACTTTTTGAGGCACCCCACCCTGTTTTCCACAGTGACTATACCAGTTTGCATTCCCACCAACAGTGTACAAGGTTTCTTTTTATTCCCCATGTCCTCACCAATACCTGTTGTTCTTTGTGTTTTTGATTTTAGCCATTCTGACAAATATGAGGTGATATCTCATTATGGTTTTGATTTGCATTTCCCTAATGATGAGTGATATTGAGCATCTTTTCATGCATCTGTTGGCCACTTTATGTTTGCTTTGGAGAAATATCTGTTCATGTTTTCTGCCCTTTTTTTAATCGGATTGGTTTTTGGGTGTTGAGTTTTATAAGTTCTTTATATATTTTGGATAGTAGCCCTTTACTGGATATGTCAGAAAATGTCATACTAATATTAATTTGTCTAAGAGTGACAAAAGAAGAACTAAAAGCATACCTAGCTTAATGATTTTCAAATACCTTGAATATGCTAATATTACAGTGCAAGTGCTTTAGCATCTGAACATTTATATCATTTCCTGACAAAGGAAATTCTCAACTTTTAATATTTGTGGGCCCTGCTCTGGGGCTCCCAGGGAAGCTATACTCTAACATTTATTTATTTATTTTTTAATTTATTTTATTTTATTTATTTATGATAGGCACACAGTGAGAGAGAGAGAGAGAGAGAGGCAGAGACATAGGCAGAGGGAGAAGCAGGCTCCATGCACCGGGAGCCTGACGTGGGATTCGATTCCGGGTCTCCAGGATCGTGCCCTTGGCCAAAGGCAGGTGCTAAACTGCTGCGCCACCCAGGGATCCCTACTCTAACATTTATTAAGGTCAGAGTGACACAGCAAAACCTCAAAGCATGGGCTCTTTTTCTGCCTTGAGCACACACTGTACATTCTTCTTTGTACAAAACAAAACCAAAAAGGAGTATTCTTAACATAAAGATAAGAAAAACAAAAAATCTCTCTTGTTCCTATAAGATTAGTCATACAGTCTTGCACATACTAGCAACATGAGAAAAAACATGGAATAAAGTACATAAAATAAAGTCTGTAACTTTCTGGAATGTCCTTCATCATGAAAACTTTGATAACCCTCTGCCAAATATTCCCTCCCTGAAGCACTTTCTTCTTTGTGAAGACTGTGTATCCCAGGTAGCTGTCCCTACTTGGGCTCCAGTAAAAAGCCTCTTCCTTTCTCTTTCAAATAAAAAAAAAAAAAAAAGGTTTGTTCATTTTGCTGCCGCTTCAGTCTGAGTGCTTCCACCCAGGGCCTCATGGATGTGATCATGACTACTTCATATATAGTATCAGCAGCTGTCATAATTTAGAACTTCCTCTTTTTAATCCTTGTAAGAAATTGGCTTTTTACTAGGTAAACATTTCAGTGTGATATGGTGTGAATGTGGAGTTTTATTACAGACAAGATAATGCCCAGGCTGTGATCTTTTTGAAGGATAATCTGCAATCTGGGTACTTTTCTGGGTATTATGTGATATTTGCCTTAAAAATTAAACAACGAAAATCCAAAGAAAAACTATTGACTAACATGACTATCTTTTTATTTTTTTTCCTTTGTGGGCAAATACCCAGTTCCATGGCATTATACACTCCTCCCTCCTCTTTTTTTTTTTTTTTTTTTTGGCTCTAAAACTCTTAATTTGGATTTTTATAGAGATGTTGGAGGTTTGGGCAATAATATTTGAGCTCAAACATCACACAAATACATTGTTAGGATTTTTTGAGATTGAATGATCTCAAGTGACTTTCTGTGTTGTCTAACTTCACCGTAATTGCTTAGTTCTTTTGCTTTGGAGAGACTATTTCTGGCCATATATGTTCATAATTCTTGGCTAATCTTAGAACAGAATAGGCCAGTGTATTTTCCAAAGGCCTATCTTGATTTAGGTAGACTATATTCAGTATACATATGGCTACATTTCATTTAAACAAAACATAAGGAGTGGTTTCTATATATCGTACCTGTTTGTTCTGTTCTGGTGCTGACTGATTCATATAGATACATGTTTCTGTCTATATATTTTTTTAAAGGTTGCACATTTTTTTTAAAGATTTTATTTATTCATTGAGAGACAGCAAGAGCATGATGGAGGGGAGGGGCAGAGGGAAAGGGACAAACAGACTCTTTATTGAGCAGGGAGCCCATCGTGGGGCTAGATCTCAGGACCCTGGGATCTGAACTGAAGGCAGATGATTATTCAGCCATTCAGGTGACCCTATTTCTGTCTATATTATCAGTTTAGTAAAAAACAGTATACTCATCCTTCTCATTCTAAGTCAAATATTATAGACATTCGTCAACATGCCGGGGTAGAATGGGATGCACAGGGGATACTCAAAATAACAAATGTGACTTTGTGTTTTCTGGAATCATTCTTGAGTAACAATTTTGCTCCAGATTGGAGAACCCATTACTTTTATTTTAAAATAAATACGTGTATAGTAAAGTAAGGGCCAAAATTCATATAAGATTTTATGCTGAAGTGTTGAGATATTTAGAAAATGTTACCAAATGATAGTCCTCTTTGAGTAACATTTAGAGGCCATCAGGAGTTTAAATTCACATTTCCTGGTGGGAAAATTGGAGACCAAGGGTCTTCCTGAATGAATTCAGGGATCTTTGGGAAGCCCATTATCCTTTGCTCATTTGCATAATGCTTTGATACCTCTTGAGAAATATCTCTGGGAAAGGTAATGATTCAAGCCACCAGCATCGTATAACTTTCTTTTTTTTATTTTATTATTATTTTTTTAAATAATACATTTATTTTTTATTGGTATTCAATTTGCCAACATACAGAATAACACCCAGTGCTCATCCCATCAAGTGCCCCCCTCAGTGCCTGCCACCCAGTCACCCCCACACTCACCCCCTCCCCTTCCACCACCCCTAGTTCGTTTCCCAGAGTTAGGAGTCTTCCATGTTCTGTCTCCCTTTCTGATATTTCCTACCCATTTCTTCTCCCTTCCCCTCTATTCCCTTTCACTATTATTTATATTCCCTAAATGAATGAGACCATATAATGTTTGTCCTTCTCCGATTGACTCATTTCACTCAGCATAATACCCTCCAGTTCCATCCACATTGAAGCAAATGGCGGGTATTTGTCATTTCTAATGGCTGAGTAATATTCCATTGTATACATAGACCACATCTTCTTTATCCATTCATCTTTCAATGTCTGAACGCTATCAGAATTGTTTTCCATGTGAGGAGAGGGGTAGGAACTAGCTTCTCTCTCTCTCTCTCTCATATACACACACACACACACACACACACACACACACACACACGTACCAAGGACTAACCGTAAGAAAAAGCTTTTCGTCATTATGTTATCATAGGTACATAAATAATCATCTTAGTTATTTCTTTAACCTCATACTGTGGTATGTGATTTGCCTTTTGGTGTATTTAGCTTTATTAGGATTATACTCTGTTTTAAAATTCTGTTAATCACACTATGCTGTAGGAAAAAAATTTAATTTCATAATGCAAGCCTTGTGTTAAGTTCATAAACAACTGCCTAAACCTTTAACCCTTAAACATCATCTGAAAGATATAATTTCTTTCATTCCTAAATTTGTATAGGTTTGTATGTTATAATTTAATTACAAAGTTGTTTATGTTATGGTTTCTTATATCTTCTCTGATAGATTCTACCATTATCTATTATATTTAATCCTAGTAGTTAAAATTGTTTTGTCTTTTTTTTCTCTTAGTTTCCCATATACTTATTAGTAAAATTAATAAATTGTAAAATTAAACCTTTCCTATTCTGTAATATATAATTCAGGTGGTTGAAATCATACCTTTTTGGCCTATTGTAGTTATTTTCATTTAATTTCTTTTATCTATTTTTTACTCTACTTCCTGCTAATCTACAGGAGCCATAAACACTACATGGCTGGGTGAATATGATGTTCTTAAAGAGAAAAATTATCAATGGTCTGTTATCTGGGGGCGGGAAAGACATTGTTTTGCTCTGTGCTTCATACTTTCCAGATATAAAACTGAGATAGCAGTAACTTGTTTGGAACCTAATTCAATTGTAGAATGAGAATGAACATATATATATATATATAAAGTTCACAGAATTGCAAAGTTGCGAGATATATTATTGTTTAATCATTTATCTGCAAAGTACTTTTCACTTCTTGATTCTGAGGAATAGAATGCTGTCTTTATGCATTTAGTTTAAAATTGTTCTTATTTTCTTGAAAATACAAGAAGTGATTAATATGAATTAATTTGGACTTTATAAATTTTACAAATTTAATATATAAAGTGACAATCCTGAGGTTTGTGAAAGAAGTGCAATAGGTATATGTATTATTCTCTTTTAATTAAGAAAACTGAACAAATTTCTTGAATGGTTCCTACCATTCAAGGGGTATTCTTGTTTCTCACCTAGATTATTCTCATTTGTGATTCTCATTTGTGTCCTGAGGTATGTTATTCTCATCTAAACCTTTCATAGTGTCATTTATTGTGAGTCCTTGGAGATAGAGCTCTTACAATATTCTTTTACTTTTTTCTTTTCATTTACCTAAGGTTTTCTTCTGCTCAACATTTTAATGATTTTTGTCATTGATTAAAAGCCAGTATTGTTGGGGCACCTCTGTTGGTTAAGTGTCTAACTCTTGATTTCCACTCAGGTCATGATCTCAGGGTTGTGGGTTGAACCCTGCATCAGGCTCCACACCTGTATCACTGGGGGAGTCTGCTTGATATTCTCCTTCTCCCTCTCTCTTTGCCCCTCCCCACCATGCATGCACATCCCCCCCCCCCCAAATAAATAAATAGGGGTGCCTGGGTGGCTCAGTTATTGAGCGTCCGACTGTTGGTTTTGGCTTGGGTCATAATCTCAGGCTCATGAGATTGAGCCCCAAGTCAAGCTCTGTACTCAATGAGTAATCTGCTTGAGGTTCTCTCCTTCTCTCTCTGCCCCTTCCCGAACCAATTACAAATAAATAAATATTTAAAAATAAATAAATAACTCTTTTAAAACAACAGTATTGTCTTCAGGTGAACTGTTAAATTTTTATCCTATTTCAATTTAAGAATTGTTATGATTCAGGGTTTGGATGAGTTTGTCTTCTTGACACAAATCTCTGATATAGAATGTATCATAAGAACTTTATTTCTGATGCTGAGGAAAAATTCCTCTGCAGAAGATCAGATTAGGATGTTTTTTATCTAGGTTGGACTTTTTTGTTTGTGTTTGTTATTTTGATTATTTCTCATGTATCCATTAAAAGAACATTGTTTAGAATTTATGGATGTATATACATAGATATCTTTAAATGTATGTTTAAAATGTAATTTTAACTGCTAATTCTCCATCATGTTTGAGTAATAAGAACTAGCAAAAGTCACATATTATGATAGTGTGAGAGCTATGTATTCTTTCTGCTTACAGGGACCTGAAGGAGCTAAGAGAATAGCCCCAAACTGCTACTCCAGAAACTGCAACAGACACAAGGTGCTCAACCTTTAGATCTAAGAATCATAATTTTTTTTAAGATTAAAAAAAAAATTCATGGCAGACACAGGCAGAGGGAGAAGCAGGCTCCATGCATGGAGCCCAAAGTGGGACTCGATCCCAGGTCTCCAGGATCAGGCCTTGGGCTGAAGGTGGTACTAAACTGCTGAGCCACCCGGGCTGCCCTAAGAATAATTTTTAATGAAAAACTTAGACCTCTACATTTCATCCACAGTACATGGCATTAAGTAGTTACTTTTCCTTTGGAGGACCACTATAATAATATCTAAAAATTTGTAGGGATATGAGCCACATTTGAGAGCTTTAAAAAGCACCCAGAGTACTTTTTTTTTTTCATACTGCAACATTTTACTAAGGAATATTTAAATGAGATTTTTGGAAAATAAAAAAATTTAAAGCCTTTAAAGGTTTTTTTTCTTCCTGATCCTGACAAGCAGGGAAGGGAGCTGAAAGCTATAGTGCAGTTAGTACAGAGGTATGACTCATCTGTTGAATGCAAGAAAGGCACTTAACTTTTTAATTTCGGTTCTTATGATATGATCCTATTATGTTCTCTGAAATCTGAGCTCTAGTGACTGTGACAAAGGATATCAAACCTACAGCCTTTTTTTGGTCACTTTAGTCTCTCCCAAATCTACAGTGTAGTAACCACTGTTTCATTCGTCCTCCTGTTAAGGGATTACCTTAATTAAAAGCATTTCAGACACAACCCAGACCCTTACATCAGGCCTAAGAGATCACTGGAATAAAAGAGCAGGAGGTATAGTGACCTTATGTTGCAGGTGGATTCTTTCTGACAAAGAATTTTAATTTTTCTTGATCCCTGCTATAGCTTCTGATGCTGGGAATCTTGGTGCTCTATTGGTGCCTGGAATTCACTGTGGACTTTAGAAGTACAGTCCTGCTTCAAATTTTCATCTCTGTTTATTTATGAGGAAATAGTTTGGAACTGATTTTATGCAGTTCCCAACTTCATGGGGAAAATGTAGTTGCTTTGGGGTTTCTGTATTAGAGTCAATATCTTTTTATTTTTGTAACTATGTTCTTCTGGCATTTTTCAGTGAACATTTCTGTATCACATTGTCATGATTTTACTTATAGGACATTTGCTCATTATTAATTAGGAAGGCATTTTATGGAAATATACTCTTTTATCTGACAGAAGAACCACATAGCTTTGGTATAGGTAATTTTCAACACTTGAGTACTTGGAGATTCTATTCAAAATTTCAACGAAAACTTCTAGGAAAAAAGATTCTATGAAAACATTTCTAGGAAAAACTATGCTTTTCCAGCCAACAATTGTTAATATAACAGAAAGAAACATGGGATTCTTCCTGTAAAGGGAGAAAATTTTCTGAAAAAATGAATTATTTGACTAGTCTGTTTTCCTGTTCAAATTTGAAAGAAAATATTGTGAATTTTAAAAATAGATGTACAGAAAATTAAACTGTTTGACATGACCAGTACAAGACAAACCTGTGAATTAGAAATTTTAATTTTATTTGGCAACATTTCTGTCCTTTTTTTTTTTTTTAAGATTTTATGTATCCATTCATGCAAGACACACAGAGAAAGAGAGAGAGAGAGAGAGAGGCAGAGACACAGGCAGAGGGAGAAGCAGGCTCCATGCAGGGAGCCTGACTTGGGCCTCGATTCTGGGACTCCAGGATCACGCCCTGGGCTGAAGGCGGTGCTAAACCGCTGAGCCACCCCGGCTGCCTCTCTGTCTGTCCTTATATGCCTTTTTCTTCTTGGCAATATGTTCCTCTTCCAATTATCTTCTAGGCAAATTCATGCCAAGGTTTTACTTTCTTTCTAATTTGTCTCTATCCTTCAAAATTTACCTGTATATATCTTTTTGCTTCTCAGTCAGTAAAAAAAAATAACAAGGTTTTATCAGCAGGTAATGGCTTAATGTAATAACTCTATTGAGAACTTTACACTTTCTGAGGACTTCTAGAGATAAGCATTCTAAAAATTAATTCAAATAAATTAAAAGGTAATGATGGAATTAAAAGTACCAAGGAATATATATTTTTGTCCTGACAGAATTTTTGTAAGCATCTTTCAAATTACATCTTCTGCTACTTACTTTTGTATGATAACTATTCTGATAATATTAAACACATTGAATTCATATAACAGAAATGGTTCACTTGTTATTTGAAAATGGAATTCGTTAATTATTGGAGTGGTTTATATTTCTAAAGTAGTTTCATATGCATTTTCTCATGTAATTATCTCAATAACCATATGAGGAAGAAGACATATTTTCATCTTTATATAAATGAGAGAATTGAAGCCTTATAGAAGTTAATAGATTTGCTCAAGGTGGCCAACCATTGTATGTTAAAAATAGGAAGAGAAGCAAAGTCTTTGGTTTCTTGGACAGGTAATTGTTCCATCATTATTAGTTAAAAGATACAAGTTATTGAAATTCAGTCAAATATCCTTCCCTTTACCCAGTATATATATGCTGTAATTGCTTTGATCCATGGGAGGTAACAGACAGGTAAAGATATGACTTTGCCCAAAAGGAGATCCAGTCCTGTATGGGAAGGTTAAAGCGTCCAAACAGATTACAGTGATACAAAGTAGAAAGTTAAAAGTGCCACAATTAAGGAAAATAAAATACTGAATGAGTCTAGAAAATTCTATAGCTTAGAAGGGAATATTATAGCCTTCATGAAGGAATGTGCATCTAGGCATGACTTTGTAGGATGTCTAAGATAGAGGCACATAGAGATAAAAGAGGAAGAGAATATGCAAAAGCAAAGACAAGATTGAGAGCAAAGATACAGAGAGGGAAAAGGGTATATGATATAGAACTTGTCTGCATTTTGCTTGCTTCAGTGCAATACCCTTTTTTCTGTTAACATTACCCTAATAATTATTTATGTGTTTTCAGGGAGAATCACAGAGGGCCTGGTGCTCAGGCTTGGTTAGAGTTACTGTGTTCCAGGGTTGTGTTCTGGACTATGTTTTCAAATATGTTTGCTTAGCAAACAGCTGTGGGAAGAGAGATATGGATCCTGAGCAAAGGAAAATAATCTTTACTGCCCATTTTAAAATACTCAAGTTCCTTAAACTCAAGGTTCCTCTCCTATAACACAACATAATGCCTATGGAGGCATCTCCTTGAGCTTGTCTGTGCAAGACCTGTGGGATCTGGGGGCAAGGCAGCTTTGCAGAAATATGCTGATGTTCATGCTGATGGCTGTGCCATGAGTAATCAAGTCTATTGTCTTTGCTTCAGGAGTCTTATGTCTTCTCTCAGTATCAGGGGACTGAGGCAGGTTAACTTGTTAGTTTATAGCAGGATAAAATTTCATCCTCTTATTTTCTGATGCTTTCCAGATAAATAAGCCAACAGAAATTTTTAGAAGGATATGGAGAGAGAGAGAGAGAGAGAGAGAGAGAGAGAGAGAGATTTGTCACAATATATTTTTTCTAAGGTCTGGAAATTAAATTGAGCCTGAGTCCAGATGTTACTATACTTTTCAGTTACATGAGCCAAATCATTTCCTTTCTTGCTTAAGCTTTCTTAATTTCCTGCCACTCACAACCAAAGAATCCTGAGTAATCTTGTTATATGTGAACCATCAAAATAATTTATTTTAACTGAAAATATAAGATGTGGGAGTGGGACTACATAAAAGATTAGATTGAAAATGGACTTCTGGAAGAGCTGTGGATTTGACTTACAAATTATTCTTAGAAAGAATTAAAAGAATGGGATCTTCCCGTTAGACTGAAATTTTTTTTGTATATATTTAATTCTTGAATATATATAAAACTTTGTTCCAGTGTGTTCTATGTACATATTCAAGTAGTGAAAAAGATTATATAGTCTTTATTATTACCTTTGAGAAGACAAGAAATTGACCCATAAGCAAATTCAAGTCAGGGACCTACCTGAAACTTTGTTGAGGCCTGAGAGTAAACCATAGTTTTTGTGATTGCTTTTAGAGATTCTGTGTCTTCTTTGGCATATTTCACTTGAAATGATATCATCAGGCTAGTAAATAAAAACATAAAAATGCACATTAATTGCATATAATAATAGAATATTTGATATATACATTTTAAGTAAAAGGATAGTCTTCAGACATTTTTAGAATTTATTTATTTATTTTAGAGAGAAAGAGACAGCATGAACAAGTGAGCCACGGGTAGGGTCAAAGAGGAAGCAGGAAGGAATCCGAAGCAGATCCTGTGCCGAGTGTAGGGCCCTATGTGGGGCTCGATTTCATGACCCTGAGATCACCACCTGTACCAAAAACAGGGGTCCAAAGCTTAACTGACTGAGCCACCCATGCGCCCCCCAATGATAATCTTTAAACTTAAGGGTTTCATTTTTTTTAAAGTATGGGACAAGATATATGTTATAATTTTACCAGCATTTTTACTGGAAATCTGGGTAAGACATAAATCTTCTTAGTCTTAGATTTCTTATGAGTAAAATAGGATAATTAATCCTATCTTTATAGAGTGACCAAGGATTAAGTGAACTATACTATTTGTGAATGTATTTAGAAAGTACTTAGAAGAAATATGGGAGGTACTTTATCATATTTCTGTACCTTTCTTTTGGTGAGGTGCAAATATTAGAGGTGTTTTTTGAAATGCTCAAAATGATAAGAGGTGATTTTAAAAAAATAAAGGCTTAATCTTTTTAGAAAAGCTCTGAAATTCTTCAGATAAATTCATCTGAAAGATTGATACATAACGTATGAAAAAAGAGTACAATATGCATATAAGAATCAATAGATTAGTGTAATAGGTTAGATCATCTTAAAACAAAATGCTAATATGTAAACTAATTTATAAAATGAAACAGATAAGAAAGAGATTTAATTCAATACATGTTAGAAGAATTGGCTCCTTGGGGGAAAATCATTGTATCATTTATTAACATAAGTTTCATTTGGATCTAGAAAAAAACTCTTAACTCTTAAAACTCTTAAAAAAACTTAAAAATCTCTTAGCAAGGGATTTTTTTTAAGCATAAGAGCAATGGAAAAAACCATAAGGGTAAATATTAAGTAATTTGACCTCATAAAACCATAATGCTTATGTATGTCAAAATATAAATAAAAAGCAAATAATGAACTGGGAAAATATTTACAACAAATATGAAAAAAGTAGAATTATTGCAGATGATTGAAAAATAACCACTTGGTGGAAAAATGAATAAAGTTCATATACAGCCATGTAATAGAGAAAGAAAAACAAAGGGCCTAGGAACATGGAAAAAAATTCAGCCTCACTAGTAATCAATAAAATACTAGTAAAGTGAGATTACCTTCATTATTACTGGAAATTTTACAGAGATCTGGATTGCTGATATTTGTGTAAACTGATATAAATGTTCTATAAAAAAATCTGTTAATATACGTTAAGAAACTTAAAAATGTTTATTACTTCCCAGATCCTAATCCTACATCTAAATCTAATTCTACCCATAGCCATTGCTACAATATCCATACCTGCTTTTAGCTCACTATTCAAATAAAATAATCATAATTCTCATTCAATTTACTGTATGTTTGTTATAGCATGATTTATAAGAGAAAAGTAGACAATGAAAATAATATAAAAGTAGCAAAATAATTGAATATTATGCCACCATTAAAAACACATAGGTAAAAAGTGTTATGCCACCATTAAAAACTAAGATTTCAAGAATCATTTGGGGAAATATTCATGATATAATATTAAATAAAATACAAAAGCAAACATAACACAGACAAGTACACAGTCTGGTACCTATTATGATGGACCAAATGCATTTAAAAAGAAGGAGATAATTGCACCAATAATGAGATCATGCTTATTTCAAAATGGTAACTTCATAGGTGTTTTTAATTTTATACTTTTGTGTATTTTCCAAATCTTTTTTTAACACTACAATATGTTTCTATAAGTAGAAAAATAATCACTATTTGAAAAATAAAGTCCTCAAATGAAAAATAAACATAACATTCTTCTCTGGGATCAAATCAGCCCTACTATAAAGCTTCATACTTCTCAAATTTCAGAGCATCTAATAAGGTAAGAAAAATTAATTTGATTTTATGGTACAAAGGTTCAAAAATGAGATGCACACTACATGTTTGTGATATGAATATTTCTAATACTGGAGCCACCAACCGAGGGTACACTATTTTGCATATTTTAGCTCTTTTTTCCTAGCATTACGTGACCTTATGCTTGATTTGCATAATTTAAATGACTCCTTTGAGTGGCATGTAGTTGCATAATTATTCTTTTAATTACTGTTATTAACCTGTTTGTGTAATAGCAGATAATTTGAATAGATCATTTTCATCTTTCAATTTTTGCAGCTTCATATGCAATATAGATAGACTATATCAAAATGACAAAATTATGTGAATAGACATGAAGAGAACTGGAGAAAGATCTTTAGGATCATAGACTTGTCTTTTTTCTGAAAAGCACAAGAAAGAATCTACATTATATTTCTAAAAAAAATTTTTTTAAGTATCTGTTACATCTTGTGTAATTGTGGCAAACCATTTGCAACAAAAAATAGAATGTATATTAAATTGTTTTGAATAATTTTATTTATTATTTATTTATTATTTCATTTATTTATGCATGAGAGACATAGAGAGAGAGAGAGAGAGAGAGACAGGCAGAGGGAGAAGCAGGCTCCATGCAGGGAACCCAACATGCGACTCAATCCCGGGTCTCCAGGATCCCACCCAGGGCTGAAGGTGGCACTAAACCGCTGGGCCACCGGGGCTGCCCTCAAAAAAAAAAAAAAAAGGTTTTGTAATATAATGAATATGAGAAGAAAATCATGTATTGATAACATATATAGGGTCAATTCTAGACAACTATAAAAATCATATTTAAAGTCAGATGAATTTTGATGCTATTTTCATTTTCTGGAGTTTTTAGAAAGCAAACTAATTTGTTACTTGTAAGAATCTTTAATATTTAAATGACCTAACAACCTTTTCCACTCTTAGATTTATTAACACAAATAATAAAACTCTTAGAATTATAGGGCATGTCAGATCCTTTAAATTTCCTAATTTATCTTCCAAATAGATTAGGCACAAGGATTGTGGAGGTGATGCAGATGTCTGATATACCATGAGGCATAGAACATGGTTCTATAACTTGGGATCAGATGGGACTGGGTGGCTAAGGCTGGGATATTACAGCTGTCACCTCTTATAATTAACCAACATTTCTTTAAATTTCCCTGCATTCTGATCTGCCATAATTGAAGTCAATTTTGTTTTCTTTGTACATATGTCTGTCAGGTGTTGTGAGGACAATCGAGAGATAGAAGGCAGGGTCCTGTCCCTCTTGTAAAGAGCTTACACTTCCATCAGGGGAGGCCAGCCATTGTGTATTTCTCTTGCCCCCAAATAACAACAGGGCAAAGTTGTATGCTCTCAAGCATCAAAATATATCATATAGACAATAGATTGTCCCAAAGGCAGGTCACAAGATGCTACATTCAGAAGGCAAAGAACAAATTGAGGGGTTTTTATCAGGTAGAAGGGTCAGAGTTTGCCAGGACCAATGAGCATTCAGAATCAAGATACAGAAGTGACAACAGACTTAGAATCAATTATACTGAACAGTAAAATTACCCACTTGAGCCAGAAAATCTTTCTAGAAGTATCCCTTTCTCTCTTACTTCCTAATTCCAATAAGTTACCAAATCTGTCAGTCCTGCCTCTCTAACATCTCTCCCATCTGTCCCCCTACACCTACCATCCTTGCAGCTCTTGCCTTAATTCAGTGCCCCATTAACTCTCAGTTCAGCTATTGGAATAGTCTTCAAACTGATTTCCTTGCTTACTGCTATCCTATATTCTGCTGTCAGTATGATCATTCTGAGGTGCCAATTATGACCGTGTTAATCCCTTGCTTAAACTCTGATCTCTTCACGATAGCTCTGAGGTTGAAGTATCTGAAATTACGGATATTGAACTGTTTTTTTTTTTTTATATAGGTTTTGACCTATAAAAAAAGCAATTTCATAATGTAGCTGCTTAAAATCTGTATCAGAAGATTTTGGGCTTCCAGTAACAGAATATCCAACTAAAAATGGATTAAAAATAAAAACATTAATTATCTCATGCAAAGAATACTTACGTTACCTTCAAGGTTGTGTTCCATATTCTCTTTTTTCAAGAATTTCTCGTTTTCTTTTCTCTAGGTAGAGTTGAAAATAGCACTTATTATTAAGGATTATTATTCAACTGATCATAACTTTTAGTATCTTCCTCTCTAATAATCACAAGTTCTTTGGGGGAAGGAGCCATGTCTTACTTATCTCCATACTTTCAGAGTTTTGCACAGTGCCTTGTGGTGTAAAAGAATGAATGACTAGGTAGACAAACAAATAATTGAGTAAATAAAATGTGGTCAGATCTTATATCCTAATTGTATAGATATAATACAAGTGTTCCTGTTATTTGCCTGGTGCTATGGGTTGCATAGTGAAGATTTTTAGAACAGCATATTCGTTTTTCAGATTATGCCAAATGAATAGTGATAAATGATATTGTTGCCAAAACAACAATTCTTGTTTTCAGGTTTGACAGTATAAGCACAAATTAAATTCAACATCATGATATTGATTGTGTTACTTGTCTTCCAGAAGCAGTCAATGCAAATCAGTAGTTTTTACAAAAACATATTATTCTACTCCATCCCATATAAATATTGTAACCATATAAACTTAATACTCCCAAACAATGTGGTTTAAAGTGAACTTGGATTCATTTTTTAGTGCTAAAGTTTAGCAAAATATTTATTAGTGTTTCCAGAAAGTACTTATCAAAATTTAAAAATTAAGGATTAATTTATTCATTTTAAATAATCTCTACACCCAATGCAGGGCTCAAACTCACGACTCCAAGATCAAGAATTACATGTTCCTCTGACTGTGCCAGCTAGGTGCCGCCCCAAAAGAAAGAACTTTTGAAGTTGCTGGCTACTATTCCCTGCAATATTTGTTAATAAAAAAAAGCAAGACTTGCTTCATTCAAAGAAACTTATCTAAAGACATTAAAATACTGCATGTTATAAGAAAATTAAGTGAAATATGTAAAATATCTCAATAGTAGTTCCTCCCCTATCTTGAGGGAGAAGTTCCAAGACACATAGTGGATGTCTGAAACTGTGGATAATATCAACCTCTTATGTTTTGTCCTATAATCCATACTTATAACAAAGTTTTTTTTAATAATTTTTTTTATTGGTGTTCAATTTGCCAACATACAGAGTAACACCCTGTGCTCACCCCATCAGCTGCCCCCCTCAGTGAACAAAGTTTAATTTATAAGTTAGGCACAGTAAGAAATTAACAACAACAATAATAAAATAGGGCAATCATAATGGTCTACTATAATAACAGTTATATGAATGTGGTCTCTCAAAATATCTTCTTGTACTGTACTCACCCTTCTTATAATGCTGTGATTTGATAAAATACCTACATAATAAGGTGAGGGAAATGAATGACATAGGCATTGTGGCTTAGCATTAGGGTACAAATGGCCTCCCGAAGATAGGAGGATCATCTGCTTCTAGATTGGTTGATTGCGGGTAGCTGAAATCATGAAAGCAAAAGGTAAGGGGGGACTACTTTTTACATCACCAAGAGATTTTGCTGAGGTTCTCGTAACTTGTACTTAAACGAAAATCCTCTATTTGGAATTCCATATAATAAAGTTATGATTCCTAAAATTGATTGTTATTTCTAACACTCAGGGAAGTATATAGTGGAGTCAGAGCTGTCTGGCCTCCCTTATAATTCCACCTTTCCAACTTCTTTGAGAGTCATACCTTTTTTTTTTTCCAGTTGAGAATTTTTCAGAGGTGAGCACTGAAAAGAATATAACCAAGTCTTGCATTATGTAATAGAACACACAGTTAGAAATTTTATGTGGGCTACAAAAACAAACAAACAAACAAACAAACAAACAATAAATCTGAGTACAAACTTAACACTAGGATATTCCAAGGTGACTTGTCATCATAAAATGGAAGAACATGTGCATATACATGCATATCCACATTATAAGTAAGAGTACCAATCTGCAACTTCACTGTGAAAGATGGCCCAACAATTAAGTATCCCATTTCTATCTCTTACTGATGATTTTATTTTCAGATACATTAGATAAATTCAGTCATTTTAGTATGGCAAATTGGAGAAACCCTTGGTTTTGAGAACATCTCTACTATTGGGATGACACCATGACTGGGGATGTATCTATGAGAGGAGAAAGATATACAGATACTTGCTAGAATTCTATCAGTTAGCACTTTTATATACCATTCAGATCAGAATCAGGAGAGATAATGTTAAGCCAGACCAAGAGGGACTAAAACCAGAATCTCTCCTGAATTCAAAGTCTTAAGGGATTGGATATCTGCTGCCTGATCAGGACTAAGGAACATGGACATATCATATGTCATTGGATATATGAACCTAGGACGTAGATCAGAGACAGCATTAGGCAGATGTGGAATACATAGGAGTTCCATTGAGCAAGTCTGGAGTCATGTCTAAGATTCAAGTTGTCAACCCAGGTAGAGAAGGAGGTTCTAGGGAGCAGCAGCAATCATAAAATTCATTCAGAGAGAGACTGGAGCCAAACTTACAATGAGATCAGCCATAGGATGACTTCATGGAAAGTGATCTTCAGAGCTGGGGTCCCTTTTTCCTCCTAAGCCTAGCTAGAATTAGTTCCATTGTGACCTCCTGAGGAGCCTATAGGTGGGAGAACCAAAGGAATGCAGAGGCTGTTTCTTTCAGTTATAGTTAGTTTCTGAGGCAATACCACCTGGGCTGATTGCCAGTCGACAGAGTCACCCCCATGTCTTGACTCTATTTGCCCCAGTCAGAATCTCTGGCTGCATCCCCTTCAACTCCTTACTGCACCCTCTCCCCTAAACACATTTTCCTGGATTTCTCACTACATCTTTATGAGAATGCTTCTCGAATTTTTATGGAAATGGATAAGGAATTTTCTTCTCTCTTGCACAAGAAAACGTTAACGCTGTTCCTCTGTCAGCAATCTATCTGTCCACGTCTCACCTCCAAATGACTCTAACCCACTATCTTACAGCTTTATACCACAGATTGACTAGGCTCGCTAGTATGTCCATCTTGCTATTTGATTCTCATGCCTCCTTGCTTTCCAGATAATCTGCCATTTCTGTTCTTTCTCTACAACAAATGTTCTTAATGTGAGTTCTATGAACCCATACAATTCAGATGATCTTTTAATCTCTTGAAATTATAATTAAAATTTTGGATATGTTTCCGAATGTGAATTTTTCTGAAAAGAGTCCATGATTTTCATTGGGTTTTCAGTGGGGTTGGTGACATAAAATAGTTAAGAACCATTAATTTATGACAATTTTATTCATTGGCTTCCTGTCATTCCCTTTGTAATAGAACAATAGTACCACTACCACAATTATTAATGAAATTTGTACAGCACTTTGCAACCTACAATATTCTTTAAAATATTCTTTTGTGTCCATACTTCCATTTGAAACTCATGACTTTCCACAAGGGAGGGCAGGTCTTATTATATCCATTTTATAGATGAGGAAAATCAGACTCAGGGAGGTTAAGAAACATCCAGCTAAGTATATGACAGAGCTTGGAACAGTGCCCAAGTATCTTGGTTTGAAAGTAAAGAGATGGCTCTTTGCATGGCCAAACCGTTTAGCATCTACCTGGAATTTTTCCTTCTCTGGGCTGCATTTTTTACTCTTTAATGCTGCCCTCAGTACTATGGAATAAGGTTGGTGTGCATTTTATCCAGTTTTCTTCTGTTTCCAAATGGACTGCTACATAATGTGATTTTTCCACAGTGCCTTGAATCTCCTCCAGTATATTTAGAAGCAAAATGATTCACTGATTTAAAACATAAGAGAGGAATCAGTAGTTCAAGAAACTAAATGTGTCCCTGGTTTAGATTTGCTGAGTTACCTTAGGCAAAGCACTTAACCTTTCTTTCTCAATTAATCTGTGAAATAGAGTTAAAATATTATCTTATACCAGTAAAATAACAGTTAATAATTCATTGAACGCTGAGAGATTTACACATGCTATGTAAATAAAAATGTTTCTGATGCTATTTTGAGCAGGTCAGTGTTTCCTGGGCTAAATTAATAATAAAAAAAAAGTCTTGTGAGTACAAGATTGAATGTGTAATTCATTTCCTGATTAGACGTTTATAAAAGAAATACACATTTTTTTCTGCATTTCTTGTTGATTATTTCTCCCACTAAATTTACTGTCTCATCAAAGCAGTGTTTGTTCATTTGTAGAATCATTTAGCATGTATTGGACTATGGGGACCTGAGATGGAACTTTTCCCATTTAAGAAAATAGCCACTCTGTATTTAGATTCCTGTAGGGGACACTTTAGGAGACTGATGTTGTTATATCATGCTTACAAATACCTCATCTGGGTTTGGAGTCTCTGATATATCTGCTCATTCAAGATAGCAGCACTTAGCAATTCAACAAGATGTAAGTTGGCTAATAAACAAAGCCAGTATTCTCTGGGGGTTTGAACAACACTTCCTGTGTTTGACTCTGGTTGCCCTGAAGTTGTTTTAAGCCCAGCCGTGCTGATGATGTTTCCCCTGGTGCACTGAACAGCTCATGCAATGTCAAAGGGCATTGACCTTTTCACTTGTAGAACAAAAAAGACTGGAAACAAATTATGCTCTGAGAACCAGTCAAAGGATAACAATAAAAAAAAGAAGAAGAAAAGAAAAAGAGAAGAAAAAAATTGGCTGACCCAAAAAACAAGAGATGAACACAAAATTCTGAGCCTTAGAGCGTATCTTCAGAGCAATAGCTCTTTAACCAACTTTTCTTTAAAGTGTAATATGAGCATTTGCTTCAGTTTACTCTGAACCCCCCCCCACCCACCCCCTTGGCTCCCTTTGCAGAACATGATGCACTAACTACTGTTGTCTCTACTCCCCCCATCCAACTGACTCTATTCCAGTTTATGAGCTGTCCACCACCAAGCTGAGGCTTCCAGAAAGAATGATTCATCTTCAAGTTTTGCTCAGGCTTCTAAGAGTATATTTAGTGTGAAGAACTGGAGGATGCAGCATATCCAAACACATGGTAGGGTACAGAATTTGAGTGGGAGGAAGAGGACAAGGCTAAAATAGAACTGTAATAAGCCAAAGAATTGGAGGCCTGGTTTAGCCTTTTCAGCTATGTAGCTTCAGCAACACCTACAGTTCCCTGCCAAGAATGGCACGCCATATTAGTGCAGTGAAAACGAGGCCTCCCTGGTGGTTTCCTTGGGAAAGAAGAAAAACAATGTAAAAACATACTTAATGAAAAATAATCAAAAATAAAGTGAACAAATGATGCTGAGCTTTGCTCTTATTTCAAGCTGATAG
The DNA here is from genome assembly GCF_048164855.1 of Canis lupus baileyi. Taxonomy (NCBI): domain Eukaryota; kingdom Metazoa; phylum Chordata; class Mammalia; order Carnivora; family Canidae; genus Canis; species Canis lupus. The sequence continues at coordinate 21,724,498 of NC_132839.1, forward strand.
AAAAACAATTTCTCCTTTTGTTAGTGAAATTAGACACCACTTGCCCAGGATCTACTGGTGCAGATACTTGTGTTGGGTGGGCTAATCACAGTCCTGTGATTTATGTTTATGGTTTATGTTGGATATTCCATAGTAAACCCAAGTTGAATATGACACAATTGTGGGGGCCACTCTCCTCTTCCTTCTCCCAACTACTCAAAGTCAGTAATGAAGACTCAGTTAGGATCTCATGTTTAGAATGCTAGTTGGTTCATCAGTGTTCTGCTCCTGAATCAGTATTTGAAAGACATGATTACAAAAGCTAATAATCAGGGAGTCCCTGTGACAGCACACTCCACAGTGTGACTAAGGTGGCTTGCTTTTGTTTGAACAGACACTCTCTTGGGGTCTTTAACAGCACTTACACGTTTCTACTTTCCTTGCTTTGTGGCTCTTTGTTTGTGTTTCTCTTTTCTGTGGCTTTCCCTCTATTTCTCTTGCCCACCTATTTCACTTTTCTCCGTGTCTTTTTTTCTTCTATCTTTTCGATCTTTCTTGTTTCTCTTCAACCTTTATTTGTTTTCCTTAACTGATAATGATATTCAACTAAAGACCAGATTAAAATAACTGCTGTAAATCTCTACAGAAAGGTTCATATTTTCTCTTCTTTAATAATCCATAATCAGTAAAATCAGTGTTTTACCTTGTTTTAAAAAACACTTGAAACATTGTTTTTGTGTATGAAAACATTGATTTCTTTCTTTCTCTTAGTAAAGAGAAAAAAAGGAAAAATTCTTTAATCTTAATATAAAAGTAAAATGGATTTTACTGCAGTTGCCCAAACAACCAGAAGAAGCTTGTTTCTAGCTAGTTTTTTTTGAAAATGATTTAAAAAAATTTATTCTTCAAACTGACTCATGGAGAGAGATAGTATTTGATTTACTTTATGGATAAAGCTATCAGGTTTCAGAAATTTTAATTGTCATTTCAACCATACTTGATAAATAAGTCTTGTATTATTTTAATTTTCATATCTTTTCTTGTTGGTCTAATGTATGACAAATTATATTTAGTTAAATCTTTAATATATATATAGCAACAAAATCACCAATTTCTTTCTATATATTTCATATATATATACATATATTACATATAGATATATTTATATCCTTTTATCCAATAATTCCACTTCTGGTAATGTGTCTTAAAGCAATACTTCTAAATATATATTTTTAAAAGATGTTATTTATTTATTCATGACAGACATGGGGTGGGGTGGGGGGGCAGAGACATAAGTAAACGGAGAAGCAGGCTCCATGCAGGAAGCCTGATGTAGGACTCAATCCTGGGACTCCAGGATCATGCCCTAAGCCAAAGGCATAGATGCTCAACCACTGAGCCACCCAGGCGTCCCTTAAAGCAATACTTCTAACTTTAGGGACAGGGATATACATGTTGTGATGTTTTTCAGAATTATATCTATATTTTTTGAAAAGGAAACAAATCAATACTTGATTATAGATAAATGATTAAGTAAAACTTCGTTATTTACTTAATCTACTCAAAAGCATTTTATTTAGACATAAAAATGGTAGTTTTGAAAAAGAAATAATAACATAGGTAAATACTTTCAATATGATGTTACAGCGATGCCACTTACGCATAGGAAACATCCTTGAAGGAAAAACACAAAATTATCAAAAATACTCATATTAGAACTGTTTTTCATAAAATTTTGTGTTGTCAAGTGTTTATTAATGTTCACGTATAACCTTTTCAAAAGATCTATACCAATCACCATCCTCAGTTCCTCTAGGAGAACTTCATCGTATGTAGTTATTTTTAAGAAATCTTAATGCTCTCCTTTGGGCTAATGATCTAGAGGAACATTGCATCAAAGTCTTGCAAACTTTAAAAATATTGAAAGATAATATCACTAAATTACTTTACACTCTAAGGGAAAAATTGTATTTGAACATATGACCTCTCTTGATGACCATTATTTTGCATTGTTGCAGTAGAAAGTTGCTCCTCACTTCCACCAAGTAAAAACACTGTGTTCTAAATATATTTAAAGAATTTTGAAAATCCAGTTCTTATAGCCAGATTCATACACAAATAAAAGATGTTTTGCAGTTTGATACCACCATAAGAAAAGGAAAAAAGTGAAACGCAAACACAAAAAGTGAAATGCAAAAATTGTTATGCTTCTTACAAAACTTAATTTTATTCTTAAAAATTCCACTTTACTTTTCTCTTTAGGCAATATTTAATATCTGAAGTTCGTACTAGACACAGACAAAAAACATACCTGAACAATTGTGATTATGAGTGTTGTGTTAACAACTACTGCTGTTCTATCAAAACTGTGAACAGAGAATGGATATTAATTAATGGGAGACATTACCAGGCGGGAAAAGTTGGGAGAGTATTCAATAAGCTGTCAAAACAGGAGCCGAATTCTATAGAACGGGTGTTCACATATCTGACAAAAATCGATCCTGAAACTTTGCTTTTCCATTTTTGCTTAGAAACAACATTATCCAGACTCTCACCTACTAATCTTTCAATAGCTTAGAATAATGGTGTTTATAGCATGATAATCAAATTTATTTTAGTACCTTTGAGATCAACAAAGCCACTGTGAATTGTGGCATAAAAGGGATATACAGGTATATATTTAAATCCTTGCCTGAGCGTGTCTTTATTTTTATCTTGTAGGATTAAAGATTTCAGCATGTTAGAGCATAGTTTGGTAAATATATTGTGTCAAGTACTTCAGTTAAATAAAGGCCATATAAATCTTCAGAAAGTAAACTGGTTTTTAAATTATAATTTCAAGTATATAAATTCTATCTTATCATGTGTATTTAAAATTCCTTTGGGAAAACCAGATGGCATGGTGACATGTAAACCATAAATAAAATGTCTAAGGTCAGTAAATTAGTGATACGTATTTTCAGTGAATATTATGAGAGATTACTTTGAGGAAAAGACAAAAAATTTAATAGACGAATATCCTGATTTTCTAAAGTTCTTATCTCACAATGAAATACAACCCAAGGAGAAGCTCCCATCCCCTCCCATACCATTTGGACATTTTATACAGTATCATTGTTATTCCTGGCAAAGGACTGTAAATGTCTTTGATCTGATAGACACGTAAAGGCAGATTCATTGAAAAAAGTCTTTCTCCTTTCCTTGACCCCATACCTGAAGTTCCAACATTAGTTATTTTGTTATGTTAAAAGCATTGACAGTCATCTGTTAAATGCTTGTCAGAACACTAGAACAACAAGAGAAATAAGAGAAAATATGCATGACCAATAACTCTATGAAAAGATGCTTCCTTACTAATAACTGAAACATACACATTTCCAGCAAAAATCATTGTGCCAATATTTACAACAATGAAAACCTGAATATAGTCTAAATGTCCACCAATATGTTGAAGTATGTTATATACATTTTAAGAACTACTCTGCTACTGCTGGAATAAGTTTTATACTTATCGACACATAGAACTATGGCACATGATTGAGTTCTTATGTAAAATGATACCATTTCTGCAAAAGTGTATACCTATGTCTATAAATTTCTGTAAATGTGTATAGGTTTGATGTATCTCTGGATAACTGGTTAGCTTGGTGATTTTTTTTTTGGCCTTTTCTATACTATTCAAAATTTAAATTACTCTAGATCATTTTACTAAAAAATGCTATGAAACTAATGTATGCCATTTGTAAATAACATGTTTTTAAGAGTGAGCTAGCCATTAAGTCTCCAAATGGACCTAGCTAAAGTTCAGCAGATCAGTTTTGCATTTACTGATGGCCTACATGCATCAATACTCTATTAGGCCTTTGTATAAAAGAATAAAACATAGTCTGTTCCAACTTTCCAGGTGTTTATGGTTTAGTGAATGAAATATACTTGTAAACAAATCATTACAAATCCATGCCATATGATTGCACATGATAATAGAAAAATGAAAAGGACAGAAAGGATATTGGAGAAGAATAATCACCTGCCTGTGGGATGGCAGCTGGAGGTTACGGAGAACCTGAGCAGAAGAAGTGTGAGCAAAGGTTAAAAAGAAAGGATAAGACGTTGTCAGGAGGATGAGGAGGCAAGTAGTGTGAGAGGGAGAAGGACAAGAAGAGAAAAGAAAGCATGAAAGAGCATTAGGTATGGCACAGACATAATGGTGAGAACTTAAAGCTTTCAGTTTATGTATGGTGGGTATGGACCAAGACCTCCAGTGGATGCCTGAAACCGTGGAGAGTACTAAACCCTGTACATCATGTTTTTTTCTCATACGTATGTACTTATGATAGAGTTTGATTTATAAATTAATCACAGTAAGAGATTAACAATAACAAACAGTAAAATAGAACAAGTATAACAATATACTATAATAAAAGTTATGTGATGTGGTCTCTTTCAAAATATCTAACTATACTGTACTTAATCTGGTTCATGTGATCATGAGAGATGATAAAACACCTACATGATGAGATGATGTGAAGTGAATGACGTAGGCATTGTGACATTGTATTAGGCTACTACTGACCTTCTGAAGGTTTGTCAGAAGGAGAATCATATATTTCAGGACCTTGGTTGACCACAGGTTACCAAAAGTATAGTAAGTGAACCTGCATATTGGTGGGGTAGGGGGCAGGGTGGACTACTGTGGTTGAAAATGAGGCTGGACACGCAGGCTGGAGAGAGACATACAAAATGTTTCCCAGGATCAGATGTTGGTTCTAACCCCTTTTTGGAAGCTTATCTAATTACTGGACACATTTGTAATTTTCGTCAATTATGTCACTGTTTTATAATTTAGATGTTATGGCTTTATGGGAGTGTCTTATACTCGATTTTGTTCTTTATGGAGAGCTGCTATATGAATTCACCAGTTACCTGGCTATTCCACTGGCTCTACTCCTGGTAGATTTTGATTGATAAACTTATGCTAGTAAAATAAACAGCAACTGAGATCTACAACATTGTTCTTGCAGACACTCAGTTAGCTGTACATGTCTAGTGCTTTAAATGCTTGCAAGCTGTCATTTAGTTGGAGCAGTCATCAGCCAAGTCGGGCAGAGGAGATTGCAGCCTGAAAGCTGTCGATTTCTACATCAGTGGTCACTAAGACAAGCACTGCCGTCTGTACCATAATTCTTCATTATTAAGTCACAGATCCTTGTTCTTCTTCTCATACAATGTTATTGCAACACATATCACATAAGGAGCTGCTCAGAACTTCCATTGAAGTGGGAATTAGAAGGCTGGCCTATAGTGAAGATACTTGAAAATTACAAGTGGAAAGAAAATTAGGCTGATGTACAACTAACTTCAGAAACTAATCAGTAGTAAAAACACTTTTAGACGCAATTTCTCTCCGCACACAGACATCATTCAGCAGCTTTCTTCTCTCAGCCCATCAGTATCTTTGAATTGATTGTGATTTCACTGGCCATGCTTCTTGGAGCAGATCCTTGACAGGGGTAGCTAATTGTACCACCTGGAGGAGTGATCCTGGCACTCAAAGTTCCACTAGACTTATACCTGATTTTGAAATCATTTTATCTATGATCTATTCAGAGGATTTCACAAAACTGCTGTCCCATAGTAAGAGGGTGCTGGGAAGAACAAGTGATAGAACTGATTGTGAAACACTTGGCAACACAAAGTGCAATGTAGAAACAACCTAATAATCATAATATTCTGAAGTCCCTAGAAGCGGGAGGCCAATACTATACATTAGAAATTTGAAACAATACGCAACCAGTTCAGCAATTAAAAGTATTTAATGTAAATTGTGTTTTAAAATTCACTGAAATAATGGTCATATATGTGTATATTAGGAAATGCAAGAAATTTATTTTTCATTTTAATACTTCTTTTTAAAAAGAAGATTTATTAATTTATTTGAGAGAGAAAAAGAGAGAGAGAGAGAGCTTGAGTGCAGGGAGGGGCAGAGGAAGAGGGAGATAGAGAATCTCAAGCACACTCTCCGCGCAGGGCGAAGTCTCATGTGAGACTTGATCCCATGACTCTGAGATCACAACCTGAGCTGAAATCAGGTTGGTCAGTCAACTGGCTGAGCCACCCAGGTGCCCCTATTTTTCATTTTAAAACATAAAAATGAAGGAAACATAAACAGAATAATGCAATAATTAGCAACTCTCAATAATTGTTCAACTATTTAATTGACTCTTAAATTTTACATAGAATGTCAATTAGGTCAGTTTATTTAGTGATTTTAGGGATGTGTGGATTGGGCTCCAGGTTTTGGCCCTAACTTGGTCTGACAGGATAGCCTGGAGATCAAACTCGTAGCTTCAGAGACAGGCAGCCTGTGTTCAAGTCTCTCTCCTGACTTGTTAGATGTTTGCCCTTGGGCCAATCGTATGACCTCTGTGAGCTGTCTATTAAACGGAGGTGATAGTAGCTTCTACTCTGTGGGATCATGATGAAGAAAAACACATTTAAAGCACTGGCACATAGTAAGTACTCTGGAGGTGTTAGATACTTTCATTCTTACTTACAAGCTACATCTCCTTGGCCAAAACTAGAATCATTTATCATTCATAAGGTCCACTTCTTTATCTATGAAGCATGGAGACTAGACAAGAAGACCAAAGGTAATAAGTGGATATTGACAAAAATATTCAATATTTAAATCTATTCTGTAAGCACTTCAAGCTAAAGCCCTTTTCTGGAGGTTCACAGCCTCCATCCACAGTATAGGGAAGGCTCAGAGAAGCCCTTCAGTAAAGAACTTCCAAGTTTTTTTAACCTAACATTTTACACTGTGTTTAAACACAAAATACTTCTGTTTTTCAAAACACCTATTAAAATATCTTAGAATAGTTTAAGACAAACTTGATTAGACAGTTTCTGTAGTCTCATTCTGATCTATGAGCAGATATTTAAGAGCAATTACACTTTTTATTTGGAAATAATTTGAACTTACAGGGGAAAGAAAAGCAGGAATAGAATTAAATCAAAGGAAACTCATAAAATTTTTGTTGAGAATTCACCCTTATGAACATTTTGCCCTGCTTGTTTTAGCATTTGCTCATTCTCTCTCTCTCTCTCTCTCTTTCTCTCTCTCTCTCTGTGACATGACTCTTTTTCCCTAAATAAATTTGTGTATATTTGAACAAGAATATTCTCTCACATATCCATGGTGCAATGATTCAACTTCAGAAAATTTAACACTGATACAGTACTTTAATTATTGTCCATTTTCTGATTTTTAAAGTTGATCCCATAATGTCCTCCATTATAAACATTTCCCTCCATTATAGAAGCTAGATCAGGTAATGCATTTTATTATCATCCTCTTTAGCCTTCTTAATCTGTAACATTTTCACAGCCTTTCTCTGATTTTAATGACACAGATATTTCCCTTATTTTTAAAATAGAGCATTTCTCAATTTGGGCTTGTCCAACTATTTCTTCATGAAACTTCAGATTCAGTGTATTCATTCTTGGCTGGAACATTGCATAGGTAATGTGTCCTTCGGAGGGTATCACATCAGAAATGTGTGATGCTCATTTATTACTGATTCGCAATAGCATTTTTGTTCATATGTTCAAAGTGTTATTGATTTCTCCAATCTATAATTGCTATATTTTTTCTTCCTTATCATTAATAACCGGTCTTCAGGGACATAAATTAAGACCATGCAAATATCTTGCTCCTTGTCAAAGTTCCCCTCTAGATTTAGCATCTATTGATAATTTTTGTTTGACTCCATTTTTTCTATACTGGTTGCAAATGCTGATTTTCCAATGTGAGGACTCTTTCCACATTTATTGGCATTCAACCTTAAGCAAGAGCCTTTCCTTTTTATTTAACTGTTTATTGTTTAATTATTGATATGGACTCATGGATTCCTATTTTTTTCAACAGTTTTAAAACTCAGTATTATTTTTAATTTTTTAAAATATTTATTTATTTGAGAGAGAGCAAGCCTGAGTAGGGGGGAGAGGCAAAGGGGGAGGGGGAGAGAGAATCTCAAGCAGGCTCTCCACTGAGCATGGAGCTGGATGTGGGGCTCCATCTCACAACCCTGAGATCATGACCTGAGTTGAAATCAATAGGAGGGCACTTAACCAAATGAGCCACCCAGGAGCCCCCAAAATTCATTATTGTACTAATCATTTTAGTCAACAAATTATCCCAGATCTGGTGAGTGAGGAGTCCCTTCAAATAGGCTTTTTATCCTTGTGACATAACCTATCATTTTCCTGACACTTTATGGCATAACAAAATATTCCAGGCTTATCTTGTATGTTCTTGGCCCTAACCCTGGAATTAGCTACTCTTCTGAGGAGTTCTGGTTTATGAGAGACTTATATGTGCTTATTGTGTTTTGGGTGTCATTGTTTCTTGTCCTTATGAAAGGATCTTTTTTTCTATCCAAATATCATGATATTAGATAGACAGATAGATGTATCATCTAATTTTTTTGATCAACTCTGAGATAAATATCTGGCAGTAGGGTGATAAAAATTTAATGATAATCTGGTCTAATTCTTAACTGATACAAGAATTTGATCCACAAATATATTGAACCTCTAATATAATGGATTTAATATCACCAAATCTTGTAGGAAATTTGCATTTGTAGTTTGGTCCTTATGATAAATATACAAAAATTTCCTATTGATTTATTCTCCACTTATACATTCAATTTTCCTCACCTTCCTCAGGCTGTTAAGATATTTTAAACAGCTTAATGAGTACAAAATCTCAATATATTTTTTGGAAGTTTGCACAAGACATAAATCAATTTTATGTAGGATAACAACAAAAAAGAATGCAATTTATTATATATATATATATAGAAATGTCTTGTGAAACCAAAGAGCAGCAGTACACTCATGCATCACGAAATGTGATCCAGAGACTGTTAGGACCCTCTCATTTTGGCTTCTTTTTAATTGTATGTCCAGTTTTTCTTACTTCTACAAATATGTCTTTCATAATCTTGAATTTATAGCTTGTGGGTTTTGCAACAGGTAGAAATAATCTGACTAATAATCTCTAAATCCTAATTTCATAATTAGGGTAAGAGGATCTGATTGGTTGAACCCAGGTCAGATGTCCACCCTCTACCCAATCAACCCTGGTCATGGACTATAAGCATGGCTGGCATAGGGTTCATTTCTGTGAATTGTAGAAAGCTATTTTAAGATAAATTAGGAGTCCTTGTGAATTGGGCAGAGAACTACAAAAAAGAGATATATTCATTCATATGTCATGTTCAGTATGGAATCTTCCTAAAAATATAAATGAAAGGAAGTGTGCCAGGTGAGGACTATAAGAGAAGACATAAGTACATTCAAAATATGGAAAATTGATTTTCTTTAACAAGGGTAAAGGAGTATAAAAGAGCCATGTAAATAGGCTATTAGAACCCCTTTCAAAATATGTATGTGGATTGACAATGTGAGGAAAAGTTAGAAGCCCAGTGAATTTTACTTTGCTTTTCCCCTACTTACTACAGGTGAGACAATGAATTCTGTAAACTTTACAGTGATAAATGTATCATTATTATAGCTATTAGGACAACCAGGCATGTGGACATCGCTGACATTTTACTTACTAGTGAATTCTTTTGTATCCCTTGGAGGGATCAGCATCAGAGATGCCAGCCATTGGAGAGTTTACGTGGGATTGGTCTTGTACAGGGTGAAGGTATGGTCCCAGGAAGTATGGTCATCATTCACACTACTGGAGAACTAGGTAACAGCAGAAAGTAGTAAAAGTAGTCGTTTTCATATGGATAGCACTTTATAGAACACTTACATGCATATTATTTTATGGGATTTTCACTCACAAAACCCAGGTGGTGAAATCTGAGGGCAATGGCTCTACTGAGTATTGAGTTTTTAGAGAGTAAAAACTAAAGCCTGGAGAAATTGTGCCAAGTAGTTGAACCATGATTCATATGTTGGTCTCCTATGATTCATATGTTGGTCTCCTGACTCCACTGCCCCTTGTTCAATCCCCACGGTACTCAAAAGCAACAAGGAAGAGTTAGATCCTGGCCTTGTGTTTGATTGTATCTGTCCTGGTCCTGAGGTTGTGGTTGACTGGCAATTATGCAACCCATGCATGAACAAACAGGAGCATGCTGGATTTTTATTCTCGATGTCTAAGTTGAAGGAACACTCCCAGATTCTCTCAATGGGTAAAGACTTGGCCCTGCATCTATGGCATTAAAAAAACAGTTTGTTAGCCTTGTAAGATCACCTATTTTTTATTTGTACACAATAAATATTTAACTTTCTTTTTCTTCCTTCCCCCCCCCTTTTTTTTTTACTAAAAAGACATCAAAGTTGAAATTGGTATAAAATTCAGAACAGGAATGCAAAAAGAGCTGAAATTATTGAGTACATTTCAACACAACAAGGAGTCTTTTCGAATGAGAGGATTGCTTCCTGAACGCTGCATGAGAGAGAACAAGGTCAGAAAGATGCCCAGGAAATGGTGTTGCCACTTGCTGAATTTGTGCTCTGGAGTTACCCTCTTGCTCAAATGCTTGGTTTCCCTGGCAGAGAAAGGCATCTTCTCTTCTTTGGATGCCCTGGCACTCTCTCTTTTGTGCAGGTTGTGTTTGTAGCAGGCACTTAGCAACATGTTTTCCACCCCATGTTTTTCAACCACTGCTGTGTGCTTCCCACACTGATTTTGACTTTCATCTTTGAAGCCTACCCATACTGTTTGCTGGATTTTAAATGCTGGCGTGGTTGGATGACAATCCCCAGAAAGATATGTACTACATTTCAAGCTTTTATGCTACAGTTTTGACATGCCATTGGATGTCAAACATAGACCAGTATGACTTCCAACTCAAACTCCTTCAATGTTTCAAGTGGAAAGAAGGTGGAAAGTGGTACCCAGGGAATTGTACTTTATGATTAAAATCCCTGCACCAACTTTCTTCATATCAAAAGAGGAGGGAGGGGGAAGGACAGGTGCAGTCGTACACAAACATACTTTTTTTGAAACAATCCAATGAAAAGTTATGCTAGCTGTCAAGGCATGTTAAATCCCAAGTATCTGCCAGCAATCTGTGAGACCACACTGTTCAAAATTGGCGAGACTCCTCAAACTCATTTAAAATAAAGAGGTCATGTCTCAATCAAATGCAACTTATTTCTTGCTAGTCTAAGTGTTGAATTTGCTTTGCTGCATTTTCTGATACTGTTGAGTGAGTCAGGAGACCTCTAGCAGTTCAGCAGCAGGGAGGGGAGAAGTCTTTTTCAATGTAATGGCCGTATTTTAGTTAACATGTTGTCAGTCTTTAATGACTAGTGGTGTAACAGCTGGTTTTGATGTAATTTCTTTTGAGACCACTAGATTACAAGCAGTTTATTGCATTCTTCCTCTCAGACCGCTCCCTGGATACAACCTAAAGTCAAAAGGTTAAAGGTCTAAAGCCATAATCTAAAGGATTTGTCATCATTTAACAGGTCACTTGTTGCTATGTACTATGCAAACTATTATTAGCCAGCCATTTTGTGATTATGTATATATATATACATATATATGCAAATTTTTTTCTATTTCAGGAAGAGGGAATTGAGAATATCCATTGGAGATAAATTCTGAGAAATCAAACAGTATATTTTAAATGTGTATATATGTATTAGTTTTTATAAGGGTGAAATAATATATGAAAAAATTAATTTAACTTTTTTTTCTGAAAGGGTCTGAATTGAGAAATTAACTTATGCAGAAACATGTTAAGATGATAACACATCTTTGAAAGAGCTGTAGGTAACATATCCAAAACTAAAAGTGAGGCAGACAAAAGAATGGGGTCAGACAACTCAGGGAGGTGCTAAAGGTCATGTAGCCCTATTGTTGGTTCTTTGCAGATTTGTAGCTTTTCAATCTGTCAGAGTCTGACAGTTCAGCTATGCTGCACCAGCCAAGGGCCTTCTTTGTTTAAGGAAGGAGCTATTCTTTGAAGAATGGGCTTGGTAAAACAGGAAAACAGAAAATGCAGAAAAGACCATATGAAACCGAAGCTTTTTTCCTTACAGATAGCAATGGTAGGTAATGAAGGGAGTTTTGTTGAGCATACATACCTATGTAGATTTCTAAAAGAAGTTGAGCCAATTTCCATTCTGTTTGACTACATGCTAATTTATGATTTTAAAAAAATCATGTTTTTATACTCTCACTAAACACTGTAAATACATTTTTGGAAATGTTCTTAGGTAGTTTGGAGTCTTTTGAACTCATGGCTCATCCATAGCATTGTTGTTCTGGACTCTGCTTCAAGATGGTGATACATTGTGCCATTCAGTCAAACCCATTTTCTGTGTATCTGTTGCCCTCTAGGGACTCCAACATGAAAAGAAACATCCAATGTAGCCATTTGGCAGAAATTATTATACCCTTGGGTTTTCCTTCCCATCACCCATTCAAATTTAATCTCAACTTTTACTCTTGTAAAACTTGTATTTAACATTTCTGTGATCTGAGTAAAATTAGTTAAAGAAATCAACCTGAATTACTCTTTCAAACTCTACATATATGGCAAGTATTACAGTTTGGTAATCCTGATGATTTTCTATTTGGTTCTGTTAATGTGTTGGAAATAGAAAAATAGTAGAGCTTCTGAATCACTCCATCTACTCTGAAATTTAAGAATCTTCATTTTCATGGTAGACAGCAATCTACTTCTAATAATCTTGTATAAAGATAGTATGGTAATGCATATTATTGCCTGAGAAATAATTATGGAATAAAAAAGGAATTCACTAGAGTAGTAAGAGAAAAGAGCTTTCTGAATGTAAAAAGTTAGTTTTATATTTAGAAGTTCAGACTAAGTTGTATATCTAAAATGTTTAGTTGAAAGTCACATTCATGCTAAACCCATAGTTTCTTTTTTTTTTTTTAAACCCATAGTTTCTTTCACAGAAAAAGGAATAGCTCATATTAACCAGCCACGTTTTAGACTATGTTTTAGAATCTAAACCACGTCTTCTTGGCCACAGCTGACTACACAGGTGGCTGACCCAATAATCAACAGGCCAAACAACTGCCTAGGAGGTAGCCTGGGTTGAAAAAGTATTCTGAAATGGAAAATACCTAAACTGATCTGATGCTCACTTTTAGAAATATTTGGGAAATATGGAGAGTATCTCCTAGCTAATCATAATGATCATGATGTCAAAGTGTAGATCTAGAGTTATAATGAAGGGGAAGCTTGGAGATGGAGAAAAGATGCAGAGTTAACCCAGATGGTAAGGAGAGAGGAGAACACAGAAAAGCAAAAGATTGAGACAGAACCATGTTATTCAATGGTCAGCCCTGAAGTAGAATTCCATAGAGTCTGGCTGCCATGATCCCTAGAGCTGATACAGATCTGGGATGACCTTGTGGTCCAGCCTCCTTGAGAGCAGGCTGTGTGTCATTCCTTCCATCACTTGTGGTAACTTAATTGCACCTAAAAGAGCCAGACTTCATTCCATATAACACAATCCCTGTGGTCAGGGTCTCAAAGAATTTTCTGATTAATCAAGTAAAGGAAGGCTTTCTCTCATATAAAAATTGTCTGCAAGTTTAGAATAAAATTGTCTTCAGTCAGTACTTGTGAGCCTAGCTAGTTGGCATGGATGGCTCTGGTGTTAGAGCAGATAGTAGTCTTTATTATCCCCTTCTCCAATTTCCATTTCCTTTCTGCCAACAATATGTGAAGAAAACTCCCTTGTCCCCTCAACACAGGTTTTTAAGTTCTTAGTGCCTGTTTCCTCAGTGGTATTGAGGAAACTCAGTTGAAGAGAGGTTAATAAAAATGGGTGTTGTATGTGAAACAATTTTTTTTTTGTAATATAAGAAATCACCCAAATAGGAAGAATTTTAGTCTGTTTCTAGATTATTGACTGGATCACCATTCCCTGGGAGTGGGAGCCTTAAACTCTTTACTTCCTTCATCTCTTGGAACTACAGTTGTTTTACCTCCTGATCTCTGTTTCTAAGAAAGTTTCCTTAATTCTCCTTTTGTTATTAAAAATTCGTTAGTCTCCTTGTTGTTCTGTTGAGTTTTGCTTCATATGTTTTGATGCTATTGTTAAGCACATGCAAATTCATTGTTAAATTGAATGATCTTAAATCTTATGAGCAAATGTGTTTATTCTTATATGATAACTCTATTCTTAATCCTGCTTTTTACTTAAGGTCTATTTTGTCTAACATGTATATTGTGACACCAGCTTCCTTAGACTAATATTTTCTTTGGAGTACACTCTTTTCCAACTCTTTTTCTATCATTCACTTTCAAACTTCCTGTGCCATCAGGGATGTAAGGCAGGCTAGCACTGGGGTTAAGAACATGGCCTCTAAAACAAGACTGACAATTACTTCTAGCTTTGTATCTTGGGCTAGTTATACAACCTCTCTATGCTTCAGTTTTTTCATCTGCAAAATAGGAATACTTCATAGGTTTACTGTGATTATTAAATATGTACTAAGTATGTTAGAATGGGACCATCACTTAGAACTTTGTTTTAGTAAGTACTCAACAAATACTAGTTAATTTATTCTTACTCTAATAATAGTAGATGGGTAACCACAAATTTGGGCAACAGACCACTTAACTTTGAGTCCCTTTCCGCCTCTTCTTAATATCTACCTCAGGGTAGGTATTATCTAGTGTGGTGTACAAAAAAGGTCACTGGTTCATGCTAACTGCTTATGGTTAGATTTTTGGGGTTTTTTTTAGATTTTATTTATTTGCGAGAGAGAGAGAAAGAGAGAGAGCCAGCCAGAGAGAGAGCACATGAGCAGGGAGGAAAGAGAGAAGCAGACTCCCCGCTGAGCAGTGTGCCTGATGTGGGGCTTGATCCCAGGACCTGGGATCATGACCTGAGCCAAAGGCAGACACTCAGACACTTAACCGATTGAGCTACTCAGAATCAGATTCTTTATTTATCCATTCTGAGAATATCTGATTAACACTTATTTGTATTATAGCTATAAATATATTTTCTCTTTACCATATTCTTTTAAAATTTGTTTCCCCCTTTTCTCCTGTTCTTCCTCTCTACATTCTCTTTTCTCTTTTGGTAAGTTGGATATTTGCATTCTGATCCTTTTTTTAAAAATTGTATAGTTGTAAAATAACATACAAATGTGCTATATTTAACAAAGTATATAGTTAATATTTTTCACTTTTGCCAATAGGACCTTTGCATGCTTTAACTCTGCTTCCTCATTTTTCCTGGGTTCCATGTTGTTATTGTCCATTCTTGTCCCTAAATCTATAAACTATATATTGTATTATTTTATAGACAGTACTTTTTCTGGCATGTATTCATGTTTCCCTGTATTTTGCTCATACTGCTTCCTTCTGGTTTTGATTTCCCACTTAAAAATAGCTTATAGTATTTAGAATCTAAGAATGGTAAATTCTCTCAGTCTTTAAAAATAGGAAATATCTTCATTTTGCCCACTTGAGTGACAGGTTTAGATTAGCAGCCATTTTCTCTTGCTCTTTAAAGATATTATTCCATTGTTTTCTAACATGTATCATAACTGATAAATCAACTCTCATTATAAATGTCATTCATATGTGCATAATCTTTTTTACTCTAATTGCTTTTAAAAATTTCCATTTCTCTTTGAAGTTTTAAGTACATGTGTGTGTGTGTGTGTGTGTGTGTGTGTGTGTGTGTGTTTTGTTATATCTGGGACTAATTGCACTTCCTTATTCCAAGTATTTATGGTTTTCATATATTTTTGAAACCCTTAGCCATAATCTTTGAATGTTACCTTTCTTTTGTTTTCTCTGTTCTCTTCTTCTAGAATTTCTTTGAGATATATATTGGGCTTCCTTGGTCTATGCTCCATGCCTCTTAATCTGTTTTCAATCTCTTTCACTCTGTCCTATATTTTGGGTAATTTCCTTGGATCTGTATACTTTGGTTCACATATTCTCCCTTTAGTTATCAGCTTTCAACCTATCAATTGAGTTTTTAACTTAAGTGGCTATTTTTCATTTCTGGAAGTTCACTTTGAATCTTTTTCAGTTTCAGCTGACCTTCATAGAGTATTCTTTTATTACACTTTCTTTTTTTTTTTTTTTTTTAAGATGTATTGTTTTAAACCTACTTGTTTTGTGGTCTCTTTCAGATTATTTTATTATCTCAAAGTCTTGAAGGGGGCTACTCTTCCTATTTTGACTCTACCTACTTTTTCTCATGGTAAATCATATGCTGTATGATTTGTAGCTTTTGATTGTACACTTCAACTCTGGTTTTTTAAAGATTTTATTTATTTGAGAAAGAGATAGCATGACTAGGGGGGTGGTGTCAGGGAGAGGCAGAGGGAGAGGGGGAAGCAGGTTCCCTAGTGAGCAGGGAGCCTGATGTGGGGTTCCATCCCAGGACCCTGAGGTCATGAACTGAGCTGAAGGCAGATGCTTAACTGACCAAGGCACTCAGGCACTCCCAGCTGTGGTTGTTGTTTAAGGGTAAGTTTCTGTGCTCTTGATCTTAGAAATGTCCAAATTTAGTATATTTGTGTTAGCTTCTCCTAGGTACCCCAGAGTTTTTATTGGTCTTTAACTAGATCTTACCCTAATCTTGTCGTGGGATTTCATAATAATTCAAGAAGCATAATTCAGATTTTAAACCCATGTGTGGGGAAGAATTAGAGACACTATTTTTTAAAAGATTTATTTGTTTATTTTAGAGAGAGAAAGAGCAGAGGTAGGGACAGAGGTAAAAGGAGAGAGAATCTCAAGCGGACTCTGTGCTAAGCCTGGAGCCTGATGCTGGGCTGAGTCTCACGACCCTAAAATCACAACCTGAACTGAACCAAGAGTTGGATGCTTAATCAACTGTGCCACCCAGGCGCCCTGAGATACTATTTCTTTCTCTTTTTTTTTGTAAAGATTTTATTTATTATTCATGAGAGACATAGAGAGAGGCAGAGACATAGGCAGAGGGAGAAGCAGGCTTCCTGTGGGTAGCCTGATATGGGACTTGATCCCAGGATCACGACCTGAGCCAAAGGCAGACACTCAACCCCTGAGCCACCCAGGTATCCTGAGATACTATTTCTTGTGGCATTTTTTTTTTGTTTTGTTTTTACTTTCCTAGATCAATAGGTAGAGTTTTATTACTTCCTTTCCCTAGAATGGAGTTGTTTCAGCATACCAGGTTTATGCAACACATTCAGTTTCAGCACCACATTTCAAGTGAGTCCAAGGCTGCATGTCTTGAAACTCTGAGTATTAAGCCCAGAGTACTTAACAATAAGTTTATAATAAATATCTCCCTGATCTAGCATGGTGCTTACTGACAAGGACACATCTGTCTTTAAGTTTTTTCTTCATTCCTGGTGTCTGAGAACTTAACTTCTTTCTTTAGAGCACACTCATATATTTTAAAATTATTTTAAAACATTTTATGCAGCAATTGTGTGTTTATAACTGGATGAGACTGTAGTTTTCTTTAGCTCAGTATATCCGTGTAGGAAAACTGTAAAATGAAAGAGTCTACCAATATTAGGATTGGTAAATTGGTTTCGGAATGTATGCTATTACCTGATAATTGGTAGTGGTCATCTAGAGCATTGAGTCACCTGTGATGTGAAACCAATTGGGAACAGTAACAAACGTTCTGGTCAATTTGTCTTATCTTAAGAAGGTTTGAGATGGTGAGTATTAACATGCATGTCTTGCATTTACTCACAAGAGTCAAATAATTTCTAAGTATTTTATAGCATTAAGGTTCTATGATATCTTAGTGTATAAGTGTGTATCTTTTAAATCTTTGATTAATTTTTAAAAATCAATGAAATATTCTTGATATTTTTAGTTAAAAAATGATTGAGAACATTCTATGATTTTACTATATAGTGTCTTTGTCTTTACAAATATTACCTGCTCAGGTCTTTTTCTATACACAACCCACCAACATAAAGACATTTCAAGAAACAAAAAACATGAAGATACGAATATCCGCAAACAAAAACCAAGTAATTCAAGCATACGATCTTGTCTTTTGTTCAAAGAAGTATGCAAGGGATCCCTGGGTGGCGCAGCGGTTTGGTGCCTGCCTTTGGCCCAGGGCGTGATCCTGGAGACCCGGGATCGAATCCCACGTCGGGCTCCCGGTGCATGGAGCCTGCTTCTCCCTCTGCCTGTGTCTCTGCCTCTCTCTCTCTCTCTGTGACTATCATAAATAAATAAAAATTAAAAAAAAAAAAAAGAAGTATGCAAGTTCCTCCAGCACGTCTCACAAGTGAACCACCAAAACCTGGACTTTCATGGCTTCTTTTGTCATTTTTAAATATGCCAGCCTTCTTTGCCCTACTATTTTTTCCCTTTCAATTCGTCAGACTCTCATGGTTTCCTCTAGTACATTTTACACAAATGTATTACTCAGACCACTGTTGCAAATGAATCAGAATCAACTTCCTGTTTCTGAATAATTCTGTACAGAAGTACCAGGAAGAAGGGTGTGGCACAAAGTAGCCCATATCCTGCATTTCAAAGGGTGTAATAAAACTGCTCTTTTTTCTTCCCTTAAGATTTATTACCTGTATACCATCATCATTCATCATATAATAAGTATCCATTGGACACCTGGAAGAATAGTTGCTATGGCAAATCTCTTCATTTGAAGATTAATACTTGAAAGCATTTTTTTATGGCTTGATAGGAAAAGGGGAAATAGATGAGTAAGGAAGTGGAAAGAGAGTTGGGAAATCTTTCTAATCTTGTTTTCCAGGTTTGTATGAATCAAAGCATTTCATATTGGGAACTCATTTGTTTAATAGTGTACTAGCTAGTTTTTGGCTTCATCAGACTCAGACAGGACTAGTGGTACACTGACAGATGTTTACAATGTCTCTTTGTAACATTCATCTATTTTTTTTAAAAGATTTTGTTTTTATTTATTCATGAGAGACACACAGAGAGAGCGAGGCAGAGACAGGCAGAGGGGGAAGCAGGCTCCATGCAGAGAGCCCGATGAAGGACTCAATCCCAGAATCCCGGGATTACGCCCTGAGCCGAAGGCAGATGCTCAACCTCTGAGCTACCCAGGCATCTCGCATTCATCTATTATTGAGCTACTTTCCATCCATGCTCAACTTCATGATAGCAATATGATGTTACTGAACATGAAGTTTGGAAAAGATGCATAAAGTCCATTCTCATGAGCTTGTAAAAACTGGCTTGTAAAAACTGGCACTCCAGTGGATAGAACACAGACTTTTAGAGAAAAGGGATTTTATGTAACCTATTATATGTAAGTGTAATAAATTTGATACATGGTCCTTATTATTTTTTTTTAAATTTTTTTATTTTTTTATTTATTTATGAGAGAGAGAGAGAGAGAGAGAGGCAGAGACACAGGCAGAGGGAGAAGCAGGCTCCATGCAGGGAGCCCGATGTGGGATTCAATCCCGGGTCTCCAGGATTGCGCCCTGGGCCAAAGGCAGGCGCCAAACCGCTGTGCCACCCAGGGATCCCCACATGGTCCTTATTAAAAGTTGGTTATTTAAGACCTTAAAGTTTCTCTACCAAACAAAGTATCAATTTCTAGCAATTTATAGTGATAAAAGTAAAGACTATGATATAGAAGAAATTAAATAGATGGATATATCCAAACCCTATCATTAGCCTTTAGTTGTTTTTGTATTATATCAAATTTTTACTTAAAACATCAAACAGCAAAAGAAAGCATATCACCTTTTCCTGTTTTTATCATCCATAGCAATGCCTAAAAGTCACACATAATCCACAATTTGAAAAATAAGCACTTACTAAAGCAAATCTGCAAAAAAAAACTTGGAAAAAAATGTAAAATAATTTATTTCAGGGATGCCTGGGTGGCTCAGCAGTTGAGTGCCTACCTTCAGCTCAGGGCATGATCCTGGAGTCTGGGGATCGAGTCCCACGTTGGGCTCCCTGCATGGAGCCTGTTTCTCCCTTTGCCTGTGTCTCTGCTTTTCTCTCCATGTCTTTCATGAATAAATAAAAATTTTTTAAAAAAATTATTTCATTGGGGAAAATAAGTATATTTGATCCCATTTGTGCATAATATAATTTGTTTCAAAAGTTCAAATAATATAGGTTAATTTCATTCATTCATTTGACAGTATTTTTTGAGGGCCTACTATGTGCTAGGTGCTATTCAAGATACTAGGACACAGAAGTGAACAGAACAGACATGTGGTTTACATCTTTACCCTCATGTGGTTTACATTAGGAGGAGAAAACAATAAAAAAAAAATCAGTAAGCAAAAAATATAATATGAAAAATTGGGATCATTGCTATGGAGATAAAGTAAGGTAGAGAAATATTATTAATTTAAGATTAAAATTGAAAATGGGTAAATAGAGAAATTGCTGCCCCCATAAGGAGAAATCACCCAAGGTTTTGACCTTTACCTTGTCTTAGTCTATGAGGAACTCTACTGACCATGTCCCCAAAGCTAGTTCTGAAAAACGGTAAATTTCTAAAGCCCTTGAGCAGGGATTTCTTTAATCTGAAACTATAGAAGAAAGAAAACACATCTAATGATGTATTTAAGAGATAGAGCCTGTAAGGGGACATACTATAATGAGATGGGAGAGAAGTTTTCTTTGTCTTCACTGAGAAAGTCCCGGGGAGGAGAAGGTCCACAGTAACAAAGGAGAGAAAAAGTCTATATTTTCCCTTGGTTTCTTATTTTTTTGTTAATTTAAGAAATAAAAAGGTTAAACATAGAAGATTTTGTGTCAAGGTTTTGAGATAATAAATTCAAAATCACTCTTTAAAGTTAAGACATATTGCTACTAACTGTGAAGAGCATCTTCCACTTATAAAAAACTTCAGAGATTTCCAGTATAACTACTATAGAGAGTCAAAACAGCAGAGGAAGGGCATGAGTACACATAAAATAGAGAAATGGGCAGAAAGCTTGGCAATATTTTGGTGAAATGTGATTACTATAACCTCTTTAAACCTACTTCTATACTTAAAAATCATTGAAGATGGAAAGTTACTACATTTATAAAGTTTACTTAATTTCAATTATATAATATGTCATGAATAGGCAAAATAAAACATATGTTTCAATGACTGAGTCCTGTCTTTTGGTTTTGAATGCAAGAGCTTTAGTATCACCTCCACAGGCTGGTAAATGCTAAGATGGGGGTGGAGTGGATATTTGTCAAAATTCAGGATATGGCAAAGGGGATGGATTTGATCTTGGTAATTCAGGGCCTGGGAATTCAAGTTGACCTCAGAGTGTGTGCTTGGGCAAATTTTATTTAAATAAATGAAAAATTGGCACATGAGATTTAGAAAGGGTTTAAGCTTGCCTCATATGCAGTCTATGGAGAGGGAGAATCCAATTTGATAACAACGTTCAAGAGAGAAAATTTTACCAAAAAAATCACAAAGGGCCTTTTGCTCTCTAAAAAGAGTTCTTTTGGCAAAGTGCCTGCTTTCACATAAGACTCCTGCTTAGATGTTTTCTTTATACAATTTACATTTTCTGCTCCCTCCCCCCTATTTCACAAGTTTAACTTAAAAGCGCTTCTACAGCATTATTTATATTTTATCTTATTCTCATTATGGCAGGTCCTAAAATAAAATATACAAATGTTTCTTGGTTTTGCATTTATTTTTTTAATACTGCAGAATGCTGAATACTGTGGATGTGGTCATACATGAAAAATTCCGTGAAAGGAGAAACATTGCAAATACACAGGAATTTTGAAAGATGCACTGGTGATATTTGTAAATTATTAATTTTAGATGTTTTATGATAAAATACATCAACTGCTATTAAATTATATGCTCCCTTCTATAAATTGCTTTAAAGAAGAGAAAAACTGAGATAACCCCTAAGATCACAGATATCTAACCAAAAACTTGCTGTAATTTGCATGGTTACACTTTATCTCAGAATTCTCAGTAAAATAAGTAAAGAAATCAATAGTTCCCTAATTGGTGGAAACTCTTGGTGTGGTTGTATAAAGTTCATTACTGTTCAGACATTTAATAAGCAAATGTCCTCTCAGCAACTCCAAATGGCTTCAGTTCCTATTGAACACAATTCTCTTTTCAAACCATTGATGTGAAATGATTCTATTGACACTAGCTATTGAAGAAAACCTTTAGTT
This sequence comes from Canis lupus baileyi, assembly GCF_048164855.1. NCBI lineage: Eukaryota > Metazoa > Chordata > Mammalia > Carnivora > Canidae > Canis > Canis lupus. The sequence goes on from NC_132839.1 coordinate 21,746,643, forward strand.
GGAGGGAACTATGTCCAACATTTATCTCTATTGGTGGAATTTTTTCATTTTATTTATTCTTCTTTTATTTTTTTACGTGAGAAGGATAAAACAAAGTCAGATCAAACACATCTATAGAACAAAGCAACAGGGCTCACACCAATGTACAGGGATGGGAAGATTCTGCTCTCGTTCGCTCTGAAAAGCCCTGATGCATTTTCCCATACACAGGCGTAACAGTGGATGTCTCTGCCACTTTTGCACAATGCCTAAGAAATGTGTTTCTCACTTAACTTGCAGTTTCCATGCTTTTTTGGAACATATCTCTTGAACTTCTCTTTCTTTCTTAGTTCCTTTTTTTTTTTTAATAGAAGGTAAATTTAGAAATGAGCATGAGTTATAGTCACTTATTAGATGGAGGAGTACCTTTCATTCTTCCAGGTGAGTATTTGAAAAATGGTCTGCAACTAAATTGCTTGGACTGACTGTTTTTATTCCAAGTTAAGTTGTGATACCAATTGAGTAAAGACAGAAAAGTCCTTCTGAGCATGGCAGGTTTCTCTTTCTTATGGTATTTGAAGTCAATGCTTACTACACATCTACCATCCACTGGTCCTTTAATCAGTGTCCAGCCTGAGAATAGCCCCAGGATGATGCCCTAGACCAGGCCATGGGCAGCACCTCTTTGTCCCTCTCACAAGGATGGGACATGATTCCACAGGATTAGCCAACAATTATATGCTCTGAACTGACCAATTCAGTCAATTTACTGTGCAAAGTAAATTGATCCTTCAGAACAAAGGGTTCTGTCAGCAGGGAGCTACCTGAGAAAGCAGCATGCCTATGTAAACAGTTCTGTCCTTGTCCCAGTGTGGAGTGGCCCTGCGCCATATGGTGCCACTATGAACTTATTAGCTGACGGATTAACTGATCTCCGCATTTGGGATCCCCAGTTTCCAGCTGTGAGAATGATTGATGGGCTAACTACTGCTCCAGTCTTGGAAGTTATTTCCTCCATTTAACAGAGTCAAGAAGACAGAAAATTGCCCCCTTTGTAAATGCTAATCTCACCACTCCTTCGAACACCCAACATAGCAATTTATTCAAGGCAAAGTCTTAAAATTGGTATAGTGCACATCAAATGCATACTAATTAGCAATTTCTTTTGAAGGCTCCATCACTTATTAAGGGTCTCCTTTTCCATATGTTCATCATGCCCCACTTCACCCTTTAATTACAAAACAGCACTTTCAACTAATTGTGAGAAGGTATATTGTGTCCGGAATCTGTATTAAACACTATACCTTCTGAGGCCTAATTTAGGGTCACATCGAAGGCAGACAGATAAGCAGGCAAAAAAGCTCACAACTGTCGTCTGCAATTTTAGGCATATTTGGGCGTTGTTCAGAAGGAGCATTTTATCTAAGATGGCAGCTATGACATGCATCCATGGCCATTACAACAAGCACTGGGTAGAAGGAATGGGATTAATCTTAGGTTAATAATTGGGATCTTTTCTAGTTTGAGAGGAACTCACATGAGCCCAAAAGATAGATGATAATATTATTGGCAACCTAGCAAGTTCTTCACCTATAAAGGGGCCACACAATTTTATAAGGCTAATAATTTGTTATTGGATTAAATGCCTAGTTATTAAAGTATATACACCATAATTGCACCATAGAAATGGGAATTTTACAAAATACACCCAAATGGTAGTTAAAATAAATTCTCACCTCTTTTGAAATGTCGATGTTTTCCTTTATTAAAAAGTCGGAGACTTCAAGCTAGTCAGGTAACTCTATCCCTGATCCCAATAAGACTGTCACTTACAGTCTATTATTGTCAATTTTGTTGCATTATTGGATGATAAAGAACTGGTCAGTTCCTTTCTCTGGCCCTTGCTTTCCACAGAGTTTTTTAGACAATTTAGTAGAAATCTCCTCCTCAAAGAAAGAATTGGTAAGAGTTTGGGGTTCTGGTACACTTAGTATGCCAAGTAGGGACTGAACCAAAGAAACCTTTGTTTTTTTTTTTTTTTTCCAAAGAAACCTTTGGATTAGAGATGGGGAAACGGTGGGTAAGTGATCCACATTTTTAAAGAGAAGTTCATTTTTAGAATTGAGGACTTGTAGAGAGTGTCTCCATGGAAGCAAAATCCCACAAAACTCTAGTGAACCTAACATCATCAGATAACAGTAGAACACTATAAATACTCCAAGGAACCAATCAGATACATCTATTTTTAAGACTGCTTTGAGGCCGTTTTCAAAACCATCCCTAAATTTGCAGCTGGTAAAAGTAAGGGATGTGAAGAATGTGAATGGCAAAATACGGATAGTCTCTGGTTTTGTTCTCTAGAAAATAATTGTGAAGTCTCTCCAGTAGTCTCTTTGTTGTTTGCTGTGTTCAGCCACATGTCCTTGTTCAAACCAAAATTACTCCCCTTTATGATGTATAGCCAACACTTTAATTTCCAAGCTCTCAGATTCAGAATTACCTTGCTTCAGGTTGTGCTCAGGCGGATTCCAACCGAGATCTGTCTAGGATTTTGATCCTGGGTTTTTTGTTTTGTTTTGTTTTAGCTGTGTGACCCCAGGTAGATTTTGACCTGTGTCTCTGCTTCCTCGTTTGAGACACATGAGGGGAAACATACCTCATCTCAAAGGTTTGAGTTAAATATGATGTGCAGACACGTGAGCACGCTGATGTGATATGGAGCAAATGTGGGGGCTAAAATGTTCCTTTTCTTTTCCTTCCTTTCATTCACCTCATCACTTTGGCAACTTGATTTTATCAATTCTTAGTACCACACTCACCACTTAGGTTCCTTTGGTGGGAAGAGAGCTTGGATATTTCTCTTCCTTAAAGCTAAGTAAGAGCTTAAAGAAACTCACAAAAATAGAAGGAAAATGAAAAATACTATAATATCTTCTTTCAAGCAATACAAAATATACTAAATATTAATGTAGTGTGGGGTCAATCATTTATTTTAAAATGGCTTTCTGAAATTTGGTTGCTCTTTCTTCTAATAAACAGTTGAATTTCCATATTGAGATTGTGATGTGTGCAAAGAGAACAATTCATGCGAATACTGGAGTTAGAGAGACGATCACCATATTTATGAAAAAGTGGTGTCAAAGGAGCTTGAAGAAGTCATCTGTGTAAACCTGGCAAATAATTGCCAGATAAGAATTATCTCAGCTTTTTTTTTTTTTTTCTGCCTTTTGTGGGTCTAACAATCTTAGCACGTTTATGTTGAATTGGGATTATATAGACAGCCAAATAGGCTTTCCCAAGTATCTTATAATTCATTAGATAGTTGCTTTAGGTTAGCTTTGGGGGTCTGACATAATAAAGGTTTATGTTATAGAAATATTATAATATTTTAAAAATTAGATTGGACATACCTTTTTGTGGTATGAAGATTATAAACTACAATATGTACTTTGAAATAAAATAGATAAATTTTGTTTCTGATTATCCATGCTAATTTAGAGGTTTACTGAAAATAGTGTATAGCAGATAAATGATTTATATTTGTTTAGAAAATAGAGACTACTATTTTTCTATCCGATTTATCTTATTCTCCCAGCCTTCTCCTTCCCATTTCAGGCAGTTCTTTCTTTCTTTTTTCTTTTTTAAGATTTTATTTATTTATTCACGAGAGACACACAGAGAGACAGGCAGAGACATAGGCAGAGAGAGAAGCAGGCCCTGGGCTGAAGGCAGACGCCCTCCCACTGAGCCACCCAGGCATCCCTTGGACAGTTCTCTTAGGCAAATGTCAGCAAGCCTAAATTCCACCTCTGTATCAAATTATTCAAGAATGATCAGATGTTTAATAGTGATAAAAATGCCACCAGATTTTAAAAAGTTGCTCTTTGTACTTGCTGTTTATTTTTGCCCCTACAATAAACCATGAATGATACATTATTCAGGGTAAAAGAACCACCCCTCCAGTGTCAGTAAAATGTAATCCCTTGGAACACCTCACTCCCAACACTTACCCTGACCAATTTTTGAATTGCTAATGACCTGAGGGGTAAGGACCCTCTTATATACACCAGTGTATGTATCTCTGGTCTTTGAAAAATAGCAAATATTCAGTAAATGTGGTTGAACACAGGAGATAGTCATGGTCTATGAAAAGCACAGCTATTTGTGGTGTCAAATAGGATCCAGGGTGCCCAAGAGCATCTGTCATATACACCAGTCCAACATTAGTCTGGACTATATATTCTAAGTTTTTAAATCATAACTTTTAGAGAGTGGAAGCCACAACTCACACCTCTTCTTATCATCTGAAACATCTACCCCACAAATATTGGGTTGCATAATATCACTGATTCTCTATGGGCTTCTTCACAAAATTTTTATCTGATCCTCTGTCACTCCACTTTAATGTGTAAATATGGGTAGGTAGATGGCAGGAGTGGGGTGGGTAAATAGGTAATCAGATGAGGAACCCTTCCCTCCAAAGACTGATTGAACTTGGAAATTTTGTTGATGAGTGTATATCAATTCATTTGATATTATAAAAAGGAACAGAAGCTCTGAGATTAGCTTAGTTTTATCTCTTATTAGTTCACAAAAGTTATACTTCACATTTTCTAAAGGTACACATTTGGAACCAGCATTAACTCTTTAGTTTTGCAAGATTTTTTCAAGTACTTGAGACTTTGAATTTTAAGTTCAAATGTTGCTACTGCATTTTGTTTGCTTTATGTCACAAATATCCTCAAGGTTAAAGTGTTATGTTAAATGACATATGTATTTACAGTATAGAATGTAGAGTAGCTAGGTCAACATCAGAGATTACTCAGTATTAAAAACTGTTACAAGTTTATATACTGAAGTTTTCTTGAAAGAAGAGAATCAGTGTCAGTATTACTTTGTATTTCCTATAAATGTATCAGCCATATCTGGGGAAAGGATGCCAGACAATGGCCATGAGAGAATTAAATGTTTACCTCATATATGCCATAATGTGGATAATATACAGATACACAACAAGCAGTTGACCGAATCTATAATTCCTCCTCAACCACAAATATGGAAATGCTTTATTAAGCAGGGTGAACAGTACTGTGTTGTTGGCACTTGGCATTATTTTCATAACAAAAAAATAAGTGGTCTCTAAGAATTGCCAAATCAGAAGGGTGCCTCAATTTATCAATAAATACACTATCAGTGAAAAAGGTTACATAAGGGATGAAACATATATAAGAGTCCAGCATTTTAAATTTGGTGCAAAAATTTAAATTTACTGCTAAAATTTCTGAAAATGAATGCAAAATTGCTTAAGGAAGTGATTAGTACTATTAGAAGTATACTAGAAACTATTCCAATGCTCAGGAGTGGATGAAAACCAGCATTTCTAACTAGACATTTTATAGATAGTTTTGTCTTCTCTTTTGAAAGAACATTGCACTTCTTCTCCCCTTTCAAATATTTGTTATGACAGTAATCCCCATTCAAATGAATAGAGATATTTTTCATTCATTTGGATCAAAACCAGTATTGAAACATTTTTAGACTAACTCTGTGCACATTTCTTTTAGACTAGAGATTGAGGAAAGAAGCATGAAAATTGTATACTTTTATTTTTTATTCAGAACTGTCTTGAAAGACTTCAAATACTTTTTTTTTCCCTTTTACATAATGGCAGCTGGACTAACAGCCCATATGCCAAGTCAAAATCTGTAGCAATTTGAAATGACTGAGATTTTAAACCTCAGAAATGACTGTTTATAATGGAAACTCAGACATAATAGTCCATGATGGAAATTCAGTCACCATAGTCAGGAGGATGGTGGTGCTGCAATAAGGAAATGTAATTAAATTGTCTATATCAGGAAGATAGTTGACTAATCATTCTTAGGGAGCCTTATGTGCTATCGTTTTTAAAATTAATTCTATTCTTAATCATGCTTAGGTATTTTATTTTCAGCTATAACTTTGTGCTGATCAAACTTGCTTCTGATTTCTCTTAATTACTAGTGCTGTAAAGATGTTGCATCTTTTCCAAGCTTCCTTATAACTGACTTTCAAATCAATTGAGGCATCTCAAAAGCATTTCTAAAATACCAGATGCTCTGTCAGCTGCACAGAACAATGTGCTAATAATTATATTTCTCTGTCTTACAGCAGATCAAAGGCAGAGATGAGGTGACATACACCTAAGATATTCAAACTCTGGCTTGAAGGTCAATTGGATCTGCCGACATATGTTGCTGATTTTGTAACATGAAAGCAGACTAAAAAGAACAGATCAGTGAAATGAATGTACTCCGTATTCTTAATTTCAGTCCAATCCAAATGTTTACAGAATAGTTTGAGGAGATTTGCGGTTTCTTGTTATCAGTCTTATTAAAGCTTGGCAAACCTTTAATAACAAGTCTATCAACAACCCACCAGGGATTTGATTTTAGTCTTAGAGAGCTTGAATTTTTATGTTTGTTGAACAATTTTTAATTGGATGCACCAAGACCTTTCCTGATCAGTTGCCCACATTGCTTCATGGAAGTGTAGCCTGCAAACTCAGCTTGAAAAGGCAATGGCAGCTGGGGAGAAATAACACTTTGTGTAAGCCGAGAAGAGGGCAGGCAGACAGGCAAGTGGCAAGATTCCTTTCAAAGTAGCTTTAACATGAGTGCTTTAAGCTGTACAGAAAAAGTAAACTTGACTAATCACTACCTTGCATTTGTGTTATGTTTCTGTGGTTTAACTTAAAACATTGGAACATGGAGACAAGTGTCATTCAAAAGCTAGAGCACCTCAGCCTAACCATAACTGAGGGCCAGATTCGTGTCTGTCAACTACACAGCATGTTGGAAACTGCACATTAGAAAAAAGAGAAGAACAATATGGCAGCAGTTTTCCCTCTACAGTGAATTCTACATCAGTGCCAGATTAATTTTATCATGTTATTCAAATGTCAAAACCTTTATGGGTTTCCCTTTGCTCTTAGAGTAAAATATCAACTCCCACATTTGCGTTCCAAAGCCCTCCCAAATATGACCCCACACACTACATATCCCAGTTCTACATGACAGTCAGAGTTCTGAAGCCAGAATATCTGAGTTCAAATTCCAGTCCCATCAGTTACTGGGCTGTGTCACCTCGCACAAGTTACTTAATCTCCATTTGCCTCTGTTTTCCTGTCTGTAAAATGGGAATTAAAATAGTGCCTATGCTATGTGGTTGTTATGAAGATTAAACGAATTAATGAAGATTAAATGTGAATGCTCCTAGAACCATGCCTAGTGTCTGGTGAGAATAGCCCCATATAAATGCTGAAGTAGGTAAAGGATGGTCCACTAAACTACAGTGCAAGTTAGCTCCTTTCCTTCTCTGACTCTCAACTCATGGTCTTCTGCCCACTTAAAATTCTTTATAAGGTTGGAAATGGAAGTAGTCAAGAATCAGAAAGCTAACTAGCACGGAAAGCTCTGGGGCAGGGATTAAAGTGTCCTTCTAGAATAGTCTGCTCTAAATTCTCCTAGCCCTTTTCAGCCTCTATAGCTTCGCTTATTTGGTTCTCCTCTGGTATGCCTTTCCCCCTCCTATTTACTCAAAACTACTCATTCAGAGTCAGGACCAAATTCTCCCTGGTGCCTCTCAGAATGTTTTGGACTTACTGGTTTTCTTTGTTTTATGTACTATATCTTTTATATTTACTATTTTGGGGTCTCTAATCATTCACTGATTTATTTTGTAAATTAATACTTGCTTACATATTAATCTCATCTCCTTCAAATATATGAATAGCTTATCAAGGTCAGGGACAGGTATTTCTTTTGTGTCTTCCATAGAGCTGAGCCTAAAGTAAGTGCTCAATAAATTCTATTGAATAGGATTTAATAAAGTCACTTAATGCCTTTCCTTTCATTCCCCCTTTGCAAAACTAGTAACAGCAACTTAAAAGAAAAAAGATTAAGAGGAAAAATACTGAAAAATTTCAGAGATAAAGATCAAAAACTATAACCACCATAGTCAAGGTAGATTTTCATGAGCTGAAATGAAAAAGATGGCCCTTTCTCTGAGTCATTTTCCAATTTGCTTCACATATTTAAAATACATTTATAAGCAAGGAAACTGGACACAAAGAATCCCACGTTACGTTAAGACAGAGGTAGTGCCACAACCTCTGTCTTTTGGTACTCCACCAAGAGGAACTTAAATCTACCACAGCGTGGATTAAGTTGAGAAAAGGATTATCCAGAGAGATTCAGCCTACAGACTTGTTAGTCTAGGTGGAGTTAGAAATTAGATAGGCAATTAGATTGTCCCCCAATTCTGTGAGTGAATGCTATTAGGAAACCCCATTATCATTTGGAATTCAGCATTTTAGATATGTCTCTGGGTGTTTAGCCCTTGATGAAAACAGCAATTTCAATCTTGAATTTTGATACCAGACTACTTGTCACATTCTTAGTGTTCTTATTTCTTGGATATTCACAGTTTATGCCAATTATATTTATGTTAAATTTGTCCAAGTTTCACTTGTCATCCACTAGTCATCCTTGGCTATCTTGTCAACTTTTTAGTGTATATTTAACCAAGAAGAATTGAATTATAGGCAGTATCATTTTGATTCCAGTAAAGCTAAATCTTAGAAACTAACCTTTGGCAGTCACATATGTATATTTAATTTCAGTATAGATCACATGTAAATGCTTGACCTCTGATTCCACTCTCTGAGTTTTGAAATAAATCTGAGGCTCTTTGTAGGAATATTCAACAGCCTCCTTAGTTGAATTTTTGTTGACTACTCTCAACATGTAAAAATCTCCCTTATCTTATTTTCCTTGACTCTACCCTATGTAGGTTCTCTGCTTGTGTCTTCCATTACCCCTTTTCCAAAACTTAGTTCTTAGCCCTCCATTCTATTTTCCTTTTAACTTATCATATTTTATCTCAGTTACATGAGTGGTTTTAATTCCTGTCTTTACATGGGTGATTCTGAAATTTATACCTCTGCCTTCAAAATTACTTCAAAATTCCCAATAGCGCTCCTCCAAAGGCCTGTTAGACGATCTTGGATGATTTCCCCTTACCTGAAATCTAATGTATTTTGAACTGAACCCATAATGTCCCTGAAATTATCTCTGCCTCTTAATTTTCTTACATTCATCCTCCCATTTATTAGGAAACAAACTTCAGAGTCTCCCTTGAGTCCTCTCCTTTCCTGACCACATGTAATACAGCCTGCTTGATCTTGATATCTCCAAAGTCCATTACTTCCTTCTGGCACAATCTTTTCCATTTATCATTTGGATTGACACCGTAGCTCAGTGCCCCGATTTTCACATAATAATTACTTGTCAAATTAGTGAATGGATAGCTTCCCTGTCTCATTTTCTTTTTTTTTTTTAAGATTTTTTTATTCATTTATTTATTAGAGAGAGAGAGAGAGAGAGAGAGAGGCAGAGACACAGGCAGAGGGAGAAGCAGGCTCCATGCAGGGAGCCCGACGTGGGACTCGATCTCCCCTCTCCAGGATCCCACCCCGGGCTGAAGGTGGTGCTAAACCGCTGAGCCACTGGGGCTGCCCCCTGTCTCAATTTCTTAACCCTTTCAATACATTCAAGATTAATTGTTCCTTTAAAACTGTGTATTCATCATGTCACTCTCATATTGGAAAACCTACAATAGAGTTTTCCAATCCTGACTTCCAATCCTCCCAATCACCTGGGGAGTCTTTAGAATGTCCTATGCCCAGCCTCACCCAGACAACTGAAACAGACTTTTGGGGGTGGGGGAGAGCCAAACATTGAGGGCTGATACTGGAAGAATTTGACAAGTGACATGACAAAAAACTAACAAATCAGAGCTGCAAAGCACTTTGCTGACCAACCAGGATGGACACCGACCGCAAAAAAAGACAGAATGGCCCTAAATACCAGCAAATTTTCAGCTCTCCCAGTGTCCATACTTTTCAAGATCTCAAATAAGTTATAGTAAGGAGCCACTGATTTACAAAATAAACTCTATATTCCTGATTCCAGTCATCAAGGCTCTTCATAATATGACCAAATCTCCTTTTCGAGTATTATTGCCTCTATCTTTTTTAAAAAAAATTAATTAATTAATTGATTAATTAATTTGAGAGAGAGAGAGAGAGAGAGAGGAGGGACAGCAGGAGAGGAAGGAGAGAATCACCAGCAGACTCCCCGGTGAGTGTGGAGCCTCATACTGGTGCTTGATTTCACAGCCCTGAGATCATGACCTGAGGTGAAATCAAGAATCAGAACTTAACCTGCTAAGCCACCCAAGCACTCCTGTTGCCTCTGTATTTTATCTGAAAAAAAAATCTGCTTTAATCATTTGCTCATGTGCACTAAATATGCCTTCTTGCACATTGACATATCCTTCCTTTTCCTCATAGAGTGGGTTGACTATGACAGTACAATTTCGCCTCACTTCATTTTAATAAAGGAGTTTATGGGGAGTAGAACAAATGTAATGTAGAACATTAACACTCTCAACCAATCACATAGTAATTTACAGTGTTTATAAACTTTTTAGGACATCTATGTTTGTTTACTAGTAATGGCACGGAATTCCAGTGAACCATGAAAAGTTATAATAGTGGGATAAAAAAGGAGCAGAAATGGAATTTTCAAGTCTTGTCTGTGGAAGAAAAAAATTACTGAAGGAAAGAGTGTAACCATATGTGTCTATTAAACACTATACTCCCAAACTTCTTAAAAGCACCTGTTTTACTAATTTCTGACTTGCATTTGATGAAGTAATACTTCCTTCTTTTACATAATATGAAGGCATGTTGACCAAAAATAAAAAAAAATGACTGAAGCAGGTTGAGAAAAGAATAATCTCCAAGAACAATGTAAAGTAATTACATTATTCTTACTTCATGGAGCTCCTTCCCCCCAAAGCATTTGTAGTGTTCTTGGCCACTTCTCATATCCAGCATCTACAACAAAAATGCTGAAAAGTAAAGAATATGATTTAAAAACCCATAAAGTGTTATCTGATATACATTTCATTCATAGAAGGATACAGAGGACACATAAAGGGCACTGATATAAGGATGACTAGTCACTGTCAGCTGGACTCTTGGCTACCTGAGCCATAATTCCCATATTTAAGTAAGAGGAAATTTTAGGTCACTGAATACATCACACTTAATCTCAGAAACAGAGACCTGGTTCAGACTATATTTAAATCCAGAGCATTCTTGCAAATTCAGAGGCCTATTAAGAGGATAAGGTGATTTTATGATGTTTTACAACAACCTGGGGTGGAGTTTTCAACTGACTCCTAAGATATTTGATGAATTGTGTTGAGTGAGGGTACTCGGAGACATCTGTTTGACTCCAGAGGATTCTTTGAATCTCTCTTTTTCCACATTGCATCCAAAGTCTTTTGGTAGAAAAAAACAAAACAAAACAAAGTCTTTTGGTAGTCAATTATATTTATGCAGTTATTCTAAAATGTAGGGATCAAGCCAAGAGTTTCCAAAACACAAGCTTCAATTGGTAAAATGGTAGGCAGAATAATGGTCCCCCACAAAGATGTCCATGTTCTAATCTTTGTAACCTGTGAATCTGTATATCACATGGCAAAATACGATTAGAATTAAGGACCTAAAGATGGGTAGATTACCCTGGATTATATGGGTGGGGCCAATATAATCACATAAATCCCCATCATCTTATCTCAGCCCTAACCAATCACTAATCTACGCTCTATATATAAATTTGTCTTTCTGGACATTGCATATAAATGGAAATCTGCCATATGTGGCCTTTTGTGTCTGGCTTCTTTGACTTAACATAATGCTTTCAAGGTTCAATCATATTGTAGCATATGTCAGCACTTTCATTCTTTTTATTGCTTAATAATATTCCATCATATGGCTATACCACATTTTGTTTGGTCATTCAATAATTCATGGAAATTTGGGTTGCTTCTACTTTTCAGTTATTATGAATAGTGCTGCTATGAATATTTATGTACAAGTTTTTGCATAAACATAATTTTCATTTCTCTTGGGTACATGCCTATGAGTAGAATTGCTGGGTCATATGACAAATCTATGTTTAATATTTTGAGGAATTTTCAAACTGTTTTCCAACATGACTGTACTGATTTCCATCTGTACTAGTAATTTACAAAGGTTCAAATTTTTCTACCATCTTCATTAAAACTTGTTACCGTCTAGTTTGCATTCCCACGCACAGTGCCTGGAGGCTTCCTTTTTCTCTACATCCTCATCAACACTTGTTTCTTGTGTTTTTGATTTTATCCATTCTGACTGGTATGAGGTGCTATCTCATTGTAGTTTTGTTCTGGTTTCCCTGATGATGAGTGATGCTGAGCATCTTTTCCGGTGTCTGTGACTGTCTGTATGTATTCATTGGAAAGATGTTCATGTCTTCTGCTATTTTTAAACTGGATTTTCTGTTGTTGTTGAGTTGTGTATGTTCTTTATATATTTTGGATACTAACCATTTATTAGATATATCATATGCATATATCTTTTCCCATTAAGTAGGTTGTATTTTAGTTTTATTGCTGTGCAGAAGGGTTTTATTTTGATGTGCTCCCAGATTTATTTTTGCTTTTGTTTCCCTAGCCTCAGAAGATATATTTAGAAAAATATTACGGTTGATATCAGAGAAATTGCTACTTGTGCTTTTTTTGGATTTTTATGTTTTCATGTTTCATATATAAGTCCTTAATCCATTTTGTGTTTATTTTTGTGTATAGTGTAAGAAAATGGTCCAATTTCATTCTTTTGCATATAGCTGTCCAGTTTTCCCAGCACTACTTGTAGAAGAGATTGTCTTTTTTCCATTGCATAGTCTTGCCTCCTTTGTTGAAGATTAACTAACCATAAAATCGTGGATTTCTTTGTGCTAGTACTACACTGTTTTGATTACTTGGGCTAAAGTATATCTGAGATGGTGAACCTCCTGTTTTGTTCTTTTTAAAGATTGTTTTGGCTATTTGGGATCTTTTTTTATTCCATATAAACTTTAGGATTATTTGTTCTAGTTCAGTGAAAAATGCTGTTGGTAGTTTGATAGGGATTGCATTAAATCTGTAGATTGCTTTGGATATTTTAATGATATTTGTTCTTCCAATCCATGAGAATATCTTTCAATTTTTTGGTGTTGCCTTCAGTTTTTTTCATTAATGTTTTATAGTGTTCAGAGTACAGGTCTTTCACCTCTTCGGTTAAGCTTATCCCTAGTTTTTGTTTTTGTTTTTGTCTTTGTGCAGTTGTAAATAGAATTGTTTTCTTAATTTCCCTTTCTGCTACCTCATTATTAGTGTATAGACATGCGATGGATTTCTGTATGTTGATTTTGTATCCTGCAACTTTACTGAATTCATTTATTAATTCTAGTCATTTTTTGGTGGAGTTTTTAGTATCTATACTATATATAGTATCATGTCATCTGCAAATAATGAGTTTTACTTCTTTGTTACCAATTTGGATGGCTTTTATTCCTTTTTCTTTCTCAATACTCTTTTCTCAATACTGTGTTGACTAAAAATGGTGAGAGGGGACGTCCTTGTCTTGTTCCTGAACTTATGGGTAAAGTTCTCAGTTTTTACCCATTAAGCAGGTTGTAGCTGTGGATTTTTCATATATGGCCTTTTTATGTTGAGGTATTAGGTTTCACCTAATCCTACTTTGTTGAAAGTTTTTATCATGAATGGATGTTATACTTTGTCAAATGCTTTTTCTGCGTCTATTGATATGATTTTTGTTGTTTTTATACTTTCTCTTATTGATGTGATGTATCACTTTGATTGATTTGTGAATATTGAACCACCTTTGCATCCCAGGAATAAAATCCATTTGACTGTGGTGAATGATTTTTTAAATTGTATTATAGTGTTTGGTTTGCTAATATTGTGTTAAGGATTTTTGCATCTATGTTCATCAGAGACTGTGACCTGTACTTTTTTTGTGTGTTACCTTTATCTGGTTTTGGTATCAGGGTAATGCTGGCTTTTTAGAATGAATTTGGAAGTTTTCCTTCTTTTTCTATTTTTTGGAATAGTTTAAGAAGAATAGGTATTAAGTCTTCTTAATGTTTGGTAGAATTTACCTGTGAAGCCATCTGGTCCTGGATTTTGTTGTTGTTGTTGAGAGTTTTTTGGTTACTCATTCAATTTCATTGCTGACAATCAGTCTATTCAAATTTTCTATTTCTTTCTGATTCAGTTTTGGGATATTATATGTTTCTAGGAATTTATCCATTTCTTCTAGGTTGCCCAATTTGTTGGCATATAATTTTTCATAATACTCTTATAATCCTTTGTATTTTTGTGATGTTGGTTGTCTCTTCTTCATTTCTTATTCTGATTATTTGAGCTTTCTCTCTCTCTCTATCCTTTTATGAGTCTGGCTACAGTTTTACTAACTTTGTTGAGCTTTTCTCAGAGAACCACCTCCTAGTTTCATTGATCTATTGTTTTTTTAGTTTCTATATTGTTTATTTCTGCTCTAATCTTTATTTTATCCTTCTGCTGTTTTTTTTTTATTTTGTTCATTCTTCTTTTTCTAGCTTCTTATAGTGTAAGGTTAAGTCATTTGTTTAAGATTTTTCTTGCTTTTTGAGGTAGTTCTATATTGCTACAAGTTTCCCTTTTAGAACAGCTTTTGCTGCATCTCAAAGGCTTTGGACTATTGTTTTTTCATTTTCATTTGTATCCATGTATTTTGTAATTTCTTCTTTGATTTCCTCATTGACTCATTCATTGTTTAGTAGTATGTTACATAACCTCCATGTATTTGTACTCTTTACAGATTTTTTTGTATGTGTGATTTACTTCAACTTTCATAGTATTGTATGTATCAAAGGACTTTGATCTTTTTTAGTTTGTTGAGGCTTGTTTTGTGGCCTAATATGTGACCTATTCCCGAGAATGTTCCACGTGCACTTAAGGAGAATGTGTATTCTGCTGTTTTAGATGGAATGTTCTGAATATATTTGTTAGATTCATCTGGTCCAATGTGTCATTCAAAGCCACTGTTTCCATGATTTTCTGCCTGGATGATCTACCCACTGATGTAAGTGAGGTGTTGAAGTCTCCTACTATTATTGTATTACTTTTTAAAAGTCTTTGTTACTGGCTGTGTTATGTATTTGAGTCTTTAATGTTGGGTTCATAAATATTTACAATGGTTATATCTTCTTGTTGGATTATTCCCTTTATAATTATATAATGTCCTTCTTTGTCTCTTGTTACAGTCTTTGTTTTAAAGTCTAATTTGTTCAATATAAGTATTTCTATCTTGTCTTTCTTTTCACTTACAATTGCATGGTAAATACTTTTCCATCTTTCACCTTCAATATGCACATCTTTAGGTCTGAAAGGAGTTTCTAATAGGCAGCATATAGATGGATCTTTCTCTTTTATCCATTTCTTCACCTATGTCTTTTGATTGGATTGTTTATTCCATTTATGTTCAACATACTTATTAATAGGTATGTACTTATTGTCATGTTATAACTTGCTTTATGGTTGTTTTTGTAGTTCTCTGTTCCTTCTTCTCCTGCTCTCTTCTCTCATGATTTGTTGGATTTTTTTTAGTAATATACTTGGATTTCTTTCTCCTTATTTCTTGCATATCTATTACAGGCTTTTGGTGTGTGGTTGCCATTAGGTTTGTATATGACATCTTCTGCATATAGCAATCTATATTAAGTTGATGGTCACTTACATTTGAACCCATTCTTAACTTTTCATCCCCTGGCTCCTGTTAAGTATATAGTGTCATACTTTCCATCCTTTTATTTAGAATCTTTGACTGATTTTTATAGATATACTTATTTTGAATGCTTTTGTATCTCCTACTTTTCTTACTCCTATTTATGCTCCTTCCTTTCTACTCAAAGAGTCCCTGTTAACAGTTCTTGTAGGGATGGCTTAGTGGTAATGAATTCCTTTAACTTTTGTTTGTCTGGGAAACTATTTCTCCTTCTATTCTGAATGATAGCCTTGCTGGTTAGAATATTCTTGGCTGCAAGCTTTTTTCTTTCAGGACTTTGAATATAACATTTCATTTACCTCTGGCCTGCAAATTTTTTGTTGAAAAATCAGCTGATAACCTTATGGGATTTACCTTGTACATAATGTTGTGGTGGTTTTCTATAGCTGCTTTTAAAATTCTGTCTTTATCACTACTTTTTGTCATTTTAATTACTATATGTTTTGAGGTGGACCTCCTTGAGTTGAGGGGTTTCTATGCCTCCTGGATCTAGATTTGTGTTTCTTTCACCAGATTTAGGAAGATTACAGCTATTATTTCTTCATATAACTTTCTGTTTTGTTTTGTTTTTCCCTCTCTCTTCTCCTTCTGGGATCCCTATAATACACGTTATTACACTTTGTCACTAAGTTCTCTATTTTAATTTTTTTATTATTTCCTTTTCTCTTTCCTGTTAAACTTGATTGCTTTCCATTACTCTGTCATGCAGCTTACTGATGTGTTCTGCTTCTTCTAGTCTACTATTAATTCTATCTAGTAGAAATAATCCATTTATTCAGTTCTTCATCTGTGATTGGTTCTTTTTATGTTTTCTGTCTTTTTGTTGAAAGTCTCTCTGAGGTCCTCTACCCTTTTCTCTAGTTCGATGAGAATTTTTATGATTATTATTGTACATTCTTTTTTTTTAATTTTTATTTATTTATGATAGTCACATCACAGAGAGAGAGAGGCAGAGACACAGGCAGAGGGAGAAGCAGACTCCATGCACCGGGAGCCCGACGCGGGATTCGATCCCGGGTCTCCAGGATCGCGCCCTGGGCCAAAGGCAGGCGCCAAACCGCTGCGCCACCCAGGGATCCCTATTGTACATTTTTTATCAAACATTTACTTACCTCTGTTTGGTTAGGTCTCTTCCTGTGATTTTGTTCTGTTCTTTCATTTGTAATATATTCTTATGTCTCATTTTGTCTCACTCTCTGTATCTGTTTCTAGGTGCTAGGATAGTCAACTATGTCTTTTGCTCTTGAAAGTAATGGTCTTATGAAGAAGAGGTCCTGTAGTCCCCTGCAGAACAATGTTCCCTGTACACCAGAACCTGGCACTTCAAAAGTGTCTCCTGTGTGTGTTGCATGCATCCTGCTGTTTTGGCTGAGCTGCATTTGCCTTCATTCCAGTTTTCTGCAGGGATCTTTGCCTGTTGTGGACAGTGTTTTGTCCCTATGGTATTTGTGGGCCAGTCTAGAGCCACCTTGAGCTTGAGTTGAATCAGACCAGGCATTTGTCAGAAATAAAGTAGCACTAAACTGCAGAAGAACATGGGGGCAGGTCTCAGTGCCAGCAAGGCCTTCTTAGGTAGGAGGTGACGTGCAGGCCTGCTGCTGCTGGGGGCTGAAGCATGTTGGTTTAGAGGGGACATATCTTCTGAAGTGTGGGGGAGTGGGACACATGGTTTTAGCAAGATTTGGAGGTCTGCTCTTGGAGGGGACCTGGAGTTGAGGACTGGTTGGAGGGGGCAAGTCTGCAAGAGAACACATGGCAGGGCTTATAGTTGGAAAGTTAAGTAGCAAGTGTTGGTGCCATGCTGGTTCCCCACAGGTGTCCTATGTGTTTATGCTGGAGGAAGTGAGAATAAAATGGTGCCCACTAAGTCCTCTGTTCCTGGAGAAGTCTCTCAACAATCCCTGCCCTTTATCACATGCTCTAAGATTAGTAAATATATCTCCTTTCCATATACTCCAGGCATTTTTCAAACTGCTGTTTCTGTGCTATATTTCTATTGGGCTATTTCTCTCTCTCTTTTTCTTTTATACTATTCTTTATTTTATGAAGATGCATTTGACATTAAATTCACCCTTTTAAAAATGTACAATTCAGTAGTTTTTAGAACATTCACACTGTTTTGCAACTATCACCTCAATCAAATTTTAGAGCATTTTCATCACCCCCAAAAGAAACCCGATACTCCACTCCCCCTTCCTCCCAGCCCTAGGCAACCACTAATCTACTTTCTGTCTCTATGGATTTGCCTGTTCTGGATATTTCATATAAATGGGATTATACAGTGTGTGGCCTTTTGTGTCTGGCTTCTTTCACTTAGCATACAATTTTCGAGGTCCATCCATGTTGTAGCATTTTATATTCCCCTGAGCATTAAGGTTTCAGTTTCTTCACACCCTCACCAACACTTATCTTCTGTATTTTTTTTAATAGCCATCCTAGGTACAAAGTGGTATAGCTTTGTGGTTTTGTTTTCATTTCTCTAATGACTAATGATGTTGAAATCTTTTCACGTGCTTACTAGCCATTTTTTATATCTTATGTGGAGAAATGTCTATTTAAGTCTTTTGCTCATTTTAAATTAGATTATCCTTTTTTTTTATTGATGAGTCGTAAGAGTTTCCTATATACTCTGTATTTAATTCCCTTATCAGACATATGATTTGTTAATATTCCTCCCATTCCTCTCTTTATTTTCTTGATGGCATTCTTGGATGTACTAATGTTTTCAACTTTGATGAAGTCCAATTTACTTCTCTTTTGTTGCTTATGTTTTTGGTATTATAAGTAAAAACCTGTTGCCTAATCCAAGGTGATAAAGATATATGCCTATGTTTTCTTCTAAGGGTTTTGTTTTGGCATTTATATTTAGGCCTTTAATCTACTGTGAATCATGTTTTGAATATGGTGTTAGGTAAGGGCCCAATTTGTTTTTCATATGCCAGCACCTTTTGTTGGAAAGATTGTTCTTCCCTATAGAACTATTTGGCATTGTTTTTCAGGAAAATCCATCAACCATAAATGTGAAGGTTTATTTCTGATCTCGGGATCCCTGGGTGGCAGTTTAGCACCTGCCTTTGGTCCAGGGCGTGATCCCGGAGTCCCTTGTCGGGCTCCCAGCATGGAGCCTGCTTCTCCCTCCTCCTGTGTTTCTGCCGCTCTCTCTCTCTCTCTCTCTCTCTCATAAATAAATAAATCTTTTTTTAAAAAGACATGTTTATTTCTGATCTCTCAATTCTATACCATTTACCCACTGATCTGTCCTTAAGCCAGTACTGCACTGTCTTGATTACTGTAGCTTAACTTTTCAAGTTGGGTAGTTTGGATTTTTCTAACTTGTTTTGGTTATTCTTGATTCTTTGGGTTTCCATAAGAATTCTAGGGTCAGTTTATCAATTTCTTTTTATCAGATTACTGATATCGACATGTGAGAGGTAAATCTGATGTGTAAGAGCCTTTCTTCTTACCCCTTTATTCCCTTGAATTACCATCTTTTCTCCTCCCAATCCAGGTAAATGCCTCTGAGTGCTGAATTCTCCATATATGAACTGAAGAGGAACACTGATCTGGGTAGGGGAAATTACCTGCTGCATCAATGGTCTGTCCTGTCTTTCAGCAATAAACCAACTCCTTCCCACCTCTCTCCCTCTCTGAGACTGCACTGAAGCTGGACCCTTCTGTTGTGCTGTCTTTTTAAGAACAGGGACTCAGTTTCCTATGTCCCTCTCAGCTCTCCCATGAGCCTGCTGATTTTAAAGTCCCATGTTTTAAGCCTAGCTAATTGTAAAAACTCATGAAATATGGCTCCTCTGGTTTTCAAATCCATATTTTATGGAAATTCCTCTTCCCTGTACAGGCTCCCTGGTATGAGAGAGAGTCTGTTTCTCTTCCCTCTCCATGCCCACATATCCCTCCCTATCATGGGCAGTTCTGTGAGTCCACTTAGCTCCTGCCCATATCTTCTCCTTTCCTATCCTCTTTGGTGCAGCCTGTTCTTTACATTTAGCTGTGGATAGTTTGTTCTGCCAGTGTTCAGGTCTAGTTAAATAAACAGAGGACATAGAGAGAAAACCTGGCTTGGCATGCTATGACATTTGTTCTTTATTTATGGGCAATGGGAAGTCATTAGTGGGATTTTAAAAGGGAGTAATATGACCATATTTTTTATTGAAAGTGTTGTTTTCATTGGAAGGCAAATTATGTATTTGAGAGAGGCAAATCTGGAAGCAGGAAGAGCAGTTTGGAGGCAAGCCTATAACTGAGGGAGAAACAATGATGAGACATGGTTACAATGAAGATGCGCAGATTGGCTTGAAATCAAGAGACACTAATGAGGCAGAGTTATCAGGACTCAGTGAATGAAGAGGAACAGAATTTGTGGCCATCTTTAATGTACAAAAGAAGGACTTTTTTCCTATTAATATTAAAGAAAACCTAACCTATTTTAACACTGTTGAGAAGAGCCAGTAGTAAGAAGAGACAAGTAGAGCAAAGTCCTTGTGAGGAAAGAAGGAAAATGGGGATAAGAGTCCAAATGAAGAGGTTAGCTTTATTTATTTTTAGGTGAGACACAGAACTTCCTTGATTTTGGGAAGGGATAGAGTTCATATCTGTACTCCAGGCTCTGGGAAAAGGATTGGCAAGTATAAAAGGAGGCGATGGCTATATTACCTTCCTTAGAAAGTTACTTGAGAGCCCATCCAATTACCTGTGCTCATACTGGTGGAGTTTTTGCTTGGAAACTTCTACTGTCTTTGTTAGGTAGGTTATAATCTAAGAGGAATGAATAATGTTTGAGGAAAATAGAGATGATTTGAAAAATCACAAAAGGCATAAGAGAGAATATTGACCTGGAGAATATAAAGACTGCCAACCACTATTAGGTTCCCAATTAGTGGGAAATTAGGACTTTTTGGTAGCATCAGTCTTTGCTGCTGTGTGGCTCTGTTCATGGGCATGTGCCTGCCTTGGTATGAGGGCAGGAAGGTTGAAAACTAGGTCCAAAGTTAGAGTTTTACCAAAGAGAGCAATCATAAGACAAAGAAATCTGTGATCAGAGTGGGAATGTTAGAACCTGAAACTCTGTAGACTTCTCTATTCCAAATGTTGGTAAGGTCCCAGAGATAAGTGTAAAGGAAAGCTGGTGAGATGAGGTGGTGGTGAAGACCTTAGGATGAAGAGGTCGAGGTTTGAGGTTTGCATAGGCCATGTATCACTTACCTGACACAGTGTTTAGATGAACACATTTATTTGTTAGCAACTCTGCTTTACATCGACTGCATAGGTTAGAATTTATAGCACATCTATTAGCGAAGTTATTTTATTTCAATTTTCAGATAAAAATTAGAATCTTAGAAAGTTTGAGTAGCTTGCATAAAGTCACACAGATATTTGGAGTAATAATAATGAACATTTTATATCAATTTACTATGTGTTATCAGGTATTGTTCTACATGCTTTATATTCTAAGTTTCAATTGTTCAGAAAATTATTTATTATTATTATCAACATTTAGGAGGCACAGGAAGTTTTCATAACTAAGGTCACATGGCTACTAAGTGGCAAGAGTTTGGACTTAGAGGAAGTGTCATAAATAGGCAATGAATCAAACTTGATGTTGCTCCAAAACCTATGTTTTAGCTACTCAGAAATAGCATCTATTTATGACATTTGGAGTGCTTTTCATTCAAGAGATTCTTTGAAAAAATCTCTTCCAAGGATATTAATGGAGAGCTTAATCTATGCAAGATTAAAATTTTAAGCATAATGAAAGAGATGAAACTAAAAATTCAGATTGCAAAAAAAAAAGAAAGAAAGAAACCAGTGGTTTCAGAACATTTGTGCATAATACAGGAAGAAGGAGGGAAAGGCAGAAATACAAAGGAAAATGACGCAAAAGTTAAAAAATCCTTGAGGAGGTATCTGTTAATTTTTCTTGCCTATGAAGTGGCAACAGCTTCTCCTAACGAATTAAAGGTGATATTTGGGTTCCTCATGAGCACAGTTGGATTTTTTAGGCCAACAGCTGAAGTGCAAGGATTTCTCAAGCAATAGTCCAGAACTTTGTGCTGTTACTCTTAATCCTATCCCCTGATCCTCTGGGAGGTGGAGACTGGCAGCTTCTCTTTACCATCAGTCTACACAGACCCTTCTGTGCCAACATCACCAGCTGGACACCAGCCTCCATTTCCCTTTCTCCTCATTGGTTACTACATTTCTTCTATAACCACTGATAAAAGTCTGCCAAAGGCGCATAGAGAAAGTGAAAGCAATATGTTTCTTGACTCACTAGTTGTGTTATGTTCACATTTAATAAAGGAGCACAAGGAAATGACAGTATCTAAATGTTTCTATATCCGTCTGGACTTGCTGCAGTGACAGTTACTACAATTTTTATTTATAAATAATGTTAACAGAAAATGGGAGCCCATACATTGAAGAACTGTCATAGCACAATATTTTCCCCTCAAACTTAAGAAATCAGTATAGTTTAAGGAAAATAAAAACCTGTGTGGCTAGAGCAAGTTTTAAAGCCTTCTCTATCAAATGTCATTCAACATCCCTGAGTCTCATTTTCCTTGTCAATGTAGAAAATAACCATCTTCAAAGAATCATCATAACAAAATTTTCATTTTCATTAAAATGAAAATTGATAATATATATGAATAACCTATGACCTCTTATAGGAAACTAGCTCATTATAGCTTTCTACTTCTTCATTTGGAAAACATAAGAACTTTAGACGCAGACACTGAAGTTATATTTGCAGGGTACCTGGTGCTAAGATCAGTGTAAACAGCTAACGTCAGTGCAGGATGCTTTACTTTCGACAAAGACGTTATTTCACATTTGATTCGTCATGGAGCAAATGTGTATTGCATTCCTAAAAGAGGAAGTTGGAAGTTTATTACTAGCCCAGATGTTCCAAGTACATATATGTAGATTATTTTTTTTTCCTCAGCAAAGACCTGTCTTTTAAAATCAAAATGACTAGTCCATGGAAACGACATATAGTTGAAGTTACTGTAAAGATTACAACTAGATGAGAACATAATTCTTCAAATACATAGTTTTGGTAGCAAAACAATCAGTGATTTTCTTTATTTTTTAAACACTCAGTTCTCTTTAGGATCCATTACTGTTTGCATTATTTTATGGGAAGTGGAAAATAAGGAGATCTTTTTCTTGTTTAGGTTAGACTTGACTTGGACTTTCAACCAAAACTCTGGTTGTTTAATATTGACTTTCTTAAGCTCTTCTGATTAATTTTAATCTAATTACATGCATAGAAAAAATGTCCTCCTGAAGACGTGTTTTGTTTAGGAAGCACAGATTTTACAGGTTAGATAATGGAAGTACCTTTTGGATAGGTAGGTGTACATGCTCCACTACCCTAAGCTTCCACCTCTCTACATCTTACACCCAGCTGCCTCACTCGTTTATGTAAATTGCTTGGCCATCAGAGGTATTGGGGTTTGGAGCTTCTGATTCATGGAAAGAAAGAAATAAAAAATAACCCCGGTATTTATTTTTGTACTGTCATTTTAGCATGGAAAGAGTTCCATTTTTATTGTGACTACATGCTATGAATACTGGTACTGCATTCTTCAGTTGCTACTGCTACTAAAATAATCTAAACAGGGTCCAGTTTTTCCAATAATTTCTTAGAGTGCTTTGTTAAGTAAGCAGCCAAAAAGCGAGAAAAAGGACCCTGGATATTCTATTAGAGAGAGAGAATTCGTGTCAACTGATTGAAAGAGGGGGAAAAAACGGCAAATCTGGCAGGTCAAGGGCTTTCTACTCAATGCCCATGTGATTGCCCACAAAGCTCCTGTGATCTGGTGCTGGCTACAGCACATCTCCCTATTTGCACATGCATGGAAACACTTTTTGTTGAAGCTACTTGACAACATTTAATGTTTATTGTTTACTTGTCATTCTGGAAAACCACACACAGACTGTTTAGGTTACACCTAATGACAGTTTTTATTCATTTTACAGTTTAATGTTTCTTTTTATTTAGCTTTTGTATGGTTTAACAACTCCTTTCATTTATTGGAATTGTAGACAAGTTTGAAATGTGAGTGCACCCGTAAGACAAACACACATCATTACCTTTCCCTCTCCTGGTGTGCAGCCCTTTGTGAAATCTGCCAAGAGAGTGTAGATGCTGACGCATGGATAGTGGGGAAGGATGGCTTCAGAAGGCCTATGTATTTTACAGATATTTCTTTGATATATCTGTATCAGATGGGAGCTTGAGATAGAGGTAATGGGTGGTCTACAAGTACAAGGAGATAATAAGACTTCAGCAAGGTATTTCTAAGAATATAAAGTCCTATGGATATGTATGTATTTCCTACTTACTTTACAGAATATGTATCGATGAGTAAAATATTTGTAAATGAATTTATATTTATAAGTGAATAAAAAACATAAAAATATTCACGTTTTAACAAGTCTGTCAGCTTTAGGGGAGTATGTGTGTGCTTATGTGTATATATAAAAAAAAAAAGGAAAAAAAAAGAATATAAAGTCCTTGGGAGAGCTAGCACTTAGTTCCCTTTCTTCACTAATCCTAGGGAAATTATACTGATTTGTGATTAGAATGGAATCACCCATGAAAAATCTGAATACACACTTTGTACCCTACCGTAACTTCAAATTAGTCAAGTTGAGAGACAGAGGAATGAATATATTACTTGGGATTATTTACTCATTATACAAGTAATTAGAAATACTAACCATACTTGGCTTACTTCTGCCTCTATACCACAATAGGACTGGCAAAATAAGGGAGCTGTTAGCTTTTGTGTGCCTGCTTCCAAGAGTGTTTTAGTTTCTGGGTGCCACACTAAAAGCCATTAAGCCACATGATAAAAGTTGATGAAAGCCAGGATGCCACACTCTTGGTGTCCAGAAGAAGGTTATGGTACCCAAAGACAATGTTAAAAATAACATTTTAGGGAGAATCTGATAAGCATGGGTTATGTGAGTGGAGAACCCAGAGGTAGGGTTGACTCAGAGCTTGACCATTCAGTCCTTCTGTTGGTTCCTTTGTGGTCCTAAGATGTATGCCAAAAGTACTCAAAGCTGCATAATTTCTGTTTCTTGTCTAGCTGAAGAGAGAGGTGAGTTTTTTTTTTTGTCCTGATATATTCAACAAAAACAAATTGAAAGATTCAAATCCTAAAATTCATCCTGATTCAAAC
This sequence comes from Canis lupus baileyi, assembly GCF_048164855.1. Taxonomy (NCBI): domain Eukaryota; kingdom Metazoa; phylum Chordata; class Mammalia; order Carnivora; family Canidae; genus Canis; species Canis lupus. Next base: position 21,771,594 of record NC_132839.1, read on the forward strand.
CACCCATGAAACTCTCTGTGGCTGTGAGTGTAGTAGACATGATGATTACTTAGTTTAGATCACATGGCCAGGAGTGGGGTCATCTTCCCTGAAACCATGCAGGGCCTACAATCATTGTATTGGCAAGGGGGAAATGATTAATGAATTGTAGAGATGGAAAAATACCTGTTTAAAATCTTTAATCTTCATAGCAACCGTGTGAATTAGGTTATATTATTACCCCATTTTTCAGATGAGAAAAATTTCCCAAAGACAAATAACTTGTAAGTGATGATTTCAGAATGGAATCCAGGTCATTCTAACTTTGTACCTCAAAGTCATTCTATTTTACTATCCTGCCTATGTAGCACAAATTAAATATGTATACGGTTATCTAATCTACACCAGGAAAGGATTTAAGTTTTGTCTTCCATAACTTTCAGGTTGTAAAAGAACCTTGTGGGAAGCTTAAAAGTCTTGAGATGATAAATAAATAACTTTCTCTTCCAGAAACCAAAAATCTTATCAATCATAAATAAGGAGAGTTTTACTTGAGTTTTTGAAGACTTTAAAAAGGTTCTTTCATTCTTGTTTATGGAAAACTCAGAAGAAATATATGTATCTTGAGAGCAAAGCTCCTGTTGATTTTGGAATTATCTAATATCCCAAATGATACATGTAACGTTTGTGTGTCTTTTTTTAAAACCTTAAACTGCATATGGCAAGGTGTAAAGCTTAGGAAATCAAAGAAAAGAGAGGATCCTAACAGCTAAATTGATTGGAGAATTCAAGAGCTGTTAGCATTATGAATGGAAGCTATTACCTGAAAAAATATTGCTGTAGGAGGTTTAGACTGGGACATTAAAACAAATCGTTGTCCTGGGCATTGGAGTTAAATAAGGGGGCATGATAATGAAGTTTCATTGTCTTGAATATGTGGGAAATAGATATTCCAGGGCTATGAGCTCATAAGCATTAATGCTGTAGGACTGTACCTTGATAAGTCTCCTTTGGGGAAAAGGTAACTGAGCAAATTATGCTCGTGGTACATTGGCATATCTTATAACCCACTTCTTATTTTAGAAATGCTTAATATTATTAATTTACCTAAATGCCAGGGGAGACAGATGCTCAGAGATTTTCTAATTGCCCAAAGAGTTATATTCTAAAACTGGAAACCCCAGGTGGTCCCACCTCGATTCTGAATGGCAAGCGAGGAATCTTGCTGCTATTCTTACATATTGCCGAGCAGAGCTGGAAAAGGCCACATGCTTGGTCATTTTTTCTAGCCAGCTCTTGCCTTGCTGCTCAGGATCCATGTAGGACAAGATTCAAATTGCGTGGCTGAACAATGACAGCAGGGCTTCAGAAAAATCAGGATGGATTCTTTTATATTTAACATTCTCCTTCTCACAGCTAGGTTTCTGAATTGACACTGAAGCAGTGGTAGGGGAGTCTATAAGATAAATAGAACCCCAAAGCTTATTTTAATCAAATTTCATTCAAAAGGAATGGCATTTCTTATTTTTTAAAATCCCCTCACCTTTACATCTGTATTTTCACTTTATTCATGTTATTACAAATGCTACTAATATGAATTTGGGAAACTGATGAAATAATAGATTCAAAGTCCTATGGAAAATGTAGGTTTTGTTCTGCTTGTATAGGCAACTTGCAGTCATCCCAAAATGTCAAAGTCTTAGAGAACTCAAGGTCTTTACAGCCTTTAAAAGTAATATCCTTTTAGGGACATAGACATATTTACTGAAATATATAACACAGAAAATAAAGTTCTTTGCCTTGCTTTATACTCTGGAGTGTGATAAATTTTGTGGGCTGTAGACTAAGCCAGTTCCCTTGTTTCTCAGAGGATTTAGTTCAGTACCAGAATGTCATTGTGATTTTAGTATTCGATATTTTGGCCTTTGGAATGACCATTTGTTTTGTAGAGTACGTGATGTAAACTCCTCTGAAATGTTATTAATACCTTTTAAACACTTCCTATAATTATTTCAATAACTCTAAGGAAAATTCCTCTTCTAAAAGATCACCTTTCTGGTGAGGGACAATTTATAGCTGATGTGTAACTCAACAGGAAGTCAAGAGAGCAATCACCAAGAGGAATGAGATAGTCAGTTTCTCCAGACTAACACATAAAAGCATTTCTTGGGAACTAAACTCAGCAGTAGAAGAACACAGGATTAGTCACACTAAATTGGATGCATCAGTCCCACCATTCTTTCTCCTGAGGGGAAATGCCTAGTGTTTTGTAAGAAAATAGGAAGGCCTCAGGATATATCTCAGGATATATTCCACCAGTTGTTTCCTTAAAGGGAAAAGATTATTTGAAAAAGTTTTGGGTGGGAACATGGAGAGGCAAATGGGGAAAAAAATGTACTAAGTCATCAAGTCCCTATAATTGATTAATTTCTAGTTTTTATGGCTACGAATATTGGAACAAGGAATGGTCAAATCCTCGGTTGTTTTTAGATACAGAAATTATCATGCTCTTTTCCCCATAATTTCAGGAAATATTTCAATAGGAAATTCCTCTCCATTTTCATCAGTTATTAAAATGTAATGGGAGTTGCTATTCAGTGGGCACAAAGTTTGTGACTCAAGATATATATAAGTTCTAGAGATCTGCTGTGCAACATTTTGCCTATAGTTAACAATGCTATATTGTACACTTAAAATTTTAGAGGGTAGATATCATATTAAATGTTCTCATCACACTTAGGAAGGAAAGATGGATGGATGGGAGGAAGGAAGGTAGAAAGGAAGGAAGGAAAGAAGGAAAGACAGAAGGAAGGGAAAGATAGGAGGGAGGGAAGAAGGCAGGAAGGATAGAAAGAAGGAAGGGACAGAGGAAAGGAAATCAATAACAACAACAACAAAAGAAGTAATGTTCTAGAAAATGAAGCTCTCACTTATTTTTAGAGGCAATGCTAGCTTGGCAGATGGGGTATAGAGTTGGGTTGGAGCCACTTTGATTCCATCTTCTCTCCAGTTCAGAGGTTTCACTATGTTTATTGGTAATCCATGTTGGCCCTGGGAAGGACTTCACAAAAGCTTCCGCAGGAGAGATCGGACACTCCCCAGACCTTTATATGTAATTCAAAAAAACTTTTGTTTTCATAAGGACAGTACTTAAAGAGATGTGGAAGTGAAAATAGTTTCCTTCTAGATGTTTTCTGGCTTGCAAAATTCTAGATACATTCATCAAAGAGGAATTGGCCTCTTTTTTATCTCATTGCGCACCCTGTGCTTTTTGAGACCTGTGACACCTTGTGCCCACTGGGAAAGCCAATGGGCCTTATGCACAGCAGCTTCTATTGCATTTTCCTTTGATCTTCTTCTAGATCCCAAAGTCATTTTGAAAAAATCAAAGCTGGCACATGCTTTGCAAAAATTTCTTTGTTTCTCTTTTTGTGGTTACTCAGTTTAGTTTCTAAAGCAAACACATTTCTTAACTGCATTTTAATTTTTCTGGCCATTTCTGTTTTTATTTTATACTACACAAATTCGTACAAAACTTGGCAATGCAATATTCCTTTAATAAAACGGGCTCCACAAAAATGTTTGCCGTAAATCACTGCCTTCTTAATGCCACTAAGTGGAAAGGATTTTATAAGCTTCTCTGGTTTTAGATGAATCGAACAAGAGATTTGGGTTTATTATTGTCTAAAAACCTTGAACATCTGTCCCCTTTATTCTCAAGTCATTTTCTCTGCTCTACTATTAAATACTCTACCATCTTCCCTTCCCTTTGCCCAAGTGCACTAGGTGAAGCTAAATATGTTCTTCGCTGCCTGACCTCAGTTCTTTGGAATGATGTTGCTGTATCAGTTCTTACTGCACGCCAAATACTTTCACTCTTCAAAATAGCTTGGGATATTAGAAATTTGCCCTTCGTGAACTCTCTAGTGATTTTGATTTTTAAGGCCATGAATCCATATTTTTTCTTCAACACCAAATATGTAAAATATTTAGGAATAGCTTTGTTTTGTTTTAACCATATAATTTTTTGCACTCTCTACTTCGTATCTCTGGAGAGAAATTTAAGTGGGAAGCAGAATTGAAGGAGTAAACTGTCCTCACCAAAGACAAGAAAGTCAGATATTAATTCACAGTACAGTTTTAAAGATGACAGTAGTGCCTTGAATTTTTAGCCAGGAGTCACCAGAGAATTGTGCAACTGTAACAACTGAAGGCCCTGAGGAAAGAATCTAATGTGTGATGTAAAAGGAATACAGGGAAATGCACTGAAGTCAAAAGCTCAAGTTGGAGAATCTTGGAACCAAGAGAAGTTGCAAGGACCTTTCAGAATCTCCTGTGAAACTCAAATTTTCACAGATGAAAAGGATTTCCAGGAAATTCTCACAGAATTTCTTTTTAATGAATTGATCATTTATTCATTAAAATATAATTAATTTTAGACCAAGAGTAATCCCAAAGATTCTTTAGGAACACCTTGAGAAATTCAGATATGCTCGGGAAATTATAAACTCCACTTGTACATAAATCACTATCACCAATTTCTCCCTAGTTTCCCCAATGAGAATCAAGGGCTAATTGTTTCATGGTGTTTTCGGGAACAGGAGCACTAAATAACCAGAAATATAGGAGGAACTGACTGTCCCAGTGTCTGCAGTGCCATCACTAGAGATTTATTTCTCTGAGACATGAGACCTTTTTTTTTTCAAATCCTGGAATACTAGAAATGAAAGGAATCTTAGAAATTAGACCAATTCCACTGTTTTATAGATGAATAAACTGAAGTATAGAACAACCAATGTGTTCAAAGTTACGAATAGTGTATTATTATCTGGGACTAGAAATATCATCTTTTTTTTTTTTTTTAAAGTCATTACAATTAGTTACGAAATCTAACCCAAAGAAGACTTGCCAAAAGAATCCTGAGTATCTTAGCCTAGGTTCCCTAAAATATAGAGCCTGAACAAAGGATTTCTTACATTTATCTGGGAATATGATGCCAGAGAACTGAGGTATGGAGTACAGGGAGAGAAACAAAGAAGGAGAAAAAGTCAATTTGAGGAAGAGCTTGATCACCCTAAGTTGCTCCAGGAGATCAGGTGACTGATGTTTAACCCCTTATGAAATACACACATGGACAAAAGAAGAAAGCCTTTAACCATTGCCTTCTACTGGCCAATGGTGGTTTCACGAGCATGAAATATATTGGAGTTCCGTATTGTGCATACAGGAGGATGCAACCCACAGAAGCCCCGATATAGGAAGTGAGAAGGACAGTGTTTGAGCCTTCTGTGAGATGCTGTCTCAATGTACCATCAGGAGTTGATAGAAGCCTGCATCAAACCAGTGGCCACAGTATGGCCACAAAGAATTCTAAAGGACAACATAAGAGGTGTCTTCCGAATTTTCAAGAAGAATTAAAAATAGCTGTGAGAAGGGCAGGAAAACTGCTTGGTCTTCCCCTCACTGCCCCTCCCAATGTCTTGTGGAATCAGCATCTCTAATCTTCCCCAACTGTTTATGTCTCTAGTCTCTGTGCATCAGTGTCATTCTTCTTTGTTTTGGCTTTCTTTGTTTTAATATAATTATGACATCAACACTTCCCAAATTTAATATCTTACATCTTTAATTCAGGAGAAACTACTCTGCCTCCCTGTGTCCCAAGTTTAAACACCTCAAGGATGAGATATTGGCCTACTCAAGGACAAATACCAACTCTTGAATTAGAAGACAGGATCATAGAGGACATGAGAAATATGGGTGGAGTGGGGGGAAGTCACTTGCCACAAGAAAGTAATGTGGTCTGTGATAGGTGGCTGAAACAGTGAGTTTCCACTAAATCAGTCCAGCATATTTCATTTTATGGGTTTTCTATTAAATGAAGCCATACTTAAAAGAGTAATACTGGATTAACATTTTAATACACATTCTTCAAGCTTGGATAAACTCTGAGACAGTGGAAATGGGGCCTAGAATAGACACCTAGAAAGGGAGAGATGATGTAACAATAGGAGGTAAGACCATTTTTCCTGTTTTATAATTAATCCTAGGGTTATTCATGGAAGTTGTATTCAATTTAATACAATATTAGATATGGATATATATTTTAAACCATTGGTTAATACCTTTATAAAAATAAGAATTACTGAAGATTCTTTCTTTCAGTGCATTTTTACGCATTGAGGTAATGTTCCTCTTAAAGTGGAACTCACCTGGAGATGACAAGAGGGAATTAAATGAGACAAAAATGTTGGTTTACATCCTCTCATCAGAAAATGAAAAGTCAAAGGGAGATTTCAGCACTTGATGTATTTATATTACTTGCTATCCTCAAATAATAGTTAATATCTTTTGAGTAGTTATCATGTATTAGGCCATGTGCTCCATGTTTTACATGTGTTTATTTACTCAATCCTCAGAACTTCCCTTTGAGATAGATGCTATTCCCCTCTAATTTTTCCCAGTTGGAGGAATAGAAACACAGAGAAATGATATGCTCTAGTTTTAATAGCTAGTAAGTGGTAGACTTGGGATTCAAACCAGACAGTCTGGTCCTCTTCTAGTCTATTTCCTTAGCCCATTTGCCATGTTGCCTTTCTGAGAACTTTAAAGAGACTGCACTGAACCACTAAACTAAATGGAAAAATGCCCCTCAGATGGGTTTTTAACTGCAGACTTCTTTTTTTTTTCATTATCTTGATTTCTTGCCTTTACAATGATATTTACATAAAATTGACATCTGTTAATAATGTCATGGTGATACACGCCCTTTACAAATTCTTTGAGATACATTGTGGTATTATCATTTGCCATATTTTTCACAAAGAAGAATACCATAAAATAAACTTTTAACAGAGTAAACCAAAAAATAAAATTAATAACAATAAACCTGACAATTATCAGCAAAGTACATGGGAAAATATTAAAATATTTTCTGCCTCAACATAGATAGAAATGAGAACCTTAACTATGCTAATACTCATAATATACTCCTCATACTTTGTTAGATATTAGATATTGATCCTCTTGAGATTATTCAAGTCCTGCTTGTTAAATTGAGAACTACAATTCATGAGATGTCCCAAGGGGAGCAGCATAAATTTAAACACTGGTTCATCAGAAAAAAACTATTATGGGCCTCATTAACTTTTATTTTTTAAAAAGATTATTTATTTATTTATTTATTTATTTATTTATTCATGAGAGACAGAGAGAGAGAGAGAGAGAGAGAGAGAGAGAGAGAGACAGAGACACAGCAGAAGGAGAAGCAGGCTCCATGCAGGGAGCCTGACATGGGACTCGATCACGGATCTTCATGATCTGGCCCCAGGCTGAAGGCGGTGCTAAACCGCTGAGCCATGGGGGCTGTCCCTTAACTTTTATTAATCACAAAAATATATAATGTATTTATGTATATATGTATGTGTGTGTGTATATATATATGTTTAGTGGAATAGATTTCCCCTTCCAATTTCCCTTCCCACCCTTGCCTCCTGGAAACACTGGGCTCCAGGAGGAGAAGTTTTTCCATGTGTCATCACCAGCCCATATTTACTGAGCACCCTTTGTTCAAGCAGTGGCAGTGCTAGCAGCTGGAGCTACATCAGATTTTATGCCATAGTGCCTGTTTTACAAGCTAAATGTGGAGACAAGGTACATGCAAATATATAAAAAACTTTAATGATAAATGAATTCTAAATGATGGATGCTCATTAAAAGAGCTATGAAAAGTCATGCAAGGATGAATTGCTAAGGACTGGAGTTTTTAGGCATTGGGGTGGGGTGTCATCAGTAGAGATGGCGAAGGTGGGATCTAAATCTCTAATTATTAGGGTCTTCCTAGCTATATGAATGTTTTCCCTAGGAGAATGTTGCCTGAATTTTAAACATTCTTTTGAATCCAATGTTTTTGGGAGATTTTTGAAGTTGAAATTGTTAAATTATCATAGTTTTGTGCCAAATTTGGCATTATCAGAGTTGAAATGAAAGTATTTAATTTTAAAAGAAGATTTTATTTTTGGTAGTGAAGTGGGAGCAACTTATTACAGGTTGTTCTTTGCAACATACCACAAGTGGAACAAAGAGAGAAAGCTAATGAAGCAAAAATATCCTTTGTTAACAAGTGAGTGCTATAAGAGCTGAGTGGCAAACCATAGTCTACTTTTCATGGTTGGGAGGAAAGATTGAAAATTAATGGAAAAATTGGAATATGTAGCTTGCTCTAGAAAATGAGTGGTCAAACAGTGCTAGTGGTGGTTACTGGGATGTACTAAATGTATCATATGTTTTCTGCTGTACCCACAACTGATCATATCACCTTGACTCTTACTTTTCTTCTAGCTTGGGTGAAAGTTGAAGAAGGAGGTTAGAGCAAGGATCTGACTGGCAAAGAGCTGCTCAGATGCAATAAGGGAATTTTCTCTTTTATAATTGTAAAAAATGATCTAAAAATAAGATTCAACGTGTGCCTGGTTAATGTTACTATCATTTTACCTCAGAAAACTACACATATTAGTTAGGGTAAATGCTATGTTCCTATCCAACAATCTTAAATAAATAGAAGTTTATTAATTTCTAATGTAACAGGCCAGTTTAAAACGATGGGGTAGCTGAGCTCCACAAACTTTTACGGACTTTGATGCCTTTCATCTTGGTCTCCACCATCATTTACAAAGTTGAAATTTGGGTTGCTGGCTCATAAACAGTTCTGCTTGTGGAAATGAAAACCAAAGTCCTGGAGAGGCAGCTTGTCTTCAAGTCAGAGACAATTTAGAACTTTTATACATCATTTCCACTCACATCCCATTGGCACCAATCTAGTAAAGGCCACACCCATAGCCAAAAGAAATATTTTCTAGCTGGAAGCTTGAATAAGTGATTTAAGATAGTGCTTGATACGTAAAAAATGATTTCTAATTTGTGTCTTTTCCTGATTTAGGAAGGTCCAAGGTATTGCCCAAGACCTTTCTAGTACCCCAAATCGAATGTGTCATAAGTCCTATCTCTTTATCTTTGAATAATATTCAAAATCCAAACTGGATTTTAATTACTTCTCCACCACCACCATTGTGGTCCAAGGTACCATCATTTCTCATCTGGGTTATTGCCTTTGCCTCCAAACTAGTCTCACTGTTTCCAAGATTTTATATCCTGTATATACAAATGCAAAAGAGGAAAAATTCAGTTATATTTAAAAACAATTTAAACTCTGTTAATATCTTGGATTACCTTGGGAGAGATTTCTCATCTTGATGACAGAGACTATATCTATCTTGTTCATTGCTGGATGTTCCAGTTAATAAAGATTCAATGAATAAATGAATAAAGAGATACAAGCTTATTTAAAATATTCCCTTTCTAGCTCAAAGTACCTCCAGAAATATCTCATAGATGCCAATAAACTCTGATGGTACAAAAGACATATAGGGCTCCATAGCGCCATGGCTCCTTTTGGCTATCTATCTATCCATCTATCCATCCATTCTTCCATACTCCCATCAACCCAACAAATCCTCATTGAGTAGTGACCATGAATCAAGCATTGTTCTAGGCACTGGAGAAATAGCTATGAATAAAAAGATAAAACTTTTTTTTTTTGCCCTAATGTAGATTCTTTTCTAGGGAGGGGAAACACCTAATAAGCAATTATGGAGAAGGAAAATATGTTGATGATTGTAAGTGCTATGGAAAAAAAAGCAGGAAAAGGAAATAGGGAATGCCAGGGGCAGTCTGTTAGTTTAGAGTGGTCGGGCAAGGCCTCACTGAGATATTTAAGCAGAGATCTGAGGGAGGAAAAGGAGTAGCCATTCAGATATCTGGTGGAAGGCCATCCCAGGCAAAAGGAACAGTCAGCACAAAGTTCCTGAGGTGGCACCATGCTTTCTGGTTATGTATCAAGAGGCCAGTAAGACTGAAAAACAGTAAGCAGGGGGCAGAACAATAAGAGATAAAGTCAGAGAAGTAGCAAGAAGCCAGCTCATTTAGAACCTTATAAGCACTTTGATGGAGGCTTTTCTCTGAGTAAGGTCCATGATCCAATTGCTCCATTGAGAACAGACCACATGACTGAGAGCAGGAAGACTGGTTAGGAGGCAATGGCCGTAATCCAGGTAAGAGATGATGGTGCCTTGGACCAAGACAACAGTGGTATAGATGTACTTAGATTCTGGCGAGTGGGTTTTGAATGTTATTTGAAGATAAAGACACAGAATTTTCTGAGGGATTGGATTTGGAATGTAAGAAAGAGGAATAAAGGATGACTACAATGTAGATTCTGAGCTGAAAAGAAAGGACAGATGGGGAAGACAGGGAGGAGCAGGAGTGAAAATGGGGGGTTTAGAGGTCCAGTCTTAGACAATAATGTGGAGGGTTCAGGTAGCCAATTGGGTATACAATCTGAGTTCAGGGAAGATATCTAGGCTGCAGATACAATTTTGTGCATCACTGGTATATCAAGTGTATTAAATCTGTGAGTCTAAATAAGATGGTCCAGTACACATAGAAAAATAAAAAATGTATCTTTTTGAATACTATAGAAGTAATGACTATCTCAAACTATCAGACCAGAGAGAATACTGACTTCAATTTTCAGAAGTACTTAATAAAATTTGGATTAATTTCAACCAATGACTAATGTTTACACTAGATCCTGAGGATTCAATATGAACAAGATACGTCCCAGTACTTTGGGAACTTACAGTCCAATGACAAGACAAAGGTAGTAAGTTGTTCTTTAATTCATTAACTATATTCTAAAACTTAGGTCACGAACTGTGGCTGAGGGGGATTTGGGGAGAAATTCTCATTCATCATGTTTTGTAAGGTATCACCACTAAAAGCAACCTAAAATGATAGCAGAAAGGGCATTGACTAGAAATGTTAAGCGTATATAACAGGGATAATATTCTTTTAAAATATCACTGCACTTTTCCTCTTTTGCATTTTCATATACAAGACTTTCCTTCTATTCATCCAGAAACATTGATTTTTATCTGGAAATATTAGGCATGAAATAGGCAGAATGTGAAAAGAAACAAAGAGCCAACATTCGGCCTTTTCTCTACCAAAGTAGAACTTTTGAGCACCTACTTACAAAACAATCTTAAAGGCCAAAAATGCCTTGTCAGGGGCAGGGTGAATTTTCTAAATTTGCTGAGCTCCCAGTTTTACCATGTGCCATGAATATGATATAAGGGAAGATACTGCTATATTGTGAAAATCCAACTCACAGAGAGTTGGAAAGACTACAAGAGAGAGAAATTAAAGCATGCAGCAGGACAGATGCATCCAGGCTTTCCACTGCACACCAAGTTTGGGGAGTAGCATTGAGTGAAGGGTGGGGCAGTAGGACTATCCAGAGAGAAATAAAGAAAACTTAATATATCTGTGCTAGTGGCTATTTTCTTAGAAATGGCCAAAGGGAGGGCACAAAGCTTTAGGAGAAGCCAAATATTTATTCAGAACCATTTTCAACCATAGACATGGTAGAAAGCAGATTTATTTAAGTGGACATTAGATATAGTCCAGGTTTTTCATAGCTGCACATAGCATGTAGATAATTCAGAAGTATCCATTGGCCTTGGTAAGGAGAGACGTGAGACTTGGAAGAAATGGTAATAAATTATAGAATATTGGAGACCAGAAGCAAATAGATAGGGCCATGGATATCATCCATGGGAACATGATGTTTCATGTACCTCAGAAGATATCACAAAGGCCCCTATAGACTCAACCGGATTACCTTGGATGAGCTACCCCTTACCTGAATCCTTTCAAGATCGAGAGTACAGCACAAGGGAGTATAAATGAAGATTCAGTACTTTTCCCCTCTTCCCTAACCCCCACAAAGGAACATAATTTACCTCTTATATACCCTAGTGCTACCCTCGGATAATTCAGGCATAAAAGACCTCTGAAAGACTGAGCATGTTTCCCCAGAGTTCCCCAGAGTTGGAAAGACTACAAGAAGTATGTTTCCCCAGATAGACCACTTTGAAATGAAAGATTATGTTAAACTGGAAGATAGTAAGAGAGATCATTTCTCATGTATATAACTTACAGGGTGGGTGTTCAAAAGTAAGATTAACTCCATTATGGAAAATGACTACACATTTCAAAAATATATTAGTCATTTGGTTAATGAGCATCTTTTAAACATATAAAATGAAAAGCTTAATTTTTCTTGCACATTTGAATGATATAGTGACCTACCAAGTAAGAACCACTAGTCAGGAAGGAGAATCAGAACATAGAGGAGGAGGATAGGGTAGCCCGTGCCGAGTAAGAAGAAAGGAAAGTCTCCTTCCTTCTTGGAATGAGGGCTGACCACAGAGAATGATGGCCCAGGCTGGTGACTATGTTACTGGTCAAAACTACACCCAATTGTACATATTGGTAAATAAAAATGTGTGCAATATGTTAAATGGAAAAAGCAAGGTACAAAACCATATGTATGGTATGACTTCATTTATGTAGAAGGAAGTATTTAAACCAAATACATAAATACATACATAATATGCTTTAAAAAAAAACCCACACCTAATTGAGTTACTAATGAAATCCACAAACTTCAAAAATTCAATATAAGCAACAATGTCACATATTTCTGTCTCCTTACAGATTCCATGCATGAGGACCACCTCTGTTGCTCACAGTGGCCAACTAATCCAGTTGGAGATGATTCAGGCTTTGCATGGTCAACAGTAAGTCAGCCCCAAACCGTCAAGTGGTTGTCTGCCTTTCTGCTTCTCTTCCTAGCTCCCTTCTTTTTAATTTATTTCTTTTATTATTTTTATAAGATTTTATTTATTTATTCATGAGAGACACAAAGAGAGAGACAGGCAGAAACACAGGCAGAGGGAGAAGCAGGCTCCATGCAAGGAGCCTGACTTGGGACTCGATCCTGGGTCTCCAGGATCACGCCCTGGGCTGAAGGCAGCACTGAACCGCTGAGCCAACCGGGCTGCCCTAATTTATTTCTTTTAATTTTAATTTCTAATTTATTACTGAAGTCTTATTGACATACAATGTTATATTAGTTATATATTGATTTGACAACTCCATATATTACTCACTACTCACCATGATAAATGTAGCCACCACCTGTAACCATACATTATTGCAATATTACTGACTATATTCCCTACTTTTTGTCTCTGTGATTTATTTTATACCTGGAAGTTTTACCTTTTAATCTCCTTCACCTATTTTGTTTATCCCCCGACCTACCTCTCTGCTTACAGCCACCAGTTTGTTCTCTATATTTTTGAGTCAGCTTGCTTGGGGTTTTGTTTGTTTCTTTTAGACTCCACATAGAAGTAAAATCATATGGTATTTGTCTTTCTCTGTCTGACTGACTTCACTTAGCATTTTTCCCTCAAAGTCCATCTAAGTTGTCGCAAATGCCAAGATTTCATTCTTTTTTTTTTGGCTGAATAGTATGTCACTCTCTATGTATATACCACATCTTTATCCATTCATCATCTCTAGTGGACACTTAGGTTACTTCTATATCTTGGCTGTTGTACACAATGCTGCAATAAACACAGAAGTGCACATATCATTTTGATTTAGTATTTTTTATTTCTTTGGGTAAATATCCAGTAGTGGAATTACTGGATCATATGGTATTCGTATTTTTAAATTTTTGAGACAACTCCATACTGTTTTCCACAATGGTTGCACCAACTTACATTCCTGTCAACAGTGCACAAGGGTTCCTTTTGTTCTGTATCCTTGCCAGCACTTGTGATTTCTGGTTGTTTTAATATTAGCCATTCCAGCTGGTATGAGATGATATCTCATTGTGGCTTTAAATTGCGTTTTTTTTTTTTTTATGATTAGTGATGATGAGCATCTTTCCATGTGACTTTTGGTCATCTTTATGTCTTCTTTGGGAACATGTCTATTCAGGTCCATTTATAAAATCAAATTGTTTTATTTTGATATTGAGTTGTATAAGTTCCTTATGTATTTTGGGTATTAGCTCCTTATCAGATACATCATTTGCAAAATCTTCTCCCATTCACCATGTTACCTTTTTATTTTGTTGATGGCTTCCTTTGCCTTGCAAAAGCTTTTTATTTTGGGGTAGTGCCAACAGTTTATTTTTGCCTTTATTTTCCTTGCCTAAGTGGACATATTCATAACTATGTTGCTGAGACCAATGTCTAAGAGATTATGGTCTATATTTTCTTTTAGGAGTTTTATAGTTTCAGGACTCACAATTAGGTCCTTAATCTATTTTGAGTTTATTTTTGTGTATGGTGTAAGGAAATGGTCCAACTTCATTCTTTTGCATGTAGCTGTCTAGTTTTCCCAGTACTATTTATTGTAGAGGCTGTCTTTTCCCCCATTATATATTCTTGCCCCCTTTTGTTGTAGATTAATTGACCACATAAGCATGAGTTTATTTCTGGGCTCTTTATCCTGTTTTATTAATCTATGTGTCTATTTTTGTGCCACTGCCATAGTGTTTTGTTTAGTATAGCTTTATAGTATATCTTAAAATCTGGGACTGTGATGTTCTTTGTCAAGATTGCTTTAACTGTTTGAAGTCTTTTGTGATTTCATACAAATATTAGGATTATTTGTTTTAGTGTTGTGAAAAAATGCCGTTGGTATTTTGATAGGAATTGTATTGAATTTATAGATCACTTAGGGTACTTAACAACATTAGTTCTCCCAACCCATGAGCAGGCATATCTTTTCAGTTATTTATCTCTTCTTCAGTTTCTTTCATCTCATAGTTTTATGTCTTAATGTCTTATAGTTTTCACCTAGCTCTCTTCTGTTCTGGTAAAAATAAGAAGGGAAAAAAAGAAATAATAAACACAAATTAGAAAATGTTATATGTCTCTGCCTTTAATCTGTTTGTTTTTAACTTGCCTTAGAGTAAAATTAAGAAAGTTAAGATACTTTAATTTCAGCTTTGAAATTCAAATCCAAATCAGGGAATTTTTCAGAAGCAGGGTATCAAATTGCTGACTTTTGGCATGCCAGAGCAGAATCAGAGAAGTATTGTAGAAAAATTCTCCCTGAGCAAAATCTGCGCATTTAACAAACAGGAGATTCATTTATTAAGCTCCTTTTAAAAATAGAAAATATTTATTAGAGGAATTACACATTTTCACTGCCCGGTGAAAAAAAGCATGAGACTAATACATTTTTGGTAATATCTAGCATTGCCACACTAGTATAATGGGGAAATTTTGACTGTGGTGATAGATGGGAGTAAAGGAGCATATCTGTTTGTGGTGGGGAATAAGGAAGAGTGTGGATATTATGGGGTTCTTTGACTGCTCTTAGGGGTCACCGAACAAATGGAGCTGTTGGTCAATACAGGAACTGGGAGACAGTAGTTTCAGGGAGATTGAAGTGACCCAAAGACAATTGTGCTCTATTTTGTGGTTGTCCTAGGTCATCCTCAGGAGGATAACTCTTCATGCCACAGGAAGCCCCAGGAAACATACTCTTGCAGCTAGTTTATCTAAAATGCTAGAAACTGCCCAGGCGAAGTTCTTTCTCAATTTCTCTATGATATGGGAATCATAGGAAGAGCTAAATAATTTCCATTATCTTCTCTTTATAATGTGAAGTTCATGATCTTCCTTAATTTCTATACCAACATGGGTGTGAGCAGGGGATTAAGCAGGGGAGCAGGACTGGAAAGAAACTTATTTCTGGAATGTGAGGAAGAATTATGAGAAGACCATGGGGCAGGTTTCAAAATCCTGTGTGAGTCACTTTAACTGGACTCAGTTAAATTTCAAGGTCCTTGCTTCTTATGCTGGGTTGTGTTTTATTTTAGGACAGCATGCCCAATTCGAGGGGAAAAAATCAGAAAAGCATCCTGAGAAAAAATAGTTTCCTTAGGAAATAGGAGCATATAGATCTTATTCATTTATTGAAACAACCACCTTGAAATGATCTTAATTTCTAAACCAAATCAGCTGAAAATTGTCAAGACAAATTTAACTAGAATTGCCTCCTGAGCTCAATAGTAAAAACACACAGTTACAGTCAGAGAATTGATATGTGTTTTGCATTGTCATCTCTTTCTTCACTATTTCGTTATATCCTATTGCATGCCTGTTCTGCAGAAAGTCAGGAAAGGTCAGCGTTAACTTTGGAATGGTAGAGATGGTAGAATTTTGCATGAGCATGTGTGCGCGTGCGTGTGCCCTGTAGATGAGAAATAGAATTACATGATCTCTGTGCTAGGTGAAGTCTCATGACTCATCACTCTGTATCCAAATCAGCCTCCAAAGACACAAGGGTTCTTGCAAATCTTGGAAATCTTTCTTTAATACTTACTTACCCCTGACCTCCTATTTAGGTTACTGTACGCAGCACTCTTGTGTTTCAGAAACAAATCATTTTCTATTATAATCTAGAAATACCCAGGCCCCCAAACGAACATGAGATTTGGGCTATTCAGCAAAATTTTTATTTGCAAAGCACACGCCTGCTAGCCTGTGCGATTGCAGTTTTGCTATTCATATGAATGTTGGCAACATTTCATTGTAGGGTCAATTATGGTCATTTACCATGATGACATAATAACAACTGCAAAAATGTGAAAGCTAAAGTAGGGTTATTATTACTGTTTGTAAAGTCTATGTCCCAGATGTTCCTGCCAGGAGAGAGAAAAGCTGGAGTGCAGAGATAGCTGACAATCGTGCTAACCATTCAAATCGCCAGCCGACTGAACAATTTGCAAGACCAGGATGTAACAAGAGGGATGTAACAAGAGGCTAAAGCTGGCATTCAGGTTGCACTACCTCCCTCACCTTGAGCTGCAAGCTTTTTCCTTTCTGGCATGTCATACAGAAACACTCCCACCTCTGCACCCCTGCACTGTATCCCGAGGCTGAAAGAAAAGGAAGAAATACAGGCAGAGCATTTGCCCAGAGAGATGGGCCAACAGCCAATGTCATCCTCTGATATATAACTGAGGAGGAATTTATTTCCAACTAGTAGAGGATTGGGGGGGCCATAAAACTGTATAGCTTCAACCCTATGAAATAAGGTTAGTAAAATACATAAACTCTGATACAGCACTGTGAAGTATGCCTCTGGTCACCTGCAATTCACCAATGACTTCATGATAGATATTCCCAGCACCTGGCTGTTCCTTGTCAGCTGTGACCAGCATGTGCCTTTTAGCAATGCCCACCCTCCCTCCCTCCCCTACCCTCCGTTTTCCACCCTGGGCAGAGGTCTGGTGCTAGGGTAGCAGGAGGCTTGCTGATTGCAGAGATGCTTAGGAGATCCTGCAGCAGGGCTCTTGAGTGATAACACTCTGATAGCAAGCACCAGCGTGAGACAAAAGCACAGTACTTGTCGAATGAAAAATACAACAGCAGTTGAATAGATGAAAAGGTAATAGGAAAAAAAAAAGCAGCTCTAAAAAAAATCAGCTCTGATGATGCCTGTTTTTTTTTTAATAGTGAAAAAAATCACTGTAGGCAGAAACTCCATTTTTTTTAACACTTCATACTTCTGTCAGTGTGATGTTGAACAAGTGCCATTAATCAAGAGTGCTTTTATTCATTAGGCACAGTGATGTACTTGAATTGTTACTTCAGTATCATTGTTCAGAGCGTCTGGAAGAGCTTTAAAGCAGAAGGAAAGCATTTACAGCCATAGTTTACGGCGAGGACTGTAAAAGAACTTTCTTACTATTAACCAAATGTTAAATGTGGTAATAATAGTAATAATACCTTGTATTTATACAATGACTGTCTTCCGAGAAACTCAGAGTACCCAACAAACAGTAGTATATTCACCGTCAACAGCATCCTTTTGAAGAAAGCTCAAGGGAGGTATTATTATCCTCTTTGCTATCAGGCCTATAATAGGTTCTTTGTGTTTACAGTTATCTCTGATGTGTGCTGTAGGGGAGGTGACAGATGGGAAGGGAAGACGGGGAGATGGTGTATGAGTGGTGGTGGTAGGAGCACATGGAAGCGTTCTGTGCAGCTTTTGAAGAACTACGCAAAAATCATTTCTATTGCTGTGTAGTGGTCATGAGAGGTCTGGATGAACATGATGGTAAAACTAGTTTCTCTGGGCTTTGGGCATTAATTGTAGTATATTGTAATCAGAATGCACTAAGGGAATTGACTTGATGTACTCTAAGTGCTGGGAGGGTGAAGGGCCCCTTAGGTTTAGGGCAAGTGCTCTGATACCCCCACAGGATGGGAGAGTCAGGCTCTTTCTCAGAGTGGCTGGTTCTTGCCCTGCCCAGCATCCCCAGCTGAGTGGATCAGGACTAGACCAATCAGACTCCTTGTCTCCGGCATTTGGAAATGGATTTGGGGGACTCTGGTGAACTTGATGGATTCCATAACTCTAAAGTGACCGAAATCCAGGCCTATGATGACTCTATTTGGCCCATGTGAGAAAGCAATGGAAAAAAGAGAGAGAGAGAGAGCATTGGTTCTGGATGGATGTTCCGTTTCTATCCAAGTCAGAGCCATAGCAGGCTCCATGGTCTTTCCCCAGTTATCTCTGATAAATTACCCATTCAGCTTGAGTGTTTTGTTCTGTTTCTATCATATGGTCTCTAACTAAGAGAATGTGCCAAAGTAATTGTACTTTGTAAGGGTAAGGGACCCTCAGTGTATTTTATTTGGACAGCCCTCGGCCCTCATGTATCTAATAGCTTTTGTAGGGAGTTTGGCCCAGCAGAGAACATTTAGTGAAATTTCGAAGTCAACTCTGAAAAGAATAACTTTTTGTGTGTGCTTTATTAGTCTGATTCCCATTCTTCAATCCTATTTTGCTTATTCATTTCCACCTTCTGCGAATTGTGGATTTTGTTTTTCCACAAAGCAACAACTTGAAAGAGCTAAGAGAAGATTGACCTGTATTTGTCAATCACTTTGATCCAATAAAACAGAGACAACAAAAATCTCAACACTTGACTCCTGGACCAGACTTTCACATCTGAGGGAAACACCAAAAGAAGTCTGAAAGAAAAATACTCAAATGCAATATTGCACCCCAAAATTCTTGGTCTCCTGCCCCAGACAAAAAAGGCACATTCCAGTTCTGTTCATCTGTACATCTCCTCTTATTCTTGAAGCATTTTCATATTTACATCTGTAAAACAGAATAGAACAACAGGCATAGATGCTCAGAGCAGAAAAACAGCAGTACTCATAACAATAAGTAAGCAATAAAGTACTAATTGAAGACTTCTACAGAATAATGGACCTGCCAAAACAATGACACTGGGGGTTTTCGTAGAGTCTGCTACAGGTACGTCAGACTAGAGTGAGGTAGGCCTTCCTACCTTTAAAATAATGACTCTGGATAGGTTATGGAAGGCTTCTGAGGCAGTTTCCTTGTCCTCCTTGTATGTAAGATGCAGTTAACAATAGCTACTATGTAGGTTGTTGAAACAATGAAACAAAATGATATATATAAAATACCAGGCGCTTGGTTGCAGAAAGAGAGGGAGTTCTGCATATTTTGGGGAGGGTTTATTTTATTTTATTTTATTTATTTATTTTTATTTTTTTAATAAACTTATTTTTTATTGGTGTTCAATTTGTCAACATACGGAATAACACCCAGTGCTCATCCCGTCAAGTGCCCACCTCAGTGCCTGCCACCCAGTCACCTCCACCCCCCGCCCACCTCCCCTTCCACCACCCCTAGTTCGTTTCCCAGAGTTAGGGGTCTTTTCATGTTCTGTCTTGGGGAGGGTTTATGATATACACTTCACTATCATGACTCAGATACCTCCATGATTAAATGATAACACTGAGATTCAGCATATATTTTCCCTAGGTGTTTTTTTTATATTTGCCATTTAATGATTAAGCTCCCAAAGAGATTCAAATGAAATTAGATGACCCTGTGTATTGTTACTAAAATAACCAAAGTATTTCATAAGGTTGTTTCAATCTGTAATCCCTCAGCATGCTAAGAATAACTTGACTTAAAGGGCAGTAGAGGGACCTCTCTGTACACTCATTTTGGAAAGCTCCTCTTGCTGCACAATTAAAATCATAGTTTAGGAAGAGAGGGGGTTGGGCCATCCTTGAGCAAAGAAAGCAGCTATGTTCTGAAGTGGCTTTAGCAAGTTACACACGCTGACAGCAAACAATTCAAAAGGTCTTCCAACAGACTAAAACTACCAGCAGAATAAAACCTCCTGTCCTTAGTGCTGCAATCATTCAGGTTCTTTAAAAAAAAAGATTTTATTTATTTATTTGACACAGAGGGAAAGAGCACATAAGCAGGGGGAACAGCAGGCAGAGGAAGAAGGAGAAGCAGGCTCCCTGGTGAGCTAGGAGACTGACCTGAGGCTCCATCCCAGGACCCTGGGATCATGACCTGAGCCAAAGGCAGATGCTTAACCAACTGAGCCATCCAGGTGCCCCACCACTCAAGCTCTTAACCAAGGAACTTGAAATATTACAGGATGTGACTTTTTTACACTAGAAATGACATAATTCTTTAACATGAATATGCAGGTATTCCTGTTTCCAGAAAGCTCACTATTTCACTGATCTAGAACCCAATTTCCCAGGATAAGCCTGAAAGAGCAATCTCTTTAGGACTTTTGATGGAATTGTGTTATTTGCACCATTTATTCCTCTCAGTCAAGAAAATCTAAAGAAAAACATCTATTATGTTTCAAGTAGTGATGATGCAATGATGCTGAGCAGAGCTGCTTAGTCCTGTCCCAGAGTGAGGGATCTCCCTTTCTGTCGTTTCAGCCTCTGATCTCACCACTAACAATCTGTGATTTCTACCCTGAGTTCCAATTTCCCCTTGTGCTTGTGGGCCAGTGTACTCTCTTGTGGGAAATCATGGTACTTCAGATAAATGCTAAACCCCTCAGCAAAGAATACAGGGCTATTTATGAAGTGGCCCCAAGTTAAATCCCATAACTTCCTTCTTCCAACCCCACAATAATCAAACGTAACTCCTTGCAGTTCTTCCTGGTGAGCCTCCTGCTCATTCTCCCCCCCTCCCCTTTCCCCTGTATCCCTCTCTTGGCGTCCATGGCCTGTATGAGATGTAATTGCTTCCCAGGAATTCATTTGTGACACCATAGGATGAGCAAAAGGAATCTGATATATTGAATCAGTATAGTTATAAAGGGATCACCTGGGGTGAAAGGACCTCAAGAAGTCTTTTTTTTGGACCTCAGGAAGTCTTAAGGGAACCATATAAAGTGGGGGACAGAAGGAAGCCTTTGATGAGTATTAGTTCTCATGAGTCAAGATGGGAGTCCAGTCAGCGAGGAAGATGATCTACTTCTGCAGAACCATTTGTTAGCATTGCCCACTCCAGGACAGTGTTGCTTTTGATGACTGCAGCAGGAGAGAGGCCAAGTCCTCGAAGTCAGAAGCCGAACTCAGCGATAGGTTAGAGAGAGCCAGCAGTGACATTAACATGGAAACATGAGCCACTTTCCTGCTGCCATGGAATTGCAAATCCTTCTTCTATGACCACATATCACTGGGCAAGTCATGAAAAGAAGAGAACAGGGACACATCTGTGTAGTAGCTCTCCCCAAACAACATTTACTTAGTGTGCTGAGTTACACTAAATTGGCCAGTGAATTTTTAAAAATATTTTTGCTACTAAGTAAAAACAGAGGTACCATAACATGAGGAAATCAGCTAAATAAAAGGTGTGTGCATGTGTGTGCACATGTGCGTGTGCAATGCAGTGTATCTGAGTAAAGTTTGACTCTGCTATATGTTTCCTTCTACTAATTTAGATTTAGCTCATGTTCTATAGTATTGTTATCCATCCCTTGTCTCACCTTCCAAATTGATTTAAAATTTTTTGTTGAGGACTGTGTTTTACCTCTTGATATCCTCAGATTCTTATGATGTCCTATGTAAAGTAGGCTCTCAATGTAATAAGCCTGGTCATATCCATGTCATTATTGCACTAATTGAAAGCTGTATGACACACCAATCTGTGAGAGTGGAGAAAGACCTGGAATGGGTGTGACTGCATTTGCATTTCCAGTTTGAGGAAGTTTCCATGAGAGGGGTGAACCTTGAACAAAAGAAATAAAGATGCTGGGAAAATAAGGCTATCCAGGATAGAATGCTAGTTCATGAGAAGCCTGACACCAGGGAAAGAGTAAATGTCCATGGGGACCAGCTTGAAGATCAAAACAGATCTACAGGTATGTAGCAGGAGATAAAACTATTTTGGGAAAGGAGATGGAAGTGTGATGGTCATTGTCAAGATATTGAAAGTGATGCAGTATGACCTGGCGACATAGAGTTTTCTCAGTGTATATAAAAGAACAACCAGTGGGACAAGGAGTGAGAAGTATATTTGGTAAAAACATTTGGGATGACTGAAGAAAAGAGGAAAAAAGAGAAGTGAGGGCAATCTGTAAGAAAAGAGTCAACTTTTTTTGTTTTATTTTGTTTTTTTGTTTTAATGTGTCAGGAAGTGCTTTGCATAAAGTGAGTACAAAATAAATGTCACATGTATGAACAAATGAGTTTATACATGAACTGGATATATAGCTTTAACAAGTTAAATAATATATAGATAAAACTCATCTTACAGATTAAATGAGTTTATTATATAGCACAAACTAGAAATAAAAACAAGAGATACAAAAAGACTTATGAACGTTTCTATATAGAATATTGTGTGGTACCAAAGTTATGTCTACCTCCCTATTATTACCTATCACTGAAGTACTAGCTTTCAGCATAATTTAATTTATGATCATAAATGAACGTTTTTTATTGGATGGCTATTGAACTTCAACATACAGTCAGTGCTATAGAGAACATCAAATAAGACATTGTTCTTTCTTAGTGGTTTCATAACATAACTTAGAGAGGCCACCTTTTTTTTTAAATTAATGTGTGTCCATGGCTCATCAAGCATTTTAATATCCCAAAGGCCAAAGATGCACTGCACATTTATATTCAGGTTCTGATATTTATATATTGTAATGTGCTGGGATCCCTATAACTTGCAGTAACACCATCTAGTTCTAAAGGGCAAAGTACACAGAATTCTGAATAAGTTCATCTTTTTCTTTTTCTTCTTTCCTAAAGGAAGGAATGGAAAATTGTTAATATTCTTAAGAATTTTAGAGCAGGGGACAGTGGAATGCTCTTTTATTTATTGCTGCTTGCACTACTTGATATGAAGGACTCTTATTTTCATTATTTCAATTATTTCTTAATTTGAAATGAGTCCTTTTAGTCTAATCAGTGGCAACTGCAATCATTAAAAACTGATTAGAAGTGATGTGGAATCTTCGTTTTTCTTCATTGCCTTTATAGAATCATAGGACTTTAGAATTAGAAAGAATCCTAAAGATTATTTATTCCAGTTGTCCCCAATGCCTGCCCACAGACTTACTGCCACAAAATATCAAAAACACAAAGGACATTAAAAATAAAAACTCCTGAGACTCACCTACTTTAGAGTAATTGAATCAGAATCTGTAGGATGTGGTCCAGATATCTCTGATAAAGGGAATTTTGATGAGGAGACATTCTGGGAACTGATGAATTGAACTATTTTTCATTTAGGGAAAGTGGCTCTCAGATACCAGGTTCATGCCAGTAGATGTTGTCAGAGTTAGAAATAAAATCTGGATTTACCTTTTCTTAGTTTAGTGCTCTTTCAGATACACCACACTGTTGCACGTACAAAAAAATTTATCTGTGACATATTTCTTCATTCTAGGCAACCTGTGGTGATGTCAATTCAAATCCATTACAATCTATAATAGAATTCTCTTCAAAGTCAGTTTATAAATTCTGTGAAAAACATCATACATTTTTTGTCCAGTGGCTTACCTAGATTGTTCTTTTATTCTACTTTGCCAGTTTTGACTCAGAATGACATTTGGTTTTATCACAATTCCAATCCACCATCAAAGGATCACTCTTGTCCTCAATGGAGGCTATAATCAAGAATAAGAAACTAAAAAATAAAATTTGATACATCTATTTTATGGAGTTCTATATAGCTCTCAAAAACGTATATTTCAAAACTATTTGTATATATATATATATAGTGTGTGTGTGTGTGGTTCCAATTTTATAAAAATAACTAAATATTTGTAACTAAATAACCAATGACTGATAAGGCATAGATGAAAATGTTGACAAAAGTCATTTCTGGACTAAAAGACTGTTCCAATATGTACATTTAATGCTATCAATTCCTCTAAGTCAGGATTCAGCAGACTTTTTTTTTTTTTTTTTTTTTTTGGTAAAAATACCAGATAGTAAATATTTTAGCTATTGCAGGCCCTATGGTCTCAACCTCAATTACTTACCTCTCCCATTTCAGCTTCAGTGGCCAAAGACAATATGTAAAAAGATAGAGTGGCTATATTCCAATAAAATTTTATTCACAAAAAGAGCTGATGGGCAGAATGTGGCTCAAGGACTATAATTTGTGAACTGCTTTAGCTGCATCCCACAAATTTTGATATGGTGTGTTTTCATTTGTAGTTAGAAATGCTAACTTTACTTTTGATGTTTTCTTTGGCCCATCCATGGATTTGGCAAAAGTGTGTTATATAGTTTTCAAATATTTGGAGATTTTAAAGATTGATATCTCAATTAATTGATATCTAAGTTAATTCCATTGTGGTCAGAGATTTACTGTGGTTTTAATTCTTCAAAATTTATTAAGACTTGTTTTATGGCCTAGAAAATTATCTATCTTGGTAAATGTTTTATGTTCATTTGAAAATAATGTGTATTCTGCTGTTGTTGAGTGGAGTGTTTTATAAATATCCATTAAGTCAAATTCACTGATAATATTTTTCAAGTCTTCTAAATCCTTATTGATTTACTGTCTATTCATTTTTGCAATTATTCACAGAAGGATGTTTAAATTTCTGACTATAACTATGGATTAATCTATTTCTTAGTTCTGTTAGTTTTCTGCTTTCTGTATCTTAAAATCCTTCCTTCTGTCTAAAAGATTTCCCTTAACATTTCTTATAGTGCATATCTGCTGCTGATGTATTTTTTCAGCTTTTATGTGTCTAAAAACAATCTTTATTCTATTTCTTTTTTGAAAGATAGTTTCACTGGGTGTGAAATTCTAGATTGACATTAAAAGTTTTTTCTCAGTGTTTTAAAGATACAGCTCCATTCTCTTGCTTGTGTTGTTTCTGTCATCTTTATGCTTGTTCCTTTGTATATAGTATATCTTTTCTCTCTGGTTCTTTATTAATAATATTGAGCTGTTTGATTATGATGTGCTTTTGTGTTTCCTTCATGCTTCTTGTGCTTGGAGTTTATTGAGCTTCTAAAATCTGCTAACTTATAATTTTCATCAAATTCAGAACATTTTCAGCTATTATTTCTTTTAATATTATTTATCATTCTCCTCTCCTCCTTTGAGAACTCCAGTTGGATGTTTATTAGGGTGCTCTATTTTTTTCCAAAGGCCACCCATAGTCTGTTGCATTTTTTTAGTCTTTTTTTTTTCTCTCTGTATTCAGTTTGGACAGTTTCTATAGCTGTTTCCTTAAACATGGTAGTTTTTCCTTCTGCAGTGTGTACTCTGCTGTTATTCTATTAAATTTTTCTTTTTAAATATTTTTTAAATTAAATTTCACTTAGTTAACATATGATATTGATTTCTGGAGTAGAATTTAGTAATTCCTCACTTACATACAACACCCAGTGCTCATGACAAGGGCCGTCTTTAATACCCATCACCCATCTAGCCCATCCCCCAACCACTTACCTCCATCAAACCTCAGTTTGTTCTCTATTGTTAAGAGTCTCTTATGGTTTGTTTCCCCTCTCTCCTTTTCTCCCACCTTTCCACATGTTCATCTGTGTTCCTTCTTAAATTGCACATATGAGTGAGATTATATGGTATTTGTCTTTTTCTGACTGACTTATCACTTAGCATAATACACTGTAGCTCCATCCATGTCATTGCCAATAGCAAAATTTCATTCTTTTGATGGTTGAGTTATATTCCATTGTGTATATACATATATACCACATCTTCATCCATTCATTAGTCGATGGACATTTGGGCTCTCTCCATAGTTGGCTATTGTTGATAATGTTGCTATAAACATTGGGGTGGATGTATCCCTTCAAATCTGCATTTTTGTATCCTTTCATACCTGAAATTTTTTTTTTTTTTTATCAGATCCAGACATTGTGTATTTGGCCTTGCTTGGTGCTGAATGTTTTTGTATTCCTATACATTTTCTATTGCATGCACTTATGTTACTTGGGACCAGTTTGGTCCTTCTGGGTTTTGCTTAAGACATAATTAAAGGGGTGCCTGGGTGGCTTAGTCAGTCGAACATGGATTCTTGATTTCAGCTCAAGTTATGATCTCAAGGTCATGAGATTAGGACCCATGTTGGGCTCTGCACTGAGTGTGAAGCCTGCGTAAGATTCTCTTTCTCCCTATCCCTCTGCCCCTCTCCCTCTCTCCCTGCTCATGTGCACTCTTAAAAAGAAAAGATTTATAATTAAAGAAAGCTTAGTGCTTTCTGGTCCTGTGAGTGCTAAATATTGCGTCCATCCTTCCAGGTATCTCTTTCCTTACCCTTGGGCAGTTTCTTTACATGCAAGTAGGGATTAGTGTTCCACTTAATACTCAAGGGGGGGGGGGGCTCTCTACAGATCTTCTGAGTAATTTTTCTGTGAAACTGTTTCCTTTCTGATATTCTGCTCTTCATAATCTAGCCTCCTTGATCTTCCCGTATTGTCATCCTCAACTCAAAAAGTCTCCTGGGCTCAACCTGCTTCTCCTAGGAATTGTTCTTATCAACATTTATTTCTGAGATCAGTACAGTACCTGAAGCATAAGAAGTTCCATGGAAATTAGATCAAACTATTTATTTATTTATTTATTTATTTATTTATTTATTTATTTATTAAAAAATTACTGCCTTTGCCACAGAGTAGAGGCTTTTCATTTGAGTGAATCATTCATGGAATATCTGTGCTTCCTAGCCTCATAGAATGGCTTATAAACTAAACACTGGCCTTGATATCATTGCTTTTCTCAAGGTGAATATCAGATCATCTACAATGATGCATTGGCTTTAGGAGATCACCAAATGAGTGCTATATACTCAGCTTTCAGTGGTAATAATGCAGGTCACTATGAATATATATTTGAATTAGTATGAAGATATTTATAGATACGTAAGAAGCTATTAAATTTAAAATCCATTATATGGATTCTTAATCTAGCATGTATCAAAGTCATCTGGGGAGCTGGCTTGTACCTAAGAGATTCCAGTTTCATCAAAGCCCTCCAGATAATTGTACTGGGATTAATTCATAGGTAAATTTAGAGGAAATCAGTTTCCTCTTCTGCAAAATGGGAAAATGGTTATTCTTAACTCACTGGGTTGTTATCAGAATCAATGAAATAATGCATTCAAAGCATGTAATTTGGGCAGCCCGGGTGGCTCAACGGTTTAGGGCCACCTTCAGCCCAGGGCGTGATCCTGGAGACCTGGATCGAGTGCCATGTCAGGCTCCCTGCATGGAGCCTGCTTCTCCCTCTGCCTGGGTCTCTGCCTCTCTCTCTCTCTGTCTCTCATGAATAAATAAATAAAATATTTTTTAAAAGGCATGTAATTCAGTGGTTGCATATAGGGAATGCTTAAATATTATAAACATTATGTAAAATATATTTTCTTGAGAAAAGATATACTTGTATATGATAGATAGTTTGTTGCTTGCCTATAGACAGTGATAATTTATACCTAATCTTTGGAATTTCTTGTACCTTAACCCAGAGAAGTCTCTAATGACTGTTAAATTACTGAGAATTTAGGAAATTAGAAGTTTTCTATTAACAAATGTAAATGTAAGTAATTGGGGATTAGAACCACAGTGGAAAATAGGCAAGTGAGAATAACTAGAAAGTGGGCTGAGTTTAACTACAGGAGTCATACAAAGTATTTTCTTCAAGAAAGTGAGTCACTGGGGGTGTTCAGTTTAGAAGATTTCTTCATAATATTGTGAGAACTCAAGTGAATCTTTTCTCTAGGCACCTAGGCACTTTTAACTCGTCTTAATTTCCTTTCATTTCCTTGGATTGAGCCAAGACTTGGATTATAGCAGATAGAGAGATGTGGGAACATTAGTATGAGGGAAGAGCTAGTTTTCCTATACTTACCTAGGAATCCAGGTCTTTGCTAGCTGTATTAAGTTATAATTCTGCAAAAATCCCTCAGGTGAACTTAAGGTACAAGTCTCTAAAAGCTCACCTGGGATATTAGGCTTCTATTAACAGACTCTAGTCAAGTCACACTTTATTTTCATAATGTACCAGATAATATAGGTCAGTAATGGAAGTGGGAAAATCCCATGATCACCTAAAAATCAATCAAGTCAGAAGGTAAGACTGTTTAACAGTAAAAGTCTTCACTGTAAAATGTATTACAAACAAAGAGATTCCCCTTTTTTTCTTTATGATTGTCCCATAATATGTATGTCTGGGAAGTTATTTCTTTCATTAATAACCACTCCTCTAGAATGTATTGAGTGAGATCTTACAGGGTGTAGTTCACTACTCTGCATGAAACATGATGAGAATTTCAATAGAAAAAGGATAATACATTGCCCAAATGTCCAAGAAACTGAAAAAGAAAACTCAAAATTTATAATCCCTGAACAGTACTTTATTTAACTGTATCCAACACAAACAGATGAAACATTCACTCTGTGCCCCAGATCTGAAAGCTTTCCAATCTATATTTAAGTGTATTTGGGATGTATTATTTAGTGAAATAAGTTATTATAAAAAAACACATAGATCTGATTCCACAAGGTCCAAAACAGAATACTATATACTTGTAATTTTCAATGATAGATTTGTTATTAATACCAACAAAAGTAATTTTACCTACTAGTAATTAATTCCCCAGTCACCTCCCAAATTCATGATATTATATAATAATAATAATATGTGCAAATGTGCTTTGAGCTTGGTTAATGACATGTAGAATCAATTGTTCTATGTCCAAAAATAAAGCTAGATAATTAAAAGAAAAAATCATTTGTTGAAATTGAGGCATCACAAGGACAGTTACACTGTAGATTGTGTATATGTGTAAATTGTAGGGGAAAAGTGCTTTACTGAAATAAAGGTAGGAAAATGATTGCACTAGCTACAAAAGCTGAAATTGTGTTTCATTTTCAAAACAACTTTCATTTTGATAAGAGTGATGTTAGATATTTTTTCCACACCATTTACCTAGCTCTTCTCTTTATTCAATTATTTAGCAATGATAAGTCAAATAGCATTTAGTTTACAAAGGTTTGTGTTGTACCATTTGTTGAAATAAAAAGTGATTTATAGCATGCAAAAAAAATTCTGGTTATTAGATCTAATTAATTATATTTGTAGCAGACAGTAAATACTTATGTATGTACTAATTGTACTTTAACTATTAAACCTGAAAATAGATAGATGGATTTAAATTGCATAGCCACAAAAGACATTGTTAATAAAGTTAGGACATGGAACTATCCACATCTGTTTTTTTGGAAAGACATGAAGAACAAGTATTTTTATGCTAAAGAAATGCCTGGAATATATATATTCTGCTTTAATTTTACATAATACCCTTTTCAATTTTTTTAATAAATCAGTGCCCACTTTAAAAAGCTTAGGCACACATGTTTTGAAGATGTATTATTTTAGTGGATTATCTCACCTGTTCTGGGAAGTCCAAGCTTTTTCCCCCACAAATGTTTGTGGTAAGTGATTAATACAAGTGTCCAGTTTGAAGCAATCATGAATATCATTTGGCAGCTTGTGAGTAGATGTATTTTTCTTCCTGAAGATGTTATGCTGTGCACCTCAAACACATTCGACATCAGGCCTATTGAGAAATCATCTTTGTAAGCAGGGTGGATTTAACAGTAGCTTCCTCACAGGTTTATGTGTTTAATTAGCTGACAGAAAAGAGGAAACAGTAGGGGCTGAAGACTCACAAGAGAAAATAACGTGAAAGCGTAGTGTAGATCTTATTGTGTCATGCGCTCTTAACAAAAAATAACAAAAAAGCAAAAAGAGAATTAACCAAACTTTTTCATATTTTAAAAAGAATCCAAACTTCCTAACTCACCTGGTTATATTAAATTGTAGATCCCACAAGAAACTCACTCAATAAAAAAACGCCCCAGTTTCAGACACTGTGTCTGAGTGCAGGTCAGAGAAGCCAAATTAAAAAATAGGGATGAGGTTGTGGTTCTGGAGGTAGTTAATGAAACTGAGATTGATGGAGTCCAACTCTGGTGCTCACTTTATATTTCTAATATACAAATGAGAGCTCCAGAAATAGTTTTCACATATCTTGTGCTTTGTTGTATCCTAGATATTACATATTTCTCTCACCTTTTAATGGAATTATCTTGTATTTTTAAAATACACATATCCAATATAATGCTCTTATGTACATATGTGTTAATTATAGGAAATATCCACACAAATATGTAATATTGGTACATATATTATTAATCAAAACCTTTATAAATTGCTACCAGAAAAAAATTTATTTAAGAAGATATTTTAGCCTAAGCTCTGGATTACATTTTACATGACGATCACTAATAACAGCAAAAATGAATTTTCTCAAATTCAGAATTTATTTAAATCTCTTGGGTTATAGTATTTGATTCAGTGTGAGTGAGTTTAATTTCTTTTCAGATTTTTGAAAAAAGAAAAGAAAAAGAAAACATCCTTGTCTTAAGAGGGGAAAAATGGCTTTGAAGCAATTATACCAAAGATTCCAGGGATTCTTATATATCAAATAGCTCATAAAATAGGATTTTTTTGAGGTGTTATTTGCAAGTAATCCAAAATATTTAAATTTAGACATGACTGGCTTTTACTTCAGGATGAAGTTGCTTGGAAAACTATATGACAATTGTTGCAGGATCAAAGAGCAGGTGGCAAGTGGAGAAACCCTTCTCTGAATAATTATAGATTAAATTATACTAGCTGTTTCTTAAAATAGTCAAATCAAGCGTTTGGGTAGCCAGCCTTATACTTCTTTGTACCTGTGATGGAACTGGCAAATCTCACTGCCCATTTCATGGCTAGAGCATCTGGACTTGGCCTGAGGCCCATAGACCTATACCATGTGAGTAACCATAACACAGTGGCCAAAACTCTTAGTAAGGGAACCTATAAAAAGCCCTTTTAGGCCTGGAGATGCTGGCCTATCAGTGGAAGCTCAAGGGCAGATTTGAATATTTAGTGCCAGAGAAAACCATATAAATCCTTTATTTTTTTTTTAAGATTTTATTTATTTATTCATGAGAGACACAGAGAGAGAGGCAGAGACACAGGCAGAGGGAAAAGAGGCTCCATGCGGGGAACCCAACGTGGGCCTCGATCCTGGGTCTCCAGGATCACGCCCTGGGCCAAAGGCAGGCACTAAACCACTGAGCCACCCGGGCTGCCCCATATAAATCCTTTAGATGGAAAACTTTATGCGAGGGAAAAAATAAATGTTTCAAAATCAGACCTATTCAAACCAGAACAGATCACCTGTTCTACCTCCCTAGCTGAAGTCTAGGGTCTTTAGAATCAATGTGAAAACCTGGCTTGTGGCCAGAGAAGCCCTGTTGCACGTACCAATTGATATTCATGCCTGACTATTGGATATGGTAACATAGCTAATTTCCTCCTTAAATTAATTTGAAGTAAAGGTGGCAGGCAAATTTATTAACGTTTTGGATATCATTGAAAATTGGTTGAAGGCTAAAGCCCTTCTCTCCAAGGAAATCATAAAGTTTCTGAAGGCCTGAGTGTTGGAATGTCCCTGATCCTCAGAATAAGAATCCTTGTCTCTAGGTGGCTACTGTTACCTTAGATTACCTTGTCCCTAGCCATATGTCTGGGTTGATTTATTGTAGCCTTTTGAGATGGAGTCACCATTGAAACATGACAAAAACAAGCTTTTCCTTTTGGAGTCATGCTCTCCTTTGATAACTTAGGCTTTGGAGGGAAATCATCAATAATTTTAGATATATAGCTTTGTGATTAGCGCAGTGCTTGATGACTGATGGTACAATAATAGTAGTAGCATTTACTGATTGTGTTCTGGTAGGTGCTTTATATATGCTATCTCATTTAATCCTCATAGCGCTCTGAGGTAGGACTATTATTGTCCCTATTTTATAGATGAGGTTAGATAATTTGCTAGAGGCTGCAGACCTAGAGTGGGAAATCCAGGACTAGCGATCATGTGGTTTGACTCCAAGCCCTGTTGATCTCTGCAGTTACAGTGAAAAAGCCATCTTTGAGTTGTTTTGGTTGTCCTAATTTTGCTGCCCACACTTAATGTGGGTAAGAACTACTCAAGAGACAACCTCCTATCTTTTGCCTTAAGTCTAGGCTCTACTTCATTTTCTCATTTTCTCTTTTAAAAACCCTTCTTTGAATTTTTTTTCTTATAACTTTCCAGAAGAGTCAAGAAGGGGAGCCTAGATGGGAGAGTGGGAGTGGGGAGGTGCTTGTGTTATTTAGATGACACAGTCAGGGGTGGTAAGAAGGAGATGGAGTCTGATTTTTTAATTATGGGGATTATTGCAGCTCTTTTTCTATCCCACCTTAATCCTACACTAAATGGTGAAGGTATCAACACAGAACCACTCCTGAATAATTGTTCTTGTGTATGATCTAAGACAGGCAGGTCAGGTTAGGTGAGGGTGAGTTTGAAAAGACAGGCTTGAATAAAGAACAGAAAAGATCCGGACAAATCTGTAACTGCCACATGAACAAGGCTCACCCAGCTTTTCCTGTTAAAGTACTATCCTCTATTTTTTCTTGTGTTTTTCTCTTGCTTAGAAACGGTTGTAAATATTTATTTTTAAATAAACTTTTAAAATATAAATACAATGAAAAAATTTCAAGTCACTTACCTACAGTACTATCCAGACATTTCTCTTACCTTAAATAGCTGAATAATAATTTGATCTTTGCATCTAGTAAATCATCATGAACTCTTAATTTTTATCAAAAACAGACCAATTGAAAAGCAAGACAAAAGATAATTTGGAGCAGAGAACAATTGATATTTGAATATCCTTATTTCAGAGAGCTGCTTTACTTTAATTAAAATAATTTAATATCATTAACATTTTGGTCCTCAAAAATAGTCTGCCTGCTAAGTATTATCTTTATTTAGAGGTTAGAAAAATAAAACAGTTTATGTTTTATTCAGGATTTTGAAGTAAATCAATGAAAAAGCCACTTTTACACTAAGAAAATTAAAAAAGAATTGAGACAATGATCCATATAATAAAATCTCAAACTCCATTTTTTTGCATTGATTGCATTTTGTCCAAATAAAAGGTGTTTTTTTTTTTCTTAAGAGCAAATTCCTAAAATATATATTTTTCTCTCTTTAAGAATGGCATTATTTAATTATGGAACAAGCAAGAAAGCTTTAGACTGACTGACTCACATAACATTTCTTTTGGTACGTCTATTTAAAGAAAGTCATAAAGGAGAAAATCACAGCATGGCAGCTATGTTAATGACTGATGAAAAAATAAAGTAAAAGACTTTTTTTTGGTACACGGTTAACCCTTTAAAACAACATTTAATAGCTATACTTGATAATTGTATTTTCTAAAAATTTTCTAAATCAATTCAAATGCCCAAACTTGAAAATTACACTCCATAGCCTTCACAACAAACTAGTAAATTATTCTAACAACTAACTGATCTTCAAAAAAGATTTTTGGACACAAATACAGAAATTAAATCCAAAACGAGAAGTATGCATGTCAGTGCCACTGAGATATAAATATATGTGATCGCACACAAAAACCACACACAGGCCTGTTCTCTATAAAGAGACTAGAGAATAGAAACTGTAGCTGTATCACTTTACTGTGCCATTTGCCTTTTTGGAAAAAAAATCTAGCCTCTTTGTTTCCTAACATGCAATGCCAAAACGCAATAGCATGTGATTTTCTTGTGGGAACTATTTCCTTTCTTAAATCGCAGCATGAACCAGGAGGCCTCCCTTGTTCTTAACTTCCTATTTTGGCGTATCAGCAGTTCAAGGAAAAGGAATTCTATGGTCTTTATTCCTTTCTCTCTCTCTCTTTCTCTTCCCTTCCTTCCCTCCCTTTCTCTTTCCTTTCTTTCCTTCCTCTCTTCTCTTTTCCCCTCTTCCTCTCTTCCTTCTTTCTTCCCCTTCCTTCCTGCCTTCTTGCTCTCTTGCTTTTCTTCTCCTGAGGAAAGGGTGAATTGGCTTGAAACTCTAAGATAAACTCCATGCATCATGACAATTGGAATTAGCAAGTTGCTGTGGTGACCCCCGCCCCCCCACCACCAGCTGCTGTCATTTGGAGTGTGTGTGCCAGAGAAGCTAAAATGGGTACAAGGATCTTCTTGAATAAAAAATAGAACATTATAAACCAAACACATTAATTGACCAAAATGTAAAATCAATAAAATTAAATGAGCTGGGAACCAAAGCAGATGGACAGTGGTAGCTTGCCTTTTTCCTCACCAGAGGTTTCTGTTTAAAACCATCTGGAGAAATGTAATGATGAAGTGAATGAGCATGACTCTTCTGGTCACAAAATCAAGCCCTATTGTTAGTTCACCATCTTGGAAAATACTCACTATGCTAATGTGGGATTGACTTATATAACATGCTCTGAATTTGTCCAGGATAAAGAGTAATGGATGAAAACTCAGGTTCAGGTGGCAGTCACAGGTATAGAGAATCAGATGTTACTAGTGTTTACTCAACAAAAATTATTGTTTGAGCCATTAATAGCTCAATATCTTGCCTTTTTGTATAATAACTTCCTATATCATATAAAGTTGCTTTGAAGCCTGTGATCAAATATTGTCCCATTGGAAAAAACCCCTGACATCTGTATTTTCTTGATAAGGTACAGATTGGCTCAAATGCAAACTTTATTTGGAAAACATAAGATATAAAATGGTCCTTTTTATGTATTGTAATTGGAAGCATTTACTACATAGCATGAAGAAATCAGAATCACAGAATTGCAGAAATAGGTTTTATTTTCAGACAGAAATAATAATGTCCATCATTTCTGTCATTGGCAATTACAAGTAGAAAAAAGTTGGCTCTCTATTGATCATTTCAATAGAACACAAACTAATGGTTACACTATTCATTCACTGTCAAGAAACAGGCCTTTCATAAGCAACATCTTTTTCATTCTTAGTATGTACCCCAGATATGAACTAGGTATTAACTGGAAATATCAACCTACATTATGCAGATGGTAAATGTTTCTCTAGAAAAGCACTATTTTGATGTAAATTGCTCTCAAATGTCCAGGTGCTTAAAGTTATTATTGGTAACATAATCAACCATTGGCATATTAAAATGTGTTTTGTGTCTCATTTATTCAAAAAAATCTACTTTTAAAAAATTATGATTTTGTATATTAAGGCATGGAGGCATAAAGGGACAAAAATCCAGCATTTGTGTTGCTTAATACTGCTTCAACATGCTTAGATGTAATGTCAAGATATGAAATATTTTCAAATCTACCTGTGTGATTATGATACCGGGATTATTATTTTAAGAAAGCCAGTTGGATTTTACTCATTTAGGTTGTTACTATCTCTCTGCCAATTACTAGATTGAGGTTTTAAGTAGGATCAGAATTTCCTAATCTTTTATATCCTGTTCACTAACCTCTTGAGTTTGGTTGTGATAGAAACACGAGTTGCTGATGGCGCAACTTCTACGTAGATACAGGCATACAGGGCCAGGCCAACAATAACAACGGTGGAAAAGAGCAGACTTAGAGGGCTTCGGCTTTGTACTAGATACTTTCTGGATCAGGGTACCCATGGGTGGACAGTGACTCAATACAAACCTTGAAGCTGTGTCCCCTGGGATATGCCACTATGTAGTGGCAATGGGTTTCTATTAATGAGAGGAGCTCTGGATAGGGACTCTGCAAGCAACGGTCTTATATCCATTCGATACGTTTTATTGGATTTTCTTATAGACTATACATGTTTCACTTCAGAGGAAGTATTAATGGCAGACAAGTCCTTCAATAAAGTTTTTAACACCTACTCTATGCAAAACCAAATTTCACTAGCCACAAGAAAGGGATAACTAAGAAGAAAAGCAAATGAAAGCATCTCTACCCTCCAGAAATTTAAAATCTAATACCTATGAAGAAAGCAGTATTGAGTCCCCTCCATGTGATAGAAGGTGAGAGCAAATAACAGAAGTTAGATGTTGGAACTAAAAATCTCTTACTTTACTAGAAATAACAACTTCAGAGCTACACTATCCGAAGGATTGTCCAGCCCATGGCTCTAAGAACCAACCCAATTTATACGGTACAACAAGTCATACTACAAGGTAGCAGGGCTTAGCTACACTATTTTTGTTGTAAAAATACCAAACAAACCAATAAATAAAGAAAAAGTAAAAGAAGCCAAAAGTAGGGAGGTAGAGAAACTGTTAAGATCAGACCCATCAGACCCATAGGAAATTATTCTCTATATGGCCTGCAGAAGGAACCAGAGAGGATGGGATAAGAAGGTAAGGTTCAGGATAATTGCCCTTAGGGTAATTCTGGTATACTAAAGGAAATATGTTTCCAAATTCCCACCCCTTGTTCTCAGCTTGTCTTAATCACTAAGTATGTGTGCCTGTTATTTCAGTATTTTAGGAAAGCAGTTATCTAGATCTCCTTATTATGATTTTGAACATTTTCTCAAATGATTCAGCTTTCTTTTTCTAAACTGAATGTGTCACAGAAACCTATAAATTGCAGTAATAAAACATAGAGTTTTATGATTTTCCCCCTAAGCTATTAAAAAGATTCAGCGTTAGATTTTATCTAAGTCAAAAGAGAAATAAAATAACTTAAGAGGATGGCATGGTTTCTTATAGGCACAACTGGAGGAGGAGCTCATGAAAACTCATTGTTTAAGTAGCCAGGCTTTTAGAAAGGACTGATTTCTTAGTTCTAAACCATGACATAACACACAAATAAAATACTGTGTTCTAACTAGGTAGTCAAAGAATAATCTTTGAAGAAGAATTTTAGAGCCACATAAATAATAGAATAATGACTTTTTCTAATACAGAAAATCAGTGAGTGAATGAAAATCTGTAGCCAATCTTAAAAATCCTTAATATATAATGTCATACATGAAAAAAATGAATTGCCACACAAAAGACAACACATTCATCAATCAGAGAGCAACGATATTCCCACCATGTATTTAATACAGGGTCTCTTGGTTGTGATGTTTATGATTTCCCTTTTGGCATCTTCTAGAGGCAGAGATGGTAAATGTTTCTGAAATTTAAGACATTGTATCCATGTAAACACTCTGAAAAGACTTCACTGCTGCATTATGAGAGAAAAACCTGAATTTACTTTCCTCTTTTTAACTGGAATAATTAGTTTGTAATGACAAACCACACCAAGTTATGCAAAGATGCCAGAGTCCACCTACACTGCTAGGCATGACTAGGAATTCTCACATACCCAGTACATCACATAGCCACTTCTTCATGGTAAATTGCATTCACAAAACAGTAACAGAATTTTCAGAGGTGAAAAAGTACATCAAACACTATGGTCTTTGATGAAAATAGAGAAATTAACTATAAGGAAAAATTAGACATTCAAAATTTGGCATATACATAATTCTACATAATTGAACATACTCATTAAAAAATACATATGTAAAACAACTGTTATTAAAATTATTGGGTGGTTTTTATCAAACCGTTTGAAAACATTTAAACACTGGTATATATACTTTGTCTTAAAAACAAAATTTTAAATATGAATGCATATATTTGATGCATTAACTAAATGCTCATATTATTGTATTCTTAAATTTATGTCTTTTTGGACCCAATATTTTTCTTTAATTTAAATTTACCTACATTAACAAATTTACATGTATGGTGATGCAGTGTTTTCTGAAAATATATTAAAGATTTGTCTATATGTTAAAATATGTCTTAAATTTTTATCCACTATGCAAATAAACAATGAAGCCTTGTCATTCACAAGGCCTACATCCAAAGGGACTGTGACTATGAAGTGTATGTTTTCAAGTCATGCTTCATGCAGAGCTGTAAGAGACTGTGATCTTGTAAAGGAGTGACAGGCAGATATTTGAGGGCAGAGTGACTGATGATTTTAATTAATATAACCAAACATTCATCAAAATCAAATGCTTCAAAGTGGTCATCTTGTAGGTATTAAATACTCATTTCTATGATGCTACCATTGCTCAAACCAGTATTGGATGTCCTCTTGATAATTGCCTTCAGATGCTACTGCCCACTCATTTGAACATTTTTTATAATGGAAAATCTTTGTCTAATAAAAGAAAACTGGGAAAACATATGTGGTGTTAGTTGTGGTGAACATAGATATCTGTGCTTTGTGTTTAAACATGAAGTCTGACTGTAAAGTCAGAATATTTTTCTAGTAGCTAATTATCACACTTTGAAGGTTATTCTAAAAGAAGAGTTTGATAAATGATTTGAGCAATGGGGAGTGGGGAGGGTACTGGCTTCAGTGAAACTTGTGTATAGACTCTCAGGGTAGCTGCTATAAAGAAGACCATCCAAATGTCTCATTGCATCATAGTAGTCATACTTTGTAAGAGACAAAAGAAGAGTGTTGCTGACTGACTTTCCAATGAAACCTCCCAATGGGACCTGGGACTTTAACATTTAGCCTGAAAGTAAGGAGATTTGACTTTTCGTCTCAGATTTTCCTTTTAAGTAGGAGTTTGGCTTCTAAGAATTATCTTAACAGATGTTTCCAATTTCCCTATGCTGAATGAGAAAATTAATGCATGTACTTTGTGAATATGCGCTGAGCTTGAACTGGAAGGCCTCAGTCAGGTCAAAAGAAAGACTTTAGCTTCGTTATGTAAACATCTCTTGGAAACTGAAGAGAGTGCTACTGTTAGCATTTCACCCTAATAAATCATAAGGAGATTATAGCAGAGTTCATCCAAATATCTTTATGCGAAAGCTCCACAAAGTCAAGCAATCTTACAACTTTCCAAAGTTCTGTGTGAAAAATACTATAATTATTTCCTGCCGTGGGAAATTAAATTTTCTTAAATTTTTCAATAACTAAATATAAAGAGAATGTAAGATTCTGAAGGAAAAGAATCTTCATGTGTAGAAAGCGCTGCATCGGGTACTTACCAACTTCACAAATGACAGTTGAAACATTTTGTCAAAATTCATTCCACTGAATCTAACACAAATGAACATTACCATGAGTTAGATGTGTCTGAAAAGAAATAAATAAGATGTTCCTACCAACTCAATTTTAAAAATCCAATTTCTATCGAACTATTATTTTGCATGGTAACAATATTACTTTAAGTGAAAATTAGCTGTGCTCCCCTCCCCCCAGTAACAAAGTGAGTATGACAACTATCACTAGGAAAAAAAATCCTATTTAACCCAACAGAAACTATTTTGTGGAGCAAGTGCTAAGAGCATTTAGGATGTTTCAGCACAGTTATTCATTTAAACAATTTATTCAATTTTTACTTTATGTCACATGCATGAGACTATTTGAGGGGATTTTTTTTTAAGGTAGAAGGGGGTAATACTTTGTATATACATCAATATAATCCTGGAGATTGGCTTTACGAGAGTCTTTGGAGGAAAAGTATCTCTGAATAATGAGCCACTGAAGAAAAAAAAAGTATATGTGATCATGCATAAAGAGTAAAATTCTATAAAATAGACTTTCTGTGTTCTCAACAGTTAAAAAAATAAGCAAAATAGGTAGCACTTTTCTTATTTTACTATAGTTCTAATACAGATTAAAATCATTTTACAGTGTTGTTAAAACTATTTAATAAGTAATAATTTGGGCACAGTATTTATGAATAAGTTAAACATACAAAATTCTAGACAGAGATCACAGAACTTACTGAAAAATCATATATGTAGTTTGACCACAAAAGGTCACACAATAAAATGATAAAACAGAATTAAATTTCATTTTTAAGGAAAATTGTAAGGATTGGGATTATTATGTTTTAGTGTTGAAACGAAAATAACTTCTCACTTGCTTGCAATCTTTACAAGTGATGGAAGAGAAAAAACTCAGTAAAGGCACCTCTAAATATGTTACAATGTGCATTTTGCAAGCTAAGTATTATTAATTATTCTCACATATAGAGGATACTGAACAAAATTTTGATTATTTTCTTCTACAATGATTAATAAATGGAATGGTTAATTAAATGGAATTATTTCTGTATAATTTTCCCAGACAACTTAAATAAGAGTTAAAATTACAGCACGTAAAATAGATGGAAAACAGAAAAAGGTACTTTAAGGGCATTTTAAAAATACTGTTATTGCAACTGAAATGGTCAGTTATTTTACATTGTAGCTACTTGCCTAAGATAGAGGGCAATCTAAAATTGCCAATTGACGATTGAGTTAAAAATTTATTATACAATAAGAGAATAATTTTCATGTTTCTTTTAGGAAATGCAAATCAGCAAAGGAATATGAAACTAACAGGTAACATTCACTTAAAAAAATCAAATCTAAAAAAAAATCAAATCTACTGAAAATAATATTAGCAAACAGATTTTGTCATTTATCTATCAGGTACTATATAAAAATTTAAAGCTTTTATTTTTTTATTTTTTATTTTTTTAATTTTAAAGCTTTTAAACTGGCTTATAGCATTTATAAAAATATATAGACATCATCACGTTTAAAAAGAGACTATCATTTAATACATAACTTGGCAACTTTTTGTTAACTGTCCTTTTAGAAAATGTTTTTAAATACTAATTAGATATATTGATTTAAAAGTAGACATACTTAATACTTTAAAATTTTTATTTAGAATATAGCATTAGGAAAGTATAGAAATAAAAATAGGAAAATGAAATTTATGAATTATGATATTTGATGCCAAGTGTTTAAAAATGTTAAAAGAATATAAAGCCTAATTTCAAAGTTTAAGCTAACTAACTCAGGAGACTCCAGAAATAGAAAATATTGATTAACAATAAGATAAAGTTTTGAGTAAATCTTATGTCATTCAATAATAAAATTTAATGTATAAATGCAATCTAAAATTCGGAAATTGTGTAAAAAGAAAAATCTGTCTAAAAACAAAGTAACTTCATACTGTTCTCATTTTTTTATTATTTCTTTATTTTTTAAGGAGATATTAATGCTTATTTCAAATAGTTACTACTATTGTTGTCCACCAACTAGAAAAGAATTCACCAAAATAAATTTGTTTTTATTTTGCACAAACTTTGATTTCTATAGTCTTCCAAGACAATGATAGTTGCTAGAGATTTTTTTTTCAGATGCCATTTTCCTGGCATACAATGCTGTTTCTACAAATAATTATTTCTCTTGAATAGGAAATTACTCATCTTTGGTAGCAAACTAATAATTTCAGTATCTAGCCCTTTTCACTATGATTGTTTTCAATAGCAATACTAGCAGACTTTTTTGAAAACCATGTAACTACTATTTCTAGCACAAAAAAGTTGCCTTTACACCTGCACATTTTCTTTCTCTCCTTCCTTCCTTCTCCTCTCCTCTCCTTTTTCTGTCCTCTCCTTTTCTTTTTAAATTTTTTCTTTTGGTGAAGTTATTGAATCAAGTAGCTGTCTAGAGGGAGGAGCAAATGTTATTACCCATAGTCAACTGGCAAGAAAAATGAAAATCTTTATCACATGAAAAGTAATTAAAGCAAACAGATTTACTTAGAGGAAGGCCTGAGAACAAGGAGAAGTCGTAGTCTAGCACATAAGCTGAATTCTTGTTGAGGAGTTTTTGGTGAAATGTCTTTCCTTTACTTTTTGAAATGCACTCTGCTGATTAAAAAAAAAAAAGCTGACAGTTAATTAGCACAGAGTCTTATTACAGAAGTCTCCTCTAAAGCAGACATATTCAACTTATACTGAGGTGATTGTCATAAAGGGGTTGTTTGCTGTGGCGCTCACAGATGGCAGAAAAGACAGCCCAGGAACGCAAACAGCCTGATAATCAAGATAGCCTTAAAATATGGGTGAGTTTTCAACTCTGGTTCTGGCAGCAGCCTCTTTTCAAATATCTTGGGTTGTTATGTCCAAGTGGTTTACTTTAAAGCAGGCTTGTCATCAAAGGGGTCCCAGAGTCAAGAATAATTATGATAATTACCCAGAATTGCACCCCCCCAATAATCATAATAATAATCCTGAATCTTAACCAAGTATAATATTGTTTGTGCAATACACTGCTACATTAAAAAAGATGAAGTGCTAGACAACTACGATCTATTCTTGACTGACAAAGCTGCTATAATTGTATGACTTTCTGGGATAATGGTTTAAACAAAAGTAAATAGTAAAAAAAAAAAAAAAAAAAAGCCCCCCTCCCCCGCACCCAAAGGATTGGAAAGCTTAGCTGTGTTTAGTGCCCATTGATGAAAGCAGTGTTCTCTGATCCATGCTGCTATTGTTGGTTTTAGTTTAGCTCCCTCTCAATCAATATCTAACAGGGCATGATTTAATAAGGTTTTATAATCTCCAAAAATGGTGGGGGAGGGTGGTTGTGGTATTGTCATTCATCAAAGGGGGCCTTTCAGGTTTCTTTGCTTTCACCTGCTGGGACCCATTTGGTCTCTTTCAAAGAGAATGCAATGACAAAATGAATGAGAAATGCTAGAATAAGAGTCCCTTATTCTACCCAATAGTATAATCAATGGGTACTTGTAATCCCTATTGTACCTCACAGAGGTAGTTGTAAGACAATTAAATCTCGCTTCTCAGGCAAATGAT
Source organism: Canis lupus baileyi (assembly GCF_048164855.1). Taxonomy (NCBI): domain Eukaryota; kingdom Metazoa; phylum Chordata; class Mammalia; order Carnivora; family Canidae; genus Canis; species Canis lupus. The sequence continues at coordinate 21,814,392 of NC_132839.1, forward strand.
TTTGGTAGTTAACCTGAAACAGCCAACAATATTGAAGAGAATGAATGCATTTGAAGCAATGATGTAATGGGATACTGGCTGGCCAGAAAAGCATGCATGTGTATTGACGTGTGTATGTATGTGCACATTTATCTCAATACTCTATGAACATGGTTTTCATGGTTCATAGTCCCTCAAATAGTACATGGGTAAGTGGGAAAGATTTTAAACAATTTCATATTCTTTTTAAATTTTTATTTTAGACTAACATAAAAATATTCTTATTTTTGTAGCATTCTACTCCCTAAACTGTAGTTTTATAAACAGAAAACATTTACATACTTAACATCAGTTTGATGTGACAACCAATTTAGTTTTAATTTCATTTGCATCAGTTAAATTCAATTTCTTTTTCCCTCCTTACTGAGTTGCTTGTGTGTCAAAAAGAAGCTTGTCGTCTTTGGAAGACATATGCACTCACTTCAGTATGCATTAATTGTCCACCTTAGTTGTGTGGACTTCATATTCTATTTTGAGTATTGTCTGTCAAGAAATCTTATAGTTTACCTTTTTTTTAGAAGGATTAAAAATGTAACCAGTGATAAAATTTGTAGCACACACAAGTCTTTTAGGATTTGTGAAGAAAAATGATACTTTTGTTGAGAAGTCTTGCACTTATTGGCGAATATTAATTATGAAATAAAGAGAGCAAAGAGGTTATTATATCAGATACACAAAGTTGCATTTTAGTTCATACCAACTTAAAAATTAAAGGGCCCTTCCTTTTAATATATGTTTTAAACATACGCTTAATTTCTCTTTCATCTCATTTATGTTGAAAATGCCCATATTCCTTTGACAAAGTTCTTGGAGAAACCTCAGTGTAATTATTTATTATTTATAGTAACTCCTGACTTGATTCTGGAGGCAAATTTTATATTTAGTTAATACACAAACCCGTAGTAATAAACATACTTTTATCTCTAGAATACACATTTTCTCCTTTCTTTCTACATCTAAGGAGTTTTTTAATAAAAGCTATTGATTTGGGAGACATATATCCCCAAATATATTGACCCAGATACGAAGATATTCACAGATATTCTCAGCACACAAGTGCATATGTATTTTCATTGAGTTATGCAGAACTGTTGTAACTTTACATGTAAATAAAATAGCTCTTCGTTGATGCTCTTACGTACAATTCTTTCAATTACCTTTGAATATTGAAAAGCAACTCTCAGAGAACTAGAAATGTCCCGTATGATTTCCAAGACAGAAATATTTACTATCAGAATTCTATATGCTTGTAGATTATTTTTAAATCTGTTATTTTGCTATGTTTAGATCATAGAAGAATAAAGAAATCCACTAGAAAAAGAAATTGACATAAATAAAACAATGCATTCTCTCGTAATGCTGAGTTTAGCCAAGAGTGAGACACCTGACTCCTCTGGATACTTCCAAATGAGCCTAGCTAATTGGGGTAACCCAAGCCCATGGCCATTTGAAAGACTTGAGGTCAGGTGTTTTATTACTGGGATAGTATTCAAAAAAATGACTGTCAGGGGTGAACGAAGAATTATGTCAAGAGCATTCAGCATTACTGCCACTAAAGAGAGAGGAGGGGGAAAACATTGTGAAGAAAAACATGTCATTTTCTAAATGAGCTAGGGGAGGAGGATAGGGCAATAATGTGGCCTTCAGCTGTTGGTTTATTAGGTTTCCATTCCCATGATCCACATCTGCGTTAGGCAAAAATAGTTTTACTTTTAATACAGTTGCACTCTACCACTTTGCTTTCTTGCGGAGTAAAAAAATAGCTGTGAAAAACATGCAGATGAGATTTGTTCCTTGTGGTTGTTTGTTTCCCCATCTCCTAGAGTATTTTCCTGGTTCTATAGCCTATCTTAGCATTGTTGTCTGATTTGCCATGGAACAGTGCACATTGCTTTTCCTAGCCAAATCATCCAGTGTTAAATGGTATGTGATACAGATCAATAGGGCATCTACAGCCGTACAAAAAGGGCAATGTTGTTTCTATTAACAATTTTGAAAGAGAGTGTGGACTCGTGGTTAAAGGATTAAATTGGGTATTGAGGTTTTTGATGTCTTGAATTCTAATTCTACCCAAGCCACTGGATACCTGATGAGGTTGTAATCGAGTATTTTCATTTCTCACTCTGTCTTTCTGGAAATGGTGAAAGTGATTGCAACAATATGTCCACATGTTATAGAATTGGCCTACCATGTGATCATTCAATAAACAATGGGAATTTGGCGAACTGATAAAGAAAATCGGACATCTTGGTGACTTAAAAGATGTATGATATCTCAAATTTCTACCAGATTAATTGCTCATATTCTTTTTCACATGATGTTCTATGCTTCGGGCTGTTTTCCCATCTTGTCAGAGCCCATCTAGCTGCGACTTCACATTTATATATTTGGAGTTTCAGTCAAACTGGGGCAAAGTCTTGTGTGGGTCTGGTTACCTGCATTCTTCTTCCAGAACAGGATGCATTTTGATTTCATGTGAGTCCTTTCTCGGTGGCATTTTAATGTAGAAAATAACTGGAAAAGCAGTTGGCTTTTGTTGCTATTACCAATGCCAGGTGCAAGTGGTCATTCATAAAGATTAGCAACACACATTTGCCCTTTATTTCAGTTGGGCTAGAGGCCTGTTTGAGTGCATGTGTACACGCACACATGTACACATGTGAGAGAAAAAGAGAGCCTGAAGCAGAGAAAAGTATCTTATAAAGTTGTATATTGTTAACTTCAGTAAACCCTGGAAAGAATGATAGGCCTTCATATCGTATTTCCTGCTCAGATTTCTTGATTCCAGTTGAACTGAGTGCTTTCTTCCTTCCTCCTTCTCCCCTTCACCCTCTCTCTCTTTTTCTCTCTCTTTCTGTTCCCTCCCCGTTCTTTTTAGAAGAATGTTACATGTTTTGTAAACAATTCATTCAAGCAGCAAATCAGAGAAGAAGCAAAGTGACACACTAGTCTTGGTGTAATCACATAATAGAGGTCCAACATTAATTTCATTCAAATGTCTGTGGTTTTGTTTTGCTTTGTTTTACTCTATTTTGCTTTATTTGTTGAGTACTGTACTCAGTAAAAGTGGAAATGTAGTTGAACACTGGTGAAAAACTAAAAGTTCTGAAGCTGATGGAAGATGTGCTCTTTGGGCTTGGACTACTCCACCTCAGTCACAGATTTAGTGCTTAGGGCAGTGTGTTGTGGGAAGACACCGTGTGAAAACACTTGGGAAACCAGAATTAATATACTGACAAAGCAATTGTCTTGATTTTTAGGATAGCTAACTTAATCACTTGAGTTTCTGTGAAGGAAGTAAATGAAATGGCCAGCCAATAAATAACATTCTTTTTCCAAATCAATGGTGAATTCTTAAATATTTCTTCCATATTTTGCATATTAAAGAGAGAGGAGTTTTAGTCACCTCAAAATGTGTTTTCTATGGCCTATATGTTTTCTATGGCCTTGAAATATTTTTTCCTAATTTGTTAGGAAGATGTTTGTTTAAAAAACGTAATTCAAATTTAAGATACTTCAACAAAAGTGTAGCTTTTGTATGTTTTTTTTCTAAAGAAGGATATTTATTTTATTAACAGTTTCCAAATTGTTAGTGGGTCTCTGTTTATTTTTCTTGAAGATATAGGATGACTTTGTAGAATCTTGACCACAAGATGAAATACAAAATTACTAGAGAAGAAACCCTTGGGAGCTTACAGCTATGAAATCACTACTCTGCTATGAATATGTGCTACTTATTGTCAAAAAATGAATGATATCTAATTAATTGGTAGGCCAAATAAGCTAACCAATATTAAAGGGATAAAGCCTATCTCAAAACAAACAAACAAACCAAAAAACCAAAACCCACCAAGAAATGAAAAAAAAAGTTTCATTTTTAAAGTAAACTTCTGATCAATAAATCTTCTTTTATACTTTATAAATACAAGTATGCTGAAAACCAATTGACAAATAACAATATAATGCATTACTAACTTTTTCAACTGCTGGTTAAGTCTGCTTGGTGTGATTCCAAATATAGTTGAATGCGGGGTGTTTTGCCTGACCTAGCGCATCTACAAAATCATTTACAAAAACTTTTTTTTCGTAGGTTGTTTTTCCAGAAAATAATATTGCCAAGTTTTGTCAAACTCTGTGAATATGTGAATACAAAAAGAACAAAACGTTGATCCATGTTGCTTCCACCTACCACCCCTCTACCAATCTTGAACATGTCTTCTTTTTTCATTATATGGAAATAGCTTACTCATTTATCCTTAAGGAGCCCAAATACTAAAAAAGATTTTTTTAAAATATTTTCATTGAAATAATTAATTGTAATAATTATGGAAGCAACATCCCTCTCAGAACCAGTGAAAAGCTATTATTTTTCAGCAAGTAATCAAACAGAACTGAGCAAGCAGTTTCTTTGGCACATATATATAGTCCCAGGTGGATTTTCAAGTATAAAGTGACTTAATGCCTCACTGGTGTTAAATAGTTAGATTCCACAAGAAACTTAGTGGTCATTCACAATCAGTTGAAATTATACTACTAGAAATTGTTTTAGATTGGTATATACAATCATTCACTTTAAAAGTATTAACCTATTACTCTGTATTATATCCCTAATGACCAATTGTGAATTACACAGAATGTAAGGAAAGCAAATCAGTTGTGCACACACCGTTTCTATTTCAAGGTGTCTTATATATATATATATATATATATATATATATATATATCTATAAATCCATCTATCATCTATCTCTATCATGTATTATCTGTTTTATAGCAAGTCATTGTATAATAATAACAATGAAGATTTTAAGTGATACCAAAGATTGGAGCCAATTAAAATATGACTCACGGGACTTATTTCATGGATCTATTAATATGACAAATTAACTTATGTTTCCATAAACCAGAACTACACAGGGTAAAAACAAGATGTAACATTGCCTATGAAGCAAGTTTTGCCAAATTGTTCATTTGGTCTCCAATATTTGTATTTTAAAGAGGTATGATTACATTTTATTGAAGTCTTATTTTTCTAAATATTTCAATTGAATGTACTTATAAAATCTGTTTTTTTGTAAATTCATTTAAGTCCGGGATAAGAAGATACTTGAAAAATGATAATCCTGCTCTGGGATGTGATACTAAGGAAAAAAAAAAAAAAAAACTTTCCCAGGGTGGCACAAAACTTAAAAAAACAAAACAAAACACTTTTAGAAATATTTGACTGTATAATTTGCAAAAACTATAAAATCCATTATATATATAAACATAGCTATATCAATGACATATGAAATAAATTATACAGTTCAGTTTGCCAATGTGTAATATAATTTTTGATCACATATAAATTTGCTATAACTTTTAGAAGAATTCTTTTAAAATATACCCCAAACGATAACAGATTTGTCATTCATGCACTGCTGAGCATAGAGGCCTAATTTTACCTTTTTCTGTTGTTTTAAATTAAGGCACTTATCCCAAAGATCAAAACAGCTTTCACAATGGACATTGGTGAAGAGAGATAGTGATAATATCTGGAGGAATATGGTAATTGTTCCTGTCGTGGAGGCACAGAGAGGCATATACCTTCAATATATGCTGGGAAGCTGGAGATACACAAAAGTGTATCTCAAAGTTTGGAGGGTAAATTAGAAGGTGCCTACTGATCATGCAGAAACATTAAATGAAGCAAAAACATTGCATTTGAAAAGCAAGAACAAAGACATTTCCTTTTGCTTTGCTGGTAAAGAATATTAAAAGAGGACAACCGCCATTCTGACAGCAGTTTTAAATCCAGCTTTTCATATTACAGTCCTTAATGAGAGACCCCACAATATCAGATGAAGAAAGACAAAGAGAATTTTTGATGAAAAAAAAATCAGGGGAAGGAGAGAGATGACTGAGAATATGCAAACTTTGTCTGCAGTTGTTTGAGCTCAGCCATAATGCTGAGGGGACTTCTCTTCCCCTCTAACTACCTATTAAGGAAGACTGCATAACAAATAGCAGACTATCCCCTAAAGAACTGAAAGGTAAAGTTCTCAGGAAGCCCCAGTAAATACTGAAATGATTTTTACTATTCCAAATTTAATTCGACATTTTCTGAGGGTATGTGGGGAGAGGGTGGGATACCCTCTTTGTGTCCTGAAAAGTGTCATGCGACAGAAAGATTTCTCTGAAAGAAAATGCATCTTACTTGACTAAACACTGAGCTCTCAGCATGAGAATAAACGCCTCGGTGTTGCAAGCTGCAGCGCGGCCAAGCGGGCCCAATGCAGTGCTTTCATGCCATCTAGTGGCTTTAGAAGAGGTCTCCCCAAGACCTTCTGATCTCAAGGAACCAATTCCTGTCTGTACTTGGATGGTGTCTACAAAGCAAATCAAAGACAGGAATTATAATTATTCAGAGAATTTGGGCAAAAAGGAGTTATTTTGCTTGAAAAAAAAAAGTAAAGATTTTAGGTTAAAGAATCCCAGCAGTTAAAATAAACCTGGTTTTACATTTTGGGTGCCATTTTGGCTTGGTGGATATAGTCCAAGTCATTTTCCCTTCCATTTTACTCCATTCCATTCTTTCTCCACATATTCACTTTAAAATTCCTGTTTTGGTTTTCAGTTTTTCAAAGACTTGAAGATTTGTGAGTGTGTACTTGTGTGTGTGCTTCCATCAGGCTTTCCCCACCTCCCAATAAAATGTTCTCTTCAGCACTCTACTATTGAGATGATAAAATCAAAGAAACACCTCTTTGGAAATACCTAAAATAGTTATACTTTCTGACCCTCTTCTTACCACCCCTCTAATGTGCTGCCCTGCAAGCAGTGCTTAGAACGTCAAACTGTAAAGGTAGAGTTTACCACCTAAGGTATTTTTGTCACTCTCAGAAACACAACTTTCCATTGTTATCCTTGCAAAATGCCATCGACTGTCCTTATCCACACTATATGTATAGCGAGTGTCCTTGAACTTCCTTTAACAAGTCAATCTTCAGTTGGTATCAAGTGCACTTAACCAAAATCACACATTTTTATCTTTCCAACTTAAGAGTTATTCCATTGGCATAGGAATTCTCTCTTTTGACCCCACTGATTCACATATTTTAATATTACGTTTATTGTGTCCTCAGATAGAAACCATTCTACTCTGGGAATATAGTTGCTATTCTGTATGATATGAAAAGATTAGATTTATAATATTGTCACTGATGAGGTATAGATGACTTTTAATGACGTAAAGAAGCAGATTTCCATATTTATGTAATAAGCATCTGCATAGTTTTAGACATGATCAAGGATTAAGGTTTGTAAATAATTTAAAAAGGGGACTTTTAGTGGAAGAAACTGTAACATTATATCTGTAAAACAGGAATTTTGAAGACTTTGTATCATAAGAATCATTTTGCTTTATTGTGGTTGGAGAGCAATAAGAAATACAAGTTGGAACTTTATTTATATGGTGATCAATGGCTGATAAATATTTTCTATAAAATATCCCTGCTTGAAAGGATTTAGGAAATGAATTTAGTTCTCACTGAAGAGGTGGAAATTTAACTTTTCATACATTTTATATAATATCATGGGAAAATAATGTTTTATTATTTTAAGGCTATTTTCCTTATTTTTGCCATGTTTATTAAACATTTAGTTTCATAGATTCAGCTTATAAACATAAAAATTCATAAAATGTGAATTTAACATTTTCTGATTGATATAATGGATTTGCCTTAGTAGTGTTCTTTTTGAACATTTGTGTTTTCACCATTTAATTTAGATGATGAACAGATATTTTAAAGTAAGGATGTTCTTTTTAAATGCTGCACCAAACAAAATGTTCTTTAATATCTCCACTTCGTACTAAATTTTAGTGTAAAGTTGCTTAAAGAGAGGTCAAATCTGTGTTTTCACTTTTCTCTTCATTTATAGATTTTAAAAATTACGGTGGAAAATTTATGTCAGAAAATACTGAATACTTTCCCCCAATTTTTTTTTTTGCCTTAAGTGGAAATATTAGATCCTAAATGAGAAATATTTACTGATATTTTGTATCTATATGTGGATATAGATACATATATAATTGTTCAACTGTTTGTAATTTTTTAAAAGTGATTTTCTTACAGAATTTCTTACCTGATCTGATAATTCAAAAATCACATTCAATTTTTACATTTTGTACTCATTATTACATATGTTCTTCAGTTTTATTTCCATACATAAAAAGAAACAACTTATAAAATTTTGAGAAATATTGGTTTGGTTTTAATGTAATATTCTGTAATAATTTAATGCACACATATTTCAAATGCAGCAGCTTATCTACACTTTTCAATTTCAGTAATATAGTAATCAAAGAGATTAGTCCCTTAAAACAGCATTCAAAAAACCTCCAAACCCCAAAACTGGAAAACTGGAAACTTTTTTTATTGGGTGACATACTAGTGCTTTTCTTCATTTCTTTTATGTAAATTCACATAGTCAGAAAGGAAAAATAGGCTTTCAGAGAATTTTGAGCATGTGTCTCAATAAAAGACTAGTTTTCTGATAAAGATAAATTCAGTGCAACTACATTTATTCGTTGTTTTAAAGAAGTGGGAAAAAATCTCATGGAGGGTTTCATTTCAAAGAAAAAGGCATATGGGCATCACACACATTGCTGTCTGAGGACAGTTCTGAATTTTGATGAGAACAAGAAGCTATAATTGGAGTGATAATCTTTTACACTGTTTTTAATTGTAATCAGTGCAGATGTTTGTAGCTTTATGATAGGAAAAATGATTCTTTAAAATTTGTATAGTTGATAAGTTTTTAGGCGACAGGCTGCTCAACTTAGCTTATCCTAGAAGATGAATTTGGTATTCAAAATTAGTGAAAAACAAGAAATCCATAATTTTTTTTTTAAATCAACTGTTTATGATGAATGAAAATGTTCATGTTTTAATTTTACTCAACTTACATAGGTAATTTTCTTTTTTTGGTATCCTTCCTGCAAAAAATGAAATAAACAAAAAAGCTTCATCTATAAACTAGAGAAAATGAAAATTTGAATTATGATTAGAAATGCTTTTGATACAGAAAATTTATCAGAAAAGATCTTCATAATTTAACCTTGGTCTATCCAAGGGTAAAATAATTGGCTCTTTCTTTAGGTGTTACAGTTGAATCGTGATGAAAATAATTCTGTGCATTTTGCATCTCTTTCTTTTAGCCTATTTTTATCGTCGGATGAATTTACCTGATATATTTATTTCCAGGTAAATTCAGATTTAGATCGATACAGATATCTGAAATTTTTTAATTTTTATTCAGATGTTTTTTAATGGAATTAATGAAATTAATTGACTTTGGCATTTATGTTATATACCCGAGGGAGAGTCTTTCTATATTTTCTGGAGGAATGATTTGTAATCTCATAAACACAAATCAAGGGGGCTCTTTCCTCCCTTGCACGTGTAGGAGTTTATTTGGTGTAAAGAAATCTCCTAATGAATGTCCTTGCTCAGGTGTTCTTTACCTAATGCTGCACTTGGCAGATATTCTGTATGGTGGATCCTTCTTGTACTTTTTGTGGGCTATATTTTTCTTTTGGGCTACACAGCTAGGCTGCAGCACTACCCCACTCTATCTGCCTCATAAATGAAGCAGAGGGTGGAAAACCATGCCCCACACAGAAGCATCTGCTGTATTTAAAACAATACATGTGTTCAAGACTCAACAAAGCATTTTGAATCACAGTGAGGTTTAGAAATCAGCAGATTAATTTTCCACAAGAGTCCCAGGGGGAAATTTCCCTCTTTCTCTCTTCCTTTCTACCTCTCTTCCTTCCTCCCTCCCTTCTTTCTTTCTTCCTTCCTTTTCCTTTCTTCTTTCCTTTCTTTTCTTCTTTCTCTCTCTCTTTCTTTCTTTCTTCCTTTTCCTTTCTTCTTTCCTTTCTTTTCTTTTCTTTCTTTCTTTCTTTCTTTCTTTCTTTCTTTCTTTCGCTTTCTTCTTTCTTTCTTTTCTTTTTTTTCCTTTTCTTTCTTTCTGTATCAGAAGCACAGTAATTTAACCTATCACAAACAAATTATTATATTGTGTAGAAAAGTGAGTGTGTGTATGTTTTAGCTAAGATTCTGAGCTAGCTAATATCTAGATTAAGGACTACAGGTGAAGAAATTTAAGTAATATGTTTCTGCTTAAAAGATTCTAAAATCCTACCTTAAGAAAGATGCCCTATTTTCATTACAATAGCAATTTAGAGACTGATTCATTACCAGAGTGTTTATGAATATTATAAGGAAACTTACAATTGTTATATGACTAATAATGATATTTTTCATAATAATAGCTGTTACTTAATACCATCTGCCATGATTCACATTTTATTTTCGTTCATCTTTAGAACAATCTTATAAAATAGGAACTGTTCATATTTTACACATGAGGAAACTGAAGGTCAAAGAATTTTGTTGACTTGCCCATGATCAACAGGTTATCTAGCGACAAAAAACAAAACAAAACAAAAAAACCCTCAAATCCATGTCTTCTTCATTCTACCACACTTTGTTCCTCCATGCCATGCTGATTACTAATATAAATCAGAAATTATTCCGTTTTTCATATATGTCATTTATGAGGAACTGTGGTGTTTCCTAAAAGCTTCTGAAATTGAACTGAATATGGATTTATAAATACCAATATATTTACAATATTCACTTTTTAGAAAAGGCAGACATGGAACTCTAATCAGGTATATCAGTTATCAAAGCACTATTCTTTGGTCAAAATGAAGGGTCATAATGCTAACAAACTGGATTTAATACAATATTAAAAAGAACTCTAATGGATGAATGTGGTAATTATTATTTTTCACATGTTCTGTAATAGTACTCCATTTTATGGATTGTGGAATGGCACCATTTTTCCTTCCTTTGTTCATAACTGCTGCCTTTTATCTCATCTGCCTAGAGAGTCTTACACTTGACTTATTCATCTTACCACTTCAAACATAAAACACAGTAGACCTAGCATGATTTGTTCATCTCTGTTTTGCCTGGCCTCATAACTTTCTCCAAAGTCAAGTATGAGATTCACCTCCAGGGAGTTTGTGGTGATTGATATCACTTGATCAGATTCCTTTTTGTCTTAGCACCACTTGGCATTAATTTCTTCTCTACCAGTTTGTAAAATAAAGTTGTTATTTCATTTCATATATGTGTTTGATATTTTAAATCATATTCAAAACCTTCACGGTGGAAGCAATTTTCGTTTCTTACATTTCTGTAATATCCATATGATGTACTCAGTGGAATGCTCCAAAAAAGAGCTACCCTTTTTAATAGTTAAGACCAAGCCAGATGAATGGCAAGTCATCAAATCATTTCCCTAGTCTTAGGATAAGGAATAACACTCAATTATATCATATACATTGAGAAGATGTTGTTAAGTAAGATGAGGCCAAGACTAATTCTTTTTTAAAAAGATTATTTATTTATTTTAGAGAGAGAGAGAGAGAGCAGGGAGAGGGGCAGAGGTAGAGGTACTGGGAGAGAATCTCAAGCAGATTCTCCATCGAGCCTGGAGCCCAACATGGGGCTTGATTCCAGGACCTTGAGATCATGACCTAAGCCCAAACCAAGACTTGGATGCTAACTGACTGAGCCACCCAGGTACCCTTGGACTAATTCTTATAGAATATTAGTTATTAAACATTTTCTAGGATGGTCAGGAGTCTAATAATGTTTCTTTGGGTATAGTTTTATATAATCTGAAAGTTTTTACTGAATCTTAACCATAGTTTATGGGTGAGCACCTCATAAAAATCAGAAGGAAAAGTTTTGTTGAAGTTATGGTACATTATAGCAGTTTATTCCTCCATCTACCAATTATTTTTAATAGAGTGAGAGGAATTGTTCTTCACTTAGCCACAGTGATTATGATTGAATATCTTTAAGGATTTTTTGAAATTATATATTGGCAATAGCTGCATACAAATGCATGTGTTGCCTGGGTCAAATAAATAGATATGGATCATTCAGTCCACCAATCACAAACAAACTAGTAGCTTCTGGGCTGGATCCCATTTTCATATATGCTTTGTTTGGCCTGTCCAGTTTCCAAGGTTTTTAAAATTGAAAACCAGGTCACTTCAGGGGCACCTGGGTGGCTAGTCAGTTCAGCATCTGTCTTTGGCTCAGGTCATGATTCCAGGATCCTGGGATCCAGTCTTGTGTCAGTCTCCCTGCACAGTGGGGAGTCTTCTCCCTCTCCCTCTGCCCCTCCCCCACTCATGCTTGCTCTCTCTCTCTCTCAAATAAATAAAAATCTTTTTTAAAAAATCCATTGCATTTCACATTTAAAAAACAAAACAAAACGAAACTTTGCTTCTCATGAAGACCTGGAAGGTTTTATAACACTGGGTCTTATAGGGTAAAATCATCTGGGACTGAACATTAGCTATTCTCTTTAGACAGGGCATACTTTCTTCAATTTGCCCCAGTCCTCAGTACTTCTTAGAGAGATTTCCACCAACTCCACTTCAAGCACTCATTATCTGCCTTCCGTCTGTAAGCATTTAAGTGATTCCTGATTTAGTCTAAGCTCTGCATTTTAAACTATTAAAAGGAAAGCTGAGTCATTTATAGTGATGCATCTAAGCCCTGGGTGTTATCCACTGAGCGATTAAATGCTTCAGGAATGAGTTACTTTTAGAAATTTCAGAAGGATTTTTTAAACTGTAAAAAATTCTATTATAAATTCACACATATATGTACTTAATATAATTACCCAGATTAGCTGTAACATGAGTTATTATACAAAATATCTTCCATATTACATTTTTCTAAGGTTGGACTATAAAATGGGTAATACGTGTTTTCATTAGCTATGAAAGAGACAAGATGTTCTGTATATATAAGAGAAGAAAACATAGAGTTTGAATGTAGATAATTTTGCTTGAGAAAGTTGAGTTCTCAAGCATATGAGTAGAGCTCTTCCTTCTCTGCTATCTATCAGTTGGTGCTAGAATGTCTGATGGTGAGGAAGTATCCAGTCCTCGAGAAATGTGTTGATAGGGTAATCAGACACTGGCCCATGCACTAGGGACCTGAACTTTTCATGTATCCCCAGGAAGGATTAAAAGAACTGAAGCCTCTTACTGCTCCTAAGAACTGTATGAATCTGAATCCTTCGAATTTTCTTGCCCTTTTTGAGCAGAAATTCTGACTCTGGATCAAGGAGATATTCTTCTCTAAATAGATCGTTTTCTTGAGAAGAAGCTAAACCAGTAGTGCTGAATTCATTTAAAGAAAAAAATTGGCAATGTGATTTCTCTTATTGTTTGCTTATAACAGAGCATTTCTCAGATGAAAATTAATTCTGCCCTCCCCCCCCCCCCCCAGATCACACACACAGGCACTCACCTTGGGCACTTTCTTTTTATTGCCTACCAAATTTATTCCAGGCAAACTGAGATAATATAGAAAGCCTGTTTCAGCATGGTAGAAATAGCTGATAAGCCCATCTGCCACCATATACAGGAGTTTCTATCAAGATATAATAGAACGTTAGAAAACTAATTATAGTATCATTTTTCAAACATGACACTCTCTGGAAGTTCAGGTTAATTTATTCCCTCAATATGTATTTTTTTTTTTTTTTTTTTTAGTGCAAACTTGATGAAAGGAACTGGTTGATGTGCTGAAGCTGACAAAACAAAAATACAAGATCAAAGCCCTGCCCACCGGTGGCTTACTATCCAATTAGAGAAAAATCACAAAGCAAAATTGTGCCTAATCAACACAATGGAAGTGGACAATGAACATAACGGCTCTAAGAAGAACTACAAAAAGCTTATTATATGAGAGGTAAGACTTTGGAGAACAAGGAAGATGGAGTTTGAAAAAGGCTTGAGGTGAGAAATATACTTTGTTCAGTTGATAGGAAGATCCCCTTTGTCTAGAGAGGAAGGTTCACATTGGCAAGAAGCAAATTAGGTAGGCAGGAAGGAGCTTCATGGCTGAAAACTCATGCAGGGCTTAGCAGCTTGAATTCTGGATCTGTCACTTACTGTGTAAACTGGCAGATGACCTCACTTCTTAAGCCTCAATAAAGCATCTATAAGTGTTATGATTAGAACAGGACTGATCTTATAGAGACATTTGAGAGGTTATATGAATCCATTTATGCAAAGCACTTAGCAATGTTCCTGGCACATTAATGCCACTCCACAAATGTTGGCTACCCTTAGTAGAGGTGAGAGAGAACCCAATATTAGGTGGATTTGAATGCCAAAATGAGAGTTCTAAATTTGACCCTGTAAATAAAGTAAAAGCTATTTGTGTTTTTATTTGTTTTTAAATGGATTTGAGACCTGATACAGATGATGTTTTTAATATGATTGATTTGATGGTATTTGCTATAGATGATGAGTTAGAGAAAGGAGACAGGAGGTAAAGAAGGTATGTGGGAAGCATAAGCAGGGTGTCAGCATTGAAGGTCTAGATGGAGAAATTTTAAAGGGAAAAATCATTAGGAAGTTTATATTAATTAGCTATAGAATGCTGAATGAACCATTTGGGGACATGGGCTTCTTAGTGTATGTGACAAATTTATGGATCATCTCACAATTATACAAATGCAGTTCCATAAAAAAGTCTCCATGCAGTTTCTGGTGGGCATGGGTGGCTGAAAGCCCTCCTTTGGACTCCAGATGTAGGGGATAAAAGAAAAAGAAGAAGAGAAGGCACTATTCGTGAAGAAATGCAATAATTAAAACAGCAAATTATAAATATAGTAGATCATATTTTTTTAAAGATTTTATTTATTTATTCATGAGAGACACCGGCAGAGGGAGAAGCAAGCTCCATGCAGGGAGCCCGATGTAGGACTCAATCCCAAGTCTTCAGGATCACACCCTGGGCTGAAGACGGTGCTAAACCACTGAGCTACCCAGGCTGCCCTAAACATAATAGATCATAATGCATATATTATATTGCTACTTTGCATTTAGTTTGTACTGTTTTGCAATTTTAATTTTCTCCATGGAGCATTGACATTTTTGCATCTCGATTAGTAATAATCATATTTCCTTTTATCCTTATTTTTTTCTCCTGAAAAATCTTACTTCATTTAGGTGATCCTTCAGATGCTACTTTTATGCCTAAATGGTGAAGCACAGGTATTATACTGTGTTCCACACTGCCAGATTATGTTTTTCTCACCTGTGTCTTGTCTTTTCTATTTAAATTTCAAAATCAGATAGCAGACATTGCCCAAAACTATTTTTGTATTTTGCAAATTAAGAACAGATCTGTATTGGAATCTTCCTTTCCTCATTTCTAACAGCAATTAAACCTGAAGACTGAGAAGAGTATGAGGGTTGTATGTATTAGTCTTACCCTCACTTACTGATTACCCTTTTATTCTATCCCCCCTATTATAATTAAGCTGGCTAAATCATAGCCACTGCACCCCTAATTTCACTTTCCCACATTGTTCTGTAAAAAGAGACAAAAAAGTGCAAGCAGAGGGTATGCGTTTTCTTTGGATTAGCAGTCTGATTCCCAATAGTCACTCCAAATGCCTATCTAGGTCTTCTGTTATTTCTTTTATGTTCGAAGCAAGCTCATCCATACATAATTTTGTGACAGACACCAAGAACAAATTGTGTCTTAATTAGAAGTATTCGTATATCACATGGAAAGTGAACACAAGTTTTTTGGTAAAGACATATCCATTTTATTTCTGTTGCATTGATTCTTTAGGATATCTCCAGTAACATTTTGTGAGTATTTACCAAGCTTTTGTCATCAATCCTGAGACTCAACAAACTTATGCTGCCATTTAGGCTACATCTAACACAAGACTGGATCTGTTGTTTTGAAAACTAGTTGATCAAATTCTATCAAATAGGGTAAACTGAGATAGGTAATAGATCCAATGACCAACTGACTCATTAGGTCAAAAGTTTTATATTTTCATGGCTGTAAATTACCTGAACGTATCTTTAAAGGAGAACAAATGCAATTCTCCCCCAAATAAGTGGACATTGGCCTTGAAAAAGGGAGTACAGATTCTGAGATCTTCAATAAATCTATTAAACACTAAAAATGGGTGGATGAGCCATGTCTTTTGAGGCATTAATTAAATTTTATTATTATTATTATTTTTAAAGATTTTACTTATTTACTTGAGAGAGAGCATGAGCAAGGGGGAGGGCAGAAGGAGAGGCAGAAGCAGACTCCCTGCTGAGTGGGAAGTCCAATGCAAATGAGGTGGGACTCAATCTTACGACCCCGAGACCACAACGTAAACGGAAGGCAGACGCTTAACCAGCTGGGCCACTGAGGTGCCCCTTGAAGAATTAATTTTAGATAATGTTAAATTGTTATAATAGAATTAGCTTATAATTTTTTTGAATAATTGTTGATCTTCTATGAATTTATGTAGATCTAAAAATAATGACAAACTAAGAATAGTTTATCAAGGTTAAGTCAGAAAATTTGAAATAACAGTTGTGTTGAAGTTAGATCAAGACTAATTAAAACAAAAACTTCCCTAGTCTCACTGACCTAAGAGAAATGAGACCTTTAAGTGTGATCTGATTGCCAAAGTAGAATCCTCACTGAACTAAAAGTCTGAGGATTATGTTCTGGGATGATTGTGTTCTCCATCACTTACTTCCGAGGTCATTTCCTCGGAAGGAAATGTAAAATGGGAATTAAAATACCTTCCATAGCTCTTGCTATGCAATTACCTCTTGCAAGGTAATTGATCAAATGTAAGGATCAAATGAAATAAAAAGTGAGAACACTTGAATCTTTATTCAATAGATTCAATAGATTCAAGATTCAATAATTAATCTTAGGTGACACAAAGTTATTTAAAGAGTGAATTATGCTATTCCAAATATTAACTTGTTTTTCTGCAATGGTCTTTTTTTTTCCCCTTTGATTTTTATTTATGGTCTCTGACTTCCCATGCTCTGGTGGAATTTTGGAACTATTTTTCATAATTACATAAAATTAGTAAGAAAATCTGTATCAATTAGCAAGAAACCTTAATCATGACATGTGAAATTCCAAAGAAAATAATTTAGGCTGGCAGACCCTACTATTTTATAGGCAATATTGGTGTGGAAGCATGTAAACAGAACTCCATGTAGTATACTCCATGTAGTATACTAAGCCCAGAAGTCTCCATGAAAGGAAGTCCAAATATCCACTGCTTCCATTTCTCATGCTAACAAAGAGAACTGCATCTGTCCACTTCAGCAAAGTCAAAGGAGGAAACCCCTTTTTAATAAGCCACTTTAACTGCCGGCAACATCCTGCACTACACTAAAATCTTAACAACAGCACTGTAGCAGACCCAGGTGAGCCCTATACATCATTTGCTGTCCAAGCCTGGCAGAGAACTTGGTTTGAGCCTCCAGGAGGTGGGAAGCTGCGCAGCTGGAAGGAGGGTATGACTCCAGGTTCCCCCAGCACTAGAAACAAAAGTGTAGGGAGGGGGCACCACTTGGTATCCTTCCTAAGTGATTCTTAGGTTAGTCTGATTTTGTTGTAGTCGTCACGTGAGTTAATTACAATGCTAATTAGCCCAGTTTTAGGGGACTGCCAAGCATTTGTACATGAGGGTTCTTTGTTTGATCTGCTACATCATAAGCTTAGTCATCTGCTTGCCAGCACGGAGGGATAGCATGTATAACTGAACGTGGAAGGACACACCTTCATCTGTTTTAAGGAAGAAAACTATTGAAAACCAACAGACTAATTAAGGGTAATGATGAACAATTTTGATCCGCAATTATATTTTAATATCGAAGTTGCTACTGGAAAGAGTAGAGTGGGGGAAGCTCGCCTTCCAGCTTTCTACCCAGAAAGGTAAAAAGATTGAGAGAGAGAGAGGCTTCATTTCCTTTCCTTCTCCTATTAAACTGTTTTAACATATAATTGAATCGATGCTTTTATTTCAAAAGAAAAAAATAATTATAGAGCTTTTTGGGATCATTTTCTGAAGAGAGGACATTATGCGTGCATGAATTCCATCGGTGATCTGAAGGAGAGCAGGCTGCTTGGACCATTACCCATCATTGTTGAACAGCATAGTAATTAATTAGGCAAATACCTCTAGATCTGGCGAATTCACATGCACAATAACTGGGCAGCAGCAACATACATACTCTTATAATGTGAATAAAATAGCAATAGTTTTATGTGCCTGTGTGCTATATCAGATGCCATTTTTTCCCCCTCTTGGCTTTATCCATTCCAGATTATTTTGCCCATCTTTATGTACTTGCTTGAAAAGGAGTTGCTTATTATAAAGGAAAAAAGACTGCAGATGAGCAAGTTTGACTTGTCTATGTCTGTTTATTTTTAAAGGAATGAATTTGATTCATTACTCCTCCACTAATTTCAAAAATAATTTGATATCTGTATTAAAATGGGTTAAATTGGCGTAAGAGTTTTAGGTTTTAAGAGACTTCTCAGATAACTACCAAAACCTTCTGTTAACTGTATAATATTAATGCAAAAGTTTAATTTTTCACTTAAAAGGGATTTATCAAGGTAGAAAATAAGGCACAGCATTTGCCCTGGATAAAGTGACAAAGATTATTTGATCACCACCTTCCTAAATTGTTCTTTATAAAAGTATAGGCAATCAAAAAATCTAATTCTTTATTTGAACATTAAAAAAAAAACTCTGTTAAGTGTTTAGAGGGAAAAAAGTATTTATTTTTGTTATTGTTTTTAATATAAATCATCTCTGATGGTTTAATCTAAATGTAACAAGAAAGCTTAGGTCTTGATTTAAAAAAGAACTCAATTCCCTAGCATCTCCACTTCTCAAGAGGTTAAATGACAATTTTTTTTTTTTTGTTCTGATCACATTTTAATCCAGATAACACAGGACTCGCACTTCTAATTCAGACTTTCTGGTAAGGCTCAGCTTGTCACAATGTATAGCTTTCTTTCCTTTGATAAGGTCAGTTTGCCAAAAAGAACAAAGTGCATATGAGTAATACATTACTCAACCACTTGTATACATACATCTATTTTTCTTACCAGGTCTCACTATTCAGAAAGGTACAGACATGGCACCATGATAAAAAGGGTCATTTAAAAGACTTCGCAGAGGCTCTGTACTGTGAAGGATTGAATTTTCACTTGAATGCCTACATTTTCACATCTTTTTCTTTGCAGAAATATTCCTTTTGAATGGCAGACTGCAATTGGGTAGGGTTTTTTTTTTAAGTCACTGACCAGGAATATATAAAATATTAGAAGGCATTTGTCCCAGTGGAAGAGCACAGTTCACTGAAAAGTACTAGGTGGTTATTAAGAAGGTTATACAACTTTGCCTCTTTAGATTGGAGGGCTCCCTTTGACAAGAGCCTCAAGTTCAATCAAGGTGGAACACCAAGGGATGCCACTTCTAAACGATAGACAATTTAAATAACGTGAAATCATTAGCCCCAAAGCCATCCACCTGGTAATTTTTCATAATCATACCCAATGTATATTTTGAGGAACATACAATGCTGATTCCAATTTATTTCATCTTTCTATCTACTTCAACATTTGATCGGAATATTATAAAAAATAGACTCATCACTAGTTTTTAAAATCTCTATTTTTTCTTAGTGGTTTTAAATATCCAAACTTCACTTACCAAGAGAGGAGGCAGAGAGAATTCTGTTTAATAAATACACTAAAACTAATGCTGATTATTGGATTCTCAGTGGAGTTCATGTTTTTCAGTTCAATTGAATGCGATAAATCTTTCTTGATCTACTATCAGTAAGGTATTGCTCTAGGATTATAGGGAGATATAAAAATGAATAAGGCATCTCCTCTAGCCTTAAGAATTCTACAATATAGCAAAAAAGTAACGTGCACAGCCATAATAAAAGGTAGACTATGATGAATAAGTACAGGAAACCACAAAATTCCATCAGAACACATCAATGAGATTTCTTCCATCTGAAATAGGAAGACTTCACAGAGGAGAAACCACTTCAGCATAGCCTTGAAAGATGCATTCAACTGGGGTTGTGGTATAAGAGGGACAGGAATGGTTTGACAGAACTGATACATCCCAGATAGGAAAGTGGCAAGAGAAAAAGCATCAAGGTGGGCAAATTCAGGGCATTTTTGTATGACATGGAGTACCTGGACTGGATATAACAACATGAACTGCTTGAGGAGGAGTGATGGAAGTCCAGAGCGAACAACTCTGTTTATGCTCAGTGACTTTGCTAAGGTTTTTGGAGTTTGGTTTTGAATCTATAGGCTATAGGGAGTTTTTGAGCGGGAGAATGTCTATCAGAATTATGATTTGTATAGCTCATAAAATATTGCTTCTTTCTTCTCACGTATAATTTATCTGTTTTTGCCTATACTACTAAAGATTTTTCTTGAGCTTTAATTATCTTTTCTTCCCTCTCCTGTTGGAACTAAATCAGAGAAATATAGAAGTCACAGACAATCTACGATACACAGAAGTATTCATGTCCATTTGGGAACCAAACAAAATTGTTAAGAAACTCCATAGTAACAATAATGATTTTGTGACTCCAAGTCTAGTGGAAATAGCATATTGTTATTTTATAAAAATACTCAGAATTACTTCTGAGTTATATGGAATCAGAAACAATTTCAAATTCCTTTGAAAGCAGAACAAGGACATCTTGTTCATTTTCTATAACAATCCTGGATAAAAATATATTTCTCAAGTCTTTTAAGAAATGAACTTTCAAGCCTACTAAAGTGTGGACTATTCCTTTGGAAAAGTTCTAAGGAATAAAATACATTGATTAGTCTGTATACAACATCATCATATTATTCAAATGCAGGGCTCAGTAAGCTTTACCTACTGCCATGCAATTCTCTCCTAACATTTTTTATAGTTAACTAAAAAGGTACCTACATTTAACAAACTCAGGTTCTTATTAGTAAAGGCAAGTATAAATGATTCCTTTGCATATTTTATATTACTTAGATATGGAAAATAAATTTCATTTTGAAAAAAAAATGAGACCATTGAAGTGGCAGAGAAGAAATGGCAGTGAGGGCAAATATCACCTCAATATGGTTTTCAGGCAAAACAGATTATTGGCATGAAATTAATAAAATTGGAAGGTGTGCTGGAGCTATTCCAATGGTCTAACAGATTAGTTATTTGTAGTATACATGAGTGAATAATAGATCAGACACATTCCTTCATTTTGGTGACCCATGTTTTTTTATCCAATTGATTGCTAAATATTTACCCATTATGACAGCTGAAGCAAACAATTGGACACTAAAATAATTGAATTAGTGGCCCCACTTCATACTCAGTATTTGAAGTGGGTAGACACAATGGGAAAATTTATAAGACAGTCTGATGAAAAAAGAAATGCTACTCTTTCATTTGCATATATAAATGAGGATGTTTGTTTTTTTTTTAAGAATTTATTTTTATTTATTTTATTTTTTAAGATTTTTTTTATTTATTCATGATAGAGAGAGAGAGAGAGAGAAGCAGAGACACAGGTAGAGGTAGAAGCAGGCTCCATGCATGGAGCCTGATGTGAGACTCGATCCTGGGACTCCAGGATCATGCCTTGGGCTGAAGGCAGGCGCTAAACCACTGAGCCACCTAGGATATTTTTTTTTTAAGATTTTATTTATTTATTCATGAGAGACACAGGGAGAGAGAAGCAGAGATATAGGCAGAGGGAGAAGCAGGCTCCATGCAGGGAGCCCAATATGGGACTCGATCCCAGGACTCCAGGATGTCCTGGGCTGAAGGCAGGCGCTTAACTGCTAAGCCACCCAGGCATCCCTAAATAAGGATAAAGACTTAAAATATATCAGTGGTCTTCTGCAATTTCAAAACCAGAAACCATTTTTAAAAATCTGAGAATAATGGCATTAATTTAGATACTCTATCTTGGCTTAAGATGTTGACTTTAGTGTGTAAAATCTAAATTCTCTTCATACTAAAAATTGGTATAACTAAAAATTACAATCTAGAAAGAGAAAAGAATTGTTATACCTGTGAAGTAAACATATTGACAGACACTGCAACCAGCAAAAAGGCTGGATAGCTCATATTTTCTAGTTTCATGAAATATACTGGCCTCAATTTAACTTTCTTAAATTTGGGCTCCCATGTTCAGTTCTAAACTTATTTTGCCTTCAAAGAAATATAGTTCAACTAGGAATTTCTTTCTCTACTTAGATCTCTAGATACACATTGGCTAAGAATGTCAATACCTAGTCCATAGTCACTGCTCTAAAGAATGCCATGATTTTTTCTACTCCTTGCTACCCCCAAGGTCCTGGAATCTCTCATTCTCCTACCTCAGAAGAGCTATTTATATCATATTCTCTTGCTAGATGTTTTACCAGCACATCCTATTCCTGCCATCCATAGTCTACTCAGGAGTGGTAGATATCTTGTTCCAAATTATTTCTGTAATAGTCTCACTTTCCACTCCTTGCTGGCTTATGGTATATTTTCCTTCGGACCCCTCGATAATCACAGCATCACCAATGGTAGGCTGCTTACATAAAATAATTCAGAGACCTCTATGATCTCTGAAAATATTTGATTAGGTATAGATTTCTCTGGCAGAAGTTTGTTTGTGATCTCCAAATTCAGGAAAACACCTTCCAGTCCTTCCATAATAGTTCTAAAACATGGTCTGGCACATGGAAATGTGATAAATAAGTCACTAGCAGGGGTGAAAGGTAAAGCATTTGTAGTCATATGACCTTAGTTTGAGATCCAGTTAACATGTGGTAGCTCTAATATGGGGCAAAACACAGAGGCAAAACACTTGACCACTCTACACCCCATTTCTGCCTTCTGTAAAATAAAGACAATAATATTCTCTGTAACACAAGACTCTTGAGAGAGTTAAAGAAGATAATGTATGCAAAAAAAGTTCTTTATAAATAGCAAACTATTAAATATGAGAAAGTGTAGTAGGGATCCTCTGGGAGGGATGGCCTGAATTTGGGGGTGAGCTCGGTGGGGACAAGGATTTGTGTTGGGGAAGCCCCAGTTCCTATATAGTAAGGGAGACAAGAAAAATATCAGTTTCCTCTAAAGGTATCAGGAAGTTCCCAAGGCTTCTGGTTTAGTTGCAAATAAGAGAAGAAGTTTGATAAAGGTGTCAGCTCCTAGTAAAAAGAAGTTACAAGTCCTAGGCTTGGGAAACAGACTCTCCACCCTCAGTACTGTTATCAAAAACAGAAGTAGCGGTGCCGTTAGCCCTGCTTCATTTTAATAGCTTCCCTCTATGGCTCCACATAAAGATAATATAGGAGAGCATTCTACTGTGCTGGAACTTGAAAACATAAACTGACTAAAGATGCAAAAGCAGTACTGAAAAAAAAAAAGTAACTAGAAGCAAAGGGAAGGAATTTAGGGAAGAGTTCCAGCAATTACTCCAGTGAGGTCTCAGAACCGTAAGTCTTATTTTATTATTGCTGTTCTGACTCCTATTCCTTGATTTGATCCTTTAGCTGCAAAGCCTGGAAAGTATCTGATACTTAAACATTTAAGAACTCTAAGTTGCGATAGAACTTCCTTTATGGGATTTTAACATGACCGGGTTGAAAGAACATGCTAGTATATTGTCCCCACTTTCCAGAATTCTGAGTAGATTAAATTTTGGCAGGAAAATTTGTCCTCTATTCTGATATATTCTGATATATGTGTATATATATATATATAATATATATGTAAATATATGTGTGTGTATATATATATATATATATATATTTCCCTTCTACACACCTTAAGAAAATCGCCAAGTTATTGTCTTTCCATGACCCAGGAATTTGTTAAATTTCCAGGAATCTAACCATAATCCTCACCTAATATTTTGGCTTGGAAAAGCCCGGCTTCTTTTACATAATGGGACTGTACATGCCAATGGGAAGAAGACTTTCAAGGCTAAGAAAGTCCAAAATGAGCCAATGGAAGAAGTATGAGAGGCTTGGAGAGTTTTTTTGGGAGATAGGATAAGGAAGAAGGTGGAGTGTTGCTTGTTCTACAGGTGACAGAATCAGAGCGTTGACCTCATGCAATATCACAAAGAGGTAGCAAGACCTCAGATGGAAGCAGTTATGGCAATAACTGGAAAGAATGCAGACTAGGCCCTGAGTCTCTAATTTAGAGCACTTAAGCCACCAGTTTTCAAGGGACCTTGCTCAAGCATTGAGCCTTTCAAGGGGCCAGTATGAACTGAAGACCAGAGAGTGCTTCATTGAAGAATTTGAAGTGGGTAGAACCCTAGAATTCTTACATGACTTACGGCATAGGAGCTTCCCAAATTACCACTAATATTATCTTTCCCTCCATCTAATTAGGAAGGGACTTGAAGAACTTTTATCTGCTTTAGAAAAAATAACAAGTGACAATTCTTAAATTCCATGAGTTATAGACGAGAATTCATGCCTTCTGTGTCATGAAGGGTTTCAATGTTTCTAAGTATGTACACGTTACTACTTACATGTGCACAGTACACAGTTACTACACAGTGACTGTGTAGTAGACACCAATTTATAATTTTAAATGTCTCAATAAGATAGGTATTAGTATAATGATGTTACAGATGAGGAGAATGAAACTCAGAGATGTCATTTATCTTGTTCTAGCTTTTCATGACTCATAAATGATAAAATCATGATTTAAACTCAGATCTTAAGTTGCAAAGTCAAGTTACTGACATTAACTATGCTACTTTCCTAAAGTATTGTTTTCAGAGAATGATATGGCTAATATTAGGAGTGGACCAGGGAAAAGCCTTTCATTCATTCATTCATTCATTCATTCATCTAATACTTATCCAGGGTCTCCTCTGAGCCAAGCACTATTCTGGGGGCTGAGGAAACAGCAGCCAACAAAACTGGCCCTCATGGATCTCACATTTTGGTGGTGGGAGTTGGAAAGGAGACATTAAGAAAGACAAATACATAATATGTCAGATGGTAATAAGTTATAGGAAGAAAAATAAAGCAGTGGAAGGGGGATAGAGGTGATAAGGTGCTGTTTTGCAAGTAATGATCAGGGAAGACATCTTTGATCAAACGACATTTAAGCAAAAATATGAAATCATTGGTGGAGTGAACCATGAGGATCAAGAGGGAGAAAGAAGCTTTCTGGGCAAAGGAAGTAGCAAGTACAGTGGTCCTGACAACACAGGAGTGTTTGGTGTTGAGGAAGAGGATGGATACAGAGTAACTATAGGGGAGGTGGAGAAACAGTGAGGGGGGATAAGGTGGAGTTGGGTGGTCGGCCATATCAGATGGGGACTCAAAGCCTATACAGATCAACATAGATAAACTTTAGGATAGACATACCGATAAACTCAGAAACCATCTCCTCTGACTTGACTGGTAGGCTTCAGATCTTGGTAACAGTAGTTTCTAATGTTCTTAACTATTTTTGGGTTCCTGTGAAGTTGGTACAAAGGTCTTGATGCATCCTAGACTGACGTTAGGCATTATCTGTGGGTCATATTTTCTATTCAAGAGTCAGGTAGGATCACTTACAATGACGATTTTGGTCATCAGATTAATAGCCCCTCCAATCCAGTGTTTGCTCTTTGAGAGGGGCATATCTTTCATTCATAATAACTAAGTACGAATGTTCCAGGATAAATGTCAGACATGGTAAAATGCAACTTTAAATAAAATCAGGAACACGTAGCTTTGCCTTTCCATTTGAAATATGGAAGACTTGTGATTTCCAAAAATAAATCTCACTTTGTTACTTGTTTTCTGCCAAGCAATTATCCTTCAGTTTTGCTTCTTTCTCAACCTACTATATTATATGAGGGCAGAGTAAATTTTCCAATAGGATAAAAAAGATTTAAATAATATTCCATTCTGATAGTTTGATCACATAGTATTAATTAGGAAGATGACAAATGAAAAAGTAATTTCAATTCTACACAACCTGCTGTGTATGTCAACTTCTAGTTCATCCAACTTGCATCTCTCACTTCTCCAACAGATCAGGTACTCCATGTGGGATGCCCTCTAAATAGAAATTAAGTGATCCATTCTCCCACAAGTGCCTAAGGAATTGCAGGGGTAGCTTTCATTAACAATGATGGACCTCACAAGTAAAAAGCCCTTGACCGTCAATGGGAGACTCCAAAGAGTTTCTTCCACTTTCTTTAATATTATTCATTTAATCAAAGAATGACAATAAAGTGATTATCATCAAAGATTTATGCAAAAGTATTTTAAAACTTTGAATGGGACCAACAAATGATTCACAAAAAGCGGCAAAGATGATTGCTACCTACACCTTCAAAAATATTTCTTGGTAAACAACACTGAAACTGCTTCTCCCAATTTAGAAGTGTTAAGGTAATTTTCTTAAGAGAAATGAATCATCTGTGCCAACATTTGTCACTTGCCTCTGATCTGAGTATAGCTCTAAAACTTAGTTTTCCAGACCATCATCACTGTGTCTGAAAGTAACCACAGTGCTCTGTACTTTACTTCATTACTGGGCTCGTTCTGCATGGAGAGAGCTGCAGTGGGCCTCTTAGAAGTCTCAATACTATGCCCATTTCAGTATAGATAAGGCAAATATTAAATACATTAAGAGGAAGGACAGAGCCTTTTGCTCTCCCACTACTCACTCATTCCTCACCCACCCACTCAGTCATCAAGCACAAGAGCTCATTGACCCTATTGATAGGAAGGGCCACTGAGGATTGCAGAATTTTGCAAATTAGTTTGTGTCCCCTGTGAGCTATACAGTAATTTATACTTAATAAGAATTATAAAGAGGTCTTCCACCAAAATGTGTCAGAGAGGCAATGGGTTAATAAGAAATGTGAACTTAAATTCCATAGAGAGGAGGCTGAAAGCCCCACTCCAAAAATAATGGATACATGAGGGAATGCAGGGCATGCGTGAGGGAATTCTGGAAAGGAGTGAGCACAGAAAAAGAAGCCTCTGAAATGGTCAAAGGCAGTGTTGAACCATTGCCAAGCAGGTGACTTTTGTAGGGAGCAGGCAATTTGATTTAAAAAAAAAAAAAACACAACAAATCAGTCAATTTAACTGCTGATGGGTTTGGCCTCTCTGGTGGCGGGGAGAATAATGAGACAAATTGTTAGATGTCAGAGTAGACAAAAATATTCAGGTAACTGACGCCAGTTCTTCATTTTCCGACAGACTGTTGTAGTTTATAAATGCATCAGTATGTGAATGTGTGTGGCTGTGGGTGTGCACACATTTGCTTGTGTGAGTAAAGTGGGGGAGGAGGCAGGGAGGCAAAAATATGTCCTTACCATGAGGCAATTCTGTGATAATGACATATGGGACTTCAATTTTCCTGAGGTTCATAGTTCTAACCTCACATTAGTGCTCTTTGCTTAGAAAACAAAAGTTAGATGTCTAAAAAAGTTAAATTGTTTTAGATAATAGTGTTTTAGTTTTGAATATGGCATTTATGTGTGTATTATGTCATTGATAGTTGGCAAGATTACCTTTTACACACCCACATCACCCACATGACCCACACCACACCCTCATACCCCCACGCAGAGCTGCATATATACATGGAAGATAATTGAGCCTATGCCATCATATTGTATTTTGGCAGTAAAAAATACTCTCAGAATAAGAGTTCTCAAAAATCATGGGGAAAATTCTCCTAAAATTCTTTTTTTCCTTCCTTCCCCCTCTCTCTCTCCCCTCCCCTCCCCTGTCTCTCATTTC
The DNA here is from genome assembly GCF_048164855.1 of Canis lupus baileyi. Lineage (NCBI taxonomy): Eukaryota > Metazoa > Chordata > Mammalia > Carnivora > Canidae > Canis > Canis lupus. The sequence continues at coordinate 21,842,150 of NC_132839.1, forward strand.
TTCATATTCCTTAACTGACTGGAAAACCCAGTGAGAAACAAAGATGGTAGCACAAATATTTGGCTGCATAATCATTTGTTCTTCCAGGACTTGAAAAAAAAAAAAAGAGAGAGAGAGATCTTAGCAATTGATTCAAATTATAGCCATTCTTAAATAAACTGATATCAATAATGATTTTTTATACCAACAAAGAAATAACCATTGATAACTAATAAAGATTTGTTAAACCAATGCTGATTTATTCAAAATAAGATGTAATTCAAAGTCACTGGTAGTCCTTAACTGATTAGATGTTAGGCATTCTTTACAAAATGCTGAATAATTTAGAATTTAACCTCAAGTCAATTAATTAATGTTGTTGAATCCTGGTTTGTTGCTTGTTGAATTAATAAGAGTTTGCCTCAATCAATCCGAGCTCACCTTTGGGTCTGAAAGGATGCTAAATACACACTGTTGTGGCCTAAAATGGGTGACAGGCTGTTGTAGATTCTCTTCTTCTGACACCCATCTTCTGCTACTATTCAATTCCATTTTTTCATGGAGAAGAAAAACTAACACAGCTTGCTGGAGACGCTGCATGGCACGGCGGTTAAAAACATGGACATTGGAGCCAAACTGCCAGGTATTGCAATCAGAAGGCAAGCACTTCCTAGCTGAAAGACCAGAGGTAAGTTGCTTAACTGGTCAGTGCCTCAGTTTATTCATCTGTAAACTGGGGATGATAATAAAGGCCCATGACTCATAGAATTGTTATGAAGGTGAAATGAGTTATTGTTTACCAGGTGATCAGACGGGTGCTGGGCACATAGAAAACTCCATGTTAGTATTTACAAGTGTTCTCAGCAAACATAATATGACTGGGGAATTACAATTATTTTAAATGACCATACTCATCCTTTCATAAAAGAAACAGCAGCTGTCAGGAAAAATCCAAGCTATGATGTTCTGTCTCTAAGTCTCCATTCCCAACTCACTTTAGTTCAAATTCCTTGAGACTCGGGAACAGGAAGGGTAATCTTCCAATTCTTTTTTCCAACCCAGAAAAGAACAGCTTCTGTTGTTGTTCTTATAATATCACTTCAGTTAACACCGAAATTGCAGTTTCAGAAGATCGTTATAGACAGACTTCTTGTACGATCTCAATATAAAAAAAAAAAACCCAGCACACACATGCCCAAATTTCCATATCCTCTAATATTAAATATGTCCTATGTATGTCTTCCTTGTCTTAACAAAGATTTGAGAGTCTTCTATTCCTTTGAAGTGAAGCAACAGATGTGAAGCACAATATACAATCTTTTCTTCATGAAAGAATAACTGTCTTCCTCTGATATTTTTTTTTCCCATGGAATTAACTTTACTTCCCCATACTCTGGACAGTAGCTGAGGACAGGGGAGACTGACGCTCCTATGATGATGACCTCTCTTCCACATAAAATCTAAGTTCAATCGTATTTTTCAGTCTGCTTAAATTCAATATAGGAAAATTATCTTGTAATTTCTTGTTATGGATAAGAGTAAATGTGAGATGTAAATTGTTTAATATCTTACAAGTCAAATATGATATAAATAGGGCTGCAGGGAAAAATGGATCCATAGAAACATCAACACAATTGTACTAATTGCCAAAAAACATATTCTCACTGAAAAACAATTTATAGGATATCATAACTAATTTTTCACACTTCAAGGAACTATAGTAAGAACATTGCCCCAAATATTCCATAATTTCAAAGAGAAAATTAAAAACAAAATCATGCTGGAATTCATGATGGAATACAAGCTCATAAAACAGAGGTATTTTCCTAGAAGTCTCTAGTAGGAGAAAAATGTGTATTTATAAGGAGAATTTTTCACTTAAGTTGTAAATTTTAATATTTCAAAACTTACTATTTACTTCCAAGTGATTGTTGTTGCTTTTTTAATGAAAGCAATTTTAATTATCTGGTTCTCATTGACTACTAATTATAAAGTGTAAATCTTGGGGAAAAAAATCAAGGAAGAGAAGCAATGACATAGAATATTTACCATCTGGCTTACTTTCTCAGATTTTCCGAATATCAGTGGACAGGAGCTCCTGCTCTTTGGTAGAGGAAAAGGAAGCATTCTCCCTCCTAAGTGGATCAAAGAATGCTTCCTGTGTCTTTCAACATAGAAGGGAGGTTTGGGATATATTAAGAGTGTATCTCTACCATTTACTGAGTCATTTCTGTGTACCAGGATGCTGCCGAGTGTTTGATACACAACATCTCAGTGACTCCTTCTAACCATTCTTCCCATTTTACAAAAGAAGAAGCTGAACCTCTGTGTAGTTAAATAATTTACTCAAGGTCATACTTCGTAGAACTGGGATAGAAACCAGGTCTGCACAACTTTAAAGACATCTGAATCACTGAACTGCTTCTCTTTAAGACAGATCAGCTAAAGGGCAGATGTTTATGGAAGGGCAAGAGGATCAAACTGAACCTTCAAATTTCTTATATTCTCTCCATCCCCAAACTAAGCATTTTATTGATATATACTGAAAATGATTAAAACATGAAAACTGCATTGTGCTTTTTATAATACCAGTGATTTCTGGGCTAGAAAAGACAATAAATGAGAATAATCACACCTCTATCACCACTTTCAAGATTAATTCTACTGCCATTTACTAAGCATTTACTTGAGGTATTTTGCTAAGCACTTTACATATATTATTTCATTTTTTAAAAAAGAACTAGTCACAAATTTTACAATCTAAAGCTCAAACTAAAGTGAAACATCTATGTGTCTTTTTTTGTCAGAAGTGATAGATATGAACACAGTTTTCCATTACCCTGATTTCTACTTTCACTTCAAGTAGACAGGTTTTCTACTGTCCCAAGTCTGGTGCATACAAGTCTGGATGATTAAATCCATCCTGTGGTCCCGAAGAATATCTAAAAGTTGCTGAAATCATCAAGGGCTTAGCAAGGTAGGACTTAGATGAAAGACCCAACTTAGAACTAATTAAAATCAAATTTACGTTTCTTATTTATTTATTTTTACCTGTTCACGCCAGGGGGGTAGAAGGTAGATATGGTGACTTCTGTGCTTCTTTCAGCACACATGGAAGGGAGCCGGCCAACATACTGTCACCCTGGTCTAGCAGGGGGAGTAAGTCTACCATTTCCACCAGCGCCACATTAAAAGAAATGAATCTCATTCTGTTCTTTTTTGGGGAGTAATTTATCAGATGATTTATTTACAGTGCAATCTGCGTGACAAGTAAACAAATATGTTATTTTTGCCCGCTGTAGTTGGATTTTAAACATAAGAAAGAGACAGAGTAAATGTCTTTCTAGGATATGTGAGTAGCTCTGACAACAGCTTTGAAAAATAAAGGAACTCCATTACGAGGCGTTTAGCAAGAGCTGATTTACATACTAGAGTAGATCTTTCATGAATTCTGCAGACGTAGGGAGGAAAGGGAGGGGGAAAAAGGTTCCAATTGCATGCTACCACTGTGCATGTTGATGAATCCCCCAGCACATGTTAATTAATGCCCTATTGTGTTTGGCAGACTACCAGGGACTGTGATTGTACACGGGCTGATCCTTTAAATGGAGAGTGGCTTACTCTATATTGAAAAGAAAAAGATTTGTATTTGTATAAGCCACAACTATTCCTTAGGAGTAAGTGTTTTGCTTTTAGTGTAATTAAGAGAGAAGAACTGCCATCTATCACAATATTTTATCATTACATGTAAAAAAAATCCTCAACCCAAGTAAGTAAAAAAAAAAAAAATCACAGAAATGTCATTGTTTTTAAGGAAAAATAACATTGCTCCCATTACCCTATCCAAATCAGTGTCCAAATTTCTTTTTTTTTCCCCCTGTGTCCAAATTTCACCCACAAATGATGATAATGAATGCTCTTATCTACCATCTTGTGCTCTGGCTGAAGCAGAGGATTGTAGTCAAGCAATTAAAAGGAAATCCTCATAATAAACACATGGCAGTCTTGAAAAAATTAAATGCATAATGCCGTCCTGGCAACAGAGGTGAATTAAACAGGGAAAAAGGACTGGAAGGTGCAAATTCCTTAGGCTTAAAGCTACAGAAATCTTATGTCCTGTTAGAATTTTAATTTTAATCATGGGGAAAAAAAGATTGACTAATCATTTAGCTCTTGTTTCTTATTTGTTTTAATTTGCTTTTTACTACTTGTACCGTAAAGGGCTGATAAATATTAGATTTCTTAAAGCTTGAGTGGCCTGGGAAAATAAATTGCATTGCCTTATATTATTGTTCCTTATGAATAAAACTGATATATCTAAGAAGCTGTTGCAGTAGACTCCAAAAAGATATTGCAGCCAAATCGATTGTCTTTCACCATTCCAAGTGAGAAAGTTCAGCTGTGGCTTACTAAAGAACCTACCTTTTTCCTAAATCTACATTGCTTTAGCTGAAATAAGCTGAAGTCTTTTTTATTTTTTATTTTTTCCTTGAAGACTTCGGCCATTTGGGCTTCTTTGTAAAACTCCCTCCGCATTTCCCTCAGTACATTTAAGCTTTATTTAAACCAGTGATTTTCAAAGTGGAGCACAGAGGCCACCTAAACCAGAATCATATGGGGATGCTTGTTCTGGGAATATAGGTTCTGGGAATCTATGTTTCCAGAGGCCCTGATTCAGTAGCCTAGGATGGGAATCCAGGAATCTTCATTTTTAGTAAGTACCGAAGTGATTCTGATTATTTAATGTACTCTATATGCTCTTCTTTTGCAGTTCAGTGGCATTTTTAAAAGAGATTTTATTTATTTATTCATGAGAGAGGCAGAGACATAAGCTGAGAGAGAAGCAAGCCCCGTGCAGGAGCCCGATGTGGGACTCCAGGATGACACCCTGGGCCAAAGGCAGATGCCCAACCACTAAGCCACTCAGGCATCCTGCAATTCAGTGGCTTTTTAAAAATTCACCAGCTCTTCCTCTTGCTGCAATGTGTGATTTCACTGGACAATGAATATTCCTTGGAATTGGTGTCATGAACTTTGTTTTAGATGACCAGCTCTGTTTTCCATCTGGCTTAAGGAGGTTGGAACCCAACACCACAATGACCTTAAACTCAAAATGCCAGTATTGCTGGCCATTTTAGCCAGGGGAAAGGTACCACCAGGCTATGGGACAGGAAATGTCAAGAACTGAGTAGACATAATCACAGAATGGATACAGAGACTTTAAATGGGCCCTCCAACCTGTGGGAAATCTCTTTCTGTGACATTGTTAGTCTCATTAACTCAACACTTTTGTATCAACCTGGGTATACAATGAACTGAACTCCAGTCTTACAACACAGATATATACCGTCGATTCTTTTTGCATAGGATTCTTGGACCTATCAATGAATAATAGCAATAATCTATTGAGTATTTACCATGTGTCAAGCAAGAGCTAAATGCTTTGTTATTACATCATGTAACTTTTTGGCAATAACCCTTTGAGACAGGTATTACAATTTCCCATTTTACAATGAGGAATTAAGGATCTACAAGGATAACTGGTTTACCTGAGCTGCCTGGTGGTAGACGTAGCAATTCGTTCCAGGTTGATCTGACTTCAGACCCTGTGCTCTTATGCAGTAGGCAATCCAGCCTCTAATCTTAAGTGGGTTTCTCTCTCCTTTTTAATCAGCTAGTCTTCGTGCCTCACCTCTTTGAAATAAAAGTGTAGGTTCTATGTAAGCATCTGCTTCCTTTGGGAGTGCCTCTAGCTACTATTACTATATTATAAGTTCTTTGAGATGAGAACAAACAGATTGAGCCCCACCTCTGGGTTTCCTTGCCAGTGCTGTCAGAACCACAGTACAATGGTGACGTGCTCAGGCTAAGTAAGTGAGGTCCTGCCGCTCTATTTTAGGACTCAGAGCTCTGACAGAGAGCTTACTGTTACATTATCGCACAACATGATTACAATAGATGAAGTCACTTTCAAGGGAAGACGGAGCCTCTACCCTGCCAGTACTTTGTTTAATGAGCCCAAGACAAAAATAACAGCGTCTAATGGGCAGGGAGGCTGAGAGAATGACACAAAACAATCTTTACAGAGTGCAACTCTGAAATTCAAAGTAAGGCAAAGGCAAACTGTGAATTGATTTTTAACATCTAACTTTGTCCCCAAATCATTGCTTTCCATAGAGGATTTATTCCTTAAGTGTATCCCAGAGTTCTACAAAGGAGGATGACCATTCTCTCGTCAGGTTATCCCAACTCTGCACCACTGCTCATGCTGTTGCTCTCATTTAAAGCCTCCCTTACCATAGACCTCTCCTTTCTCAAACTCTATCTGGTTAATGGATGGTGATTTCTTTTCAGATGAGGGACAACAGGGCTGTACAAGTGTGCTCTTGCTCTTTTAAAAAAAATCTGTGCAAGGAGATTTAGTGTTGAGGATAGGTTCTGGCACCTGAGTCTTTAAGTCCGCAGCAAATTTTGATGCTTTATTTGCTTCTGCATGTTCTTGATCTGGCTTTGGTCATAACTCTGATTCCAAAATTCATTCCATTTAGTTCTTATAACCACCCATCCTCATAAGAAAGTATTAGATTCTGGTTCTGCCTCTGAAGTCACAATTCTTCTCTGGGCTTGCTTTGCGACTGGCTGCTGCTGTCAGTTTAGTATCATCCCTCAAATCTCTAGATACACTTTCATTTTCCCTCAGCCAATGACTAATGTTTGATTCAAGGACTATGAACTAATGGTCAACCTCAACCAAAATCTTGCTTGATTATTTAGGCAAGAAGTGATTTATTCATCCTCTGTACTTGATTTAGACCATTTGATGGCATTTGTATTGCTTGCTATAGTGATTATTTGTATACATTCAGTTTTCACTGCTGAATTATTAAGTACTTGGTGTTAGGAACCAGATCTTATTCCCTTGTATATTGCCCCCCTCTATACACAGTGCTTTAAATTAATAATAATAATAATAATAATAATAATAATAATAATAGTAATGATATTAGACACCATTTAATGATCCTCTAGTATGTTCCAGGAACTGTGCTACAAGGTTTTCATTCATTTTCTCTTTTAATCCTTATAGGAATATTATAAGGTAAGGCATTATTGTCATTAACATTTAATGAAGGAAGATGCTAAAGCTTAGAGAATTTTAGAAGTTTGCCCAAATTTACACCGCTAGGATGTGTGAAACTAGAATTTCCAAGTCAGGTCTGCCTAACTTCAGAACAAGAACTCTTAATCATTGTACTAGAGCTTTTAGTGAAGTGGTTGAATGAATAAACCCATTCATAAAACTAAAGGAGAATAAATTATTAAAAATAGAACTCTATTCAGTGTTTCAGATAAATACATTATGGATCCAATTTTTTTTTTAAAGATTTACTTATTTATGTTAGAGAGAGACAGAGAGAGCATGGGGAGGAGCAGGGGAGAGGGAGAGAGAATCTCAGGCAGACTCCCTGCTGAGCACAGAGCCTGCCAGGGGGTACAATGTCAGGACCCTGAGATCATGACTTGAGCTGAAATCAAGAGTCAGAAGCTTAATCTATTGAGCTGCTCAGGTACTCCTACAGACCCAATATTTTTATGTATCAAGAGGGGTCTTTTGCTCTCTGGCTCTATGATATTTAAGGACTTTATGGCACTTATAATTGACCTGTTAAAAATGTTTACATTAAAGATGAAAATAAAATGACATTCAGTCAACAGTTGGACAGAGAATGAAAAGTATAATGGAAGGATTTATGGTTCTTTATACATAGGAAACACCTGTACTTGTTGAATGAAAAGAAAAGATCGAATTAATGAATGATTTAGTCACTGAGCAAACATACTGAAAATCAGCCTGTATGCTAGCTACTTTAGAATAATTCATGAAAATGTATAGCAATGCCTATAAAATATTTGGAATTAGACATACTATCAACAGTATATATCAGTGCAAAAATGGAAATACATTTGGAAGTTGATCCCAACAAAATTTCCATAGTGTAATCATACTTGATATCATATCCCAGAGTCAGCAGCATGTCGTTTGTTTATAGTGAAGATCATTAATCCTACTTAACTATAACATTGTAGACCAAGTGAAATGTGCCATATGTGTATAGTAACTGGGAACATAATAAGCACCCAATGAATGTCAGTTCTTTTTTTCCCATCCCATACCTTCCTGTCCTATTCAATTAGTTAGATGGTTTCAACTAATTATATTTTCCTGAAACCATACTTTTTTTAAGTTTCAGATCACCATAAAAATGGTGGAAATCATACCTGGTTTCCTCGGAAGTTCATGGTTCCACCAACAAGGGACAAAAGAGATGCAGAATATTTGTGGTAATTCTTCTCCTGTCTCAAGAGAGATCTAAAGGTAACCATTAGGCAAGGCAGTGTCTGTGCCTCCTCTAGGCCTTCTAACTCTCCTTAGGGGTACAGAAGGGGATTGGATTGTGAGTTAAATCAAAACCCGCTTTCCTTAGGAGTCTCTGCTTCAGCCACAAGTGTCAAGGCTGAGTCCAAGGCTTTGGACTTTGACTATCCACAGCTTTCCTGGGCCTAATGGCTTCTCCCAACAGGGGTCTAGAGAGAGACCTAGACAACCAAATTGTTTGATCTCCTTACGCTTACTGCTCTGCTGCTATGTTCTGCTTGGCTCTACCAGGACACATTATTCCCATTCTCTCTATGTCAGTCATTAAGAGAGGCCCAGGATTCCAGTCACTCTCCCCCGCCCCCCATATCTGTATCTAATTTTCACAGGGCTCTGCATAGCCTCTGACCTGCTCACCTCTTCCCCAACTCCCCATCTCATGAAATCCTTCCACCATGCCCTCTGGAATTCATGGTCTGCGGTCAACAAAATCCCGTAGATTCTTAACTTACTGAACATCCCCTTTATCTTTCTCATTCTAGTGGAAACCTGGCTTTTCTATAGGAAGGCTGCTTTCTTTCCGTACAATGTCTCTCATATAGGGACACGGGGGTTTTGTTTGTTTATTTGTTTTTGGTTGTTGTTCTTTGCTTTTCTTCCACGATCCTCATGTATATGAACCTAGGGATTGGACATGTGTCCTTTTTACTTCTCTATTGCCTCTTCAAACCATTCTTTCTTGCTTTTTAGTGACAACCATGCTGATAAATCTAACGGGCAATTTTGGTTGTGATCTCATTTTTCATTAGCATTTGACAGAATTGGTTCCTTCCCCTTGCAAGTTTTCTTCATTTGGCTTCCAGTCTTCTGATTTTCCTTCTGTATTTCTAGCTATTCCTTCCCAGTCCCCTCTGTGGCTCCTCCTCACATCCCCAAGAAAGTGAAAACCTGAGTATCCCATGATTCTGTCCTTAAGTCTCTTCATTTCTCTATTTCAAATCCTCATGGATTTACTTACTACCTATATGTTGATAGCTTCTAAATTTGTATCTTTAGACTTCTCTTCTGATCTCTACATACACATAGTAGTTACCTGCCTACTCAATACCTCCAGTTGGAGGTATAGTAGTGATCTTGTAATGGCCAAGTGACCTTGACCCCCCACAATCTATTTTTAATAGGCATGCAAAAACAAAGATTCTAAAAAATAACAGAGCATGTCACTCTGTTCAAATCCTGCAGTGACTTCTTTTTCAACTAAGAGCAAAAGCTAAAGTCTTTACAAAAACCTACAGGGCCTTACAGAATCTGGACCATGGTACTTCTCTGACTCCACCTAGAACCACTCTTCCCCTTCCTTACTCTGCTCCGTCTACAAGCTTTATATGCTCCTACCTTAGGGCTGTTCATTTGATTTGCAGAGCTTTCCCACATATATCTGAAAGCCCAACTCCCTCACAATCTCCAGTCTTTGCTCAAATATCACCTTCACAAACAGACTAACCTGATATCCCTGGTTCATTCTACAAACTTCTTCCCAGCCCCACATTCCTAAGAACCTTTTCATGGCTGTATTTTTTTTTTCTTTTTCCTTTATGCTTATCCATTTTAACATATGGTGACATTTACTTTTTATTTCATTAATGTCTATTGCTTGTTTTCTGTCTCCCCTGCTAGATTATAAATTTCATAAGAACACAAGTTCAGTTCATTTTTTTTGTTTTCTGATTTGTCCAAGGAATTTGGAAGTGTACCTGCACATAGTATGTGAATAATAAATATTTGATGAATAAATGCTAGGTTTGTATAGTGTTTTGTAGTATAAGGCATGCTGTTATATGTTACCCTCAAAACTACCTCTTGCTGTTGGCTGAGGAGTTATCATTATTCTCATTAGTCAGATTAGGAAGCTGAGGTCAGAGACAATTTTTCCTGATTCTTAAATTTATTGTTTTTGCAACTTAATTCTGGTTATTGGCACATTGTTCTTTAGGGTTGTGCTTGAATGATAGCATAGAACAATGGCACTACTACCATGTGCTGCTGATTATGCACAAACATAAAATATCACCCAAGGTCTGACAAACAATGTTTTTGGGCAAGAAGGATATGACTTGGTCTTGACTCCTAAAAGGCAGAGTGCTTTTCCTTTACCAGCAGAGCGACACAGACCATCGTGTCAGTAGTTTCTCTCCAACTCACAAGCCACCTGGCATCCTGCAATTGATTTGACATGTTCAAATCAGGGTTTTGATCTCAGCATTACTCTGAGATGACACCTTGGAAGGTGACTAATACAGTTTTATTAAATTTAGATTTTGGTAATTTGTCAGCACTTACTCACTTGACTAAGGGAGCAAGGGTCCTTTGGTACTTCTGATCATGAAATTTAAATAATAAGGCTCTTGCTGATTGCTCTTGAATGCATTAAGCATATTTTAGGCACAGCTTTATGATTGGTGACCAGAAGCAATCCCAGCTGAATAGAAATTCTTTCACTGGATGTTTCCTGTTTCTTTGAGCTGTGTTCACAACCTTACCATTGGCTTCCTTACAGAAAGCATCATTGCTCCTTAAGAAGCTTCTGTACCTAATACCAAGACATACTGGCCCTTACATTCTTCATGTTTTTAAGAGCTGTTACCCTTGTTCCTAGCCAGCTATTGAATTCTCAAATTCCACTCAGGCATTGATCTAAATTTTCTTTGTTTAAGGGTTTTTATTTCTGACCAGAGAGAGCAGTTGAATTGATCCTAGTAATCAGTGAGGTTGTTTTGAAAGTCTTGAAGTTGATTTGCTGTAATTATCAGTTCTTGTTGAGTGTGAAAAGGAACATGTTTACTGAGGGCTCACCTCCTGTGTGTCACAGCTGTTTTAGGCACTTCACACACATTAGTTAGTGCAGTTAGCCCTGCCATCATTCTAAGAGAAAACTATACTCAAGGCCTTTTTATAGATGAAGATAAGAAGACCCAGGGAGGTTAGGTAACTTTCTTAGGGGCTACAGGAGGAAAGGGGCAGAGCCAGGCTCTGAAACCACATCTCTAGACTGCCTCAAAATGCAGTGACTAACATTTTTCAGTACTGCACACACCTAAAATGTAGTGCCACAAAAACCCAAAGAAATATGGAAGTAACAGATAAGACAGCCTCACATTTGAGAACTGTGCCTGTAAAGTGATGGTAAACAGAAACTCTAGCCAATCAAAACACTGCTATACAGGTCAGACTGCGAGGCCATGGAGACACCTCTTATTGATCTTATGAGTAATTAAGGATCAGCGAGATGTATAAGAAAATAATTCAATTTGAAGTTAAAATAAACTGATAACTTGGATGTGGCCATTTAGACAGGAGAAAATTCTGGACACATGCTTCCCAGTGTGTCCTGTGTCCAAATGTATGGAATAGCGACTAAATTTGATCTGATGTATTTGTCCCAGTCAAATTTCATGAACTCATGTGCCAGAGAAAAAAATCTGGTCCTCTTCCTTCATCGTCTTCTCTTTCTTTTCCACCTCCTCCTTCTTTTCCTATTTTACACTGAAATCTCTATGACAAAGAAGTTGAAAGACCTTGAAATTGGTAACCCTATCTCAGGGATCATTGGTTTACAGATTTTCAGCTATGATTATGGAGTTTTCATTATTAGAGTCAAAGATTAGAAGAACATATCTATCCGTGCTCCAATTCTTTTTTCCATTCTGGAAATGGCCATTCTGGAAAACTGAGAAATTGCCTTGGCTCTATTCTTCATATTATAATATATGCTTTTCATGATTTCTAGATGCCTGAATTTAAATAGTTTTCCAATTAATCCTAATCCATCTTCAACTTTTGAATATCCATTGTTTAAAGCAGGAATGCTTTTTTTTTTTTAATGTGAATTTGATTTTCTGATTGGCTTAAGAGGATCCCGCCCCCAGATGTGTTTAATTCAGTTATCCTGATTTTCATTTTGCTTTTAATATAATTTGAATGGTTTGGGATGAGGCATATGCTTCCTGTAAATCACAGTCCTAACACCTCTCAATTGTTTAGTTTCTGACTTCTTTCTACATTTATGATACTTGGTTAGGCCCTGAAGGCATTTCAGTTTGCAACCCTTACTTAAATGAAAATCAACAGTAATATGATTTAATGATGGTTCAAGATGTCTTTAAGAATATGTATATAGGTTCATCACACAATATATTTCATTTCACATTTTATGTCTTTATGATCAGGTTCTGCACCAACAACATTCTTACTATATCCATTTGAAAAATTCATTGTCATTTTAGCAGCATTTATTTTTTATGTAAAATGGATATGAATTTCACAGAGTCATTTTTGGAAGAGAAATTTGTCCTAGCAAATATATTTGGATCTTTATCTGCCATTGATAGTTTGGTGGTTTCAAATACAGAAGTAACTGCAACCTTCCAAATATTTTTTAAGCCAATGTATTTTTGCAACTATAAAATCCAGCTGTAGTAGTATAGATATTTCTGAGTGACTGTCAACATTTAGGGGATACATACACCGTATAAAACTTGGTAAAGAGATTTGTTTTGTTCAAACCAGGGAACTTAGTGACCAATGGCTAATACATAACAAGTTGTCAATTAGTTTTACATTTTATGGAAGCTATCCAAGCACCAAATGAAAATCTGACCCCCCAGTAGATCCCTAAGAGTGTAAAATAGTTTGAATTTAAAAATATAAATTGCAATTCATTTGCAATACAGAAAAGAATGCCAGTTATGTTTTTTTGTCATATTTTGTTATAGATTCACTTTGAATAGGAAAGGAACTTATTGTATTACCAACCCAAGGGAAATCTTTGGGTGTTTAAATAATTATTACTCTGTTGGGGTCTTTTTATATTCTTTTCTTTCTGTTTTCCTAAGTCAAATTACTCAGGAGTTGATTTGAATACTAAAAAAATAAAATACTTCTGTTTTAATATTTTAAATATCTTCTGTTATAAAATTCAAGGACCTAGTTTCCAAATGTGGATCAATTTATTTGTCCTTGAAAAAAAAAAAAAAAACAAACCTATGTTAATTCTAAATACCACTAATGCAGATATCAGAGAAAAAAGGTTGAATATTTACTAGAAAAGTCAGACTTGAACAAGAACTATTGCAATAAGCTATTAAAAACAGTCAGAATTATTTATTTAAATCTTTGTAGAAAACAATACCTGTATTTTGAGTGACAAGAAGCCTCAATGCCGTTTTCACACATTAAAATTGTGAAAAACTAAGGCTAGAAGGAGACCCAAAAATCATTCTGTGGAATAGTTCATTTAACAAATGAGAAAATTGTGATTTGGCTAGGCATGGAAGAACTGGAATTAGAATCCACATTTTCTAATGCCTAAACCGATGTTTTTCTCACTACTACCAACATCCATATAGGGGCATAATATGTAGTCAGAACAGTGACTCTTTGTTTTTTTGTTTTTGTTTTTGTTTTTGTTTTTTTTTAGGACAGTGACTATTTGTTGGGCTGTTATTGTGTCTGGCATGGAAAGTCTTACTTTATTCTCTTAACAATCCTGTAAGGTAGGTTTAATATCCCAATTTGACTGATCAGTCAATTATACATCTCTATTTTGAGATTAAGTTACTTGCCCAAAGTCACCTTAGGCCAGCAACCTAATAAAAGTCTGTCTAAATTCAGTCGCCCTTCTTGCTGCAGAGCCATCTATTTAATTTTAAAAAAATCACAAACAGATCTGTAGAGTTGTATAGGAAATGGAAAGTACAATATACTGATTGGCTTTTCTCTTTTCACCTTCTTCATTATGTAGATAAAGTTAAATATTTATGTAAAATTTATAACCTGTACTCGTGATGGGATATTTGATCCACAGAAACCTGAGAATAGCTAATCCACCCCACTCATTTATAAATGAAGTAATTAAGGCCAGAAAGGTCAAGCACTTTCCACCAGAGGAATAGTTGTAAAACTAGAATAGAGCAAAAGTTCTGGTTTGAAGTTCTCTGATTCATCCACCAATCCACTGTCACATTTTTGTGAGTGAAATGTGGGGAGGAAAGAAAAAGAGGAGGGACTAGGAAGACACGTGTAAGTACCATCATGGAGTAAGCTGGGTGCTTAAAAAATGCCAGTCCATTTTTTGGAACAACAGTGCTATTTGAATGTGACTGACCTTCAAAGAGCCTGGGAACTTTTTTTTTTTTTTTAGCTTTTCTATGAATCTTCTGAGGAACAAATGATCAGAATATTCATTCATTCCATATTTGGCTAAGAAAAGAAAGCCAGTAAGTTTTATATTTCTTTGTATCCTCCAAGTGAAATATATATTTTATCATGAAAAGTGAAAAAGAAGATAATTGTTAGTTGAAACACTAGTCACCAATTAATTTTAATTTTCTTGTTTTTTTCTTTGTGTTTTCATTGATTTATCTTAGGTAAATTGTTCTAGTGAAAAGGAAAGCATCTATAGCACATTTAGTAGTTTTTCCCATATCTGGTTTAACTTATTTTCTTGGGGAAAGTGAGATGGCTATAAATACCTTTACCACTTGATCTTGTAACCTTAAATGAGGGCAAAACTCCCTTTGGCACTAACAAGAATCTTGTCTGCGAATAGTTACAGAATTGGGTCCATGACGATTATGAAGCAATTTGGTTCTTTCCCAAGAGATAGAAACTCCAGCATGATTTTCAGATGGAATACACATACTAGCACCTTGTCCATATTCCTAATAATAACAAGAATGAAGGAGGAAAAAAGCCAGGAATTCTTGCAGGCTTTAGCCGGCTTGCTTCAAAAGCCTGTCAGCTAAACAAATAAAGTGAAGTAGTGGGAGGGAATGGCAGGAAATTAACTGCTGTGGGCTATTAGTTAATGAGTAGTCCAACGGAAAGGAAGTTATGGCCATGGAAGTGTACACACAGAATGAAAAAAAATTAACATTACCAAAAAGAGTTAGCGTACACAAATTAGATTTTTATTCAATTCTGAAGTTTATTGCTTTCTTGTGGGATCTGCCTCCAACCAGCTACAGAAGCTTCCCCTATCCCCTCGTCCCCAAACAAGATGAGTGAGATCAATCAAAAGATTGAAACTTTGAAGCATGATTAGGCTGCTGGGTAAAAGCATGCAAAATATGTCTGAGACTTCATTAAAAAAATGCCTACACAACACCTTGGGTAAAATCCACAGCAGCTTGGCATTGCTGCCTCATTAGGAGTAAAATGAAGTGGTCATTCCCTGAAGACTGCCCCTGCTATAGTCTGACCCATCCCAGGGGTATCCTGCTCACACTCAGTGATTTAAAGCCTAAACGGACACAAGTCTTTTCTCAACTACAGCTGGGCAAGGATCTGTTGGCTTTAGGCAATATAGCCCAGGCAAGGACAGGTTATCTGTCCAGGCTCACTTCAAAAGAGAAGAATGATAGAAAGTCTACACAAAACTTCTTGCTTTCCTTCAAATATCTGAAAACTAATAAATTATCAAGAACTAATTAAAACAAACACTGCTCTGGAAGTAACAATGACTAGAATTTTTAGATGAGGACAACAGAGAGAGAGAAGGACATCCTTGAAACAAAAGGTCAGCTACCCTCTGTCCCTGTACCAGGTGCTTTTGGGAATTAAAAACCAATAAGCTCCCAGGACAGGAGAGAAGCAAGCTTTTTGCTATGCCTTTGTTCTCTGTGATTGTGCTCTTTAAAAAGAGTGGTTCAGGGAGCATATCACCTGGGAACTCATTAGAAATGCAGAATTTGGGGTGCCTGGGTGGCTCAGTCTCTTAAGCATCTGACTCTTAATTTAGGCTTCAGTCTTGATCTCAGGGTCCTGGGATCCAGCCTTGGGTCAGGCTCCACACTCAGCAGGGAGTCTGCTTAAGGATTCTCTCTCCCCCCTCTCTCTCTCTTTCTCTCTCTCTCTCACTCTCTCTCTCCCTCTTCTCTCTTTCAAATAAATAAATAAATCTTTTTAAAAAAAGGAAATGCAGAATTTGAGATAGATCCCAAGCCCCCTGAATCAGAATATGCATTTTAATAAGATCTACCAAATCATCCTTTTGCATATGAAAGTTTGGTTGGCACGCTCCATGTCAAGGGTTGACATTGAGAATATCACTAGATAGTAGTAATAGAAGTCCTTACTAATGCCATTCTACCAAGACGACTTACTTTTAAAACCTCTTTTCTGTCAGTGTGCTTTCAAGTTGCCTAATTATGCTACTAGAGTACCAACACTTTGAGACCTTACAGTTGGTTGGTTTTGACATAAAATGATGTGGGCCAATTATTTTAGTTAAAATACTGATAACACCATGACTAACTTTTATAATGAGGTGGAGAAAATGCTATAAATAAAGTATTTGTTTTCCAAGATTAAATCTTTAATACTTCCCTGTAAAGGACATAGAGGGGCCTAGAGCAAACCTCTCTACTGAGTCCATTTATATTAGTAATTTCTAATCAAAACTTCTTACAATCAGAACTAAATTCATATTGTCAATGGCAAACCTGTCATCCCCTATACCTTCTGCTAGCACATGGGTGGATGAGTCCAGTGGAATGCTGCTGAGATATCCTTCAGTTAATTCTATGGCTATCTACTTTTTTAAAAAAATATTTTATTTATTTATTTGAGAGAGAGAGTGAGCACAAAAGGGGGGGAGGGGCAGAGGGAGAAGGGGGAAACAGGCTCCCTGCTCACCAGGATACTGGGATCCTTACCTGAACTGAAGGCAGATGCTCAACAGACTGAGCTGAGCCACGCAGGCACCCCAATGGCTCTATTTTTATAATAATTTTTTCTTATATGTATGTCTTTGTTGTAATTTTGCAAAAAATCTACAACGAAAACATTAGTCTGGATATTAGACGGATTCCTAAGAGCATAATATGTGCCATCAAGAGTCATGTTAGATGGACCATGGTCCATCAGCCAAATTTTATGTCTACCAAGATCTTAACTGTCATCCTGAAATTCATCTTCATGAAAACAGACATGTTCCTGGCTTTCTTAGGTTCAGTTACTACTGTATTATAGTTTTGTAATTTATGGATTTACCAAATCCAGTGTTTTCTTTTTTTTTTTTTTAAGATTTTATTTATATATTCATGAGAGACAGAGAGAGAGAGAGAGGCAGAGACACAGGCAGAGGGAGAAGCAGGCTCCATGCAGGGAGCCTGACGTAGGACTTGGTCCTGCGACTCCAGGATCAGGCCCTGGGCTGAAGGCGGTGCTAAACCGAGCCATCCAGGGCTGCCCGCAGTGTTGTCTAAAGTGTGTTGGGAGGAATGTAAGTGATAAGAGACATAAAGGGTCCCCTGGTTAATTAAATTTGGAAAATACTGGATTAAATGAAATTATAAGGATAACTTTTCTACATGACTTCTTGGAGCCTTCAGTATACTAGGATAAAGTAAGATATAAGGTAAGATACCTCATTAACACCCAAAGCAGGGTTATAAATATATAATGTTTTTGACCTCAAAAGCCAGTATTTTTTTTTAAAGAATTTATTTATGTATTCATGAGAGACGCAGAGAAAGAGAGAGGCAGAGGCACGGCGGAGGGAGAAGCAGGCTCCATGCAGGGAGCCCAATGCGGGACTCAATCTCGAGTCTGTGGGATCACACCCTGGGCTGAAGGCAGGCCCTAAACCACTGAGCCACCCAGGCATCCCTCAAAAGCCAGTATTAAAGAGTATTCCCTATGATTAGTGTTTTCACTTACACACTTTCGGACATCCTAATCTGATCTAATTTCTAATCCTGTTTGGATTTTCATTCTTGGAGGACCATATTATACCTACCACTCACAGTAAAAACAATAAAGCAGTACATTTGTGGTCTGTATTGTGAAATTTAGCATAAGTGCATAAACTCTTGTAGTTCCCATTATTGTTCTACCTCCCAACTAGATTGTAACTACTTTGGCAATATGATTCATGCCTTATACTTTCATACCTACCACAAAATTTAGCACCGTGTTGGGTATGTCAGTAATAAAATAATTACTGATATACTGACCTGTGCTAAAATTTAAAGTTTTCAAATTCCCATAGTTGTTAGTTGTTCCAGCATTTCAAGATTTGATGAGAATCTATTTACTTTAAAAAGAACTTACTTTTAATTTTGTAAACTTTGATCCTACATCCAATAAGCCTTTGTCTTTCTGAGCTGATAAATATAAATGCTTCTTGCATATGAATTTCAAAGTAATAGCAGGATCTGGATCTTTTTTCCAGATTTAAATCTTTAAAACAGATTCCACCTGTGTTATATATGCCAGATATATTTCCTTCAGTTGTAGGAAGCAGACATGCCAGGAAAATTCCAGTGCAGATGCAACATCAATTTGAATGTTTTGTTATTTTTCATCACCAATGAGGTCCTTTTTTTTTTTTTATTGGTGTTCAATTTGCCAACATATAGCATAACTCCCAGTGCTCACCAATGAGGTCCTTAATGGGACCCAACAATTCTTAAAATTTGACACTGCAAGGTAATATTGAAATTATAAGTCTAAAAGCTACACAAACCTGTATTCATATATATGGCACTGCAGGAAAGTGAGGTCAATGTCCTTTAGGGTTATTTACAATGCTGCCTGTATTTAGTCTTGTAACACATCATTCTTAGAAGTACTGCTGCCATTGTTTGTTGCTAAAAGAATAAGGGTAACATACCCTTGTTTACTCTAAAGTCTGTATGCTGCTTTCTCCATTTTCATTCACGTTACGAGTTCCTTCTTGAATTTAACCTTTTTTACGTGAACAATTCAAAATTAAGCAAAGAAAAGTACTT
Organism: Canis lupus baileyi; assembly: GCF_048164855.1. Taxonomy (NCBI): domain Eukaryota; kingdom Metazoa; phylum Chordata; class Mammalia; order Carnivora; family Canidae; genus Canis; species Canis lupus. The sequence continues at coordinate 21,861,299 of NC_132839.1, forward strand.
TTTAAAGCTTGGGAATTCCACTTAGCACTCTATTCCCCGGGGTGGGGATGTGTGGTGGTGTGGTGGTGAGTAATGAGGAGATTAGATAAATTCTTACTCTCACCATTTCAGGCCACTGAAAAATTGTCTCAGTCAGTTCCTTTTTATTTTGGAAGTAGATACTCGCACAGGTCTTTGGGATGATATGGAGAGCTTGTACTGAATTTCATGAGTGAGTGAATAACAATCACTTGTGCCCATACCTATTCAAAAGTATGTTGGTTTATAATAGACTAGATTATATTTGTTACCCTGGAATTTACTATCACCCAGTTATAGAATTCAGGTTACTTTAGCAGACATATGTTTGGATTACATTTGGAATTGCCTTAGTCTTTTAAATTGGTATCTAGGCTAATAGTGAGAACAAATTGTTCTTTCTGCACTTAGAAGATAAATATCTTCGTTTTAAGTATCTGTCTTGGGTGGTTTGGCTAATTACCTGCCTAAAGGCAGAAAACCATACCAAATTATTTATCAATATTCTCCATTGTGTTAGTTTTATTTATCCTTCACCTGAGTACATTTTTTTTTTTAAAGTTGGCATTTCAAGCAGTGAAAAACAATTACCCTCCCCTTAAGGATTATGTCCACAGAGATAAATTTTATTCTCAGGGATAAAGGTTAAAAAAGTAAGAAAGTAAGATTTCAAAGTCAAGGAGATGCTTCAGAACACCTATCAACACTTCCACTCCCACCCTCTTCTCATCTGGACACCATTAGGAGAACCACTAAAATTGAATTCAACTGCTATGTATTATGCATGACTGCATTGTTTACTGTATTGTTTTATGCCATTCAGTTCACCTGAGATGAAATCAGGGAAAGGAGGTAAATTAAGTCTACCTTCAAAACCCTAGACTGCTGACTCTTATAAAAATTGATTTACTAGTTTATCTAATGTTTTAAAAACTCATTTTATTAAGTTGTAAATCATATCATTCAGTACTACTACATCAGAAGGTAAAATTAATGATAGAGATAAGGACATTAGAAAAAGCCACAGCATGGCTACATGACAACATGAAAAAATTGATGAATAGCAGCTTAGGAGCAGTGACACAGGGTTCAGATTTAATTTGAATGGTGAAGGGCATCATCCTATTGAGCTGACTGGATGAGGGTAAGTTCATATTGGCACATGGTTTGATGTCATCATGGGTGACACAAAATAGTGGTACAGTGAGAAAATGACATGTGGCATTTTGAAGACCAGAAAAATAAAAATTTAAGGTTAGCCCTGAATGAAAGTGCTTTTTCTTTTCCAGATGAAGAAACACTATCCAGTAATTCTGAGACCTAAAAGTTTTTTTTTTTCTTATTAACTCTTTTGAAGAAGTCTAAGAGGAAAATAAAATTGATGTCAGGGTTGTGGGGTCATGTTAAGTGCAGGTGGCAGATAGACAAATTTGCGAGTGAAAATTTAATATCTATAACTTTATCAGAATGAAAGAAATGTCATCATAATGAGACGCATGCTTTACATCAGGAATTTAGTATCTTTCACATAACAAATATAATTTTTCCACTTTATTATACCAATCCTCATGCTATCCCAAGGAAGCGGATGGATTTAGATAGATGATAAAAGGATCTTTAATTTCATTTAAAGATGAAGAAGATGAGATATAAAGCAGGTATCAGTATAGGTAATACTTTCTACAAGAACTTGTAAGACATCAGCAGTGAATCAATTATTCTGAAGACTGATCATAATACATCATTAGCTGTCAAAGCTTTATATTGATTAACATTTAGTCCAAGTCAGCAATTTATGTCATCACATCTGGCCGCCAACCTGTCCTCTCATCACCTGTGTCAGAAACTAGTTCTGTCATGGCCAGCTGAGCACATGTCCCACCTGAAGCTGCAGTCAAAACGTAAGGGAAATCAGTCACTGCTTCTCATCCCAGAGAATTTGGAAATCATGATTTACTTGTTTTACTGTGTCAGATGTGCTTATGAAGATCAGAGAGTGTCACTTTACAAATGAGGAAAGTAACACAAGAAAAAGAAACCCTCCCCTTTTAATCACCAAATGACAAGTCTAGGAAGTGAATTTTGTTTTATTAAGCTTAATCACAACAAATAATCAGTTTGCTGCTTTTTTTTTCTTTCATGGAAGAAATACTGCCTATATTTTGAATGATCTGAGAAACAAGAAAAATGTTTTTGTCAGGGGAAAAAAGTGAACCCACGATGCAAAATGTTAAAACTTACATTTTTCTCTTATGGAAGGGACTAAAACTAAGTAAAGTTGTATGCCTTAACAACATAAAATCCAGAAAATAAAGTGTTCAACAAAATCCCTAAAATGATGTGACAGTGAACCAGTTAACCAGAGTCTGAAAATGAATCAATCTACATATACAATGATAAAGATTTGGAGATGCTAATATTGAAAATTTAGTATGTGTGTCAGGCCTCCTGCCTGGTTTGAAATGAACACATTTAAGGCCCAGTGCATGTGACTGTTTCCTGGTTTATGAGTGAGATTGAGGCAAGTGTACACTTGCCCAAGAAAAGTAGACCTCTCTAGAACTCCCCTTCTGACCATTGAGGAATCACACGCACAGCATGAGATAATCAGGTCTTTGCTCATAAAATAACCACATTCATATTTCTTTATTCCTGTAAGACTAAAAATTGATTTTTAATGATGAGCAAGCAATTCTGTGTCTTTGAAATAGAAACAAAGTTTTAAAAACTTTTATTTCAGTGCATGATACATACCAGCTCACTCACTCACCTCTCCAAAGATGTGTGAGGGGCTCAGTGCTGTAGCATCTAAATATTTTACATAAATAAAGAACCATGCTAAGATCTTGCAAGTCTTTCCAAAATATGTGGGCAGTGGTGAACATGCCCCAGCATCACTTGACTTTTCTTCAATATAGTTATCTTTTATACCAATACAAATGGAGGAGTAGTGCACAGACGAGAAGCATAGGAGTGGGAAAGAAAAATAGAAAAGAACACAGGGTATTAGAGAAAATAAAGCAAAATACATAAGACAATAAAGTATAGGTGAGAGGAGTGCCCGGACAGGAATGTTTACATGTGATGAAATGGTATGTAGCCAAGCTGATCCTGTGCATTATGTTAATTTACTGTATTAAAATGTGTACTCATTCCCTTTTTAATCATTTGAATCTCGTTCTTATATGATAAACTTGTTATCTGGGTAGAATTTCGAGGTCCTATTTCATTTCTTTAAAACTTAGAGAACAATCAAATGCAGGGATTAAAGCAATTACTAATTTTCATGTTTTGGGCAACAGATATTTATTAAGCACTGGAAACAAATGGATTTAGGGAATAAATCACTTTAAGAAGCACAGGTAAAAATCAACTAAGAAATAAGGATAATGAAACTAAATGCAATATGATTTTCACCTTGAGAAAAGGGTAACTGACTAGTTTATCATAGAAAGGATACCAGCAATTGTTGAGTGGTTTCTAGGGAAACCTGAGAACAAGCATGGCTGGGGTGGAGTAGGTTTCATACAGGAATTGATCCACTAGTAGGCTTTATTTAAAAAAAAAATACATAATATCAATGTAGACTTTCTTCATTGGCCCATTTAAAAGACCTTACTTATAAGGTAAGAGAAAAACATTTTAATCACTCTTTCAGTTACACAGTTTTTTTTTTTTTAAGATTTATTTATTCATGAAAGACACACACAGAGAGAGAGACAGAGACAGAGACACAGGCAGAGGGAGAAGCAGGCTCTTCGCAGGAGCCTGATGCGGGACCCAATCCCAGTTCCCGGGATCACGACCTGAGCCGAAGGCAGCCACCCAACTGCTGAGCCACCCAGGCGTCCCTACACAGTCTCTTAAATCTTAATCCAAATACATATCTTCACTGGTAACCATCCATCAAGCTTCAGCTGTATGGATAAATTATTATATTAGTAAGTCAACTATTAAAGGCAAACAATGTGGTCATGTTTCAAAAGTGATCCTGATATTTTGATTGTACAATAAATCCTATTTATAACCCTTTCTCCAGTTTCCAATGTTTGAATGGACAGTTTAGAAGATGCTGCATCACTCAACACTTCTGTCTGAGGGGAAGATTGAGGGAACCCAGAATTCCACAAGAGCTTGTCTACCAGCATTCAGATCTCAGGAGTATGGCCGAGTGCAAAGCTGCATTCATGGAGACAAAAGTTCTTACCCTGCAGGATAAGAGACTTTGCTCCTTCAGACCCACCACATGGTACGCTAGTGAATAAATTCTTAAAGACAAAAGGCATTCCCATGATCCTTTTTAATAAAAGCAAGGTTTTGGACTAACAGTATGGAAACAAGATGGGTGGGCTTTTAGAAATAGAAAGTAAGTGCCTAACTGTTCTGAAAAACAGCTTACTTGGGTTTATACTATGCTAAATATTGTGTTAGAACCTATAAAGAAAATAGAAACTACCTTGTTTTTCATGGACAAATATCATTTATGTCGTTATATTACAGCAATGTGGTGACTATAGAAGTCAAATAATCAGAGACTAGGCCGTTGTGATGAGCCACTCCTCCTTCCTTTCATTGTTTGCCTTATCCACAAAAACAAACTGCAATTCTCATTTCCTAAGTTACATGATAATTCAGTGTATTTATACATTGTTTACTTTATTTAATAAATCCTCATATCTAAAGATTTCCTAAATTGATGCTAAGTAGAAAAGAGTAGCAAAGAGGTAAATATTTTCCTCCTGTATCTAATCTTTTATTAATCTGCATACATGTTATTCCAAATATATACATGTAGATAGCCACATATATATGTGCATAGAATGTATAAATACATATATATTATACATGAATGATTTATTACAGAAATATCAGTGTTTCTAGATTACACTGCATACTTGATGAGCTGTCATTAGTGCAGAAAGGATACATAGCTTTTCAACAAAAGAAAAGAATGAGGCTGCCAGAGTGTTGCAGTGGTTTGGGCTTTTTTTTTTTTTTTTCCAGCATCCATCCCTGCCAATCTCTGCACTGCCAGTAGGGAAAACCATATCCATGGCAACCAACCGTACCATTCCAACCCACATCAATGACGCCTCCAATCTAAACTGTCAAATATTCTATGCACATCATGTAAAATAGGTCTCTTTCCCCTTATACCTCTGTGCATCTCGTTTCCGTGGCTACATGTTTATGCAAATGAGAATTGTCCTTTCTCTCTCAGGTTGATTGAACACTGAATTTGTTTTGCACCTTGGCAATGCAAAGCCATGCTGTCTTGCCACCTGGTCTACCACATAATTGCAAAAAATTACATTATAATGATAACTGTCCCCAAATTAGCCTGATAACACCATCTACCTGCCTTGTGAGCGAAAGAAACAGTGTGCAATAAAGAAGGATGTTAAAACAGAGTCGAGATAGGGGAATAATGTTTAATTGGCTCTCCAGAGTCTACTAATTTTCAGAATTGGAAACCTAGTGTTTGATTTGTTCTTTTTAGTCAGTGAGAAGAAAAAATATCCTTCATAAATTCTGAATGACAAATTTGCCCATCCTTTTTTGCATGTGGTTCCAGCATCCTAGGGAATCTAAAGTGTCATTTCCTCTCTGGAAGAAAGGAAGCACAAAACATGCTAGGTATGTACTCTAAATTTTCCCTCAGTATCAGCTCCAGCTATAAATTTCTCCCAATCCCTGTATCTCCCTCATTCTTTTCCCTGAAACCCCTCAAAATATCTTGGATCAATACCTTTATTTTAAAATTAAGATGCAGGATTTTTATAGGGTGACATAATAAAATTAGAATAAATAGAATAAAATTAGAATAAAATAAAGCTGGGACTTTAAAAGTATTACCTATTCTCTTTCTTCATCTGCTTTAATCTATTGTCCTCCCCCCATTATTATATTCTGTAAATAATTTTGTTGTAGTAGCTGTGGCAGTGGTTAGTTTCTTTATCAGAAAAATCACAATTAAACATTTTGCAAATTAGAAAAATGATCAGTTGCTTTTTATTTCATTAGTTTTTAGTTATAGCTTACATTGATATGGTGAATTTAACTAAAAATATTTTTAATGCTAATTTTTCTGCAAAAAAGAAGGACTTGGGCAGCTAAAAATGGAGTTTGTAGTGTATTTCCCCAGAGTTTAAGTGACAAAATAAAAGATACTAGATTCTATTATGATAAATGTTGGGGATATATTTTTCTTCTCCCCCTGCTTAATGCCTCTCTCTCTGCAAAACAAATCCTTCAGTATTTAAAAAAAGAAAAAAAAACAGGAACAATTTTATACAGTTTCACAAGATATTTATTTCAGACTGATCTTTTGAACTTTATAAAGTTCACTTTATAAAGTCACCTTTGAGTAGATTAAGGAGATATAAAGATTACAAAGACGGACAAGATATTTTTTCAATTCAATAGATCATCTGTAAATGTGTCCTGGCCAAAGATAAAAAAAAAAAAATGAAGTTTCCAAAGCTGGAACCATAACCACCTTTACTCCCATCTCCTTCTCCAAATTCTACATATCTTTTAGAGGTGTATTAGCTGAAACCCAACTTTCTCCCTGACTAAAGATCACAAAGTGATGACTTCCTTCTCTGATCTCTTGGCTCTATGAGTGCTGTTGTTTCAGCATTTCATTAGATGCCATTTTCCACCGGTGTGACTTGTCCCTGCAGGATTATAAACCCTGAGGCAGAGTTGGAAGAAAATAATTTCATATAATTCTTCTTCTGTATTTTCAATCCTTAAAGTGAATATTTTGCTTAGTTAAGTTGAACATCAAGTCTTGATTGTTCTGGGTTTTAGGCTGAGACATTTAGGCAGTGAACAGCTAATAAATATGCCTCGGGTCATGGCAGAAAAGAAATCAACTTTTTGTTGTGTTCACTGTTGTTCAAAAAATCATGCCAAATGTTTTACATATGCAACAATAATCTTTTCCTTGTTAAAATTTACTTTTAAATAACATTATATTTTTCAAAAGCAATAATATAATACATGAAGTAGAGGACATGATGTCCTTAAAAATTCTGTTTGATTGTTAGATCTCTACCAATAATATTGTTTCCTGAGCACTGTTCTTACCTCTTCGGGGAATTACTAAGGAAATGAAAGACCTAATTTTATAAGGATTATAGTTAAATCAGATGATAAATACATATAAACACAGGAGATGCAAAATTAAAAACTGTGGCTCAATATCAATTATGACTGTTAATATCATCATTCCAGTAGATTTACCAAATGTAATATATAAAATTTCTAGGTATTTTGGAAGGCTAAAAAAAATGATCATTGGAGGTAGATTCTAGAAGTACAAGAATGGCTGAATTGTTTAAGTCAGATTTCTCTGAGGAGGACAAATATTTGAGGACCTGACTTTTTCAGAGACAATTTTTTAAAACCTAGGTTTGTGATTTTAGACTTTCCCCACTCAGTGTTGAAGCTCCTTACTCTTCTAAATAAACTTTCCTAGGCACAAGAAAACTTGCCTGTAGAGTTTCATTCTATTAGAGAATCCCTTGATGAATCTACCTTATTTCCCCTTTGATTTTACCCTGCAAATAGGACAGAAATTCATTTGCAAAATGTAAGGGCCCTGAAAAGTTTGTTTGAATCCCACAAGTGGGGAAAAAGGAGAGCTTATGCAAATGACTAGAAATTGCCTTAACTCTCTTATCTAGTTTTTGTACCTACACAATTAACACTGGCTAGATTTCTCCCATGAAAGAGATTTTTTCATGGGATCATTACAGAGAAAAATAAACAAACAAACAAAAAATGCAAAAAATGTCTGTCAGCTAAGAGCAACCACTTACTTGTGAATTGATAATACTATAAGCAAATAAATAATAATAGCAAATTCTTGTGAGACACTATGTTTGAAGCATATATTATAAGCCCTTTACATAATCTAAATCATTTAATTCTCATGACAGTTTTGTAAAGTAGGTACAATATTGACCTTGTTTTACAGATGAGAAAACTGAAGCATAGCGGGGTACCCAGAGTTAGGCAGCTGGGATGTAGATCTCCCAAGACCAGATTATCTTGCTGTAAAGTCTTCAAAGTGTTAAACTTTTCATTTTTATGCCATATGACCTTTCAAGAAATATTTTTATTCTCAATTATCACAATAAAGTTGTATCAGTAAAAAATCTCTTGAAATTATGATATTCCAAAATTCTGTCATCATAACTCAAATTCCCTTTCATTTAATCTTTCAAAGCATGAAACTGAATCTTCTCTTGGGGAGAAGAAACCTTTTCTGAAATATTTCAAAATTGGAACCATTACTTTTAATGCCAGAAATGATTTAGAAGGCTTATGGTGATTCTTAAAATATCTGGATATATGTTCATTCATCCAAGCAGATATTTACTAAGTGATAGTACTGTTCTTGGCCCTCAGGATCCAGCAGAGAACCAAAGAAAGCTCAGGCCCTCATGGAACTGACATTCTAGTGAGAAGAGAGACTAGAGAATAAATAGGATACCGTAGAATACAAAACAATGCAATACCATATAATACAATAGATAGATGGTAAGAAGTGCTATAGAGAAAAAAAAGACAAGGACATATAGAACAAGGAGAAAGAGGTTGTTCCTTTAACAGGCCAGGAAAGGTTTTCTCGGCACAGTGATATTTGAGCAGAAATTTGAATGAAGTGAAGGAGGGAGCCCAGAGGTTCAAAACTGACTTGCTAAGTTCAAGGATTGATAGGATGGCTGAATGGGGTAAGGGAAAAATTACTGTAGGAGATGCCATCCATGAGATAGCAGATGGTCAGATCATGGAGAGTTGCAGGAAAGTTTTACATACTCTTCTTTTACTCTGAGAGAGAAGGGAAGCCACCCAAGGGTTTTCAGCAGAGGAATGATAGGAACTGACTTATTTTATAAAAGGAGCACAGCAACTCAGGGAAATATGGACTAGCAGGTTGGATGAAATCCTGAACCCCAGTTCCAGAGGCTGTTGTATCATCACAAGCAGTAGGTGATGGTGGCTTGTACCAGGATGGCAGGAGATGGTGACTGGTATGGAGAGATTTCAAAGTTGTAAACTACAAGATTTTATACTATATTAGACATGGAATGTAGAAAAATCGAGGAGTAAAGCATGACTATATTCTATTACAAAATGAAATAGGAAGCTTTTTCCTTACATGTAACTATAGGTAAAACCTATATATTTGAAATTCATGAAAATTATAAAATAGTATCTTCTTAGACTCTCTGAATTTGTTAAATACTCAATTTAAAAATAACTATTAATCATTACTTCTTTAGTGCCAGTATTTTTAGTGTTATCCAACTTTTCCTTGAAGACACAACTTGATAAGTTAGCAAAATTCTCTTACAAACAATAGTCCTTCTCCTCAAACCCCCTCCTTTTTTTTGTCTTCCAAATCTCAGATGTTCTCCCCTTTAGTCCTGCTTTTTAAGTCACTTTCCTAGTCTTTTTTGCAGGCTCCTCTTTCTTGACATTTCTTAACTCCCAGTTCTTTCTTTGTATTTTGCTATATGCCATCTTTTTATATCTATCTGTAATTCTACTTGGGCCAGCTGCACCACTAGAAAAGCTTTAATTATTGTTTAAGGCTTATGACAGGGAGTTTTCTAGTTCTGCACTATCCAGTATAGTAGCTAAATGCTGCTAGTGGTCATGTGCAAATAGTGGGTCCTATAGCTAAGAGTGGAAATATAGCTAAAGTGCTAATGGTGGTAGGATTATGGGTAATCCTACTGAATCTTATATATGCTCTGTGTAGCCCCATATGTAACATCTCTAGGTATACTGTATATGCAATTTAATGTATGTTGTTTTTTCCTATACATATGTACCCATGATAAAGTTTAATTTAGAAATTAGGTACAGTTAGAGATTAACAACAATAACTAATAATAAAGTAGAACAATTATAACAATAATTGTTATATGCTATAATAAAAGTGATATGAATATGGTCTCTCTCTCTCCCAAAATATCTTATTGTACAAGTAGTCACCCTTCTTGTGATGGTGTGAGATGTTAGAATGCCTTTGTGATGAGATGAAGCAAGATGAATGACATAGGCATTGGGACATGACATGAGGCTACTATTGACTTTCTGACGATGGGTCAGAAGGAGGGTCATCTACTTCTGGATTGCAGTTGACCATGGGTCACAAACTGTGGAAAGTGAAACTTTGGATAAAGGCAACATTTAAAACTGGTGAGAAAAATATGTACAGTTTGATAGATAGATAGATAGATAGACAGATAGATAGATAAATAAATAATTGTGGCAACCAGTTAACCACTTGGCAAGAATAAATTTAAAGCCCTAACCCACATCTTAAAATAAAATTAATTCTCCTAGTGGATTGAATACAAATACATAATAAAATTTAAAACTACTAGAAGAAAATAGAAGTGCATATGTATAGGTGAAGAAAGCCGTTTCAGTGAAGGCTCAAGGCAAAAATAGAAAGATAAATACTTTAAGATGTCTGTATGGGGAAAAGTCCCACAATCCAAGTGAAAAAGCAAATGGCAGACAAGAAAAATAAAACCATGTTTGACAAAAAGGGGTTAATGTCTAAGATGTGGAAATATTACAAATTGGTAATAAAAAGAACATATAACAGGCAAGGTTCCAAAAAATCAGAAATACAAATAATAATATGTGATGAAAAATATTTCATGTTACTAGTAATCATAACCATGAAGAAAAGACTAGATATCCTCTCTCTTCTCATAAATTAGTAGGCTGTCAAAGAGTTAAAGAAGGAAAATGCCCAGTATGGTGCACTGAAAAGAGATGGGCTCTCACAGATTTTTGCCAGGAGTAAAAGTTTGTAGAAACTTCCTACAGTATAATTGGAAGTAATGTATTTAATTCAGAAATTCCACTTCCAATAATTTTTTCAATAATAAGATTCATAAAGATAGAATGTAAAAATACATGTCAAAATATTATTTATAATATAGAAAAGCTGAAAATAATTTAAATGAACAGCTATAGGTTATTACCTCATACATCCTTAAAATGGAGTTCTACTCAATCCTTACAAATGATGGTGTCAATCTATATGGATCAATATGTAGCATGTTGATGATACGTTGCTAAATGGTAAAGGTAGTTATCAAAAAAATATGTCCTACTGTGATCCTACTTTAAAGATACATATATTAAAAAAATAAATAAAGATACATATATTTTATCCATGCATTTTGAAAATAACATATAAAAATAATGCTTAAAATGTCACTAGTTATTCTATGCTAATAGTGGAATATACCTAATTGCAGTTATGGTGGTAGGATTATGGGTAATTTTTTTCTGCTTGCTTTTATTTTTTTTTGCATCTATTTTTCTGCATAAACATGAGTAATTTAGATAATAATTTTTAAATGCAACAAATACAGATATCAAAATACCATAACTCATAGCATTGCTAGCAGTATTGACCAGATGCTATGTTTATATTATAAGAGCTCACTTGTGCCACATTTGGTCTCTAACCTTCTGACAGGGTGACACCTCATGTCCAGAATCTCCACAGCACATCTATATAGGTGCTTACATTGGAGCCCGCAGACTTCAGTTGAACTGGAGAGAGTGAGCGCCACCATGCTCATCCACAGGAAAACATGGTAGTATTGACATTGTCTCACACTGGGTGCCTGTCTTGAAAGAGACTGTTCTTAATCCCTTACAAAACAGTTTACTAAGATTTCCGTGTGCTCTTGTTACAGCCTAATACTTCATTCTAAAGCAATTATCAAAAACAATGAGTTTTGCTCATTTGTATAGAAGCTCTCATTTATTTTTCAAGGAATCTTCTAAGCTATGGGCTGCTTTCATCTTTTCACATATTAGGAAAATAACATTCATAGGTTTTACATGACTTTTTTAAGGGGGCGGTGTGAGAATTCAAACTCCGCTATTTTTCTTTCAAATCTGAAGATTCATTTTATTTTATCACGTAGCCGTCTACACCTGTCTTTGAAAGCCATAGACTTTTTTTTTTTTTTTTTTTTTTTTTTTTAAGATTTTGTTTATTTAGGGCAGCCCGGGTGGCCCAGCGGTTTAGCTTTGCCTTCAGCCCAGGGCCTGATCCTGGAGACCCGGGATCGAGTCGCACGTCAGGCTCCCTGCATGGAGCCTGCTTCTCTCTCTGCCTGTGTCTCTGCCTCTCTCTCTGTGTCTCTCATGAATAAATAAATAAAACTTATTTATTTATTTATTTATTTATTTATTTATTTATTTATTTATTTATGAGAATAGACAGAGAGAGAGAGAGAGAGAGAGAGGCAGAGACACAGGCAGAGGGAGAAGCAGGCTCCATGCAGGGAGCCCAATGTGGGACTGGATGCTGGGACTCCAAAATCACACCCTGGGCCAAGGCAGGCGCTCAACTGCTGAGCCACCCAGGCGTCCCAAAAGCCATAGACTTTAAATAGCAAGAAAAGAAAATTCAAACACTTATGATTGTAAAATATGATTGATAAGAAATTATAAATAATTACTTCATAAACTAATTTCCAACTTTTGTCTTTATTTTACCGTTAGAAACAGCATAAAAGAGGAGAGAAAGGGAAACTATTCTTTAAATTCCCTGAACAGACTGTTTTCTGGAAGCTACTTCTTGCCCAAGATGTTTTTTTCTTTTAATTACTCAGCAAATAAAACTGGATTAAACACACTGTGCAATCTACTGATTTATATGTGTTACAAATGGTGTACTAGAAAGAAAACACTAAATTTGAGGAAAATATATATGACATAATCTGCAAAGTATGCAACTCATCTAATTCATCTAGTATTCTTCAGAATAATGAAAATTATCATTATATTTTTTAAAAGATAATGTGACATATCTTGAAAGCTAAAAGTAAGGTGAAAAATGGTCTAAAATATTTGTAAATCAAAGGTTTATAGTTGACTCTTTATAAAAGCATAATTTGGCATAATATTTTTCTGATGCTGAATGAGCCTCCTAGTGCATTAACATCTAACCAGCAACGATGTCATGCTGTATGAACTTCATTGTCAAAGTGTCCAATCAATTTGTTTGTATTATGAATCATCCCCTATTCCTACTGGTTTTCTGCACATTAACATTCGACTAATGGACTCAAAGTCCATGTTATGTATGTTAATCTAAAATTCCTGAATATACAACCTCTGCAGAAATAACTGAAAAGGAGAGTGTATCGGTCATATTACTTTCATGTTTGAAACCCAACAGTTGCACTCTCTGGGTCAATGCCAAATGGAGATTTTTCTAATAGGTAATACAACTTTTCATTACAAGTTGGGTCTGGCATGTGCTCTTGCAAATAGTCACATTTATTTTGTCTTGGTTGATTCTTTAATTAGTTATCAATGCAAGGTCAATAGTAACTCCTTTAAGTCCTCCAGCTATGGGAACTGGTCAACAGCCTGCTGAAATGCTGGTCACTTTTACATTATTTCATTTGTCTTCTTGTGTTTGCAAAAGTTCATTGGCATACAGACCCATGGGTCTGCATACTGTTTTTAAATGAGTTACAAACAGTCATTCTCATTAAAAGAATATGTATTAGAAAATTTGAAAAAGAAACAAAAAAGATCATGCAGTTCCACAGTAACCCAACCATTATTTGTGTTTATTATCTTCTAGTCTTTTTTATTAATGAATCTTTGAAAAGCATATTCTTTAAAAATTTTGCCTTATCTTTTTCTCCCTTTGACTTGTAGATATACATAATTGCAGGAATCATAATTCTTGGTTTGTGACAACATTCTAATTAGTAGTTCAAGCATGTACTTATTTGTAATAGTATAAAATCCCTCAGAAATTCACCATCATCCCCCAAAAAGCTATGAGCTTGACAAAACCTACATCACACACTGTCTCCCATCCCTCACCTGCCTTCTCCCACAGACATGGCATTCAGAATTCTATTGTTATTGTTCCCTTACTTCAAATATATGAAATATATATATTATATACATTGTATACATATTCTATACATTACAAATATATACATTTATTGTGTCTATACATATGTAAATTATAAATTATACTTTATGTGATCCTAAAAAATACATATTTTATTCCTGACTTTATAAAAAGTTTATACTGCATGTAATCTTTTGGAATCTACTTTTTTCATTTAATAATCTTATTATTAAGGCATAATGCTATCATTCTACATCACTTGTTATGACTGTATATTAAACACTGTGAATATATTACACTTTTTTCATCTATTTTCACTTGGATGGTCATTTGAGTTGCCATTGTTAGTCTTCATAACTGTCAGTTTTAGTAGTTGCATGGTCTTCTATTTTTTATTTAGTTGCATCTAATACCTTGCTCTATTGATTAAGGCTGAAGTGAGCACCTTTGTACGAATAGAATTTCTACACTAAATATTATACCTTAGATAACTAGAAATTGAATTATTAAGTTGAAAGATATGAACATAATAGATATTTCTAATTTGCATTCTGAAAAATAACTCCATCAGCAATTGTACAATTACTAGGTTGCCATAAGCATGGATTTATCTATTTTTGGTTGTTAATTTAAGAGATAGTTACGTTTTGTTTTTAGGCTTCATGACTTCAATCAATTAATATTGACATAGTAAGATCTGGAAACTTCTGATCTGATAATTTTTCATTCGTTGAGGAAAGGTTTTAAGGTAAGACCTTACAAAGGTAAGACATTACGAGTGAAATAATGGCTCACAGCCTGGGTTTAAAGTCTAGTTTCAAATTCTGAATGGAATATATTGCCAGTGAGCATTATCTATTCTTACTAAAGTGATCTTCAACTTGGAAATGATGAAGCTGAAGCTCAAAGAAAAGGCCAGACTTTCCCACAACTTATGTAGCTCATTTTCTGTCACACTATATTGCTTTCCATCTGATCAAATATAAAGTAGACCATCAAAACTTTCATTTCATTTTCATTTTGAATGATCTCCTTTCTACATTCCTGTAGGATTTACAATCCTGTCGTTGCAATGTACTCCTTGAATATGCTCCTATTATTGTTGTTGCTCTTTTTCGTGAAGAGTACTCTTTCCTTGCTGATTCTTCTCCCATGAATTCATCCCTCATAATAGGTTTCATCATGCTATGCCTAGCATAGTTTGTTAATACAGACTTGCTGAGCCGACCTGTCAGACATTATAGTTTCCCTACATTGGAGACACTTCCCTGGCATTCCTCAAAATCAAAGAATTATTAATTACCTAGTTTTGATATCTCATTTTCAACACACTCTTTTTAATATTTTCTATGTTCAGCAATATTAATATTAATTAACTATAGTTTGTATGACATTGTGGCATAATGTGTGTTGCAGTGCTTGTATAATTTATATAAATTTGTGCCACTGTTTTTATGCCCTAGGAGTGATCACATGACTTGGCCAATGGAAACAGTAATAGGAACTTTTTTTTTCAGGCTCACACAGGGTGAGAACACTTGCTGGCACTCATATAACACACTGCCACTCTCTTCTCAATAACCACAACCACAGACAATTGTCGTTCAGCCTGATTCATCCTTAACAAAGCAAACACATATTTAACACTTGGTCTTGATGACTAAAGTCAGCGATTTTACTCATCATAACTGCAAGTTCCCACCCTTTTTCTCCATGCCTGCAATCTGCATCTGAATTGCCTGATGATTACTCTTCTCGGTTCATTTTGCCCACTCTTATAAACAGTCACAAATCTTTGTGGCCCTGTGCAAAAATAGACCCCTGGATGGGTCATTCATTGTGTGTCCAAACATTGGACAAGTTTGTAAAGCAAATTCATATTTTCACTTCTGACATATTTCTCCTAACCTCAACCTGGAACAAATAGCTTTCCCTAGGTTTTATGTAAAAGGAGTATGCCCATATAGAACATGTTCTCTTTTTCTTCCTCCTTCTGATAGAGCAATTTCTTTAACTATAGAAAGATGAATTTCGCACATTTATCACATAAAAGATTCTCAGCCCTCTTCCTCAGTAACCTAACTATAGCACACAGCATTTAGTTACTAAAACCCTTTGCTGTATTAAATACATCCTTTCTTTGCAGCCATGACAGTCTATGCATTTCTCAGAACATAGGTCAGTTTTATGTGCACAAAAAGTGGACGATGAGCCCTTTACATACTCTTCTCAATGGTAAGCATACTCTGCACTATAATACATAATGCATTTTCTCAAGGACTTTTTTATATTTTGCAAACAAGAACTGAAGGTATTTGGTAGATGTGGAATCCAATTCACAGAAAGCTGAAATAACCAACCTGAGCTCAAGCAGACAGTCCCTGGACAAGTTTGTTCAGAACCTTGACCTTTTAACTCTGTCTTTTGCTTTAACATTATGTAGGATCGATTTTTTTTTTCCACTCAGCTAGAAGAAAAAAGAAAAAGCTTTAACAGACATTTGAGAATGAATTGTTACCTCTTACTCATCTTGATACATAAACCCTTGACTGTCAATGCTAAGCAAGAAAATATCAAGGGAAGAAATTCAGTTATATTGAAATACCATCTACAAACACCACAGGAAATGCAGACCACTTTAAACTGCTAAATTCCGGTAGCCGTGAACTTTTGAATGGATTATGCGAGACAAAAGTTAATTTTGATATTGGTTGGATCTTAAAACATATTTTCCCATAGAAACTATGTGTATCTGCTGATTCTATTCTTGGAAAAGAATAGGGAAAAAAGCCTATTTAATGCAAAATAGACTTAAACGATGGTAATAGTACTATTTCAACTACACCTCACATGTTTCAATGGGAGAAAAACATTTCAAGCTCCAGACTTTCACACCAGAACCACTTCAAAAGCAGATGTGACTGATTCTGGTGGTAGCAGGAGATGCATAAGGAATAGGCCAAGTGACAGAAAAGCTAAAGATAGAAGCAGGTTTTAAAACCAGGATCTTAATTCTGCATTTCTATAGGAAAAACACACTTTTCTATCTGCATAAAGGATGTCAGATAGTCTTAAGGTTCTCTGTATTGAAAGAGAATGAGTGGTTACTCTCTAGCAAGTGGGAATCTGCATGCAGACCATCCCTCATTCAACATGTAGACCTGCATTGTGTGCAAGAGAGCAGGTCTCTCTGCTGGTGGCATAAGACCCAAGATAACACAGGAAGGAAGTATCATTGAGGAGGGAGAAAACATGGCAGGTTAAGTCTGGGTAAGGAATTGCTTAATTTGTAGAAAATGCACCACTAGTGGTCATAGTGAAGAAGAAGAATATATTGAATTATGAGTCATACTCAAGCCCCACCTTTAGTATTTAGTTGGGAAAATCTGCTTTGATCCCTGGTTTCCACTTCTCTGAACAGAGAATATTAAGTTCAATGATTTCTCAAGGCCTTCTCAGCTTTAAAATGCTATCTTATGATACCAGCATGCACACACAATACAGTTGTCGGAGGGGCCAAGTGGGAACCTGGCAGAGACCTACGTATGGAAAATGAAGACCTGAGATGAAAGTGACTGGGTAGCAGCCAGAGCCCAGGGAAATGAAACAGAACCCAAGGTGGAAAGTGGGACTTGGAACCAAGGTAGAGCCCATGCTCAAAGACCAGACTTTTTAAACTGCTTCCAGGGTAGCTTGACAGTGAGTTGGCACCAGGTATCAGAGTACTGAGCAAGATCACATTAATACCTTGTGTCTGGTCAGGATTTAACCTGGAGATTATGGCAGAAAGAAGGCATCTTCAGTCATCACATCATGTTGCGTGGTAGGGATTTCCAAACTATTCACACTCTTTTATTTTAACTTGGATTAGTATGCTTTTTATTTTGACTTTCTCCTTCCCTGCCACCCCACTGAAATTTACTACCACAGTAAGCCATTATTTCTGATGAAAATAAGCCACAGCCCTGGGATGGTGATGGGGAGAGGATAGGGTTGAGAGTTTTGATCATGTTGGGAGAAGAAGGGAGGGTATACAGTGACTGAAACCAGGTGGAACCTAAAAAACATATTGACCATCTGATTGCTTTAAGCCAATATAGTATTATATTATATGGTCTCTCTTGCTTGGAATTAGTTAGTTCTAATTTATTTAGCTGTTAAATGAAGATGTATACTATATCCAAAGTATTAGAAGTAACTATTATAATGTTACTCCTAAAAACTTCCTGTTCTTATCCATGGCCTTGAAACATGATAATGCATTAGTACATTATGTTATGAAGTGTTCTGATATTTCCCCTCAGTTCATGTTGATTTTGCAGACATGACTTTAGAAAACATTTTGTACACAGCTAAGATAAGCAAAAAAACATGAATAGACATTTTGCCAAAGAAGACATAGAAATGGTCAATAGACACATGAAAAAATGCTGAACATCATTTGGCATCAGGAAAATTCAAATCAAAACCATAATGAGATACTATCTCACACCAGTCAGAATGATAAAAATTGACAAGTCTGAAAGCACTTGATTGATGAGGATACAGAGATTGAGGAATATTAAATATTGATGAGGATACAGAGAAAGTGGAACCCTCTTATACTGTTGGTGGGAATGAAAACTGGTGCAGCCACTCTGGAAAACAGTATGGAGGCTCCTCAAAAAGTTGAAAATAGAACTACCCTATGATCCAGCAATTGCACTACTGAGCACCCCAAAGATACAGATGAAGTGATCCTAAACGGCACCAGCACTCCAATGTTCACAGCAGCAATGTCCACAATAGCCAAACTGTGGAGATGTCCATCCATAAATGAATGGATAAATGGATACATATATATGTAATGGAATATTACTCAGCCATTAGAAAGAATGAATGCCTGCCATTTATATTGATGTGGGTGGAATCAGAGGGTATTCTGCTGAGTGAAATAAGTCAATCAGAGAAAGACAATTATCATATGGTTTCACTCATCTGTGGAATAAAAGAAACAGCACAGAGGATCATAGGGAAAGGGAGAGAAAACTAAATGAGAAGTCATCTGAGAGGGAGACAAACCATAAGAGATTCTTAACTATAGAAAACAAACAGGGCTGCTGGAGGAGAGGTAGGTGGGGGGATAAGGTAGTTGGATGATAGGCATTTAGTAGGGCATGTGATGAGATGAGCACTGGGTGTTATACACAACTGATAAATTACTGAACTGTACATCTGAATTTAAATAATAAAAAGATAAGCAAGACAATTATTTATGAAAATTTACTGCATTGTTTTACCTGTAATATTCTTCAGTAGATAGATGATTGTCTACCAATTAAAATCAAGATTTTAAAGATTTAAAGAAAGAAAAAGACATAATTCATTGCTAAACAGTTGGTAAGAACAATCATATTACAAAGAAGCAGAAGAGATCAATCAATGTGGAAAATCATTTAAACTTAAAAACACATTTTTCTTTTAGAATCCCTGTAATTGATAAGAAGTTTTCTGGTTTCAATTAAGTGGTTGAGAAGCCTCTATGGCATATTCACAGACATGATACTTATGCTCCAGGTGGTTTAGCCTCATATTTAAAAGAAAAAACATAAACTTTATTAACAAGTAACGTGGATCAAAGTTTCACTATCACCTGAAACACAAACATAGACTTTCATGAGATAATCAGCTCTACCATAAATAAGTAGGAAAGATATTTAATAGCAACAAAAGCAATTTTTCTCCTAAATTAGTTGTTAGAAATTTCAACTCCTATGGAATCTCACAGAAGCTATAATATTAAAGAGAGATTTATGTCAACTATACATCATAAGAAAAAAAGAGATTTGGAGTACAAGATAGAAATATGAAGCTAAATTATAAAACAGGGCTCAATTATAAAATGGGATATTTAAGCATGACAAACGTAAGAGCAGGGATTCTTAAATAAAAAGTTGTAATAAGTTAGATGTGAAATTTCAGTGCAGTATGAGAATCAAATTATCATAAATCTGGATATTGGGTCTATAAGAAGGAAAAAATTCAACTAATATTCATTAAGAACCTAAAAAAGCCTGGTGCTACTAGGTCCTTACATAATAGATCAATATTAATATTGACAATATGGCAGACAAAGAAACTGAGGCTCTAAGAAATCAAATAAATTTGTTTAAAATCATATACATAGTCCTTTTGTTTCCATGAAATAGTGCTCTAGATCTGTGGTATGCACAGGACAATCCCATGTTGCTCATATGTTCTTTTAAGCATCTTACTATTTTAAATATTTGAAGATATTTATCATTTGCAAAGATGGAAGTTTTATTTGATAAGAACTATTAAAATAAGATTTGTAGTCAAAACAGGTGCCGTGTTTTGCCATTTGACCTTGGGCAAATTGCATTATAGGTGTGGAGGACATTGTGCCTCATTTTCCTCATCTATAAAGATTTATTTATTTATTTATGGGGAGGGAGAGCACATGAGCAGGAGAGGCAGAGGGAGAGGGTGGGTGAATTTCAGGCAGACTCTGCTCAGTGTGGAGCCTCACGTGGGGCTCCATCTTAGGACCCTGAGATCACCACCTAAGCCAAAACCACTATTCAAAAGCTTACCTGCACCACCTATAAAATGGGCACAAGAGTAGAACCTACCCATAAGGTTGCTATGAGAGTGCAATGATATGTCAGATGCCTTGAAAGAGATTGAAAAATAAGAAACAATTGATAAATTATTATTTACCCTTATTATCTTTCAGATATTTCATTGGTTTAAATAATCATTTTTAGATTATAGAAGAAAGGAAATGGGCTTAAATAAAACACACTACTTACTCTCATAAACATTAACCTTTCAAGATTAAGTTAGGTCAATTACTTAAAGTGCCCAAGTGGTATTGTTGAGAGTGATCGCTGATGTGAAGCCAATCATTCTATGTCAGGTTCTCACTAACCCAGATAAATCAAATCTTTGGAAGATTTCAAGTAAAACTAGATGGCGATTATGAAGTACTAAGTGAACACCCTGCATATGTTGAAGACCAAAAGGATGATCCAGTAATTACGTCATGTTTACCTTAAATTGTTAAACAGGTTTTGAACGCTTAAAAATTATTTCTACTTGGACTTCCTTAGCACCTAAACTGGATAAAAATAGTGATGTTACTCTCTCAGGGAAACAGTTTCTTTTTGCTTTTTTTGTGAAAGCATTTTGAAAAGTTGGAAGTAATGTATTATCACAAGAAAGTGTCAAACCAGAAACAGTGAACTTTTCTATGTGGTAAATTCTGAACAGTATAAACCTGTAAAAAAAAATGACAGTAAATATGTAATGTAAATAGATTTCTGGAGACTAATTAGAAAGTAGAAAGTTTCACATAAGATTATGAGTGTGTTCCTAGAATATCCTTACAAGCCAGGGTCTCTTAGGATACCTGAGAAAAATGAGACAGCAGTTTCCTGATCTGCTTGCTCAGAGGGCAGATGTATCAAGGGAGGAGAGCCCATTGGGTCTCATTCTTTGTTTTTTCTCTTGATTTCAACTGCTTGTTTCCAGTCCTGTATATAAAGGGGAAGGGAAGATAAAAGACTTGAAGCATCTTGGTCAGAAAATCCATGAGGTACTTGTATATGTTTGTTCTCTTTAAATGCAGCAAAAATTGTGATTTATTCTAATTTCCAAACAACTAAACTCATGTTTTTTGAACCTCATTCAGGAAAGAACTTTCAGTCTCACATTGTGACGATAATTTAATAGAAGCAATGGCTCAGAAGATGGAGGAATTTTTTTAAAAAGAAAACAAATTCTTTTCTGCTGTCACAGAATGAGGTAGATGAGACACGTGAATGGGAGACAACTGTTCAGACTTGATGGCGTACACCTTCAGACAATCTGTGTTATTAAAAATAACATTTGAAAATACTGAAGCTGTAGTTCTTAGATATGGCCAATGTGTATTTTACCTAATGATTTAAACATTTCTGAAAAACACTCTTAGCAATTCAGAAGAACCTAAATGATGAAACTGAGAATGAGAAGCTAGATATTCTTTAGCAATCACTTCCATGAAGAAGATAATCAACATGAAAAAAAATAACAAAAGCAACAAACTCTGTCTCTGTCTTCACAGTTCTGCATTGGAAGCAAACAGCTTTGCTCCTCTTAGAGGTGTTGTCAGAGGTGTTGCCCCGCCCTTGCTCCAGAGGGCTGCTCACTTGCTTTTCACATGAGGTGGCTCCATAATCCAAGAAATTTATAGAGGAAACATGAAGAATTTGTCAGTAATTTTAACACGATCCTTTCCAAGTGTATTCGTTGATTATTAAAGATCAGCCATCTCCCTTGTTTCATGGAAGAAATTTTTAAAGGCTCATTACAGCCCAGATAAGGGAACAGAGACTGTCTTGTCATTAGGCTTTTATTGCATTCATAAGATGTGTTGCATCCCTAACAACAACTGAGTGAATTCCATTTCACCTTTTCTCCACCCACAGTGCTGCCTGCATCAATTATCAGGGTTGAAAAATGATGTCTGGGTGTCATTGTCAAAGTAAAAAAGGGCTTGACCTTGTCAATCCGGTCACAATTAAAGGGTGCAGTATGACCTTGGAGTAGAGTTTTAAAAAGTTGGTCAGATGGAAGACAAATAAAAATATTGCTGGTTAAATTGCAAAACTGTAATAGTGGCAATTTTACGGGATGTACAACTAAAAACAGTCTATTGAAACAATAGTCTGGAGCCATACAATTTCATTTGGAAAATCATTCTGAATAATTCAATTAAACAACCAAGAGGAACATGGCATCACTATATGTTTTATTTGTAGTTTAGAGTATGTCTTGTCTCTGAGTTTAACATTATTTCATTTTGGTGTAGAAGTTCTCAGTTATGTACTTCTTCCCATAATTTTCATAGGATGAATTAGGAGTTGTCCCATTGCATCTGGAGATTCCTTCCAGTGCCTCAAGGCTCTTTCTCCCCCATCCAGCATTAAATTCCTCTGAATTTTCATTCCCTCCATTGTGCAGCATAATGTGTGAATGTCCTCTTAAATAAATTGTGTTCCTGGAGTTCTTCCTTATTCTTTGATTGAAGGTAGACACTAAATATTTAGTCATTAGCGTCTCATAAGTGTACATGTCCATTTTTTTATGTAAGAAGTCACCAATTAAAACTTCCTACTTTTGAGAAAAGAAAGTATTCATTTAATTAAGATTTAATAAGTGTCCATTATATGCCAGGAATGATGTATACAATAGGCACTGGAGATAGACCTGTGAAACAAATTGACATCTCTGCAGCCGTACAACTTTTATTGTAAAGAAGATGAATAATAAAGAAAATAAAGTAAAATAAGAAGTATGTAAGATAGTTGATAAATGTTATGGAGAAAAATTAAGCAGGAAGGGGAGAGAATGGGCACTAGACAAAGTGGGAGTTGGTTCTAAGGAGAGTTAGGGTAGGTCTTGCCACAAAGGTCACATTTGGATAAATTTCCAAATGAAGTGAATCAGGGAGCCATCAGGTTATCTTGGGAAGAACCTTCCAAGCACAAGAAAAAGCAGGTGCACATGGAAGCCTGTCGTTTGGTGGAAGAATCACTGTGGCTAGAACTGAGGGCTTGGAGGAGGAATCAAAGTCTTAGAAGGAAAGGCGTGAGTGTTGGGGTCAAGAAGTTGGGGGAGGCAGATTTGTTACTACTTTGTTGGCCATTCTGAGGAGGTCAGTCTTTCTTTTCAACTAAGCTGGAAGCCACTAGAATAGAATCCGAGGGAATTTTAGTCTTCTCTTTAACAACTATAATGCTCTGAGGTTTTTTTTTATTTTATTGCAGATATTAAGGAACTATAATTCAATTATTTTTATAAATAGATTAAAACCTCCTAGCTGCTCACTTTATGTAGTATGATGTATAAATTTTAAAATAGATCCTTTTATATTAAATCTGTCAGGCTACAAATAATTATTTTTGTTTTTGGAAGCTGGAAGTTGAATTAGCCAATTTCACTGAGCCCACAGCATTTCCCAAGCAATTCCAAAACTTAACATGAAGCAGGGCCAGAGTTCTATCTAGCTGAGATGCTATACACATTAAAGGGAATCAATTAGTAATCTGGCTCAATGAAAAATTTCTAAGCTATAGCGGGAACCACAGAAGTTCCAGTAAAGATATGAAGAGAAAATATTTTTGAAAACACAATTTAATATGAAAGTTTTCTTTTTACCAGTAAATGTTTTGGAGCCTTCATAACACTTATGAACAATTATTTACTGCTTACTAAGTATAGATACTAAATAAACTCTATGTTTATTATCTTTATCACATAGTTATTATTTCCTATTATTTTTTATGTATTATTATCATCATTTCTATTAGTAGTAGCAGTATCTGTTATTACTAGTAGACATGAAAAATCAAGCTTAAAGTCAGTGGTCAAGTAATTTTTTACAGTGCAGAAGAGCCGTATTGGTTTCCACACCCAGTTTTGCTGACCCTAGAGCCTATACATTATGGAAAACTGCCTCTGCTTTATAAAGTTAACATTGCCAAACTTAGAAATCAACTTGCAAATCTATTATGCATGGAAGCGTTTAATGCTATGATTACAACATACTGCTTGTGTGTGGGTGACACATAGTAGGAGTCCATAAAATGCTAGTTCCCTCACCATTTCCCCTCATAATTGGTAAAAACAGTTCTTATTTTAAAAAGAGCAATAGGAGACTGCACGTGGAGTCTGTTTAAAGAATGTACTTCCTTTTTTATAAACACTTTTGCAGTATTGGGCATCATTTCATAGGGAAATGCACTCCTCCTGTTGATGCTTATGGTAATTCGCTACAACAACAGTGTAGACTGTACACACATAATGGTGATTTTAGAGTGGAAACATATCAATCACAATTTGTACATATAATTTTGGAAGACATAGTGTGCTATACAGTGTCTCCAAGGAATGTGTTTGTTCTGCAAGGAAATTAAATGCTGCTCTACAATAAATGTTACTGAATGTATCACCACTGGGCTCTACCTTACACTCAAACTCCTTGCAAAACTAGACTTTGACAAGTAGAAATTTGACAACCCTGAACCATCTGGAATCTTGACCCCTATTCAAAAAGATTCTTCTTTTGTACAACTAAAACCAGGCTCTCTCTCTCTCTCTCTTTTTTTTTTTTTTTTTGGTATAACTTATTCTCAGCTTCCATCCCCATATTTTAACTTTGGGTCATGTCAAGTCATTATTAATTTTTCCCCTCAATTACCTCATTCAAACACTGGAAGGTACATAAATTGTAACCGGTGTCTAATACCATCCTCAGGGTCCATGTCATGGGACTAACTTATAATGAGATCTTTTTGGCTTCTCCAGCAAAACTGAACCTTCTTGGATAATATCCAAGACATATCTGTCTTATAACAAATTCTGCTCTAGAGAATGTGGTAATACAAATGTAGACAACAGTAAATACATCTCCATGTCCAGTACAACAGTAACTTTAATTAAATATTAATTTGTTGCCTATAATACTTTACAGTTTTTAAAGAGATTTCAAATATATTATCTCATTCTACATGGCAGTCCTGGGTAACAGGTAGAATAGAAATTATACTCACATTTTACCCATGAGGAAACTAAGATTCTAAGACAATAGGCAACCTGTCTAAAGTTAGACACCTGGAAAGAATTAAAGATGGCTTCAAGTTGAGGATTTCTGACTCTTATTCCACAGCTCTTTTCACCACACCATTAAGTCTAAGTGAAAAAGTTGAAGTGAGGTCACTCATAAATTTGTCGGTGAAGTATAAGTACAATATTTTCTGTGGGGCCAAATATACAAAGAAATCTTGGAGTCATTCTTTGTTTGGCAATACAGATTTTTCCTGCAACTGTCAAAGTTTCATTCTGCTGAGAATACATTCTGCAATTTTTTCTGGGAGATTTTTTTCAGAGTATTAAAAACTTAAAAATTGTGAGTAATAAAGGTGTGAAATCATATAAAATTAACAATACTTTTTAAAATATAAACTGACACAGGATTAGCATGGAACAGTTAAAAACAGACCCATATATATTCCAAAGGAAACAGCGGTGGAAAACTTGAATTATTGGAAAATTGGTATTGTAAAAATTATCCATCTTCCTTACCCATCTCATAACAGAGAATTAAATATATTCCAAATGGATCAAAGAGTCAAATTAAAATATATAGGTAAGAATTTAACAAACTTTTGCTGAGTAGAGTTGCACATGTTGTAGGCTGCACATTCCAGCAGTTATATTCACATGGACTGTCACACCCTTTTGGGTGAGAAATGTTAGCACATTGTGACTGGATTTTGGTTGAGAATAATTTTTAAATGAGAAACATATAAAAATCACATAAACACATTTGAATACTATACATCAAACATTGTAAAATTAAAAGACAGACAAGAACTGGTAAGAACATTTGCCCCCAGTGCAATAATCTCATAGGATTGATGTAAGAAATACATACATATGTGTAATGACATCAAAATTAACTTTACAATACCCAAACCCGCAAGCACTATTCATTATTTGAATAAGTTAGGGTAATGCTAAAAGGTATAACAGAAAGACTTAACAATGTAAAATGGCTCAAAAATAATATAAGCAAATGTTCTTAAATTTTTTTGTACCTGGGCCATGTGAGTAGCCTGGTGAAGCTTAGGACCTCTTTTTCGAATAATGTCTTTAAATATATAACATAAAATGTAAAAGGTTTCAAAAGAAACCAATTAGATTTTAAAAAAAGAAACCAATTAGATTGAAGTGCAATAATAAAATATTACAATAACATGATATAATAATAAAGGTGCTTCTTAATTAAAATGTTAATAACAAAATATAGCAGCTAGAAAAGCTGTGTGGATTGGAAGAAGAGGAAAATATAGGCTTTCATGAGTAGGTAGTAGTCTTTGCCAAATCATCTATCAAATTAGCAATTTCATTTTTAATGACTACACAGTGAGGTAAAGCATAGGGTGAAGAAATGAGAACTGTTTTGGAAGTAAGTTATGTAAATAAACATTTTGGAGAGCAAACTGCCAAGATGAATCAAACGTTTTTAAATTGTTCAAACTCCTGAATCCACGAATTTAATTTCTATGAATTTTTCTCAAAAATACAAACTAAAGGAAAATTTATGCACACATGATTTATAGCAGCATTTAATTTAAATAATATATTTTATTATCAATTATAAAAGATATGTTTACAATAACCAAAATAAATTGACATTGTCAATGAAATTGAAGTACCTCATCATAGCATAGACTATTATGTATATGAGTACTAATAAGTAATAGCTGAAATTTCTTGAATACTTATAGATTTTAGGCATTTTGCCAATCATTTTATGTGCTTTAAGTCTTCTCAGTTATCCAGTGAGATACTTTCTTGATCTCATCTCAGGTGTGAAAAAACTGAACCTCGGCAAGGCTGTGTTTTGTTGAGGATTATACAGCTATGGTTTAGTCTCTATTGGTTGCTCACCTAAAATCCATTCTCTCTTCTTACTAACAAGTCTCTGGTTTTGTTTGAGTTGCAATGAGCTCAGCTGAAAATACTCAACTACCAGCCTTAACACAATTGAAGCTGGCCACATGACTGATTATGGCCATGTAATTCAAGCAGAGACTGCTATTTGAGGAAGATTCAATACAATGAGCCTCTTCAGCCTTTTGACCTTCATCTTTCCCCATTTTTTCTTCCAAAGGGCAGGTGAAGCCCATATGTATAGTAGCCATCTTGTAACCATGGCTGCAAACAACAAGGACGAGAGGCTAGGAGAAGCCTGGACCTTGAGGAAATTCTTGAGGACTGCACCAGCCCATGTTTGGGTATGTCCCTTAACCGTCTGATTAAGTCACAGAAGTTACATTATTAGTAAGTGCAGCCAAACACAATTCTATTTGAAGCAGCTGATCAGTGGAAAAATCAAGACTTAAGCTTAGATCTGTTTGACCCAAAGACCTTGATTTTGCGTTTATTGTCTAATATTAACCTTTAAAGGTAAAAATATTAAAATTATATATGTATATATGGTATGAACTATATTAATATGCCTAGAAAGAGTACTGGAAGAGACCAAAATTTTAATAATGGCTATCTCTGCGTGGCAGGATTTTGAGGGTTAATTTTAAAAATAACTTTATAAGGAGATTTTATTATTATAAATGTAATTCGTGCTTATTGTGAATAATTTGCAACTTAAAGGATGGAACAGGGGAAGATGGAAAATGTACTACTTTACAATTTTCCCTACATTTGTGTTTTTAAATTGTATATAGTATTTTGTATTTTGCTGTTTTACTTACTATGATAAGCCTTTTTCATTGTTATCAAATATTTTAGAAATACCATGTGAATGGCTGCCTATTCTAGCATGTGGATGAATACAAAGTGTTTAAACATTCTTCAATGGAAAAATTTAAACTCATTAAAGTTTTCAATAATAGTAATAGTGCCTTGGGAACACCTAAGTTTGTAGATCTTTGTTTCACTGACAGTTTTCTTAACACAAATTCTCCAAAGTAGAACATCTGAGAATTTTGTTGTTACTGCCAGGAACTCTTTGATAGGTGCTTTGGAAATATTGCAAAAATACTGGTACCAGGTGTGTATGAGTGTTCCATCATTTGGAGGCCTTGAGAGTGCCCTCTGGCCTCTATTCACCTCCCCATGATTACTTTCACATAATTGGTTTAAGTGGATTTCCAGAGTAAGTTATTTTATGTTATTAAAAAAAATCCCTTGGAAAATGATGAGGGAATTACTGATTGAACCAAAAATACTTACAATTTGTATATAAGGGAATCAAAGGAAAGAGAGCTGAAATTTCTTTTTCTGGTAGGAGTTTTTTGTCAGCCATACTATAAGGTAATTCAAAGGTACTGTAATAGCATAAAGTAAGAATAGAAGACTTTTCATCCATCATTAACAGGTAACTTTTCCCTAAATGTATATTTTTCCTTAAAATACCCTATGAAAGTGAAAGATACATATGAATGTAAGTAAATGAATATTTCTATATTGACTTGGATTGATGAAGTGCATGGTCGAAAGTCCAGGGAGCAGTTTTTTTTAATTAAGTAATTTATATTATTGGTTTTAATTTTTAAGATAGGAATTCCTTTTTTATTTTTTATTTTATTTTTTAGAAGATTTTATTTTATTTATTCATGAGAGACACAGAGAGAGAGTGAGAGAGGCAGAGACACAGGCAGAGAGAGAAGCAGGCTCCATGCAGGGAGCCCGATGTGGGACTCGATCCTGGGTCCCCAGGATTACGCCCTGGGCCGAAGGCAGGCGCCAAACCACTGAGCCACCCAGGGATCCCCAGGAATTCCTTTTTTAAAACAAAAATAGATTCCAGTGACCTAAAAATAATTACTTTCTCAAAAAAGCCAAATCACAACTCTACAATACATGTTGAATATATGTGTATTAAAGTGAGCCCATATTTAATATGGCCAATATAGGCAATATAATTTCCATGTATCTACATCATTGACACTTTACCATTTTTAAAAAATTCTACTTCATTTGCACAGAATTTGATGAAACATAACCTATAGTTTATTTTGTTCTCTCATTATTAGTCTGCACATGTCCTATGTTTTAGTTATTATTTATTAGTTATTTTAAATAATAAAATAAACACTTATGAACCCACCACCCAAAACAAAAGCAAGAAAACGGACAATAATCTCATGTATTATTTTCTCTAATAACCCAGTCCTTTGCCATCTCATGGTTTTGTTTTCATCAGGATGTCAATGGGCCTTTCATATTTTGTCTACATATTTTCAAATTAAAAACTATTTTTAATCTTCATATTAGCTTTAAAATGAGTACTTAGGTTGTTTGAAATGATACAGTTTTTTTCCCTGTTCTAGAACCTAATCTGATATCATATTTGAAATCCAATTCAATAGTCATAAGCATATTGAACAGGTTTTTGTGGCTTTGTAAAGCAGATCATCCAAATGATGTCCTTTCAGCTCTAGCAAGTTTAAAATTTCCATAAATCTTCCCATTGGATCTAAGGCAGTAAAAGTCAAAAAGAGCTTATGACAATAATAGGCTTGTTTTAATTAAGTTCAATAAATATTTATTAAGCACCCAGCAAGCAGGATGCATAGAATTTGGTGGTGGTCGTGGTGATTCAAAATGCCTAGGATAATGACTTCTTACTAATGAGTTTAAATGAGAGAGGTAGGAGATTAGGTCAGTGGGAAAAGACAGGTTATTCAATATGCATTATTGGGATAATTATTATTAAATAATTGAGATTATTATTAGAATAGGAATTTTTATATGTAAAAAAATAAAATTGCATCTGTATATAACACCAGTAAAAAATTAATAGAGGAGAGACACACATGTGATTCAAGAGAAAATGACAATGACATGGAAAAATGTGACATTTGAGGTGGACCTTCAAGCCTGAGTGGGATTAAAATAGATCTAAGACATGGAGATGGAAATATAGAAGTTTTTCAAAAGGTTATTTTCAGGCAAGGTGACTAGTTCATTCTTGTTTTGTGCTTTATTTCTAACACTGAGAATCCCATGTCATGGGAAAAGTACAAATTAGGACAGTGTCCACCTACCAAGTGAGACAGGGTAGCCATACTTTCCCTTCCACTTCTTCCAGTTTCCTAAACCAAGAAGCAAACACGTATCGTCCCATAAACCCAGACAACAGATGTCAGCTTTAGGAAACTGAACTCAGCCTTTCCTGGCTCTACCACCTTCTCTGATAAGGGAGGTTTAAGATTTGAACATTCCTTGTCCTTCTTTGTTGCCTCCAGCAGCTTCCTTAGGCTTCACACTCTTCTGCCAAGATATTAAATTTGAGCCTTTCTCTGACGGGTACCTCCCATTCTCTCTGGAGTCAGTCATTCATCTCTGCCTGTGTTGTTTTGTATCCATCTCTACCCATTACTATCCATATGAACTTAAGCCATAGCGTTAACTTGTTTCCTCAGCTGGAAAATGGGAGACAATATTGCCTCCTATTTCATAGGGTCCTTGTGGAAGTAAAATGAGATCACTCATGAAATAGTGTTTTTAAAAAGGAGCAGGTTCCAGAATTGTATGTTCAGTATAATCATACTTTTGTTTAAAAAACATATATCGAGTGTGTTTTTGTGTATGTTTCTAAATGCAATGAAGTCAAAAGAAAAGCAAACTCTTCACAATGGTTACCTTTCTGAAAGGGTTTGATAAAGGGAACACATGTTAAGTAAATGATTTCCACATTGCCTTTGAATTTTCTATGATAAACTTAGGTTATATTTTAATCAAAATATAAATGAAATCAGTACAAAAACAAACAAACATAAAGACTTCACAGGGGAGTTGGCACTTGAGAAGTCTTAATGACTACATTAAATCATGGAAGATAGGAAAGGGTTTCCCAGCACAGAAAGTAGAGGGGGGTCACAGAATCAATATGGCATTGCTGCCAGGACCCTACAGAAGTCTTGAATAATGAAGGGATGCATGTAGACAGAGATGTGGGTGAGAGGTCACAAGACAGGAGGCTGCAGAGTTGGCTAGGGCTTGATCTAGGTGTTCTTTGAATGCCATCTGAACTTTGTCATCATGTATCTGAACTTTATCCTCACAATGAGAAAAAATTGAAGGGTAATACAAATGGGAAAAATAATAGAAGCTGCATTTTAGAATGTTTCTGTGTTGAGGATTGAGGAGGTGGGCAAGACTGTAGATTTGAAAAGGAAATCAAAAACTTCCAGCAGTCATAACAAGAGATGACAAAGGCCTAGTTTATCACCTGAGACCCAATGATATCTGTAATTTTTTATCCTGTAACTAATATTAATAGCTAGAGTTTATTGAGATATTTGTTTATAGCTAATATTTATTTAGCCAAGCTTAAATCGGCTAAGAATTATAAGTGGCCATCTCATTTATTTCACACAAAAGCTCTGTAAGATAGCCACTATTAGTCTTATAACATATAAATGATGAAACCAGGATTCAGAGGGGTTAAGATACTTGCCCAAGCATACCTTAGATAATAAATGGCATGGCTAGGATCTGAATCCACATTGCTTGCTTTCTTGGACACACTTGGAAGTAGTAGTAAATCCTTAAGAGGGTCCTCAGGGTCAGAGAAAAATTGCACTAGATAGAATTAAACAGGCATAGAAGAAGTTCTTTAAGGCTATTGCAATAGGGGAGAGAGACTGACCTCAACTCCACTGAAACAAAAAGCAGAGGGTTTTTAAGTGCTGGGGTAAGCCAGGGAAAACAATTGCTGAGGGATGATAGGGGAAAGGTGGTCAATGTGAGTAGATTATCTGCACTTCTTAATTGTTGCTTATTTAAATTAGGTTCCCACCTTCTCACCAAGATTAGGAGATAGAGGTACTATATCCCTTGATGTTTACATTTCAATGTGATGGTCCTTCAGAAAGGATATTACTGGATTGTAAAATTGGCAAAAGTCTGAGAGATTTATATCTCCAAGAGGCAAAAAAATAACTTACCATTTCAAGTTTGCTACATTAATGTTCTAAGAGAAGGGAGCTCAGAAGCCTGGAGTCAAGAAGAAGCCTGTCTAAAGTTTAGTCAAGTTTAGGGGAACATTAACATCTTTATCATTAGTTGTTCTGAAGTATAGGGTGCAGTAAAATTCAGTGTGTTAGTCCTAATTCTCCTGAGGAAATCTAGGAGAATGTCACATAAGCCATTGATATATGTGATCCAGTTTAAATTATATATATAATATATACATGTATATTTTAAAAGTTAACATGCCTATATATATAAACAATGTAAAATAACTTCAAACAGGAGATGGTAGTGAATGAAATGACTTTATAACAACAAAGGTAATCGTATTTATTCAGTATATATTATGTACAAGACATGAAACTTAAGTATTTCTCGTATACCCCTGAAAACAATCCTGGGAGGTAGGTGCAATAGCTACCTTCACTTTTTGGATGAGGAAACAGATTCTCAGAAGGGCATACAATTTATAAATGGTCTATCTGGTTAGTAGGATTGGCTACCCAATTTGTGAGCACCTGATGGAAGACAAAATGTGGGGCCCCCTGTTAAAAAATTATTGTGCTTCAAGGGGCAATGGAAGAGCATTAAACCAAACACAGGACCCTCTACGCGCAGGACACTGTGTGACTGGCAGGTCCTCAGTGCCCATGAAGCTGGCCCTGCCCTTAAATTCATGCCTTCAACCTTTAGGTAGGCTACATTCCACGTCTCCTGAATAAGTTACTAAATGGGGAGGTCCCTGGGGGCGGCCAGAGTTCTTAATAGTTATCAATTGACCTTTTTTAATACCGGAAAAAGAAACTTTCTACAGAGAGGATTTGGATATTTAATCCTACCTGTATCACACAGCTTCTCAGTGGGATATCAAGGTATTAGAAGACTTGAAACTCCCTACCGAGTTTCTGTCTGAGAATAGTAAATGCTGGGAACCAAGGAGATTCTTACACACAAAGGAGAACTACAGCTAAATACTAGCCTACGTACTGTGGCTTCTTTCACAATATATTCTAATACCAAGTATTACTGCGTCGGATGAAAATGAACTTGGATGACATACTGCAACACTTAGATGATAAAGAGCATTAGTAGTACAAACAAATAAAAGAGGGGCTTTTTTCATCATTAAAGAGAAAGATATAGGATAGAATTGAGGCTACTACCAGGAAAGAGGTGTATTAGTACTGAATAAAAAAGTGTCCTCACTGAAGCACAGCATGGCTGAGGAGCATTAAATGAAGAGGTTTTCTAGACAACAATTACATTATTCCTGAAGGTGAGTACAGTCCCAAGTGACTATTATTATCACTATATGTTGCACGATTGGGGCTTAGGTAACAATTCATTGTAAATGGCAATGACAGAGAGTAACAGATTCCAATTTCATTAGAAAGGAGGTTAGTTTTCATTGTAAAAGTCCATTTTGCCTTTTAATGAATGTGAAACGAAAATGAAGTTGACTGTGGACCAAATACAACATCCAAAGTGAAGAGAGGTAAAGCTTTTGCATATGGGATGTTTTCATTTGTAGGTCTCTAACATCAGCTCCTTGAAGCTATTATATGAATTCTATAATTAAAAATGGGCATTGGGTATAGACAAGAGGATATTTTCAGAGTGACTACCTATTGTTTAGTATTTTGCATCATTTTTTTTAAAAAATGGTCTTTCTTTTTAATGTATTAACTAAATGCAAAGAAGACTTCTTGAATATCACCATGAGCCTTGGCTTAAGTATAAATATTTTTCTTCCAAAACAAGCGACTCTATTATGTATTGTACCTTTTTTAGTAACTTTAAGTTATAATTGACATAAATTGCACATATCGGAAGTATAGAATATAAGTTTTGGAAAACATATTCATCCATTAAAATAGCAACAAAACCAAGATCATAAACACATACCTCACTCCTCAAAATTTCCTTGGCTACTTGGTAATTTGTCCTTTGCCTACCTGGTTCCCCAGGAAACCACTGATCTGCTTTCTGCCACCACAGATTAGTTTGCATATTTTTTTTAGCATTTTATATAAATAGAATGAAACAATATGTACTCCTTTCACTAAGCATACTTTTGGGATTCATCCACACTGTAGAACACAACAATAATTCATTCCTTTTTATTGCTGAATAATATTTTATCATATGGGTATACCACATTTGCTTGTCTGTTCACTTGTGGATGGATATTTGTGTTATTTCCAGTTTGGGGATTTAAAAAATAAGGCTGCTATGAATATCTGCATATACATCTTTGATGGAGGGATATGTTTACACCATGAGTACAAACTTAGGGTGGAATGAATGGATCATTTGATAGCTATGTATTTAAAATCATAAGAAACTCCCAAACTATTTACCAAAGTGGTTGAACCATTTTATATTTCAGCAAGCAGTATAAGAGAGTACTAGTGCATTGCACATCCTTGCCAATGTTTGTAGTAAATGTAGTTTATATTTCTTATGTAAATACTAGTATTTTATTTTATTTTATTTTATTTTTTAATACTAGTATTTTAATATTCAAATCAGATAATATGCATTGATAATGAAGATATAAAGCACAATTCATTAGAAGAGGTTGGAGGGTAGAGGCAAATATATTTCAAAGCATCTTGGGAAATCTTTCAGCTTTCTGCTAATTTTCTCATCATTATCAGTAGCCACAGTGCTCGAAATTTAAGCAGATATTATTTCATGGCAGAACCATAGCTTCTATTTTTGTACAAATATAAAAGTTAGAATTAATTCATCAGAGCTATTAGTGAAATCAATATGGAAACAAATTAGAGAAAGAAGTGCAAGTTCTCACGGCGGGTGTAGTTCTAATGCATCAGCTAAATGAGAAGTATCTATGTATAAGAACATTTTTGGTTAGATTAGGGTAGCGTTTTTCTTTCTCTTAAATATATTTGTATTGGACTCAATCTAGAGTAATTTGAGCCAGTAGGCAGACCAATAATTTTGGTTCAGTTTCTACTAGAAGATAGAGTGTGCTTTGGTGAAGATATAAAGTAAATATCATCTCATTTCAAAACTTGTAAAAGATAAAGGTAGCACTTGTGGGATCATCTGGTTCATTTTCTTTACTGGTTCATCTGAGCAACACATCAGCCAACTCATATGTAGCTCCCTGTGGATGGTATTCACAATCCAACTCTGGTCTCATCCCTTACTACCCTGCAAGGCAACAAAAGATGAACTGTATCAGTCCAGTGTCCTTGCACAGGGGTTACAGGCTCATCTTTCTTTACCTTCCCTAGGTGCTGTTCGCAGTGATATATACCTACTTGACTTCCTTTCTATAATAAATTGAGTTGTGTGATAAAATCCCACTCCTAATTTATTTCATCATGATTATAGAACATAGTAGTAGACTCATATAGTCTTACAGTTGCCAGAGATCTCAATATCTCCTGAGAAAATCTGTTTTGCTTAAAGAGTAGTTAAATAGATCGAAGGTACTTCTTTTTTATGAGCTGAAATTTACCTTCTAACCATTTCTTTCAATCAAATGAAGATTCTCTACTGCTAAAGAAAAGACTTACTGAAAGAAAGATGTAGCAATACCATGAAAAGGGTGATTTTGAATCAGAGATCCACCAGTTACTACTTTACTTTTCAATATTATTTTGATTTTTATTATTTTTATTATTTCTATTTTATTATTTTTATTTTAATATTAAATTTATTTTTTAATATTTATCTTTTTGAATCTCTATTTCTTTATCTTATGAAATGGACATAAAAATCCATCTTAAAGTTGTTAGAATGCTAAATGAAGTTATTATAATGCACAGTCCCTAATTGGTAACTACTGGTTCCAGGCTGTAAGTGCCATTATTCTCCCTAGTGAACTGAACCTGATAACCTAGCTTAAGTTAGAAAGGTCAGGCTTTATCTTGGCAAAAACTGTTATTGCTGATATCATTTGATCGTGAATCATTTTTAGTTTTCCACATTGAGACTTTTGAGACTTTTAATAAGAATTGAGTGTTACAATTTGTGTGCTTCCAAAATGATTTCTGCAAAGTTATTTTGTTCAACAGTTCCTTTTTAGTTTTTAATTTCTAAAGTTGCAAAGAATGTCTAAGTAAGAGTTATCATGTAAAAAAAACAGCTCATGAATTTTACACGAGGGCATATTAAATATTTTCACCCTCTTATGGTACAGTGATCTAGCCACAATTGCTTCAGTGCCTGTCTACCTACCTACCTGCCTACCTATCACCAGCGGATTTACCTTTCGCTGTGATTGATCACAAATCAGCCATATTCCAGTTAGATGTTCCCAGTAGAATCGACAATGAATACCATTAAATCCTAATAGTGTTGACTATACGGGAACCAGAGTAACTCATCAAACTCAGTGAGCAAATGAGTGGATATGTGTTTACCTGTCTAGTGCAATTGTGCCAGTGTGTGAAATACCCAAAGTGTCATTGCATGCCTACTGTCAGAATCTATTGACAACATGCTTAATCACTGAGTTCTCTACATTTGGGAAGCTTCAATCTTTTTCTCTGGTATTTTTTAAAATATATCTTACTCCTGCCTTTCAAGCCATCCACAAAGCTGTCAATTTTCTGATATGTGCTCCTTCCTCTGAATGTCTACGTTTCTGATGGTACCCAGTAACTCAAAAATGTAGTATAACTAGCATCCTATTGAGTGCTTTCAACTTAACCAATCTGGTTTTATAAATTTTTAAGTTGTCAATTTTTTTTTATTTTTCTTACTATAATTAAAATTGCCAGTTGCCAGAAGATGAAGTGAAGGTCTGAGGCAAAATAAATCAGGAACATTCAACATAAGTAATTTAGAATCCAGATCATTTACACTCTTCACAAAATAATGATCATCATAAAAATTATCATTCTTTATTTTCCTATCTCTTGATTAGCAACTTTAAGAATTATTAGCCACCAATAAGAATTCTTTATAAAGTATTTAGGTCTCCCTTTATCCACCAGTTCATTCATTTGAAAGGCAAACTCTTTTAAGCAAAGCTGTGTTTTCTCTGGATGAAATGAGAACATTTTTTCAGTACCTCGGTGTGTTAATGTTGTCAGTCTGGATTTCATCAGCCCTATATATTGACTCTAAACAAAACACTGCCACCACACCACCTATATCAGAAAGTCCTCTCAAATCTAGCTGCTGAATATCTTCTGAAATGGCCCATTTTGACTTCTCAACACTATTCTCCAAGAGTCCACTCTACATCCTTTCTCATTTGAACTACCTTTGTTATCTCTCACCTGGTCTCTAGATTTCCTATATATTTCCTTTTTTTTTTTTTTAGGCTCCCCAAATGCTCTATTCTTTCCCTTGTAGCCAGAAGAACAATTTAATATGTGAATCTGATGATGTATTGCCCTGGTTAAAACTTGCTAGTCAAGTTTTTTCCATTACCCTTGGAGTACCATGTAAATTCTCACTTTTACCCCCTAAGTCCTGAACAATCTGTTCTTTGCCTCCACTTGGGTGTTCTGCCCCTAGCACTATGCTTCACTCACAGCCATCCAGACACATTAGCTTTTCTGAAGTACACCCAGAGCGTCAGTACCTCAAGCTCTGGAATCTATTTTTCGAGAGCTTTGTTTTGCTGGCTTTGCTACCTCCACATGGAAAATAGTCCTCATGCCTATCATTCTCTCTCCTTCAATTCTGCTTTAATTTCTTTCTAGAACTTTTTATTCTCAATATCTAGAATTATACATTTGCATTCTTGTTTGTAGTCTGCTTTCCCAGTTAGAATAGTTCTTTGTGGTGCAGCTTTTTGTCTTACTGCCATCCCACCCATCTCACCCATCTCACCCCACCCCTCTAGCTTAGATTAATGCTTGTTAGATGGAAGGTCCTCAAGGAAGATCTGCTGAATCAAAGAAAAATAGAACCCCGTGTTGACTAGTATCCCTAAACTTTTCACTGAGATCTCCTCTAAAGACATTCTTCTAAAAATTCTCTTGTGGATTACAACAAAAGATAAAACTTTAATGCATTATTAGAAAACATTTATCTTGTAAGTGCTCATAAAAACACATTTTTAAAAAACAAACTTTAAATATTCCAATAAAATAAAAATAGCATATTTTATTCCTTAAATAAGGATCCCTGAGTCATACAATCACCTCATTAATAACTGAATATCCTGTCCTAGTCTGAGCCCGGTGACTGAGATAACATGAAGAGGTAGCGTTCTTATATGCAAGGGTAATTGTACTGAAGACAGAAGACACTCATAAAGAAAATTACTGAAGATGGTTAATTAAACAATGAACTTTATGACATAGGAGATATGATATAAGAATTTAGAAAATGGTAAAACTGAAATCAGAGCAAATGTAGAAGATACCACATAGTACTGAGTAGCTTATCTGGAACTTCATTGGGTAAGGGGTTCTTCTTAGCTAGTTTGTTCCTTCTGAATAATAAAAACTGCTTTCAGTGGCCATCCACTTTTTCTAGTTAGGCATTTTCCTTAAAGCACCCCAAAGCAATCTTTCATCAGAAAGCTTTGTGAAGCTGAAATGGAAGAGGTATGTGGAAGTTTTCATTGAAAATAACCAAGTCTACATTTGGAATAACATTTCAGTATGTGTATAAATTCATGTTTGTGTTAGAATTGATGTCACAAATATATGTATACATTTGGGTATATGTCAAGATTAGAATGGCATATTTTTAAAAACTCAAATAATAATTTAAGATGACTACATGACTTTATTTTTCAGATGGAAGACATTCAGAGGCAGGCTTTCCTGAACTTCTGTGAGATTTCACTAGAAATTAGACTCCTTTCATTTTTCTCATCAGCATTTTTAGAATATTGTTTCTATGTTCAAGTTGTCTCATGGTTTCAAAATAACTGTTCAGCTCCAGCCCTCATAATCATGTTTGGTATAGTAGGAAGGAAGAAGGAAAAAGTGTACATGGATATATCTCTCAGTTAAAGAACTTTGCTGGAAGCCTTATCCATTGACTTTGTGGACATTTTATTGGACATCTCTCTTTTAAAGGGAAGGTGGGAAATGTTGTTTTCTCTGAATACAATGGTACCCTCAATAATGTAGAGATTTCTTTAAAAAGAAAAGAGGTGAGTAGATATGAGATAGGTAGCAAAGAGTCTCTACCACTACTGCCAAAAATATAAATAAATAACTAAAATGTGAGTTCTAAGGAGGAGATTCCATATTTTTGTTCATGCTATATCTCCAACATCTATATTCGTGCCTAGATCTTAATGAGTTATGCAATCCCAATAAATCAGTGAATGAAGGAAAGGATAGATGTCTGGTCTAATAATTGTCTTTAGTTAAAGTGTAACTAGGTAGACTGTCTCTGGGGCTGTTCTGGTGTAATCATTTCCTCTTGAGTGATATGGCTCCGTGTCATTCCATGAACATCATCCGTATCCCTTTACAATATAATTCGTGTCAACTGCTCAACCATGTAAATTTGATAAGCTAATAGCATGTTGTTCAAAGTTTCGATTTTAAAAGTTTAGAGTATCCACCAATTATAGTTCTATATAAAAAGATGTTCATATTTCCATCTTCTAATGCACAGAGATAGGGAAATGCAGCAATGCTGAGCTTTCCAATCCTATAAGTACATCTACTACTAGGGATATTTTTAAAAAATCTTTTATTTGATGCAGTGGCTTTGTCAAAAGAACAAGGTCCAGCTCTTGTACCCAGAAGTCTTGGGATCTAAGTCTCTCTGTGTCAATTACCCACCAGAGCAAAGGTTAAATATAGTCAGCTTTCTACCTAACCATGGTTTTTCTATTTTCATGCTCCTCTGTGTTTAGATTAAAGAAAGAGCATGTAAATAGATTTCTTGGAAATTATCTTTTTCCCTCTTTTTTGTGTCTGAACTGTCTGCTTTTGCCTAGGATGGGTAAATATTTGTACTTTGTGGGGAATGTCCCCTAATTTTCTAAACTTTCTATCTCTTTAAACTGTAGAAGTAATCAGAGAATGAAGCCAACTGGTTTATACAGGTAATGATAAATTTTAAGGACTGAATGAAACTTGTAATGGCTGGACATATATGCTGAACATCATATTACTATACGAGAGCATTGTAACCATAGAAACTAGACTCCTCACACATAACAACTTTGAAACTTTCCATGCTATGCATTCGGATGGAAGAAAATGTGGACAGAAAGAAAAGTCATTAAGAGTGGAAATAAATAAAGAATTAATGTAAGAGGGTGAGTACTTTTTCTACTCACTCTCTTGAGGTTAAAAAAAAATGTTTTACCAATTGGCAGATGGAGATACAATTTAAGTTTGATGTTTTGATGGCCCTGATTTCTTGAATCAAACTAATGGTAGATGAACATTATCAAATAGGCATTTTGTCCTATTTGTAGTATAGGACATTTTTCCATGTAGTGTATTAGTTGGTTCTAGACATAAAATTCATAAAATATAAGTTCTATAGGGGTAGATATTTTTTTTTTAAGATTTTATTTATTTATTTATTCATAGACACAGAGAGAGAGAAAGGCAGACATACAGACAGAGGGAGAAGCAGGCTCCATGCAGGGAGCCCGATGTGGGACTCGATCCTGGGTCTCCAGGATCACACCCCAGGCTGCAGGCGGCACCAAACCGCTGCGCCACCGGGGCTGCCCAGGGGTAGATATTTCTATCTCCAACTCTAGCACCTGGAAGGCTACTTGATCTATTATATGCACTCAGTGAATATTAGGTAAGTAAATAAATAAATCCAGTGAAAAATAAAAGTGGCTCAATACTTGATACTTAAAAGCAAAACATGTATGATCTATAATGTTTATCTGAGGTTAAAAAATAAATTATCCACCTAATTAATTAAAGTGTGGATTATGTTAACTAGAAATGAAATCTAGAATTTATATCAACTGTATCATATTTACTATAGAAATAATCTAACTTTTATTTTAAGGATGTATTTGAAAGTACCTTTTTTAAAAAAAGATTTTATCTATTCATAGACACACAGAGAGAGAGAGAGAGAGAGGCAGAGACACAGGCAGAGGGAGAAGCAGGCTCCATGCAGGGAGCCCGGTGCGGGACTCGATCCTGGATCCCCAGGATCACACCCGGGGCTGCAGGCAGCGCTAAACCACTGAGCCACCTGGGCTGCCCATGAAAGTATCTTACGTAACATTTTATCACATAATATGCACTCATAAGTTTTTATTCCTATCTACTTTTCTTTTTAAAAAGCAAAGTCAATTTTTAAAAATTTGAACTTAAAAATAACTATATTCATGATATAAGTAGCTATCAATATTAACCTGGAGTCCACATGATAAAACAGAAAATGTAGGCTTTTGCATTAGACCAATTCAAACTGCAACTTAAAAGTGGGTGCCCTTGGATAAATTGCTTGACCTTTCCAAACTCAAACTTCCTCAACTATAAAATGTAGATGATACCTGTTCTCATAAATCAGTGCAATTGTGGGGATAAAATGAGATGATACATTCAAAAATTTTAACATTTTATCAGATACATAGTAGATCTTTAGTAGATCTTTTTTCATTGTACCTTGTGACCAGAGCAACATGAAGTACTCAAATCTCACATGATATTTCAGCTCCTCTGTTTTTAAAACCACAGAAAACATAGATGTAGTTGCTGAAATGCAAAGATGTGAGGTTATATAATGCTGTTTAACTAACAGTTCTTTATTTTAGAAAGAAGGAATTTTGAAGGTGAAAGCCCCACATCTGACCCAGACCTCACAGTAATTCTCTGATAGGTAAATAATGAACAATTTGAGAGGTTCAGCATCATTTTACATGGCCACAAAGCAAAAGATGATCAAACAGTGACAACAGAAAAAATGGTTTGTGGTGAATAATCTTACTGCAGAAAATTTTCTCAAGGCATTTGACTTTCAAGAGAACATATGACCTATCAGATTCATTCAACCAGTCAATGACTGCCTTATTTCAAGTCAATCAAAAGTGATGTGTTTGTAGTACCAGAAATTATGCCTAGAAAGTATTCAACATTTCATATTTGAGTCACTCATGTTTTTCCTGGTATATATTCACATTGGTAAACTGATTACATGAAATACACACATATACTTAACAAAACTTTTTCAGAAAATGAATGGTTCGATGAAACGTTTCTGTTAATTTAACACTTCACACTTAACCCACGTTTTCCATTTTAAACCAAAAAAAAAAAAAAAAAAAAAAGGCAAGAGAGTAATAAAATATTCATTAACTCCACTGAAGCCCATTTATAGCAGCAGATGGTCTCCGGAGGGTAAATTTCAAAACATTTGCTAGAGAACACTGTGCAAAATATGCAGTTGTCCTGACACAGCAACTGGTGTGAAGAACAGCAAATGCAATAGTTGTTAATAGTAAGAGAGTAAGTGAATCGCAATGAAGCTACCTTTTGTCATTTAGACTGGAGAAAAAGATGAGTCACATTGGCTGTTGCTTTTGATTTGGGTATTTTACTGATAGGTAAAAGAGCACAAGATTTGTTCATACTCTCATCATAATATCATATTATGGTAATTCCTAAAAATTCTTTATAAATCTTTTTTCGATATTCTTTAAGTTCTTAGAGAATTAAAATATTTGAGAACATGGGGCCATGGTAAGCACCCACAGGTATTGCATGGTAGAAGAAAGGGAAGGAGGAAAATTATATATACATAGATGGATGAATACATATATAAAGACAGATGGATAGCTAGATATTAAAAGCATCAGAAGCATACACATGCTTACCACCCGCCTCTGGGGCCTGCACCTTAGTGGCCCAGAGTTGGTGAGCATTGGGTGTTTCTCTCACAGGTACTCTGGCTCTCTTTGAGACCCTGTTTGTGCCTCGTGCCCTGTGCACATGCCTTGCAAGCAATGGCACCACGAGTCTGACTTCCAGATTGCAACAGTTATCATTGCTACTGACATAGCTGCAATTCGTCATTGAGCTTTCAGAAGATTTTATGCTAAAGATCATTGGGATGAATTTATGATAAACTTTCACATCCAGAAAGACAAGCCCAAGACAGTATATGCTTTTGACATAAAGGACTTGGGAGATAAAGCTGTGTACTGCCATTGTTGGAGGTCCAAAAAAGCTCCCATTCTGCCATGGATCTCACACAAAACACAATGAAGAGACTGGAGACAATGTGGGACCTCTACTCATTAAGAAAAAAGGAAACTTAAGTGTACAGTTTTCACGCTGCAAACCAACTTGTCTTGGTGTTACCTGAATGCTTAATTAGAATGACTATAGCTTCTGTCCAATTTACCTCCTCTGGGTTCTAGATGTAGTATATTACAAACTACAGCTTTTATATTCATGGCATTTGTCTTAATTTTGAACCATCATGGTGCACATTTGTTTAAACAAACAAAAAAAACACAGGGAGCATAAAATGACAAAAAATGCTAATCAGGCTATCCACCAATGGTGAATTTGCCCTGAATATCCTGGAATCAAATATAACAGTAGACAATATCTTAGGATAAAGTGGACATTTCTGGTTTGCCCAATTGCCTATAGCCAGATTTTTCAAACTTTGATTTTGTGTATGTTACTGACTTCCTCTAGTAAACGCTTTGCAATTATACTCTTTTTCTTTCAAAAATGTGTAAAGATGTGTTTTTTTAATTCATTTCAAATCATCTTTTTAATAGTGAAAAGTTTGACAAAATCTATATTGGCTAATGAATGAGTTATTTAATCTCTTCAAAGTTTTTAATTGTGGTAAGGAAAACCCCATATAACATAAAATTGACCATCTTAATCTTTTCTAAGTGTACAGCTCAATCATTTAAAGTATACATTGCAAATATTTTCTCCCATTCCATAGGTTGCTTTTTCAATTGGTTGATTGTGTCCTTTGATGTATGAAGTTTTTAAATTTGATATAGTGTTAAATTTTTCCTTTTGGTGCTTTTGATATTCTATCCAAGAAATCTTTGCCAAATCCAATGTCCTGAAGCGTTATTCCTATGTTTTCTTCCAAGAGTTTGATAGTTTGGGTCTTAGGTTAAGGTTTTTGATCCATTTGATTAAATTTTGTAAGATAAGGCTCCACTTTATTCTTTTTCATGTAGATATTGCAATATTCTTTTCTTTCTCTCTCTCTACCCCCACCCCAAGGCATTTACATGAAAAGGGTATTTTGATTTTTAAAACATTCATCGCCTCTATTACTTCGTATTTCTCTTCTAATGCTTGCATCTATTGTTTAGCATATTACAGTCAGCCTCAATGAACATTAATGTGATACAGTAATCAAAGACTAGCATATTAGGTGGACAATA
The DNA here is from genome assembly GCF_048164855.1 of Canis lupus baileyi. Lineage (NCBI taxonomy): Eukaryota > Metazoa > Chordata > Mammalia > Carnivora > Canidae > Canis > Canis lupus. The sequence continues at coordinate 21,906,121 of NC_132839.1, forward strand.
ACAGAAGAAGCAGATTCTTCTCTGTTGCTGATAATTTAAAGAGAAAAAAAGCTATAAATTTTGACTTAAAGAAGAAAGTGTTCCTAAGCAATGTTGTTGTTGTTACTGTGGCTGCCCTTTAACAGATTGCCTCATGAGAGGCTCAGTACTTAGAGAAAGTTATTTATCATTTATTTCTCAAAGGAAGAACAGGAAGAGAGAAGACATTCTATGTTTGATTTATAAAATATAAATACTGGTAGTCTAATATTGCATTGTACATATAAAAGAATGATAACTCTTTTCCAAGAGAGTCCTTATATAATTGCAAGACCTGTTATGGGATCTGAATGTATTACCAGCTTGTTCTTTTCTGTCGTACGAATCTGCCACCAGGTAAAAATCCTCTCAGGTTGCACAAAGGTATTGTAAGTTAATTATAAGTAAAAACCCTCAAAATCTTGATATTACTACTTTTAAAACATCAGTTATTGTTTCAGAGATATCAAGAAACAACCATTATTGAGACTTTATTCTCTGTTCTATGTGAAATCAAATTCTCTCCAGGGTACTTTATGTGACTTATTAAAATAGTCTGTTGGTAGGCAAAATTCTTCTCACTGTGACCAGAAGACTTCAAAATTGGTGGCAAAGGAATTTGGATAGTCTCAGAGAAAAAGAATCACTGAGTTGGGTATTTGAAGTTAGGTTTAATGGTCTAATTTAATGTGAAAATATAGGTGCAAGCTCAGACATATTTTGATACAAGTATCTGGAAACTAGATACTGAACTAAACAATTTACAGACCTTGAAATAACTAGAATATTGCTCTCGAAATCATGTTAAGAAGTAAATGTAAAATTGATCACATTGGAATAAAAATAATCATGATGAAAACATATCTCAGTAATGTACAAATTGTATTTAAAAGAAAGTTATTTTCTACATGTTCAATCACTTGTATATAGCATTAACATTTAAATAATTATTTTCTTCTCAAATTTACTTATATTTTTAAAGCAAATAAATTAAGAGGCTTTATTAAAAGTATAAGGGGGCTCTAACTGATGACAAAATTCTAATGTTATAGCTGTCAGTCAAGGTTACAATATTCCACAAGACAGTTGATCATTTTGCTAAAACATTTTCTTCATAAAGTTCTTGTTTTCTTTTTGGATTTTATTTAAGTGTATTTGTATGGAATTTCAAACACTTCCAATATATAGCTTTGATTGCAATTTGTTTAGGTCAAATGATTTATCATGTTACCAGGCTAACAAGGAAGAATGACAGCTGACATGCATATTCGGTTACAAACAGGCAACTAAACAACCACACAAGACAAGCAAACAAAAACCAACTCTTCATACAGATAAGAATTCAGACTGTGACTTTTTGGGTATCTATTTATTAACTGAGAATTTAATTTCACTTAATGTTGAAATACCAAAGGCATGAATTCGATTTTACTAAGAAAATACTATCAAAGTAGGCAGACTAGAATACTGATGTGCTTTTTCATTAGCTTTGCCTGATTTTGAGATAATTTTATGTTAGTGGTTCACTCACAAAGTGGAGAAAGTAAAAAATCCTAAATAGATTAGCAACCTTCTATATGAGCCTATAATCATGTGTGTTGCATTGTGAAATTTTCAAACATTTTCTAAGCAATTAATGCAATTGTATTTAATCATGAGCACAATGTATTTCGAATACTACTCTGTAGATTTTTTTGAGCTCTCTCTGTCAAAATAAAATGATACAATTTTTAAAAGACACTATAAGGTCATATCCTCAGGATAGGAGAATAGGAGTCTCTCCAAGTAGATTTACTCCAAAGCTAAAGTCTACTCATGTAGACTTTGTAGTCTACTTCATGTAGCCCTGTGAAATGGTCTGGTTGTGATTACTCAGGACAAAAAGTTTCTAAATAAAAATTAGAGTAACTAAATTAATAACTAACATTCCACTTTATTTCATGTTTATGTGAGCATTCCATTGGCTTCTAAACAAAGGATAACTTTTTATAGGATGGTAGAATTTTAGAGCTAGAACAAAGCTTTGAGATAATCTCTAAGGAACTTGAGGCTACAAAGCTTTAAAAAACTGAAAGGAATAAAATTAAAGAACAAGGTAATGATATAGATAACCCAAAACTACTTCTTGAAAGTATTGATAATAGACAAACCTCTTGCAAGAATGACCAAGGGCAAAAACAGAATATCACAAATAGATGAAATACAAAATGAAAAAAGGAACATATTACACATATAGTAGACACTTTATAAATCATAAGAAAATACAATAAAAAGTTCACATTGATGAAGTTGAAACTTAGATGAAAAGAACCTTTTCCTAGAAAAAATATAAATGATTAAAATATATACAATAAGAAATCACCCAATTGATCACTACCACTTCAGAAATTGAATCAGAAAGACAAAAAATTCCCTTCCAAAGATGCCTGGCCCAGACAGATTTATAGGCAATTTACACAAAACTCAAAGAAATAGATAATTCATACACAACCTGCAAAGAAAAGAGGAAATCTGCTCAACACATTTTATAAGGCTAATATAATTTTGATACTAGAACTTGACAAAAAATGTAACACCCAATTTTTTAACCAGTCTCACTTAAAATTAGAAGTGGAAAAACACTGCATATGATACCAACTAGTATTTGTGATTTGTTCAAGAGTCACCATAAAAAATTTATAAATGTAATGCACTGTGCTAACAAAAAGAGAATACATGGTAATCCTAAAAAAGGCTCCTTTATTAAAATTTCTTCTTAAAGGTCTTTCTATTTTAAGTACTCATCCCAGGTAGATTCTCAGTATATCATATGTCTTCCATAAATAGTATGATGGAAGGCTGAAAATGTTTTATAGTTCCCTCCAACATAATTAACCTTTAAAATAAAATTTTAATTACAAATAATTTTGCTCTCCTTATCACTGAGTTCAGAATGCCACTGGGTCAGTGGTACTTAGGAATTGCAAACAAGGTCTGAACTTAAAATGTAATAAAAAATATATACTACCTAGCATCTTTATTGATAATGGCTGACATCCTAAATATGATAAGGATCATATTATAAGAATAACTGTGCAAATTCATTACCCAATAACTTTTCAAAACCTACCCATTAGAATATTGATTGTGCAAATTCTAACTAATAGTCAAGCAACCAGAGTAGCTAAGGGGAACTCCAATCAGAATAAGAGAACCCAAAAGTAAGCCAATCCTCCATCTCCTTTCCTCCTCCTTGTCTTTCTCTATACTAAGAAACTTAATTGGCTAACTTAAACACAATGTTATCACTCAAGACTTTGTCTGTCTGTATTTAAACAGTATTAGTTCAGGAAAATGAGAAGAAAATTTCAAGTATATTAGCAAATTTTAATGATGGGGTTCCGAAGAAATGAGTGACACTGGGGGGGAGAGATTTGTATATGGGTCATGTCATGTACTTGCACGGTCAATTAAATTAAGAATTCCTAAAGGATATCCTAGCTTCATTGAGAACATTCAGTCTTTTATAAGGATGCATGAACTAGCTAAGGGATCCATGTAATGGAATTGATATCTCTTGCCTTAAGGTAATACTCAATTCCAAAACTTCTGTACGACAAGGCTTCTTCAAGTTTAAGACTTCACCTCATATAGATCAATCGATGTTTTATTTTATATAGATCAAAACATCCATTAGGTAAAATTTATCTTAAATACCAATTGATTAAGTAATGATATATATACAGCTTTAATTGCTTAAATCCCCCACCAACAATTTTTTGACAATATCTATGCATATATTATAGATAATAGTATCTGAAAATAAACATTTTTATTAACCAAATACAGGGCGATTAGGTGTTAAAAAATCATTTTTTAAAAGAAAAATATTGTTTAAAATGACAGTATAAACTTATACATTATGCCTGCTTTTCTTCTTAAATGTCTGAAAAATATTACATGAAATGAGACTATTTGCAAGATGCAAATTATTTTTCTCCCTTGGAATGTAATGCATAATAATTTTAATTATATTTATGTAATGATTTTTTTTTTCAAAATTTAAACAAATGCTTTGTTTTCTTTACACAAGTTTTATGCAATACAAGATGACTCCTGTCCTTCTAGGAAGAATCTTTTAATAAAATGAAAGGTAAATTCTGTGGTCATTCACTATCTTTGTTTCCAACTTCATTTAAAATATGTTTTCTTTAAAAGAGCTTCAGTGATTCTTGCAAATAGTATAGATGGCAAAAGCACAAAGAAACTTGTTTATCCCATTAAACTGGTCTCACAATGGCTTCATCAAAGAGTTAAATGAGAATTTTTCATTTTCAAAATTACATGTACCTGATAGAATTATACTGTCACAAAACTAAAGAAGGATATGTCTTCTGAAATTATAACTATTCATTTTTTTGTTTAGAAAATAATGTGGATTATTTTGAAACAAATGAAAGGACTAAATATTGATGAAATGTAAGTTTAGCTGATTTTATATGAAAAGTATTCAATAGGATGAGCATCACTTGAATGAGAATCTTTGGTTAAATAGTTCCAAATCTATAATCTCTATATGGTATGGTAAAGATTGCTTGGTGTTTATTACAGCTGTAAACATTTAATGGCTGATAATTAAATAAACAGCATCCATACTGAATCGTGCAAGATTTAATTAAACATAGCACACTGCAGATGTGAGATTTATATACTATTTATAATTAAATGTAAAGCACAATTGCTGATATGAGTATGTGAAATTCTGAGAGAAATTTGCGATTTTATCTCGTTTAAAAAATCTTTGTTTTGAATTCCTTTTTCCATATTTTTAATTGTGAAGTGTTTTGTCAACAGATAAAATAATAAGCATGTCAAGTGTGCTTGTGAAAGTTGGTTTTGAGTGAAGGAATATTGTCTCAAAAATATTTCTTTAGTATATAGATTCTGACGATACAGCAGAAAGAAAGAAAGAAAAGAAAGAAAGAAAAGAAAGAAAGAAAGAAAGAAAGAAAGAAAGAAAGAAAGAAAGAAAGAAATAGACCCTCACCTAACTATAAACAATCCAAATAAAGGAAAATGGAAACTAGCCTAGTGCTATCATTAGATATATAGAGAGCTAAAAAATAAAATAAAAAGGATTTTTTCTTCAGTTTCAGCATGTATGAAGCTCATATTTGAATATTGTTTACAAAAAGTCTGAAAATGCTACAGAGTAATTTTATATGGCAAACTTATGAAATACTGAGAAAATTTCAGTCTTTTTATTCATTATTGAAGATGCCCTTGGTATTTTTATCCACATAATGTATAGAAAACATGGTGAATGTGGAATATTTTATAGTTGATTACACAGACTGATTATACATATCATTCAATATACCTTTCATAACAGTAATTGTTCAACATCTTATTTGTGATATATTCCTCTGTGGAGTAGGAACACAAAAATGGAATGTGCCAAATACTAAATTCAATTTACACTATTCTCCAATCCCATGTTTTGTAATGTTTCAAGATCACAAATGTTTACAATGAGAATCTTGTCAGTGAGAGCTTTGAGACCAGAAATGTACATGGCTAATGTATAAGTGACTAACAAAGGATGGTGTAAACCTCCATATTCCTCATCTCCACAAGCATAAAGGTGTAATCTATTTTTAGTAAATGGTGGGAATGAATTACACCCTAATATCTAAATTAATTAGCTGGTCATTCTTGATTAACACTTTTCCTGTCGCTATTATATTGCAAAGGACTACCAAATTTAAAAATCTGTAGGCGGACTGAGAGGAAACTGTAAATTACATATTACACAAGAAATAATTTGTCAGATCATATATGCTTATTATATGCATATATAGTGCCATAATTGTCCATGGCATTATAAAATAGATGAAACAGTCTCAAAGTTATCTATTCAGAGGATATTCTGATAAAGAGAAATAGATGGATCCTAGCAATGGAGCTGTTCGCAGCTCCATATGCATGTGACAGTTTCTTATTTACATGTCGCTCATGTTTATGCATGTTCAGAAGAATACAGCTGCTACCCCATTCTCCAGAAATCATAGACACCGGTCAAGTCTACAAACGGTAGCCACATTTGAGCTTGTAATGTATTTATCATGAAAAGCTAGAAGTTCTAATGTTAGGGAGGGGGGAAAAGCAGCACAATTTGCTTTGAAAAGATAACAGACATTTTTCAAAAAACAAATACTGTATATTCAATTCAGCTCCTTTTAGGTGCTTTCATGTTATAGGAATTCTGCTGGTGATGAAAACAGCATTCAACCAATCAAATGGCGGTACCCTAGTGCCATCCAAAGTAGAAGCCTAGTGTTTAAAATAACCCTGATGAATTATTCATAGAACTGATGTTTATGCAAATTAGAGAATCATGCACCCACCTGACCACCAAGGGAAGAAAAAAACACAGGGAAAAAAAGAACCCACCATGCTTTTAGCATTCTCCAGAACCTATGTAATCAAATGATAATATTCTTCCATTAAATGCATCAAGGAATTACAATCCTTACCTGGTTAGTTTGTAGGGCCTTCAGATTTTCTGGATGAAATAACTGACTGTGCGTGCAACCAATAAAACTGAACTGAAAAGCTGATTAAGGGCACTTACTTAATGCAAAGCCACTCACTGAATATTCATATGATGCCTGTGTTTATGCAAATTAAAGCAAAAGAAAGCCCAAGGGGATTGGTTGCCATAGCCCACAAATACTGTGTACAGCAGAAAATATAGAGAGTAGTGACAAATAAATCTTAAAATTCATAGCTTTGGAGCAACAAAGAAGAAATGGTAAAATATTAAAAAGGCTAGGTGAATTACAGTTTTAAAGTGCTTTATTTAATCATATCACTTTAGAGCTATTGACTATTCCTACCATGTAATGATCTATAATTATCTTAATGCCAAAAGATACAGTCACTTGTGTTTGTCAGCTTTATTTATCCTGCAGTCATTTATATGAGCAGATCCCTTAAACACAGAAAAGAATAAATAGTTATAATAAAAACATAATTCAATACACTAATAACCAAACCCAGGGCCATATGTGGCCCTTTATTAAGTCTTTCATGTAGTGATCCTTCAGTGGTAATATCTTACTAGGGAATGAAGTCCAATGGAAGATCTCCAGCATTAGGTTGAGCTCACTGCTTTCTTAATACTGATAGGTATCTGCTTCACTTGAAGTGGGGATTATTTTATATTAGGAATAAATATTGTGAATCTTTTGGCCAAAATGATTCTGGTATATGCAGTTTTAAATTCCAAGGATTTTTACTTTTGGAGCCCAAATGCAGTAATATTTTCTGAAATGCATGCTATTGTGTAGTGTCTTAATCATGAAAAGATGTGAATCCTCACGTATGTATGTGAGAACCGATTACAGGCATTGACAGGATTCATAATATTTAAATGATACAATGCATGTCTGGCATTAAATGCTTTACGTTGTCAAGGATATTCTCCACGTTTTATTTTTTTAATAAGTAAGAATAGAGATGGCTAAAAATGCTGGCATGCATCTGATAGGTATTTTTTGTTTGCTTTTTGTTTTTTCCTTTGTTTTCTGGAACATACTTTCCAAACTTCAAAAATAAGAGGGAAGTGTTCTTCATTGCAGTTACCAATCACTAAAGAGTACTTATCACTTAATATTTTCCTAATAATTCTCACATCTTCATTCCACAGCCCCTCTGGTCTCCCTCACATAATGTAATAAATTTTCCAATACTTTCAAGAAATAGAAATATTTAAAGCAATTTAAGCATTTCTACAAAGCTGGCTACACTTATCATAGATACTAAAAGATGAGGTCCAATGTTTGTTAACTTGATTGTGGTGATTGATATCAGAAGTGTATGCATGTGTTTGAACTCACAACATTGTACACATTAAATATGGGCAGTATTTTGTATATCAGTTAGACCTCAAGAATGCAAGGGTAGGGAAAGAAGACGAGATCTAATTCCTGAACATTGTTTTACTAGAAGGTATTCAGAAAGAAAGAGATTTCTTTGTGGTAATTTCTGGTTGCCTAATTTCAGCTTTCAAATAATTTCCTTCTTTCAAAGTTGCTCACTGTCTTTCCATGAAAGTAATCCCCATAAATGTACATTTGTCAACTTTGACAGGTATTTTCTATAACTGATGTTATATGTATATATTAATTCTAATTAATGTCTCCTTAAAATTCCCTTAAGTTTCAGAATTGACTTGGGAAATAATGTGATTGGCATATGGAACACTTAGAAAAAAGTTGGTGAAATTCTAGAAGCCATGAACTTTCATTATGTGTTTATAAGGAACTTCTTTAATTTAATTTATAAACTATATATTCAGATATTTTCCAAAAATAGAATAAAAATTAATGGATAACTAATAATACATCTGTTTGCTAATCATGCAATTCTTTTTCTTTTATTGATTTAAGAACGTATTATTGAGAAGGTGGACTGGTAATTTCTGTTTTTAGTTAAAGAATCCTAAATTTAAAACTTCTAAGAAACAACATTTAGGTTAATCAGCAATAGTTGCCTTTTATTAAGCTTCTCTGTCTCCACAAAGATTATTTTTAAAAAAATCAGAGGACATAGTTAATTATCTGGTCCCAGCTCTTTTTTCTAAAAAAACATTTCTTTGTATAGCTTAATCCCAGTAGAAACTTTTTTTTTTCAGATGAAATACTTCAATGGCTAATAATAATAATGATCATAATAATAATTATTATTTGATTTTGTTTTCAATATAAGAACCCTCATTGAAAGTCCCAGAAAAAAGGCAGCTGGGTGGCTCAGTTAATTAAGTGTATGCCTTTGACTCAGGTTATGATCCCAGGGTCCTGGGTTCAAACCCCACATTGGGCTCCCTGCTCAGAGGGGAGTCTGCTTCTCTCTCTCCCTCTGCCCCTCTGAATCCCCCATGCCACTTTGTTCTCTCTCCAATAAATAAATAGAATCTATAAAAAAAAAGAAGCCCTGGAAGAAATGATAAGATTATAAAACCAATCAATAATATGACAATGCACTTTCATGTTGGTAAATTTAGATTTTTCTTTTAAACCTCAAATGTTCCAACTTTCTAATTAAAATTTAAATGCATTTTTTTTTAACTAACACCAGGTATTGCTTGTTTAAGCTACATTAGCCATGTTTTGGTTGCAAAAAAACTAAGCCTTCCTTCAGAAAGATATTTCTGTTTTTAAAGAAACACATTACATACACACACACAAACACACACACACACACACCCCTCGAATTGACTGTCAAAGCAAAATATAAATGGATATCATTAATGTCATCCTTTGTCCAATTCTTCATATCATTAGTGGGAATTTTCTTTCCTTTTCTTGGGTTGAATCTCTTAATCTCTGGCCCCTGTACAACTCTGGGGTATTTTGGACAATTTTAAAATATTTATAAACCAAATCCAAACTGCCCTAGGCCATGGTCACTTCAGACCTTTATTTTGTATCCATGTAGAGCAAGAGTAGCTTATTCAGAGAACTAGGTTCTATAGAAAACCAAAATAGTGTATTCCATGTGAAATAATCATATGCTTTTGAGACTGCATTAACTGGTTTAAATGAGGGGTCCACAATTTCCAGGCTCATAATTTGTTCAGTTCTTAGATCACAGTTAAGTGCTAAAAAATTAAAAGTTCTTATAAAGGTTTTGTAAAGAGATAAAGTTCAGCTCATTTGCTGATTATGATAGAAGTCTGAGTCTCTCTTTTGAAGCCCACTAATTGGGCTGTAGATAATCAATCCAAAGATAGTGAATGAATATACGGGTGCAACTAAACCTCAATCAGTAAATCAGTCAGGTGAAATTGGTAGTCAATTGGCCCATATATAAAATTGGGACAGGAACTGGCTTCTCCCCTTGAAAACTAAACACCTAAAATTTATTTGGCCTATAAATATTTTAAAATTAAAATAAATTGCCAAGATTAAAAAGTGTAAGATTTTACATAAAAACCAGAATTTTCTGATTTTCTTCAAAAATCAGAAAATGTGTCATATTGGGTTGGCATCCCCATGAAATAACAAACCTCAGAAGCCAGATAAGTAAGATTACTTCTTCTAAGCAGATCCCAAGTTTTCCATCTGCTAGGAGTTCTCACCAGGATGCTTTTGCTCCTTTATGCTATCCCTTCAGGGATGGATTTGTGACCTGAGGCATTTGAGTTGAATTGTGAATCTGGGGTAGCACTGTTTTCAATATACACATGTCTCGTTTTTATATTTTTATTTAATAGATGTATGTTTAAACATTTGTTGTCCAAGGAGTCATTGAGAGGCAAAATAAATAATTCACAGGGTAGGTTACCACTAGGTAGTCAGGTTGTTTCCATGTGTACATTTTGACAATTCAACTTATGTCAGATATTATCATGCTATCCTTTTAATAACAACATCAACAAAAACATCTGGAACAGAAAAGTAAAATAAAACAATACTATTTTACATATCTTAATTTGTAATGGAGAAATAATCTATCTGCTCTCTAATCTCACCAAAGTAACTAACAACCTTTAGGTTTTTGGTTGCAGTTTACTTAAAACAGCATTTCTTCCCTGTTTGACTCCTTAGCAAGCATTGCCTACAACATAAGCAAATCCACCAAAGTCAAGGACATACCATTTTCTAGTAAGATCATTTGGTAGACTGTTTTTTCCCCCTAGAAAATGTTTTGTCTCCACAGGGGAAAAGTATTTTAAATAATCTCAGGGAGCTTCATCGCTTGATTGCTTAATGGTTTTGTTAGGTATAAGACGGGCAGCTTATACCTAGACAACTGGGTCTTCTCTACCTCAAATTGAAAAGTAGACAAAATGTTTCTTCCTCTCTCCTCTCCCTTCTGCTTGGTTTGCATGAACCCTACATTGTGATTATAGAGATTATAGAGATTATAGATTATACATTGTGTATATAGATTATATACCCTGACCATATTCAGCTCCTGATTTTGCTTTTGTCCTGACATTTTAAAATTCCTTTTACTGCTTCCTCTTTATAAGGGCTCAGGCTAATATCTGGTTCATTGAAATTAACTTGATGAATTAATTTGATCAATAGTTTAATAAAAGGACCAGTGGCAGAGAAAATTCAGTTCAAATGAATCTTTCAAATAGCTCTGTGTATGCAAGAATCAGCCAGAACAATATTGGCTCTGGTGGCACCTCATTTAAACTTCAAGGAGGTAATCTTGAGTAAATTTCATTGTAAAAAACATTTACAAACTTGGCACAGATCTCATTTTAGTGAGGAAATGGGGACTTTAATTGATTGCTTGATTTAACCTAGGATATAATACTAGTATAGGTACTACTGTTGCAGGCCAGAGTCTCATTTCCTAGGGTAATTTCTGAATTTGCATATTTTGGAACAACGTTTTGATAGGAATATTTTCAAGATACTAACTAGCTACTGTCTTCAGGTTGTTGTTCCACTTCAATCCTGTGATATGTCTGTTGAAGTCCATGGATCTGTTTGCATCATGATCACCCCATCTTCATTGCCATAAATTACAGGTATCCTATCTATTCCTTAATCTTTTTTCACATTTTTAATTACTTAAAGGTTGGCAGCTTCGACTTCCACTTCACGTATCTTCCAAAATTCTGGTTGTAACGTTCTAACTCTAAATATATCAATTCCTGGGAATCCCTGGGTGGCTCAGTGGTTTAGCGCCACCTTTGGCCCAGGACATGATCCTGGAGTCTTGGGATGGAGTCCCACATGGGGTTCCCTGCATGGAGCCTGCTTCTCCCTCTGCCTGTGTCTCTGCCTCTCTCAGTGTCTCTCGTGAATAAATAAATAAAATATTTAAAATAAATAAATATATATATCAATTCCATTTCTACAAACTTTGAACCTTGTCATTACCTGTGGCATGTCTGCACCTTTCTTTCCTCTGTACCTACAGCTCACCTATTTCTTCTCCATTTAACCTGCTTTTCATTTTCATTGCATGTAGTATATCTCTGTTTTCAGTTTGCCCTTGTACTAATCTGAATTCTATGAGAAGCCATAGTAAATGTGTTGCAATTTCCTCAACTACCTACCTTCAGAGCTTTCCTATCCAGAAATAAATCCCACTTTTATTTCCTTTACTCCCAGTTCCATATGAATGCTGAGGTTGTGGGGTTTTTTTTTTTTTTTGAGTGCAATATGAACTCATATTATCACCCTTAATCTCTGCAGTGAAATGGACATCTCATTCCTTCATATGTTCTATTTCCTATTGGGAATAGTGGGATATGATATTGAAAAGGGTGTGCCAAGTGCCAGTCATATATTTGACATTATGTACATGCAGAAATCTACCACTACAAAGCAGATACAGGATATCATTATTACCCAAAAAATGTTCCTTTGTGCTCTTTCTGGTCAATCTTCATCCCTCATGCCTGGCACCACGCAACTATAAATCTGCTTTCTGCCACTATAAAATATTATATTTTTTTCTATATAAAATTATTTATCATTTCACATAGAATGTTGTCTTTTTTGTATGGCTTCATTTACCTCGCACAAATGTTTGAAATTCATTCATGTTGTTGTGTGTGTCAGTGGCTTATCTCCTTTTAGTACTACTGAAAGATACTCCATTGTATATACATTACAATTTGTTTATCCATCCACCAGTAGTAGACATTTGAATTGTTTTTAGGTTGGAGATATTATAAATAAATTTTGTATGAGCATTTGCATACAAATTTTTATCAGGACATATGCATTAATTTTTCTCAGGTAAATACTTAGGATTAGAAGTGGTGAGTGGTGTGATAGTGTAAATTTATCCCTAAGAAACTACCAGACTTTTTCGGCCTGTCAATGGAAGACAGATTCTAAGGTAGCCCCCATGATCTCTGCTTTCTGGTGTTCATGCTCTTTTATAACTCTGTAGTTTGAGTGTGGGCAAGATCTGCGACTGGCTTCTAACTAATTGCATGTGGCAAATGTGAGCATATGTCATTCCTGTCAACATATTATCTTACATACAAATCTGTGCTGGCTGGTAGACTCGACTCACTCTAGAGTCACTCTCTCCTTTGCTGTCTTTGAAAAAGGGAGCTTCCATGAATTCTACAGCCAAAAATAAATTACTTCTGCCAAAAACCTGGGAGAGTTGGAAAAGGACCTCAAGCCTCAAATGAGAGCTTAGCCCTGGCCACCCCATAATGGCAGCCTCGTGAGACCTTACACAGGGGGTCTCCCTATGCCATGCCCAGACTTCTGACCTGTCGGAATCATTAGTTAATAATAATTGTATGGTTTTTAAGCTGCTGCTTATGGTAATCTGTTACACAGCAATAGAAGATTAAGAGGTTAGCTGTATCACTTTGTATTTCTACCACTGATGTGCACTCCAGTTGCTCCACATCCTTGATGTGGTATTATCAGTCTTTTGCATTTTAACCAAAAAAGGCTTGCTTGGATTTGGTTAGAATGGTATTGAATCTACAGAGGAATTTAGGAAGAACTGACATATTAATGTTGAGTATTCTAATGAATGAACATGGTATTTCTCTCCATTTATTTGTCTCCTTTAATTTCTCACAACAACATTTGTAGTTTTCAGTATCTAGGTCTGGCACCTGGATATATTATGTTACATTTATCCCTAAATAATCCATGCTCTTAATGTTAATTTTTTAAAAGATTTATTTATTTATTTATTCATAGAGACACACACACAGAGGTGGGGGGGGGGGGCAGAGACACAGGCAGAGGGAGAAGCAGACTCCACGCAGGGATCCTGGGTCTCTAGGATCAGGCCCTGAACTGAAGGAGGTGTTTAACCGCTGAGCCACCAGGGCTGCCCTCTTAAAGTTAATTTAAATGATATTTAAAAATGTTAATTTATAATGGTTTATTTGCTAGTATATATACATAAAAATGATTTTCATACACTGACCTTGTATTCTGCTATCTTGCTGGCTTTAGATTTTACTTGTGGCTTCCTGGCATTTTCAACATTGGTTTGGGGGGCTGAAAATAGCCTTTACTCTGGGGATAGTTTAGTCCTATATGGTTCTTCTGGGGTTTCTCCTGAATTCCCTGAATGAACATCAGGGACGTCTCATCTCTGTATGCTCTGGGAAGTGTTCAGCTTAAAGCCTTTGCTCCCTCTTTGCCCTGGGAATACATACCGTAGTATTCAGCAAAGACTTACAAGAACTCACATGTGGTATTTTGAAGCTCCTCTTCTACTTACCTCCTGTTCTCCTTAACTCTAGCCTGTAGCTCCTGGCTGCTTCAGCCTCCCTGAATTCCAGTCTCTGTGTTGTCAATTCAGCAAGAGTAACCTTGTGCTCTCCATGATTCACCACTGGCACTGTGCTTCCTGCAGAAAACCAGGCAATCATAGAGTCTGCCCATTTTGTTTACTTTAATGTTGTCCACTGTCTTAAACAGTCCTTTTAGACATTTAATCCACTCTCCTAATTGCTTCCTGTGGAAATAGAAATCCAATCCCTGTTACTACATCATGGCAGGAAGTGTATACCTCTGCTTGTGTGTTAGACTTTTTAAATCCTCCAGATAGATCCTATTCTTCATTTTTTCCAGATTACTTGGAATTTCTGGTCCACCAGATACCATTTGCTGTATGCTAACATAACTGACAAAACACAACCATATTTAGAATTGATGATTACACAGTCAATAGGCATGTCTTTCAGATATCAACAAATAAATAAAATAGACAAAAAATTAAATAAGGTATAGAGAATTTTATTAACACTTTCAATAGCCCTAATCTAATTGATTTATAGAGAATTTCCTGCCAATAAAAAGAAAATATATACATTCTTTCAAAATGGACACAAAACATTAATAAGTTAACCATTTGGCTTCAACATAATCTCAAGAATTCCCAAAAGCATACAGACTATAATCCTAGGAACAATGTGATAAAGTTTGTGATTAACAATAAAAAATAGCTAAAAATATATATTCATCTGAAATTAAAATATGCGCTTTGAAATAGCTCTTGTGTTGAAGAAGCTCTCAAAAGTAAAATTACAGATAATAATGGCGTTGCATCACATGCAAATTTAACTTCTGCAGATTCAAATATGCTTACTTATATGAGAGAAAAGAGTGCAAGTGAGATATAAATAACTATATAAATAATGGGGTTGATTCTGACTGCCATTCCATTCAAAGAGCAGATGCATGTGAAAAGAGAGAGATGTTCTGATCTGTTAGCTCTGCTGCTATACATGATACTAATATCACATCATATTGAATAGGGTACAGGTCTTTAAGTAACGTTAAAGTACCTTCCACTTTCATTACTGAATGACCAGGTAATTTGGACCAAACCACCAAGTGAAGCTTACCAGAAGATTACCAGGAAGCTAATGACATTTAGATTCCAGGGCTCTTCATTTGCCTGCTTCCTCACAAGACCCTGTGTCTGATACCCATAAATTGTATGAATTTCAGGATGCATAAAACATGATAGTCAATCAAAGAAATATTGGAGTTCAAAATGATAGTGATAGTAACCATGTCAATATCTAGGAGAATATAGAAATCCAAATGTAACTTACCTTTGGGGCTCCTTCTGTGCAGGGGACATTTGCAGATCTTGAAAGAACTTTGAGAAGCTGAGCGCTATCTTCAACAACTTCTTTGCTCTCAAGTAACAAAAGCTGAGTCCAAGGCTTTGTGCCCTGGTAAACAACCCCTAAGGGCCACCCACACCTTACCAGTAAGGACAAACAGAAAGTAATGCAACCTTTGCAAGTACTGAGCAAGCTCTAAGTCATCTGGTTTCCACAGAAAACCTCAAACCTTGAAATTGACTTAAGATCACCTGTTTTGCTTGTGTCCCAAGATGCCTGATAAAAGTAAATGGAAGGAAAATAACTTCATTTAAGGCTTCAAATTATTTCTACAAATTCTTTTTCAAATAAAACATCCAGCACACGCAGCCAAAGATAAGGCAAAAAGACAACATAAGCAACAAGCAGCACAATAGACAATGAAATAGATCCACAGGCACACTACTCAATGAAATTGGTCACAGATTGTAAAATAACTTTATTTACTATGCTCTCAGAATTAGAAACATAATTTTCAAATGTCAGTAATGAACTGGAGATAATGGGGAGTCTGGGTGGCTCAGTCGGTTAAGATACTGCCTTCAGCTCAGGTCATGATCCCAGACTTCTGGGATTGAGTCCCACATCAGGATCTCTGCTTGGTGGGGAGTCTGCTTCTTCCTCTCGCTCTGACTACCACTCCTCCTGCTTGCTCTCTCTCTCTCTCTAATTAACAAATAAAATCTTAAAACAAAAGAACTGGAAATTATGAATAGTGATATAGCCTATTTAAAAAACCTGGAAATTCTAGAGCTGAAGAAAAACAAGAATTCCTTAGATATTACAATGGCAAATAAGACATATACGGGGAGAGAATTAAAGAAATACAAGAAAGAAAGATCAGAACAAGCTGTCTCTTATAGAACAGATGGCTTTCTGGCCTACACAAAACTTACTGGGGACAAACCACTGAGCCGCGCAGGTGCCCCCCAATATATAAAATCTTTTTAAAAGCCCCAAATTTTATTTTTTAAAGTACTTTGACTACCAGATTATTCAGTGGATAAATGGAAAAACTGTGCTTAAGGAACTAGTAATATGTTTGGTGCCAGAAAATCGACTATCAACTTCTCCTTGTATCTCTCTACACAATTATAAGGGAAAGGACATGTGATCCAAGAATTTTATGCTCAGCTAAATGATCATTTGATTTAAACCCTTGACTTTTCTGGAAAAGAAAAATGAAAAAACAAAATCCAGTGTCAAAAACTGAATCAAAATATTAAAATTTAGGAATAAAAGCCTGTATTAGGTATCTATTTGCTGCATAAAAATTACCCCAAAACTTCCAGCTTAGGAGAACAAACATTTATTAAGTCACATTTTCTGTGGGATAGGAATTTTGGGGTGGTATAGCAGGGCAGTTCTGACTCAATGTTTCTCATGAGTCAAGCTCTTGGCTAGGGCTCAGTCATGAGAAGGCTGGACAGGCTGGAAGGGCCTGATCACTGATGGCTATTGGAAAAGAATTCAGTCCTTTGCTGTTGCTCCCAGGGAATCCCAGTTTATGAAGCAGACGTCTCCCTAGGGCTGCTTGAATGTCCTCATGACGAAATAGTTGGCTTCCCCTAGAATGAGTGGTCCAAGGAAGACAGAAATAAAAGCCACATTGCCCTTTATAGTCCTAATCTCAGAGGTTACTTTTGCCCATTCTCAAAGGTAGGACCACATGAGCTAATTTTATCTCTTGTCAGAGGACTGTCCAAGAACTTGTGGACATATCTAAAAATTTCTGGTGGAAATAAGTGCCAAATTATTAATCACCTTTATTTAATATCAGGCAGTTAATTAATACCTAGAAATTTTTAATGTAGTTAAGATTTTATTTTGATGCTGAAAGAATTTGTAGTCTTTCAAATCCTCAACATTTTTGAAACTAACATATCTTGTGGTGATGAAATATTTATGTGAAGTTAGCAAAGTTACTTTTGTTTCACTTCAGTTCCTAGTTCTTTTGTTACATTTAAATAAAACTAATTCAAAATTTTAAACTAATAATGCACAGTATGTTTCCATTTATGAAAATACTTCTATTACTTTCTATTATCTCTACACTCTTCTATCTAGAGATGTGCCTAGAGAGATGTCTATAATGGTATTTGCCTAATATTTCTTCTATTTATAAATGATATGTTGTTGCTTTTTTACTTTCTGATTTTCATTGTCTTGTGCAAAATTCTGCCCATGTGTATGTTTTTGTTTTTTGACCATGTGAGTCTTGCTTTCTTGGAAAGTACTAGTGTCAAGATCACAAGATTCTTGCTAGCTAGTGACAACATAAAATGCCTTATAAATTTTTGTGCACAGAGATAAGACCAACCAGATGACATTTCCTGCTGGTGGGGAGAGGATGCAGATTAGCAGGGAGAAAAATATATTAGCTTTCCCAGAATGATATCTGACCGGCTCCAAAAAATGAACACTTCATGTGATTTCCCATATCTTCTCCTTGCTCCAGTCTACTTTCTTTTTAATTAAAAATCAGGTATGCAGAATAAATGTGAAGCTTACTATCATCATCAGTCCACTGATGACTCTAATTTTATTTCACTTCCTTTGTTTTATGTTTTGTTCCCTTCATTCACCCTTCCTAATCCCATTCCCTACCCACCTATTCTGAGATAAATCTTAATCAATTATGATTGTCTTGTTTTAAAAATATGCTGTAGAATTAGGTTAGATAACATTTTAATTCGGGGTTTTACATCTTTTTTTAAGTGGAATTTGCATACAATTTCTTCTCTTTGACTGTTACAATTCTGTTTTGATATTAAGCTGTATTCATTTAATAAAATGGGGTTTTTCTCTATCCTTAGAGACTCCTTTCATGAAACATTAATTACTGATTCTAAAAAATTTGCCCCAGCTGTTATATATACCTGATGTACCTGATAAGGTCTATGAAGACTTGGTGGGCGGGTATGAATCCTCCCTCTATCTCTGTCTTCCAGATGTTCTATATTCTCACATTAGCCCACATTTGGCCTCTATCAATTTGTTAAGATTTTCGAATGAATTTTTCCTATCAGATTGTGTGCTGTTAAGATAGTAAATGCTCATATCTTGTCTCTCCATGGAGGTTCCTGTCTTTCTTTAGATTTCAAGTTAGTTACCTTGAAACCTTAACTTCCCATTGGATTCAAAAGTAGTCATGATTTTGTAGAGTATCTGAACGTTTTTATTATTGTATGGATGGGAGTGATGTACTTTCCAGCTTTCTATATCTTCAACAGAATCCAAAAGTTCACTCTTCTGATTGCCTCCCAGGTCAAAGTCAAGTTCTAGACCACAGTGTAATTATCCTATAGAAATCTCTACTATCCAGTATAGGTTTCGCTTTTACATCAGGCCTCATTTTTATCTACTTTTTACTGTGTTACACATATTTTTAAAGACAACCTCAAATCCTTTAGGAAATTGTTGGCTAATAAACAAAAAGAGAGAGGAAGGTCTATCTGCTTTTCTACTGCCTCCTTTTTTAAAGAGATTTCAAGCTTTCCCACTTAGTTTCTTCTCCTTTTTTGTTTTTTGAGGGTTATTATCCTTTGCCTATACTTTTATTTGGCACAAAAACTTGAAAAGGAAAGGGAAGAGAGATGGGTTGGAATACAGTACTTATTCATGTACTTTTTAAAAGTGATGATAGAGTCAGGAATGATTTTCCCCCAAGGTTTTTCAATAAACAGTTAAGAGAAAACTTTAATGAAAGGTCTGAAAGAGGCATGTACTAAATAATAGTGATTATACCTGTGGGTGGAGGTGGGGAAATAAAAGACTTTCACCAGAACATTATATATGCCTGTTTACTTTTTTCAATAAATATAAATCATGTTTTACTTAAAGTAAGAATAGCTTGTCCCAACCATTGTCTTTTCCCCTTTAAGCCCACAAATTGAGTAGCCATGGTATTAGGTTAGCAGCTGTGCATGGACTCAATCCATGGACTCAATTGCATGGGCTTCTCAAAGACGTTGAATATCTAATGTGTCAGAATTGGAATCTGATATTATTTGCTCAATATGTTATCAACTCTTGGGAAGACCAATCAGCTATTTGGTGGCAACTTAACCAAGTCATGTCTTCTCTGAGGTACATTTATGTGTTGGGACAAAACTAAGACGTAACACTTCAAAATTCTCTCTGGATCAGGCCAAAACTACCCTCCAGGGCCTTTGCCTAAAAGTTTTAAGTACTTTATTAGATCCAACCTTTTCCTGGTCTTGGGTCCTACACTCCTTTACTGGTTTTTCCTGGAAGCGTTTTCTTATTAAGCCACTTGCACATGATTCTTTCAATAGGATCAGGTGAATCCAGCCAAAAACACTATAAATAACACTGGCAAACCCATTGCTTTTTCACCAGCCCCATCTTCTCGGGATGCGCCTGCGGCCTTCTGTGTCAATCTCTAGCCCTGCAGTAGGAGAATTCTGGGTGAGTGTCTGGAATTACTTCTACCTGATGCTATAATTCATTACATGTAGAAGTGCAAACATTCCTATGAAGGTATCCTTGTGCCTTGGCATGTTCTAGCCAAGTCCTTTAATAGTGATTTATAGAAGGCTTTCTTTTCAAGGGTCGCATGAATTTCTCCTGATGTATTTGACACTAGAGGTATAAGAAACTCACACGTAGGGCCCTTGTTACTATTCAGGCTACTTAAAATGAGCATTTTAATTTTTAAAAATAATTAGAAGTGTACAAGGCTGACTACAAGGAGTTTCTGATAATGCTGATATCTAGCAGTCTAAACATGGGAATTTACCATCTAAAAATAAATGCTAGTATTGAGTAATTGCTCTGGTTGCTAAGATTGTTTTAAACAATCACTACATGTCATTCCAAGTTGTACCTTATTTGCTGAAAGAACATTCAGATTTCATTCTTCCTAATTCAAATCTTGGTTTAAGAACAAGCGTAATTGGGAACTGAACTGAAATAACTTTGGATTCACTTTCTCAGCTAAACTGATTTTTTTCATGTTTTAATTGCTCCCTAATTTCTCTATTATTGCTACATGTCCTGAAATAAATTTTCCATCTGCTTTCCATGTTTGATTGTCATGTTGGTTTTCTTTGAAACTGCTAAACAAGCAGCTTTTCTAATCACAATTTGTGGCTGTAGTGTTTTTCAATGCTCACTATACATATAGAAAATGCACTTGCTGTTCAAAAATACAGAGTAGATTGAATATAACTAGATAATTTCATTTGTGGATATAGACTGTACTCTGCAGCAGTTTTATTCCCATATTTAGTGGATTCCGGTGAAATGAACAATTTCTGGGGAAAAGTGATTAAAAGGGAATAGCAAACATCTGTGCATCTTTCTTCCAAATTTCTTTTCTGACTTTTTCTCTAAATTTTTCTCTAACCAGGCTCTCAAAACTTTTTAGTTTAATTTTAAAAAGGAGTAATACTTTTTTTAAAAAAGCATAATGATATATTCCATAATTAGATACCTTTCTTAAAAGATAAGGAAACATGTTGCAATGTGAATACATTTCATATTTCTGAGGGATGAATTTAAAATGATTTAAATAGCATTGAGTTATTTCAGAGGTTTACCAGTATACAAGATTAAAGGATAACGAAAAGTATGAAACTAACATTTTTTTTCTTTCTAAGATTATACTGGAAAAATACAAGTAAAATAATAAAGGAGCACACATTCTTCCATAGTAAATTTCATTTTCTATACAAGCTAATAGAAAAATCCAATAGCTCAACTCTGAATCAAGGCAGTCCATGGTCCATTGATTGTTAAGGTACTATTTTCACCATTCAAAAATGTATTATGAAAAAAAGTGTATTATGCATATAAGATAAAACTGACTCCATTTTAAGGGTAGTAAATTAGTAAACTTGGAAGGTGATTTGGCCACATACTGTATAAAGCCTTAAAAAATGTATCTTTGAGGGTAGTAAGTCCACTAGAAATAAGTTAATCTAAGAAAGTAGAGATCTATACAAAGACATGTTCAGTGATACTCATTTCAGTGTTACTTATGATCACACATAGTGTACATAATTTGGCTGCCCAATAGAAAGGGAATGGTTTAAAAAGGTAGGTATATTCATATATGGACAACTTAGCAATGATTTTAGGGGAATATTTGATCTCTTGTAAATGCTCACAAAATAAAATGAAGTCAATATATTCAGGATTATAATTTGTTATGAATATAGAGAAATTATGGCAAGATCACATAAAAATGGTGGTTTTCTCTGTTACGAAATTATTGGCAATTCTTTTTTTCTTTTTTATATGGTATGTATTTTCCAAACCTCTGCAATTGTAATGCTACCTTTTTTTATTTTTTTTTTTTTAATTTTTTTTTTTTTGTAATGCTACTTTTAAGTAGAGGAACACAAAGGATACATTAAGCTTTTTATATTGTAATGCTAAATAACCACTTTATGTATCAAAAATGATTGAGGGATAGCTTAATTAATCAATAGTATTGGTATGGAAAGAATAATGCAGGCAGGTATCTACATTCAGATGAAATATGCGTGGAGAAAGTCAGGAGTTCGAAGTATTGTTTAATTTTTAGAGTGGTTTGCTGCAGTAAGAGACTGAGAAACTGTTACCTTTTCACCTCTAGTTTTAAACAGAAGTGTGTGTGTGTGTGTATGTGCGTGCAACGTGAATCTATGGGATGATATTTCTGTACTTCAGGCCTGTCAATCCCTCACCTTTCCAGAACACTAAACCAATAAAGTGAATTATTTTCAAGAACAACGAAACAGAGAAAATGTGATCCATAAATTGACTTCTTTGTTCTGCCAATTGACTAAGTGACACTTAGTCATCTCTAAGTGCCTGGAGAAAATAAAAGGCATTTCTTTTGTGACGCTGATG
The DNA here is from genome assembly GCF_048164855.1 of Canis lupus baileyi. Taxonomy (NCBI): domain Eukaryota; kingdom Metazoa; phylum Chordata; class Mammalia; order Carnivora; family Canidae; genus Canis; species Canis lupus. Next base: position 21,928,619 of record NC_132839.1, read on the forward strand.
AACAATTAGGCAATTGTAAAGCATTGAACGACAAAGTGGAGAATGCAGAGTAATATTGTTTTAAGCATCTTCCCTCCCTTCCTCTTTTTATTTTTATTTTTGGAGGAAAAAACTGCTTGAGGCAGATATTTTACTCCCCCTCCTATTCTCTAGCTTTTAAAATAGTGATAAACGTTTGCAATGGCTAACGTACAGGGATACGAGCCAAGGTCCAAATAGAAAAGTTTTCTTTTTTTTCTAAGTCAACCAACACATTGTTCAGGGGGAGAAAATGCTGCCAGGCTTTTTTAACTTTGTTCAAAGTTCAGAAGGTCTGATAAGTATTTCCAAATTTCATGCCCTGCAACAACTATAAGTTTTTCGTGTTGGGGATTATAGTGCTTTGCTGTCTGCAGTATTCATTATCCAACTCAGCTGAAATGGTTGTGGGCCTATCCCCTTTAAAACTACAAAGGCTTTGAAAGGTGTTAGTTATAAAGGGTTGTTTGGTTTATATAATATAACCTAGCTCTCTTTATAAAATAAATGCTAACAAAACTGTATTCTGTGGAATCCTATGAAATGTGCTTGATTTTCTTTACTCGATATATTCACATATCTACTTATATGTGTGTATACATATGCTTATATTTGGTGACAATTGCTAAGTGTAGGCTACTCTGTAAAGCAACATGACATGCTGCAGTGTAACCCTTTCTGTTAGAAATAGAAATGCTAGATAAATACAAGTAAACAGACACATCACAAATGTTCTTTTGGCCACAAATGGACCGAACTCAAAGGATAGCAATAAGCGTTAGGTAACTCAGAGTGTAGATAGTGAAAATACAATAAAAAGGGTAGGTCTGGGGCTCTAACACCCACAGGGACATAGAAAATGTCTTAAGGCTAAATGACAAAGCTATGGAAATGTACAAATTCTAGAACAATAACAAGAGTAAAAGAGAATAAAGAAAATTGTAATAAAACAATGGTCTTAAAAGGATGAACAAGAGAAGTGAATATGGGCTATAGTAATTCTACAACTAAAAATAATTTAAGTTTAAATAGCAGTAATCTCACTAAATACCAATTTAACTGATAGAGTAGATTCTCAAATAGATCAAGATGATAATAGAATAAAAGGAGATAGAGAAACCAAAAAATGGAAAGAAATCATTATAGAGCTGATTGAAGTATTTTCCCAGAACTGAAGAGACCTTCCAAATTAAAGGACCTCATAGGGCAGCCTGGGTGGTTCAGCGGTTTAGCGCTGCCTTCAGCTGAGCGTGTGATATTGGAGACCTGGGATGGAGTCCCATGTCAGGCTCCCTGCATGGAGCCTGCTTCTCCCTCTGCCTCTCTTTCTCTCTGTGTGTCTCATGAATAAAGTTTTTAAAATAAATAAAACGGCTCATAAAAATGTAGCAAAATATATACATGCCAATTAAAATAGTCATGGAATTTTGAAATAGTGGGAAAAACAGCATCATAAGATTTTTCAGAAGTGAGGGGGAATAAAGGTTTCATACAAAGGATCAAGAAGGCAGACCTCTCAATAGTAATACTGGAAGCTAAAAGAAAATGGAGGTCTACATGTAAAATGGGAGAAAATATTTATAAATTATGTATCTTAGAAGAAACTAATAAAAACTCAACTCATTAGAAATAATCCCAATTAAAAATTGGGTAGAGGATTGAGTAGACATTTCTCAAGATGGTATGTAAATGACCAATAAGCATATGAAAAAGATGTTCAATGCCATTAATAACTATAGAAATGCAAATCAAAACCACAATGTGTTATGATTTCCCTCATTAAGATAGCTACTATACGAAAAAGTTTGGTGATGTGAAGAAATTAGAGCTCCTCTGCAGTGTAAGTGAAAATGTAAATGGTAAAATGGTATAGCTGCTATGGGTAATAGTATTGAGGTTTCTCAAAAAATTATAATTACCATATGATGCAGTAATCCCACTTGTGAGTATATGTAGCCAAAAAAGAAAACTGAAAGCAGAGTCTCAAAAGAGTTATTAGCACCCCCATGTGCTTAATTTGTTCATAATAGCATTATTCGCAATAGATGAGGTGAAAAAACAACTATCAGTGGATGAACTGAATGAAAATGTGCTCTATACAAAAAAAAAAGAATGTGCTCTATACAAGGGAGTATTCGGCCTTCAAATAAAGAAATTGTCATGTACTACAACATGGATAAACTTTGTAGAGAATATGTTAAGTGAAATCAGTCACAAAAAGACAAACTATGTGATTCCATGTAGACGCAGTATCTAAAGTAGTCAAACATAGAAACAAAAAGTAGAATGGTGGCTGGAGGAAAATAAGTTGTTATTCAATAGGAATAGACTATTTTGCAAAATGAAAAAGATGTGGAGATTGATTAAAGTGAATTAATATTCCCAAACTGTATACTTAAAAGTGGTTAAGATGGTAACATCTGTGGGTTTTTTTTTTTTTACTACAATTAAATTAAAAAAAAAAAAAAAACTTAAAGTAGAAGTGCTGGGGGCACCTGGGTGGCTTAATCAGTTAAGTATCTGACTCTTAATTTTGGTTCAGGTCATGATCTCAGGGTTGTAATACTGAGCTCTGCACTGGGCATGAAGCCTGCTTAAGATTCTCCCTCTGCCTTTCCCTCTCTTCTCCATTCTCTCTCTGTATTTTTTTAACTTTTTTTTTTAAAAAACGATTTTATTTATTCATGAGAGACAGAGAGAGGCAGAGACACAGGCAGAGGGAGAAGCAGGCTCCATGCAGGGAGCCCGATGTGGGACTTGATCCCGGGTCTCCAGGATCACACCCTGGGCTGCAGGTGGCGCTAAACCGCTGTGCCACCGGGGCTGCCCCTCTCACTCTGTCTTTAAAGAGAAAAAAAAAAAAAAAGGTGCCGTTCTAATCAAGATAAAATAAGCATACCCTATCCTATCTTACCAAATGAACACAAAATCTCTAGACAGAAGGCATGGGGTGGCTGAGGACTGAAAAAATAAAGGGTTTTTCCCTTTTGTATTTCCTGGTCTGAGTGTAATTGTAGCCTAAAACTCAATACACCATATCAAGTGCAGACAGAGAGCTCCAAGAGAAGCTTTCTATTTCTGAGGATTGGTAAAGTGGACCCCCAAGTGTCCCCAAGAGTAGGGAAAATTTTAAGCTCTCCCTCCCCCCAGTTCTATTCCATCCTAGTCCCTAGTCAACCTCACATTGACAGTAGTGGAAACAGCAGTGGTAGCTAGGCAAGTGTGTAAAGCTTGAAGGGACAGACAACATATTGATCAGAGATCTGGTGGTTGTAAAAGCATAGGGAGAGTACCCACTGCTTCCCCCCACTCTGTTCTTCTGTTTTTGTTTTTTGTTTTACCGCTTTGCCCTACAGGCAGTCATACACAGTAATGTACTGTACAGAGTAATGGGAAGTATATAGCAGAGCGATGGAAATGGAACCCCAGCTTTATAGCCAGACAATCTGGAAGAGGGGGCTTCTGGGAACTACAAAGTGTTGGAGAGACTGTAGAGAGGAGGAAGCTAAGGGAAATAATCACACAGAAAGTGTATATGAATTCTTAGGTTTATTGCTGAGCTGCACATGCATGTACATTACCCTTAATAGCATAGGAAAATAGTTTTTAAGAGACTGTAGGTGAGACATGCTCTAGGTCCTAGACTGGCCACTGGGCAGTGTACATGCAGGGAATGGCATGTAGAAGTTTTGGAAACTGACGTTGAAGTCACGATATAAAAATGTATTAAGGAACTTGCAAACTAAACTTAATGGGGCCAATTGCCTGCTGAAGTAAATAACCTTTTCTATAAGACTTAAATGGGACCCAGAGCCTCCTAAGATATTCAAAAGATCTGGGATATCATATAGAATGATTTGGTATACAAAGGACCAGAAACCTTTCAATAACACAAAAAGAGATTTGAGTATACCAAGATGACACAGATACTGAAATCAAAAACATTAAAGTAGCTATTAAAACCATGTTCCTGAAAGTAAAGGTAAACACTCAGGCAACATATGGAGAGAGTTAACAAATAGTAAATAAAAAATGGAAATTGTAGAACTGAAAACAACCAAGGCAATTTCTTTGGATGGTCCCATAGCACAATGAAGATAGGAGAAGAAAGATCAGTGAACTCAGATATAGGTCAGTAGAAATAATCCAACCCAAATGACAGAGAAAAAGACTGAAAAACAAAGAGACACAGGGATCACCGGTGCAACAGTTTGAAAAGGTGTAATAGTACATTTCTAGATGTAGAGTAAGAGGAGTGCAGAACAAAATGTTTTAAAAGTATAATGGCTGATCCTCTCTGGGCTCAGACCTCATTTACAGTGACATGGCTAACCACACCAAGAAAGTCAGAATCCGTAGTAATTATGGGACCTGTTATGGTGCCTCCTTCAGGAAAATGGTGAAGAAGATTAAAATAAGCCAGCACACCAAGTATGCTTTCTCCTTCTGTGGCAAAACCAAGATGAAAAGACGAGCTGTAGGGGTCTAGGTCTAGTTTGTGAATGAAAACAGTAGCAGGTGGTGCCTGGACCTGCAATACCACTTCTACCATCACGGTAAAGTCTGCCATCAGTAGACTGAAGGAGATGAAAGACCAGTAGCAGTGCTAGCATTTGAAACATTGCTAGCCTATAGTAAATGGATTATGCATCACCAAAAATCTAATGGCTGAAAATTTCCCAAATTTTGTGAGAAATGTAAACTCGGAGTTCCAAAATGTTCAGCAAATACCAAAGATGAGACAGCCAAAGAAATGTGCTGAATATATACCATAAACTGAAAACTAAGGAAAAATCTTGAAAGTAGCCATCTAAAAAATGACCTCTTACTAAGATTACAGATTTTGCCTCATAACCAATGAACACCAGAAACAGCAACATTCGAAGTGCTGAAAGAGAACAACAAACTCAGAATTCTATATCCAGTGAAAATACCATACAGGAATGAAGGTGCTATGAATATATTCCCAGATTAAAACAACAACAAAAAAAACTCAAGAGAACTTTTGCAAGGACAAAGAATCCAAATGAACTCCTAAAGAAAGCACTTAAAACTTAAACAGCACATTTGTATATATTCCAGAGGTCAAAGAAATATCAAGATAAACTAGAAAACTTGTTTAATAAAAATATGAAAATACAATACATGATAGTGGGATGCAGGTAAAGCAGTGCTGAGATGAATTTATAACCTTAAATGTTTTCTATTAAAATAGGAAGGATTCGAGTCACTATCTAAGCTCTCATTTTAAGAAACTAAAAAAAAAAAAAAACGTGGTGGGGGGTACAAAACTAAAAACTAAAAGGAAGTAATATGGATTCAAGCAGAAATTAGTGAAATTGAAAAATTTAAAAATAATAAAAACGATAGCTGATTCTTTGAAAAGATCAAGTTGATAAACCTCTACCTAGACAAACGAGAGAACACAAATTACTGAAATCAGGAAGGAAAGAGGGATATCAATACATATTCTAAAAACATTGAGAGAATTATAAGGGAATACTACAAATAGCTCAATGCACATAAATTTGATGACTTAAATGACCTGAACCAATTCCTTGAAAGCCGCAGGCTATAAACACTTGCACATAAAGAAATTACTTGAATTGTCCTATTTATAGAAATTTCAGGGAGAGAAAATCTTTCCAGCCCCAAATTGTACTTGCCAAAGAAAAAGAACACAAAATAACATAAATTCTACACAATTACTTTCAGAAAACATAAGTATTAGAATTTCCCAACTCATTTGGTGAGGCCAGCACTACTGATGCCAAAACCAAACAAAAATAGAACAGGAAAGCCTAATTACAGACTACTATTCCACACACATACACAAAAAATATCTCAAAATATTTGTAAATGGAATTCAGCAATAGATAAAAAGATGCACCATGACTATATGAAATTTATCCTAGTCATGCAAAGTTGGTTTGATTTTTTTGTTTTGTTTTGTTTTGTTTTTGAAAGTTGATTGGGTCTATCATATTAACAGACTAAGAACAAAAATTACAAGATCACATTCAACTGATACATATCAGCATTTGACAAAAATTAGCACCTATTCCTCAGGCATAGAAAACTATAACTAGAAAGTAACTTCCCTAATTTGACAGGAAAATTCACGAATAAACTAATAGCTAACATCATACTTAATGGTGAAATACTAAATATATCCTCCTGAGATTAGCAACAAAATGGTGATATTCACTGTCCTCTCTTCAACATTTAATAGCAAGTATTATCTAGGGCAATAAGAAAAAAAAATAAAAGGCATACATACTAGAAAAGAAGAAATAACTGCCCATCACTGACATGATTGCTGACTATGAAAATCTTAGCAATCTACCAAAAACTATAAAATGAATGAGTTTAGCAAGATAACAGGATCATGAGTCAACATGGAAAATCAATCATGTTTCTATATGCTAGCACTGAATATTAGAAACTAAAATAAAAATCAATTTGATTTCAATATTCTCAAAAAAGAAAAAAATGCTCAATGTGGTAGGCAAAATAATGACCACCTAGAGGTGTCCACCATATTGTAATCCCCAGAACCCATGAATATATGATGTTACATGGCAAAGGGAAATTAAGGTTGTTATTAGGTCTTGATCTCAGCATTTTGAGTTTGGGCCCCATGTTGGGCTCTGAGCTGGGCATGAAGCCCACTAAAAAAAAAAATTATTCTGGATGGTTTGTTCAGGCCTAATATAATCACAAGACCCTTAAAAGTGGAAAAAGAAGGCAGAAGGGATTTAGAGAGATGGATGACAACAAGCCGAAAAGCCAAGAAATTTTCTATTAAATGGAAAAAGCAAAGAAACAGATTCTCCTGTAGTACTTCAAGAAAAGAATGTATCCTTGTAAACTGCTTGATTTTTATCCCAACAAGACATATTAGATTTCTAAACTACAGTCTGTACAATAATAAATTTTTGTTGTTTTATGCCACTAAGTTTGCAATAATTTTTTGGAACAGCCATATAAAATGAGTATAAATCTAATAGTATGTAAAGAATCTCTATGTTTGAAAAAGTTTAAATGCTGGTGAAAAACTGTAAGATATCCTTTTAAAATTGTTTGTAAATTGAAAGACCAGATGCAGTGAGAATATAAATCTTGCCCAACTGATCTATGGGTATAATTCAGTTTTAATGGGAAACTCAGTAGAAATTATTGTAGATACTGATGAGCTATTTCTAAAACCTATACGAAAAATAAGAGTTGAGTTGAAAGAACCAGAGAACTTAATTTTAAGACTTACAATGGTAAGTCTGACACAAGGGTAATTAAGACCTTGGTTTTGGTGAAGGGGTAGGCACACTGATCAATGAAACAGCATAGTCTAGAAATAAACCCATACCATTATGACCAGGTGATTTTTGACAAACATGCAAAGGTAATTCAATGGATAAAATAGTCTATTCAAATGATGTGAACAATTAGACATGCATTGGCCAAAAAAATAAAATCTTGCCCTAACTTCTTATATTGTACAAGTAAACTCAGTAGAACAGCAATCCAAGCTCAATTCATAAAAGAAAAATGATAAATCGAACTTTTTCATAAAAAAAACCCTTTTTTTTGTGAAAGACATTAAGAAAATGGAAAGAGAAGCTGGAAACTGAGAAAACACTTAAACCTGATACCTTAGATCTAAAGAATTTGTAAAACTCAAAAAGGGCAAAATATTTGAAGACCTACTTCACAAGACTCTCTGGCAAATTATCACATTAAAAGCTGCTTCATATTTGCTGTTAGGGAATGCAAATTAAAATCACAGACACCATTGGACACCTATTAAAATGGCTAAAATTAAAAATTAACAATACCAAGTGCTGACAACGATGTAGAACCAGTGTAACCCTTACAAACTGCTGGTGAGCATGCAAAGTGGCATAGCTACTCTTAAGAATTTAGAAGTTTCTTACAATGTTAAACCTATACTTGTCATGAGTCCCAGTATCCCCACTCTGAGGATTTATTTTGGAGAAATAAAAATTGAGGTTTTCACAAAAAGGGTGTTTATAGCCAGTCTACCCATAATCGCCTAAATATGGAAGCAACTCAAATATCTACTAATGGGTGAATGGGTATATGAATGCTAGTATAGCTTTACAATAGAATACTACTGGAAAAAAAGAACTCTTGATAGGCACAACAAATGGATGAACCTCAAAGGCATTATGCTAAGCTAAACACAGCCGTTATATACATATTGTATAAATCTATTTGTATAACATTCTGGAAAAACTGCACAAATAGGGTTAAGGAACAGATCAGTAGTTGCCAAAGTTTAGGAGTTGTGGAGTTTTGACTGCATAGATGCAGTGTGAGGGAGATTTTTGGAATGATACTATTCTGTATTCTGATTGTAGTGGTAGTTACATGAATCTCCACATTTTTAAACCCAGACCTGCATACATGCACACATAAAGTCAACCATTTATCATTATTTTCATATTAGCCCAAGATTTTAAATTACCTGAAGATTTAGAGATTCTTTTCAAGCTGAAAAACTGAAAAATATAATTACTATTGGAATAAAAAGCTTGTTAGAACTAAATTTCATGAGTATGAATTTTATTTCCAGGTAATAATTGTATTTTGATTGCTGTTTCATGCCACTCTCACAATATGAACTGTTAAGAATTTTACATAAAAATTTGTGATTAGTTATTTAAAACTCTAAGTCCTTCCCCTCCCCCACAATTGCTGAATTTGCTCTAGTTATGACACTAATGTGTTTAAATAACTTTTGTGTTTAAAAAAAAAGGAGTACTATCTCCAAAATTCTGAAATAAAATAGTTTTCAAACTACATTTCTATACACAGCAACACAATTGTAGGTGGGGTTAAAGACAATTTGGAGACCAATATCTGGAAATAGTTATTTAGTACACATTCTTTCTCAGGAACCTGTTGGAACCAAGATGGCAATAGAAGAGTGTAAGACCTGTGATCAAGAAATTAAATCTTGAGACTCAAAAGGGGCTTAGGATGAGATGTAATGAGAGATGGTGCCATTTCAGACTGTTGGCTGTAAAAGAAATGATATTTTAGGAGTGTACCAACTAATTGAGAATAGTGACTGGTAGATCAGTACATATAGCATGGGGTTCTTAGGGAAGACTGCAGGTTCTGAAGAAGAATTAAAGGCTCTAGCCCAGAAGGATGTGGGAAGGAACTGGAAGAGGAGAGGAGATGATTTCACCCAGATACTTTAGGTCAGACTTAAAATTTGAATGGGAACCAATCAAGGAGATTGTGAGAAGAATGAAAAGTTTCCATTCAAAAGACTGGCTGGTGAGAAGGCCCAGAGCCATGGAACAAGAGGTGTTGTGGATAAAGTGAATGTGGATAGTTATAGGTTTTAGGAAAAAGACAAGTTACAGATGAGGCTAGAAACTAGCTCAGATCATATAGGGGCTGCAAGCCACATTGAATTACTTAGAATGTATAGTAAAATAATGGTAAGTTATAACAAGGATGGGATCAAAGACCACTCTGCATAGAGAATGGATTGGAAGAGGTAAATTTAAAGTGGTGAGACAAGATTGGATGTGTTCATGGATGTTTTGGTGGTATGGCTCAACACCCTAAGAACAAATAATACAGTTTAAAAATGAGTGAAAGACCCGAATAGATACTTTTCCAAAGAAGGCATACAGATGGCCAATAGACACATAACAAAATGCTCAACATAACTGATTATCAGAGAACTACAAATCAAAACTACAGTGAGATACCTGTCAGAATGGCTAAAATCAACAATTTAAGAAAAAACAGATGCTGGTGAGGATGTGGAGAAGGAACCTTCATGCACTGTTGGTGGGAATGGAAACTCATGCAACCACTCTGGAAAACCGTATAGAGGTTCCTAAAATATTAAAAAAAAAAACAAAAAAACAGCATGTAGGTTCCTCAAAAATTAAAAATGGAACTATCCTATGACCCCACAATTGATAAATACCAAATACTACTAGGTATCTGCCCAAAGAATACAAAAGTCTAATTCAAAGGGATACATGCACCATGATGATTATAGCATGATCTATAATAGCCAAGTTATGAAAGCTGTGTAAGTATCCACTGTCTGGTGAATGGATTAAAAAAACATACACACACTCACAATGGAGTATTTATTATTCAGCCATCAAAAAGAATGAAATCTTGGCATTTGCAACAACATAGAGCTAGAGAGTATTATACTAGGCAAAATAAGTCAGAGAATGACCTACCACATGGTTTCATCCATATATGAATTTAGGATACAAAAGGGGGTATAAAAGAGGGAAGCAACCCAAGAAACCCTCTTAACTATAGAGGACAAACTGATGGTAACAGAGGTGGTGGTGGATGGGGGATTAAGGAGTGCATTTAGGATGAGCACCAGGTGTTGTATGGAAATGTGGAATCACTATATTGTTTATCTGAAACATATTACACTGTATGTTGACTGAAATTTAAATAAAACTTAAAGTATATGATAAGAAATATAGGGAGATTTTGAATAGCTGATGGGGGTTCAAATAAAGTAGTGACACAGAAAATAGATGAGGCTAAGGGGAAGCAAAATGGCAGAAGAGTGGGGACCTTGTTTTATCTGGTCCCTTTAATTTAAATAGATACCTATCAAATCATTCTGAAAACTCATGAATTCAAACCGAGATAGAAGAAGAAAAGAATATGTGGAATTCTACAAGTAGAGAAGTGATCACTTTTTGCAGGTAGGACATGCAGAGAAGTGATTCTGAGGGGGTATATCTGAAGATAAACTGCAGGGGGAGGGGAGCCTCAGTAAGGCTGAGCCTCAGTAAGGCTGAGCCTCAGTAAGGCAGCTACTAGAAAGTGATAGAGCCCCGGGAGGGCAAAATCAGACTCCTTAGAAATCTGCTCCAGTGAAAGCTATCCCTGCCTGAAAGCTGCTCAGGTTGTGAAATGGGGCCAAATTCTAAGTGGGGCAGTGTGGTCTCAGGATCCTTGGAGTCACAGAAAGAATGGGGGCGCCTGACCTGGTAGAGGTCCAAGCATTGGAGCAGGGAAACTAGTTACCATCAGCCAACCTAGGAAGGGGCTCTCAGCTGGGTTTACCATAAACCGTAAGCTACAGCCAGATCAGGTGACCATTCTGTGTGTGACCACTCTCCGCCTTCCCCTGGGAGGGGGAGAGTGGGTGGTACATGACCTGGGGATGCAGGTCTCAGTGCCAGAACCATGCAAAAGACAGGAAAGCAGGGACCCTGTCCTTCCCCTTGGAGGAATGGAATGGTCTGTGCAAACTAGACTATGGCTTTTAGAGTGGAGGCCTGTAAAGAACCAAAACGGGTGACCCTCCACCATCCCCCAAGATGGGTGGAGTGGGTGTGTGCCACACTGGGGGACTGCTCTCCATGCCAAGGCCCTACAAAGTGCAGAAATGGCAAAACCTCTGCCTTCTCCTGGGAGGATTGATGTGGGTGCACACCGCAGGAGTTTGCAGAATTTGGTAGACACAAAAATAAACTGTTTATCGCTGAGGGTTTACTGAAGAGAGGGGACCTCAATCTTTTGGTTTGGGGGCTGGAGATTGGGCACGGTCATTTTTATTTCGATCCTCTAAGGAAGTATGGAAGGCCTTTAGGGAACAGAAGCCACAGAGAACAACCAAACACAGCTTACACTGAACCAGGCCCTTAGCAAGGGGAGTTGCCACTGCCCAGGCAAAGACACCAACTGAAAATCAGCATAACGGGCCCCTCCACCCGAAGACCACCTGGACGAGCAAGTGAACAGCAAGCTTAAGGGTCACACAGGACTATAAAACTCCAGTGCTGGTGGAAAATAGTATATAAAATGACGTTTTTTCCTCATTATTCATTTATCTTTCAGTTTAAAATTCTCCATTTCTTTCTTCTCTTTCAACTAGTTTATTATGTTACCAACCTTTGTTTTTAAATATTTTTAGCTTTAATTTTTTACTTACATTTACATTTTTGGCTTCCTTTCACTCAATTTTATTTTTGCATGTGGTTTTTTGTTTTTTTGTTTTTGTTTTTTTAGTAAAAATTTTAGTGTCTTCTAACACACAGATCAAAATACACTCAGGACCAAGTGGATCACCCTGTTTTGTCTACCCTATAAAATTATATTCTCTCTGCCCACCCACCAGCTTTTTTCTTTCCTTATTTTTTTTGTTTGTTGTTGTTTTTGTTGTCTTTTCCTTTTTTTCTGGTTTCTGACCTCTTCAGATTTGTGTAGTGTGTATTTCACTGGGGTTCTGGTTGATATTTTTGATAATGCTCACTCGTGCATGTATTCTTCTCTGGGCAAAATGACTAGAAGGAGAAATTCACAAAAGAATGAACTAGAGATAATACTCTCTGCTACAGATCTAATCAATATGGATATAAATAAAATTTTGGAGCTAGAATTCAGGATAACTATTAGAAAGTTGCTAGCTGGGCTGGAATAAAGTATAAAAGACACTGGAGAATCTCTTACTGAAGAAATGAGATCTAATCAGGGTGAAATTAAAAATGTTCCAAAAGATGTAGTCTAACCTGGATGCTCTAGCAACTAGGATGAATGAGGCAGAAGAGAGAGTAAGTGACATAGACAAGTTGTTGGAAAGGAAGGAATCTGAGGAAGAGACAACTAATGGACCATGTGGAGAGGCTTTGAGAAATCAGTGATGCCATAAAATGAAACAATATCAGAATTACGGGGATGCCCGATAGAGAAGAGAGGCCTAGGAGGTATATTTGGGTAAATCATAGCTGAGAACTTCCCTAATGGGGGGAAGGAAACAGTTCTTCATGTTGAAGAGGTAGAGAGGACCCCTCCCAAAATCAATAAAAATAGATCAATACCCTGACATATAATATTGAAGCTTGCAAATTTCAGAAATAGAAAATCCTGAAAGCAACTTGAGACAAGAGGTTCCTAACCTACAGGGGTAGGAATATTAGACTGGCATCAGACCTCTCCAGAGAGACCTGGTAGGCCAGAAAGGGCTGGTATGATATATTCAGGGTCCTAAATGAGAAGAACATGCAGCCAAGAATACTTAATCCAGCAAGGCTCTCATTCAGAATTGGAGAGAGAAAGAGTTTCCAAGATAGGCAGAAACTGAAAGAATATGTGACCACCAAGCCAGCCCCACAAGAAATATTAAGGGAAATCCTATAATCAAAGAGAGAACCCAAGAGTAACATAAACCAGAAAGAAAGGAATGATATAAAGAAGCAGGGACTTTACTGGCACTAAATTCAGGTCTTTCAGTAGTTAGTCTGAATGTGAATAGACTAAATGCTCCAGTCAAAAGACATAGGGTATCAGATTGGATGGAAAAGCAACACCCATTCATTGCTGTATACAAGAGACTCCTTTTAGACCCAAAGATAACCTCAGACTGAAATTGACGGGAGTAGAGAACAATTTTTCATGCCAATGGACTTCAAAAGAAAGCTGGAGTAACCATGCTTGTATCAGGAAAAAAAAGATGATGAGGGACACTATATCACACATAAAGGGTCTACCCAACAAATCATAAATATTCTCCTAATTTGAGAGCAACCAATCATATCAAATAATTAAAAAATTAAAGAAATTTACTGATAATACAATCATAGTAGGGGACTTTATTTTTTCATTTGTTTTTAATGAAGTTTTATTTGCCAACATCCAGTATAACACCCAGTGCTCAGCCCATCAAGTGCCCCTCTCTGTGCCCATCACCCAGTTACCCCAATCCTTCCCGCCTGCCTCCCCTTCCACTACCCTTTGTTCACTTCCCAGAGTTGGGAGTCTCTCATGGTTTGTCACCCTCTCTGATTTTCCCCACTCAGTTCCTTTCCTTTCCCTTATAATCCCTTTCACTATTATATTCCCTGTATGAGTGAAAATATGATTGTCCTTCTCCAATTGACTTACTTCAATCAGTATAATATCCTCCAGTTCCATCCACGTTGAAGCAAATAGTGGGTATTCGTCCTTCCTGATGGCTGAGTAATATTCCATTGTATATATAGACCACGTCATCTTTATCCATTCATCTTTCAGTGGATACCGAGGCTCCTTCCACAGTTTGGATATTGTGGATATTGGGGTGCAGGTGTCCTGCTGTTTCACTGCATCAGATGCTGCATCTATATCTTTGGGGTAAATCCTCAGCAGGGAAATTGCTGGGTCATAGGGTAGCTCTATTTTTAACTCTTTGAGGAACCTCCACACGGTTTTCCAGAGTGGCTACACCCGTTCTCATTCCCACCAACAGTGCAAGAGGGTTCCCCTTTCTCCACATCCTCTCCAACATTTATTTCCTGCTTTGTTAATTTTCCCCATTCTCACTGGTGTGAGGTGGTATCTCATTGTGGTTTGGATTTGTAATTCCCTGATGGCAAGTGATGCAGAGCATTTTCTCATGTGCTTGTTGGCCATGTGTAGGTCTTCTTTGGAGAAGTGTCTTTTCATGTCTTCTGCCCATTTCATGATTGGATTTTTTTGTTTCTTTGCTGTTGAGTTTAAGAAGTTCTTCCTAGATCTTGGATACTAGCCCTTTATCTGATAGGTCATTTGCAAATATCTTCTCCCATTCTGTAGGTTGTCTCTTAGGTTTGTTGACTGTTTCTTTTGCTGTGCAGAAGCTTTTGATCTTGATGAAGTCCCAATAATTCACTTTTGCATTTCTCTTGCCTTCTTAGATGTATCTTGCAAGAAGTTGCTGTGGCCAAATTCAAAAAGGGTGTTGCCTGTGTTCTCCTCTAGGATTTTGATGGAATCTTGTCTCAGATTTAGATCTTTCATCCATTTTGAGTTTATCTTTGTGTCTGGTATAAGAGAATGGTCTAGTTTCATTCTTCTGCACGTGGCTGTCCAATTTTCCCAGCACCATTTATTGAAGAGACTGTCCTTTTTCCAGTAGATAGTCTTTCCTGTTTTGTCGAATATTAGTTGACCACAGAGTTGAGGGCCCATTTCTGGGTTCTCTATTCTGTTCCATGGATCTATGTGTCTCTTTGTGCCAGTACCACACTGTCTTAATGATCACAGCTTTGTAATACAGCTTGAAATCCAGCATTGAGATGCCCTTGGCATTAGTTTTCTTTTTCAATATTCCTCTGGCTATTCAGGGTCTTTTATGCTTCAGTACAAGTCTTAAGATTATTGTTCCAACTCTGTTAAAGTCCAGGGTATTTTGATAAAGATTGCATTGAACCTAGATTGTTCTGTGTAGCATATACATTTTCATTTATTCTTCCAATCCATGAGCATGGAATGTTTTTCCATCTCTTTGTGTCTTCCTCAATTTCTTTCTGAAGTGCTATGTAGCTTTTAGTGTATAGATCTTATACCTCTTCAGTTAATTTTATACCTAGGTATCTTATGCTTTTGGGTGCAGTTGTAAATGGGATTGAGTCCTTAATTTCTCTTTCTTCAGTCTCATTGTTAGTGTATAGAAATGCCACTGATTTATGGGCATTGATTTTTGTATCCTGCCACACTGCTGAATTGCTGTATGACTTCTAACAACCTTGGGATGCAGTCTTTTGGGTTTTCTATGTACAATATCACGTCATCTGCAAAGAGGGAGAGGTTGTCTTCTTTGCCAATGTGAATGCCTTTTGTTTCTTTTTGTTGTCTGATTGCTGAGGCTAGAACTTCTAGCACTATGTTGAACAACAGTGGTTGAGAGTGGGCATCCCTGTTGTGTTCCTGATCTTAAGGGAAAGACTCCCAGTTTTTCTTCATTGAGAATGATATTTGCTGTGGGCTTTTCATAAATGACTTTTAAGATACTGAGGAATGTTCCCTCTATCAGTAGGGGACTTTAATATCCCACTCACAGCAATGGACAGATAATCTAAGCTGAAGATCAACAAGGAAACACTGGCTTTGAATGACACACTGTACCATATGAACTTCATAGATGTATACAGAACATTCCATCCTAAAGCAACAGACTATTCTTTTTAAGTACACATGGAACTTTCTCCAGAATAGATCACACACTGGTTCACAAATCAGGTCTCAACCAATACCAAAAGATGGAAATTATTCCCTGTATGTTTTCAGTCCACAATGCTTTGAAACTGGAACTCAATCACAAGAGGAAATTTCAAAGGAACACAAATGCATGGAGCTAAAGAGCATTCTACTAAAGAACGAATGAATCAACCAGGAAATTAAAGAGGAATTTTAAAAATTCATGGAAACCAATGAAAATGAAAGCACAACTGTTCAAAACCTTTGGGATGCAGCAATGGAAGGCCCTAAAAGGGAAGTATATTGCAATACAAGCTTCTCTCAGTAAATTATAAAAATCTCAAATACACAAACTAACGTTATACCTAAAGGAGCTGGAGAAAGAACAGCAAATAAAGCCTAAAGCCAGCAGTAAAAGGGAAGCAATAAAGATTAGAAGAGAAATCAATGAAATAGAAACCAAAAGAACAGTAGAACAGATCAATGAAATTGGAAGCTCGTTCTTTGAAAGCATTAGTAAGATCGATAAACCCCTAGCCAGACTTATCAAAAAGAAAAGAGAAGGGACTCAAATAAATAAAATCGTGAAGGAAAGAGGAGAGATTATGACCAACACTAAGGAAATAGAATTTTAAGAAAATATCATTAGCAACTGTATGCCAACAAATTACGCAATCTGGAAGAAATGGATGCATTCCTGGAAACTTATAAACTACCAAAACTGCAAAAGGAAGAAATAAAAAATCTGAACAGACTCATAACCAGCAAGGAAATTGAAGCAGTAATCAAAAACCCTCCCAACTAAGAAGAGTCCAGGACCAATGGCTTCTTGTGGGAATTCTACCAAACATTTAAGGAATAAACAATGTCTATTCTACTGAAGCTGTTTCAAAAAAAAAAAATAGGAATGTAGGAAATACTTCCAAACTTGTTTTATGAGGCCAGCATTACTTTGATCCCAAAACCAGACAAAGACCCCATCAAAAAGGAGAATTACAGACTAATATCCCTGGTGAACATGGATGCTGAAATTCTCCCAAAAATACTAGCTACTAGAATCCAACAATACATTAAAAGGATTATTTACCATGACCAAGTGGGATTTATTCCTTTGCTGCAGGTGTGGTTCAACATTTAAAAATCCGTCAACATGATACATCACATTAATAAAAAAAAAAAAAAAACGACAAAAAACCATATGATCCCCTCAATAGATTCAGAAAAGGATTTGATAAAAACTCTCCACAGCGTAGCGATAGAGGAAAAATACCCCAATATCATAAAAGCCATGTAAAAAACCCCACAGTAAATATCATTCTCAATGGAAAAAATGGAGAGCTTTGTTCCTAAGGTCAGGAACACGACAGGGAAGCTCCCCTCACAACTATTGTTTACCATGGTACCTAGAAGTCCTAGCCTTAGCAATCAGACAACAAAAAGAAAAGGTATCTGAATTGGCAAAGAAGTTAAACTCACTTAGCAGATGACATGATACTTCATGTAGAAACCTCAAAGATTCCACCTCAAAATTGCTGGAATTCATATAGCAATTCAGCAACATGGCAGGATATAAAATCAATGCACAGAAATCAGTTGTATTTCTATACACTAACAGTGAGACTGAAAAAAAATTGAGGAAATAATCCCATTTACAATTGCACCAGAAAGTATAAGACACCTAGGAATAAACCTAACCAGAGGTAAAAGATCTATACTCTAAAAACTACAGAACACTTATGAAAGAAATTGCAGAAGACAGAAAGAGATGGAAAAACATTCATGTTCATTGATTGGGAGAATAAATATTGTAAAAATGTCTATGGAATTCTGTTGTTGAATGGTCCCAATGCTGCAGCATGACAATGAATGAATACACGGTGGGGGTCTCAAAGCCTCAAGGACTAAGAGCAAGCTCTTGCCCTTGCAGGCTGCGTTTATTCAGTTATCACACAAGGCAGACAAACCGTGCCCTCTGTTTTTCATTTCAATCTATTTTAGGGGTTGTTTACATATGAACTGAGGTCAGGCCGCTCTTTCTCATGGAACAAAAGAATGAATCCATATTGTTCACAGCCTGACCTTGCATAAGATAAAGTCTTCATCTGGACCATCATGTACATGGCATCTCCGTTTGTCTACTGTATGGACAGTTCCTTCTGAAACCTCCCTATGCAGTCATTCCCTAACAGTACTCAAAGCAGTCTACATGTTCAATGCATTCCCTATCAAAATACCATCACCATTTTCACAGAGCTGGAACAAATAGCCCTAAAATTTGTACGGAACCAGGAAAGACCCTGAATAGCCAGAGGAATGTTGAAAAAGAAAACCAAACCTGTTGGCATCACAATGCCAGACTTCAAGCTATACTGCAAAGTTGTGATCATCAAGACCATGTGGTACTGGCACAAAAACAGACACATAGATCCATGGAACAGAATAGAGAACCCAGAAGTGGACCCTCCACTCTATGGTCAGCTAATCTTCGAGAAAGCAGGAATGAATATCCAATGGAAAAAAGACAGTCTCTTCAACAACTAGTGCCGGAAAAATTGGATAGCCTCATGAGAAGAATGAAATTGGACCACTTTCTTACACATACACAAAGATAACCTCACAATGGGTGAAAGACCTAACTGTGAGACAGGAATCGATAAAAATCAGAGGAGAACACAGGCAACAACTTTTCTGATCTTGGTCCTGGCAACTTCTTGATAAACATGACTCCAAAGACAAAGGAAACAAAAGCAAAAATAAAATCTTGGGGCTTCAAGATAAAAAGCTTCTCCATAGCAGAGGAAACAGTCAACAAAACTAAAAGGCAACCTATGGAATGGGAGAAGATCTTTGCAAATGACACATCAGATAAAGGGCTCAAGTTCTATAAAGAAGTAATAAAACTCAGTACCTCAAAAAACAAAGAATCCAGTGACAAAATGGGAAGAAGACCTGTACAGACCTTTCTCCAAAGAAGACCTACAAATAGCCAACACACATGAGAAAATGCTCCATATCATTTGGCATCAGGGAAATACAAGTCAAAGCCACAATAAGATAGCATTTTACACCAGAGTGGCTAATATTAACAAGACAGGACACAACAAATAATGCCAAGGATGTGAAGAAAGGGGAACCCTCTTACACTGTTGGTGTGAATGCAAGCTGGTACTACCACCCCTGAAAATGGTATGGAGGTTCCTCAAGAATGTAAAAATAGAGCTACTCTACAACCCAGCAATTGTACTACTAGGTATTTACCCCAAAGATACAAATGTAGTGATCTAAAGGGGAAACTGCTACCCCAATGTTCATAGCAGCAATCTTCACAATAGCCAAACTGTGGTAAGAGTTGAGATGTCCATAGACAAATGAATGGATAAAGATGTAGTATATATACACAATGGAATATCAGCCATCAGAAAGGGTGAAAATTTACCATTTACATCGACATGGATGGAATTGAAGGGTTTATGCTGAGTGAAATAAGTCAAACAGAAAATTACCATACGGTTTCACTCATGTGGAATATAAGAAATAGTGCAGAGGATCATGGGGTAAGGAAGGTAAAACTGAATGGGAAGTCATCAAAGAGGGAGAAAAGCCATGAAATACTCTTAACTATAGGAAACCAGCTGAGGGTTGCTAGATGAAAGGTGGGTGGGAGGATGGAGAGATGGGGTGATTGGGTAATAGGCATTAGGGAGGGCACATGATGTGACAAGCACTGGGTGTTATACACTAATAAGTTACTGAACATTACATCTGAAACTAATGTACTAGATGTTAGCTAATTGAATTTAAATTTAAAAAATTTAAAAAAGAAAAAAACAGATGTTGCCAAGGTTGCAGAAAAAAAGGAACCCTCTTACACTATGGTGGGAATGTAAACTGGTGCAGCCATTCTGGAAAACAGTATAGAGGTTCTTCAAAAAGTTAAAAATAGAACTACCCTATGGCTCAGATTGAACTACTGGGTATTTATTGAAAGCATACAAAAATACTGATTCAAAGCGGCACATGCATCCTGATATTTATAGCAGCATTATCATCAACTGCCAAATTATGGAAAGAGCCACATGTTCATCGACTCATGAACAGATAAGGAAGTAGTGATATATATATCACTATATGTATATATCCCCACACACCACATGTGTGTATTACTCATTAAAAAGAATGGAATCTTGCCATTTTCAAGGATGTTGGATAGAGCTAGGGTGTATTATGCTAAGTAAATCAGAGAAAGACAAATGAATTGTATAATTTAAGAAACAAAGCAGATGAACATAGGGGAAGGGGGAAAACAAGATCAGGAAACAAGGCATAGGAGATTTTTAACTGCAGAGAATAAGGGTTGAGGGAGGGGAGATGGGCAGGTGCTGGGCATTAAGGACAGCACTTGTAGTGATGAACACCGAGTGTTACTGTATGTCAGTGATAAATGACTAAATTCTACTCATGAAACCAGTATTATGTTATATGTTAACTAGAATATAACACAAACTTGCAATGAAAAGAATACTGAATTACATGTTTGAAAGTTACTATAGACTATAAATGTTCTCACCCAAAAGAAACAGTAATTATTTAATATGGGGTTTTCAGCTAACACTAGTGTGATCTTGCAGTATAGAAGCTTAACAAATCAACATGTAGTACACCTTAAACTACAATATGCTGTATGTCAATTTTATATCAAGCTGGAAGGAAATGTAAAAACAAAAAACAACCAAGGTAGTGAGAATGAAGTTGGAGAGAAGAACATGGTAGAGTCTATATAACTTGATGAGTGTGAATAAGAGAGAGAAGTAGAAAAATGAAACTGAAGCCACTGGTAGGGCCCAAAAGTGACCTGTGTCATACTTCTTGCTTCAAGGTTTTCTCATACTTGATTGAAATTAGGACTCTAAAGTTTGAAAAATGACATCTTGGCTCTATCGTAGGAACTGGAAATTGGATAGGCTTTTGTGAAGAGAAGGAACCTAAACTGAGGATGATGGTACTGAGAGAAAAAGATGCAGAGGATGAAAGGAAGAAGAGAAGGTCTCAAAGAATGTATGCCTGAAATAGACTCTTTAGGGTTAGGTGGTATAAGTAAATGCAGGCTGACCCAGGAATGTTGTTACTTTAGGTCTTCAACAGGTGCCCAGCTACAGTCTGGGTAGGGTCTGCAATTGATATGGAAGGTTCCACTGCTAAGTAACTTGGCTTCAGTAACTCTGCAGGCATCACAACAAGCTGCCGGGTTTGTACTTTGGGGAGGTGATTCTACTTCAATACAAGAATGTTTAGTAGGAGTCAGAGGATAGTGCTGAAGAGTGGGTCACTGCCCTGCCCTTGTGCTCTCCTTGATAACCAGCCACACGATAGGCAACAATTTGCACCATAAATGTTTTGACGCTGACTCTTCATGAGAAAAAGATACCACTGGGGTATCACCAGTGTCCAGGGAAGAAATATGAGTTCCCATCTTCCTTTTTGCAAAGCTATATGTAACAGGAATGAGGTTACAGTTGATATTGGTCTCTAAGTTTTCTGAATTATCAAAAGGAAGGTAGAGCGAGAGAACCATGTTAGAAAAGAAAAGAAAGATAAGCTTGGAAATGCCAAATGGCATTTGAAATATCTAATTTGAAGAGTCCACTGATAAGAATTTATTTTCTAATCCTAAAAATGGTTAAATGGAGAAGTCGTCTTTGTATTTAGCACACATATATCCAAGTCATAATATAAATGAAAATATTATTTTTCCTTCAGTAACATTAAATATAAGTAGGTTAGGAACATATCAAGACTATGAAGATTTTTAAAAATATTTTTAAGGATTTATTTGTTTTAAAGAGCATATGTAACTGTGAGGTACAGAAAGAAAGAGAGGGAGGGAGGGTCCCAAGCAGACTCTGCGCTGATCCCAGAGCCCCATGTGGGGCTCAACCTCATGACCCTGAGATCATGACCTGAGTAGAAACCAAAGGTTGAGTGCTTTACCAACTGTACCACCCAGGCACCCCAGGAATATGAAACCTTTGGTAATCTCTCATTACCTAAGCAGTCACTTGGTACTTTAATGGCAGCAGGTTTTGTAAGGCAAAGACCAATTTAATTCCCATGTTTAAAATGACTGCTTGACTAATCCTGTCTATTTAATTCCTTCTACAACATATGCTTGTTGTAGAGATAGATCTGAATTAAGAGTTGAGGTGATTGCATAATAGATGAAAAGGGAAAGGATACTTATCTTGTCTGAACTTAAATTAGCATTTTTTAGGCATATAGGGAATGCTTATTTTCATTCATTTATAATTGCTAGGAAACGTTTTTTTAAAATTTGGTATTTTCTATTAAATCATGGATCCAGTTGTCAAGTTAGTTTCAAATCAGACGAAAAATAGATAACAGATATAGGAGTTTTTAACATGGCCAAAGTTAGTAAATACTGTCTTCAATAATTCCGTAAATATTCTTTTTGATAAATAATGGAGGAAATAAAAATAAACAAATAATGGAAGCAAGCAAACAACCCACTCTCCCCTCTTTTTTTGTGTGTGTGGGGGAATCCTTAATTTTAAAAGAAATTTTTTTTTTTTGTTATCTTTAAAGGTTTTTAAAAATGTCTGGTACATCTGACTGAGCAGAGTATGCAAGACCAATTTATGGTGGGGGCCATGTAGTGCTGATGAAAATCTTACTTGCTCTTGACACTGGGCATCACACTGCATCTGTTTCTGTGATAGCATTGGATCCACAAATTAAGTATAGCAGGAAGAAAGTTTTTTTTTTTTTTTTTTTTTAAGATTTTATTTATTTATTCATGAGACACACCAGGGAGAGGCAGAGACACAGGCAGAGGGAGAAGCAGGCTCCTTGCAGGTAGCCCGACATGGGACCAGATCCCGGGTCTCCAGGATCACACCCTGGGCTGAAGGCAGTGCTATACTGCTGGGCCACCGAGTCTTGAAGAGATTCAAACAAAATACATCGCATGTGTTGACATTGCAGTCTATTTTTATGGAGGAAAGGCCAAAAACTTAACTACTGTATTTAGAGGAAGTTCAACCAGGGGAAAAATACTATTGTCCTCCTTCTAAAGAAGATTCATCCTAAAAGTCCACCAACAGTAGGTTCTAGTGTCTTTCCGACAGGAACACATATCACAGAATTATTTCCTTGCAATCAAAATTTCCAGATTTAGAGAAAAAAGTAAATTGTATATTGGAAAATTATTCTATAGTACGAAATAACACATAGAAAACAGACGTGTATGTCTCCGTGAAATAGCATAAAGTGAACATCCGGTTTAGAACACTGAAATAGATCAGTAACAGAACACTGCCATCACTTAGGAATATCTCATGTCCCTTCAAATATGAAATGTGTCTCCAAATTGTTAGTTTAGTATTGCATATTTTTAAAAATTTTATACAGATAAAATCTTAGAATGTGTTTAATTTCTGGTTTCTTTTATCCTGCATTATGTTCATGAAGTTTATTCGTGGGTGAATACAGATATAATTCCTTAATTGTTGCCATTTTGTTGCTTTAATTTTTGTCTGTTATACAGATGCATGTAACTTATTTATCCAGCCTACCATTATGGGGCTTTATGGATTATTTCCATTTCTTAGATATTATGAATAATGTTGCCATGAACATTGATGTGCCCTTTTTTTGGGGGTGCATAGGTACATGTATTGTCCTATACCTAAGAGTGAAATTCCAAGATCACATAGTAGATAGAACTTCAGAAGGTAATTCTAAAAGAGAGCCAAATCTATTTAAAGCAGTTTGCACTCTTGCAGCAAGATATGAGATTTTCTGTTGCTCCATTTACTTAGGGACCAACCAGTGTTTAGTAACATCAGTAACATCAGACTTTTCCTTTTAAACCTAGCCGTTTTGGTGGTATAGAGTGTGCAAAATTGTAGTTTTAATTTGCATTTTTCTTGATAATGATATTGAGCATCTTTTTGTATGTTTATTGGTCACTTACATATTCTGTATTATAAAGTTCCTGCTCAAATATATTTTTTTATTTTTCTATTGGATTATCTATTTTTTTCTTAATGACTTGAAAAAGTTTTTACATGTTTGAGACACAAGCTCTTTGACTATTATATGTGCTGAATATATTTTCCCTCTTTGGGTAGGCATTACATTTTCATTTTATCAAAAAAGTAATTTAATTTTTAAATGCCAGTATAATTAATGTACCAGGTTATATTAGTTTCAGGTGTACGATATAGTGCTGCAACAATTCTCTACATGACTCAGTGCTCATCACAAGAAGTGTAATCTTAATCCCCTTCATCTAATTCACTTGTCTTCTCACACACCTTCCTTCGGGTAAACATCTGTTTATTCTCTATAGTTAAATCTTTTTTGTTGGTCTCTTTTTTCTTTGTTCAGTTGTTTTCTATTTTAAATTCTACATTAGTGAAATCACATGGTATTGGTCTTTCTCTGACATATTTTGCTTAGCATAGTACTCTTTAGCTCCACTGATGTTGCAAATGGCAAAAATTTCTTTCTTTTTAATTTTTTTTATTATTTATGATAGTCACAGAGAGAGAGAGAGAGAGAGGCAGAGACATAGGCATAGGGAGAAGCAGGCTCCATGCACTGGGAGCCCGACGTGGGATTCAATCCAGGGTCTCCAGGATCGCACCCTGGGCCAAAGGCAGGCACCAAACCGCTGTGCCACCCAGGGATCCCCCAAAATTTCATTCTCTTTTATGGCTGAGGTAATATTCCTGTGTGTGTGTGTGAGTGTGTGTGTGTGTGTGTGTGTGTGTGTATCCCATCTTTATCCATTCATCTATCAATGGACACTTGGGCTGCTTCCATAATTTGGCTATTGTAAATAATGCTGCAGTAAACAGAGGGGTGCATATGTCTTTTTGAATTAGTATTTTCAGATTCTTTATGTAAATAACCAATAGTAGAAATACTGGATCATACGGTAGTTCTGTGTTTAATTTTTGAGGAATCTCCACATTGTTTTCCACAGCGGCTGTACAAGTTTGCATTCCCACCAACAGTGCGTGAAAGTCTTTTTCTCCACATCCTTGCCAATACCTGTTGTTTCTTGCGTTTTTTATTTTAGCCGTTCTGACACGTGTGAGATGCTATCTTAATGTGGTTTTGATTTGCATTTCCCCACGTGTGTCTGTTGGCCACCTATATGTCTCTTCTTTGGAGAAATGTCTGTTCAAATCTTCTGCCCATTTCTGAATTGGATTATTTGTTTTTTGGATATTGAGTTGTATCAGTTCTTTGTATATTTTAGATGTGAGCCCTTTATCAGAGATATCATTTGCAAATATTTTCTCCCATTCACTGGTTGTATTTTAGTTTTGTTGTTTCCTTTGCCGTGCAGAAGCTTTTTATTTTGATGTAGTTCTAATAGTTTATTTTTGTTTTTCTATTCCTTGCTTCAGGGAATATATCTAGAAAAATGTTACTTTGGCTGATTAATCTGCTTGTACTCTCTTCTAGGAGTTTTACGGTTTCAGGCTTCTCATTTAAGTCTTTAATCCACTTTTAGTTTATTTTTGTGTACAGTGTAAAAGAGTGGTCTAGTTTCATTCCAATACCTGTAGCTGTCCAGTTCTCCCAACCAACTGGTGAACAAACTCTTGCTTTCCCATTGCATATTCTTGCCACCTTTGTCAAAGATTAAAAGATCTTTGATCTTTTAATGGCCAAAGATTGGCCATACAATCATGGATTTATTTCTGGGTTTTCTATCCTATTTTATTGATCTATGTCTATTTTGTGCCAATACCATACTGTTTTGATTACAGATTTGTAGTATAACTTGATGTTTAGAATTGTGATACTTCCAGGTTTGTTCTTCTTTCTCAAGATTGTTTTGGCTATTTGGGGTCTTCTGTGATTCTCTATAGATTTTAGGATTATTTGTTGTAGTTCTGTGAAAAATGCTGTTGATATTTTGAGAAGGGATTGTGTTAAATCTATAGATTGTGTGGTATGGACATTTTACCATATTGATACCTTCAAGCTGTGAGCATGGAATCTATTTCTTTGTGTCCTCTTCAATTTATTTTACTGTTTTCAAGGTGTAGCTCTTTCACCTTCTTGGTTAATTGTATTGCTAGGTTTTTTATTACTTTTGCTGAACTTATAAATGGCATTGTTTTCTTACTGTATTCTTTTGCTACCTCATTTGTGTTTAGAAATGCAGCAGATTTCTGTATACTAACTTTATAGCCTGAAATCTTACTAAATTCATTTATCTGTCCTAGTAGGATTTTTTTTGTGTGTGTGGAGTCTTCAGCATTTTCTACATATATAGTATGTCATCTGCAAATAGTAAAAGTTTTATTTTCTTACCAATTTGGATGCCTTTGATTTCTTGCATAATTGCTGTGGCTTGGACGTCTACTACTATGTTAAATAACAGAGGTGAGAGTAGACATCTCTGTCATGTTCCTGACTTTAGGAGAGAAGCTTAATTTTTCCCCATTGAGGATGATATGAGATGTGGCTTTTTCATATATGGCTTTTTTGGTATTGAGGTATGTCCCCTCTCTTTTTACACTGCAGAGAGTTTTTATGAAGAAATAATGCCTGTATTTTATTAGATGCTTTTTCTGCATCTACTGAGAGGATCACATGGTTCTTGTCCATTCTTTTACTAATGTGGTGCGCCACGTTGATTGATTTGTGGATATTGAATGACCCCTGCAGCCCAGGGATAAATCCCACTTGGTCATAATGAATAATCCTTTTAATGTACTGTTGGATTCTATTAGCTAGTATCTTGTTGAGAATTTTGGCATCCATGTTCGTCGGGGATATTAGTCTGTAATTCTCCTTTTTGATGGAGTCCTTGTCTGGTTTTGGGATCAAGGTAATGCTGGTTTCATACTGTGAGTTTGGAAGTTTTCCTTCCATTTCTGTTTTTTGAAACAGCTTCAGAAGCATAGGTATTAATTCTTCTTTAAATGTTTGCTAGAATTCCCCTGGGAAGCCATCTGGGGATGTTTGTTGGGAGGTTTTTGATCACTGTTTCAATTTCCTTGCCGGTCATAGATCTGTTCAGGTTTTCTATTCCTATTTCAGTTTTGGTAGTTTGCATGTTTCTACGAATGCATCCATTTCTTCCAGATTGCAAAATTTGTTGGCATATAATTGCTCATAATGTTCTCTTATAATCGATTGTAATTCTGTGATGTTGGTTGTGATCTTTCCTCTCTCATTTATTATTTTAATTATTTGGGTCCTTTATTTTTTTCCTTTTGATAAATCTGGCTAGGGGTTTGTCAATTTGGTTAATTCTTTCAAAGAACCAGCTCCTGCTTTCATTCATCTGTTCTGTTTTTAATTTCTATATCATTTATTTATCCTCCAATCTTTATTATTTCTCTTCTGTTGGGTATAGGCTTTATTTGCCATTCTTTTTCCAGCTCCTTTAGGTATAAGGTGAGGTGCTGTATACTTGAGGTTTTTCTTGTGCTATATACTTCTTTCTTAGGACCGCCTTTGCTGCATCCCAAAGGTTCTGAACTGTTGTGTTTTCATTTTTCATTTGTTTCCACATATTTTTAAAATTCTTCAATTCCCTGGTTAATCCATTCATTCTTTAGTTATGATACTCTTTAGCTTCCATGTATTTGTGTTGCTTCCAAATATTCTCTTGTTATTGAGTTCAAGGTTCTAAAGCACTGTGGTCTGAAAATATATATGGTATAATCTCAATATTTTTGTACTGGTTGATAACCTGATTTGTGACCCAATATGTGATCTATTCTGGAGAAAATTCCATGTGTACTCAAGAAGAATGTGTATTTTGTAGCTTTAGGATGAAATGTTCTGAATATACCTATAAAGTCCATCTGGTCCAGAGTATCATTCAAAGCCTCTGTTTTCTTGTTGATCTTCTTCTGCTTAGATGATCGGTCCATTGCTGTGAGTGGGGTATTAAAGTCTCCTACTATGATGGTATTATCATCAATAATAATAATGGGCCCTACCTAGGCCCAGATGACTTTCACTTGTGAATTCTCAGATTTTAAAATGACCTAACACCAATATTGTTCAAATAGAATAAAGTAGACCAGACCTGTAATGAACAGAGACAATTTACAGAAATAAGGACTTTATAGGCAGTAAAATGGGACTAAATTTGTATCTTTCAGTAAGTACGGTAATGTAAATGGACTAAAGGCTGTAATCAAAAGACACAGGCTACCAGATTGGATTTTAAAAAAAACAAGATCCATAGATATGCTGCTTACAAGAGACTCATTTTAGACCCAAAGACACCTCCAAATTGAAAGTGAGGGGGTAAAAAACCATCTATCATGCTAATAGACAGCAAAAAGAAAGCTGGAGTAGCAATTCTTATATCAGACTAACTAGATTTTAAATCAAAGACTGTAATAAGAAATGAAGGACACTATATCATAATAAAAGGGTCTATCCAATAAGATCCAACTATTGTAAATACTTATGCCACTAACTTGGGAACAGTCATTTATATCAACCAATTAATAACCAAATTAAAGATCTTAGGATGAGCTAGATTTGACCTATGTAAGTCAAATCTCAAATAGTCTTACTACTAATTTCCAGGGATAAAATTACTGATTTTCCTAGTCTGGTTTCAGGTATTTTGTTTAGAAGAATATTATCATTAGATTAAGTACTTTATTTAATACTTCATAAAACATAAAAACTTTAGATAAGCAAAGAGTTAATTACCAATGTATGAATCCTATTCTAAAATAAATTTACATAAAGAAAAACTTAGATCCTGATCAAAGATCTCAGTATAATAATATTCATAATGATAGAAATTTGATTATATATCTTACTAGTATATGTGGTATTGCTCAACTGCATGCTGAAGATTTATAAGCTTCTACATTCTACTTTTAGAGAACAAATTTTCATGTAGTTAATAATGTCAACCCCATGATGAAGACCAAAACCAAAGCAATGCCCAAATGATCAGAAGGTCATAATTTAAACTTGTACCAGTATGAAGAATCACAGAGAACTTAGTTGATCTGAATTTGATAAAGCAACTCTACAGGCTTTGAGGAAAGTTCAGAATCCATTATACCTACTAACTTTCTAAGTGTGTAATACTGCAATTACCTCTTAAAATTCATGCCATGTTATAACAGCTAAAATATAGATTAAATGGTGAATATTTTAGTTCCTGATGTTTTTTGGCATTTGCTTGAATGGATCTTAAAGAACAATTATGTTAGGAAATTATGAACAATGCATTATTTTGTAACTTGCAAATATGCATTGTCCCTCAGAATTTCTAAACATTTAATGCATAAATTGTGTGATATTTATACTTAGGTTACTTTGCCTAAAATAGGTAAGTAGTGAATATTCTTCAAATAAAAGGAAATCTATAGAATTACAGAATGGAATTATAGTTGCAAGGAAAACACATGGAACTTTACAACAACATGGCCTTAATATTTTGTTTTTGAAATTACCTAGGTTTTTTTCCAATTATGCATATCCAAGCTGCAATCTATAATTCTTTGCAACGTGCTCATACTTACTGGAAAAAAAATTTAAGTTTCATGAAAAATACATGACATTACCATATACATGCAATTGAAGGTTGTAACATGGCACATTATTTTCAGCTGACACTGCAATTAACATAAATTGGCAGGTTAAAGATTATTTAAATGTAGAAAACACTACATAATATAAACTGCTTGGGTAAATAGTGAATAAAAATCACGAATTTTTAGCAGACTCCAGCAGTATAGGAAAAATTCTTGGCTTAACTGTTTAAATTCTACTTAAACAGGTAAAAAATAACTGTCCCTGCTTTTTAATTTAATAATGCTAGTAAGAGGACTTGGTAGGAAAAAACTATTTCTTACTGGACTAGTTGGGAGTTGGACATCAAACAATCTAGGATTGTACATTTTGGGAGAGGCGAAATACATATCAAGGATATGCATAAGGCCAAATTGAATAAGACAAACTGGAGTAGAAAAAGATCATGGGAACAGCATGGCTGTATGAAAACTATGATTAAGGTATATAACCTATGTGTACAGATTACATCCCAGGAAACTCGGTCAACTATCAAAAGAGGCAAAGCTGGATCTATAGATGCTCAGAAATCATATTATGAAGTAAGATGCATGAGAAGAGATGCTCTTTCCTTGATCTCTGCCTCCAGCACATGCTACCTGACATTCTTGATGAAGTGCTGCAATATATTATGACAAATAGTATAGAATAATTATAGTGGTGCTAATATTTATTTTGTCTAATGAGACTGCCTGTTTACCACACACAGGCTTGGACTCATGGTGTTTATGTTCTCAGCTTTGCCATGTTAAAGTGGAAAGTCCAGTTGGTCATAGAGTAGAGATGTGATGAAAACTCAAGTAGTGTGTTGAAGGGGATAAATAAAAAGGCAACAGCAATTATGTTGAATAATTTCAAACCTTTTTAGTTTTTTTATCACTGATGATAAAGTGGCACACTGATTCATTTATTCTTATTAGCAAATGCACATTTTTAATTTACATTTCTTTGATTGCTAGTGAGTTTGACTATTTTTCTTTTTTCTTGTTGTATATTTTTTTAATTGAAGTTCTATTTGCCAACATCTACCATAACACCCAGTGCTCATTCTATCAAGTGCCCCCCTCAGTGCCTCTCACCCACTCACCCTATCCCCCTGCCCACCTCCCCTGCCAATACCCCTTGTTCATTTCGCAGAGTTAGGAGACTCTCATGTTCTGTCTCCCTCTCTGATATTTCCCACTCATTTTCTCTCCTTTTTCCTCTATTATTCCCTTTCACTATTTTTTATATTCCCCAAATGAATGAGATCATATAATGTTTGTCCTTTTCCAATTGACTTACTTCACTCAGCATATTACTCTCCAGTTCCATTCAGATGGAAGCAAATGGTTGGTATTTGTCGTTTCTGATGGCTGAGTAATATTCCATTGTATACATAGACCACAACTTCTTTATCCATTCATCTTTGATGGATACCAGGCTCCTTCCACAGTTTGGCTATTGTGGACATTGCTGTTATGAACATTGGGGTGCAGGTGTCCTGCTGTTCACTGCATCTGTATATTTGGGGTAAATATCCAGCAGGGCAATTGCCGGGTCATAGGGTAGCTCTAGTTTTAACTCTTTGAGGAACCTCCACACAGCTTTCCAGAGTGGCTGCACAAATTCACATTCCCACCAACAGTGCAAGAGGGTTCCCCTTTCTCCACATCCTCTCCAACATTTGTTGTTTCCTATCTTGTTCATTTTTGCCATCCTCACTGGTGTGAGGTGGTATCTCATTGTGGTTTGGAATTGTATTTCCCTAATGGCAAGTGATGCGGAGCATTTTCTCATGTGCTTGTTGGCCATGTGTAGGTCTTCTTTGGTGAAATTTCTTTTTTTATATATGATCAATTTATTTTTTATTGGTGTTCAATTTGCCAACTTACAGAATAACACCCAGTGCTCATCCCGTCAAGTGCCCCCCTCAGTGCCCGTCACCCATTCATCCCCACCCCCCGCCCTCCTCCCCTTCCACCACCCCTAGTTCGTTTCCCAGAGTTAGGAGTCTTTATGTTCTGTCTCCCTTTCTGATATTTCCCACACATTTCTTCTCCCTTCCCTTATATTCCCTTTCACTATTATTTATATTCCCCAAATGAATGAGAACATACACTGTTTGTCCTTCTCTGATTGACTTACTTCACTCAGCATAATACCCTTCAGTTCCATTCATGTTGAAGCAAATGGTGGGTATTTGTCGTTTCTCATGGCTGAGTAATATTCCCTTGTATACATAAACCACATCTTTATCCATTCATCTTTCAATGGACACTGAGGCTCCTTCCACAGTTTGGCTATCGTGGCCATTGCTGCTATAAACATCGGGGTGCAGGTGTCCCAGCGTTTCATTGCATCTGTATCTTTGGGGCAAATCCCCAACAGTGCAATTGCTGGGTCGTAGGGGAGGTCTATTTTTAGCTCTTTGCAGAACCTCCACCCAGTTTTCCAGAGTGGCGGCACCAGTTCACATTCCCACCAACAGTGTAAGAGGGTTCCCTTTTCTCCGCATCCTCTCCAACATTTGTGGTTTCCTGCCTTGTTAATTTTCCCCATTCTCACTGGTATGAGGTGGTATCTCATTGTGGTTTTGATTTGTATTTCCCTGATGGCAAGTGCTGTAGAGCATTTTCTCATGTGCATGTTGGCCATGTCTATGTCTTCCTCTGTGAGATTTCTGTTCATGTCTTTTGCCCATTTCATGATTGGATTATTTGTTTCTTTGGTGTTGAGTTTAATAAGTTCTTTATAGATCTTGGAAACTAGCCCTTTATCTGATAGGTCATTTGCAAATATCTTCTCCCATTCTGTAGGTTGTCTTTTAGTTTTGTTGACTGTATCCTTTGCTGTGCAAAAGCTTCTTATCTTGATGAAGTCCCAATAGTTCATTTTTGCTTTTGTTTCTTTTGCCTTCGTGGATGTATCTTGCAAGAAGTTACTGTGGCCGAGTCAAAAAGGGTGTTGCCTGTGTTCTCCTCTAGGATTTTGATGGAATCTTGTGTCACATTTAGATCTTTCATCCATTTTGAGTTTATCTTTGTGTATGGTGCAAGACAGTGGTCTAGTTTCATTCTTCTGCATGTGGATGTCCAATTTTCCCAGCACCATTTATTGAAGAGACTGTCTTTCTTCCAATGGATAGTCTTTCCTCCTTTATCGAATATTAGTTGACCATAAAGTTCAGGGTCCACTTCTGGGTTCTCTATTCTGTTCCATTGATCTATGTGTCTGTTTTTGTGCCAGTACCACACTGTCTTGATGACCACAGCTTTGTAGTACAACCTGAAATCTGGCATTGTGATGCCCCCAGATATGGTTTTCTTTTTTAAAATTCCCCTGGCTATTCGGGGTCTTTTCTGATTCCACACAAATCTTAAAATAATTTGTTCTAACTCTCTGAAGAAAGTCCATGGTATTTTGATAGGGATTGCATTAAACGTGTAAATTGCCCTGGGTAACATTGACATTTTCACAATATTAACTGCCAATCCATGAGCATGGAATATTTTTCCATCTCTTTGTGTCTTCCTCAATTTCTTTCAGAATTGTTCTATAGTTTTTAGGGTATAGATCCTTTACCTCTTTGGTTAGGTTTATTCCTAGGTATCTTATGCTTTTGGGTGCAATTGTCAATGGGATTGAGTCCTTAATTTCTCTTTCTTCAGTCTCATTGTTAGTGTATAGAAATGCCACTGATTTCTGGGCATTGATTTTGTATCCTGCCACACTGCCAAATTGCTGTATGAGTTCTAGCAATCTTGGATGGAGTCTTTTGGGCTTTCTATGTACAATATCATGTCATCTGCAAAGAGGGAGAGTTTGTCGTCTTCTTTGCCAATTTGAATGCCTTTTATTTATTTTTGTTGCCTGATTGCTGAGGCTAGGACTTCTAGTACATGTTGAATAGCAGTGGTGAGAGTGGACATCCCTGTCTTGTTCCTGATCTTAAGGGAAAGGCTCCCAGTGTTTCCCCATTGAGAATGATATTTGCTGTGGGCTTTTTGTAGATGGCTTTTAAGCTGCTGAGGAATGTTCCCACTATCCCTACACTCTGAAGAGTTTTGATCAGGAATGGACGCTGTATTTTGTCAAAAGCTTTCTCTGCATCTATTGAGAAGGATCATAGGGTTCTTGTTTTTTTCTCTTGTTGATATGATCGATCATGTTGATTGCTTTACTAGTGTTGAACCAGCCTTGTATCCAAGGGATAAATCCTACTTGGTCATGGTGAATAATCTTCTTAATGTACTGTTGGATCCTACTGGCTAGTATCTTTTTTTTTTTTTTTTTTTTTTGCGGCGTAGCAGCTTTATAGGGGCCAGTGGCCCATTTATTGGCTAGTATCTTGTTGAGAATTTTTGCATCTGTGCTCATCAGGGATATTGGTCTATAATTCTCCTTTTTTGGTGGAGTCTTTGTCTGGTTTTGGAATCAAGGTGTAGCTGTAGAACGAGTTTGGAAGTATTCCATCCCTTTCTATCTTTCGGAACAGCTTTAGTAGGATAGGTATGGTTTCTTCTTTAAACGTTTGATAGAATTCCCCTGGGAAGCCATCTGGCCCTGGACTTTTGTGTCTTTGGTGGTTTTTGATGACTGCTTCAATTTCCTCCAGGTTATCGGCCTATTCAGGTTTTCTATTTCTTCCTGTTCCAGTTTTGGTAGTTTGTGGTTTTCCAGAAATGCGTCCATTTCTCTAGATTGCCTAATTTATTGGCGTATAGCTGCTCATAATGTTTTTAAAACTGTTTGTATTTCCTTGGTATCGGTGGTGATCTCTTTTTTCATTTGTGATTTTATTAGTCTTTTCTGTTTTATTTTTTAAAATTTTTTTTTGTAAATTTTTATTTATTTATGATAGTCACACACAGAGAGAGAGAGAGAGAGAGAGAGAGAGAGAGGCAGAGACATAGGCAGAGGGAGAAGCAGGCTCCATGCACCGGGAGCCCAACGTGGGATTCGATCCCGGGTCTCTAGGATCGTGCCCTGGGCCAAAGGCAGGCGCTAAACCGCTGCGCCACCCAGGGATCCCAGTCTTTTCTGTTTTAATAAGGCTGGCTAATGGTTTGTCTATCTTATTAATTCTTTCAAGGAACCAACTGCTGGTTTTTTGATCTGTTCTACAGTTCTTCTGGTCTCCGTTTCATTGAGTTCTGCTCGGATCTTTATTAACTATCTTATTCTGCTTGGTGTAGGTTTTATTTGCTGTTCTTCCTCCAGTTCTTTTAGGTGCAAGGTTAGCTTGTGTATTTGAGTTTTTTCCAATTTTTTGAGGGAGGCTTGTATTGCAATGTATTTCCCCCTCAGGACTGCTTTTGCTGTATCCCAAAGGTTTTGAATGGTTGTATCTTCATTCTCATTAGTTTCCATGAATCTTTTTAATTCTTCTCTAATTTTCTGGTTGACCCTTTCATCTTTTAGCAGGATGCTCTTTAACCTCCATGTGTTTGAGGTTTTTTTCCAAATTTCTTCTTGTGATTGAGTTTCAAAGTATTATGGTCTGAAAATATGCAGGGGACAATCCCAAACTTTTGGTATCAGTTGAGACCTGATATATAACACAGTATGTGGTCTATTCTGGAGAAAGTTCCATGTGCACTTGAGAAGAATGTGTATTCAGTTGCGTTTGGACGTAAAGTTCTGTAAATACCTGTGAAATCCATCTGGTTCAGTGTATCATTTAAAGCTCTTGTTTCTTTGGAGATGTTGTGCTTAGAAGATCTGTCATTTGCAGAAAATGCCATTGAAGTCTTCCAGTATTAGTGTCTTATTATCTAAGTATGTCTTTACTTTGGTTATTAATTGATTGATATACTTGGCATCTCCCACATTAGGGGCAGATATTCATGATTGTTAGCTCCTCTTGTTGGATAGATCCTTTAAGTATGATATAGTGTCCCTCTTCATCTCTTACTACAGTCTTTGAGATAAACTTTAATTTATCTGATACGAGGATGGCTACCCCTGCTTTCTTTTGAGGACTATTTGAATGGTAAATGGTTCTCCAACCTTTCATTTTAAGGCTGGAGGTGTCCTTAGGTCTAAAGTGAGTCTCTTATAGACAGCAAATAGATGGGTCCTGCTTTTTTATCCAGTTGGAAACCCAGCGTCTTTTGATGGGATCATTTAGCCCATTCACGTTCAGAGTTACTATTGAAAGATATGAACTTAGTGTCATCATAATACCTGTTCAGTCCCTGTTTTTGTGGATTATTTATTTGGGGTCCCCTTTCTTTTTGAGTCCCCCTTAATATTTCTTGCAGAGCTGGTTTGGTGGTCACATATTCTTTCAGTTTCTGCCTATGTTGGAAGTTCTTTATCTTTCCTTCTATTCTGAATGAGAGCCTTGCTCAATAAAGTATTCTTGGCTGCATGTTCTTCTATTTAGTACCCTAAATATATCCTGCCAGTCCTTTCTGGCATGCCAGGTCTCTGTGGAGAGGTCTTCTGTTAATCTAATATTTCTCCCCATATAAGTTAGAGATCTCTTGTGTCTCGCTGCTTTAAGGATTTTCTCTTTATCTTTGGAATTTGCAAGTTTCACTGTTAAATGTCGAGGTGTTGAACAGTTTTTGTTGGTTTTTTTTGGGGGGGGGATCTCTATATCTACTGGATCTGAATGCCTGTTTCCCTCCCCAAATTAGGGAAGTTCTCAGCTATGATTGTTCAAATATGCTTTCTGGTCCTCTGTCCCTCTCAGCACCCTCTGGAACCCCAATTAAACATAGATTTTTTTTTTCCTTCTGAGGCTGTCATTTATTTCCCTTAACCTTTCCTCATGGTCTTTTAATTGTGTTTCTCTTTTTTCCTCAGCTTCCTTCCTTGCCATCAACTTGTCTTCTAGGTCACTCACTTTTATCTTCTCATTAACCCTCATCGTTAGGACCTCCAGTTTGGATTGCATCTCATTTAACTGATTTTTAATTTTGGCCTGATTAGATCTAAATTCTGCAGTCATGAAGTCTCTTGAATCCTTTATGCTTTTTTCCAGAGCAATCAGTAGCTTTATAATTGTGTTGGTCTTCTGACATCGAATTGTAATCCAAATTCTGTAACTCTGTGGTAGAGTACTATTTCTGATTCTTTCTTTTGTGGTGAGTTCTTTCTAGTCATTTTGCTCAGTGCAGAGTGGCTGTATGGGCGGGCTGCATCAAGAATATCAACCACAACCTAAGTAAATTTCACCCTAGATTATTCTGCCGAGGTCAAGAGACCAGAAATTGAAAACAAAGATCAGAATGAAATAAAGCAAAAGAACCACTAAACTGAAAAATAAATTTTAAAACAAAGCAGTAAAAATAAAAGGCCAGGAATCCTAAAGAGGAAGAGAAAAAAAAAAGAAAAAAGAAAAGAGGCGACTGGGAGATGGTGATGGTGAAGAAGTTGTAGTGGAGGGAGGATGTAGTCTACCTGAGGGGTTCTAGAGGGTGATCCTCCTGTTTCTGAGTATATTAAGTTCTGTATGTTAGAAGCTGCTCAGTCCCAAGTTTATACAAACCAGAAATACTTGTAGAGGGCCCCAACATTGACCACCAAAACATAAGATAAAAGAGGGGGGCAGAATGGGAGTGAGGAATCTCACAGAATGAACCAGCATGGTATACCACTTGGTTCTGGGTGCATGCTGGGTCATGCTTCAGAAGGTATTAACTTCTGCCATTGTAGAACACAATGAGGCAGAGGAAACAAAAAACAGAAAACAAAACAATGTATCTTGTATATCTCCCAAAATTGAGTATGTTGAGGGGAATCTAGAAGTGGAAAATAGATCTAGGACCTGTAATTGAGAAATATGAAAGTCAAAATGAAAGAATCTGAAAAATGAACAGGTGGTAAAATATTGTAGTTAAGGTGGGAAAAGAGAAAAAGAATTGGAAATTTATAGTGTGATATAAAAATGAGTTGTACTGGAAAAAAGGAAGAAAAAAAATAGGAGGGTACCCTTAGGTTCTATATACTGTAAACCCCTCGACTTCCCCTGGAACTTTCCAGCGCTGCTCAGTCCAGAACTTGCTCTTCCTTGTCCTTCCAGCTGGTCTCTGGGGGGAGGGGCTGCTGTGCTGATGCTCAGGTGTGTGCACCTGGGGAGCTGGCCTGTCCCCTGCCAGGTGCTGGCTCAGTGGGAGCTGTTGACCCCCTGAGGCCCCTGCTCCCTGGCGGCCCCACTCAGTCCCAGGCACAGGGTGACACCAGGAGGAACAACCACAGTGGCAGTGGCCAGCCCTCCAGCCCTAGAGTCAGCTCCCC
This sequence comes from Canis lupus baileyi, assembly GCF_048164855.1. Taxonomy (NCBI): domain Eukaryota; kingdom Metazoa; phylum Chordata; class Mammalia; order Carnivora; family Canidae; genus Canis; species Canis lupus. The sequence continues at coordinate 21,966,437 of NC_132839.1, forward strand.
CAGTAACTCCCGCAGCTCCGGGTCTGCACTGGCCTGGATGCTCCGGGGCAGCAGGGGTCGCTAACCTGCACAGTTTGGGGCGCCTGGCAGCAGGAGCATCCTCACTGTCCTGTGCCCTCCCGGCCTCCACCTGTGAGCTGGATCCTGGGCTGTGTCCCCTGGCGCCCTGGGCTCCCGGGCCTGTGCCGCTGGAATTGTGCTCCTGGGGCCGCGCAGCCCCCTCGGCCCGGACCCCCCCTGAGCTGCCCCTGGGCCATGCAGCTCCCTCCACGTGAAGCCCTCTCCATGCGGAGCCTCCCCTGAGCTGCTCCTGGGGCTGCCCCTGAGCTGCTCCCCAGGCCGAGCAGCCCTATCCCCGCCGAGCCCCCCCCCCAAGCTGCTCCCGAGGCCCCACTGGGCCCCCCAGCCCTTTCCCAGGCCGCGCTGCAGTGTGGGGCGCTCTCCCCTGGGGGCACCTCCTCTGTTAGTGACCCGGGGAACCTGGGGGCCCCACTGCCCTTCCTGTGATCCCCCCCCCCCGTTCCCTGCGAGCACCCCTCTGTCCAGAAAGGATCTGGGGCAGATTTTCAAAGTTCCCCCGTCTCCCACCCGGGCTCCCCTGTCCCGAGGCCCCTGCCCCCCTTCAGCCCGGCTCCTCGGGGCCCCTCCGCTCCTCCCCAACTTCCTACCCGGTTAGAAGCGCAAAGCCTTCTCTCTCTAGCGGTCTCTGTTCTCTCTTTAGATCTCAGGTTGAATTGGTAGGCTTTCAGGATGGTTTGAAAGTTATCTCGGTAGGTTGGTGGGGCCAGGTGACTTGGGGACCCCACTCCCCCGCCATCTGGCCCCACCCCCCCTTAACCCTTTTTAGAGGATAAGTTGGGTGACTCACACACACATTCCCTAAGGATTTACACCAATGATGACACACAGAAAGAATAAAGTGGAACTAAGGCTATATTTGGAATTTTACCTACTTCTCTCATCTTCCATGTGCCTGCACTTCGTGTAAAGCCTCTTCGGTAAACAAACTTGGTGTCCTATGAGTGGCCTTACAGCTCTGCATCTCTACTTCATTTCTATCTGAGAAAGATTTCGTATGCATCAAACAACTAGACCACATTTTCCACCCTAAGCCTCTGCGCTGTCTTGTGCCTGGATCACCTGAGTACTTTATATTAGTTCAGGGGTCTCTTTTTATAAACTATTGGTTTGCTAATGTCCTCTACTAGAAGACAAGGTTTTGCTCACAGAATAGTAATTCCCCTTGACCTTCTCTGGGTCTGCTTGGCACATGACAGTATTATTGTCAGGCAACTCATTTACAAATAGTGTAATTGAATGCATTAGGAGACTTCTAAAGTGCTGGTCGTATATGTGCGCTGCCAGCTGCTCTAATGATGGATAAGACGCGTTATTCTAAGCTTTAAAACACTCATCGTAGTGGGACTCTGGTGTGTGTATGTACATGTATTTGCACCTGTGCATGTATATATGCCCATGCATTTAATTGAAATTGAATTTTTACATTTTTAGATTGAAGTATAAGTGACATACAATAACCTATTAGTTTCAGGTGTACATCACAGTGACTTGATATTTTTACATATTATGAAATGATCTCCATGATAAGTCTAACTACCATGTCACCATACAAAGTTATTAAAATATTATTGGCTATATTCCCTACGCTGTACATTACATCCCCATGAATTATTTATTTTATAACTGGAAGTTTGAACGTCATAATCCTCTTCATTTATTTTATCTGTCTCCAATCCTTCCTTCCTCTTGTAACCAAGTTTATTTCCTGTATCTCTCAATGATTCTATTTCATTGTGTCTTGTTTTTTAGACAATACATATAACCAAAATCATACATTATCTGTCTTTCTCTGTCAGAGTCATTTCACTTAACTTACTCTAAGTCCATCCATGTTGTCACAACCGGTAAGATTTCATTCTTTTTTATGGTTGGGCAGTAGTCCATTGTGTATGTGTGTATATTCACCTCCTTTTTTAAATTATCAGTGGATACATAGGTTGCTTCCATATCTTGGCTATTGTAAATAATGCCCACACATACGTGTGCATATATCTTTTTGGATAAATACCCAGACATAGAATTGCTGCATCATATGGTAGCTGTCTTTTTAATTATTTGAGTAATTGCTGTACTGTTTTTCCATAGTGGTTGCATCAATTTACATTCCTACCAAAAAGTGTATGAGGGTTTCCTTCCCCCCCGCCCCGTCTTTGCCAACGCTTATTTTTTTTCATCTTTTTTTTAAAAGATTTTATTTATTCATTAGAGAGGGGGGGGGCAGAGACACAGGCAGAGGGAGAAGCAGGCTCCATGCAGGGAGCCCGACATGGGACTGGATCCCACGTCTCCCGGATCAGGCCCTGGGCTGAAGGCGGTGCTAAACCGCTGAGCCACCTGGGCTGCCCTTTTTTTCATCTTTTTAATAACAGCCAACCTGCCAGGATTAGATAGATAGCTCATTGTAGTTTTGATTTGCATTTCCCTGATGATTAGTGATGTTGAGCATCTTTTCACATGTATATCTAATTTGGGAAAAAAATGTTTATTCAGGTTCTTTGCCCACTTTTCAATCAGGTTATTTGATTTTTTAAAATAATAAGTTGTGTAAGTGCTTTATGTGTTTCAGATATTAATCCCTTACAAGATGTGTGCTCTGTGAATATCTTCCCCATTTCTGTAGGTTGCCTTTTCACTTTGTTGAAGGTTTCTTTCCCTCTGCAAAAGCTTTTTAGTTTAATAGTAGTTGCATTTATTTTAGCTTTTGTTGCACTTGCCTGAGAAGACTGGTCCAAAAAATTATTGCTAAGATTTATGTTAAAGCACTTAGTGCCTACAGTTTCTTCAAGGAATTTTATGTTTTTAGATCTTACCTTCCAGTCTTTAATTCATTTTGAGTTTATTTCTCTATGTGATGTTAACATAGTGGTCCAGTTTGTTTTCTGTTTGTTTCATATAGCTGTTCAATTTTCTCAGTAGTATTTATTGAAGAGACTGTATTTTTCCCATTGTGTATTCTTACCTCCTTTATCATAGATTAATTTACCACAACAGAGACTTTTGGGGGGGGCTATCTGGTCCCATTTATTTATGTGTCTGTTTTTATGCCAGTACTATCCTGTTTTGATTACTATCAAAAACTTTGTAACATAGTTTGATATCAGAAATGTGTCTATTTGAGTTTTGACTTAAGCGAGTTTAGAACTTGGTGTCTGATTGTCTTAAACAGGAACCTGACAGGATTGAGGAAAGTAACTGTGATGTTGAGGGTGCCCAAGTTCACAAGAGAATAGGGGTTGGGAAAAACCTCTGTTAAATTGAAATAAATTTATAATTAATTAATAAATTATAAATTTATTTCAATAACTTGTAATTACCATTGATAATTTCTACTCCATTCTCTGCAAAAAAAGGAAGAAATGTGAGATTGTAGAAATCACTCTATGCAAGGGATACAGGAATTGCTTCTAATGTTTTCAGAGTTTTTGCTGTTGTTTATTTCTGTTTTTCTGGATTTTTTTCCTCCTTTTCTCTCTACCTCCCTTTCCCTTAATCACTTTTCTTCCCTTTCTCTCATTCTAGTTTTGTATGTTTTGAGAATCAGAATGCAAAAGATGGCAGTAAAAATCTAGCGAAGGAACATGTCTGTATCACAATCTAAAACATTAATACACTTTGAGCTGAATCTGTGACAAATCAGCATTATTCATTCACATTTCAAAGTCAACCTTAATATCTCATTCTAGACTAGATCTTAGTCGTCCTGAGCATAATTAAATTAGTTGCAGAGATTGTGGTCCCAACATGTAATTTCAAATGTCTTTCTGTGCCAGTTACCCTGAGGCTGTGATTTGAGCTACTTCTGGGACTCTTTGAGGACAGTAATGTGGCCTGTGTCTAGTGATCCTAGAGTTATGTTTATCTAATTTCTAATTCACCTCCTCTATGACTGAGTGGAGAGGATTTTACCATATATCAACCCTGAAGCATGATACCCAAGTCTCACATATGTGCCAATCTATCCTTGCTTAATTTGCTAGGAAGTCTTATTTTTAAATATGTTTTCCTCTGATGATTTTAACCCAGTTAAAATGGAAAAATACTGAAACCTATATACTTTTATTCTCACTTTAAGCTTTCTTGCCAAGATCTGACTTCAAAGTCTCAGTTTTAAAGAACAAATAATCTAAAAGAAAAGGAAGGACGGGAAGTGTTAATGTGTAAGACCTAGCTATTTTTTCTAAAGATTTTATTTATTTTAGAGAGCAAGCAAGAGTGAGCGAGAGGAAGAGCACAAGTGCATGAACAGGAGGAGGAGGAGAGCAAGGGGGAGAGAATCTCTAGCAGACTCTTGTCTGAGCACAGAGCCCCACATGGAGTCTGTCCCACAACCCTGAGATCATGACCTGAGTGGAAACCAAGAGTCTGTGCTTAACTGACTGAACCACCCCATCGCCCCATCCAAGACCTATCTTTCTGTGTGGCATTGGCCAGAAGGAAAAGATACAGGGTTGATTAATTTATTAATATTTTAACATTAAAGCCTCAAAATGACTAAGAAAACCTATATATTAGTAATAAAATGTAATTTCCGAAAGGGCACTGTGTAATACAAATACTAAATAAATTTCATAGCTGAATATTTAAAGTGTTTATTGCCAGTCATACACACTGGAAAAAATACAAGGGAAATGGAAAAAGTTGGCAAAATATTAATAGTGAAAAATTGCACAATTCGAGGAAAAACTAATAGAAATATGCAAACCATGTATATATAATTCTAAATTTTCTAGTAGCCACATTTTAAAAGCAAAAAGAAGCCTACTAATTTTAATAATATATTTTGTTATCCAGTAGATTAAAATAATCATTTCAACAAGTAATAAACATAAAAATATTGAGATTTTATGTTCTCTATTGTATTCGTAGTCCATTGTACATTTTATTCTTGCAACATATCTGTTTCATATTTTCACTGGAAACACTGAGTTTAGATTTTATATAATTTAACATCATATTCATATGTGAAAATTGTTTCAAAGATACTTAAAATTTCAAACAACTAAACACTTCCTCTAGCACTTGCATCCACATTAACAAAAATGGCTCATCTTTTATAGAAAAATTTATTAATCTTTGATTTAAAAATCTCGATTATAAACTATATGTGTTCAAGTTAACTTAATTTGCCATCTCTTGTGTCAACTAAATATTCCCATTAAATTGGAAGGGGCCTTGAAAATGAAAACCATGGGCGGGGGGTGGGAGTGAATGGGTGACGGGCACTGGGGGTTATTCTGTATGTTAGTAAATTGAACACCAATAAAAAATAAATTAAAAAAAAAGAAAAAAAAAAGAAAATGAAAACCAACTCTAAGTGTAGCTATATACAGAAAAAGTTGTTCAGAATTTTTTCTTGTAGTTTTTTGCAGCCGATTTACATAATGCTATAAATTACAATTAGAAAGTTATTTATATAGACACTTTTTTAGATGTGTAAATTATTATTACTGATTTGTATTTATGCAAATTTTCCATTTCAGCATTTTTTTATACCTATTTAGGTCATAGATAAACTCAGAACTTTAAATTTCCAAGAAAAATTTTGAATTAACAGCAAATTATTCGAAACAGCTGACCTTTGTAAAAATTTTTCTAAGACTCAACCAATGGGCACTGATAAAGAACACAGCATCACTAGACTCATTGTTTTTAAACAGTTTTATAAACAGCTGATACTGTACCATTATACATATGTACTGATCAATTTTGACAGTCCTTTCAATGACATTTTTATAGACAGTCTCTGCTTCAGAAATCTGAGGATAAATATTTTCAATATCAGAGGAATGAAACAAGAGAAATAATAATCACTTGTTTTAAAATTTAGAATTCCAAATTATAAATTTGACAAATGTGCATTTTTGATCTAAAATAGTTGTAACACTGTCCATCATGATATAAATTCATTTTTATATCTAACTCAAATTATTCTTAGAAAGATACAAGATTTTAAAAAGCTGTGCTGTGAGTTTTTTTTGGGTTGAGGATACCAATTAAGGGCATTTCTTCATATATCCATTTAAAAATAGCTTTCTTTTGTATGCTGGAGTCTCAGCCAATTTGTAGCTGTCCAAATTATAAGATTAGATCGTGATAATAACTATTTTTAAAATATTTCAAGGACATTTAATTCTGATTTCTAATGACCGATTTCACCAATTCTCTATTATTGAGAGGAAGGAAACTTAGTAATAAATTCAGTGTTTTTCAGAAATACCTCTTAGTGTTGCCAATTTTATGTTTAACATTTTTTGTATTCAACAATTACTTTTTCACTTTGCTCTAATGACAAAATTATCAACGCTAAAATTTGTGATATAATTTCTTCTAGTCTCACTTTTTATTTTTGTGGTAGTAGTACTCTTTAGTTCCTTACTCCTCATTATTCCATTCAGTTTTTCATCAGTAGGATGCTATCATTTAAATTCAGTAAATTTCTTTATACTTATTAAAATTGAATTAATAACAAATAGTTAAATTTAATTATTAGTTAATTCTCATTCTAAGTTAGAATCTCCTAAAGCTTAAGGTGTTCTTTGGCCAGAAGATAGGTATATATGTAAGCTACACCCTTTTGGTTTTCGGTGATCAATCAAAACAGAATAATCAAAGAAATTAATTCAGAATCCAAAGACATATAATTTATACTGATTACTATTGGTAGTGGGTAACTATTACTCATTACCTTTTTTTTTTTTTTTTTTTTTTTTTTTTTTTAATGAAAGAGAGCATGCTTTCAGGTATCAACTTTCTGTCTGAGTTGGGCAGGCAACCATGCTGTCTTTTGCTCTCTAACCATTGTTGCAATAATGTGGTCATCTGGTTCAAAGTCTGAAATCACTTGTTCTAATAGTAGGACAAAATATAAGTCTTAGGGAGACAGTTAATTCCTTGCTTGGAGGTAATGGATATTTTCAGCTTCATTCTCCCTCTTCCCTTGGCACACTGTTACCTAGGTTCCCAGTGCATGTCACCTTGGTCATAATCCCTGTGAGTATTGTTCTCTTTTTGTGAAGGGTCTCAAATTTGACATAATAATACGGTTCTCAGCCCAAAGACAGTGATCTGTAGGCTCAGAAGGGTTCCATGGGTGATTTGAAGAAGGAAATACAAAAGAACACAAAATTTCAGAAAATACAGTGAGAGTTAAAATGAAATTGGTGAAAATGTCACCTCTCTACCCTCAGTATGTCTCCAGACTTACAATTTTAGCTCCTTCAGTGGTACCAGTTCTTTATCAGTGTCAGGAGCACAGAATCCCTGATGCCATAAGTAGAATAGAGCAAGCTGGGCTGTCTCTGAGCTGAGGCCTGATCAAGAGATGAGAAATCATCTGCCAGATGATTCCTGACCTAAACTTTTTACTGCTAGTGCTAATGTGTGCAAGAGAAAGCAGCATCAATTTGCAGAAGTGATACTGGCTTATAGTACCGTACTGTCTGTCTGATAAACATGGGAAATATAATAAAGTGGTGCCTGAAAAGGCAAAGAGAGAATGCTTAAACTTCTTAAGACATAAATTTGATTCTGACAGCGAGAGCAAGAATGTGAGTTTCTTCACAGGGAGTTCAATGTGTTCAGATTAAGTCAGTTGGATTGTTTCAGTGGAAATATCAGTTGGATTTATCAAGAAGAAATCTTAGATGAAGTTGAAAGGTTTCTCTATACTAAATTGTGCTAAAAATATTGAATTTGGGTAGCTGGCATCTCCTCTGCCAAAGGCAGATCATTTAATTGTTAAAATTGTTTATTGCATAGCAGAGCTCAGGATACAACATGGTAAAGAATACAAATTTCAAAGGAGCAAAAGCAGTGATTAATAATAATTGCTAATGTTATTGAATGATAGCACTGTCCTGTGTGTTTTGCATATATTATTACCATGTGCTCTTCACAAGCAAACTGTGGGAATGATGTTTTAATTCTTCCTACTTTACAAAAAAGAAAAGTCAATGTAAGAAATTTTCCCAAGGTCAACCTGAGTAAACAGAATCCTGGCTAGAACCCTGCCTTGCAACTCCTATTTTTTAGGTTGAAGACTTATACTTATCAATCACTGGGTTAATGGAGTCCTGTAATATGTTTTAAAATTTAAAGAAAAAACAAAACGTACCTAGTTCACACGACAAAGAAGTATTTTTATGTTTTACTTATTATTTATTATTCTTAGTATTTCAGTGTATTTTTAATGTAGTTTTAATGAGGACAACTGTAATTTTTCCTGAGCAAAATTTTTCAAAATCAGCACCAAGTATATTTCAGGCACTGTGCTCCATAATTTGGTGTTTTGAGGGTACAGATATGAATTACTCATGGCATCCTCCTTTGAGTAGCGTATAATCCAGAGGAGACAACCTCGTCAGCAGAGATCTCCCACGTGGTGGAGCAAATGCAAGGAGAGCTCACAGAGGCCAATAGGTTTAGCTGAGGTCAGAAGGAAATGGTGTTTTGGTGCAGGGTAGGGTTGGGTGGAGCCACTGGGTATAGTAACACCGGGTGGATTCCCACATTTGGGGAGGAATTCTGTGAGATTGAGTTTTGGAGTGTGTGAGAGGGAAAATAACTAGTATTGAGCCAATAAAGGTAAATTAGCAGTAAAATCATAGTGGCTATCAATGCAACTACCATGTTTCCCAAGGTATGATATACATTAGGAAGATACCGAGAGGGCAAAACATTGATAAGGGAACATTTTTAAAAGATATATCCTAAAATTTTAGGAGATATTCCATAAGACTTCATATAAACTTTGAAAAACCAAGTGATAAAAACACGGCATTAAGCCAAAAACTCTCCTGAGAATTGCAATTTATATTTAGCTCTACAAATTGGACGAACTAGAACAGTTCACAAAATTAACATTCAAAGCCACAGAGAAAAGATGCATTTACATTCCGCCATATGCCAACTGAGCTGCATTTTTTGAAAGATGGACAAGCTTCGTGCACTGTTCAACTTTTTTTTTCAATTAATTACCCAATTACTTCACAAATTATATACTTGCTGCAAGTTGTGCTATTTTGAGATATTATATTTAAACCAATTTTCTTTCTTGTATGTTGAAAAACTCTACACAGATTTCATGTGGCTGAACGCCCCCTATTGCAAAATTTTGATTCAATTCATGAAGTCCAGGTTGGAATTTATCATGTATTTTGCTTTTCAAGGGGTTCTATTGGTGTATAATATAGTAATAAGCCACAGATCTCTCCCTTGTTCTGTTTTTTTTTTTCTGCCTATCTTATACACATAGTAGTCCAATTTTCCAAGAAATAAATTTGCTGATCAGTATGAAGTGTACTAGAGTTAAATATGTACTTTTAAGTCCCTTCCCTAAAGAAATCAACCTTTTATTACCACGGGAATTGACTTGAGCCTGTCTTACTAAACATCTAAAACAAGGTAATAGAATCATTAGTGGAATGACGACATTTTTATCTTGGCACAGAATCATATAAACTAGAAATGTAGTGATTATTTTACCATTTAAATACATTTCAGTCAAAGAATAATTTGTGAACCCACTGTGTGTTCAGTTGTTAGTTCTCCATTTGTCTGTGTATCATCTAAATTCATCAAGATGCACTCCTGAGAGAGAGCAGTGTAATTTTACAAAATCCGATCTTTGTAGCTTGAAATATTTAAAAAGCAAACATAAACTGAAAGTTTCTTTACCTACAAAGTCCCCACTTTAAGAAACAATTAAAAATGTTACTGCTCTGAAAAAGCGAGTTCCTCCTCCTCTTTACATCATTCACGAATGTTTTTAAAGAAGAATCTTTTATACAAACTGGAGCAGACCACTGTTTTCCATTCTTTTAGAAAAGTGATAGAATGCATATGCTTATATAAGTGACAGAAACAGAAGAAAATGAGCAAAGTTGCTACCTTTGAGTCAAACTTTGAGACAAGGAAACTGAAAATCTTACGTTATAATCTTTTCTCAATTCTAAAATGCCATTAATTGCAAGAATATTTAGCTTCAATTATGACAGCTTTTTGACAAACAAGATGTGTTAAGTGTGTGCATTTATCCCTTGACCTATCCAAATATCAGACATATTAAAATGTGAATAATGGAATTGAGACATTAGTTTATGCACACAGAGGAAACATTTTTCCTATATGATGTGCATATTTGCGTGTGTATATGCCTATAATCTCACTTACTGAAGGGAAGGCAAGAGGAAGGAAGATTGATTGCTAACTGACTGGGTACATACAGACTCACTTGCTTCTTGAAATCTCTTCCACTGTTCAGTTGCAGATGCCTCAGGCATTCAGCTACAAAGAGACAAATACCCACCCACACATCAATACTCTATTTAGTAGTTTAAAACACCTATCATCTAAAACGTAGTTCTTTAAAAATTCTAAATACAGTTGAAAATCTGTTACATAATGACAAAAAGGCAGAAAGAGGTACTAACTATAGTACTTTTTAATGGAAATAGATATGTGCTCTGGGCAAGATCTGTAGGAGAGGGGAAAGGTCAAGCTTTGAAGATTCGATTCCCTTCCTATGCAGCCTTTTAACTTTTCACAGTAGTTACTAAGCTCATAACTGTTTTGTGTTCTGGATGCTTTAGCATCCTTTAAAAATATTTAATTATCTAGTACCAAGGCAGGAAAAAAGAGATGGTAAGACTTAAAACGAAAAGCATATAGGCTAGATTTAAGTTTTGACAGGCCCTCTGTAGAGCTGATATTAGCTGAGAGAACTGTACAGATTTTCCTTCCTAAAATAGACTGCTAGCACTTTCAAAGCTTGTGGATAGGGATGAGCAGAGTAGACTGGGAACACAGTCCACTTACTCAGTGTGCTTCACAGTGTCTCTTCTATAAATAATTTACCCTGTAAATCCAAAGGAATAATGAGCAACTTACATAATTTATCCTGATAGTCTCTGTAGTCTTGCAAGTGGCTTTGGTTCCATGTAAACATACAATCTTATGTCTGAGAAGGAACACAACATAGTGATGGCAATGCAGGATGCAGAGAGAGGGGTCCTACTGAGTCTCGTGTGGTCTTTAAGCCCATTTGGTTTTGATAAAATTGTCATTTGAATCTCATTCATGTCAAAATGCAAAAACAAAATGCAATATTTCCATAAAGGATGAGTAAAAGTGTTAGAAATTGTGCACTCATGAAAACCTATTGTTATATTTTTATATACATGAATACTTCCACTAAATACCATACACTTCCCTGGAATAAGAGCTATCTCTTAAGATTTCATTGTATCCTCAGGGTCTAACACACCTCTGTACACAGAGGAGACGCTTAATAAATTCTTGATCCATTTTCCATCCATTCAGTTTATTGAATTGCTATTATGTACTGTGAACTGCTACAAGGGTCCTAAGATGAAACAAATGTAGACCCTATTTTCAAGGAGCTATCTATCTAGGAGGGTAAATGAGATCCACAAAATATATGACCTCTAGAAGATATATAAAATAGTAAGACAAACTGAAAAGAGGACAGTGTTTGAGTCAAAGCACAGGCAAAATTCAACTTGAAGTTCAAAGGAAGGAATTCAGTAAATGGGAAAGGCTTCATGAAAGAGGTTGAATCTATGGGTGATAATAGAAAATATTTGAGTCAATGATGTAGCATTATTTCAGAAACAGATATAATAGAAAGAATTTGACATGAAAAAATTAGACTCTTTGAAATATAAAAATGTTAAGTTGTTTCAAGAAGGTGTTTATCTATGCAATATTGTCTAATCTATGCAGTTCTTAGCAAAAGTACATACATGTAAAGGGTAAATTCTTGTATATCTGTCCACTCATTTAATAAACATTTGTCTGCTGATAACCATTTTACTGTGATGTGCTAAAAGCACCAGAAGGTATTAAAAAATGAAAACACCATTCATGTTCTCAGGAGCTTACAGAGGGTATATATATAAGAAACTATTCTTGTATATATACAAGAAGAATTAATATATAATTCTTGTATATATACAAGAATTATTAAGGTATAAAGGATAGATATATGTATACACACACACACACACACATACACATACATATGTAGCAGTTATTATTAAGGTAGAATTGGCTAATTATAAACATCCATAGTAGTTGTGTTTGGCTACTCCAACACATTTAAAAATAGGAAGTAGTCCAATGCAGAGCTTATCAATTTTATCAAAGTTAAAATACAGATGATTCCTGTCTTAACAATGTAATCGGTTCCTAGTACAAGCAAAGCCCTTATAAATCAATCCTTTGATGTTATAAATTTAGGGTTTCATTCCTGGAAAAAAACCATTATAAATTAAAGTTATTAATGAAAGTAAAGTAAAATGTATATAAAAAATATTTGTGTTCTATGTATTAAGTGTATAGGGGGAAAGTAGCATAATATAAAATTACGTTGTAGATTTCTTTGGAAGTATATTTCTACAATTGCTACTATGGCTATTTTAATTACAATAAGAAAGATGATAAATGCAGAATGGCACAATTTAAGATTTTATTAAGTCTGGGCTTTCCCACGGGATAAAATACACTTAGAAAATTTTATGGATTAGGATTTTTATTCTGTTTTTAGAAAGCACTTCAGTTTCTCACATTGCTTCATTTCATCATTTATATGACCTATTTGGTAAAATTTGCAATATAGCCTTTATAGTTGAGCTGTTTTTTTTTTTTTTTTAATTCTGAATAAGCAGGCAAGTGAATAGCCTTTTGATATAAGTAAACATAAACATACAGGATTGACTAGAATAAAATATGAAACCCAGAGATTATTTCAACTGATATATAAAATCTATGTTTAGAGGAACAACAACAATAAGAAAACAAGGGGCCATAATCAGAAATCTTGTAATTAACAATAAGTTAAATGACATATTATTACCTGGACAAAGATAATGATCTGTATTTCCAAATTTTTTGCTTTACATACCCCTACTTAAGATTGAAACTTTGATTTATTAGTGCATTCTTTCCCTCTGCACTTGTACAGCAAATGACATTGTCCTCTTGTTATCACAAGTGTGTGACTATATGTTGCAGGCATTTTTTTCCTACACTCAGTCACAACCATAATTTATTCATCCCAAGGTGTACCCTGGCCAACACTGGACAAGGTTGTTCCTTTTATGAAAGAAATAATTCCTGAGGAGGGCTCTTTTCCTCTTTGATGCTATTATCGTACTGGCTGGGTTATTAATCTGCTAAGGTGATCATGTCCTACTTCGGATACTTTCTTACCCACATGCAAATGAATCACATAAGGAACTACATTCATGAACTTGATTATTAGGTTTATTTCATTGTTATTTTTAAAAGAATATGGGCATCTGGATATGTAAATGAGAGTATAAATGAAAGTCAGTTATTGCAATCTACTTTCTCCTACGTTGTCTGATATTTCCCCTCAGCTCTTTTGCACCTGACTGGTTGCATGGTTTTAGCCTCCATTAAAATAGGTCTGAGACTTCAGAAAAACAAATTGTGCCTGAAATTGGGACTATTAAAATTCTACAGGGCCATCCACAAGCCAGCAGCGGCATTGCATAGGACCCGTAAAGAACAAAATATAAAAACATAGGACATGTGGTGCTCCATTCATTATGGCACAGCTAACATTTTTAACCTCCAGAAGTCGACTTCATATACTTTTGTCGAATTATAACTTACAAAACCAAGGTTGGGTCAGACTAGCTTCACACTACTTAAAAAGATTGCCTTAGAAGTAAAATACTAAAACTTTCTCAATGACAAATGTAGTCACCTTCATTATAATCATTATTTCCTATATGTGGGGTATTTCTAAGACAATTAAGCAAGTGAAAAAAAATCATTTTCATGCGTTAGAACGTATCTATTCTAAAAAGCTATCTGCAGCAAAGAGGTGTCTTTTCCCACATACATATTGATGGGGGAAAAGAGTGGTTGTTGCTTCTAACAAAGACAAGGAAGAAAGGCAAAATTAGTGCAGGAATTCAAAGGAGGATAAAAGAAGTTCAGCTCCTTGAAAAGTAACCTCCCTCCACAGTCCTTGTGACCACTGCCATCACTAAAAATATTCCCTAGATCTTCAAACACCTCCCAGGTCCAGTATCAAGCCACTACAGCTTCTGAGTATTTCTTTGTAAGTGTGCATACATTTCCTTATAGTCAACCCTCTTTTTTACATACAAAGCTTTTAGCTCCTAGAATGACTCCATTCAATAGAACAGAATTCTCAACTCTAACTTGAGTTTGTAAACATAGGTGGAATGTGAAAATATGTCAAGGCTTCAAACCTGCAGTATATGGGTAAGGAAATTAATCTCCAGAGCACTAATTTGCTCTGGAGGAGCAACTCTAGATTCCAGAACAGCTCATCATACTGACTCAGGACTAAGGCACAGCAGGCAATAATGGATGTGTAGTCTTTGATTGTTCTGGTCTGTCTTTGGCAACAGGGAAAGCTGTTTGGGGATGATGGTTGATATTGATGTGAAAACTGGACATAGTACACATTTATAAAAAGTCCCCTCTGCACTATTGTGTTTAGTATTCCTTGTGGAGTGGGTAGGAAAATGTGAAACGGAGTGGGAGAGACACCTGAAAATAAACAAGAAACAACTTGAAATTGGCTTGCAAAAAGGGCTCTTGTTATACTGTAAAGAATAGTTAATCTACAAAGAATCAAAGTGTGTTCTATTCAACAGCTAGAAAAATGGTCTGTATTCCAACTGAGTTGAATTCAAGGTAGGAAAGTTGTGTCTGAAAGTTCTATTATACCTACCCATGTTTTGCAAGTCAATTAGGTTCTGAATATTTCTTATGCTGTTAATTATCTTCTATACCTACCATACTACTAAAAACTTATATACGATTTTGTAGACTGTTCAGTACAGTAACGGCTCATCCTCAACAGGCTAGTCTTGCAATGTATTTCTGAATAAATATATATTGCAGAATGTCTATTCCCATATCCCACAGCTCATCATTGTCACGTCAAACAGCCCTCCCTCTACTAGAGTCTTTACTATAGAAGTACGTACCAATTAATTGATTATAGTTGTCCAGACCTGCCCAGAATTAAACTTATTGTTTTAAATCATACAAAGGAAACCAAAGAGTCCAATTAAAGGAGATTTAACAAGCGGATAGGTCTTCTTTGAATTGTAATCACCTGCTTTTGCTAAACTACATAATCAGAAGGAATTAATACTTAATCCTCATGCCCTACCACCCATTATTTTCAGTATGGGTATAGAATAAGCATATCATGTTGGGTTGAACAGATGTGGAGATCCATAATACCATCATCTAAAAATAGACTGTGGCTTAGCTTCAAAGTGCATACTAAAAAATACACTGGCTTTTTGGGTAACTATTATAATACTAGTCCACATAGTTAAGGCAAAAGCCATCCCAATCTAATTACCATTCTTAAAGTTTATATGTCAATGTGTTTTTGAATGCTGGTATCAATGTGAAATATTCTGATATTCCAAAAGACTGCTTGTTAGGAAAATATAATCTTAGGAATGCAACATGACATCTATGAAACTTCTGATTTAATTGTGCTTCAAAAGCTCAGCTCTCATGTGTATATTTTAAGTTAGCTCTTTTCCAAGACATTCTTATGCATGTCTATCTCTTTCCTAGTACTAATAAGTTTATTAAGCTCTTGAGTTTTGCCCATCAAAGCAAATACTGTGTTTAATAAACTTCTTAATGTATCTGTAATTAATAACTCTTACTTGAAAAAGTAACTCCTATTATTTCATACATTATATATGTACCAGTTGATATATGTGTGTCTGCAGTTTAAAGGAACATATAAGTGAAAGGGTATTCTTTCTCTTTCTCTCTAGTGATATTTGAAATCTTGCCAGCTTTCTTGACATTTTACAGACACACAATCATCTTCAGGTCACTCATAAACATTACCTAGTAAATAAAGGAGATGGGGAGGGGAGGGGGAGAAAAGAGGCCAATTCAAACTGCCAAGCAAAAAACAGTGATTGGGTTGGATCAGAATGGAGTATAAGTCAAAGAAGTTCTCTGGAAGCATTTCAAACCTATACTAATGAGTTAATAAGATGAAAACATTTAAATTCCAGAAGTTCTTATGGGATCTTGGACGCTAAGGAATGGTCTAAGAAAGGATCTTGGTTTCTGATGCTGATTTAAATCAATCCGCAGCAAGTGCTTTGTTGTTATTGGGTTTTACTTCCCTCACAGAGGTCATCTGAAAAACAAGGTTTTATTAAGGAGAATTAAAAATACTATCAAGAATGTTACAAATAGGAAACAGATTAAAATACATTCTCTAAAAAACAGGAGTTGGTATCTTTAAGTATATTACACTTTAATCTCCTATACAGATGTTATGTTTCCAGCAGTGGCAATATTATAGATGATCAGTTTACTAGAGCTTGTGAGCCTTTTTGTGTGAATGTACACAAATTTAGTATAATTCTTCCAATCTTTTGTGACTTGAGTAAGAAATTTAATGAATCTTCAATTGCATCAGATTGAATATTTTAAAATAGCTACGGTCTTTGTTATATAAACAATATGTCATTCTTTAGAAACAGGCTTAAATTCAAGCACAATGATTTGGTGGAAAAGAATATAGTAAATTTGTCTCCTAAAGACATTAGTATTTTCAAGTATGGCTACAAGTGTAAATTAGGATTTACCCTCTTTATTCAATACTAGGTTATTTATATTTTGTATGTGTGTCTCTATGTTTTATTCATTTGAAATTGTGGTGTCAGGACTTCCCTGTCTTTTATTTACTCTTTTTTTTTTTTTTAAGTATCCTAGAAGATTAAAGAGTCCTAAAATCCTTTAATTCTGTTTGTTTCAACTTCTAGTTACATACAATAGAATAAATTGAATAATTACAGGAACTAAATCAATCTGGATGGGAATCAAAATAGATGTATAAAATTTACCAGAATAGAAATGTTTCAAATACAATAGGATATAATAAAATACAATGCAATATTGTAAATTTTAAAATGCAAGTAATCTAAAATATTCTGAACTTGTCCTTTTTCTTCTATTTTTATTTTCTATTTATAATTAAAAAAAATTTTGTAGAGGTAGCACATGAGAGTTGTGGGGTTGAGGGTGGAGGAGGAGGAAAAGGGAGGGGGAGGGAGGGGGGAGAGAGAGAGAGAGTATCTTAAGCAGGTCTACACTCAGTGCAGAACTGGAGGCAGGGCTTCATCTCATGACCCTGAGATCATCACCTGAACCAATACCAAGAATTGGATATTTAATTCATTGAACCTCCTAAGCACCCATTTCTTCTATTTTTAAATGTACTTTTAATTGCACTAACAGTACACAACCAAAAGGTAACTACTTTTAAAAATGGAACATATTAGTGAGAGCTAAAATACTCAGTTAATAAAAGCCCCCAAAAAACTTTCAAAAGCTTTTCTCTGCAGAGCTCACCACTTGTGTCTAAATAAAACTTTATTGAAGATAAGTTTGCACCAGTAGTAGAGGAAGGGTGGTGAAATGAGCTCTTACCAATATTCTAAATTTAACTAATCTTAAGTTATATTTTTCTTTTGCACCTGATAAATTGTTTTTTTTTCCTCCTATCCCATGTTATAAGCTCCCTGATTACTTCTTAACATTACCCAAGAAATGTATAATTTATTTAAATGGACTCATTTTTTTTCATATTGAAGGAAAATCAAAGCACCTCAGAGTTCATGGAAATGAATAAAAATCCTTAAACCACATTAATTATCTTTGCATCATTAACCAAAACAATATTGGCACCCACTAAATGTAAATAAAATTAGTTTTAACTGCTAGTACATATCTCCATACAACACTGTTTACATTTTCATAATTTGTGGTGGTTTTTTTTTTTTAATTTATTCATGAAAGACACAGAGAGAGGCAGAGACACAAGAGACACAGGCAGAGGGAGAAGCAGGCTCCCTGCAAGGAGCCTGATGTGGGACTTGATTCTAGATTCCAGGATCCTGCCCTGAGCCAAAGGCAGATGCTCAACAGCTGAGCCACCCAGGCATCCCACATTTTCATAATTTGTAAAAGAAACTTCAGAAGTGCAAAAAGGGTCTGTGACATCTTGAGTTGAAAGTGTTCTTGAGAATGGAGTTTCCAAGGTGGATCCCCCCGATAGTCTATCCACAGCACATGTCAAACAGTCAAACAGTTCTTTGGCTTCTAAGTTCATAATAATTTAATGCTGTGATTTGAGAGAACACTTGCCAGTCCTAAAATGTTCCCTAAACTAACACTGGCTGTATCACTCAGAACTCTTGGTGTATGGTATGCAGTGTATACAGTGGAGGTCACTAACACACACTTTTTAAGGAAGCACATCTCCAGGCATCCTCTGAATCAGCGGTCCCATCCCCAAGAAAAGGGCATTTTTAGCCTACGCAGCCAGAACACTGGTGGGCCAACTCTCCCTGTCTATAAAACCAATTGTACACTTACTGATGGCGCAGTATTGGTTTGTTCCTGGAAAGTATTAAAACAATACTTTGAATTTCTATATCACTTTCCATGTATTATTATATTAGGCAGTTTAATTCTCATGTCTTTCTAGATTAAGAATATATATTTTTTTCATTTTTAGAAATGCTGTCTCTGGAAGGAATAGAAAGATCTTTCATTTAAAAAATGCAAATAAATGTCAACTGATCATACTAAGACCTCTTCTGGAGAAATGTTAACTCTAAAGAATTGACTTATTTACTGGCTTTCTAACTAATAAAATTTACTAAATGCAGGTGCCTATATTCTTTCGTAAAGGAGGTGGCATAGATAATCTTTGATAGCTTTTATTTTATTTTTTAAATATAAGATCCTCAGGGCCACTGTTCTCATAAAGAATGACAAAATGATACACCAGGTTTATTCAACTTCGAAGGCAGAGAAGCTCGGCCTCTTCTCTGGAGAGCAATACTTTTAATGACTCCAGAGACAGGGTTGTTATTTGGAAATCAACAAGCACAGCCTGAATTGACAGTAGCCTCTTAGTGTTTTGCCTTTTAATGTGAACTAATACTTTCTCCAATTTCTCATTTTTTCCTACCTACAAATAAACCAATATAAAGAGTGTGCTATAATATACATCCCACTCACTTCTCTATTCGATATGGCAGCACTGATGTACCAGGTCCCTAGACTAATCCTTTATTTGGGGATAGAGCTTTTTTCCAGAATAAATAAAACCAGAAATTTCTTCTTAATAAGGCAAGTGCACCCCTCTGCTGCAATTTCAGCTACTAGCAATCATTCTGTGCATCAATTTAGTTTTCTTGGAAAGAAAAATAATGCATAGTTTCTATCTCATTGTATATAGCGGAGATCACTAATACACCACTTCTTAAGGAAATGCATCTATAAATGAATGAATAAAGATACATGTGCTGCATAGTATAATACTCTGTAGAAATATTTAGAAAAGGAAAACTTAGGAACACTCAGGAAAGAATTTCAAACCTGGGAAGCCAATAATCTAATAGGTTTTTGAAATAATGTTGAAACAATACAATTTTAGCACTATAGAGGCATGTTAGCACAGCAATCAGAATTACTTTTATTCTTTCGTGCTTATATTTCTTAGGGAGTCATAAGTCCAGACAGGGGGAAAAGTAGCAATTTTGAGAAAGATGTAGAGAGAAACTAAGTTACTACCATGGCACATAACTGAGACAGAATAAATAAATGAAAAAAAGAATTTTGATTTTTTCCCCCTCCCTGGGGGATAAAGTTGCCTACTCCTTTAAAACAAAATATCTATTCACACTATAGTTTCATTTTATAGAAGTTGCTAAAGTGGAAAATGAGTGATAAATTTAGTAAAAAAAAAAAAATGTCCACTTTAGAAAATAATGAAAACAATATCTACTCTAGAGTTAATTTCGAATTCCCTGTGAATAAATCAATAAAATCTATGAATCGTAGTCTCTAATGATGGGGGCTACAGAACACTTCCATTATAATCACCTGAAATGAATGTCAATAATTCAGATTTCTGGACTCCATCCCAGATGCAATCATCTGAATTTCAGGGAATCTGCCTTTTAATCAGTTCCTAGATATTCTCTGTAGCCTGAGAACCATTTATACAGTGTTATTAGTACTTTTATACTTAAATATCGACATAACAAGCCTGTAAGGACAATGAGAGGATTGCAGAGAATTAAACCACTAAAACTTCCACTTATAGATGAACGCTAATGATTCAGTTATTAAAAGTATGTTTGTCGTGCTTCCTGAGTGCCACACGCTAAGGCTGGGACTTCAGGTGTAGTGATTAACAGTGCTTGCTTCCTCTGCTTTGGTGAGAGGACAGCTCACAGCCTGGAACAATAAACACTGGCTGTTGTGGTTGTTTCTGTTTTGTAGATCACCAAGTTAGTTTTCAAACTCTCAATCATAGTATGATATTGGATCCCTTTTTAGTCTGGAGACCTTTCTCTGAGAAAAGACTTGAATCATTCTGCCACAGACTAACTTCGTTGTCAGATGGCCAGTCCAAATAGCTTGGTTCTTCTCTACTTGTTTGAGTTGGAGTTGCTCTTTCCAGTAGCACCCTGCCCCATGTTCCTTTTGTTCATTTGCTCTCTTCTTTTCTGGGTATATATACATCCTCAAATACCTTACTAATTAGTTATACATGGGAAGTAAATCTTCTGTCTTGGCATGCCTGAAATTACTTAATTCATTCTTGAGAGGTAGTGTAAATAGGATACAATCTTAGGTTGAAATGGCTTTATCTTTGACTTATAAAAGTTAACTTTAGTCTTCTGGCATTCGGTACTACTGATGAAATATCTAATGCCAGTGGGATTCTCTTTTCTTTAGAGTTGACTTTGTTCTGTTACACAGCCAGAGCAGCACATGGTGAGGAAACTCTTGGAAAATCTGATTTGCTTTCTATGAAGTGTGGAGTTAAATAGCTGGTGACTTAATCTCAATTGGAAAACGGTGGCACAAACAACAAAGATGTCCAGGGGCTGTAACTTCAATCCCTCAGATTTGGGTGGGTCCAAAATAAGGTGGTTGCTGTCATCAATTTTTCCTCATGCGCAGAAAGCAACTTTGACTGGAGATGATGTGAAAGATCGCTATCTAAAGGTAGCGCCAGAAAGGAGATGGAGTCTGCTGTCAGGGCACCAGCTGAGGAGGAGTTATGGCAGCTCAGCCAGAGAATGGACATTATCGGCAAATAGTAAGGGGAAAGAATAGCAAATGGAGGGGGAAAGAAGATGATGAGCTAAGAGGAATCAGTAAAATACAGAACATGTTTTCTTACCCTGTTTTAAGTCTTCCAGCCCCAGTCAGGCCTCAAGTAGGTGAGGGAGTGGGAATTTCACCTTTGAAACAAATATGAAATAGAAATTTTAGTTGGGGTTAGACTAATGATATTATTTTATTATCTAAAATAACAAAAATCTATCAGAGATACCTGGAGATTTCCAGGGTGGGAAAGAGAAATTCAACCCTATACACTTAAAAGCAGAGGTGGGGAAGAATTAGAGCTTACTTTCTTGTATTTTCACCAGTCCCAGCCCATTTAATAAACTAGTTATGATATCTTTTTTTGTTTCTTTACTGTTCCTTCAATGAAGTTTTGAGCTCAGTCCAACATTTTAATTATGTGTTTTAGAAATTATTTTTAAAAATTTTTTGAATGTGAATGTTTTTTCTTCTTCCTTCCTGTTTTCCTCTCTCATGTATTTTATGAAGTTGGAAAAGTTGAAACTAACAAACTTTGAATCTGTCACAAAAAATGTCACACCCAATGGCTAGTTTGGCTGCTTTTTCAACAAACACAGTTTTCAAATAAAAATTAATACACTTATTTTGGTTTCAGAGAAATACAATTTATATAAATGTGTAATTAGTGTCATAAGTGGCTAGGTTTCAGATTTAGTAACAAAAGGCCAAAGAGACTAGTAAATAGTATGGATATGACAGCAAAGTGTGTAGAAGAAGGATGATCAGGTTGATCTGAAATGAGATGGAGGTAGGATTGGGGCATCTGTCTTTGAGCTGCTGCCTCACTACACAACTGCTTTATTTGACACCGTAACTCCTATTAGATAGCCAAGCTGACAGATGCTTTTGCAATGATTGGTAAAAAGAGAGGAAAGGGGGCAGTTGGGGAAAGAAAAAAATAGAAGAAAAGGAGCGTAAGAGACTAGTAGGAAGTAAGAAGCAATGAGGAAAGGAAAGATTAAGGAGAGGATGACACTGAACCGAGGTCAAGAACAGGCTATTTATAAAGGAAACTGACTCCATTAAGAGCAACTTGTTTTTAAATCTAAACGTCAGGCAAGAGAAATCTTAAAAAAAAAAAAAAAAATTCTTTCTAGAGGAACAGGAATCAGATTTTTAGCTCTGGGGTAGAATACAGTAACCACAGGTTATATATGCTATTTAAATATAAGATTACATTATTTGAATTAAATAGAACTTACAATTTGATCCCCCAGTTTCACTAGCCACATTTAAATGCTCAAAAGTCACATTTGCTTAGAGGTTACCATATTGGATAGCACAGACCCATTTCCATCATTACAGAACATTCTGTTGGACAGTGCAGTTATGGAGCGTTGTTGTTAGCTAACACTCAGCCAGTTCTGGGAATAGCAAGTCAAAATGGTTTGGAGGGCAGGGAGAGGAATTATTCTTGTAGAGCAGTAACCATTGGTTAGGCAACAACTTAGGTTTATTAAGTAGGATGAGGAGAAACAAATCAGTAGCCAAGGCTGTATGTAACAGGGGGTGGAGAGGAACAATTTGTGTAGGACAGGGACATCTAAAGAATTCAATGGAAGATTTTTAGACTTTTGGAATATCTCATAGTTTCTCCTACTAGTCGACAAGGAAATTGAGTCTCATTTTTGACCAGAGCTTGGATGGTTGAGTTCTCCAGATTTGCTCCGCTCCTGGCAATTGTAGTATCAGACTTCTTAGAGTGCTCTTAAGGCTGCTTAAGAATTTTTGCTGTCAAATCTCAATCATCCATTGAGTGAATGGCTGTGTGGGAGAGAACACAGAAAATATTGTGAGAATAGATAACATAATTACTAGATGAATTTGGATGACACCATTTAGCCACGATCCTGCTCTACTTGGGATCATCGGAAAGAACAGATCTTATCTCTACTTTGAGTCTCTGCAGACATAAGTTTGATATCAATAGGTTTACTTAATATTTTGTTTATTCTCCTTATTTACCCAGAGTTACCAGGGAAACAACTTTAAGAATCTTACTTTTACAATAAAAAGCCTTAAATAGAGACACAGGCACCAGAAAAAAAAAAAAAAAAGTTACCAAAAGGAGTCCAAAACAGTGGCAGTCGGTATTGATAATACTCATTGATATTACTTGATATTACCCAGGTCTAAAATTTCTTCACTGCTATTTGGGAAGTTTCTTTGTAACAAAGAAAGAGCTTTTAGAAAAAAGAAAGAAAAAAAGAGCTTTTAGTTAACAGACCATAATAAGAAAATACTCATAGCTACATAGGTGAAATAACTAAAATCTGTTGTGCTATTGAGTTAGAGTCTTCAAAGTTCATGTGCAAGTAGAAGAAATGTTTATGGTGATTGGAGGATTTTTTTAAGGCAATATCTAATAAATTTATCCAGGTTAATATGGCTAGCCAGTTCTCAGTAGATCATATATGGTGTGTCCAATTCAGAAAAGTTAGGTATCCAATGTCTACCCTACCTCATGAGACCAAGAAATTCTCCATATTGGTAATTATCTGAGGAAAGTTACAACAGTTCTTAATCTTTAAGGGGATATAGGCTTCCCATTTTATGTGATGTCATGGCCTAGGTATTGGACTTGGGACTAAAAAATTCACATTGATCTTTAGAAACTTCGTATACCTTATACAGTCACATTGTCAGCAAAGAAAAATAAATTCTTGAAGACTTTAAATCTATAAAAACAACAGAAGACCATCCACATTTTATATAACTGTAGATATGTAAAAAATGTGTATTTTTTTAAGAGTATCTGAGTCCTGTGGAAGCTGGATACCTCCAAGCTGGTTATCTCTAAGGTTAGGATCATATAATTGCAAGAAGGGAGTGCTTCTGTAAATCTTTGGAAAATAACTATGTGCTTTGTTGATTTTTTTTTTTCCAAGTGATGACAATAGATACAGTGAGTCTTAATACAAAGCCATTCTAAAGAATGTTGAACATAGATATATCACTATAAAGTGAGTCACTGTTTCTGTGAAAGTGAAGTGGTGCTATAATTGAGGACTATAAAAAAGTGAGAAAACAGGATCTTTGTAATAGCTCTCAAATCTTGTTACAAGCAGTAGCCTTGTCTGTTTGTCTTTTTGAGGGATGAAGTGGAGGATTTACAAAGGCTGATACAGGATAATGAATTTTTCCTGTAAGTATAAAGATGGGCTGCTGTCCTTCAAAAGCCTTTTTTAAGGGGTATTTTGGGTCAGTTTCAGTAAAAGTATTGAAGGACTGATTGGGACATTTAAGGGTAATTCCTCCTTCATGTGTTTTATGCCTGAGCTGTGCTGAACCCAGAGACAACTGGGGACAGATTCAGGGTCTGAGATGTCGGTAGGGGCAACCTCAGAGAGTATATAACCAGTATGTTCCATCATCAAATTCCAGGCCAAAGCTGTTTCTCCTCCTAGGAGTTTGAGAAAGACTCAGGCCCAAGTTTAATAGTGGTGCCCCCATTAATAAATAAGGTCTCTTCTAGAATTTTCAAAGTTAAATCACTAAGCGGAAAAGCATATTGACTGGTGAGAGAGTCCAGAGAGAAAGAGAGCAGCTAAAAACCGAGTCTGGAGGGTATGTGAGGTAACTACCAGTGAAACATTTGTTTTTAAACTGTTTTATTGAGATAAAATTGACACACACACAAAGAAAATCCTATGAAACATTTTTGTTACTCCAGAGAAATAAATGACAAAAAATGGTCAAGTTTATATTAGACAGTGTAGTCCTGGTATTAAGTAAGAAATGGAGCATTCTGGTTTTGCTGTTCTATGGAATTTTTTCTTTTTGTTGAGGGCATTTGTTGGCAAACTAGAGCAATCTATTTTAGAAGTGTTAGTTGTTTTCTCTAGTTGTTCTTAATTTTTTAAAGATACCATCTTTTGCTCCAAGGTAGGACAATTGTTCCTCCAATATCATCTGTCATTATTTCAGCCAACATCTATATCTGGGGATCCCTGGGTGGCGCAGCGGTTTAGCGCCTGCCTTTGGCCCAGGGCGCGATCCTAGAGACCCGGGATCGAATCCCACGTCAGGCTCCCGGTGCATGGAGCCTGCTTCTCCCTCTGCCTATGTCTCTGCCTCTCTCTCTCTCTCTGTGTGACTATCATAAATAAATGAAAAAAAAATTAAAAAAAAAAAGACTTTAAAAAAAAAACCATCTATATCTGAACTGGACATAGCCCTTGGTATTTCAAATTGTTTAAAGAGATATTAATTTGGTCTATAAATTTTCTTCTTTTAGGTCAAAATATCTTCTAAGTACTCCATAACCCCAGGTAATTCAGAAAAAGAGTGCCATGCTATGTGTTTTCAGATTAAATCTTCCATCTCAGATTTAAGACCATCCAAAAACAAAATAGATAAGGTAGCTGTGAGGTCTTATCCTATTTTATACCTTCTTAAAATCTGTCTGTAGTCAAATTTTGACCCATACATCCTACATCAGTCTGATCATCAATCTTTTCTGATTTTTCAAACCAAGTCTTAGTATTTCTAAGTCTCACAAGCTGAGCTAATTGCTGGATACCAGAGTCTCAGACGATAAACCAGAGTCTCAGACTTTATGCTCCAAGGACAGACCAAAAGTGTTCAGTGGATCTTTGTCTTTCCTTAGGAGGGTTTGAAATTCCTTAACTAGATTGTGCAAATCTGATATTCACCAAAGGCTAAAGCTATAAAAGCAGGAAGATTGACCACGATCTTCACCTAAATTGGTTAAAAATCACCAAAATACTAGCAACTGATAAAAGGACTTGCTCAGCTGTCCTGTCACTAAGCCTCTAAGGAAAAAAATGTCAGAGAATCTCCAACTCTCATGGAAGTGGCTCAAAATGAGCAGAGAAGAGCCCAATCCTGATCTAAATCATAGTATAAAACAGTGAAAGAAAATTAACCAGAGCAATCATTGCTATAAACCAGTGGTTATGAAAATGGGCCAGAGGGAGAAGAGGAAGGCAGTGATGGCACAAGGGACATGTGCTAATGTCTGAAGACATTTTTGGTTGTCACAACGTGGGAAGTCAGTCTGCTACCACTAGTTTCTAATAAGTAGAAGCCAGGGATGCCACTAAATATCTTGTACAGGTCAAACTCCCACAACAAAGAATGCTGCAGCCCAAAATGTCAATAATGCAGAAATGGAAAAATCCCAGCATAAGTCTTTGTACTAAAAATGCCAGACATCAGAAAGCTCTGAATGAAAGGTCTGTTAAGGAAAAAGGGGGCAAAATTTTTAAAGCATTAGCAGAATGGGTCAGACAAAGTTCAGTTAATTTGGTCAAATTGGTCCAAAATGGTTCCCTGAATAGGGAAGAATTGTTTTTGCAGGTTAATAGGTGTTGGTTGGGTAATTCATACTCATCAAGAGGAGTGGGGAAGAGTTAGGTGCTAAGGTCATGGATAAGAGAGGGTTGAATGGAACAGCTGGGGGTCAAAGACAGGAGAGAACCAGAGTAGAAAATTCTCATACAAGAACAATATGAAGCACAAATAGTAGCCCATGGATGTGGAAACATATGATCAAAATGTTAGAATTCTCCGTAATGGAGAAATTTGTCCCTTTAGAATAAATAACAATATAAACATCGTAATTAAGTTAGCTTACTGCTCAGAGAGCTATGTAATACGGGATACAACCTGCAAAGCTAGTCTGGTCAAGGCAGTCATATTTATGTAGAGAATATTGCACCTACTGTGTTTCTCTTTTGAAGCCATACCAAACATTTTTAATTGAGTAATTTTAACCTCACAGCTTCTTACCAGGTTGATCCATGTACAAACTAAACCGAAGTGGCAGGATTCTTAGACGATGTGGAATATCTCGTAAAACAAATATATGGTTAAAAATCTTTAAGGGAGAATGATGTGGAATATAAATAGTCCGGGTTGTCTGACCTGACTGAATGAAATCTGTGAAGATTGTGGCCTTTTATGCAGCAGTACAGAAGCAGTGTCTTTGAAAAATGTTTTTAGGTTATAAACATCCATTCCTCGTTAAATCTACATGTTTTTAAATGGTCCTTCACTAACTTTAAGTGTTAAACAAAAACATTTGAAGGAAATTTAGCAGGTTTCAATAGGTAAAAAAAAGACTTCCTATCACAACCAGGCAGAGAAAATGACATTTTCATGAGTGGAGGCCTGCCATGAAATACTTTTAACAAAGCATCTCCCACAAAGCAACCTGGCCAAAGACTGAAGAACAGAGATATGCATATGAGGAAGCACAATGCCTGGTAATAAACAGGCCTGTTTCTTTTTAATGTGTAATCTTTTAGCTTTCTGCCTGGATGATGTTATATAAGGCCATCATAATCAACAAATTTCACTGCTGCTGAGGAGAAGAGGAAGTCTAAACACATCAGCAATTTCTTAAGAAAGTGCAAATGCCAGACAAATCAGGAATTCATTAACTAGATGGTGCTGACATTTCCTGGTGGCTTTTGGAGAACTGAACCATTCATTCTTCAATCTTCACCCAGGAACGGGGGGCTCTCTGATAGTATGTAGGAAGTGTGATTTTTGTTTAGACTTTTTAAAAAACACGATCTAATGTACACTCCTACCTGCAGGTTTTAGTATTTTACTGGACATGACCTGAGGTGCCTTGGTGCTCACAGACCTTCCACATCTGATTCCCTAATCCCGCGCATTGACCCCTGGACTGGTCTTTGAGTATCATCTGCAACTTGTCATATCACAGCACAGATACAGTAAAACATCTTTTTAAGCTCCTCTTACCTTTTCTATAGAATACGTTGGTTGGTGTTATTTTTTTTTAATACTAACTTTACAATTTTGTCTTTATAATACTTAATTCACTGGAGTCTAAATCTATTCATGATCTATAAACAGGAAGTCCAAATAATGCCAATTCCTTTCTCTTTATCACATGAATATACAGCCCACAGGTTGTATATTGTATAAGAGGATCTTAAAAGGAGGATAGTAAGGATAGAAAATATGGACACATAGATTTAGCCAGTGTGGGACAGTCAGAAACAGCCTGCGTGAAAAATTAGGTTGAATAATTGAATTAAAAAAATCACACAATCATGCAGATTAACAAACAATTCCCAGCTTAGGTTCCTGGGCAAAAAGTCTTCCCCAATTCCTTCCTCATATTTACCTTTCATAATATAAGATGCTGATTGATTCTTGAATTCTTATAAACCACCTGTCCACAAAAAGTTAATTTGAATCCTAGTAACATTAAGTGAAGTAGATAAATTTAACTGTCTATGATAGCAATATTATGTTAATATTTCAAAGAGCTCCTTACTCTAACTCATATTTTTGACTTTAGATTTTTGGACATATTGATATGACATTGGCCAAAAAACATTATGTGGAATTATATTTGGTTTAAAAACATCAAACATATTTTAACTGATTTCTTCCTTAATGAAAAAAAATTAAAATTTTGACATTGATTAGCTATAGAAATTCTTGCTTTGAGTATTATTCTGGGGTATCATTTTTTGAAGTATAGTTTATTTTTTCATTTATCAATAAATGGGAGAAAAGGATATATTATAGTTTTATAGATGTAGCAACTTATACCAAATGGTTCTTAAGTCAGAGTTCGTAAGTCTGTTAAATCACCAGTAATCTATTTGCCTAATCAGTTGAACTCTTTCCAATGTCATATTTTTCAATTTTTCCTACTGTTAAGTATTTAAATCATTTTCTATCAGATTTACATATTATCAAGTTGATGGCTTACTTACAGTGAAAACCAAGATCCACAATTCTTAATGGATTCTAAAACTTTACTGTGTATAAGATCACAGGCAAGATCTTAGGCCTCATGGCTCCTCCTCCTTCCTTATGTACATTGCCTACGTAGGCAGAAAAAGCTAGGCAGTTGGTCTGAAAAGTTGATGTAATTAACATACCAAATTCCAAAATCTCTGGTTGCCTATAATATTCTAGCCAAGAAGTGCTTAAGATTACCGACAAAGTTCTTATGGACAGTAGTAGAGTATTTTTAAAGATAGTAGTAGCTTTTAAGCTTACAACTATAGTTATCACTTACTAGTCTCCATATTCTGCTTCTACCCAGAAGTTTTAAAATTTTTTTTCAATTTTTATTTATGATAGTCACAGAGAGAGAGAGAGAGAGAGAGAGAGGCAGAGACACAAGCAGGCTCCATGCACCGGGAGCCCGACGTGGGATTCGATCCCAGGTCTCCAGGATCGCGCCCTGGGCCAAAGGCAGGCGCTAAACTGCTGCACCACCCAGGGATCCCTACCCAGAAGTTTTAAAGAGAGGTTTTAACTATGCTCATACATGAGAACATTGACCATTTGTATGAATCTTCTGAAAATTCCAAAACTACTAGTCCTTTTGTCCAGTTTTATAAGTCTTGCTTCTTGAAGTTTGCTCTCTACTACTTGGCTAGAGAACAATGTATTTGGACAATATTTTTTGACGTCTTGCATATTCAGAACATTTTCTCCATAGCCTTAATACTTGAAGTAAACTTGATATAAAATCACAGGCTATTCATACTGTTTCTTTAGATGACTACAAGCTTTACTAGACAACCTTTATCTTTAAAGTCCAGTAATTCTAAGCAATGCATCTGTGTGGATCATTCTGAGACAGGATTTGTCTGCTAAATGTGTGCCCTTTCAGTTTGAAATTTCAAGTGGTTTTATTTATCTCAAAGTATTTAGTTGTGGTTTTAGTATATGTGCTGTGGAAGTGAGCACCTAGTTGTGGTTTTAATAGTTATTCCCTATTGTTTTAGTTTTTTCTTCTGGGGCTTCAATTAAGTATTTTTTGGATCTCCTTTGCATGATTTCTCATTTTTTGCTATAATCCTTTCTTTCGTGTCTTTATTTCTACTTTATATTTGAAATTGAGTGTAGGTGACTTACCTGTTATATTTCAAGTGTGCAACACAGTAATTTGGTAATTATATACATTACAAAATGCTCAACATGGTAAATGTAGTTATCTGTCACCATGCTATTATAATATTATTTACTATATTCTCTATCCTGTACTTTTTTATCCCTGTGACTGACTGACTTTATAACTGAATGTTTGTACTGTTTTACCTAATTTGCCTATCATCCCCCACCTCCCCTCTAGAAATCACGAGTTTGTTCTCTATATTTAAGGGTCTATTTCTGTTTTGTCTTTGTTGTTGTTGTTTTTAAGATTCCACACATAGTGAATTCATAGCATATTTATCTTTTTCTGCCTGACTTATTTAGTATATTACACTCTCGGTCCATCTGTGTTGTCAAGAATGGCAAAATTTTTTAACAACTGAGTAATATTCCATTGTATATTTTTACCACATCTTTGTGTATTCATCTATCAATGAGATACTTGGGTTGCTTCTATATCTTAGCTATTATCAATAATGTTGCAGTAAACATAGGGGTGCATATAGCTTTCCAAGTTAGTGCTTTTGTTTTCTTGGGGTAAATACCCAGAAGTGGAATTCCTGGATCATGTGGTATTTTGGTTTTTAGTTTTTTGAAAATATTTATTTATTTATTTATTTATTGAGAGAGGGGTCAAGGGGCAGGGAGAGTTTAAAGCAGACTCCACACTAAGTGAGGAGACTGATGCAGGGCTCAATCTCATCACCCTGAAATCAGGACCTGAGCTGAAACTAAGAGTCAGATGCTCAATTGACTGTGCCACCCAGGCACCCCACTACTTTTAATTTTTTGAGGAACCTCCAGAGTTTCTGTATCAATATACATTCCTACCAACAGTGCATCTTTTCTTCACATTCTCGCCAACACTTACTTCTTCTGGTCTTTTTGATACTAGGCATTTTGAGTATGAGATCATATCTTATGCTATTGATTTGCATTTCCCTCATGAATAGTGATGTTGAGCAACTTATCATGTGTCTGTTGGCCATCTGTATGTCTTCCTGGGAAAAATGACTATTCAGGCCCTCTGCTCATTTTTAAATTGATTTTGTTTTTTTTTGGTGTTGAGTTGTGTAAGTTCTTTATATATTTTAAATATTAACTTGTTGTCAGATGTATCATTTGCAAATCTATTCTTCCATTTAGTGAATTGTCATTTATTTCATTTTGTTATTTATCTTTCTGTGCAAAAATTTTTTTTTGATGTATTCCCAATGGTTTGCTTTTTTTTTTTTTCTTTTGCTGCCATTGCCTGAAGAAACAGATCAAGAAAAGGATTGCTGAGGCTAGTGTCCATGAGATTACTCCTTATGTTTCTTCTGCCAATTCTATGGTTTCAAGTCTTAAATTTCAAGTCTTTAATCTATTTTGAATTTATTTTTGTGAATGATCTAAAAAAATGGTCCAATTTCACTCTTGGATTTGGTCATCCAGTTTTCCTAGCCCACTTATGGAAGAGACTGTCTTGTCTACATTTTATATTCCTGCCTCCTTCTTCATAGATTGACTATATAAGTGTGGGTTTATTTCTGAGCTCTCTATTCCATTCCATTGACATACATGTTTCTTGTACTGGTATCATACTATTTTGATTACTATAACTTTGAAGTATATTTTGAAATATGGTATTGTGATGCCTCCAGCTTTTGTACTTCTTTCTCAAAATTACTTTAGCTGTTTGAGGTGTTTTGTAGTTCCATACAAATTTAATGATTATTTTTTCTATTTCTGTGAGAAATACTATTGATATCTGGTAGGGAATGCATTGAGTCTGTAGATTGTTTTGGGTAGTATGGACAGTTTAACAATATCCTTTGAATCTGTTAATATGGTATATCTTTCCATTTATTTGTAATATCTTCCATTTTTCCCTAATTTTAAGTTTTCAGAACATAGGTCTTTTACCTTCTTGTTTACGTTTATTCCCAGGTATTTTGTT
Organism: Canis lupus baileyi; assembly: GCF_048164855.1. Classification (NCBI taxonomy): domain Eukaryota; kingdom Metazoa; phylum Chordata; class Mammalia; order Carnivora; family Canidae; genus Canis; species Canis lupus. Next base: position 21,998,607 of record NC_132839.1, read on the forward strand.
CTTTTTGGTGCAATGGTATTGTTTTCTTAATTTCTCTTTCTGCTACTTTGTTATTAGTATGTAGTAAAGATTTCTGTTTATTAATTTTGTATCTTGTAATTTTACCAAATTGATTTATTTTAATATTAATTTCCTAGAATATATATATATATATTCATGTCATTTACAAACAATAACAGACTTTTACTTCTTCCTTGACAATTTGAATGCCTTTATTTCTTGTCTGATTGCTGTGGCTAGCACTTCTAGGACTACTTGGAGTAAAAGTGGTGTCTTGATCTTTGTCTTGTTCCTGATCTTAAAGGAAAAGCTTTCAGTTTTTCACCAATGGGTACTATGTTAGCTGTGGGCTTGTCAGCTATGGTATTTATTGTGTTGAGTTATATTCTCTCTCAATCTACTTTGTTGAGAATTTTTATCATGACAAATTTTGTCAAATGCTTTTTCTGCATCAATTTAGATAATTGTATAATTTTTACTCTTATTTTGTTAATGTGATGTATTGCATTGATTTGCCAATATTGAAGCAGTCTTGCAGCCCAGGAATAAATCCCACTTGATCATGGTAGATCATCCTTTAATGTACTATTGAATTTAATTTGCTAATACTTCTTGAGGATTATCATCAATGTTCATCAGGGATATTGGCCTGTAATTATTTTTTTGTAGTATCTTTGGTTTTAGTATCAAAGTAATGCTGGCCTTTTATAATTAATCTGGAAGTGGATGCCTGGGTGGCTCAGCAGTTGAGTGTCTGCCTTAGGCTCACTCGGGCCCAGGGTGTGATTCTGGGGTCCAGAATCGAGTTCTGCATCAGGCTCCCTGTGAGGAGTCTGCTTCTCCTTCTGTCTGTGTCTCTACCTATCTGTGTCTCTCATGAATAAATAAATAAAATCTTTAAAAAAATAGAATTAATCTTGAAGTTTTCTATTTTGTGGAATAATTTGAGGAGGATAGGTACTAATACTTTTTAAATTTTTGGTAGAATTCACCAGTGAAACCATCTGGTCCTGCACTTTTGTTTAGGAAGTTTTTGATACAGATTCAATTCCATTACTAGTAACCAATCTTTCATATTTGTTTCATCCTAATTCAACCAGGCAATATTGTGTTTAGGAATTTACCCCTTTCTTCTAGGTTATCCAACTTCTAGACATATGTTTTCATAGTAGTCCTTTATAATCTTTTGTATTTGTGCAGTGTTGTTTGTAACTTCTACTCTTTCTGATTTGAGTCCTCTCTTTCTTGATAAGTTCAGCTAGGAGTTCATCAACTTTATCTTTTCAAAGAACCAGTTCTAGATTTCATTGGTCTTTTCTATTATTATTGTAGTCTCTATTTTACATATAACCACTCTGGTCTTTCTTATTTCATTCCTTCTACTAACTTTGGACTTTGTTCTTCTTTTCTAGTTCTTTTGAATGTAAGGTTAGATTATTTAGTTTTTTTCTTGTTTCTTAAGATAGACTTGTATCTCTACAAACTTCTCTTTCAGAACTACTTTTGCTGCATCCCAAAGATTATGAACCATTGTGTTTTCATCTTTGCCTAGCTCCATATATTTTTATTCCCTCTTTGATTTCTTCATGGACTCACTGGTTATTTAGCAGCATATTGTTTTAGCCTCCACAAGTTTGGGGGTGGTGATGATGGGGTTCCAGTTTTTGCCTTGTAATTGATTTCTCTTTTCATACTATTGTGGTCATAAAAGATGTATGGTATGATTTCAGTCTTAGATTTAGTGGCCTTTTCTGTGTCCTACCAGAGGTCTATCCTGGAGAATGTTTACATGTGCCCTTAAAAAGAAGGTGTATTCTGCTGTTTGAAAGAATATATCTCTATGTATCTGTTAGGTCCATCTTATCCAATGTGCCATTTAAAGCCACTTGTTTCCTTATTGATTTTCTGTCTGGATCCATTACTGTAAGTGAGGTGTTAAAATCCCCCTACTATTACTGTATTATTGCCTTTTTCTACCATTAGCTCTGTTAATATATGCATCATGTATTTAGGTGCTCCTACATTAGGTGTATAGACATTATAATTGTTGTTTTCTCTTGTTGGATTGGTCCCTTTATCATCATGTAGCCCTTCTTTGTATCTTGTTATAGTCCTGTTTTAAAGTCAGTTTTGTCTGATATCAATATTGTTCCTCCAGCCTTTTTTTAGATTTTGCATAAAATAGCTTTTTCTATTCCTTTATTTCAGTCTACATGTGTCTTTAGCTCTGAAGTAAGTCTCTTTTAGGCATATAGTCTTGTTTCTTTTTTAATCCATTCACTCACCCTGTGTCTTTTGATTGCAGTTGTTAGACTATTTACATTTAAAATAAATATGTAGAGCAGCCCCCAGTGGCTCAGCGGTTTAGCGCCGCCTTCAGCCCAGGGCTGGATTCCGGAGACTGGGGATAGAGTCCCACGTTGGGCTCCCTGCATGGAGCCTGCTTCTCCCTCTGCCTGTGTCTCTGCCCCTCTCTCTCTCTCACTCTCTCTCTCTCTGTGTGTGTGTGTGTGTGTCTCATGAATAAATAAATAAAATCTTACAAAAAATAAAAAATATGTATTGCGATTTTGTTTATTGCCTTCTCTGTGTGTGTGTTAGTTCTTTTTCCTTTCTTCTTGCTCTCTTGTAAATAATGACTCTTCAGCATTGTGCTTGGATTCCTTTCTCTTTGTTTTGTGTACCTGTATAGGTTTTTGATTTGTGATGATCACAAGGTTCATATTACAACGTCTTAAATATTTATCAATCTTTATTAAGTTAATAGTTGCTTTAGTTTGAATACATTCTAAAAGGACTACATTTTTCTCCTCTCGCTCTACCTTTTATGTATATGATGGCATATTTTACATGTCTTTACTTTGTGAACCCTTTATTAATTGTTTTAACTAATTTTTAAAATTATATTGATTTTACTACTTCTTTCAATATCCATAATAGCTTTATTATTGATTGATTTATTACTTTTACTATATGTTTGCTTTTACCCATGAAATTTTTCCTTTCATAATTTTCTTCTAGTTACAGCCTTTCTTTTCCACTTAAAGTAGTCCCTTCACCATTTCCTATAAGTCTGATTTTGTGGTAATGAACACCTTTAACTTTCATTTGTTTGGGAAACTATCTTTTCTTCAATTCTGAATGATAACCTTGCCAGGTAGAGTATTCTTGGTTATAGGTGTTTTTGTTTTTGATGTTGTTTTTTTCTTTCAACACTTTGAATATATTTGGCCTGCAAAGTTTGTTTTTAAAATAAGCTAATAGGCTTATGTGGTTTCCCTTATACATTTGCTTTTCCCTTGCTTTTTTCTTGCTGCTTTTAAGATTTTCTCTTTATCTTTAATCTTGACGTTTAAATTATTACATGTTGTAATGTGGTCCTCCTTGGCTTCATCTGCATTATTCTTCAGGAGGAGTTCTTTTATATATAGGTGTAGATTTGATGTGTCCATGGGAGGAGGTGAATTTTGGGTCTGTCTTTGCCTTTTTCTTGGACCACTGGCTCCACTACTTCTTTTGAGGGGAGCATATCTATCTTCCCTCCATGTACTTTTGTGCTCTTAGTAATTAGTCTTTATTTTTTAAGGTTTTACCTTTTTCTTTTTCCCTACCAAGTTCTTCCAGTTCCAGTTGCATACCTTTGTGTTGTCTATTACCCCCCTGAGATCTTGTACTTTTATTGTGTGACTTTTTCTTTATCACTTCATGTTTAATGTTAATTCATGTTGGTAGGCTGGCTAAAGTTTTCATATGCTTCATCTTAAATTTTTTTCTGGTGCATTTTATCATTAGCAAGAAAGTTGTGCTACATCTTATATTTCTAAAATTGTTTATGAATACGGTAAATATTCTTGTTATTTGAGTAAGTAAAAATTTTTCTGAAGCTTTAAGAATTTTGAAGGAACTGGGATAATTTTCCAGGCTTCACCATTCAAGAACCTCTCAAGCCAAGAGCCATTTTTCTCATTATATGTTGCCTCTGTAAAGACTTCCCTCCACAGCTTTTTAGATTCTAGTCTGGCTCTGGAGGACTCCTACTGCCAGCCCTCAGTTTCCCTATTTTCTTCATACATTGTTGTCACAAGTGAGTAGCCTTTGTCTTTCAAATGTGATCTTTTCTCTCTCTCTCTCTTTTTTTTTTTCCCAACTGGAACTTTCTATATTTTCTGTCTTCAACAACCCTAGAATTCATGTTCTTACCCATAGAAGTTCACTCTCAGTATTAGGGTCTTATCTTTCTGGGATGAATATTTGCTGTAAATTGAGGAGATCTGCTGTAGCTGGACCTCTCTGCACTCCCTTCTCTTTCCCATAGCTCTGTCACAACCTCTCTGTGGGCCTGCTTCCCAGGTCAGTTTAGTTCCCTATGAAGCCCTTGCACATAGTTTTGAGTTTGCAGATATTTTCTCTTTTTCATCCTCATTTGTAAAATAATATAGGTTGTAGATTCTGTCTTGTGGTGTTTCCAGAAGGAAAAAAATGAGATTATTCAGAACTCTACTGCTATATTTTAAGTGTAATTGAAAATCTCTTAGGAAGTTTTGTTAATTATAATTCTCAAATAAAATCAAAATCAAAAATGTTTTCCTGAGTCAAGTTACTAACCAATAATATATTCTGAAAGCAAATTATCTTACATACTAGAATTTAATAAATCAAAATAAATTTTAGCATGCTCTGAAATACATTTATTTTACTCTATAGCATGAACTATGAATTTGAATTGTAGAGGGACAAAATTCATGTGTTGAAGCTCTAACTGCCAATACCTCAGAATGTAACCATGTGGGATTAAGTTCTTTAAAGAAATTATTAAAGTAAAATGAGGCTATTAGGCTATTATCCAACCTGACAAGTATCCTCATAGGAAGAGAAAATTTGAACACACAGACATCAAGGATGCACACACACATATGAAAGGCCATGTGAGGACACAGTAAGCCATCTACAAGTTAGAGAGGGGCCTCAGAGGAATCCAAACTGCCCAATACCTTGATCTTGTACTTGTAGACTCCAGAACTGTTAGCAAATTAATTTGATTTAAATTAATTTAAGCCACCCAGTCTGTGGTATTTTGTTATGGCAGTCCTAGCAAACTAATAGACCCTGTTAACTCTGAAATTCATTTAGAAAAAGTAAGCATACTTCTCTCTACCCAGAGGAGAAGGAAAGAGAGGTTCGTTGTGAGTTGAGGTAGAAAATTTGGAACGCTATCCCTAGAATCTGTAATTATACCCCAACAGCTATAGGGCCTGTTGTTATATTAGTAATACAATGTGATTTTATTACTGAATAGATTATCAAATTGTAGATGAATTCAACATCTCTTAAAACTTAGCAATACTTATTTTTCCTATTTTCTTCCATCTTGCCATTTCTTCCCTCTTTTCACTTAAAACATTCTTTTTCTTAATGTCTAACATTCCTTTATCTCCTGCATATATCTTGTCATCTTTTCAAAACCCAATTATTAGTTATTAGGATTTTCTAGACAACAGCAAAGCATACATTATGGAATCTTCACACAGGTTGATAGTGTGGGATAACTGATTGGAAATTAGATTGCAGGGAAAGAAGTTTGAGGTGTGGGAACCATAGAGCATGCACAGAGGCATCTCCACCCTGACACTCTCAATAAGGTTCTAAAATGCTTCTCCTACTCCAGAAACCCATCTGAGCTATAGCCCAGTAAATCTATAGTCAAAACCCTGATTAATCAGAGAACTTTGAAGGTAACTGGCAAAAGGTCTTCAAAGGGGCTAATCAGATCTGTAGTGTAAGAGGTCAACATAAGAAAGGATCAATATAATTGAATCCCACATTTACAGTAACCCTAAATATTTGAGATCATTGAGTAAATACTTCCCTAAGTAACTACATTATTGTACAGCATGATTTTTCTGTTTAGTTTCACTTTTCAGAAGTGTATTTTATTGTGGGTTATGTACTTTTATGCATTCTATTCACATTTTGGTAGCTATATTTTTGGAAAAAATATCTTTAGAATGATTTAAATGAGAATTTAGCTGGTATCTTAAGAATCTATATGTACTGCTAAAAAATACATGTATGTGATGAGATTCTAAAATTTAAAAATTAGACCAATAGTCTAATTCCTCTTCTTAATTCTGTAACTGTGGCATACAATTAAGATTCAAGATAAAGTTTCCTGTTTTTAAAATGCTTACATCAACTATCCATATTTACTATTTTCTAGCCAAATTCTGATGCTTTAATATGTCAGAAATGTTTCCCTGGATCATACTAAAAGTTTCCAATCCATTTACCTTGTAACTTCCATTTCCTAATGTCTGAATTTCCTTCCTTACCCATTTTTAGGTTAGCAAAACCCATTTTTAGGTTTATAATCTATCACTCTCTTACAAAACCCTTATTTTTTTATTTTTTAAAATATTTTATTTATTTTATTAACGAAAGACGCAGAGGAGAGAAAGAGGCAGAGACACAGGCAGAGGGAGAAGCAGGCTCCATGCAGGGAGCCCGATGTGAGACTCGATCCGGGGACTCCAGGATCACACCCTGGGCCAAAGGCAGGCGCTAAACCGCTGAGCCACCCAGGGATTCCTCCCCCTCCTTACAAAACCTTTAATTCCCTCCCCAAACTCTGTTATACTTACAAGGTAAAATGGAACTCTGTATTAACTCTACTATATGCCTGCTTCTCATGAGTATCAGTACAGTTAATTAAGGCTAGAAAAAAAGTGATTGGCCTTACTATAAATTTGCAACCACATACTTCAAATAGGCATTAAAGATTTATTATATATTGGCTCCCTTACTCTCTAAAATGACTTGCACACCTTTCTTCTCTCTTCAAATATCGAAACCCTTTACTCTGCCTTTTGACTCTGAGTGCATTTTCTTCATATTTCACTAAGAAAATACGATCTTACTAAATGGGAACTAATTTATCTTCCCACTGCCAAATCAACTTCCTAGTAGCTGGACCAATATTATCTGCCTCCTTCTTATGAAATTGTTGAAGTGGTGAGCCATATCCTACGCAGGGTCTGGGCTTTCCTTTGTGTTCTGGACTCCAATCTCCTCTCTCACTTAGCAGCTATCTGATCCTTTTCTTGATCATCAGCTTCTACATCAACATATAAACTTTTTTTTTTTTTAGTTTCTTTAACAAAAATATTCTTCTGTTCTCTCCCATCCCTCTTTTGATACCTTCTTATTTTCTGCTTAAATAAATTGTCAATAGTTACATTGCTGCTCTTCCTAATATATTCTTTTATTAACCCACTCCATTTGGGGATCTGTTAGCATTGTTGATTCTACTACAATGATATTATGAATTGCTTCTAAGTTCTTACCTAAGATGACCCTTTAGTTACCTTCCAAATAATAAACTCCTTTTTCCTAGTTATATATACCTCTCTGGTTTTTACAGCATCACATTCTTTAGGTTTTCTCCTACCCCATTAAGTGATCCTCCCTCAAATTTGTGTTCTGTTTCCAAATTCTCTTCAAGACTTTAAATATGGGCTACTCTGGGACTTGGCTGCTTTCTTTCCTCTGTGTACACAACCTTCTCCCTACTTAAGCTCCTACCTGGTCCATTGCTAGTCCAACACCATCTGCACTTGACTTGGTCTATTCAGCACTATCCACTCCCACCCTAGCCACTTACCTTGCTTTCTGGCTACAACAGCCTTTGTACTACAAAGCTGTGATCATCAAGACAGTGTGGTACTGGCACAAAGACAGACACATAGATCCATGGAACAGAATAGAGAACTCAGAAGTGGACCCTCCACTCTATGGTCAGCTAATCTTCGAGAAAGCAGGAATGAATATCCAATGGAAAAAAGACAGTCTCTTCAACAACTAGTGCCGGAAAAATTGGATAGCCTCATGAGAAGAATGAAATTGGACCACTTTCTTACACATACACAAAGATAACCTCACAATGGGTGAAAGACCTAACTGTGAGACAGGAATCGATAAAAATCAGAGGAGAACACAGGCAACAACTTCTCTGATCTTGGTCCCAGCACCTTCTTGATAAACATGACTCCAAAGACAAGGGAAACAAAAGCAAAAATAAAATCTTGGGGCTTCAAGATAAAAAGTTTCTCCATAGCAGAGGAAACAGTCAACAAAACTAAAAGACAACCTATGGAATGGGAGAAGATCTTTGCAAATGACACATCAGATAAAGGGCTCAAGTTCTATAAAGAAGTAATAAAACTCAGTACCTCAAAAAACAAAGAATCCAGTGACAAAACGGGAAGAAGACATAAACAGACATTTCTCCAAGGAAGACCTACAAATGGCCAAAAAGCCCACGAGAAAATGCTCCATATCATTTGGCATCAGGGAAATACAAGTCAAAGCCACAATAAGATAGCACTTTACACCAGAGTGGCTAATATTAACAAGACAGGACACAACAAATGTTGGCGAGGATGTGAAGAAAGGGGAACCCTCTTACACTGCTGGTGGGAATGCAAGCTGGTGCAACCACCCCTGAAAATGGTATGGAGGTTCCTCAAGAATGTAAAAATAGAGCTACCCTACACCCCAGCAATTGCACTACTAGGTATTTACCCCAAAGATACAAATGTAGTGATCTAAAGGGGAAACTGCTACCCCAATGTTCATAGCAGCAATCTTCACAATAGCCAAACTGTGGTAAGAGTTGAGATGTCCATAGACAAATGAATGGATAAAGATGTAGTATATATACACAATGGAATATCAGCCATCAGAAAGGGTGAAAATTTACCATTCACATCGACATCTATCATCCTGTCCTGTTGGTTCAGTTCACAGTATATTCTAGAAGTCTTCCTTCTTCATCTTCACTGTTAGAAAGCCATTTTTATCTTTTGCCTGGGTTACCCCATTTACCTCTTTATTTCTTGTTTCATGTTCTTTTGCTCTTAGAATCCATCAAAAATTAGGTTTTTTAAAGTATGAAGTAGACCATGTCATATCCTACTTAAATCTATGCTTTAGTTTCCTATTGCTCTTGGAAAAAAATCACATCCTTACTCATAAAGCCTAGATGGTCCTAAGTTACCTGCCTTGCTATCCAATTTTATCTTCTAGAACTTTCCCTCTTGTTTGTTGGCCTGCAGTCTCTATTGGCCTTCCTACAAGTGAATTCTTTTTTTTTTTTTTTTTTTACAAGTGAATTCTTGTTTTAAAACTTTTTCACTTATGATATACTCCCTGCATAGGATTCTCTGCCCTGATATATGTTACTTTTTGTCATTCATGCCTTAACCACAAATGTCACCTCCTAAGCAAGGTTTTCCCTGATCATCCAATTAAATTTCTCAACTTCTCAAAAATAATTCCTTCTTATAATACTGTTGTATTGTTTTCATGATATTTGCCACTATCTAAAAAGATCTATCAGTTTCCTCTCACCCCCCACTGTAACAATTTTCATGAGAGTAAGAACCTTTTATGTCTTCTTCATCACAGTGTCCCATACCAAGAAGAGGACTTGACATACTTATACTAATTTAATGGGCATTCAATAAGTAGTTACTGAGCATATAGTTGCATGAATGAAAAATTCCAGGGCAGCCCAGGTGGCTCAGCGGTTTAGCACCACCTTCAGCCCAGGGCTTGATCCTGGAGACCTGGGATGGAGTCCTGCGTCAGGCTCCCCTGCATGGAGCCTGCTTCTCCCTCCGCGTGTGTCTCTGCCCCTCTCTCTCTCTCTCTCTCTCTCTCTGTGTGTGTCTCTCATGAATAAATAAATAAAATATTTAAAAAAGAAAGAAAAATGATTCCAGACAATTAAATTGAATTTTTTCCAAGCTTACTTAAATCTCACCTAGATTATCTGAGTACTTTATTGTTCCCAAATAATTCCTTTTTTTAATAAAGTAAGATATATTTCAATCACTGTGTGTGTCTATAAAGATCATAGGAATTGGGCAAACAGTCTAGTTGGTTTTGTGACCCCTACTAATCCATTAAAATAATCCAAATAACTTTTTCTTCATAATAAAAATCTTATTCAATTTCCCCTTGTCAAATAAAGAATAGGATCCCAAATGACAGTTTGTAAAAAGAAAACTCAAGTGAGATGAAAGCAAATTTTATTACTTTGTATTTTTTAAATTTTTTTTGCTTTTATTTCATGAAGAGAACTAGGGCTGGAATCTCCAGTATCCTCAGCCTTGGATGCCAAAGGGGCCAAGATGGCTGGGTGGAGTGACAATTACTCTGCAAATGGGTCTGCATTGAGATCAGTGCTCTCTAAACCTGACTGATGGAAGGAAAGCAAGAAAAAGACAGATTAAGAGAGCATCAAGGTGGCCAAACAGCTTGATTTACTCTCACATCTCAGAAACTTTCATTAAGATTTACATCATGATGCTGACCTAAGTGGCAAAGCAATTTTTTCATAGCTGAACAAAAAAGCTAATACTCTCCAGTTGGGTCAGGTAACCTTTTTCTTGCTCACAGCAAGTAATGGAGTTTGCCTCATGTGAATGAGACTGACCAATGGACATATATCGCTGTATTCCAGAGAAACAGGTTCTCCATGTGATAAATCTATGTTCCACTTACTAAGGTTTGTTTTAAAGCTCTTTCTCATTTTATACATTTTTCTTAGACTAAGAAAGGCTATACACACAGGTTTTTATTTATTATTATTATTATTATTATTTTTTATTATTATTTTTTTTTAATGTGCAGGCTGACATTAAAAGGCCCAGCAAGATTTTTTAAAGCACCTGGAGAAAAAAAATGACCTAGTACCTCAGGAAACAAGTAGCTAAAATACAACTTTTTTAAAAAAGGAAACACAACACACAGTTAAGCAGTGGTAGAAATTAATTAGAATGTAGTTTTATGTAATTGGTTTCAGAAAAACTGATTTTTGTAAGTGAGAATAATCATAGAAAGGAAAGACACTGCAGAGAAACAAAATGACTATCTTAGAAATCGCTGCATTACTAGTCCCAAATAAGTAAGATGTGTAGTAATCATAATGTAAACTAGTGAATGACATCAATGCTATTCAGTGGGGCCTAGGATAAGAACCATTTCAGCCAGACAGAGAAAGAAGTTCAGTCCCTCTAGTCTTGCCTTGGTCCCATCAGGGAATTTTTTTTTTTTTTTTCCTAACTTCAACCGACTGATTCTCTTGGGCTAATGCTATGGTCTCCCCATGTGAATGTTTAAGAAAAAATATTTTTTGCTCAGTAAAAGAGTTTTAGAGGGGTATATTATTTTACAACAACAGCAGCAAACTAATTTCATATAAATTCTGCAAATCATATAATTTAAGGCAAAAGAATTAAGAATTAAGAGCCAAGTCCTTAGGATATAATAATTTGTTATAAAATAGTTGATTTCCATTACGGTGAGAGAAATCATATTCTTCCTGGCAGTATTGAAGCTTACAAGTGCCAATACTTCCATTTTTATAGAAAAGGTAACTACATAGAAAACTTATCTTAGAATTAATTACTTTAAGGATATTTTTTGAGGTATACTTGATAATCAGTATTAGTTTACTGCATACAATTCAGTGATCCGACATTTGCATACACTGCAAAATGATCACCGCAGTAACTACAGTTACTGTGCAACTGTCACTACATGCAACGTTACACACAGTTAATAATATTAACTGTACAAAGTTATTTAACATTATTGAATATATTTCTCATGCTATACCTAACTTCACTGTAACATTTATTTTGTAACTAGAAGTTTGTATTTCTCAATTTGTTCCACTCATTTTGTGCTCTCTCCAACCACCTCCCCCTCCATTCTGGCAAGCACCAATCTGTTCTCTGTATCTATGAGTTTGAGTTCTGGTTTGTTTTGTTTTTCAGACTGGACATGGAAGTGAAAGCATGTGGTAATTGTCTTCTCTGTCTGAATTATTTAATTTAGCATAATATTTTCAAAGTCCATCCATATTGTTGCAAATGGCAAGATTTTATTCTAATTTATGGCTAAGGTATTATTCTGTTGTAATTATATACCACACCTTATCCATTCCTCTGTCCGTGGACACTTAGTTTGTTTCTATGTCTCAGTATTATAAGTAATGCTTAATAATGCATTAAAATGAGGGTAAATATATATTTTTGATTTAGTGTTTTTCATTTTATTCAGATAGATACACAGTAGTGGAATTGGTAAATTGTATGCTAGCTATATTTTTAATTTTTCAAAATAAAATTTCTTAAACCTCCATACTATTTTTTGTAGAAGCTAAACCAATTTATATTTCCACCAACTGTTCACAAGCATTCTCTTTTCTCCACATTCTTAGCAGTATTTGTTATTTTGTCTTTTTGATAATAGCCATTCTGATAGGTGTGGTTTTGATTTGCATTTCCCTAATGATTCATGTCGTTGAGCTTCTTTTCAGGTGTCTGGTGGCTATCTTGTATGTCTTCTTTTGGCAAATGCCTGTTCAGGTCCGTCCATTTTTTAATTGGATTGTGTGCTTATTGAGTTGTAGGAGTTATTTATGTGTTTTGGGTATTAACCCTTTATCAGATAAAGTATTTGCAAATGTCTTCTCTCATTCAGTAGATTATCTTTTTGATTTGTTGATCTCCTTCACTATGTAGAAGCTTTATAGTTCAATGTAGTTCCAATTATTTATTTTTACTTTTGTTTGCCTTGACTAAAGAAACAACCAAAAAAATCATCATTAAGACAAATGTCAAGTAAATTATTGCTTATGTTTTCTTCTAGGTGTTTTATGGATTCAGGTCTTACATCTAGATCTTTAAACCATTTTGAGTTCATCCTTTTATATGGTGTAAGACATTCTTTTGTGTGTAGCTTTTCCTATCATTTATTGAGGAGATTGTCCTTACCTCATCTTGAACCCTCCATTGTAGATTAATTGACCATAGATATGTAGATTTATTTCTGGGCTCTCTAAGATTAGAGAGTCCTTGATCTCTGTATCTGTTTATGCCAATATTATGTTTTTGCTTTTGTTTTTTAAATGGTAACTAGGTGGTAACTAGGTGCTATGTTTTTTTTTAATACATTTATTTTTTTATTGGTGTTCAATTTACCAACATACAGAATAACACCGAGTGCTCATCCCGTCAAGTGCCCCCCTCAGTGCCCGTCACCCATTCACCCCCACCCCCCGCCCTCCTCCCCTTCCACCACCCCTAGTTCATTTCCCAGAGTTAGCAGTCTTTATGTTCTGTCTCCCTTTCTGATATTTCCCACACATTTCTTCTCCCTTCCCTTATATTCCCTTTCACTATTATTTATATTCCCCAAATGAATGAGAACATACACTGTTTGTCCTTCTCCGATTGACTTACTTCACTCAGCATAATACCCTCCAGTTCCATCCACGTTGAAGCAAATGGTGGGTATTTGTCATTTCTCATGGCTGAGTAATATTCCATTGTATACATAGACCACATCTTCTTTATCCATTCATCTTTCGATGGACACTGAGGCTCCTTCCACAGTTTGGCTATTGTGGCCATTGCTGCTATAAACATCGGGGTACAGGTGTCCCGGCGTTTCATTGCATCTGTATCTTTGGGGTAAATCCCCAACAGTGCAATTGCTGGGTCGTAGGGCAGGTATATTTTTAACTGTTTGAGGAACCTCCACCCAGTTTTCCAGAGTGGCTGCACCAGTTCACATTCCCACCAACAGTGTAAGAGGGTCCCCTTTTCTCCGCATCCTCTCCAACATTTGTGGTTTCCTGCCTTGTTAATTTTCCCCATTCTCACTGGTGTGAGGTGGTATCTCATTGTGGTTTTGATTTGTATTTCCCTGATGGCAAGTGATGCAGAGCATTTTCTCATATGCATGTTGGCCATGTCTATGTCTTCCTCTGTGAGATTTCTGTTCATGTCTTTTGCCCATTTCATGATTGGATTGTTTTTCTTTAGTGTTGAGTTGAATAAGTTCTTTATAGATATTGGAAACTAGCCCTTTATCTGATACGTCATTTGCAAATATCTTCTCCCATTCTGTAGGTTGTCTTTGAGTTTTGTTGACTGTATCCTTTGCTGTGCAAAAGCTTCTTATCTTGATGAAGTCCCAATAGTTCATTTTTGCTTTTGTTTCTCTTGCCTTTGTGGATGTATCTTGCAAGAAGTTACTGTGGCTGAGTTCAAAAAGGGTGTTGCCTTTGTTCTCCTCTAGGATTTTGAAGGAATCTTGTCTCACATTTAGATCTTTCATCCATTTTGAGTTTATCTTTGTGTATGGTGCAAGAGAGTGGTCTAGTTTCATTCTTTTGCATGTGGATGTCCAATTTTCCCAGCACCATTTATTGAAGAGACTGTCTTTCTTCCAATGGATAGTCTTTCCTCCTTTATCAAATATTAGTTGACCATAAAGTTCAGGGTCCACTTCTGGGTTCTCTCTTCTGTTCCATTGATCTATGTGTCTGTTTTTGTGCCAGTACCACACTGTCTTGATGACCACAGCTTTGTAGTACAACCTGAAATCTGGCATTGTGATGCCCCCAGATATGGTTTTCTTTTTTAAAATTCCCCTGGCTATTTGGGGTCTTTTCTGATTCCACACAAATCTTAAAATAATTTGTTCTCTAGGTGCTATGTTTTTCTCTCCTGCTTCCTTGTGGCTCATGGGTACCACTCTTCTCTCTCTCTACAAATTTGGAACAAGACTTTTCAACCCATACCTCCCAGACCGCTGAGCACAGGTATAGCTTCTCTGGAAAAAAGTGTACGTTTTCTATTACTACCACTTTGTAGTATAATTTGAAATCAGAAAGTATAATAATTCTGAGTTTGTTATTCTTTCTCAAGATTGTATTGGCTTACACAAAGACTTCATGTGAATATTCATGGCAACATTATTCATAATAGCCAAAAGGTGGAAATAATTAAAATGTCCATCAACTGGTGAATGAATAAACAAAATGTGATATATCCATATGACAGAATGCTAATTGACAATAAGAAGAAACGAAGTATTGCTACACCTTACAAGAAGAATGAACCTCAAAGACATTACACTACATAAAAGGGGCCAGATACAAAGACTGCATACTGTATGATTCCATTTTTATGAAAGGTCCAGAAAAGGCAAATCTGTGAGACAAAGTAGATTAAAGGGCTGGGACCAGGGCTGGGACTGATAATACCTGTAAACAGGTGTGAGAGTTCTTATTGTGGAGATAAAAATGTTCTAAAACTGGATTATGGTGATGGTTTTACAACGTGGTCTATTTCCTAAAAATAATTAGAAGAAGAAGAAAAAAAAAAAACTTAGAAGAGATGCGGGCAACATATTTTGGTGAGTTCCCAGAAGGGAAGATCAGTGTTTCAAAAAGGGAAGGGCTTTGTAAGACAAAGCTAATTATGAATGCCAATTAAATGAAATGTTATCCTTTATTTATTTTTAAAAGATTTTTTTTAATTCATTCATGAAAGACACACACACAGAGAGGCAAAGACACAGGCAGAGGGAGAAGCAGGCTCCATGCAGGGAGCCTTATGTGGGACTCGATCCCGGGACTCCAGGATCATGCACAAGGCCGAAGGCAGGTGCTCAACCACTGAACCACCCAGGGATCCCAAAATGTTATCCTTAAAAACAAAAGATTGTATTGGCAATTTGGGCTCTTGTCTCCCTACAAATTTTAGAATTATTTGTCCTAGATATGTGTAAAATGTCATTGGAATTTCAATAGAGATTGCATCAAATCTGTAGATTGCTTTGGGTAGTATGGATATTTTCATATTATTTTTCTAATCTATGACCATGGATTATCTTTACATATTTATGTCTTCTTCACTTTATTTCATCAGTATCTTAAAGTTTGTAGCTTACAGTTCTTGAACTTCCTTGGTTAAATTTATTCCTAGATATTTTATTTTATTGTATTTTGATGTGATGGCAAGTGTAATTTCTTTGATTTCTTTTTTTTTTTTTTAAAGATTTTATTTATTTATTTATGATAGTCACAGAGAGAGAGAGAGAGAGAGGCAGAGACACAGGCAGAGGGAGAAGCAGGCTCCATGCACCGGGAGCCCGATGTGGGATTCGATCCCGGGTCTCCAGGATCACGCCCTGGGCCAAAGGCAGGCGCCAAACCGCTGCGCCACCCAGGGATCCCTTCTTTGATTTCTTTTACTGATAGTTCATTGTTAGTGTGTAGAGATGCAACAGGGTTTTGTATATTGATTTTCCATCCTGCTGCTTTGCTAAATTATTCTAACAATACTTTGGTGGAGACTTTAGGAATTTATTTATATAGTATCACATCATCTACAAATAGTACAGTTTTACTTTTTTCTTTTCAATTTGTGTGTTTTTTATTCATTAATGGCTATGACTAAGACTTTAAATACTATATTGAATAAAAGTGATGATGGGCATCTTTGTCTTGTTCTTGATCATAGAAAATAAGCCTTCAGGTTTTCACGGTTGAGTATATTAGTGGCAGGCTTGTCATACATGGCCTTTATTATGTTGACGTACATTCCCTCTATACTCATTGAGAGTTTTTCATAAATGGATGTTATATTTTATCAAATGTTTTTTTCTTCATCTATTTAGATAATCATGTGAGTTTTATCTTACATTTTGTTAATGTGGTATATCATATTGATTGACTACTGGATATTGAACTAATCCTTGTATCCCTGGAATAAATCGCACTTAATCATGGTGAATGATTCTTTATTGTTAAGTCCAGTTTGCTAATATTTTGATTATTTTAAAATCTATGTTTATAAGGGAAATTTGCCTGTAATTTTCTTTCTTTGTAGCGTTCTTGTCTGGTTTTTGTATCAGGCTACTGCTGGCCTTTACAATGAGCTGGGTAGCTTTCTTTTCTCCTCCATTTTTTGGAAGAGTTTGAGAAGGTTAGGTATAAAATCTTTGTCTGATGGAATTCACCAATG
This sequence comes from Canis lupus baileyi, assembly GCF_048164855.1. NCBI lineage: Eukaryota > Metazoa > Chordata > Mammalia > Carnivora > Canidae > Canis > Canis lupus. The sequence goes on from NC_132839.1 coordinate 22,015,493, forward strand.
AAGTCATCTGGTCCTAGACTTTTGTTTGTTAGGAGGTTTTTTATTATGATTCATACAACTTACTAGTAATTGGTCTCTTCAGATGCTCTATTTCTTCGTGATCCATTCTTGGAAGATTGTAAATTTCTACAATTGTACCCATTTCTTCTAGATTGTCCAATTTGTTGGTAAATAAATGTTCATAGTAGTCTTCTATGATTTTTTGTATTTCTGTGATATCCATTATAACTTCTGCTCTTTCACTTCTGATACTATCAGAGCTCTTTTTTTCTTGTTGAGTCTAGCTAAGGATTTATCAGTTTTGCTTATCTTGTCAAAGAACCAGCTCTTAGTTTCATTGATCTTTTCTGTTGTCTTTTAGTGTCTATTTCATTTATTTCTGCTCTAATCTTTATTTCCTTTTTCCTAACTTTTAGGTGTTGGTAGTTCTTTTTATAGTTCCTTTAGGTGTAAAGTTACATTATTTATTTGAAATTCCTCTTGTTTCTCAAAGCGGACCTGTATTCCTAGGAAATTCCCCCTAGAACTTCATTTTCTGCATCTCATAGATTTGGATGTTTTCCTTTAGGGTTTTTTTTTTTCTTTGTTGTTTTCTTCTATTACCCAGTAGTTGTCCTGTAACAATGAGTTTGATCTCCACATATTTGTAGTTTTTCCTGTCTTGTAATTAGTTTCTAGTCCTATCATTATGGTCAGAAAAAATGCCTGTTCTGATTTCATTCTTTTTCACTTAATTAAGACTGGTTTTGTGGTTCAAAATGTGACCTATTCTGGAGTGTTTACATACCCTGATGTTACTGTATTGCCATCAATCTCTCCCTTTAGGTCTGTTAATAATTTGCCTGATATAATTCAGTGCTCCTATGTTTGAATGCATATGTATTTATAACTTTTACTCTTCTAGCTGTATTGATCCTTTTTATCATTACATAGTATCCTTCTTAGTCTTTTATTAAAATCTTTGTTTTAAACTCTATTTTGTCTTACACAAGTGTAGGTAAACCAACATTTTTTTTTCTGTTTTCATTGCATCATATTTCTTTGTCCATCCCTTCACTTTCAGTCTCCGTATGTCTCTACTTCTGACCTGAGTCTCTTGCAGGCAGTATATATACATGTCTTTTTGTTTATTTTTTTAATCTATTTAACCACCCCATCTTTCGATGAGAAAATTTAGTCTATTCACATTTAAAGTACTTACTGATAGGTATGTATTTATTGTCATTTTGTAATTGTTTTCTGGCTGTTTTTGTGGTTCCTTTCTGTTGTGGTTTGATGACTCTCTTTAGAGTTAAGTTTAAATTCCTTTCTCATTTTTGTATTTACCATAAGTTTTGCTTTGTGGTTAACATAATGATCACAAACATCAGTTTATGTATACAACAGTCTATTTTAAGTTGATCGCAACTTACATTTGAACACCTTCCAAAACTCTATACCCCTCATATTTTGTTTTTGATGTCATCTTTTACATCTTTTAATGTATTCCTTAACTGATGATTGTAGTTTTATTTTATATTTATTTTTTTAAGATTTTTATTTATCTATGAGAGACACAGAGAGAGAGGCAGAGACGCAGGCTCCCCAGACCCCTGAGGACCTGAGCCAAAGGCAGGGGTCTCGATCCCAGACCCCTGAGGACCTGAGCCAAAGGCAGACGCTCAACCACTGAGCCATCCAGATGCCCCATTATTATAATTTTAATTTTATTCCCTTTGTCTTTTTACATTCATAAATGATTAATCCACCCACATTTACTATGTATTTACCTTTCTAGTAAGATTTTTATTATAGCATATTATTATTAATTAGTGCCTTAACTTTTCAGCTTAAAAAAGTCCCTTTAACATTTCTTTGAAGGCTAGTTTAGTACTAATGAAATTCTTTAAATTTTGCTTGTCTGAAAACCTTGCTGGGTAGGATATTCTTTTTTGGAATACCTTTTCAGCACTTAAAATATGTCAAGCCATTCCTCTGTGGCCTGTACCATTTCTGCTGAGAAATCTACTGATAGGCTTATGGGGTTTTTGTGTGTGTATGTGTGTGTGTGCATAACAATTTGTGTGTCTCTTGATGCTTTTAAGATTCTTTAATTTTTTACATTTTAATTATAATATGTCTTGATGTGAATTTCATTGTTTCCATCCTACTGGGAACTCTCTGTGCTTCCTGGACCTGGATGTCTGTTTTATTTCCTAAGTTAGGGAAGTTTTTAGCCACTATTTCTTCAAATAATTTGTCTGCCCCTTTATCTCTCTCCTCCTCCTTGGACCCTTATAATAATAGTAAGCTTAACGTTGTCCTACAGGTTTCTCAAGATCACTTATTTTTTAAAACTATTTTTCCTACAGCTTCTCTTGCTTGGGTGAGTTTCTTTGCTCTGTCTTTTAGCTCACTGATCTAATTGCTCTGCTTCATCCAGTTGCTGTTGATTCCTAGTCTGTTTTTTAGTTACTGTATTATTTGACTCTCTAACTTCTGTTTAGTACTTTCTTACATTTTCTCTTTGTTGAAGTTCTCACTGTGTTCTTCCATTCTTCTCCCATGTTTGGCAAGCATCTTTATGACCATTACTTTGAAATCTTGATCAAATAGATTATTTCTCTACATACTATTAGAGTTTCTTTCTGACCTTTTGTCTCATTTTCTCATTGGGAACTTATTTCTCTTTCTTCATTTTGCTGAACTCTCTGTGTTTGTTTTTATGTGTTAGGCAAAACATATACTCTTCAGTCATGAAAGAATAGGTGGATGTGTGTAGGTAACAAACCTTCTTGCTTAGCTTGCCCTAGCTCTTGAGTGTCTCAAACCTTTGTGATTTTTCTAAGCTGCCTGATTTATTTTTGATGTGTCTCCATAGTTGAGAGTGTGCCTTGACCTGTCAGTGTTCTAAGTGAAGAAATTGTATTTAGCTTCTAGTTTTAGGCTGATAGGACCCCAGACTCTCAGCAGCTTTTAAAGTCTGAAGATATATATAGTTCTGTGGGATTGTAATCTAATCCCTGCTAATATCCAGACCAGGAAATCTGGAGGTGTCCCCTGGGTGAAAGTTGCAAATACTGGAGCTCCAGGCTAGTGGATAAGCTTTTTTCTTCTGGGAAGTTTCATGGAACTGTAGTAAAGCGAACAGTGTACAATGATGTCTTCCTGCTTGTGTTCTCTGAGAATTCATCTTTGGCCTCTAGATGTCTGGGAAATTTGAAGTCTGTCCCTCAGGCTGGAGCTCCACACTAAGAAAAATAGGCCATTTTCATGGGAAGTTTGGAGTTGTGTTTTAGTCTTCTGTTTGTGCAGTACTCTGAGGGTAGTGGCCTGCTGAGAACTGTCTTTCCAATCGTAACATCCCATGGAGCTCAGGAATACCAGCGCCCATGGCTACCACAGTCAATTGATCAAGAGACGTCACTTGTGTGCATTGCCCTTGACTGCTGGCTTTAGTTAGTTAGGTAGCTGGAGAGTATATGAGGTGGCCCATCCTCCCTGCTTCGGAAAAGTAGGGAGAAAATATCTTGATTGTGTGTACCCACAAGCTTCAAGGATGCAGCCAGAAAGTACCTTCTTGTGTATGCACACCAATCAGAGTGGAAGCAGGAGAATGATACAACTATTCACCCTAACCAGCCCCTGTTGCAACTCCCCTTTCTCACTGATTTTAACTAGGGAGTAGGGGAGCATTGAAACCACCAGCACTCTTCAGCTTCTACAGTGCTGCAATCACATGCCCCTCTCCATCCCAGGAAGGTTGAGGGAGGATCTCCTATCCAAGCTTGCCTGCTTGTGCTAGCAGGCTATATGGTGCCCACAGCATCAGCATCTCCAGGGAGGTGTCAACTCTTTCCTGCCCTATAAATCAATGCCTCTAGATCAGAAAATGAATGTTACATATATTCCAGGCTCTTTTCAAACTGCTCCCTCCCCTGCCTGGTCTTGGGACAAATGGATCCATGTGCAAGCCCTCCAAAAGGGAAATCTCAGTTTCCTGTAGCACTTTGTAATCCTCAGACATTAGTCTCATTTGTTTTCTAAGCCAGTATTCTGGAAGCTTGTCTCTGTGATGTAAAATCCAGGGGCTGTGATACCCTTGTGGGGCATTATATCCTGGCTCCTCCTGGAGGGACTGGTGAGATCCCTCCTTAATATGTGTTGTGATACCAGGGGATGGGGTTTTTTGCAATACCATGTTTCTGCCTCTCCTATCCATCTTCATATAGTCTTTTAATGCTTTGTTATAGAGAAGCTGTTCATCATTTCATTTTTTGAAAAAGGAAATGATCCATAGGTAGCTGTAGGATTTGGTGTTTACATGGGAGAAGGTAAGTTCAGGATCTTCCTGTGCTGCTCTCTTGCAGAAGCTGACTTTAAGTTTTTAACAATAAATAGTTTTGAGATGTAACATTCTCCAATGAGAAATGAATTGAAAACTCAAACAGATTTAACACTCTAAAAGTATTTAGAAACCTGTCTTTTAAATATTATTACAATATTGTAACAGGAGTCCTACCACATTTTAGTAAGCAACTGCAGTTGTTACTACTCTCCATGTATTGATATCCGATCAATATCAAACTTCTTTACTGTATTCATTGTTAAAGGTTAAAGGTAAATTTTTTATATAGTTGCATTTTTTATACAATTTACATAGCTGTGTTTTATTTTTGTGTAATTATTCAACTTATATATGGCATCTAGAACAATGCTTCTAAAACATTAAAATATGCATATAAATCACATGGGATCTTGTTTAAATGCAGTTTGTGTTTCAGGGCCTAAGATTCTGCATTTCTAAGAACTTTCCAGGATGCCAGTCTTGTGGAAGGTCATAATATTCTCTCAGTAATATAAAGGATTATTTAAGGAAGAGTTCATATTTTATCTTAAAACTTAGAGCTTTTAAAAATGTGTATTTTAAGCTGCTAAATTTTAGCTGGTTTTATACTGATAACATTTCCATATTAAAAATAAAAAATTTCTATCATAGAGTTGTTAAGCATCATTTTCAATCATTAATTTATATTTAATGCTAATTTGTGGATTTTTAATGTAAATGTATATAGATTATTGCATAGTGATTCATGTCATAATGTAGATGTGGATTTTAAATGGTACTTAACAGAAAACAAATGGCAGATAATATAAACTAAAATACGAAATGTCAAATTAACCAGTACACTTATTCTGAAAGAGATTCTTAAATTTTTATTTCATTTTGTTTTAAGATACCATTCAGGACATGAGTGAGAAAAGCAGCAGGAGCTCCTTATTGAAATATTACATTAAAAAGGTCTTTCAATTACTGAGAATCTCTCACTAGAAATTAAAGAAATTAAAGAAAGAATAAGACACTTTATGTGTCAGAAAATTATTGTAAATTACTGAATTTATTTGAAAAATACACTTGAGGGGTGCCTGGGTGGCTTAGTGGTTTAGCCTTCTGCCTTTGGCTCAGGTCCTGATCCCGGGATCTTGGGATCAAGTCCTGCATCAGGCTCCCTCAGAAGCAGGAGGGAGCCTGCTTCTCCCTCTGCCTATGTCTAACTCTGTGTGTCTCTCATGATTAAATAAATAAAATCTTTAAAAAAGAAAAGAAAAAATACACTCCACTGCCATTTGTTGCAAGATTAATAACACATATACAAATAACTTGCATGTGGAGATAGCAAAGTTATATGAGTGCAAACATTTTCCAGCTACCGGAGACATCCATCAGGTGCACAGTGTACCCTTACGTGTGGCTTCCTGTGTGGTGTCAACTGTACAAAGTGGGTTTTGACTCCATTGGGAATTTGACTTCACTCCTCTGGTCTGAGGGTGAGGATTGGTCCTTAAGTTGTCTTGGAATATTGAAAGAAGAATTGATGTTGTCCTCACTAAATAGTTCCAGAGAGGACAGTTGTAGACCTCATTAGCACAGAATAGGTACAGCATTCATGTGAATGGAGCCTGGAGGTCTTCAGAATCTGACTTGACTACCACATGGCTTACACCAGAGAAAGGAGGTACTTCTCAGGCAGAGGATGGACTTTCTATTTAGACTCAATAACCACTTCCAGTGCCACTGCCTTTAAATAATCTAGTAATGGAGAGATTTCTCTCCATTCTGTCAAGGGGTATAAGAAGCTATCACAGAATATATTTGCATCTCTTTCTCCTTTAAATTTACACAGCAGATTTTGAAACTTCAACATCAATAATGTAATGCCTCTCTGCTTTCTTGCTCTTGCCCATGCCTACTCTGCCTGGATAAGAGCTTGGAATGGAGGTAGGGACCCTTCTATTATTTTAATATTTCACAATATTATTCCATACCAATTAGTACACTATGAGAGGGCCATTATTATTACTTTGGCCACTTGCAATGACAGGGGTAGAGCTAGAAAGTATAACGCTAAGTAATAAGTCAGTCAGAGTAAGACAAATATAGGATTTCACTCACATGTGGAATTTAAGAAAAACCAGCAAAGGAAGAAAAAAAAGGGAAACAAACCAAGAAACAGACTATTAATTATAGAGAACAGAATGCTGATAATCAGAGGGAAAGTGGGTAGGAGGATGTATTAAACAGGGAATGGAGATTAAGGAGTGCTCTTATGATGTATGGAAGTGTTGAATCACTATATTATATACCTGAAACTGATATCACACTGTATGTTAACTAACTGGAATTAAAATAAAAATAATGAAACAAAAAGCAAAAACAAAATAATACATTAGGTTGTTCCATTTAAGAAATAATGCTTCAAACTAATTTACTTTTTTTAGATATATATTTTTTTATTGAAGTTCGATTTGCCAACTATAGTATAACACCCAGTGCTCATCCCATCAAGTGCCCTCCTCAGTGCCCATCACCCAGTCACCCCATCCACCCGCCCACCTCCCCTTCCACTATGCCTTGTTCATTTCCCAGAGTTAGGAGTCTCTCATGTTTTGTCACCCACTCTAATTTTTCCTCACTCATTTTCCCTCCTTTCCTCTATAATCTTTTACTATTTCTTATATTCCTAGTATGAGTTAAACCATATAATGATTTACTTTTATGATAACTGCTAAATATAGTACCTACTGGAAACATTCTTCATAAAAGATAAATAGAAACATCCGTTATCTATTTCTTTCCTTTGATGGATATCATTCAGAAAGTGATCACATAAATCTGACAAAAAATGTTTTAAAATCATACCAAAGAGATGTGGGGCAATATGGTGGGCTAAACTAATACAAATAAAATCTATATAAATAAAACACATAGATAGGCTGGATACATTGTAACCCCAAATTTTAAATGCATAGTTAATTCAAAATGAAAACAAGGGAAATTTCTAGGTGTGAAAATCAGAAAGAAAGAAAACTAGAGCTGAGACTTTGCATGTTCAAGAATGTTTCTAACCAATTATAGGTCTTGGGGTATAAGGACCAGGGTGCCAATGACATATTGGGGAGGATTTGTGACCACATGGTATAAGAAGTAAATAATTTTATCTACAAACTATATTTGCTGATAAGTCCCATATCAATTTCTTCTAACTAATGCCCTTTTCTTAGCCTTACCTCCTAGAATAATTCAGTACTAAAACCATTAGGTGGGTGTATATGTGATGGAAGGCGGGGACAGAGTCCTAGGGTAGAAAATCAAATCCCAAATGAAATGAGTGGGAATGTGTATGAGATGGGAAATTGGCCCAGAGTAAGTTTCAGAATTCCAAGTGGAATGAGGAGGGCTACTGTACAGATGCAGAGAAGCACAAGGGATTGCAACAAGAGTAGGGTAAGGAGAATATCCAAACAGGATGTCAGAGCTAGTGGGATGAGGTTGATGTGTTCATGGGACATAGGTTGCATGCAAGGACAGTGAGAGGAAAAAAATATAAACAAATTTCTCACTGTCAAAAATAGAAATTACAAAATGAAACTGAACCCTGTATTGGTCTGGAATCAGAGGTATCAGTCAATGATATGGTTTTTAATATACAGAAATATAGAGAGAAATACAGATCTATATATATGTGTATGTGTCTATGTTATATATACACATTCCTTAGCTCTCTCTATTTAGGCCTGGTATAAGTGAAAATTCCCCAAAGCACTGAGCATAAGTAGCAGAAGATATTGACTTTAAATATCATTATCCACTTAATGGAACCAGGGTTCCTAAGAGAAATGTCTGATTATGGCTAAGGTAGGAAATGTATAGATATGTCTGAAACATTTTATTGTGCTGGAAAACAATGAAGTGTTCAAAGAGTAATGAGCTGATGCCAAAAAAGACACAGGAGCCAGCTTCAGGGAGCCCACAATGGTCAATCTTGGACAACATGAACACTAAGTAGAAATAACACTATGGATCGTAGCCTATTGAATAAAATAGGAAACCATAGTCTTAGGATGAATGAATTAAAGCATTTGAGGAAAATATTTATCTAGATTTACAAGGCAAATGCTTAATAAATAAAAAGTTTTAAAAAGTAACTTGAAAATGGAGATCCTAGCAATTATTTTAATCAAGGGCTCAAAGGAAATATCAGCAGTAATGGGACAGATCAAAATTTGTGCCCTGCATTATTGGATGCAATGAGCACACAGTGTCACTTTTGTGATATTTTGCCAAAGGTGTATAACCTGAATCTAATCATGCAGAAATATTAGACAAAACACAACTGAATGACATTCTACAAGATAATGTTTCTGTAATCTTTAAAAAGTCTTTAGGTCATGAAAGGCAAGGAAAGAGTGAGGAAATGATCCAGTCTGAAGGAGGCAATATAGCTAAAGGCAAGCATAATCTTGAATTACACCCTTATATTCTAAAGAAAATTACTGAGATAATAATTGGTGAAATATAATTAGAATCTGAGGATTGTAAGTATGGTATTGGGGTTAGGGCTTTAATATTGATAGTAGTACTGTGGTTATATTTAAAAATGTACTTGTTGGCAGTGAGTGCACACTAAAGTATTTGGAGATCCAGGGTGGCAAATAATTCTTAAAAGGCTTAGACGAAAAATGGTCTTTTATTGTAGTTGCATCTTTTCTGTAATTTCAAGGTTATTTTAAAGTAAAAAACATATTTTACTTTTATTGAGGTATCATTGACATACAATGTTATTTTAGTTTCAGTTGTAAAGCCTAGTGATTTGACAATTCTATACATTACTCAATGTTTTCCATCACAGGCAGTTACCATCTGTCTCCATATGATGTTATTACAATATTATTGACTATATTCTTTGTGCTGTACTTTTCATCTCTGACCTATTTTATAATTGGAAGTTTATACCTCTTAATTCTCTTCACCTCTTTCACCCATCCCACCCTCATACGTCTCCTCTGACATCCACCAGTTTGTTCTCTGTATTTAAGAGGCTGTTCTGTTTGTTCATTTGCTGTTTTAGATTCCACATATAAGTGAAATTGTATGGTATTTTATTCTCTGTATGACTTATTTCATTTAACATAAAGGCCTCAATCCATGTTGTTGCAAATGGCCATATATCATTATTTCTTAGGGCTGAATAATACTCCATTTTATGTATATACCATGCCTTCCTTATCCATTTATCATGAGTTGTTTTGTTTTACTTATTTGTTTATTGCCTTTAACTAATGGATACCTATGTAGGTGTAGTCAAACCATGCAGAGTCTTAGGTAGCCAGAAGTTGAAACCATCCTTTAAAAAAATACTGATACTTCTAGTAAAAGTAAAAACCAAGGACTTTCCACATCATTGACTAATTTTTTCCCTCCAAGAAGTGTGTGGGAAATATCAGAAAGGGAGACAGAACATAAAGACTCCTAACTCTGGGAAACGAACTAGGGGTGGTGGGTGGGGGGGTGGGGGTGAGTGGGTGACGGACACTGAGGGGGGCACTTGACAGGATGAGCACTGGGTGTTATTAAGTATGTTGGCAAATTGAACACCAATAAAAAATAAATTTATTATTAAAAAAATAAAAAAATAAAAAATAAATTTTTTCCCTCCAAGATCTTACTTAAATTCAAGTTAATTAACATATGGTGTAGTATTAGTTTCAGATGTAAAAACCTAGTGGTTCATCATTTACATGTAACACCCAGTGCTCATTGTAACAAGGGCCCTCCTTATGCCCATCACCCATCCATTTATCTAGTGATGGATACTTGGATTGCTTCTGATTTTTGGCTGTTGTAAATAATGCTGCAGTAAACATAGGGATACATGTATCTATTTGAATTAGTGTGTTCATTTTCTTTGAGTAAATACTCAGTAATGGAATTCCTGTATGATATTGTATTTCTATTTTTAATTTTTTGAGGGCCCTCCACACTGTTTTCCACAGTAGTTGTAGTTCCATACATATTTTAGGATTTTTGTTCTAGAACTGTGAAAAATGCTATTGGTATTTCGATAGGGATTACAATGAATCTGTAGATTGCTTTGGGTAGTATGGATATTTTTTTTTTATTCATTTGAGAGAGAGAGAGCACACAAGCAGAGGGAGAACAAGACTCTGCTGAACAGGAAGTCTGATATGGGGCTTGATCCCAGGACCCGGAGATCATGACCTGAGCTGAAGGCAGACACTTAACCATCTGAGCCACCCAAGTACTCCAGGTAGCATGGATATTTTAACAATATTAATTCTTCCAGTCCATAAGCATGGATTATCATTTCATATGTTTGTATTCAACTTTTTTCATCAATGTGTTACTGTTTTGAGTATGTAGGTCTTTCAACAACTTGTTGAAATTTATTCCCAGGTTTGTGTGTGTGTGTGTGTGTGTGTGTGTGTGTGTGCAATTGAAAGGGGATTTTTTTCTTAATTTCTGTTTGTTATTAGTGTATAGAAATGCAACAGGTTTCCATATATTAATTTGTATCCTGAAAGTTTGCTGGATTTACTAATAATTTATTCATAATTTTATATATTGTAATTTATTTATTGACTTATTCTAATAGCATTTTGGTGTAATTTTTAGGATTCCATATGTAGCATCATGTCATTTGCACATTGTGACAGTTTTACTACTTTTTTTTTTTTTTCTAATTTAGATTGTTTTTATTTCCTTTTATGGTCTGATTTCCATGGCTAAGACTTCTGGTACTATGCTGAATAAAAGTGGTGAAAGTGGGCATACTATCTTGTTTTGGATCTTAAAGGGAAAGGCTTTCAATTTTTTTCACCTTGGATTACATTATTAATTGTGGGTTTTTCATATAAGGCCTATATTATGGTGAGATGTGTTCTCTGTAAACCAATTTTTTTGTTTCCTTCTGGAAATTTTATTTTATTCATTTATTTTACATTTTTCTAAATTTAAATTCAATTTGTCGACATATAGTATAATATCTAGTGCTCATCCCATCAATTGCCCTCTTCTTTGCCTGTCACCCAGTTACCTCATCCCCCACCTACCTCCCCTTCTGCAACCCTTTGTTTGTCTCCCAGAGTTAGGAGTCTCTCATGATTTGTCTCCCTCTCTAATTTTTCCCACCCAGTCCCCCTCCTTTCCCTTACAATACCTTTTTCTATTTCTTATATTCCACATATGAGTGAAACCATATGATGATTGTCCTTCTACGATTGACTTACTTCACTTAGCATAATACCCTCCAGTTCCATCCACGTCAAAGCAAATGGTGGGTATTCTTCCTTTCTGATGGCTGAGGAATATTCCATTGTATACATAGACCACATCTTCTTGATCCATTCATCTGTCGATAGACAACGAGGCTCCTTCCACAGTTTGGCTATTGTGGACATTGCTGCTGTGAACATTGGGATGCAGGTGTCCTGATGTTTCACTGCATCTGTATCTTTGGAGTAAATCTCCAGTAGCACAATCACTGGGTCGTAGGGTAGCTCTATTTTTAACCCTTTGAGGAACCTCCACACAGTTTTCCAGAGGGGCGACACCAGTTTACAATCCCACCAACAGTGCATGAGGGTCCCCCTTTCTCCACAGACTCTCCAACATTTGTTAATTATCACCATTCTCACTGAGGTGAGGTGGTATCTCATTGTGGTTTGTATTTGTATGTCCCTGATGGCAAGTGATGCGGAGCATTTACTCATGGGCTTGTTGACCATGTGTAGGTCTCCTTTGGTGAAATTTTTGTTCATGTCTTTTGCCACTTCATGATTGGATTGTTTGTTTCTTTGCTGTTGAGTTTAAGAAGTTCTTTATAGATCTTGGATACTAGCCCTTTATCTGATATGTCATTTGCAAATCTCTTCTCCCATTCTGTAGGTTGTCTTTTAGCTTTGTTGACTGTTTCTTTTGCCGTGCAGAAGCTTTTGATCTTGATGAAGTCCCAATAATTGATTTTTGCTTTTGTTTCCCTTGCCTTCATAGATGTATCTTGCAAGAAGTTGCTGTGGCCAAGTTCAAAAAGGGTGTTGCCTGTGTTCTCCTCTAGGATTTTGTTGGATTCTTGTCTCACATTTAGATCTTTCATCCATTTTGAGTGTATCTTTGTATCTAGTGTAAGAGAATGGTCTAGTTTCATTCTTCTTCACATGGCTGTCCAATTTTCTGAGCACCATTTATTGAGGAGGCTGTCCTTTTTCCAGTAGATAGTCTTTCCTGCTTTGTCGAATATTAGTTGACCATAGAGTTGAGGGCCCATTTCTGGGTTCTCTATACTGTTCCATTGATCTATGTGTCTGTTTTTGTGCCAGTACCACACTATCTTGATGATCACAGCTTTGTAATACAGCCTGAAATCCGGCATTATGATGCCCCCAGCATTGGTTTTCTTTTTCAATATTCCTCTGGCTATTCAGGGTCTTTTCTGTTTCTGTACAAGTCTTAAAATTATTTGTTCCAACCCTGTGAAAAAAGTCCATGGTATTTTGATAGGGATCGCATTGAACGTGTAAATTGCCCTGGGTAGCATAGGCATTTTCACAACATTAATTCTCCCAGTCCATGAGCATAGAATATTTTTCCATCTTTTTGTGTCTTCCTCAATTTCTTTCAGAAGTGTTCTATAGTTTTTAGGGTATAGATCCTTTACCTCTTTGGTTAGATTTGTTCCTGTGTATCTTATGCTTCTGGGTGCAATTGTTAATGGGATTGACTCCTTAATTTCTCTTTCTTCAGTCTCATTGTTAGTGTATAGAAATGCCACTGATTTCTGGGCATTGATTTTGTATCCTGCCACACTGCTGAATTGCTGTATGAGTTCTGGCAATCTTGGAGAAGAGTCTTTTGGGTTTTCTATATACAGTATCACGTCATCTGCAAAGAAGGAGAGTTTGACTTCTTCTTTACCAATGTGAATGCCTTTTATTTTTTTGTTGTTGTTATTGTCTGATTGCTTCTAGTACTATGTGAATAGCAGTGGTGAGAGTGGACATCCCTGCCACTGATCTTAGGGGAAAGGCTCTCGGTTTTTCCCCATTGAGAATGATATTCACTGTGGGATTTTCATAAATAGCTTTTAAGATGTTGAGGAATGTTCCCTCTATCCCTACGCTCTGAAGAGTTTGGATCAGGAATGGATGCTGTATTTTGTCAAATATTTTCTCTGCATCTATTGAGAGGATTATATGGTTCTTGTTTTTTCTCTTATTGATGTGATCTATCACATTGATTGTTTTACAAATGTTGAACCACCCTTGCATCCTGGGGATAAATCCCTCTTGGTCACAGTGAATAATCTTCTTAATGTACTGTTGGATCCTATTGGCTAGGATCTTGGTAAGAATTTTTGCATCTGTTTTCATTGGTCTATTGGATATTGGTCTATAATTCTCCTTATTGATGGGATATTTGTCTGGTTTTGGAATTGAGATAATCCCGGGCTCATAAAATGAATTTGGAAGTATTCCCTCCCTTTCCATCTTTCAAAACAGCTTAATAGAATAGGTATTATTTCTTCTTTAAACGTTTGATAGAAGCCACCTGGCCCTGGACCTTTGTGTCTTGGGAGGTTTCTGATGACAGCTTCAATTTCCTCCCTGGTTATCAGCCTGTTCAAGTTTTCTATTTCTTCCTGTTCCAATTTTGGTAATTTGTGGGTTTCCAGAAATGCATCCATTTCTTCTAGATTGTCTACTCTGTTCGCATATAGTTGCTTTTAATACATATTTAAAATTGTTTGTATTTCCTTGGTATTTATTGTGATCTCTCCTCTTTTGTTCATGATTTTATTAATTTGAGTCCTTTTTCTTTTTAATAAGGCTGGCTAGGGGTTTATTAATCTTATTAATTCTTTCAAAGAACCAGCTCCTGGTTTTGTTGATCTGTTCTACAGTTCTTCTGGTCTCTATTTCATTGAGTTCTGCTCGAATCTTTATTATCTGTCTTCTGCTTGGTTTAGGCTTTTTGCTGTTCTTTCTCCAATTCTTTTAGGTGCAAGGTTAGCTTGTATGTTTGAGTTTTTCTCCAAATTTTTGAGGGAGGCTTGTATTATAATGTATTTCCCTCTCAGGACTATTTTTGCTGTATCCCAAAGATTTTGAATGGTTGTATTTTCATTTTCATCAGTTTCCATGAATCTTTTAAATTTGTCTCTATTTTTATGGTTGACCCATTAACATTTAGCAGGATGCTCTTTAACCTCCATGTGTTGGAATTTCTTCCAAATTTCTCCTTATTATTGAGTTCTAGTTTCAAAGCATTGTGGTCTGAAAATATGCAGGGGACAATCTCAATCTTGTATTGGTTGAGACCTGATTTGTGACCCAGTACATGGTCTATTCTGGAGAAAGTTCCATGTGCACTTGAGAAGAATGTGTGTTTAGTTGCATTCAGATGGAATGTTCTACATATATCTGTGAAATCTTTTTTGTCCAGTGTATCGTTTGAGGCCCTTGTTTCTATAGTGATGTTCTGCTTAGAATATCTGTCATTTGCTGAGAGTGCCGTGTTGAAGTCTCCTACTATTAGTGTATTTTTATCTAAGTATATCTTTACTTTGGTTATTAATTGATATACTTGGCAGCTCCCACATTAGGGGCATAAATATTCATAATTGTTAGTTAGGTCTTCTTGTTGGATAGACCCTTTAAGTATGATATAGTTTCCCTCTTCATCTCTTACTACAGTCTTTGGTATAAACTCTAATTTATCTGATATAAGAATTGCTACCCCAGCTTCCTTTGAGGACCATTTGAATGGTAAATAGTTCTCCACCCCTTCATTTTCAGGCTGGAGGTGTCCTTAGGTCTAAAATTAGTCTCTTGTAGACAGCAAATAGATGGGTCTTGCTTTTTTATCCAGTCTGATACCCTGCATCTTTTGATGGGATCATTTAGCCCATTCACGTTCAGAGTAACTATGGAAAGATGAAAATTTAGTGTCATCGTATTACCTATACAGTCCTGGTTTTAGTGGATTCTTTGGGCTCCCTCTTTCTTTTACAGGGTCCCCTTTATATTTCTTGCAGAGCCAGTTTGGTGGTCACATATTCTTTCAGTTTCTAGCTATCCTGGAAGCTCTTTATCTCTCCTTCTACTCTGAAAGACAGTCTTGCTGAATAAAGTATTCTTGGCTGCAAGTTCTTCTCATTTAGAACTCTGAATATATCCTGATAGCACTTTCTGGCCAGCAGGTCCCTGGAGAGGTCTGTTAATCTGATATTTCTCCCCATGTAAGATAAGAATCTCTTGTCTCAAGCTGCTTTAAGAATTTTCTCTTTATCTTTGAAATTTGCAAGTTCCACTATTAAATGTCAAGGTGTTGAACAGTTTTTATTGATTTTTGGGCAGGAGGTCCTCTCTCTCTCTTGGATATCAATGCCTGTTTCCTTCCCCAGATTAGAGAAGTTCTCAGCTATGATTTGTTCAAATATACTTTGTGGTCCTCTCTCTCTAAGCCTATTCTGGAATCCCAATTAGACATATATATTTCCTTCTCAGGCCACCATTTTTTTCCCTAAGCCTTTCCCCATGTGCTTGTTTTTATCTTTTTCCTCAGCTTCCTTCCTTTCTTTCCATCAACTTGTCTTCTATTTCACTCACTCTTCCATCTCATTAACCCTAGCAGTTAAAGCATCCAGTTTGGATTGCATCCCAGTTAAAGTATTTTTAATTTGGCCTGATTAGAGACCTCGTTACTGCAGAATTGAGATCTAGAGTCCTTTACGCTTTTTTTTTCCAGAGCCACCAGTAACTTTATAATTGTACTTCTGAATTGAATTTCTGACCTCTTATTTAAATCCATATTCTGTAACTCTGTGGCAGAGAGTACGGTTTCTGGTTCTTTCTTTGTGGTGAATTCTTCCTTCTAGTCATTTTGTCCAGTGCAGAGTGGCTGTATGAGCGGGTTGAGTCAAAAATATCAACCACGACCTAAGTAAAATACACCCCAGAAGATTCCGAAGAGGTCAGAGACCAGAACATAGAAGAAAAAGAACAGGACAAAATAAAAGTACCACTAAAGTGAAAAACAAATTGTAAAACAAAATAGTAAAAATAAAAAATCCAAAAAGCAAAGGAAAAAAAGGGGGGAGTGGTAGTGGTGGTGAGGAAGTGGTGGTGGAAAGAGAATGTAGTCTCCCTGAGGGGACCTAGAGGGTTATCCTCTTGGTTCTGAGTGTATTTTGTTGTGTATATTAGAAGATGCTCAATCCCTAATTTATGCAAACTAGCAGTACATATGTAAAGACCTAACATTGACCACAAAAATATAAATAAGAGAGGGGGCAGAATGGGAAGGAAGAGAATATAGTCTCACAGAATGAACCAGTTTGGTATTCCACTTGGTTCTGGGTGTATGTTGGTCATGTGTTAGAAGGTACTAACTTCCACCATTGTAAAACAAAATGAGATAGAAAAGCCACAAAACAAAAACCCTTATCTCCTATATCTACCAAAATTAAATTGAATACATTAATGGGAACCCAGAATTGAAAAATATATCAAAGACATGTAATTGTAGAAATATGAAAGTCAAAAAGGAAAAAACTTATAAACAAAGAGTTGGCAAAATATTATAGTTAAGGTGGGAAATGAGAAAAAATATTGGAAATTTTTAATCTGATATAAAAATGAGTCATAATGTTAAAAAAAAAAAAAAAAAGACCTTCTAGTTCTATATACTATTTTCCCTCCGTCCTGGAGCTTTCCAGCACTGCTTGTTCAATAAACTTGCTCTATTCTTCCAGCAGTTCTGAGGGAGGGGCTTGCTGTACTGATTCTCAGGTGTGTGTACCTGGGGGAGATGCCCCGCCCCCTGCCAGGTGCAAGCTCAGTGGGAGCTGTTTATCCTGTGAGGCCACTGTTCCCTTGCCCCGCCCCCAGCAGGAGGTGGAACACAGGAACAACCACAGTGACAGCGGCCAGCTCCCCACCTCTAGAGTCAGCTCCCCGCTAGTAACTAATACAGCTCCCGGTCTGCACTGGCCTAGGTGCTCCTGGGGTGGTGGGGGTGTTGCTCTGCACAGCCTGGGGGCAACCAAAGGTGTGAGAGTCCCTCCCCATCCATCGCCTTCCAGGTCCCACACCATCCCCACCTCCACCCAGCCCCGGGGGAATTGCTGGATCCCGTCTCTGTCCCCCTGGGCGCCCTGGATCCGGCTGCCTCTCCCCCAGGGATTGGAGCTCAGTCCCCTCCGCCTGAAGCCCCCCCACCACAGGGATCGGGGCTCAGCCCCCCCCTCCACCCAGAGCCCTCCCCAGGGATCGGGGCTCAGCCCCATCCACCCGGAGCCCCCCACTTCTCCCCGAGGCCCAGGGGCCATGCTCCAGCCCTTCACCGAGACCGCGTGGGGTGCGTGCGCCTCCCCCGGAGCCCTCCTCCCCTGGTGACCCCGGGACTGGAGGCGTCACCCCCTCCTGGGTCCCCCCATCTCCCCGCTGTGCACTTTCCCTCCGGGAAGAATCCGGCGGATCGTTAAAGCCCCAGCATCTGGGGGGCTCTCCCGCCCGAGGCTCCCCCCAGCCCGGCTCCTCGGCCCGCCCCCTCGATGCTGTTTCATTTCTCCTTCTCCGCCCCGGACCTCGTCAGAGGCGAAGGCCCTTCCCGCTGCAGCTCCCGGTTCTCTGCTCACCTCCCAGGTGGAGCTCGTGGGTGCTCGGGGGGGTGGAAAGTTGCCCTGGGAGCGGGTGGGGGTGGGTGAGGCCCCTGCTCCTCTGCGATCTTTCCAGTCTCAATTTTGTTGAGAGTTTTTATCAGGAACGGATGTTGTATTTTGGGAAATGCTTTTTCTGCATTTATTGACTTATCCTACTGTTTTTATTCTTCCTCTTGTTAATGTGACGTATCACATTGATTGGAGGATATTGATATACTGTTGCATCCTTGAAGTGAATACCACTTGATTGTGGTAAATGACTCTTTTCATGTATTGATGCATTCAGTGTACTAATATTTTATTGAGGATTTTTGCCACTGTGCTGTGTTAATCAGGGAAGTTGGCCTGTAGTCTATTTTTTTTTTTTTTTTTTTTTTTTGTAGTTCCTTTAGTTTTTGTGTCAGTAAAGCTGGCCTTATGGAATGAATTTGGAAGTTTTCCTTCGTCTTCTATTTTTTGGAATAGTTTTTAAAAATAGGTATTAACTCTGAAAGTTCGGTGGAATTCCTCTATGAAACCAGGTGGTTCTAGAAATTTTTTTTGTTGGGGGTTTTTGATTACCAATTCAAATTTGTTACCAGTAGCTAATAAATTTACTAGTAAATTTGTTACTGTTCAAATTTTCTGTTTCTTTGTGATTCAATTTATGAATATAGTATATTTATCGGAATTTATCCACTTCTTCTAGGTTAATTTGTTGGCATGTAATTTTTTATATTATCATAATCCTTGTATTTTTGTAGTGTCAGTTGTTAATTTCTCCCAGTTGATTTCTGATTTTGAGTCCCCTCTTTTTTCTTCATAAGTCTGGCTAAAATTTTATCAGTTTTATTTTTTCAAAGACCGAATTCCTGGTTCATTGATCTTTTCCATTGTTTTTATAGTCTCTATTTCCTTTACTTCTGCTCTGGTCTTTATTTCCTTCTACTAAATTCAAGCTTTGTTAGTGTTCTAACTCCTTTAAGTGTATGATCAGATTTGTTGAGATTTCTCTTGTTTCTCTAGATAGGCCTGTATCATAATATTCCCTTATAGAACTACTTTTGCTGTGTCACCAAGATTTTGAATTGTTTCTATCATTTGCTCCCATGTATCTTTAAATTTCTTCTTTGATTTCTTCTTTGTTTTATTGGTTGTTTAGCTTCTGTGTGTTTGTGTTCCGTACAGGTTTTTTTTCCTTATAATTTCTAGTTTCATACTGTTGTGGTCTGAAAAGATGCATGGTATGATTTCAGTCCTCTTAAATTTATTAAGATCTGTTGTGTGGCCTAAAGTGTGATCTATCCTGGAGAATGTTCCATGTGCACTTGAAAATAATTCTGCTGTTTGGGAATCTCTATATATCTGTAAGGTCCATCTGATCTAGGATGTCATTCAAAGCCATTGTTTCCTTACTGATTTTTCTACCTGGATGAGCTGTCTACTGATGTAAGCGAGATGTTAAAGCCTGTTACTGCTATTGCACTACTGTCAGTTTCTCTCTTTAGGTTTGTTAATATTTGTTTTATGTACTTAGGTGCTCCTATTTAAGTGCCTAGGTACTTATAATTATTACATTATCTTGTTGGATTGATCCTTTTATCATTATGCAGTGCCCTTTTGCCTCTTGTGGCAGTCTTTGTTTTAAGGTCTATTTTGTCCAGAATAAATATTGCTACCCTGCCTTAATTTTTTCCCACTTCCATTTACATAGTATACCTTTTTCTATCCCTTCACATTCAGTTTGTTTGTGTTTTTAGGTCTGAAGTGAGTCTCTTGTAGGTAATGTATAGATGGTCTTGCTTTTCTTTTATCTTTTCTTTTTCTTTTTTTTTCTTTTTTTTTTATCTTTTCTTTTTAATCTGTCCAATCGTCCTATGTCTTTTGAATGGAATGTTTAGTCCACATACAGTTAAAGCAGTTATCTATAGATATGTATGTATTGACCTGTTATTATTTTCTAGTTGTCTTTAGTTCTTTTCTGTTCCTTCTCTTGTTCTCTTCCCTTGTGGTATGGTTGGTTTCTTCAGTGTTGTGCTTGGATTTCTTTCTTTTTATTTTTTGTTCTTCTATTATAAGTTTTTGATTTGTGGTTTCCATGGGGTTCATATATAACATATGTGTAGCAGTCTATATTAAGTTAATGGTCACTTAAATTCAAATACATTTTAAAAGCACTAAGTTTTTACTCCCCGCTCCATGTTTTATGCATATGATGTCATATCTTACATCTTTTCATTTTGTATATCCCTTGGCTAATTTTTGTAGCTATAATTGATTTTAATACTTTAGTGTTTTAACGATCATGCTGCCTTTCTAATTGATTAATCTACTAACTATACTATACATTTGCTTTAAATACCTGTATTTTCCTTTCATAATTTTCTTCTACTTGTGGCCTTTTGCTTTGACTATAGAATTCCCTTTAACAGTTATTCAAAGGCTAATTTATTGGTGATAAATATCTTTAATTTTTGTCTGGGAGACTCTTTCTATTCTGAATGACACTTGCTGGTAGAGTATTCTTGATTGTAGGTTTTTTTTTCTTTCAGCACTTTAAATATATCATGCCACTCCCTTCTGGCCTGCAAAGTTTTTGTGGAAAAATAAGCTGAAATCCTTACAAGATTTTCTCTGTACATAACTGTTTTCTATTGCTAATTTTAAAATTATCTCTTTATCCTTACTTTTTATCAAGTACATGTCTTGGGGACGCCTGGGTGGCTCAGCAGTTGAGCATCTGCCTTTGGTTCAGGTCATGATCCCAGATCCCGGGATCGAGTCCCACATCGGGCTCCCTGCATGGAGCCTGCTTCTCCCTCTGCCTGTGTGTCTGCCCCTCTCTCTGTGTCTCTCATGAACAATAAAATCTTTAAAAACATTTTTTTTTTAAAGTACATGTCTTGATATGGATTTCCTTCTGATCATCTTGTTAGGAGCGCTGTACTTCTTGAAATTGGA
Source organism: Canis lupus baileyi (assembly GCF_048164855.1). NCBI lineage: Eukaryota > Metazoa > Chordata > Mammalia > Carnivora > Canidae > Canis > Canis lupus. Next base: position 22,036,432 of record NC_132839.1, read on the forward strand.
TGTCTGTCTCCTTCCCCAGATTAGGGAATCTTTCTGCTATTTTTTTCAAATATTTTTCTGCCCCTTCTCCCTTTCTTCTCTTTATAGGATCCCTGTAATGCAAATGTTATTACATTTGATGGTATCACTGAATTCCCTTAACCTATTCTCCTTTTTCATTTTTTCTTTTTGCTGTTCAATTTGGTTGCTTTCAATTATGCTGTCTTTTGGATTACTGATCCCTTCTTCTGCATCCTTAAACTCCTGTTGGTTGCCTTTACTATATGTTTTATTTTAGTCCCTGAATTCTTCAGCTTTAACTGGTTCTTTTCGATATTTTCTTTCATTGAAGTTCTCACTGAGTGCATCCACTTTCTTAAGTCCAGTGAGTATTCTTATAACCATCACTTTGAATTCTTTATCATGCATTTGCTTACCTGAGTTTCATTTTAGCTCTTTTACTGTGATTTTGTCTTATAATTTCATTTCTGAAAAATTCCTGTTTTCTCATTTAATCTAACTCCTGCTGGTTTCTATGTATTAGGGAGGTCAGGTGCATCTGGCCTTGATAGTATTGGTCTTGTGTAGAAGGGATCCTGTGGTGCCCTATAGAGCAATTTCCTCCCTGGTAACCAGAACCAGGCACTTCAGGAGTATCCTGTGTGGACTGCATGCATCCTTCTGTTGTGGCTGAGATGGAATTGCTTTCAGCCCAGCTGGTTCCAATGACCTGTTCTACCTGTTGTGGGTGCACTGGGCAGGATTTCCTTCCCACACTGTTGAGAGTCTGGTTTACAGTAGCCCTGGGCTTGTTGGTGGGTGGGTTGGCATTCAGCCTAGCTGTCTGTAATGAGTCCCTTGCCACAGCTGCAGGTGTACCGAAAAAAAAAAAAAAAGGCTTTCTCCCTGCACAACCAGCTAAGACACCTGGCTATAGGAGTCAGTTTGGGGTTGCACCAGTCTCAGCCAGGGCTGCCTGCTGAATGTGGGAGAGTAGGTGCTGTTTGGGGGTTTGCCTGCTGAGGTGGGCAGGTTGGATGGGGTGGGTCCTTACAGGAACACCAGGATAAGGCATGCAGTGGTAGCAAAGTAGATTGAGAGTGTTATAGGTGACTCCTGCAAGCTTCCAGAGAAATGACACTACTATCCCTTTTGTTCCCAGACTAATCTGTGTGTGTCTCTCTCTCCAGCATATATTTTAAGATTAGTCAGTAAATCTACACATATGCCCTAGGCACTTTTCAAACTGTTGCTTCTGTGCTGTCTTAGGCCAAGTTAATTAGTATGCTCTCTCTCTGAGGGTAGGGAGCATTACCTATCTCTCTTTGACTCATCTGGAGTTAAGCCTGCTGGTTTTTAAGACTCCCAGAGTTAAACCCTGCTTATTTTTAGAACTCCCAGCGTGAAGTCCCATTGGTTTTCAAAGCCAGACATTATGGAGACTATCTTTCTGGTGTGGATCCCTGGGGCTAAGGGTGTCTAATGTGGCATCTGATTCCTCACTCCTCTCTGTTTATGATGTCCCTCACATTTGTGGTTAGTTACCCTGAGAAATTGGTTCTTGACCATGTCTCTGCTCCTCCTACCCCTTTTGATGTGACTTTCTGTCCTCAGTTAGCAGTGGAAGATCTGTTTCACCAGTCTTCAGGTTGTATTCACAGGTTAGTTGCATAGATAAAGTTGTTGCTTCAGTGTGTCCACGGGTTGAGGTGAGCTCAGGATCCTCCTAGTCTGCCATCTTCCCTAGCTCCAAAATCAGAACATTATTTTTTAAACGTCAAGGCTGCACTGTATAAATCGTGACAAACACAAAGATATTTGTACAATATGAAAAATATGAGAAAATAATTTAGAGCATGCCTCCGCTAGGGATGAGTCTAATTACTTTTTATATATGTCAACTAATTTGACAACACTATAAACATTATAAAAGGCAAACCTGAGGAACTTAAAGGCTACCAAACTTGCACAAAGTTATACCAAAAGTAAGTGGCTAAGGTGGTGTTATGTTTATATAAAATATTTATATCTTCTTTAACCATATACAAATGTAATTGATCCAGAGTCATTTTTATCTAGGATTTGTTTTAATGCTGACTTTATTCAAATAAAAGTATCTTGATCCTTATAAACAACTATATCAAGCTTCAAATATAGGATGTTTGTCCAGGGTTAAGATGGGCCCTTCCAAAGGGAGTCACAGATACGCTCCCCACTCAAAGTCAACAAATCAGAACAGCAGGAGCAACCATAGCATTATTAATTGGAGAGCTGGTTTCAGTTCAGTTAAGTCAGTAAAGTCCTTTTTCCCATTTCTACTTACTTTGTGTACAGAGTATGATCACAAGTGGCGGCAAGGGTAGAGCTTAGACATAAGATAAAACCTAACAGCTATTCTCTCAAGACAGTGGGTAGTCTTTATGGGGAAAGATGTACAAAGGATATTGGGGACAGCGGTAATTTAAAAAAAAAAAAAAAAAACCTACTCCTTCAGTGACACACTGAAGAAAAAAGAAAAAAGTCAGATCTGCTCAGATGTCAGATACTCTAAAGCTATTCACACCCAGAATAAAGTCCCATCTATTTCTGCAGTTAGGAGGACTGCTAGCCGGACTGCTCTGCACGCATTCATAGGAAATCTTGCCTGTCCACATAAAACATAATTAACCTCCTTCTATCTATCCCCTAAAATGTAATGACTATTGAAGGAAAAAACTTACTTAAATGTAAAGAAACATATTAATCTTTCATTCATAAATACTCTGACAACCAGATGATCAACATTTTAAGAGCCATTGACAGAGAAAGAGAGAATTAAGATGAACATGTGGGTCACCAATGGAGAATGGACATTGGATATGAACAACTAACTTAAAGGAGAAAACCTGAATTTCCAACAAAGATGTGCAACGATGTTCAAACTGAGGAAGAAAAATCTCAGTCCTTGTGTGTAGAGATGGTTCTGCATCCTATGCAGGTATCCTCTGGAAGACTACAGCTGTAGCATTATAACCCCAATCCAGAGTTCCCCTGATGGACGCTAATAAAGGGAACTCCTTTCAGGAAGCTTACTATAAGAGGTGCACCTAGGAGTTTGTTTTGCTGAAAAGGGGTTAGCTGCATATACAGTTCTATACCAATGCACGAGCTGTAATTAACTATTTAAATAGATGGTCAGAGACTTCTATGGTAAGAAAACTATAAGAAAATCTCTCTTAGTGGGCTCAGGGTATGAAGATATGTGTATCCCATGTGACTGCTTACCAGGTGATGACCCTCTCAGGGGAAGATTTTAAGATCAGTTGGAAGCCTATCCAATGAGGACTTCAGTCAACATCCCTCTGTAGCCACTTAATTGCTCAATGGCCTCGTGAAGAAAGTGAGCAGGGCAGCATGTAGGGAGGATACACTCACCAAGACCCATGTGGCAATAGCCAAGTACTGAGTACCTGATCCTTCAAAATTACAGACCAACCCTTAATGTGACATGATTCTGTAAAAGAAACAGCTACTCAATAGCAGGTTGATCAAATTGAATTGCTTCTATTATGAAAGGAGCAATAGACATTGACAATATACTTGCCTTCTCTGACTGCAAACGCTTCTGTCAAAACCATCTCTCAACTTACAAAATGTCTCATCCATCATAGGATTTTTCACAGCATCATTTTTGACCTAGGATCTTATTTGATTTTAAATAAAGTGTAGGAATGTGTCCATGCTTATGGTATTCACTAGTTTTATCATGTCTCTAAAGCAGCCAATTTGATAAAACAGGGGAATGACATATTGAAGACAGTTAGGAACTAGTTGGGTGGCAACATCTTGCCGTACTGGGACAGTGTCCTCGAGATACGGCATATACTTTAAATCCATGATCAGTATATGATGTTGTTTCTCCAAGAGTCAGGATTTATGGGTCTAGAAGCCAAAAAAAAAAAAATGGGATTAACTTATATCACTTCACTGTTAGTTATAAATTAGCAACATTTCTGTTTCTCATTTCTACAAATTTAGGCTCTGCTAGTTTAGAAATCTTCACTCTCAAAGAAGGAATGCTTCAAGCAGAGTACACAGCAATGTTTAACTGTGAGCCAAGACTGCCATATGACTACCTTAGGTGTTTGTGCTAATAAATTAACAGGTGAAATAGAGGACTTCATCATTGGCTATGGTGATTTATCTTTTTTATTGAAGTGTAGTCAAAATACAATATTATTTTAGTTCTATCTATACAAAATAGTGATTAGACATTTATATACATTATGAAATGCTCACCATAAATGTAGTTACCATCTGTCACCATACAAAGCTACTATAATGTTACTGACTATATTCCCTATGTTGTATATTACGTCCCCACAACTTATTTATAACTGGAAGTTGGTAACTCTTAATCCCCTTCACCTATTTCACCTATATCCAATCTCTTACCCTCTGGAAACTATCAGTTCTCTGTATCTGAGTCTGCTTCTATTTTGTTTGTTCATTTGTTTTGTTTTCTAGATTTCACATAGAGTGAAATTATGTAGTGTTTGTTTTTCATTTCCTCACTTATTTTACTTGGTATAATACCTTCTAGATCTATCCATGTTGCCACTAATGGCAATATTTCACTTTTTTTTTAGATTTTACTCTTTAATGGATGAGATATTATTCATTGTACATATATGCACAACACCTTTTTATCCATTTATCTATCAAGGGCCACCTAAGTTGCTTCCATATCTTGGCTATTGTAAACACTGCAGTAAACAGAGGTGCATACCTTTGGATTGGTGTTTTGTTTTTTTTTTTTCTTCAGATAAATAGAATTGCTAGATTGTATGGTATTTCTATTTTTAAGTTTTTGAGGAAACTCCATACTGTTTTCCATAATGAATGCACCAATTTACATTCCCACCAACAGTGCTTAAGGGTTCTCTTTTCTCCACATCCAAGCCAACACTTGTTTGTTTTTTTCTTTTTCAGATCAGCCATTCTGACAGGTGTAAGATGCTATCTCACAGTAGTTTGGCTTTGCATTTCCCTGATGATTAGTGAGGTTGAGCATCTTTTCATATGTCTATTGGCCATCTGTAGGTCTTTTTTGGAAAAATGTTCAGGTACTCTGACCATTTTAAAATCAGATTCTTAATATTTTAGTGTTGAGTTGTATAAGTTCTATATACATATTGGATATTAACCTATTATCAGTTATATCATTTGCAAATATCTTCTCCATTCTGTAGGTTGCCTTTCTGTTTTGTCGATTATTTCCTTCACTGTGAAAAAGCTTTTTAGTTTAATGTTGTCCCAATTGTTTGTTTTTGCAAATGCTGTCCTTGCCTGAGAAAACATAAAAAGAACTTGCTAAGACCTAAATCCAAAAAATTATTGCCTATGTTTTCTTCTAGGATTTTTATGGTTTCAAGCTTCACATTTAGGTCTTTAATCCATTTTGATTTTATTTTTGTGTATGATGTTAGAAACTACCTTTTCCCCATTATATATGCCTGTCTTATTTGTCATAGATTAATTAATAATATAAACATGGGCTTATTTCTGGGCCCTCTATTCTGTTCTGTTGATCAACATGTCTGTCTTTATGCCAGTACCATACTGCTTTGATTACTCTAGACTGTGGTATATCTTAAAATTTGATATTGTGATAACTTCTTTTCTCTCAAAATTGCTTTCTGTTTGAGGCCTTTTGTATTTCCATATGAATTTTAGGATGATTTGTCCTAGTTTTGTGAAAAAATACTATTGATATTTTGATAGGGATTGCATTGCATCTGTAGATTGTTTTGGGTAGTATAGACATTTTAACAATATTAATTCTTCCACTCCATGAGAATAGTATATCTTTCCATTTATTTGTATCATTGTTAGTTTCTTTAATCAGTGTCATACAGTTTTCAGAGTACAGGTCTTTTACCAACTTGGTTAAATTTATTCTATCTTGATAACCAAGGGGAAATTGGGTAGTTATTATACAATGAGGGTAGGAAGGAGTATGTCTGGAATATGTGAGATTCCCCAAGGTACCTCTTAATACTCTCCTGACCTGGGGCACCTGGGTGACTCAGCCTGTTAAGTGTCTGACTCTTGGATGGGCTCAGGTCCTAATCTTATGGTTCATAGGATTGAGCCCCAAGTTGGGCTACATGCTCAGAGAGAGAGAGAGTCTGCTTGGATGTTCTCTCCCTCTGCCCCTTCCCCTCCTCATGCTCATTCTCTCTTATATAAATAAATTAATCTTAAAAAAAAAAAAAAAAAAAAAAACTTTCCTGGGATGCCTGGATAGCAGCTCAGTGATTGAGCATCTGCCTTCAGCTCAGGGCATTATCCCGGGGCCCTGAGTGGCATTGAGTCCCACATCTCCACAGGGAGCCTACTTCTCCCTCTGCCTGTGTCTCTGCCTCTGTGTGTCTCTCATGAATAAATAAATAACATCTTTTTAAAAAAAATTTAAAAAGATACCTTCCTGACCTGTAATTAAAGTCAATGGAAAACTAAAACAACCCAATAGGAAGGATTACTAATGGTCCAGACCATTCAGGAATGAAAATTTTGTCACCCTACCAGGTAAGAAACCATGATTAGCTGATATGCTTACTAAGGGCCAAGGGAATATGATATAGGTAGCGAGCGAAGGATATTATAAATCACCATAATGATGTAAACAGTAGGAATAACAAGGACTGTAATAGTTATAAATATTCCTTTCGTGTCATGATATTAATATATTTATTAATTATTACCTATGTTTTCTCATCTCTTAATTATCTAACATAAGTTTGTAGTAGTCAACTTTACATGTCCATGTTTAAGTAAAAAGTTATCAAAGGGGGGGTAGCTGGATAAAGAATAAATATCACCCAAAGCTGGATAATGGGACGTTGTATTCTTTCTGTAGAGAAGATTAGCATGTTTCATTTTATACACCAGATAGGTACTTCATGTTAGTTGGCTTTATGATGTGTAAACTTGCCTAACTAAACTACGTTTGGCAGGAATCAATTCACTGAAAATTTCCAGTCAAAGTTGCCACAACAGAAACTTGCTTGATATCTAGAAGGCAGAAGTGAAGAAATAGTCATGGTTTACCGTCTGAAGGTCAATGCACAGAGACCCAGTTTGGAGCCCACAGAAGTTTTCACAAAGCACAAAGCTTCTCCAGCTGCTGCTAAATCTTTTCTCTGTTTTTCCAAGTCTGGGCCACGTATAGGAAAACAACAGCTTCTCCAGCAGGTCATCCACAGAAACCAAATCAAAGTCTTTGAGATGAAGGGAGGCCAGGGAGTTCTCTGAGTGATGCATGCAGGTTTTAGCTTGTTCTTCATGGTTTTTAGTTGTTCATGCTGCCCCCTAACTTTTCATTATCTCCCCACTAGTCTCCCACGTGCACTCAGGCTCAGTACCACATACAGAAGAAACAGCCAAACAAGACTTTTTTTTTTTTTTTTTTTTACAGTTCCTGCTATTTATATCCCTATTATAAATCCCTTATTCAAAAAAATAAAAAAAAAAATAAATCCCTTATTCTATGGTATTCCTGATGGTTCTGCTTCTCTGATAGAACCCTGGCTGACTGAAGACATAGTTTTGCCACTTATGACCTGGAAAGAAAAAAATATTTTGATTTCTAGAATTACTAAATCATCTCCCTAGGCAAAAGAGACAATAACAGGAAAACTTTTATATCTTAACAAGTTTGGTTTAGGAGTAAATATGCATTAAGAGTAGTATTTTATCTAGGTTCCTGAGAAAGCAAAACCTGAGACAAGGTGAAAAGTGCTAATATATTATTTGGGAAGCCCTTGCAGAGGTGCAAGGATGAGAAAAAAGGGAAGCAGAGCAAGAAAAGATGAGAAACTTTGTAAAGGGAAGCAGAATAATGCTGAAAAATGCTTCACAAGAATGACTAGGAAACTAGCAAGTCATGTGGCATATGCATTAATTGAATATTCAGGGCCTCTCTAGAGAGGCTGCAAGGACAAACTGTACCTTGAAGTTCTCTGTGGGAAAAGAGATGGAGCAAAATGTACCTGCCAGCTATACCATTCTTCTTTTTCCCAATCATTAAAGTTCAATACATAGACCTGAATGTTCAGGTCTCATTACTGGCCCGTTGCAGTGCTGTTGTGGATGCCAGTTTCCACACTAAGTATGTCAGTGGCAGGAGAATCCAAATCCACTCTGTGTAGGTGCATCATCGAAGCTGGGGGTGAGGCAATGGCATTCCCAGGGCATATGGCCAGTTGACTTTAGCAGATTATTGCTAAAGCAGATGCTGCATCTTTAGAAAAAATAAAAAGCCATTTTTTTTCTTTTAGAAGAGAGGAATCCATGGGAGCCAGTGAGCCCTGTGTTTGATAAAGTAAATAAATCAAAGAAAGATAGTGAAGACTGGTCTTCTGATGAACAGCTTTGGACAAACTTGGTGAGAAAGTCCCCTGGCTCTGCATAAAGAATTTAAAGGAGGAACTAATTAAATGTCTGAGCATATCACACTTGATGAAAACACTAAAGCATGGCTATAAAAGTCAGAATTAAGGCAAAGATGGACAGTAGGATAACAAGCACTTAACATTTCTCTGCAGAAACTAGTTGACGTATTTATAAAAGAGGAAAAAATTATCAGTGTAAGAATCAGAAATGGTAGAGTGTCATTGTTTGTAGATAATATAATTGCATCTTGGGAAATGTAATAGAACTGCTTGTACTATTACAAAAGATTTCAGAGAGATGGATAGATACATAATTAATAAGTCCTTGGTTTTATTTATACTACAAACCATATTATGTAAGTTGAGGCTACAATATGAAATGAGCAAGAGCTATATAAAACACTGTCAAAGGCTGCTACAGTCAAGAAAATAACATGTGGACAAATAGTACAACATTACATGATCATACATAGGAAAATTCAATATCACAGTGTTTCTACTTCTTATAGGTAAATATATAAGCATACCAAAATCCTAATAAAAATAAAGACAAAGTATTTTTTCTGTGTAGACAGACTAATCTTAAGTTCTTTCATATGGAAAAATAAATGAGTGAGAATAGGCTGGGAAATTGTGAAGAAAAAAATACTAATAAGGGAGAATTAGGCATACTAAATATGAAATTATATTATAAAACTATATAAGTAGAAACACTGTAATATTGGGTTATGAATAGAAGACATTTAAAAAATCCAGAAAGAGATTCAAATATATATGCAAATTTAATATATAATGAAAGCTGAATTATAAATCAGTGTGTGAAGAGATTGGTAACTTAATAAACAGTTTAGGGAAAAAGTTAGGGAGATTCCATACCCCACATGGAAATAAACACCAGTTGGATCACAAATTTAACTGTAAAAATAGAAAGGAAAACTGAAATTATTAAAACTAGAACCTATACTATTCTTGATAATCTTAGAATGGAGAATGCCATCTATGATGGAAAACTGACAGATATCCAAGAAGCCACCTCCTTGCCTCATGATGGGATGATCTCAATGTTTTGTTCTCTGGCTTCCATGGTATCAGACAGAAGCCAGACTCCAGACCACTCTGTCCCATTTCTGTCACTGTCCTTTCTCTGAAAGCACTTCCTAATAAATTACATATACAGGAATGCCTGTTTTTAGATCTGCTTCCTGGAAACCAGGCCTAAAACACTGGCAAATTTATTGTCTATTAGGAAATTAAAGTGAATGTTAAAATAAAACACATTCTGAGCCCTGGTTATAGATTAGTTTTATTGCTGAGCACATCATGCTGTATTTACTTTATTCTTTGAAATCCAACTTAAGCCTCATGAGTTCCTTCAGAAAAACAAGCCAGTTAATTTAAAGACAGTCATCAAGGATAGTCAATTTCTGGTTCAGGATCCTCATTGACATGATCAGCTACTACTATTGGAAGAGAAACTGCAGAAGTATGGGAAGTTTTTCTCTTGGTCTCAAGAGTGAGACACTGGTTAGAGGGAGAGTATTGACTCTATTGTTGTAGTTCTACTGCCTGGTAGTTGAGATCTTGAAGCAATGAGAGTGAAGATTCTGAGTGAGCTGTAAGGCAGCAACTATGAGGCCACCAGATATCATCCTGTTTGCTTTCTCATCCTGTTCCTTAGCCCTGCTATCTCAAAAAAATGGTCACTGCAAAATTTTGAGCAGAGAGGATTATGTTTGTCCATGGGGCTCCACTATACTTAAATCCAGCATGTCAGCCCATAGTTTTATCAAAAGTTTGACTAATTTCACCTCTTCCCAGCAAAGACTGATCTCTCACAGCAGTCACTTCTCTGCCTATCCAACCCCAACCTCAGCATCTGGTCTCAAATGTATAGCATTCTTAATCCCTTCATCACCTAGGAAAGGTTCTTCTCACTGGTGTTTGGTTCTTTCAGTGTTGTCTGTATTTATAATTGTTTTAAAGAAAATCTTTATAGTAGGTTTATCTGCTGATTTCTTGTTATAGCAGAAGTAAGTATTGTCTTCTTTCTAAGAAGAGAGAGAACTTCCAGTCCCACTCCAATTATTTTCAATTTTATTCTGAAAGTTTTTATAATACAATAAAATAGAAAACAAAAATAAGAAATATAGTACTGGAAAAGATGAAGCAAAATATTTGCATATCATTTGAATACATATTAGAAAACTTAAAATCATTTACAATTGGATTAATTGAATTCAAAGCTAGTCTAAAGACAAGAAAAACGCATAAATTTTTTCCATATAATACAAATGAAATGAAAGAAAATATAATAGAGTAAAAGCTTACCAATAGCAACAACTCCTGCTGCAAGAAATAAATATCTAAGGAACAACAAAATGAATAAAATCTTTATGAAGAAAACTTCACAAATAATATTAGAGATATAAATAAATGAAGAGCTATACCTCTTCTCTAGGTAGGAAGGAGCATTCCAGGCAGAGGGCACTAAGTCCCTGAGCTATGCAGATACCCTAACAGGTTTGAAAAAACAAAACTAGGGCAACTGAAAGGGAAAAAATTCAGAACAGGAAAGTAATAGGAATCAGATCAGAAAGCATATGGGGTCAAATCATGTAGGCCATGTTTACGGCTTTACTCTGAGTGAAATTAGAAAGCAGTGGAGGATTTTAAATAAAGAACTGAGCTACATTTTAATAGGATCTCTTTAATGACTAAGTTGAAAATAGCCTCATAGGTGGCAAGGATTGAAAGATCAATTAAAAAGCTATTACAAAATTAAAACTAACATATAAAATTAGAAAACAATAAGCTTACTATATATAAATAAGCAAGAGACAATTTTTAAAAGCTAAAATATGTGAGAAGTTTAATTTTGCTTACAAAAAAACGTTTAAAAGAAATAGATAACATTCTTTAGACAGTTACCACATTACCAAATATTTTATAGTAGTATATGTTGGGTAGAATATGTCGATTTCAAGAACTACTGGAGAAGTTGCATGCCCACTGGCTCAATAATTGCCATTCTAGTTATTTATCTTAAGAAAGTCAAATTTAGAAACTAATTTTTCACCAGAGATGTTCCTGTGTTGCTTATTCTATATACTTGCAATGAACGATATGAAAATGAAATTAAGAAAACAATTCATTTGTAATAGCATCAAAAAAGAATAAAACAATTAGAAATTTGACAAAAGTTCAAAACGTGTACACTGCAAACTACAAGATAATGTAGAAAGAAATTAAAGACTCAAATAAAAAGACTTCTTATGTTGATGTATTGGAAAACTCTATTGAGATGTCAGTAATCTCTAAATTGATGTGCATGATGCAATTTCCATCAAAATTCCAGTAGAATTTTTTGGTAGAAATTGGCAAACTGGTTCTAAAATTCATATGAAAATGTAAGAGGCCCAGAAAAGCCAAAGAAGTCTTTTAAAAGAAGAACAATGTTGAAGGACTTAAATGTTCTAGTTTCAAGACTCACCATAAAGCTAGAATGACACTGAATCATACTGTCATAATAATCAACATGCAAATTAATGGGTTAGAACTAAGATTCCAGAAATACATGTATCTCTAGTCAACAGATTTTAGACAAGGATACCAAGGCAATTCAATGGGGGAAAAGAAAAATCTTTTCAGTAAGTTTGCTTGAAAATTGGGTATATACATGAAAAAGAATGAATTTAAATCCCTACTTTATACCATATATATTATTTTATTTAAAATGGGTCAAAGATCTGTATGGAAGAGCTAAAACAATACAACTATTAGAAGAAAACATACATGTATATGATAGTAAACTTGGATTAGACACTGGTTTCTTATGTATGACATGCAAACCACTACTAGCCAAAGAAAAACTGGATAAATTTCACTTTATCAAAAAGAAAAAGAAAAACATGTGCTTCAAAAAACACTACTAAGAAAGTGAAAAGACAACTCACAGAAAGAGTAACCTATTCTTTCAAACTCTTGTTAATATGGGTATTTTTATCTCTTCTCATGAATCATAAATGTTCTCAATGGCATCTAAAATGGTGAATCCTTTCCAGTAGATTTTCAATTTACTTTGCTAAGAGCCATCAGAAGAATCACTCTTTAGGGCAGCTATAACCTTATGAGATGTATTTCTTAAATAATGAGACTTGAAAGTTGAAATGACTCTATGATCCATGGGCTGCAGAATGGATGTTGTGTTAGCAGGCATGAAAACAACATTAATCTCATTGTATATCTTAATCAGAGCTCTTGGGTGATGAAGTGCATTGTCAGTGAACAGTAATAGTTTGAATGAAATCTTTTTTTTCCTCAGCAGTAGGTCTCAACAGTGGACTTAAAATATTCAGTAAATCATGTTGTAAACAGATGTGCTGTCATCCAGGCTTTGTTGTTCCATTTATAGAGCACAGCCAGAGTAGATTTAGCATAACTCTTTGGCACTTTGGGATTTTCAGAATGGTAAATGAGGACTGGCTTTAAGTTAAAGTTTGCATTAGCTGCATTAGCCCCTCACAAGAGAGTCAATCTGTCACTTTAAGCTTTGAATTCAGGTGTTGACTTCTCCTCTTTAGCTATGAAAGATCTAAATGGCATCTTCTTCCAACATAAGGAATGCTGTTTCCTCTACATCAGAAATCTCTTATTGTGTGTAGTCACATTCATGGACTATCTTAGCTAGATCTTCTTGATAACCGCAGCAGCTTTTGCATTAGTACTTGCTGCTTTACCTTGTACTTGTGTTATGGAGACAACTTCTTTCATTAAACTTTTGAACCAGTCTCTGCTAGCACCAAACTTTTCTTCTACAGCTTCCTCGCCTCTTTCTGCCTTCATAGAAATGAAGAGAATTGGAGCCTTGTTCTGGGTTAGGCTTTAGTTTAAGGGAGTATTGTGTCTGGTTTGGCGTTCTATCCAATGACTAAAACTTTCTTCTTATTCTAAGAGGCCTAGCTATCAGCCCATGTTGGCTTTTGACATGCCTTCCTCACTAGGCTTAATCGTTTCTAGCTTTTGATTAAAAGTGAGAGATGTGTCACTCTTCTTTTCACCTGAATACTTAGAGGCCATTATGTGGTTATTTGCTGTCCTAATTTCAATATTTTTGTGACTCTGGGAATAGGGAGGCCTTAGGAGAGGGAATGAGGGAGGAATAGCCAGTTGGCGGGGCAATCAGAACACAAAACATTATTCAGTTAGATTTTCCGTCTGACATGGGCATGGTTCAAGGTGCCTCCAAAGCATTTACAATAGTAACATCAGAGATTACTAATCACAGATAAGCATAGTAAATAATGATGAACAAGTTTGAAATATTGAGAGTATTACCAAAATGGATACAAAGTAAGCAAATACTGTTGGGAAAATGGCATTGATAGACTTGCTTAATGCAGGATTCCACAAACCTTCAATTTGTAAACACAAACTGCAATGTCTGTAAAGCAAAATAAAACAAAGTGCTATAAAATGAGGTATGCCTATAAAGGGTATGGTTTCTGTAGAGAATTCAAGCAGTAACAAAACCTATTGAGGTGGATTTTTTTTTAAAGCTCAGTGATATTTTGTTTTTTTCTTATCACCATGCTGCAGCCATCTTAAAACAATGTTAGTGATAAGATTTTCTTCCCCCCAAATACTTTGTGTATGTTCTAAAATCTGTCACAGTTATGGCTGAGTTTTAATAATTTGTATGTACATTTCAAATCAGCACAGATGTATTATGTATCCTCCTAAAAATACTCCATTCTCCTTGGATGTTAATACAGGGGACTCCCAATTATATATCCTGTATAGATGTAAATTCAGCTACACATATTTATTGCAAGAGTTTTCCTAAGGTTACAAATCTTTGACTTATTTCCAGCCTTGTTGGCATCTTCATCCCCTGAGGTACCACATACTCCAGCCTTCAAAGAGTAAACTCAAAGTAATCAATGATAATTCAATGATTGTAAAGACAAACAGAACTTCAGTTACTTCAATTCTGTCATTCTATGTGATCACATGGAATTTTTATTTGTACTTAAAATGTTTAAAAATAGTACAAAGAGGTATAACATTTTTGTTGAGGAAGTGAGAATTTTATAGATGTGAAAAACATACATGAATATGAATGTGTGTGAAATACATCGTTTTTATGATTGTTACTGAAAATTCTCTTAAAGAAGGAAAAGTATTTTAAAGTTATCTATTTTACAGCCCAGATAACTAGGTACACCACTGCCTGTTTCTACCTTCCTTCCTTGCTAAGCCTTTTTCACCATGTGTATAACATAATGCAGACTTTGATGAGTAGATATTTTGAGGAGACACATATTCAGAATATAATTATTGTTACCAAAACAAAGCATCCAAGTAACATTTAAGTGACAAAAGAATAATTTTAGAATGCATCCTGAAAAGAGTTAAAACCAAATAATAAATAAGCTGTAAATAAATATGGGTTCATTTACAAAAACCTAGATATGCCTACATGTTGTATACAAAATATTTTATGTATCTTCTTGGAAAGAATGTAAACACTCCGCTAAGCAAGTCTTAGGTAAAAGTGGAAATTAAAACTGAAAATATGTAACATGCAGAAGTAAGTAGCAATGAGAAGGGACTATAAACTAAACAGGATAAAATGTGCCAAGATAGAATTAAAAAGAAAATTCAGAAGCTTTTAATGTCTTTCATAGAAAACAAGGTATGTTAATAACAAATTAAACTTTTAATTCAAGGGGCTAATGGGAATATTCTACATAGGAGAGGAAGGAAAACACATTTGAATAAAACAATATGAAATAGTGATGACAAGTATAATAAGCACACTAAGAATTAATGATAATTTTTAACTAATGTTAAAGGAAATGACAAAAGAAATAATTATTTCAATGGTCTATACTATGAAAAGACAAGAAACATAAAATAGGCTTAAACTCATTTACAATCAAGGAATTGTAAACTAAAATAAGAAAACCATTTTCCCATCAGATGCGCAAACATTACTGGTTACATCAAGTGATCAAAAACCTGTAAAACAATGAGGTCTCTGATACACTGTTGATGGAATTTGAACTGGTGCAGCCTTTTTGGAAGGAATTTGTTAGTACTTACATAGCAAGTGATCATTCCCTGTTGACCTGACAAATCAGTCTGTTAGGAATATTTTTTACAGAAAGATTTGCTTGTTCATAAAGATATTTGTACAAGAATATTCATAGCATCATTTTTATAATAACAAAACATAGAAAACAGCCTAAAAGCCAATCAACACAACAGTTCCATCTTATGGATTCTTATACTGTCATTAAATAAAATGATCCAGATCTGTATTGCTGAAATAAAAGAACTCAACTCCCTAATTCCCAAGCACAATATTAAGTGAAGAGAGCCTGACCCATGGAAAAATACACCATATTATCCCATTTTTGGAAATAATTTTTTTAAACTTAATACATGGAAATAGTAAATGCATACAAAGCAGTTTGGAAGAACACAGAACAAACTTTTCTCTTGGGCTGACATTGAAATTGGTCCAGGGAGATAATAGAGAGCTTTTATTTTTCATTCTACATATTTCTTTGTTATCTGTAATTCTTAAAAGAATGCATTGGATTTTTTGTAATTGTGAAATATATAACCTTTCAAATACATATATAAAGATTAGCACAAGAGTGGTCAATGTAAGATAGCCCAGAAGCTAACCTGAAAGACAGGATAATTGTAGAGTAGTCTCTGGAACCAGCCCATTCTTCTGCCACTGGGTGTCTAGGAAGGTAATCAGTTTGTTCATCTGCGAAATAGGGATAGCTAATGGAATATTATGTGAGCAAAAATGTGTAAAATCCTTTAGTCCAGTGTGTAGTATTTACAAAGCACTCAAAGTACATATAAAAATGACATTAGCTGTTTGTACTAAAGTCAAGAGAGGAGCATTTCCCAACGAGAAATGCTTGATTGGGTATGGCTAAGAAATAAAGGAAAACAAATGAAATGTTATTTTCACATTGGAGAGGACTGAACCAAAAGGAGAGCTGAGTCCTAATTTATAAGAAGTGAAAAGTGGAAGCAACAAAAATACTGATAACTTAAAACACTATACAAGAAAAAAAGCAGTAATGATGTGGATTAATTTGTAGGGGCTGGCTGGAAGAACATGTTTTTAGAATAGTGTTTTTAGAATAAAAATGTTTACTTGTTTTTAGAATAAAAGCTTAAAGGACATGTTTTTAGAATAAAAGTGAGAATGATAGATAGAAAATAATCCCACAGGAGACAGAAGAGGATGGAATCAGTAGCACCAAACAAAGTGTTAGGGATTTGTTATTTCCAAATAGAATTGAAGCATGGATTCAACATTCTAAAAAGTAAAACTAACACAGAATTATAACTCTGGAGTTTGAAAATCTGCTTTGTACCGAGAATGCTTTTACATAGTTGACATAGACGAAAGGAGCAGTTGCCATGGTGGCTTAGGAGATGAGTATGGCTATAATACTGAATGACAAATTAGGGCATTAAAAGGACAGGATGAAATTCCAGAACTTCAGAACTGTTGATGAAATCCTAAAAGAATTGTGAAGATATGAGGGAAAGTTAAATCTAGGCGTGGAAGCTTAAGAAAAGAGTGTGTTAAATCAATCAGCTCCAAGAAACCTAGAGGTTTTAGTGAGATTTTTAAACTTTTCTCCTTCAAAGAAAATAATACAATTGGTAAAATCTATCTACATAAATCTCTAAGGGATGTAGACATTGTATTTTTGGTGTGGTCATTTATTTTAGCATTTTGAAAACCATATGTTTAATTTGTATCATTCATTCAACCACAATATCCTGACTTTCCTATGTTTTTTAAATAAAGTTAGGACATTTAACATATTTGTTGGCTCCTAAATTTTAGTCTGTGTTTATTTTTGTAATTAGGAAAGAGACACGGAGAAGATCTACAAGCGTAATTTCAGCAGCTTTAGTTGCAACTAACTCCACTTGTGTATGTTATGTCCTAAATCCCATGACAAAACATGGTGCAAAAGAGAGAGACTAGGGGAAGGGTGAGCAAGGGAACAAATGGAATGGGGAAGTACACGTGACATTTTTCCCACCACACATTCCAACGTGTCTTTCCCACGCCTACAACTATTCTAATGGCACTTTTACTACTTCTTTCCCACTCATGTGGTTTGGAAGAAGATAAATGAAAAGAATAGACACGTGGATAAAGTGAAAAGGGTCAATCAATGTATGCCATTGTGACAAGGCAATGTACTTTTGTGCATATGTACGTGGATCCTTGAAACCTGTAAGATTGTGTCTCACTTAAACTTAGTATGTAAAATAGTTCTAATATGTGCAAAACACAAATTAAGAGGTTATTTATTTCACAGACTATTTCATTTCACAAATGCATTTTCTTGAGATTTTTTTAATTACAAAGCAGCCCCAGCATATTAAACATACAACTTGATTTACACAGTCTTTAGAGATGTATCAAATTTTGCCCACATCCCAAAAGCAGAAACATACCTATGTCAAATGTGGGTTACTAATAATATCTCCACAATTCTTAGAATCTAATGTAGGCACGCATGATGATATTTTACAAGCCTAATAATCTTTGGGGCAGGTAGAGAGGTTTTCCTAAACTACTTGTGAAGTGAAATTGGAAGAATTAATGAAGAGGAAGCATCTGCTCAACAAGTGGATTGGCTGAATTAGAAGTATGTTCTTGCTTTGTCACCTATAAAATTCAAGAAAATGTTTTATAATACACATTTGAATATCTATTTTCGTTTTCTGATCTTAGATCTCTGTAACACTTAGAGTAGAAACTTTCCCAGGCTTTATCCCTTTTTGATATCTAATTAAACCTGATTTAGTGGAGAATTTATCAGCCTGCCTTTTCCCTCATATTTCATTTATGAATATGGACAGACACCCATTTTTACCATGCACTGTATGTTGAAAGATCAAATACATCAGCATAATTTAAATAAATCTGAGCCCTATAAATTCCCACTGGATGCAAGACCACAAATGGAAGCAAGAACAAGGGCATGCTCAATGACATGAAAATGCAACTAATTTAAAACACAAAGGAAATACATTTCTATGGAGTGCCTAATAAATCTACAGCACTCATTTCCACGGGATTTTAGTGAGGCAAATACCTCAGCAAATTTCAAGAAAGAATTACACATTCATAGCATGGGAAAACAATATTTGTGGCTATGAGGCTACATGAACTATTAATTTACATGCTTTGTTTTTGAGTTGAGAGAGACTCCAGTCAACTTTTGAGAATAGTAAAAATTCCTTGATAATTAGGGAATGTGCTAAAGTAAATGTATCTTTAGATGTGGAGTCTTCATTTCTTTAATTCCTTTATTTGACTGATGGGTTTATTTCCTATAACTCATGGGTTGTAGATATAGCCAAAATATATTATTCTTGGCTGTCTTTGAATTGATTAGACCAGTAGATCATCAGCATAATCATCAAATCAACCTCCTGAAAGGCTGGATGACATGCAAAAACACTAATTTTTATGGTAACAAATAAATTTGTATAAGAGCATTAGTGGAAGAGAAGGAAAAGAAGAGAAAAATGATAAAAAGAAAAGAAAGAATGAATAAGACTGGAGGTTAGGAAAAAAAAACAAAGGCCTAGCGGTAATAGTAAGGCATTCAGAGTAGTTCTGAACCAAAATGGAGAAAAGAAATCAAGCTTTGCTAAAGAAATAGCAAAAGCCTTTATTTTTTGTTACTGATGTTTCTTAATTCATAATCTTCCATGTAATGTGCATGACAATGTTTTATCTTTAACTCATCTTCCCATGCCAGAAATTACAAAGAGGGGAGACTCAAAGTTTCCCTTTATCCAGATACCTTCTCACAAGTCTGAGGATTTTTTTTAACTATACCTTAATAGGTATAATTGACATATAATGTATTAGTTTTAGATGTACAACATGATTAAACATTTGTATACATTGCAAAATGATTACCACAATAAATCTAGTTCCCATCTACTACCTTAAAAAGTTAATACAATATAATTGACTATCTTCCCTATGCTCCATATTACATGCACATGACTTATTTATTTTATAACTGAAAGATTGTAACGCTAGATCTCCTTCACCCATTTTCCTGCTCTCCATTCCCTTCCCCTCTGGCAACAACCAATCTATTCTCCATATCATAGTATTTGTCTTTCTCTGTCTGACTCCTTTCACTTACATAATACACTCGAGGTCCAACCATATTGCTGCAAATGGCAAAATTGCATTCGTTTTATGGCTTAGTAGTATCCCATTGTGTGTGTGTGTGTGTGTACACCACCTCTTCTTTATCCATTCATCCATGGATGGACACAGGTTGTTTCCATATCTTGTCTATTGGAAAAAATGTTACAGTGAACAGAAATGTACATTTACCTTTTTGAATTTTTTTTTCTTTTTCTTTTCTTTTTTTTTTTTTTTCTTTTTTTTTTTGTAGATACCCAGTAGTGGAATTGCTGGATTATATGGTAGCTCTATTTTTAATTTTTTGAGGAACCTCAATACTGTTTTCCATAGTGGCTGTACTAATTTACATTCCCACCAACAATGCACAAGAGTTCCCTTTTCTCCACATCCTTACCAATACTTATTTATTATTAGCCATTCTGGCAGAGGTAAGGTGATACCTCATTGTGTTTTTATTTATTTGTATTAGAGTTGACATGCAGTGTTATATTAGTTTCAAGTATATAACATAGTGATTCAACAATTCTACACATTATGCGAAGTCACCATAAGTGTAGTCACTATCCTTTCTATATAATGTTATTGCAATATTACTGACTATATTCCCCATGTTGTACTTCTCATTTCCATGACTTATTTTATAACTGGAAGTTTGTACCTCTTAATGCTCTTCACCTTTTTCACCCATCCTCCACCCCTACCATCTGGCAACCACCCATCCTCCACCCCTACCCTCTGGCAACTACCTTCTGTATGTCTACATGTCTATTTTCGTTGTTTGTTTATCCATTTGATTTGTTTTTTATAGTCCATGTATAAGTGAAATCAAATTATATTTATCTTTTTCTCTCTGACTTATTTCACTTTATATAATACCTTTTATGTCCATTTATGTTGTCATAAGTGGTAAGACGTCATTCTTTTATGGCTGTTATATTCCATTGTGTATATATACTACATCTTTTTATCCATTCATTTGTTGATGGAAAATTAAGTTGCTTTCATTTCTTGGCTGTTGTAAATCTGCAATGAACATAGGAATGCCTATTTCTTTTTGAATTAGTGTTTTTGTTTTCCATGGATAAATACCTAGAAATGGAATTTCTGGGTAGTATGATATTTCTATTTTTAATATTTTCAGGAAACTCCATACTGTTTTCCATAGTGGTTGCACCAATTTACATCCCTGCCAACAGTGCATAAGTGTTACCTCTCCTCCATATTCTCACCAACACTTGTTTGTTTTTAATGCTACTTATTCTGACTGATGTGAGGTAACATCTAACAGTGGTTTTGATTTGCATTTCCCTTATGATTAGTGATTTTTGACCGTCTTTGTATGAACGTCTCTAGGCCATCTGTATGTCTTCTTTGGAAAAAGGTCTATTCAGGTGCCCTGTCCATTTTTAAAATTGGCTTCTGTTGTTCTTTGTTTTTGTTTTTGTTTTTGTTTAATATAGTTGGGTATTAGCCCCTTGTTGAATTTGTTATTTGCAATTATCTTCTTTCAGAAGATTGGCTTTTCATTTTGTTTCCTTTGCTGTGCAAATGCTTTCTGTTTTGGTGTGGTCCCAGTAATTTTGCTTTTATTCCCTTTGAGGAAACAAATTCATACATGGGTTTCCAAGGCTCATGTCCAAGAGATTAAAGCCTACTTTTTAAGGAGTTTTTATGGTTTCAGGTCTCACTTTTAGGTCTTTAATTCATTTGGAGTTTATTTTGTGTATGCTCTAGGAAAATGGTCTAGTTTTGTTTCTTTTGCATTTTGCTGTCCAGTTTTCCCAGCACCATTTATCAAAGAGACCAATTTTTCTCCATTGTATATTCTTTTCTCCTTTGTCATAGGTTAATAGATCATATAAGCAAGAGTTTATTAGTGGACTCCCTATCCTGTTCCATTCATTCATTCATCGATTTTTGTGTATCATACTGTTTTGATTAGATTAGCTTTGTAGTGTATCTTGATATCTGGTATTATGATACTTCCAGCTTTATTCTACTCTCTCAAGATTGCTTTGTCTAGTCAGTCTTTTGTAATTCTTTTTTTTTTTTTTTTTTTTTTTTTAGTCTTTTGTAATTCTATACAAACTTTAGAATTAATTGTCTGGCCCTGTGAAAAATTCCAGTAGAATTCTGATAGGGATTACATTGAATCTGCAGCTTGCTTTGGGTAGTATGAATGTTTTAACAATATTGGTTTTTCCAGTCTGTGAGCATGGAATAGCATTCCATTTGTTACTATCACCCTCAGCTTCTTTCATCAATGTCATAGAGTTTTCAGAGTGTAAGTCTTTTGCCTCCTTTGTTAAATTTATTCTAGGTATTTTATTCCTTCTAAGACAGTTGAAAATTGGATTGCTTTTTAAATTTCTTTCTGCTACTTCATTATTAGTGTGTAGAAACACAACACATTGGGCAGCCCAGGTGGCTCAGCGGTTTAGTGCAGCATTCAGCCCAGGGCCTGATCCTGGAGACCCGGGATCAAGTCCCACGGCAGGCTCCCTGCATGGAGCCTGCTTCTCCCTCTGTCTGTGTCTCTGCCATTCTCTGTGTGTGTGTGTCAGTCATGAATAAATATATAAAATCTTTTAAAAAAAAACATACAACACACTTCTGTATATTTTGTATCCTGCAACTTTACTGAATTCATTATTAATTCTAATAGTTTTTTGGTGGAGTCTATTAGATTTTATGTATAGTATCATGTCATCTAAAATACTGAAAGTTTTACTTCCTGCTTACTAATTTGGATGCCTTTTTCTTTTCTGAATCCTATGGCTAGGATTTCTGGTACTATATTGAATAAAAATGGCAATAGTGGCCATCCTTGTTTTGTTCCTGATATTAGAGGAAAGGTTTGCAAATTTTTAACATTGAGTATGATGTGAGCTGTGGGTTTGTTGTATTTGGCCTTCATTGAGGTACACTACCTATAAAACTATTTTGTTTAATGTTTTAACATGAAAAAATTTTGAACTTTGTCAAAAGCTTTTTCTACATCTGTTGAGATATGATTGTTACTCTTCATATTGTTAATGTGATATATCCTATTGATTAATTTTTGCTTCCCTGAATAAATCCCATTTGATTATTGTGAATTTGACTTTTAACTTATTGACTTCAGGTTGCTAGTATTTTCATGAGGATTTTTGCATCTGTGCTCACCAAGGACGTTGGCTTATAGTTTTTGTGGGTTTTGTCTTTTGTGTGTGTGTGTGTGTGTGTAGTGTCTTTATCTGGTTTTGGTGTCAGGTAATGCTGGCCTCATTGAGTGAATTTGGAAACTTTCCTACCTCTTCTATATTTTGGAAAAGTTTGAGAAGAATAAATTTTAACTCTTCGTTAAATGTGAGAGTTCACCTATGAAGTCACCTGGGCCTGGCCTTGTGTTTGTGGGAAGTTTTTTGATTACCAATTCAGTTTTGTTACTGAAATTATTGTTGGTCATTGGTCTGTTCAGATTTTCTATTTCTTCTTGATTTAATTTGGAAGATTATATGTTTCTAGGAATTTATCCATTTCTTATAGGTTGTCAAATTTGTTGATGTATGGGGTTTTGTTTGCTTCAGTATTATACCTTCATTTGACAGTCAGTGGTTAGTTCTTATCCATATCAACTATATGTAGATTTTTTAAAGTGGTGACAGGTACCTAAGTAACCAATGTATAGAGCTTGTTTGGTGAATCTTTATCCTCATTATGTTTTCTGTACACCTGCACATGAATATGGTATGCAACATTCCTTATTTCTTTGGCCCAGACAGCTTTGTTAGCCTGGTGTCAGTGTACACATTTGGAGTTCCCATAACTTTCATGGCAAATTTCTGGATCTCCTTTACTACACAAGGACCACACTTCTTGATGCTCTTATGAATATTGATGGAATATTCTCTGGTCACTATCTGGTTGACAAAACAGCCATTCTTCTTGACACCCTTCTTTATGGGAGCCATTCTGCTAGATGCTGGTTGGAAAGGAAGCTGTTGGCCTATAGTTTTTCAATGTAGTCTTCCATAATCCTTTTTACTTATGTGGTTTTGATTATAACTCCTACTCTTTAATTTCTGATTTTGAGTTTTCTCTATTTACTGATGAAGCTATCTAAAGGTTTATCACTTTTGTTTACTTTTCCAAATAACCAGTTCTTAGGTGATCTCCTGTATTCTTTTCTAGTCCATGTACTTCTGCTTGGGCCTTTATTATTTCTTTCATTCTACTAACTAAGCTTTGGTCTTTTTTTTTTTTTTTTTTTTTTTTTTTAGTTTAGGTGTAAGATTAGATTATTCACCTATGATTTTTCTTGTTTCTTGAGGGAGGTCTATAAAGCCATAAACTGCCTGTTTAGAACTTCTTAGCTATGTCCCAAATATTTTGGACTCTTGGTTTTCATTTTAATTTGTTTCCATGCATTTTTTATTTCTTCTTTGATTTCTTTGTTGACCTACTGGCTTTTTAGTAGCATGTTGCTTAGCCTCCACATGTTTGTGTTTTTTTTTTTCTTCTTGTAATTGTTACATAATTTCATACTGTTGTGGTTGGGGAAAGTGCTAAATAAGTTTCAGTATTCTTTTTTAAAGATTTATTTATTTGAGAGAGAGAGAAGAAGAGAGATGGGGAAGAAGGGAGGAGAGAGAGAATCTCAAGCAGGTTCCACACTCAGCATGGAGCCCCACATGGAGCTCAATCCCATGATCCTGATATTGTGTCCTCAGTGGAAATCAAGAGTTGTTCACTCAACCAACTGAGCCACCCAGAAACCCCTAATTTCAGTATTCTTGATTTTATTGTGATTTGTCTTGTGGCCTAACATGTGATCTATTCTGTAGAATGTTTCCTGTGCACTTGAAAAGGGTATGTATTCTGATGTTTGGGGATGGAAACAGCCAACATAACATACTCCAACATAACATCCATAGCCACTGTTTTCTGGTTTATATTCTGTGTGGATGATCTATTCATTGTTGTAGTGTGGTGTTAAAGTCCCCTACTATTAGTACTACTACTGTCATTTTTTCCTTGATCTCAGTTAATATTTGCCTCATGTATTTAGGTTAGGTAGTCCTCTATTAAGTACATAGATATTCAAAATTGTTATGTCCTCTTGTTGGATTGGTACCTTTATAATTATATAATGTCCTTATTGTCTCCTGTTAGTTATTTATTTACTATCAATCCTTTATTTAAATTCCAGTTAACATACAGAGTATAATCAGTTTCAGGAGTAGAAGTTAATGATCTGTCACTTACATACAACACCCAGTGCTTATCACAATAAGTGTCCTCCTTGATATCCATCACCCATTTGACCCATACTTCCTGCCCAACTTCCCTCCAGCAACCCTCAGTGTGTTCTCTATAGTTAAGAGTATGTTCTTTGGTTTTATTCTTTTTTCCCCCATATGTTCATTTGATTTGTTTTGTTTCTTAAATTCCATGTATGAGTGAAATCACATGGTATTAGTCTTTCTCTGATGTATTTCACTTAGCATAGTACTCTCTAGCTCCATCCACATCATTGCAAATGACAAGATTTCATTATTTTTGATGGCTGAGTAATATTCCATTGTGTAAGTATGTATCAAGTTTCCTTTATCAATTCATCACTTGATAGACATTTGGGCTCTTTCCATAACTTGGCTATCATTGATAATGCTGTTGTAAACATTGGGGTGCATGTATCCCTTTTAATCAATATTCTTGTATTCTTTGGGTAAATACTTAGTAGTGCAATTGCTGGGTCATAAGGTAATTGAATTTTTAACTTTTTGAGGAACCTCCATATGTTCTCCACAGTGTCCACACCAGTTTGCATTCCTACCAACAGTGTAAGAGGGTTTCCCTTTCTCTGCATCCTCACTAATACCTGTTGTTTCCTGACGTGTTGATTACAGCCATTATGACAGATGTAAGGCAATATCTCACTGTAGTTTTGATTTGTATTTGCCTGATGATGGATGATGTGAAGCATATTTTCATATCTGTTAGCCATCTGGATGTCTTCTTTGGAAAAATAGCTATTCATGTCTTTTCATTTTTTAACTGGATTATTTGTTTTTGAGTGTTAAGTTTAATAAGCTCTTTATAGATTTTATATAATAACTCTTTATTAGATATGTTGTTTGTAAATAACTTTTCCCATTCCGAAGGTTTCCTTTTAGTTTTGTTAATTGTTTCATTCACTGTGCAGAAGGTTTTTATCTTGATGAAGTCCCATTAGTTCATTTTTGCTTTCATTTTCTTTGTCTCAGGAAAAATACCTAGTAAAAAGTTGCTATAGCCAATGTCAAAGAGGTTGCAGTCTGTGTTATCCTCCAGGATTTTGATGGTTTCCTGTCTCACATTTAGGTCTTTCATCTATTTTGAATTTATTTTTGTGATGGTGTAAGAAAGTGGCCCAGTTTCATTCTTCATGTAACTGTACAATTTTCCCAACAGCATTTGTTGAAGAGTCTATCTGTTTTCCTTTGGATATTCTTTCCTGCTTTGCCAACGATTAGTTAACCATATACTTGTGGGTCTATTTCTGGGTTTTCTATTCCATTGACTTTTGTGTCTATTTTTGTGTACTATCTTGATCACTACAGGCTTGTACTATACCTTGAAGTCCAGACTGTTATGTCTTCAGCTTTGTTTTTCTATTTTAAGATTGCTTTGGTTCTTTGGAGTCTTTTGTGATTCCACACAAATTTTAGGATTGTTCTAGTTCTGTGAAAAATGCTGGTGGTAAAAAAAAAAAAAAATGCTGGTGGTATTTTGATAGGGATTGCATTAAATGTGTAGATTGCATTAAGTAGTAAAGGTATTTTAACAAAATTTTTTCTTCAAATCCATGAGCATAGAACGTTTTTCCATCTCTTCGTCTCTTTTTCCATTTCTTTCATAAGTGTTCTGTAGATTTCAGAGTATAGATCCATTACCTCTTTAGCTAGGTTTGTTTATTCTTAGGTATCTTGTGGGGTTTGGTGCAATTGCAAATGGTATTGATGCCTTGATTTCTCTTTCTACTGCCCCATTAGTGGTGTACAGAAATGCAACAAATTCAGTATGTTGATTTTGTATCCTGTGATTTTACTGAATTTGTTCATCAGTTCTAGCAATTTTTCAGTGGGTTCATTCAGCTCTTCTACAGAATATCATGTTGTCTAAGAATAGTGAAAATTTCCCTTTTCCTTGCCGATTTGGATGCCTTTTATTTCTTTTTGTTGTCTGATTGATGAGGCTAGGACTTCCAGGAATGAGAGTGAACATCCCTTTCTTGTTGCCAAACATAGAGGAAAAGCTCTCAATTTTTCCACACTGAGGATGATATTAGCTTTTGTTTTTTTTTGTTTTTGTTTTTTAAAGATTTTATTTATTTTATTTGAGAGAGAGAGCACGCGCACAAACGGGGTGGAGAGCAGGGGAGAGGGAGGAGCAGATTCCCTGCTGAGCAGGAAGCTCCACTTGGGGTTCAATCCAGAACTGTGAGATTATGACCTGAGCCAAAGGCAGATGCTTACACGACTGAGCAATGCAGGTGCCCCTAGCTTTGGGTTTTTTTGTATATGGCTTTTATGATGTTGAGGTATGTTCCCTCTATCCCTACTTTGTTGAGGGTTTTTATCAAGAATCAGTGCTGCACTTTATCAAATGCTTTTTCTGCATCTATTTAGAATATCATATCCTTTACTTACATGGTGCATCACATTGATTGATTTGTGAATATTGAATAATGCTTGCAACTCATGAATAAATCCCACTTGATCCTGGTGAGTGATTCTTTTAATGTATTGTTGGATCTTATTTGATAATATTTTACAGAGAATTTTTGCATCCATGTTCATGAGGGATACTGGCCTGTAGTTCTCTTTTTTTTAATGGAGTCTTTGGTTTTGGAATCAGGGTAATGCTGGCCTCATAAAATGACTTTAGAACTTTAGACTTCCATTTCTTTTGTTTTTAAAACAGTTTGAGAAGAATCCATTTCTTCCAGAGTGCCCAATTTGGTGATATATAATTTTCCATAACATTTCTTATAATCAATTGCCTTTATATAGTATTGGTTGTTATTTCTCCTCTCTTCATTAGTAATTTTATTTATTTGAGTTCTTTCTGTTTTCTTTGATAAGTCTTCATAGAGGCTTACCATTTTTATTAATTCCTTCAAAGAACCAGCTGCTGGTTTCATAGATCTGTTGTACTGTTTTGGTTTGCTGTTGTTTCTTTATCATTTATTTCTGCTCCATTCTTTATTATTCCCATTCTTCTGCTGGTTTTAGGCCTCATTTGTTGTTCTTTTTTTCTAGCTCCTTTAGGTGTAAGGTGAGGTTACTAGAGATTTTTCATGCTTCTTGAGAAAGGCCTGTATTGCTATATACTTCCTTCTTTGGACCACTTTTGCTGCATCCCAAAGGTTTTGGGCCATTGTGTTTTCATTTTCATTTGTTTCCATGTATTTTTTAAATTTTTTCTTTAATTTTCTGGTTGACCCACTCATTCTTCAGTAGGTTCTTCTTTAGCCTCCATGTATTTGTCATCTTTCAAACTTTTTATTGTGGTTAACTTCATATTTCATATTTTATGGTCTGAAAATATGCGTAGTATGATCTCAGTCTTTTTGTGTTTGTTGAGGCCTGGTTTGTGACCTAGTATATGCTCTACTTTGGAGAATGCCCCATTCACACTTCAATAGAACATTTATTCTGCTACTTTAGGATTAAATGTTCTGGATATATCTGTTAGGTCCATCTGGTCCAGTGTGTCATTCAAAGCCATTATTTCCTTGTTGATTTTCTGCTTAGATGATCTGTCCATTGATGTAAGTGGGGTGTTCATGTTCCCTGCTATTACTGTATTTTTATCAATGAGTTTCTTTGTGTTTGTTATTGTTTTATACATTTGGGTGCTCCCAAATTGGATCACAAATATTTTCAACTAGATCTTGTTGTTGGTTAGATCCCTTTATTATGACATAGGGTTCTTTTTCATCTCTTGTTACAGTCTTTGGTTTAAAATCTAGTTTGCAAAATTAAAAATCAATTAAATGAGATGCAATCCAAACTGGAGGTCCTAACGACAAGGGTTAATGAGGTAGAAGAACAAGTGAGTGACATAGAAGACAAGTTGATGGCAAGGAAGGAAGCTGAGGAAAAAAGAGAAAAACAGTTAAAAGATCATGAGGATAGGTTAAGGGAAATAAATGACAGCCTCAGAAGGAAAAATCTATGTTTAATTTGGGTTCCAGAGGGACAGAGGACCAGAAAGTGTATTTGAACAAATCATAGCTGAGAACTTCCCTAACTTGGAAAGGGAAACAGGCATTCAGATCCAGGAGATAGAGAGATCCTCCCCTAAAATCAATAAAAACCGTTCAACACCCCAACACTTAATAGCAAAACTTGCAAATTCCAAAGATAAAGAGAAGATCCTTTAAAGCAGCAAGAGACAAGAGACCTTTATGGGGAGAAGTATTAGGTTAATAGCAGACCTCTCCACAAAGACCTGGCAGCCAGAAAGGGCTGGCAGGATATAGTCAGGATCCTAAATGAGAAGAACCTGCAGCTAAGAATACTTTAATCGAGCAAGGCTCTCATAGAAGGAGAGATAAAGAGCTTCCAAGATAGGCAGAAACTGAAAGAATATGTGACCTCCAAACCAGCTCTGCCAGAAATATTAAGGGAGACTCTGTAAAAGAAAGAGGAAGTCCAAGGAAATAATCCACAAAAACAGGGACTGGATAGGTATCATGATGACACTAAATTCATATCTTTCAATAGTAACTCTGAATGTGAATGGGCTTAATGATCCCATCACAATCTAGTTTGTCTGATAGAAGTATGGCTACTATGTCTTTCTTCTGACTTCCATTGCACAGCAAATATTTCTCCATCCCCTCACTTTCAATCTTTAGATGTCTTTAGGTCTAAAATGAGTCTCTTATAAGCAGCATATAAATAGGTGTTGCTTTTTTAATCCATTATGATACCCTGTATCTTGATTGAAGCATTTAGTCCATTTATATTCACAGTGATTACTGATAGATATGAATTTAGTGCCATTGTGTTACCTCTAAAGCTGGTATTTCTAGTGATGTTCTCTGGTCCTTTCTAGTCTTTGTCGTTTTTGGTCTTTCTTCCCCACTCAAAGAATCCCCTTTAATATATCCTGCTGGGCTAGTTTAGTGGTCATGAACTCCTTTAGTTTTCACTTGTCTGGGAAACTCTTCATCTCTTCTATCTTGAATAACAGCCTTGCTGGTTAGAATATTCTTGGTTGCAAATTTTTCCCATCAGCATGTGAAATATATTATGTCACTCTCTTCTGGCCTGCCTAGCTTCTACGAAGAGATCTGCTGGTAACCTTATTTGTCTGCTCTTGTAGGTTAGAATTTCTTTTACTTTGCTACTGTTAAGATTTTTTCCTTATTTCTATATTTTGCAAATCTAACTACAGTGTGTCTTGGTCTAATTCCACGATCCAAGATTTTTCTTTTCCTTTTCAGCTTCATTATTTTCCATAACTTTATCTTTTATATCACTTACTCATTCATCTGTTCTTTTTTTCCATCCTCGAGGTCATATGTCTTGTCTGTTCTAAATCGCAGTTATCATGTTTTTCATTTCAGCTTGATTAGTTTTTAGCTCTTTTATCTCTATAGCAAAACACTTTAGAAAACACTATAGCAAAACACTATAGAAAACACTTTCTGGTGTTTTCTATGCTTTTCTCAAGCCCAGCCAGTATCTTTACGATTGTTGCTTTAAGTTCTGGATCAGGCATATTACTTATATTTCTTATATCTGTTTTGATTAGATCCCTGATGTGACATTTTCTAATTTTCTTGGTTTTTTTTTTTTTCTTTTGGGATGAATTCCTTCATCATGGCATTTTGTCTAGTTGTCTGTCTTCTGTGTGTTAGGAAATCCTGTTATGTTTCCTGCTCCTGAGAGTAATGGCTTTATAAAGAAGTCATATAATAACTAGGGCTAATATTTCCTACAGGACTAGTTTAGTGGTCACAAACTAGTTTTTGTCTGGTAAACTTTTTATCTCTCCTCCTATCTTGAGACAGCCTTGCTAGATAGCATCTCAGTAAATAGTTTTGAAGAATTGTTTTCTTTTTCTTATCCTCTGGGAGCTCCTTTCTCTATCTCATCTCTCTCCACAACTTGAGTTCCCTTCCCTGCACAGCACTCACATTCCATTTCTCCCCCAAAGCACATCTCTGCACTTCCTACCTTCCATGATGTGGCCTCGTGTCTCTCTCTCTCTCTAGTTGTATAGTTCTGTCAGTCCTCAAATTGATTTCTTGGATATTCAGAATAATTTGGTATATATCTAGCTGTGTTCAAGGAATGACGCAAGCCTACAATCCTCCTACTACTCTGCCATTTTAGTTCCTCACAGTCTTTGTTTTTAAGTCTATTTTGTCTAATGAAAGTGTGGTAACCCTAGCTTTTTACTCACTGCCATTTCCATGAAATATCTGTTCCATCCATTTGCATTCAATCTGTTTGAAGGTTTGAAGTAAATCTCAGGTAGGCAGTATATAGATGGCATTCTTTGCTTGTTTGTTTTAATTCACTTTGCTACCCTTTGTGTCTGGATTGGAGGAATTAGACCATTTACATTTAAAGTAGTTATTGATATGTACATATTTATTGCCACTTTTAATTCCTTTCTGGTTATTCTTATAGCTCTTCTCTGTTCCTTTCTTCTCTTGGTCTCATCCCTTATGATTGAGAAGTTTCCTACTGTTATATTTGGTTTCCTTTCCTTTATTTTTTGTGTATCTATTATAGGCTTTCAGCATGTAGTTACCATGAGGTTCATATATAACAGCTTAAGTGTATAGTAGTCTATATTAAGTTCCTGTTTCCTTAAATTGAAATATTATAGAAGCTCTACTTTTTTACTTCCTCCTTTATGTATATCATATTTACATCTTACATACTCTGGAACTAGTTTTTGTAGATATCATTGATTATTTTTTTTAGTACTATAGTCTTTTAATCTTCAAAGTAGCTTTATAAGTGATCTACTACATTCATTGTATGTTTGCTCTTATTCATGAATTTTTTCCTTTCATATTTTTCTTTTTTTCTAATTAAGACCTCTTCTGTTTTGCCTAAAGAGGTCCTAGTAACATTTCTCATAGGGTTGGTTTTGTGGTGATGAACTATTTAATGTTTCTGGCTGGGAATCTTTATCTCTCCTTCAATTCTGAATGATGTCCTTGCTTGGCAAAGTATTGTTGGTGGTGGTTTTTTTCCTTCCAGTACTTTGAATATATTATGTCTCTCCTTTGTGACTTGCCAGGTTTCTGCTGAAAATATCTTTATAGCCTTGTAGGATTTTCTTTGAATGTAACTAGTTGCTTTTCTCTTGCTGCTTTTAAATTTTTTCTCTTAATCTTTAATTTTTGACTTTTTACTTTTTAGAAATTTGGGTGTGGATCTCAACTTTTTTGGGGTTGTCTGTGCCTCCTGGATCTGAATGTATCATTCTTTCCCCAAGTTAGGGAATATTTTAGCTATTATTCCTTCAAATATGTTTCCTGCCCCTTTGTTTCTCTCTTCTCATTCTGGAACCCCTATAATATGAATGTGACTTTGGTTAATTTGTCCCAGAGATCCCTTACCTATCCTCATTTCTTTTTTTTCTTTTTTCTTTTTGCTGTTCACCTCTGCTTTGATTATCTTTAGTGTTTTTTTGTTTGTTTGTGTTTTGTTTTTTAGTTATTGTAATCTTCAACTCTGGCTATTTTATATTTTTTCTATCTCTTTGTTGAAGTTCTTACTGAGTTTTCCACCTTTCTCTCTGTCCAGTGAGCATTTTTATGGTATTTTTAAAAAATGATTACCTTATTTTAAAGAAAGAATGAGACAAGGGAGGGAGCAGAGAGAGAGGAAAAGAGAACCTCAAGCAGACTCCACACTGAGTACAGAGCCCAGTGCAGGGCTCAGTGTCACAACCCTGTGATCACAACCTAAGCTAAAACCAAAAGTTGGGCATTTAATTGACTGTGCCACCCAGGCACTCCCTTTATGGTATATTTCACAGTATTTATCAGGTACATTGTGTATCTTTATTCATTTACTTTTTTGTTTTTGAAGTTTTGTCTTATCCTTTCATTTGGAGTATATTCTTCTGCCTCCTCATTTTGTTTGAGTTTCTCTGTTTATATCTATGAATTAAAACAGCTACATTTCCTAGTCTTGAAGACTGATCTCATATAGGAACATACCCAGAGTAGACTGCAAGTTGCTGGCAGCTCTGGCTGGGGTAGATGGAGCTGATGTGGCTGTAGGCTGACTATCTATGTTTGATTCTATGGATTAGGTGAAAGAGCCACCCCTCTCAATCTTGGAGGAGTGTTCTTCTAGGGGTGATAAATCTACTCATTTAGTTTTCCCTAGCTCTGTGTTTTCTCTCTGATCTTCGTGATTGTATAAACTGCCAGACATTATTGATACACTCCAATTATTGAGGATATCCCAAGATCTTTCGGTGGAAGAATCTCATTTAGATTTAGTTGTTGGCTGATTGGAAGCCAGATCCTCAGGCAGCAGCCTTTAAAGTATACAAATATATATAATCCTATGGAGCCACACTTGTAGTCCCTGCTGGTGTTCAGACCAGGATACCTAGTGTTGTCCTCTAGATAGCAGTTGCAAAAATCAGAACTCCATATAGGTGTATAAGCTCTTTTCTGGGAGCTCTTATCAGGCATGGTGAAGCTGAGGGGATGTGCAAGAATGTGTCTCCTTGCTTATGTTCCATGGAAAAACCTCCTTAGCCTCTAGATGTATGGAAAACCTAAAGCCTATCTGTCAGGCTAGAGCTCCAATCTAGGAAATGGGCCCTTTGAAAAGGAAAACTGGGTTGTATTTCAGTCTGTTGTCTCCGTAGTGTCCACCAAGAACTCTTTCTGATTGTTGCAGTCTTGTGGTGTTATGGAATGACAGCCCTCTTGTCCACCAGGGCCAGGCAATCAAGGGATGCCCTCTGCATAGGTTACCTGTGCCCACTGGCTTTTTGAGGCAACTGGATAGTGTTGGGGGGCAAGGTAAGCTCACCAGCTTCAGAAAGGCTGTGAGGGAAATGTCTTGACTGTGTGAGCCCACACTCTTCAGCAGTACAGTAGGAGGGTGCCTTGTCTGTGCACTCATGCCAGATTTAGGCTGGGAGTGGGAGAGTGTTGAGGCAGCTTGCACTCACCAGCCCCAGGCAGGAGATGAAGTATCACAACTACCAACTCTCACAGACTTTAACTAGGGAGTGGGAGAACTTTGTAACCATTTGTGCTCATCAGCTTTAGCCAGGGAACAGAAGAGCAAGTTCCATGTCTCAGCAAGTACCATGACTGCTCACCCCCACCTATTCCAGCAATGTGACAGGAGGGTATCTTATAAGAACTTGCCCACCCGTGCTAGTAGGCTAATGGAGAGTGCAAGGATGGTGTCAGCCTGTATCTCCACTGTCTCCTGGGAATGTCTGAACAGTCCTGTGTCTCTCTGGCTGATGCCCTCAGATACCAAATAAATGTCCCTCCCATGTATATGACTTTCAACTACTTTTTTTCCTTCTGGTCTTGGGGTGAGTGAGACCACACATAAGCCTTCCAAGAGGGGAATTTCAGTTTCACATAGCACATTAGGGCTCCTGGACATCAACCTGCTGATTTTCCAAGTCAGACTTTGGGGGATTCAGCTCTCCAGAGAGCCGGAGTGCCCAAAGTGGGCACTAACCTTTGCTTCTCCAGAAGTGCTTATTTGGTGAGATCCCTTCCTAGTATGTGTTTCAGCACTGGGGGTGGGGATTTTTATGAGATCATGTCTCTGCCTTTCCTAACCATCTTCATGTGGTACTTTAATCCTTCATTATGGAGAGCAGTTAATCTAGTGTTCAGATCTTTTTCAGAGGGAAATAATCGATATGTAGCTGTATAGATTTGTTGTCTCCATGGTAGGACATGAGTGTTTAGGATCTTACTACATTGCTATCTTTGACCCTCTCCTCTCTTCAGAGTTTAAGAAAGTCACTTGTCCCTTTCTGTGTGCCTACATACTCAATGTCATTAGTGAACTCTGTACCATTCCAAGTCCATGATCCTTCCACTCTTTCTATTATTTAGTAAGCAATATATTTCTCCCAGCACTATTATATTCCCTGGAGATATGTCAATGAAATAAACAAAAATTCCTGATCTGACAGAACTTATACTCTATTGGGTGAGGAAGAAAATGGGAAAGAAGTTAAATAATAAAATAAAATAAAATATAGAGATAATACAATATTCTCTGGAGAAAAGAAAAGCAGTAATGAGCAGAGGTGTGTTTGAGAAGGTTAGGGGGAAAGAACGTGGTTTTAAATAGTGTTTAGGAAAATTATCACTGAAAAGTCTCAGTTGAACACTGTACAAAGTAAAGGAGTGAATCATTGGTATAAGTATTCAAAGTAGAAGGGGAATGGGAAGTGCAAATTCCCAGAGGCAGATAATGAATTCTGGATTTAATTTGGGAAAAAATGGGGAGCCTTGGGATTATTGACAGAGTCATGTCATGATCTGACTTGCATTCATGCTTTGTGTTGAGAGTAAATTAATCCAAAGCTCTGTGCAGGTAAATGTAGGGTGGAAGATGTAGAAATGGAAGTCTTTAGTACAGATAGAGAAATTAAAACCATGAAGTTTCATGGAAACTCTGAAAGAAAGCATGTGAGAAGAATAATAAAATAGGGGCAATGATGCTGGATACCAATATGCAAGGGAAGAAAAGAGATGTATGAGCTTAAGGAATCCAAGAAAGAACAAGTCAGAAAAGCATGAGGAAAAAAAAACAGAAAGGCATTAAGGGTAAAGATTGTTGAACTTCATTAAGGAGCCAAATAAGTTTAGACACCATTAATTTGGACTGATCTATATTTGGACTGACATAGGGTTGTTTGGTATATTTAACAGTACTACTCTGACAGGATAGCAAAGAAGCCTGGTGGAAGGATTGATTCAGAGTTGTAGTTCTGCTGAGCAGGTGCAATAAACAATAGAAACATCAAATAACTGAGATATGGATGAGAGAAAGTGGATAAGATATACAACCACATGGTTCCAGGAAAGAAAAAGTAAATAAATCCAAAAGAAAGACAAATAATGAGGAAACATAAGCATAAAGAAACGTGATGCGGGATCCCTGGGTGGCGCAGCGGTTTGGCGCCTGCCTTTGGCCCAGGGCGTGATCCTGGATACCTGGGATGGAATCCCACGTCGGGCTCCCGGTGCATGGAGCCTTCTTCTCCCTCTGCCTGTGTCTCTGCCTCTCTCTCTCTCTCTGTGTGTGACTATCATAAATAAATAAAAATTAAAAAAAAAAAAAAGAAACGTGATGCATCTAAGAGCTTGAAGAGCAGATTTAGTGGGAATGAGGTTGAGATTGTAGGTGTGAAAGAGAGAGTCGGATCTGGGTGCTTAAGATTTTTAATGTGGAAATATAATGCAATGAAATAAAATTATACTGAACCTATTTCAATGTTGATATCTTTGTTTAATTATTTTAGGCTATAGGCAGTTTCATTTTGTGATATAGATTTCATCATTCTCATTTAACTTTTTTTTGCTGTTGTCATAAAATCCCAAATTAAAAGATTTTCTTCCAGGTGTTTTTAGTTATGGCTATCTGTACTGGTATATGCCAACTGGCCACTGTGAGCAAGTTTGAAGGGCCCAATGTAGGAAAGCTGCCTCTAGCTTACTGAATCTTCTTTTCATAAGGCTTATTTCAGAATGGATATGAGCATTTTACTCAAACTTACATAGTTCTAGGGAGTCCAAAGATCGTGAAAGAAGCTTTTGCTGTGATCAAACAACAAAATGCCATCTGGGTAGACTTTTTCTGCTAAGTAGTCTGGGTTTAAAATCATTCATATTCATTTAGTAAAGCCAAAGAAACTAAGATATAAAGAAGCAAAGATGTATTATTTAAATAGAAATGTATTGCTTACTACCAAATATAATCACAAAGATTATATGGATAAGAGAGAGATTACAGATAATAGCTAGCTAGCCAGACAACTAGTTTTAATTTTAAACTTTAGTTGGACATCTCTCTTTAAGCAACGTAATGTAGTTAACTAGTTCTGCTTGTGCTTCTCCAACTTTTCTGTGTCTTTTTTTCCTAAATCAGCAGAACAAGTCCTGCCAGGTGTAATTTTCTTTTTCAGAGTCCAAGTTGAAGCAAATTGCTTCACCTTCTCTCAGGTGAACTGCACTACTTTCAGTTTGCTGCTGATCCCTTTAAGTTCCAGCCACTAAGTGTGATCCTGAATTTTCAGCTTTACCCCCTCCTTTACTAGTATTTAAATCTGTCTGGCTGTGGAGTGGAGGTTCACTCTGTTAAAGCTATGTGTAAAATCATGACAAAATGATCTCAGAGGCTTCTCTTGGTCATTAATCTCCAAATGTCCCTCTCTAGTATATAACCCACAAAAGAAGAACTTGGTAACTCCCTGAAACAGAATGAAATCAAAATTTTATGGCCCTCAAAAGTAGTACTCCTGAAAGTAAATCTAGCAGCACAAATTCCTCCTTTTTCACTTAAATCAAATATCCATTTTCCTGTACCATTATTAGAGAATGTATCAAAAGAGAGAATTCTCATAAAAGCTTAATCAGATATTAAGAAAAATAAGCTAAAAGAGTTAATAAAAGGGAAGATAATATCAGGCATAATTTGATGAATAATGTCCACCATTGAGTTAAAATAGGAAGTAAAAGAAAAGTTATGGAGGAAAAAAAGAAAAAGTAACAATGTCCTAGAGGCATATAAAGAAAAAAATGAAGAAATGAATGAAAGAAGACAATAAGAAGTAAATTCTATAAAGAGAGAATAGAAATTTACTTTTAAAGCATAATATTATTTTAATATTAAATATTAAATCAGAGGATGGTTAGAAAACAAAGATAAAATATTTTCTGATTAAAATTCTGTTTACATGCCACTTTACTGTGTTTTTATTTAGTGTACTGCCATTGAAGTAAAAATGTCAATGCCCCTCTTTTTTTTTTTTATCATTGAATGGATTATTTCCTACATAAATAAGTTCAGACGAAAAGAACAATCACACAATGTGTCAAATGCAGAGGACCCATTATGTGTGCACATTAATCAGAATTCTCAATTCTACTTGAATAAACACAATCATAGTGCTAAAATTTTTAAATTTCCTGGATGTTTAACTATTCCATCAATGCTTTAGGATTACCTACTTATTTCAAGTATAATTGGGATATCCCCCTAAATCTATATTTCTTCTTTATTATAACCATGTGTTCAGATTTACTCAAACAGGGAGCAATTTCTGCAGCATCTTTTAAAAATAAATAAAAGTATCTGATTGTGATTGTTGTGTGGTAGGTTCAGACATTTTAATGTATTCTTCCTTGGAAAAAATAACAACTAGGAACAATAATCACAGGCAAAACTTTGCAACACCAATTGCCTTGAAAAGGAAACAAATATTTCCCACACACACAAGAAAAAATACTGTCCATTTCTGTCAGCCTTTTCAACCTCTTTTGTGTTCCAAGAAATTGCGAGTAATGAAAACAGGGCAGAGCCAATCAAATGGGTGTGTATACTAGTGCACTGTGAGAGTTGAAAGCTCTGCATTTAAAATAAGGTTTATGCATAATTCATAGCCTATGCATGTTTATGTAAATTACCAAAGGCGGAAGTGTATACGAAACAGAATCTGAGGTAAAATGACGATGTTATAATATACTGCTGGACTTGCATCTCGCCAATTCAACATACCCCCGTTATACGATTCTTGAAAATTACATCATGTGCCAGTTCACACTAAGAAATCTAATAAAACTTTGGCTTACACATATTGTATATTTTTCAACATTCTTTTCAGATTCAATGTAATATTAAACACTGACACTTAGCCATATATAATTCAAACAGTCTGGGAATAAAGATGGACATATATATTCCTGTTAATGGGTGTTATGTAAGTTGAGAGAAATAGAAGAGATGCCTGGAAATTTAACTTAAAGATAGGGAGGGTTTTTTTAATGGATGGGAATTTTCAGTTAAAAAAAAAAAAAAAGACAAAAAAGAAAATGAACTCTTCTATTATTGAAAATAGTGAATTTTGGAAGGTGAAATAGTATTTGGAAGGCCCCCTCCCATCTAACGTGGAACACTGGAGTGGTTTCTGGTTGGTGATATTCAGCTCAGACTCATCTTCTGGGTTAAAGTGTTCCTTTGAATCAGTCATTGTGGGCTGCCAGCAGAGGAGAGGAGCTCATTTGCATGAGCTCTCCACCTCCTGGTCAGCTCTGAAAATCTTGGCAGCTTAGCACTACAATTGGCAAAGGAGGGCTTCAAAAAAAAATTAATAAATAAGGCCTTCCAAACAAAACATTGTTGCTGAATTAAGTCCAATGCACCTGAAATTCATTGCTCTGTTATCTTTTAAATTGTTATAAATATAGCAGGCATTTTAAAGTCATTTCTATTTATTCCCTTCCTAATGTACTGTGTGAACCATTTTTCACATGTGTTAACGTACTATATGCAAATGGCGTTTAATGTGTTTTATTCACAGAATGCATTTACAAATCATTTTGTGTGTGGAGGAAAGCCGTTGCTTCACTTTTGCATGTGACACAGAAAAGGAGGAGTACATATCACTACATTTCTAAAATGAGAGTAAATTTAAATGGAATGAGGAAAGCCCAACAGATGCTATAATAGAAAATTTCTCTGTTTCTAATTTACTTATTAGTACCTTTTTCATAGACTTGCAAAATCTGGTGCTGAATTTCTCATGCTAGGAATTGTAAGCTCTTGTCATTAGAAACAATTATCCCTTCCATTATTCGTGCTTAAGTCCACGTGTACTGTACCTCGTAGAAATCAAAAGAAATGCTCAGAAAACAGCAAACACTTCTAGGTGAAGCAAAAATTAATTTAAACATTTGCGCTCCATGTGCTACCACAGTAACTGAGAGTAATTTCTCACACACCTAATCATCATGTGTTTTATTCACGGCATTTAAAGACCTTCAAATAATTTGCAACAGAATGTATTTTATTGTAAATAGTTCTCATCCCTAAACTATATAAAAATCACTTTGTTTAAAAATTGCAGAGTAGATTAAATATTGAAAGTATATTAAAATTCCATTCTTATGTGTTAAACATGTAACAAAAAATGAACATCTTTAATTGTGATAAAAAATAATGTGAGGAATATGTACAACATAATGCTTTTATTCTACTAATTTATAGAAATAGGTCTCTAAATGGTTATTATTTTCATTCCATATATAGAATGACCAGGAAAAATGCTGGCAATTACTCTGTGAATGGTGTTCTACGCTGGCATGAAGCTATAACTAATTTGCATATAGCATTGTTGGAAATGAAGCCTGTGACATACAGATCATCATCAACATTGGGAATTCACACTGCCAACTGTACCTCCTCATACAAATACATACTGCCACTTATGGATCAAAGAAAGTGTTGCGACTATCGTCCTAAGCTATTAAAACACATCACGCTACCAGAATTTTAAACGTCTTAGAAGTGGGATATTTATCATTAGAAGGATTTTTTTCCTTTGTTATGTAAACAAAAGGAATTCTCTTAAAAGTTATTCCATGGAAATATTTATCTTTTACCTATGTCCTATTTTCCCCAAGTGAAAAATCATATAGTACAAAATTTTTAAAAACAATTTGATTAGTAAATAGCACTTTGTATTTTTCTATTACAGGAAGAAAATTTAACTTTAACAGTAAGAGAGAGATAAAAACGAAGATAGAATGCACCAATTTTTGAACAATGGCTTAGTAGTTTCTATGGTGACATGAGTCCACAAATGAAAACTCGAGAGGCAACTTTTACCTAATTTATCAAATAGATAAGCAAAAGAGAGTTTTAAGTTACCTGGATAATTATCTCAGATATTGCTTTCAGGTCATGTATATAGATTGGCTTATGTTCTACTATTCATCTTTATTTTTTAAAAAATAAAAATTTTGCTCTGGGCATTTTAGAAGACTACTTTTGACTTAATAAAATGAGAGATTATTGTTATTATTACTTGACATACATAAAAGCTTTCTTGACAACAAAACAGTGAATTGGTTATGAAACTTGAAGAGAATTAAGCTCTCAACAGTAAGATACTCTTCTACCAAATTTTTGAAAGAGGGCATGTGAATGTATTACAGAATTCACATCTGCCCTATGGGACTATCTACAGTAGATTGTTTCTATACATTTTATGTCAAGACTTGCCTACTGAGGCATATACAATAAGTATGCACTGGAGTATAATTTATAAAGTATGCTTACAAGATATTTCTGTAATGTCTTCACCTACTGCCTATTACCTTTCTTGTCCTCTAATTTTCATGAGGCTCCGTCGTGCATCTTATTTTCTATTTAGTGAAGAAGTTGAGTGATCGGTTATGGATGATAACAGAAAAAATCAGTCAAATGTGGACAAGGCTGGCCTGATAAGACTGAAATGAAGTATGCTTTTGGTTGTGTAATAATTTTCCAGCTGTGTTCTAGTTTAAGAAAATGTCTAACATGACACTCCTAGCTTAACTCAGTCACACATTTCATACAGGTAGTATTTTTCAGATGACACCAACTTAGAAGGGGTTGCTAACACTTCAGAAGAGAAGATCAGAATTCAAAGTGACCTCGATAAATTGAAGAAACAGCGTGAACCAGATGAAATACTAGCTAGCCTCAGGTCTTACAGGAGAAAAAAAGTCTAAGCTAGAATTCATCACTCATTTATTTATGCATTCATCAAATATTTATTAAATGCCTACTATGTGCCGGCCACAAGCTGAATATCATTTGACACAAATGTATTTTTAGTTTTGAAATCTGCCCTCTCCTTTAATGCATGACTGGCCCCCTTTAAGAAATCAATCCCTTTCAAAATTGCATGTTCTTACATTGTGCAAAGCCAATAGATTTAGAAAGGAAAATACAAGCACCTCAAGAAATACCAGCAGCATACTGAGATAGATGTGTGTGTATCTGCATACTTCTTTTATTTATTTTTTTGTATACTTCTTTTAAAAGTGAGTATATTTTGTGTGTGTTTGTGTATAGTCTTTTTTTTTTTTTTAGTTTACATTTTATTTTGTTCATTTCTGTGTTTATTTGAGCACTGCTTGACTAGTTCAGTGACATTGGGTTGTTGTTGTTTTCTTTATCCCCAAAGTATTTGTATCTGGGTTATGGTCAAGATTCACAAGAACACAAAAACCATTTTCATTATGTTTCTTGTTCATTTATATACTACAAAAGCAGGAAATGCCTTTGTTTACAAGAATATTGATTGATTGAAGTATAGTTGACACACAATGTTATATCAGTTTCAGATACACAACATTGTGGTTCAACAACTGTGTATGTTACCCTATGCTCACCACGAGTGTAGCTGCCATCTGTCACTATACAGTGGCTATTATAATGCCAATGACTTATATTCCCTATGTTGTATCTTTCATCCTCCTGACTTATTCATTCCATAACTGAGAGCCTGTACTTCCCACTTCCCTCTAACCATTTTAGCACATCCCCCCTGCACCCATTCTCTGTATTTATAGATATGTTTCTCACTTTTTGTTATTTCTTTGTTTTTAACTAGAATAATATGGTATTGTATTTCTCTATTTCATTTAGCCTGATATTCTAGATCTATCTATGTTGTTGCAAAAGACAAGATCTCATTTTTCTTTTCTTTATAGCTTACTTCCATTGTATATATAAATACCAGATCTTCTTTATCCATTCATTTATCCATAGACACTTAAGCTGTTTCCATATCTTGGCAATTATAAATAATGCTACAATTAATGTGGAGGTGCATATATGTTTTCAAATTAGTGTTTTCATTTTATTTGGGCCAATACCCAGTAGTGGAATTACTAGTTCATGTATTATTCCTCTTTTTAATTTATTGAGGAACTTCGGTCCTGTTTTTCAGTGGTTACACCAATTTATATTGCTGCCAACAGTGTATGAGGGCTCCCTTTTCTCCACATCCTCACCAACACTTGTTTCTCTCTCGTGTTGTTTTTTTTTAAATACCAGCCATTCCGACTCTGACTGGTGTGAAGTAGTACCTCATTATGGCTTTGATTTGTATTTCCCTGATGATTAGTGATATTGAGCATCTTTTCACATGTCTGTTAGCCATCTATACGTCTTCTTCGGAAAAATGTCCATTCAGGTCTCCAGTGCATTTTTAAATTGGATTATTTGGGTTTTGAGATGTATAAGTTCTTTATATTTTTTACATATCGACCCATGATTGGACATATTTTTTGCAGATATCTTTTCCTATTCAGTAGGTTGCTTTTTTACATTCTAAATTTTTAAAATTGCAATAAATGTAATGTACAGTGTTATTATATTAGACTCAGGTATGTAATATGGTGATTCAACAATTCTGTACATTACTCAGTGCTCATCACAATAAGTGTACTCTTAAGCCTTTTCATTTTGTCACTCTTTTTCTTTGCTGTACAAAAGCTCTTTGTGTATGTTGTCCCAGTAATTTATTTTGCTTTTGTTTCCCTTGACTGAAATAAATATGTTTCCCTTGATCCATAAATATGTTGCTGAGGTTGGTTTCTAAGAGATTACTTCCTGTAGTTTCTTTTATGAGTTTTATGGGTTTCAGTTTTCATATTTAGGTCTCAAATCTGTTTTATTTTTGTGTGTGATGTTAGAAAGTGGCCCAATTTCATTCTCTTACATGTAGCCGTCCAGTTTTTCTTCCCCATTTATGGAGGAGACTGTCTTTACCCCCATTGTATATTCTTGAATCTTTTGTTGTACAATTAATTGACCAATAAGCATGGGTTTATTTCCAAACTCTCTATCCTGTTTCATTGATATATGCATCTTTTTTTTTTTTTTAATGCTGGTACCATACTGTTTTGATTGCTATAGTTCTGTATTGTATCTTGAAATTTGGTATTGTGATACTTCCAGCTTTGTTCTTCTTTCTCAAGATTTCTTTTGCTATTCAAGGTCTTTTGTGGTTCCATACCACAAAATTTTAGGTTTATTTGTTCCAGTTCTGTGAAAAATACTATTGGTATTTTGATAGGGATTACTTTGAATCTGTAGATTGCTTTGGGTAATCTTTGCAAAACTGAGTCACTTTAGAGATTCAAAATAAATCATATTTAATGTTTTATTTTGGATTATCATAAGGTAATAACAAAGGTGATTACAAAGACATTTTACTGGCTCTTAGTCTGCTCAAATCAGTAATATTCTATTCATATTTAAAAATGTGATTCCAGTAGTGTCTTACCTTTGTTTCCACCCTGGCTGCCTTGAAGAAAAATAATCATGCATCCTGGTTTGATTGGGACAGTTTACACCTGCTGTGCCAGCATAATTATTAATGTATTTTACTCTAGAAGTGATCAGTTTAAACAACAAATTATGTGATTCCTCCTAGTTTGAAGTGTCTCTTCACTTGTACTAACTCACTGCACCTTTGATGGGGTGAAATAAAATGGAATTCCTTAAGAAATTGTCTGGACACCAAGGGAGGCATAAATATCAACAGATCCTTTCAGGGGAAAGCAAGGACCTGAAGGATGAACAGACTTCACACAAAGATGTAGATAAAAGGGAGTCAGGAATCGAGAACCCATTAAAGCTGTCAAATTTGAGAACATTGGACAGCAGAGCCTAATTAACAACTTATCAGACACAGTTCATCTTTGAGCAAAAACCACTTTAGGTAGGTATATTCAACTTGAAAAACATGTTCCAGAGACAAAACAGGCAGAAGTGATGAGTATATGCTAGTAATACCCATAAATAAATAACAAATACCCACATATAATGAAAAACATTTTCATTACTTTTCCAGCCTTTTGCCATTCCTTGAAAATAGACAATGTATATGTTTTTCTGATAACTAACACTTTGTTCTGCGCAAATTATATTTTTCATAATGTTTTTTCTCCTCTTCAATTTTGTAACTTTAGGTGTGAGGAAATAAAGAGTTAAATTTTTAAACAGCCACTGATATGCTCTCTAAAGCAATTATTCCTTCTGTCACCAAGAGATAAATGTACTACCACAAGACATTACAAATGTGCTCCTCTAGACTCTAATACAAATTACTGTCAGACCACACCATTTAAAGTCTACCTCCTCTTATTTAGTAAAGCCAATTTCTTTTGATTCTTTTTACATACAAAGAAGAAAATATCTTGCTCTGATGATTGTTGAACACATTTTAACAATTTTTAACCCTTTTAAAATAACATT
Source organism: Canis lupus baileyi (assembly GCF_048164855.1). Taxonomy (NCBI): domain Eukaryota; kingdom Metazoa; phylum Chordata; class Mammalia; order Carnivora; family Canidae; genus Canis; species Canis lupus. Next base: position 22,081,407 of record NC_132839.1, read on the forward strand.
CACTGCTTAGTAACTCAACACCATTCAATACTGAGATTCACAGACATTCTACAACGAGTTGATGAGGAAGAGAGCCTCTGGTATTGTATGAATTTTCTACCATCTATTAGGAATGCAGACAGCACCTCAAACAATGGAAGGAACTCGAAAGTTAGTCCTAATGCTAAACAAGCCTCATGAAGAATTCCAAGTACAAAAATTGGAGTATAGGTTTATCTCCATTATAGTCTCATCTCAAGAAGAAATTATATCCGAGTCATTCAGAGCATATAAATATGCTTAGGGATTGTGGGCACATGCATACATGTAAACTTGTAGTTTTGCACTATAATTTTTTCAGTTTTGGGGGGCTATGACAAAAGTAAATCTAACTAGCAACCCATTCTTGGGAAGGTGAAATTAAAAACTAAACTATTTGGCAGCATATAGGCCATGAAAAATTGCCATGAATTAGGCTAAGGACCATCCAAGGTTGTGAGAGACCACTGGCTTTTTGAAGTAAAGAACCAGTCTAGAGAGTGGAGAACAGAATGTAGGAATTCAGAGCAAAGAATTGGTTTAACATAAGCCTAATAGACTGGCCAGTCCTTAGATATCTTTACAGATGAGGCTTGCTCTCCCAGCACTGGTTTCAGCCCCAGACATTCACTCTAACTACCAGTCCCCTTTAATTATTATATCTTAACAGCTCTCTTGATTTGCTTTTTCAACTAAAAAAAAAATCTAGGGGGAAAAAAGTAAAATTTTAAATTTCTGTTGTGAAACAGAAATTATCATGAGTACAAAGCAGAAGTAGTATGTTGAAATTGATGAGAAATAGGTCAACACTATGCCAAAACAGAAAATCTGGCTTTGAGACAATTTCTCATAAAAAAGTATTTTCTATACTTAATTGAAAAAACTTTCACCAGATTTAAGATAGGCCTTGGCCTTTCTTCTCTCAAGATAATTTACACATTGATAAGATGTAACATTGGAAGGAAATACATACATGGAATATTCTGCAAGTCATGCTTTTTTGGGGGGAAATTATGTCTACTTTCTACTTTATTGTATTCTATTAGATATTAGAGAACATTTGGGTCACCTCAGTGGCTCAGTTGGTTAAGCATCTGACTCTTAATCTCAGCTCAGGGATTGGTCTCAGGGTCATGAATTCAAGCCATGTGTTGAGCTCCATGCTAAGAGTGGAGCCTACTTTAAAAAAAAAAAAAAAAAAAGGATATTAGAGAAAACCACTTCTCAGTGTCCTAAATACAAAGTTATATTTCAATAGTATCACTTTCAATAATCATTCATAAAAAAGGAAATACTTCACCTTCTTTGAAAATAGCCCAAAGATCATTTCTCCTGAATTTGGGCTATGAAGAAAAAGCTATTTGGTAGCTACTCACAGCTCTGATCATGAATCTTATTTTATTGGAATTTTGAGATAACCAAAAAAACAGCGAAGAGTCAAAAACCCTATAAATATATATATATATATATATATATATATATATATATATATATATATATTTTATATTTATATATTTATATATATGAAATCTATTACCTAAAATTAACTAAACTTAATGCCACCAAATCATACACTTAAAAGGGTTAAAATGGTAAATTTTGTTATGTACTATAAAAACTAAGTTAAAAATAAAGGCTTTGTTTAGAAAAGAAAAATCTGGGGCACTTGGTGACCTATTGGTTAAGTATCTGCCTTCAACTCAGGTCATGATCCTGGAGTCCTGAGATCCAGCTTTGCATCAGACTCCCTGCTCAGTGGGGAGTCTGCTTCTCCCTCTGCCTCTGCTCTTCCCCCCTTCATGCTCTCTCTCTTTCAAATAAAAATCTTTTTTAAAAATAAGAAACAAAGAAAAACTTGGTTTTGCTTCTTAAAATACTCAGAGTATTAGAACCAATGGATTATGAAAATAACTGATACAATTAATTATGGCCTAAATAGACAAAGAAGACATCCATGATCAAGGTTTTCTAAAACCAATAGGCTAAGGCCAGAGTAGCACAGGCCTTTAAGAACTGGTTAGTATTATGTTAGGAATGCATTTTAAATAAAACAAGCTTAGTCCTCAACCCGTCTTTATTTTTGAGGCCTTTATTTAATATTATGAAGAGAGATAAAGCACCAAGTGAACAGAAGAGGAGACAGGTGATAATTAAGAATGGAACAAATTGATTTTTAAACATTCAAAAGCCCTTCACTATAATGATTGCTTAGTTATAACTGCAGTGATAGGACCATTAGTTTTTGTTGTTGTTGTTGTTGTTTTTTAAAGAAAAGTTATTGGCACATGAAAGAAGTAAAATAATCCATGCTTATATGTTAAAATTATGGTTAGGATGTCCTCAAATAAACCAATGTCTCTTTACCCCTATAGAGAATGGCATTTTTCAAGAGACAAGATAGCACCAGAACTATATTTAATGAATATTTTCTCCCTCTGACCCCCTTTTGATAGTCCATCAAATGCTGAGGAATTCAGGTATCCTTCATACAGTGCAAGCCAATATGTTCAATTGCTCTACCAAAAAAAAATGTATGCAGTAGGAATTAATTCAGCTAAATATACATTTATGGACTGTTTTTTTTTTTTTTAAAGATTTATTTATTCAGAGAGGGCGCAAGAGAGGTAGAGACACAGGCAGAGGGAGAAGCAGGCATCATACAGAGAGCCTGATGTGGGACTTGATCCAGGGTCTCCAGGATCACACCCCGGGCTGCAAGCGGCGCTAAACCACTGCGCCACCAGGGCTGCCCACATTTATGGACTGTTTAAGGCTATTGATCCCTCTCTATGCTGCTCTACAGGGCCATTCTCATGCTCTTTTTCCATTCATTGTTCTCTGCCACAAACAACTCTTTGCTCTTGGTCTCCATCAAGTATCAAGCAAGACATCATCAGTTAAAATATAAAAGTGATAAGAAACTACCAACTGCCAGACATTTGTATAAGCAATAGGTTATTTCTTCAGAAAAAAAAATGGCAGACAGGGACTCTATTTCAAATAGAATGTTGTATTTCTAAAATATTATAACAAAATACTTTCTTCCCTATTTTGTAGAAAATAAAAGGCAAAGATATGAAAAAATAATGAGGCTTTACTTTTATTTTTTTTATGTTTTAGTGACATACGACCTGAGTCCAAAGACAAGGATGAAAAGCTTTAATTAAGGTTATAAGTAGGTAAGCATGACTCAGTTTTTACTCATGTCCTGATCTCAGGGCCCTGATCTCAGAGTGGTTACCATCAAGCCCCACATTGGGCTTCATGGTCAGCATGGAGTCTGCTTAAGACTCTCTCTCCCTCTTCTTCTACCCCTCCCTCTGCTTGCGTGCATTCTCTCTCTCTCTCTCTCTCTCTCTCTCTTTCTCTCTCTCAAATAACACAAAATTTTAAGGAATTATTTTTCACATTTAATTTTCTACTCCACCTGCAATTACATTCTGTAGTTATAGAAAAGTGATCGATAAGTTCTCTTTTCTTCCAAATGGATAGCTTCTTCTGCCACTTATTAAAAATGTATCCTCCTTCCAAATAATTGATAAATCATCTTTTGTATATTGAAGTACCTACGGACTGATCCCATAGGTACTGATCTCATATGTACTGGGATCTCTATTCTCACTGAATTTTCTGATATACTACATTTGCCAGGACTTCCAAAAGAAATTGAATTGTACTAATGGTGTCCATTTTTACTAACCTTGGTTTTTAACTTTTCACCATTTAGAATGGTATTTGCTATTAATCCTGCACAAGCAATATTTTTTCCTGAGTCAGTTGTATTTATTAAAAAATTATATTTTAATATAGTTGACACAATGTTAAATTAGGTTCAAGTGTACAACATAGTGATTCAGCTTCTCTATATGTTGTGCTATGCTCACCCACAAGTGTAGCTATTATGTCATCATACACTATTACAATAGCATTGACTACATTTTCTATACTATACCTTTTATTCCTGTAACTTATTCATTCATAACTAGAAGCCTGTCCTCCCACTCCTCTTCACCCATTTTGTCCCAAATCCCCAGAATCCCCCTCACCTCTGACAACCATCAGTTTCTTCTCTGTAATTATAGGCCTGATTCTGCTTTTTGTTTATTCACTTGTTTTTTCTTAATCTCACATATGAATAAAATCATATGGTACTTGCCTTTTTCAGTCTGACTTATTTCACTTAGCCTAATACTTTCTAGGTTCATCCATGGTGTCAAAAGGGGTATGGTCTCATCCTTTTTTATAGCTGTGTAATATTCTGTTGCTTATATATATCACATTTTTGTATCATGCATTCATTAGATACTTAAGTTGCTTTTAATTCTTAGCTATTGTAAGTAATACTACAATGAACATAGAGGTACATATATCTTTTTGAAATAGTGCTTTTGTTTTCTTTGTGTCAATACCCAGCAGTAGGATTATTGGATCATATGGTATTTCTTTTTTATTTTTATTTTTTTACTGTTTCCCACAGTAGTTGCACCAATTTGTATTCCCACTTACAATGCACAAGGATTCATTTTTCTCCATGTCCTATCCAATAGTTGTTTCTTGTGTTTTTGATTTTAGCCATTCTGAAAGGTATGTGGAAATGACTCATTGTGGTTTTGATTTGAGTTTTCTTCATTATTAGTGACATTGAACATCTGTATGTCTTTTTTGCAAAAATCTCTATTCAGGTTTTCTACCCATTTTTTTTTAGATTTTATTTATTTATTTACTTATGAGAGAGAGAGAGGCAGAGACACAGGCAGAGGGAGAAGCAGGCTCCATGCAGGGAGCCTGACATGGGACTCGATCCGAGGTCTCCAGGATCAGGCCCTGGGCAGAAGGCAGCGCTAAACCACTGAGCCACCAGGGCTGCCCTTTCTGCTCATTTTTTATTCAGATTATGGTTTTTGGTGTGGGGATGTATACATTCTCTATATATTTTAGATACCCCTTATCAGATATATCACTTGCAAATATCTACTTCTCTTCAGTAGTTTGGTTTTTTTGTTTTTGTGATGGTGTCCTTCACTGTTCAAAAGTTTTTTAGTTTGATGTACTCCCAATAGTTTATTTTTGCTTTTGTTTTCCTTGCCTTAGGAAATACATCTAGAAAAATGATGTTACAACTGATATCAGAGAGATGACTGCCTGTGTTCTCTTCTAGGATTTTTATGGTTTCATTTCTCACATTTAGGTCTTTAAACCTACTTGTGGTTTATTTTTGTGTTGGTGTTGACAAGTCATCCAGTTTCATCCTCTTATATGTGGCTGTCCAGTTTTCTCAGCACTTTTTATTGAAGAGGCTATCTTTTCCTCATTGTGTATTCTTGCTTTCCTTGTCATAAGTTAATTGACAACATAATCATGGGTTTATTTCTGGGCTATTTTATTGATCTATATGTCTCTTTCTGTGCCAGTGCCATACTGTTTTGATTACTTTAGCTTTGTAGTATATCTTGAAATCTGGGATTGTAATACCTCTATCTTCGTTCTTTCTCAAGATTGCTTTGGCTATTTGAGGTCTTTTGTGGTTCCATACACATTTTAGGATTATTCTAGTTCTGTAAAAAAAAAAAATACTATTGGTGTTGACAGAGATTACATTGAATCTGTAGATTGCTTAGGGTAATATAAATATTTTAACAATACTAATTCTTCCAATCCATGAACATGGAATATCTTTCCCTTTGTTTGTGTCATCCTCAGTTTTTTCATCAATGTTTTATTGTTGTCAGAGTACAGGTTTTTCACTTCCTTGGTTAAGTTTATGCCTCTACGTATTTTCTTCTTTTTGGTGAAAATGTAAATGGAATCGTTTTCTTAATTTCTCTTTGGGTTTCTTCACTTAGAATATAGAAATGCTACCAAGTTCTAGGTACTAATTTTGGTACCTTTCAACCCCATAGAATTTATTTATTACTTCTAGTGGTTTTTTGATGGAGTCTTTAAGATTTTCTGTGTAGTGTCATGTCACCTGCAAATAATGGCAGTTTAACTTTTTCTTGATCTATTTGGATGCCTGGATACCTCTTACTTCTCTTTCTTGTCTGATTTCCATGGCTAGGACTTTCAGGATTATTTTGATTAAAAGCAGCAAGAATGGACTTCCTTGTTTTGTTCCTAATCTTAGAGGGAAAACTCTTTTACCTTTCAGTATTATGTTAGTTGTGGATTTGTCATATATGGCCCTAATTATGTTTAGATATGTTCCCTCTAAACTCACTTTGTTGAATTCTTATCATGAGTTGATGTTGAATTTTGCCAAATACTTTTTCTACATCTATTTAGGCGATCATATAATTTTTATATTTTGTGTCCTTGATGTGTATCACATTGATTGATTTCTGAATATTGAGCCATTCTTGCATCTCCAGAATAAACCCCATTTGATTGTGGTGAATTTCATGTAATGTTAAATTCAGTTTGCTAATATTTTGTTGAGGATTTTTGCATTTGTGTTCATCCAATATATTGGCCTGTAGTTGTTTCTGCGTTTTTGTAGTGTCTTTGGATATCAGAGCAATGTTGCTCTCACAAAATGTACTTGGAAACTTTCTTTCTCTTCTATTCTTTGGAATAGTTTAAAGAGAATATATATATACCAAGTCCTCTTTGCATGTTGGGTAGAATTCACATGTGAATCCATCATGTCCTGAATTTTTATCTTTTGGTAGTTTTTTGATTACCAATTCAATTTTATTACTACTAATTGGTCTGTTCAGATTTTCCATTTCTTTTTTTCTGATTCAGTTTAAGGTGATTGAATGTTTCTAGGAATTTATCCATTTATTCTAGGTTGTTCAGTTTGTTGGCATATAACTTTTATAATAGTTTCTTATAAAACTATTTCTTTGATGTTAGTTATTACTTTTGTTTCTGATTTTTATTGGGTCCTTTCTCTCTCTCTCTCTCTCTCTCTCTCTCTCTTTTGGTGAGTATGGCTCTAAGAGTTTACCAATTTTGTTTTTAAATTGGTATCATTGACTTTTCTTTTTTTGTCTCTGTCATTTTTTTCCTCATATCATCTTTTTTATTTCCTTCTTTCTACCCATCTTGGGCTTAGTTTGTTATTCTTTGTTCATTAAGCATAAAGTTAAATTGAGTTTTTCTTGTTTCTTGGAGTAGTGCTGTATCTTTGTATTTCCCTCTTAGGACTGATTTCATTCCATTCCAAAGATTTTGGACTATTGTGTTTTTATTTTCATTTTCATTTGTCTCCACGTATTTTTTTTTTAATTCTTCTTTGATTACTCCATTGACCCATTGATGGGAGTATCATATTTAGCCTCCCCCTGTTTGTTTTTTTTCCACTTTTTTCCTTGTGAATGATTTCCAGTTTCATAACATTGTGATTGGAAAATATGCATGGCATGATTTAAAATCTTAAATTTACTGAGGCTCATTTTGTGGCCTGACATGATCTATTCTGGAAATTGTTCTAGGTTCTTTTGAAAAGAGTGTGTATTGTGTGTTTTATGAGGTAGAACATTCTGTATTTATCTGTTATGTTCATCTGCTCTAATGTATCATTCAAAGATGTTTCTTTATTGATGTTTTTTGCCTGTAATGATCTATCCATTAATATAAGTGGGGTGTTAATGTCCCCACTTACATCAGTGCTATTGTATTACTGCCAATTTCTCTCTTTATGTCTATTAATATTTGCTTTATATATTAAGGTGCTCCACCATTGGGTGTGTAGTTATTTACATTGTATATCCTCTTGTTGGATTGATTCTTTTATCATTATGTAATGGCCTTCTTTACCTCTTGTTACAGTCTTTATTTTAAAGTCTATATTGTCTAATATAAATATTGCTCCCCTGGCTTTTTTGTGTGTGCTTTTTTTTTTTTTACTTCTATTTGCATGTTAAATATTTTTCCATCCTTCACTTTGAATCTGCATCTGTCTCTAGGTCTGAAGTGAATCTCTTGTAGGCAGCACGTAGGTGGGTCTTATTTTTCCATCCTTTCCATTGCCATATATCTTTCAATGGAAGTATTTAGGCCATTTACATTTAAAGTAATTATTAATAGGTATGTACTATGCCATTTTATTATTCTCTAGTTTTGTTGTTTTTCTCTCTTCTTCCTCTATTTCTTTGAGATTAATGAGTTTCTGTAGTCTTACATCTGGCATTCTTTCTCTTTATTTTTTGTGTATCTATTATATAGTTTGAGTTTGTGGTTACCATGAGGTTCATATATAACATCCTAAATATATAACAATCTGTATTAAGCTGAAGATCATTTTAGTTCAAATATATACTTTAAAAAAACCTTTCTCTTGCTCCTCTACATATTTTGTATACGCTCTCATATTTTACATCTTTTTATTCATAATTTACTTATGTCTAATTATAACCATTTAGTTTCCACTTAAAGAAGTCCTTTTAACATTTATTATAAGGCTGATTTAAGGGTAATAAACTCCTTTAACTTTTGTTCATCTGAGAAACTCTATCTCTCCTCAAATTAAAATGATAGTCTTGCTGGATAGAGTATTCTTCATTGCAGATTTTTCTTTTCAGCTCTTTCAATATATTGTGCCACTCTCCTGGTCTGCAAAGTTCCTGCTGCAATATTAACTGATAGCTTTATGGGTTTCCCTTTTGGGTAAATTTTACTTCTTTCTTGCTGATTTTAAATTTTCTCTTTATTTTTTACCTTTGGACATTTCACTTATTTGACATATTCACTTATTTGACATTTCATGGTGCAAACTTCATTGGATTCACCTTGTCTGACACTCAGTGTACTTCTAGAACCTGGAGGTCTATTTCCTTCCCTAGGTTAGGGAAGGTTTCAGCTATTAGTTCTTCAGGTAAATTTTCTGCTCCCTTCTCTCTTTTTTTTTCTTCTTCTGGGAGCCCTATAATGCGATTGATTATTCTCATGATGTTGTCCAAAAGATCCCTTAACGTATACTAATTTTTAAAAATTCTTTTCTCTTTTTGTTGTCCAATTTTAGTACTTTATCCTGCCTTCCAGATCACTGATACACTATTCTGCATCTGTTATTCTACTTTTGATTCCCTGCAGTGTTTTTTTTAACTTCAGTTATGTATTAAACTCTACTTCAGTTTTATATTTTCTATCTCTTTATTGAAGTTCTTACTAACTTCAACTCTTTCTCTCTAGCCCAGTAAGCATCTGTACAATTACTACTTTAAATTCTTTATGAGTAAATTGCTTATCTTTGTTTCATTTAATTCCTTTTCTAAAGTTTATCTTGTATTTTCTTTTGGACCATATTCCTTTGCCTCTACAGTTTGCTTGACTTCCTGTGTTTGCTTCCATGGATTGGGTGAAACAGCTACTTCTCCTAAACTTGAAGAAATTGTCATACATATGGTCATCTCCTATGTGGATTGTGTGTGCTTGGAGATTTTCACTGATTGGCTGGAGCTGTGACTGACATGCCTTGGGGATCCCAGGGCTCTCCACATAGTGTGTACCCTGCTAGCACAGCTAAAGCTGAAGTGGGTACAGATTGGTACTGTCCCTGGGCTCTCTACACAGCAAGTACAAGCCAGACTGTCCTGGGACTATACATGTAGAAAGCACTTTGGCAGAATAGCTGAAGCTAATGTGGGTGTTATCCAGGGTGTGCCGAGGTGCTCTGTTGCACAAATATCTTTACCCAGCTTACTATAGCTCCTTTATCTGATTGATAAATCTCCTTTGATACTTTTGTGCAGCCTTAGTTAATAGGAAACTACAAATCACAATTTGATACAGACCAGGAGTCTTATACAAGGAAGAAACCATCACACGAACTTAAAAATACTTGTGTTTATTCAAAAGCTTTGCTATACATAGCCTTTCTCTTTCTCTATCCTGAAAATAAAAAGATACTTAGAAATAGAAAATATTTACAAGTCCATAAACTTAAAAAAAATAATTATCTGACTTACCAGGCTAAGTCATAGACCCTACATAAAATGAAATTTGTCTTTGCTATGTGCACAATCATAAGTTATAGATCCTTTACATTTCTGACCAAGTTCAACTACATGATTTGTGTGGCCAAGTGTAAAATTAAAATGTAGGGTCCCTCATTCAAAAAGTGAAAAAACATGCCATGAAAGTTAGAAAAATATAAAACATTTTCCTTTTCCCCCACAGGGGGAAACTCTTTTGACCTGTCATGAGATTTGTTTGTTTTGTTAAGATTTCTTTTTTATTTATGAGAAACAGAGGCAGAGACATAGGCAGAGGGAGAAGCAGACTCCTGTGCGGAGCCTGATGTGGGACTCAATCCCAAGACCCTGGGATCATGACTGGAGCCAAAGGCAGATGCTCAATCACTGAGACACCCAGGTGCCCCTTTCATGGAGTTTTTATTTACCATTTAAGAACATGCTTTCTAGGTCATGGCAATACTTACAGCCGGAAACAGACTCTCACAGGCACCTAAAGACTGAACTGTGAACTGCCCACAGGAAGACCCATTAGCTTCCAGGCTCCCCACCCAATCACTACCATCAGTATGCGTTGAGAGTTTCTTCACCCAGTAAATGATTTTGGCATGATTGTTGAAAATCATTTAGTCACAGTTATATGAGTTTACTTCTGGACTCTCAATTCTATCCCATAGACATATATCTATTTTGTCAACAGAACACAAAATAGTGTTTTTATTGTACTTTTACTTCAAGTCTTGAAATCAGGAAATGTGAGTTTTCCAATTTTATTCTCCTTTTCAAAATTGTTTTGACTTTTTAGGGACCCCTTGTAATTCCATATGAATTTGAGGATTGCCTTTTTCAGTTCTTCAAAGAGGGCCATTGGAATTTTGATAGGAAATGCATTGAATATATAGATTGCTTTGGATAGTAATGACATAATAGTATTAAGTCTTCCAATTCATGAATGCAGATATCTTTCCACATATTTAGTTCTACTTAAATTTCATTCAGCAATGTTTTGTAGTTTTCAGTGTATAAATATTTTACCACCTTTTTCCGCAGTATTTTATACTTTCAGATGCTATTGTAAGTGGATTATTTACTTGACAGAAACATTACTAAATTAATTACCTCTAATAGCCTTTTTTTTTCCTTTTTTGCATGTGGATTTTTGGTATTTTCTATATATAGGATCAGATCAACTGGAAATAGAAATAATTTTACTTATTTCTTTCCAATTAGGATGCATTTGTTTCTTATTCTTGCCTAATTGATCTGGCTGGAACTTCTAGGGCAATGTTTAATAGCAATGGTAAAAGCAGGCATCCTTATCTTGTTCCTGTTAGAGAAAAAGCTTTCATTCTTTCACTATTGAGTATGTTATGAGGGGTGGGTTTTCTATAAATGTTCTTTACTGTGTTGAGGAAGTGCCCTTCTGCTTTTGGTTTAGTTTACTTCTTCCTTAAGATGTAAAGTGAAGTTAGTGTTCTTTACTTATATTTTAAATATAAGCTTTCTTTTGTTTTTTTCCAACAGTTGTCTTTCATCTTAAGTTCTTTCTCTCTTTGGTTTTTGGATCCTCCAAATAAGTTGATACATTTCTTTGACTACTCACTGGAGTTCAGACAGCCATGGGGTACCTCAGGAAGTAGCACTACCAAAAATGGTGTTATGGGCTAGCTACAGAGCTGCCAAGGAGGTCAACAGGGCCCTGACTGAGAGTGAAAGTCTCTCTGCTCCTAGACCCCTCAACTGCAAAGATAGTCTACTAGCCATTCTGCTTATACAGTAGAGAGAACTCAGCCACATATACAATAGAGAATTTTTAAAGATACTGATGCTTTGTGTAACTTTAAATTGAACTTCCACATAGGCATAATAGTAATTATACTAGCATTCCATGCTCAGAATAATAAATTAATTTCTTACACATATCCACATTGCTCCTTGAATTTTGTTTAGGCATTTTTAAGTATATATTTCTTCTTTTGGTAATTGGTAAGAAATTAGTATGCTAGTGATTTAAACTCATAATAGATATTGCCTTTAAAGTAAAAACTTTCAGTTTTTTTTTTTTTTTTTAATTAATAGACTCCAATTTTAAGAAAGTTAAGAGGCCATGAACTAGCTGGGTTGAACTATTATTTTTCAAAGGAACACTTAGGTATTTCTAAATGATTAAAAGTATTTAAGACCTCAGTAAAATAAAAGTTAGAAAGTATCATTCATAAGTAGATAGTAATTTGTTTTGCACCTACCTTATTCAAACAGTTCTTTCTATAAGAAATATTTAGAAATTAACCATAATTCCATTAGCAGGCTGACCTGAAAGCTCTTCTTCATCCTGAGCACTTAACACAAAAAGTTTGTTGTTGCCACTGCTGCTTTGGCTTTTATTGATAAAGTTGATAAGAAAATCTTTCTGCTTCGCTCTATTGCTCTTTGATAACTTGGGAAAGTTAATGTATATTTTGGTGATCTCCAAATAGAGCTCAACAAATACTGAATAATAAAAAAATCTAAGCCTAAGACTTTAAAAATGGGTCTATACAAATTAAACTGAGGTGAGCAATCTTGTTGCCCAGGCCACAGGCAAAGAAGTTACAGTGGCTAACCCACATCTCTCTTTTTACTCTGGCCTTCATTTTTTTCCATTGTTACACTGTGAAATAATGTCCTCTGGCCTTTGCTCTTTATTCTACAGATAATGTCTTATATGCTTATGTGGCAATTAGTACTGATCTTTAAACACTCTGCATTCTCATTAGCAACCTATATTCTTCATAATTCAACATATCTACTATCAGTATATCCTTGGTGTTCAACTTATTTATTGGTGCCAGATATGAGGGAAAACATTTATGACCCAAATAGTATCTTTAAGTATGGATTGGCTGGAACCATAAGAGGTCACAATCTGCAAATCTTCAGAGAATAAGACTATGTAAGACAATCACCTCCAAATTGGCAGTGAAAATTCTCACTTGCAGGTTTCCTCCTCCATCCTGGTTGATGAGAATAAAGCTAAACTGGTCACAAAGTAAAAACTATTCCAATGGGGAAAGAGTTAGTATATGTAAAGTTTTACAGAACTGAGAGCTCAGCTTGATAGATTGCATCACCTTTACCATGATTCCCCTGTAGATCGTGAGGTATTTTTTTCAGTTCTGTAAATCATATTAGTCTTTGCTAGATTATCCCTGTGACTTCATAGAAACCACAGCTAATGGGTGGAAGGGTCCCAAGACTAGTAACAAATTTATTCCTCTCTTATTTTAAATTGCTACATTTTTGTATTGAAAATAAATGAGCTTATAATATTTCCTGCAGGCTAGTTTGAGGTCAGTCACTTCTACAACAGATTCAGGCAGTAGGATCTGGAGGAAAGTAGAGGTGATGGTAGGAGGAAAATACGGAGGAAAAGAACTAAAAGAGTGTTCAGAAGAACCCCATGAATATAAAATATCTGTGTACATTTACTTCTTCGTACCATTTAAGATCCAGGTCAGCCATCTACTCTAAATGTTGACTTTGACTAGTTGAAATTAATCTCATTGTAGTTTTAGCAATGAATTGCAAGCCCTGAAAATAGTTGGTCTCCACTTTCTTCATTCTTGGAAATTCTCTTAATATAACAGTTTTGTTTTCTTACCCCACTCAAGCCTTCATCAGCATCTTCTATTATATGCAGTTTCTTTGTGAATATAATCACATACTATTATCTTCCTTATCTTTTTCACTTTGCATAAATCCAGTTTAAGCTATTTAAAGATCACAGATATGTGTTAATTAGAGTGGCCCCCCTAAAGGTATCAGTAAATCAGGCTGCTGCTAATCCAGCCCTTCCAGCGTATTTGAAATGCCCTAGGATACACAAGGGTATTGAAAAATACCAACCCTGGAGAACAAGATTTATCACCCCTGTCAAATAACACTAACAGTGATGAATTCTGACATTCACCTCGATATAAGTTAGAATCCACTTATTATTTAATTAGCCAATCTATGTAACTTTTGCCATTAAGTTTGACAACATATGCAGCCTTTCTCTCTCCTAGTATTATGGTGTAACGTAACCTGAAGTAAAGAGGAATTTAAAATTGAGAGTTCAGTCTTCAAAGTCACATATTCTTTGACCTGTAGCTGGCATCCTTTAGGCGATATGAGCTTTTACGAAAAACTAAACCCTGTTATAGCATTAAAGTCTGATGACACTTTTTAAATGCAAATTCTTAACACCAAATTGAGAATTATTTTCAGAAAAACTAGCTTATGATTATATAATGGTTTGTATGATTTATCTGAAATATGTTGTTATTTAAATAGTCTTTGTCTTGAGTATTTCTCAACGAACTGGCTGGAACTTCTACCTCTGTGGGAACAGTAATTTAGCTATAGAATTGAATATGCCTCTATTTCCACATCTTGCATAGCTTTGATGAATGGAATCCACTTTCCCTTTAGACTTAGAGATCTGGATTTATCAAAGCTACGCTGTGGACTGGTTACATGAGACAATAAATTATTTATATTTACTTTAGTGGAGTTTTGTCACTTGAAATTGTAAGGGTTCAAAAAGAAAAAAGAAATTGTAAGGGTTCTAAATATCTAAATAAGATATTTAGAGTTCTGAACCCTGGAACACGTGAAAGTCTTAATAATAATTTTCAGGAAGCCTAGCAGCCTCATATAAGCCTTAAAATTTTTAAAAGGAAACACAGACTTGTATGTAAGTACATATGATACACATACATACAGGATACATAGTGTTATACTAACTATTCCTGATAATCTCTTTGTCTCCAAGAAGAAGTGACATTTATGAAGATGTTTCGTGAGGTTTGCTCACATAATCTAAATCCTGGTTTTTCCACACCCCGGCTGTGTGACTTCAGGCAATTTACATAAACTAGAGCCTCAGTTTTCTCATATATAAAATAGATATAATAATACATACTTCACAGGATTCATTCAGTGTCTGGCACATACAAAGTACTCAAAATAGTACCTATTATTGTTGTTATACTTGAAACCAATGACTTTATTCTTAGCTACCGTATTTTAGGCATCTAAAGCAGATAGAACTAAGTTGTCCTAACCAAATATTTTATGCAATGTAATGAGCATAAAGAAACTTACTAACTTAAAACATTTACTGGGGATTTACTCTCTGCCAAGAAAAATGAGTTTTAGAGCCTTCTCTCATAGTGATTAGTCTTATAGGAGAATGTAAGCATGCACATCTTGTGGAATTCTACAAAGTAGAAAAGTTATTGATTGGTATATGGGGAAGAAACAGACAATAAAGCATTTTTGTGTCTGGAAATTCACCTTGTCAGAGCATGTAAGTTCTTTTTGGACTAAGTTTATAACATAAACTGGTCATCAGAAACTATAAAAGCTAGAAGACCAAAGAATTAGGTCTTGAAAATACTGAGGGACAAAAAGTCAACTCTACAATTATCTCGAATGAAAATAACAAAAGCTGAGAAATTTGTCATTAGAAGACTGAGATAGCATTAAATGATAAAGTTGTTCAGACAGAGGGAAAATGATACCAGATGGAAAATTTGGACCTAAACATAAAAATAGCACCGAAGTGTTATGCTATATGGTGGCAAATTGAACTCCAATAAAAAAATAATTAATTTTAAATAAATAAATAAAATTTTAAAATAGCACCAAAAAATAGTAAACATGTGGGTGAATATAAAAGATTTTTTTTCTTACTTTGTTTCCTTAAAGGCTGAGTAACTGTTTGAAGTATAATATGGGGTTTTTCACATGTTTAGAAGTAAAACATGTACAAGAATTGTCCCAAGGGCAGAAGGGGAAAAAAGTATGCTGTTTTAAGGTTTATATGTTACAAATAAATGATACGATATGATTTGAAGGTGTTAAGTGTAAGTTTGATATAATAAACCCTAGTGTGAATGTTAAAAGTCATATAAGTAACAAGCCAATAATAGAGACAAAATAAAATATTAACAAGTATTTTATTTAAAAAGGGAAAATAAACCAATAACAAATGGAACAAATCTAAACAAAGCATCTAAACAAAGTATGAATGATCTGAACACAAAAGATAAGAGTGCCCTACTAAAAAGTCAAGATCCAGCTGAATGCTATATATAAGAAATCTATTTTAAATATAAAGATAAAAATAACTAAAAGGATGTGGAGATACACCATGAAATACTAAGTGTAAGAAAACTGGAGGGACTATATTAATGTAAAACAAAGGAGACTTTAAAACAAGGAATTTTACTGGTGATAACATTTGACAATGATAAAAAGGTTCACTAGTCAAGATAACATAGCCATTCTAAATGTCTATATATCTAATAACACTTTAAAACACATGAAACAAAAACTGATAGATTTGAAAGAATAGACAAGTCCACAATTGTACTTATTTTATCACTCATTTCCCAGTAATTGATAAAACAAAAAGAATATTAGTCGCAATATAGAAGATCCAAACAGCACCAACCTCATTTAATTGATATAAATAAAACATTATATCCCACAATCGTAGAATATACATTCTTTTTCCAGTGCACGTGAAACATTCATTGAGGTAGGGCATTTTCTGAACCAGTTTAAAGGGACTGAAGTCAGATAAAACATGTTCTGTGTGTACAAGAGAGTTAAAATAGGAACGCATAACAGATTTCTGGAAAATTCCCAAACATTTGGCAGTTAACACACTTCTCTCTAACTCATGAACCGAAGAAGAAATGACTAGAAATAAAATACTTTTAAATCATTAATTCAATGAACGAATTTAACTCCTATCTTATATTAGATGTTAGCTTCTGGGAATGCATGATGTGAAAAGCAGCCTCTAATTTCAAAGACTAATGATCTTGTGGAGAAAATAATGTGAAGCAAATCTTTATAGTCCTTTTTGTCCCATCTCAATTTTTAGTTTTACCCTCTAATCTCTGAGACTTCCCTATCCCTCTTCAATCTATAGTCAAATATATCAAGGTAATTTTCTCAAGTGTTTATTGGTAGATATTTAAAATTTATACCAGGAACTGTATGGTATTATTTTTAGTTATTGCTATTGTAAATGGAATTACATCATATTTCTTAACCAGTTACTTAAGAATATGTAAGAATGTTGTTGATTTTATGCTAATTTTGTTATAAACTCTTATTTTGGATTTACTGATTATTTTTGCTCATTTTTTTTCGTTTTTTACTTTGATTTATTTCAGGAACATAAGTTAATGATAACAATGTAATCTTCAAATAAAATGGATTCTAGATAGGTATTTTCTGCTATTCTTTTATTACGGAATATAATTGACATGTAACATTAGTTTCAGGTGTACAACATACTGATTCAACAAACCTATATTCACTCAAGGCTCACCATAAGTGTAGTCACCATTTGTTACCACACAATGTTATTACAATTATTATTGACCATATTTCTTATACTATACTTATATCAGTGACTTATTTATTTTAAAACTGTAAACTTTATACCTCTTAATACCCTTTATCTATTTAAGCTATCCCCCAACCCATTTCCCCTCTGGTGGCTACTAATTCTCTTTATTTAATAATCTGATATTTTTTCTTTGTTTTGCTTTTCGGATTTCACATATAAGTGGAATCATGTGGTATTTGTCTTTCTCTGACTTATTTCAGTTGATATATTCTCTGGGTCCATCTAGGTTGTC
This sequence comes from Canis lupus baileyi, assembly GCF_048164855.1. NCBI lineage: Eukaryota > Metazoa > Chordata > Mammalia > Carnivora > Canidae > Canis > Canis lupus. The sequence continues at coordinate 22,099,027 of NC_132839.1, forward strand.
ATAATTGACAAAATCTTATTTTTCTTATGGCTGAGTAATATTCCGTTGTACCTCATCTTTATCTATTTATTAATGGGCACTTAGATTGTTTCCAGTTGTTGGCTATTGTAAATAATGCTGCAATAAAGACAGGGGTGGTTATTTTGGGCCTTTTTAATACTAGCCATTCTGACTAGTGTGAGGTGCTATCTCACAATGGTTTTAATTTGCATTTCCCTGATAAGTGATGTTGAGCAACTTTTCATCTGTTTGTTAGCCATCTGTATGTATTCTCTGGGGGAAAAAAAGTCCTTTCAGGTCCTCTGCCCAATTTTAATGGTATTAAGTGGGATTTTTGGTGTCAACATGAATACATTCTTTTTGTATTTTGGGTATTAACCCCCTACAGGGTATATCATTTCAAATATCATCTTTATGCAGTAAGTTGCCTTTTCGTTTTGATGATGGTTTCCTTTGCTTTGCAAAAGCTTTTTATTTTGGTGTAATCCCAGTAGTTTATTTCTGCTTTTCTTTTCCTTGTCTCAGGAGACATATTCATGAATATGTTATCAAAGCTGATATTCAAGCAATTATTGCCTTTGATTTCTTTTTTAGGAGTGTTATGGTTTTAGGTATCACATTTAGGTCTTTAGTCCATTCTAAATTTATTTTTGTATAAGGTATTAGAAAGTAGTCCAGTTTCATTCTTTTACATAGTTGTCCAGTTTCCCCAGCACAATGTATTGAAGAGACTGTCTTTTCTCCATTATATATTCTTCTTCATCATAGATGAATAGACCATATAGGTATGGGTTTATTTCTGGACTCTATCCTCTTCCACTAATCTTTTGTGTCTATTTTTTTTTAAGATTTATTTATTTATTTATTTATTTATTTATTTATTTATGATAGAGAGAGAGGCAGAGACACAGGAGGAAGGAGAAGCAGGCTCCATGCTGGGAGCCCGACATGGGACTCGATCCCAGGACTCCAGGATCGCACCCTGGGCCAAAGGCAGGTGCTTAAACCGCTGAGCCACCCAGGTATCCCTTTTCTGTCTATTTTTGTCCCAGTCCTATACTATTTTGGTTACTACAAGTTTGTAGTATATCTTAAAATCTATAATTGTGATACCTCTAGCTTTGTTTTTCTTCCTCAATATTTCTATGGTTATTGGGGCCTTTTATGGATCCAGACAAAATTTGGAATTATTTGTTCTAGTTCAGTGAAAAACCCTATTGGTATTTTGATACACATTATGTTGAGTCTGTAGATTGCTTAGGGTAGTATGGACATTTTAAGAGTATTTTAACATTTTAACATATTAACAGTATTAAACCAATCTATGAGCATGGAATATCTTTATTTGTGTTGTGTTCCATTTCTATCTTCAATATTTTCTAGTTTTCAGAGTATAAGTTTTTCACTCCCTCTGCTAAATTTATTCTTATGCATTTTATTTTTGGAGCAATTGTGAGTGGGATTGTTTTCTTAATTTCTGCTACTTTGTTATTAGTGTATAGTGTACTGGAATGCCTAGGTGGCTCACTCAATTAGCACCCAACTCTTGATCTCTAGTCAATTCTTGATCTCAGGATTTTGAGTTCTAGCCCTGCATTGGGTTCCACACTGGGCATGAAGACTACTTTAAAAAAAAAAAAAAGTACAACAGATTTCTGCATATTAATTTTATATCTTGCAACTCTACTGAACTCATTAATCAGTTCTAATAGTTTTTTGGTGGAGTTTTTAGGGTTTTCCAAGTATAGTATCATGTCATCTGTCATTTTTACTTCTTCCTTACCAATTTGGATACCTTTTTTTCTTGTCTGCTTGCTGCAATTAGGACTTTCAGTATTCTGTTGAATCAAAGTAATGAGAGTAGATATGCTTTTCTTGCTCCTGATCTTAGAGAAAGAAGTTTTCAGTTTTTCAACATCGAGTATGATGTTAGTTGTGGGTTTATTACAGTGAAGGTTGTTTCCTCTAAAACCAGTATGTTGAGAGTTTTTATCATAAATGAATGTTGTATTTTGTCAAATGCTTTTTCTGCGTCTATTGAGATGATCATATTGTTTTTATCCTTCTCTTATTCATGTTATATATCACATTGATTGATTTAAGAATATTGAATCATCCTTGCATCCCTGAAATAAATCCCACTTGATCATGATGAATGATATTTTTAATGTAGTGTTGAATTTGGTTTGCTAATATTTTGTTGAGGATTTTTGCTTCTGTATTCATTAGGGATTTTCACCTGTAGTTTTCCTTTCTTGTAGTATCTTTGTCTGGTTTTGGCATCAGAGTAATGCAAGCTTGTAGAGTTAACTTGAAAGTTTCCCTTCTTCTATTTTTTGGAATAGTTTGAGAAAATAAGTATTAACTTTTCTTTAACATTTGTTAGAATTTTTGTTGGTATATAATTTTTTATAATATTCTTTTCTAATTCTTTATATTTCTGTAGTGTTGGCTGTTTCTTCTCCATTTTTTATTTTGAGTCTTCTTTTTTTCTTGGCAAGTCTGGAAAAAAAGGTTTATTGATTTTGTTTATCTTTTCAAAGAACCATCTCCTGGTTTCATGGATCTTATCTATTGTTTTTTGTCTCTATTTCATTTATCTCCACTCTAATTCTTCTTTTTTTTTAAACCTTTCATTTTTTTTAAATTTTTATTTATTTATTTATGATAGTCACACAGGGGGGGGGGCAGAGACACAGGCAGAGGGAGAAGCAGGCTCCATGTACCAGGAGCCCGACGTGGGATTCGATTCCGGATCTCCAGGATCGCGCCCTGGGCCAAAGGCAGGCGCCAAACCACTGCGCCACCCAGGGATCCCCTCCACTCTAATTCTTATTATGTCCTTCCTTCTATTCATTTTGGGCTTTATTCTTTTTTTCTGTCTCCTTTAGGCATAAGTTTAGGTTTTTATTTGAACTTTTTCTTGTTCCTTGAGGTAGGCCTATGTCACTCTAAAATTCCCCCTTACAACTGCTTTTGTTCCATCCCAAAAATTTTGGACCATTGTGTCTTCATTTTCACTTGTATCCCTGTATTATTCACTTACTGTTTGATTTTTACACTGATTTTTTGGTTGGTTGGTAGCATGTTGTTTAGCCTCCATGCATTTGTATTTTTTCCAGTTTTATTATTGTAATTGATTTCTAGTTTCATATCATGGTGGTGGGAAAAGGTGTTTAATATGATTTCATGTTACTAAATTTATTGGGATTGGTTTTGTGACTAATGTGCGATCTACCCTGGAGAATGTTCCATGTACACTTGAAAAGAAAGTGTATTCCACTGTTGTTTTTTTTTTTTTTTGGATGGAATGTTCTATGTATATCTGTTAAGTCCATCTAGTTTATGTGTCATTCAAAGCCACCATTTTCTGATTGACTTTCTGTCTGGATGATCTACCTATTGATCTAAGTGGGGTATTAACTTCCTCTACTATTATTGTCAATTTCTTCCTTTATGTCTGTTAATATTTGCTTTGTATATTTAGCTGCTCCTGTGTTGTGCTCCTAGATATTTATAATTGTTATATTTTCTTGTTGTATTGATCCCTTTATCATTACATATTATCCCTTTTTGCCTTTTGCTACAATCTTTTTTTAAGTCTAGTTTGTTTGATATAAGTATCACTAACTGGATTTTTTTCACTTCTGTTTGCATGGTAAATATTTAATTCCTTCACTTGCAGTCTGTGTGTCTTTAGGTCAGAAAAGAGTCTCTTTTAGGCACCTTATAGACAGGTCTTGTTTTTTGTTTTTGTTTTCTTATCCATTCAGTCACCCTTTATTTTTTTTTTATCGCAGTATTTACTGTATTTACGTTTAAAGTAATTTTTGATAGTTATGTACTTATTGCCATTTTCTTAATTTTTTTCTGGTTGTTTTTGTAGTTCTTTTCTAGTTCTTTCCTTTCCTCTTGCCCTCTTCCCTTGAGGTTTGATGGGCTTTCTTTAGTGTTATGATTGGATTTCTTTGTCTTTATTTTTATGTATCTTTTATAGATTTTTTTATTTGCGGTTACCATTGGGTTCATATAAAACATCTCATGTGTATAGTTGTCTATATTAAGTTGATGGTCACAAATCCAAACATATTTAAAAGCACTGAAATTTTTCTCTCCTCTCTATATTTTATATGATGTCATATTTTACATCATTTTTTTTATATCCCTTGCCTAATTTTTGTAGATATAAATGATTTTTACCATTTCTGTGTTTTGTCCTCCATACTGGCTTTTTTTTTTAATTTATTTTTTATTGGTGTTCAATTTACTAACATACAGAATAACCCCCAGTGCCCATCACCCATTCACTCCCACCCCCCGCCCTTCTCCCCTTCTACCACCCCTAGTTCGTTTCCCAGAGTTAACAGTCTTTACGTTCTGTCTCCCTTTCTGATATTTCCCACACATTTATTCTCCCTTCCCTTATATTCCCTTTCACTATTATTTATATTCCCCAAATGAATGAGAACATATAATGTTTGTCCTTCTCCCACTGACTTACTTCACTCAGCATAATACCCTCCAGTTCCATCCACGTTGAAGCAAATGGTGGGTATTTGTCATTTCTAATAGCTGAGTAATATTCCATTGTATACATAAACCACATCTTCTTTATCCATTCATCTTTCGATGGACACTGAGGCTCCTTCCACAGTTTGGCTATTGTGGCCATTGCTGCTATAAACATCGGGCAGCAGGTGTCCCGGCGTTTCATTGCATTTGTATCTTTGGGGTAAATCCCCAACAGTGCAATTGCTGGGTCGTAGGGCAGGTCTATTTTTAACTCTTTGAGGAACCTCCACACAGTTTTCCAGAGTGGCTGCACCAGTTCACATTCCCACCAACAGTGTAAGAGGGTTCCCTTTTCTCCGCATCCTCTCCAACATTTGTGGTTTCCTGCCTTGTTAATTTGCCCCATTCTCGCTGGTGTGAGGTGGTATCTCATTGTGGTTTTGATTTGTATTTCCCTGATGGCAAGTGATGCAGAGCATTTTCTCATGTGCGTGTTGGCCATGTCTATGTCTTCCTCTGTGAGATTTCTGTTCATGTCTTTTGCCCATTTCATGATTGGATTGTTTGTTTCTTTGCTGTTGAGTTTAATAAGTTCTTTATAGATCTTGGAAACTAGCCCTTTATCTGATATGTCATTTGCAAATATCTTCTCCCATTCTGTAGGTTGTCTTTTAGTTTTGTTGACTGTATCCTTTGCTGTGCAAAAGCTTCTTATCTTGATGAAGTCCCAATAGTTCATTTTTGCTTTTGTTTCTTTTGCCTTCGTGGATGTATCTTGCAAGAAGTTACTATGGCCGAGTTCAAAAAGGGTGTTGCCTGTGTTCTTCTCTAGGATTTTGATGGAATCTTGTCTCACATTTAGATCTTTCATCCATTTTGAGTTTATCTTTGTGTATGGTGAAAGAGAGTGGTCTAGTTTCATTCTTCTGCATGTGGATGTCCAATTTTCCCAGCACCATTTATTGAAGAGACTGTCTTTCTTCCAATGGATAGTCTTTCCTCCTTTATCGAATATTAGTTGACCATAAAGTTCAGGGTCCACTTCTGGATTCTCTATTCTGTTCCACTGATCTATGTGTCTGTTTTTGTGCCAGTACCACACTGTCTTGATGACCACAGCTTTGTAGTACAACCTGAAATCTGGCATTGTGATGCCCCCAGGTATGGTTTTCTTTTTTAAAATTCCCCTGGCTATTCGGGGTCTTTTCTGATTCCACACAAATCTTAAAATAATTTGTTCTAACTCTCTGAAGAAAGTCCATGGTATTTTGATAGGGATTGCATTAAACGTGTATATTGCCCTGGGTAACATTGACATTTTCACAATATTAATTCTGCCAATCCATGAGCATGGAATATTTTTCCATCTCTTTGTGTCTTTCTCAATTTCTTTCAGAAGTGTTCTATAGTTTTGAGGGTATAGATCCTTTACATCTTTGGTTAGGTTTATTCCTAGGTATCTTATGCTTTTGGGTGCAATTGTAAATGGGATTGACTCCTTAATTTCTCTTTCTTCAGTCTCATTGTTAGTATATAGAAATGCCACTGATTTCTGGGCATTGATTTTGTATCCTGCCACGCTACCGAATTGCTGTATGAGTTCTAGCAATCTTGGGGTGGAGACTCTTGGGTTTTCTATGTAGAATATCATGTCATTGGCGAAGAGGGAGAGTTTGACTTCTTCTTTGCCAATTTGAATGCCTTTAATGTCTTTTTGTTGTCTGATTGCTGAGGCTAGGACTTCCAGTACTATGTTGAACAGCAGTGGTGAGAGTGGACATCCCTGTCTTGTTCCTGATCTTAGGGGAAAGGCTCCCAGTGCTCCCCATTGAGAATGATATTTGCTGTGGGCTTTTCATAGATGGCTTTTAAGATGTCGAGGAATGTTCCCTCTATCCCTACACTCTGAAGAGTTTTGATCAGAAATGGATGCTGTATTTTGTCAAATGTTTTCTCTGCATCCAATGAGAGGATCATATGGTTCTTGGTTTTTCTCTTGCTGATATGATGAATCACATTGATTGTTTTTACGGGTGTTGAACCAGCCTTGTGTCCCAGGGATAAATCCTACTTGGTCATGGTGAATAATTTTCTTAATGTACTCTTGGATCCTATTGGCCAGTATCTTGTTGAGAAGTTTTGCATCCATGTTCATCAGGGATATTGGTCTGTAATTCTCCTTTTTGGCAGGGTCTTTGTCTGGTTTTGGAATTAAGGTGATGCTGGCCTCATAGAACGAATTTGGAAGTACTCCATCTCTTTCTATCTTTCCAAACAGCTTTAGGAGAATAGGTATGGTTTCTTCTTTAAACGTTTGATAAAATTCCCCTGGGAAGCCATCTGGCCCTGGACTCTTGTGTCTTGGGAGGTTTTTGATGACTGCTTCAATTTCCTCCCTGGTTATTGGCCTGTTAAGGTTTTCTATTTCTTCCTGTTCCAGTTTTGGTAGTTTGTGGCTTTCCAGGAATGCGTCCATTTCTTCCAGATTGCCTAATTTATTGGCGTATAGCTGTTCATAATATGTTTTTAAAATCGTTTGTATTTCCTTGGTGTTGGTAGTGATCTCTCCTTTCTCATTCATGATTTTATTAATTTGAGTCTTCTCTCTCTTCTTTTTAATAAGGCTGGCTAATGGTTTATCTATCTTATTAATTCTTTCAAAGAACCAACTCTTGGTTCTGTTGATCTGTTCCACAGTTCTTCTGGTCTCGATTTCATTGAGTTCTGCTCGAATCTTTATTAACTCCCTTCTTCTCTTGGGTGTAGGATCTATTTGCTGTTTTTTCTCTAGCTCCTTTATGTGTAAGGTTAGCTTTTGTATTTGAGTTCTTTCCAGTTTTTGAATGGATGCTTGTATTGCGATGTATTTCCCCCTTAGGACTGCTTTTGCTGCATCCCAAAGATTTTGGATGGTTGTATCTTCATTCTCATTAGTTTCCATGAATCTTTTTAATTCTTCCTTAATTTCCTGGTTGACCCTTTTATCTTTTAGCAGGATGGTCCTTAACCTCCACGTGTTTGAGGTCCTTCCAAACTTCTTGTTGTGATTTAGTTCTAATTTCAAGGCATTATGGTCTGAGAATATGCAGGGGATGATCCCAATCTTTTGGTATCGGTTCAGACCCGATTTGTGACCCAATATGTGGTCTATTCCGGAGAAAGTTCCATGTGCGCTTGAGAAGAATGTGTATTCAGTTGAGTTTGGATGTAAAGTTCTGTAGATATCTGTGAAATCCATCTGGTCCAGTGTATCATTTAAAGCTCTCGTTTCTTTGGAGATGTTGTGCTTAGAAGACCTATCGAGTATAGAAAGAGCTAGATTGAAGTCACCAAGTATAAGTGTATTATTATCTAAGTATTTCTTCACTTTGGTTAATAATTGATTGATATATTTGGCAGCTCCCACATTCGGGGCATATATATTGAGGATTGTTAAGTCCTCTTGTTGAATAGATCCTTTAAGTATGAGATAGTGTCCCTCTTCATCTCTCACTACAGTCTTTGGGGTAAATTTTAGTTTATCTGATATAAGGATGGCTACCCCTGCTTTCTTTTGAGGACCATTCGAATGGTAAATGGTTCTCCGACCTTTTATTTTCAGGCTGTAGGTGTCCTTCTGTCTAAAATGAGTCTCTTGTAGACAGCAAATAGATGGGTCCTGCTTTTTTATCCAGTCTGAAACCCTGCGCCTTTTGATGGGCTCATTAAGCCCGTTCACATTCAGAGTTACTATTGAGAGATATGAGTTTAGTGTCATCATGATAACTATTCAGTCCTTGTTTTTGTGGATTGTTCCACTGAACTTTTCTTAAAGGGGAATTTTAAGAGTCCCCCTTAAAATTTCTTGCAGAGCTGGTTTGGAGGTCACATATTCTTTTAGTTGCTGCCTGTCTTGGAAGCTCTATCTCTCCTTCCATTTTGAATGAGAGCCTTGCTGGATAAAGTATTCTTGGTTGCATGTTCTTCTCATTTAGGACCCTGAATATATCCTGCCAGCCCTTTCTGGCCTGCCAGGTCTCTGTGGAGAGGTCTGCTGTTACCCTAATACTCCTCCCCATAAAAGTCGGGGATTTCTTGTCTCTTGCTGCTTTAAGGATCTTCTATTTATCTTTGGAATTTGCAAGCTTCACTATTAAATGTCGAGGTGTTGAACGGTTTTTATTGATTTTAGGGGGGGATCTCTCTATTTCCTGGATCTGAATGCCTGTTTCCCTTCCCAGATTAGGAAAGTTTTCAGCTAGAATTTGTTCAAATACATATTCTGGCCCTCTGTCCCTTTCGGCACCCTCGGGAACACCAATTAAACGTAGGTTTTTCTTCCTTAGGCTGTCGTTTATTTCCCTTAATCTATCTTCATGGTCTTTTAATTGTTTGTCTCTTTTTTCCTCAGTTTCCCTCTTTGCTATCAACTTGTCTTCTATGTCACTCACTCGTTCTTCCACCTCGTAAACCCTCGTCGTTAGGACTTCTAGTTTGGATTGCATCTCATTCAATTGATTTTTAATTTCTGCCTGATTAGCTCTAAATTCTGCAGTCATGAAGTCTCTTGAGTCCTTTATGCTTTTTTCTAGAGCCACCAGTAGCTGTATAATAGTGCTTCTGAATTGGCTTTCTGACATTGAATTGTAATCCAGATTTTGTAACTCTGTGGGAGAGAGGACTGTTTCTGATTCTTTCTTTTGAGGTGAGGTTTTCCTTCTAGTCATTTTGCTCAGTGCAGAGTGGCCAAAAGCAAGTTGTTTTGGGAAAAGGAGAAAAAGAGAGGAGAGAAAGAAGGAAAGAAAAGAGAAAGAGAAAAAAAAGGAAGAAAAAAACGAAAAAAAAAGAAGAAAAAGAGAAAGAAAAAGAAAGAAAGGAGAAAAAAAAGGGGGTGGGGGAAGGAAACAAATCAAAAAGCAAAAAAAAAAAAAAAAAAAGAACCACGGGGGAGTATCTTCTGATTCTGTGTACTTTAAGTCCCTTGGCTTCCCCTGGAAGTTGTCAGTCCATCTAGCTGGTCTTCTGCGGGAGGGGCTTGCTGTGCTGATTTTCAGGTGTTAGCAGTTGGGGGAGCTGCTGTGCCCCTGCCTGGTGCAGGGCTCAGTGGGGGTTGTTTACCCCGTGAGGCCCCAGGAGCAACAGCCCCAGTGGCGGGGCCGCTCTGGAAACCTGGATTCAGCCCCCGCAGGAACTCCGGAGCTCTCCATCTGCAGGGCCTGGAGGCTCCGGGGCGGGGCCGCTGATCTGCTCAGCTCGGGGCAGGAGCGTCCTCGCTGTCCTGGGCCCTCCCGGCCTCTGCCTGTCCCGGGGGGAGGCCGGATCCTGGGCTGTGTCCCGGCGCCCTGTGCTCCGGAGCCTGCGCTGTTGGATTCGCGCTCCCGCCCCGCAGCCCCCTCCGCGGAGCCGCCGCCCGAGCCCCCCCCCCCCCCCCCCCCGAGCCCCTCCGAGCTGCTCCGGGTCCCGCCGTGCGCGCTGCAGCCCTTAGGGAGCTCGGCGCACTCTCCCGGGGCGCAGTTGCTCTGTTACTGTCCCGGGAGCCCGAGGGCATCCCCGCCCTCCTGGGTCCTGCTCCACCTCCCTGGAGCCCCTTTCCGCCCGGGAAGGTCGGTGCAGCTCCTGCGTCTCCGGGACGGGGCTCTCCTGTCCTGGGGACACTCGCCCCGGCCTCAGCCCGGCTCCTCGCAGGGCCCCTCCCCCTTGGAGGCCTTTTGTTCCTTTATTTCTTTTTCCCCGTCTTCCTACCTTGATAGAAGCGCGAACTCTTCTCACTGTAGCATTCCAGCTGGTCTCTCTTTAATTCTCAGGCCGAATTCATAGATTTTCAGGATAATTTGAAGGTTTTCTAGGTAATTTGGTGGAGACAGGTGATTTGGGGACCCTACTCTTCCGCCGTCTTGCCCCTCCCCAAGCCACTAGTATCCATACTGGCTTTATAAGTGATTAATCTACTACCTTTATTTGTTGGCTTTTACCTGTGAAATTTTTTTCTTCCCTGGTTTTCTTATTTTTAGTTATGGCCTATTCTTTTTATTTCAAGGATTCCCTTTGATATTTCTCATAAGGTTGCTTTAGTGCTGATAAACTCCTTTACCTTTAGTTTGTCTGAGAAACTCTTTATCTGTCCATCTGTTCTGAATGACAGCCTTGCTGGTTAAAGTATTCTTGGTTGAAGGCTTTTACTTTTACTTTGAATATATCATGCCACTCTTTTCTGCCCTGAAAAATTTCTGCTGAAAACTCAGCCAATAGTCTTATGGGATTTGCCTTATGTCACAATTTTCTTGCTTCTTTTAGATTTCTCTCTTTATCATTGTCTTTTGTCATTTTAATTATTATGTATCTTGGTGAGAACCTCCTTGGGTTCATCTTGTTAAGGACTGTATTTGCTTCTTGAACCCAGATGTTTGTTTCTTTCCCCAGATTAGGAAAGTTTTCAGTTATTACTTCTTCAAGTAAGTTTCGTGCCTCCTTCTCCTTTTCTTTTTCTTCTGGGATCCCTATAATGTAAATAATGTAAATGTTATTATGCTTGATGATGTTGCAAAGTTTTCTTATCCCCTTCTATTTTTCTTTTTTCTTTTTGCTGTTCAGTTTGGTTGCTTTCAATTACCATGTCATAAAAATCGCTGATTCTTTCTTCTGCATCCTCTAGTCTGCTATTAATTTCCTCCAGTTAACCTTTTTATTTCAGTTATTGAATTCTTCAGTTCTGTTTTTTTTTTAATTTTTTCTGTCTTCTCTTTTCCCAAGTCCAGTTAGAGTCCACCAAGTATCTTTTTGACTATTACTTTGAATTTTTTTCTCAGACATACTTCTTATATCTGTTGAGTTAGCTCTTTTACTGTGGTTTTGTCTTACTCTTTCATTTCTGACTAATTCCTCTGGCTCCTCATTTTGTCTAATTCTTTGTGTTTGTTTCTATGTATTAGGTGGGTCAGCTACATCTCCTGGTCCTAAAAGTAGAGGCCTTCTGGAGAAGAGATCCTGTAGTGCCCTACAGAGCAATTCACCCTGGTCATCAGAACCAGGCACAGTAGAGGTGTCTCCTGTGTAGGCTGCAGGTGCCTCCTGTTATTCCCAAGCCATGATTTCCTTTGGCCTAGTCAGTTGCAGTGCCAGCTTTGCCTGCTCTGGGTGCACTGGTCAAGGTTTCCTTTTTGCACTGTTAGAGACCTGTCTATAATATCTGTGTGCTTTTTGATGGGTAAGGCTGGCAAGGCCTAGCATTCAGCCTGCAATTAGCCTCTCTGCCACAATTGCAGACACATCAAAGGGCAGGACTTGCTGCTGCACAGCCATCTGTGATGTTCAGCTACAGAAACTGCAGGCATGCTAGTATGGGCCTATCTTCCCCTCTGCCCAGAGCAGGAGGCATCTGAAGGGATGCCTACCTAGGTTATTGGGGTGGGTGAGGCAGGTCCGCAGAGGAAATTCCAGGATGGGGCTTTCAGTGTTAGTGCTGGCTATTGTAAGTGTCCATCTGCTGAGGAAAGGGATAGAAATAAATGGTGCCCACCTGTATTTTTGTTCCCAGAGAAGTCTACTGATCCCTGTCCCTTCAAAACATGTTCTGAGATTAAGATTCATAAATATGTCTCCTTCACATGTACCCCAGGCTCTTTTCAAACTGCTGCTTCTGTGACATTTCTCAGGTTGAGTTATTTAACGTGCTATTTTTTTAAGGATATGGACTTAGTTTCTATAGCTCTTTGGCTCTCTCAGAGTTTTAAGCTCACTGATCTTTAAAGCTTCCAGAGTTAGGTCTTGGTGGATTTCAAAGTCAGGTATAAAGGGGACTGATCTTCCCAGTTGGATCCCCAGTGTCAGGAGTGTTTGGTATGACATCTGATATTGTTGCTTCTCTGTGCTTGTGGTATCCCTCCTGTTTGTGGCTAGTCATTCCAGAGGTTTGGTTTCCAAGCATGTCTTCACCCCTTCTACCCTTTTCAGGGCAGCCTTTCTCTGTGATTAAACATAGAAGGTCTGTTCTGCTAGTCTTCAGGTCATTTTTCACTGTTAGTCACATAGATGTAGCTGTTTTCTCAGTGTGTCCATGGGTCAAGGTGACTTTAGGATCTATCTACTTCATCTTCTCACAACTCTTAGAAAGTATTTTGAACTTAATGAAAATTAAAACCTTATGTATTAAAATGTTATAATAAAAAATAAAATAAAATAAAATGTTATAATAAATATCAACAACTAAATGTTGTTAATCTGTCAGTTTCCCCCACATTGATAAATTGCCCAGAGTGGAAGCCATTAGCCACATAAGGCTATTGAATACTGTATATCTGACTAATATAAATTAAGATGTGCTATGAGTACCAGATTTTGATGACTTATTGCCAAAAAAAGAATGTAAATGATTACATCAACACTTTCATATTGATAACATTTTGAAATGAAAATATTTTTATATGTTGAGCTAAATAAAATATATTAACATTAATTTCACAAGTTTCATTTTATACATTTTTGCCTTTCCTTATATATTTTGGCTTGAATTGTACTATGCTCTGAATATTTGTATCTCCACACGATTCCAACCCCAGATTTATATATTGAAACCTAACCCCCAAGGTGATGGCATTAGGAGGTGGGGCCTTTGGGAGATGATTAATGCAGAGCCCTCGTGGATGGGATTAGTGCCTGATAAGTGCAACCTATGAAAGCTCTCTTGCACCTTCTGCCATGTGAAGTTAGAGTTGGAATATTGCTGTTTATCAGCTTGGACATAAGCCCTTACCAAACACAGAACCTGATCTTGCAGGCACCCTGATCTCAGGCTTCCAGCCTCCAGAACTATGAACAACCTATTTCTGTTCTTTGTAAGCAATACTGTAATTCAGTCTGTGGTATTTCATTATCATAGCCTGAACAGGCTAAGACACATTATACCCCACTGGTCACATTGATCTATAGACTTAAGGCAATTTCAGTCAGATCCCTTACTGATGTTTGTTAAAAATTGACAAACTGATTATAAAATTTATATTGAAATGTAGAAATTGAGTCTCATCATATATCCTCAATTACTTTTCAACAAGGCATGAAAGTAATCCAATGAGGAAAGGATTGTATTTTCAACAAATGGTATTGGAACGACTAGATAGAAAAATAAATCCTGATCCTTGTCCCATGTGATATACAACAATTAATTTGAAATGGCCCATAGAACTAAATATAAACCCTAAAATTATAAAACTTCTGGAAGAAAATCTTTGCAACCTTAAGATTGGTGAAAATTCCTTAGGAAGAAAAAAGGAACAAAAAAGACAAAAAAAATGTGTATTTGATATTATCAAAGTTTAAAATTTCTACTCAACAACAGACAGCACTAAAAATAAAATCCCACACACTGGGAGAAAATATTTGTAAGAACTATATATAAGGACTATATCCAGAGTATATAAAGAAATCAAAATGCAATAACAAGAACAGAAACAATATAGTTAAAATTAGGCAAAGATTTTAACAGAATTTTCACAAAAGAAAATAGATGGCAAATAAAGAATTAAAAAGACGCTCTTAGTCATTTGTGCAATGCAAATTAAAATCACAATGAGAGATAACCACAAATTCATTAGAATAGGTGAAATATTTTAAAACTGATAATACAAAATGTAAGAAAAAAAGTATGGAGTAAGGACTTTCATATGGTGTTAGTAGAGATGTAGAGTAGTACAATCACTGTGGGAAACAGTTGGGCAGCTTCCTATAAAGTTAAACATTTACTTACAGACTGACCCAGCAATTTTACTCTTGGGTATTTCCTCAACAACAATGAAAAAAGGTCCTCATAAAGAGTTGTTTATGAAATTTTAAAGATTTATTCATTTATTTATTCATAGTAGCCCTAAGTCAGAATAGGTCACTGTCCATCAGTAGATAAATGGATAAATAAATTATGATATCCATACAATAGAACACTACTTAGCAATAAAAAAAAAGAATACACTTCTGATACATTCAACAACTTGAATAAATGTCAAAAACATCATCTGAGTGAAGACTTTATATACCAAAGAGTACGTACCTTCTGATTCATTCATATGAAACTCTTTAAAAAAGGCAAATTTAAACTATAGTGATAGGAAGAACATTGGTTGCCTGGGGTTGAGAGCAAGAGAGGGACTAGTTAAGGAAAAATACAAGGAAATCTTTCAGGATTCTGAAATGTTCTATTATCTTGATTGTGGTGGTCATACAGATATATGTGTTTGTGAAAACTCACTGAATTGTTTACATTAAATGAATACATTTACTGTATGTAAATTGAACTTCGGTAAAGCTGAGGATTTCTTTATCGATGAGAATGAAAGAAATTTTTCAAGTGAGATTATAAAACTATTTAACATTTCTATTTAATGTTTTTATTATAATTATTATTTAAAGATAAATTCTTACCAATAAGATTCCCTTTTACTCCATCCTGTTCTTCTCCATAAAAATATCTGTCCTCATTTCATGGTTTGGTCTACTATCCAACACAGCATCAATGTTAAAATAAAATCAAGTTCTGAGGATGCAAAAAATTAAGAAGTCATTTGAATACAACTTCATAAATTTAAGAAGTTGATGACTCACTAGCTATTTGCACCATAATTTTGTTTCAAAGAAAGGAAGAATCAGAGTTCCAAGTTTCCGATGCAAAGTTGTTTTTGCAGATATTCTGAGAAATAATTTCCTGGCAGCCAAGTACTGTAACTCATATACTACGCAGAACATCACTGTAAAATAATGAAAATTCTATCTATAAGATAAGTTATTATAGCTATTGTCTTTTTTCTTCTGCAAGGGAAAATAAAATTACAGAACCTCAAGTCATAAATACATGGATCATGGCTTGTGAGGTTTTTGGGTTTTTTTTTTTTTTTTAACATTTTATCAACTACAAAAGAAGTCTAGGGAAGCTAAACATGTGCCTTTTTTTCTGATTACTTTGTTATGCTATCCTCAAACTATTAACTTTTTATGCTATCCTCAAACTATTATCCTCAAACTATTAAACTATTGTTAGTAGCCAAACAAAACCATTCATGCTAACTGGAAGTGAGAAAGTTCAACTTGTTTATCAAGAGAGGAGTTTTTATTGTGAAGCAAACTAATAAGCTTTTTTAAAAGAGGAAATCTGCTCATGCTAGGAATATGGTAGAAGAATTTATCTTTAGGCTTAATCTCCTTTTTTGGAGTAAGCATAAAGAACAAAATTTACAAAATACATTTTTTGCATCAGGCTAGCAGGTTACATTTCTACACCTTTAGCAAACAAATAGTCCAAAAAAGTCTTCAGGTTTGTTGATGAATTTTTTTTAAAAAGGGTGTCCCTGTCTTTTTGTTTGGTTGGTTCTAGATCTACTACTCTTAGAAGTCTGACCTGAACTATACTGACAGCTTATCCCCCAACTCACCATGTGTCTTTTGGAAAGTCATTTACTTTGTCTTACATGTATGTCTGACAAGACGAAGGAATCAAATAATACAGTAGATAGTTTTTCTTAAAAACACAGATTTTTAAATTAAAATTGGTTTCTGATTCCACATTCATGCTGGTGAATGTCCTGTGTGTTATAAATGATTCCAGTGTAGGATACATTTCACTGTCTTCACCCTAACTAGACACACCTTTACTTCTTTTTCTCCTTTCTTTCAACGCAGATTAAAGGATGTTTGTCTTTGTGATGGAAATCATTCTTCCTTCTCCTTTATAGCCACCACTATTTGTTCAGCTAGCAAAATGGCTGACTACTGATTGTTTATACAATTACAGTCTTATGACAGCTTATTTACTTCCTCCTTTTATAAAGTTTTAGTTCCAACTGGAGTATTTAGCAATAGGTACAAAAGCAAAGTGGTGACTTTATTCTAACATTGAAAGGACACTTGAGGATTTCTGCAGAAGGAAAATGGAACTTGGTCCCTACTTCATACCCAAAATTCTGTTACCTAAAGATTAAAAATATAAATGTGAAGGATAAACCATAAACATTTTAAAGGAAATATGTTTATAATATCAATACATGAAAACAAGACATCAAAAGCAATATATGTAAAACAAGTTTAGTAGAAAAATTCAAATTAGAATAGGGAAGAATTTTTTGAACAATACCAAAAAAATAATTACAAAAGAAGAAACTAAGTTCAACTACATTAAAATTAAAAATTTCTCCTCAAAATACACATAAAGAAAATTTAAAAATATGATAACTGCAAGATGAGAGTTGCAAATATAAGCAGAAAAGGACATATATCTAGGTATAGAAAAAACTCTTATACACAAAAAGACCCTAAAAAAAATAATAAAGGCTCAGTAGAAAAATGGACCAAAAAATAAAAGAAAATATGCATTCATAGAAGAGAAGATATGAATAGCTCATAAACATAAGAGACTCCTAATAATTATTAGTTGTAAGGAAAATGTAAATTAGAAAGACAATTTGCTATCGTTTGACATCTACATTGGCATAAATTTACAAACCTGTCAATGCCCTGTACTGGCCACAATACTTATCACCAAGGAATCTGAGATACTTTTTGGGAATGTAAATTGACACTATCACTTTAAAAAACAATTAAGTACTATCCTGCAAAAGTGAATAATCACATTACCTACAATTCGGCAATTGCACTCCTGGGTATAAAGCCTACGTGAGAGATATGTATGACAATGGCAGTATAATTAATAAGCAAAATCCTGGAAAGCTAAATTCTTTAAACGAGAAAGAATACATATGTATGTGTATAATCACCTACTGGAATCTGAATATGATAGTGAAATGAATGAACCACTACTTGCTTCAGTGTGGAGGAATCTTGGACTCTGAGAGGGAAAAGAAACTATATACAAAGTGGGGCTATTTTTATAAACCTCAAAACCACAGTGCATTGTTGAAATATACATTCATGTGTGATTTTAGAAAAGCGAGTAGGGGCACCTGAGTGGCTCAGTGGTTGAGCATCTGCCTTCAGCTCAGGTCAGGATCCCAGGGTCCTGGGATTGAGTCCCACATCAGGATCCCCTCAGGGAGCCTCCTTCTCCTTCTGCCTGTGTCTCTCATGAGTAAATAACAAAATCTTTAAAAACAAACAAGTAAATAAATAATTGATAAATTTCAGCAGAGTGTCTACTTCTTGGAGGGAAGGGGTTAGGGGTACGAGATGAAGGGAGACCACAAGTGGTTTCAAAGGTATTTACAACATTTTAATTCTTAAGTTGAATTGTGATTTCATTGGTGCTTATTTTATTACTTATTTACCTGGATCAAATAGTTGATAAGTAAAAATGTAAAGATAAAGGTGTATATAAGCTAAAATGTGTCCCTCTCCAAATTCATATGTTGAAGTCCTAAGCCCAAGTACTTCAGAATGTGAGTATATTTGGAGGTAGTGTCTTAAAAGAGGTAATTAAGTTAAAGTCATTAGGGAGGAATCTGACCCAATGACTTGTGTTCTTGTAGAAAGAGGAGATTAGGACTCAGATGTTTACCGAGGGAAGAGCCTGTGAAGACAGAGAGAAGACAGTCATTTAAAAGCCAAGAACAGGGGCCTCAGAAGACACCAACCATACCCACACCTTGATCTCAGACTTCTGGCCCCCAAAACTGTAAGAAGATACATTTCTCTTATTGAAGCCACCCAGTCTAGGATTTATAATCGCAGCCCCTGCAAACTAATGCTATGTGACTCCATAAAACAGGATAAATTGTATTTATTACTTAAATTATTTTTTTAGTTATTTGTGAGCTTAATTCATTTCTGTTAACTGGGAACTTAGCTATCATTTTGATGTGTTTTTTTTAGGGAATATATTCCAGCTTTAAAACCAGTGACATATAAGTTAATATTTTTATTATAATCTACTTATACACATGGGGCTCAGATTTTCTCAGTTTATTATCAAGGGGCCCTGATATAAGTTCTTTAGTCACCATGTTACTAAACCTTAATTTTTTTTAAGTGTCTAATTCTGTTTAAGAATGGTGATATTTGCTTCTTTCACAAAGCAGATGCTGACTTGAGCACGGGTAGTATATTTGGGAGTGAGAGAGTAGAGAGCCAGGGAAAAAGAACAAGCAAAGGGTATGTTAGGGAACTGGTTATTGTTTTGGGCAATGGGGCTTCTTTCAGCTGGGGACTCTGAGAAATCATAATCTTAAAACTATCCCTGGGTATATAGGAGGTTAGGGCATATCCATCAGCTCCAGTCCTCTACTAGTTGAGATTTGCTCCTAGAGGAATTAATGCTCCTGCAATGTGATACTGCCCTGCCCCTGGCTGAAGGGTCCTATGCTCGCAAAAATCCTCGAATATAAAAGTAGATACACCTGGTTAGACACTTGCAGTGAGTTGTGGTCCTGTGCATAGAAAGCATTCACTATTGCTTGTTTCTCAAGTCAGAGGCAGGCTGAGGGGATGTGACACAGGGTACAAAAGGCATCAATGTGTATTTCGCCATTCTAAAAAGAGTGTCTATGCTATCTTCAGTTGCAAGAAGTTATCTTGGCCTATTGCAGGGAAAATTGCATAATTGAGGGAACAGAAAAGAAGCCCAACTATTAGGGCCATGATATCAGCAAGGAAGACGAATTAAAAAGAAATTGATACTTACCTGCTAGCTACCTAGTATTGATGCAGTAAAGGTGTAAAAAGTTTATGTTATCAATGAGATAAAATCAAGCCATGGGATAACTGGGATAAAAGTGACTGAATACTTATCCAATTTGAGTGAACAGGTAGGAGTCCCAGCTAAATTTAAATGTAATATAAGAAATCACTAAGAAAAGTATCTATAGATCTGTAGACACCATGTAAGTAAAATACCCTAAAAAAATATATAAAACCAAAATTTACTGGATAACAAATTACCTCTATTTTTTAAAATATAATTCATATTATTTTAACTAATATCTTTTTCCCATCTGATAAAAATATTTTTTTTTATGCTGGCTAAGCCTCAATGCCACTAACACCAATACAGACAAAAGCAGTGAATTAATTAATGAATATGACTCCCTGACATAGTACCAGACTTGAGAAATGGCCACAAGCTTGTGATCTGAACATAGAATTTATTGTACTGGGAGTTATGATTAAAAGTGACTCCTTAGTTAAAAAGTCTGAACTGATGCTGAAAACTGCCTGGAATCACCATTATTAATAAGGTAAAATTTCTTTCCATGCAGAACAGAATCCTTGAGCAATGCATAAACATATATTATCACTTCTGAATCAGATTTTTCTTGTGTTCCCTGAAGAGGCTTCCTTTTGCTGGTATTTTCTTTCCCTCAGTGCCCTCTGCTATTTTGTGAGACTAAATCTTCCCATTCATCAGGAGCCAGCTCAAGTTGGCTTCCTCTAGGAAGGTGCTCTAACTTCTTTTCTGATAATATCAGCCCCTACCCTTGAACCCTGTCTTTTTTCTTCAGATCTCAAGATTCCTAAGCCTCCATTATGGCTATTTATATATTTTCTGATCCACTAAATTATAAATCCTTAAATGTAGAATTCACATCTGATTTGTTTCTGAGCTTCCATTACATCCAAGACAAGCAATTTGCATATAGTAGTTCTAAAAATATTTATTGGCTCAGTAAGTTGAACGATTTGTACACTGGTAGCATACATAAATTATTTGTTGCTCCTTGCTTCTGTGTCCTAAAAATCACTTTGATCCTTACATGTAGAGGTCTAGTTCTCCCGTGAATCTGATCCATTTTGTAATAGATGATTTTTTCCTTTACTTCACAAATCGGTGATTGTTAATTGTTGACAGTTTGGGCTTGTTTAAGTTGTCTAGTGACAGTATACTCTCTGAACTCTAGTTGGGCCATTGACAGTATTAATAAATGGTAAGGGGCAGGATCTCCTAATGAGACACTTGCCTGGAATTTCTTTAACAATAGAAAGCTTATAAATTAGTTTGTGAGCTCACATAATAGTTCCTTATTTATTCTATATAGCTTTACAATATCTTTATCCATGGAAACTATTCAAAAACCTAGTTGTATCTTTGCTAACTAGTTCTTCTGAAAATGATTTCTAAGTATTACAGGAAATCGAGAGAGAAAGGAATTTGCTTGACTCGGCCAGTTGGCAGGGAGAAACCTACTCCTATCCTTCCTTTCTCTTTTTCTTCTCTGGAATATCATTCTGAGAAGGCAAGTATCTCTCTGCACTCAAGGAGACTGGAATGAAACCTCCCATTGAAAAACCTACAGTTTCCTCAGTTCAGTCATTCTAGATCTACACAGTATACATTCACATTCCAAAAGTAGTGGTTATAAAGAAAATCAGCAAAGAGCTATGTTCTGTAAGATAGTCTCAATTCTATTATGCTAATATAACAACACAATATACTAAATCGGCAAGGAAATTTTTCCAAGAATATTTCATGGAATAAACAGAATTAACTAAATTTGCCACTGACTTCCAATCTCTCTAATTATATTACCATCACCTTAGTCTCTGGGAAGAATGTTGGGAAAATTCTTTTGAGCATTTAAATACTTTTTAGGAGCATCTAATATGAAATTCAGAAAACATTGCCAATTTATTAACTTTTCCAAACAAATAAAAAGATGGATTTTTTTTAAATCTTACTAGGAAAAATAGTGTTTCTACAGGGTCAGCATCCTTTTAAGAGGCTAAACCTCAAATGCCTTTGATAATGTTTTATGTTCTAGACCTGTGCTGTCCAATACAGTAATCATGAACCACACATGGTTACTGAGCATTAGAAATGTGGCTAGTCCAAACTGAGAGATTAAATGTAAAATATAAGTCAAATGTTGAAGACTGAGCATGAAAAATATAAAAATCTCACTAATAATTTTATATTGGTTATATGTATAAATAATATTTTAGATATTTCTTTAAATATTATTTCACTTTTTCCTTTTTATAAAAATAGTTTCTAGAAAATTTTAAACCACACACATGGCTTGGTTTTTTTTTATTCACATTATATCTGTGTTAGCATCATTTTATACTCTTAACCAGTGTTGCTCAAATCAGAAATATTTTTTCAGGAATACATGACTATATTCATTACTGTAGATTTCACCAATTATTAGTAAGTCAGAAAATTTAAGAAAATAATGGATAACAACTGCTCTATCAAAAATGGACCAGTGTTTGAGAAGTAATAGTTTGGCAAGTGATCTTCCATCAATAGTTGTTTCCAGATACAGTGACAGATTTTTGAGTGAGTGCCAGTCCCTATGTAATGACTAACAATCACATCAAAATGTTAGTACTCTGATGTCAGGATATTAATAAAATAAGTGCAGAATTAAGAATAATTTGAAGACCTTAAAATGAAACACTACTAAGAACTAAAATGAAGTGACTTTCCTATCATATCACTTCATCTACAGATTGGTTTTTCTTTTCTTTTAGCCACTGAGATAGAAAGGGTAATTGGCAAATATTAAAGCTATAATACGAGTTTTCTTATTTTTTTTAAATATGGTTTTTTGCAAATGTTTCACCTGCTTCATTTTTGAGAGAGAAAACTATTTGGTGGCTCCATGTTGTGAAAAGTGCAAAATCAATGACACACTAATAGGAAAGACATAATTTTGGAGGTGTCAATTAGTATATAAAAGTATATTGCACACTCATCAAATTTCCAAATTTTTTTTTAGAACAACGCCAGTTCACTCTAATTCCATCTACTAGAATGATTCAGAATCAGATATGTACTTAGCATTCAGATCCTCGGTATTATTTAAACCAGAGGAAAAGAGACATGAGTAGTGGATAAGTAGTGTGGCTTTTCTTGCATGGTTTTTGTTGCTAGGGAAACCACTTCCTTCTAATCCTTGTGTTCAGCCTGTCCATCCTACTATCTGGCATCATTGCCTCTCAAGAAGGGCAATATCACAGCATGGAATAAGAACAGGAAACAAAGGACAAAAACCAGAACATTATCCTGCTACACATAAACATTTCTCAGAAAATCTGCATGGTAGTGACTTCTGGGAAATGAAAAGCAGAACCAATCCCTTAAAACTGCTATATACACATGTGCTGGTGGCTGCAAGGTACCGCATTCACACATACAAGTATGCAAAAACACCAATTTTCAAGTCACACTTGTGATTGCGGAAGAGAATGTAATGTGTCAGGCCTGGACAGGACAGGGCTTGGCACATCAGAGTCTCAGGGCTTGCTGGGTCAGTATGGAGCCCTGTGATCTTTCTCAGAGGCAGTCACTGGCAGTCAGTGTAATCAGTGAAGTGACTTTGTAGGAGTAGATTCTCAGAACCAGTACAAAGACTAAGACCCCTTAGGTCCTGGGGTGAGGCTGAGGTATGAAACAGATAGTGAGCTGAATAAAACCATGAGTAAATGAAAAGAAAGCTGACATGCGCTGGTAAAATAACCATAGGCCATAAAGGTAACTGCCCTTACAAACTCAATATTGGCTTTTTTCTGGACATCTTAGCAACCGACTCAAAGACCCAAACTGACTCTCAAACAAACAAGCAAAACCCCAAACTCTGAAAAGTGATAACAAACCGCAAATGATTTGAATGAATATAGTCAAAAGCACAGTCCTGTCATCTGTGCATCTATAAGACATCAAATAATCAGCTCCTCTACTACTTTGTTTTACTTTGGTTTTCCAGTATTTACTGCATGTGTTCTATAGACATTGTTAAATTGAGTGTACATGTATGGCAAAGAGTAGTGTCTACCAAATTCTGAAGACAATTGGTGATTAAAAAAAAAAGCTGCAGCCATAGTAGATAATTACGTAACTATTCAGATAAAAAAATACCAAAAAATTAATCTGAAATAACTATATACAAAAGTTACTCTTATGAAACAGATGTACTAGTGGGCACAGCTTGGTATAAGACCATGTTCAAAGACTATTCAGAGTCCGTCTGTTTCCTTTATTCTTTTATAAACCTGGCACTTCATCTTATACTGCATTCACTGCCATATATATGTATGTATATATGAGTGTGTGTGTGTATGTGTGTGTGTGTGTGTGTGTGTGTGTATATATATATATATATATATATATATATATATATATATATATATATATATTCATTCTTTTGTCTTCTCAAATGATAGCTGGTTTCCTAACCTTGCTACTTAAAGAGCATCTCTGAAGATGTCCTAGGATAGCCATATTAATTTAAGGCTTGTTCTTCTAGGCTCCCAAGAGTGACATTCTGTGTAATTCCACAATAAAATTACCAAAACACCACTAAAAAATGTAATAGCAATTTACCAAATATTTGAAAACAGAAGCAAATTGTCTCAAAATCTCTGTCCAATCAGAATTCTATCATCAGGTTCTTGACTGCCCCTATAGCCAATCTTACAGACAGATGCCTTCAAATTTTCCTTCTGTAGACATATTCAAATTGTCTTCTGGAGCTCCTTTTTTACATGTTTATTTCATCAGCTTTGAAAATCCTAGTTATACCTGAGATGTGTAAGAGAGAAATTCAAATCCATTTTTAAAGAACTGAGGAGGCAAAAATAGTAATTTGCTATTGGTCACATTAATTGTGATTCTCTTTCTTTCCCCTAGAGACTATCTTTCCATAAATACCCAAAACAGGATTCCTTTCCTGACAATTTGAGAAATTAGTTGCAGATGTTATGAATCCTTAATCTCCATGTAATGTAGGAGCTACTTATTCATGCCAGTAGAGAAACAGAAGAGGTAGGTAATATTCAAAACTGTCTACTTGTGACCTGTTTTTGCTCCCCAATATAGTTGTAGAACCACAGCACCAAAGACAAAGCCATATATGAAAAAAGTTACATTCTCCCAAAATTACCTGCTTTTATTTTCCTTCATCATCTATTGCAAGGGTACAGCCCTTTATAATGTTGTCTCCCTTCTACTCATAATGTTTGTAATTTAATATTATCACTTCATTGTTAGGCATGAATCACAAATACAATTTAGTAATAGTTCTCATAGTTATCATGAGGCATCCAGACACTTTGGGGCCAATTGGGCCATTTTTGAGGTGAAAATGGCTGACATAGATTACATTTGATTAGTTCACATGTTAGTCATTGATACATAGAAACAAAAGAGCTTTTGGAGGAGACTGCATATATAGTAAAATAATTTTTAATATTTTAACAATCTCCAGTGGAACAAGAATTTGTGTGAAATTTGTACCCTTTCCTTCACCATCTCATGCTGCACCCTAACCCCCCAGTGAAAGTGCATTCGGGCATGTCCCATTTAGCTTCTGAGATGGAAAGAGGTCAAAATCTACACAGGTGAGTCTTGAGGAAAACAGTAAAAGCCAAAGACAAACTACCTATCACATGAGGGTGCATGTAGTGGGAGGAGATAAGTGTCTGCTGGGCTCCACGTAGGAAAGCAGGCCAATGGAGTATGGATTCAGGGAGCATAAAAGCCTAGAGAAAAAAGAGGATATGTGAGAGAACTGGAACCCCCACTGGGGCATTCCTGAAGTTCTACACCAGTGCAAGACTACACCCTTGGGTCTCAGTTTTGTAAGCATTGCACATAATAGTAAATATCTATAATATTCAGGTCATAAATTTCTTTTGATGAAATTCTCAAACCTAATGTTTCCTCTGGGGGGAAAAAGGCTACAGAAAATCATGGAACAAAATCCATACAAACAAATCCAAAACTTGGAAGACTACAGTAGCATCATGTTCATGTGTGACAATCAAGTATGCCTTATCTCCTCATAGTTGGCCTCCTGCTTTTTGTATATAAAATTGTCCTTGCACACATCTAAGCCAGAGCCCAGGCAGCAGCCAAGTCTCCCTAACAGGGCAGCTTCCTCCAGCTTCTCCTTGCCTTTTACACTTTTATTTCTCACCAAGTAGCCCAGAGCCACATTTTAATAAGTGACCTTCAACAAGCTGAATAATTTCTTCAGTACATGGGTACATTCAAAAGCCTTGGAGGATTTAGCTGTAATAAGTAGTCCTAGCAAATATACGGTCTTATGAAGCCTTTGAAGTCTCTAAAAACTTCCCTTAAATAGCCTCAATTGAAGGTTCGGGCTAGATGATTTACAGAGCCCCTTGCAAAGCAAAAATCCTGTGATTTGGGATCAGCAGAACCAGCTGGATATTACAGCTTACTGAAGTTAATATGGTTCTCCCATCTTTAAGAATATTTTTGGATCTAAAACAGGCTGCTTGAATTGTTCAGCTATTAACTATTAATTAATGTCCAGTCTTCACTGGGCTAGCAGCAAAACCAAACAAAGCAGCGATTTGTATTCTCATTCCCCTACCTTAAATAATGATCTGATAAAAAAATATTTCCATTAAACACAATTAGAAAATATTGTACAGTGCTGCAAGGCCAAAGATGTTTTTCACAACTCTGGATTGATTGTCACTTAACAGACTCAGGGTTTGTATTTATCCTCCAATGAATTCTTGAACTTTACTTAGAACTCATACCTTCCTCAACCTATGTCTGTAACTTTATTAAAAAGTTTGAAAATAGTATAGCAACGTGTTCTTAATATTTCATTTTTAAGTTGGAGATGTAAAATATTAAATACTTTTGGTTGGTCAGTGAATCAGATTTCTAATCATGTGCATTGAATAACGTTTTTCGAAATCTTCAACACCTTTTTATATTAATCACTGCTTATCAGAATACTAACTACATACTTAATCACGTATGGTACCTAGAGCATGATTTTTGAAGAAATAAAAATTTAAAGCACAATCACAATAAATACACAAATAGAGAATCATCATTAATAGAGAACACAGAAATTAATAGAAAATTAATCTATTATAATCAGTTTGCCTAATAACCAGTTTCTGAATGGCAAAATTGACTGATCAAATTTACCAAAAATTTGTTTTAAGAAATATCTTTTAGAGTATACCTGATGAAAATGATTTTTTTAAGTGTATCTACTGCCTCTAAACTTGTTTTCCCTTAATATTTATGGAGGACTTAAGACATGTAAGGCCTTGTTTTAAATACTTTACATAAATTAATTTACTCTTCACAATAGTCCTATGAAGTATATTATGTTGTTATTATTGAGAAGAAAACAGACATACTGTCATGGTGGGTAACTTGCACAAGGTCACACACCCAACAAGGTGCAGAGTTTGGCTCACTGTGCCATACCGCCTCATAAAATGACATCCACAGAAATTAATGAGTTTAAGAAAGTTTCAGCATATCAAAAAATAAGGAGATCAGGGTTGAGAAGTTAAGATGGAGGAGTAGGAGGGGGACCCTATGCTTGCCTCATCCCTCAAACACAGCTAGATAAATGTCAAATCATTCTAAACGCCAAAGAAATCTATCTGAGACTATTAGAAAAAACTGCACAACTAGAAGGAGAACTAGAAGGCCACATCGTAGAATGTAAGAGGCGTAGAATGTAGGAGGTGCACAGAGATGATTTAGGGCAGAAAAGGATCACAGGTGCTATGAAGAGGAGAGAGCCCTGATCATGGACAGAGGGAAGAAAGTGGAGAGAAGGTTGGGGGCGGGGGGGGGGGGGGGTGTTGCGTAGAAAGGGAGAGGGAGGGAGTACAGCATACAGAGGATTGAACAAGGAAAACACTTCCTCAAAGCCATTGGCTGGAAAAATGAGACGGACTGATTATCATTTTTATAACCAGCAGAGCTCAGACTGGAGTTTTAGAAGTCCATGGTCTGGCAGTTGTTAAGCCCAGAAGACACTGAAGGGCTCCTGTGGAGAAGGAGGTCTGAGGTGCACAGCTGATGGCACAGTCTGAGGATACCCAGGACACACTGGGAGAGAAGTTTCCCCTTCTTAGAGTGCATCTGGGAGAGGTGGCCTCACCTTTCAGAGGACAAAAGAGCTCGTGAACTATAGAGAATACACTGAGGATTGCTGGAAGGGAGGTGAGCAGTGAGGTGGGCTAAATGGGTGATGGGTATTAAGGTGTGCACTTGTGATGAATCCTGGATGTTACGTGTAAGTGATCAATCACTAAATTCTACTCCTGAAATGAAAACTGCAGTATATGGTAACCAGAATTTTAATAAAAACTTGAAACATTTAAAATATAAGGAGATCAAATCAGTTGTAACTCTTTCAAAATTCTGAATGTTTTTTTTAAAGTACTGCTAAAACAGTCATATGCACTGGCTAAAATTTAGAGAATATATTCATATTTACAAAATGTATTTAAGAAGAAAACTCCCTAAAATATACCATCATTTGGGCTTTATTCTATTCATTAGTAGGTTGTACTACATAAGGAGAGAATTAAGGTCCATTTGATGAGGGGAGAACCAAAGAATTCATTGATATAATTTGAAATCACCATGGAAAGAAAAATGAAATCAACAGAAAATCTTCACTATAGATTTTATATGAGGATTTCATGAGGTAAAACTAAAAGTACCATAGGTTAAATGTCCTATGAAGACTTCATTTATATGCAGGTTTTTCTTTTTAAATATCTTCCTTTAAAGAGATGAATATTTAGTTTACTATCTGTTTTAAATTATTTTCAGTGTTGAAATTTCTGCCGACATGGTGAAACACATGTAATGGTTAGGGCAAGAAGCTCTTGTGTGCATACTCTAAGAAACAAAATCTACTTCCTTTTTTTTTTTTTTTTTTTTTAATCTACTTCTTGACTAGATTCGTGGTTTGGTTCGCTGATAGCTCCTCAGGCTAATTCTATGGGACTTAGGGTAGCTTATATTTCTGATCAGGGTCCGACTTTGTGAAATGATTTCAATCCTAATCCATTTTGAGTTGTTGATAGGATATGCAGTCAATTTTTTTCTTCTAAAGTCTCTTAAGTCTCTTACCAAATTAACCAATAGTTCTCCACATAAAATCATGTTAATCATCCTAGTTGGAAATTTAAGAATCGGAGTTGTGTAACTCCTCCCTGCCTTTATTGTGAAGATGTTGCCCTTTACATCATGTGATGTCAGAAGAAAAAAATAGATTTTTCTTCAGCAATGGGTCTATTTTTGTCCTATAGATATTATGAATCAATATAAATGATTATGTTTTTCATTTGCACCAAGGAAGTTCAGAGTCATGTTTGCATGCACTTCTACTCAGTTTATATAACTCTCTGACATGACCTTTGAAACAACATAACCCTGCTACATCATTCTTTGTCCTGTTTTATTCATTGTGTTTTGAATTTTATTACTATACAGAACATATTTATATAAGCAGACGTAATTACTCTTGAACAATTTAGAAAATACATAAATATATACCTGTACCAATCAAATCTCATATTTGTCATTACATCACTTCAGAACATGATTTTAACTTAGCTTCTCTACTTTTCACCTATATCATTTTTTAATAAATCCTTTTCAAACATCTTCATGGTTAATTTGCTGACTAGGGTATCTCATCCACATGCATGTCTTTGGCTAGAATCATTGCTAGATGGGACAACCAGGGAGGTGTGCCACTCATCTCTCCCTTTGAGAAAGATTTTTGTCAGTCAGTACTGAGGAGGGCTGTTAGATGATAGCTTCTAGCTATAGTTCTTTCCAAACTCACCACAGTATTTGAGCCAAGGCTATGTTTTTCCTGGGAAGCACCTATCCAGTCACTGAGTACAGTGGATGTCCTAGGGCCTGCCCAATGCGGCAACACAAGGGACTCTTGCAACAGGCCATCTTTGATCAGAGCCTCACCCTTAAGTTGGCCAGGCCATTGTCATACCTACATCCCAGTCTACGATTTTCACT
This sequence comes from Canis lupus baileyi, assembly GCF_048164855.1. NCBI lineage: Eukaryota > Metazoa > Chordata > Mammalia > Carnivora > Canidae > Canis > Canis lupus. The sequence goes on from NC_132839.1 coordinate 22,128,233, forward strand.
GTCCAATTCTTCCTCTTTCCTGTCAGGTGTTAGAATCAAAGCATCCCCATGATATAGCTTTTGTTTTTCTGCTTTACCTTTCATAGGCATTACCAACCCTCTACGTTTCTAATCAATAAACCCCTTACACTTCTAACTCCAAATCAGCATCTGACTCTCAGAGAACCAAAATGACACATTAGATAACTCACACATTTATATCTCATTGAGGTTTCACACCTGTGAAATTGATGTATATCAATCCACTGGGATACACTTTGTGTTTTTTTATTGTGGTATTTAATCACAAGGGTCCCTATCTAAATCTTACCCATCCTTTAAGTTTCAGCTTAAACATCAGCCACATCAAGGTTTCCTTGACTTCCTAGTTGAAAATAGTTATGTACTCTATTATAAAATTCTGTATTCTTGTATGCTATACCTAATATGTAATTATTTGATTAAACATCTTTGATATTACTAATATATCCAACTAAACTCCACATTCATCAAAGACAAGTGTTGAATTTATGCTTTTAAGTATTCTGTGCATCACCTAACATACACATATGTGTATATGTGTATGTGTTTACGTGAATGATTTGATTGACTAATCTAGCAACAGCTGGATGATTTTTGCCTGCCACTAGAGCAACTGTGGTGATATTTGAAAAAGTGGATGAGGCTAATAAAAATGTGATGGCCCAGTAAAAATGTTGGTTAGGCAATATATCTCTTGAATCTAACTTTAAACATCAAGAATAGGAGACTCATTTGGCCTATAAAGTTTTGTTGGTTTTCTAAACTCAAATGTCATAAAATCTACTTCATAGCTACAAAATATGCAGTAGCTGTGTGTCTGTAAGAATTGCCTACGCCTGATAATAGAGAGATTTTCCAATATAATAATGTTTGTACTGTCAAAGACCAAAAAGTTGATTTTAGGTGCTGTAGAGGCAGGGTGCTTAAAATTTTTCATCGATTCTTTTCATCGAAGCATTCAATATATATTGAATATATATTTGATATGCATTAAAAAAAACTCTCACATCAAAACCATGATAGTCATAGCTAATATTGCTTTGGATGGGATTAAGAAACAAGCATTTCAGTTTTAAAAGTAATTTTATTTTTTATGAATATTAATGAAAAAACTTTATATTTTTTATTGGTTTTAGGAGTAGAATTTTGTGATTTGTCATTTACATATAACATGCAGTGCCCTTCGCAAGTGTCTTCTTGATACCCATCACTCATTTAACCCATCCCTCCACCCGCCTTCCCCTCCAGCAACCTTCAGTTTGTTCTCCTAGTTAAGTGTCGTATGGTTTGTCTCCCTCTCTGCTTTTACCTTATTTTATTTTTCCTTTCCCTCTTCTATGTTCCTCTGTTCTATTTCTTAAATACCACTTATGAGTGAAATCATATGGTACTAACCTTTCTCCAAGACTTATTTTACTTAGTATAATACCCTCTAGTTCCATCCCCATCACTGTAAATGGCAATATTTTATTTTTGATGACTAATAGTCCATTGTATACATGTACCACATCTTCTTTACTCATTCATCTGCTGATGGACATCTGAGGTCTTTCTATGGTTTGGCTCTTGTGAACATTGCTGCTATAAACATTGGGTGCATGTGCCCCTTCAGATCACTATGTGTGTATCCTTTGAATAAATACCTAGTAGTGCAATTGCTGAATCATAGGATAGCTCTACTTTCAACTTTTTGAGGAGCTTCCATACTGTCTTCCAAAATGACTGCACCAGTTTTCATTCCCACCAACAAGATAGAAGGGGTCCCCTTTTTCTGCATCCTCATCAAAATCTGTTATTTCCTCAGTTGTTAATTTTAGCCATTATGACTAATGTAAGGTAGTATTTCCATGTGGTTTTGATGTGTATATCTCTGATACTGAGTAATTTTGAGCATTTTTTTTTCATGTGTTAGTCATTTGTATGTCTTCTCTGGAGAAATGTCTGTTCACTTCTCCCCATTTCTTGACTAGATTATTCATTTTGGGGGTCTTGAGTTTGATAGGTTCTTTATAGATTTTTGAATACTAACCCTTTATCAGATATGTCATTTGCAAATACCTTCTCCCATTCCACAGGTTGCCTTTTAGTTTTGTTGATGTTTCCTTCACCATGCATAAGATTTTTGTTTTGATGAAGTCCCAAAAGTTCATTTTGCTTTTGTTTCCCTTCTCTCAGCAGACATGTCTAGTAAGAAGTTGATACAGATGAAGTTAAAGTAATTTTAAATAAAAATACTAAAATAATATGTGGTATGAGATATGGCCAAAACCATGGCTGAACCTTAGGAAACATTATTTTAGAGAACTGAAATGTTAGTCTAACTCGTTAATGAAACCTAGGTTCTTACTGCTATTGAATCAGTAATTCAGTTTAATAGCTTTCATTTGCCAGATATTTATGAGCACTGCGTATATGTAAAGCACTGAGCTCAAAACTAGGGAAATAAAATTAAGAACATGTCTTCCATCAAGGAGCTCATAACCCCAAGGGGAAGGCACTGTGGAAAAAAAATAATAAACCTCACGTGACTGCCCTAATAGAAGGACATTTATTGAAGTTTCAATGGGCGGGGGGGTAAGAATGATTAGCTCTGCCTGTGAAGCGGGTAATCACATGAAAAAAAGGGGTTAATACAGGAGTTTCATTTGGGAGGCCAGGTAAAAGTTCACCAGGCAAATAAGTAAGGTCCCTCATTTCAAGTGAAGGCAACAGTCTTGTCAAGCCAGAGAGGCTTCTACAACAAAAAGTAATCCCAAATGCCTGGAGTTATGGGGTGCAGGATAGTAGGGGCTAGAAACTGAGGCACAGGTCTACTATTCTGTGCCAAAGAGTTCCTATACCTTAAAGGTGACAGAGGACCAATATACCAGATAACCACATGATCAGGTTTGTTTTTAAAAATAATAATAATGCCAGAGGACTTTTGTATTCTCATTAATTTTAAGGCAGAAAATTTGAAAAGTACTTTTTCTCAGTATAGATTCTCTTAGAATAAATTTTTTCCAAAACACCCAAAAGTGAGATTTGAAGAGACAAAAGCCGAAGTGAGATAAGAAAAAATTCAAACCAGAAGGGGGGAAAAATCATCCACCTTAATGACTGCCATCTCCAGTCCTGAGGGTCTTACCTGTTTCTTAAGGGAAGCAGTTCTACCCAATCATTTACTATTCTTTCACTTCAGCATTTCCCGAAGTGCCATAGCCTTATCAGTCACAAAGTAACAAAGGTATATATTTTTATTATTAAAAAAATCCTCAACCAGTCCTCAGAACTACTGTCACCAGTAATGTGATAAATAACACTATGTGCTCTCAGATAGTCTTCCTGTCAAAAATGTTTAACCTAATCTAATCCTGCATAGTCCAAGTTGAAGGACACACCAACCTTTATGATGGTCAATGACAGCCTGGAGAACTGTTCTAGATTAAAGGAGAAAAAACAAGCAAGGTAAATTAACATAATTTGAAATCTTGGACTGGATATTGATTTAAAAAGAAAAAAGCTATTTAAAGGATCTAATTGGGATTAGTGGAGAATTTTGAATATAGTCCATATGTTAGATAATATATAATTATTAAATATCCTAAGTTGTGTCTTTATGTTGTGCTTATATAGAAAAATGCCCTTGTTCTTCAAGTTATATGCAGAAATGTTTGGAAGTAACATTTCATAATTTCAGAATAAGTTACTCAAACGTTTCAAGGATAAAAAAAATGAATCTTACATAAACAGAAATCTAAACAAATGTTACAAGGATATATAAATGTTGATTTACTATTTAGTGGATATTCTGTAGGCTTGACTGTTTTCCAAATAAAATGTTGGAAAAGAATTGATCCCTGAATCCCATCTCCAAAATTTCTGATTTAATTGGTCAAGAGCCTAACCATGGAGACTTTTTGAAGCTCCCAGATAATGTTTAATATTATTATTAAATAATAATATTGTTCAATATTATTATTTTACAATTATGAGGGCAGGAGTCAGCAAGTATCACAAGTCCTTGAGCCTAGCAGTTCTTGAGCTTTAACTATATGCCCTACACTTTTGTAAGTGGTTAATACGTATTAATTGGCTACATTGATGAGTAACACAGGGAATAGGCCCAGATAAATGTTTAATTTTATTCTGTATTTTTACAAGATATATCTGTGAGTGATTTACTTTTCACCAGAAGCCCAAACCATTTCATCCCATAAATAAGACTAAACCATTTAAAACAGCATCTGCTTGGAATATGTAAACTACCAGGCCACAGAGTTAAAATTTGAGAGTTTATGTGAAAAACACTCAAAATAATATGTGGTCATGATATATATCAGTGAAAAGGCAAGAATTTTTCCGCACAAAAATATATTAATGCAAGAAGAGAAATGATAAAATATGTACACAGTTAACTCAAACACTGAGATAGTGACAGAAATATAAATTTCTAAAGTCAAAAACTTTATATCTGACTTTCACCCAGAGTAAGAGAGTCCAGGTGAAAATTTCAAGTTCTGTTATTATTTTATGTTACATTTTAATAAAAGGGTTTTTTTAAGATTTTTATTTATTTATTCATAGAGACAGAGAGAGAGAGAGAGAGAGGCAGAGACACAGGCAGAGGGAGCAGGTTCCATGCAGGGAGCCCAACGTGGGACTCGATCCTGGGTCTCCAGGATCCCGCCCTGGGCTGAAGGCAGCACTAAACTGCTGCGCCACAGGGGCTGCCCACATCTTAATAAAAGGTTTAATTGTTGACCTAATATTGAAGGAACTTTATATCTGTCTGGCCAAATGTAAAATTTAGGTTTCCTTTGGCTCTGATTTCAGGGATTTATTACTTGCAAAGCAAATGACAGACGTCATCTGGAGCTATAATTTACATCTTGGGTTTTTGTTTTGGGGTTTTTGTTTTGTTTTGGTTTGGCTTGGTTTGGGTTTTTTTGGCCCTGCCTAAGCAATGTGCATTTGCCTAGTCAATGTTGTTGGTCTTCCCATGTTTTTGCATGGCAGAAATTAAATAATATTATTTCTAAAAAAAAAAAAAATAGAAAGGTACTCTTCAGTATAGCAGATTCACAATCTGAGTCCTTGTTGTCTCAAATAACATATTTCTTTATTGTTACTACAATAATTACATTTATCATTAAAAAGAATTCTATCCTTTAATAAAATGTAAATAATTAGATCCATACCTCTACTACATATGTGTTAAGAGTTCTAGTTGTACACCTTAAATTAAGGATCAAGTTTAGAGCTTATTTTACACAGTTGACCCTTGAATGACATCAGTTGGAACTGTGCAGATCCATTATACTTGCAATTTTTTTCTATAAGTATAGTACTGTAAATGTACTTTTTCTTCCTAATGATTTTCCTAATAACCTTGTTTACTTCTAGTTTAGTTTACGGTAAGGATATTTATAGGATACATATAACATACCAAATATGTGATAATCGACTATTCATGTAATTGGTAAGGCTTCTAGTCAACAGTAGACTACCAATAGTTAAGTTTTTATGGAGTGATAAGTTCTACATGGATTTTCAACCACATAGAGAGTCAACATCCATAACCTCTATACTGTTCAAGGGTCAACTGTACTGATGAGCATAGAACAGAATGATTTTTTACCTTTTAATATTCCTAGAAAACAAATTTTATTTAACTATTACTTCAGATATTAGCCCCATACATACATTAACTAAAGCAATTCAGCTCAACAATTCTTAGCTAGAAAAAAATGAAATTCTAATCCTACTCCTTGCCTCTTCACTGCCATCTGTCTACCACCCCCACAACCATAGAGAAGAATGATGCATTATTTCAGAACAATAATGTCCATGTCTTGGTTTGGTCATATACAGCTAAGGAAGCCACCATATGAATTTAGCATATTAATTATTTACTTTACCTAGTAGCTTTAGGAAACAAAATTTGGAAATGGAAGAATGAAAATTAATATTAGGAAAAATTTTGGATAATGGTATTCTTAAAAACTATAGGGAAGGAAATTTCTTCTTTATGAATTTAGTCTTTCTTGACCCTGAACATTAATATCTGCCTTGAGGTGTGTGTGTGTGTGTGTGTGTGTGTGTGTGTGTGTGTGTATGATTCAACAGCTACTCACTGATCATTAAGAATAAACAACCACCTACAACTCACACCATTTGGGAGACTTTTAGAGGCTAAGCTTGGAAAGGCCACACCCACTCTTGACCTTTCTATGAGATTTGGAATGTGAATGATAGATCTGAACTGTCCTTCTTGAACCTGTATGGGATTCTTCTAATTCACACTTGGAAGAAGATACTTCTGTGAGAGAAGGGAATAGATCTGAAGTGAAATCAACCCTTATGGTTAAAGTAGAGTTTCTAACACTAGTTGGTGAGATTGCCAAGGAGAAACCCTTAGAAATCTGTGGATAAAATAAGGTTGGGAACCAAAATGTGGAAATCCTTGAGTGTTTTCCTGTTGAACTATGAGAAAGCTGTATCTAATACATGCATTATGACTTTTCTCCATTACTTTTAATTTTCTCCAACCCTTTAATAAATTCACATATAATTTGTAGTAGTTGTGAGGTAGAAGGAAAAGAGCCAATAAGACATATTATAGGGCTGCACCACTTTCGTCAAGCATATCTTCTGTGGAGGATTTTGGCAAGTAGCACCATTTTCCTGAAGGGACCTGACTTGCATGAACAGGATTTTTTTTTTTTAAAGTAAAGTCTTGCATCTATTTCTTCTAATGTATGCCATTTCCGGCCATCCTGCCATATCTCTCTTTTCTATATACATTAGATATATTTTTTTAAGTTTTTAAAACTGAACTTTTTCTCATCAAAAATGAGATGGAAAAAACTGGAAAGGAATAGTGTGGAATTTGAGCTGCTGTTCCCAGAAGTCACCAAATTTCTGCAACCTCTACAGATGAACATGCGCTCTCATAAAATCATTGTTAGGACCTTGGGCATTTTGATAGTAAAAGTATAATGCCAAGGAAGCCAAGGTTCCAAGTCATTTCAAGAATAATATGAAACAGTTCTCACTTGGAAAGTTCATTTAGGAAAAAAATACATGTTGATGTGAGTATAAATGGAAATTAAAAAGATAGATTGACCAAAACCCACAATTAGTAAATGAGTTAGTTCAGTTTTTTCAACTCTAGAACTCTCACTGTACCCCCCCTTGGCTGTACCACCCCCTAAGTATATAAAGTTGGCCTGCACACCTAAGAGATCATAATGAACCTGTAAGTTCCTGGGATCTTGTGGAGTGACAAGAACCCTGCTGGAACCCTGAGGGCAGGTAGTGACAGTATCACTTATTTGAAAATGTGGAGCAGAGTTCTATTCATCACTTACCGTATAAGGATATTAATACTTTTTGTTCTTTATTCCAAATCAAGAAAAAGGACATGGGGCCATCAAATCTTAAATGCAGCAAGATCCTCCTGCCTCAAGCCCTGAGAAGCTGTGATATTTAGGTAGTTAAGAGGTGACTGGCAGGAGGATCCATTGTGTTCGCTGCATTGACACACACATCAGAATGTTGGGTAACAGTAAAATTCTGAATGCAGGATATAGATTTCTTGTCATATATCATGTTTAATAGATGTATTTAATATTCACTATTGAATATTAAAACTATATTCCCTTGAAGCAATAGAGGCATCAAGAAAGAAAAATGACATGTTATCTTTTTTGACATAGTGAACATTGGAAAAAGACTCAGAATAAATACTAACTTAACCATGACAGGCATGCCTGGGGAAAGCACATGATAGTTACCACAAGCACTAGAGCATCAGATGAGAAGTCCAGAAAGCCTAGTTCTGTTCATGGCTATGATACCAAATATATAAACTTGGACAATAATCGTAAGTCACTCTCCTTAGTATTTTTTATCTATCAAAGGCAGCTAATCATAAGTAGATACTAATTATGAGGAGTAAATAAGATAATGGGCATGATCACAGCAAAATTTTATAAAAATACAAGTTAGTCTAATGGTTTAATGAGATAATGCATCTGCTTTAGGAAAACTCCACCCATTAATCATAGAATTATTTTAATTAGCACCTACAGATCAGCTAAGCCATCTATATAGATTATGTAAATATTAATATAAATATTTGAATAGAAGTCAGAGAAACATTGAAATAGTATTAAGAGTAACTTCAGGAAAAAAAAGTAACTTCAGGCCCTAAATCATTTCTTATCCCCTTGAAACGGAATATGTTATTTTCACTGATAAATTATATCAAGGTCTTAGAAAATTACTGATATTTTAAAAGAAACATTTCAATGAACATTAAATTCTTAGTGGTACAATTTTTTAAAGAACTAGTGTAAAGAATAAACAAATATAAATTGATTTTCAAGTCTAAAAACTTAAACACTTAAAAAGTTAGAATTGATTTATTAGGTGCATTAAAATAGTAGGCTGTAGGGTATGCATAAGTTTGCATATGTCCAGTTCCAGAAAGGCCCCACACTTTGGAGTGCCTTCCCTAAAGACTATTCTGGTCCGTTGGGCTGGGCACGGTTGGCAGTTCCATCCAGCATTCTCTGAGTCCAAATCATGAACCACAAGGTCTTCAGTCTCTTCTTCCCCACTTTGGGGAAAACTCCAATCCTCTTCCAAGGGTGTAAAGTGAACCAAATGATCTGAGAGGCTCTGGTATTCATGCTGATGGGGTTGTCCTTCACTCCAGAGTTGGTCCTTGTTCCAGGAGTGCAGCCTGTTGAGTGGACAATTCCCAATAGCACAGCATTTCTTTGCAGGATCAAGTTGATGAGATTGGGTTGCCATAAAGGTACCACAGCAGCTGACTCTATCATCACATGTAAGTTCAGGCCTGGGCTACTGAGGATTCATTGCCAAACCTGGGTTTGAGCTATGTGTGTGGGCTTGTGAGTGGGCCCTCACTCAATTCTTTTCTGACCACAGTACCACCTCTGGTCTAGCATCCATGGGTGTGCTTTACCCCATGCACTCCTGGCTACTGGCTCCTAGCACAGTCACTTATTCCCTCTGCAAACTCCATGCCTTATGTCTACCAGCTCTAGGAGCATGGGAGCCGAGGGGTAGGAGTGGAGTTGGTAGGGGGAGGGGCTGAGGGAGAGGGAAAGAGTATCTTAAACAGGCTCCACGCTCAGCACAGAGCCCAATGCATGGTTCGATCTCAGCACCTGAGATCATGACCTGAGTCAAAATCGAGTCAGACACTTAGCTGACTGAGCCACCCAGGAGCCCCTAAAAGTTTTACTTTTATAAGAAAAGGCTAAAAGTAAAAATAACATTCAGTGTTTGTTTTGCAGTGAGTCATCATACAGGCAGCACCGCCAAGCTCCTTCCCTGGAAACTATACTCAGCATCTGGCCACCCTAGCATTCAAGTGTGTCAGTGAGCAACTGTGCTTTATCTAGATTTATTTTGTGCAACTGTTAGCAAGATGTGTCCTAAGGTATCTGAAAAGCCTAAAAGAGGTTATTTTTGGGATCTGGGGATACTCAAGAAATTTTCCATATAAATTTAACGGTAACTGTTCCTTCACTTCATGCCATTTCAGCTTACAGAAGTTTCATAGGAATGTTTTACTTTTGGATAGCAAGGGAAAATCTGTTATTATATGTATTAATTATTATAGTTCTCAAAGTATATAGTATAAGTAACTAAGAGATAACAATTAAAAATATTTTTATTGATTTATCATATGCCAGACCCCGATCAAATATTTGATATATACTATGTCATCTCATCCTAAGATCCTACTATCCTCAATTTTTTTTCAACCAAGTAACATGTCTGAAATTTCATGCCTAGTTAATATTTTAAAATATTCTACTTAAAGGCATGGATAGAGAGAAGCCTAGAATAAAGAGTGTTGAGGACAAGGTGGGTGTTTTCAAGATATATTCAGAAGGCACCAGATTAGCTTATAGATTGGATAAGAACAACAGACAGCAAGAACTGTGAAAACTAAGATTTTTCAAGGACCTAAGCATGTGAAAGCCCTTCTCAGAACTCTGTTTCTTTCCTTCTTTTTATTTATTTATTTTTTTTCTGTCTGTTTAGAACTCATAGTGTAAGGCTGAACCACCATCCACCACTTGCAACTCCTGGACTCATATCCTTAAATCTTTGCCACTTGAGATAAAAGGGCTCATCCTTCTAACTTAAGGTTAAGTTCCTAGGAAGATAGGTTGATGGACACAATACATATCATGTGCTCACTCCTTGGATTAATCACAGTGAGCAGTGAGCAGAATGCACTATGATTAGCAATCTTTACAAAATATCAAGTTTAAATCCCAGAAGGGAAAGATGTCAGGCAAACCAATCAGAGAAATATCTATAAGGATGCATTAGATAGCTATGCATCCACCTTTACTATTAAATTATGAACTAACCTTATCAGTTTCATTGGTTTATTTTTTGCAAAGAAAGAAGATCAATTGTTATTCAAGCATTAAATACTTGAATAGCACCTAGGGAGCCAGAATCCACAAAGCCAAGAGCTTCCTACTATATATGAACATGGCCCTAAGGTTAAACAAACAAAAAAATGATGCTCTAATAGCCAAGAAATGTATTCTAAACACATTGTAGTTATCAAGTATCTTCAACCCTAAAATACTCCTCTCACCAAAAAGGGATTGCCCAGCAAGGCCATTAAAGGCAGTGGAGTTTATTATTTATCTTTAATAAAGAGCTAGATTAAGACTATCCAGTGTCACAGAAACACTAGTTAATTCATTCAGCAGCATGTTTGAATTTACATTAGAAAAGCAAAACCACTTGTTTAGTATTGCACAAAAATACCATCCATATTCTAATCATGAATTTTGACGTCAAAGGTGCTCAGCTAAATGTGAGCTCTTTGCAATGATTAACACTTTCAAAAACATTTATTTTCATAAACTTGCAAACTCTAGTAACCTCCTTCACTAGAGGGCATTTCAGAGAAGTGCTTCTGAAAACTGAGTGTACATGATAGAACTGTATTATTTCTATGACCGTTCGCACTCATTTCTAGTATTGGCACCTTTTTATTAGAACAACATCAAGATGTGTCTGTTAAAGAAAAAGTGGCTTTTACATGCCAAATGACTTACTAGGTGTGTGCTATAGTGAAAAAGCAGGTTAAGGGGATGATTAGAGGGACATTTTTCTGTTACTTGACAGATGAGTGCCAGCAACTACCTCCTCTCCTGAAGGAAAAAAAAAAAAAAGTGTACTGGGATAGATGTTGATTGCCTGATAATAAAGACCAAGATACCCTGGTAGACACTATCAAGCATTTATATCCTGTGGCAGACATGGAGAGGTAGAATTTTTCTTAGGTCTGTAGGCTCATTGTCTAGTTTTCCTGAAATCAGGGCCACTTGGCATTCCTGTACCTAAGACACTTTGGTCTTCATAGACCCCTTCCTCCATAGAGATAATTACCGATTGTATTTATCATCATGTTGGTGTAAAGACAAATATATTCCTTTTTTATATTAAAACATTTCTTTGACCTAAAAGTTTAATTTTGATGTAAAGGATATTAAAACATGTTTGTGGACCTCTGAAAGCATTGTGGTCACCAGGCACTGTGTCTGCTGCTGCCCAGTAGATAAGGTGGCCCTGACTGAAACCACACCTGAAGAATATGTGAAACCACATATTCTTCAGAAATATCCAGTCTAGCAAATCTAGTTCAGTTAAGGTTTTGACACTTCCAGGTAAGAACTATTTTAAGATCAAAGATGCTAAATGGCTAGCCAGTGAGTCCAAGGATCCACTAATTTAAAAAGAATAACTAAAGGGCATCATCACCCACAGGCAAACAGTTCAATCTCTGTTGACTCAAACACAAATGTTGGAGTTGAAAAATTTAGATCAAAAAGGAATACAGTGCTGAAGCAACTGTTCCTAGGGAAGCCTTCAAATGTTCCCTTTGAATGAAATAAGTTGGCAGAAGAGTGTCGGCTTTAGAATATATTTGACGTTTGTTGGTTAATATCGTGCCACATTCTGCACTCCAAGCCACAGAAAGGTAAGCAAACACTTAGGAGTTTGACAGAAATAAACATCTCTGTCCTAAATAAGATCTAGCCATTTCATAGTATTCATTTAATCATTCAATAAATATTCATTTGTGCCTACTGTATTAGATACTGGGGATGTGAACCCAAGCTTGGAGGTGTGAAAAAGCCTGGTGTGTTGCCAGGTAGGAGATGGTGGTGGTGATACTAAAAAAAGATAATGTGATAAGGATTGTTTGCTATGTTGAAGGATTTATTTTATCCTAAAATTGATGAGGAACCAATGAATGACTTTAACTGAGGAATGGCATGATTATAGTTTAGAAATATATAGTAGTTGTAAGAATATGCATTGGTGTACAACCTTACTTTCAGGATAGAATCACCTATGGAGACTTGAACCTTGCCAATGCTCAGACCCCACCCTGCAGAGACACCTGTTCATTTAGCCTCAGAGCCCTAACTATAAGGGTTTTTAGAAACTTCCCAGGTGATTGTAATGTACAGCCAATGTGGGAGAACCACTGCTATGGAAGACTGGATGGAACAAGACTGCACTATGCTGAGATAGATGATAAGGAAGCAAACAAATAGCACCCAAGGAACACGCAGGAACTAACAGAATACAGGAACAAGAAATTTGTTTGATTGGATTTACCGTGAGAGATTTCAAAATGAGTACAATAAAACTGATGTCTCCAGGATCTAGCCACATGGCTCCACCATGTGGATAAACTGTGATGTATCAAGTCAGCTGATAGCTTTTTTCCTTCTGATCCTGGTTGTGGTTAACATAAGAATATCAGTAGAAATAAAAAGCCAAATATAGCGTGTTGCTTAGAAGAAAAATATGTGTTGATGCATAAAAAGATTTGGAACTCAAATACTTTATTCAAGTCCGATACAATGTTTTACATATGAAATTTCTTTATAATTTTTCCTTGGATACGATCTGTATGAAAAAGGTATTTATTTACATTCCTTATGTCTAACGTCTATTAAATTGTGAAATTATCACATTAGTTTTGGGGCAGAAGGTATTAAGAGTGTTGCTTTGAGGACTTGAAATGCCAAACATTTACAATTGCTTTTTATCTCTCTAGGATTCCTTGAAAGTAGCTTCATAATCACATCACTCCTATTCTTGGCCTATACTGAAATAATTCAGGTAGAAATTTTAAATTGATTAGAAGAAGATCAAAATAAGTTGATTAATTTTTATGACTGTAGAAGTTTCTCATCTTATTTAACTACTCACATAATTCTCTTGAAAGGCTTGGAATGTGTGATTCTTAATGGCAAAATAAAACATCTTCATAGTCTGTAAACTTTCATACATCATTGGCTATTGTAATTTATCAATATCTCCTTCAAGCAAATTCTGAAAATGAGATTATTATACTAGTGAAATTAACATGGCATTTCTAATTCTCCAGTCTCCAGACACAGTGCTCAATAAGCACTTTTTCAATTCATAATTAAGTTGTACTTTTCATCTAAAGGTTCAAGCCAAATTTAAATTTTAATTCCATAATCTGATTTAATATATCAATCCAAAGGTTTATATTTTACCTCAAAACTGTGTTTGTTCTGGAAGAAATATAATGCTTACCAACTGAAATGTTTCAAAATCTATTAAAGCAGAAAAAAAAAGTTCTAAAAATGTAGGTGACTAAGAATATTGCCTTATTTACTGTAATGACACCCTATTGACAAGGAAGGTCTTTTCTACACATAGGACAGCTATTAACTTAAATAATTTTAGAATATCTCCCAGACGTAAGGCACTATACGAGCATCATAGGCGATGTCTAAAAACAGGATCCCTTCTTCAAAGGAGTTTAAAAGTCTTTGGGGCAGTTAAAAGTCAAACAACAAGGCAACACGGCTTAATTTAAAGGCCAAAAGAGTGAAGCAAAGTACGTGCAATGAGTACGAAGGGTAATATACACAGTAAGCTAATATACTTGGGCAGTAACAGAACTAACAGGATTTAAGCTAGATGGACTCAAAAGAAATTTGTATAGACAGAGGGAGTTTGGGGCATTGCAGTCAGGGACAGTGACAAGAGCAATAACAGAAATAAATCACCATTTGTCGACTAGCAGCACTGTCCTTACTTACAGGAGCATATTAGAAATGGAGGATCTTGGTCCTGGCCTATGAATCAGAGTCTGCGTTTGAACAAGAACCCTAGATGATTTTCACTTACATTAAAATTTTTAAAACACTCTTAGACAAAGTCAGCAAACTTTTTTCTGTAAGGTGTCAGATTATAAATATTTTTGGCTTTATAGGCCAACTACTCAGCTCTGCTACTTAGAATGAAAGCACCCATAAATGACAGTATGTAAATGAACAAGCATGGTTGAGTTCCAGTAAAATTTTATTATTGTGATGGCTAGTTTTATATGTCAATTTGACTAGGACAAGGGTGCCGAGATATTCGGCTGAACATTGTTCTGGGTGTGTCTGACAATGTTTCTGGAAAAGATAGCATTTGAATTGACTGAGTGAAGCAAATTGCCCTCCTTAGTGTGGATGAGCCTTATCCAATCTGTCGGAGGCCCAAGTGGAACAAAAGGAGGGTTAAAGGTGAATTCGCTCTCTCTGCTTGACTTTTTTCCAACTCTGGCATTAATGCTCTGCACCCGGACTGGAACTTACACTATTGGTTTTCCCGGGTCTCCAGTTTATATACAGCTGATCCTGGACCTTCTCAGGTCCCATATTGCATAATCCAATTCCTTGTAATAAATTATAAAAGTATATAAGTAACTATATATCTATTTGTAGGATATCTAGCTATCCTATTCCTATTGGTTCTGTTTCTCTAGAGAACCCTAATACAGTTGTTCAGTTATGGACACTAGTATTTGAATTTCATAAAATTTCATGTGTCATGAAGTACTACTCTTGTTTTGATTTTTTAAAACCATTTAAAAATGTAAAAACTGTTATTAGTATTCAGGTCATGCAAAAATAGACATTGGCTAGATTTTGTCTGTGACTGTAGTTTACCGACTCCTGTCTGAGCAGCTAATAGAGATCCTGAAAACAGTTATTTTTATCAGCTAAATTCAACAGCAATAGAAGAATAATAACTAAAGAGGTTGGTAATTTTTATTACTCTATAACCAAAGGATATCTTAATCCAATTGTGAGAAAATGAAATTTTTTCCTTACCTTTTTTTAGCCAGTGGGAATGTGGTTATTAATAATTTTTCTTCAAATAGGTATTAAATTTCACTGTGGTCATGTTGCATGTGTATAAACACAAGGCCAACAAATGAATAAGCATCTCCCATTATTTTCTCTCACAAAGGTAACCTGGAATAAAAGTATAGTTTTCTTCATTCAACCCAGTAGAAAAGGTGGAGACTCTCCATGATAAGGCACACTGTCATTCTCCTCATTATCTGGGCTTTAAAAATCAACTGCAGTGATGCAACTGGAATAGTAGTTCTCAAAGTGTAATTCAAGTTCCCACCATCACCTGGGAACTAGTTAGAAATGTTCATTCTTGGGCCTATCCAGGACTGGATAGTGGGCCCCACAATTTGTATTTTAACAAGCTCTCCAACTGTTGAACATTAAAGTTTGAAAACCACCGAACTCAAGAGAACTCAACTTAAGAGTGCAGATTCCTGAGGCTCTACTCTAGATGTATTGAATTGGAAACCTCTGGTTTGCATTTAACAAGCTCCCAGATGACCGTTAGATTCATTCATATTTCAAAGTCACTACTTCAGAGTTGGCTGCTTTTCTTTCATCCCACCACCCCATCCAACCTGTAGGGCTTTATCAAGTTCTATACATTTTACATTTGCAAAAAACTTCCAAACCTAATGCTAATCATCAGAAAAAACTAAGATTTTTTTTTTTAAAACACAGACTCCTAGGTCATGCTCCAAAATTACACACAAAAACATATTAATGTATTACATTTCATTCAGTATATATCATATATGATATGTATGATACAAGTGATATATATCTGGGAGCCTAGTGAGGATTTCACCTTTATATTCCTGAATCTGACAAAGCTACTCAAAGAGTAAATATTTGAGCCTCCCCATTAGAATTGACCCCCTGTTCTATTTTAATGTGAACTTCATAAAGTCTTCATTATTAAAACAATCACAAATAACTTCTAGATTAAAGTACTTCAATTCTGATAATTTTTCTCTCCCACTCAAGATTTTTGACATTATTGCATACAAATTACTTGGCTTCACATTCAACACCCTCTGCTAATCTTCTTACAAATTCGTATCTCCATTAATTCACCTTATTCTCCAACCAAGCCATGTTTCTTCTGTCTCTAGATACACATTGTACTTTATGCCCCTCTACTTTGCCCACGCAGATTCCATCCAGCAGGAGTGTTGCCTCCCTCGATGTCAATAACAAAATCAAATTTACATAACTTATATCCTCCATCAGCCTGTTCTAGGTGTCCATTAAGTAATAACTAACATTTATTAAATAATTTGTAGAAGCCAGTCACTCTGCTATGTCTTCCAATGCATTAACTAATTTAATTTTCATAGATACTTTATTAGGTATCTACAACTATTTCCTTTACTGTTCAAAAAACAAAACTTAGGGAAAAATAGATTGAAGTGATTTTCCCAAGAATACTCAGTAGCAAGTAGTAAAGCTGGGATTTTGATTTCATATCCTAAGCGCTGAAATACTAGATTTATTGAGTCACAAATGAAATCTTTCCACCCTGTTAAATTGCTATAAAATTGTGTTGGAAATGATTACGTGGTACTCTATAAAATAGATGTATTTGCTATTGATTAATTGGTATAAAAGAAGGATAAAGATCGTAATAGATCACTCCTAAACATGGTTGCAAGAGAACAAACCCAACTCTTTTTTGGAAAGGTGGTGGTTAACAGTGATTAAAATACCACTCCCACCACCACACAGAAATTACTTTCATGTTGACCACACCTACCTATCAGAAAAGACACTTAGTCTTTGGACTGAACCATAACTGATACGGGTTGAATGAACTAGGCTTTAGGCTTTCCATGGGTTTCAAACCATATAAAGGTCATG
Source organism: Canis lupus baileyi (assembly GCF_048164855.1). Lineage (NCBI taxonomy): Eukaryota > Metazoa > Chordata > Mammalia > Carnivora > Canidae > Canis > Canis lupus. The sequence goes on from NC_132839.1 coordinate 22,145,350, forward strand.
TCTATATCAATACCAGGTATTAGCACCTAGGGATAAGAAATCTTACTATCCCACTCTCTGTTGAGCCCTACCCAAAGTTACTGTCATTGAGAGGGGACTGTTATTGTACATGTCATAGTCATTCTACTACAGACCCTATCCTGAGATAGGGACTATGAAATAGTCCACTTTTATGTCTCCATCACCATCATCACCACCACCTAACAATTAGCACCAGATTTAGACTATGGTGGGGATTTAGTAAACTGTGGAACTGAATATGGATTTATAGAATTTGTTCCTCAGTATGGTTGTCAATCCTCTTTACACTTTAATTTTAAACAGTCCTAAAAGGAAAGAAAAAGTGTTTCAATTTGGGGGAGAGGGTTACATTTAGATCAAGGATATTTTTAGATGCTCTGTCTTCCTTTTCTATTACTCAGTTTTTGGAGAAACTAGGTATTTGCTGAATGTTGCTCCTTTGAGTCACAATGTGAAAACTGGGGGGGAGGGGGGATAGGAAAGGATTTTAGAGCCGATGCTAATTGCATATATCATAAAGACTTGCAAAGAGTTTGTTTTTGAATATCATTGCCAAGCTATATTTAGAATGTCACATACCCATGTCAAGTAGCTGAAGGGGTACAGTTGCATGTCAGATTTTGAAGGAAGATATTGTGGGGTTTTTTTTGTGTGTGTGAGCATAGGTATGCTTTATTCTCCCTGCCACTTTTTTTTTTTTGGCCTTTATGGCCCTGAAATCAGAAACTTTGTGGATATGAGTATACTGAAGTATTTGGGAAATAACTATAAATTAATCAGGTCACTCAGTAAAGTGTTTTATTGGACTACAAATCTATTCAAGTTCCACATATGTTTATTGGTCATTCATTCCCTCACCCTTCTAATTTTCCTTTTCTTCTTTTATTCATAAGATCAAGCAGTCTGATATTCTTTATTTTTCCCCAAAACATTATGAGCACTAGGGTAGAGCCTGAAGAAGAGGGAAAGTTACAGCAAGAAGAGAAATTCCTAATGCTGTCATGAGAAACTTCGGCATCACACACGGGTAAGTATAGAGACTTTCCACCAGATGACGCCTGTTCTGCATCATCTAATCTCAGATTCACAGTCCTTGGTTTTGAGGTAATGCATGCAGTCAAAATATTTAGAGTTTGTCTACAAATACAAACTGCAACACAATTTAACAACTACAGCACAATAAAAGAGATAGTGTTTACTTAAAAACTCATTGTCATCTTTTCTGCTAACATTTACTTTCTAGGTAGTATCTAACAAAATAACCTTGGCTTTCAAGTTTGCAGTATTTCTATTTTTTAGAAAGTATAAATTCTTCAGTTTGTTTAGTTTGTTTGAAATGCCTCCAGCTAGTATCAGGGAAATTGTGACTTAACTGGGGTGGGAAGTGGAGGGGAACTGACCGTGTGTATTGATAATTTTGAAATTTTCATTTCTCTCTCTTCTTTGAAGTTTTATACAAATAAAAAGTATGGAAGAAACACTTGCTACTTTTTAGTTGGAATTAGAAATGGAACTAGGTAAAGGCACCGAGTTCTATGTCCACAGTCTGCCTTCCACTGTAGAAATAGCACAAGGAATAAATTTGTGCTCAAAGAGCTCGACAGGGGAATGTGACTCTGTCATAGTGACTGATGTAGCATCCAGCCTGCTCATCTTAATAAGAAGTCGTATGTGAGCCTCACTGTTAGGGCATCAGTAATAATTTTATCCTGTAGCTGGTTAACTTAGGTATAATTCCTTATACATCCCAAAAATATGGTCAGTATTAATTTTTGTAGGCTAAGATTTGTTACACGAAAAAAAAATAGTTCCATCATCACCACCAGCTTTTTCACATTGACTTCCTAAATGAACTCTGACACTGAGCAATTTTACTGTGGAAATCTTATCCTATTTCTCCCAAATGCCCATCTTTGGATTCTCCTTTACATAAAATTAAAGGAGTTGTCAGATGTCTTTTAGAAAAAAACAAAAAGAATTGACATGGTATACAAAACTGTCATGGGTCAAGATCTTCTGTACATACTAATTTACCTACATCCCCTCATTTCCTGCTTATCTTTTATAACTTTGTTTTTCCTTTATTTTTTTTAAAAGATTTTATTTATTGATGAGAGAGAGAGGCAGAGACATAGGCAGAGGGAGGAGAAGCAGGCTCCGTTCAGGAAGCCTAATGTGGGACTCAATTCCCGGTCTCCAGGATCACACCCTGGGCTGAAGGCAGACACTCAACCGCGGAGCCACCCGAGCATCCCTGTTTTTCCTTTAAAATTATTCTTCCCCATTACACAATATTTTAAGGTGCTCACAGTGCACTGGGCTCTTAACTTACCATGTCCTACCTTAACATTATGACATTTTCTCCTTTCTTTTTTCTGAGCCATTTTACTAGTCCATATTACCAACAAATGTTTAAGGAGTGTCTGGATTTCAAAAGTTGCAAATTACAAATTTGCAAGTTTGAGAAATTCAAATGACTTTGGCAAACTCTACCCTCAACTGTACCTACCAAAATGAAACAAAACAAAACAAATAAAGCTCTCCCTTAAACCTCTCAAAACTTTTTCATAGAACACAGACACCCTCCTACCTCTTTTTATCTATGCAAATTTTCAAGACCTAAATTCCTCATCTCTTTATCTGCTTTTTATTTTTTAAAAAACCCAACTATTTGCTGTAGCTCATTCCATCTTTCTAACGTGATGAATTTTGCACAGAATAAAGTATGCCTGCCTACATGGGACAAATAAGAAAACCAGTAAAGGTTTTTGTAATCAATATAAATTTTGTTTCGCAAATGCAATTTTGAAAATACTAGCAATAGCAATTGTAAATCTCGTCCGTATTAACAGTAGCTTATTGCAAGTCTTCCCTGGGGCAATAATGAAGATGAGAATTCAAGAAAATCATAAAACTACCATTACATAGTGCTTCAGATGTGGAAGTGGGGTAAGACTGGCTAGTAATCAGCAGAAGGGGAGGGGAAAGGTCCTGGGAAAAGGATAGGATCACAGCAGTGGTGGAAGAGTAGAGAATGCATATGCACTGCATCTGGCTTGTCCACCCGGTTCCATGCTCCCTGAGGCGGTCTTTTGTGAGGAGGCACATTCTTCTTTAAAAGTCCCAGGAATGCTTCTGCCTTGGGACCCTGATGTTCTATCTGCCCCCAAATCCACCGCTCCCGCAAGAGGCCTACTCCCTCAACTCTCTCAAGCCTTTGCTCAAATGTCACCTTTTCAGGGAGGCATACTTTGAACACTCTATTTTTTTTTTTTTGAAACAATACATATGTATACATTATATTATATGAAAGAAGAATTAGCAGAAAACTGGATATAGGACTTAACATTTCTGGAACCGTTATAAACCATGTTAAACTGTTTACACAAATATGTGACTATCGAGAATTTGCTAGGTGTATAATTAAATCCTGCCTACTAGGAATGTTATTTTTGCTTCAGAGTATATGAAACAGAATTGATCTTGAAGATCCCATTTCAGTGCTAAATTCTTTTCTAGATAACACATCTTTTGACTTGAAAAAGCGTCAATAATTTGAAAATTAGGTTCAGAGAGTAAGCTAAATGGCAGCAGGGTTTGTGCCTGATTTTGTCTACGACTCAAGGCGTGTGTGGTAGGTAGAAAATACTTGCCTAATAAATAATCTTCACAACCAAAAAAAAAAGAAAAAGTATTAACAGTATAATACCTTATTCTCTTATATATAGTAGCCATTTAAAATGAAAAAGCTAAAATAAAATGAAAAAGCTAATCTAAAAAAATACATAAAAATAAAAAATAAAATGAAAAAGCTAGAAGCCTGGAGTTGCTTGATGATAGGATTAAATATAAAATGGGCATATCATTACTTGAACACCTTATATTTTTTTAATTATTTATTTATTCATGATAGACCTAGAGAGAGGCAGAGACGCAGGCGTTAGGAGAAGCAGGCTCCACGCAGGGAGCCCGACGTGGGACTCGATCCCTGGTCTCCAAAATCGGGCCCTGGGCTGAAGGCGGTGCTAAACCGCTGAGCTACGCAGGGATCCCCTTGAACGCCTTATTTAAAAGTTGACACCCTCCCAGGCCCTTTAGCCGCTTCGAGTTACCGCACTTAAGTTGTTAACGTAGCCCCCCACCCCCACCCCCGCCCCCGCCCCCGCCCCCGCCCCCGCCCCCGCCCAACCTCCACCTTCCATCCCTTTTGGACGCCCCTGCCTGGCGCCTCTCCTTTAAATTGTGTCGGGAAGGGGCGGGGCTAGGGCCTCGCGTCACCGTAAGGGGGCGTGCCCTTAGGCTCCGCCCACTTGCGTGCCGGGGGCCGCCCGGACCTACCCGAGGGCTGTTTTCCTCTCAGTCCGCTCCGGAAGCGCGACTGCCGTCGGAAATATCACGTGGTCTGGACGTCACCGCGCCGGCGCCGCCGAGCGGGCGCCCTCGGTTTCCGCGGGACCGCGGTGGTAGCCCAGGCGGTGTTTGCCCGCCGCGTCGTGCCCTGTGGCGTCCTTTCCTCAGGCCGCCGCGGCCTGCCTCGCGGCTCCGCGATGTACCACAACAGCAGCCAGAAGCGGCACTGGACTTTCGCGAGCGAGGAGCAGCTGGCGCGCCTGCGGGCCGACGCCAACCGTAAATTCAAATGCAAAGCGGTGGCCAACGGGAAGGTGAGGGAGCCTGGCGGCCGGTTCCCTGCGCGCCCCCTTCCCCGCTGCCGGCCTCGGCGGAGCGCGGGGCGTTTTCCCGACCACACGGGCGAGGACCTCGGGGGGCGACCCGCAGCGTGCGGAGGCCAAGGCTCTGGGGCGCTCTAGTTGTGGGGCGCTGTGCGGGGAGTCGGCGCGGGGAGCCTGGGAAGGGACGTTCCGGGCCGGCGGGGCGGCAGGTGCAGTGGGCAGGTCGGGGCCCGCAGGGGCGGCGAAGGGCGAGGCCGCGCACCTGGAGGCGGAAGGAAGGAGTCCGGTTCGGGATGACGAGATGGGGAGCCTGTTGTAAGACTTCAAGTGGGAGACTGACCTTTCGGGTTCTGTCGTAGGGAGCTGGGAACCCCGGGGGTGCGGGGGGCGGAGGCGGGACGCGGGGGTGGTCGGCGCCCGAGGCCTCGGCCCTGCCAGCCGAGCCCTTGCCGTCGTAGCTCCCGCCGCCCTGCTCCTCTTCCACGGGCTCCGCCAAGGGTTCCAGCACCAGCGTCCCTCCGGCGAGTATTCCGCCCTTCAGACCCCTTGGGGCCGAGGCCCTTTGATGCCCGACCGACGTCTGTATCACGCCGCCTGCGTTTGGCGCTGCCCCGAAGGGGGACCTCCCGGGCTGCGCCCCAGGCGCTGCTCTGAGTGTGTGTTAGCTCATTCAGTCCTCACAACTGTCCCACCAGGCAGATGCTGTTATTGTCCTTGCTTTACAGCCGGGGAAACTGAGGTATGGAGTGGTTGGATAACTTTTCAGGACTGGTAAGTGGCAGAGCCAGGATCTGTGAACCCATTCCTGCTGGGCCATCTCCATAAAATTAGTTGGTATTAGTTTCCTTGTGCTATCATTAAAAAAAAAAAAAAAGGCACAAACTGGGTGGTTTAAAACAACAGAAATGTACTGTTTCACAGTTCTAGAAGCCGGAAGTCTGGGATAAAGTTGTCATCAGGATATATTCTCTGTAGTTTCCAGGTGACCCTTTCTTCCTTCAGCTTCTGGTAACTTAGGTGTTCCTTTGCTTCTACCAACTTTTTTTTTTTTTTTTTAAAGATTCCATTTATTTATTCACGACAGACACAGAGAGGCAAAGACAGGCAGAGGGAGAAGCAGGCTCCCTGCAGGGAGCCCTACATGGGACTCGATCCTGGAACTCCAGGATCAGGCCCTGGGCTGAAGGTGGCGCTAAACCGCTGGGCCACCAGGGCTGCCCTGTTCCTTGCTTCTATCTCTGTCTTTACAAAGTGTTCTCTCTGTATCTTCCCACATTGTTGTTATAGGGACACCAGTCGTATAGAATTAGGAGCCACCGTCCTCCAGTATGACCTCATATTAACTAGTCACATTTGTAGAGATTCTGTTTCCAGATAAGGTCACACTCAGATCCCGGAGGTTAAGACTTCAACATACCCCCCCCCCCTTTTTTTGGTAAACATAATTAATCCAGTAACACTGCCTAGTATATAATTGTTTTAAAATTGTTTTATGAACCATCTAGGTATTTTGTGGAGAGTTTATAAAGACAGGAGGTACTATTTGGGGGGAGGGGGTTGGAGGTACTATTTTTTTAAGGGTCATAATCATCCTTGAGACACTTGTTGATTTTTACCTCAGCCTATGTGACTTAATGACTGAGAAAGGGATGTTGAAACCTTCCCAACCAATGACAGTATGTATCTTTTTTTTTTTAAGATTTTATTTATTTATTCATGAGAGACTGGAGAGAGAGAGGCAGAGACACAGGCAGAGGGAGAAGCAGGCTTCATGCAGGAAGCCCAACGCGGGACTCCATCCAGGGACTCCAGGATCAGGCCCTGGGCCAAAGGCGGCGCTAAACCGCTGAGGCCCCCCTCCCCCCCCCAACCTTGTATCATCTTTTTGATTTATGATTGACATCAAACTTGTGAGCAGATGCACACCCTCTGTCATGATTCTTTTTACCCTACTGAAGTAAATGCCCAGCTGACATTCTGAGAAACTGTGATACAATAGGATCATTTTTAGTTTATCAGATATTTCACTAATATTACTTCGTGTAATAATTTAGTTCTCTAAAGAGAAAAATGACATCTGGTATATTTCCCTTTGGTTGGAGATACAAATGCAGTCTGGACCGAGAAAAGTATTTTAAGATTATTCATTTCATTGAACTTCTGCTGTAACTTTTTTTTTTTTTTAATTTTTTTTTAAATTTTTATTTATTTATGATAGTCACAGAGAGAGAGAGAGGCAGAGACACAGGCAGAGGGAGAAGCAGGCTCCATGCACCGGGAGCCCGATGTGGGATTCGATCCCGGGTCTCCAGGATCGCGCCCTGGGCCAAAGGCAGGCGCCAAACCGCTGCGCCACCCAGGGATCCCTTTTTTTTTTTTTTAATTTTTTTTAAATTTTTATTTGTAACTTTTGATCTAAAGGTTCTTCCAAATGATCCAGTCTTTCTTGAACCTCATGAAGAAATGATACTCTGCAAATACTATGAGAAGAGATTATTAGAATTCTGTTCAGTGTTTAAGCCAGCAATGCCAAGGTCTGTTGTGGTAAGTTACAATAGTGATAAAGTGTAATGTCCTTTAGCTGACTTCTGAAATCAGAACTTTTCTAAATGTGTAACACAGTTCTCTGCCCACTTTAGGCAAATGTACGTATTCATGTTTTTGTCATTTCATGTATTTTTTGATAAATTCATTAACTTAGGAATTCTGTATCATTTCTTTTTCTTTAAAAAAAAAAAAAAAAAAGACTTATTCATGAGAGACACAGAAAGGCAGAGACATAGGCAGAGGGAGAAGTAGGCTCCCTGCAGGGAGCCTGATGGGAGACTCCCAGGATCCTGGGATCACACCCTCCCTGAGCCAAGGGTAGATGCTTGACCACTGAGCCACCCAGGTGCCCACATGAAACTTTTCTTTCAATCCAAAAATAGATAAGTATCTATTTCATTGGTTCTAGTGAAATGACAGAGTAGTTAAAAATACAGGCAGATCTTAGTTGAATCCCTCTGTGTTCCTTATTAGATGTGTGACCCAGTTAATCTCACTGATAGGCAGTTTCCTTCTCTGTGGAGATAGCAATACTTCACCAAGCTGTTGTAAGGATAGAAAAAGATGATAGCTTGGTGCTTGGCACAGAATCTGGCCCATGGGATACAGTTAATAAATGGTAGGTGCTGCTTCTACTATTTAATTTGGCAATACGAGCATAGTTCTACCACACAGAGCCAAAGTGGATTTACAGAGAGGGCTTATTGCCCCAACTGTATTAATTCTGTCCATGTTTTCACGAGATTGGTTAAGCTGTGAATATTTGTATGTTTCTCCTTCATTTTTTCCTAATCTAGTTGGCTTTTGTTATTCTGAAGTCTAAAATAAACACACATAGACTTTTTAAAATTAACTCAGTGACCATAGGAAGGGTAACCAGGGTGGGTGGGGAAGGACAAGAAAAGGTCTTTTGGCTGTGACATTGCTGTAATAATTCATCACAATTTATTTGATTAAAGAAGATTAAGTTTTATATTTGTATCAGAAACTTTTTCAAAGAAACTTTTGCATATGTAAGTTTAAAAGAATTTTATACAAAATTTAACATGGATGTGTGAATAGATTTTGATAATGTATGTATTTTTAATCATAGGGTACAGCTTGTATGTATTTCAAGCGTTTTTATCTTAATAACTCAGTAATGGAATATCACCCCCGGATAATAATGTGAGTATAATTCTAATTTATTGATTTTCATTTAAGAAAATCTTTATTTGTGTGGGGAAAAAAAGAAATGACTTTCTAATAAAGGGTAATTTAGACTTGCTTCCTGTTATGAATTTATACTGTCCTTTTACTCCTATATATCTGTAATACTTCCCTCCCTATAGTACTTATGGCATCTGAACTTCAACTTGTTCAAAGTCCGTTTTTCTTATACTAACTTTCCCTAATACCCCTTTCTGTTGGTAGCACCTTTCTTCTCTTTGTTGCTTCCGCTGAGAATCATTTGTGGTACCTCTTCTCCTTCTGTATCAGTGGGTTTAAAAGTCTTATAGCTCCGGATTCATATCAATTGAACAAAAGTCCATTAAAAATAAAGATAAATCTAGTATGAGACTCATCAAAGAGCTTGCTATCAATCACATTCTCCTTATTTATTTTCTCTCTTTTTCATTTCCTTTTCTATCAGTCTAGGCCAGGCCCTTGTTGCTTTCAATCTTGATTTTTGTGGTAATTTTATTACTAGATTCTTACTTGATATTTATGGTAGTAGCCATGAGAGTTCCCAAGTTTGTTACTGAGGTGGTAATCTTTTGAAATGCCTTCAGAGTCTTCACTGGTGGTGTTCCTTTCTTCCTACCTTTCTTCCCACCTTTCTTACCTTGCTTCCTTCCCAGGTATATCTGTGTATACTGCTGTGTTCTTCTATCTACATTTCATGATCCAGTGTACTCTTATTTTTCAGTTATTTTTCCAGATATTTATGTTGAACTTTATGAAATTGCCATTAAGTCAATTATGGTTGAATGCTATGGCAAGATTATACAGTTCAACCTAATTATAGTCTTCTAATGGATAAAAAGTTGAAAGAGAAAATTCTTTAAAAAAAAAAATTTCCTGTAATGTCTAGCATCGTCACCTGTTAATATTAGGCATTTTTGGAATTTATTTTAGCAATAAAATACTCAGATATTTCTCAAAGTATGTACAGATCCCATCCTATCCCTTTGGTTTTTTTTCCTCTAGGCTTACTTGTGCATTTTTGGCCTGCAAAGTTGATGAATTCAACGTATCTAGTCCACAGTTCGTTGGAAATTTGAGGGAGAGTCCTCTTGGACAAGAGAAGGCACTTGAACAGATTTTGGAATATGAACTGCTTCTTATACAGCAACTTAATTTCCACCTTATTGTCCACAATCCTTATAGACCATTTGAGGGCTTTCTCATTGATTTAAAGGTATCCTGTCGATATAAAAAGTAAACTAGTAGAGTGTATACCTTTGCTATAGTTCTGTAACCAGAAAAATCAAAATTTTATTATAACTTGTAATATTCCTAATTGTAACAACATGAGTTGCTCTAACATGTGAGTTTAGCTTGGATCTCTAATGTTATAGTTCTCAAACTTCGGTGCCACCTGGAAGGCTTGTTAACCGTACTGTTGGGCTACAGTACCAGAGCTGCTCATTTAGTGGATCTGCATATTGGTCCAGGAACTGTAATGAGGACTATTATCAGTTTAGAGTAATGGTTTTGAAGACTTAAGTTAACTTTTCTAACTCTGAAGTATACTGCCATGGATCTGATTTAAAGAACCACAAAAATTCTTAATTTTAACTAGAAGATTGCTAAGTGATTTTTATTTTTAGTGCATGTGTAGGCATCAAAAACGTAAGTAAATGAACCCTGACAAAAATAACTTGTTTTGTTTGGGTCCTGAAAGGGGACTTGGATAGTGTGAGTGAGGTCAAAATGGAAGTCAAAAACTGGTTCATTCATCTCAGTTGAGTAGCAAAATTTGGGTATGTGTACCATATGCCAAAACATTGTGCTTGAGGATTAAGACAGGAACAGCCTCAACTCTCCTAGGTCTTACAGTCTAATGGGAAAGATAATCATATATTCAGTGTGCTAAGTGTTACAGAAAGAAAGATACAGGATACTTTAGAATGAGATGGGTTGTCGTGAGAAAGGGTCATTTAGAGTGAAAATCAGAGCAAGAGTAGGAATTAGGCAGTAGAATAATACACCAATTAGATTTCTTTGGTCAAAGGTCCAGATTCAAGAAACTGTGGTGCAAGAACCTAAACAGCGTAGAGATAGAGGGGAAAAGACTGCCACAGAGTGCTATCTGGGTGGAAGGTAGAGTCTAGACTGTGGAGGGGATATTAAGGATTTTGAATAGAGCAGTGGGAGACCACTGTAAGGCTGAAGTCTGAGCAGTGGCATAATTAGGTTTGCAGTTTTAAAAATTTTGTTTGGAAGCTCTTGAATCAGTCTGCATCAGCTATTTATTGCACGTATGTATGCGTCAGACATAATATGGAGAATGGATTAGAATGGATGAAAGGATACCAGTAAGATGCTATTATGAGTAGTCCAAGCAAAAGATGGTGGTTGGCTTGACTCATCCAGTGGCTGTGCATATAGAGAGAACTTCCTGGACTTAGGAGATACTAGTCAACCACTAGAGCTTGAGGATTTACTTCCTGTAGGGATTGAGAACAGAGGAGGAACCCCCAGGTTTCTGGCCTAAGAATATAGGTGGATGGTGGTTCAATTCCGGATACAGAAAACGCTGGCATAGAAGAGATTTATTGATAGTGGAGGGGTGGGGTTTGATGAATCTGGTTTGGGACATAATAAATTTCCAATTCCTCCAAGACATTATGAGTGTCTGGAAGTGAGAGATGATGGCTAAGCTATTGGGTGTTGTTACTTCTGGAAAACTTAAACTGGGTTGGCCAAAAGGACCATTTAAAGGGTAGTTAGAGAAGGGTGCCTGGGTGGCTCATTGGTTAAGTACCCAACTCTTGGTTTTGGCTCGGTCATAAGATTGAGCCCCACGTGCTCTGGGAGCACAGTGTCTCCTGGAGATTCTCTCCCTCCGCCCTCCCCCCCCCCCACCCCCCTGCTCTCATGCTTGCTCCCTTGCTTGCTCTCTCTAAAAATAAGTTATTTTCATAAATAAATATAGAATAGTTGGAGGAATAGAAGATGCTAGTAAGGAGACTGAAAATATCCAAAGAGATAGGACTTTCTGGAGAAGTGAAGAGAAGTAGAGTACTTTTAGAAGATGAACACAGGTCACTCTCTAACCTGTTCAGAATTCAGGCAAAGTAAAAGCAAAAGGGATAATGTTTGCTGGGTGGAGTGCCGGAAGGGTCATTTGCGATTTTTGTGACATTTGTCTTCATAGAGCATGGAGGAAGAAAGCAGATTGGAGCCAGTTGGGGAATACATAGAAGGTGAGAAAACAGGTATTTATGACATGGATTAAACAGCTTGTCTTTGAAGTGGAAAAAGATGAGTGAGAAGATAGAGGAACTCCTAGAAAGAGATGAGAGAGATGGCTTTTGTTTTGCTTTGTGGAAGAAACTGATGTGGAGAGCTAGTAGTGAGAGAGAGCTTAAAGGAAGAAGTAAAAAATAAGTTCAGCTTTCTCTTTGGAGTAAGGTATAAGGGATTGGCATGAGATTCAAAGCAAAATAGAAGAATTGGCCTTGAGAGAATAATAGCTCTTAGAACAGAGAGAAAGAGGAAAGCATGGGTTGAGGACAGCATTACCCCTGGGGATTGAGGCTGACAGAAAATAGTGTGTCTTTGTTTAAGGCAGAGATCATTTACAGAGAGTGGTGGAATTTCTGAAAACTACCAGAGACGTTGAGACAGGTGGAAAATGTTGAACACCCAGTTACTGAAAAATGGGAGAACAACTTTTCTATGGGATATTATCATAGCTAGGCAGTGTTGAAAGTCCTCCTGAGGTCAGTGAACTTGAATTTATAATAATAGTATCAGACCTCTTGGTGGTACTATTTTCTATTGCAGCACCAAGAAATGTGGATATAGTTACAAAGCAGAAGATTGCTTGGATTCAGCCGTTGTTAAGGCTCTGTCTGAAATATATTGGCAGCATATTGAGGCAGGGAATTCTGGAGGGAAATGAGGATCCGTGGACATTGGTAAGTAGGAGCAAGTAGAGGGATAAGGGACCAAAGGTTCTGAAGAGGAAGTCAGGGAATAGCTGTGAAGTAATTGAGGAAATATGTTGAGGGAAAGGAGCACTGTGGTCAGAGTGGAATGTCTGAATTTGTCATAGTAGAGGTCAGCCATTTCAGGAGAATAAGATTTGAGTGTGACTGCAGTTGACTCAGGATATTTTGTGTGGAGCAAAGAAGATATTTCTTAGTGCCTTGGGACTTGAATGTGGATTTCTGAAATAGATCTGAGGGTTTAGGATTTAGAGAACAGCATAAGAGTTTTTAGGAAATACAGGCTCTTCCATATTTCCTGGGCATATTCTAAAAATAATTCTGTAATCAAATCAAGATCCATTTCCATTCACTTCTTCCCAAAAGTAAACTTCAAGTAGCAGGAATTTCAAATCTAGATGAGGTGGTGCTTTGATTCCTAAACGGCCTTGCAGCTGAATCAAAGCTGGATTGCCTGGAAAGCCTTTTCCTTGGAGTATGTAGGTCTTAGGTCAACTTCAAACCTCTCTTCCCCTTCCTCCTCAGCTGGAAAAGGATAAAGAAAGATTAACATAAATCCGAACAGTGCCAAGTACTATACTGGGAACATCAGATTCTTAAAGCATATATTTCTTGTTAGGGTTGTGATTTTATTTTATTTTATTTTATTTTATTTTTTAATTTTTTTAAATTTTTATTTATTTATGATAGTCACAGAGAGAGAGAGAGGCAGAGACACAGGCAGAGGGAGAAGCAGGCTCTATGCACCGGGAGCCCGATGTGGGATTCGATCCCGGGTCTCCAGGATCGCGCCCTGGGCCAAAGGCAGGCGTCAAACCGCTGCGCCACCCAGGGATCCCGGGTTGTGATTTTAAAAAGTTTGAAAGTCACTGAGGAAAAGCAGATTCTTAAAACATGCAGAATTTAATGACTATACTTTGGGTACATTCTGATACTGAGTACAAAACAATCATATGTGGAAAGATTAAGCTGGTGTGTTACTTTTTTTTTTTTTTAAGATTTGAGAGCAAGAGCGCCAGTGTACAAGAACAGGGAGTGTGGGGGGAAGGGGCAGAAGGAAAGACTCTCAGGCAGATTCCCTGCTCAGTGTGGAGGCCAATGCAGGGCTTCACGCAGGGCTTGATCCCATGATGCTGAGATCATCATGACCTGAGCTGATACCAAGAAGTGGACACCTAACCGATCAATGGAAGCCACTCAGGCACCCCTGGGGTGTTATTTTTATAAATAAAAGAATCCTTTGTTAAACATTTTCTTGTTTATATAAATATTTTTGAACTCTTATTACTGTTAACTCTCAAAAGTGGTAACGTTGGGATACTTTATTTCTAGACTCGCTATCCCATGATGGAGAATCCTGAGATGTTGAGGAAAACAGCTGATGACTTTCTTAATAGAATCGCATTGACCGACGCTTACCTGTTATATACACCTTCCCAAATTGCCCTGACTGCCATTTTATCTAGTGCATCTCGAGCGGGAATTACTATGGAAAGGTACTAATCTGTGTTTTAACTTGGATCAGACTCAGGTTATCCCTGCCTGTAGACCCAGCTTTTAAGTGAGACTCACTTTGTGACAGTAGTCCTCTGTGCCTCCTATGGTTGGGAGGGTTGGTGAGGGGCACTGAGAGAAGAAATGAAATCACCTTTTAAAGAAATCTTTAACAATTGAGCATCTTTGAGCTGAGGGATATCCATTTTGTGATGAAACTAGAAGTAAAGGAGGTGATCCTTGAAGGGCTGATGGAGCTGCCAGCAGAGGGTGAACTGGTAAGCAACATGCACACAGCAAATACGTTTGCCTTGATTTCTCATTATTCCCCTGCTGTGGAGCGTGTATGGCATGTGGAATTCCGTGAAGGTCCTTTGAATGAATAAGGCTTTAGAGACTGTCCATATGACGTGCACCTGAGCTGCAGAAAGCAACAGCTGATGCATATGTGCACAGCGAGGACCAGGCTTCTCCATAAGCCCTTCACCTGAATTAAGTTTACTTGATTCTTCGCAATATCTTATGCACGGGCTAATTAAACATACTGATTCTTTTTTTTAAGATTTTATTTATTTATTCATTTGAGACACACAGAGAGAGGCAGAGACACAGGCAGAGGGAGAAGCAGGCTCCCTGGGGCAAGCCCGATGTGGGACTTGATCCAGGGTCTCCAGGATCATGCGCTGAGCTGAAGGCAGACACTCAACTGCTGAGCCACCCGGGCATCCCTATTATACTGATTGTAACTCAGGCACAGGCCAGTAGCAAATGAGATTGTGTCCGTTTTTATGATGATTTCTCCGTTTCTCTGACTTTGAAGTTCTGACCAATCTTAGTCCTAGAAAATCTGAGAAAGATGATAAAATTTTCCACTCTCCACGTTTGTGATACCCTCCTCCATGATCTCATGATGCATGGATTATGGTGGTGGCAAACATGAACAGATGTGTCTTTATTCCGCCTAATGGGAGTGTTTACATGTTTCTCAGAGAAGTAAGGACGTAACTGGCGACAAGCTGCTTCCCCAGACATCTCTAGCCTGTTGCATGTTTCATGGTACTTTCCACAGCTTCCCTTCCCAAAACATGAACAGTTTATGAATTTCAAAACAGATCTAAGATAAGGGATTGTGGGCTTACGTGTAAATCACGTTTACTTTATAGTATGCCTCTTCTCTACAAACACAGCTCACCAAATGTACATAATTTAATCCCAAAGTGATCATTTGTTTAATTGAGCAAAACTTTACCGAGTCCCTTCCCTGCACCATGCGCTGCACGGTTAGAATGAACCAAGCTGTCAATCCTTGTTCTAGTTAGGGAAGATAGCCAGCAGATGGTTGCTCTCTGTAGAGTTCAGGTGTGCAGCTTCCACTCTCCAAGAGAAGAAAGCCTCTTCCCCACAATTCAGATAACCACACATTTGATTAATCTGTTGAAGCATTGTGTCTGATGCAGCATATATGCAAATTCTCCAGTGTGAGATTCTTCTTCTTCTGTAGTTGGAGAGGGATGAAGCATCCGAAAGTCCAAATCAGAGTTTATGTCATCTTGGAAGTGTAGTTACAATTTCAGATAGTGGAAACTAAAATTGTGGTAACTTGGGCTCATTGCAAATTAAATATACTATTGAATTTCCAAGGGACCATAAACAGTTGAACTTTTTTTTTTTCCTTTGAGGAAATACTTGCAGATCATTTTTAACTTCTGATTTACTTTGCAAATTTTGAGGATATATTGGAATTCCCTTTATATTTATTGCTGGTTTCAGAAAGGGAAAGCCCTTGTGCTATTCTGGATGATGCTTTAGATTAGTACTCATAGGATGTTCTGTTCTGTCTTTTTTACTGGATTTTAAGATTTATTTTTCATCTCCTACTTTGACTTGTTAAGTATTCCTGCTTGCTTATGGATTTTTTTAAAAATCAAAATACTGAAATTCTCTAAAATTCAAAATCAGGATTGAGATTGAGTTGCTAATTTAAAGGCTTGTAGAGGTAAAGAGCCTGGTCAGCTCTTATTTTTCTTTTTTTTTTTCTGGTCAGCTCTTAGAACCCAATGTAGCACGCTTGCACTTAAGAAGTGGAAAGGAAAGGAAGAATAAAAAGAGACAAAAGAAGATGCCAGAAGTGTAAGGGGTTTTAGGGAGAAAAAGGTTATCTTGAATTACTGATAACCAGAAATGTATTAGTTGTTAAGGAAGTTGTTTTTATATCTAAAATTAATTCCCATCATTGATGATGAAGTTGTAACATCAAACTTAGTTATCAAAATTTATGTAATATTATTTAAATAATCTGGATAGTTTAAAAGATACCAACAAAATTTCTTAAAGAATTGTCTATTGTTGTAATTATATATCACCATTTATTCACTTTGCCATTTTTCAGAGACATTAATTTTTTGCACTTGTGTTGGATGATTTATATCTTCAAAATCTGTTCGCTTGGGCATTTATCAATTATAGATCAAGTTCAGAGTAACTAAATATTTACATACAGAAATTATTTTCATGCTGCTATCATTGGTTTTGAGAAAAACAGATAATTGGGCTTTATATCCATTTATGGAAAAGTATTAACACTTTTGATTCGGACTCTATGCAGATATGATGTGATAGATTTGCAGAGCATGAGGATATTCTCAACTGGTTTGAAACCTGTTAGTCTCGAGAAGAGCACCTGTAGCTTAACTAGATATTAAGGGGAGAGAGAATCCTTAGTCAGCTCTGCTACTTTGCAGCTTTATGACTTTGGGCAGGCGACAAGATCATGACTTGTCTGTCCTGTGACGGACATATATATGTAAAATATATATTACAAAATTTACACATTAATCTGAACATTAAACTTTTTTTTTTAACATTTTATTTACGATAGAGTAAGAGAGATGTGCTCCTTCACAAACAGGAGGAGCAGCAGGGAGAGGGAGAAGCAGGCTCCACACTGACCATGGAGGCTGATGTGGGGCTCAATCGCAGGACCCCAGGATCATGACCTGAGCCAAAGGCAGACACTTAACTGACTGAACCACTCAGGCACACCCCGAACATTAAACATCTTTTAAACTCAGTTGTAGGGATCCCTGGGTGGCGCAGTGGTTTAGCGCCTGCCTTTGGCCCAGGGCGCGATCCTGGAGACCCGGGATCGAATCCCACATCGGGCTCCCGGTGCATGGAACCTGCTTCTCCCTCTGCCTATGTCTCTGCCTCTCTCTCTCTCTCTCTCTCTGTGTGACTATCATAAATAAATAAAAATTAAAAAATAAATAAATAAACTCAGTTGTATTAAATTCTTAAGACTATAATAGTTGTAGATTATACAGTTTTGTGGAAATCAAAATATTGTTATTTAATACTTTTGAAGTAAATTACTTTTAAAATTGCCCTTAATGAAATGCACATGGGGGAAACTAGTTTATGTCGTCATGTTTCTTAAGATGCTATATGGGTTCAATAGATTAAAACTTTTTTCTTTTCTTTACCAGTTATTTATCAGAAAGTCTGATGCTGAAAGAGAACAGAACTTGCTTATCGCAGTTACTAGATATAATGAAAAGTAAGTGAAACAGGACGATTTCATAAAACGTTCTTCTATTACAAAGCTACTTTCTAAATATCATCTTGATATTTAACTTGAGGTATCCTATAGATCGTTGTTTAGATTTATTTTCATTGAATTAATGTATCATGGAGGCATGAGGGATACATTCACTGATGAACAAATACAGCTTCCATGAAAGTAAGTTGTTTGTACATAAACTGAACTTACTAGGAAAGTGAAAATACAAGATTCAGAAAGGGTTAAGATTCAAAACAGTTCTTTTAAAGTGTACACAGATATATGATAGGCACAGGAAAAGATCTAAATGGAGCCAGATTAAAAGATAATACTTAAAATTTGAAGTTCTGTTTTGTAAACAGCTTTAATTAGTGAATAGACATTATTTGCTAGTCATGTTGCTATTATAAAAGCCCTGGTTCTCCAGTGGGTGTGATTTTTGCAATGTCTGGGACACTTTTGACTTTCAGGACTTGGGGCAGGTGGGGATGGTGGCTACTACGAGCATTTAGTTGGTAGAAGTAAGAATGCTGCTGAACATCTTACGATTCGGTGTAGCCCCCTGATAGGCTGAGAAACGGCTCCCCAAAATACCCATGTCCTAATCCTTGGAAACCGTGAATGTTCCCTTAGAAAGTCTCCGCAGATGTGTTAAAGTTGAGGATCTTGAGATGGGGACAGTATCCTGGATATCCAGGTAGGGCATAAATGCATCACAGGAGTCTTTATTAAAGAAAGGCAGAAGTTTGATCCAGAGAAGGCACTGTGACGACAGAGCACAGTGAAAGATCTGAGGGTGCAAACTGAAAATTGGAGTGATAGGGCCACAAGCCAAGGGATGTTGGCAGCCACAAGAAGCTGGGACAGAGAAGGAATGGATTTCCTCCTAGAGCCTCCAGAGGAAACATGGCTATGCTGACATTTTGATTCTGACCCAGTGAAAAGGATTTCAGACTCCTGGGCTTCAGAACTGTTGGAGGAGAATCCAAATCCATTTATGTTGTGATAAGCCTCACTGAGTTTGTGATAATTTTCAATAGCTGACTCCGAAAACAAATAGAGCCCCTCACAAGAAGGCCAAACTGTCAGCATTGTCAGTGTCAAGAAACCCTGTCTTAATGGTTGAGTAGAGATTACCCACCCTCTCCTCTTCACGCTTGCCTGGGCGTCACTGATGCTCATGGCTACTAAGCTTTATGATTCAAAGTCAATTGCGTGTATCCCCCAAACTCTTTGTGCTATTTATCCTTGTTAATTAAGTATGTAGTTGAAATACTGAGTAAACCAATAAACTACGACTAAAAATCTTGATCTTGAATGATAGTAGTAAGTGAGGGTACTTTTTATATGCTTTATGTTTCAGAAGGTAAGCTTCTTCAGGGCATGTAAATTATCATTTCTTGATTCTCTGAAATGATCTCATGGGGGCTTCAGTTGAGTGATGGATTTGTGATTTATGAATCATAAAACTGTAGGTCTTCAGTTACACCACTAGAGGGTTCACTTCCAGAGCTAATTGTGATTTGGCCAGAGATTATTAGTTAGGATCATGAAATTGAGGAGGTAAAAGGAGCCTTAAAGATAACCCACTATGTTCATTGTACAGCTGATAGTTTTTGATTGATTTCTTCTCTGTACCTTTATTTTACTCCACTTGTTTTAATGTGAAGTAAGAGTAGCTCCTGACAAAACACTCAGCTTTCGCAATGTTAAGATGTCTTATCCTATTCATAATTTTTCGGAACAAAGATACTGTCCTAAGGGTAGTGAGCCACAAGTATTAGTTCAGGTGAAAACACTGCTTTGCAATGCGAAATAAGCCAGTAGCTCCACCTATTTGGAGCATGTAGCTGCTAATAATAAACCTATTCCCCTAAAAATCTTGAGATTTATATTCTTTGGTTTATTGCAGTTGAATAACATAAACAGACCAGGGTAAGGACATTTCTGCAGTTGTAAAGTCCCTGACACAGTAGTTTACTCCTAGCCTAAAGAGGACATTTTTGTTTTCTTGGTGATGCTTTATTATATAGCTTCTGCCTTTTGTTGAAGCAAAGGATCATTGACACATTTTTACTAAGCATCCTCCTGTTGCACGTCATCTAATACTCGTTTCCTTTGTCAATAAGAAGTAAAGTCTTTGGGCCACCATCTGTAGCATAGAATGTCATAAATACAGTTGTTGGTAGAGAACAAAGCATGTTTACTAAATCATGGATTTTTAAAGCGTTAGACCTGAAAAACCGACTACGGTGGGATTTGGTAAAAATACTGATTAGATTGTAGAACGTGTTTATTTTTATGCTGTATATGATATAGGCTAAGCAGCAGACAGCTACCATTATTTGAAGTATGGTGTTCACTGTATTTTTTTTTAAAGATTTTATTTATTTATTCATGAGAGACAGGGAGAGAGAGAAAGAGGGGGGGGGGGGTGGGCAGAGACACAGGCAGAGGGAGAAGCAGGCTCCATGCAGGGAGCCCGACGTGGGACTTGACCCCGGGACTCCAGGATCACGCCCTGGGCCGAAGGCAGGCGCGCTAAACCGCTGAGCCACCCAGGGATCCCCATGTTCATTGTATTTTAATGCCTAACATTGCAAATCCTGATTAAGAAAAATCACATTTCTAGAGTTTTGTTATTGTTCCCATAATAAGATGGGAAAATACTCAGCTCCCTTAGGGAACAGGACTTTTTACTATCTAGTATGAATTTTTTTTATCTCCATATAGGTATGAGAAACTTGGTAAAAAAATATGAGCCACCCAGATCTGAAGAAGTTGCTGCTCTGAAACAGAAGTTGGAGAGATGTCACTCTGCTGAGCTTGCCCTTAACGTAATTACGTAAGTAGATGAGAATATTATTCAGTAGATAAAACTGTTATTGAGACTAGCTTGTCCTTAAATCATTTAACTGGTAAATGTTTGCTTTTGTGGGGAAAAAAATGACTTACCCATTACACGACGTAACAGCTTGGCTTTCATAGTACAGCTCCTGCTATATGACTAATGTGTTCTTTAGCTTGTGGGCCATATCCTATTACTTCCCGTGGGATCTCTGGAGTCTTTCTAGAGAATCTCTGAGCCTCTTCTTGCCCTTTTAACATTTGGGTTCTTTACAGGTCTGGTATCTTGTCTGAGAAAACAGGTATACTGTTTCAGAATTATTTATTAGCTGGAGCAAGAAAAGCTGACCTATTTTCTTTCAGGGTAAGCTTTAAATTGAAGATGGAACCAGTAAGAAAATGTGCTGTTCGGAATCCTCTTGGCAGCCATAAGGAACACCTATAAGGTCTCTGATTTGTAGGCTGACTGTGGGAATCACACGATTTGGGCTCTTTGTGCTTTACAAATTGAAGGATCCACTCAAGCCTCATCTTTTACGGTTTAAACAAGTTGGGGGTCTGGGCAGGTAATAATGGGAAAACTTTTTTCTGTGGAATACATTCTGATTCAAAAGTTCTACCTTATTATGCAGTGGGAGTTAGCCTTGATATTTTACAGTTAACATCCATTGGATATGTTTTTGATTTCTGTAATTGGCAAATATACTGAAATGCATAATGTCTGAGAAACCAGAACAGCGTTCCATAGCCTTTAGGTCCAGATCCACATGGTTCAAGTTCTTTAACTACACAGTTGTAGGTGAAGAATATCCAAGGATTTATGAATCATGCAGAATAGGGAATTATGATAGCCTAGCTCTCATGGCAAAGCATGCCTTAGTCTAGAACTTCAGATTGGTAGACCTCACTCCTGGGTTTCAGTGGTAACTCACAGAAATGACAGAGTGGTTACAGAGAAGTATAGAAATGTTGACTTTAATAAATGAAAATACTGTAGCAGTGATTATATTCTTTTCACATTGATTTTTAAATGGGCTTCAACCAGGGGTCCGCAAACTGTGGCCCATAGGCCAAATGTGAACTCTGCTACCTGTTTTTAGAAAGACTTGTACTGGAGCAGAGACATACCCATTAGTTTGCATATTGTCTGTGGCTATTTTCACACAATGATAGGAGTTGGGTAGTTGTGACTCCTTGTGTAGCCTAGATGGTGAAAAATATTTGCTGTTTGACTATTTAAAGAAAATGTTATCATTCTCTGGATTAGACCATTGAACTATTAATCTGCCCTCTTAGCTAGGTAACTGAATGGACCATAGTCCAAAATTCCTAATTGCCAGAGTACCTCTTACTCTAAAAGTTATTATGTGCTTTTTTTGTAGTATGTCAAGCAAATTCTGCGTTTCCACGAATACTTGAGAAGGGCTTTTTAGACCACCTGTAAAGGACTTTTTTTAAAGTCCAATATGAAATGCAATAAATTACTAGAAAAACGAAATAGAATATAAGTTGAAATTTTATTAGAAATAGTCATAAAACTAATCGATGGAGTTGCTATAAAAGTTCTAAACACAGTCTGTTTCTATACTTCACCTTTTTGCATTCTGAAAATGGTTCACGACTGGTGCGTGGAACACAGACAGGCACTACTTCAGAAAAAATATTTGTTTTCTGGGTCTTTAAATTCCTTTACCTTTCTTTTTCATTACACAATTAACTGTATTGTCGTTACGAAAGTCAGTTAATACAGGTAAACTAAAGTTCTCTTTGACCAAAACCCAAATCCAGTTGTGACCTCAGAGGCAACACCTAGTTGGTTTACTTTTGTCAGTCTTTTTTTTGTATATGTGTGTATCAGATAAGGTTTTTCGTCTCGGATGTTTCATACATATTGTAAAACATATAATAGTATCAATCTTTAACTTGCCAGTCTGGGTGAGAAAGCTGTATCACATTGGTATTTTAATTTACATTTCCCCTCTTACTCTGAGGCGTTGAGGCTTTTGTGTTTAACAGTCATTTGTAGTTCTTCTTTTTTCCTCCTTACAACCCTTGTGCAGTTTTCTGGTGTTACTTTACTGATTTGTAGTTCTTTATATATTTTATATACTCGTCTTTTCCTTTATATCCTACAGCTGTTTTCTGGTTTCTTTCAACTTTGTGATATATAGGGAGATTTGTGTTCTGTTTTGTGCTTTTCCATTTGAATGCCTTTTCTTACCCTAAGGTAATACGTATTTTGTTTGCTTTTTGTTCAGCTGTTTAAACCACTTAGGAGATGTGTACCTCACATCATTCACAAATAATTCTAACACTAACTTTTATTAAATAATGTTATCACCATTTTTAAAAAGTTGATAATTTTCCCCAGTTATTCATTGTATATTAAATTCCTATATATACATCATTTTTTGCTTGTCTGCTCCAATCATTGATCCATTTAATTCTTGCTAATACAGCATTTTATCTTATGTATATAGTGTTTTGATGATAACTGGAACAAAGGCCCCACGCTTTATTCTTTCAGTTTCTTTTTGCTATTTTTGCATAGTCTTTTGCACATCAGTTACACTTGACAGGTTCCATGAGAAATTTTATTAGGATGTTAGTTAGAATTGCATTAAACATAAAGATTAATTTGAAAGGTAATGTCTTCCTCTCCATAATTCATCTCTTTCCATCTACTGCAGCTTAGTTCTTCACACAGAATATTTCATATCACCTTACTAGTTTATAGTGTCTGTTCCCAGTTTTAGATTACTTATTGATGGCTGCCCAATTACAGGAAGAAGAGGAAAGGCTATGAAGATGATGATTATGTCTCAAAGAAACCCAAACATGAAGAGGTATGTTCTCCAAAGGTAAATTTAAAGTTACTGTTGTTGGATAATCTGGTATGACCATAGTGTTCTGATTTTATTGTTCCAGAACACAAGTATCTTAGAGATGTGGGCTTTGAAGCCTTCATTTTTGTTTTTCGCATCCTTCTTGATGTATACTGTCTGATTATGGGGTTTTCTCACTTCTATCTTAGCGTGTTCAGAATCAGTATGATAGTTTATTGATGAAGAATCCTTCCTGTGGTTCTGGAAAGCAGCAGAAATAGAGATAACATGCTAAATTTTTGCTTGGTTTTTGCCTCTTCAGGGATTCTTCTCTTACCTTTTTCAAAGAATTGTACCTTACATGTCAGATATAAATTAATAATAAGAGGCAGAAAGTCACAATCATAACCTTTACTCCTGTCATTGGTGTAGTCTCGTGAGACTAAGCCACATTACTAGAAGATTGAACTCTACAAATTTTCCTAGTTTATTACCTTCCTGTAACCAGAGGGAAAGGAAGATTTTCCTGAAACGTGAAGAGGTAAACAGTGCTGTTATCCTTCAGTGTAATGTCATTCTTACTATATTCTCTTTCCTTCTTAGGAAGAATGGACTGACGATGACCTCGTAGATTCTCTCTAGCCATTTGAAATTGACTTTTCAATGCTAACTGATCACACGGATGAAGCACATCTTAACTTTATTGAAAAATGAATTAATGTGAAAGTATCAAGTATATTAAACTTTTCTATTTGTTATTTTTTTCCCTTCCAAGATAGCTTTATGTGAAATAAAACTTGCTCTAAAAGGACCCAGAATAGCACCTGGTTTAGATCTTACCCCATCATGACTAATATCAAATTAGTCTTTCTACAGTAGTCAGAGCTATAATTTATTTGCCTATATTGTCTTAAAATAAGCAAACCTATCCTTTTAGGGAATAAAGGCACCAAAAAAAAAAGGTCTACAAAAAATAAAACCAAGTAATCAGCTTTAAACATGGTAGGACATGGTTTTTGCCCTCTAGAAACCTTTATAAATGCCGTCTCAAAGGTCATCATGATATACTTAGCTTTTTTGTATAGAACTACCGAACGACAAAAATGTACTTCAACTGAAACTGAAAGCCAGTTAACCCAGGGTAATCATCATCTGCATTTTTTTCCCCTCAGTTACCTGAAATCATTACCAAATAAGTTCTAAAAAAGAAATCAGATAAACACGTAGTCTTGAATACGGTCTAGACGAAAAGATAAAGTTGCTGTAGGGGAGCAGATAGCAAATTGTATATTCCGTTTCAAAACTAACATTATTCAATCTATATAAACAGGTGTTATAGTTACTAAGAACTTTTCAAATTAAATACGTTCAAAACATTGAATTCAAACTGAAGTGAGCTGATCTAAAATGTAATTGCACAGATGATGGTACCAAGATACTTGGGTATGACCTTGGCTGTCTGTTTCACTCCGTGACTTTGGTCGAGTTCTAAAGCTGTGACAGTTTTCCAAGATGTAAATAGGGAAGATAATGCCTACTTTTCATAGGATTAATGGGAGTGGTGCTTGCATATTCTAAGTGTTCATTTGTTCAGGTATTTAACTGTGATCTTACTGTTCAGTTTCTAAGTTGGAACCAAATTATGAATGTCAAATTTTTGTCTGGAAAATTAGGTTGTAGGAATTCTTTTTTTTTTTTTTTTTTGAAAGATTTATTTATTGAGAGAGAGACGCAGGCAGAGGGAGAAGCAGGCTCCTTGCAGGGAGCCCGACGTGGGACTCCAAGATCATGCCCTGGGCTGAAGGCGGCACTAAACTGTTGAGCTACCCAGGGATCCCTGGTTGTAGGAATTCTGAGAAACTCAGTAGCCCTGTAAATCTGAGTTTGATGGCTACACAGCTGTCTTCAGCGTCAGCACATCCCAGGCCGTGCTTACCATGAAAGTGCAGGTACCATTTTAATTCCACCTCAGTATTTGAGGGCAGTATTTATTATATTCTAATATTCTTCTAATTCTTTACAAAGTTTGACTTTTTTGGTTTATTTTTAGTGCCTTCTAATTGTAGAACAATGAATGAAATTCATGAAGCGTGATTTTTTTTTTTTTTTTTTTTACATAGAACAGAAGCTTAAGTTGACAACCTTCTTACGCAGTCCAAGTGAAGCAGCAGTGCTGCTCGTCTCTGTGTAGTGTTCATGCCTTTGATCCTGCTTCTCTTTTAGGTCACTAAGCTTTGGTATCAGAGCAAGGTCCACATTTATTTCTGAAAAGTCTCCTACCCAACCCCTTTAGAAAGTTTGTGGTTTTCTTTCATCTTTGACCCAACTAGTTACTGCAAGGCATACAAAGGTACATGACACATTTCCTATTACAGCTTTAGAGATGAAGATAGCATTAAAATATCAAAGGCAGAAGAGGAAATTCCTGCCAGGGGAATGGAGGATGATAGGTCAGTATCAGTGAAGACTGATGAGTGATGGATGGGGTAAGAGTAAGTTGCCGCGCACTAGGATTTGGCCCTCTTTTGCATAGTGTTGAAACATTTCTGGAGTGGTCACTGGTCTATCCCTTCTGGTCCGTCCTTTGTCCTGTAACCCAACTGGGCTACTGCCATGGCAGTGAAGCAGTTGTGACGGGAAAGGTCAGGGGAACTGCGTAGACACCAAGGAAAAGGAGGCTGTTCGCCTGCGTCTGCAGAAGAAACAGCCTCCAATAGCTGACACCTTTGCTATGCATCAATCTTTTAAAGCCCTGATTGTTTTTTTCCTGTATTTTAAAGTGTTAACTGAAGTGTTGCTCTTGGAAAGTTATTTACTGTGGAAAATGCTTTTCTGCCATGTACTTTTTGTAGGCCTTCTCTCCCCTGCACACTCATGGGAGAGAAGGAATTGTGATTCTTCTCTCCGGGCCTTGCTCTGGTGCTAAATTTGAACTGCCCCAGAAGGAGGAGGAGAATGATGAAACTGAATGCTGAGCTGTATTTAGACAGAAGTAATCAGTTATTCAAGATAACCCTTGGTTTTATTTTAACTTAAACCCTTGTGAATATTTCACAAAAATACATATACAGAAGCAAAACTATACAAACTAAATATGCAGCAGATAGAACAAGTAGTCAGAAGTTCAAGGATGGATAACTGTGTAAAAAAAAAAAAAAAATCAATTTGGAAATGAGTACTTTCAACAAAAGCATTCCAGACTTTTAAACACAAAATAAATTGTAATCTACAGAATGGATGAATGGGTAACATGCATTGATCAGTACAGTGACCAATAATATTTATTGAATTCAAACTATTTACTGTTGTAAACATTTAACGAAAGCATCATGAGATCTAAATACAGTCTTTGACAATTCCAACAAAATAAGTGGTATGTTTAAAAAATAAAGCTGATGAGCAATAGATCATATTTTCTTTCAACAGTTCCAGCAAGAGAAATAATAGCACAGTATTTTAAAAAAAGTATACAGCAAAGATTGTTCCTATTATAATGGCAGACTCTGAAAACTGTAAATACAAATAGTCATTGAACAGTCAAACGGTCATATTCCTAATCAGGAAGAAGTTACAGTAAGAACAGTCAGCAATCCAGTTAGAATCCTTTTCCTTGTCAGTTGGTTTCATAGTTCTTTTTCAAAGATGCAGCAAAACTTTGGCAATTGGATGTATTGAAAATATATTTTCCAAGTTCAAGGTATAGTCAGTCTCATAGCATTTTGTCATGTGAAAGGTGATCTGTACACAAAGGCTCAGATGTTGGTAAAGATTGATCCCATATGTGGAAAAAGTGCAAATTTCCTGCACAGATAGCTTACAAAGCTGCTGGCACATTTAGTCACCAGCAGAATCTTGGATTTTGTTTGTTTGCATAGCTCACACATCACTGGAATGTGGAAAGGTGTGCTATTTTTTTGGCAAGAGCAAAGGAGACATTGTACTGATGTGAATTACCATGTTGGGCATGCTGAATCCAAGCAGAACACTTGGGCCAAGGCTGCTACCTGACATCATTAGTTTTTGTATACTGGTTTTGTTTTTGTTGAAGCAGTTCTGTTATAGCCAGAAGCTTTTTCAGTACATGCTAAAACAAGGAAAAATAGTATGAAAATAATTAGTAAAGAAATGAAAGTTCAGTCAAATTTCTGGGAACCTGGATTTTGTAAATAGTCACGTTGATTCAAAGGAATTCATAAAATATTAACCATTTACTTAAAGCATAAAATTTTGATGCTTTCTATCATTAAGTCCTTGACTCAGTATAGAATTTTTGTACACTAGATAGAAATTCATTTGGCATTTTCATATCTACTTGCCAGAAGATAGATTTATCATTACAAAGGACATTATTATCCTTAGTGGATCGAGGATCAGAACTACACTGGGCCTAAAAATAGGCCAAATTCTCCAATAAGAATTTTATTTTAATTAAGGCAGATCATAATAATAAAATGTCCAGTGTAGCTGCAAGACATTGTATGTACCACAGACACATAAGTGGGCCAGTGGCACATACTCTGCTAGTGATTGATTAGAATCTCTGGTTGAAGAAAACTTGGAATCCACAAATACAATGCTTTATTTTAATCTCTTCTCCAAGGCCCCTGCCACATGGTTGGCCAGTACAGCAACAGCACTCAGGAAGAGCTCATTATTTTCAAGGCCACACTCCAGAATCTCTGAATCTGGAGCTTGCAAGTCATTTGACCACGTGCTGTGTACGTGTGATAAGCCCACATCACTACTGACTTGAGAGTTCATGCTGTGTGGTGTCAAACACACGCATTTCTAGTCTGGGTCCGAGATCTTTGGGGAGGAGGATTCAGATTCTTAAAAATATAACTGATTGATAAAATAACAATGTTGACCACAATTCAGCTACTTCTCTGAGTCTTATGCTGACATTCTGCTTAAGTGCTAATCAAACATCACTGTTAAGGAGGCTGGCAAAAACCTACCTGCTGTGCACCACGTTCATTGCTGAGCGTTCGTAGTTCATCTGAATGGGCCACACAAATCTCATGCAGTGCTGCTAAATCACGGGACAGGTCGGTTCTAGAATGCTCTGTAGTGTCCGGAAGTTCGGGTACATTCTTTATGGGAATGATAAGATTGCTTTTAGAAATACAAATCATTACAGTCACTTCTGAAAAGATCCTAATTGCTTATAATAAACAATTTTTAACATATTTATTCTCTTACATTTCTCCTAACAGTCTAAGATGCTGTGTAACCTTCAGTACTAAGATTCTGGGACCTTAATATTCACATCAAAACCAGGCTCCAATGTTCTTAAACAGGACAGAAACTCTTAATTGGTATTCAGAATAATAAGAATACCGAACAAGAGTTTCGGGGTTTTTTTGATTTGGCACATAGATCACAAAACAGTGTAACTGCTAATCTGGATTAAATGCAAGCAGAACTTGAGCTACAATAGTTTGTCCAGATTTATCAGTTTATATAAGTTAGGAGTTACACTGTGGAAGCGTGATGAGAACCTATCAGGCTATTATTGTGGCCTGTGCCCAAAACACTTGGTAATGTGTGGAAATGATCAGTGTTGATTATGGCATCTTCAGCTAAGGGTCATTAAATAACTTAGTACTTTTTTGTACTAAACACCAATGTTAGCTTGAGCCTTGGAATAAAATTCAACATGGGCTCAGATTGCTGGTACTTTTGACTAAATCCACTGCATTCCTAAAAACTGCGAAATAGTTTTCTATGCCATGAACAAACAATTGAAATATAGTCCATTCTTGTTAATTAACTCAGTTACCCATTTATTCATTCAGTGAATGGAGGATTCTAGAGGGGAAAGAGAACCAGTATTTGCCTTCAGAGAGCTTGCAGTCTCTCTAAAAGGTAAACCGACCATAGCAACATGGATATCCAGGATTGCAGAGGATACTTAGGAAGCAGATGAAAAGGTCTTGGACTCAGGTTTAGTTCCCATCAAAGCCCTTCTGAAGTAGATAATTTGAAGTGAGTCTTGAAAGAGTAGTATGGATGCAAGTAACTTCTTTCACACTGGTTTTATCCCTGAGGTAGCAAATGAGGGACACTCAGGCAGTACTGGTTAGCTGCACAGCATACTGGTGTGGTTGTATTTTTAACTGGATCTGAATACATTAAGGCCGAACATGGGCACCTCAGTCTCCTACCCTAGCATTCCCTAATGCCGTAACACCTGGCTAACCTGGGAATCTTTTTGATAAACCTATTTGTTTTTTAATGAACTGAATTACTAATATACTTTAGTTTTTAACTGACCCAGTATCTGTAGGTCTATAACAATAAAATTAAGCTTTACTAAGAAATACAGGGTCTTAGGGAATTTTTTAATATATAACCATTTCTATTAATTTATAAATAGTGATTTTTTGGTAGTCCCACTGAATGAAGTATAGTATTAAATCCATGTGTTTTATTCCTAGTGAAGCCCCAAGAACATTCACTCTACAGTCCATTTACTTATTTAACCTGGTCAGATCTGGGTCATCTATCTTGTTTCAAGTACAGCTAAGTACTGCAGTAAAGAGATGAACCAGCTAAAGGGATAATGGAAAAACAAGACATACTAAAAAATAACACAAGAAGCACAAAAGCTACCATAGTAAGTACTTGATATAAACCATTTGGTGTAAAAATAAGTGGTTATAATCAATAATTTGCTTATGAAAGTAGACAAAAATAGGCAGCTTTTTGCTTTTTTTTTTTTTTTAAGTGGAGCCCAATGTGGGGCCTGAACTCCTAGCCTGAGATCAAGAGTCAGAAGCTTAAATGAGTTAACTCTCACTATGTTAACTATAGGTCTCAAAGTACTTTAAAAATTATATACATACCCCAAGTTCATCTAAAAACATGATCATACGATGTTTGTTACTTTTGATAAATGGATTGACACCCTCCATATAGGGCTCCTAAAAATAGAACAAAAAGCTTACTGTATGCATCAAAACCAAATGTGTAGCAAGAATTCTTATGTATCTGATTATGTACATCAACAGCAGTACATGTTCACAAGAATTAACTTTTCCTTCTAATAAAAGCTATACCAAGGAACTAGAGTATTTTAGTGAAAGAGTAAGAAATTCTGGATAAAAATAAAACCCAGAGCACCACCCCAAGTGATCAAAAATCCATAAATAACTTGACCCCCCAAAACGTGACTGATAACCTAAAGTTAATTGACACATATTTTGTATGTTACATATATTCTATTGTGTATTATTACAATACAGTAAGGTAGAGAAAAGAAAATACTAAAATAAAATACATTAAAACCATGAATAAGTGGACCCGTGCAGTTTGAACCTGTGTGTCAGAGGTCAACTGTAATTCATTCAAAAATAATTATTGAGAAACTATTATTTGCCAACTGCCAAGATCAACATGGGCCCAACCCAGAGCTTAGAATCTAGCAGAGAATATAATTAAAATACAGTGTGCTAAAGACTGCAACAGGAATAGGTAATAGAACCTTTCTCACTATTCAGATAAATTCAGAAGCTAAGCCATACAATAAACTGCTCTTCATACTAACAACATATTAAGCTTATTTAAAAATGTGCTATGATGTAAAACAGAAAATGTTTAGTATTAACAGAAGCTCTTTTAAAGTCAATACACAGAAGATGATAAAGACCTCATCAGTCAATTCCAATGAAACAGACGTGAAAAATCAAAGTAACATTATTCCATCAGGTTGGCAAAAAATAAACAATACTGAATTTTGGCAAGGCTCTGGAAAGCAAAAAATCTTACTTAGGAATTTTCCTCCAAACTAAGTTTAAGGAAATAACTGGAAAACTTTGAAAGGAAATCTATATGGATACTTGTAACAGTGACAAGTTGGAAGCCATCTAAATGTTAAGTAAAAGACTACTTAACAGCTATATGATGATGTAATGATTGTTATGTTTCCGGGTATGGCAAGAAGTTTGTTAAATACTGACAAAATCAGGCCACATGGTACAACCACTACTAGATTATTAACAATCCTTATCCTTATGTAGGATCACATATAAATGTTTTAAGACCTCATCTGAGTTATTTACAGTAAATGTTTATGGTGAAAATAAATAATAGGTACATTTAAAAATATGCTTACTTTTATATTTAAGAGTAGGAAAATATGAATATATTGGAAATAGAAAATGTAATTTTCTGTATACTTGCTAAAACAGTGGTTTTTAAAATTTCATTAAAATATACATTTAAAATATACATTACTAAAATATAGTAACATTTTTAAAAAGACATACATACCAACAAAAATGTAATAGTCTTTATGCAAGAGACACTACTGAAAACTTTATATTCTATGGTTTTATCATCTCAAGGTTTCATTTGTGATTTATCAAAATGTTTTTACCTTAGCTCCAAATTCCACAAGATTTGCTAAGTTCTGCACAGATTTAGCCACTAATATCAGTGTTCTTGCAGCAATAGGAGATGGGGAATCTATAAAAGAAAAATTGGGCACAGGTAATGACACAGACTCCAAAGGCATTTTCAGGGAAAGCAGTATAAAGTTTAACACTTAAACATTTTTTTCCTGCTAAAAATACTGACATTCTTGGAAATGACATGACCTGTGTAATTCACAAGAAAACCTGAATTAAAGGGGGGGGAGTTAAATACATTTATTAATACTTCTAGTTTGTGAAAAGTTGCTGCTACAAGACTCAGCAATTCTCAGCTGGTTGATATTTCCCTTAAAGCTTTATCTTTATTGCTAAAAACACTGTCACTCCACACACCTGCTTCATGATAATTCACAGCTAATTCCAACCCCTTCAGGTTAGCAATTTGCAATCTGAGCAATTCCCTATTACCAACCTCCAAATGACTACAAAATCACTTTAGAGCTCAATAACAAAGATAAAATCTGGGACTTCTGCTATATATTGAAGAGAAAAAAAATAGTATCAACCGTAAAGATTAGTCCGGAAACATTTCCCTAGAGAATATACATAGTATGGTGTAAATGAAATCCATCTGTAGTGATTAACATATAAGCCCTGAAACATAACAGAATTATGTAACTAAAAATGTATAGGTAGGTCTATCTGACTGCCTGATTTTAGATTAATCTTAAGCTGAACTGTAAATGAGTATTGCCTAGTGGTTTGGAGGCCAACATTCAGATAAACTAATCTCTCCAACAGAATGCTAAACCCGTAATTCTTAATAGAACCATGGTTTTAACCATTTTAATAGCAATAGAAGATAATGACAAGAGATGTGATGACTATAATAAGGTAAAACTTAAGATGCAGTCCAAAGTATTTTTGAACACAACTTTGAGCTTCTAATTACTAAAAGAAAAATGGTTCTGGTTCCTTCTGTTTTTAATGGCTCATTATTACATTTGTAGTCACAAATAACACTGTTCACCTTTCTTTGAAAGAAACTTATGGCATCTGAAAGTCCTTGTATAATGGACATATGGGCAGTAAGCAAACTAAATCTGGTTTGTTGGAGTTTAACATTATCTAACTGGTCACAAACTTCTGTATCTCTCAAGGGCCACTGTCAAGTATTCACAGAGTACTACTGCAACTGTAGTTATCTTTTTGACTTTAAAATACAGCTTGCAATGGTAGTGACAGGGTCTGGCATGGGCTAAGAGAACACAGAATCCTCTTCCCAATTGAAAAAGCCAAGTTGCAGAGTGGAAAAAAATCATCATAATGAGAGTTGGAGACACAGGTGGGAATGGGGAAAAAGTGATACGTGTCTAATCAAGCCACCTCAGGTTTCAGATACTAGATGGAAAGAAAAGCAGCAAAATGCAGAAGGTAAAGTAGCAAAAGGAAAGAAGGAGATAAGGATGCGTTGGAATGTTTTATATCAAGTCTTAGAACTGGAGAATAATAAAAAATCAGATGAAAAAGAAAAAATGAATAACCTTACCAAATAATATGAAATTTTATTCTAATTTTTTTAATTCCAAAATTTTATCAAAAGCTGATTACCTGAGATGATATTAAACATCCGTGGATTCAGGATGGCAGGACAGATAAGTCGAAGAAAAACAAAACCACTGAATGGGAGGGAAATTTTTTCTTTTTAGAAAACTACTATATATGTTACATAAAAATAATAAACAAAAATTTTAATACTTGTAGAACCATGAGCTTTGAACTGATGTAAAAAGCCCAAACAAAGTTTTAAGAAAATAGCTTAAGTATCTTACTTAAGGTATGTGTATCTCTGCTTCTTACACTATTTACTTTTCCCAAATTTGGAATTTTCAGTTTATTTTGGGAAGATGTAAGTTACATCTGTAACATTTACTGTCTTGACAACTCCTTATTTATTCCAGTATACTTACTCTGAGGAAGCAGTAGCTTTAGGAACACTAAGATTTTCTGAAATACTATAGGAGTATGAATTAATCCTTTTTATAGAGACAGGCCTATATGGTGCTAAAACTCTCATTCTCTCACTTCTTTCTTTCCTTATTTAAATAGAATAGCCAAATAAAATCTGTATAAATCAAGTTGATTATAACTGATTTTGCTGGTGAATCCTAAAAATAAGAATCCATTCTAGTAGAGAAAAGTGACTTCTTGATAAATGGAAATGTATACAATAGAATGCTATAAATATAAAGCTTTTATTAAAAAGACCTCACTTTTCACCTTCTCCATTACAGAGAGGATAAGTCAACTTTATGACATTTACTTTCCAACCTAATGACAGCTTACTACTTTTTGGACTCTTAGAAAATGATTGTTACTTCTCAGATACCATTTATTGCAATTATAATACACAATTATCAGCTCTTTAAATATTTTTTTAAACTAATTTATGAAGAATCTTGCACAAATTTGCTTGAAAACATTTTGATACTTGTTTGAATTTGAACCATAACCTATAATTTAATCATGAAAGAATTTCAGTATACAAATCTATTTTCTGTGAATTTGTAAAGGTGATTTTAAATTTAAAAGGAATACTAGATACATACATATATATTTAAAGGCTTGTTAGTAGGGACAGAAATCATCACCTTGGGCATCAATACCCCTTAAAAACCCTATCGTGTCAGACGATTCACACAGCAGAAATTCCTGCTGTGTTTGCTTAACAATTATATTTGTTTGAAACAGTTTACAGAGGCTTTAATTTACATCACACACAAAACTGTGCTGAAACTTATGCCACTAGTGAAAAAATAGAGAATCTGTCATTCGTTCTTATGTCATATCATTACTAACCAAGAGAAATATTCTCTACGAAAGTAGAAGCCTCTTTACAAAACTTTGGTTGAGGGCAGGATTAACACTTTTTTTTTCAAAACTAAATGTATGCTATTGGTGTCTTCAGTGGTTGTCTAGTTTTTGTTTTTTTGTTTTTTTTTAATGGGATATAACATGACAGCAGGATGTATTCTACTGAATCTATTATTAGTAGACCCCTATATTCTCTGATGCTTTGACACTGATTTCCAGTGGTCTTCAGTGGGCCGGGTGTACCTATCAAAAGCCTACAATGGTGTCAGAGATCTGACTGGATCTTAGAAGGCTGGCCTTTAGTTCTGCCTTAGTACGACCCCTTTCTATATAAAGTTAAGCAAACAATTTTAACTTCTACAGATCTGCTTCCTCATCAGAAAAAGTTAAAATAGTGATATCAAAGTGTGTCCCGCTGCCGTACAGGAGGTACAACATCCTGTGACTTGCCCAAAGCAATTCCTCCTAATTACTGTGTGGCAAGCTCACTGGAACTGGAGGTTCTGGCTTGGAGCTTAGCACAGAACCACTGCTACAAACCCATCAGTCAGCACCGCAGTGGTTCCGTTATTGCTCTTCCTTGGTAGCACCACATCAAGCTCTGTTTCACTCCTCCCACTCTCCCCTTCCCTCTTCTTCCTCTCTAGATGTATGTACATGCGTGTAGGTAATGTGATGTGTATACGATTACTACTATATAAAGTTAGCTAAAGAGTTTGCTGGTTATGTAACTTTTAACCTTTCTGTCCACAGGATAAAAATTCCCAATAGTGAATTGATTATACGTAAGCGTTGAGGTTTTCAGAAATGCACAAAGTAGCTAAATATCTCTTGGTAACGTCCCCCCAAAAATAAAGTTAAAACTTAGTAGCTGTCCGAACTCAGCCAATATTCAACAGGGTTCTGAGATAAAAGTAAAATAAAAAAGTCTTGAGTTGTATACTGTTACTCCAAATTTTCAGCCACTCTGCATACTATACACAATGATATATAACAAGTAAATTGATGAGCCTTACCTAACAACTCTCGTTCTCATGGTGGTATTTGTAGGCCACTTGTGCTGGACAGATTTCTGTAAACACCCATAAATATATCTCAGTGTCCTGCCAAAACAACACAATCATCTCAATACACAAACCAAGGGAAAAATGCTGATCTCATTGCTGCCAGAAGCTTAATTTAGTAAATACACATATGAATGCAACTGGCCTTTCCCCCCAAAAAAGTACTCTGTTACAAGGAAGGAAGGACACACTCAGCAAGGGATAAGGAAAACAAATAGTTTTCATCATCATTTAGTCAATTCTTTACATTTACTTTGGAAGAAATCTTAACATTCTTACAGTGCCTCTGTATTAATGCGGGGAAAAGTACCGGAAATAAGTTCAGATTCCAGTGATATAGGATAACTTCTACCTAAATAAGTGAATTCACTTACACTAAAAGCTATTAAGCAGGTACAAACTGGTGTCCGTTTAACTAAGATATCTATGATCTCAAATCTGAGATTATAAGTCTCTATTCATGACCCAAGTTACTATATAAACCAGACATGTTAGCCTGTATGAAAACACAATTTTGTTTTAATGTAAATATTTCACCACCATGGTTTCTTCAAGTCACTCTTTTGCCTTAAACACAGTTTACCTTGTAAAGACAAAAAAAAAAAAAAAAACTTCCAGAGTAAAAAACATTAAGATAGTTCAAAAGTTTACATGTTTTAGAAATACAGATTTTTCAAAATGCAGTACCGTTTGTCAAATTAAAATTTCACCACTTACGGTGGAAGTATTTCTGAAGCCATGAATATTTTCTCCACAAGCTCTGAAAGTATGTTCAATAGGTGTGCTAAATTAGTGTTCACGTCTTCATTTTTTTCTAACTTTGATGGACTTAACTAAGAGAAGGAATAAATTAATATAAATGCATCTTGGCAATGATAAATGCAAATGAATCAAGGTAAACAGTAGTTCTTCAAGGTTCTCTGTTTTTCCATTTTTCAATCTGTTTTAGCTCTTGGGGGGGGTGGGTATAAATGGGAATTCTTAAGTAGTTTGCTCTATGGAACTCATTTACCACTGATTCCCAATTACTCAACTGTACAATAAGCAGTGATTACTCAGAACATTTTAGTTGCTCTGGGATTCATAACAGTGATAAAGTTCTCTTATTCATTTACCACAGATTTTTAATAGCCACAGAAATTAGATTAGACTTTATTTTTAAAACAATATTCTCAACTACAAGACAGAAATCCAGCTTTAGTGATCACATACACATAAATATACTGAGTATTTGAGAATAATGATCACCATGTATTATAAAATCTTTAATTATATTTGAAACAACCCTCATATTAAAATAGAAAGGCTTTTCTGAATGCTGTAGACAGAATAATGAACCTTTCTCAAAATTTTTCCAGTAGCCCTTGAAAATCTAAGACTTCTGATCTAGAATCAGTGGAGTAGATTCATCTACGTAAGTCTGAATTCCCTAGCCTGAATCTAAGGACTCAGCCAGAGACTCTCTGCAGACTTACTTCATTTCAGTAGGCCAACTATGGCATTACCCCAAGTTTTAAACACTAAATCCTCAATTTCTTCCCTTTAAGCTAATTAGTAAAAATTGACAACTTAGTGCAAAATTAGCCTCTGACAGCTCCCAATGTACATTATCAAAAGCAATTCCTTGTTTTATTAAGCTTCTATCAGATCTTTAAAAAATGTATCTAGTATCTTCCTTCTGTAGTTGCTCTAATTAGCTTCAAAATAAAATGAGACAAGAGTCCTGTGAGATTCCACTCTCTCTCTTCATGGTTTATTATGAATTTACACTGAAGCCTTAGTAATCCTAAAAGAATGTTTTTATCTGCTTTTGAATGGATTATGTCCTACTTCTTTACCCCCAAAACCTTCAAGGACACCCCTGGCTGTTATTAGGAAGTGCTTCATAGACCTTAGTAACTAGGTTATACAACAAAAGTCTCTAGCAAAACTCCCAATTTATGTCATGTACACTTTCTGAAAGCAGCATATACTTTGTACAGTAGGATAAATGAGAAAGTAATTTGATTAATTTCTGGTACAATTTGAGGTTTTTAATCTCAAAGTACATCTTTTTTAAAAAGTCTGTTTTGTCTAACATTTTTCTAAATGTATTTCAAAATGTGTAAATGCTCTGATGAATAATTTTAGAAAGCTAATATATTTTCCTTAAAATGTAATTAGCTATAAAGCATCACCTATTAAAATATGCTCTTTGCTGAAATACTTAAAATATGAAATCCGTACCTCGCAAGACTGCTTGCTTTCCATTATCTTTAATATAGAGTCTTTCAAAGCATGATGAACAAATTGTGTAGCAGTGGCTTTCATATACTGCTCCATCAAGGTGCTTGCAAGTGTTGTGGCTCGAAATAGAGTAGTGGCTTCATCTACATAAATATTTATATTAAAAGATTATTTATATAAAGGATTGTACTAATGTGAACAAGATTAGAAATTAAATGAATTTTTTTTTCCCAAACATAGCCATTTAAGTATGCTTATTTGCATGCAGCACTGAAGTATGGATTATAATGATATCCCTTTATTTCTATAAATTTAACTCTTCAAAGGACTGTATTACTTCATTAGATCAACAGGAAAAGGTGTTGACACTGCCATATTCATAAGAAAAACCAAAGGCCTAGAATGGTCACACGACTTGTTAGGACCAAAGAGCCACTGAGTGACAAAAATAGGATCAGAATTCAGCTTTGTTATCCACTGAGCCCTCGCTTTGGAAATTCTGGGTTAATTTCCGAATAAGAACATAGTGGTATGAATAATTAGACTTATCATGAGGGTCACTTGGTAATGTATAAAAGTACCAAAGCGCACTATGATGTATAACTGAAACTAATAGGATATTGCATGTCAATAACACTTCCAATTTTTTTTAAATGCAAAAAATGGGGGAAAAAAAGACCCACAAAATCCTAGTATAAATTATTACCTTAAAAAAAATAGCTATTAATGTAAAACACACAAATATTGCCCAAAAAAGACAATCTCAGTGTAAC
Source organism: Canis lupus baileyi (assembly GCF_048164855.1). Lineage (NCBI taxonomy): Eukaryota > Metazoa > Chordata > Mammalia > Carnivora > Canidae > Canis > Canis lupus. The sequence goes on from NC_132839.1 coordinate 22,183,787, forward strand.
ATCTTAACCATCACTCTATCTTTCCTGACAAATCTTATGTCTTTTATATTTTCTAGTTTATTGGGGAGCCTAGAAGCAAGCACTGTTACTGAGCCAAAGTGCTAGCTAGAAAGGGATTGTGACAAATTTGTAAGCTGTCACAAAGCACTGTGTGTCCAGGCCACTTAGAAGCTAGAAATAAAATGCAGCTGCCACCCAACTTTTGAGCACTGAATTAGCAAGTAAAATATAAACAAGAGAGTATTGGTAGGCACACCAAACTATGCTTAATAATCAAGCACCCTGAGCCACTGATAGGGTTAAGAAGTCACTTTCTTTTGACTTCTGATGGAATAATTTACTAGGACAGAAACCACCAAATGTTAGCCAGCACAAGGATCAGAACTGACATTCCAACTTTAATTTTTAATGAAGGAAAGACAGAATAACAACGTATTTTGCAAGATGATTTGTTTTAAAGTATCACACTAAAACATCTGTGCTTTACCTTCCATGCTTATTTCTCTGTCATTTAGTGTACATAACAACAATGATTCGAGCTTTTCATGAAGAAAAATCCTTAGCAGGATGCTAGCCAGTAGTGTTCGGTCCTGTCCACATACATGTGATAAAGCATAGACGACATGAAGCTCTTTTTGCAGTACAAGCTAAAAAGGACACCGAGAAAGATTGTTCAAAGTACACGGCATTAAACATTCTCAGTGAGATTCACAGGAATTATGTTCTTCTATTTAGAAATATGTTCTATTGAATATATTAAAAACAATTTTACAGCCTACACATTTATAGTCTCTTAAGACCAGTGTCATACTCCCACAAGACTTTTCAACCTTCTATGCCTCCCACCATGCACTAAGCTACGACATTAACTATGTTTAACTTAATGGATCTTGTGTTTAAATGTTAGATATTTGTTAATTCCATCAAAAATAATCAGACCGGTAAATAACTTAATACCTCTTTAAATTCGCTGTACTCTTCTTCTGGCATGATTTTTTCCATAGAGTATCGTGCTCGGACACGCAGGGATCCTGGTTCAATACCTTTTAATGGTATATGGGAGCTAAGCAAAAACCATTCATCTGTGGCATGTCCTTTCTGTAACCGGCTCAACTGGCAGCGCATAAATACTTTGATAGAAAAACATCAAATGATTACTTGTCTAAAAAGAGGACACTGTAATTTGTCATACCAGTAAATTTTCCTGACATTTTGTCTTCTCTATGGTGTTAAATGCTTTAAAGGAGTTTTCAGTAGTAACATAAATTCAATACTTGATGCCTGCTTCATTAATCTACTCAATGCCTATTTTGTGCTGGACTCTGGTAGGCAAGATACAGACATGGTCTCTGACTTGCATGGAAGTCACAGTAAGGCAAGGACTCAATCCTGGTACAGGGTGGTAAGTGCTGTTAACAGTGGTTAATGCTACCAAAGTACAGAGAAATAATATATAATTCAGCCCGTGGAAAAATCCATTCCAAACAGGTAACCCTTAAGTCGACATGTAACAGGATGTGGAGGTGTAGCTAAGTACAAAGGCAGAGAAACAGCGTACAGTCCAAATTGAAGGTATGGTGGGCACTTTTACAATCCGTGGATGACTTATGAGCGCTAAGAAGGCTGGTCTGTCTATAAAAGAATATACCAAAGATACACTTAGGAGAGCAACAGTGAGGAAGAGTGGAACAGGAAGGGCCTTTCCTCTGTGTTTACTATGGGTTTGGATTTTCTTAAAAGTAATGGGGGACCACTAGAAAATGTTAAGCATTTAAGTAGTACAGAAACGAAAGAATAAATACTTTGTAGAGGAAAATTCAGGCTTTGATCTGTTAATGCATATCACTTCTTTCCCTAAGCCTGACTTTTAAGACGGTATTAACCTAACTCACGCTGATGCGATCTAAATCCCCACTGCCACCTGTTTCAGCAACAGGCTGGGTGGGAGAAGATGTGCCAACTGAAAACAAGATCGATAAGGTTCACCAGAAATGAATACAATCATAGACTAATTTAAAGAAAACATGTTAATAGAGGGCTTTTAACCACTTAGGTAACAGTCTATGAAAACAGGAAAAATGTAAAAAAGTAGAAAGAAGGGATACTGGAAGCACCACAGAAGGACAGCCACTCTTCCTGTTCTCTTGCTCCCCTGTCCTCTGGGGACCAAAGGAAAGAGGAGAGAGAGTTGAGTAGCAAGGGCTGACATTTACAGTATGCACAGGTTAGCCATTTTCACCTTTTCTTTCTTATTAGAGAAACTTTTTCTCAATCAAAATTTTTAGGAGTACGAAAAGAAACTATGTCAAACTGTAGTATTTGCACTTTTTAAAATTTTCATTTTAGACTACATTTCATTATGAAAAAAAGTATGTAACATTTTTACTTCAGAAAGAAATTTCTGCATCAACTTACAGATATCAGGATCTTTGCTTTTCTTTGTTTTATTACTAAGAGTTATCTCAAATCTGTTGATGTCAGGAGGAAGATCACTAGAAGAGAGAAAAAGAATTAACAAAATATTCTGGCCTCAAATTCTAATTCTTTTATTTCTAGTATCAAATAAGTCCCTTATTTCTGCTACTAAACAATTTGAAATGCTAAATTTAAAACTAGATTCCAAACATATTATTATTTGAAATACAGGAATGCAGACAAGCAAATGATACTTTTCCTCCTATCTTTGACCATTATAAACATTTTGTATGTGTCTTGGTATATGTTTTTGAACTTGTCAGTAACACTAATTCCTATTAGGAACTAGGTGAAAAACCAAGGATATAGCACTTTGCTAATAAAAGCAGGGGAAAAAAATGTAAGTACTATTAAAATGCCTGGACTTGGTACCTTGTTCTGATAGTTCAGACAGACACCCAAAAAAAAAAAAAAGAGAGAGAGAGAGAGAGAGAGAGAGAGAAAATGCAATAGGGTAAAAGAAGAAGATTTAATGTAATGATAAGTGAGACTTACTCAAAGACAAACTCTTCTGACCATACAGGGTTTTGCCCTTCCCTTGCATGAGTTTTTGCTACCTGGACACTATTCAGGTAGATGTTACAATATGGATTAGTAAAATGTTTTACAGGCAGTTTATGGGCTTCTTCAATGTGTAAAACAAGACTGCTGACCTAAAAAAAACATAAAAATTGTTATCCCAGATTTCAAGAATTATGAGTTATGTTTCAAAAGCAATTATTTAAAAAATACCAAAACGGATTTTTTCCCTTTCTTCAGACATTATGACCTGTAATTATATTTTCCTCTTTATGTGATACAATGTAACATTCAAGCATTTAAATTATTTCTTGAAGTGCAGTTTTGCTTTTTAAGTTATTCCTCCAATAATATTCTTGTAGGAATTTAATGAAATGCACCTTTTTTACTTAAAAAATAAAAAAGAGAAAATGAAATAGAGGAGGATTTTTTTATTAATAAAAGTAAACAACTGTCATCCCCCAAATCAAAATCCTTATCTGGAAGATTTATCTATACACCTTCCACAGCCAGAAAACACTTTCACAACACGGATTATGCCTCTCATTTACAGATAAAGATACAAATCCAAAGAAGCTCAGTTATTCATCAGCTATGATGCCAAAACTTAGAGATCATTCACTTTCTAGCATGAGGGTCTCTTTCCCCCCTTAGCACATACTACTCGCATGGCGCAGGACAAGTCAGCCTCTCTGGACCTCACCTCCTCAGATACAAAATTAGAATAAAGTCTACACTGCAAGCTGTTTTAAAGATTAGAGGTAATACATGGAAATACATAGCAAAATGCCTGCAGAAGGGCTCAAGGCACATTAGCTATGATTTTATTGTATTATTTTTTATTCTATTATAGCTAAAAATGGTAACTTCATAGCTGAAGTCTCACACAAGACACAATCTGCAAAAACTGATTTTTCATGGCTTACAAAATGTTAAAATATGATTTGAGAACACATAATAATTATGTGTAAAATTAACTGTCCTTAGGGAAAGGGTCAGACTTTTGGTTACAGGAAATATAATGTAATCATCTAAATATTAACCATTTATTGACTTGCAATAGAACATTGTACTAAATTCACAAAGCTTACTGGAAATTTCCACGAATACAACAAGAATCACTTCGGTCAATAATACTGTACAAAATGTTGCTCCAAACTTAAAGAATAGTAAAATAACCTTTTCCAACTATCCAAAGATAACAATACAGGGGGGAAAAAAGCAAAGATACGGAGGGTATAGAGTTGACTTTACACACCTAGAAAGTCTAGCTTATTAACTCTCTATAAATTGAACATGTACGACATGTTAAAGTTCAAAGACAGGACACTACCTAACAGTTACATAACAGACTTCAAAGGCAATTACTATAAAGTGAAAAACAAAAAAATTTATTTGGAATAATAAAGTCAGATGATCTTTTCAATAATTACTTTTAGTTGTACTTTTTTGAAATAGGCCAAAATAATTTTTTCAATAAAAAACTAATGAAGGTGCCCAACAGAATGGTTTCTGGCTGTTGGTTTGGTATTGTTATTTCAAGTAGAAGGAAAAAAAAAATCTTTGGTATGTATTCAAAAGATGGCATTATGGACTAAAGTACCCAGCAGGTATATAAAGAATATTTTTTCATAAATATTTCTTCTGTTACTGAACCAAGTGAAAGCATGGCTTTAAGATGCCTGAAAAGATAAACTTCTCTTAAGAACTCAGAAGTGTCTGAAAGGTTACCCAAAACAATTCTGATAGAAATAAAGAGTAAAGTAATAAAGCGAAACGTGGGAACATGAAATCAAAGAAAATTAAGTTTCACCTGACGCAGGCGTTTATTAGATGTCCCTGGACTACTTTTCCGTAAATTGCAAAATGCCTGCAGACCTTTCATCCAGTCCTACAAAAAATAACAGCATTTCAAAAAAATATACTATACAATAGTTTATTCAGTTTTCAATAACCAGGGTTTTTTTTTCCCCCAAATTCAGGAATTCTTTCCTGCTCCAGACTACTATTTCTATACTCAGAGTATGCTGCACTTCAATATATTTGTGGCCCCATAAAACAATGATCAAAACAATTATAATCATCCCTAAAATTATATTTCTATTGAATCCCTAAATTAATGTTAAGTATGCCACGAGTGACAATTAGACAAAAAATATAATTCACATCAAGTTATTAAGCAGTTTTGTATTGTGAAAGGAGGGCTGACTGAAAAACCAACTGATCATGTGATGACTGACTTCATGACTAGCATTCTAATCTTACCTTGGACCATGATGATATAGGTAGAAATGTGTAAGGGGATCTGGGTTAATTCATAAGCTTTTCAAATATAACATGAGGTTCAAAAAAAATTTCATGCTAATTTTCACATTAAATTGAAGCTGTATTTTTAAATGTTTATCTAGTGGTCTGGAGAAAGGAGAAAACAATCTTAGGCTTATCCAAAATAAATCTAAACATTTCACTTTGGCTTACTTACTTCCAAAAGCTCTGCACTGCTGCTTTACTCAGTTATATCCTTACCTTGCTGACTATTTCAGTCTGAACTCTGAATGTTTAGAGGACATCTTTACAGAACAAAATACGCCCTAATCAATTACTATAGCTTTTGGAAATAGAAGAGAGTAACCAAAGATCCCATAGGCCACCAAAGTAACAGAGACTGGAAATACAGGTAGTATTTTTGGACTTTAAGTGGTATGTGGAAATAAAGAATAGGTAAAATAGTTTACGTATAAATACAGTAAGAAAATGTTCTACTTATACTGAAATGTTACCGAAGTATATAACACATCTTTATTGAGAAAGAGGGAACCTGGTGAAATAATTGGAGCATAGGATACAAAGGTTAAATTTCTTGACTAACTCAATTTCCAGCATTTAAAAAATATGTATCTGTTACTGAAATGTTTTCAACTCTACTTTTTGCATCTAAATATTAGGGATAATACCCACAAAACAAGGTTTTCTGTGTTATATGTTTACAGTGTTTATTTGAAATATTTTGCAAAGATTTCAAACAGGACATTCAGTTGTGAACCATAAAATAATGTGGCTCATTCATCAAGTTTATTCTGGACTCTAAGACTTTTTCATAATTTATGAATCAAGGACCCAAGCCAAGATCCAGTTCTAAGAGCTACTGCTCCATATCCAGAGTTGGCAAATTATCTTCTATTTACAATAAAGTTTTCTTTGACCTCTTAACCACCTTCAGATTCTTTCCATAGAGTACAAACAAAAAAATATCATATTTGTACAAAATACCAGTAAATACCACCCCTGAAATATTATGAAGAATTCCAAGTATTTTTAACAAGAGGTTTTTTTTTAAAACATTCTCTCATCACAGTGATGCTTAAAATTTAATAAAAGTTATAAGAAGGGCATTGCACATGGATCAATGCCTAGTGCTAAAAGTAAGACATCATATGTAGACTTAGAGAAAATAGAAAATTCCTAAAATACTTTTTATTTTTGATGACTGAACTTCTATTTTTAGACCTGGAGTTCACCCAGTGAAGAATAACACTGCTTCTCAGGAAAACTAACTGCCTTACCTTTCGATTGTACTGAGAATATCTATAACCTTTCTGCAGAAAGGACTTTAAATGAGCACTTTGAGTTGGCCTCAACATGACAAAGTATTTAAAGGTCAATTTAAAATGGAGTTTTCATTTCTAATAACCCTTCACTGAGTTTTTCTGCATTTCTTTAAAAAAAAAAATTTACACATCAAAGTTCTCATTCCTTGAAATAATAAGATGATTAGATTTCAGTTTTCCTTTTTATTACTTATCATAAATGCAGAAGTTTCCTAGTTAAAAAGAAACTTTGGCTAAGTAAAGGTTTGCAGTAATTGAGAAAACAATGAACTTACCTCTGCTTGTTCTGGAGTTTCTCCTGCAAAGTAAAAAATGTAATGTTCTTCACTAAAGTGCTGAACCACTATCTGAAAACAGTTTGGCCTTTAAAATATAAACAGAACAGTTATTAGGAAGCTTAACAAAAAGCATCAAATGACACCAACTTTTAAAAAAAGTCACAACATATAATTATATAGGTCAATTGACATAATTCTTAATTTAGAGAACCAATATTCCACTGTCCAGATCATTACTGAAAAGAAAATGTCAGCTGCATACATTTTAATAAACTTTTTGTCAGTACCACTGAAATTTTACCCTTCAAAGTTTAAAAATGTTTTATGCTAGAATTGCACATAGCTCATCTAAAACACTTTCTTAAAATTAAATGTTACTAAACTCCTTACTTCAGAATAATATATATTATACATTTATATGTGCTGGAAAAAAGACATGTTCTTAGACCAAAAATGTTCTTAGTGGTTATCTCTCAGTGGACTATGGGTGACTTTTTAGAAACTTTTTTTTTCTTTACAACTGACAATTTTTCCTCATCTTTTAAAATGGAAACATCACCTGCTCACACATATGCTTGTTCTGGTGATTAAAGAACCCAACAGTGGTATACAGCACACATTAGTTTTTGTCCTTTGTCCTCCAATAGTATGCACCATACTAGAATTCATTCCACATTAGGTACCACATCAGATAGTAGTTTATATCTTTTTTGAAGATCTGTTTTTTATCTTTCCAACAAGACTTGAAAATGATCATGAAATGTTTATTAAGGGCCTCCATGTTTTTGAAACTCAAAATTCAATAAATGTTATTCCTATTTCTTGCACTAACCAAAGATTGTATCTTTTACTTCAGTATTAGAAGACCACGGCAAAATACCCAGAGTACAAGTTTAACCTTTATTTTTAAAACCATTCTTTCATGCTTTGAAAATGCTATAAAATAATACAGGTACAAACTGAATACTTCAGCTTCTGAAAGTGGCTTGAATCACACTGGCCTTCCTGACTCCATAAAATACAAATAAAACAAAAAGCAACTGTTCGAAATCACTGGAGAACCACCAAAGCAGCTCAGACTCGAGAAGCCAAGATCACAGTGAGCCTGAACTTCTCCACAGCTTTTCCTTTCAAGGTGTCTGCCAATTCCTAAAATGCGCAGGGCAAAAAGTTGAGAAACTAAGCAGAAGGAAGGAGCCCCTAAGAGGCTCAAAAACTAACCAGCACGTTCAGCAGTTTCATATTGCCAAGAAAGACAAATGACTTTAGGACCTTTAAAAAGGAAGGCTTTCATCTGAGACTCCTACCCATGCCTTCAAAATAAGGGCACCTTTCAAATAACTGTAATTAGAAGGTTTAATAAAATAGGTAATAAAATAGAGAATTTTGTCAGCTAACTACATCTATAAAAGAATCAAATGGAAACTCCAAATTGAAAAATGCAATAAAATTAAGACCTCAAAAAATGCATTTAGCTGCAGAGAGCATATTGGTGAACTGGAAGACAAATAATATCCAGCCTAAGGCACATAAAGGAAAAAATTATGAAAAACATACAAAACTATATCATAGATACATGGGACACAGTAAAAGATGGAATATGCTAGGGCAGCTTCGGGGCTCTGTCAGTGAAGCGCGAGACTCTTGATTTCGGCTCAGGTCTTGATATCAAGCCCTGCTCAGTGGGGAGTCTGGCGGAGATTCTCTCTCCCCCTCTCACTCCGCCCCTACTTGTGCTTGTGCACACACATACTATCTAAATAAATTAATTGAATCTTTAAAAAAGATATACCCTGTAATGTGAATTTCAGAAGATGAAAGAGAATGTGGCAAAAGAAGTGTGTAAAGACAGAGTTACCAAGGCTTTCCTAAAACTCACAAAAGACATCAGGTATTGAACTGAAGAAGTTCTACAAATATTAGGATAAAGTTTTATCTAAAGAAAATTTACCGTAGGCACATTTTTGTTAAACTGCTAAAAATCTAAAGAAAAATCTCAACCAGAGAAAGATGAAATACAGTATACCTAAAGAGAAAAAAAAGATGTATTATCTCTAAAAGAGAATCATAAAAGAAAAAGTTGGAAGGCAGAAAATAATCCTTAATTAAAACACTGAAAGAAAATAACTGTCAACCTAAAAATTTAATATCCAGTGAAAACATCATACCTAAATGAAGATAATAAATATTGCCACAATGAAAGATTCAGCGCACAAAAAAGGTGTAAACATTCCCACATATTCACTACAGTAACTCTTTCACTGAAATGTCTTTCAACCTGTGCTTCTTAAATGATTATATTTAAACTAAAGCAATATTAAAAGTCGTAAGTTTAATGTAAAGAAATGGTGTGCTTAGTGACTTCTTAATATTGAAAATAATCTGGAAAACTTGCATAGCTCTGCAGCTAAAACAGTTCGGGAAAACAGGCCAATGAGCAGTGCTGCCTAAACATTCCCTCGCCGTGGCCTGAGTAAGCATGCTGTCATTTAACCTGTGTTGCAAGGGGCTGTTACCTTTCACATTACATTTCATTCAAATGCAGGTCAGGCAGCGTATTGGGTTCTATGCAGACACAAAGCATAAAATGTCCAGCGCCAGTCATTTGTGTCAAAGAAAAAGATAACTGCATTCATCCACTATTTCCCTTTTCGTACATGATATTTGCATTCTGTGTTACATAATTTGATGTCAATTTTTCATTAGTCCTACTATCTGGTAGAGGTATCTGTTCACTTCCTTGAAATATATTTTGCTGATGCTGTTTTTCTTGGGATCCACTCTTTCTTGGTACTTCCCATCTCTTTCCTAGTAAAGGCCCTCAAAAATAGAGCTGGTGATGGTATACTGGCAGACTTTGGGGGAAAAACTCAGTTCTTTAAAAATAAAAGACTTGTACCATAGTTCCTGTGAACATATCATTTGTAACACCAAGTTTAGACTTGGTATCATTAAATTCAATGTCAAATTCTTAAAAGCCACCTTCAACAAGAAACTCTGCACAAGAAGCAAGCTGTGATCCTGTAGCAAATGATAAATGTGTATTTACTGCTTTTCTGCTTCCTTAAAACTACTTTCTTGATAGTAACCATAATAGAAATAATTCGGTCTCTTTAAATTGCACTAAAAGACCTGTTCTTTAACTCTAGCCATCATTTTCTTTTTTTTTTTTTTTGATACTGCAAACTGGTTTTCAGTCCGCTCACATCCGTTCATAGAAAGTATGTCAAAAATAATTTACAGTTTTCCCCAACCACTTTTACACAGATGTAGCTTTTATTAGTCTAAATGATTCTAAGATTCTTGTTATTCAAATTTTAAGTATCACTAGGGAATCAATCATTTTTTACCTTCATTTTTCCAAAGTTGAATTTCTGCTTTGAATCCATAAACCATCAGAGCACATTAATATATTTTTGTGTTGTATTTCTAAATCTGAGGAAGTTTACCTATTCTTCAACTAATCTGTGATGTGGAAATCATTTGCCAAGAAGTTTTTTTTTTCTTGTAGATCTTGTAGACATCAGCAGAAGTCTCCTTTTGGACAGCTTATGGACTCTGGTATCAAATAGCTCAGTGGTACTCTGATCCCACTTCTTCCCGTGAAAGTGAAAACATGTGTAGCTGAAGCAGCTTGGATTTTATTAGACTCATTTTATGATATTCAATGTGGAATTCTGGTCTACAAACAGACTTTAACATGTAAGAGCCTTTCTGTATTGCTTATTTTCCAGAATGAATTTTTGATGTAAAAACCAATGATGAAGTTTCATCATTGATCATGAACTTAAATACTATTTCTACAACATCTTCTTTGTTTCAAAGGATTAATTTACTGTTTTGAATACTTCATATTTTATAATTTCTTTTGGTACTTCTTTGGATGGCCAACAATTTACCTCCAAGTATTTCTCTAATGTTTGCAGATTTATCAGTGTACAGTGAAAATGTAATCTCTGGATCTGTATACAGCCTATCATTTGATTCACCAATGCGTTTATTGATAATACTATCTGAACACAATCTAATACTATTTGAAAATAATATTTCTTCTATTTCTTTTGCTTTTTGGCTTCAAACATACAATTAGCAATGTCCATACAGACTGTTTCAACAAACAAATTCTCCAACTCTGCATGAAGCATTTTGGCTTTAGCTTTAGCTATTAATTCCAAGGTCTCCTAACAAGCTTCCCAAGTATACTTTGATAGTGTAGGAACAGATCTATGGAAAGGAGGGGGTTGGGAGGGGAAGCTGTGTGGACAGAGGGACTTTTACTTAAAACTTACAGTTCTTTAGGGATATGGTGCCAACACAATGTGCTTGGTACCACTGATTCATTCAACTTATATGCAAAATATTTAGGCTGAGGAAGAGAAGATTTACTGGATTTAGTTATCCCAATACATTTCTTAAGTGGCCTAATAGGTTGAATTTTTTAAATTAAGCCTACTGTCTTTATCTTGTGATTTTAATGACTTTCCAGCTTTATAATCATCTAATTGCCCTTGGTGGTAAAATAAGTATCTATACATTAAAGCCAATCAAAGAAGTAACAATGAAAAAAATATCTAAATATCTAAAATATCTAAACATCTAAAAAATATCTAAGTTATTATTTTTTGAGGAACTCCATTATATATTTTATAATAATGAAATTCTGAAATTTAAAACATTTAGTATTTTATTACAGTAACATTTTACAACAGTAACATTTTTTACAACTACCAATATCTCAAGGGACCCCTATAACCTATTTGTGACACATTGGTTGGGAAAGCTTTGATCTATCTAGATGAATGAATCCCCATCTTCCAAGACTCAGCTTAAGAACCACCAATTTCTTATTACCTATTTCCCCCAAATTTCTTCCCTTTTGTAGCTGTTCATAGTACAAATAAACCATGTTTGGTGGTGAATAATGCAGTTGTCTCCTCAGCATCCATTTCCCGCTCCCACAGAGAAGACCATTTAAAAAAGTCTATTAAAATTATAAATAACACTAATATGATGTCTGGAGAAAAGAAATGACAAGATTGTATGTTCCACAGCTACTTGTGAAGTTTTCTGAACTTAAACAGGATAAAGCTAGACTTGCTTAGTAGAAATGCCACCTACAACAGAAAAGGTTGTAAAAAACCGTGTTTTTAATTGTCTTTATTAAAAATAATACGTAATAAAAATAAGTTTGTCTAAAAAAGACTCTAGAATGGATTATTAATAATACTGATAGTGAAAGGTAAAGACAGGCCATTGTTCCTGATCAAAAAATTAAAAGTAATCAAGAGTTGCATGTGCTTTGTGATGGTCAGGATTCACTTTTAGCTTACACATTGATATTTATTTTTTTAAAAACTTTGAAATTAATTTAAGAAAAAATGCTTCAACTCCAAATCCAAAATACTCTCCTTTTCCCTACTGAAGCAATTGTTTTTATATTAGAATTATTTCTTAATGTCAAATTTTTTACGAACATGCTTATTATCAAGTTAGTAATACAACTGAGTGTACTCAGTACTATCAGATGCAATGAGTTAAAGAGAATGGGATAAAATGGGAGAGGACAAGACTCCCACTGAGTTACTCAAAAGACTGGGGCTAGGCGCAGGGAGGAAACATGCCTTACACAAGCCATGTTTAACTACAGGAGATGTCATTCCAAAGATTTCTATGTAATACAAGAGTGGAATTTCATGCACAGGTTAGTCTAAAATAAAAAAGGAAGACAGAAATCACCCTAGAAAGTAAATCGGACATTTTCAGATGATTTTAGGACTCTGAAAATCCACTGGCTATGCTTCAAAAAATGATGAACATATCCACTATTTTACGATTAAAGCAATTCCAAAAAGAAATAGGAAATTAATTTCTTACCTGCCAAAGAGACTATCATGAACAACATAGACAGAACATACACTGAGATCTATTAATCCTTTTGGTTTTGTAGCTCGTTTTTCACTTTCAAAATAAATAAGTTGGGCATCACTGCCTTCTAAGATAAAATATAAATTTTTCCACCGTTTTCCTTTGCCTGTTTAAAAAAAAGTTTTCTGTAAGCCAAATAATAAACTATGAAGCCATATATATTAAAATCATAAAAATTATTGCTGAAAAGAAAAATTGTATATCCATTTTTATTCCAAAGCTTCAATCACACATCTATCCTTACAAAATGACAAAATACCTAAATTTATCTGTAGAAAAATGCCTTATGCTATACTGCTTGTTTTAATGAATCACAGAGTAAATGACAATGGTACCTTAACTATATCTTTGAAAGTTTCATGAAGATAAAAATCTTTAAAATTCTTGCTTTGGAGTAATTCTTCTCTAATCATATGAAAATACTCTTCTACTCCACATCCTAATAACCAACCCCCTACATTTCTGAATGTTAAAATGAGGCAAATATATAAAACAGAAATATCAAAACAATGAATGTGACCAGTGTCATCAGAAGTCTCTCTTTAAGAAGAAAAATAATAATGAAGTGTGGGGTAGAGAGAGGGCAAAGAATCAAATATCTTGCACTGGAACTGACCTCAAGAATGAAAGACACACTTGGAAATATGTAAGCTTGTTTCATGAAACTCTGCTTGGAAATGTGGACTTGATATACCTAGACTCTAGATTTTTTTATTTAAATTCAATTAATTAACATATACTGTATTATTAGTATCAGAAGTATTGGTCAGTGAATCATCAGTCTCATATAATACCCTGTGCTCATTATATCACCCAGTTATTCCATCCCTCTAAGTGCCCCCTACCCTCCAACAACCCTCAGTTTGCTATCTAGGATTAAGAGTCTTATAATTTGTCTCCCTCCGATTTTATCTTGTTTTATTTTTTCCTCTCTTCCTCTATAATCCTGTTTTGCTTCTTAAATTCCACATGAATGAGATCATATGATAATTGTCTTTCTCTGATTGACTTACTTCGCTTAGCATAATACCCTCTAGGTTCCATCCATGTCATTGCAAATGGCAAGATTTCATTTTTTTGATGGCTGAGTAGTATTGCACTGTGTGTGTGTGTGTTTATATATACATCTTCTTTATTGTAGACTCCAGATTTTGAACGATGCTTATAAAAGCTTTAACCAAGGGTCAATTATTAATAATTCATATCAAAACTTATTAAATACATCAGTGGGAACGTTTATGCCAATATTTATAACGTGTCTATTAAATATTAATGGTAAAATACTAAAATTGAATCTTTAAAGTTAATACTTACCTTTTTTTAAAAGATAACCCTTTTTAACAATATTTTTATAAAAGGCATCCTTTGTTTTTCGACGAATTGTATTATAGATTTCCTTGCCATCAACTGTATCATTGAGTACTTGTTCTTGATCCTGAATTTTTAAAAATATTAAAATTATTTCATGAATTCTTGATAGAAATCAAATAAAATCTACTAAATTACCAATTTAAAAAACCAGGCTGATTGTCTATGACATTTAAAAGAAGTTTTTAAGACTAAAATTCTAAAAATGTAACAACATTAAGAGATCCTTTGTTTTCCAAATAAAGTCTCAAAAATACAATATTGTGTTACAGCAAATAACATTGAAAACATGAATTTGTCCCAAGAGAACTGATAAACTGGGAGCCAACTTAAGCATAAAACAAAAACCTGGTTGCTTATGCAAAGTTGTATCTGTGAGGAGGACTAGATGAATGCACAAAGCTATGCCCAGCTAAAATGAGATGCATGGGAATACAGAAAACATACCTCTAATACCTTACAGCTCTCAATTCACCAAGCATTCTATGCCACACTCATTCATCTACACCTGGTGATAGAACACCATCTGATTTCAAATAATCCTCCTTCTACCACTTTATAATAATCACAACCCTTCTGGTGGTAGCCTCTTCCACAAGTAAGCTTCAGGTCTTTTTCAAGGTAAAGTACCATATTTATTGTTCTGGTTAAACATTTCTTAACCAGTTATCACATATAAAAACTATACTACGTTTTATTAGGTTCTTATCTTTATGTGTTACTGATGAGGTTCTTGAGTGTTGTACCCCATAATCTCACCTTCCTATATAGCCTATCGTTCTTACTACATGGTTTTACATAACTGTGACTTGTAGGAATGGATGCATGTGTCTTAACTGCTAAATCCTCCTAAGTAACAAAAATATTTCTGACGTCAGGGAGACTATAAAGAGAAGAGTGTCTTTATAATGATCTTTCCAAAATAAATCAATCACCAATATTATCAATGGGATCCACTAGACTTAATTTCAGTTTCTTAGTTTCTTTTTTGAGCAGTTCTTACTATTTCCAAGGATTAATACTTAATGAATGATTTTTTAAAGACTTCATGGGTCTTTCTGATCCTTTTATAAATCTAAGATATGAGATTTTCGTAAATCATATTTTTCCTGTATCTTAAAACATCCTATTTCATCATCCTAGAAATCATTTCATCATTATTCAACAATTACTTTTCAAGTATACTAAAGAGCAAGAAGGGTTGGCAAACCATGGCATACGCACCAAACCCAGCCCACTGCCTGATGTTGGACATAAAGTTTTATCAAAACACACCCACATTCATTCCTTTTGTCTACAGTTGCTTTTATACAACAAAGGCAGAGTTCAACAGGTGAGATGGAGACTGAATCGCCTGCAAAACCTAAAATATTTAATTATCTGGTCCTTTACAGAAAAGTTTGCCAACTGTTAACTTAAAGGATGATGCAAGAGTGAAATAAACCATCTCTATTGCATCACCCTTTGTTGTTTTTTGTTTTTTGTTTTTTTTTTACTATGCTGCCAACCGTTGCAGCATCTTTCAAAAGTATAAAAGCCCATCTACCATCTGTGTTATCTTTTCAGTAGCCTTCACTGAACACAGCCCAGAACTCTCAATGTTCTGCTAACAGCAAAGAGAAAAAATTGACATAGGAAGATGTTTGACAATTATTAAAAGAATCAAAAGACTAATGCAAAGAGGTAGTGGCATTTTGGGATCTATTGTGATGATAACATTGATTTCTGATAAGCAAAAATCTCAGACTTTAATTCTTCTAATGCAGTATCCTTAAACTTTCTCAAACTCAAGAAACACTGAATAAATGATAGATTTCTACGTGGGGGGGAGGGATATGGGGTGTTTCTATCTAGTCAGTCATTTAGTAGGAAGGATGTCTTCATGCAATATTTTGTAACAAGAATCTAGACTGTCTTGTTTTGCTAAAAAGAAATAACGGTTCTTTTAAATTTTTATGTTTGTGCACCAAGATTTATTTAAGATGATTTGTAAGTGGCCAAAAGGTATTTTGTATCCAAAGGTTGCTGAAAGGAAACATAATGTAGAAATTTTAAAATTCACCATATTTATCACTGTAATTGATGTTTAAAAATCTAAACAGAAAAACATTTTACCCCTATGGAGTGAAGAAGACTATACTCTCCCAATAAAATTTATATAAACCATACAAGTTTTCAAAAGTATTCTATTTGATGGATGATTCAAGTACATGAACAAAAACCAAGAATCATCTGGAATCAGTATTGGATTCTGACCGTGAAAGTGTGGGAAGAATAACCTGAGTAATTATAAAGCAAAAATTAATTAGAGATGTATCTGAAATCTGGAATTAGGATTTAATAAGATGGATACGTTCCAGGTCCCTGCCTGAGAGTGGATTAACAGCTGCCTATTTTAAGCCTTTATAACCAAGGAAATATGGAAAAAAATTTTCAGTTTGCTATATTTAAATTCCTATTATTAAACTTTCTATTAACTTTTTTGGACTATATCTTTACTCCCACTTCTAAGAATTATTCATAAAATGACTTAAGAAGAAAAATTTTAAAAGGATACACTGGACCCAGATGATAAACAGTGATGACTACCTTCCCAGTTATATGGATGTGTACTTTTCAGTCTTTTATTTCAGTAATGATAATATTTAGTCTTGGCTACAGAATGGGCATATTTGTAGTGTGTGCATTAAGACATAACTATACTATTATTTGGATTTAAATATCTGATTTCAGGATGATCTCCATAGCACTTTTCTAAATTATATTAGGAGGAGGCTGATATACTCATCTACAACTTCTGAAAGATTCTAATATATTAGAAGAAATTATGGCCAAGGACAGAACTTTGCTTTCCAAACTCCAGTAAATCACTGGATGACAGAAGAAAAGGCTGAAATCTACATAGTTCCAGAGAAGTCTTAAATGTTTCCATACATTTAATTCAATAAATGTTAGTTTAGTGTCAGGGTCTGTTCTAGTTCTTGAAATACAACAGCAAACAAATCAAAGATTCCTCAAAGATTATCCTCAAAGAAATGAGGGAAAGAAATAAACAATATATAAATCATACTGTATGTTAATAAATGGTTAAGCGCTTTACAGGGTAAGGCAAGTACCAGTATTAAATAAGGTGTATGGGTAAATCTCATTGTGAAGCTAATTTCTGAACAAAACCTGAAAGAAATAAGAGAATGAGTGAGGCAAGTGGATATTGAAAAAAAAAAATCATTTTGGGCAGAGTGAACAACTAAAGCAAAGATCCTAAAGCAGAAAAGAATCTGGCATATTTTAAAAAATAGCAGAGAAGCCAGTATGACTGGAGACAAATGAGAGAGAGGATGGTAGTAAGAAGTTCAGAGGACTAATGAGATGACATCTATAGTCTGAGAAGCCACTCTAAGAACTTTGGCTTTCACTCCAAATGAAATATAAAACATGTGCAAGTGAGTATTAAACAGAGGAGTGAAATGATCTTACTCGCATTTTAAATGGATCCCCCTGACTGTTGTGCCATAGGGCAAAAGAGGGAATACGGGGACAAAGTCAGATTCTAACGGTGGTTATGTGTTAGATTTGGAAAGCAGAGTCAGCATAATGTACCTGACAGTATGGATACAAAGCATAGGAGAGAAAGAAGTCAAGGAAGACTCGATGCCCTAAGTTGTTATTTCCCTATTGTACAGTAGTTCAACACGTTGTTGAAAAACTAAATAAATTAATAAGAACAGTGTCTAAATCATGGTGCAAAACAAAAAAAAAAAATGTTGCTCATTTTATTGTGGGCTGCATTGGCTCAAAAGGCTCCTTCTCTTCTAACATCTGTCTTAACAAGTGTTAGCTCCAGAAAGTAAGCAAACCTACCAAAAACTGTTCTTTCTATTCCAGCATCTTACTCTGAGTGGGGGTAGGCAGTCACCTCAGGGGGAGTGAGCTAATCAGTTTTTCCATTAATAAAGGTTATTATTACACTTTCTGTTCTGTAATAGAAGCCTGCTGGGAAGGATAGATATCAGAAGGATATTCTGATTCCCAAACTTCTACAGTAACCTACTTTTAACTCCAGGCTCAAATTAAGAGACTTCAAATAGCATTTAATGGTTTTTATGTAGCAACCGAATTGCTTTGTAATTGGCATCAGTTATTTCTGAAGTATCCAAGGCACTAATTGACACTTTTACAAATGACAACAATTTGGGGTTTGTTGACTTATGAAACCACAACACAAGAGTGCAGCAGACTATATAGATGAAGTAATTCTTAAAACAACCTTATAACTCAAGTACAAAAGTTTACTAAAGGTCAAATACTACTTATTTATTGTGCTAAATAAGTTTTTATTCTAAAAAATAAACTTTTCTAAAAATTTTTAAATTAAAAAATTCTAAGCCCAAATCCAAGATGGGAAAACATAGGACTTAATTTTTAGACAGAATCTGTAGACTTCTGAAACAAATTAAAACCATCATTAACTCTAACAACCAGCGTGAATTAGAATTTAGGATACAGCCGTGAGACACAGTGGCACAATCTTCATCTGGAGGTAAAGGCACATCTGATCCCTAATAAAAAGACCCTGAGCAGTGCTTCTAGAAAATAAACTGTGATAACAAAAACAAAACAACTTTTTTTTTTAATTCATTTTAATATGCAGTCAGCAGAGCAGTGAACTGACACTGTCTGCCCAAACTGCCAAAGCAGGACATCAAGGCTGACTACCGTTATTTGGAAGGTGTCAACAAGGAGAAAGTGAAACTTGAGATGGATCTTAAAACTAGCAGTGTTTCGACAGTCCTAGAGGAAGGGGTGGACATGGAGATAACAACAAGCACAACGATATTAAGACACATTGTGATAATACAGAGGAGATGAAGTGGGTGCTTCCTACTGGAGAGCAAACAGTTATCCATTCAGTAACACTGATGCTACTCTAGACACTGGGAATATAACACAACACCCCTGGCTCTCATGGACCTTACAGTCTACCAGAAAAGTATGAGGAAATGAAGCTACCATAGTGTGACAAGATGGTGATGATTCTTGAATGGATATTAAGCATCAGAAAAATGATCCCCCACCGCAGCAACTTCAATGACTAGCAGGGACAACCCTCTGAAACTAACATGTTAGGAGGGAAAACTGAGACGCTAGAGACACTATCAGTCACTGGAAGTTTAGTTGGGTACCCCCAAAAAAACTTTATGTCCCTGAAGTATCAATTCCTCCATTTTCCACATAGACAATTCCTAATCACTCTTTTGAAATACCTGTTCCTAGCATCTGCTAAAATCTTTGCCCACCACTCTTCAGAAAGTCTAAGTACACAGACTAAACAATCACCCTATGCATTAAGCAGCTAATACTGAACAGGCCCTCTTGTTAAGACCAATCTTCCTTCTTATACTGTGGATTTTAGCCACTCTTGCCTGCCCTAGGAAATTGTACATCAGGTACTGCCACTACCACATCTCACCCTCCTCATCACTAGTGGCTTTACACAGAGTATGCAGACACGCACAAAACTCTCTCACCATAAATCTATAGCCAAATAAACCATGAAATAAAAAGTTTAAATCCCTCTCAACCCTACCTTCTTCTAGAATTAATTTTCATTTTATTTACCAAGCTCACCTAGGTAAGCCCAGCTGTGATTTATCCTTGTGGTCTCCACTTTTGCCTCCAACAAACTCATTCATTCCTTGACCCAATGTAACATGGCTTCTGTCCCACCACTGCTTCTATTCTCAAAAAGCCACAAAGGCTAGAATCAACAGAAATAAAAACTAAGTGATTCTCTTACAATGTACTTTCTGAAAGAATCTGAGTAATGGCAGTTTTAAATTTTATCCAATTTTAAATGCATGACTGTGTGCATAAAACATAACACCAAAAATGCATTTTAAAATAAAATGCTTATTACTGCAAAAAGAAAAACAACACTGACCTGCATTGGTACAGGTTCCTTAAGATAATACCCTTCAACAATTTGTTCTTTTCGATAGTGATCTATGATGTCCCCAATGCTGTTAAAATAAAAATAACTAACATTGACATAATTTGTCTTATAAAAAAATGCAAATCCTGAAAATACACAAAGACCCTGTTGGCAAGAATTATGTATTTGCCAGTTTTTTCCCAAAGAATATAACCCAAATACAGCAATAGTACATAGGATTATAATAGTTCCATTATTTTGGAAAAGCAAGATTTGGTTTACAGGTCAGAATACCTGAGTCAGAGATTCCAATTTTGCATGCACATACTGAAAGAGTCAGTATAAGTAATGAAAGAATAAAAGCCTACTTTTTTTTTTTTTAAAGAGTATTTCTGAGGAACTGAGAAAGAACTGATAGAGAAATAGCATTTATATAGCAAGTTCAGGTAGATTTTAAGAATTTTTATCATGAAAACACACATTCAGCTTTCATAATAATCAGATGAGTTAGATCGTAAAACATATTAACAGCAAGTAAAAGGAGAAACAAACAGAAGACCAACAAACAAACAAACAAACAAAGAGATAACTTTACATATAGGATTATCACTACAACAGAGAAGGCTTATTGATGATTTTGATAAACACTATAAAATATTCTTACTATTTAGGAAATTTTACAAACAAAACTGAAAATAAAATGACATTGTATAATGTATTTTAACACATATTTTAGAAAGGCATAATAATGACTTTTCTCAATATTATTTCTGTATAATCAGTAGCTCATTTTATTGTCCTAACTATTTAAGTTCTAGACTTTTAAACTTCCCTTTAATATCCTGCAGGAATGGGTATTTTAGGGACACCTAGGAAACATTTCTCAAAAACAGATCTTGTTTAACCTTCCACTTGATTTTTTCCAGTTCTACTGATGGAATTGAAATATATATATTATCTTCAGAGACACATATGTATATGTGCGGATACACACACACACAAACCCCTCTCCAAAGATACACACACAAATATATACATATATATGTCTCCAAAGAAAAAATATCTCTGCTATACTACAAAATTAATTTAAACCAAATGTTAAAATAGCGAAATAGAAGACTTGAAAGGATTAATGAAAAACAATCATGAATGGATATGAACTAAATACCAGATGCAGCATTCTACACAAGGGGAAGGAGTGCAAAATGAGACAAATAAAAAGGTATTAACATTAAAAAAGACAAGGATGGTTATACATTTTTAGAGGAAAACTAATGCTACATATAAATCCAAAAATGTTAAAAGAAGAAAGAAAATCAGAAAAGAATACATTTGTAGACATAGAGATGACTATGTGTTTCAAAGCAAAAGGAAAAAGCATCAAATCTATATAAAACAGTAAATATCAAAGGTTTCTGATTCATTAACTATAAAATGCATTTGATCCTGTGGAGCTTCTCAGTGTTACAATGTAAATTCTTGTCTAGCAGCTCAAAGATAGGATACTGTTGTGGAATGCAGTTCAGGCTGCCCAAGAGCAAATTTAAGTGTGTGACAACCAATGGGAAATATTCTTACAAGTGAGCTAGACTTTCAAGATTTTTTTTTTAAATTACTTTATATTCTACCCAGATATACCTAAAGAAACAGTCAAGGAAGACACAGCAACCCAGAATTTCCTAGACATTCCATGAAAGTTTCAGATATGAAATCAGATAGGTTTATATTTCAGAAAACTAAAACATGTTCACTATATGTCAGTGAAATAAATGTGAGTTCTGAAAGATACTATATCCTATACTTTTATTTTAATTAATTTACTTAATAAATAAAACCATGTCTCTCTCTTTGAACCCCCTAAATGTTAGTAAGCTTCAATGTTTGACCAAAATCTTCCTCTCTCTCTTCCTTCTCATCACTACCTCAACTGCTCTCTTTCCACTGACTCTCCTATGCCTATGTGTACATCCCTGAACTTACCACAGTCAGCCCACCATCTTTTTTCATAAACCTGTACCTCACAGAACTTTCTCTTTAATGTATATGCACAGGATCTATACAATATATTTCAAAAAGCAAATTAGTTAATAAATGCTTGCTGAATTATATTTGCTTTTAAATGTTTCTCTTGCTTTTCTTAAAGTTTATTTATAGGAAAGTTAAGAGTTATGTCTCAAAAGCACAGTTTCTAAATGAAACAGACGTAACTACCTCTCTTTACCAAATGATTAATATTGAGTTAATGGGGAGAACAGACAGTAGAGTATGGCTCTTTTATAAACATTTATTGGATAATTCAACTTTACACTTACATATCTAAACAATAACTGATAATCACAAAGGTGTATCTTCTTTTTTAAATTCATTTATCTTTTCTTAGTAATCTCATCCAATCCATATTGGATAATTCAACTTTACACTTTCATATCTAAACAATAACTGATAATCACAAAGGTGTATCTTTTTAAAATTCATTTATCTTTTCTTAGTAATCTCTTAGTAAAACTCACAACCCCAAGATTAAGAGTCACATATTCTTCCTAATTGAGTCAGCCAAGTAACTCACAAAGGTTTATCTTCTAAGATTTACTTTATTACTGACACTAATGCTGAAATGGTACATATATATATATATATATATATATATATATATATATATATACACACACACATATATATATATCCATGCTGAAATATATACTTCCAAAACAACTATAAAACTGCCTTTTTCCCCAGACATCAGATTTACATAAATATTTCTTTTAAAAATTTTTAATATTAATACTAGAAACAACAATCCCCCTTAACTTTACCAAATGAACAGAACTATAAAGAAAATTTGTGGGTGTGGGTGCACCTCGGTGGCTCAGTCAGTTAAGCGTTGGACTCTTGATTACAGCCCAGATCAAGATCTCTTGAGTTGTGAGATCAAGCCCCACATTGGGCATCGCACGCTTGTTGGAGAGTTGGCTTGGAAGATTTTCTCCCTCTGCACCTCCCCCCCAACTTACACATGCTCTCTCTCTAAAATACATAAATAAATCTTAAAAAAAAAAAAAAAAAAAAGAAAGAAAGAAAGAAAAAAAATTAGGGAGAATGATCACAGTCACTAAATTAACATGTACATGTATTTAAAATTTTGTCATTTTGTAAGCAGACTAATAATTTTGCAATTTAGAAATATACTTCAAATACTTCTTTCTTCCTGCTTCACTCTAGTCTTTATCAATAAAAAAGATAATCTTTATACAATTTACAGATTTCCCCCTTATGTAGGAAAAATTTTCATCTTTGCAGAATGTGTATCATAAGGAAGTTTGTTTACTGACAAAAAATAAACCAAGTAAATTATTTTATCTTTAAAAGTTTCCATGGACATTTATCAATTCAATTAAGAATATATGTTTTCAATTTACAGTTTTATATATTCTAAGTGCTTAGAAAACTGGACAACGGGACAAAGTAGTTTACCTTCATAAAGAGCTCAAATTGCAGGTAGCTAGATTTTCCGTGAGGATGTCTAGATTGGACTATTAATGTAGAAACCACTCAAGTAGCATTTCTGTATAAGGTGTGTGAAAGGATTCAAACGTCTAGACTCACGTCTTCCAGTTGATGTCTTATAACTGTCCATGGGCCTTCTGTCAAGCAACTACAACTTGTTTTTGTTTTGTTTTGTTTTCTAAGATAAACCAGTTGCTGGATCTCTATACACACAAAGGTCAAGCTGGAATTAAGAAAAATTCTAAATGGGATGGAGAATACTGCTGTGGTATTAAGGGATTAAACTAGGCAAATGCCACCACTTTTGTTTATAAAAGCCTCCAAAAAAGGAAGACAAAACCACTCTAGAGTTAACTCATATGGGAGATTATTCACATTCAGAAGAAAATAAAGAAAGAAAAAGAAAAGAAAGATTCTTTTCTAATATATGGGGGGGGGGGAGGTTCTATTACATGGTTTCTTTATTTTTTAAAAAATATTTTATCTATTTATTCATGAGAGAGACAGAGAGAGGAAGAAGATGGGGTGGGGCACAGACAAAGCAGAGGGAGAAGCAGGCTCCATGCAGGAAGCCCGACGTGGGACTCGATCCTAGGTCTCCAGGATCATGCCCTGGGCTGAAGGCAGCGCTAAACCGCTGAGCCACCTGGGCTGCCTTATCATATGGTTTCTTGATTAATTTATTTTCTTGCTCCAGTGGCTATAGTTCATTCTGAGTTATGGGATAAGCAATGATTTTACTGTAATTTTTAAAATGAGAAGTAGGAACCAATAATCACAAACAAGAAATATCAACTTGAGAACACCCAATAACATGGGTAACATTTGTAATAAGTCTCAGTTTACTCTTTAAGAACTTTCTTTCTAGGGATCCCTGGGTGGCTCAGCGGTTCAGCGCCTGCCTTTGGCCCAGGGCGTGACCCTGGAGTCCCAGGATCGAGTCCTGCGTCGGGCTCCCGGCATAGAGCCTGCTTCTCCCTTTGCCTGTGTTTCTGCCTCTGTCTATCATGAATAAATAAATAAAATCTTTAAAAATAAATAAATAACTTTCTTTCTATTAAAATGTCTCCCTAAAAAAATAAATAAATAAATGAAATGTCTCCCTAATAGAAGAATGTAATATATTTTCTTTATCTTAGAACAAATGTTTTGTTATCCTATAGTTAAGGACTTAGCACATTTGCTGTAAACAGTTTGCATATAATCAACAAACAAAAATTATCTTAGAGGAAAACAAATTACAAGTTATTAACTTACATTCATGTTTTACATTGTCTGAATGTAATGTAAATTGGACATTACTACTTGGACATGACTACTACTAAATTGTATCAAAGGCCTTATAATTTTAAATGTTAAAAAGTCACAAACTTTTATGCAATTTTGAATCTGATACACTAAATATTGAGATTTCAACTATTTTTGCCAAAAGAAAAAGATAACTAAAATTTCTCACAACTCACCTGTTATAATACCGGCCTCCCATCATAAACTGATTGTTTGGTGTTGGACATATTTTGAATCGCTGAATATTTTCATTGGTCCGAAAGTAAAGTGAATAGTCACCAGGAGTATTATCTGAGGGCCTCACAAGAAAACTGCAGACTTGGCCAACTGTAAAAATTAAGCTGTTAGTTTTATTTCCTAATTATCAAATAAAAAAGAAGCAGTGTTAAGAAATGTAACTATAAATTACATTTAAAATACATCAACTATGTAAATTTTCACCTGGAACTTGTTTTATAATAAAGGCAATTTTAACACATTTTTGTATTTTCTAGTTTATAAGTCACAACCACCCATGATGGTGCATGTCTGTATTACATAAAAATAGGTCAGCAGCAGTGATTTCTGGTTAATAATGTCTATACCTGTCATGACTTGGAAAAAATGATCTAACCATGGGTAGAGGACACTGGCCAAAATGGGCACATTCTATTTATAAATCCTCTTAAGAAGAGTCTAAAAAAAGTTTAAGTAAATTTTGTATAGGAATACTCTATACGGGGATCCCTGGGTGGCTCAGCGGTTTAGCACCTGCCTTTGGTCCAGGGTGCAATCCTGGAGTCCTGGGATCGAGTCCCGAGTCGGGCTCCCGGTATGGAGCCTGCTTCTCCCTATGCCTGTGTCTCTGCCTCTCTCTCTCTCTATCATAAATAAATTTTAAAAATCTTTTTTTTTTTTAAAAAGGAATACTCTATACTTAATGCTTCTGATTAAACATTAAAAAGTAATAACTGTAATAAAATAGTACCAACGCTTACAAAGGTAGATTCAAAAATGAAATATGTGTGTACCTTATCAAAATCAATACCTGTACACTCTTTCCTTTAAGAACCTGAGAAGTCATATAGAAACAAATTATCATATACTAAAGATTCTCACACTAATCTTAGAGAAGGCTTTCTAATGTCTTCAATTGGCAGTGACTCTTAACACCAAAATACTTTGTCTTTCCTCTGCCTTAAGTCCTAATGACATAGAAAAGATCAGAACTTGATTGCTTTTAGGAAAACACATTGAATACTTAGAATATCAGATGTAATTTTTATGTAAATTACTGAGAGTTCCAATCATCTAGCTGAGACACTTACTACCAAATAATTTCATGTTTAATACACAGAATAGGAACTCATGCAAAATAGTGCATGCTAGTGATTATGTGCATTTTTCAGGGAGAAAATCACCAGATTCTTAAAAAAGCACATGACCCGAAGAAAATATAAAATAACATAAAGAAATTAAGTTTAGCTCCATTCAACTTGAAATGCATAAAACAAGAATGAGTGCCTCAAGTATCTGGGGATCCAGTTCAAAAATATAAACTTCTATTCAAAAGTATATAAATTTAAAATAAATATTTTGGCCCCACTCTCAAAAGCTGATAGCAGGTCACTGTGGTTGAGCATCTGGTCTCTATTACTCCCATAATGTATCATCATGTTCTTTATTTTTAATCTACTTAATCTAGGTCCTCACAATAAAATTGAATACTTCTAAAACCTTAAATCTTACAAAAGAGCCAAGTATTAATTAATTACATTAGATTCCAAAGCCCACAGTTCAAAAGAGTAATTCAGATTACATCTTTAATAATCAGTAGTTTATTCACCATATATGGAAACTATCAAACAGGTTGTTTTTTAAAGAACTAAGATTTCTACATTATAGATTATGGCTTCAACTTGTGTCAAATCCTCATATGTGTACAGTTTATGAAAAAGATACTTGGTAATTAAATTAATTCTGTCTTAAATGTTAGGATAAATGATGACAGGACAGTTTTTAGTTCAAATAATAAATCCAAAATAAAAGTCAATTTTTACTTTGCATATCTCTATAACCAGACTTTTAGAAATGTTAAAATAATATATTTTAAATAAGGCACAATCTATAATTCCACAAGTGCACAACGATAAACAAGAACATATGCTGCAGTTGAACAACAAAAAAACCAAAAATATAAACTACACAATATTCCTCTAAAGACAGATAATAAATTATGGTTTTTATATAACAGAAGCTTATGGTCATTCAAAAGAATAATGAAAACTTATATATAAGTAGATATAGAATGATCTCCCAAAATATATCCTAACAGGAAAAAAGTATGTTGCATGTTCCTAAAGTATGTGTGCGTGTGTGTGTGTGTAAGGGTATGTTTAGGAGAGAGAAACAGAGATACACACAGACACTGAAAACTTATAAAAATGCAGAAAAAGAAACTCGTCTGGTGCTGCTTGTAGGGAAGAGAACAGGGACTGGGACAGAGAGAAACATTTCACTGAGTTTTATACTACATGGATGTATTCAACTAAAAAACACTGCATAAGAAAATATACAAGTTTCTCTGTGGTGGGCAAGAAATTACAGTATTTTTAAATTTTAAATGAGCACTAAAGGCAAAATTGATGATAAATGGTCAGTTTGCTCTTTTATTCTTTTTAAATAAAGTTATTTTAAAAGGCAAGTGAATATACAAGTACCTGTCATAAGTAAATTATAAGCTTCTTGTTTGGAAATTTTCCCATGGAACCATCTTAAAAAGAGAACAAATAAGATATGTAAATCTGAAGTCCTTTTTGCTATTATACAATCAAAACTAAACAACCACATAAGTTTAATTCAAGCTGACAAAATGAAATAAATGCAAAAGCAATTGATTAAATTTTGTCATCTTTTACATTTATGTTATTGCACTTTGTAAACGTATATAACTTCAGCGAAACAGAAAAATAAGGGACCAGTATGAACCATAATTTCCATATTAACAATACAAAAACAATAATTATTTTTAATTCTGATAATGACAAACTGTGCATGCTTACATCATAGCTAGGGTTCTCTTTTCTTTGTATTAGGAGGGAGGATGGTATAGGTAGAGCCCACTACAGAATTATCCAGAAAAAAAAATTAGTAAATGAATTTTCCTCATATTACTCTCAAAGTGACCTTCCCATATTACAAGAGGTAAGTTCTCTCTTGAAAGAAAACAGACATGGCTAATTAATACTTCCCATATTAAAGTCAGAAAGTAAGATTGAGTGATGACAAAGAGTAGATACCAGAAGGACTGAAAGAAATGAATGGCTTCGCATTCCTAATTCTATCTGAGCTAATGCCCTAACAAATTAGATGGCTAGAGTATTTTAGTTTCTGTACACTTAAAATAAACATTTAGAAATTATTATAAATGGCATTATAGTTTGGATCCACTACATATAATAACTAAAGTATTTAAGTTTACCTTAGAATAAAATAACAAACCTGGTATTACAAATTAATCAGTAATTAAATTTCCTAGAATCTCTTCTCATTTACCTGAAGGACTATTATCTATCTTGCTGATTAACACCTCTTAAGGCCAGGCTGACAACTCCAGATCATCCCTCTATCACTTTGCCATAAAAACTTGGGATCTACTATAACTTTTGATAGTGGCTTAAAAAACAACTTAGAAAGTGAAAATACTGCAAGACACAAAAAAGCAAGACACATCCATATGCCGCCTACAAGAGACTTACCTCAGACCTAAAGACACATGCAGATTGAAAGGGAAGGGATGAAAAAATATCAAGCAAATGGATGTAAAAAGAAAGGTAGATGTAAAAAGAAAGGTGACAATACTTATGTCAGACAAAATAGGCTTTAAAAACAAAGGCTGTGATGAGAAAAGAAAGACATAAAATGATAAAGGGAACAATACAAGAGGATATAACAATTACAAGTATCTATGCATGGGAGCACCTAAAGACATAGAGTCACTATTAACAGACACAAAAGAAACAACTTGACAGGAATACAATAACAGTAGGAGACTTAAACATCCCACTTATATCATAGATGGATCATCCAGACAGAAAATCAATAAGAAAAAAGTGCTTTTTAATGACACATTATACTAGATGGAACAGAGATAGATAGATAGATAGATAGATAGATAGATAGATAGATAGATAGATAGATAATCTGCAGAACAATGCATCCCAAAAACCATGAATACATATTCTTTTCAAGTGCACACAGAACATCTCCCAGGATAAATTACATTAGCCCACAAAAAAAAAAAAAAAAAAAAAAAACACCTCAAGACATTCAAAAAGACTAAAATCATATCATGCATCTTTTCTGTCCACAACAGTATGAAACTAGAAATCAATCACAAGAAAAAGTCTGGGAAGAATACATGGAAGCTAAATAACATGCTACTAAACAATGAATGGGTCAACCAAGATTCAAAGAGGAAATCAAAAAATACATGATACAAATGAAAATGAAAACAGTCCATAATCTTTGAGATGAAGCAAAATATGTTCTAAGAGGGAAGTTTATAGCAATACAGGCCTACATCAAGAAATAAGAAAAATGGGCAGCCCAGTGGCTCAGTGGTTTAACGCCACCTTCAGTCCAGGGCCTGATCCTGGAGACTGGGGATTGAGTCCCACATCAGGCTCCCTGCATGCAGCCTGCTTCTCCATCTGCCTGTGTCTCTGCCTCTCTCTCTCTCATGAATAAATAAATAAAATCAAGAAAGGAAGGAAAGGAAGAAAGAAAGAAGAAAAAAATCTCAAATAACAACCTAAACTTAACACCTAAAGGAGCTAGAAAAGAAGAATAAACAAGCCCAAAGCCAGTAGAAAGAAAGAAATAATAAAGATTACAGCAGAAGCAAATACAATAGAAACTAAAACAGTAGAAAAGATCAATGAAACCAGGAGCTCATTCTTAGAAAAAATACACAAATCTGTAAACCTTCAGACAGACTCATTTTAAAAAAAAAAATTAAAAAGCAGGGCTCAAATACTATCAGAAATGACAGAAGAAAAGTAACAACCAACATTATCAAAATACAAAAGATTTTAAGAGATATTATGAAAAATTGTATAGCAAACAAATTGGACAACCTAGAAGAAATGGATGGACTCCTAAAACATATAACCTTCCAAAACTGAATCAGAAAAAAATAGAACATCTGAATAGACTAAATACTAGCAATGAGGCTGAATCAGTAAGCAACAAACTCCCAATAAACAAAAGTCCAGGACCAGACGGCTTCACAGGTGAATTCTGTCTACCAAACATTTAAATAAAAGTGAATACCTATTTTTCTCAAACTATTCAAAAAAAAAAAAAAAAAAAAAAACAGAAAAGGAATGAAAACTTCTAAATTCATTCCACAAGACCAGCATTATCCTGATAACAAAACAAGACAAAGATACTACCAAAAAAAAAAAAAAAAAAAAGGAAAAAAAAAAAACTGCAGGTCAATATCCCTCATAAAGACAGATGTAAAAATCCTCAACAAAATATTAGCAAACTGGGATCCCTGGGTGGCGCAGCGGTTTGGCGCCTGCCTTTGGCCCAGGGCGCGATCCTGGAGACCCGGGATCGAATCCCACATCGGGCTCCTGGTGCGTGGAGCCTGCTTCTCCCTCTGCCTGTGTCTCTGCCTCTCTCTCTTTCTCTCTGTGTGACTATCATAAATAAGTAAAAATTTAAAAAAAAAAAATATTAGCAAACTGAATTCAACAATTCATTAAAAAACCATTCAACACAACTAAATCAACTTCAGGGATGCAAGTAGGGTTCAATATTTGCAAATCAATCAACATGATACACCACATTAACAAGAGAAATGATAAAAACCATATGATCATCTCAATAGAAGCAGAAAAAGCATTTCACAAAGTACAGTATTCATTCATGATATAAAAAAACAACTCTGGACAAAGTAGATTTGGAGGGAAGATAATTCAACATAATAAAGGCCATATAGGGGAAATCCAAAGCTAGTACCATACTCAATGGTTACAAACTCAAAGCTTTTCCCTTAAGACCAAGAACAAGACAAGCATATTTACTCCTAGTATTTTTATTCAACAAAGTACTGGAAGTCCTAGCTGCAGCAATCAGACAAGAAAAATAAATAAAAGGCATCCAAATTGGGAAGGAAGAAGTAAAACTTTCACTATATTTGCAGATGACATAATACTATATATGAAAAAGTCTAAAGATTCCACCAAAAAAAACTACTAGAACTGATAAATGGAATAAGGTCATAGAATATAAACTAAATATACAGAAATCCATGCATGTCTATACACTAACAATAAAGGAGAAGAAAGAGAAATTAGGAAAACAATCCCATTTACAATTGTACCAAAAATAATAAAATACCTATGAATAAACTTAACCAAGGTGAAAGACCTGTATTCCAAAATCTATAAAATAATGATGAAAGAAACTGAAGAGATAAATTGAAAAATATTCCATGTTCATGGATTAGAACAAATGTTAAGATGTCCATACTACCCAAAGCAATCTACAGAATCAAAAACCCACCATATTTTTCACAGAACTAGAACAAACAATCCTAAAGTTTGTATGGAACCATGTATCACCTTGAATAGCCAAAGCAATCTTGAAAAAGAAGAACAAAGCTGAAGTTATCACAATCCTAGATTTCAAGATATATTACAAAGCTGTAATAATCAAAAAACAAAAAAACAGACCTATAGATCAATGGAACAGAGAGCCCAGAAATAATGTATGATTATATATGGTCGATTTGTCTACGACACAGGAGGCAAGAATATACAATAGAGGAAAAAAATTCTTCAACAAATGGTACTGAAAAAATGGACAGCTATATGCAAGAGAATGAACCTGGGCCACTTATTACACCATTCACAAAAAAGAATGTTAGTTGCCATTTATCACCACACTTTGCGCTGTTGTTTGTATCATAGGGAAATAGTTCCATATAGCAAAGAGGTAAAATAGCAAAGATCAAGATTACTGTAATTTGAGAAAAATAGAGGAGTATTTACACCTGACTCACTTCATCTGCTTACATTACTGGTATGTCCCTTCCAAACATTAATTAGAATTTGTAATCTAATATAGGTAGTGGAAAGACTTCACACTAAAAATAACAAGGTACAGACTCATTCATGGAGCCTATTTTGCAGTTACACAGCTATACAGAATAAGGAAAATGAACTCAGAAAACATCTCATATGTTCCACATCTAAAGAAAGGGGGGAACTAACCGAGATTTACTGAAAGTAGAGAATTCAGCTTAATGTTTTTGTGTTCTAATGGTTACAAAACAGAGAAAGCAACCACTTGAGAGACAAGCCTTAAATTCCATTCATAAATACTAACTGGATGGTAAAAAGAAAAAAAAGTTCCAGTGAAAAAAGAGATCAAAAGATGAACAGTTTCTATTAAAATCATATGAATAAAATAGAATTGGAATTGAGAGTTAATATCTTCAGAAGAAAATTAATATGCAAATAAATGAGGTGATAAGCAGGACACTAAAAAAGATCTCCAAGGACAAAAACAAAATTAGAGTAAATTTCCCATAGGAGATTATTGTTAACAGCTAATAACTTCTGAAATATGAGACTATGGCAAATAACAAGTATAGTAATACCTGGTCTTTGAATTAGCCCTTACAAGATACTTAAAGTCAGCCTGAAAAGATTATGAAAAGAAAGGCCTTGCAGATTCTTATTAATATGGTAAAGAACCATGATCTGGAGTAAAGTTACTCCCTTTCTCTCTCTCTCTCTCACACACACACAGACACAAACAAAGAAAAGAAAAAACTGAAACATAAAATACCCAAAGGATGTAGTCACAAAAACAAGAAATGCTATAAATGTATCAGTAAAAAAAGAAAAATATGAAGAATTATGATTTATAATGTTATTAATGTTTATAGAAAAGCCTTTAGTTTAGTGACAGAAGAGTTGCATATAGATAAAAGACATCTTCATTATTTAAAAATAAGACTATCAGTAGATCCTAAAGAAAATACTAACATATCAGTTCCTGCACCAAAATAAAAACAATTCTTTGGTCAGCCTCAGAAGTAGCAATTTTCTTTTAAAATAAATTTTGGCCTAAGTATTCCAATTTGTAGGTTTACAACATATTTTCTTTTTCCTTTTAGTAATTAACACAAACTCACATTTTGCCTTCATGTGGATCTTCTTCCCGGCCCTAAAGGGTAAGACATTAAGACAGTATTTTATGTAACTTAAAATATTAATCTGTTTTTATTAAAATTAATAAAAATCACATCTGCAAACATACCTCTACCCTGTTCCTCATATTTACTTGTGCATATACAAGGAAAGATGTATCAGTTCAAGATATCTTTCCAAAACTCTCTCCCTTTACCATTACACTCTTTTCCTCTTGTTGTGGTTACTGTAATTCAGGCCCTTTTCCTCCCTTTTCTCAAACTACTACCACAACCCAGTGAGTTTAATTACCCCTATGCCCTGTCCCACCCCATCATCTCACCACTCCAATCTGGACTTATCAGTTTCAAGTGCAACTTTGTCTTACAGTGAGAAACACCAAACAAAACTAAAAGAAACAAAACCAAACCTGTAATACCTCTCTGCTCCCTACAAATTCCTCCTTTGATAAAACCAAAATCCTTTATCATATCACTCAAGTCTACATTCCTATCTCCCATTACCAATTCTCTTTAGTTATCTATAACAATGGACACACATAACTACTGATGTGCTAAACTATATTCTCACACCACTGGCTTATTCTTTTTAACTTAGAATATTCTATTCCTGTTTGTTAACCTAAACTATCCAGACAGGATCTTCCTCAAATACTAGTCCTCAGTAAAACAGAGTCTCTTCTAAAACATAAACTTCTACTTTGAATAGAAAAGAAAACCCCCTTTTTTTTAAGCATCTTTTGAAGTTTACCTTACTCTGACATTCCTATTAGGTAAGATACACCGGTGTTACTCATCCCACTATAAAGGCTACAACCACCTTAAGATCTTAACCCTTCTTTGTTAACACCCAACCACCACTATAACCACTAGCACAATGCTGGACATATAATTTTCACTGAATATTTGTTGAACTGTACTCCTAGTACCCAGCAAAACTGGGTACCTGGCACCAGGTTTTCACTGAGTAATAAAGGAAAAAAGTAGAAAAATGGTCTGTCTATATACATGGATTTGCTTCTCTCCATTTGTTCCCTACCCATCAAATACCTGACAGAACTAAAATCAAATAACCACTGAATGTCTTAAGAAAAAAAAATTACACAAAAACAAAATGCATAATCACTGCCCAAAAGGAGTTAATCTCTATAGAACAGATTTACAACATAAATTTTATACAATAATTCTAATAAATTCAATACAATACAATAATTCTAATAAAATATAGAATTAACAAAGTGCTATAAAAACACAAGATGAAACAACTTAGCCCAAGAAAGACATAAATCCTCTGTGAAAACAGGAGCAACACCTGAGCTGAATTGATAAAGATGAATCAAATTTTACATGGCAATAGTCTAGCAGGGCAAGAGTTATCAGGAAAGTGTAGGCATAAAGAAATTCATTCAACAAACATTTGCTGAAGGCTTAATAATGCCAGACACTATACTATGCTGTGGATATACACATCATTGAATCAGAGACAAAAATCCTCACGGAGCTTACATTATAGATTTAAGGCATAAAAGTATAAATGTACTTGGAGAACAGTAATTAGAATTTCAGTGGGAGGGATCCCTGGGTGGCGCAGCGGTTTGGCGCCTGCCTTTGGCCCAGGGCGCGATCCTGGAGACCCGGGATCGAATCCCACATCGGGCTCCCGGTGCATGGAGCCTGCTTCTCCCTCTGCCTGTGTCTCTGCCTCTCTCTCTCTCTCTGTGACTATCATAAATAAATAAAAATTTAAAAAAAACTAAAAAAAAAAAAAAAAGAATTTCAGTGGGAAAATCCTTAAATCCAACTACCAACCTAATGTCTGATATCTAGAAAACCTCCAAATGGCTTTTCAAGCTACAAGGAATCACTATGCTCCAATGAAAATCATTATGAAAACTTATTTTAACTATTAGGGTAAAAACTGTTTATTAATTCTAACTTGGAACTATTCCACTATTAATTGAAAGTGCTTATATTCCTTTTAGCAGCCACATAATATTGTTCATTCATGCTGACTTGTTAACTTCTTTTTTTTTTTTTTTCCTTTTATTGATGTTAGATCATGAGCCCTTATCTTAAATTGGGATTTTTTTTTTCCTGTACTCATTGGGTAACTTTCACTTATCCTTCTTAAAGTTTATCTTATTAAGTTTGACCCAGAATCCCAAGAGCTGGAGAAAAGTTAAACTATACTAAATCCTTCAAATAGTCAGGAAAAAATCGGGCCGGGGGATGATAGCAGGGAGGAAAAACTCCGACATAAAAAAGTTTTAACTAAGAAATTTGTAGTAAAACCAAAACAGTAAGGTTCTTCTGTCTGAACACTTCTGTCCTATATAAAATAAATTACTCTCCCTACTGTAAAATACCAAATACTAACCTAGAAATTAGGAGTTCTAATCCCAGCTCTTCCACCAAGTTACTATGTGCAGGCAATGCATCATACCATTTCCTCAACTGCCCTCCACTTTTCCTCATATGTTCTACTTCTACTTATCAAGATCTATTAATCAAGAGAATTAATAACAAAGAAAAATATTCTCCACTGCTATCTTCCTGGAAAATAATCAAAGCACAGAATATTACCAAGTTCCTGACATAATTTAAAAACAGTAGCTCCAAGGGTTATAAAAAGGAAACCATTCCATCATACTAAACAAATCCAAAAAGAAAGGATGAATTCCAAAATTGTAATATATTTGATAGGATTCAGTAATACTGGGTATTATCACTGAAATGCAAATGCTGCTTGAAAGCAGACCTGCTATCAAAAAACCACACAATTATCTATACTGTGTGAAAGACTACTGATATGTATTATGTGGTGACAATGAAAGTGGGAATACTGGAAATGTAGAAACATAATAATAAATGTGTAGTACAACTAAGTTTTTCCAAGGTTACTAGAAAATTGTACATATATTTGGGAGATAACAAATCTGAAAGCAAACACGTGCAACCCTATTTGATTGATTCCATGATCATTTTTTCATAGCCTCACTTACGAGGAAGACCACTAAAAGATACAAAGAAGGACAAATGTTCATCTTTTTTTTTAATTCTTAGAAACTCATAAAAACTTTCTGAAAATTGACAGTTAAAGATTCAAACACGCTAGCTTAGTTATGCTCTTTACTTCAGTAAATTAGTAATGTTTACTACAGTAAATATATTTTAATGAAAAATTCCTCATACTTAGGAAATTGAGGTTTTTCATTCAACAAAGTTTCATTTCTAACTTTGCCTGATTATGGTGAAGTTCCAAAAATGTACATAATATTTAAAATTCTAAGAGTGAGAGGAAAAGAACAAAACTTACCACCTCTTCCACCAGGTCTTCAACAATAAGGCCCTGTTCATCTGTTCTTAGATTTGTAACCCACATCCATCCATCTTCTAATTCATTGTGAACAATAAACATATCTCCTTTTAGGAAACTGAAAACAGCAATTATGAACTTATTAAAATTTAACTAAAATTTTAAACATGGAAATTTGAGTAATCATGTGCCATAGTACAGAGATAATATGATGCAAGAAAATGCAAGAAATTAAAGTCAAATACCCTGGATTTTTTATCCTGTTTTTGGTATCATCTATACATAAAATTCTGAAGATACTTATTCTGAATCTTATTTCTTCATATGTAAAACGGATTTAATAATGGTATCTGCACTATCTACATTATTGGATTACTCTTAAATTCAAATTATAATTTTTGTAAACAGTAATTATATATGTATTACAGGCTTTAGGGAATAACTCCAAGAAGACTGAGCTTAAAAATTTAAGCTTCCATGTAATTAACTCTTTCAGATGTGGGCTAGATATAAAATTATAATATAATTAACTCATTACACATACACAAGATACAGTTACTTTAGAAAAAATTTAAGTAAGCACAATTAGCCTTATCAGCAATTGTTTATGAGAACTAACATTTTTCTCATAAAAAACAGTAAGGTTTATTTAATTCAATTAGATAGCCATGATACAACATAGCACTTGTTCTCTGAAAGCTGTATCAAAGGATAGGAGAATGCATGCATTTTTTTCTGTTATCAATTTCTGAGTGGGGGGATGCATACACAAACTAGTTTCTTTTTCTTGTAATCTATATGTTTTCAAACTCCACAAAAATCACAGGAAGAATAAGTTTTATATTGATGCCCTCTATCAACACCAGTAATTCACTGAACTTTTCATTTTAGGCCTGAATGTATGCCTCTCATTGTTTAAGGTTTTAAGATTGATTGGTTGCTGCTATTCACCCTATATCTGTATCAGTATCTATTGCAGGTTTCTTAATCAATTTTCCTTCCAGTCTAAATTTTCACAAACCAAAGTTCCATTTAGCAAATCTCCTCTCATACTTCTAAAAACTGTTTTTCTCCAGAAAAATCACAAACTTCAGTGTGGACAAGTTTAAGACTAGAAAACTTTAGATGAATACTGTATCAATGAGCATGTAATACTGCATCTCATCTTGATTCTACAACTCTTCTTAACAGTGACCAATATTTCACTGATTGGCAGCAGACATAACTACTTAACCAAATAAATTATTCCTTTCTAGAACCAATCTCCTAAATAACTACATTAAAGAACAGAATTATGAGTAAAAGGAGAATACATATGGACAAAAATACAGAAGACAAATGTGAAGTGACAAGTTTCATTTCTTGGTCAAAAACAGTCTTAAGAGAATTCTGTGGTTTCTAGAACATGAAATATATGGTACAAAAATGAAAAAAATTTAATAAAATGATTACTAACACAAACAATATAAACATAAGATTCTTTTTTATTTTGCATTTTCCCCAAAAAAGGTTAAGATGCCTTATTAAATCTCATTAATCTTCAGATATTTTTACCTAAAAGAAAAAAAAAAACTTCAGATACATACAAATTTTTTAGGACTCATACATTCCCGTGTATTTCTATGATCAAATTAAAATTTATACATTCTAATTCTTATTTAAATTTTCTTCTTCTTAGACCAGTAGTTGTCAGTTCTGAAGGTCTCTCAGGAACCTTTATATACCTAAAAACTGATACTCTGATAGGCTTTTATTTACAGTGAATTGTATCTATTGATATTTATCATATTAGAATTTAAAATGTTCTTAAATGTTTACTAATTTCTTAAAAAATAATATACCTCATCACACATAACATAAAGAATATGAAAAATTATTTTTTACAAGTTTAGTGTGAATAATATTGTTTTACATTTTTGTAAATCTCAACATCTGGCTTAACTGCAAACTGCTAGATTCTTCTCCTTCTACATCCAATCTACTGTTTTACATTTTTTTGTTCAAAGCATATGAAAAAAAATCTGGATAGCCAAAATTATGTAGTTGTGAAAGGAATGAGTATTTCAATAGCCTCTCAGATAACTACAGATATTCTATGATATTACACCAAAAACTCAACAATTGGTACTTGGAAGGTTAGTTGTAACATGGAATCTACACCAATGAACTTTCCGTACCCCATTTCAGTAACATCTATTTACCCATAGACCTTTACCGAGGCATAATTCTTTAACAGCGTGCATTGATCATTTAAAAAATACTGATTCACTGAGCTGATCATCCAGATGTAAAGACATTTTACACAATCAAAACATCACATTCTTTAGCATCTCTACCAATCTCATCAGAAAAATCAGGAAGTATGTGGGAAGCTATCAAACTCCTGATAGCAGATACAGGATTTCCAAAATTCTCATTTTTGCTTGCAAGCTCAAATTTTGTCATCGGCAACAAACATCACCAGTTATTCTCCCTAATGTAACATAATAGATTTACTCTTAAAAAAAAAAAAAAAAGACAGATACTCTAGACAGAATAACCATAGTTTGCCTGTCATTCTCTTAAGTACAAAGGGTGTGCACAAAGGCAGAAGCTAGCTCAGTTCTCAACTCACTGCTTTCCTCAAGACAAGGACCTGGGGTACGCAATGAAGATACTTTGTGTGTACTTTACATTTCGTCACACTGAAGATTAAAAACGTATTCACCACACAGAATATTCAAAGAGTTTAGATTTTGGCAGGAAAAAAAAACCACCTTTTTACAGTCTCATCAAGAAAAATATGAAAATATGAGGGGAAACTGGTTGGTACTATTTACCTCCAAGTGTGTGGCTGTAAAGAACACTGTATACTTTGGTGCCACTGCACTGCCTTGATTTGTGCTAAGGCACTAACAATTTTACTGCTTGATATTTTGTCCCATCAGTGTAAATGGCACAGTGAAAAAGGCAAATTATATGGTAGTCTTATTAAGAATAGTTTTGCTCTCATGAATTCTCTAAATGGATCTCAAGGATCTCCAAGGTTACATGGATCACACTTTGAGAACTGCTGTCCTAGATGATACACTGGGAATTTACAAGTTATTCAAAATTCCTGAATTGGTAGCTCACCACTGTTCTTCTTTATTGTATACATTTCATTCCTTCTTTCTTTCACTGGCTTTTCCTGATTAGATCACAAATAAAGGTATGCCAATAAAAACTAAATGAGAAGTTGTTACTTCATGCACAATCATATAAAAATGGAATCTTTATTCTGAGATTCCAGATAGTTAAATCTTTGTTTTTTAAAATATCCTATTTCCAGAAATTTCAGTAACCTCCCCCCAGTTACTGTTTTTTAAATGCTGCTGTTGACTTCAGTGAGAAGCTGTACACTTAGAATCAGTAAACATTTTACCAGTAAGAAAATTTTCTATTGCAAGGTTAAATAGCTTATAGAAAGGAACTGATAATTTCATAATTAATCAAACACCAGATTATATAAAAATAATAAAAACAAGTTATATATATCAAATTATATAAAAATAATTTTTAAAAATTATTATGTTCTGTAGTTCAATGCCATACTTAAACTATTCACTCATCATGTAAACAGAAGTTCAGTCATCATTTAGGTACAAATTACATTTGAAACATAAATGCCACATATTAATAAAAATTAAACTAAAGAATATAACAATTATCTTTACTTTGTCAGAGACAGTCTAATAAAAACTGAATTTATTTCACCTGCCATCTTCACTGTGGCCACTCTGATCCAAATCCATTCTCTGAACAAATAAGCCAAACACAGGAGTACAGAAACAATGAACTCCATATTTAAGGCACTTTCACCTTGTTGCATGCTATTTCCTCAAATTCTAAAACCTTCCTAGTCCAAGAGTAGCAAGTTTTCAAAGTCTGTCAAATGCCTAATTCAAATGCCTACAGATGAGACTATGTTATAAAATACCTTATTTCATCAGTGTCTGGAACCTTTGTATAAGGTAGAATGGCTCGGACACGCCTTCTATCTTCTACTGGCTAGGAATCATAAAAAAATAAATTTTACAAAAGATAAACTCTTTATGTCAAAGTCAAATCAGGTATGTTCACATCAAGTTAAAACCAACAAAAATCCACATTATGAACACCATAGGATCCTTCAAATTATTCTTTAGTAAGGTTCTAAATACTCAAAGCCTAGAAATACTTGTCTTGTTTCTGTTTTTTCTTTAAAGAAATTCTTTTAATGGTATAACCAATGTTTTTATCAAGTAGTATGAACAACCACTTGATTTTAAATGAACTATGTGGAACACATAAATTAACCTTTCTCTAATGATGTATAGGCATTTCAGAATCTTGCAGCAACTTCAGGATTACCTATGCTATTAGTCATTACTCTTCATTCACTTAAAAATATTTGTTAAGGTATCACCATATGATATTGTAAAAAAAAAAAAGGCAACTTAAATAGAAAATTACAGAAAAAAATTTTTTTAAGAGGGAATCGGTTTTGCTCACAGTACAACCAGAATTAAAATTTAAAACAACAAATATATTTTGAAATGTAATAACACCATAAGAAACTGAACAAGAGCTAACCTCATTAGTAAAGTGAAATAATAAATTTTTGAAAATTATTTTATTAAAGTTTTACTTGCCTCTGGTGGTGCAACTGGATAAAGCAATTTTTCTCCTTTAAGCAAACAGGAAACATGACTGTAATAACCTATTAGGTCTGACAATGAAGAAAAACGTCTTCCACCAATGTAGTAATCTCCACACATAGCAATAATCCTATTTGTACAGGAAAAGACATACAGTATAACAAAAACCTATAGAGCCAATTTTGAAGACCAATTTCTAAAGAAATTATAAATCCCTAATTTTCATACTGTTTTCCTTTAACTATATCTTTGCATTACAATGATACCATTTATTAATATCTACGTCAATGCAAATTTACCTGAGGTTATTTCTTCAAAAAAAATGTGTATTTATGTGATATGAAATACATTATGTGACTACAAACCAAACCCCATTACATAACTCACTGCAATATTTATAAATCTATCCTCATATACCTCTGCTCACTTTTCATATTTAAGGCTGAATAGCAATTTTAGTAAGTTTTCTCTGGCTAAGAGTAGCTCACAGATCTCAAAATACTTAGAGGATTATAATTTTACATTCTATGTGTGGTATAAAATGCTCTTAAAATTTATTTTAAGATCTGAAAGTCAAGGGTATACAAACATTTTATCAGTTAACATAGGCAGCATATGATTTTTTCAATGTCTCCCATAAAAATGAAATTAAAGACAATAACATAGGGACATGTATTTATATAGACTTTGATATCTGTACTTGAAAAAATGCATACCTTTGACATGAATGTTTATAAAGAATTTCAGAACAGCAAAGCAAAATGAATTAAAGAAAAAGCACACATCTTGACTCTTAAATACTATTTCCTATAATTTATTACTTTGTAGTCTAAAAATATACATTTCATTTCTGCTTTACCGTTCAAAGTTTCTTCATAGCTCTTTATACTTTAAAAGTGATAATTATTTTTGAGATTGGCACAGTAATGCCCAATGTTTTTAAACCAAAAAAGTAAACATTCAATTATCTACTCTATATCACCTGATTAAGTCACTTAATTGAAAACAAATCACTTTCCCCATCATTTAAATATGAGTGAATCATTCACCTTTATTAAGGCAGATATATTCAAGAACAGCAAAGTAAACTATATTATCTAGCCTCATATTAGAAATAAATACTTACCTAAAATGGTTGACAACACTTGTCTGGCTAAGAAATGAAAGCACAAAGGACCCTGGCCTCCGATCACTCTCTCTTATAAGGTAACTGCCGGACTTCCCTGCCTGCCTTAGGCGTTCTTCTGCTATAGTTCTATCAAGTTTTCCATGATACCACCTACAGGGAAAAAAATTGACATTAGAATACAAACAGCAAACATAAAATTACTATTGGTAGTTGAAAACTTACCACTAGAGGTTTTAAATACCTAAATGTAACTTAAACATTTACCCTTTACTCTGCGTTGGTTATTCCAATTTTAACTCAATTGTTTCTAACTTCTCCCTCTCTCAAAAATTCATTTACTCAGTTTCTAATTTGTTCTATAAGCTCAGGGCTAATCATCTCACATATAAACTTCTTCCATGTCTGTCCATCTGTCTCCCTCCAGGATTGTCTACCTCATGAAGATATAAACACTTATAACAGTCAAATCTTTATTTAGAAAAATTAGAATATGATAGACAATGGAAACAATTACCATCTCTCTACATACTAAGGAACCTAAGTATATACCTATCACTTGACATAACAAGCAAAATACATGGTACCTGAAAGAAAATAAAACTATTCCATTTCAGTGTCTGTGCTCTAGAATGGGAAAATAGAATGACACTGTTGAAAGACTACTGTTCTAATTTCCTATTTTGACATGAAGCTGATTATTTCTACTACTCCATAACCACACATATGACCTTAATTCCTCACATGTATT
Organism: Canis lupus baileyi; assembly: GCF_048164855.1. Taxonomy (NCBI): domain Eukaryota; kingdom Metazoa; phylum Chordata; class Mammalia; order Carnivora; family Canidae; genus Canis; species Canis lupus. The sequence goes on from NC_132839.1 coordinate 22,226,743, forward strand.
TAACAAACATGTAGGAAATAAATAATACCTTTGTTCCTTTAACTTTCCTATTCTGAAATTAAATATATTCTACCTACCATGCTACTAGATAATCTGCTTAAATGACTGGCTATAAATCTAGCATCACCCACGCTACCAATTTATGCCTATAAGAGACTCATGGATTGATATAAACAGAAGCATAATTAGAATTAGGGATCCCTGGGTGGCGCAGTGGTTTAGCGCCTGCCTTTGGCTCAGGGCGCGATCCCGGAGACCCGGGATCGAATCCCACGTCAGGCTCCTGGTGCATGGAGCCTGCTTCTCCCTCTGCCTATGTCTCTTCCCCTCTCTCTCTCTCTCTCTGTGTGTGTGTGACTATCGTAAATAAAAAATAAAAATGTAAAAAAAGAAATGTATTGGAATTTTCACATGGCCATGGTAATAGTTCTACAAAATAATTATGAAATATTTTTACACCTTCCATATGTTAGTCATCCAAAGTCATCTTGATACTTGTAGTCTCTTTTGAAACACTCAGGAAAACAATAAAACATTCATATTGTACTGATATATTTAATATCTAAAGAGAAGTCAATAGTCAAAACTATTACAGTCCTATTTTTGTAGGCTTGTTGTAAGGAAGGCTAACTATTCTAGACTCATTAGTTTATTTAAAAAAAAAAAAGCTTAAAACTTATCAAAAGAATTTTCAATTTTCTTTTAAAAAACCAACCCATTTATTTGAAGTCTATGCAAAAGACAAATAAAATAATGAAAAACTTAATCATGAAGCTAGTTTTAACTGAATAGGAAGAACATAATTATAAATTGTATTAGAGAAAGGAGGCAAAGAATAATCAACACTGCATTCTTCTAAAATTCTAATCTCAGTTCAATCATATATTTGAGGCTACTGACAAGTAAATTCAACTTTCAAGAGCTTTTTTTTTTTTTAATCTAAAAGGAAAAGTTTAGACTAATGATGATTAAAAGTTCCTTGAAGAGCTAAAATTTAACCATATATGATCACGACAAAATTTATTTAGAGGGCACCTGAGTGGCTCAGTCAGGTAAGTGTCTGCCTTCAACACAGGTAAGTGATCTCAGGGTCCCGGGATCAAGCCCCACATCAGGCTCCCTGCTCACCAGGGGAGTCTGTTTCTCCCTCTTCCTTTGCCCCTACCCCCGCTTGTGATCCCCCCTCTCTCTCAAATAAATAAAAAATAAAAATAAAGAGATTTTAAAAGTCACCATTCAAAAAAATTTATTTAGAAGTTTATTTTGTCATGAAAATACATGGGACATGTCCTTAGAACATGAAATTGGTACATTATTACCTAAAGCAATGAAGCTATCCCACGGGGCAGATTTACACACTGAAAAGACAAAAATTAAAAACAATTATAAGCAGAGCACCTGGGTGGCTCAGTTAGTTAAGAGGCTGCCTTCCTTCTGTTCAGGTCATGATCCCACCGTCCTGGGATGGAGCCACATCAGGCTCTCTGCTCAGCAGGGAAGTCTGCTTCTCCCTCTCTCTCTGCCCCTTCCCCCAATTGTGCTATCACTCACTCACTCTCTTTCAAAAGAAAATCCTTAAAAAAAAAAATTATAGGGCAGACCGGGTGGCTCAGCGGTTTAGTGCTGCCTTCAGCCCAGGGTGTGATCCTGGAGACCCGGGATCGAGTCCCACATCAGGCTCCCGTCATGGAGCCTGCTTCTCCCTCTGCCTGTCTCTCTCTCTCTCTAATAAATAAATAAATAATCTTAAAAAAAACAATTATAAGCAAAACTCCTATTTTTATATAGCTTATATTTGTTAAAATTTCTGTTGTTTTGCCCAAAATGTCTAGATTAAAACATTTTAATCTCCATCTTGTAAACCCACCATGAGGTGATACAAAAGGCTTGAGGTGTTACACAATTACTAATTCATAAAAATACTTGACTAAAAACTTTTACTACTATATAAAAGTATATTTGTGATTTTGTTTTTAACTCTATGTACTTTCTGTAAGATTCTGGCATTAACACAGGTATTCAGTTTAAGACAAACAGTATCTTAAACAATTTTGTTTCTTGAATACTAATAATTCCCTTTATGCCAAAAGCTCAGGAAGCTTCAAATACATGATGCAAAATATGTCAATTCATTATTATTTTTTTAAATTGTTAAATAAATAAACTAAAGAGAATCAGACCTGTAAATACAGAGAACTAATGGTTGCCAAAGCAGAGAGGAGTGGGGGGATGGGCAAAATGGGTGAAAGGAGGTGGAAAATACAGGCTTTGGGTTTGAAATGAGTAAGTCATGAGAACAAAAGGCACACTATAATTAATATAGTCAATAATATTGTGGGATCCCTGGGTGGCGCAGCGGTTTAGCGCCTGCCTTTGGCCCAGGGCGTGATCCTGGAGACCCGGGATAGAATCCCACATCGGGCTCCCAGTGCATGGGAGCCTGCTTCTCCCTCTGCCTATGTCTCTGCCTCTCTCTCTCTTTCTGTGTGACTATCATAAATAAATTTAAAAAAATTAAAAAAAATATTGTAATAGCCATCTATGATGATAGATGGTAGCTATACTTAAGATGAACACAACATACTGTGTAATTGTCAAGTCACTAAGTTGTATACTTGAAACTAATATGTGTGTCAACTACAGTAAAAAAAAGTCATTGATTATGGTTATAAATAGAAAATAAGTTATCCAGTAATAGCCTGGATGAGCATATATGTAGTTGAGTTGGATACTCTAAGTGTTGAAATTCCATTGTTAAAATCCACTGGCTGTTCTACAAAAAACAAACCAACAAAACTGAATTGTCTTAATCAAAACTCATACTTTCTTGAATTATCTTTATTGTTTATTTGAAATTAAGGTAAATCATACAAGAATATTTTAAATGTACCTGCACAGCTATTTTAAAGCTATTATTGAAGAATAAAAAGCACTTCAAAAAAGCGGTTACAACATGCAATCTTTTTCCCATTTAAAAACTTGGAAATAAAAAAAAAGCAGTATCATGCTAGGTAAAATAATAATTTTATTATAAATGCATATAGTATCACAATATGTAGGTAAAACAAATATTTTATAAATAGATCACAATTCCAATGTGATATGATTTGATTAAAGTACTTCAGCTTTATAGAACCTAAGCTCTACATCCACAGAGCACTGGTCCTTCGGTCTTTAAAACAATGTCTCTCAACACCGTTTTTTAACCCATGAACTTTTTGATAAACATAAAATTTCACCTACCAGGAAATCCAGAATACTTAAGCTGTCACATTCTCACAGAGAAGCATTATAGATTCTATTTAACCCCGAGTCAAAAAAAAATGCTATCTACTTTCATTTTCTGAAATTTGTAATAAAATTCATTTTATATAAAAAACGTGTATGAGGATCCCTGGGTGGCTCAGCGGTTTGGCGCCTGCCTTCAGCCTGGGACGTGATCCTGGAGTCCCAGGATCGAGTCCCACATAGGGCTCCCTGCATGGGGCCTGCTTCTCCCTCTACCTGGGTCTCTGCATCTCTCTCTCTCTCTCTCTCTCTCTCTCTCTCTCATGAATAAATAAATAAAATACTTTTTAAAAAATGTGTAATATGGCTTTCCAAAACATACCCCCATACCAAAGATGTGAACCCCCTAGAGGATATGTGCCCCTAGTGGATATTGGTTTAAGATCCATTTTACAAAAATGCTACACTTTCTGACTATACACAGTTACAGCAGAAATATTACAAGGAAATAAAAAAAATCTATTTAATCATTCCCACTATTTCTTAACAATCTTTACAATCAAAGTCTTATTATATCTTGATAAGGGTAGTTTCACTGGTGATTGTTTTCAAATAAGTTTTAAAAATGTGAATCTGGAATATCTCTAAGGAACGCAGAATAACTAACTGGTATTGTATTGGAGTATAAGGATATTCTGAGTGGAACACGAGATTACCGAATATATATGGGCACCACTACCTAATGTAAATTTGTTACTCTACTTACTACATTTATGGCAAATTTTAATCACAGAATATACCTGGCACATAGTAATATTAATTTTAAAAGCATTTGTTGAGGGATGCCTGAGTGGCTCAGTGGTTAAGCGTCTGCCTTTGACTCAGGTCATGATCCCGGGATCCTGGGATTAAGTTCTGCATCAGGTTCCCCACAGGGAGGCTGCTTCTCCCTCTGCCTATGTCTCTGCCTCTATCTCTGTGTCTCTTATGAATAAATAACTAAAATATTTTAAAAATAAATTAAGAAAAGCATTTGTTGAATGAAGGAAGAAGTGTCAAATCATAAACCATAATGTTGGGGAAATAATTTTTTTTTCTTCAATGTTCATAATAAGTTAAGTCCTGATCTTTGAAGACTGCCAGCTAGGTCTAAAATGAATATGAAAATAATTTAGACCAAGGGAGCTCAAAGAGAGATGGCTACACTGACACCTCCTAAACATGTTCAGAAGAGACTAAACCAACTGGAAAGATAAAGACTTACCAGAAACCTCCATGATTCTGGTCAAGCCTCTACATTTTGTTACTTATTACTATCAGTTATGAAATATGGAAAACAATTTTCATCTAACCTCAGAATAAATTACAGATTTGTCCTAAACTCCTTCAAAGAAAAATATAAAAATGAAAAACTACTACCTAGGCTATAATTGCATAATGGTTAAGTAAAGACTCTGGAGCCACCCTGCTCCTGATTGAATTGTAGCTCTGCCACCAGACTGTACAAGTGTGGGCAAATGACTTAATTTCTGAGCCTCAGTTTTCTCCTCTATAAAAGGCATATAATAACAACATCTACCTCATAGTAGGTTGGCTTGATATTAGATGAAATAATACATATAAAATTATATATATACATATAAAAGACTATACGACTGATTAATACAATTTCATCAGTGAAAATCCCAAATTTTATGACTCTGGCATAATGGATAATTAATTTGTAGATCACATAAGCTCCAGTTATCTTCCTATTTTCCAGTCTTGTTTCACCTTCCAGCTAATTTGGGGAAGAGAACACAATGTCTCTGCAAAAGTCTTATTTTTAAGAGAAAATTTCTTCTCCCAAAATTCCTTTTCTGAACATTACAGATCATACACGTTAAGTGGCACTGGAGATGCCACTGTATTCATAAACTAGAAATTCTTCCATTTCTCCTGGCAACTCCAGGAGAAAACCTGCAGATAGCCCCATTCTTTCTCCAGTGGATATATTCTCTGGAGGGATGACAAAGAAAATATGCATTTGAGATACTGTGATTTAAACTTTGCTAATGTAGCATTTTAATAATAAAGTATCTAATGTCCTCCTATTTAAAAGTACCTCTCTCTTTTTCTCTTTCTTTTAAGGAGGTAGGGAAAAGAAAACAGTGGGAAATTTAATAAGTAATATATTTTTCTCGGCTAGCTTTGTAAATTTTTGTTGAGAAATCTTTTCCCCAGTTTTTATTTAAATTCCAGTTAGTTAACATACAGTGTAATATTAGTTTCAGGTATACAATATAGCGATCTAAGACCTCCATACATCACCTGGTGCTCAGCACAAGTGCCTTCCTTCATCTCCACCACCTATTTCAGCCATCCCACCCATCCCCTGGCTCACCTCCCCTCTGACAACCATCAGTTTGTTCTCTATAATTAAGTCTGTTTCTTGGTTTTTCTTTTTCTCCCCTACATTCCTTTGTTTTGTTTTTTAAAGTTGAGAAATCTTACAGGCAGATACAGAGCTGATTTCATCAGAAACTACATAATCAGTTTATCTAAGATAACATGCCATACAAGATGATACTATATATTTCAAGAGTCAACAATAAAAGAGACAAGTTGGACACGTTGCAGGAACCAATTTACTTTAAAACTTGGAATCACCTGAATTGTTTTTATAAACTTATGTTGTGTATCAGTAGAGGACATTTGATGGGCCTTATAGGAGCTTTTGTGCTCTTTAGTTTGTCTTTCTTAATCAGGAAAAATAATACAGAAACCTATGCAATGAGAAAACCAGCTGGTGTGAATAAAGAAAGACACTTCAAACTATACAATTACTTTATACTAACTTGACATTCCTCTATGGAAACTGTCTACTACAGTAGAAAATAATTAAAACAGTGTCACCATCAACATACTTCCTTCTAAAAAGCAAACTACATTCAAGTTCCCAGTTCACTTTTACTTTCCACAATGCTCTTCCTCTTAATTATGTCACTGACAGACACCAACGTCCTTCCTGAAAATTGTATCTGCATGTATCCTATTGCAAGAAATCCCTTCTGTCACCTAGTCACCTGGGATACTGTGTGCCTGATCATACTACAAACTCCTAAAGTGTTTCTGTAATTCTCAAAGATGCTAATCAGATTTTCTTACATGCTTGTCCTTTTTTAAATTGAACTGGTTATTTCAAGATGGTATGATATATTTTTAAAAAATTGCTAAAACTAGTATTCATCTCTTAAAGCCCCCATTTTTCCTTTCAACAGACTTCTTACAGTCACTAAGTCTGGGCCGATGATTAAGAATAACAAACTGACTTTTTAAAGTGAATGAAAAGTAAAGAAATCATGCTTTACACTGAGAGACTTTACTTGGTCCTTTTTTTCATATTACTATGCATAGACATTAAAATTTAGTCACTAATAAATTCATTTGAAAAACCACTGGACTAATAAGCATAAGGCCCCTCAAATGCCTTCTACCCTTGTCCAACTACATCACTTAAAACTTGAGAAAAAATGCTTATGTATACAGTAGGTATATGTAATACTTATGTGCATATATGTTAGGTACCTTGAGTATATTTGTGCATTGAGGCAAATATCCTGTGTATATTTAGTTATATGTTTCAGATCTAATTAGCTCAAATCAAGAGTAGAAAATCTATTTCCTTTTATTCATAAAAGTACATAGTTACAGAGTCCAAAAGAGTTAATTCCTGAGAGTACTTCTAAAGAAAAGCACTGCCATGTGATCTACCCACCAACAATTTAGTCTGCTAAAAGACTAATATATGAAGATGGGGACCAACACACAATGCTTACACAGGCAAAAGTTTATTTATATTAAAAGGCACTCAACCAAGATAGCCTCATTCTCATCACCCTTAACTCCCATTACCCTAGGTAACAGTGAAGAGCAGAAAAAGCCACACCCTCCCCAAAAACGTTATGCACCAATCATATATGAGAGAGAGAGAAGGAGGAGGAGGAGGAGGAGGAGGAGGAGGAGGAGGAGGAGGAGGAGGAGGAGGAGGAGGAAGAAGAAGAAGAAGAAGAAGAAGAAGAAGAAGAAGAAGAAGAAGAAGAAGAAGAAGAAGAAGAAGAAGAAAAGGGAAAGAAGAGAGAGGAGAGGAGAGGGGAGGGGAGGGGAGGGGAGGGGAGGGGAGGGGAGGGGAGAGGAGAGGAGAGGAGAGGAGAGGAGAGGAGAGGAGAGGAGAGGAGAAAGGAGGGAGGGAGGGAGGGAGGGAGGGAGGGAAGGAAGGAGAGAGGGAAATGAGGAAAGAGGAAGAAACGAAAGAGGAAGAAACGAAAAAGCACAATATCTACTAGCAGGAAGCTAGTTATCAATTCCTACCTCTATGGTCAATCACTTCTATCTGTGTAATTTCATTCCTCAAAAACTACCAATTCTTAGAACCTTAACAATTACAGTGTCATAAAAGTAACTGAGCACATGAAAAACAGGAGGAAATGACTTGTAGCCACCTTGCTGCAACAGAGTTGTAAATCACCTGTATGTAAAAAGAAACAGTTTCTTTAGTTTCATAATGTTCATTCTAAAACTTTGAAGGAAATAGTGATTCAGTGGCTATCTATTACAACCAAAATATTTCTTAACCTGTATTTTAAAATATATCTTTAAAACACTGAATCTGAAGGTTAAAAGCAAACTTAGTCTAACATTGCCTTTTAACTTAGTCCATCTCCAACAAACAATGGCCAACCATGGTGCTACATAGGAAACAAGTTAATGCTAATGAACACCATGACACAGAAATTTATGATCTAGTGGAGAATATAGACAAAACAAGCAACTGCAATCTGGTCCAGTAAGTATCAGAATATGAGGGCATAGAGAAAAGCATCAGTCTTAGGATTTTAGAATACACTTCCTAAAAACACGGATGGCTAAACAAAACTTAAAAGATGAATAGCAAATGATTCAGAGAAAGCAAGGGACTGAGAAAGTGAGAAAGTTTCATTAGGCAGAGGGAAAAGTATAGGCAAAGAAAAGTTTACATACAGATATAAAAACATAAGAATACTTCAAACTTTCAAAATATTGCTTACACATCAAATTCTTAGCAGAAAGAAATGTAAAGAATATATGCTTTAAAATTAGACTAGACTTACAACCTTACTTGCTGAACTTCTTTCAGTTCCTCAAACGGAAATATACCTCAAAGAACATTTTAAAAGTTCAAGATATTCAGTTCTATTCTCTAATCAGGTCCCAGACATAACCCTGGGGAGTTGGGGGGGGGGGGGCATTATACCATATCTCAAAATTCTCCACAATGTGCCCATTTATTCCCCTATAAACCCCTATATCTTGACCAAATTACATTTATTCATTCAACAAGTACTTTTTAAGCACCTACTATGTTTTAGGCACTCCCTCTCTGTGCTTTCTCAAGGTCTCTTTCCTACATAACTTTTTAAATAAATAAAGGTGGAAAGATTAAGCACTTTAGCCAAAGGCCATCCTAAAATTAAAGCATTTCCTGTAAGGTTTTTTATTCTTTCTCAGTTTTCTGTTCTCTATTATTCTTACTCACAGAATATTATTACTAATAATAATTAGTAATAATATTATTCAGTATCAGCTCAAACTATAACCTTCATGAGAATAATTTTCCAACTTCTTTTCACTAAACCTGACTTTCTTCCTATGTATCAGGCCTAAATTAACAAGTACCTGCTAAGAATCTTCAACTTAAGGGTGAATATAGCCAAATCTAAAAAATTGGCAATTACCCCTACTAACACACACCCATTCTTCCTCTTTACTTCTCTATGCTGTTAATGACATCAGCATCCTTCCTAACCTTCAAACTCCCAACTTTGATTCTTTCCTATCTCTCTAGCCATAATACTAGTGCCAACTTGTATACCGCCTCTCCAACATCACTAGCATTACAACAGACAAATTATTCTCAAGTTTTCCATTCCCTCCTCCATTACTCTGGTTTAAGCCCTCTTCTCACATTGTTTCAACCCTTCCTACAACTGTGGAAAGATTCACTTTCCCAACAGGCTTTTCCTAAACCATGGGCTCAAACACTTTACTCTAATAACTCAAGTCTACAAATAGCTATGCATTACCAAATACCAGGTATAAACTATTCATTAATTCACTTAGCATTCAAAGGCCACCACAAAAGGCTCCAGTCTTTGAGAAAGAGAGGTACAGAATTTAGAGAAAAGAAAGACAAAAAACCAAAAAGGTTTAAATTTTAAATTATGTTTGTCATTATCAAACTTAACATTTGTCTGTTCCTCATCTAGAAATGAGAATAAGCTATCCGTTGACTTTTAAAAATTTTTCCACAACTATATTTTACATTTCTTTAAGTGCATTATGAAACCAAAAGGCCCTGAATCGTATGACCATGGTAACTGTCTAAAGAAAGAATTGTTTAGCATGGCCAGAACAGTGAGTGATACCTTACAGGGTGTTTGTTAAAGGCAGGAGAGCCATAGCACAAGCTAATAATTATTCCTTATATTGATTTTAAATTTATACCCTTCTAGCTTGTGTCTTCAAATAAATAGATCTGGCCTCAAGGTATCTGTACCACTAAGAAATTAAACATTAATAGCTCTCAAATCTACCCACAAAAGTATCAGTAGATAGATTTGAACATCTACTATCCCAATTTTTGCTAAATTTTAATGAATTACAGATAAATTGTCTAAGAAGCTATAGAATATTTTGATTAAAATTTTGAACTTTTGGGATGCCTGGGTAGCTCAGTGGTTGAGCACCTGCCTTCGGCCCAGGTCATGATCCTCGAGTGTCGGGATCAAGTCCCACATGGGGCTCCCTGCAAGGAGCCTGCTTCTCTCTGCCTATGTCTCTGCCTCTCTCTCTCTGTGTCTCTCATGAATAAATAAATAAAATATTTTAAAAAAAAATTTTTGAACTTTCATTAACAGAAATCAAAGGATCAACCCACATATTGACTTATAAAGATTAGGGGGGTTCTTTGACCTAGAGTGCATTCTATTTTATATCAAAATTGTTTCTTAAGCCAGACAAATAACCATAATTGCTGGGAAGTATTTAATTTGCTTCATTACTAATGGAAAACAAAGCTGTCATTCTCAAGTTGCTTCTTATTACTAGTACATAAAATACAACAATGGCAAAAACAATTCTTCAATCCTCTCCCATATGAAGCATTCTAACATGAAATAACAAACAGGACTCTACAGTTGGCCCCTGAATAATGCAAGGTTAGAGGGGTACTAACCTCATACAGTGGAAAATCTGTAACTTTTGACACTCGCAACAAATAATAAATAAATAGTCTACTTTCCACTGGGAAGTCTTACTGATAATATAAACAGTCAATTTACAAATATTGCATATGTTGTATGTGTTCTACATTGTATTCTTACAATTAAAAATGTTAAGAAAATCACAGGGAAGAGAAAAAAACATTTACTATACTATATTGAAAAGAATCGCATGTTAGAGGAACTGTGGAGCTCAAACCTGTGTTGTTCAAGTGTCAACTGTACTTATTCCAGATTGAGATGTTTTCTGAAAACCCTAGATGATAGTTTACCTCTTTTAAAACCCTAGATTTTTTAAAAAGGAAGCTTTTGCTTGTTGGCCATTAATAAGAACTGCAATATAATTCTGTTATCTATGAACACGGTGTTCCCTCACCTGGACATTCCAAGCACCCTTACTCTGAATTACCATAATATCTATCATCTATACAACTTGCTGAAACTCAAAGATGCTGATTTGGAAGTTGCCTGTTTGGCAGCCATCCCATTCAGGGAAAACACACCCCCTCTCTGGGAGGTCTTTCTTCCTCAATTTTAACAACATGGTTTCTAAGGAAGCTTTCATTTTCTTTGAAGAACTTGGCTTAGTCAAAATTCATCACTCCATGGTAAGTACCTGAACCAAGCAGAATCAAACTCTTTTCAAGTACTCCGTTCTCGCTCGAACTAAAAAAGAGTCAGTCTTTCTCTGATAGCATAAACTATAGGATGCACGGTCAAAAAGTGAGGAGGAGGTTGTATGTTTGCTAAACTTCCCATCACTTGGAAGAACCAGTCTATAATAAGAAAAAATGAAGCTGACAGGACTAAACAAATACAAAGATGGAAATGGAGATTCATGGGGTGCCTGGATGGCTCAGTCAGTTAAGTGTCCAACTCTTGATTTTGTCTCGGGCCATGATCTCAGGGTTTTGAGATTGAGCCCCACGGTGGGGTCTGCACTGGATGTGGAGCCTGCTTAGGATTCTCTCTCTTCCTTTCTTGAGAAGAGAAGAGAAAAAGAGAGTCATGACTGTGTTCAAATCCCTGATTCCAGTTCTCTCTGAGATCTCAGTAACAAGCCTACCCTTCCCTTTGTTTAGCTGTTCATCTCATCCTTTTTTATTACCTATACACCAGCTATTGGTCTCCATGTCCTTTCACATGTTTTCATTTTTTTTTTTTTTAAGATTTTATTTATTCATTCATGAGAGACAGAGAGAGAAAGAGACACAGGCACAGGCAGAGGGAGAAGCAGGCTCCACGTAGGGAACCCGACATGGGACTCAATCCAGGGTCTCCAGGTTCACACCCTGGGCTGAAGGTGGTGCTAAACCGCTGAGCCACCTGGGCTGCCCCTTCACATGATTTTTAAAAAACTACAGCACCAAACAAATTTGTTTATGTGGGTTGTATATATCAATATTAGCAGTATTAGAAATAAAACTGAGAACCTTATCTGGATATTCATATCTGTTTCTACATTTAATTAGTTGCTGCTACTGCTTTCCTTCATAGTATATGCAGATTGTTACTTAATATAGTTACTAAAGGTTAGATGAATATAGTATCTAACCATACCTATAAATGTTTCATACTCTGCTAGGTTAAAATCCACTGCTCTATCAGTTACTCGTGTATATTTTGTAGCATCATGCAATAGTCATTTGACAATACTGGTTCAATGGCCTATGACAATCTTTCAAGTTTTAACATTTTATAATACCAAAAATCACATTCTTTATAACACCACTAGACAGAAAACATACTTGGGGGGGTTGTCCAAACTATATACGTTTGGCCCTTGACTGGCTGCTGGGAGATAACCTCTAAGCCTTTTCAATACCTGCTCAAAAAGAGTGCCTTAGTTTACTAAGAACCTTGGGCTATACCAGATTATTTATGATAACATAGTGATTTCTGTTGGGGATCCTAGACTCAAACTGATGGAGTAACTAAGGTCAGCCACAGGGGGGCTCCACACCTATTATAGGACCAACTCTTAATAAAACTTCTGGACACTAAGACTCTGGTGAGAAAAAAAAAAAAAAAAGACTCTGGTGAGCTTTCTTGATTGACAACTGGTATTGTCACACAGCAGTTGGGAGAATTAAGCAGGTCTGTGTGACTCCAGCAAGAGAGGAAATTAGAAGCCTGTATCTAGTCTCTTCTTGCCTCTGCTGTATGCACTTTCTTCCTTTGCTGATTTTAATCCATATCCTTTTGTATAATAAGTGGTTACTGTGAGTCTGTTTTGACGAGTTCTGTTAGTCCTTCTAGAAAATCACTGAACTGGAGGGTGGTTTAAGGGACCTCAAACAACAACCATCAGTATCATCAGAAAAGTCATTAAGTATTTGGGAAGTTCTCAAATTTAAAAATAGAAGGTTCTTAAAATTCTAATTTTTATTTAAAAGCTCAAATTTTGCTTGAAAGCACCAAATATTGTCAGTTATTTTCCGTAAAGTGACAGGCTCGCTTTGTTCTTTTTCAAGAAAAATATCCATTAAATATTCAAATCTGAATTACCATAGTCTATTATTCTTTATAGCAAAAATAGTGTGCCATAAAAGCAGCACCTAGTTAAGCTCCTAAGTCAATCACACAACCGTTTTCCCCAAGACAATGTACTCAGGAATACAGTATTATGTGTGTACTGATGAATACAGTTTTATGTATATTTTCCATTTCACCACACAAAATATTTAAAAGACAAACTCTCAAGGACTGCAGCTTAAAATAATTCTTACTGCTACATCAAGATATTCTTAATTGAAACTGGTTTTCTTTTTTTCTACCAGTGTCTGGCAATGACAAACACAATGACTTAAACTAGTACAGTATGGTACCACTGCATGAAACAACTTTAAAATACCACAAGTTTTACCTCCCAGTGCACCACTGTGCCAACATCAACAAAGTGGAAACAGAAATAGGAGTTTAGTATTATGAAAACCATTTTAACATTACAGACCTCTTGAAACGGTCTCCAGCCTACCCTCCAGGTAGGGTTCAGAACTAATACCCAGTCGAAGTAGACTAGAAGAGGCTATCAATCCCAGGGAAGATATTCCAATCTCTTTCACAAACAACTTCAGCTCTTATACAGAAGACAAGGCCATCACCAGCATAACCAAAATTTTGATTAATTTCTATTTCTTTATGCGAAGATCACCCAGCCTCCATTTCTTATACATGGTTGTACTGTCATTGTTTATAAATAAGATCAACTCTATTATCAAGTACCTTATTTCCAAATAACTTATTAAATCAAACATTATATTTTACTGACGTGCTTCAAATGTTTTAACTTCCTAGCTTTGACATCTTTCTTCTGCCTACTAATATTTTGATGATCAACTGTTTTCTCTTTAGATTATTAATTTTTCCTTAGTTGAATCACAGGCTTCTGGAATTCCTTAAAATTCTTTTAAAATTCCTGTTTCTACTTAACAATTTGCTATATTCTTTACCTTTAACATATTTTAGCTGTTATTAAGTCTTACTTACTGATAACTTTAAGTTATGCACAAAGAAATGAACTTCAAGCCAGCTAACATGTAAATTTTCAAAATCAATCAATCCTTGACATTACTTGACATAGCAAACAACATAAGTCTTCCCTCTAGTCAAAAGATTATATACACCTGCTTCCTCTTCTTCCCCCCTAAAGCTTTTCCTCAAGGTACCCAATTAGCAACAATATCTTTCAACTACTATGCACACACACACAAAAAATAAATAAAAAGAAAACTACTATGCACACATCAATTCCAGAAAAGGCCTTTATTATATATAAAAATGTAATAGAAAGTGGGAGGCACAGCACAAAAAGTATTCAATAAATAGTTCTACAATAATCAATTAAATGTTTGGAAATAACTTAGATTCCCAAAAATAACAAAATAAATGCCAGATAAATTATTTAAAAAATGAAACTATGAAAACTATAGATTTATATATATGAATCTAGATAGATGACAATCTGTGCTTAGAAGCCAAAAAGAAAAAAATACACACAAAGATGACAGAGATTTTATTCCACAAAAAAAAAAAAAAAATGAATACGTCAAAATAAAAGTAAAGCAAAGTATTAAATGCACATAAATGCTCAAATAACCCACAAGGATTATCATAGTAGCTGTATACAATATGATTATATAAAACTGAATTATTTAATGGCTAGAGGACTAAATAAATTAGGTACATCCAATAGCAAACTATGTTGCTATTTAAAGGAATTCACAAAAAATCTCTGAGTCCTATTCAAACCACCCTATTTAAAATTACACCTTCCATTCTGGCACCACCAATACCCCTTTTATTATTATTTTTTTAAGATTTTATTTATTCATTCATGAGAGACAGAGAGAGAGAGAGAGGCAGAGACACAGGCAGAGGGAGAAGCAGGCCCCATGCAGGGAGCCTGACGTGGGACTCGATCCCCGGGACTCCAGGATCAGGCCCTAGGCTGAAGGCGGCGCTGAACCGCTGACCTACCCGGGCTGCCCCAATACCCCTTTAAAGTGAGCAACATTTTCTTCTTTTTTTGTCTTAGCACTTACTACCTCTAGCATTTTGCACAATTTATTACATTGTCTTTCTACTCCTGGCAAAATATAACCTCCAAAGGGGAAGCCATCTTCATCTGTTTATTTATTTGTTCTAAGTCATCCAGAACAGTGTTTGGTAAAGAGACAGGTTCTGAAAAAAATTTACCATTAAATAATAAACATACGAAAAAGTGGTAAATGGTTGACCTTAGAAAGTATAATTAGGGAACCTAAAGCCTGTAGTAGAATAATTTTATCCCTTATTTATTTACATTTATTTTTATTGAAGTATAGGTTGACAAACTTGAGATGTATAGCAGTGATTCAACAACACTATACATTATGCTGTGCTTACCGCAAATGTACCTACCATCTCTTATCATACAATGTTTTTACAATATCACAGACTGTGTTCCCTATGCTGTACCTTTCATCTCTGTGACATTGATTTCATAACTGAAAGCCTGTATTTCCAAACTCCTCTTCACTCATTTTGCACTGCCCCTCTGCCAACTACCATTTTGTTCTCTGTATTTATGGATCTGCTTCTACCTTTGTTATTTCTTTGTTCATGTGTTTTGTTTTTTATATTCTACTTATTAGTCTTTCTCTTTTCATATTTCTCTTATACATACTTAATTTTTCCCCACATGCAAACATAAGCTGCCTATTGGAAAACTTCATAATCTTAACACTCATACTAATCATATATATATACACATAACTCGTAACAATCACATATATACATATATATAACATGCACTACACATATATTTATGAACAAATACACATATAAATAATAGCAATGGTAAAATAATGAGATTAAGGAGTTATAAAGGAGTGGAGACTTTCCTGTATTGTTTGGTTTTTGTTTATTTTAAAAGAAGTATTCATCTAATACTTGTAACTTTGCTCACAAGCATAATAATCCTTCCACCAAGAATAACTTTCTCAAGCAAATAAAATACAAGAGGAAGAAAAAAAAAAAAGGAGTCTGTCCATTTGAAGTCATCCCAGAGTTACTTCAGGCATTCACAATCTGAGTAGCCCAAATTTCACAGGAAGTAGAGCGCCAGCAGCAGCCACACTGCCATTTTTTCCCTCAGAGTATTTCCAACTGGGGTCACATAGAGGCTGAGAAAATAAGCAAATGACCCAGGTCTTCTGCCTGGGTCCTATTTAGAGGAAAAGAATCCAGTGGAGGTTTTGATAGTTTCACGAAGCTGGTAAAACACATGAGAGACTTGAAGAGGATTCCAGTCATAAAGGAGAGACAGAGGAACTAAATTCTCAACTAGAGGGATAATGAAACTTAGCAAAGACTCTGCATAGCAAAATGCATATTTGAAAATTCTGTGATTAAAGTAATTTGACTGCAGGACACATGGGTGGCTCAGTGAGTTGAGTGTCAAACTCGATTTCGGCTCAGCTTATGATTTCAAGGTTGTGGGATAGAGCCTCACGTTGGGTTCCCCTCTCAGAGCAGAGTAACACAGTCGGCTTGTCCCTCTCCTTTTGCTCCTCTCCTCTACCACCCCATGCTTGCTCTCCTTTCTCTCCCCTCTCTCTTCTCTCTCTCAAATAAATAATTTTTAAAAATTTTTTTTAAAATAAAGTGATTAACTGCATTCTACCTGCTTAGCAGAGGAAAGGGCAAGCTATCCTCTGTAGTAAACTATCATTCAGATCTCCTATAAACTGTTAAACACAATGTTAAACACAATGTCTGGCATTTAAAAAGTAAGAGCACATCACGAGACAGAACCCAATAAAGAAAGCAAACAAGCAAACAACAACAACAATGTATAATATAAAAATTCAGGAAAAAAAAATCAAAAGTTGTTTCTCAGACTAATAAGAGCAACAGACTCTAGCAAAATTGATCAGAAGGGGAATAAAAAGCCACAAATTACCAATTTCCAACCCACAGATGAATAAATCGCAAAGTAACAGAGACTGTAGCAATTCAAAAAAATATAGGAAAAGATAAAATAAATAAAAAGATGGAATTTAACCATAAAAGCGGTATGATTAAAAAGCAAATTTACAAAGTTAAGAACTAAATATGAGATTAGTATTAAAAAAGAGATTAGTATTAGATTAGGCATATTTTTAAGAAGCTACCAAATGATTAGCTTTCATAGAAAATATCCTATAGAAGCACAAAAATAATACAGATATGGATAATAACAGAAAAGAGCATAGAAGATAAAGAGGATATAATTTTTTTAAAGTGATTAACATATATGTTAAGTCTCAGAGGAAAAAAGAGAAGAGAACAAAAGAACATCTAAAGAGAAAATGACCAAAAGTTTTTCAGACTCGAGGAAAAATAATCCAGATTCAAGAAGCTCAGTAAACCTCCAACACAGTAAGAAAAAAGAAAGTGAGAAAGAGAAAGCCACATCTAGGCACACCATAATCAAGATACTAAAAAACAGTAACAACTACATTTTAAGAGCAGTCAGAAGAAAAATGTATTATCTTCAGAGAAATAACAATAAAATCTTTGCTGACTTTGCAACAGAAATACTGGAAGCCTGAGAGGATAAAATTATCTTCACATGGGAGAATAACTGCAAACCTAGAATTTTATGCCCAAAAATAATCCTTCAAAATCAAAACAAGCATGTTTTCAGATGGACAGTAAATTTGGTGACAGATGTTTACCAAAAGAAATACCAGAAGTTCTTGAGTTAAGAAAGAAAAGGAAAGAAAGGAAAGGGAAGGGAAAGGAAAGGGAAAGGGAAAGGGAAAGGGAAAGGGAAAGGAGAAAAGAAAAAATATTTCCTCACAGGAAAACATGGAAATGCACTATGAAGTAAAGCAGGTAAATACATGGGTAAATCTAAACAAACACTGGCCGTATAAACCATTAATATCTACTGAGTATTAAAGTTTATGTACAACAAAAATTTAGGACAATAGTTAAAAAGCGAAAGAGGTGTAAGTAAAGTTCAAGCATTCTAACTTCTTAGCATTGTTAGGGAAGTGGTAAAAGCAAATATTTTCAGTCGACTGCAGAAAGTCAATATGTGTTGTAATCTCTAAAGCAACCACTAAAAGATCAAGACTGTCAGAAGAGATAAAAAATAAAACATATTTATGAGAGATACATCTTAAATAAAAAAACACAGAAAAGTCAAAAGTAGAATAGAAAAAGTTGTACCATACTAGCATTAATCAAAAGAAAAATGATATTAGCCAAACTAGATTTTAAGACAAGAAGTATTATTAGACATAGGGCAGAAATTTAAACTAAAATAACAATGCATATACCCAATAACGTAACATCAAAATATAAAGCATTGTAGGTTGGGAAACAAACTTCTCTATTTTAATAATTGACTACAGAAGTAAACAAAAGAAAAAATCAGTAAATATAAAAAGATATGACCAAGATTCTTAAATATAATTACCTATATAGAAAACTGCATTTAATAACAAAATATATATTTCTTTCAAATGAACATGGTACATTTATCAAAACTGCCATATGCTAAATTAAAAAAAAAAAAAGCCTCGTTTAAAGGACTGAAATCATTCAGACTTATCTTCCCTGCCTCAGTGGAATCAAAGAAGTAATCACTAAACCAAATGAACAAATAAAAAATAAAACCTATTAACAACTATGAAGAAATTAAGAAATGAACTCTTGAGTCAAGTAAGAAATCACAATGGAAAACAAGTATTCAAATGGATGATAATGAAAAAAGGACATATAAAACTTATGAGGGACATCCAGCTGAAGCTTTACTTGGAATTAAATATATGACCTTAAAGGCTTACGTTAAGAAGATGGACAATAATTATTTAAGTATCTACCTCAAAAAATTAGTGAAAGAACAAAGAGTTAAACATGAAAAAACACAAAAAGAACAGAATTAATGTAATCAAAAGCAAAGGTATGGGCAGCAGCCCCAGTGGTCCAGCAGTTTAGTGGTGGCCCAGCGGTTTAGTGCCGCCTTCGGCCCGGGGTGTGATCCTGAAGACCCGGGATCAAGTCCCATGTCAGGCTCCCTGGTGAAGCCTGCTTCTCCCTCTGCCTGTTTCTCTCTCTCTCTCTCTCTCATGAATAAATAAATAAAATCTTAAAAAAAAAAAAAAAGCAAAAGTGTAACAAAACTTCAGAAGAAAAATTAAAGGTTGATTTTTGGAAAGATCAGTAAAACTGAGGATTCTGTAAGACAAGTCAGAAGAAAAAAGTCATAAATTGTCAATTTCAATAATAAAAAGGAGGGACTCTTAAAGGTCCTACAGAAAAGTTATTATGCAATCATTTATCAAGACTTATTACAAAGGTAATACAATAAACCAAAGGAAAAGAACCGAGATGTAAAAGACTTAATCATAGACTGCTGTTAATTTTTGACAATGGTAAAACCTGAAAAAGATGTTTTTTTGGTGAAAATGCTGCTGGTTCAACAGGATATGCATATTTTTTAAGGGGGGGGAGAAAGAATGTTAACCTCTTCCTGGTCCATACACAAAAATCAATTCCATATGTATGTTACATCTAAAAGTGAAAGATAAAACAATAAAGCTTTTGGGAAAAAAGATAGGCAAATATATTCACACCTCTAGGACAGGCAAAGATTTCTTAAACACGCCCCCTCCCCCAAAAAAAGAAAAAGAAAAGCACCAATCAAAAAGGAAAAAAGCCTGACACATATAAATTGGTATAAAATAATAGAATTAAGAACTTCTGTTCATTAAAGATGGCATTAAGATGGTAAAAGGGTAAGATACAAATTGACTTCTCTAAGATATACATCCAAGAAAGGATTCATAGAGGACAAAAACAACTAGAAAACACTAAGAAAAAAAAAAAAAAAAACCAACAGAAAAACAGCAGAAGACTTTGAATAGACAACTTATAAAAGAGGTTTCAAAATAGTCATTAAAGGGGATCCCTGGATGGCTCAGCAGTTGAGCCCCTGCCTTCCACCCAGGGCATGATCCTGGAGTCCCGGGATCAAGTCCCACATCAGGCTCCCAGCGAAGAGCCTGCTTCTCCCTCAGCCTATGTCTCCGACTCTCCCTCTCTCTCTCTCTCTCTCATGAATAAATAAAATCTTAAACAAACAAAAAAAAAGTCAATAAATATGAAAAGATACACAGCATCATTATTCCTCACATCAGGAAAATACAAATTAAAACCACAAGGGCTATTTCATCACCTACCCACAAAAACAGCTACAATGAAAAGGATAAAGCACTATTAACTGTTGGCAAGAATGTGGAGTAACTGGAATTCTCATATGTTGCTACTAAGAATGTAAACTGATACTGGCACTTTGTAAAACTATTTAACAATATCTATCAAGCTTACCATATGAACATCCTACCAGTAATTCTAATTGTAGGTATACAACTAATAACTGCATATATATGTTGATCAAAAGACAAAGACATTGCCAGAAAGTTCACAGTAGTACTATTTCTAATATAAAACTGGATACAACTTAAATGTCATGTCTGTCCATAGCAGAAAGATAGGGGCACCTGGGTGGCTCAGTGATGGAGCGTCTGCCTTATGCTCAGGGCGAGATCCCTAAGTCCCAGGATGGAGTCCTGCATAGGACTCCTGGCAGGGAGCCTTCTTCTCCCTGCCTATGTCTCTGCCTTTCTCTCTCTCATGAATAAATAAATAATGAAATAAAAAAATAATGTTTAAGAAAGTAAATTTTTAAAAAAGATAATAAACTGTGGTATACTCACAGTATAACAGTATAAGCAATGAGATGAGTGACAATGGATAAATCTGACAAATCTAAAAAGTTTTTAAACACAAAAGAATATGTGCTATATTACTCACCTTACACAAAATCTTATTTCCATAGAATCAAAAATTCAAAAATAATCTATGGTATAAGATGTTAGGATTATGTTTATCTTTGGGAGAGGTGGCATAGGTATCATACTGGGAGCAAGCACAAAAGGACTTCTAGGACACTGATAATATTCTGTTCTCAAATTTAAGATGGATTACAGGGGACCTGGGTGGCTCAGTTGGTTAAGCATCCAACTCTTGGTTTGGCTCAGGTCATGATCTCAGGGTCATTGAGCCACATAACTGGCTCCTAGCTCAGGAAGTCTTCTGAAGAGTCCATTTGAGATTTTCTCTTTCCCTTTTCCCTTCTCCCACCCCTCCTGCACTCTCTTTCTTGCTCTCTAAAATAAATAGATAAATATTTTTTAAAAATAAAAGATGGATTACATAGGTATTATGGTAGTGGCAATGGCAGTAGTAACATACTAATAGATATTAACACATAGTATCATACATATACAATACCTAATAATTATGTATAAATACATAGATACTACTTGTTAAATAAAATAATTATGTATAAATACATAGATACTACTTGTTAATATTCACCGAGATGAAACCTTATGGTGCTAAACTTTATGTATGCTGTACTTCAATATGTTATCCTCAGGGGATCCCTGGGTGGCGCAGCAGTTTGGCGCCTGCCTTTGGCCCAGGGCGCGATCCTGGAGACCTGAGATTGAATCCCACATCGGGCTCCCAGTGCATGGAGCCTGCTTCTCCCTCTGCCTGTGTCTCTGCCTCTCTCTCTCTCTCTGTGACTATCATAAATAAATAAATTAAAAAAAATATATGTTATCCTTAACCACATACTTAAGAAAAAAAGTAATTCTAAATAAAGAAAAAGTCTTTCTACTAAAACTTTCATCTTAACATTAAAAGGGACCATGCTTAAACATATTTTGTTACACAAACAATATTAGGCAAAGTTATATCCACATTAGACACTCATAATAGTATATTGCCAACTGTTGCCCTCTCCCTCATCGATTACATCGTCCTGGACTCAATATCCCTTAACACCCAATACTGCCAAATGTTAGCAGAAGCCAAGACTGTGCAATGTTATGTTCTGCTCAATAGCCTAGGACTCTATGATCAGTACTAGCAGCTGAGTCAATGGATGACAGACCAAGGACCTAGTCCTGTCTCATCTGTTCTGTCTGCCTGTGACTAACAACTCTGACCACTAAGGTCAGAGAGAGCAGAAAATACACACTTCTACCTCTTTTGGCATGTGTATTTTTATATGTCTCAGGGTTTTGTCACCATTTTTCACTTTTTCTATTCATTAATTATGTAAACTTCAATCATGTCATTTTTAAGCTTTTCAGTGATTAAAAAAGCATCTGAATACTTTAGTCCCTCTTCAAATAAAAAGCTTTTTCATCCCCAATTACCATAAGGATTATTCTAAAACGCATACAATTTTAAGTTCCTTAGTACAAAGCAATTAAACTAAGTATAGATGTTATCTCAAAAACAAATGCATATGATTTTATCCAAATCTCTTCTGTCATGTTCCTATCCTACCTCTGTCATTAATAAGCAGGATAAGATTCCCCACTGGGAAATTTCCTCTTTTATCTAAATCTTAATAAGTAACACTAAAATGCATATTTATTCTTGTTTATTGTTATTTCATCCTAGCCACATACTATTTTATGTGCAAAAAAATTATATGAAAATCAAGTTATTAGCACTGCTGCCTATACATACATAAAGTTAACAAGCAATTCACTTATGTACTTGATTCACTTACTATTTCAATAATTATACAGGTTTCTGATTTCTGTGACAATTCACATCAATGTCACCTGCTTACCTAAAGGTAGATGTGAAATGTTCACTTTCTTCTTTAAGAACCACAAATTAACCTTATATGTAAGTGCTTTACAAAAGCTGTTTTTATAACTATGAAACACCAACATCACAGGAAATTAAAAAAGGAGAAAAGCTACCATATTTTACAGAAAAACTGAACCAAGAGGAAATTAAATAAAATTTCCAATAGTGATTCACTAAAAGCATTAAAAATAGCAGCTCAGGTTTCCAAACTCTATTGTATACGTTCTTCCTCTATATACTACTTCCTCTATAAGCACCAGGTGGATAGAAACATAGCTACTTACACGGTTTCTCAACACGTTCCACAAACAGTGTTCACTAAACATAGTAATTAATAAGTAAGTTCAGGAAAAGCAGAGTTAAATGAAAAAGTTTTTTTATCACAATAAAAACTTAGGAATCTTGCACCACATGCATTCTGGATTTCTAAGAACATGGATCCAAATTATTTAACTATCAAAAATGTCATAGAACACTAATTCTTATGATTGAATAATGCAGTGCACAATTTAGGAAATGCTATGAAACACAAAACAGTGGACACTGGTTGGCTAGTAATTCCCTCTTTTGTTCAAACTACTTTCTTCTAATGATAAAATCTCTACCTTGTTTTGCAAGTTTTTATTAAATATATTAATATATTTTAAAATAAAGCATTACTTACCTTTGAATACACTGAAATAAAAACAAGAAACCCAAGCTAAATGACTATTTAAAAACACATCTAAGTATTTACTATTAGTAATAAAAATATTCTCATTCAAATTACTTCTCTTTGCTATTTTGAAAAAGCTGCTACTTTGCTATATGTCTTTTACTTTGCTACCATTCTCTTAAAGGATTTAGCCTCAAAATACCCATAAACCAAATTCATTTTAAGCTCTTTAAAACCTTTAACTTAAAACAATCCTTTAAGTCACCTGCAATTTTTTTGTCAGGCACATAAGGTACTTAGAAGTTGCTACTCTGTCCGAATGACAAGTAAAAAGCTCAACAAACTGAATAGTCAACAATTCCTCTTGGATCCATCAGAGAAATGAGGTCATAGGGCAAACAACTGCCCCCAAACTTGAGAAGAAAACAGGTGATTAATGAGAATCCTAACTTATCTGAGCAGATACCTCCCTGAGGAAACACCACCAGAGTAGGAAAACATAAAGCACAATTGAGGAATTAATTACTGGAGGTTCAGTGTGGAAAACTCTGAAGAATTAAAAACTCTAGGGAGACTCAGTAATGGAGGAGAGGAAGCAACACCTTTGTGACTTTTACTTTCAAGACCTCTATCAGGTCCTCACATTAAGTATCTGACAAAAATCACCTCATGCTTCTAGGAAGCAGAGAGAAATTAACCACTTTGAAATCTCCAGAGCAATCTATTCTTAACAAGGCCTGCACCCATAAGAAATTAATTTATCAATGTCAAACCTGCTGGAGTCCTACCAAGAGTCCAAAGCACTAAAGGAAGGGAAATATCCTACTCAAGCCAGCTTTAGCCTTCAATATAGGAAAAGAGAAATATTCTAGCCTTCTATAGCCATCCTGTTCCACCTAAAGGGATAAAAAATAAACAAATTAATAAACATTGAGGTTCACAGTCCAGGGACACAGGATCACCAAAGAACTAAGACCTAATCACAGGACTATAGAACACTTCCTTTCCCCCACTCCTTAGCACTACATTGTTAAAGACCTATCCACCAGTTATTTTACCCAGCACATCATGTCTACTTTTCAACAAAAAATTACAAAACATGCTAAAAGGCAAAAAACATAATTTGAAAAGACAGAGCAAGCATCACAACGAGAATCAGCTGGGGCAGGAATGATGGAATCATGAGACCATAAATCTTTTTTTTAAACTTGTTATTAGTATGCTAAGAGTTTTCATGGAAAAAGTGAGCAAGAATAGAAAGGCAATGTAAACAAAAACCTGTAAATTCTACAAAACAATCAAAAAAGAAATGTTAGGTATAAAAACGCATTGTAAGGGAAATGAAAGTTGTCTCTGATGGACTCATTAGTAACTGGAAATGATAGGAAATAATTAATGAACTTGATATAACAATAGAAACTTCCATAACTGAAAATAAAAAAAGAAAAACGCCTTAAAAAAGAACAGAACATCCGAGAACTGTGGGACAAGTATAAAAGATCTATGTGTAACAGAAAAACTAAGAAAGAAAAAAAAGAAAGGAAGAAAAGCAATATTTATAGAAACATAAAATGCTCAAAACCACAAAAGGCAAAGTGTGTTAAGATAAAAACAGGAACAAGAAAAAAGGACACCAAATCGAAAACAGTAACAATTAAAAGGGATATTAGTCCAACTATATCAATAATTAAAGGTCAAAGTTCTAAGGCACCAATTAAAAGACAGAAATTGCCACATGTATCAAATAGCAAGACCCAACTGAATGCTGTCTACAAGAAACCGACTTTAAATAGAAAGATACATAAATATTAAAAAGAGATGGAAATCTTGAAAGTTCTCACCACAAGTGGGGGGGGGGGGGGAGAGAACACTGTAAAACAGACAAACAAAAAAAGAATAAAGAGGGACGCCTGGGTGGCTCAGTGGTTGAGCGTCTGCCTTTGGCTCAAGGCCTGACCCAGATTCCCACATGGAGTCCCACATCTGGCTCCTTGCGTAGAGCCTGCTTCTCCTCCATCTGCCTGTTTCTCTGCCTCTCTTTCTTTGTCTCTCACAAATAAATAAAATCTTTTTAAAAAAAATTTTAAAAAGTAAGGAGATACAGAAAGATAGATCAGGTTAATACTATTTAAAAAATAATTTTGGGGGTGCCTGGGTAGCTCGGCTGGTTAAGCGTCTGCCTCTGGCTCAGATCGTGATCTCTGGGTTCTGGGAAAGAGCCTCACATCAGTCTCCTTGCTCAGTGAGGAGTCTAATTCTCCCTGTCTGTCCCTCCCGCCCCCTGCTCATGCTCTCTCTTGCTCTCAAATAAAGAAAATATTTTTAAAAAATAAAAAATAAAGAAAATAAAGTAAAAATAAAGTAAAAAATAATTTTTTAAAAAGCTGGAGTAGCTATAATAATTTCCAACAGAACAGCTTCAGAGCAAAGTTATCAGAGTTAAAAAACATTACATGATACAAGAGTCAATACTCCAAGAAGACAGGACAATCTTTAGTCCATATGTGCCTAACAAAAAAGTATCAAATTATGTGAAGCAAAACTGATAGAACTGCAAAGGGAAATACAATAATTCACAATTATAGTTAACAATCCTCTTTTAGAAATGAACAGATACAAAAATCAGAAAAGACATAGTTAGGGACATCTGGATGGCACTGTTGGCTAAGCATCCAACTCTTGGTTTGGGCTCAAGTCATGATATCAGGGTCCTGGGATTGAGCCCCACATCAGGCTCCACACTCAGCATGGAGTCTGCTTGAGATTCTCCCCCTCTCCTTCTACCTCTGCCCTTCCCACTTGTGTACCTTCACACATGCACTCTCTCTCCCTCTCTCAAATAAATAATAAAATAAAACTTTAAAAAAAAAAGGGGGACACATAGTTAAATTCCACACCACCAACTGGATATAATTGACACCTATGGACTATTTCATCTAACAACAGCAGATAACATATTCTGCTCAAGCTCATATGGTAAATTTATCAAGATAGACTACATTACAGGTCATTTTAAAAAAAAAGTAACAAATTTAAAGTAGAGAACAATGTCTTGTCTCCGACAACAATGGAATGAAAATATAAATCACTAACAGAAATATAGTTTGAAAGCCTCAAAATAGAGATGACACATTACATTTCTAAATAACATATGCCTCAAAGAAGAAATCTCAAGAGAAATATTAAGATATTTTTAACTAATTAAAAATTAAAATAATATAACATTAAAAATTTATGGGATGTAGCAAAAACTGTCCTTAGAAATTTATAGCACTGAATGCTTAAATTAGAAAAGGTCTAGATTCAATATCCTAAGCTTCCTTCAGAAAATAGTAGAAGAAGAGCAAATTAAACCCAAAGCAAGTACCAGAAAAGCAATAAAAATTAGAGCAAAACTCAGTATTTCAAAACTAAAATTGAAAACAAATCAATAGAGGAAAATCAATGAGACCAAAAACTAATTCTTTGAAAAGATCAAAAACTTGATAAGCCTCATGCTAGGCTAAGATAAAAAAGAAAAAAGATGCAAATTACTAATATCAGGAAAGGACACCACAACAGGTCCTACAGACATTAAAAGGATTACAAAGGAACATTATAAACAACTCTATACCCACTAATTTAAAAACTTAGATGAAACAAAAACCAATTATTTTAAAAACACAATTTGCCCAAGCTCATACAAGAAACAGATGTTCTGAAGAGAGTACCTATTAAAATAAACAATTAATAACCTTCCAAAATGGGATGCCTGAGTGGCTCAGTGGAGGAGTGTCTGCCTTTGATTCAGGGCATGATCCCGGGGTACTGGGATCGAGTCCCACATCAGGCTTCCTGCATGGAACCTGCTTCTCCCTCTGCCTGTGTTTCTGCCTCTCTTTCTCTGTGTCTCTCACGAATAAAAAAAAAAAAATCCTAAAAAAAAAAAAAAAAAAAAAACACTAGCCCAGACGGGTTCACTGCTGAATTCTACCAAACTCTTAAGGAAGAAATTATACCAATTCTCTACAATCTCATCCAGAAGACACAAGTAGAGGGGAATAATTCCTGATTCTATGAACCCAAAACCAGACAAAGGAGTACAAGAAAACTGCAGACCAATATCTCATGAACAGATGTAAAAACCCTCATTGAAATATTAGCAAATCACTTACAACAATGTGTAAAAATATACATCATGACCAAATATTTATCCCAGATATGCAAGGATAATTCAACATTTGAAAATCAATTAAAGTGATCCATCACATCAAGTTGAAGAAACTCACATGATCATATAAATGCCAAAAAAATTGACAAAATCCAACATCCTTTAATGATAAGACAACCTCTCAAAAATCTAGAAATATCAGGAAATTCTTTAACTTGATAAAGATCTTAAAACTTTAAACAACTTCATAAAAAAATTACAAGTGACATCACAAATGGTGAAAAATTTGAACTTTTCCCACTAAGACTAGGAATAAGGCATGGTTATCTTCTCTCCCCATGCCTTTTCAATCATAATGGAAAGTGCTAACACATTAGACAAAAGGAAATAAAAGGTATAGAATCAGGAAAAAAGAAATAAAACTATCATTGTTCCTAGATGACATGATTTTCTGTAGAGAAAATTGAGAAGGATCGGAAAAAAAATCCTGTAATAAGAGATTATACAGCAAGGATGCAGGATACAAAGTTAATATACAAAAACCAACAGCTTTTCCATTACAGGCTATGAACAAGGGGAATTTGAAATTTAAAACACATCGCCATTTGTTTCAGCATCCAAAACACCCAGTTATTATTTTTTTTAAGATTTTATTTATTTATTTATTCATGAAAGACACACAGAGAGAGAGACAGAGACACAGGCAGAGGGAGAAGCAGGCTCCACGCAGGGAGCCGGATGTGGGACTTGATCTCAGGACTCCAGGATCACGCCCTGGGCCAAAGACAGGCGCCAAACCACTGAGCCACCCAGAGATTCCCAAAAGACCCAATTATAAATCTAACAAAATATGTTTAAGATCTATATGAGGAAAACTACAAAATTCTGATCAACAAAGAGATAAATAAATGGAGAGACTATCTATATCCATGACCATAAATAGGAAGACTCTGTATTGTGAAGAAGTCCTATCTTCCTAATTTGATCTTAATTCTAGGCAACTGAAATCAAAACTCTAGCAAATTATTTTGTAGAAATTAAGAAGTTAATCCTAAAGTTTACACGGAAAGGCCAAAGACTAAGAACCAACTCAATATTAAAGAAGTTGAAGGACTGGTATTATGTGACTTCAAGATTCATGGCAAAACCACAAAAGACAGGGTGCTATTGGTGGAAAACCAAATGAATAGATCAACTGAACAGAATAGAAAGCCCAGTAGCAGACCCACATAAATATAGTGAACAGGTCTTAGACAAAGGAGGAAAAGCAATACACAGAGCAAAGATAGTCTTTTCAACAAATAGTGTTGAAACAACTGGATATTCAAAAGTCAAAAAAAAAAAAAAAGAAAGAAAACCCTGCACACACCTTAAATCCTGAACAAAAATTAACTTAAAATAGGTATCAGATGCAAATGTAAATTGCAGAACTACAAAACTCCTAGAAGATAATACAAGAAAAAAAACCTAGATGACAATGATTTTTTAGATACAATACCAAAGACCTAATTCAGAAAAGAAATAATACCTAAGCTAGATTTCATCAAAACTCAAAATTTCCGCTCTGTGAAAGACAATGAAAATACTAGATAAAGACTGGGAGAAAATATTTGCAAAAGACAAATGTAACCAAAGGACTGACACCTCTTAGAATGGCCAAAATCCAAAATGCTGACATCAAATCCTAGAAAGGGCATAGAACACAAACCTCCATTCATTGCTGGTGGGAATGCAAAATGTTACAGCAACTTTGGAAGACACTTTGGAAGTGTCTTAATAACTAAATATACTCTTACCATATAATCTAGTTAATTGTACTCCTTGATATTTCCCCCAAATGAACAGAAAACTATGGCCACATAAAATCCTGCAACAGATATTTACAAGCAGCTTCATTCATTCCAACTTGAGTGCAACAAAGATGCCCTTCAGTACTGAATGGATAAACACAATGAGGTATACCCAGAAAATGGAATAATATTCAACACTAAAAATATATGAAATATCAAACAATGAAAAGACATATAGGAACCATAATTATGTATTACTAAGTATAAGAAGCCAAACTGGAAGACTACATACTGTATGATTTCAATTCTATGACATTCTGGAAAAGGCATAACCATGGAGACAGTAAAAACATTCTAGGATTTGGAGCACAGGGTGGGGTGGGGAAGAAGGGATGAATAGGCAGCACACAAAGGATGTTTAGGGCAGTAAAACTATTCCCCTGTGATACTGCAGTGGTAGATACATATCATTTTACATTTGTTAAAAAGCCTTTAAATGCACAGCACCAAGAGTGATGCCTAATGTAAACCACAAACTCTGGGGGATAATGATGTGTCAATTTAGGTTTGTTGATTGTAACAAATGTACCAGTGTGATACAGAGTGATAGTATACATGTGTGGAGAAAAGGAAATGAGAATTCTCTGTACTTCCTGTTCAATTCTGCCTTGAACTTAAAATTTCTCTGAAAAATACATTGATTAGTTAAAAAAAATTCAGTTAAGATAACATTCCTTTAAGCTTATCTATAATCATTCACTGTTTTACTCAAACAGCACTTCTATTAATTATTCATCACCTTTAAATAATAAAATCCAACACCCTTCTGATATGCATACCCCTGGCTCTTATTTACTTTGAAATGGTCACTGTAAAAACATGAAATGAAAGGATGCTAGACAGAATCAACTTGCTCCAGCATACTTCATGAGATCACAATAGGCGAGGTGACTTCTCTAAGGTCTATAACTCAAAATCAAGTTAGTCAAGTTTCAAGAGATGACTCAAGGTCGTCAATCCATTCTAACAAAATTCACAAAGGACTAATATAGAAACCGTAGTAATTTTTCTATTAATAACAAAAATGCCTGCCTGTATCTCTTCTCAGCTTATTCTGCAGAATGCGTATTAAGCAGGAAGCCAAACTTATCCCAAGGTTGTGTAATGAACGCTGCCAACTAGGAAATTTCAAAATAATAATAAATAGGACAAAACTCACCATCTTATAATACCAGTACAACAAAGTAACAACTGATTCAGGTAAAAAGCATCAAAGAATACTAAAATCACTAAGTATTCATTATTTATTAATTACCTATTTTTAATGGCAAATCTGGTGGGATCCATCTTAACCAAGTTCAAACTTCTATACATCAATAAGACAACTGACATTGTGTGCCCCTGGATATGATGTATGGAAAACTCATGACTTATGGAGTATTTCTGCCAAGAATGGTTAACCTGCATCTAATTCTGAGGCAACAAACAAATACAAATTGAGACACATTCTGCAAAGCAACTGTCCTGGACTCTTCAAAAATGTCAATGTCATAAAAAAAAAAAAAAATGGTGGATGAACTGTTCTAGATTAAAAGAGACATAAATACAATTCACTAAAATAAATAAGTAGGTATCAAGGACAAAGGAACAATGGTCAGTATCTAAAAATGAATATTAGTGTTAAATTCATTCTATTTGACTACGCAAGCTACTGTCCTTATTCTTAGAAAACACATGATGAGTATTTGAGAGTGAAGAGACATGATCTCTGCAAGTAACTCACAAATAGTTGAGTGGAACTATGTTGGTATAAAGGCAATCAAATAAATGAAATGTGGTAAAATGTAAAGGTAAATGAAATATGGTTACTTGGTACATTTTCTTATAATCTTTTTGCAAATATGAAATTTCACAACATAAAAATTTACAAAAACGGTTGCTCATGGAGCATAAAATCTGGACAAAAAGATAGCATTAATTCAAGGGAGTGGCTGGCTGGCTCAGTGGGAATCACAGGACTCTTAATCTCAGAATACAGAGAATTCACATATTTAATATAAGTATTTACATAATAAAAAAATAACTGCACCAGATATAAATCAGTTTCATCCTCGGGCTTAAAAAAGCCCACTCCTGGGAGGCCTGGGTGGCTCAGCAGTTGAGCCTCTGCCTTTGGCTCAGGGCGTAATCCTGGGATCCAGGATCGAGTCCTGCATTGGGTTCCATGTGGGGAGCCTGCTTCTCCCTCTGACTGTGTCTCTGCCTTTATCTCTCTCTGTGTCTCTCATGAATAAATCAATCTTTAAAAAAAGAAAGAAAGAAAAACCCACTCCTTTGAACATAGATGATCACTGACAAGCTTACCCTTTATATGGCTCCATTTTCTATGAACCCATTATGATCATGTTATTTAAGTCCCCATTATTTAAATACAGCAATAGCACCAACCACATTACCGCCGAGACTTTCTAACCAGAAACATTTTTTATTCATCCTGTGTTCATTTAACTGAGATATTGCGGTTTAATTCTCTGAGAAAACATTTCTTTCCAAGTCTGTTTGATGAAATCATTGTTATTACTGCTTAAGAAGAAACCTTTATTTTTATCATGATACACTACTTTGGGTAATGTCTCAGCTGTATTTTAGAAAAATGAGTGACAGTTTGTCACACAATCAAGATAGAGAAAAGGGCACTCCAGACAGAAGAAATAGTAAATTGGAGAAACAAAATACCACATCAAATTTAAGGAATAAACAGTATGGTACTGACAAAATATGTAATAATGGAGAACAGGGTAGGAGTCCTGTTGTATGTCATACTAAAGTAAGCTTTAATTTTCTTTTCTTTTCTTTCTTTTTTTTTTTTTTTTTGTCTCAACCTGCAGGTCTCAATCTTTTAGTCAAGAAATCAATTTAGTAAGTCACAATCAGCATTTTCTTTTAATTAAGTGAAAAAGGTGAGAACAGAACAGCAAATGGTGTACCTCATAGGCAGTAAGGGTAAATTTTTTTCATTGAACTTTTGTTTCCATTATAAATATCTGTTTATATGTGTATACTGGGTCACAGATGTAAAATCTATTTCTTTTGGTGAGTGATGGTTAAACTGAAGTTTGAAAGCCACTACTCTCCAGATGATGCAGACTCATGGAAGGAAAGGTTTCAAAAAAGAATATGGTAAAATATGTCTTTAGAAAATCATGCTGGCAGCTAATACAAATCAGCTTTTCAAGTTAATGGGAGTCTCAAATTAAATTTACTCTCTGCCAGTATGTTTAAGTAGAACAGTATTAAAAAGAAAAAAGAACAGGTAAGTAGTAATTTATACTTCACGTTGGTTTCATTGTTTTGTAGTTTCACATACACGCACCCAGATAAATTCTGTATAACAAAGCACAATGAATTTCTTAATTTTTACTTGGATGAAATAAAATTTTTGGAAGTCAGTGATAAGGAGAGTGGCTAACTGGCAGAGAAAGAGATGAAGAACAAAGAAAATGTACAAACTATTCCAACAGGAGGAAAAAGAAAATGAGGGTTTGAAATCATAGAATATTTAAAAAGAAAAAGAAAACAAATATTAGATCTGGGAGCACTTTAGGAGGTACAAAACAATCTTAGTAAATGCTTAGATAAGAGGGGGAGAAAGAGAAAAAGAAAGCCAAAATGACTGAAATCTTAAAACAAGAAAAACTATTTTGAGTAGTAGGAAAGGCTTTCCCTCTGGATTCTACACTATAATGCACAAGCTCCTTACTGTGACATTTAAAGCATAACATGATAGGTCTGCAATCTATTATAGTTCAACTGTTCTTCACTGTACTCACAGTCCTTGTTACTAGGCAAATAATGCCATTTCCATAAATATCAATACTACTTTTATTTTTAAGATTTGATTTTATTTATTTATTTATTTATTTATTTATTATTTATTTATTTATTTATTTATTTATGAGACACACAGTGCGAGGGGCAGAGACATAGGCAGAGGGAGAAGCAGGCTCCCTGCAGGGACCCCAGAATCACACCTTGAGCCAAAGGTAGATGCTCAACCACTGAGCCATCCAGGCATCCAATACTACTTTGTTATAAGATATTAATGACTCCACAGCACTGTAAGATTTTGTATGATTACAGCGCTAAATGCTATTTCATCACATCACAGAGAATAGATTCCTTAAAAAAAGTCAAACTAAAGATACTATTTTATTTTCTATTCACTTTTTATTTTAAGATTTTATTTATTTATTCATAAGAGACAGAGACAGAGAGAGAGGCAGAGACACAGGCAGAGGGAGAAGCAGGCTCCATGCAGGGAGCCTCATGTGGGACTCAATCCCGGGTCTCCAGGATCACACCCCGGGCTGAAGGCGGCGCTAAACCACTGGGCCACCGGGGCTGCCCTCTATTCCCTTTTAAAATTATATCAAGAGGCACCTGGGTGGCTCAGATGGCTGACGTCTGCCTTGGGCTCAGGTCAGGATCTCTGGGTCCTGGGATGGAGCCCCATGTCTTGGGCTCCCTGCTTAGGGGGAGTGGCCTTCTTCCTCTCCCTCTCCCACTCCCCAGGCTTGCGCTTTGTCTGTCTCTCTCTCTCAAATGAATAAATAGAAAAAAAAATATTTAAAATCCTATCAAAATAGTTTCATGATGAAAACATTCTGAGGATGATATTCTGGAATTTTAGTATTAATTAAAGGATGCAGTCTCTTGCAGTCTCTTGTCAGTCTGATCTGTGTTCCTTTCTTTTCAATTTCATGAGAAATTTATGTAATGACTACAAAGAAACATCAAATCACATAGTTAACTTGTCTCTAATTGCTAGCAATGACAAATGAAGACAACTCTTATAGAGTTTCAAAGAACTACAGATGACTCTTGAAGTACAGGTTTGAACTACACAGGTCAATTTACATGCAAATTCTTTTCAGAAAGTACAGAACATTACCATAAGTATATTTTCTCTTCTTTATGATTTTTTAGTAACATTTTCTTTTCTCTAGATTACTTTAGTATAAGAACACAGTGGAAAATACATGTAACATAGAAAACGTGTTAATGTATTGTTTATATCATCATTAAGGCTTCTGGTCAACGGTAGGCTATCAGTAATTAAATTTTAGGGGAGTCCAAAGTTATACACAGATTTGACTCTGCGGGGGTCAGTGCCCCCAACTCATACGTTGTCTAAGGATTAATGGTAGTGAAAATTAATTTAAATTTTATTCCTCTTACCACCAATCATAAGCATTACTATGTCCCATAAGTAAATAGAGTAGTAACTACACTGTAGTAACTGGATTGGTTTTCTTAGCTAAGAACTAAAAGGCAATAAAATATACTAGCTTTCATATAGTCACTGATTAGGAATTTTCTCTAAATCAATGCTTATGTAGCCATGCTAAGACTCAACGGATATGGACAAACAACCAAGCTCACTATATGTACATAATGAGTGACCTTATGGTCTCTTAAGTGAAATAATATGGGGAAGAATATCCACAGTTGTTCCTCAACAAATAAGGAGGGGTAATAAGGATTTACTTTAAAAAAAAGAAAAAAAGAAAAACACTAATGCTCTTAAAGGAGGTACAAATCTTTTTTTTTTTTTAAAGATTTTATTTATTAATGAGAGAGACACAGAGAGAGAGAGAGGCAGAGAGACACAGGCAAAGGGAGAAGCAGAAGGAGGTACAAATCTCTAAGAAAAAAAAAAGGCCTATTAATACTTTCCATTCAAATTTAAGGAGATTTTAATTTATTTATTCATGCGAATGCATAAACAGAGGTATATCAAAGCTCCTTTCTCCACTACCAAAATATATTATGTATGTATCTAAACAAACTTAAATTATCTATAAACACATATAGTGAACTACTAAAACATTATTCAAAATATTTTAAGAATGTTATTAATCTATTGATGATTCCTCCTCAAAGAAGTTCATTCTCCTATTGAAACAATTTATCTTAAGTGATTTTTTTAAAAAAGAACAAGATAGAGTATTCCATAGTGGTTTAAAATACAGACCTGACCCAGTGACTCAGTGGTTTAGCGCCGCCTTCAGCCCAGAGCGTCATCCTGGAGACCCAGAATCGAGTCCCACATTGAGCTCCCTGCATGGAGCGGGCTTCTCCCTCTGCCTATGTCTCTGCCTCTCTCTCTCTCTCTCTCTCTCTCTCTCCTCTCTTTGTATTCTCATGAATAAACAAACAGAATCTTTAAATAAATAAATAAATAAATAAATACGTACAGACCTAGGGTTCAGAAGCTTGGTTTGAATTATTTGGTAGCTTTGTGAACCAAGAAAGTTACCTAAAACTCTCATTACTTCAATTTGCTCATATATATAAATGCT
The DNA here is from genome assembly GCF_048164855.1 of Canis lupus baileyi. NCBI lineage: Eukaryota > Metazoa > Chordata > Mammalia > Carnivora > Canidae > Canis > Canis lupus. Next base: position 22,262,442 of record NC_132839.1, read on the forward strand.
AGTTATAATTATATGGCAGGAAAATAGAAATATGCAAATATAGTTCCTTTCAAGAATATTATGTGTGTGTGTGTGTGTGTGTGTGTATATAATGTGTATATAATCTACAAAAAATTTAACAGTAGCTACCTTTGGTAGTAAAAAGAGTGATTTTTTTTTCCTTTGTATTTCCAAGTCTCCAAATTTTCTACAATAAAAATATACTCATCAATATTAAGGGTAAAAGTGATTTTTTTTAAAATTGCATAATAGGCAAAAAACCCAACATCCAACCAAAAATTACCCATCATACCAAGAACCAAGAAAATGACTACTTGAATGAAAAAAAGACAATCAACAAATGCCAACATTAAAACGAATTACATATTGGAATTGTCTAACAAAGATGTGAAAGCACAGGGCACCTGGGTGGCTTAGTCGGTTAGGCATCCTACTCTTGGTTTCAGCTCAGGTCATGATCTCAGGGTGGTGTGATCAAGCCCCATGTTGGGCTCTGTGCTCAGCAGGGAGTCTGCCTGAGATTCTCTCCTTCCCTCTCCCTCTGTCCCTCCCCTGCTCATGAGCATACATGTGCACTCTCTCTCTTTTAAATAAATAAATAAAATCTTTTCTCAAAAAGATGTGAAAGCAGCCATCACAAATAATTTATCAATTAAAAATTCTCTTAAAAAAAAAACAAATAAAATAGGAAATCCAAGCCAAGAAAAAGAAATTATAAAAGGGAACCAATTAGAAACTACAGAACTGGAAAACTATAATAAGAAAAAAAAAAGCTAAAAAAAAAAAAAGAAAAAAAAAAGCTTAATGGACAGCTCAACAGTAAGAATAACAAATGGCACAAATTAGCGATTTTGAGGATGGAATTTACCCAATCTGACCAAAAGAGAAACATGACTAAAAAGAAACTAACAAAGACTCAAAATCTATAGGGCAATAACAGAAGATCCAATTCTGTATTCACTGGAGTCCCATAAAGAAAGAAAAAGTGGGTTAAGTTGAAAAGGTATTCATAAAAATAATGGATGAAAACTTCCAAATTTGTAGAAACACAAAAACCTACAGATTCAAGTGACAACTCCAAACAGGTAAATCCACAAGAATTATACCTTGCCACATCATTTCACATCTGAAAACAAAGAAAAAAATCTTAAAAGCAACCACAAAGAAAGGATTACCTATGAGGAACATGAATTCAAATAACAGATTTCTCATCTGAAATCACAAAGGTCAGACAAAAGTAACAAAAATTTTTCAAGAGCTCAAAGAACAATCAACCATGAATTCTATATCTGACAAAACTATCTTTCAGAAATGAAACAAAGACATAAGCAGGCAACAGAATACTAAAATCTGTTAGCATATGTATTCTTCAGGAAGAGCTAAGGAAGGTCTTTCAAATGATAAAAGAACGAATCTTGTAACATCAGGAAAGAAAAAAGTACAATGGGAAAAGCAAGAATGAGTAAAACCTATAGATTCACCAGACTACCCTTCTACTACTCAATAAGTTTTAAAATCATAGTATTGATGGATGAAATAAAAATTATACAGTCAACCAAAAAATAGAGTTCATCAAAATTTTTAAAACTTAAGTACATCAAAAGACACTATCAACAGAGCACAATGGCAACTGATGGAAGAAAATATTTGCAAACCATTTATCTGAAAAAGGATTGATATCCAGAATATATAAAGAACTCCTGTAATTCAAGAGGAAACAAACAGATTTAAAAATGGACAAAAGACTTAAATAGGTATTTCTCAGAGTATGATATACAAATAGCCAATAAGCACATGAAAATTTGCTCACTCATTAGAAAAATGCAAGTCAAAATAACAATGAGATAGCACATGAGGTCAGCTATTATGAAAAAGGAGAAGGAGAAAGGAACAGGAAATTACAAGTAATGGTGAGAATGTGAAGCAACTGGAATCCTTGTGCATTGCTGGTGGGACCGTAAAATGATATAGGCACCATCACAGACGGTATGACAATTCCTCAAACACTTAAATACAGAATTACCATATGACCCAGTAATTCTACTTCTAGGTATATACTTAAAAGGAGGGACTGACTTAAAGAGATATTTATGCACCCTGTTTGAGCAGCATCACTCACAAGAGCCAAAAGGTGGAAGTAATCCAAACGTCCATCAATGGGTAAATGAATAATCAAAATGTAGGAGGCCAAAATAGTATTCAGCCTTAAAAGGAAAATTTCAATAAATGCTACAACATAGACAAACCTTGCAGATATTATGCTAAGTGAAATAAATCAGTAATAAAAGAACAAATATGATTTGTATGTATGATTCCACTTAAATGAGGTATGTAGAGCATTCAAATTCATAAAAACGGAAAGTAAAATGGTGGATGCCTGGAACAGGGGGAGAGAGAAATGGGGAGTTAATGTTTAATGGGTACAGAGTTTCATTTGGGCAAGCTGAAAAAGTTCTGGGGATGGATGGTGGTTAACAGCTGCACCACAACAATGTGAATGTACTTTATATCACAGAACCATACACATTAAAAATGGTTAAAAAGGTAAATTTTATGCCATGTATGTTTTAGCACAACAGGAAAAAAAATATTAACACTATCTGATCAGCTGTTCAATGTATGAAAAAATATTCGTAACAGTGATATTTACAAAGTGGGAGAGTAAAGGGGTCTAAATGGAAGGGTAGTTTCCATACTTATGGTACATATACATCTTAATATCCAGTACAACCACTAAGAAAACACTACAAAGTGATATATTTGAAAACAATTATAAATAAATCAGGATAAAATACTAATAAATGCTCAAGTGACACATAAAAAGAAAAGAGAAGGGGCACCTAGGTGGCTCAGTCGGTTAAGCACCTGCCTTCAGCTCAGTCATGATCCTGAAGTCCTGAAATACTGTATTGCATCAGGCTCCCTGCTCACCAGGGATTCAGCTTCTCCCTCTCACTCTGGCCCTCCTCCTAGTTCACGCATGCTCTTTCTCAAAAATAAATAAATAAAATCTTCAAAAAAAAAAAAAAAAAAAAGGCAATGCCTTTGGCTCAGGGTGTAATCCCGTAGATCCAGGATCAAGTCCCACATCGGCCTTCCTGCATGAAGCTTGCTTCTCTCTCTGCCTAGGTCTCTGCCTCTCTCTGTGTTTCTCATGAATAGATAAATAAAATGTTAAAAAGAAGAAGAGGAGGAGGAGGAGGAGGAGGAGGAGGAGGAGGAGGAGGAGGAGGAGGAAGAAGAAGAAGAAGAAGAAGAAGAAGAAGAAGAAGAAGAAGAAGAAGAAGAAGAAGAAGAAGAAAGAACGAAACAGAGGAATGAGTAAGAGAGAAAAAACAGGAAATGAAAACAAAATGGCAGAAGCTCTAAGAGCAAATGACACATCCAATGAAGGGTTAGTATCCAAAATACAGAACTTATAAATCTCAATACCCAAAAAATAAATAACCCAATTAAAAATGGGCAGGGAGACATGAAAAGACATTTCTCCAAAGAAGACATCCACATGGCCAACAGAAACATGAAAAGATTTTCATAATCACCATCAGAGAAATGCAAATCAAAACTACAATGAGCTATCACTTCACATTGTCAGAATGGCTAAAATCAACAATACAAGAAACAAGTGTTGGTAAGGATGTGGAAAAAAAGGAACATTCCTGCACTGTTGGTGGGAATGTAAACAGGTGCAACCACTGTGGAAAACAGTTATAGAGGTTCCTCAAAAGGTTAAAAAGAGAACTACCTTATCATCCAGTAATTGCACTACTGGGTATTTTCCCAAAAAAATTAAAAAGCACTAATTCAATGGGATACATGCACCCCTGTGTTTATGGCAGCATTATTTCTGCAGCCAAGATATGGAAGCAGCCCAAGTGTCATTGACTGATGAACTGATAAAGAAGTTGCAGTATATTTTTTTTTACAATGGAATATTACTTAACCATAAAAAGAATGAAATCTTGCCATTTCCAACAACATGGATAGAGCTAGAAATTATTATGCTAAGTGAAGTAAGTCAGAAAAAGACAAATACCACATGACTTCACTCCTATGTGGAATTTAAGAAACAAAACAAACAAAACAAACAAAAGAGAAAGATGAACCAAGAAACAGATTGGTTCCCAGAGGCAAGGGGGAGTGAGTTAAATAGGCGATAGGAATTAAGGAGTGCATTTGTAGTGATGAGCACCAGGTAGAATATGGAATTGTTGAAATATTGTATTGTACACTTGAAACTAACATAACATTGTATGTTAACTAATTGGAATTAAAATAAAAACTTTAAAAAAATAAGCCCTAACATTATCAATAATTAAAATAAATGTAAATTTAAAATATACCAAATAAAGGCAAATACTGCCAATGTGGACTTAAGAAGAAATGATCCACAAATAGGCTGTTTATAACTCACTCACTTAAAATAAGAAGTGAAAAGGTACCAAAAAAGATGCATGGAAACAAAATAAAAGCAGAATGGCTATATTAATATTAGACTTTTGAGCAAAGACAATTGCTAGAGAGAAAAGAAAACATAATACAATGATAAAGGATGGATCCAACAGAAATACATAACAATTCTAAATGGTACACACCTAACAAAATACACAAAGAACAGATAGGTGAAAGGAGAAACAGACAAATTTTATCATTGGGAATTTCAAGACTTCCTAAAACACTAAACAGAAAATCAGCCAAAACTTAAAAGTTCTAAAGTTCTAACACAATCAACCAAAAGGATCTAATTGACATACATAGAATATTTGACCAAAAAAAAGCCAAATACCTATTTTTTTTTAAATCCATAGAACAAACACTCACAAAAACAGGCCATATACTGGGCCACAGAACAAGCATCAACAAATTTTAAAGTATTGAAATCATAAGAGAATATTCTCTGACCATAATGGACTCGAATCAGAAATCAAGAAGTACAACTAGCGAATCTCAAAGTAAGTCTCCAAGTAAAGTTAAAAAGAAACATAGAATTGAATAAAAATGAAAAGACAACACAGAAAAAACAACATCAAAAGACATGGGATACAACTAAAGCAGTGCCAAGGGGAAAAGTTATAGCATTAAATGTTTACATTAGCAAAGAGAAAAGTTCTCAAATCATTATCTTACATTCCTACTTAAATTCCTTTCTAGCTTTCAAGAAACTAGAAAAACAGGAAAAAATAAACCCAAAATAATCAGAAAAGAAATAATAAAAATAAAAATGAAAATCAACAAAACTGAAAACAAGAAAACTACAGAGAAAAAAATGAAACAAAAGGTTAATCCTTTAAAAAAATTAATAAAATTGATAAATCTTTAGCAAGACTGGCAAAACAAAAAGAAAAGTACAAGTTACCAAGATCAGAGATAAAAAAAGAAAGTATCACTGAACATTTTACAGCCATTACAAGGGTAATTAGGAAATAATACAAACAAGTTTATGCCCCTAAATTAGAAGAAATGAATCAACTCTTCAATCAACCACATAAAGATCTTCCTCTACTTACCATAGGGCCACATGCAACTAACCCATTGTAAACTGAAAATATCACAAATCAAAAATGCATTTAATGTACCTGAACTACCAAATATCAGAGCTTAGCCTCACCTACATTAAGCCTCCTCAGAAAACTTACCTTAGCCTACAGTTGGGCAAAATCATCTAATGCAAAGCCTATTAAAAAAAAAAAAAAAAGGTGTTGACAATCTCAGGTAATTTACTGAATACTGAGAGTGAAAAACAGAATGGTTCTAAGGATACAGAATCCTTTTAAGTGTTATACGTTGTGGTTGTTTACCCTTATGATTGCATGGTTGACTGGGAGCTATGATTTGCCACTACCATCCAGCATCACAAGAGAGAATCTTACCACATATTGTTAGCCCAGGAGAAGATCATCATTCAAAATCCAAGTATGGTTTCTACTGATTGTGTCTCACTTTCACATCATCATAAAGTCAAAAAAATCTTAAGTCAGGGACTGTTTGTTCTACCAAGATTCAACTGAAATAAATAATACATAAATAATCCTACAACCACTAAACAATTTGTAATTTTAATTCTCAAAAAGAAAATCTCAAGCTGAAATGTTTTCACTAGAGAATTCAACCAAATATTTAAAGAATGTCAAAACTTCACAAATTTTTCCGAAGAGCAGAAAAGGAGGGAATGAGTCCTACCTCAATCTGAGGCCAGTATTACCCAAATACTGAAACAAAACAAAAATATCACAAGAAAAATGCAGACTAGTTTCTCTAATGAACTCAGACACAAATTCTCAACAAATCAATAATCTAAATTCAGTAATATCTGAAAAACATTATATATCATAACCACATAGGATTTATTCCACATATGCAAGTTTGGTTCAACATTAAAACAAAACAAAACCCCACACATCAACTAAAGAAAATAACTCTATCATATAAATTCACTAAGAATTTGACAAAATTTGACAAAATCCACCACCCATTTATAATAACTCTCAGTAAACTAGAAAGACAGGTGATCTACCTTGATTTGATAGAGTATCTAATCAACTACGCACTCCCCCCGCAAAAAAACATACACTTAATACCATATTTAATAGTGAAACACTAAATGTTTTCCACCTAAACAAGGAACAAAGCAAGGATATCTGCTCTTACCACTGTGAGTCGATACAGTACTAGTTCTAGCCACTGCAATAACACAAGAAATAAAAGGCAAAGAGATTAGAGAGTATACTGTAAAAAGCCTCTAAAAACTAAAAGGTTAAAATTTTAGCAAGGTCAAAGAACACAAGATCAATGTAAAATATCAATCGCATTTCTATGTATTGATAATGAACATTTGAAAACTGAGATAAAAAAATAATATCCACAAAATTTCTCCAAACAAACAAAAAAAAAAAAAGTAAGTATAAATTTAACAAGAGGCATACAATAGGACTTGATATATATACTAAAAAATACAAAATGCTGATTAAAGAAATCAAAGACCTAACTAAATGAAGACCATGTCAATATAGTACAGATGTCAATTCTCCCCAAATTGATCTATAGGTTTAATGCAATTCCTATGAGAATCTCAGTAAAATTTGTGTAGATATGGGTAAGCTTGTTCAAAAATTTATATATGAAGACATAAGCCTTTGAATAACTCAAACCATATTGAAAAGTGAGAGGAACCACTCTATTTGGTATTATGGCTTATCTATATCTACATTGTTATAGTAACCAAGAGTGCAATATTAGCAGATGGAAACATATAAACCAACAGAACTCGATAGAGAACCCAGAAGTAAACCTACACATATATGCCCAATTGATTTTTTATAAAATTGCAAAAGCAGTTCAAAAGAGGAAAGATACTTACCTTTTCAACAAATGGGGCTAGAGCAATTGGATAGCCATAGGTAAAAATATGAACCTCAATTTAAATGTATCTTTTATAAAAATAAAATCAAAATAAACTATGGACTTATCTGCAAACCATTAAAGTATAAAACTTTCATAAAGCTATCATAATAGAAAATTTTTGAGACCAATGCTAAAGAGTTCTTAGACTTGGCTCCAAAAACACAACCAAAAAAAAAGTAACATTAATAAATTAAGCCACAACAAAATTAAAAACTTTTGCTCTCAGAAACACCCCATTAAAAGGAAAAAAGCGATAAGCTACAAAATGAGAGTATTTGCACATAGCAGACAATAGAGTAATATTTGGAATTCTCAAAACTCAACAATAAAACAATCCTATTGGAAAATGCACAAAAGACATGAACATTTTACCAAAGAGGATATACAGATAGCAAATTAGCATATGAAAAGATCTTCAACACCACTAGCCATTAGGGAAATATACATTAAAACCACAATAAGATCAGTAGACACCAAGAGAATAGCTTAAAGAAACACTTATGACAGTATCAAATGCTCGTGAGAATACAGAATCTGGACCACTCATACGTTACTGGTGAGAATGTAAAAGCATCCAACCAATCTAAAAAATAGATTGGCAGTTTCTTCTATAACTGAACATATAATTACCACACAATCCAACAACTGCACTCTTGGACATTTAACTGACAAAAATGAAAACTTATGTTTACAAAAAAACAAACAAGAATATTCATAGCTTTTTTTCCTAATAGTCAAAACTGGAAATAATCCAAATTGTTCTCCAGTGGTGAATGGCTAAAATGTTATACAGCCACACCATGAAATACTCAGCAAATGTAAAGGAACAAAGTATTGATACATGCAAGGACCTGGATGAATCTTGAGGAATTATGCTGGGTTACAAAATGCTAACCCCAAAAGGTTACATACTTTATGATTCCATCTGTACAACATGGGGTTTTGTTGTTTGTTTTTGTAAAACTTTTTTTGAAATGACAAAACGAAAAACAGGTTAGTGGTTGCCAGGAGTTAGAGATAAATGGAGAGGTGAAAGAAGGGCAGCACAAGGAATCCTTGTGGTGATGAAACTGCTCTGTGTCTTTACTGTAGTGATGATTACACAATGTGATAAAACTGCATAGAACTAAAACCACATTGAACACATAGACACACACAACTGTATGCAGAACTAGTGAAATCTGAAGATGTAAATTAAATCAATATTAATTTCTTGTTGCCATACCAGATGTTGCCACTGAGGAAAAAAAATGGGTGAAGGACACATACTTTGTATTATTCCTTACAACTAAATTTTAATCTACAATTACCTCAAAATAAAATTTAATTTAAAAATCTGAGAGATAAATCAATATCCAGGTAGGTGGGTAGACATGGATGGAGGAGAGATATGGTGCTTTATATAAGCGTCTTAGCTGTGAACCCAGTCTAATAGGTTATACCTACAAAGAAGCCTTAAAAGAGTTAAGAATCTCTAGGTCTTTCCCTTAAGCTTCAGACAGATATGTAAGAGAAGGGGAATTTTAAAAGTAACACTGAGAGAGCTTCCAGTTGGTGAACACATAGAGGAGGGAGAGTGGCTAGAAGAGTAGCATCTCTAGACAGGGCATGGAAGCTCTGTACCCTTCTCCACATACCTTGTCCAATGCCTAGCCTTCCATTGTTGTTCCTGAGTTCTATCTTTTGTATTAAGCTGATAATCTAGCTTGGTAAAACCTTGATGAGGTGTTTATCTTACTTATCCAGACAAAATAATACTAAAAAATACTCACATATACACACACACACACACACACACAAACAAGTAACACCGAATATTACAAGGAACACAGAGTGAATACAGAAATTTTGCTGAAGTAATGTCTCCCCCACAGGATTTCCCATGGGTACCATCATGGTCATATATAAGACCTTTTCAAGCTATAATACTCAAACATGCATTTAAATAATTTTTCCATCTTTCAACACACGTATAGCCAAAAAAGGAGAAATAAACCACTAGCATATAAGGAAAGAAGGTAAAGTACATGGAAAGTTTTTCTTTCCTACAGTGGAAGATAGGAAATATAAACATGAGGACCCTATTTCTCAAGTAGTAAATGTGCAACTGACATGCATCAGAATCAGCCAAAGCCATTGTTAAAGAGACGGGGTTACTCAGAGTGTCAGTCAGCTCGGACTATCATAACAAAAACCATACTGGATTGCTGAAACCACAGAAATGTATTTTCTCACAGTTCTGGAGGCCCAGTCTAAGATTAAAGGGCCAGCAGAGGTACTTTTTAATGAGGCCAGTCTACTGGGCTTCAAATGGCCACCTTCTCACTGGGGGTTCACATGGACTTTTCTCTGTGCATGTGCACTTCTGTGTCTCTCCCTCTTCTTATAAGGTCCAGTAGGATTATGGACCCACCCTTATGACCTCATTTCATCTTAATCACCTCTTTAAAGACCCTATACATATTCAGCCACAATGGGACTTGGGGTTCAACCTATGAGTTTTAGGGGAACAAAATTCAATCCGTAATACCCAGTGGCTGGCCAGCCCGGAAGTATATTCTATGAGTGAACATAATAAGTGTGTATTATACTTAATGGAAGGGGACAAGGCAAAGGAAAAAGTATAGTATTGGCATCAGAATTCCAATTCTATCACTTAGTTTTCCCAACAATAAAAATGAGGAGAGTATCTGACTGCAGACCTTTGAGAATTAAAATAATCTCTGTAAAGTGCCTAGCATATATGGTAAAGGATTAGTCAATCCTAGGCCTCTGCCTTTCATCTTCTACCCTCCACCTCCCAGCCCCGGCCAAATTAACTATAAATATTACTCAAATCTAAGCATATCTAAAAAATTACCGGAACTGGGTAGCCCCAGTGGCCCAGCAGTCTAGCGCCACCTGGAGCCCAGGGCGTGATCCTGGAGACCCGGGATCGAGTCCCACACGGGGCTCCCTGCATGAAACCTCTTTTTTCCTCTGCCGGTGTCTCTGCCTCTGCCTCTGCCCCCCCCCCCCGTGCCTCTCATGAATAAATAAGTAAAATATTTAAAAAAAAATTACGGGAACTAAATTCTGTCCCAGTTCTACCACTACCTATGTACCTTAGCCAGACCACTCTACTTCTGCATCTAGGCGGCTTCTGCATCTGGGCAATGAGGGTTTCCTTCATCACTAAAATACTATGTATCTATGCATACTACTTTTATGATTACAATAACAAACACCAATACTATGAAAATTAATCAAACTTCCTATAAAACTCCAGTAAAAGAGGATTACAGTATGAAATTTCAATTTATTCTTTCAAATACTTTCATTCTTTAAACTCTTCCACACTATCCTCCAGTTTGAAAAATGTTATCTGTACAATATATCTGTAAGATTAATTTTACCATCTTCTCTATCATTAATGCTTCCTCTTCCAAGTGGACTGTATATTCTTTTCTATTTCTGTTCCCCCAAATGTTCACTGTTTTACTCATAAAAATCACTTAATCACTGAAATGCCTAAAATCATACACCAAATCCCATTGAAATATGATCAGACATATGGAGAAGTTATCAGTAAATTGTATCTGACAACTGTTTTTAATTTAGCTCATGACTGAAATGGGTTGTAGGTGATTTCAAGATGCTACACCTACCACCCATACACTGCACATTCAAACATTGAGCCATAACCAGCATCTATACTCCATAACTGTGATTTAAAATTAAGATAATGGTGGTCAGAATCAAAATCTATTGTGAGGATATCTGATTCGTTTAATAAACAATTTACCGTGTTAAAGCCTAAGAGAAGAACTTGTAGGGAAGCCTGGGTGGCTCAGCGGTTTAGCACCTGCCTTCGGCCCAGGGCGTGACCCCGGGGTCCTGGGATCGAGTCCCACGTCGGGCTCCCTGCATGGAGCCTGCTTCTCCCTCTGCCTGTGTCTCTGCCTCTCTCTCTCTCTCTCTCTCTCTCTCTCTCTCCCCCCCTCCCCCGTGTCTCTCATGAATAAATTTTAAAAAATAATAAAATCTTAAAAAAAAAAAAAGAACTTGTAAGTACTTGCCCTTTCTCCCACCTCATCCCTCACCACTCCTATCCTAGTATTATCTGGTATTACATGTATATGAATAACACACGAGGTAGGTTGTTAACTTTGGTCCCCTCAACAAATCTCATCTCCCAGTACTGATGCCCTTGTATAGTCCTCACCCATACTAAATCCAAACTGGTTATGTTATTAGCATGGACTATTAGAACATTAGCAAACATAAGAATACAGACGCCTGATATGTGTTGGCCCGGTGAAGCTTGTCCTCTTGAAATGCTCCCTTCCTCATGAAACCCAGCTTCCATGCTGTGGAGAAGCTCAATCGAATTAAGTGGGGGAGGCTACCTGCACGGGGTAAAGGGAGAAAGGGACAGAGGCAGTCATATTCCCAGCTATCCACCAGCTGGTCCAGCCATCCCAGCTGATGCATCAGATTTATGAATTAAGAAGCCACCTTGGATGTTATAGCCAACAGAAGACATATGGAGCAGTCCCCATCAAGCCTAGCTCAACCTTCAAAATTAAGTGCAAATAAACACTGGTTTAGTTATAAGTAAACAACACATGTAGGCCAATTAGAACAGTTCTTGGTAGGCAGTAAGCAATCAAGAAATATCAGGAGTAATGACAGTTATTGTTAATTATTATGTCTCACCCCCACCAAGGTACATTCTGGGTTTTAGAGCTGCCATTCTCTCATTTCCCTCATGGCCGGTAAAGCAACCAGAAAGGCCTACATTTTGCTTTCCCTTTCTTCTTCCTAATTTACAGCTGTCATTTTTCTTCTTTTTCCAGCTCCACACACAGTGAGGAGCCCAACACAGGGCTCCAATTCAGACCATGAGATCAAGACCTGAGCCAAGATCAAGAGTTAGACACTTAAATCACTGAACCACCCAGGTGCTCCTGTGCTTTTACTTTTTATCTCTACCAATCATGTTTGCCTGGTTTCCCCAGAGTGCCTCATCAATGATCCAAACCAATTCTAGCCTTTGGCTGTGCTCTGTATTCCCAGAGACTACAGGCATCTCCTTCAACCTCCTTCCAGATCACAGGTAAATAATTAAGGAGTTCAGTAGGACAAACCCTACATTCAGGGTCAAAAGTTTATACTACTTTAACTTGTAATTCTTTTTTACATGATAGAATCATTAGACAAAGGGCGTGGGGACCAATAAGGTCTTATTTAGAAAATAAGCAACAGGGATAACATACTTGATAGTTTTCCTCAAAGACTTACTGATCCTAATTGCCTAAATTTTGTATTATTTTAAAGCCCATGACCCTTTGTTCATACTTCATTCATGATGTTTATCTTAATCTAGCCTGAATTATAGAAGTTGGTTGACTTAACTGCCTACTAGATCTGTAACTGCCCCAGAAAAGAGACTTGAGAAAATGGGCATCTTACTCATTTTTATCCCTTATATCGAGCACCTACTATACTGCTCTACAATGCATACAAATATGGTTTAAAAAAAAAAAAAAAAAAATCTGGGTCCTGGTCAGCAACCACTCTGTACACAACTAATCTTTGCAATCCTCACCCCCCATGTTTATTAAGAAATAATGACTCACCCATAGTTATAATGCAATTAGTAACAAAGCTAATGAACGCTACATGTCCTAACATTCACCTCTAATAATTATTTGGCTTAATTAAGAATGATTTTATTTTTGTAGAGATAGTCACATGTTTCTTAAGGAAAAGAAAGGTATCCTGTACATTATTTATTTCCTTTTCCTTCAAGTTTCAGGCTTGAGAAGCCTTCATCTTAGGTCCAGGGTATGATCTAACCTGCCAGGCAGATAATATCAAAAGGCAAACGAAGCCTAGTGAAGACTGCAGCAAACTAGAGCTCAGAACTCACCTAAAAGGGGCAACACTACTCAGCTCTAGCAATCCACAAACAGGAAGAGCAACCAGGTAGAGCCAAATCTTGTGATTTTGCAAGTGATGCTAGAAAGTGAGACTTCTTAAATGTGAAGTCTTCCTATTTTTAAATGGTGGCAACTAATTACTCAATGTTCCAAAATACACCAAGAGAAAGCAATATATATCTGTGGGTTGGATTCAGTCCAAGGGCATCCTGCTACTGCAGGCTCATAGTTTAAAATCTCTACATATAATTGAAGGTGGATTAAGAGGAAAACACTCCTTTTACCATCACCCTCACTTCTAAAGCAAAGAGAAAAAATAACCAGGAGCACTAAAAGCAAGTAAGTTCATAAAATTAGAAAGTGTCCCGTGACAAACTCCTTTAACTTTTTTCTCTCTTGAAAAAGCAATCTGCGGGAATTTTAGATACAGAAACTTCTACAGCATAAAAATACATAGGAAGAATGTTATGCTTTTTGAATTTTCCTCAAAACTTGTAAAAGGAAAATATTCAAATAAATAGTTAAAACTATATAAACTTTTCTGTCCTTAACCAAACTAATGAAAACCCTCGGTAATAAACATGAGACAATGACTCACCATGCACGCAGGAAAAACAAGGTACAAAATACTAATGGCAGTAAGGTATTTGCATTTGTCCATCCATATATCGTCATTTAACGGCTCTTGTGACCAACAGCACCAAACTAGCTGGACACAGGGTTGAACTCCATGTGCAAGGGAACTCTACTCTAACAAACCACTGTGGACTCAAACCTGTGACCTGAACCCCTTAATATCATGCTATGCAATAACTAAGGTGACCACTCACTAGTAAACAAATATTCACTTAGTCCAAGAACATTTCTTCAGTACCTTACAAAAGATTTGGCATTAGTTAACCAAATCATTAAAGCCCTTTAAAAATAGGAATTCAGGGATCCCTGGGTGGCGCAGCGGTTTGGCGCCTGCCTTTGGCCCAGGGCGCGATCCTGGAGATGGGATCGAATCCCACGTCGGGCTCCCGGTGCATGGAGCCTGCTTCTCCCTCTGCCTCCCTCTGCCTGTGTCTCTGCCTCTCTCTCTCTCTCTCTCTCTCTGTGACTATCATAAATAAATAAAAATAAAAAAAAATTAAAAAAAGGAATTCATAGAAAAGATCTGAACTTCATCTCTAAACCTACTTAACCTGATGGAAACCTTTATGAAGTCATAATTCTTAATATAGCTAACCATGGTAGCTAGACCTCTGGAGTACGAACCATTGCCTAAAGTAACTATCAGTGAGGGAGTTCCCTGTACCAATAGAATCAGTAGGCAATTTAATGGCAATAAAATATTACTGTTACTTTGGCATACTATTTACTGAACACTTACTATGTGCCAAGCACTGTGCTGACTGAATACTTCAGGGTTCTCATTAAATCTTAAAAACGATGCTATGACGGAGGTACCATTATTATCCCCATTCTACAGATGGGGAAACTGACCTTTCCAAGATCACACAGTTATAAGTGGTAGAGTCAGGATTCCAACCCAAATCTTGTCTAACTTCAGAATTTGCACCCTTAAACACTACACTGTATTGCCTCCAGTGACTCTGGTTTGATATCTAAGATAAAGAAAAGAGGGTAATTTGTACTCCTCAGTGACAAATTTAAAAAACATACTTGAAATGGAGGATACTTTTCAGAACATTTACGATTCTCATATATACAGTCATGCAAGTATTATTTTTATTCCCAAATATATATTAATGATGATGGAAACCTCACACAATAGACTTCTAAAAATTTTTCCAAATACTCCTTCATGTTTATCCTGAAAAATCTAATGGGAACACTATATTTTCTGCCCAGTTTTGCTGTGAACCTAAAACCATTCCACAAAATCACTTTTTTAAAAAAATTTATAACTACAATATACAAATATGCCTAATATAACTCAGTTACAAACACTGGCAAAAGACTGCCTTCTTTCAGTATGAAAAGTTGCACTTTATTATAACCCTAGTGCTGAGCATGGAGTGATGTAGTGAGCGCTTAAATATTTACTGATTCTTTCAAAAAGGCTTGAAGGTGTGTAAACAGTGCTGTAAAATTCAAATTTTTCACACTCCCAGAACACCTTCAGAGGTCTATAAAACAAACACATAACATGGTAAGTTGGAATAAAGTTAGACAAAAAAATTAAACTCTTACTGAGCAGTATACCACGGCTGACACAAATCAGGCTACTTTTACCTTTCCCCCTTAAATATCAAAAGATGTAGCCCTAGGTTAAGAATGGATTATCACAGAATCTTTTTCTAATCATTTTCTAAGTCCTTTCTAAATCCTCCAAAGCTTATCCAAAACAAACAAATACTTTCAATTGTCCAGAGTGAATGTCATCATATGAACCAAATATTTTTTCCTCTGATACACCAAGGCTGTCGAAATTCTAAAGGTCAGATAATAACTGATGTGAAGGATCCGTAAGAATGGTTTTGCCATCTATTACCCCTTCCCAGTAACACTCTCCTCTCATCAAGGTCCACCTTTACAAACACACACCTATGTTCACTTATGGAGGGAACAAGGGGAAGGTACTCACCGTGTGAAAAAAGCCATTTGCCCTAAATGCCCTGCAATATACCGTCGCAACTGATTGCCAAATGGAACACTGCACTGGCCACCAACAAAGTATTGAAGTATTGACAATTTTACTTGAGAACTGTGCTTACAAAGCCTCAACTATAAAAAGATCAGGCTGTTATCAATAAATGGGAATTTCACGGCCTACGTCACAGACCCCGTAAGAGGAGAGAGACCCTTCACCACACCTGTAATTCGCAGAACTCCTTTCCTTTCTCGCCGACCCCCATCTTCAGGAGAGACCCGAAGACTTTTCTGCATCGCTCTGCCTCCGAAAGGCTGGGGATGCACAGCACCACAAAGGCAAAGCCTTCTGACCGGTGCATGTTTAAAATGGTCATCAATACCATACTCCTTGGAATACTTGCATACCCAAAGCCTTATGACTAAGGATAACCTGACTTCAACAGGGAATGCACGCACAGGCTGAGAGAGACTCTACGGCCCGGGCAGCTGCAAGCTCAGCTGAGCCCCGGGGACGCAACCTCGGCTTGGAAAAGGCAGCACCGTATCCGGTTCCCGATGGATACACATGCCCCCCCTCCCCCCCCCTCCCCCCCACTCTCCATGCTTTCCTAGCTCAAAAACTTCACTTCTTCCCAGGGTCTAACCAGAAAGATGCAAAAGACGCCGAAGGCAGCGTGCATGCCCTCAGGGAAGAGGAGCGATCCAATCAAGTCCCGACGCACGCCAACCCCGAAGGCTCCAAACTTTTTCACCAACGGATCGCAACTGCAAGAAAAGCTGCAGGTCCTAGGGGTTCGCACTTGTGCCCAGGAGCCGGCGTCCCCGGGCCCGGGACGGCTGCGTGCACTTACTGGTTAGTCGGAGGCGCGGTCAGGGGGATGGCCACCTCTTCCTCCTCGTATTCGGGTCCATCCAGGGAGTCCCCTTCGTCCACGGTTCCCAGGCCGGCGGCGCCCAGGGCGGGCAGCTGAGGCGGCGGCGGCAGCGGGGGGAAGGCGCCGCCCGCCCCGAAGGTGTCCGCAGCCAGCGAAGCGGTGCCCTTGGCGAGGGCCGGCTCTCCCCCGGCCCCGGCGGCCCCGGCCCCGGCCCCTCCCCCTGACAGTCCGGCTCCCCCCACGGCTCCCGCCCCCGGCCCGGCGCCCAGCGCGGCCCCGCCGGCCTCCGGCAGCCCGGAGCAGGCGACGGCTGGCACGGGCAGCGCGCCGGGCATCCTCACCCTGCACGCCGCCGGGCAGGCGCTCGAGCCCGCGGCCGCGCCGCCCCCCGCCGCCCCCGCCGCCCCCGGGCCGCCCTCCTCGCTGCCGCCCTCGGCCGCCATCATGTTGAAGCCCGCTCCGCTCTCCGCTCTACGCTCGCCCGGGAGCCCCGGGGGCCAGCAGGCCCGGGCTCCCAGCCGCCCCACCCGGGCGCGTCCCCCTGGCGGCTCCCCGGGCGGAGGAAACGACAACAAAAGGACCGAGCCCGCCGCCGCGCCCCCTCCTCGGGCCACAGCCCAGGCTCCGGAGCGGCCCGGGTTACGGGAAGCCGAGTGGGCAAAAAACCTACCGCCGGCACCAACGCCAACCCGCACCTTCAGCCTGCACACCCACACTCACACACATGCACACTAGTGAGAAACTTCCTGGCCGCGCCAGAGAGGAAGGGAAGCACAGAGGAAGCGGCTGGCGCGGCTGCCGCCCGCTCGGCCGCCGCCGCCGCTTCACCACCCCAGTTCCGGCCACCCCCACCGCAGCCACCGCCGGTGCCGCTGCTGGGGCCCGGGCCGCGGCGGCCGCTGCATCCTCCGCGGGGCTGGAGGCGGGAGGGGTGGGGAGAGGAGAGGAGAGGAGAGGAGAGGAGAGGAAGGGGCGGGGGGCGGGGAAGCGGGCCGAGCGGCTGCCGACCTGGAGCGCTCGCGGAAACCGACTAGAGAGAGAGGGAGAGAGAGAGAGAGAGAGAGAGAAAGGAAGGCGGGGCGCCGGAGGAGGAGCCGGCCGCGGGAGGAAGGGCGGGGAGCAGGGCCGGGGCGGCTTGTGCGCAGGCGCGGCCCTGGCGCGGGGGCGGCCGCGCTGCTGGGCCCGAGGGAAGGAAGCGGCGGGGGCGCGCGGTGCGGGGGACCGGCCGCGGGGGGGCGCCCGCCCCGTCCCCGCCCCGCCCCGCCCCGGGTCAGCGTGCGCCGCGGAGGGGCGGGCCGAGGGCTGGGGGGCCCGGCTCCGCGAACGCGGCGGGGACGCTGCAGGGGAGGGGGCAGCGCCGAGGAAGACGGCAAGGAAGATGCCGCGGAGCCGGGGCCCTGCTTCCTGCTGGTGGAAAATAACGCCTTTAGGAAGCGGCGCTGCCGGGGCCCGGGGCCGAGGGGGAGTGGCAGGGCTATCGATTTGTTTGATTTTCGTCGCATACTAGAAATCACTATATGACTATTCCGTGTTTTATTTTATTTTATTTTTAAGGTTTTATTTGTTCACTCATGAGAGACAGAGACACACAGGCAGAGGGAGCAGCAGGCTCCACGCTGGGAGCCCGATGCAGGACTCGATCCCAGGACCCCGGGGTCACGCCCTGGGCCGAAGGCAGGCGCTAAACCGCTGAGCCACCCGGGGATCCCCCACTACGTATTTAAAAAAAAAAAATTCAAACTACGTTCTGAAACTCAAGAGAAGTAAAGGAAATAGATAAGGGGAGCCTTACGGGGTGGGGGGGGGGCTAAGAATTTTGGTAGAAATAGTGGCAAATTCTGATTTCTAAGACCGTACACGTTTTGTTTTCCTCATTCACAGCACCATCTCTCCTCTCTGTCATGTCCCTCCCCCCCCCCCCCCCACACACACACACAATTACCTGTGCCATCTCAGGTCTTGGGCACTAATGACGTGTGTAGAGGAGCGGGTGCCACAAACAACACTTGTGTGCAGAAGGCAGGGGGCCTGTTCCAGGACGCATATGTGAAGCATGGAGAACCTTGAACAAGGCCAATGTCAACGTTGCAAAGTGCCAGAGACAATAATGCATAGTTTCAAAAATTATCAATAAACTGATGTCTCAACCTAAGTAAAGCCAGAAATGGGTTTTGTTTCCTCTTTTATGCTAGAATATGTATAAACGATTGCGTTCATTCATGTAAGTGGAAGAATCACTCCCATTATTTGAAATTACAGTACGGGCAATTTGCCCCTTGCATTCATATATTGTTCTTTTAAATTCTCCCAGGAGAAAAAAATAAATAAATAAATAAATAAATTCTCCCAGGAGGAATCTCACATTGACTACCTTCGAATATTGGTCTTTGAGATCAATGTTTTCTCTGCTAAAGATGATCCAACCAACAGAGGAGTACATAAGGGATGAGTAGGGGCTCTAACAGGCTCATGGAAAAAAAGGGAAGCCACTGAAAGAGGTGGCAAGGTGCACACAAGGCATTTCCTTTTCTTAGAAGTTTGCACAAACCTATTTGCCAAATCATTGACAAACTTGATTAATCCTGAGGACTCTCATTGTGCTTACCTCTTATGCAGTGTACCACTTGAGAGAGCAAAGATTGATTAGTCACAAGAGTGGTCTTAGACCAGCTGTAATCCTAGGAACCTGTTAGAAATGCAAATTCTTGGCCCCATCCCAGACCCTCTGAAATGGAAAGCCCAGGAATCTGTTTTACTAGGCCCTCCAAGTTGACATACTTAAGAATCATTGTACTATAGTATGCTAATCAAGGAGGAGGTGTGCAACACTTCAAGAAAGAAGAATAAATGAGAAAGTCAACTCCATGCCATTCATTAGGTAGGTGGATAAGAGAGGTAGGTATTGTGTTGCTAAGCCCTACTATTCTAGACAAGTGGTTGGGAAATGAGAAAATGCATAATGAAGTAATTTCATAATACTTAACAGAATAATGCAGTCCTACTTCTTACACTTGCCTCCCTGGAACGGTATTTTTTCTTTTAAACTTAGACCCTCAAAGTAAGAAGAAAACTTCAAAGTACCTATTCCACCCACTCCCAACAAATTTTCATGTAGCCTCTGGTTGAAAACGACAGTGCATTTAGCATCCCAGTCCTCCAACACTACCATCCCAATTACCACCATCAGCCTTTGAATGTAGGCCTGGCAGGTTATCACCAACTCTTATCACTGATCTCTGAGTGTTCACACATCATCCGTGTGCTGCCAAAGATGCCAGGTCGGCCTTACTACTCTAATTTGCAGAATTGCCTTTTCCCCTTTTGAAAATTCTTTAGCAATTAAAGGCCAATATTTAATGCTGTCCAACAACAATTACATACTGAGTTGTATTGTTTTCTAGTTCCTTTTAGGTGTATGTATCTACAAATCTACACCACAAATACAACATATAGTCTATCCTACTGCCTACCCCAGTGCTAGGCATCTATGCCAACAGTTTTGGACAGGCCTCCATTCTTTTAATTCTAGATTAGATCAGCTTGCATCTTTGGACATCAACTGCTCAACTCATAGGAAAAACCTACTGTGTCTGTCCATATATCAACCTAATACCAATATCTTACCATATATTCAGTCTTAGAGTTGTGCAGTCCTTTTTTATCCAAAGAGATTGCCACTTGCCTTTCATGAGGCACTTCCAAATATCTTATGTACTCCTTTTATTGGACAGATCTAGGCTTTGATCTTTACTAATCCCTGTGTGCTTCCTGAATCTCAAGTCACTCTTTTATCTTCAGTGACATTTTATTTTTATTTTTATACCTTATTTTTTTGTCTGTTCCCTTTTTTCTTTTTCTACTCACCTTGACCTTCTGTGCTTCTCTCATTTATAGTCTCATGTTCTCTTTTCTCCTGCTAATTTCTCCCTCAATTTCTACTTCTGTGTTTCCTTTTCTCTTTTTCTAGGCCACTGTACTTCCTGACTCTTTGAGCTTTCATGAGTCAAACTCCTTAAAGTTTCATGAGTCTAAAACTGAAGAACAATTAAAAAAAAAATATGAAATATCTATTCAGAGAGAGGCATTACGGAGATTCTGCAGGAACTGATATTAGATGTGGTGTTATGTAACATCAGTTAACAAAGGGAAGTAAACAGTCTGTTAATTAAATTCACAGATAATATTAAACAAGGAGGTACTGAAAAACAGAACAATATACAAGAAAGAGGAAAATTCAAAATAGCATTTACCATTAGTAAAACAATCTTTGATATCTGTGATTTTAAAAAAGTTATACAGATATTGAATTAAATATAGTATTTAAATAATTAAAATGCTGGGCAAAGACATTGGTGAAAAGAATCTAAACATTTTTAATTAAAAAAATTGTCTCATTTTGATTTTATTGGCAACTTAAATATGAATGCAATACGTTCCAACCTATTTTTTTCAGCCTTGATACCTGTGTATGTAAAAAGGTACTTCTTAGGCAGTAATACAATTTTAGAGAAACTCCAGGGGGCTTAGAGCAAATATATGAGTTGTTTCTGAGGGGAAAACTAAGCAAGAAGTAACAAAGAGCTTACAGCTGTGTTTGAAGAATCCCAAATTGTGTTTCATGCCCTACTACATACTCAGCTATACAAATAGACTTCCAAGTTCATCTAAATACTATCAAAAGGTTTCAATGACCCAAAAAAATCTTCAAAAGAAACTTTTACTCCTAAGCCCTAATATTCCTTCTGCATTTGCTGACCTCATCTCAAAGTCCTCAAGAGCTCACATTTCCTTATTAGGGAGATGTTTTGAGAAAATAATATTGAGGAGACACAGGCTAAAGGAAATTATTTTGATGAAAAAGTAAATAGCTCTACAGAGATTACAGTATATGGTATAATAACTAAATAAGATTTATGAAAATTATAAAACCACTGTGAAGAAATTGCATAATAGCCTGATCTCTGAGGCTGTAAAATAAACTTCAAAGAAAATCATCAGAAGCCCTCTTCTGATGGCTAAAGGAGCTTAGAGCAGTTGGATCTAAATATTCTTTCTCTTGAAAGAAGAGTAGACAAATGTCTTTATTTTTTATTATTCTTATGCTTTTATCTTTATTTTGCCAGTTTTTCATTATTCTTTAACTGAAATTTTCCTCCATTATTTCTAATCTGTTTTTCTTTGCCTACAATTTTCTTCTGACCAGAAACATTTCTATATTTCTTGACTATACCTTGGTTCCTTTACATGATTGTGCCCTATGAGAGAAGTAAAAGAAAAAAAGGAAGTGGACGGTTTTGGGGCAAGGGAAATGGGAAAGTCAGGATGAGTAGGACTCTAGGTCTATGTTTTCCGAACTCTATGTTTCAGAGTTTGCTATATTACCATACTCTGTGTCAGCCATAATTTACCACCTAAAGCACAGTCATGGAATCCAACTCACGTTTGGCCTCTTCACTTTAGAAGTTCTGCAAAATCTCTAATTCGGGTTGCAACCCCCTCCATCTCTAAGTTCAGTTAGTACAATAAATACACAGGCATCTTTAATAGTCTTCTTAATAACTATATGATGAAAAGGTAAACTGTGGTCTTGAGTTAATTATAGATAAAATAAGGTGAGAGTTTTAGGTACATCAGAAGAAGTTGTGAGTAATGTAAAGTCACAAAAACTAAAACTACCTTTCTTAGATATTTCTAACTATAGTTATTTCTCAATTCACATTTCCCTTGAAGAAATAATCAATTTCACCTGTTAACCCATTTTTTATTTTTTAACTTTCTCTTCATTCTTTCTCTTTTTTTTTGTTTAAGATTTTATTTATTCATGAGAGACACAGAGAGAGGCAGAAACATAGGCAGGGGGAGAAGCCTGATGTGGGACTAGATACTCGGACCTAGAGATCAGGACCTGAGCCAAAGGCAGATGCTCAACCACTGAGCCACCCAGGTGCCCCTCTTCATTCTTTATCTAATTGTTAAGATAACAGTGATATATAACACATAGGAGAGCAATGATTTCTAGATATCTGGAGTTTACAAACTACTAAAGCTTCAACAAAAATTGAGAGACTATCAAATTGTTATGAAGTTGCTGACTTTTGGGTTTATTGTTGCTATTAAATACTATTTCCTACCACTCTATTTCATAAAAGGAAAGAGTGTTTCAAGGCAGAAAGAAAGGGGTTGGGGGGAGGGAGAAAAAAAAAGGGAAGGAATTAATTCAAGAAAGTCTTGAATTACATAAATCAGCTGTCATGAAAAGTACATAAAATATTATGTCCTTTTTCATTTTCCCACAAATTTATTAAAAATTGGCATTTGGGGACGCCTGGGTGGCTCAGCGGTTGGGCACCAGCCCCTGGCTCAGGGCGTGGTCCTGCGGTCTCAGGATCAAGTCCCACATCAGGCTCTCTGCCTGGAGCCTGCTTCTCCCTCTGCCTACGTCTCTGCTTTTCTCTCTGTGTGTCTTTCATGAGTAAATAAATAAAATATTTTTTTAAAAAAAATTTGGCATTGGTTTGCTGACAAGGTATCTTAGTCTGGCCTTCTCCAGAAGCAGACCCTGAATAAACCTTGAGTGGTAAGTCATTTATTTGGGAAGTGGTCACAGGAAACCTCAGAAAGAGAGTAGGAAAGGAAAGGAAGCTAATACAAGATGTGTTAACGAGCAGGTTACTGCTGTGAGTAACTGGGGCCCAGTCCCACTGGGGAGCCCTGGGAGACAACACAATGCATCTGAGAGTTTGTCATACCTAAGGGACAAAGAACCTGGTTTTTGGGGATCCCTGGGTGGCGCAGCGGTTTAGCGCCTGCCTTTGGCCCAGGGCGCGATCCTGGAGACCCGGGATCGAATCCCACATCGGGCTCCCGGTGCATGGAGCCTGCTTCTCCCTCTGCCTGTGTCTCTGCCTCTCTCTCTCTCTCTCTCTCTGTGTGTGTGTGTGTGACTATCATAAATAAAAATTAAAAAAAAAAGAAACTGGTTTTTGCTCATCAGCTCCCATTTGTCATTGATTGAGGGCTACTCCTGAGAGTATCTCCTCTGCAACCCCTCTACACTGCCTTCTACGCAAGCTGAGTGTCTCCCAGGGCTAGAAAAAGCCCTCAAGTAGAGTTAACTGGTGTTTGCAGTGAGAGGTTATCGAATGTACAGAAAAAGTAAGTGTCCAAGGACTATGGAGTTGGTATGGACAGTACCTACTATCCCAGGGTTTGAGAACGTCTGTAATAAAGAACTTATTTCTGTTAAATATAGGTACTATGGGATGTTATTTGTTACACTTGAGCCATTTTACATTTAATTTATCTTACTCTATGACCTATTAAGTTTATTTAGCACAACTGGCTAAGAGGCTTATTCAGTGTTAATCATGGCATAGGTGGAATGAGAACTCATCATTTCCCAGTAATGCATATTATCACTAGAGCAATGCTAACCAGAGAGTGGTTTTCTAAGATTCTCCATTTATTGCTTAATATTAAACATATTTCCTGTCTTTTTTAACATGTATTTTGATCTAGATTATAGAATAGAAGCAAAGGTGATTATGCATTGGACATAAAATAGCTTATTCATAATGGAAAAGACTAAAAAACTATTATGGATTTTAAAATAGCATTTTTGAAGAAATAAAGTATGTTTTACTTTATTAAAAGTGGTTCAAAATTCAGTCCTTGTATTTGTAGAAAATGTTAAAGTCATCTAAGTGCTTTCTCATGCATTGTCTTTTTCACAATTCTGAAAAGTATAACAATACTGTTATTTCCAATTGACATATCTATAAGCTTTTGAGTTCCAAAGGTGTGGTCAATTCACCTCAAGTCATGGTGGTTTATTATAAGGATGCCTGGGGAAGTATGGTAGGAAAAAAAAAAACAACTGTCCCACAATAAAATGTCTAACCTCGTAGGGAACTGTAATATCTTTTTTGTTCAGGACCCAAAAGCAGTTTTAGGGAACTAACAGGAATCCTTGTGGTAATGCCTCAAGAATGAGGACCATGTTATTATTTCCTTCAATGGCATCATTCCCATGACTCAAGTGTTTGGTCACTACTGTATTCTGTTTCTCTGCTCAACATACCCCCTCTAACAACCACCTCTCTTGACACCTCCCTGTCTCCTAATTCCTGCTTATTTGTGGCTTCCACTACTTCCTTGCTTCCACTTACAGATATTTAGTAAGTGCCAGCGAAACAGTGGTGAGCCAAAATAGGTGTAGTCTTTGCTTTCATGGAGCATACAGTTTGGAGAGAGACAGACATTTCATCAAGTAGCCATATAAATAGATGCAGCATCTAACACTAATATAAATTATATTAGGGGGAAAAAAAACTAAAATGACTTGAAATCTTTATAGTTTTTATAGTAATTCAATAGAATCTTTGTTGAGTGTTCACAGAGTGTTACAGTATAATAATGCAGACAGTGTATCATCCCCCAAACTGGGATGCTAGGAGAGAGAGACTGGATTTAAATCCCTCCTTTGCCACTGCTAGCTCTATAACTCTAGTCAAATTACTTAACTTCTCTGGGTCTCAGTTTTCACATCTGTTATATGTATGGAAAGCAATATCTGTTAGCTTTAGTTGGGTTCCTACAGAGGCTGATCCCAACTAGAACTGGATCATAAGTTATTTGGTAGGTGATCCCAAGAAACTACGAGTATTTATTCTCCAACTCCCTCTATCTGTGGTGAAGGCTGCTCTGAGATTCTTTTAACTTCCTATACTTCTGAGACGTCCCATGCTCACAGGCAAGAGAGACCTCCCAGTCACTAGGTAGATTCCATGACCATGCACTAGAATAGTGAGTGACAAAGGAACATGGGTGGGGTGCTGACAGTTTTTAAACCTACCTGTAGGGGGTATTTATGAGGATTTGAGATACCCAGATAATGGAACAAAATAGGAGCTCAAATTGTATCCACTAAAATGGATAAAAGTCTTGTTGAGAGGATGAGATATACACTCATGAAATAGTAACATAATAATACATTACAGTGTAATTCAATATATAATTGTTAACATGGGTTAACATGTTACAGAACTGCAATGGTAGTTCAGAAGAGTCAAATCAGTTTGTATCCTGGAAAAAAGGTAAAAAAAATTTTTGTTTGAGCTTCTATTTCTCTGTTAACTCCTTTAGTAGTAAAAGATACTAAAGTAGTAGTATCTCCCAGGCAAGGAGATAAGGAAAGGTGAGAAGAAAAGATGAACATTTTCCTGTGGTAAAAACAAAAAACAAAACAAAACAAAAAAAAAACAACAAAAAAAGAACAGGGGTTGGGGTACAGCCTTACTAGAGAGGAAAATACGTAACCAGAAAGCAAGATAATGGTAAAGTTGTAAGTTAGGGCAAAGTTATAGAGGCTTTAAAAAGCCAATCAGAGGCATTTGGATTTCATCCTCAGGCAAATAGGCAGCTTCTGAAGTTACTGAATAAGGAAGACTATCATGGTAACGAAAATCTAAAGATGAACATCAAGTCTTAGATCTTAAAAGGGACATTGGAGTTCATCTATTATTAAATCCTCCCAATACAAAAGGTCTTTCTAGAGAACTCTGTGACTTTGTAAAAATGAACATTTTCAGTGGTTCATATGATATGGCATTAGCTGTGTTAGAAAGTGATTCCCTTTATTGGGCAGACATGTATTTTTGGTGACGTCCTTACACTGGTCCTAGTTCATGTTTCTATATTTATGTTAAACCCAGAGCCATTACAACACTTGAAGATGCCTAACAAGTCGTCCAAGACATCTTCCTAAATTCTAAATGTTGGGAGTACCCTTGGCTTTTTTCACTAACTTCTGCTCTTTCTAAATCATTTGATCCAGATTTATGACTTTAAATACCATATATATGCAGATGACTCCAAAATTAATATCTCTAACCCTAGGCTCTCCTATTATCCCAAACTGTCCTTGGCATCTCCATCTGAATATCTTATCTTCAAAAGGAAAGTCTTGAATCTACTACACCTGAAACTTCTTCCCCCAGTATCCCCATGTAGTAAATAGTATCAGCAGCTCTCTTCATGGCCAGAAATTTAGATTACATCATTGGTTCCTCTTTCTGTCCCATCCTACACTTAATTTATTAGTGCACCCTCTCAACTCTGCCTTCAAAATATATCCTGTATTTCATTTCATTTCAATCTTAATTGCTACCACCCCAGTCTAAGCTACCATAATCTCTTTCCTCAACTTCCATAAGAGGATTTTACAGAAGTGTTCTGGCTTCTGCTTTTTCTCCTCTTGTCTGTTCAACACACACTAGCCAGAATGACCTTTTTAAAAATGCAAATCAAATCACCTCTCATTCATTTTTGAAGTCTTACCATCACCTGTAATAAAATGTAAACTTCTTGCCATGATCTCTAAGGCCTTACATACCTTGGCCTCTGCCTCTTCTTTAAACCTCAGGCCCTACCACACACCTCCACTTCTTAACTCTAGTGTTGTTACACAGAATATCTACCAAGAATCCTACTATCTCAGAGCCTTTAGACTTATTATGCCCTGTATATGAAATACTCTTCAATGGAGTTTTACCTGGTTTACTTCTTCCCTTCCTCGAAGACTGCTCAAATATCATGTCCTCATAAAGTTCTTCACTGACCACTCTAACCACAAAAACCTTCTACTTACACTGTTTGATTTTTTCTTCTTAGTGCTTTTCAGTGCCTGAAATGATGGCATATTTTCTTTGTTTACTTGTTTATTGTCTACTTCCACCAACAGATTATAAGCTTCATGAGAATAGGATTTCTGCCTATATTAACTGCTATATTCCACTTGCTTTGGGCAGTGTCTGCCACATAGTAAGTGCTCAGTAAATCTCTGTGGCAGGAAAGAAGAACAGATAAAAAAGGAAAGAAGAAGGAGGGAACTAGAATTTTTGGAAATTCACATTCTACTGTTGGAAAACACTGCATTTACAGCAATTATCATTGAAACATTTCCCTATGAATATTTGCCAAGTCTCCCCACTGCCATCTTCCTGCAGCTCAGTACTTAATCTGGTGCATTGTTTTAGTTTGGGTTGAATATTTCAGCTTTCAAGATAAAAAAAAAAACACATTATGTAACACAATATATTGACTATTTTTTCTACCATTTTGGTATCTATGATGGTTAATTTTATGTATCAGCTTGGCTAGGCTATTCTAGCCAGTTATTTAATTAAATACTATCTAGGTATGGCTGTGAAGGTATTTTGAAGATTTGGTTAATAGTTAATAGAAGTTGTCAACTCCTACCAAGTTTCCAGTTTGCTGGCCTGCATTTCAGATTTCAAACTTGCCAGCTCTACAACTGTATAAGCAAATTCCTTAAAATAAAAATCTCTCTTTGAGGTGTCTATCTATCACCTATCTATCTATCATCTATTTATTATCTATCTCTCTCCTCTTGGTTCTGTTTCTCTGGAGAATCCTGACTGATCAATCCCCAATTACTTGAAAAGCAAATAATGTATATTATCACTCCAATCCAAATCAGTAATATGATGAACAGAACAAGGACAAAGTTAGCAACCTTTCTACATGGACATGAATCCATTATTTAATACTATTTAGGTGTAGTTGCTCAACAGGCAAAAAAGTCCTCTTAGCCTACCTTTAGCTTATTCCTATGTTTAGTATAAGTGATTTTGAAAAACACCTTGCTAATTTCAAAAAGAATGTCTGTAGCATTTTTTTCTATCAATTTAATAACTTAATTAAAAAATAAAGGAGAGCTTGGTATGTCTTGTTATAAAATTCTTCTTGATGATCATAACTAATCCATTGTCTCTGTTTCCACACTCAAAACAACTGGTTAATAATGTTTTCTAAAGATTTGTTAGGCACTAGTGTATTTAATAAGCATTTCTAAAAAGTTTTTTTTTTTAATAGAAGAGCTAATATTTAAAATTCTATTCTGTGTTATATGTCATCTCATCTCATTTAATCCTGCCAATGACCTTAAGGAATAGATATTTCTATTTACATTCATGCAGTAAATAAGAAAACCAAAGCTTCTAAGTTTAAACTACTTGCCAAAGTCACAGTATATCACAGTACTCTTCTAGTCATCACATGTATCTAAAATCTACCTTTTGGTTTCTCTTGTAATTATTACAACAACTTATCCAACTTATCAGGGAATCCATTACATCTATATGTTCTTTCAGTAGACTAAGGCTAAGATGGAAGTTTTATGAAGCTTTTTAATGGAGCCCATTTAAATCAACCATGTTGATCCCTGGGTGGCACAGCGGTTTGGCTCCTGCCTTTGGCCCAGGGCACGATCCTGGAGACCCGGGATCCAGTCCCACATCGGCCTCCTGGTGCTTGGAGCCTGCTTCTCCCTCTGCCTGTGTCTCTGCCCCTCTCTCTCTCTCTCTCTCTCTCTCTGTGACTATCATAAATAAATAAATAAATAAATAAATAAATAAATAAATAAATAAATCAACCATGTTCCCAGGTAGTATTGTCTAACTTACCTTGGATCACAAGTCCTTACTCAACCATATTAAGAGTTGACTTGGGAAAGGAATTGAAAGGAGTTTGTAAATGACTGGATGTGAGAAGCCACGAAGACAGAGGTTTTTTTTTTTCTGTTTTGTTTTTGTTTTCTTTTTAATAACTCCAACATATTAAATCTAATATAGCACTGGTGGACTGTACTCATCATGAGTTGCTCTCTGATTATATGTACCCACATATTACCATGTGACTTATAGTACCTGCCTGTCAATGGAATATACTTTCTAGCCTTATTGTTTGGTTTGGCCATGTGATTTATTTTGGCCAATGATATATAAACAGAAATGACATACACCATTGGATATTTCTGCCAATAATCTTGCTCTTTCCATTGCCGTTAGAATAAAATGTTCTAGAGGTGCCTGGGTGACTCATTTGGTTGGGCATCTAACTCTTGGTTTCAGCTCAGGTCGTGATCTCAGGGTTCTGGGATCAGCCCTGCATTGGGCTCTGTGCTCAGTGCAGAGTCTGCTTGTTCCTCATTCAAACACTCTCCTCCTTACCCCCACCCCCCATCTTGGTCACATGTATGGGCATACTCTCTCCAAAAAAAAGAAGGAAGGAAGGAAGGAAGGAAGGAAGGAAGGAAGGAAGGAAGGAAGGAAGGAAAAAGGAAGGAAGGAAGGAAGGAAGGAAGGAAGGAAGGAAGGAAGGAAGGAAGGAAGTGTTCTACACAAAGACTGTTCCTTCAGTCAAAGTCCCAGAATAAGAAGATACATAGGAGCAAAACCACAGGCAAACTTGTTGACAAACATGTAATATGAGCAAGGAATACATCATTGTTATTTTAAGTAACACATTTCTGGGATCACTTGTTACTGAAGCAAAGTTGACTAATAAAGGCAAAGGGTCTATAACAGAATCAAATATAGTAAAAAGTAATGGTTATTTAGGATTATGCCAATAGATCAGAGAATGTTGCAAGTTTATATAGCTTAGAATCTGAATTATTAATAAGCTTCTGCTACATTTGGAAATAACCAAAAATATCTTCCAAAAGTTTATGAAGATTATTGGAGAATAAAAAGGCTTTAAAAATCTGAATTAATCTAGATAACTGTCTACATAGCCATAGCTAGGTTCAAATATAGCAATTTATAGACAGAATTTGTATAATCATGATACATAGCATAGATAATTAGGTTTTTGTTTGGGTTGGGAGTTGTTCTTTTGGTCTGAGGTATTTTAATTGATTTTCTATTTTCAGTTTTGCCATTCCTCATCTGCTTTATTAATACATTTTGATTCTGAATCTGTACTTTTGTTTTTAGTATAAATTTGTTTAAGTCTTGGTTGCTGAAAAGGATATCCATTAAATCTCTATACCTTGGAAATGCTTGAACTAGCTAGAAAAACATATCAAAATTTTGTTTTTTGTTTTTTGTATTTCAATTAGAAAAACCAAAACAAATATATTAGGTTAAAAAAAAAAAAAAAACAGTGCCATGTTAATTTCCTAGTCAGTTACAAATTCGTGATTTATCCATATAGCTTGACTTATTTAAAATTGTGCTTTATTCAAGTAAAATATTCAGTCTTTTAAGACTTGGCATTAACCAAGGCATGAGATGATTTTGGCCTGAAGTTTCTTAAATGCATTATGTATTGATGATCTTATTTCCTGAGCTTTCTGAGATCATGGACAATATGCTGCTTATATAATCTTCATCCTCAGATGATATATAGTATGTTCAGCTTTTTGAAATGTTCTGCTAAACCAATTGTAATAACATTACAGGAATAAATTCACCTAATTAAATAAGTTTTGGGAGATTACGTGGTTGTATGTATTACTATTTTTTTCTGTGTTCTGCATCTACAAAGGCTTTATATCATATCATTCATCTGATGTGAAGAAAAGTTCTAAAATATTAAAAATTTGTGATTTGTTTTCATCTAAAACAATTTGCTGTCCCTTATAGTAATTATTTTTTTAATTGATTTGAAATTTGAAATTTTTTTGATAACTTGATAAAATATTAACATTTTATTTCATTTTATATAGACTAGATAAATATTTTCTTAAAGACTATTCTGTTTTTCCATATTATAACAACAGTACTTATTTCTAAAAACTTTATATTAGTCTTATGCTCTGTTACAGCAATATTTCATAATTTATATTTTTGTTTAATATTTGATATATCAGCACTTATTTTTTACTTCTGTAATTAAAATAAAATGTTAGGGGACACCTGGGTGGCTCAGCGGTTGAGCATCTGCCTTCAGCTCAGGGCATGATCCTGGGGTCTGGGATCAAGTCCTATGTTGGGCTCCCTGCATGGAGCCTGCTTCTCCCTCTGCCTGTGTCTCTGCCTCTCTCTCTCTGTGTCTCTCATGAACAAATAAATTAATCTTTAAAAATAAAATGTTAGAAGATAAAACCAGGCAATGCTATGACAAGACTTATAAATTCTGTAGGAAAAGAACACTGTGATTATGGCAGATCTTCTTTGTTGTTTATCTGTGAACCTCCTCCTACCTCCTTTCTTGCTAACTGAATCTTGATTTTGATTAGGATGGCAATGAATCTATCCTGAGCAATGAATCCCAACTGTGCCAAGCCAATCTTTAGCAATCCTGTTCCCCTTTGGCATACACTTAATTTCCCAGCCACCCTTGCAACCCAACATGACCTATGATCCACTTGGGTTCCTTAATGATTTCTGGATTTGTGTCACGTTAAAAAGCCCTTCTTCATTATTGTAATAATTTTAGAAATTCTTCCAGTTATCTTCTGGTGTTTTTATGGTTTACAATTTTAGGTTGTTTAAATCTTTCACTTACTTGGAATTTATTTTAGAATAAGGAGTGAAAAAGTCATCCACTTTTTTTTCTCTTTCCCTAAATATAACTTCATCCTTTCATACACTTAGTCATTGTCTTTACTTTTTTCCCATTACATACTTACCCTGGTTTAAAATATTTTTCATTCTCAGAGTGAGGTATTATTAAGAGGAGGAAGTAATGTTAGGACTCTCATATTTTAATTATCTTTGGCATTCAGGGAAAGCTTCTATTATATTTAAAAGTTTGAATAATGGGAGATCAAGAACAACCTGCTTGAAATACCTCTTCCTTCCTCCACTTTATGTAAACATCCACTTTAGAGTGGAAATACCAAGAAGGAAAAAAGAAACTTCCATAAATATATGTGAAATATGATGATTTATCAAAAAATTTGTTGGAAAATTTTTGGGTGTCAAAGAGATTTCTGACACTACATTTTTAAAAAGTTAAACAGAGACCTTTTGTAGTTAAATGCTGTGTTTTTATTTTTATTTTTTTTAAGATCTTTTATTTATTTATTCATAGAGACGCAGAGAGAGGGAGAGAGAGGCAGAGACACAGGCAGAGGGAGAAGCAGGCACCATGCAGAGAGCCTGACGTGGGACTCGATCCAGGATCTCCAGGATCACACCCTGGGCTGCAGGCGGCACTGAACCACTGCGCCACCAGGCATGCCCCAAATGCTGTGTTTTTAACAAAGGAAAGAATCACTTCTTGCTTTCTGTAGAGCAGATATGCTTCATGTATCCCCCCTTTCCTCTGAATGGACCATGATTCTCTTTACAGACAGAAATAGAATACACCCATTCATAGTTATGATCCAGGTTAGGAACATATATTTACAGGAAGATTCCCTTTAAAATAGTATGAACCCTTATTAGTAGATTTGAGAAAAGGTGATTTTTTTATAAAACTGGCAAACATGAATACTTGTGGAAGATGGGTGGTGATGTAGTTGGATGTTTATTATCCTATTCATTCTGCTTTTATGTACATTTGATAAGTTCCATAATGAAAAGAAAATAATGATATTTTAAACATTTATTAGTCATTTATGCCTTACTTTGTGTAAAGATCCTTAGAACAATGGGGGAGGAGCTTCCAGCAATAGATGAGGAGGGCTCACTTCAAAGGGATGCATTTGTATCAACTAACAACTGGAAATAAAGTTACCATTTTCCAAGCATTTGGAAATAACTCTTGTCCATCCAAGAGGAAGGAAAAGCCTGAAAGGGGAACCAGACAAAGTCTTCAAAAGGTAATACAAAATGGATCTGAAGACAACTATCAAACATTCTTGAAAACAATGTCTCTCCATTAAACTAAAGTTGTATTACATCACTCCATGAGTGTGGCTGACTGGTTGTTATGAGTCAACATCACACCCCAACTTTCAGGACATTATGTCATAGTTTTGTAGCTATTTATTATTTTTGGGGGGAACAAAAGGTCTTTCTCTTCACTATCATTTTGAGCTATTCAGGCAAATTTAGACTCTAAAATATAAATGGTATGGCATTTAGATTATTAAAGACCCAAATTAATGAATTAACAAATACTATATATGATATTAAATATCATAATAATTATATAATATATTCAATATCATATATCTATCCTCTGATTTCCATTTCAATTCTAAGATTCAAATATTCTTTGATTTGAAATAAAGAATGAAACACAAAACAGTTGATATTCATTAAAGCCACATTGAGCCACTAATCTCATAGCTTCATTTTTATCAATATTCAGTTCTGCAAAATGGTAATTAAAAGAACAAGAGAAAAATGTTGGTGAATGTTATATGATTTCTTCCTAAGCTAGATTCCTCTAGTAGGTGACTCAAGCCAAAAGTTATATCATGTTTATTCTCATCATCTCCCCCTACCTCAAAACACACACACACACACAAAGAGCGGAAAAAAAAAAAAAAAAAAAAAAAAACATTGGGCCGAAAGAGACTGAGATACATAAAATATCAAAATAATTTTCAAGTATATCACAAAGATGTAAATGAGAAGACCTGGACTATAAAATGACCCATTTTAAATAACAAAGAAATGGCAACAGAAGGAATAGATAAGAGAAAAAAACAATATGAAGATGAGGAAGGGAATTGTATTTTGTTATTGTTTTGTTTTGGCAGGGAAAGCAAGAAATTTTGGGGAAAAGAAGATGTATAAAGAAGGTTTTTATGAAGTTTGAAGAATTATTAGAATATGTATAATATGCTTTTAGAGTCATATCTATTTATTTTGGATGTGTTGACATAAGTCTGTCTGAAGCTGAAATAAAATAGGCCCAGTTTTATTCAACTTTCAATTCAATAAAATGAATTTCACTTACACTAGCATAAAGCATGTGTGTTAATGCTGCTTCTTAAGGTCACTATTTTTTTTTTTTTTGCTTTTTTAAAAATTTTAAATTCAATCAGCCAACATTTAGTACATCATTAGTTTCAGAGGTAGAGTTCAATAATTCATCAGTTGCATGTAACACCCAGTGCTCATCATATCATGTACATAGCACTCATCTCCTTCATGCCTATCATGCAATTATCCCATCCCACCACCCAACCTTTCCTCCAGCAACCCTCAGTTTGTTTCGTAAAGTTAAGAGTCTCTCAGAGGGGTTTTTCTCCCTCTCTGATGACTTCCCATTCAGTTTTTCCTCCCTTCTCCTATGATCCTCTGTGCTGTTTCTTATATTTCACATATGAATGAAATCATATGATAATTGTCTTTCTCTGATTGACTTATTTCACTCAGCATAATACCCTCCAGTTCCATCCATGTTAATGTAAATGGCAAGTATTCATCCTTTCTGATGGCTGAGTAATATCCCATTGTATATATAAACCACATCTTTTTTATCCATTCATCTGTTGATGGACATCTCCGCTTTTTCCGCAGTTTGGGTATAAGGTCACTATGTAAAAGACGTTAAGTTAATTTTATTTTCAGTGACTCAAATACTAGTTAATGTTAAATCAAAGACTGGGAGGAGACTTAAATATTGGAAACCCTCATCACTCATTTTTCTTTCCTCTAAGTTCAGATACAGTATTAGTAAAAAGATCACAGGTATTGTTTTTACCTAGAACAGCTTCTGTTCCAGATCTGCCACATACAAGGTGGGTGATTTTAGACAAATCAAACTTAATGGCTTTTATTTCTACACATATAAATTCAATGATTATATTTTTTATTCTAGAAGTTCCGTTTGGTTTTTTTTTTTTCAAAATTGCCTTATACTTATTGAGAATGTCATTTGTTTTTCTAAGTTTTTTAATTTTTTAATTTTTATTTTTTAAAGATTTTATTTATTTATTCATGAGAGACACACAGAGAGAGAGGCAGAGACACAGGCAGAGGGAGAAGTGGGCTCCATGCAGGGAGCCCCATCTGGGACTCCATCCCGGGACTCCAGGATCACACCCTGAGCCAAAGGCAGATGCTTAACCGCTGAACCACCCAGGTGTTCCTCTAAGTTTTTTTCAAATCTTGAATCATTTGGGCATACTTATGCTAAAGTCGATAACTAATAATTCTACTTTCTGAAGTTCTTGGGGTCTAAGCATGCTGTTTGTTGTGTTTGTTGACTTTAATTGATGACCGGTGATTTTTTTCATGTACCCATGCATTAAAGCAGAGCTTTATTTGTGGGAATCCTGTGTGATGTCCTTCTAGAATGGTTTGTACTTTCACATCTGGGCAAGATGGAGTAATGGAAACTATATTTATTATCCTTCCAGAAACAACTAAAGTTCTGGACAAGATATATAAACAACAGTTTTAAAAGACAACACCATTAAGTGACAAAGACAATGGTCCTTCAGAAATGGGAAATGAACGAAGTAAACTCCTTAATTAGGAGGGCTTCCAATGAAAGGGCATACAGAAAAGGCCCAGCAAGGTTTTTTGAAGTGAAAAAAAAAATGGAATTGGGAATGTGGAAGACCCAGGAAACTAGTTAGATATTACAAATCAGAATAGCAAGGAGGAGAGCAGCAAAGAAAAAGAATTCCAGATATCTGTAGAGTGTCTCCTCACATCTAACATGCTAATTAAAAGACAAAGATTGGATAGATTGAACAAAAAATAAGACCTAACTATATTCTATCACAAGAAACCCATTTCAAATTATAAAATACAAAGATAAAAGGACAGAAAATGATATATCCTACCAACGCTAACCATAAGAATGGTGGTGTAGCTCTATTAATGGAAGACAAAATAGACTTTACGGCAAAGAATATTACCAAGGATAGAGAGAATCACTTTATAGACTGATTTGGTATCTCTTGCTGCAATTCTCCCCATGAGTATTATTGGCTTTGATATTAATGGACAACAGGGAGAAGAGTGTAGGCCTTAGTCAAATAAAAGGCAAGATGTTGGCAAGAGAGCTGGGAATTTCTTGGCTTAGAGGTTTCTAGGCCCTAGAGAGAAAAACACTAATCTCAAATTGAATGTTATCCTCAGGCAAATTCTGAGGAGACTTTGTTTTCTGACCCAGAATGCAGTGTGATGACAAGCTTTGTCTTTGGTGTTATAAAGTTAATTTTTTTCTACTTCACCCTTTTGGGGGATTGCAGTAAGTCCATCTGTTCACAAAGGGTCTCAGTGCTAACCCTCCTCCCCCCCATCTTAACTCATCCGAGGCTTGCCTCCCCATATGTCTATGCTTACAACAAATGAGAATACCTCTCATGCCTCAACCCAAGACAACAGTACCACCAATTCACAGTTTTTAGTTCTAATTTTTAGTTTTTTCTTCACACTTGATCTCTGTGGATTTCTTTTACTTTCCTGCAAGCTCAGCTATGTATTCAAAGGATGTTTGTTATATTTTACCAGGTTTTTGTGCATCTTTTTTGGAGGTTTTACAGATAAAGATTGCCATATTGCTGGTACTGGAAGTCTGCCTCCTTTGAAGTGAAAGGGGGTTTTAGTTTCACAGGATAAGGGTAATATTTGAAGACTAATATTTATAAAATGCCCAGCACAGTGCTTGGAGTATGGTTAGTGCTTGACACAGATAGTTATCATGGGGTGAGTGACCACAATGTCAAAGCCATGGTGCTTTGAAGATTACAAAACTCTAGAAAGAGTGCACTCTGCAGAACAAAAATAGGTTGGACACAGATGTCTTGTTATTTTTGTAGAGTGTCAATAGGAATTTATCAATACTTTTTTTCAAAAACTTTTCTTTTTTCATATTAGTGATTCTAGTTTTTTTACATGAAGTACTCTTCCCTTTTTGAGGAAAAAAATAGTATATAAAATGGCTCGGTTATTTGAGAATAACTAACATCTAAGCAAACTATATCGATTAGGAGATAATTCTTTTTTTTTTTTTAAAGATTTTATTCATTTTTTCATGAGAGACATAGAAAGAGAGGCAGAGACATAGGTACAGTGAGAAGAAGCAGGCTCCCTGCAGGGAGCCTGATGCGGGTCTTGATCCCAGGACCTCGGATCACGACCCGAGCCAAAGGCAGACGCTCAACCACTGAGCCACCCAGGAGCCCCATCAAATAGGAGATAATTCTAAAGAGGGAAAAGTTATCTTTTTGATATCTTTGTTGAAACTAGTATTAGAGATACCGAGATACAAAATAAACGGTTTTTGCCCTAATAAAAGCTAGGGATCTGGTGGAAATATGAAACATACATACTTGCAAAAAACCAACTGACTGTGTTACCAGAAAATATATGGTTTAAAAAAAAACCCAATGATTACAGTTAAAAAATACTATGGGAAGTTCAAAAGAGGGAAAGCACCTTGGTTCAAATTAGTCAGGAAAGACTTCAGAGCAAATGTGAGAATAACTAGATAGAATTAGGTAGTGGGAGAAGAAGGTAGCCAGAAAAGAGGGTAAAAAGAAAGGCATGAGCATGGAAGCAGGAAAATGAGGACCTGAGAAGGCTCGCCTAATAAGGTACTTCATAAAAAAGGAGGACAAATCACATTGAGAAAGGCTCTGAATGTCAACAAGTTATTTTAAGCATTAGGAGCAAATGAAGATGGAGACAATGACATGGAGAAAAAGACTTTATAGGATAATTGCCACTCCAATATATTATATGAAATGCTCTTTTATATATATATCTTCCTTATTGCACTAGAAAATATGCTTCTGAGGGCAGGGGCTTCAGTTGTCTTATTCACTGCTGTCTTCTTAGCATTTAGATCACAGCTTGATAGCGGTGCCAATGAAAGAATGAATGAACGATTCATCTGGCAGTAATATGCAGAACAAATTAAATATAAGGAGAGTTTTGAGGCAGGACAACTAGTTAAGCTTTTGAGATAAAGCAGGTGCAATGAGAATGGAAATTACAGGAAACATTGTAAAACCACTGGTGACTTACTCATTGTGGCAGTTCTAGTGCCTGGCATGGTGCCTAAAGGCAGCAAGCCCTTGGTAAATGTTTATTTAATG
This sequence comes from Canis lupus baileyi, assembly GCF_048164855.1. Classification (NCBI taxonomy): domain Eukaryota; kingdom Metazoa; phylum Chordata; class Mammalia; order Carnivora; family Canidae; genus Canis; species Canis lupus. The sequence goes on from NC_132839.1 coordinate 22,301,009, forward strand.
AATGAGGGGAATGATATTAAACTTTGTGACTCTATTTGTTATAGGAATACGGTAGGGAAGGGCATGGAAGATGACTTTGAAGTTTCTATTATTAGTAAGTGGAAGGATGGTGATGCCATCGATAAAAATAGACAAATTAGGAAGGAAGAGTTGTTTAAGGGAAGAAAATGCTGTATTTTATTTTAGAAATGTTGAATCCAGTTTAAGCTCTAAGATATGTGTACATGCTTGTAGTTATTAAACAAGTTCAATATTAGCTTATGTTTCACAGGTATGTTGGCTACAATATAATTTTTCATATTTTTTGGCAAATGATTTCTAGAATTATCTTTTTGGTAAAATACCAAAAAAAAATCAGTTTATTCTTGCATGAGTCCTCTTAAAATGAATTATTTTAGTGTAAAAAGTAAAAATACTGGTAAACCAAATGTGTTTCTATTTTTTTTAAAGATCTATTCATTTATTTGATAGAGCAGCAGGCAGAGGGAGAGGCAGAAGCAGGCTTCCCGGGAGCAGGGGGCCAGATGCAGGGCTCCATCCCAGGACCCCGGGATCATGACCTGAGCCAAAGGCAAACCCTTAGCCGACTGAGCCACCCACATGCCCCTCTATTTTTAAATTGTATATTATACTTTGCATGATAATGTTTAGTACATGTAGTTTTGTATTTACATTGTTTTATTTCTGTAATTTTTAACACGGAATCATCAGTTTTTCCTCCCTCCCTCCTTTAAATATCTCTTTCACATTTTTTCTAATCTTCATATTGTAACAGACCGCTCTGTTTTTATTTAAACATGTTCCATATGTTGGGAATTTACATCATATGACCAACGTGCACTTTTGGGGGTGAATAGGATTCTAAAACGACCTCCCAAATCCCCATTCCTTGGTGTATAAGCCCTGTAGAATCCTCTCACCTTGAATATGGATGGGACCTATGATTATGATGAGATAGTCATTCCCTTGATTAGGTTATGTCATGTAAGACTTCATCCATGCCAACTGAACAGACAGATTCTTCTGCTGGTCTTGAGGAATTGCCATATTGTGGAGAGGGAATGGTGGGCAGCCTCTAGAAGCTGCAAACTGTCCCCGGTTGACAGACAGCAAAAAAAAGCAAGAAGTTTAGTCTTGTAGTGGTAAGGAAATGAATTCTGTCAATAACTGATGAGCTTGACAAAAGATCCCAAATATTTAGAAGTGATCATAGCTTCTGCTGACACCATAATATCAACCTGATGAGAGCCCAAGTTCTAGACTGTTAACTTGTACCTGGACTCCTGACCCATGGAAACTGTGACATAATAAATCTGTGCTGTTTTTTTTTTTTTTAATTTTTTTATTTTATTTATTTATGATAGGCACACAGTGAGAGAGAGAGGCAGAGACATAGGCAGAGGGAGAAGCAGGCTCCATGCACTGGGAGCCCGACGTGGGATTCGATCCCGGGTCTCCAGGATCACGCCCTGGGCTAAAGGCAGGCACTAAACCACTGCGCCACCCAGGGATCCCAATCTGTGCTGTTTTTAAGCTGCTAAATTTATATTTTTTATGCAGCAATGGAAAACTAACACATCACCTATAACTTTATTATAAATCACCATGCTTCTTTATCTTACACATTATTTGTATCATATTTTTGAATTTTAGACTGATGACCCTAGTTCACATATTTCTTTATCTGTAATTTTCCAAATCCTAGACTTTAATGGCCTCTGTCATGGATTAGTAGCTAAATTGCTTCTCGATTATTATCATTTTAATGTTTAAGAACAACTTTATTGGAAGATTAATTATCACTGACAAACCATAACCTTCTCTTCAATATTAATATTGTTAATCATATACTTTGATTCATAATATTTTTAGTCACAGGGCACCTGGGTGACTCAGTCAGTTAAGCAACCAACTCTTGGTTTAGAATCAGGTCATGATCTCAGGGTCAGGAGATGGAGTCCCTGGGTCGGGTTCCATGCTCAGTGGGGAGTCTGCTTGTGACTCTCTCTCTTCCTCTTCGTCTGCTCCTTCACCCCACCCCAGCCCTGTGCATGCTCTCCCCATCTCAAATAATAAATAAATCAATCTTTAAAAAATAATAGGAATATTTTTAGTCACATGTTTGAGATGCAAATTGAGGTTCAAATATGAAATAATTATAAATAATCATCTTTGGTACTGCAAAAAAGGAATGACACTACATGTGTGTGGGAGTAAGATATCTATAAGTTATTAGCATACTTTTTTATTTCAAAAGGATATTTAGTGCTTAAGTAGTTTTATATGTAGTTTTTAGCAACAGCCTTAACAGTCTTTTAAGTGTCAATGTTTAGTTAAATTAAATTTTCAGGTATGGAGAAACAGGTCAGTGAAGTGCTATTATTTTGAAGGTTTTTTTTTTTTTGGTGAGGATTTGCTTTTTAATAAGGTAACAAGGACATCTAACATGTGAACAGAAAGGTATAAATAATATCTATACTGTTTAGTTGATTTTCAAAAATGAGCACTCCCGAGTGATTAGCAATCAGATCAATACATAGAATGATAACAGAATTTCAGAAACCCCTTTCCAGTCCCTACACCTCTCACCCCGTTAATAACCACTAACCTGACTCCCAACAGTCCAGATTGATTTCACCCGTCTTCAACCTAAATCAATGGACACATACAGTATATTCTCTTTAACATCTGAGTTCTTTTACTCAGCATTATGTTTGTGAGATTAATTTACATTATGGTAATTACAGCTCATTGATTTTTTTATTGCTATACAGTATTCTGTAGTACGAATCCAGAATAATTAATTCTGCTGTAGATGGACATTTGGCTTGTTTCCAATTTCTAGCCGTTACAAATAGTGCTGCTATGATCATTTTTACCCATGTCTTTTGTGGAACATATGTACATATTTCTGTTGGGTTTATGCCAAAATGTGGAATTCCTAGAATATATGACATGCATATATTGAGCTTTAGTAGATGCTGCCACTTTTTTATAAATTTATTTTTTATTGGTGTTCAATTTGCCAACATATAGAATAACACCCAGTGCTCATCCCATCAAGTGCCCCCCTCAGTGCCCATCACCCAGTCACCCCAACCCCCCGCCCACCTCCCCTTTCACCATCCCTAGTTCGTTTCCCAGAGTTAGGAGTCTCTCATGTTCTGTCTCCCTTTCTGATATTTCCCACTCATTTTTTCTCCTTTCCCCTTTATTCCCTTTCACTAATTTTTATATTCCCCAAATGAATGAGACCATATAATGTCTGTCCTTCTCCGATTGACTTATTTCACTCAGCATAATACCCTCCAGTTCCATCCACGTTGAAGCAAATGGTGGATATTCATCCTTTCTGATGGCTGAGGAATATTCCATTGTATACATAGACCACATCTTCTTTATCCATTCATCTGTCGATGGACACCGAGGCTCCTTCCACAGTTTGGCTATTGTAGACATTGCTGCTAGAAACATCGGGGTGCAGGTGTCCCAGCGTTTCATTGCGCCTGTATCTTTGGGGTAAATCCCCAGCAGCTGCCACTTTTCTAAAGTAGGTGTTCCAATTTATACTCTCAATGACACATATGTGTTCCAGTTGTTATTTCATTGGCTATTTGGATATACTTTTTTTCTGTGAAGGGCTTTTTAAGTCTGCTATTCATTTATCTATTGCATTGTCAGTCATTTTTTTATTTATCTGAGTTCTTTATATATTATGGATATGAGTTATTTGTTAAATATACATACAAATATATTTTCCCACCCTATTGCTTGCCTTCTTAATTTCATAATGGTGTCTTCTGATAAATAGAAAATTGAGTTGTTGCGGACCACGACAGCTACTTGAGCAGCTCCCTGAGCTTGGGCAGCCTCAGTGGCTCCGAGTCCCCCAGCCTCGAATTTTTTTTTCTTGGAAACTTTTTTTCTTTAATTTAACTTTCAATAAAAATATAGACTCCTAACTTAATGTAAAGACAGCAGTGAGAGTAATTATCACACAGGAAGAACTCAACAAAATGTCAAAGTCTTTAGTTTTCAAGTGCCATGTCATGACCACGTCCTTCTCTCCTCAGTGGAATTCCAAGAACTGGTGGTTGAGTTCACTTAATCTTCTCACTGGGGCTGGTCCTTTCCTGCCATTCACCCAAATCCAGAATTCCCTATTTGTGGCCCACAATACTTCAGTCATCTATAAAAGTATCTGTGCAAAGGCTACTGGACATGTCTCTTTAAACACTAGATTCCAGCTCTTTCTCATTTTGCCTTAGGGATCCTTTCTCTTTAAGCTCTTTCTCACGGTCTGAAGAAATACTTTTTCTATGGTAGCGACAGCATCCGAGTCCAACCTTCTTCTCTTCTTTAGTCGGTGCAAGTGGGATTTGGATTTTATGTGTGCTGCCCATTCACGGTCCCCAATGATGATTCGATCACAGAGGTCACACATGTCGGCCAGTATATCTTTTAATAAGATTTCATTTATCGCCTTTAGTTTATCACTTTTTGTGTCCTTTTAAGAAAGCTTTGCCTGATTCAAAGACATGAAGATATTCTTCTATGTTTTATTCCAGAAGCTTTATATTTTACCTTTCACATTTAGCTCTACAACTCATCTGGGATTGATTTTTGTATGTAGTCTTTTGGATATTCTATGTACATGATCATATTATCTGCAAATAGTTTTATTTATTTCCACACTTTGAGCCTTTTATTTATTTTTACTGCACGGGCACTTGAAAAGAATTTGTATTCTAATGTTGTTGGTTGTAGTGTTCTATTTACATTGGTTAGTTCCAGTTTGTTCATTGTGTTGTTTAAATTTTCTATACCCATAGTGATATTTTGTCTACTAGTTTTAGTGACTCTTGAGAGAGGTTTATTAAAGTACCCTATTATGTCTGTGGTTTTATATATTTCTTCTTTGAGATTTATCACTTTTTTCTCTCTATATATTTTTGTTTTAAGTAGGTGCCACACCCAGCATGACGCCCAATGTAGGACTTAAACTCATGACCTTGAGATCAAGACCTGAGCTGAGATCAAGACCTGAGATGAGATCAAGAATCAGATGCTTAACTGGATACCCAGGCGCCCCACTTTTTGCCTTATGTAGTTTATTTTATTTTTTAAAAGATTTTATTTATTTATTCATGAGAGACACAGGGAGAGAGAGGCAGAGACATAGGCAGAGGGAGAAACAGACTTCCTGCAGGGAGCCGGACACAGGACTCAATCCCAGGATCCCGGGATCATGACCTGAGCCAAAGGCAGATGCTCAACCACCTAGCCATTCAGGCATCCCTGCTTTACATATTTTAAGTCTATGTGACTAGGTGCATTCAAATCTTGAATTATGATATTCTCCTCATGGGTTAGTCCCTTTATTGTTATAAAATTTCCCTCTTTATCTCTAGCGATACTCTTGCTTTTATGTTCACTTTGTTCTGATACTATCCTAGGAATGTTTTGGTTTCCTTTCAGGATCTCTTTAATTTAAGCTGTTTTAATACTAGATTCCCTCAATGTGAAAGGTAAGCTTTCTGGTACTAGGGGACAACCAAATACATTTAAATGTAATACTGATAATACCTTAAACGATATTTTAATTTTTTTTCAAAATATTTTCATATTTTTTTGTATTATTTTCATAACCTACCTTTGTAGGCCAGGTTTATTTGAAAATACTTATATCCAGGTGACTATAGTCAGTATATTTGACTACTAGTAATGCATGGGTAACAACCAATCAAAACAGATATTGTTACATAGGGCATAATGCTAGTAGATATAGACTAAATATCAGTTCAGGTTACACCTAAAACATTCTTTCTTCAATTATTAAGCCTATTCCAATAAAATCAAGGCAGTTTGAATATTTGCATGATAAGAAATAAGATCAAACTAGGGAATTAACCACAAGTGAGTCAATCTAAGGTTGATGGTACAAAAAGAGAAATCCAGGGAAGACCAGAATAGAAATTATTGTTTAGCTGTCCTTAATGATGAGTTTTTTTTATTGAAGAGAACTCCATTACATTAGCTTTTAAAGTCAATATGCTTAATTGATTTATATATGTAATACTAAATTAAATATGTTATATATCACACTAATTTAATATATATATAAACTTAATATATATCATATATACACTTACATGAACTATGTAATGGAATATAACTATTGTTCTATATAGCTTCAGAAATTCTTAACAAAAATTTATAAAAATCACAGTAAAAGAACTCAGCCAGGTACTCACTGTTATAGTTAAATAATCTCATCAAGATAATCTTCTGGTGCTCAGATTAGACAAGACTACATAAACCATACCCCTATCAGAGTGTTTTCTAACAATTCTTTCTGCCTTGGTGTTTTATGAACATTTATTATTCTATCCTTTTGTTACTTTCATAACATGTTTTCTGACTTCTTTTCCTAATAGCTACCTATAAAGTTGCCCAAAATATACTTGCCAAGGGTGATATTAATTTAAAAAGAAATGAAAGAAATCACAGGAGTGACCAGATCATAGCAAACTTAAGATCACTGAAATTTTTTCTTTAATAAGAGTTTATTTCCTTCTTTACAACATATTTAGCCAGAGCTAAATTTAATACTCAATTATAACAACTATATTAGACATTGAAATGAACAATTTGGCTTCTTTTCAACATTTCCAATTTTTTATTAATGTTTATTCAACTTTATTTACTTATTTATATTCTCCCCTCAAATCCTTTTTGAAAAATAGTGATATATAAATAAATACTGTTCAGACCAACAGGTATCAATTTTCTATAATACTAGGAAGCCAGTAATATTTAAGAAGGGTTATGTATCATCTTTTAAAATCCACTATAACCTAGTTTTATATGTAACATCAAGCCACCCAACACTGATTTAGTTTCTTTCAAATAACTTATAGTCAAACTTTTGTTGACGGCTCTTTGAAATTTTACTGATTTCTAAGAGTATGGATTGCATATTTACTTGAATGTTTTCCAATTTGATATGCCATATTTGCAAAGATAGGGCAAAACTCCAGAATATTGATTGCAAATTTCACCTTAAATTTAATAGTATAGTTATTCTAAATGAAATAAATCCTGTTTCACATGCCACAAATACATAAAAATTTATAGTTCAACTATATTAAAAATAGATTTGAGATGGGATTGTAGTCTTATTTACTCTAAGCTTCTTTCATTTAAACGTAAAATACTAATGGAGATATATTTATTATTATACATTTTTTTTCTTTGCATTGCCATTCATATTTTAATTTAGGATTTATTTTCTATTTAAGTATGACATATTAATGTCACATAAGTGTATATGAATAGGACAAGATGTGTGGTTATTAAAAATATTAAGAACTTAGTTCTAGAATCACAAGAATTTTATGGTGATATGTTGCCTTGTGTGGCTACAGCTCTAACTACAATCTCCTCAGCCTCCACCATAATTACTGCTGGAATGAGCCGCTGCGATAGCACATTGAGCTTAAGGAACAAAGGTGACATAGAGAAGTAGCAGGATGAAGGCTGATCAGGGCACTAAGGCTGTTCCATAGTCTCCAGTTGGCTTCATTCTCTATCTACAAAGTCTTACACTTGGCCCCTTTTATTAAAATTATCTTACCCTAACTATGTAGCATATCAAAATTTTATTCATTTATTTCACAAATACTTACTGAATTCCTACTATAGATCAATATATTAGTTTTCTATTGCTGTAGCACAAATTATCACAAATTTAGCAGCTTGAAACAACACAAACTTACAGACTCACAGTTCTGTAGGTCAGAAGTCCAGGACAACATGACTGAATTCTCAAAGTTTCATCAAGCTAAAACTAAGGTGTTGGCTGGCGCTATACTTCTTATATGGGGCTCAGGTTGTCATCCAAGGTCATCCAGGTTATTGGCAGAATTCAATTCTGTGTGGCTGCAGAACTGAGGTCCCTGCTTTCTTTCAGGCCCTCAGGTGGGGTCTACTTTTATTTCCTAGGGGCTGCCCATTTTCCCCTGCCATACGGCCTTTATTCACAGTCTGATTGTTACATTCTTCTAGATCAGTCAGGATGTGTCTTTCTGACTTCTTCTTCTATGACCACCAGAGAAAACCCTGTTTTTAAAGACTCATATGATCCAGTCAGGCTCACCAAGGTGGTCCCTCATCTTAAGGTCAAAAGATTAGAGACATTAATTGGATCTGTAAAATCCTTTCATAGTATTACATAGATTACTATTTGAGTGAATAAGTGGAAAAGATATATGGACAATAGGGGCCAGGAATTTTGGAGGACCATCGTAGAATTCTACTTGAGTCAGTTATTTATTATGTGTCTCATTACTTGGACACATTAGAGAAAAAAATATTTAAAAATACCAGTCCATGTGGAGCATGTTTAGGGAAAGTTAAGGGAAAAAATTATACGTAAGATATTAGTATCCTCTTGTTTCAGGAGCTTTAGAAAATATCCAGATATAAAGTTACCAGAATAGGCTAATATACCTGTTTCATTTTTATTATTCTTTTCTAGTGTTCAGTTAACTATTTTTAACAGATGGCATTTTTTCTTATAAACATGTTCATAATTAAAATATATAATTTATAGTTTGATCATTTCAGCGCTCCTTTTTTATTTTAGATTCATGGAACTAAAGGAGGGACCTTAAAGATCATACTGTCCTTTATGAGCATTTAAGGGTAAGATAGTTGAAAGGAGAGCTTTCCTGTTTATAGCTAATAAAATATCAAGGTTCTATTATATGTTTTATGAATATGTGTATTTCTTTTCAAATGATAACAGATGTGACCATCCTAATGAGTGCATTTCTTGAAATAGACCAGAAACTTAAATAGCTAGAATGGGCAGGATACCAAGGAAACAGACTAATCAGGCAGATGGTGACTGTTTCCTAGGGAAAGTCTGAGTAAACCAGTAACTGCAACAGGGATCTGAAAATAAAGGAACATACATGAGCATGGAAAACTTAATGTTTTTCATATATTTTTTCATTACATTATAATCATTAGATTTATATATATTGTTCTTCATTACCATGATGAAATTTAAGTTGTTTCCTTTATAATAATGCCTTCTTTTCATATTAACAAAATTTTGCCAAAAAGACACTTTAATAACTAAGATGCAGCAATAGTTTACTTTTTTGTCTTTTTTTTGCAAAGGATAAAGCACCTTTTGAGCCTTTCTACTAGTCTTTTAAATTAGTCATTTTGAAATGATTTACAAATTTAAAAGAGATGTATAAATGACCAAACTCTGTTATATAAAAAAGTAAAAATCACAATAAGCTGAAATGCATTTGCTAAAGAATGAAATTTTACTAAAAAACAAAAGTAAAAAAAAATATCCTAGCAGGAAACCAGGAACGGAATAAAAACACAGAAAGGTATCTCTGGCGCAGTGCCCTGAAGGTCAACAATCATGGCCAAGAGCATGAGGTAATGTCAGAAATAAGAAAACACCCTGGGTCAGACCTTGTCACTCTGATCCTAAGACCATTAGTGATCATGTAAAAATGTAATCAGTATAGTTATTTACAAAATTGTTATATATTTCATCTCATCTCTACCTTATAACATCCTGGTGGGACAAAGCAGTTCTTGTTTTCCCCATTTGACAGATATATATAGAGAGAAATTAGTTTTCCAAAACTCAGAGTTAGTAAGTGGAAGATCATGAAGAAGAGCTAAGTCTTCTAAATCATGTGATTCCATAATGCACTGAGAAAGGTTCAACATGCTCAGACAGTCCTTTCCTTTTCAGTGAGAATGTTAATGATCAGGGTGACCCTGAAAGTTATTTGTGGAAGGGTTTATTTCTTCAACCTGGGTCCATGAATGACTGCATGAAGACGAATCCTTTCCAGCTCTGGCCACTAACCTGCAGCTCTCCTAGGTTATTTATGTGTGAGAAAAATACATTGTTACTGAGTTTGAGCCATTGTATACTTTGAGTTCTTTCATTAGAGTTTTCAGTCTACCTTGCTGTATTAACTTGAGGAAGTGCTTCATCCAATAATACTCCTGTGATTTTCTTCACTCATTATTAGTAGCTGCCAAATCTATTTCCATAGCCCATATTCAGTTCTCCCCAAATTCAAGTTTGAAATATTTCAGGCTTGATACCCCACTCTCATCTTTAATTATATTGTATTTAGGTCCTCTTTGTTTTTAAGTACCCTCAAATTAGTCATTTTTTTTTACAGTTTTTAGTCAAATTTACCAACTTTTGTTTTTTCCCACACAGACATTGCTTTTTGCAACTCACATACTTTAGCAGTTCTTTTATGCATGGTCTGCAAATAGTAAACCCTCTGTCTTTTTTTTTTGAAAATTATTTTTATTTCATAATAAATCTTTAATGATAGTTTAGTCTTTGAAGATATTTGTTTCCCAGCATCAAACTTGTAAAAATGAAAATGGATTAAATTAAGCTGTAAAATACAGAGATTCTCAGATTGGATTTTATTGGATTTAAAATCTAAGTTTAAGCTATTTTTTTCAAGAATCACACCTAAAATATAACAATCTCAAAAGATGAATAATAATAGAGTAAGAGTAATGGGATGAAAACAGTTATACAAAAAATCCAACCAAAATGTATTTGGCAGAGAAACACTAATATTAGAAGAAACACTTTATAGCAGTAACATTATTAGGGTTAAAAAACTTGATTACTTAATGATAAAATGGTCAATTCACCATGATGACACAGACTGCTAGAGCTGATCAATATCCATTTTCTCCTCTTGTTTTTTGGCACACAACTAAAATACTTTCACAGGTTTCTTATAATTTTATTGGGATCATGGAGTTGACCTTTAGCCATTGGAATATGTCCAAAAGATATTTGCCACTTCTAAGTCTCTTCTAATGTTAACTCTTTTGATTTATGACTTTTCAGACCCTCTCTCCCCATTCTTCAGTGATTTTTGGATATCTGTTGCTGGAGATGGATATGTACTAGGTACTGCTACTTGCCTTCCATTTTTCCCCTTTACTAATCAGAGTTTTTATTATAGTTAGTTCATGATCTAATATTTTATATTAGATGTATGTATGTTTGTTTGGGAGTGGTGGTAAAGATAAGTTGTGTCTTCAGTTCATAGAATTCCATTTCAGAAGAAACCAAATATTCATATTTGGAGAAGACTGCACATTCCTTGGATATCTTGGATTTTGAGCTGAAGGTACTGACTGGAAGGGACATTCAGTTATCTGGGGAGGAGATAAGTATATTCTGCATGTAGAAATAAGAGTAAAATGATCAAAGAATGTTTTCCCCCTCCTTTTCTTCCTGGACAGCAATTCAAATGCATTTCTCAGAAGTCTTACAGTTGAGTTGAAGTCATTTGGACATAAGTGATTTATGCCACTTCCAGTCCTGGTACACAAAAGCCATTTATTTGCTCCATCATCCATTTTCTGTTGCCATCCTGGGGTGATCTTGGAGACCACACGATGAAGATTGTGTGCCACAAGAAGGATGATTGAGGTCCTTGATTAACTGCATTGATCAATAAACCAAAACTTGGGTCTTCTCAAAGAGTAATAAAATAGATAATCTTCAGAAAGATAGATCAATAATTCAAAGAGAGAGCACTGGTAGATAGTATCAGGAATGATAATAAAATAATTATAGATATGGTACAAATTAAAATATCAAAAATCATAAGAAAATTATTAAAATTTTATAAGAATAAATTTTAAAACACAAATGGAAAATTCTCTATATAAATTTAAATGACCTAAATTAACTTGAGAAAAATAAACCTGTGTCTGAGGATATAGCAGTCAAGGAAATTCAATCAGCAGGCAAAAAGCTATCCAAAATAAAGACACCAGGATGCCTGGGTGGCTCAGCGGTTGAAAGGTCTGCCTTCTGCTCAGGGAGTGACCCTGGAGTTCTGGGACGGAGTCCCACACTAGGCTCCCTGCATGGAGCCTGCTTCTTCCTCTGCCTATGTCTCCACCTCTCTCTGTGTCTCTCATGAATAAATAATAATATCTTAAAAAAAACAAAAACAAAGTAAAGACACCAAGCCCAGACATACTGAAGCAGGTTTTACCAATACTTCAAAGGACAGAAAAATCCCTCTTTGCAACAAAATATGATAAAAAGTAGAAAAAAGAAGCAAATTATACAGCAGCTTTTATAAGGTTAGTATATTCTGTATACTAAAACTAGAAAAACAAATAAGAGAAAGAAAAATTATAGGTTAACCAAGCTTATAAGTATACATGTAAATACATACAGTTTGTCAACACTTATAGTTGAATCAAGTATTTAAAATATGTGATATTTTCCTACTAGGTTCTGATATCCCAAAGATATATTAATAAAAATGTGCTGTTATTTCAGGGATAAATTAATACACCAATAAAACAAAATTCAGAGACAAGAACAAACACACATATGTGAGGACTTGGTGTATGACAAGCATGGCATTAGAATTCAATGAAGAAAGACCAGACTACTCAAAAAACTGATGCCAGGACAATTGTTAGCCACATGGGAAAACATACAATGTCTGCCTCAAATTATTTGTAAGAATATATTCCAAATGAATGAAATTTAAGTGAAAAGAGCAAAACTTAAAAAATTTTAGAACAATATAGGAGAATTTAGGAATTCGAGAAGGAAGGATTTCATAAACCAGGCACAAAAGAAAAATATTGTCAACTTGATAACATTGAAATTTAAAATCTATGTTCCATAAAGGATGTCAAAATAAAATTAAAAGATAAGTCACAGACTGGGAGAAAATATTTACAATATATACAACTTATAAAATGCTTCATATCTAGATAAAACATAGATAAAACTTCATATCTAGATAAAACATAGGCACAGTTCACAAAAGAGGAGACTCAGATGACTAATAAACATGAAAAAATGCCTAACTATTTTAGTATCAGGAAAATGCCAATATGAACAATTGGGTTTACATATAACACAGAACAGATAGATAAAACTTGAAATTACTGAAAAAAAAAGCTCCACTAAACCCCTAATGTGTTAGCATGTAACACACACACATACACACACACACACACACACACAACCTCATAACAACACAAAACACAAAACCAGAAAGTCTGCTAATAGGAACATAAATTTGTACAACTGCTATAGCAGATGTCATCAGCTGCCTATCTAACATCCATTCCCCTTTCTTCCTAAAGAGCAGAAGTCCAATTTTGTTCAGGACAAAAAAAAAACTGGGTTCCAAATAATGGTTCATGACTAGTCTTAATTCAGTCATGGCAATCTTGTCCCATCCCTCTCAGCTGTGCTTACAGATAGGAGCTCCATATGAAAATTTCTGGCCAATGAGACACAAGGAGAAATATTCTGGGGGTGTTCCTGTGAAAACTTTTGCTGTCTCTATCCTGTCCACCCTTCTTTCTGATTTGTATTAAAAAATGAGCGTACCCAATAGCTGAGCTGGAGCTGCAACAGCTACCCTGTTGCCATGGAGGAAAGACAAAGAGAATTGCAAACCTATCGGTTGTGATAGATTCTTTTACCCTTGTAGCTAAATGCAATCCTCCTTGACAAAACTACATTGGTGAGCAATTTGTCAATATATACTAAGGCTGAACATGTTCTTATCCTAAAAACTGGGAAATCCATATCGACTTCTATGTCCTGTAGGAAATCTTGCACATGTGCACAAAGAGATATGCACCAGGCCCGTGCTGCCACTTTGATAATGAAATACTGGAAACAATCTAATTGTCCTTAATGAGTGAATGAATAACGCAATTCTGTATATTTCTACAGTAGAATGAAAGAGAAACTTTAAAGGAATTGGCTCATGTGATTACGGAGGTTTGGCAAGTCCAGATCTGCTGGATAGGCTGGGAGGCTGGAGACCCAGGACAGAGTTGCAGTTCAATTAAATCCAAACAAACAAAAAAAATTAATCAAAATAAAACTCAGGAATGGGGAGACTGTGGTCAAAGAACTCTAGTGAATGTAATGTCTATTTAAATATAGAACTAAAACTAAACAATGTGGATACTGTGTCAGTGGATAGAGCATAGGTATTATTCAAGTTGATGAAGTGAAGTAAACACTGCTAGGAATTGGGAAGTGATAAAAGGGAGACAGAGGAAGCTTCTAAGCTTGCTGGTTTCCTCTGTTTATTACTAGGGAGTCAATCAAAAATGACTAAAATTGACACATGAAATTTAAAAAGTCCAGTGACTTTGAACTCAGTGATTTTAATAATAGTTCCTCAAGCTAGAGTGATTTTTTTTAAAGCCATATTTGGTGATGAAGAAACATTTATCTGATGTTTATTCTTTTAGTCATATTAGGAGTTTTCATCTTTGTTAAATGCCACTAAAATTAACTTTATCTGAACTAGCCTGTGTAATCCCATTATAATATGTTTTCTGTATCAAACTATTTTTTCATCTGTATATTTGTGTAAAGAGATGTCTGGGGTGATACTTACTCCAATGTAAAGTATTATTTATGACCCTCTGAGACATAAACACTAGGGCAGGAAAGTTGGGTTTGTTCATTGCTAGATCTTTACTTCCTGGAACAATACCTACCACAAAATAGGTGCTCAATGAAAATTTGTTGACAGTATGATGTTTTTATTTCTATTTCCCTTATTATTTAAAGTTTTTATATTGAAAATATGTCATTTTAATAAAAATAAAAGAACTTTTTTAAAAATTAAAGAAAGAATAAAGACAAACCCGAATGTGAAAATGTTATATGAATAGATTTATGAAACAGGATAAAAACTCCTGAAGCTATTTTACCTCATACATAGAAAAATTTCAAGACAATCTAGCATTAAATTAAACCAATTAATTTAAATATATTAGAAGAACACAACCTTATGTAGGGAAATCTTTACTAAGTCAGACTCAGAAACCAGGTAATGGACCTATCAGTAGTTTGAGTACATAAAACTTAAAATTTCTGCAAGATATAGGAAATCATAAAACATGTAAAACACTGACTGCATAATACATATCAAATTTTAATATCTATATTATATAAAAAAGTATCCAAAAGTAAACAAGAGATGACCCAATCTAAAAATGACCAGAGGATATGAACAAGCAACTCACAGAAGAAATAGCAAAGACTAAACAAATGAGCAACTATGAAAATAAGAGTACATTTACTTAAATAAAAATTTTAAAAGGGGGGGGAATCCCTGGGTGGCGCAGCGGTTTAGCGCCTGCCTTTGGCCCAGGGCGCGATCCTGGAGACCCGGGATCGAATCCCATGTCGGGCTCCCAGCATGGAGCCTGCTTCTCCCTCTGCCTATGTCTCTGCCTCTCTCTCTCTCTCTCTCACTCTGTCTCTCTGTCTCTCTCTCTCTCTCTGTGACTATCATAAATAAATAAAAATTTAAAAAAAGAGTACATTTACTAGTAACCAGGAATATGCAAAATAAAAAAGTTTTTGCTCATTATATTGACAAAAAAAATTTTTTTTAAGATTTTTTATTTATTTATTCACGAGAGACAGAGAGAGACAGGATCACACCCTGGGCCAAAGGCAGGCACTATACTACTGAGCCACCCAGGGATCCCCTATTGACAAAAATTTGAAGTTTGATAATGTCCAATGTTCATAAGATGTAAGTACATGGGCAGTCTCATACACTGTTAATGGCAGTTAAAATAGGTATTGCCTTTTTTTTAGAGTAACTTGTCAGTATCCATACAAATGTATTATGCATATATCCTTTAGCTATCAATTGCCCTTAAGAAACATATCTACTGAAATATTTGTACATAATAATACCTAACATGAATTGTTTGCTTTCTGTATGGGTATTTTAGAATCCTCAATACTTATTTTCACAAGACCCTATGAAGGGTTATTATTATTGTTTATTTTACAAATGAAAAAATTGAGGACTAGAGAATTTTTTACTTATCCAGGTCACACAGTAAGGAAGTGGCCCAGCTGGGATTAGAACACAGGAGATCTGTGTCCAGAACCCATGCTGTTAAATAATAATGTGTATAAAGACACATGCATGTTTATTAATGTTTGCTTGCAATGGTTAAAAAATGAAAACTACTGAAATACTCATTAAAAAGGGACTGAAATTCACATGTATTCATATGATGTAATACTTTAAAACTTAAAAAGGTTGGCATATTTCCAAATATTCTCACATAGAAATATATCCAAGACCTAATTAAGTGTCATAATGCAGGTCATATTACAATACCTGTACACATAATCTCACTTATGTAAAAACAAAAATATATAATTTATGTGATATATATATTTACATTTATACATGCATATATATAAAGTTGCATTTGTATGCACAGAAAATAGTCTGGCTGAATTTTATATCAAACTATTATTCCTGACAGGGTTAGGGTTTGGGGGCACGAAGGTTTGAGATATAAAGGTTGATTCTTCACTTGTAATTCTATATATATCTCTATTTTTTTGAAATTTTATAGCGAAATTGTATGCTTCTATACATTAAATAATTTTAGAAAAAGTCAGATATCCGTTATGTGAGTAATAAAAAGAAACAAACTACAATATTGGAAAAGAATTCAACACAATAGAAATAGTAATTTTTGGTTGTATTTTCCTTTCTACAATACTCAACTTTTCAATAATAAGTCTGTGTTAATTTTGCAATTAATTTTAAGTGCAGGGAAAAATTATATACAGATGGTGACTCTAGAGGACAACTCTTAGGTATTTCCTCGGACATTCTTATTTTATCCCAGCCACCACCACTGTAATTAATACCGCATAGGCTATGCTTTGCCTCATCTAGGTAACCAGTTTCTTGCGGCTACGATGCAACAGCACATTTCCTCATGGCTGTGTCATTTGCTTCTCACCTTCTTCTCCAGGAGTTCCTTGCTGCCCCTGAATCATGAAAGGCTATAGAACCCTCTCAGAACTCAGGCATGTCCAACTTTGAATGGCAGTAAAGAATTTTTTCAATGGGAAATAAAAGCTGGCATTTAAATTCTTTTCTCCTATGGACTGTCTGGAGAAATAATAACTAACGTAGCCTCTTAGAAGATGGTCCTTTGACAAGTAATCAGTTTGGCTTGATAGGAAGCAGAGACTTCCTAACACACCCCTGCCTCATATCCCTGTTTTCTTACTCTTACTTTCCTGATATTGGGATTTATAATAAAATAATAGCATATAATATGTTGCCAGGCTATGCTTTCTTGGGAACTCACAGTAAGAGAGTGGCCTAATTTGGAACCATCTTTCCTGAAGAGTTTTTTTCTTTTTTAAGATTTTATTTATTTATTCATGAGAGACAGAGAGAGAGAGAGAGAGAGAGAGAGAGAGAGGCAGAGACACAGGCAGAGGGAGAAGCAGGCTCCATGCAGGGAGCCCGACGTGGGACTTGATCCCGGATCCCCAGGATCAGGCCCTTAGGCGGCGCTAAACTGCTGAGCTACCCAGGCTGCTTTCCTAAAGAGTTAATATAAACATTATAATAAGTAGTATATTACTAGTAAAAACAATACTATAACTGGCTGCACTAAGGAAGTCATATTAGACTGGAAGGATATAAAGTGAACAAAATGAAAAATTTTTTAAAGATCTACACATTTCTGCTAATTGGAGGTTATGAGTGAAATATCTATTAATATACAATTATTGTCAAGTTAGACATCAAACCTATTTTTTTTTTTTTTTTTTTGAGAAAGAGAGAGAGACCACACTCAAGTGGGGGAAGGATCAGTGGAAGATGGAAAGAGAGAATCCTAAGCAGGCTCCACACCCAGTACAAAGTCCCACATGAGGCTTAATCTCCTAACCTAAAGATCATGACCACAGCTGAAATCAAGAGTCAAATGCTCAACTGACTGACCCCCCAAGGTGTCCCTCAAACCTTTTTTTTTTTTTAAGATTTTACTTTTTTGAGAGAAAAATAGAGATAGAATGAGCAGGGGGAGAGACAGAGGGAGAAGCAGACTCCCTGCTGAGAAGGGAGCCCAACTTGGGACTCCATCCCAGGACACCCAGATCATGACCTGAGCTGAGGGCAGATGCTCAATGTAAGCCACTGAGGTGCCCCCGCAAAAAACTTTCTAATACAATTAATTATAACAGATATTTAAATTATAACCTCAGGGGATCCCTGGGTGGCTTAGTGGTTTAGTGCCTGCCTTCAGCCCAGGGTGTGATCCTGGAGTCCTGGGATCCAGTTCCATGTCGGGCTCCCTGCACGGAGCCTGCTTCTTCCTCTGCCTGTGTCTCTACCTCTTTCTCTCTCTGTGTCTCTCATGAATAAATAAAATCTTTAAAAATAAAATAAATTATAACTTCAAACAACAATATTTACATAATCTGTGATTTTTTTTGACCTTTGTCAGTATGCAGTTATTAGAATTTTGCCCATTTTATGAGGTAAACTTTCCACAAATGTTGCAAAACATTATGAATTGAATACATCTTAATTAATATTAATTTTACTGTTTTACAGAATATATTTGCATATATAATTATTAATAATTAAATTTATGGAATAACATTAGTTTTTATAAAATAGACAAATATCAGCTTAGGAGTGCCTGAGTGGCTCAATTGGTCAAGCATCTGCCTTCAGCTCAGGTCATGGCCCTGGGGTCTTGGAATCAAGCCCCACATTGGGCTCCCTGCTCAGTTGGGAGTCTGCTTCTCCCTCTCCCTCTGCTCCCCTCTGCTTATGCTCTCTTCTCTCAACTAAATCAATAAAATCTTAAAAAAAAAAAGAAAAATATCAGTTTAAATGCTAAAATGTTAAATAATTATAGATGACTCATATCTAGTAAATAAAATATAATTCTAAAAAATCCCTAATAAATACATATGTAATGCCAAATACTTTAAATTGAAGTTCAAATAGCTATGCTTAAAATATGAAATTAGTGATAGATGATATACAAACATTTGATAGAGCAATTTATCTCAAAATGAACAATTAATTTATTTTTAAATGCTGAATAAGAAATTAAATACTGTTTGAGCAAAGGATCCTCTGCCTTAAAGCATTGCCTTCTATAGTTTCAAAAGGCAAATAAAATCAATTTTCACAATTTATGATTATTTTTCCATCTATTGGGCTGTAACTCTCCCCTTGTTTGTGGAGCAGAGATGTCTGATGACTTCACCCTACCTTGGAGGTAATTCTTGCAATATAGGCATTGGCTGTAGCTTCTAGAACAGTTGTCACTATGTCCTCAAGAAGGGGTACATACAATCAATTCAATTCAATTCAATTCAATTCAATTCAATTCAATTCAATAGATAAGTGGAGATATTAAACTTCACTTATGTTTAACATATGGATTGACTAATAATCTATATATATGGATCTGACTAAAATCAGGTATTTGGTCAGATGTTCATACTTCACACACAGTATGCGAAGTATGACTGATGAAAGAGTCCCACAGTTGGGAGATTTTATACTGGCACTCCCATTTGTGTAAAATCACATTACCACATAACACAGTGTATATGTTCTTGAATAGGTCATATGATTATATCTCCTATATCATCATAAATATCATATAATTAGAGGAGGTATTACTATGAACAGATTTTATACAATAAGAGGTTTATACCTTATGTCAGGGAAAAATATTTATATCAGCTTGGGTTTAGAGCCTGCAGGGAAGGCTTATGTGCTACATCTGCATCTAGCAATGCAATCTCCTGGGTTTACAAGTGATAGAAAAGGGGAGAGTGGCAGGGAATGAGAGACAGGACAAACACAAATTTGCATTACCAAGTTCGCCACCACAAGGTTCAAATGCCACAACTCAGGCTCATGGGCTCATCTTCCAGGAGACTGTATAAAGGACTTCATGGTGCTTTGATGGTAGAAATGGAGAGAAGTAATAATCTTCTGACCCTCTTCTGTTAATCAAAGATTGTGATGGTTAATCTTATCTGTCACCTTGAGTGGGTCACCAGATGGTCAGCTCTCTAGTTAAACATTATTCTGGGTGTGTCTGTGAAGGTGTTTTTAGAATAAATTAGCATCTGAATTGGTAGAAAGGTGAAAGCAGGCCCTCCTCCCCATTGTGGGTGGGCATTCTGCAGGCCTGAACAGAACAAAAAGGCAGAGAGTTTGTCTGACTGCTGGAGTGGAGACACTGTTCTAGGTTCTCAGGCCTTCAGACTTGGACTGGAATCTATACCCTTGGCTCTCTAACTCTTAGGATTTCAAACCACACCATTGGCTTTCCTGTGTGTCCAGTTTTGCAGATGGCAGATTATGGAACTTCCTAGGCTCCACATCACATAAGCCAATATCTTACAGTAGACCTCATTTTATACACACACACACATTATATATATGCATATATATATATTCACGCATATATACATACACACACATATCCTACTAATCTGTTTCTCTGGAGAACCCAATCTAAAATAAAGGTTCACCCTGTGGGGCTTTAATTCTCTTGATCTTCTGGCTTGTGCATATGTGACCACTACACAGTCCTGTGGCATTTTATGGTTCAACACCCAAAGAGAATCCCAAGGCTGGAGGAGAGATGCCGTTAAATTGTACCCATATGAATTTGGTTGAAGTCCACAGGGTATGTTGCTGCTTGAATACTTTACTGTACAGAGCCCCCAGAGGCTGGTAAGGCCAAGATAAGTAAATCATTTTCCATTACAAAAAGAATTGTTTCAAGTGTGTATTTTACCTAGTAGCTTTTTAATTTTTTGAGGGGGGAGAGGGTTATATTTAATCTGTTCCTTAAAGAAAAAATATATTTTAGTAATAAGAAGTTAACACTTTGGGGGGAGCCTGGATGACTTAGCCAGTCAAGAGACAGAATTTTGGTTTTGGCTCAGGGTTGTAAGATCAAGTCTCATAGGGGCTTTGTGCTCACCTTGGAGTCTGCTCCCTGCCTCTCCTTCTGCCCCTCCATGGGCTCTTGTGTGCTCTAAGTAAGTAAACAAATAAATAAATAAAATCTTTTAAAAAAAGAAAGTAATGTTTTTGAGAGAACTTTATGTTATGAGAAAACATTTTGTATATAAACATTTATAAAATTTTCAGCTTTATGGAATATTATAACTGCGAATGATTAAGTACAGCACCTATAAATACTCCCTTATCTGTACCCTTAAAAAGATAATTTTCCAACTTATCCGCAGTTATCCAAATAAAGAATTTCAATGTATTTTATTTTATGTTTAAGGATTTTATTTATTTATTCATGAGAGACACACAGAGAGAGGCAGAGACACAGGCAGAGGGAGAAGCAGGCTCCATGTAGGGAGCCCGACATGGGACTCGATCCCAGGTCTCCAGAATCATGCCCTGGGCTGATGGCAGCGCTAAACCGCTGAGCCACCTGGGCTGCCCTTGATGCATTTTAAATTCATTTGTTACAAACATAAAAATATTATGCCTTTCAACTGGCTTAGGAAAACTGATTGACATTAGGGTAAATTAAAATTTACCATATAAAAGTCATTGAAAACCTTTGTATATTTGGTAGATGGGATTAGAAATCAGAATTTGGTAAACACAGTAAAAAATATACGTCTTTCATTTGGATATAAATGGTTTTGTGAGTTTTTTGGTTCAATTAGAAAAGTCATTATAATCATGTACTGAAATAAACTAAACTTAGTACCAAACCTTCAAATCATTCAGTTACAAA
This sequence comes from Canis lupus baileyi, assembly GCF_048164855.1. Taxonomy (NCBI): domain Eukaryota; kingdom Metazoa; phylum Chordata; class Mammalia; order Carnivora; family Canidae; genus Canis; species Canis lupus. The sequence continues at coordinate 22,322,699 of NC_132839.1, forward strand.
ATTTAAAACAGGATTAAAAAAAAAAAATAAAGTATTTTCCATTGTAAAGTGTTTAATAATAATTTTCAAGTGTGAGCAAAATAATTTTATAATATTAACAGTAACATGAAATAGTAGTTTTAAACATAGGTTATTTCATATAAATTTTCATCCTTTAAAATTGCTTTCGTAACAAATATCTTTAGAGTACCATATATGTAATTTACAAGTAAATAAATATGGATATGCTCAAAATTCTTTGATAGGAGTGTGTGATAAAAAATGAAGATAACTATTGTTGGAAGTATTAATTAAATAATAGTATATATATTATTCTTTAGAGAGCCATGCCATACTGTCTTTAGGACAATATCATTATAAACTTCGCTGAACAGGTACTCTGTAGGTTCCCATCTAGTTTTATTACCTGTGGCCCCTCCTTGGTGGTAATTCCTAACTATCTTCCTAATCATTTTTCCTCATTCACTTAAGACTTCAACTACTGACTCACTGCCTTCCTGTACATCTTAATTCCTGTTATTGTTCTTAGTGATTGCAAGAACCATGTGAATGAACCACACTAAACTTTAGCTTCTCTGTTCCTTGACCTCTCCTTCTTCACTCTCTGCCTCAGCTCCACCTTTGCCACCCACTCACATGAGCACTGGAATGTGTCATCACTGGGAAAGCAACAGCATTTCCCATCACTGGGAAAGCAACCCGCCTTTATTTAAAGTATCCTACTTTATGACCATCACCTCCTAGTCTATTTTACTCATCCTAGTCTTGCATTGCTATAGGTCTTTAACCAAATAGCAACCTGCAATCTCCACATCCCTCTTCTTGTCTGCACTTCAGTAGCTGAACTTCAGTAGAAAAAACTCGGCAGACTGACAATTCTTGAAATTCATGACAAAATTTCAAATGCCCACTCAATGCTGCCTAGAACTCATGTATGTCTTCCTAGTAAATTTGCTTTCCACTTTCTCAGATGCCTGTTTCAAATCTTCTCTTCATCCTTAACACCCATTTTCCTGAGTTTAACTGAGAAACAGAGGCATCAAAAGTGAACTCTCTCATCTTCCCACCCTAAATCTAACCAGATAGAACCAGTACCCTGGGGCTACAGGAAAAGAATTACGCTGTTCTTATCAAATGCAAGTCCTTGGGTGCTTGGGTAGCTCAGTGGTTGAGCGTCTGCCTTCAACTCAGCATCTGGGATCAAGTCCCATATCAGGAGCCTGCTTCTTCCTCTATGTCTCTGCCTCTCTCATGAATAAATAAGTTAATTAATCTGAAAAACAAAACAAAACAAAACAACAAATGTAAATCCCTCTAGTTTTCTCTAGATTTAATCCCTTCTTGCCTTCTCACAGACCTGGATCTTTGACACTTCTACCTCTCACCCTTTCTACTAGACCACACCAAAAAACGTTCCAGCATGTCGCATGTTAAAAAAAAGAAGTATACACACATCTGTTGATCCCACATACTAGCAGATATTGCCCAATTTCTCTACATCTTTCTCTTAAACTTGTTGAATATAGTGTCAGTCCTCTTTATTACTTCCAATTAATTTTTCACCCAATTCTAATCCAGCATCCATTTCCACTCCTATATTGAAACTCCTTTTGTCAAGGACTCCCACAGTTTTTGCATTGCCAAAACTATCTTCTCTGTTCTCTCACTTGATGCCTGACCACATTTGATTCCACCAAACACACCCTCTTTGAAACCTTCTCTTCTCTTGGCTCTGTGACATCTCACTCTCCTGGTTTTCCTCTTATCTCACTGTTGCTCCTTTTCTTTGCCAAGGCTCAGATCTAGCCCTCTTTTCAGTTCTATCAGAAATTTTCTCCTTAAGTGATCTCATTCAGTGGCATAGATTTAAGTACCTTCTATATACTAATGGTTTTCAAAATTAAATTTCTAGCCCAAAAGTGAGCTTTTGATTTTTTTTCACAAATCTGGTTTTCCACTACTCCTCTTCATCTTGGTATTTGGCACAAGAAAATTCATCCATTTTCTTAAATAAAACTTTTCTTTCTGCAATTCTCCATATCCAATCCATCATCCACCTCTCCTGTTTCTACCACCAAAAAATATCTGCTTTTGTCATTTCCCTCCATCTATACACAACTGTCCTAGATTAAACCACCATAAATTTCTTTTCTGTACTATTTGAAATAGCTCTCCAATTGGTCTTTTTGCCTCCTTCCTTGTTCTTGTTCAAAAATATTTTTTCACAGAGCAATCAGAGTTATTTAAAAACATGAATCAGACCATGTCATGCGTTCTCATTCAACGGCTTCTGTCTTAGAAATAGATCCATACTTCTTAGGCGGGCCTATAAGACTGTATAATGTGGCTTCTTACCTTTTACAAAGTTGCTACATCATGTTCTCTCTTGCCAATTCCATTGGCCTCACTTCCATTTTTCAAATTCCCCAAGTGCTTTCTGACACCACTGCTTTTGCACTTCCTGTTCTCTGCCCACAAAACTCTTACCTCAAATTTTGCAGAGCTAGCTCATTTTCATTCTGTGGGTCTCAGCTTAAATGTTGTCTCCCTCAGAGAGTTCTTTCTTGACCATTCAAGACATACATACTGTACGTGGTTACTCATTATTGCATTTCCCTTCAGTAAACATGATCTCTACATTTGTCTATTATTCTTGTTTGCAAATGTATATTATGTATCTTTGGGATCAAATACAATGTCTGGCACAAGATAAATTCCTGATAAATAGTTAGGAAGCAATAAATGAAGATTTATTTTTCCTTGGCTTCCTGGATGCTACATTGTCTTGGTTTTCTTTTTATTACTCTCCAATTCCCATTTCCTCATTTACCCTCTTATTACCATCTGCATTAGTCTGCTCAGGCTGCCATAACAAATTATCATAGGCTCAAATAGCAAATCTATTTTCTTACCATTCCAGGGCTCAAAGTCTAAGATCAAGGTTTCTATTGATTTGGTTTCTGGTGAGACCTCTATTCCTTGCTTGCAGATGGCTGCTTTCTCATTACTCCTTACATGGCTTTTCCTTGGTGCAGGCTCAGGGCAGTGGGGGGTGAAGAACCAGTTTTCTGGTGTCTCTTCTTAATAAAGACACTGATCTATTGGATCACGGTTCTACTATTATGATTTCACTTAACTTCACGTACTTCCTTAGTGGCCCCCAAAACAGCCACACTGAGGGTTAGGGCTTCAGTAATTTGAATTTTAGGGGCCCATACCATTCAGTTTACAACACTACCTGTTTCCTTGATGGTTTCATTTATACTGACAGCATGGACACTCAGGCTACTATCCTGAACTCCTACACTGCATTTTTTCCCCTAAATGTTAGTCAACACTGCATTGTTTTCTGTTATCTTTTTTTTTTTTTTTTTATTTTTGATAGTCACACACAGAGAGAGAGAGAGAGGCAGAGACACAGGCAGAGGGAGAAGCAGGCTCCATGCACCGGGAGCCCAATGTGGGATTCGATCCTGGGTCTCCAGGATCGCGCCCTGGACCAAAGGCAGGCGCCAAACCGCTGCGCCACCCAGGGATTCCTCTGTTGTTATCTTTATGTAGACATAAACCTTGACTCTCCAGTGATTTCATTTTAGTATATACTCCCTTCTCCATGCGGGAACTTAACAGCCAGTTATTCCATGTATATTTGCTGGTTGGTTGATTAAATGTAAATCTACATTCCCATTCATGAGCTTTCACTCAAAATCAAATTCTTTATCTCTAGCTGCTGATTATATTTATACTTGAATTATCCACTTTGGTCTGAAATTTCTTGTGTCCCAGACTTACCATTTGCTCAACTATCAGCAAGCTTCCTCTTTCACTTTTCCTCTTTGTCACAGCATTGCATTCCCCTGACCATTCAGGCCTAAATCTTTGGCAACACTCTATGACTCTATGTTTTCATTTACTTTATCCAATTAACCATCAAACCAGCTGTTACTTCCTTTAACATCTTGCATAAAACATTTCTCCTTCTGAAATCTTTCTGCCATTAAGTAACCTTTGTATTTTAGAGTAGCCTTAGCTTTACAGAAAAGTCACAAAAATTATAGAGAATTACATTATACTCTATACCCACCTCCCCTACCATTGGCATCTTACACTGATATGGTACATACGGCATAACTAATGAAACAAGACTGAAGCATTATTTGAACTAAAGTCCATACTTTATTCAGACTTTTAAATTTTTTTACTTAATTTCCTTTCTGTTTCACAATCCCATTCAGGATACCACATTACATTTAACTGCATCTCATTAGGCTCCTTTTGGCTGTGACAGTTTCTCAGACTTTACATATTATTGATGACCCTGTGAGTTTTAAGAAATATTGTCCAGGTATCCTGTAGGATTCCTCTCATTGGGATTTGTCTGATGTTTTTCTCATAATTAGATTAAGATACTGAATTTTGAAGAACACAGAGGCAAGGTGCCATTCTCATCACATCCTATCAAGAGTAGATGCTATCAAACAACCTCAGCCAGATGATCAAGGTTAACAATAACAGTGGTAAGTCATTCCGATAACAGGGAGCCCAGTGTGGGACACTGAGATCACGCCCTGAGCCAAAGGCAGACACTCAACCACTGAGCCACCCAGGCGTCCCTGTACTATATTCTTTTTTTTTTTTTTTTCCTGTACTATATTCTTTGGAAGGAAGCCCACACTTAAGGATTGGGGAGTCATGCTCCTTCTCGTTGGGGGTAGAGTATCTACAGAATTATTTGGAATTTTGCATGGAGATTTTTATATATACAAATATATATATTACATATATATATCAAGGTGGCTTCATGGATATTTATTTTATACTTGGGGTTATAACAATACTATGTTACTTATTTGGTTGCTCAAATTGTTCCAACTCTAGGCATTGGGAACTCTTTCACTTAGCTTCTATATCCTTTGGCATACCTCCTTGGTGTGTATGTCTGTGTGTCTTTAAACACTTCCTTACTTTCTGGCACTATAGGATGCTGTAGGGTCATCCAGTATATTTCCTGCCTGTGTTAATTTCCTATTACTACTGTAAAAACTTAACACAAACTTAGTGGCTTTAACCAACACAAATTTGTTACCTTATACACTTTATAATTCTGGAGGTCAAAACTCCAAGAGCTAATATTGGGATATGGACAGGCCTGCATTCCTTCTAGAGGATCTAGGGGAGATTTTTTATCTTTCTTTTTCCATCCTCTAGAGTCTGCTGGCATCCTGACTCACATTCCTTCATCTTGAAAGCCAGCAATGGCAGCTTGGTTCCTTCTCATACTGCCATCTCTCTGCTTCTCCTCTTCTGCCTCCCCTTTCACATTTAAGAATCCTTGTGATTACGTTGGGCCTACATGGAGAACCCATGATAATCTTCCTATACTAGAGTCAACTGATTAGCAAGCTTAAACCCATCTCTGACTTAATTCCTTTTTGCCATTTAAAATAACATAATCACAGATCCTGGGAATTCTAGATGTGGACATCTTTGGGTGGGAGGAGGCATTATTCTTCCTATAGAATCAACCATTTCTTTAAGGACTCCTAGTTCCCTTATTAGAGAATGGTATTAGAAAACAAAATTTGGACACTGGGTGTGCCCATTGCTGCTGGAGTATTTTGCTTTTAAGTCCTCTCAACTGACAGAGCAAGGAAATTTATGTATATATGCCAGTTCATGTAAATACACATATGTATAAATATTTCTATATGTATCCCTTTGCATCTATATTTAGTGAAACATCAATTCAAAGCAATGTGTCCAATCCTAATCTAGCATCTGCCATTTTTTTTAATCCAGTCTTGGGCATTGTAAGCATAAGTTATTTTAAGGCTTCCTGAATGGTTGTCTTGGCACTTTTGTCTTGTTTATTATACAAAGCACTAACAGATCAATTTTCGATAAGGACCACTTTTATTAAGTAATGCTTAGAAACACACAAGAGTACTCTATTCAACAATTTGTCCACAGTTTAGGCAAAATCTACAAAGCTTTCTGCATTCAGCATCCACACTAACCATTTGAGTTTATTTTCCAGAATTCCCTACAGAGCCACTGTCTCCTCACAGCCCCACCAGGCCCCCTGCCACGTGTTAATCAAGCTAGTTTCATGGTCTCTTAAAATGTACCACCTCAGTTCTTAACATTACATCTTTGCATTTCTAAATACTCTCATCCCAAAACTTCATATATGTTTAGTCCCATTTATTTAAAACCCATTTAATCCTTCACAAATATTCTGTTAATATTTCTCTTCTTTAATCCCATAGCACTTGACGAGATAATCCATTATATCTCAACCTTTTAAAAATTGTTTAGAAATCTTTGTAAGAAATGTTCTGTATATATCACTGAACAAACTGATTAGCTTATTATTTTTTTTAACTTCTCCAAGTTTGTAGGTCTTTCAGAAAAAGTCTGATCAATCTTTTTCTTCTTTTTTGCCTGTAAGACTAAGGGAGGAAATTAACCTTTTAAAAAAATCTTCAATTTTTAAAAAAGAACTCAAAACTAATATTGGGGTTTTGAACATTGGAGTACAAAGGAGTCATCTAGGAGACTGATAAAAAGCAAATTCCTGGACCTCATTTCCAGAGATTTTGATTTGGCATATATATTCTTTTCCTATTGCTTTTATAACAAATTACCACAAATGTAATAGCTTGAACAACATAAAATTATGTCACAGTTCTGTAGGTTAGAAGGCTAACCATCATCTCACTGGATTAAAATCAAGATGTCAGCAAGGCTACATTTCTTTCTGGATCTAAAGGAGAATCTATTTCTTGCCCTTTCTAGGTTCTAGAGACTGTTCACATTCTTTGGCTTGTGGCTGCATCATCCATTTTCAAAATTAGTAATACTGGATCTCTCTGCTTTTCTCCTGTAGTTACATATTCCTCAACTTATTTTTCTCTTCTGCCTCCTAGTCTACTTTTAAGAACCCATGTGATTACATCTGAGCCACTTGGATAATCCAGTATAATCTCCATATTTTAAGGTCATTGACAAACAAATTTAATTCTACCCCAAACTTAAATTCTCTCTTGCCATGTTAACATAATATAGTCCCTGGTTCTCGGATTAGGATGTGAACATCTTTAGGGGGCCATTTTTCCACCTAACACAATAGCTTGGGGTGGGGAAGTCCAAGGGGTGGGGTGAGGGGGACAACCTTTTAACAAACATTCCAGCTGATTCTAATAAAAACAGTCAAAATGCACTATGAGAAACACCTTTCTAGATATTTAAGCATAATATGTATATTTGTTCAACTTTGAAATTCAAACAAACACAGTAGAGTTGGTTTAAACAAGAGATTTGATGCAAAGAGAAAATTTAAATCAGACTCCAGTAAGCAAAATTATCTAGTGAGAACTGTTCATACAGGAATAGAGGTATTGGATTACTTGATTTTTGTAGGGGTTTTATTCCCAGGTAACACAGGGTGGAAATAGAGTTTTATAATTAATTTTTAAAAAGATTTTATTTATTTATTCATGAGAGACACAGAGAGAGAGGCAGAGATACAGGCAGAGGGAGAAGTAGGCTCCCTGCAAGGAGCCCGAGGTGGGACTCAATCCCAGGACCGTGGGGTCATGATTTGAGCCAAAGGCAGACGCTCAACTGCTAAGCCACCCAGGAGTCCCTATAATTAATTTTTAAAAATATTTTACAGTCTGAGTACCAAATATCAGGAAAACAACTAGTATATAATTTAAGATATGAAAATAAAATCTTTACTCAGTTGTAACATATACTGGGCTAAATGTTCTTTATTCTTTGATTGGTCTAATTTATTTCCATATACATTTATTTTTACACCCCACTGCCTCCATATATATGAGACATCCTGAAGGACTCTTTCCTATTCCTAAAACCTATAACTGTGCTGGGAAGAGTCTCTAATCCCTTAATATGTATTATTGAGAAGATTAAATTTGTTGAGAATTATATTATTTATGAGGATGAATTTAGCTGTTTTGTTGTGTAGTTTACTCTACTTTAATAGTATTTTGAAACATCATCTACTTTTGCATAGCCTGTTTACTGGTCTATTGCTCACAAGTCATATTTTATCAAAGTTCAAGAAAAATTACTTAAAAAATTTTAGAGAAGTGGCCATGAGACTTAGTAAGAGACGAATGTTGACAATAAGCATATTTTTGAAGAGTAGGTTTCATCAGTTTAGTTCCCCTACTTAAAATACTAAATATTTAAATCTACTTATGTGCTTAATTTTTCTAAAGGAAAGTACTTTTTAGAGCTTGAGTATGGAAAAGCTATTCACAGTATTATGTGGGAAAATAGAGAACTTTAGAGAACTATGAAGTTTTAATGAATGAGCATATGAATTAATTAAACCAATATTTAGTCTAATCCCACTAACTTGAAACGTCAATTTAATTCTCAACAATCCATGAGTAAAGTATAATTATATGTCATTTTTTAATGAGGAAACATTCTATGTTGAGTGATTTCTCCCAGCTCTCAGAGTTATTAGGTAGTAAAACTAAGTATTCAAACTTGGATCTCTGATTTACAAGATAAATGCTCTTACTAGTATAATCAGGCTTCTATATGCTTTATTCACTATGCCAATTATCATTATTATTATTATTGTCATCATCATCATCATCATCATCATTATTATTATTTGATGGGGAGGCAAAGTTTCACTTTATTTATAACTGTGTACTCATTTGTCTACAAGGGTAGAAAGCAGACTGAGTGGAGAAAGGTTGGCCAGTGTTTGGCCCTGAAGTCTAGGGGTGATGCTTCTAGAGCTGGCTCTTACTGCTGAACCAAGGAACTGATTTCCAGAACTTAGTAACCAGTCAGGAGTTAGTCCATAATTTGAAGTAGTTCAGTATCCTGTAAGTCACTGGAATCAAATGTGCTTCATATTTAATAATTACTTTCCATATGAAATATTTTTGAGTATATAGGTATTTCAGTTGTCAAAATATGTTTTGATTCCATTTCATCATCTACCAGCTTGCTCTGTTCCCAGCTGTAGAAAAGGGAGGCCAGCAGAGTCCAGATCCTGAGAGCATGGAATGTGAGCATATCTCTGTACTAGCCCATGGCCTGGTCAGTAGCCAAGACTCCATCAGAACCAGGCCACCCCATGCTGGGTGTTTTGAGAGCCATAGATCAATTCCTAAAAATGCTGATTGTCCACCTAAGCCAGACTTCTGTGTTATCCTAAATCTTTCTCTGCTGGTATTTAAGTCAGCACTTGACTTAAAAGTCAGCACCAACTCAGTCAAATCAGGTAATTAATCAGTTTTTTTGAATCTGCAATTTAGTTAGCATTATCCAATGGAATTTAAGTATCATCTAACTCAGTTAATTGATCAAAAATACTACTAAGTGGTGGTTTCTGGAAGTATGCAACATCTACCAATGATAATATCCAAGGTGATATTAAGAGGCACGAAATGTGACATGAGGTTCATGGATAGGGCACAAATTAATGTCGAATCATAAAAATAAACCATTTCATTTTCTTTGCAAACATCTTTTGATCCTTGTGATTATATCAAGGATCAAGCTGTAGTTTGGTGTTAATCTATGTCTAAACTCAAATCCTCCATTTTAACAAGGCATAGCACATTTCTGAGAGTTTTCAACAAGTAAGACACTGGCTAACATAAATTACCATGTATTGTTCTTTGTGCTACATTGTATTAATATTTACTGTTCCTTTCTATTTATGGCAAATGATTCTGGTTTTCTTTCTTTTTTAAAAGATTTTATTTATTCATGAGAGAGAGAGAGAGAGAGGCAGAGGGAGAAGCAGGCTCCATGTAGGGAGCCCAACGCAGGACTCGATCCCGGGTCTCCAGGATCAGGCCCTAGGCTGAAGGCGGCATTAAACTGCTGAGCCACCCGGACTGCCCTGATTCTGGTTTTCTATTTGTGGTAATGATATAAAGTTTCATCTTCATGTAAATATATTGAATAAAAACAAAGAACATATTTCTGGAAAAAATATGATAATGTTAGTGTTATTGTAATGAAGCAAAAGGTGAAGAGGAGATAGAAATGACCAAAGATGGGCAAACACTGGCGTAGAACAAAAGGAAGAAAGTTGACCTGGCTGTTTGGAGGGGATTCTATTACTAACTTGTTGGTAACATTGGGCACATCACTTAACATGCCTGGGTCTTAGCTTCCATATCCTCTCTTTGAACAGTGTGAACCAGATACTCTCTAAGGCCTTTTTTAGCAATAAAATTTGCAAAATAATTATATATATATAATAAATAAAATCCTTCTCTCTCTGTCTCTCTCTGTCTTTATATACATATATAGAGAGAAGGATTTTATTTATTCATGAGAGACACAGAAACAGGCAGAGGGAGAAGCAGCCTCTCTGTGTGGAGCCTGATGTGGGACTCAATCCCAGGACCCTGGGATCATGACCTGAGTCAAAGGCAGGCGCTTAACCATTGAGACACTCAGGTGTCCCTGTACAAATATATTTTCATCTCTGATTTTAGAGTCTCTCCAGTCAATAAAAATCACTGAAGACCATTTTCTGTCCTCCTTCCTTTTCTTTCTAATCAAAGTTTATCTGTACTATACGACCAATTGGATATCTTCTCAGGAAGCTGCCACTATTGAATGCAACCAATGACAGACTATGCCACATGATAGACTAATGAGTTATTCCCTCTAGAATATTAGTGCACTTAATTATGTGCCCTTAGGAATGACAGTCCAATGAACCATGGTATTCCAGGCCCATGTGAGAAATTTTGAGAAGGTTTTTTCTTTTATAGAGAGAGCGCACATGCACTTAAGCACATGAGCATGTTAGGGGGAAGGACAGAGGGAGAGAGAGAGAAAATCTTAAGCAGGCTCTACAACCATGCAGAGCCTGACATTGGGGTGGATCTCACAACCCTGAGATCATGACCTGAGCCAAAATCAAAAGTCAGATGCTCAACCAACTGAGCCACCCAGTCACATGGAGAGACTTTTCTAACGCTCTTAAAATAATAATTTAAGCAACAGTCTCTGTCATTTACATATAATAAATCCAAATTAATTTTGTTGCAAAACAAGGAGAAGACCAATAGTAGAGTTGAGAAGATCTTGGGTTCTAAATAGAAGAAAGACTTTGGGTTCTGAGCAGTAGAGCATACACCTTCTCTTCCTTCAGACAATGCCTTTCCTTTTTTTCCCCAAGATTTTATTTTTATTTATTTGAGAGAGAGCACAAAGGGGAGGAGAGGGAGAAGCAGACCCCCCAATAAGCAGGGAGCCCATGTGGGGCTTTGTCTCAGGACCTAAGATCATGACTGGAGCCAAAGGCAGTCACTTAACCAACTAAGCTACTCAGGTGTCCCTGCTTTTTCATTTTAAGATGAAGGCGGAGAATCTTTGTTTAGTTAACTGCTCTATTCTCATGGTTTTAGAGTTGATATAAAGATACCTTTATATTTTCCAAAGGCTCAGATTTCTTGTGAGCTTATGGAAAGATTTCATTTAAGTATATTATTAAGGACCATATATCAGTATTTATTAGAAAGTGGAAATGAAAGTATCATTTCTCTTCTTGCTTTACTTTTAGTCTAGAATATCCAGGATTGGCATTACCTTTGTCTCAAACTTTTTCTTTTCCTTTTTTTAAAGGAACCCTCCCTACTTCAAGGCTACCCCAACACAATCCCATCACACAGATATACCAGCTTTCAGGTACAGGATGGCAAAATATTTGCCAGAAATTCTCCCTGTTGCTTTTGGCATTCAGCCAAACCACACCTCTAAAGGACTTACTAAACAATTTAAAGAAAAGTCCATTTCTTTCCTTTCCAAATACATATTTCACTATCCTCTTCTCTGTAGCCTTAGTCAAAGGTTGGTTTGGGACTGAGAATTCCTACAAATTCAGTCTATTTTTAACTAAGATCAGTGTGTCTCCCTTAACTATATTTTCCCTTGGCTCTGCTATGTGTGATTTTGCTTCTCCTAATGCTAAACAGTTGTTATTTCTTCTGGGTTGGCTGGCTTCCCACCAGATCCTGATACTGAAAAACAGGTTAGATTCGTTTAGCCCATGTCTGTCAAGGTCAGGTTCTTTGGGTGGAGGAAATGATTTAAATGAATCTCACCCATTTTGAAACTGCTCCATCAAAGGCTGCTTACAAAATAAGGCAAATGGATTTTGAAATTGCTGTCTTGAATATCTACTGTGGCAAAGTCTACTGCCAATTTTTTTTTATTACCTTAAGTGTCTATTTGTCAAGTCTAAACTCCAGCTGTTTCTCACTATTTACTAAAATCTAGACTATGAGACTACACTGAGATCTACTTCTGCATACTCCATTATCTGTCCGAGTGAGCATTTTCATTATTAGTTAAGAAACACATTACAAGTATAAACCACCCAAAATACACATTTTGTATTAGAATCACCTCCAAAAGGCACTGGCAATGGAAAAAGTGGTTTCTTCCCCTTTATGTATCCTGCAATGCTAAATTTCACTTCATGGGTAAATTATTCTTCATAATACAGCTGGACTAGGGGAGCAAGTGTGATACTATACGGGGAGGAGTGGAATTTGCAAAACTAGTTACTCGCGATTACTCAGTTACACTCAGTTGTATTTAAGATACTGAATGTCTGGCTTATGGTTATTATTATTATTTATTTCAGCCCATTGGTCACAGTATAGGATTGTCTGAGAATCCTAACTCCAAGAATTCAAGAGAAGGTTTTCTTCAAGTACGTTCATAGTAGAATAACAAGGTCTAAGAGTTGTTATTATCTGTGCTTTTGGTCTCATTCCTTTTTCGGATGAATGCAAAGAAAAGTAGAAAGCCAAGGAAAAAGCTAATCTCTAAATGTCTCAGACCCTGATATACTTGAATTTTTTCCCAAACTATTTATGCTTCTTTAATTAGTTGAATTACATACGGTACTATGGACTTTATACTTTGATCTCCAGGTCTGAGGCTGATAGGCTAAATAGTGACCAATGAGTTGGGCACTTCTGGGAACAAATGATACATTGATTCAAAATGCTCATGCTGAATGCTGTCTTTGCTCTATGATCTTGGATGGGTCACTTTACCTCCCTTAGTCTCAGTTCCCTCATCAGTAAAATGGAATAATAATGTCCCCATTGTAGGGAGTCCTGCCGTGAAGATTAAAGATGATGTTTTTGAAATGTATAGGGTATGGCGATTTGGTGTTTAAAAATGTTATTCATTATAATGATTCATTTTAACTAAGAGTAAGCTACTAGAATGGTCTGTATTATTTCTAGATGTTAATACCATAATTACCATTGTGTAAATCAAAGTCAATTCCCAGTTCCTAGCCCTATGGCTGGACATTTTTTTCTGCTACTGTAATAGTGTTGGAGGTATAAGCCTTTCTCTTAATTATATGTTATGCAAGTGGAACAATTAGTAATGGTTATGTATAAAGATTACAAACCTATTTCTAAAATAAATCAACCACATAGGAACACCTTCAAAACCCATTTTCTTACACTGGTGATATTCTTTTACTTCTAAGGTCCATAATGTAATTTTATTTCTGTAAAGATCAACTAACCATTTCTAATAATGCATCTGACTCACAGTTGTCCATCTGCATTACCATCTAGAGTTAATTAAAAACAGAATGGCAAGCTTTCTCTATTTAGGACACGTTAGTCCCTTGATTGATATTTATTAACACTTCGTGAAGTACAGGATAGGGTCTGATTGCAAAATGTGGCAATCAAAGTTCTAAGAGCTTATAAGGAAGATAATAAGGAAATCTGCAAATGGATTCCTTTGCATTGCATAGCAGCGTCATCTAAGCTCCATGAAGGCAGGGATCTCTTTTCTGTTAACTGGATTCTCAGGGCTTAAAACAACTCCTGGAACAGAATAAGCATTGAACAAATTGAATAAATACTTGAATAACTGAGCTTAGACATATTATCCTATTAATAAGCAGTTCTTTTACTTTTTGCATTTACATTTTTGTGTCTAAAGGCCACACCAACATAATATGTGAATTTGGTATTACTACTTAAAAATAATTGAGTACAGCTGTATGCTTATGATAGAAAAGTGAGCATTTCTTAAAATAAGACTTTATCTACCTGAAATATATTAAAACAGCATAGATCTTTTCCAGAAACATAATGAAATATAAATAATTTTAAAGTGTTCATTTTGAAGATAATCAATCGATCACTGTGCCTGGCACACAGTAGATGCTCAGTGAATATTTCTTTACTAAAATACCTGATTTAATCATGTCTTATATACGTATACACATTGTTTCTAATATACCTGTTTATAAAGCATATGAATTATTTTATGTATTCTGGTAATAGACAGTAATTCAAATATTACAGGAAACACTGAAGCTGAATAGTCTGGAACATAGATACATTAGGCTGACTTATTTAAACACTTGGTTTTTAGTTTCTAGGATCTGTAATGTAGATTCACAAGTTTGTTTTTAAGGATAAAAGGTAATTTAAAAAATGTTACTCTAACAACTCAATAGTATCAATTTTAAAGCCATTAAGAATTTAGTTATTCTAAACTGCTAAATAAAACTTAGAACAGGATTTAATTGTTGATACCTCTTATTTTTAGTCATACTTCCTCTAATGAGTGAAAATACTCCTGACCATTCTTTCACCTCAGCTTCCAGGAAGAAACTTTGATTCTTTTTATGTAAAATTTTTATTTGTTCATTAGTTTGTTTTGTTATAGCAGTAACATTCTAGAACCTTTGAAAGCTTAGCTAGAACAAGTGAAGGCATTCAGGATGTTTTTAAATTATCTCGTTGGATCGAAGTAAATGACAACATGAATCACTTTTTTTTTTTAATTGCTTTTTTCCCCTCTGCAACTGTAAGCCTTATATGCCTTAGATCTAAATCACACTATTATCTTTGGATGTTCTTGGTCTAGGAAATTATTTCCTAAATATGACATTGCTTGGAATATCAACTATTGAAGTACGAGAACTGCATAATTTCTGTAAATTCATGCTAGTAGTAAAATATTGTGGAAAAGAGGGGAAGTTATATTATAACCTGTTCTCTTTGCCTCTCTCTCTGCCTCTCATGATATTAAAAAAAATAGCTGCTGCTCTTCAGTAGAAAAGAATTTTTTTTCAATTTTGGCAATGTGTGTGTGCATGTGTGTGTCTGTGTGTGCATGTACAAACTATATACACACACACACACGTAAGAAATTTATGGGTATGTTTTCCCATTCCACCCAAACCCATAGACACTAACGTCCATAGGCCTTGGACAGATATCTCAGAGTTTACATTAGAAAATGGTAGGGCTGTTCTAACCTACAAACTACTTCCTTGGAATTTGGATTTCTTGGTAAACTGTAATAATTAACTCTTTCAGGACAGGAATATCAGTTTCTTAAACTATGAAACAATGTCATCTGGTAACTCATCATTATCCTGAGTGAAAAAATTTGTCTGGCAAAGTTAATGTAGTCAGTTTCCAATATAGCCATAGGTTACTGTCCAAAAGTTTGTGAGTTTGCTGTCTGAACATGGGGCAAACATATATCCTCAGAGAAGCAGTTTTCTAATATTAAAACCAAATTATATGTAGCATGAAATCGGAGATCTTTCATGACATAAAGCTAAAGCATCCAAGGTAACAACATTAAGTACAGGACTTTCTGCCTTACAGACAATTCTGTAGTTCTAAACCCTGAGCAAGCTACAGTGTTGAATTCATAGAGCGCCAGCAAGGTCAAGTTTTACAAAGACTTTCCTCCTAGAAAGAACAGAAAGTAGTTTGTGTGTAGGAGCTGAATTTTATCACTACTTACAGGGTTCTGATCTGAAAGTCTCTGTGTTTGACCTCACTATTGGATTTGCCTCTAGTAGTATCAGGGAAGATGCATTTGACTAAGACCCAAGTTTATTTCATTAAAAATTCTTCTTTAGGGATGCCTGGGTGCCTAAAGTGGTTGAGCATCTGCCTTCGGCTCAGGTCATGATCCTAGAGTCCTGGGATCAAGTCCCACATAGGGCTCCCTGCATGGAGCCTGGTCTCCCTCTGCCTATGTCTCTGCCCCCTTCCTCTCTGTGTCTCTCATGAATAAATAAATAAAATCTTTAAAAAATTAAATAAAAATCCTTCTTTAATATTTTTTCCTATAGTAACAGGGACATCTCTGGATTTGTATGCTCTTGGTTCTTGAGAGAATGCACAGGAAATCTACTGACAACTATCAATAATGCAACTTTTTAATGGATCACATGTTTAGTTACAGATTGGTTCCCAAAAAAGTTTTTTCATCCGCGTTTGGTGATTACTAGATGATGCAAGGACTAAATGTCTTGTTTTGCACTTGCAACTTCATTTATCAACACTGCACCTCTGTAGGGGTGCCTGGGTGGCTCAGTGGGTCTGCCTTTGGCTCTGGTGATCTCAGGGTCCTGGGATCTAGCCCTGCAACTAGCCTGCATTGCATGGGATCTCTGCTTAGGGGGGAGCCTGCTTCTCCCTCTCCCTGTCCCCCCCTCCCCCCGCTCATGCTCTCTATCTCAAATAAGTAAATAAATAAATAAAATGTTAAAAAAAATACTGTATTCTCTGTAAATCTTGAGGGAGCATGACAGCTTCAGGAAGAATACAGTTGGCCTCATGAGAAACACTGACGAATGCTTTATGAATGTGCACTGTGAATGTATAATTCGATTTTGAAGAGAATGCTTCGTCAGAGCACCTTCGTCACAGCGTGTTCTCTGTGTCTGTTTAGTGTGCACTAGGATTGAAGGGGATGTATTTCTACATATGGACTCTGTACCTACGTTTCCTCTATTCTGCTTTCCTCCTAGCAAAGTCTGTCTGAACGTGCTGTGTGTGGCATTTGGAGAAGTTGATTCAAGTTCGTAATAAACAGGAGAGCAGAGTCTACCTATGCCTTCTCTCAGGGCATCACAGTTGGCCAAACAGGTGTACGTGTAGGATGCCACTGAGGAGTCTGATTGATACCTGTATATACAAGATGGTGTGCAATACTCTCACCTAGGAAATCCTCAAGAGTTCAGTGTGAAGAAGGGAACACAAGCACTCTTCCAAAAAGCTGAGACTATAGAACCTTTTGCAGATTCTACAGAATGGTCACAAAAATTGTCATGTACTAGGCCAGGGATGAAGCTGCAGCAGGTCCCAAATATGAATGCCAGGTAGACTGCACTTTCTTACCAAAGTATGGAATAATTAGAAATAAATAACCTATGAATATCTTTGAAAATTGTGCGAGTCTATAACATAAGCAACAGTATTCTCTGGGCTACTGATTCTGCTTAAGTAATTTAAATCTTTGAAAAATAGCAGGTAGTAAGTATATCCTTTCATAATACAAGCTTATCAATCATCTAACATAGGTGAAGCAATGTTTAGAGCTAATCTCGTTCACAGAAATGCTTGGGCACTACAATCAGGATGATTCCATGTTATTTTTCTGTGCAAGTATTTGGTGGAAACAATGAATTATTTTTTTCTTGTGTCCTTGTATGTTTTATAATTAGCATGTATTGCTCTTAAAAATAAGAAAGATAAAATGTCAAGGAAAATAAAGAGTATATTTCTGACGAGAAGCAGTTTACAAACCTACTCTCAGAGAGTAGCCTCTATCAGGAACAATCTAATTCTAATTTATTCTAATAAAGTAAATTTTTTTTTGTAACTCAGTAATTCACAGAAAATCAAATCTGATATATATTTTGGTTTGGTAAGGAAAGCATATTTAAGAAAAATACCCTCGGTTTCCTTAGAAAAAAGTAAAGCCAGTCCTTTCTCAGCCTTTACATTTTGTTAAGGGTAGCAACTAGATTTATTTAAACTCAACAGTTTAAGTAGCTGAAAGTGTTTCTGCTCTGCCTGTGTCCTCCTGGCCCTCCCTGAAGGTCATCTGCAACTGTGGTGGACACTTGCAAGACCTGCCAACGGCTTCCTGCCTCAAGCACTTTTATCTCTGCCTCAGGGCCTTCTCCGACTACTTGGAGGAATGCTTGGCCTAAGAATAGATCTGGCAGGCAGTGACTTTGAGTTAATCCTCCATTAAGCGACCCTTGAACGAAGAGGGTAGAATTGAGATTTAGACCCCAGCGTTCTCATCTCGGGATAATCACAGGCACGTTCTACATGGATTCTTGGAAGGTCTTCAGGAGGAGCAGGCCCCACAGTTCAAACCTGTTTATTATTTTCCCTCCAGTTTTACTGAGGCTAATTGACATATGAAATTGTATATACGTGAAGTGTGCAATGTGATGATTTTATATATGTATACATTGTAAAATGATTACCGCAATCAAGTTAATTAACACATTCATAACCTCACATAGTTACCCTATCTTTATTGTTGTGGTGGTGGCAATGCTTAAGATCTACTCTCTTAGCAAATCTCAAGTGTACAAATAGTATTATTAACTGTAATCACCATTGTCCATTAGCTCCCCATAACTTACACATCTTCCTGCTGTAAGTTTATACCTTTTCACCAACATCTCCCACTTTCCCCCACACCTCAGCCCCTGGCAACCACCACTCTATTTTTTATTTCTGAGGAAACCTGCCCATTATTAATGTGCTTCTTTTTTGGCATTCTTCCTTCTATGATCTCATTTCCTCACTCTCACTACTTAGATCAACTACTTGCATTCAAATCCTTATGTCAAGATCTGCTTTCCGACAGGGGAATGTAACCCAAATCATATTTCCATGCTAGATTTTAGGTAGTTTCTTGAAGCCAAGGACTTTTTCATGTTTACTCTGGAATCCCTGGTATTTAACATGTCCCTAGCACATATAAAGATAAGTAATTTTCTTAGGTCTCAAGTAGGTCTGAATCCAACAAGGAAGACAGCCACATGGTGTTCAGAACAAGGTAGACTGGATTCATTTCTCAAAGAGATACAACAAAAGTGCTATGGGAAGTAGTGACTAATTATACATTTATAGATTGCCAAAAGCTCTAAGGAGGAGGTAGTATCAAATCAGGTGTTGAAGGGTGCCTAAAATTTTGGCACACGGAGAAGAAGGAGGGAAATGACATCCCAGGAAAGTAAAAGAAAATAGGAAAGCCACAGACATGTACATGGATTACTAGAAAAAAATAATAATGTTCT
Source organism: Canis lupus baileyi (assembly GCF_048164855.1). Lineage (NCBI taxonomy): Eukaryota > Metazoa > Chordata > Mammalia > Carnivora > Canidae > Canis > Canis lupus. The sequence goes on from NC_132839.1 coordinate 22,341,843, forward strand.
TGGCCTATGGTACACGAAGCAGAAATTGAGGAAGCAGAACACACATAAATTAGTTCATGGCAGCCTGGTCATTCGAGGAAGCCCTGAAGAGTAGAGGAAGAATGTTAGAACTGTACACATAGAACTATTTTTTTCATGTGACTTCTAAAAAAAATCTCACCCACGCATTGACAGTCACTTCCTTTGCTAACATTATTTTGAGAGTCTGACTCATTAATAGAGCATTTTTCCTGAAACTCAAGACATTTAGAATTTTTTCTTTTCTTTTTCATTTCTTTCTTAAAGAGGACAACAAAAAGAGACATGAGCTCCTCTTCTTGCCTGAAATTTCAACAAATGTTTATACCTTGTGTTGTCTATTTGATTAGAATTCATTTCTTTAAGCCTTCCACTTTAAAGCTATCCTGCAGCCCCACTTTTTCCTGAACGGGACTATCATGTGAGTAGTTCTCCTTATCATATGAATACATTTGTGGGCCAGAAGAGGTAGCCAGGCCAATGTAAGGATTAAGGAGTGTAGTTGGGTGGGATAAGCACTGGTCTGGAAACCAGAAGACTTGAGCCATAGCTCTGGATCTGCCTCACCCGACCGTTTTGGCCTTGGGCAAGTCATTAAAGTGTTTAATGTCTTTAAAATGATGTGTTGGATTAGAAGATCTCTAAGATCTCTTCTAGCCCTAAACTCTTATGATTAAGTAAAAGTCAGAAGATAAAGCCAAGTCTCTTATGCGTGTCTCACACATACACAAAGTTATTGGAAAGTTGATGATGTTAGAACTTTTTGAAAAAAAAAATATGTATGAAGATCATTGCCACTAGTTCTTCTAAAAGATCTATTTTCCGATGATTTAATGTAAGCCCCATCAATTAAAATAAGCAAAACAGTGCTCATATAAAATAGTAATTTTCTAAAATGCATCTGATGGCACCAGGCCCTGAAGTATATTCCATTATTCCTATAAGATAATAGAATTTCATTAAGAAATGAATCACCAGCAAAGAACTAGATTATGAATGTATCCTATTTCCCAGGGAAATGTAGACATTATTAATGGTAGTCTGTTTTGAGATCTAGTGTTCTTTAAGATATTGTTGTAGGCACAAAACAAGAGGTTGAAAAAAAAAATTCATTGTTCCTATATCCATATACACCACATAAAATAGTGGTCAGGGAAGCATTTCACTATTACCTTCTTTTATCATGCATTTTCTAAATCAAGTTTTTTTTTTTGTTTTAATTGGAAAATACTTGAGATTGTTCTGTGAATGTTTTTCTCCTAGGTGATAATGATGGAAATTTTTTAACTTGCAGAAAAATAACTGTGGGAGCGGTGAGCTCAGGGACAGAGAGAGTGCAAGGGAGGAAGTCCTTTTGCTCAAGGGTAACTCTTGCGGGAGAACATAGAACACAGTAGCATTCTAACTTAACATTTTTTTACTTAAAAATCTGAAGCAGAGTACCAATATTATCAAGGGAACCCACAGAGAAAAACTGCTATGCTCAATAAATATTTTTTTAATCATATTGGATTTTAGAAACCTTTAGCCTGATTGTTTACTTTTCAGACATCAAACAGTTCAGGGGAATACAAAACAAACTATACTTTGAACCTAAGCGTACAATGACAAAATAACTATTTTCTTTCTAAAACATTTGAAAATATGTCCAGGGTGCTCTTAAGAAAATTGTAGATCCACAGACATTAAAGTCACAAAAATGATTTTGGTGAGAAGTAGTGAGGAGACCAGGCAGGAAACATGAAGAGACAGAGACCTGAATCAGAACCCGCTCACTCTGTGTCAAGTAGGTGACTTATGCTTTATATGTATTGATTTATATAATTCTCACAAACAAGTCTGTGAAGTAGGTATTATCTTTATTATATAGTTACTAGAACTGAGATTCAGTAAAGTTAACCAACCCAAAATACAGTAGCTGCCAATGTCAGAGATCTCATTTGATTTCAAAAGTTGTGCTCTTTTGAACAACACACTATTTTTTGCATCAGATTATACACCTTTGCTGGAGTAAAGGTGTACACAAAAACATTTATTTTCCAAAAGTCAAATCATCATTGTATGATTTTAACACAAACATGGTAAAGGTCCCAGCACCTTAGCCAAATATCGTTCACCTACTGTGTACTTGAGTATCATAGGGCTCACCTGGCAGGCTGGTGGGACCTCAGTTTAGTTTGTTGGAGGGTTTGATGCACTTGATAGGAGAGACCAAGTACTGTACTGTTAGGGACCTGTTCCTGGCCACCAGCAACCTGCATTCCTAGCCTACTGACAAGACTGGACTAGGGTAAAGTAAATGAGTCATTAACCTTAGGAGTTAAATTTAAAGGGCACCCAAAACACAGTAATTAAGATAAATATTTTATTTTATTTTTTAAATATTTTATTTATTTATTCATAAGAGACAGAGAGAGAGAGGCAGAGACATAGACAGAGGGAGAAGCAGACTCCATGCAGGGGAACATGATGTGGGACTCCATCCCGGCACCCTGGAATCACAACCTGAGCCAAAGGCAGATGGTCAACCACTGAGCCACCCAGGTTCCCCAGGATAGACATTTTAATGTGTTTTCTTAAGAAATAAAATTAGCAAATTATAGCCCTGGACCAGCCACCTATTTTGAACACAAAGGCTCTGAGTTCCAAGCTATTCTAAACAGTGGTCTTCCTTTATCTTCTCAGTCTGAGGAAGAAGGAAGATCTAACTCTGCCTGAAATCAGAATAAAGATTACCTGCTGGGGCAAGCACTCTGTTTTTGGGGAAGAGGAGAGTCCTTCCCAGCAGGAATCTCCTATGTTCTTAGGGTAGGAGATACATTTAGGGTGACTAAATGTCATGGTTTACTCAAACTGTCTAGGTTTTAGCAATGAAAAGATCACATTCCTGAAAATCCCTCAATCCTGGGTGAACCATGACAGTTGGTCATTAGAACAGAGGGGATAGAACAGTACCTTTGAAAAATGAAAATGTGTGGATACTGTGCTTTTTATTTATTTATGATAGTCACAGAGAGAGAGAGAGAGGCAGAGACACAGGCAGAGGGAGAAGCAGGCTCCATGCACCGGGAGCCCGATGTGGGACTCGATCCCGGGTCTCCAGGATCGCGCCCTGGGCCAAAGGCAGGCGCCAAACCGCTGCGCCACCCAGGGATCCCAATTCTGTGTTATCTTTCTTAAAGAAGATCCCTGGGTCCATGGCACGGACTGAATTGTGTTTCCCCAAACTCATATGTTGAAGCCTTAACCTCCAATGTGACTATTTTTGGAGACAGGGCCTTTAGGAGGTAACCAAGGTTAAACAAATTTGTAAGGCTGGGATACTAGTTCAATAGAATCAATGACCTTATAAGAGGAGAGAGAGAGAGAGAGAGAGCGCTAAGTCTTTCTCTCTCCCCCTCCCCCTGTCCCTCTGTCAATGTGCAAATATTGAGGCAAGGCCGCAAGAGGAAACAGTGAGAAAACAGCCATCTCAAAGTCAGGAAGAGAACTCTCACCAGGACTCAACCTTGCTGGCATCCTCATCGTAGACTTCCAGACTCCAAAATGGTGAGAAAATAAATTTCTGTTGGTGAAGCCATCCAGTCTATGATATCTTGTTATGGCAGTCTGAGCAGACTAAGAAAATTCATTTGTCCATGAACCTGCATTGGACCATGAGGAATGCAAATTGGAATCCTTTTCTCTGTGTCCCTCAGCTTCAAATTACAGCAATAACTTATGGCCCAGTGAGGTGATACCAATGCGGAGATGGAAATTCTTTCAGTCTGGAGAATTGATAGCAATTTAGCTACTAGAAAGCTATTGTTATAAGCACTGGAGGTGACTGCTGAAAGAAAATGAAAGCCATGAGGTGAGCTGGGAAGGAGAAATAGGTCCTTTTGTTTGAGCTAAGGGAAACACATCTTGAACAGGAAGGAAGCATGGCAAAGTGGTGAAAAGCGTAGCTCTGGACTCAATACCTAGATCCACTACTTGTATCAATGTGTAAATGAACACGTTGCTTAATCTTTCTCTGCCTCAGTTCTTCATCTGTAAGATGGAGAACACAGTAGTACTACCTACATCATAGAGTTGTAAAAAAAAACTGAATTTGATAAAATGTGCAAGGCATTTAGAAAAATAACTGTTGCATAGTAAGTGCTCAATAAACACTACCCATTTCACTTCTATAAAGTTTCCATTGTTCCCCAAATGAATGGCATTTTCACCTGTCCAGTTGTACAAATCCTCAACTAGCTCTTGCGTCTTGTAACCATATCCAATCTACTACTATGTCTTGCCAATTTTATCTTCTAAGTATTCAACTAATCGACTTCCATCTCCACTACAGAAGGGAGGTTTTCTCCGGGAAATAAGATATTTTTCCTAGCCTCCTAAGGAGGAAAGAGTGGCCAAAAGGTTTTACAGTGGACTTAGATTTGCACCATTTACTGCAGTAGCCTCCTAATGCATCTACCTTTGCCCTTCCCTTCCAACCATGGGTTCTCTGTACCTTAGGACAGTGGATTTTTCAAAAGGCAAATCTGATCCTATTACTCTTTTCTCTCCACCTTTCTCTAGCTTAAAATCCTTTGATGACTTCTCTGCATTTAAGATGAAAATCAAGCCTGACCTTTATTTACCAACTTCTCTTTTCCCCTTCAACAATTGCCTCTGTCCTAATGTTCTTCCTGACCTTGAGCCCCCTCCTCTTACCTGGTTAAGTCCAGGTAATATATCATAACTCCGCTCAAGCGTTCCATCCTAAGGGACACCCGTCTTAACTGCAACCAAATCTAGGTAAAACTTACTTGCTATTTGCTCAATTGCTTTTCTCAGATTTTTTTTTCCCCCAGATTTTAAAGTACATGAAAGACCATGTCTACTTTCATTCGCCATCATACCCCCAGTGCCTAGTGGAGTGGTTGGTTCACATGTGATACTCAATAAATATTTGAAGAGTTCAGAAAATGATGTTTGCAATTAGATATAGTTTTGATTGGTATGTACCCTTTTCCCCCCCTACAGCTCTGAGAAGAAGGAAAGGTATTATTTACTGAGCAGCACTTAGAAAAACACTGAATAAGGAGAAAATATATGACTTTACCTTATAAGATATTATAGTACAGAGACAATCTGTTTTCATGTGTACGGACTTAAAGAAATTTTGATCAGATTGTCTAAACTGGTAATGGTAAAACTGAATGTCAAAACTCTGGAGCTTTGACTTTAAAGTACATGCTCCTGGTGTACCATATTGTCTCTGCCTCAGGGTTGCCAAGAGCTTGTTTGCTGCCCATCTGGTCAGGAGGTAGTCAATACCCTATGAGAAGGTGGCTTAGGTACTATACAAGCTCTAAATTCCTTCTTTCCTTCATTCCTCCCTCCCTCTCTGCTGTTCCTCTCCTTTCTAGAGGAATGGCTTGAGTTGTTTAAGGTGAGTTTTCTCTCTTGCCCAACATTTAGCTGTTTATTTTTTCATGTATGATGTTTTTAATGTTATCCAGATTTACATGACATTAAGAGATAATCAGAAATTAAATGGATTTAATTCTTCACACTTTTTAAAAGTTCCACTAGTATTCTAATCTGTTAATACTGAAATCGTTTTCTACCTCCTCCTACTCCCAAACCCTAAATAAAAGTTGCATGTGTGAGCACTTCAATCTTCTACACATGATCCCTTCCATTTATTGATTTATTTAATTCTACTCCTGGAGTAAGATAGGAATGTATTACAATTCAGGTAAATAATCATTTCATTGTTCCCTTCTCCTACAATTTACCGAGGATTGGCACATCTGAGAGTAAATTGCAAAGACCAGAATTGGATTGAAGTGCAGCTATTACACTTTTATGTACAGACAACTTCCCAATAACAGTCTAAAATAGTTTTCCCACAGTGTTTTGTGAACTCACCTACAATTTTTCTCATTGTACTGGGATGTAATTGAGCTGAGTTAGGAGGCTTACACTCAATAGACTGCCTCTTGAAGCAGCTTAAAATTATTTTTAAGATATAGAAAATGGCCTGAAACTTCATATATACATCTATGACATTGATTTTCTAAACTCTGTAATTTTTATTCCACATTGTATGAGCCTCACATAACTTCTGGGATCCATCTGACATTGAATTGGTTGGTTTTCCAAGCATTGAAAATTTCATGTAAAATCTTAAATCTGACTTAAAGAGAAATATTTTCTCTTATCTTACTGATTATATTAATACTTGTCATGATAATATACTGAGATATAACTCAGTTTGTTTATGACCAGACCAATAGCTCTATCTGTATGTACAAATGGACAAACCTAAATTCAGTTTGTTTTAAACAGTCTTAAGTTGCTAAACTGTGAAAATGGAATGAATTATTCTGTTTATGGGTGTGTGGGCAGTGAGAGGTGGAGAGAAATAATAATCTTAGTGGTCATCATGGATTGCATGACAGATAAAGTAAAATTTTACTAATTTGCAGGTATTAACTGAGATCCCAGTGAGCCCCAGTTATTAGAGTAGGCTCTGGGATCTCAGACATGAAAATTCTGTCTCACTCTGAGAGCTCAGTTTCTTGAGAAGGTATCCATGCAAATGAAGAGATCTCAGGATGCTGGTTGTTTTAATAAATGTATGTACAAAATAATTGGGAAACAGGAAAAGGATCACCTAATCCTATCTAATTTGGGAATTTTAAGTTTTCCTACATTTTCACTTCTGTACAAAATACGTCAGTAACAAATTTTGCAAAAACAAAACACCTGCCCAAAACCCTCCTCTACATTTTAGCTTATATCCTTAGAATAAATTCTTAAAAATGGAATTACTAAGGTTGAAGGCATGAAAAATTTCAAGGTCTTTGACTGATATTGCAAATTGCTTTCTTGACAGAATGCTTAATTTAGACACTCACCAGCAATTTATGAGAGTGCTCATTTCACTATGCTACTATCAGAGTGGTAGCCTGTTGTCTTTAAAATTGATCTTTCCATTCCCTTCTGTGGAGACAACCAATGAAACACTTCTTGTATTTCTTTCCAGGGTTATACTATCTGTATTTATAATAGTTTTGTGATATATGGAAATGTATTTAATTTTATAAAGACAAATTCATTATACAGTCCAATATGCTAATAATTTTCATGATTTTTTTTTTCTGATGGTTTTCAAGATACCCCACTTTTTTTTTTTCCTCTATTCTCTGTCATTGAATGACTGGTTAGTACAATTATTTTGGTCAAAGAAGAACTATATTAATCTTGAAAACTGGCAGAAGAAAACTTTCTAGTGTTTGTGTTTGTCAATTTTACTTAACTCTTCTCAAGGGAACCTGAGGAATGAGCTTCACACAGTGTAAGCCTTGCATTGTCCCAAAGAAGGGGAAACAAGCGTGATCTCCTCTGAGGGAAGAAAGGCATCAGAAAAAATGTCTGTCTACTGCTTAGAGGTTGGGAAAGTGACAATGATTCTATCCACTGCTATTAGAGAACATAGCATTTCCAGTAAAGTGAGAGCGAGTACATGGGCGGTGGAGCAGGGGAATGTGTAAATCAAAACGCAGCATACTGGTAGAGGCTAAGTAAGAATATATAAAAATACAATACATTTGAGGATTCTTTCTTTGAACTGTACCAATTAACACCCCCTACTTAGCAAAGAATGCAAACTCTAAAATGCCCTCTTTATACTAGATCCCATGATGACATGCTCTTCTGTTATACACAGAAGTGCGTCCAGAGAGGCCTGCCGAATTGAAGGAGGGTTGTTTTCTCTTTGTTCATTTTTCTTGGAACATCCTTTTAAGTTATTTTGACATTCAGCTACTTAAAAGTAGAATCCTAAACAAAATAATTTAATGCCAGATCTATAGGATGTCAGAATTTGGATAAAATGAATGCAAAATTTATTACCCAAATGTGCTATAAAACACCACAATGATGTATTACAGAAGGTATTAGAAAATAATTACAACTGTTCAAAAAATCCTGCCCTAAAGATCAGATAGTCTTAATTTTTAAAAATAATCTTGGTGGAACCAGTTTATGTTTTATTAAAATTTCTCAGAAAAAAGTCTGAACCCTTCCTAGTGCAAACCTGCCAAAATACTAAATAGCTTTATCTAATAAATACAAATTTAATTCAATGAAACAAAGTCTGAGCCACATGAGTGGGGGGGAGGGGCGGAGGAAGGGGGAGAAGCAGGCCCCCCACTGAGCAGGGAGCCTGATGCAGGGCTCCACCCCAGGACCCTGGGATTGTGACCTGAGCTGAGGGCAGAGGCTTGACCAAGGGGCCACCTAGCAGCCCCTAGGATCTTTGTTTTTTTTAATGGACGTGTCCAAAACACCTAGTACAGCACCCGACATGTAAAAGGTACTCAATTAGTATTTGCTAAATGAATAAACAAAAGCTTATGTAATCCACATGAACTTCAAAGTACATATAAATTAAGGAAGACAACAGAGAAACTTTCATATACATCTGCTTTTGCAGTTGTTGGGAGATACAGAAACAGGAAGCCAAATAGTCTAAGGGAGTTTTGTTTCGTTTCCTGGGAGAAGAACTACCTAGAAACTGGTCCTTTTTACCACCCAGTTTACAGAGTTTCCTGAGATTAGTAATATCTTGCGTTTGAATGATGCTTCAAAATTTTTTCTTAAAGGTCTGTGTTATATTTTGGCTCATTTTAACACCTATTTTATAATAAAACTAAAGCTCAGAGAGGCAAAAACTTGCCCAATTGTTACATTCAGTAAATGTGACCTCATATTTGGGTATCTAGGCTTTCCAATTCCACAAGCTGTCTTCACAGACAGAAGACAAAGGACTACCCCACCGAGAGGAGGAAAGACAAGCAACTGGGGTAAGTGTGGGTGTGTGTGGAGGGGGACCCACGGTGTGGTGTGATGTCTGTCCACATAGGCTAGGAGGACAAGAACAGAGACAAATTGTTAGAATCAAAAGAGAACATTGTCATTGACGATGACCTATATTTGTTGCTCAGTATTCGAAACATGTTTTAAAAGATTAAAATGATATCTAAAGTATATTTCACAGTGCTCATTTATGGCTTAAATGCCATACAATTTAGACTTTGTCAGGGGATTTATTATATTTTCCTTGTTTCTTATCATGTTACTATAACTCATTTAGAAAATTAAGGTCAATACTAAAATTTTGTCATTGTTTTTCAGTAGTCTCAGCCCTCCAGCTATGAATCCTCAATGTTAGATAGCAATTTTTGCTCTTTGTTATCATGTATTTATCAGATGTTTTATTTCTGGGATACACAGCTGTTAACTGCAAAACTATTCTTTTAAGTGTCAACCTTCAATCATTTAGCTCTTTCATTTCTATTTTTTCCCTTAGCAGCTGTTCTATTGATTGTCTGGAAATTGTCCCTTCTATGTTTAAAATTAAAACAGGAAGTGCAAAATAGAAAAGGTTATATGTGAAAAAGGATGGTAAAATCATAAGGATCCAAGTGCTGTGCTCCAAGAAACTGAAATGTATATGCCCTGTAAACACACCCACAGGTACACATTTGGAATGCATATATACACACTTAATTAATGCTGGCCTTATTGAAACAATTCAGGAAAATTATCAAATACTTCAGTGTATACTAGGCATTTATTAGTTTGCTAAATGCTGAAATATGCTTTCAAGAAGTGAGTAACTTGTTACAACCCTCAGTTTACAGTTGAGGAAACCAAAGCTCAGGGAAGTTAAATAACCTAGTCAACATCCTGCAGCTAGGAAATTGCAGAGATGAGAACGGAATTGAGTTTTATTTTTATTTCAAAAACCTTGTGTGTTCTCTTTTTATCTCCTTTTCTCCTGAACTATTTCAGACATGCAAAAACTGTACAGAGAAAAATGAAAATCTAGGTACCCATCTGCCAATTTAAGGAAAAGAAAATTATAAACAAGTTGGACCCTAATTATATTTGGCAATCTCATTCTGCCTCTTTTCCTCCTGAATCCTGAATTGGTATTTTCCATTCCCATTTATATCTTTATATGTTTACTACATATATATGCGCTTCTAAGCAATATTTAGTGTTATTTGACACAAATGCTAATTTTTTTCTCCAAGATTTATTTATTTGAGAGAGGCAGATGCAACAGAGAGCACAAGTGGGGAGGAGAGGGAGAAGCAGGCTCCCTGCTGAGCAGGGAGGCCACAGCAGGGCTGGATCCCGGGACTGTAGGATCATGACCTCAACCATAGGCCGTGCTTAACCAACTGAGCCACCCAGACACCCCGCTAATTTTTTACTAATATAATTAGACACATGCTTATAGATGCATATATGGATATATACATATGCACATATAAGTATATATACATATAAATGTTTATATACTAATATATGTGTAAATATATGTATGTCTGTATATATATGATGAGACATGTGCATATATGCCTGTACTCTATTTATGTTTAACAATGTTTCAGAAAAATGCATCTGAATGATCTGAGCAAGAATCAGTGTGAATTTTATCAAAAGCCTTTTTTACATCAATGAAGATGATCATATGATCCTTTTTAAATTTTATAATGTACTGGATTTTATTCATTGTTTTTCTAATGTTCAACCATCTTTGAGCTTATGGAATCTCTCTCTCTCGGTGCTGATAATATTATTTTTAAATCGGCTTTTGGATTTTAATTGCTAAGCTTTAGTAATTTATTTTTAATTCAATTTATTTAAACTAAGAAAATATTCACCCATTTCTCCCATTTCCCACCCTCCATCTCTGGCAACCGCCAATCTGTTCTTCATATCTATGAGCTTGGGTTTTTATTTGTTTGTTTGTTTACTTAAGCTTCCACATGTAAGAGAGACCACATGGTATTTGTCTTTCTCTGATTTATTTCACTTAGCATAATGACTTTCAGGTCCACCCATGTTGTAACAAATGGTAAAGTTTCATTCTTTTTTATGGCTAAATAATATTGTATATTATACCACAACTTCTTTATCCATCCATCAATGGACACTTAGCTTGCTTCCATATCTTGACTATTATAAGTAATGCCGCAATGGACACAGGGATGGAATATGCCAGTAACCATACTGTTTTGATCTTTTCTTCCCACTCACTGCCTTTGGTCAGATCTTTATTCAAAACTAGCTGTCCAAAGTGATTGGGTATTAATGGAAGAAACAAATTTAAGTTTATGCAGCAGGCTTCTTGTCTTCTGTGGTGGGTTTCTTTTCTGCAGGCTTCTCATCTTTTGTTTTCTTGGTATCTGCAATTTTTTTTTCCCCACCAGAGGCTTCTTCCACTTAATGCCAACAGCCTTCTTTCCTCTCTTCCCTATTCTAGGCTTCTTGCCTGGAACCCCTTTCTTATCTGATTTGGCTTCCAGCGCTGCTGCTGCCTTATCCATCTGGAGTTTCTGATTCTTGCTTTCGTGAAGAAAGGTTATTCAGGCTCATGGTCTTCGCATATGGCTTTAGCTTCAACATGATTCTCAGTTTTTCAGTGGACTCCTCTTTAGGACCCTGCGGTGAATCTTCTTGTGTGGTGCTCAGAGGGCTCTCTGGATCTCTGGGCTTTTCAACATTTTGCTAAGATCCGTATTGAGTTTCTTGTGCATGAGAAGGTTGTAGTTACTTTTGAGGGAGGCAGCTTTATGCCAAGGGCCATACAGATCATCTAACCTGTGGGAAGCACTTTCAGTCCAAATGCAGAAACTTCCCACATGCTCACCAGGAGCAAGGTTCCAAATGTTTACTTTGCTTACATTAAGTAGAGCAATTCCAAGGATGTTTCTGAAGACCTTGATGATACTTTTGTCCTCATTATAGATGATGCAGGGTCTCCTGTGCTGGAGACGACAACAGTTTCTCATTTGCTCTTGTCAGCTCTCATTTGCTGAGAGGCATAGAACTTCTTGATATCATTTCAGACCTTAGGTTTCTTAAGAAGCAGAACAGACTCCTTGGTCTTCTTGTGGCTTTCAGCTTTATCTTCAACCACCAAAAATGTTTGGGAATTTCCTCAATTTGATGACCTTTATCCATGACCAGTGCTGGTAAGCCCAAGGCAGCCAGGGCAGAGCAGATGACATATCCCTTCTGTGTCGTGTTCACAATGCAGCATCAGTGGTGCCAGGTTTTGGTTGGTGCAAACATACAGCCCCTACAACACATATTTCCAGAAGTATCCTGGCTAGAGAGTCCTACTGCCATGTGCACTGGAAATTTGAGCCCTAAGACTCAGCACTGGTTTGATGACCTGCTAATTCAGGACCGTCTGTTGTTTTTGCACAAGTTGGTGTGAACAAAATTCATAATACCTGGTCAAATGGGAATCTTGAGCACAGCAGGCAAAGTGACATTTTTGCCAGACGACTTCCCCCTTTGCAGAATACTGATACCAGTGGGCGTGCACAGGCCATGGCAGGGAGAGAAAGCCATGATCCTCTCAAACTCTGTGACTCCTATGGAAAAGCTATTTTGATCTTTTGATTTTTTCAAATTAGTGTTCTTGTTTTCTTTAGATAAATACCCAGAAGTAGAATTGCTGAATCATAGGGTAGTTTTACTTTTAATTTTTTGAGGAACCTAATACTGTTTTCCATAGTGGCTGCATCAATTTACATTCCCATCAACAGTGCATTAAGGCTTCCCTTTTCTCTATATCCTCACCAACACTTATTATTTCTGGTCTTTTGTATTATAGCTATTCAAGTAAGTGTGTAGTGATATCTCATTGTGGTTTTGATTTGCATTTCTCTAATGATGCAGAGCCTCTTTTCATGTACTTGTTTGCCATCTCTATTTAGTTCTATTCATTTTTATTTGGAATTTTTTTTTTTTTGCTATTGAGTTGTAAGTATTCTTTATAGATTTTGGACATAAGCCTCTTATCAGATACATGATTCACAAATATTTTCTCCTATTTAGTAGGTTACCTTTTCATTTTGTTGATAGTTTCCATTGTGCGGAAGCTTTATAGTTCAATGTAGTCTCCCTTGTTTATTTTTGCTTTTGTTGCTTTGTGCTTGGTGTCAGATTAAAAAAATCTTCTCCAACATCTGTGTCAGCTGCTTACCACCTGTGTTTTCTTCAGAGTTTTATGGTTTTAGGTCTTAGGTTCAAGTTTTCATCCATTTTGAGTTCACTTTTGCATATGTTGTAAGATAGTGGCCCAACTTCTTTTTTTGTTTTTTGTTTTTTGCTTTTTGTTTTTCCCCACGTGGCTATTCCCAACACCATTTGCTGAAGCGACTGTATATGCATGGGTTTACTTCTGGGTTCTCTATTCAGTTATTTTGATCTATGTCCCTATCTTTATGCCAACATCATACTGTTTTGATTACTATAACTTTGTAATAAAGTTTGAAATCAGGAAGCATGATGCCTTCATCTTTGCTCTTCTTTCTCAAGATTGCTTTGGTTATTTGCAACTTTTGTGGTTCCATACATATTTTTAGGATTGTTTGTTCTTTTTCTGTGACAAAGGCCATTGGAATTTTGATAACAACTGCATCGAATCCGAGATTGCTTTGGGTAGTATGAATGTTTTCAAGACTATTAATTCTTCCAATCCATGAAAATAGAATACCTTTCTATTTCTTTTTGTCATCTTCAGTTTCTTTCGTCAATGTCTTATAGTTTTCACTGTATATGCCTTTCATACCCTTGGTTAAATTTATTCCTAGGTGTTTTATTCTTTTGGATGAAGTTGTAAATGGGTTTTCTTAATTTCTCTTTCTGATAGTCTGCTGTAAGTGTGTGGAAACACAGCAATCTCTCATGTATTGGTTTTGTATCTTGCAATTTTACTGAATTTATAATTCTAACAGTTTTTTTGATGGAGTATTTGGGTTTTCTGTGTATAGTCTCAAGTCATCTGCAAATAGTGACAATTTTACTTTTTCCAATTTTGATGCCTTTTATTTCTTTTTATTGCCTAATTGCCATGGCTAGGAGTTCCACCACTATGTTGAATAAAAGCAGAAGAGTGGGTATCCTTGTCTTATGCCTGATCCAATGTTGATATGATATTAGCTGTAGGCCTGTCATTTATGGCCTTTAATATGTTGAGGTATGTTTCCTCTATACCAACTTTGTTAAGAGGTTTTATCATAAACAGATGTTTGATTTTGTTGAATGCTTTTTCTGCATCTATTGAGATGATCATATAATTTTTATCCCTCATTTTGTTAATGTGCTGTATCACATTGACTCATTTGTGGAAACATCCTTGCATCGCTGGAATAAATCCCACTTGATCATGGTGTATGATCCTTTTAATGTATTATGGAATTGAGTTTGCTAACATTTTTTGGGGAGCATTTGGATCTATGTCATTAGGGATATAGGTCTGTAATTTTCTTTTCTTGTGACAACTTTGTCTACCAGGATAACGTTGGGCTTGTACATGAGTTTGGTAGGGTTTCTTCATCTTTTATTTTTTTTTCTATTAAACCTAAGCTTTATTTAAGATTTATATATTGAGGGACACTTGGGTGGCTCAGTGGTTGTCTACCTTTGGCTCAGGGCATGATCCTGGAGTCCCAGGTTCGAATCCCACCTCGGGCTCCCTGCATGGAGCCTGCTTCTCCCTCTGCCTATGTCTCTGCCTCTCTCTCTGTGTATGTATCTCATGAATAAATAAATAGAATCTTTAAAAAAAGATTTACACATTGATATTTAGAAGTAATATTGGTCAGAACCAATAATCCAGGACAACACTCTTTCTCTCTTTCTTTCTTTCTCTATTTACTTTCTTTTTTTCTTCAGGTTTTCCTGGACTTTGCAGTTAATTTGAATACAAACTCTAAACCAGGGTAAAGGCACATTTGGGGAGTAAATTTTACTTGTTCCCTTCTTTCACAAGGACCTTCAAGTATCAGTTTTATGTACTGGTATTAATCATTTAATGTCCTACATTGTGCAGGCTAAGACCTTGTCTTGTATGAGGATACATACAATTTTTTTAAACCAAGCCTATGGTTACTGAACTAAATTCAGTGTGTAAATATGTTTGTCATAAACAACATAGCATCTGGCATCCCCTAGACCAAGTGATCTGAGAGAGAGGCAGCAACCAAGATGAAATCCGCAATGTCTTCTATAACTGAATCTCAGAAGTTCTGACATATTCTATTAGTCATACCAGTAGATCAACTCTAGCATAATGTGGGAGGGGATTACACAAGGGTGTTAATACCATGAGGTAGGTATCATGAGGAACCACTGTAGATATTGGATACTAGAGTACATACATATCCACATTTAAATTCTATTAATCTAGTCCATATTAATAGTTTGTGACAGGAATGTATTCTCAGAACCCTGGACAATATCTGACAAATAGTGGGTTCATCATAACTTTTAATAATTGACTAATTTTATGTTATCATATACAGCATAGATAGCTGGGTTTTAGGTTTTCTAGAAGGATTTATAAAGAAGGATATTTTGGCTGCCATAATTTGGCAAAGAGAAGTTAAAGGCGTGCATAACTACAATGTATATGGGAATCTTAGGCATTACATCAAAATTTTATTTCACTCAAAGAGGAAGGATCAAGAGAATAGGCATTTAAAATTGTGTTCCAATTTTCACTATTAGATATATTGTTATTTTGAAGTTATTTCAGGTATGTTATAGGATTGAGTATTAAGTAAATAAGTTAATGGTTTAAGAAAGAAAAATTTCCATGGAGAAGAAAATATTTTGTTATTTTATTTTATTTATTTCTTTTTTTAAATATTTATTTATTATTTATTTATGATAGACATAGAGAGAGAGAGAGGCAGAGACACAAGAGGAGGGAGAAGCAGGCTCCATGCCGGGAGCCCCACGCAGAACTCGATCCTGGAACTCCAGGATCGCGCCCTGGGCCAAAGGCAGGCGCTAAACCACTGAGCCACCCAGGGATCCCCAATATTTTGTTATTTTAAATTTGAACTGGAAATATCAATGAGCACTCATGGTTCTACCCACTCATCCATCCAAATAAAAGATTCTACTAATTTCCCTAATCTTAGAAAAGGCTTAGAAACAATGACAATCTAGCAGCAATGAGAACCCCCAAAATACTATTTTTCACTAAAAGGAACCAAGACCCTTTTCAGAAATAGCTGATTCTAAATCTGAAATAGAAAACTTTCAAGATTAGTCTGGGATATCTTACGCCAGAAAGCAAAAAGCTAGCAAATACTAATGTAGTCAGTCATATTAAATGGATACATAATACAGGTTGAAGGAGGTCCCATAGACCTAAGATAGGGCAACTTGAACATAAATATTTAAACAGAATATATAAAAAATTATGAGTCCATGATGAGACAAAAATAAATAAATAAAAAATAGAACAACAGTACCAAACAAAACACACTAACCTCAAGATACTGGCATTTTCTAGGACACCAACTCATTACTCTCATAACTAATTAAAAAAATCAGGTATTTGTTCTACTAAAATAATAGTTGATATAAGCAGGCTCTCTCTTTTTTAAATTGAATTACAAGTGACATAAAATATCCTATTAGTTTCAGGTGTAAATCACAGTGATTTGATATTTTATAAATATTTTATAAATGAATGCCAGAAAACAAATCACCCAACTGAGCAATAGGCCAAAGACTCTAAGAGATACCTCACCAAAGAAGAGAACAGATGGCAAGTAAACCTATGAAAAGAGGCACCACGTTATATGTCATCAGGGAAATGCAAAATTAAAACAACTAGATACCACTAAACATCTATTAGAATGGCCAAAATCTGGAACACTGACAACACCAAATGCTGGTGTGGATGTAGAGCAATAAGAGTTCCCACTCACTGTGTTGGTAGGATATAAAATGGTGTAGCCACTTGGAAGATAATTGGGTGGTTTCTTACAAAATGAAACATACTCTTGTCATATGTTGCAGTATCATAATTCTTGGTATTTCCCCTAATGATCTGAAAACTTATGTCCATACAAAAATCTGCATGTAAATGGCTATAGCCACTTTATTCGTAATTTCCAAAATTTGGAAAATAAATTCTGGAACATCCAGACAGTGGAATATTATTCAGCAATAAAAAATAATCTATCTAGCCATGAAAAGACAAGGAGAAAAATTAAATGTTTATTACTAAATGAAAAAAGCCAATCTGAAAAGCTACATTCTGTAAGACTCCAAGTATATGACCTTCTGGAAAAGTCTAAACTATGAAGCCAGTAAAAAGATCAGTGGTTTCCAGGGTTGGGGGTGGTAGTAGGATGAATAGGTGGAAAGCATTTTTAGGACAGTGAAACTATTCGGCATGAAACTATACTGATGGATACATGTTTGGTTTTTGTTATTATTTTTGTTTTTTGATACATGTTATACATTTGTCTAAACCCATAGAATGGAAAATATCAGTAGTGAACCTTGATGTAAACTATGGACTCTGGCTGATAGCGATGTTGCAAAATGTAGGTTCACCAGTTGTAGCAAATGATGATGGTTGTTGATAATGGAGGAGGCTATGCACGTGTGGGGCAGGGGTATACATATATATCTATATCTTTCCCCCAATTGTGCTATGAACCTAAAAGTGCTCTAAAAAAATAAAGTCTTAACCAAAAAATAAAAAATAAAAATAAAAAGTAAGAGGTTTGTAATTTGGGTCAACATAATAGTGTGTTTAGTAATTATGAGTAAAATGAACTGGCATCTGGAGATATGGTCTGAATTATCATTACATAGACAGAAGGTGAATTAATAGTGTTTTTTGCCTTCCTGGTCATGAGCTAATTCAGAAAATGTAATAAGGTCATCAATAAGGTAACTACATTTTCCGTGGAATGGTCTGAGAGAGCCTAAAGTACCATATTGTTCATGATACTGCATTTGTTTTTCTTCCATTTATTTGATTCAGGATCAAGATAGATTATTTGCCTGTTATGGCTTACATCTTTATTTTCCCCATGAATATTTTTAAGTAGACAAGGTGAGGGACTATGTCTTATTCAGGTTTGTCAATCACTATTTATTGAAGGAAAGAATTATTCTGACCAAAGATAAGAAAATTCACTTGGGCTCACACATTGCAGGCCTAAAAGAAGCCAGGTTACCTAGCTATTTATAAAAGTGGAGTTAATGCCACTTCACAAGCTTACAGATATGAAGATGGCCACAAAGTCTCAGTGTATATAGCCTTTGTGGAATTACATAGTTACAGAAATCAATCTCCTGAAACATTCTCTCAAAATAACAATGACAACCCTATTCTGTTTCTTTTGCTAATCTGAATGTGAGTTATTGAGAGTATGGAGGTGGAAGGCTAGAAGTAGCTGTTCACATGGTGTTATACAAGATATTCTTTTTTTTTTTTTTATTTTTTATTTATGATAGTCACACACACAGAGAGAGAGAGAGAGGCAGAGACACAGGCAGAGGGAGAAGCAGGCTCCATGCACCGGGAGCCTGACGTGGGATTCGATCCCGGGTCTCCAGGATCGCGCCCTGGGCCAAAGGCAGGCGCGAAACCGCTGGGCCACCCAGGGATCCCTATACAAGATATTCTTAAAGATTCTCTGCCCCAAATTATTTTCATTCTTTCTTATGCTTGCAAATCCTATATTTTTAATACTACAAAAGGCCTTGATTGAATATGGAATAAAGATACAAAGTGATCTGTTCACAAACTGATGATAACTTGGCCTCTATGCTCTTCCCACTTCACTGCCTTCCTATGCTTTTCTTGTCAGCTGCACACCCAGACAGAAAAGACAGACTTCCATTCTAACAGAGGAGGGGTCCCTAGGAATGGGAGGATCTGGGTTTCCTTGCTAAAAACTCCAAACAAACTCTTAAGATCCATTTAACATAATTAAATTCTTAGTGGTGAAGAACTGATCAATAGGGCAGATCCAGGTACAGGACAGCTCTGGAGAACAGTGGGCCCGCATAAACATGCTCTATGTCTTCGGAAGGAGGAAAGTAGATAGACATGTTTTCTTCCAGTTTGGAAACTTCAGATATTCTATTTTTCTTCTTTTAAATAACCAATTCTGGGACTTGGGACAGATGCTTTTATCCAAATTTCAATTCATAAAATTTCTCATATGTCCTAGCAATTTCTGCATTTGACCAAGAGGTATGTGCCATAAAAATCAAAAGAATATTTCCTTTAGAATAGTAGGAATATATAGAAATCTTAGCAGAGATATTGTTGTACCATACATGTTTTGATAAACAATGTATTTCAAAGTGTTTGCATTTTATTCATCCAAAACTTTAACAAGAAATAATTTGAAGAGGTTAGTGACATGAATGGATCTTCTAGGAGGAATGAGATTTTTATCTCTAGTTTTCAATTATAGAGTGAACATCTATGCAAACAACAACCATGAAAGGACATGAACAAAGGTTTGGCCAATTAAAATGCTACCAGTTACAGTGCAAAAGGGATAAGATAATGCTTTTCTCTTTTCAATCAATTGCATTTTAATTATTAGAACACGGACTATTCCAATGAACATTTGTTGGTTCTATCTTGAGCTGCTCTTTAGAATGTTTTTATGTTTAAATTAAGGTTTGTTTTCAAACAGTATTCGTTGGGGTACAGACACAAGAAAGGAACTAAACATATTAGTATTAATTATTATGGCATGAACGAATTTAAAAACCAACAAGCTATGGAATGTATGCATAAATAAAACAAATGCAAAATGTAGTCTTTCAGCAAAAACTCAGGTTTACCATACTTTTAGCAAATGTAGTGAATGAGTATAGAAATATAAAAAATATATAAGCCAGGGATTTATTAGTTCCTTTGCAAAAAAGAGGCTTTTATTTCAAGAAATCATTTTTACAGGAAATATTTCTGTAATTAATAAATAACTCATTTTATAATTATTTTATACATTACTACCTTTCAAGGATGCTAGTAGTTGCCCGAGATATTCTTGTAGCCAGGAGACAGATTTATAAAAAATTATTGAATGATACTCAGAAATATCTTAATCCTGTGTCTATTTCTTTCAGTGGGAGTGATGATACAAAAAAACCCAAAAAAGCCCCCCCCCAAAAAAAACAAAACAAAAAACCTCCAAACCTGTCAAAAGTACCATTTTTATAAATATGTCACATAAATCATTAATATGGGTTGATTTTATGATGCAAGACTGCAGGTCAATTTTAAGTATTAGAAAATAAGTCACATGGCCAAGTATTAAATAATGGACATGAAACTTCTCACTACATATATTTTTTAAAATTTTATATTCCTTTTCTGTACTTTTTGCTACCCTTACCCCACTTTTTTCTGTCTCCACTATACCTGTCTTCCTGCCCTCTATCTCTTCTATTTTCATTCCTTGCTGTCTATACCCTATGTCTACACTGGTACCCGGTGACAGTTCCAGCACTGCTTGGTTCTCTGTTAGCACATGTTATTATACTTAGATATTCATAAATTAGTGCCTGTGAGTATATTAACGTATAGCAATATGGACTATGGAACTGCCATGCTATCCAACTCACTGGGCACACAAAAGGTTTATCTATGAAACAAGTGGCTACATCTGTATTTTAACTTCCTTGTATCTATTAGATCTAAAGGAAATTTCTCAGAGCTTGACTTTATTTTCAGAGGATCAGTCTGAACAATTATTTCAAACTCTGAAAAATAAGCTCTCCCACTACTTCTTAGCTAGATAGATGAATAACTATTAATCAATAGATAAGGTGGATAAATCAGTTCTCATGACTTCTAGTTACGTTTATCTACAACACACCTGAGAATTTGCTTCGGCAACTACACAAAGAAAAATAAGGTGAATAGTGTTCAAAGTAGAAAAGGACTCAAAATAAAAGGAAAATGCAATATTCTACAGTAAACAGGTCTTAAAATAGTGCCTTTCCCTGTCCACAAAATAAGCTGTGTCACAACTTAGCAGGCATAGTCATTGTTAATTTTTCCCTGTCCTCTGTGCTACAATCTATGCTTTTTTGAGTCCAAGAATAAGGCATGTATGAACAAGATTGGTGAGTGAGAGTGGTCAAAAAATACAACTGTCATAGATTTGCAGATGTAGGTCTCCAGATGCCAATGGTGCTAGCCACTCGTGATGCTACTGTAAAAATAGCAGCATATTTTCACATTGAGACCATTTATCTCAAAGACTTTGGAAATATAGCCAATGCCATAATCCCCCAGGTACTACATGAATCAGGTGTTTGGTTATTCACTTAGCCACTTTGGATCGATTTGAATTAGATTTTTAAAAAGTAGATGCAGAATATTAATAACGAAAGTTACATCACTTATTATAAATGAGGTTAATTTTTTAAAAATCTGAGTGAGGACATACAGAAAATACTATATAGTCATATTTTCTTTCACTTCAACCAATTAAACAAATCAGTTTAACCTGCAGCTTCCTGCAGCTCTGAGTATTGATTACCTCAGATCCCAAAGTGTCAGTTTCTTGCTCATCCTGTTCTCTCTTCTGCTTGGTTTAAGTTTACATTATTTTAACTGAGTTACAAATGTCTATTTATATAAAAAGACTGTGGGGGCACCTGGATGGCTCAGTCCCTTAAGAGCCTGCCTTCAGCTCAGGTGGTGATCTCAGGATCCTGCTCAGCAGGGAGCCTGCTTCTCCCTCTGCCCCCACCTCTCTCCTGTGAATGCTCTTGCTCTCAAATAAGTAAATAAAATCTTTTAAACAAAAAAAGGCAGTGGATAATCTCACACTGTTCATATTCTTCCCCACTATTGCTATACTTTTCCTTTGTATTTTCTATTGATTTACTAATCTAGACCATTGGAAAGATAGAAGAGGTACCTATAGATTCACTTATATTTTGAGAAAACATTTGCACAGGTGATTTCTAAGTCTAACCACAACACCCCTTTGTGTGTTAGCAAAGGAGGTATATCCACAATGCTAGAAACTCTACAGTTCATTCCCTTAAAAGAGTTCAAGAGAAGGGAATGCAGTCCAATTACCTCTATTTACTCATGAGTAATCTGAGAGTTTAAGTGATTAAAATCATACACTTTGTTAGAAACACAAGTAAAACCAAAGACCTGGGCTTCTAGTGCCTGTCCCTTCTTCACTGTAACCTATTTACTCAAATATATGTGACATTCACTGTACTTAGAGTGTAGATATGGATGCTACTGGAGGTGTTTTCAAACAGTATCAAATTCACACCCAATTGTTTTTTTGTATCATAAACAGCGATAGCAATTGAGTTTCTAGATAAAAGGGCACTTCACAATATTTTCTTAAAACTTTTTTTATTTTATTTTTTTGTAGAGGGGAAAGATTTTATTAGATGATCTCTATTGTTCCTTCTAGTTTTAACATCCTTGGAATTCATGAATCATCCTAGAACACATTGGTATGCAGCAAATGGCAAGAGGCATGCCTTTGTAAATTCAAAATGTGATAGTACACATTTACTGCTGAAAACTTAGACTAAGAATAACCATCACAGTTGAAATGAGTATTTATTCTCCCTTTATTGTTGCTATATCTCATACTGTCCTGCCCCCACTACTTCCCCATCTCATTCCCCATCAATCCACATAATGTGCTCTGTCTATAAATGCAGTGTGGTGGAGGCCAAAAGAACAGGCTTTGGCATATGACAGAAATAGTATTTGAATCCAGGCTGTGTGACTTTGAGCCACATACTTCACCTTCTTCTGAATCTCAGTTTCTTCCACCTGTATAATATGATTAGATTACATGAACGTAAGTCTGTGGAGGTGGTTGTGAGCATCAGTGATCGTAAGTGGAATATGCTTAGCACAGTGTTGTGATATAATACTGATAATGATCAGATTCTTATTATTATTGTAAAACAAATATCCTGCAAACTTGAAGGGTGGAAGGAGGAGACGGAGGCAGAGGACCCAGCCACCCACGTCCCTTCATTTTATTGTAAAACTCACTTTTCTCTTTGCTCTTATAATGCTCTTCTCTGCTCAAATGCGAGGAATAAATATAGTCCACTGTTATTTTAAAAACTCATTTGAAGCACAGTTTCACTTTGGTGGACTGCAACATTACTGCTTACAATCCCAATTACAATGCTGTCTACCTGACTAACTGAAATATCTTAGAGAATATTTCTTATCTTGCTCTATGTTGCTTATTCCTTATATTATAAGTGAGTTCTCATTGGTTTCAGATGAAAACACGATGGGACAAAATGTTGGATTTAGTTAACAATGTGTAATTGTGGTTAAAATGAAGGCCTAATATCAAGATACACAAGTAGAGAGAAGAAAAGAAATTGAGGAGAAAATAAAATATGGAAGAAAAATGAATCTAAGCCAATGATTGATATTTCTGAATTGAAAGCCGGCGTAATGAAGGAAAGGAATATAAGATTGTGAAAGATGTGGGGATAAAAACGTTTCCTAGAAAAAATATATTAATTTGTCTTTCATGGCTTCCATTTTCTAAGATTAAAGTGACTGCACTGAATGTGTTTTTAAAAATTGTTTTTGGATGCATTCATGAAAAAGTTATTTTACTAGCAATCAAAGTAATTTATGTTTATTGTAAAAATTTCAGGTTATATGGAGAAACAAAGGGGTGAAAACTAAAGTTTTCCCTCAAGATAACCACTGTTGATTTCCAGTAGTTTTTCATCTTTTTTTAATGTATAATGCATACATAATCTTATTTCTTACAAAATGTGGACATTAGCATGCAAACAGCTTAAAATATTTTTGGCATTTTAAAAATATATATAAAAAAGAGAAAGACCATCTAACAAATACTCATGTGCCATTGACAATTATCAAGATATGGCCAGCTTGCTTTATCTCTACCTTCTGCTATTCCTGCAGTCTTGAGTTATTTTAAAGCAAATCCCGATGACCTATCATTTCATCTGTAAACACTTCAATATTTATCTTTAAAAGAAAAACAAATTTATCTCTAAAAGATAAGAACTCTTCCACAAAACAAACCACAATATCAATCAATAGCAAATTAACAATTTCTTCATATCTTCAAAGAGTCACATTATTATTATTTTTAATCTGACTTCTCTTTGACAATATCATGGTCATCCTTTATTCACAATATGAATCTATTGCATAGAAAAGGTGAAGTAATTTGTATTGACAAAAAAGCATATGACTGCCTGTTTTCCTATATTCTATCACAAATTGGATCTTGTCCTTTTTTTAAAAGATTTTATTTATTATTTAAGAAAGGCAGCATGTTCATATGCCAGTGAGGGTGGGGTGGAGGGAGAGACAGCAGGGGGGAAGAGCAGAGGGAGAGATAATCTTAAACAGATTCTGTATTGAGTGAGAAGCCTGAGCTGGGGCTCGATCTCAGGACCCTAAGAACATGACCTGAGCTGAAGGCAGACACCTAAAGGACTGAGCCACCCAGTCACCCTCTTTCTCCTCTTATAAGACCTCTAGTCAACATATATTTATTTATGCATGTATTTATTTGAGAGAGAGTGAGTGGAGGAGGGGCAGAGGGAGAAGGGGAGGGAGACTCTCAGATTCCCTGCTGAGGGTGGAGCCTGACTCGAAGCTCTATCTTAGGACCCTAAGATCATGACCTGAGCTGAAACGAAGAGTCAGAAGCTTAACCAAGTGAGCCACCAGGAGTTCTGAATCTTATCATTCTTTTATCATGGTCAATTTGTTAGATTAAAAATATAGGCATTTTTTTCATATGTTTATTATCTTACACTTTTATGAACAGCGTATTCATGCGTTCACTTAGTTATTATTGAAGTTTTTGCTTTGCTTATTGGTTTGTAAGAGTTCTTCACCAGCTTGTATATATCCTCAGTTTTGTTTACACCGGCTAGTATTGCCATAATTTTACCTTATGTTTTCCATTTACTTACTAAACTAGAACACTGGAGAGAAACAATATGCATCTGTGGATTATTTATATTGTGGGAAAACACTATTTCCCCAGATACCGTCCAAGCCCAGTTGCAAGCAGGGCCTCTTTCCCTGTTTAACAATGGATATTAACCCTTTGTTATACATATTGCAGATACTGCAAATATCTTTTCATTGTTGTTTACTTTTCACTTTTGTGTACAATAACTCTTTTCTGTAACGAAATTTCCTTATCTCAAGATAAACATAAATAATACTAATTTTCTTCCTATATTTTTATCATTTAATTTTCTATTTTAAAACCTTAACTCAGTTTCAAATTATTGTAATATGAACCATGGATTTGTTATAAATTTACCTTCATCCCAAATTTCTAGCTATGTTGAGTAGACCATTTTTTCCCCAATGATCCTATATGCCTTCTTTGGCACCTGAGTTATACATTGAATAATTTAAAAATATACATTATACATTTAAAAAATAGTGTGTCATATATATATACATACACACATATATATACACATATGAGCAGGGACCTAAGAAATGGGATACATTTTAGCTGAGAATAGAAAAAAGGCAGTCTATATAGGGTGTCGTGTTTCACTGGGATCTAGGAAATAAAAGGAAATTCTAAATATGTTGAGAGAATAAACAATGAAAAACTGTGTCAATGAAATAAAATGTCTGTGAATTGTAGATTTTTCCCATTTCATGTTCACTGAGGACTTCTCAGAGAACAGAGCTAGCTTTTCCTAGTATACCTCTGTGTACAATTCCTACACTATACTTTACTTATTTAACATTTATTTAGCTCCACTGTGTGCCAAGCGTTTTGCCAGGAGCCAGTTATACAAAAAAGAATATGATCTGGTGCATGCCCTTAAGGAGTTCACATTTTTATTGACTGCACTTTTTGTTTCGTTGTAATTATCTCTTTAGGGGCCTAAAAGTCTTCCCACACTATGACCTTCTGCAGAGCAGTGTCCATGGCTTATTCATATTCTAATCCCCAGTGTTTAGAATAATTCCTGACACATAGTAGCTGCTGATCAATGAATATTTGTTGAATTCCCTGGGAGCAGAGTCCCATTATTTCCAGAGTCATCTATAGCCACACGCATCTGCCAAGGGAGATAAGCATTTATTGTTGCAAATGAGAGCGACTTTTTCTCCTGTGCTCAGGCCACGCTGCACAACTCTCTTTGTCTCCTACAAATCCACCCCGTTCTTCTCACCCGCCCCAGGGCTGCCCTGCTGCAGGTCCATCCATGGGCTCCAACTCCCCAGCCTTTTTCCCAGGAGGCTTTCTCAGGCTGGGTACGTTCCTCCACAGAAAGTCTGGAATCTTCTCAAAGCAGCCTGCTGTGATACACTCTCCTCTTCTTTGTCTTCCAAAAGCTTCCTTCCCACATTCTAAGTCCATGGTGGTGGCTGACTGGCAGCTAATAGCTCTGAGTTCCTGATAATCATCTGTGGTTTTGATCTATGCCCCATCCACTCCTTTGGAAATAATCTCTTTGCAAAATAAAACTTCTTCGCATTATACTATATGAAGTATGTCATCTATGTGTTTGTCTTCAATACTTTATGATTATTGTGATTATTACTACTACTGATGCTTTTGGAGAGTAGGTATGTGTTGGGGTAGGTGGGGAAAGAGAAGTAGGGCAGAAGTAAGGTTGTGTACTGTGGTTTTCTCTTTTCCAACAGCCTGAAAAGTGGTTCCAAAGATGGAAGGATACTTTGGCAGGGAAATCAGTGAAAATAGGAGAGCTAAAACTTGAGTACCTCTAAAAATAAATGTGCTCAGAAGGTACAGTGATCAGTTGGTGAGTCACACTGAGTTGTGTTATTTATTTTTTATTTATCTTATCCTGACATTAAGTACGCCTATCCCAGGACACTAAATTTTTTTGTTTTGTTATTTTTGTTTCTTGACAATTTTTTAAAAGATTTTATTTATTTATTCACGAGAGACACAGAGAGGTAGAGACATAGGCAGAGGGAGAAGCAGGTTCCTTACAGGAAGCCCTGTGCAGGACTCCATCCTGGACCAAAGGCAGATGCTAAACCACTGAGCCATCCGGGTGTTCCTGTTTCTTGACAAATTATCAAGAAAACTTATGTGGCATTATTTATCTAAAGGTGATATTGCCCATCCCAAATAAAGAATTCTATTCTACGCATATTAGTTAAGTTACAAAAACCCTGTCAAATTTCATAAGATCATGGTATAAAACTTTTAGGAGAAATTATTAAAGGTCTCCAAAAGGATATAATTCACTGATCTAACTTATATTTTCCTTGATTCTTAATGGCGCCTTGAGTAGTATTCGTTTTCAAAAAGTATAGACTTCAAGGGAATAAATTCTGTTGCGTTTGGTCACTTGACTCACAGTTCTGGTGGATCATTCATTGAGTACTTGCTACTGTGTTTATATACATTATAGATAAGGAGATAAGGAGATAAAAATATCCTAGACATTTATACTTATTTCATTTATTCTACTCAACAAGCTTTTATGAGAACTAATTAAATAATAGATGTCATGATAGGCACTGAGGAATTCTAAATGAATAAGACACATCTCATTTTTCTCAAGATACTTAAGTGAAGATTGATGGGCTGTGAAAATGAATTTCATTAATGGTAAAGGCACTTTCCCTTTCTGTTACAAAGCTATAGGAAGAACTATTTCACTTTCATCGTGAGCTTTTCAAAGTGGTTGATGTGGGAGTAGTTCCAAGGATCTCACAAAGATTGTATCCAAATCTGTGCATAGTTACTGATGTTTTTGGTGGTCATGGATATGTAGGAATTAACATCCTCTACATATTGAGACTTTCCTTTCAGTATTAATATTTTTATAATGTATCACACTTGCAAAACTCATCTTTAGTGTTGTAAGTTCACACAAGATAAACTGCAGCTTTGATTTTTGTCTTGGTCTAAGGAAGATTTATATTATAGAAGCCCTTAAATGTGTAGAGCCAAGGTAGGCATGAGACTTTTTTGGTGAAGAAGCTGTTAAAGTAACTGCAACAGGTACTTGATGTCACCCAACCTAACATCTTGATATTGAAGTGATTTTTCTATGTATTGGATGTATTTATTTGAACTCTTAATACTATTTCATCATCCCCACTGAATAAACTTTAGTAGGAAGATGTCATGTGCTGGGAAACTAGTAACTCTCTCTTTTAAGTTACTATTTAATTCATGACTTTGCTATTACTCTTGTCTCCTTGCATTTCCTCATGGCACTCTGTTTCATTAATAATAGAAAGGTCTCTAGTTTTAACACACTTCATTTTTATGCACTAAAATTCTTTTTGCTGGCATTTGCTGATACTCATCCCTAGCTGTTTCTATTTATGATGATACCATTGTGCTTTGAAAAAAATATTTTTTTCAAGATGACAAAGGAAAATTTTAATAAATTCTATATTAGGAGGAATATTTAGTCCTTATGCAGTTTCTGAAAACCAAATAATAGATTTTAAATGAATTTCTTTTAGTAATACATATAGGTTGCTCTAGATAGAAGAGTGTTAGCGCTCTCAGAGAGTTATGTCCTCTATGTCCTGTCACTTACAGTTCTGACAGGGCCCTGAAAATGTGCAGTGCTAATCAGGCATGGGTTCATATGTTCTACAAATAAAAAAGCGAGTAAATATTGATAAGTAGCAGCCTTGGACTATAATTGTGAACAAAAGCAAGAGAATAATGCTGATTCTCAGGAGCATCAGTAAGTAAGATATTTAAGATTTAAAATTCAAATTAACAGTTGTTTGTCCATTTTATGAGAAGTAAAACTATCTCCATTCGCCCTCTTACACAAGACAGTCCTATTTCTGACATGTTGAGAGCTTAGATTCCTTAGAGAATGATCTAAAGCACATATTAAAAAGATACAATGACTTTTTTATGAAGTCTGTATTATCTTTTCTGGGAAGATCAGGGATGTGTATCAGAAAATTAGATTAATTATGGAAATTAAGTTTTCTTATTTTATGTTATATACTACAAAATCATTATCTTATTTATTAATATTTAAGATAGCTCTGATTATACAATAAAGCACCCAAGGGAGCCACATTAAAGTACAATGGGCTGAGAGCCAAATGAATACCTTTCTTCTTAAAGACTTCCTAGAAGGGGATACCCTTTCCTTGCCATACATGATGCTGAAACTGCTACTTACTCCTGTAAGAATTCAAGCAAAGTAACCACTTGCATACAAAAATCAGCCTTACTACGTTTTCTAGTTTATAAATGGTAGGAGTGAGTAAAATGTCAAGCATTTGTTAAAAAGCTATCCTTAAAATTTAAGTATTTTAAATCATATTGAATATTACCAATTAAAGCCTAAGTTTACTTAGAAGCACCAGACAAATCTTGTTTTTTTTTTTTTTTTAATAAATTTATTTTTTTATTGGTGTTCAACAAATCTTGTTTTTAAGGACAGGGAGACAAGGCTTGTGTTTTTTCTTTTCTTTTTTTTTAATTTGGTTCTTAAATTAACTTGGCTCCAGAAATCAAAAGGTTTTAAGCTGTTATAAATAATTAACTAAAAACAATGTTCTGCATTTTTGAAGGTACATTTTTTTCCCCAAAGCATTAGCTTTAATTTCAGGAGAGTAGTCTTTAAAGAGAGAAGCCAAAGGCATCTTTAAAAAGCTAAAGATAGGATTTCCTCTCTCTCATTAATATGTTCTTGGCATTGAGAAACATATCTTATTTAAATAACTTCTTACTAATGGTGTCTACAAAACTCCCATCTATCAACATTCTTTCCATATATCTCTGTCAATTCAATGGTTATTCACTATACAAGTCAGTTTTTGTTTACAAAGCTAGAAATTTTTTAATGTGAGAAATATGTTTATCTTTGAGCATTTACATTTTGGATTGTGCTCTTAAGTTTTCCCTTTTTTTGTGCTCTTAAGTTTTCTTATAGGACTGCCTTGCTTTACATTTTAAGGTAAAAGTCTTTTAAAAATTGGAAAAATATTATTTTGCGATAAAGTGAATAATTATTGTCATCTATTGTTCCAGATTTTCCCAGCCTAGTGACTATAAACTAAGACTATGCTTTCTTTTAATTCCACAATGATTGTAGTGTGAGCACCTACCAATCTAATCACTGGAATTAAGACTTCTTTACTTCTGAGAGTTTTCCCAGGTCCTGCTTCACATCTGCTCAGGAGCAGGTGGTCTCCTTATCACACTGCTGCCTTTGCTATCGGTCCTGCTCAAGAGACCACGAAACATACAGGCTCAGCTCTCCTGTCCTCCAAGAATGAAAGCTACCACTATTTCCTTTCTGATTTCACAAAAGCCTGACACCTATTCTCCTCCCTCTGAAATAGGAGATAGATGTCTCCCTAACTCCCCACAGTACAGCTGAGATGGGGTTAAAATGATAGCTAGACTCTATTAAAGGTTTTGGCATCATGGAAGGAAAAGTACAAGAAGGTGGTAAATCACTATTGCTTTACAAGTGGCTACTCTGAAAGCAGACAGGACCTCAGATCTCTTACTGGTCCAGCTTCAGGCAGGCTGACAGCTCACCAGGAATGTCCCAGCATTATCTATGACTCGGCCCTGTCCGCATTCTGAGGCCTAAAGTGAGGATGCCATTCACCCCAGTTTAAGGTCCCAAATCCACATTTCTGGCATTATAGTGGAGCTCATCCAGGATCACTGACAATGAGAAGATACACTCCCTTCAAGGAAAACCTTCCACATCTAGCCACAAAGCTTTGAGCTCGCCTCAGGAACCTGTGACATGGTAACTCAATGGGGTTTTTCTGCCTTTTGGTAATGCCTTATTTGAATGCAGTCATCCAAGTGGCCATGCATTGGCATAACCAGTTTGGCTTTTTAGTAGCATGAAATGGAATTAGAATTGGGCCAATAAGTCCTCTTAGTATCCTCTCTATCCTCACTTTACATTTCAAATACCCAGATGAGACAGACAAGTCGGCATATATGCAGCCATTGATATGTATAGTATGGCTCAAATCCAGTCTGTCCAAAGAAACATTTTCAAAAAAACACCCATATGAGCTCTTCTAAAAATTTCCCCAATTACCACCGTTAAATGTTAATTTGCCACCCTGAAACACCGACTTTGGAGTTTTTTCATTGAGTTCAGGGTCTTCTTCCAAACAATGAGTTGGCACTCCTCTGTTTTTCCCTCAGAACAAAGTAACAGGCTTCCTCAAGTACTCCACCCAAGAATGTAGGACTTTTTTGTAACATTGAAAGTAGCACATTAGGGGTCTTGTAGGGATTGTCCACAGCAGTGTGAAGAGAAGGCCACCAAGTTTTTAAAATACGGAGTACCCTATAAAATAACTCCTCTAAAATTCAACGGCTGCCTCAGAACAACAATTTTTTATTCTCACGCGTTTCCATTGGGCAAGGCTGGACTCCAGAGCCTGGGCTCTGTGCTATAGGCTACATGTTGGGTTCAGGCCTGCTATAGATATCTTATTTGGGAGCAGAGGCTAGGGTGGCTACTGAAGCACGTTCTTCTCATGGCAAATCCCCAGAATTCAAAGGGCCACTCAAGTGTATGAGCACATTCAAGCTTATGCTTGAGTCATCGGTCAAAGGAAGATACAGGGCCAAACCCAGTGTTAAGGGATGGGAAAGTTCACTTAGCTCTCGTCTTCACAAAGCTGTGGCAAGGGTGTGGATGCATGTCTATGACAGAAGAACAGTAATTTTGTCCAATAATTCAATCTCCTTTCCTGGACCGCCATAGACTACCTATCTGCTTTCTCTTTTGTGTCTAGCCTTGCTCCATGTCCTCGGTATTTATAACTGATTTGGTCACTCTTCTGCTTAAGTCAATAGTTCCATTTTAGGAAAAATTTAAATTTTGTAGTAAAAACAATGAGTTCATCCTGGTTAGTATAGCATGTTTCATTTCTATTATTTGTGTTGTCTCTCTCCTGTTCTCTCTCCCCACTGCTGACCTTCTAGAGCTAGGGTTCTGTGTACCCGTTACTTCTCTGAACATCTAAGTTTTTTCAAGGCTTGTGGTTTTGCGCATGCTAGTTCTTCTTACAAAAATTTATTTTATTTATTTGACAAAAATGTCAAATGTGTGCTGTCCCTGGTGTCCAGAAAGATTAGAGACACACTGGAAGACAAAATAAAATTTGTCTCTCAAGAGAGCTTTCAGGAAAGTGAGGGAATACATGCCCCTCCCGTTCTTTGCCTCAGTCAATATGTTGTATTTTTAGGGTGCAGTTTTGATCACCTATGCCTTCCTCTGCTTTTCCCAGAGGGAGTTAAATTCTTCCTTTTTAGTGTTCTCATACTACTTAGCATTGGTGCAGTTAAGTGATATTTTGAGATACAATTAATGCTTTTCTTTTTTCTGTATTCCTCTTCTTCCCCTCCTCTCTATTCTTTGCCCAGGACAGTTTTTAGACAAAACCACCCCCCTCTGCCCACAAAATACCCCCACATAAAGCTATTGAGGGCATTTTAATAGGTGACCATAGGAAAAATAACAAGAAATGGTATGCCACTGGAAGTGGAGAACCCAACAGAAAGCAGTGAGAACATAGGACTTGTTTCCCAGATGACAAGGATTTCGCTAGCCTTCGGTAAGGGAGGAAGAGAAAGAGATCTGGAGCAGAGAGGACATCTATACTCATTCTGGTAGTTCCCTGAGCATGATGGTGTCAGTACTAATAATAACAAGAGCACTGATAATAACAGCAGCTGCTCTGAATACTTACTATATGCTAGGCATTGTCACTTTACATTGGGTTACCTCATTTTACCTTTACAACCCTGTGACCCATGTAAAATACACACCGTTACTTTACAGGTGAAAATCTGAAGGTTAGGAAATTGAAAAAAAAATTGCCTGAGGTCATGAGATATGGCATGCCAGGATATGAATCTAAGTGATGCCAACGTTGGTCTTCTTAAACAATTTATGATTCTGCCTCCCTGCAATGAAGTTACCAAACCAGTTGCCTGAGGAATCCAGGCAGAGGAAGCAGAGTGAAGCCCTGTAAAAAATGTCTTGCCTCTCTTGCAGGACACAGAGGTTGGCAAGCACCCCTGAGCCTAAGGAGTCCTATAACAGGGCAAACAATGAACAATAACCAGAGGCAGGTGCTCCACCCTACTTCCTCCCCTATTCCAATGACCCAGGTAAGAGAATTGGATAGAAAGAACTGAGAATCACCAAGGTCAAATTTTCCACTAGTTTGGAAGATGACAGCTTGGTGTAAAAAATAAGCATAATTATAGAAAACAATAAATACATTTCTTGTACGTATAAGTTTGTAAAATGAGATTTATACTCATGACATGGATTATCTCTATTCTCTCTTATCATTTTGCAGTATAATAGGAGCACTTCCTGTAGATTACAAACAATTAGAAGTTAGACAATCTCTTTGACTTTGTTACGGATACAAAGTAGAGTGCCAGGCTACTGCTGGTTGGGGTCATTGAAATGTCTTTAATAAGATTTCTCTATTACTCTATTTTCCTCCCATTAAGTTCTGCTCACTTAAAATGCTGAAGTCTTAATTGTGAATGTAAAGTCAATGAACAACAAATAGCTTAATAGCTTATACCTCAAATGATCTTGCTCTTAGAAGTGTATGCTTTTTTTTTAACCCCTTTCTTTATTCTTAAGACAGTTTTTTGAGGAGCATGTAATATTGAAAGAATGTAACATGAAAGTATTTCAGAGAAAATATTCACTACCCACAGTATGTACTTTCTAAGGACAAAGGGAACTTACTGTAATGACAAGAGCTGCAGAATTCATCAAGAAAACAATGTTGATGAAGAGGAAGAGGAAGTGCATTCTCAGTGGAGGAATGATGCCAGGGAGAAGCGTGACAGATGAATCAGCAGAAGCTCTTACTACTACAGTCAAGGGCCAGAGAGCTGAGCACCATCACCTGAGAGGAAGGTCAGTCAGGAATCAAGGCTGGTCCTGGTACTGCAACAACTTCACGTAGATCAGAGCCAGCGTTGGCACGTGTGGCGATACTAGCTTACCAGGTAGCTGTTGCTCTTAGGCACTTCCTTCCTCTTTGTGGTCCTGGGAGCTCACCAGTTCTAAAGTCCTCCCTGACCTCAAAGAGTTCTTTTTTTCTTCCTCTTGAATGAGTATCAATATCTACAGCTTTTATTTCAATTCGTGGAAAATGATTATGTTGGAAACACCAGAATGCGTGCATACACTTTCACATCTGAACTGTTTTTAATGGCAAAACCCTAAAGCATTTGAGGAAAAGCCTAGGTTTTGATGGACTGTCCAACCACGACCTACTGCTTACTACGTGTTGGGCTCTGGTTGCCTGGATTCATACATTCACTGAGGAGACGGAGATGTGAATACTTTCTATGGTGATATCAAGGGCACTAGAACAGGGGCATTCTCTAGATCCAGGGCAGCACAGAAGGGGGGAGGCAGTACAGAAAACAGGATTTCTAGACTTTTGAGCTGACTCTTGAAGGATGATGAGCAGTTTGCCAGCTGGCTCAGAGAAGAAAAGGCACCCAGGGAAAAAGCACAGCGTTTTGGAAGGCTCAGCATCATGAGAGAGCACAGCGTATTTATGGGCTGGAAAGTAATTTCACATGTTGGGGTGAGGTGTGAAAAGAGAAGAAGGGAGATAATGGAGGGAAGAAAGCAAGGCTGTGATTGGCTGTGTGTGCCGTACTCAACAATTTAGAGATTGTTACAGATTTTATTAGTTGAGTTATTTTTTTTAAGGTTTTATTTATTTATTCATGAGAGACATACAGAGACGCAGAGACATAGGCAGAGGGAGAAACAGGTTCCCTGTGGGGAGCCTGATGCGGGACTCAATCCCAGGACCCCGGATCATGGCCTGAGCCAAAGGCAGATGCTCAACCACTGAACCACTCAGGTGCCCCTAAGGTTAGTTTTTAATGGCAACTAGTTATTTTGTTGGCCAGCTGGGGACTGAATTTCTCTCTGCTGATGGCAAAATGACACTAGTGGTAGGGCAGGAACAGCAGAATCCAGCAGGGACAAAACCAAGTAGGGTGCAGAGCTGGGCAGTTTCTACTACGTAGATCTGCATGTGATGGGTACCTGTGAATGTTCCTGACTTACTGAGGTTTGGTATGTGTGCACACAATGGTATTCGGTTCTATAATTGGTATAAAGAAAAGTGGGCTGGGGTGGAGTATAAATCTTGGAGCTCATTCAGGTACTAGAAATTCTTAATTACGCCTCTGCACAATTACACAGACAGAGTTGCCCTTCAGGTTCCTGTGAGACATGACTAATAGCTATAATATGTGAATGTATCTCTGACCCAACCCTTTCTTAGTAAATGGGGGAGTGTTTTAGTTCGAGAG
Organism: Canis lupus baileyi; assembly: GCF_048164855.1. Lineage (NCBI taxonomy): Eukaryota > Metazoa > Chordata > Mammalia > Carnivora > Canidae > Canis > Canis lupus. Next base: position 22,377,083 of record NC_132839.1, read on the forward strand.
AAAAAGAGAAGGATTAGAAGAACTGGTGTCAGAGATAAGATCCTTGAGAAAAAGTCCTTGTCAGTTTTTCTCAAAGATTTAATCCCCCACCCTCACCCCCCGCCCCAAAATTACTCAGCGTGGCAGAGTGGGTAAGAGCAAGCTTTGGAGGTAGATCACTCTAGGCTCTTATTCTGACTCCATCAATTAAGAGTCGTGGGACCTGTGGCAAGTCAGGTGACATCTCTTAACCTAATTTCTCAGCTGTAAACTGGGCAAAATAGCACCTACGTTGAGAGCAGTGAGAATCAAACGAGGTAATCTGGAAAGTACTTAGCACAAGGCCCGTTGATATAATCACAAACTAAACTGGTCTTTGTCAGAGTTTTCCTATAAAGGATCTCTTTGGATCTGAAACACGTTGGTCACAGCTTTTTCTTTTAAAATAAGCTTTTCTTGCCTAGTCCCATATGCAGTATGTCCCGTTGAGGTCATAAGTCACATCCTAAATCTCTGTCTCTCCTCTCTCTTCTAATGCTTGTTGTTAGGAACCATGAGGCCCTATCTCCCTCCTCCCCCACTTCTTTTGAGTAAACTCTACACCCAACATTGGGCTTGAACCCACAGTCTCAAGATCAAGAGTCATGTGCTCTACTGACTGAGCCAGCCAGGTGTCCTCCCTATTCCCTTTTCCACACAGCACATCCTGGTCCTCTTTTTGTTTCCATTTACACCTCCATGGTTGTTTGTAGACAGCTTTGGTTCTTCAGGAGTCACGTCTACATAGTATTTTTTGAGCTATGGAATAACACACTAACAATTAATAGGACTATTTTTTTTGCTCGTAGAACTTGCTCAGGGCTGAAGAAAATGTGAGGTCTTCTCTCACTCTAACTTGACTCCTTAATCACAAAAACCGGAAAACTAAAAACTGAAAGTCACTAGATACAGGATAGCAGCCAATTTAAATGATCAGCATACAGCCAAATGTTATTTCTTACACTAAAAAATTTGACATTAGAGTGACAATATTGGAAGTAGTGGGCCAGTTAGGTCTCAGTGACGATCACTTGTGTTCAAACTGGAAATCAGGAAGGCTTTTCCAAATAACCAAGAAAAATCTACCATGTGCAAGAGAGAATTTTTACATAATTATAATTTGGCACATAGAAGCTGGGACTTTAAATTAAAAATCTGGGTTAACCCCAAAGATACAGATGCAGTGAAACACTGGGACACCTGCGCCCCAATGTTCATAGCAGCAATGTCCACAATAGGCCACACTGTGGAAGGAGCCTCGGTGTCCATCGACAGGTGATGGATAAAGAAGCTGTGGTCTATGTATACAATGGAATATTCCTCAGCCATCAGAAAGGACTAATACCCACCATTTGCTTCGACGTGGATGGAACTGGAGGGTATTATGCTGAGTGAAGTAAGTCAGTCGGAGAAGGGCACACACTATATGGTCTCATTCATTTGGGAAATATAAAAATTAGTGAAAGAGAATAAAGGGAAAGGAGAGAAAATGAGTGAAAATATCAGTGAGGGTGACAAAACATGAGACACTTAACTCTGGGAAATAAACAAGGGGTAGTGGAAGGAGTGGGGGCAGGGGGTTGGGGTGACTGGGTGATGGGCCATGACGGGGGCACTTGGCAGGATGAGCACTGGGTGTTATGCTAAATGTTGGCAAATTGAATTCCAATAAAAAAAATTAAAAAAAAATCTGGGTTAAAAGATCATACGGGCGCTGGCATCATTTCGGTTTCCTATTAACTTAGTGTGTTTTCGTCCTCTCATCTAAAATGGAATCAGCTCATCCTTACTTTCCTTTGTGGATCAATCTGTTTACCTATCTATATCTCGTGGATGTGAGCCTTCTGTGTTCCTCGGAGGAGAGCTCCTATTTAAATTCAAGGTATTCTTCTTGGAAATGACAAGAGCCCTGAAGCAGGAGTATGCACACTGATCTTCTGTGAGCCTCAGGGGCAGCTTTGAGGATTCCCGTAGGTTTCAGTCCCAAGTCATAAGGCTGACAGGGGGGCCCTCAGTTGCACGGTGGAGGTGGAAAGGGTTATGGTATTACTTGGGGACGGCGTGGACCAAGTCATACGTCACATGCTGTAGATAAAGACCTAGAAGATCATTTTAGGATCTTATTGCCATCCTCGAGGGTCTCGATGTTATTCATAACAGAACTACCAGAGTGTGGAATCTGACGCATTTCTATAGCAATTAAAAATAGAAAAGAGTGTACGATGCGTATGTGGGCAGAATGAATAGTAAGAACTGGCAGGGCCTGTTCCGCCCTTCCTTCCTTTGAAATCTGAGCTGTAGTATCTTTTCTATTCTTTTCGAGCACAAATCTAAATTCTTTGTATCTAATGGTGTCTTAATATTCTGGACTTCGGGTGCCTTATAAGAAATTATTTGGTCTTCATTTTCTCATGACTCAGTTCGGCAAATCTCCCAACCTGTGTAAATATCTTTGGCTTTGTGTTGAAATCTTTGTTTTGCTTTGCAAGCCCAATATTATCTTGTAGCAGGTGCAGATTCTGTGTTTTCTGAGTTCTTAACGAACATAAATCCCCAGTGGAGATATTTTTCATTCCGTGCATGCCATTGTTCTGATAATGATGCTTATAAAACACTGAGAGATCTTTTTCTAGATGCCACAGCTAAGCATATGTTTCAAGAAAGGCCAATGTTCATCAGGAAATGTGGAACTGCCTACGAGTTTTTGTAGATACGTGCGTGTGTCTTTGAGTAAGTTTGCTAGAGATAAAAGGCACTTTATCTGTTGCAACCCTTTGGCTTCTGTGCAGTTCACACAAAGTATGTCACACCGTGAAATCATTGTATGACCTTTACTGTGCTCCTGGAGTCATTCAGTTGCTAAAACATAAGTTACAATGATAATTGCTGGAAATGGGCACGATCAGAGAAGTGTTCCAGGGCAACATTGCAAATAAATATAGAACATTTACAAGCATACTTTTTAAAACTAGTTTCCTAGATGCTACTTAAGACATATCCGGGTGAGGGGAAAAAACGAAACTAGTATTGTCTACCATTCATCTAGCGTGCACCATCATTTTCTGGAAGCAAGCATCTGTTTGGAAATAACAGAACGGTGCGCCGGTGTTTCTCTCTCTCTCCCTCTCTGTCTCTCTCTATTTGTCTCTCTGTCTCTCTGTGGTTGATGGAAGGAATGACTTGGGGGTAGAATCTCTGAGGTCAATGATTGTCATGGTAATAAGGTCACCTTTAGGATCCCTTGCAACCTGCTGGACACAGTGACAGATTCTATCTTTACAACTTTCTCTTGAACCTTAGAAAGTTGCATGCCCATCCTAAAGTACATATAAGCTCCTACAAATTATTTGTGAGAAACTGCTTGGGACTGCTAGACTTTGTGGCTGATGTCTCTGAAGGGTGGATGGATACCTGTGATCGCTCTCCCCATTCTGATCTTGCTCTGGAGCTAGAATCTCGCCATTTCAACTGCTGCTAGATATTTTCTTGTGAATGCCTCCTTGTTGCCTAAAACTCTATGTGGCTAAAGCTAAACTCTAAGCTTGCCTCCTTTTTTTTTTCCCCTCTACTGTCAATTGACAAAAATCCATCAAGTTTTTTTTCCCCTCTGCCTCCCTCCCTTGCTCCCACCTTCCTTTTGTTCTTCTGTGCATTTAACCAAGCAGTATGTGTGTCCTCTAAGTGGATCTCAACAGGGCAGCCACGTGGTACTTTCTCCTTCACTGTAGAACTATTTAAGGCTCTCCTATCTAAATCTTTGTTTTCAGGCTCCCTTAGCTTTTTCTCCTCTTCCCATAACCTCCTATCCATCCTACATATTGTTACCAAATTACTTTGAAAAACTTTCCTTTGAATCCATCACTCTTCTGGTTATTATTATTCTTTTAAAAATCTTCATTGTTTTATTTTCACACAAAAAAATGGAAGTGGTTTCGGGGGTAGAGGAGGGGGGAAGCACTTCTTTCCTCCTCACCTTCCTTAAGCCACGCCTGACATCCTTTCAGTGGTTGTGTTCTTAACCTTCTCTACGAGCTCTCCACCCCAGAAGCGCTGATGTGTTCACTACCTTCTGAAGGAGCCAAGCATCTTCCTGGTGCTATGCTTTGCTCATCCTTTTCTTAAAAATCACCCTCTCACTTTTCTACCAGCATATATTCTACTGTGTCCATCAAAGTTCTATTCAAAACACAGGTGGATCATACAGCTTTCCTCCATCCTCGAGTCCAGGAGTTGGCACATTTTTTTTTTTTTTCTGTGAAGGACCAGATAGTAAATATTCCAGGCTTTCTGGGCCATATGGTCTCTGTAGTGACCATTCGGCCTTGCTGCTGTGCCATGAAAGCAGACAGACAAAATGTAAAGGAAGGAGCTTAGCTGTGTTCCAATAGGACTTTGCAAACACTGAAATTTTACTTTTAAACAATTTGCAAGTGCCATGATATATTATTCTTCTTTTGAATTTTCAAATCTTGAGTCATAGCTCATGGGCCACATTAAAAAACATAGCAGATGGACTTGGCTTATGGGGGCAGTCATGGGCTCTTGCTCTGGGCAGGAGATTCTTGTGTAATTCGTTTGAACCATGCACTTGGTGTTCAGGGCACTTTCAATACACTCATCTGCCCTGAATTTTAAGTATGTGGTTATTAACTTTACTCAGACCAGAACCCAGGAAGCTGGGTTTTTATTTCATACATCTTCCTATTTCCTTAGCACCTATGATAGTATCTTTCATATAATTAGTGCTCCATGAAAATATGATGATATGACTGATTCAGGAAAGCTCTGTCAGAAGAGTCTTTCTACCTCTTGGTTTAGGTCGAAGCAAATGAGAAACAATGCTTTTCACGGATACTTCGTTGTGGGATTATTGTCTCTTTTCTGGAACTCATGTGTGAATTTAAAATGTGACGTGTAAGTTAGGGGGATAGATTGGACACAAGCTTATTTTTTCCTTTATCATAGTGTAGCAATAATATGGAAGTATTTGCTTTCTCCACAAATCAATTTGGAAAACAACACAACAAAATTAGGAGGGCAGCAATAGGAGCTTCTGAAATATGTTTTTAGGAGCAGGGCATGAAGGTATCCTTTAAGACTTCTGAGGCTGCCCGTAAACACTATTTGTCAGCGTGCCCATGGACCCAGATTCCGTAATTAGCAGTAATAGTGACACATCCTAGCATCTCTGGTCTGCCTGGGCTCACAGGCGGCAGAGCTGAGGCCACTGAATAAGTCATGGCCATCATGGTCTTTGCAAATAGTGCTGGCCTTAAATTTAAACAACAGTTGAATAAAAATTTGTACCTTTCATTAACTAGAGAAGGAGATATTTCCAGGCATGAAAGCATGCCACAAAGGGAGAAAATTTAGGCATTTCTTCCCTCCATTAGCTCTATAACCCTCAATCTCAAAAAAAAAAAAAAAAAAAAAAGTGCTACAGATGCTCCACTGAGCAGTAGATGAAGGGATAGGATGAGCTCTGTAATTCTTTGGGTTTTTATGTTTGTCACTAGTTTTTCAGGCCAGCTGGCTAAGCAGGGACTATTTCTAGCCTAAAGGAAGCTCTAAGGAAGACCTTGTGATTTAGTTGCTAAGTAAGTATTTCTGCAGATGCTGTTATCTTTAGGTAATGATGTCCTACTTTGCAAATGAAACTATGCATTTATTTTGGAGGAATAGATCTCAGAAATCTCAGCCTTCTAATCTGGGATTCTGCTATTAACTGCTAGTGTGCTGAAAGATACAGGCTCTCATTTGTAAAGCACTGGCCTGGATGGTGTGCAAATTTCTCTTGGGCTTTCTTTTTTCTTTTTTAGATTTTATTTATATATTCATGAGAGACACAGAGAGGCAGAGACACAGGCAGAGGGAAAAGCAGGCTCCTGGTAGGGAGCCCGATGTGAGACTCCATCCCAGGACCCCAGGATCATGCCCTGAGCAAAAAAGGCAGAGGCTCAACCACTGAGCCACCCAGGAGTCCTTCTCTTGGGCTTTCTGACTCCACTTATGTTTGAGTACCTGCGAGGACTCAAAATATTCTTGTCTCCCAGCCAAAAGGGAAAATGAGCTGCTTGGTCCGGCTGGAGTAGGACAGTATTCCCAACACTCCTGAGGAGTGGATGTGTCACCCTGTTGGTACATAAGAGAAAGCTGCTCAACATCCCATGGATACCTTGGTCTCTTTCCATGTATGCTTCCTGCTACTGAGAAGATCTTGCCTGTGAAAGGATATAATAAACTCTCTGCTTGGTCACCATTGGTCACAATTCTTGAAATAACTCAGATTAGGTTGGGTTAAGCAGGATTGAAAAATTTTATTTTCCTTGCTCATGGGAGCAAATCCTGAAAGGTTTATGTGTAATCACTCACTTGTCCTCTATGCTGAAACTCAGTTTTGTGTTCTTGTTCTTCTTTTTTCCTTTTGAAAACCTGTTTTCCACCTTATATTAAGTTAAATAGTTTGCAGACCTGACTTGCTTAATCCAAACAAATATGACTTCTTTGGCTCTGTTGGTCATTCTTACCCCATTTGTGCAGGAGAAAGGGCCACCTTGGCCTTCTTGGGCACACTGGGGAGATGTAAGTATAACTTGGGGGTCCATTTATTTTAAAATACCAATTCTGGGGCACCTCGGTTACTCAGTCAGTTAAGAGTCTGCTTTTGGCTCAGGTCATGACCCCAGGGACCCAGGATTGAGCCCTGTGTGGGGCTCCCCGCTCAGTGGGGAGTCTACTTCTCCCTCTCTCTCTGCCCCAAGTCCCTGCTCATGTTCTCTCTCTTGCTCTCTCTCTCTCTCTCAAATAAATAAAATCTTTTAAAAAGTACTAATTCCATTGTCAGATGTCCATAGTAAACTGGGAAAATCATCCAACCTCTCTGAGCCTTAGTTTCTTAATATTCTTAAACCCTAAATTACCAGAGCATACAAAATAATCTAATCTGTTATTTAACTTGGAGTAGGAATATAATAAATACTACTTCCTAGTCCTGCACCTTCCCCTAGGTCTTTTCGTTGTTTTCATTTGCTGTTGTGGTCATAGTCTAGCAACTGGGTGATTGCTGATTTTTCATGACTGTAATAATATTTTATGAAGCAATATACTTCTTAGCATCTCAGAATTCTCACCAGAGGCTGCACTCCCTAGCCATCCCCACCTGGGATGTGAAACAAACAGCTACTTTTTTTGCACAGTTTCTTACAAAGGAAGAAGGAGGACTACAAAGTAGTTAAATTTGAGGCTTTAGACAGGAAATGAACAGGTGGGAGGAAGACCTGAAATTCTTGCTTTCCATGGTGCTCTGATAAGCATTACTAGATCATGTTTTCTGCTCAGAATGTCTTATCACAGAGAGATAATGTATCCAGAGAGAAGATGGTTTGACATTTTGCTTTGTTAAAAAAAAAAAAAATCTCACAAGATTTTAGGCTGCTCTAATTTTTAGTGCGTAGTGTGCTGTGCTCCAACACAGAAATTTTTGAAAAAAAAAAAAAAAAACAGTTAAATAACCACCCCCCCCAACTATGAAAACCTAACACCTGACATGAGCCCTTCTCAGTCTTAAAATTCCAAAGTGAAGTTTTATTTAAGGTCAGTATCAGCTACTTCAGCACAATATAGACACATTCTTTGACTAGTGATCATTTTTGGTCTTTACAAATTTTGATTAAAAAAAATGTGCTTCTTCACAATTTTGGATTTAAAGCCATCTGAACAACAACTACAAAAACCTCTCCAGTGAGCTTCCCATTGTTGAATATATAACATTCCAATTTTCAGAACAGGTACATATGAAGTATATGATGAACTTGACCTGTATTTTGATAAACGTTGAATATAATGAAATACCTTCACAATTTCTTTCTTTTGTTACTAGGCCTCTCTAGTATAAATAGATCATATTAGTCAGTATTAAGAGACATTCTCTCATTCTTTAACTGAGAATGGTATTTTGAACTTAGGTGATTTGATTTTAGAAAATTGTTTTGCTAAATTTTTCTTAATTTATGTAATGTTCCTCATTTGATATTCATTCTTAATTTTTTATTAATGTGATGGAAATGAAAATTCCTTTTGAGATCTTTACTCCAGTCCATAACTATTGTGGGTTCAGTTGTGTCCTCTGAAATCCCTACGCTGAAATCCTAACTCATTGCCTCAGAATGTGACCATATTTGGAGACAGAATCTACAAGACATAATTAAGGTGAAATTAGGCCATTAAAGTTGGCCCTGATATAATATAACTGGTGCCCCTTATAGGAACAGGAGATAAGGTCAGGGACACATATGGAAGAAAGACAATGTGAAGACATCAGGAAAAAAAACACTGCCGTGTACAAGCCACAGAGAGAAGCCTCAGAGGAAATTGGGCCTGTTGATACCTTGGTCTTGGATCTCTATAGCCTCCAAAATTGTGAGAAACAAATTTCTGTTGTTTAAACCACTCAGTCTGTGGGCATGGCAGCCCTAGCAAACTAATAGAACATCCTAAATTTGGTGACAATATTGTCTGATAGAGTAAGGATTTCCCATATGAATCTTTTCTTATGCCCAAATTCCCCTTGATTCTTTTTTTAAATAAATTTATTTTTTATTGGTGTTCAATTTGCCAACATATAGAATAACACCCAGTGCTTATCCCGTCAAGTGCCCACCTCAGTGCCCGTCACCCAGTCTCACCCACCCCCCGCCCACCTCCCCTTCCACCACCCTTAGTTCGTTTCCCAGGGTTAGGAGTCTTTCATGTTCTGTCTCCCTTTCTGATATTTCCCACTCATTTTTTCTCCTTTCCCCTTTATTCCCTTTTACTATTTTTTATATTCCCCAGATTCTTTTTTTTAATACCACCAAAGTGTGCCTGACAAACTGTCTGTGCATAAGTATATTAAAAATTTCTCCTACAAATATTCTATAATTCAGACTTGAAACAAATCAAATTAACCTTTTCCCTCAGTTGTAATGAGCTAATGAGATCTTACTGAATAATCCATCACTGAGATAATTTTTACAAACTTGGCTTTAGGACAACATCTTCCAAATTTAATCAGCTCTTAAGTCTTATTGCTTTTGCTACCTTTCTCATAAAATACAGAATTTCTTAACCTTATTTTCCTTTCCAATTTTCATTACCTTTAACACAAACGCTAATGTCTCCTCTGGGCTTGCATAGTAACTTCCCAAATGTCCTTACCTACAGACTTCCTCTACCTCCAAAATATTTATTACATAGAATCCAGAGTTATAATTATTAACAAAAAATTTTCATGCAAATTGCTTCAATACTTTCCCATTATCTACGGAATAAAATCCAAGCTCCCTTCACAATGCAATAGCACATGCTATATAGTACATGCATACCTGGTCTGCTTTGTGTCTAGTTCCAACCTCTCAAGCTCAACCCTTGTTGTATTCACCAATACTTATTACCTACAGCTCCTAGGATGTGTTGGGATTTAAAAAAGTCTGTATATCTTTGCATATGTTATTCTTACCGCGTGTAACATTTCCCCACTTTTCTCTGACCAACTTCTCATTCTTTCAGGTCTTAGCTCAAATAATATCTCATCTCGCGATGAATTCAAATGTGCCTCCTGTGCTCCCATGACATACTGTTTGTAGTGTCTTGTCCATCTCTGCACTAGATTAATGTATTTTCATACTTGTCTACTCAGTTTCTAGTACTGTGACTTCATGGTGAAGTGACTCAGTAACCATTAAATGAATACAACAATGAAGTGGTTATGGCATCACAAGTATCCAAGAAGAACTTGCATTCACCACAAAGTCTTTACGGAAATGATCATAAATGAAGATCATTCCAACAGGGTCAACTTTCTCCACAGGAAGATGTAATTGGGGGTTGTATTACATAAGAAAGAATAATACCAAGCAAATTGTAGTTTTGAACACATGGGCAAAGCAAAGACATGACAATTATAAATGGATATAATTAATGTGTTATGCTCTAAGTTCTATAAGACATATATACATGTTCTAGATATATTTGCATTTTAATGTAATGTGAAGTAAATAAAACCACTGAATATTAAATTTGACATTTTTTAATTAATTATACTGAATCTTCTATAATGGACTTGTCTTTTTTGAAAACATATTAACAGCAGTATCATTAAAATAAAATTCTTATACTTGAAGTAAACTTGAAAGCATTATAAAGTATTAAAGAACATTTAAGGGCAAATGTCATTCTTTTTTCCTCATAATAATTTATTTTGGAATTAGTGTGGAGTGGCTCTAGATCTCTTTGAAAAGTTTCTGAATTTGCATGAACACCTGGTAGGGATGTAAATTAGAAAATATATCTGAAAGCAATTTAGCTTTATGTTTATAAATTTTTCAAATTGCTCATAGCATTTGAACTGGTATTTGCAATTCTGGAAGTTAATCTAAAACAAATCAGACATTTAAAAAGGCTTCCTGGAAAAATGTGCTTATCATGGCACCATCTGAAATTCAAAAACGTAAACAAAATCAATAAAAGATTGGTTAAAAGAACATGGTACCTCTGTTCAATGGAATATTGTACTGTCATTAAAATTTACAAAAGCATGATAAAACATTAGTATTACAATAGTGAAAAGCAGGTTACCAAATAATGCTTGAAATAATATTGCAATTATGATACTGAAAAATGCTGAAGGACAACGAAGCTGAAAGTTAGTAAAAGGAAGGAAATAACAAAGATGAGAGCTGAAATAAATGATGTAGAGACTAAAAGGAAAACAGAAAAAATTAATGAAACTAAAAGGTGAATTCTTTTTTAAAAGATAAACAAAATTGATAAATCATTAACTAGATTCACTAAGAACAAAAGACAACTCAAATAAATAAAAGTTGATTGAACTTGGAGGTATTATAACTGATACCACATAAATATAAAGAATCATAAGACACTACTGTGAAAAATCATACACCAGCAGTTTGGACAACCTAGACAATGGGTAAGTTCCTAGGAACACCCAACCTACCAAAACTAAATTATGAATAGAAAATTGGAATAGACTGATTACTAGTAAGAGATTGAATCAGTAATCAGAAGCCTCCTAACAAGTGTAGAACACAAGTCTAGAACCAGATGGCTTCACTGGTGATTTCTACAAACATTTAAAGAAAAATGGACACCAATTCTTTTCAAACTCTTCCCAGAAAATAGAAGAGAAGTAATCACTTCCAAATCCATTTTTTTTGGAGGCAGGCCTTGACCTGATACCAAAATCACTCAAAAATGTCACAAGAAACAAAAGAAAATTATGGACCAATATTTCTGATGAACATAGTTGCAAAAATCCTCAACAAAATATTAGGAAACTAAATTCAGCAATACATTAAAAAGACTATATAACATGATCAAGTGGCTTTTATTCCAGAGATGCAAGAATGGTTCAACATCTGTAAATCAATCAATGTGATACACCACTATCCTTTAACAAAATGAAGGATAAAAATCATATGACCATCTTAATGGATCTAGAAAAAGCAATTGACAAAATTCAATATCCCTTTATATAAAAACTCTGAACAAAGGAGGTATACAGCAAATGTTCCTCACCATAATAAAGGTCATATATGATAAACCTAAAGATAACATCATACTCAATGGTGAAAAAGTGAAAGGTTTTCCTTTAAGATCAGGAACAGGACAAGTACTCTCGCTACTTGTATTCGACAAAGTACTGAAATCTTTGTCAAAGCAATTAGGCAAGAAATAAAAGGCATGAAAATTGGAAAAGAAGAAGTAAAACAATCACTATTTGTAGATGACATGATAGTATATATAGAAAATCCTAAACATTCCACCAAAAATCTATTAAAACTAATAAAACAAAGTCAGTAAAGTTGTAGAATACACAATCAATGTACAAAAATCTGTTGTTTCTACAGACTAATAGCAACCTATTAAAAAGAGAAATTAAGAAAACAGTACCATTTGCAACTGTATCAAAAAAGGATAAAACATCTAGGAATAAATTTAACCAGGGAGGTGAAAGAACTGTACACTGGAAAAACTACAAAACATTGATAAAAGAAGTTGAAAACAAGAATAAATACAAAGGCACTCCATTCTCATGGATTGGAGGAATTAATACTGTTAAAAACATCCATACTACCCAAAGCAATTTAAGATTCAATATAATTGCTATCAAAATTCCAATGGTCTTTTTCACAGAAACACAACCAACAATCCTTTTTGTCCACAAAAGACTCCAAATAGCCCAAGCAATCTTGAGAAAGAAGAACAACACTGGTGGCATCATGTTTCCTGACATAAAACTATATTTTAAAGCTATATGCAATTTAAACAACATGATTTTGGCATAAACACAGACACATGGGCCAGTGGAACACAGTAGAGAGTCCAGAAATAAACCCATGCATTTATATAGTCAACTAATATGTGACAAAGAAGCCAAGAATACAATCGAGAAAGGGCAGTCTCTTTAGTAAATGATGCTGGGATAACTAGACAGCCACATGCAAAAGAATAAAGCTGGATCATGATCTTATACCACACACAAACATTAACTTAAAATGGATGGAAGACTTGAACATAAGACCTGAAATCATAGAATTCCTAGAAGAAAATATAGCTTTTTTAAAATTGGTTTTAGTGATGATTTTTTGGATTTTGACACCAAAAGCAAAGGCAACAAAAGCAGAAATAAACAAGTGGGATTACATCAAACTAAAAAGCTTCTGCATGACAAAGGAAACCATTAACAGAATGAAAGGCAACCTGCTGAGTGGGAGAAAATATTTTTAGATCATATGTCTGATAAAAGGTTAATATTCAAAATAGATAAAGAACTCATACAACTCCATAGCAAAAAACAATCCATTAAAAAATAGAAGATCTGAGTACTTATTTTTCCAAAGAAGACCTGCACATGGACCACAAGTACATGAAAAAATGCTCAACATTACTCATCATCAGTAAATGCAAATCAAACCACACTGAGATACTATCTCATACCTGTTAGAATGGCCACTACTCAAAAGACAAGCAATAGCAAGTGTTGATGAGGCTATGGAGAAAAAGGGAAGCCTGTACACTGTTGGTAGGAGTATAAATTGGTGCAGCCACTATAGAAAACAGTTTTGAGGTTTCTGAAAAATTTAAAAATAGAACTATTATATGATCCAGCAATTCTACTTCTAGATATTTATTCAAAGAATATGAAAACACTAACTCACAAAGGTATATGCACCCCTGTGCTCATTGCAGCATTATTTACAATAGCCAACACATAGAAGCCATGTAAGTGTCCATCGATGGATAAGTGAATAAAGAAATGTGTATATTTATATGGTGTGTTTGTGTATATAAACATATATATATATTCCATCCTATGTGTGTGTATATGTTATATATATAATATGTATATTATATGTATAATATATAATGGAATATCATTCAGTCATAGAAAAGAATGAAATCTTGCCATTTGGGACAACATGGATGGACCTTGAGGACATTATGCTAAGTGAAATAAATCAAACAGAGAAAGACAACCATGATCTCACATATATGTAGAAACTAAAACCATAAAACAAAACCAAAGATACAGAGAAAAATTGGTGGTTCTCAGAGGCAGAGGTGGGCAGTGTGGCAAAATGGGTAAAGGTGGTGAAAAGATACAAATTTCCAGGTATAAAATAAATAGGCTCTGGGCATGTAATATACATCAAGGTGACTCAAATTAAGAAGGCTGTATTGCATATTTGAAAATTGCTATGAGATCTTAAAAGTTCTCCTCACAAGGAAAAAAAAAATATTTGTAACAGATCTTAGGAGTTCTCATCACAAGGAAAAAAAATGTATAACTCTGTGGCAATGGATGTTAACCAGACTTAATGTGGCAATCATTTCACAATATACACAAATATCAAACCATTATATTGTACACCTGAAACTAATGTGATGTCATGTGTCAATTATATCTCAATTTAAAAATACCCAAAAAAGGGGATGCCTGGGTGGCTCAGCGGTTTAGCGCCTGCCTTCAGCCCAGGGCATGATCCTGGAGTCCCGGGATCGAGTCCCATGTCGGGCTGCCTGCATGGAGCCTGCTTCTCCCTCTACCTGTGTCTCTGCCTCTCTCTCTCTGTGTCTCTCATGAATAAATACATAAAATCTTTAAAAAAAAGCAAAATATGCTGAAAAAAAACTAAAAATTCTTCAAAACATTAATGGTAACTATTACTTAATGTTGAACCAAAAAGATTTTTGTTTACCTTTTCCAAATTATACAAACCATTTTTTTAAATTTTTTTTTATTTATTTATGATAGTCAGAGAGAGAGAGAGAGAGAGAGAGAGAGGGGCAGAGACACAGGCAGAGGGAGAAGCAGGCTCCATGCACCGGGAGCCCGATGTGGGATTCGATCCCGGGTCTCCAGGATCGCGCCCTGGGCCAAAGGCAGGCGCCAAACCGCTGCGCCACCCAGGGATCCCCTACATACTATTTTTATAATTGAAAATTTATTAACTTCCAAAGTAATCCCATTGGCTTAGCATTTTCTCAGAGTTCTAGAGGCATAGCAAGTAGTTATTATTGCCAATAGACATGTCTCTCCACTGAAAAGTGATTTTTAGAAGATATCACTATGTTCCTATTTCTTCAGTTTATTTCAAGTTAAAATAGCATTTACTTGTGTGGATACCTCTTGGTTTTATGGAGGGTGCTCTACTTCACGAAAACAGCACTGGCCGTTATCCTAAATAACCTAAGCCATTAAGAAAACCCCTTAAAATGCACCTTCAATACATCTTGGCAACTTGCTAAAATGACATGCGTAAAAAGGAAAAATCGGTAATGGGCTACAATGTATATTTCCTATACTAGCCTTTCTTCTATGTCTGGTAATAAAAATGAAAAAGTCACGTTTCCATCCCAGAAAGCAATAATAGAGAGTCTGCCTTGAGTAGGTTCATGACTGTGTGTATATGCCAATTGCCCCATCTTTCCTATGTCTCGTATTTATTCTACTGTTCGTTCCTGATCTTCCGGGTGATTCTTATTTGTAAGGCACAAATATGTGCTCTTAATTTAATTCCTTGCTCTTATTTTCATATTTAGTTTCAAATGGCATAGTCCTTATTTCAGTCAAGAATGTTTAACTATATCCTCTGGGAATAGGTTCATGTTTGCTCTTTCAGCAGTCCTAGGGACATTTTTTAGCAAGTTAAATGACTTGCTAAACAAAACAAAACAAAACAAAAACAAAAACAACCCCCCCCCCCAAAAAAAAAACCCATTCTTTTCAGAATCATTTTGAATGATCATTTCTAAAGGGAGCATCTTCTTTTAGTCTGGAATCACTGACAAAGAGATGCTCCCCTGTTTCTAGTCCTTTTGAACACCAAACATAAGGAGCAAATAAATTGAATTCTTAGTTATCTGAGGACCTTTTGGATTTATAGGAACAAAATGATGAAAACGAATACTTTAATGCTTTAATGGTACTTCTATTCCCCTCCTAAGCTTTAACTTTGGCCATTTGCTTCTCTAAACCTGCTGCAATGTCTGCATACTGCTGAAACAAAACCCGTAGGTCAGTGTAAACACTATAGCACTACTGGCTTTTTTACTGGTGATTGGAATTGGAATATTTTCAAATTATCAATTTGGTCTATGTTTACCACTTAAAGAGAGATTTGGAATTGAAACAAGATGTCAACTAACATGCCCTCCTTGGAATATGCTGGGTGTCCCATACCTGACAGGTTCAGCACATTCCCACCTCTTTTTCTTTTGGTGTCACTGGCCTGCCACTGAGTAACACCCATATAAGCAGAAAGATTAAAGTATGTACTATTTTGGGATTCTCCAAAAATAAACAACCTACAAAAATACAATCTAAAAGCATAATGTTTTGGGGACCTCTGCCACCACCACTGCTGCCACCCCCACTGTACCATGGCACCTTGCCCCAGCATCTTCTTCTCTGTTTGAGAGCAGGGCAAGACCATGCACGTGCTGCCAGAGACTAGGGCCAGAGCTGGAAGGAGGGAGTGGTGACCATGGAGACCTGGCTGTAGGGCTCACTCGAGACCTCCTGTCTGTATGGGCAGCTTCCCAAGTTCCAGGATGGAGACCCTACCCTGTACCAGTCTAACTAACACCATTCTGCGACACCTGGGCCTCTCCGTGGGGCTGTATGGGAAGGACCAGCACGAGGTGGCCCTGAACGTGCTGAATGGTGGTGTGGAGAACCTCTGCTGCAAATACATCATCCTCATCTACACCAACTCTGAGGCAGGCAAGGAGGAGTAGGTGAAGGCATTATGAGGGCACCTGAAGTCTTGTGAGATCCTGCTGTCCCAGAACTAGGGGCCTTCAACTTAAGCAACCAGATCTCCTTCACAGATGAAAACCTGCTGGACTTACTGCTGATTCACCAGGTCCTGGCCCACGGCTGCCTGGACTCCTTCCCCCTGCTCTTGGCCTACTTGGCGCACGTCAACACCTGGCCCAAGCTCAGGCCTTCCTGGCTTCTCCCCAGACGTGAACCTCCTTATCAACAGCAATCAGAGGCAGTGAGAGCTTGAGGCACCCTTGGCAGGAGGCGGGGGCTGCCTGCCTTCCTTTCCCCAGAACCAATAAAATTTCTAAGAGAGGAAAAAATAATAATCATCAAAAGTAAGAGCATAGTGTTCTTCTCAAAGAAAATTTACTACATAACCATTTCTCCAGATACCAGTGTGACATACATGAACTGACTGATGGACAAGGTGGCCTTGCTTGGACCAAGAGATGAAATATTTTGAAGGAAATTCTAGTGGCAGAAAGAGACATGTAAACTGGCATATAAGCCACGTGAACATTTCCTAGGTGTTCTGTTTTAGAGAAAATTTGCCCGAAGTATTTCCTGAATTCAGAGATAACACATCACTGATGAATGACACACAAGGAATATAGCTCATTACTAATGAGATTATTTGAAGATATTCTTAAAAACTGGTCAGTGAGAATCAAATATAAGCATATGTTTTTGAAATGGCAGAAGAATCATTTGAGAATTGACCGTTTTATAGGTTTTCATGAATGATTAAGAAGAGCATAAGAAAAATGCATTTAAATTCTTTGTATATGATCATGGGATGAGTACAGTAGAATATATGGAAATATCAAAACTTTCAAGACAGAAAGCCATAGTTTTCTAATCTATGAAATACATATAATAATTCCTATCTTGGAACTACTTGTGAATTAAATGTAAAAATATATTTGTAAGTGGTTCATCATGGGAATGATATCCTGAAACTAGATTGAAACATTGAAAGATGGCTGAATATTGGGAAATTGCTTTCACCCCATTGGAGAACATACCCCAGTGAATGACAATTAAGGAGGTTTTGGAAATGAATACAAGGACATAGTCTTAATGGCCACCGTGATGTGATACATGGCCTTATCATGAAGAATACCCAATTGAATGTTGCAGAGGTAGGAGAGAAAATAAGAATAAAGATGGTCAAACTGATGAGTGGGTTGAAGTATGAAAGCTGCTGAGAGAGATGAGGAAACCAAGCATTGTCTTGATAAAGAAGAAAATTGCCTCAATACCAGGCAATCGTTATCTGATCTTGACTGAAGAAAAGGATGAACAATAACAAGCAAAGCTAATTATAGAAGGTGATCTCTTATGATATGAATTTGAGGAAGCACATAACATAGTTCCCTTGTCCTCAGGATTCATATTTGATTCCTATCGCTGGTCACATTTCTTGGCCCCTAGAATATACTAAACAAATGTTCTGGGATAAAGAATGAATGAGTGTCTTAGGTTGGGTTCCTCAGCAGAAGCAGACTCTCTAATAACGATTCAAGTGCAAGTAGTTTATTTGGAAGGCAATCCCAGGAAGCTCCAGTAGAAGAGTGGAGGAGTAAGACAAAAAAAAAAGGGAAAGGAGTCTCAAAAATTGTATGTTAATGGCCAAGTTACCAGTGTGAGCCACTGTGGCTCATTTCTACCAGCTTTCTATGAGAGATGATATAGAACTGCCGTTCTTATTAGTTGAGGGCTGCTGCTGAGGACATCTATGCTCTATTGCCTTCCCTCAGAGCATGCTTCTATGGCAGAGAAAGCCCTCAGGCAGAGGTCCCCAGGTGTAGGCAGGAAGAAACCGTAGGCTGTATAAGAATGGCGATTGCTGAGGGACAATGAACAGAGCACAGATAGTGTCTGCTCCACTGAGCGAATGAGTAATGCATGACTTACAGCTTTCTTCCCTTGGATCTGTAGGTCATTTCAGTCTTCAAATGACCAAGAGTGAAATGTCAGTGCCTAAGTAACCATCAAGCCATATTAATGAACATTTTCGTTATCATCGTAGTTAACTTCTGGGAGAAAACATATTTATAGGAAAAGAGACACTGGGAGGAGAAAAATCACTGATGAAGTGTATATAGAAAGGGTGGTAAAGAGCCCTTGAAAATAAATTTGTGACAGCAATGTTGCCTAGGTCAGGCCATTTTTATGAAGACTGATAATAGTTATCCTAAATGATAGGATAAATGTAATTGCATCTTGGAGAAACTGTGAAGCATGTAAACTTCCTCCCTCTCTCCTACCTTTCGCTGCCCTTGCCTCCCTCTTTTCCTTCCTTCCAAAATAGATATAAATATTAAATGGTTTTCCTCATCTTGTAGGATTTAAGTATTCAGGCGATAGTGCTACAAAATAGAATCCTCCAATTTACAGAAAATTTATGTTTGCTCCCTTTCTAATTAGGGTACTTAGAAAAGTTTCTAGGATTTTGAACGTTCAACCAAATACTATGCTTGTCTGACCTTAATAGGAGCCTAAGGCAAGCAAAGAAGTGAGTTTGGCCCAATATACTCACCCAGAGGGATTCATTGTCAAATATATTTCATTTACTAGATTGTGAATTTTTAGTGTCCACATCCACTCTTTTCCACAAAAGTTCGAGAGTAGTTATATTTAAACAGGACTACATCCTCATGAGATGTGCCAATTTGCATTATTAGCTGGTTCAAATTTCGAAGAATTAACAGCTTAGAACTGAGCATTTTATTGCTGCCTGCTTTTTCTTTGTCTCTATTTGGTAATGTAGACTATGGACTATATCCCATTATCAAGCTCAAACACCTAACATTTTATTCACTGGCTATTCAAAAAAAGGTGGGGTTTAAAAAATACCTGAATTATGTGGATTTTTTTATTGTATTTTGATTAGATATAGCTTTAGGAAAAGTTGTGAAAATATTCTTACATATTCTTCCGGACGTCAGTTGTCTAGGGGTGGTTCAAATTTTGTATTCTTCCCCTTTTGTTTATCTTTTATTTTGATGGTTAGAAATATAGTATTTACTCTTTGTCAAAAGAACGAAACAGGATTTTACTCAATGATTTTTTCTTTTAACCACATCATTCACTGAACTCTGACTCTAATATGTAATTACTACATTTTTCTGTAGATACTTTTCCATGTAAATATCTTGTTTAGATATTTTCCATTTAATTCCATTAAATATTTTATATTTAAATATTTAAATTTCATCCATTAAAAAAAGAAATGAGCATAATTCCTCAGCTTGAATCTCACACTGGTGAAAAATCATTATTCTCAATCTTTCAATAGGTTTGTCATAATGACTATTATTAGCATTACATAACTTTTGTGGTATCTGTGCCAAAAGGAGATAGTACACTCATTAACATAGATACAATTCATGGTGTGTGCTTATAGAACATGTGAAGAAAGTATCTGTGGCTGTGTTCTTAAAGATCAGAACTCAGCAATAATAACATGAAGAAATATTCAATGCATAAGAATAATTATTAATACTTCCTATTATTTTGTACTTTCTTAACTTAAAACTATTAGATCCTTAAAAATAATATTTAAGTGTTTGAAAATCATTGTTACCTACAAAGAAACTTACAATATACAGAAACTACAGAAGAGTGTTTTGATAGAGGATGTGGTTAGAAACTGTAAGAAAAAAATCAATTAATGCTAAGACATTGCAAACCATTATCTTGTTTCAGTATTTGTGCTTTTTCAAAGGGAAATAAATCCTATGAGATCCTAATATCTCGTAGATATAAATTCAATAAAACAAACTGAGTATGCTCATATAGAGAAATTGTTTAGGGAGATGTTTTGTGATAATTATCTTTTTTAAAAGCTCAGTACATTTTAGGAAACCATTAAAATAAATTTCCATTCTAGGGGCACCTGGGTGGCTCAATCAGTTAAGCATCTGCCTTCTACTTAGGTCATGATCCCAGGGTCCTGGGATCCAGCCCTGCACTGGGCTCCCTGCTTATTGGAGAGACTGCTTCTCCCTCCCCTTCTGCCTCTTTCTCTGCTCATGCTTGCCTGCTCCCTCTCTCTCTGAAATAATGAAATAAAATCATTGTTTTGGTATCCATTTGCTCTTAATGATAGTAAGTTACTACAAAATCCTGCATTTGAACAGAACTGGAAAAATGAAGGAATAACAGAACTGGAGAAATGAAGGAATAATTATTTAGTCATGTTTTACATGTTTTACATGCTGTCACATGTGTTGTTGCTTTTCTATTATTACTTTATTAATTTCTTTTAGAGACTGTGCAGCGAATCACAAGGAGTAGATAGATCTCTTTCCTTTACCAGTCCCTTGGGCACAGCAGGTCCTGAGCAACTTGCTCTAGAATGTTGCAACAGGAGTTTCAAACATCAAAATAAAAATATGAAGAGGAAATCCTCATCTTATGATACATGGGGGCTGATTACCTCCTTTGAAAATAGGAAGATTAAGTTACTATAAAAAACCCTCTCTTTGCCTGTGTTACACAATTGTAAGCCTAGTGCTGAAATAGCACTGAAGACAGCACAGGATCCTGGGGAGAGGTGTCCCTAACATCTGAACTGTACACTGGACAGGCAAGTTGGTTGTACGTGCAGTAATACCCTTGGATGATGATGAAAGAAAAGAAAAATTATCAAGTTTCACAAGTTGCTTGTACTCATATATATTTTCTCAGTTGCAGATCCTCAGCTATTTTACAGAGTGGAAAGTTTTGAATTGAGGAGTTTCAAGAAGAATCATGGTGCATTTTTTTTAATGTCTCAGGAAATAGTTTTTATGGTAATTTAGACTATGAGCAAACTCATTTATTTAGACATTAATAAAATGTTCTTTTCTTCATGTAATATTTTATCCAAGGACACTTTAGATGTGTTCAAAGAGGTGACTATTTTAACAAATATTGTTATATTTGTATCAACCAGTTACATGCTGTAATCATGGTCTTTTGTGATTCATTATCTTTTTATTTTTTTTAAAGATGGTCTATATTTAGCCTTTGTAGAGGTACATTCCTATTTTGTGCCCAAAAAACAAACTTAACAACTATTAGAAATATGTTTTAAATTAGTGTTTTATTTCAGTGTGAATTATCATTACTGTATTGTTTAATGTAAAGGTGGAAACAATATTCAGTGCAATTTTCAATAAAAATAATACAAATCTTTGTTAAAAAACCAAAAATATTGAAGATTGCTACTTGAATAGCTTTTTTACTTTTATTATTATTATTATTATTATTATTATTATTAATTTTTTTGTTATCTATACCCCTTAGAGATATGGATTAATTTTTCTTCACTAGGATTTATTTATTTTCCTTTTCAGATTGTGTTGTTGCCATTCTCCCTAATACAGGCATTAAAAAAACATATATCCCATCAGAAGTGTATTGTAATTTGAATATAAGCAGATAGACAGATGGGTGAGTGATGAGTACTGTGAAATAAACCTAAAAATATAAATGCAGCTTTGTTTGCAATGACAACTAATGCAACTAATTTAAATATGAAGGTTCAGGTATGGCAGTAAGCTAAAAATCATTAAAAATGATTTAAAAATATCAAATCTCTCCTTGCGTAGAAGCAGACTATACTCTTAGACTTTGAAGATCAGGCTTATGGGTTCATATTATTTGGTGATGATTAGGACAGGGTGTCATTCTGTGACACTCCAGGGCAAGTGGCCTCAGGGTGTCACAATATGGCACACTGGCTCAGTAATGTAAAATCAATCTAAATGGCACCTCTGAACTACTCTGGAAAGTTAGCTTTCTGATGAGAACTTCGCTCCTGAAGAAGCACTTGGCTAAGTAACAACAGATATCTCTGCCATTGCAAAGAATAATTTCTTTTTTTCAGCCAGCATTTAAAACGAAACTGCTTACATTTAGGGAAATTATCAATGTAAGTAAAAATGAGGGGGGTGAGGCAGAGAGGCAGCGGGAAATGTGTGGTTAAAGAAATCATTTACTAAAAAAAAAAAAAAAAAAAAAAAAAAAAAAAGAAATCATTTACTATAATGGCCATGCCAGATGTGCATAATATTTAGAAAAAAATTTGAATGCTATACACATAGAATTGAGGAAATTAATTTTTGATATAGATGCGTTAGAATTAGCTCTGTGATACATTGGCAGTTTAAAAGTGAAGAGAGAGCTATCAGATTCTGCTCTAAAACCAATATAAAAGAATTTGGTCCCAGTCACTGTTTCTATGCTGCTTGCAGAGTCCCTATAAAATAATGACCACTTCTTCAACAAAAGTACCAAGTACAGAAACTGCTCAAACACTTCCAGAAACATTTTTTTTTTTTTGGCTTGTAGGAGATAAGATGAAGAACAAGACTAATAAGATCCCTACTTTTATCAAATTATATCCTAATTGGGAGATGATACAATAATCAAGCATATATATTCATAATGTAATTTTGGGGAGTTTTAAGTTCTATGGAGATGATAAAACAGACTGCTGTGATGGAATGTACCTGGTGTGGGGGTATGTGGAGAGGGCCAGCATCACTCCGAGAAGGCCTTCTGGATAAGGATACATTCATACCAAAGCCTGAATGATGAGAAGGAATCAACCACATGAAGATCCAGAGGGAGGGCATTCCATAGAGAGAACAGCAGCTAGGAAGTCCTTACAATGGAAATGTTCAAACAGAGAAGGAAGCAAGCCACACGGTGAGGGCAGGAGGGGCAGCGTGGTAGAGGATGAAGTCGGAGAGATTTTGGGGAGGCCTGACTACGCATGGCCAGGAAGGCATGGAATAGACTTCTATTGCAAGTGGACCAGGAGGTCATTGAAGAATTATGAGCAGAGAACTGAAATAATACTGATTATTAAAATGATGACAGGTTCTGAAATTAACAAACTTCCTAGTACAGAACTAGATGCGGGTTAAATTGCATAAGGATAAACCTGGAGCTGGGAGACCAGTGAGAGGTTATGGGTTGTAGTAGCCCGACGTTGGGCAATGGTGGTAGGACTCGGGTGCTCTTAGCAGAGATGGTAAAGTGATTAGATTTAGGACACATTTTTGGGAGTCAGCTTACTTGCAAAGAATTTGGATATTGGGAATGAGGGGAAAAGAAGAATCAAATATCACTTCTAGGATTTTGCCCAGAGCAGCAGCCTAGGTGGAAGCATATTTACTGAGAGAAGACTGAGTAATTGAGAGAGATCAGTTTATAATGGGAGGAAATGAAAAGTTCTGTCTCACCCCTGGTGAGTTAACAATGCCCATTAGATAGATGCCTACGTGGATCTCGGTACCAGTCTATCTGCAGTCTCAGCAAACTCACGAGGTCTGTGGATCATCAGCAATGCTCTCTTGTTCTTGCTCTCCTGCGTATTCCCAGGTTGAGGGAACAACGGAAAAATAATTCCCTTATTTATTCCTTCCACAAATATTTATTAAGCGTCAATGCCATCAGCCTTCAGGTCAGGCACTGTTCTAGCAGATGTGGACAGGGCAATAAACAAGATGGAGCCATAGTTTTGCATTAGACTTTTTCCCTTTCAGGTTTAGTTTCAAGAGTGTGGGTGAAAACGGATGACTCATTTCCGTTCTTTGCTAGCTAGCACAAGGCTGGCCGTCGGTTTAGTGTCTGTTGCATCACACTCTTCTGGCATTCAGCAGAAACGTTTGGAAGCAGACTCCAGTAGCCTGAATGCACACTGTCACCTGTCAAAGTCCACTAGTAAAGAATGCAAAATGAATGGCACTGTTTAATATATACTCCCTCCCACTAGTTCCTCCTGTCTTTTCATTCTTCTACCATTTATTCTTTTATAGAGTCCTAGAGTAAACAAACGTCCTTGAGCTTGTGATGATTAACAGAAATTATTATATGTAGAACTAATCTGGTTTATGTCTGCCATAGCACAGCCAAACTATTTCTGAGTAGCTGGTCAGCACAGCCTTCTTGGAATTTCAGTAGCGGTGAACTGAGGCTTCTGAAACTAAGAAATTACCTGGTGCTTTTCAATACTGATGGGGTAGGTTCCGACGCCACTTGCTTAATGAAGGAATAGTTTCTGTTTTTCTTCTACAGAATTTTAAAGAAAGAGAAGCAGAGATTAAAAATAACTTCTCATTTGTGCTTTGAACTAATTCTGGTCCTCATTAAACTTCAGGTGAACCAAACGTGCGACCATAAAATACAGTCAGCTTCACTTGATATTCCGCACCCCCTCATCCTTCCTTTAAACTGGCTCCTCCAGTTTCCATCTGAATGATGCTATCCTCAGAGTTAGCTGTGCCAAACTGAGATTATTGTGTGCTAGAGTCATCGTCTGGTTTCCTGTCTGGTGAAGAAGTGTTTCGCGGTAGTTAATAGCACTGGCCTTAGTCAATGAGACCAGGATCTGAATTCTGGCCCTGCCCTTCACTGGCTGGATGACCTCAGGCAAGACTCTTATTGTCTGTGTATCTCAATTTCCTCATCCATGTTTATGGGTGAGACTTATGTGAGCTCATGTAGGTAAAGTACCAAGCACAGGGCCTGACACAGGGTAGGCGTTTGTTTACACATCCCTGAAATACATGTGTGCCAGTCACTGTTATAGGCTCTGGGATAAAACAGAGACAAATCAGACAAAGGCCTTGCCTTTTAGGCACTCTGCAACCTCAATTCCCTTTTTCACCATTGGCTTTCTTTCCAGAATGGCTTTTAAAAAATAGTAATATACCCAAAAAAGTGTATTTTATCATAGTCTCCCTTGTGTGTTGTGGCCAGGGTCTGCATGGCCTACCTTAAGCTCCATCCGTGGACCACTGAGGCTGCCCTTGCACACAGAACTTCTACTGTGGGCCTTCCCTGGACCACCCCATCAACACTCGCCTGTTTATTCTATATCTTGTCACCTTCCTTCTCAGTCACACAAGGCCATTGATAAAGAGTTTCTGATAATTGATAGAGACCTAATATATTACTCTACTGGGGATTCTTCTTAGTTCTCCCCAAATGAATCTCTAGAAGTAGAATGGGGTAACTGGTGGAATATAGGAGACAGTAGAGGGCTAGGGAGAGGTGGCCTTGTCTCTTCACAGAACACCATGTCTTGTTTATTGAACCTAGGCTGTAAATTGACTGTCTTCCTCTCCTCTCCCACGTTCCCCATGCTTTTCCACCTTTGTCCCTTTCTCTTAGATTCACGTTATTCACTTTACACAAAATATATTCTGAAAGTCAACTTAAATGTCACATCCTCCTCTGACCTTTCCATTTGAAAGAAATCTCCTTCCTCTGCATCTCTCTGGCCAGTCTTCCCAGTATTGTCCACTTACCTATTATTTCTTCCTTACTTCTCTGCAACCACAAACTTCTTTAGGACACATATGAATGTTTGGGGGATAAAATTCAAGGGGGAAGCTGAGAGCTACAGCCAGGTCAGTGCCTTTCAGGGATTGAGCAAAGCTCTTTCCTTCCTTCCTTCTCTCCATCTCTCTGAGCTGCCTTCTTCCCTTCCCTTGAAATGTATTTTAAAAAGGCTAACACAAAGTTTTAATATTATATAATATTATATATATTATATATAATGCATTATATTAATATTATATAAGAAATAGTAGTTTTAAAACAAAATATAATATAAGAATTCTATTTATAAAACTATTGGGAGTTCTATTTAAAAGTAATTTGTGAGTAATGCCTGGGTGGCTCAATCAGTTGAGCATCTGACTCTTGGTTTTGGCTCAAGCAGGATCCCAGGGTTGTGAGATTGAGCCCCGTATCCACACACAACATGGAGCCTGCTTAAGATTCTTTCTGTCTCTTTCTCTGCCTCTCCACCCCCAACTCATGCTCTCTAAAATTGAATGAATGAATGAATGAATGAATGAATGTAATTTGTGATACACTGTGGTATCTAATAATGGTATATTAAAAAAATAATGGTATATTCAAGTTTTTGTGATGAATAAGATCTTAAGTATACCAGAGATAATACATATAAAATAATTCAGAGATATTATTAGAAGTTTGTTTTGAGATCTTATTGAGTGAGACCCAGGATGAGTAACTTTTTAGCTCCCCCATGATACATACCATGTGTGAACAGTGGTGTCATGTGTAGACAAAAATCAGTAACCAAAACATTAGCTGGATGCAAATGAGGGAGATCACAGGAGGATAAAAAGAAACAGGGGTAGAATTATGGGAAGGGCTGAGACAGTTTTGGGAAATGGTGTGTGTATTATTAGCTCAGGCCCTGGGTAATAGGCTTGACTGCTTTGTGGCTTCTCAGAATCAGGGATGAAAAGAACCAAGAGACCTAGAAAGAAGGTCACTCTGTAGGAGATAGGATATTCATAGTGGTGGAGGGAGGTAGCAAGGAAGAGTAACGACAGAAGAGATTTAAGAACTTAGCATCTTTATTGGACATACTTTGGAATGTCTCTGCCCTAACCCCTTTCTTTGAGATCTGTCTCTATATAGCAGTGGTAATGGGAAGCCCAAATATTTGGAGACCCCCTTACCAGAAAGCTGGTCTGCAAAGAAAAGAAAGAAAGAGGACAGAGGAGTTATGCAGAAAGAAGCAGAAACTGGAAGCTTTGTGAATCCTGAGAGCTAAAATGACTTGTCTTAGTACTTTGACTTCAGTTCTCATGAACCCTACTGGTACTTTGCCAGGGATTCCATGGATCTATATCATTATTTAAAGCTCCCTTGTTTCATAACCTGCACGTGAGTTACTGTATTTTTTGCAATGAAAAGAGTCCCAATTAGAACAATATATGATATTTTTTGAGAATTGATGGTTTCTTGTGGTCCCAGGAACTTATGCTCTTATTCGTAGATACAGGGAGGTCTGTATCTGTTTCTTTACTCCAGTTCAGATAGTTAGAGTTAGTTTTCCAACTTCTGTAGGGAGGAGTGTTGGGGCATTCTTCATAGAGTTGGATTGGAGCTAAGGGAAGGCAAAAGGAGAGAGTTTTTAATGATGCCTGGATATGGACTGATGGATGTAAACGTTTAGGGCAAAGGCTAAGCTGCTGAAACCATGGGAGAAATATGATAGCTTAAATAAGATTAAATCTTCATCTCTCTCTTTTATAGTCACAGTAATAGTTGTGGTGTTTTGCTTTAGGTCAGTTGCGTCAGTTGTCCTTGTCCTTATTTACACAGTGACCAGTAATATGATTATGTTCTAGCCTGTAGAGTAGAGGAAGGGCACCAAAGGTTTAAGACCAAAAACTGGATCTGCCACATACTACTTAGAGTTCTATCCCATTGGGCAAAACTCAGTTATGTGACCATATATAGCTGCAAGGGAGGCTGGCTAATGGACTCTCCAGCTTTGTGACCACATATCTGGCTCAATAACTTTTGGCATCATATCATTAAGAGTTATTGTCCTTCTTCTTAGAAGGACAATAACTTGTGGTTTCAGGGGCTCATTAGGAGAATTTGTAGTGAGCCTACTTGGAGCATCACCTCCTGAAAGATAAACATGTTTTGTGTTCTCCTCTCCCTCTGGTATTGAGATTTTATTCATTTAATTGTTTATCCTTTCAAGTCACTCATGATGTTTACTTTTTATGTGTGTTATTTTTGTTGTTGATCATTTTGCGTATCTGATTCACTAAAAGGCAATCTAAAGTTCAAATTCAACGTTATTTTACTTTTCTATGACCATTGAGAGTTTTATAGGGTTTTGGAGGGATTTCAACAACTTTCTTTTTTAAAAAAAGGCCAGGTAATGCTGATTTAGCCCTCTGGATACACGAGCAAGGAAAGTGTGTTTCACTCTGATAAGCCTCTGGGGATCAGAAATTGCTATTTCAAAGCAGAAAGAAATGCCAGCTAGTGGCTGCAGGTGGGGGAGAAGTGTGGAATATGTGAAACATACTTTTATAATTTATTTAATTCTTCAAAAATAGTTCTTTGATAACTCTGCAGGGGGTCATGGTGGGGCAGCATCTATCAGGCACAATAAAGGCAATCAAACACTGCAAAGCATAGGAAGGGCATAAGAACACAGAATTGAAAAAAAACTGGAGATAGTCATTCTTTTATAAACAGTATGCCAAATAATACCTTAATAGGACATTAATAAAACCTAACTTTAAATATATGCAAATATCCTATATTTTTCCACATTTTTTTTCTAGATTGTGTTTAGGAATAAGAGCAGAAAAATCAAAGTACTCTGCTATGATCCCTGCTTTTGGGGGTATGGCCATCATAAGTATGGCAAGGTTACAGGCCCTTCCATGTCCTCAAATCAGACATGACATATTTTAAATCTCTTTAAAGAGTCCATGTGAGGTCATATAGTCAAGATTCTTGGGAGAGATTGGAAAGCGTGGCATTGCCAGGGAAAAGAATGGGGGACTATGTTAGATACACACTATCATTTATGCTTCACAACACACCTGAAAATTGGCTTTTTAGAATCTTTCTGGATTCCAAGGTCTGCTGCCTGCCATAATATTCACTACTTTCCTGCCCTCCTGGCCCTTTTTCTAATAGGTGGTTCTGAACTACCACTTTGACCTTATCTTTTGGCACAGGTACTTAGAAAAAGTTTCCTTTGTAGAATGCTTCATTAGTTCTCGGCTCCACCTTGTGATCACCTGCATCTGGATTTCTACTGAGGCTGACCCACTCACTTGCCTAATTTTTATTTTCTGTCCCAGCCTTACCTAGGTTTTCTGAGCCTGGTTTTTATCCTTTTTTTTTTTTAAGTTGTTCTTTTTAGAAAGAACATGTTGTTTCAAGTTCATCTAACGGTACAAGTGATCAGATGCTCATGTCAATTGTAGAGAACAGATCTGAAAATGGCACAGGAAGTTGGAAAAGGTTATTGGGAATTTAAGGTAAGGAAACAGGGTGGAGGTAGATTCTGACTAAAGCCTTAAAAGATGGGGTGGGTCCAAGGTAGAATGACACCTTTGTGACATCACAGGCTGAAAGCATATGAACATTCTGGTGACTCATGGAAAATAGTGCTGGGTGAGGTGGAAGTGTTCAGCAGAATGCATTGAGCTGCCCTAGGTTGAACCTTCCTTCTCATCTCCAGATACCTGTGTGTTTTTCCTGTTTCCACTTTTGAATTCCTCCTGGGGTGACACTCTTTTGAACTTCCTTGTTGACAGGCTTTGGGGGTATTAAGAATGATCAGCAGCTTTTAATATATAAGACTGTTCTTCAGATGATAGTCCGCATCCATCTTTTGCTCATAAAATGCTTAATGTTGACTGTGTGTCCCCTGGGGTTTCATTTTTGTTTAGTCCTAAGTAGGACTTAGTAGGTAAAAAGGATGGAAAAGAACTTCTTTCAGTAGAGAAGTCAAAGACAGTTCGGTACTAACCTTTAGGAGATTTAGACTTTTGTTGGATAAAGCAAGACACTGAGAAAATAAAATCTATACGTGTATAAAACCAAAAATGCAAGGTATGAAGCATAAATTACATTAGAGCATTTGGTTTTACCATGTAATACCTCTCCCTTTTTAATATTGTGATTTCATTATTAACTACATTCTGTCCTTAGAAAGCTACCACATTGAATATTTTAGAGTACAATGTGCATGGTTTAGTCACAGAAGGGTACTAGTATGGCACTCTCTAGAAGCTTAATTTTCCAAATGCTCAACACATGGACCCTAAGAGCCAGTTGCATATTTATTTTTCATGTTACATTTGCTGATGCAAGTTATGTCTGGAATTAAAAATTATTTGACAGATCATAGGATTCTTTTTAGACTAAAATTTGACAATGTCCTTTTAGTGTATCGTATAATGCTCACTGTATGTGGAGATGCAGGAATGGAAAATGTGTTTCGGCAAAAACACTGACACCTGGGAGGCTGCTGTCAACTTCCAACAAAAGCGTTTTAAAAAACTGCAGATCAGATGCTATGCAAATGTGTTTCTATCTGGCATACACCATCAAGTACACCGTATCCTGTTATTTTGATACACATAGAAAAATAATTTTAATATCCATTTTAAGAGTTTCTCTACACGAATCCTCCTCATAAAAAGAAACTTCTCTGAGAACCTCTTGTAATTATTACCTATTAAAATAGCACAAGCTCAGCTCTGAGAATTCCTGATTACATTGCTAGCATCCTTTCAAGCCCTGGTGCACTTTATGCCTCACTGGTGATACTTTTCATTTTCAGCTTGCTTTTCCATTTTGCGTCTTCTCTCCTATTTGACTGTGAACTCCTGGAAGACAGGTCCCATGTTTATTTCACCCCATCTCTGTATAACATCTTGCTTAAAATCAGCACTCAAGGCAACAAATTGTGTTGTGACACTACACTTTTTCATTTTGTACTGTAAACTCCTTGAGGTTTGAAAAGAGCATCTCATTCATAACCCCATATACTTATTACATTCCTTAGTCTGCAAAAGAACTCGATAAAAGGTCGTGCATAGGGAAGTGTCTGCAAATGCTACACTTTATTTTCTATACCTCTTTGTCTCAGTGCTTTCAAGAAGAGCTGTGCTCAGACAAACCACAGGAATCACACAGAGTGGTCCCGTTGGTTCTTTAATTCCAACAGGTAGCTGTATAATGTTGCGAACAGATCACAAAGCTCCAAAGAACGAACTGGGACAGGTGCAAATTTATATGGAGATACAGGGGTAGATTCTAAAGAGTAATTATACTGTTTATTGCTTTCACATTCAGGTTTGGAAGAAAAGTATGATATAAACAAGTTAATTAACATTCTTAACTGTAACTATCAAAATTAATTTGAAGCCTCTTCACCAGTGGTATCTAAGGCAGATGGAAAGAGAGTTATTTAAAGGCAATCTTTTTGTGATATTATGGGAACTATATCAAGTGAATTGAGATTGCCAACTGCCACACAGTTAAATTCACAGATAAATGTGACAATTATACTAATGTGTTATTACTGATGACCTTGTAGAAATTATAGCTCAAATGGTCAGATATGGTGGAAAATAGCAGAAAAGGTTGAAAAAGGGCACAAGTAAAAAACTAACCAAAAAGCTTTGATAACATGGAAAAGGCTTTTTGGATAAATAAGGGAATATAATTTTTAGATTTTTGTTTTATCAAAATCTCTGCAAGGATCTTGTCACAACTTATTACATGTATTACACAAACCTGTCCTGATTTATGGGCAGCTGATTTTTTGGGCCCGTGTTAGAGGTAGAATTAGTAGCCATGTGAGAGTTTCTAGTCATCTCTGTTGATGTTAGGAAGATAAAGCACATACTTCTATCTTGCATACATACAGAGGCTAATTTTTAAAAAACAAGGAGGTGGCTTCTAGAAGATGAATAATAGAAGCAACACTTCTATATTAAAATAAACTAAGTTTGGAGTAAAAGGAAAAGGAGCTTTTAGAAACAGACACATGACAAGAAGACAGTATAATAAATCATCCCAAAATTGCAATAGGAAATTATTTTTCTCAATTTGTTTTGAAATCAGCCAAATTTATTTCACTTTTGGGGGTGGGGAGGTGAGAAGTTGAGCTAATTTTTAGAATCTTTTTTATAACTATCATAGGTGATAAACTCATTATCCCAGGAAAAAATAGCTCTTTAGAGTTCAATCTGAATTTTGACAAAAGGTATCTTATTCTTGAGTGATTATATTAAGATTTTCAATATGGGTGTGATATCCTGCTACCAGTGCTGAACTAGTGGCACACCTGTGTGTGGTGAATGGGTCAAGGTGCTGAAGCTTCACGCAGAAAGCCTACAATGGGGTAAGGGAAAAGAGCCAGGGGGGTGTAGTTTTAAATCCATTTCCCCTAACAGTATTATCATTTCATAATATCTCAATTCTAACCCAGAATTATTTGTGATAAGCTTCTCTCACTTTATTCTCTTTTCTTTTTCCTGTTCCTATAAATATGTGACAAAAAGTGTGAGTACTATTTTTGTATCTCTGACGCTTAATAATGATGAACTACTAATTCAATTAATTCTGTATGTTATTCCACATTTCTGCTTACCCAGAAGACCAAGCTTGAGTCCTGAGACTGTGAAATCCATTTATTGATAATATGCTCAGGTGATTCTGAGCTCCAGCCAGGATTTCAAATCCTAAAGTGTGTCCTTCTCTATTACCCCTTCCTGCCTCTGCAGAAAGCACAGTAATCTTTCCTTTTGGATTAACTGATTTCAATAATGTTGTAAATAGTTTATAACTTCTTCTACTTTATATTTCCATTTAAAAAATTCATTTATTCATTTTATAGAGACAGCATGCAAGCACACGAGTGGGGGGGGGCACGGCAGAGGAAGAGAATCTCAAGCAATCTCTTCTGAACAGGAAGGCCGACATAGGGCTCTATCCCATGATTCTGAGATCTTGATCTGAGCCAAAATCAAGGGTTGAACCCATGCTGACTAGTCACCCAGAGGCCCCTTTTATATTTGCATTTTAAGATGGATTTCAATGTGTAAAAATAGAGCATTAGTTCTCTTTTGAGATCCCATCACTTCCAGAATTATCTAAGAATCCAATTACGGTGGTCACTCAATCCAAGAGGTTCAGTCCACTTCCCAAGGACAGTTGGGGAGTTGAATCTTCTTGCTCCTGCATGTGCTTCTAGCACTCACACAGTATTGGATGGATACTCACAGTCATGCCTTTAGTGGCTAGGTTCTTGCCAAGCCTGAGCCCCACAGCTCCCTTTATTTCACATGCTCATGTTTGCCAAAACAACACCGGTCTGAGGTCTTCTGGACCTAGATTAATCTATGTGTCTGTGACAGGGAGAATTCACATCAGAATCAGCCCTCTCTTAGAAATCTCATGATATGCTTAGCTTCAGCTCAAACTACCCTTTCCTTAGGAAGAGTGGGTGTTCTCACTGGCTTGCTCTGTGGTTCCCAAACTTTAACTTGCATGAAAATTGCCTGATGGAGTTATGAAAACACAAATTGCTGGGCCCCGACCTCTGAATTTTTTTACTCAATAGGTGTTATAGACTTAATTGTGTCTCCCCCAAATTTATATGTTGATATCCTAACCCCAGTACCTTAGAATGTGACTGTATTTGGAGCTAGGGCATTTAAAGAGATAATTAAAATTAAATGAGAGTCATAAAGGTGGGGTCCTAATTCAGCATGACTGGTTTTCTTTTTTTTAAATATTTTATTTATTAATCATGAGAGACAGAGAGAGAGAGCGAGCGTGCGCGCGAGAGGCAGAGACGTAGGCAGAGGGAGAAGCAGGCTCCATGCAGGGAGCCCAACATGAGACTCGATCCCAGGTCTCCAGGATCATGCCCCGGGCTAAAGGCGGCTCTACACCACTGAGCCACCTGGGCTGCCCCTGGTTTTTTTTAATAAGAAGAGGACGACACTCCAGAGAGGCTCACACATGGGAAAAACTATGTGAAGACACAGCAGAAAGGTGGCCATCTATGAGTCAGAGAGAGACCTTAGGAGAAATCAAATGCGTGGACACCCTAATCTGAAACATTTAGCCACTAGAACTGTGAGACAATACATTTTTTTAGTTCAAGCCACCCTGTCTGTACTATTTTGTTATGGGAGCCCTGGAAGACTCATACAGTAGGTTTGAGATGGGCTCAAGAATTTTCCTTTGTAACAAGTCCCCAAGTGCTGCTGATGCTACTGGATTACACCTGTGAACCACTGGGCTTGCAAATCTTTGGCTTGTCTTGAGGAACTATGACTAATGTTAATCTATATTAGCTAATATGGTACCTCCTATCCTGAGTCAAATTGAGTGATCTAAGCTGTTCCTCAGTTTTCCCTGCTCCCTCACTCCCTTCTTTCTATGGTTCTAGGTTTCTCTCCAAAAGCCCCAAATCCGAATGGAGAAAAAAAATTACTAGTTAAAAAAAAAAAAAGGGCAAAAATAAAACAGGAGTTTCTAACTTAGTGCAGGAGTACAGGAGGTACTGTACTGGTAAGAACACCAGACTGGGAGCCTGGAGAGTTAGAAGTCTGAAAACCTCAGCTGTGTCTTGATTCTGCCCCCAGCTATCTACAGGACTGGGATAAATATAAGAACTAAGGTTTCTATTTGTACAAAAATGTTATTAGATTAAATGGGCTTTAAGGTTCCATACAGTTCCAGTATTTTGAAATGTATCCAGTAGATGTTAATGAAATCCTGAGAAGTGCTGATGGAGAGTACTTAATATTTTCAACCCTTTCCCCTTTCCCAAATCAGTGAAAAGCCAGTGATGGTAGTAATAATGAACATGGGGATTTCCCAAAGGGCACCTGGGCGGGGGGCATTCCTCTTCATCAGGCTTCTAAACTTGTTGAGAAATAAGAAAAATGAGAGAAACAGAGGGCAAATATCACCTTGATTATAAGTAGGGGCCACATTGGAAGTTGAGGTTCTGAGTCTTCCCCACCCACCATGACGATGCTGACCTGGGATAGGCTTCCCAGGTAAGATTTAAGGCACAGAATAGCAGAACATATCTTTGTTCTCTGTGATTTTAGTGGCGATGCTTGCTCTTTAGAGCTTGAGTGTGAATAGTTACTCCTTCCAAATTTACTAATCAGAGTTTTTCCCCAGAGGCAGAGCAGACTAAATAGAACATGGAGAGAGGCCAAGGCAGGTCTCTAGACCTGGGAAAAAACCCCTCCGTGATGAAGAGATAAGCTTTACCTCCTACAGTCCTTACCATCCCCTGAAACTGATGAGATTTGCAAAGGTGAACCGCTTACCCAAGGTCATACAGCTGAGAAGGGGCAGAGCTGAGCCTGGAGCCCAGGTCTGATTGCCTCCAGAATCAGCATTTCTAATTTCTTGGCCAGAGTTTTAGCTGTGAGATAGAACCTGGTAGCATGCAAGCAACTTTTCATACCAATAAATGGGGAAAGCTAGACCCAGGTTAAAAGCCAGGGCTTAACTGGGATAATCAATCATCAAAGCAGATACTTGGGTTATCTGCTCATCTAATTTTAAAGGAAGAAATATATTCCTTGCTTTTCTAGTTCCTGATCTCATTCCACTGTGCTAGGCCTGGGGATGCTTCAGATTTTCTTGGCATATTCCTGTTACCAACGAGCTATAGTGGTCTTTGGTTTTTCACAAATACAAGGCTATTACGGCTTGTTTTTCAAAACTCTGAGTAACTGGGCTAAACAAGCATATCGTTTCTCAGCATTATTCTTTCTAGTTAAAATATATCTCACACTCTTTAGAGTTGGGGAAGACTGTTGCCTTTTAAATCTCTCTGGTACTTTTGAATTTAAAAAGTAGATGGAAAAAGAAGCTTATGAAAATGAAAGTCATTTCAATTCATATTCATACACACACAAAAATACTAGTAACAACAGATGCCTCTGCTTGCAGGAACAGATTTATCCTAAATCTGGATACAATGAACTCCTTTTATTTCCTTAGAAAAGCAGATCTTTGGCCACATTTAGTAGAATGTTTCTCTTTTGTGAGTTGACAAAATTATTTTCAGCCTATATGTTGATTATGTGAAATGATGGAAATTGAATTCTTCAACATTTTTTCTTTACATATTATTTGTATATAAAATTCGCTGGTGTCTGGCACAAAGCTCACATATATTCCTATTCATTTGGTTATTCTTTCATTGATCCTGACTTGGTCCTTTAAAAAATGTAATGTTTTAATATTACATCACCAAATATTTAGAGAATTTTAGGTTTCAAGACATTCAGAGATTGCTATAGTAAGCATTACTCTTAGGTTAATTAGCTTACTAATCATACAATTGATAATAATTGGAGATTTTCACCTTATCTCTGACCATATACTTGTCAATATACCATGCTAGACAATTTTTGCAGGTATGAAAGGCTGTAAGAACGGGGAAAATGGGGTTCTCTATTATTATATAGAGAACACTTGATCTTTGACATATTTATACATCTTATAGGCTTCCACTAAATGAAGTTTGAGTATAATTTTCCAGAGAAATGTTGGAAATAACTGACATTCCTTTCTGTTCTATATGTTATGTTTAATTTGCTTTTACATTCTAGCACACAATTTTAGAAAGGGCAATATTTTATATAAAAGTTGTAGAAAGTGGGCAGCCTGGGTGGCTCAGTGGTTTAGCGCCACCTTTGGCCCAGGGCATGATCCTGGAGACTCGGGATCGAGTCCCACGTCGGGCTCCCTGCATGGAGCCTGCTTCTCCCTCTGCCTGTCTCTGTCTCTTTCTCTCTCTGTCTCTCTTGCGCTCTCTCTCTGTCTCTATGAATAAATAAATAAATCTTAAAAAAAAGTTGCAGAAAGTACTGGGTTCTTGGATTATCAGCTAGCTATACTATTTTGCTCCAGTCATTGTTGTCTTTCCTCTTATTGGGAAGGTCAATTTAGGCTTTTCTTTCTTCTCTTTTCTGTTATGCTTTTCCAAGACTTTACTCAGCTGTTTGATTTTTAGACGTTTCCATATTCTGTTTTCAGTGATATACCATTTTTCACTTAGCATTTCAGTTCTGAACTTCAATAATTATACTTCAGCTGAATAAAGTTGGTTTTAAGTTTAAACTTCTTGGTATTTTGTCATATACTTATCTGGCTATTGGAAATTAACTTATGGACGTTGATTCATTTTGATGAAATTAATACATGAAATGGAGTCACTAGTTCATTCATTTGACATATGGTTATTTAGTACCTACTATGTGCAAAGGCATTGTTGTAACTGCTTCGGGAAGTACAGCGATGTGGTCCTTAATCATAAATCTCTAGGAGGTCAAAGACTATCTATGTCTAGGAACATATATTTGCTATAATGCTTGGCATGTGGCAGGTACCTAAGAGCTAATAACCTGAATAAGTGATTATCTGATATACCTTAATCTATTTATCACTTAATGCTCCATAAAAATTTTTTATTAAAATTTTTGTTTTTGTCATTTATATTGTATTCTCCATACATTTTTAAGGAGAAAATTTCTCATTAATAACTTACTTTTTAAAAAATCCCACCGTTTTTAAAAATAAAGAACAATAAAGTAAGAGAACCAAGGCACAGAGATTTCCTAACTATGGTGCTTAGAAAGAATCCGTAGAAAATGAGGATACCAGTGCTTGTATCAGCAGCTAGTTGGCAGCTTTAGGTTTACTGGAACTTTCTCTATATTCACATGGGAGGAAGAGTATGATAGTGAAGCATGCATTCTCTTTGAGTGCTTGCTCACAAATCTCTAATTAATTTGAATATATGTGCATTGTTGAGGTTGAGGAGATGTAGCCAAGGGACATAGTGGAGAATTTTGCCTCAGCTCTCATTACTGTCATAACAAGATCAGAATTGGGCCATTTTCCCCTAAAATTGGCAGGCAAGTTTTAAGCAGTACTAGGCTCAATTTCCACACTGCTTATTCTGCAAGTAGAGAAGACAAGTCAAAATTTCTTAATACAGTAAAACCTAAACTCTTTACCATGACCCCCAAGGGCCTACAGTGAGCTATTTCCAGCCAATTGTCTGATTACGTCTCCTATCATTTATCCCCTTACATGTTGTCTTCATGCCATTGCTCAGACTTGACAAGGTCCTTTCCTCCCTCAGGGCCTTTAATTTGCTATTACTCTCCCTGGAATGCTCTCCTCAGATTTCCCCATGGCATCTTCCTTCTCATCTCCAGGTCCCTGTTTAAATGTCACATCCTACCTAGTCTGACCATCCTGCTTATTATTTAAAATAGCTCCTCTGCTCCCTGGTCACTCTCTATTCTTGTGCAAGCCTGAGCTTTTTGACTTCAAATCTCATCCTTGCTCATGTCCCACTGGACTGTTGGACTTTGGCGCTGACTACTACAGGCTGTAATTTCCAAGCTGGCATGTCAGCTGGCTTCCTGGAACATTTGATCAATGGGTGGCACTGATGCAGAAATGGAAGGAATTTCCCTCCCCTCTGTCTGAAGTGGGGTCTCCAGCAATGCATATTTTTTTTCTCTGTAGCTCTAGGTCATTCCATCAGGTGCACTATGATTCCAGCTTCCTCCAGGTGACCACGGTCTTTAGATTCTAATCTGGTTAACATACCTCCTCTTTTTGTCCCTCCAATCTAGGAGTGATAATGATGTCCTGCTGTTGCTAATCTCTGAAGTCTCATCGTCCTATTTGACTCTTCAGCTCCTCCGCTAATTCATTACCTTTGTTTTAAAAAGAGTATTTCCTTGACTATATACTAATGTAATCTTACACTGTCCAATTTTCTTGAAAATTTTTATTAGTATCTGCAATTATTTTTACTTTTTTACCATCTGTTCTGTCTATGCGGCACTGCACTGTTACTGTCTCACCTTAGTAGAATGTAAGATCCAAGAGGACAGATACTCTGTCTTATTTATCACTGTATTCTCAGTATCTAGCACAGTGCCTGGCATATGGTAGTTGCTCAATAAACAGTTTTTGAGTAAAATAAAAGTCTCGATGAATTTCTGCAAGTTTCAAATTCAGTACCAGTTGCAGCACACAGTGTTTTCATATAATTAGTTCACTTTTTGTTTTCATTTTTGAGAGAGAGAGAAAGTGAAAGAGAGCGAGCACATGCACATGTGTGAAGGGATGGATAGGGGCAGAGGCAGAGGGAGATATAGAATCTTAAAGCAGGCTCAACATCTAGCACAGAGCCCAGCAAGGGGCTCAGTCTTAGGACCCTGAGTTTATGACCTGAACCGAAATCAAGAGTTGGAAGCTTAACCAACTAGCTACTCAGGCGCCCCACTAATTAGTTTTTTAATCACCGAGCCTAATGAAAAGGTTATTTTTTTTTCTAATCCAAATGGAAATAGAGGTGTTTTGATTTGCTTTAGAGGAGGGTGAGAAAAAGCATCTAAGAAGTTTGATTTCATGAGACTCAGAAATCTAAGCTGGATCAAGTCTTTTGTAAATCCAAATGGATTAGTCCTATAAGGCTATGGTGTCCCCATTCTTAACAAAATGGTCTTTTATATATGGCTGTGTATGTACTTTTGAATCATAATCCTAATAAGGGCTAATTGTTTGATTGATCTGACAATGCTGTGATTCTTTTCAGTTTGGCTGGCACCGACAAAAACACAGGGAACTTAACTTTGCAGATAAAATTGACATGCCACTTTTTGTCCTAAACAGTGTCTTAATGAACATGAGGCACGTTTTATTCTATTGGTGGTATTATGTTTAATGATTCTACTATTGAAGATTTTTCCGTTTGCTAAAGGCAATGCTGATTTTGGACACTCGTATAAGTTTTTATGGAATAACCAAGACCCAAAGATATTAAATAATATATAGTAAGAGAAATTGGATAGAAATTTAGTATACAAAAAGCTTGCCATAAGATTTTTAATAGTTCCTAGAGGTAGGCCAATGGTTGCTTTTGAGTTTTCTAGCAGCCAAAACAAGGGAAGAATCTGGTGATTTAAAAGTTTGTAGTACCTTAGAGCTAACACATGAAAAATTATTCAGAAGAAGCTAAGCCTTTGCAGGTACTGAAATCTGAAAGGATTTTCTGGTGGGTTCTTATAAAGGGGACACTGTGTATCCTTTTAAAAAAGAGTGAGAAACATTCCCTGGTCAAGAAAGCACAAGGGAAATGTGAGATATGATTTCAAATATGCAGGGTAGCAGAAGTGGATAGATAGAGCCTGTCACCGTGGCAGCACAGATGGGCTGAGTGCATGCCCCAGAGAGAAAGCCTGATAGTTTTGTTATATATCATCTAGTGAAGTCCTCTAATTTGATAGGTGAGGCATCTGTGTTCTGAATGGATAAATAGCTTTCCAAAAGTCTTGCAGTATATATCAAATGAAAGAGTTTGGATTCTAATTAACGTCTCTGACTCCATAGTCCGTGTTTCTCCAACAAACTAGGTAAAAAATGCAACCTGATTTTATTTCCCCAGTTTCATAAATCAGCTGTAGTTGGAAAAAGGCAGTTTATAGGTGTAGCCGAGGCTGAGTCAGCAAACTGGTAGGAAATGAAGAGCTTAAATGTGCAGGAGTTAAAAAGCAGGAGTCTGACTGTTACTGTAAGAAAGAAAATAGATGTTGAATCAGACAGAACTGGTATAAATTCTATCTCTGCTGTCTACCACTTGTATGGCTTAGGCAAGTTACTTATTATTTTAGAGATTCCATTTCCTTATCTACAAAATGGGAATGGTGATACATGCATTGAAGGACTATATCAAGAATACAATAATGTGCATGTAACAATTGGCAGACAGCAAGTACCCTGTGATGTTGGCCTTTACTGTAATTATGACTATTATCAGGTCAAAGAAGTAATTAAGAAAGCAAACAGGTCAATGCATATATAGAATTTGAAGGTTAGAACAGTCAAGAAGTAAAATACCAAACTGGAAACAAAAGTCACAAATTATAAAGGGCCAAATCCAAACTTGAGATCAAGGAGCCATGGGTATAGAAGGTGGCAGAGGCAGGAGGACAGAGTAACACATTCTAATGGCATGGAATGGGAAAGGCTCAATTTGAGGCACCATTTATGTTTAATTCAGGAATTTTTCATTGGCTTCCTCCTAGCACAGGAGGCTATTTCAACACTGGATCCATGGGGAGAGTGCTGCTCATTAAAAGGAAAATGGAAGTAGACTCTGACCCAACAGCACAAAGAATGCTACTGTAAATCTCAGCAAAGGAGACACACATTCCCCACATGCTAATTTGAGTACACACATATCTGAACTCAACTCTGGAAGCTGGTGACAGACTGTTCAACCTTGGGTGTGCTGTATGTTTCATTAAAGTCTAATTATTCACAAAATGTCAGGGGAAGAAAACAATGAGAAGAAATAACACAAAGCCAGCCCTATGTTCTGTCACTCATCATTTTAAATTTAAATATTATATTGATATTTTAGCCAACATGAACAATACCAAGAATTTTCATTTCATCTTCAATAGAAAAAAAGTCATATGGAGTACTGCCCAAATCAATTTGGTAAAGTTGGAATAGCATTGTTGTATCTATTTTTAAAAAAGATTTTATTTATTTATTCATGAGAGACACAGAGACATAGGGCGATGTGGGACTTGATCCCAGGACCCCGGGATCACGCCCTAAGTCGAAGGCAGATGCTCAACCACTCAGCAACCCAGGTGTCCCTATTGTATCTATTTTTTGAGATACAGAAACAGAACTATACATAGGATCAAAAAACTTTATGACTAAGTTTTGTAAAATCACATGCCAAAATTCTTAGTACATCAACCAGAACAGAACCTTCACAAGGAGTCCCTGATATCCTTTCAGATTTATTTTTTGCTCCCATCCTCATAGATCATATATTGTGATCTAACTCAGCATTCCCAAATTATTCCTTGCACTTTCTTCCTTTTCTATATTTGTTCACCTTTTTCCCCCTCAGCCAGTAGGGATGCATCTTTCCTTCCCCTTTGGATTGTTGAAATCCTAGAAATCTAAATTTTCCTTGTGCTATGGAATCTTCCCAAGACTCCTCAGGTCAATTAATTCTACCTTATTTATACTTCCTTTTTGGTTATTGAATCAGGTTTTGCCTCCATTTCTCCCCATCCTTTCACAGTGCTAAGCACTGGTGTTAAATTCTAAGAAAAAAAAAAAAAAAAAACCCAAACAAACAAAAAGCTGTTCTTGTCTTCTTCTAACTTACAATTAAGTGGGGGAGGCAAATATGAAACAAATTAATATGAGGTAAATACATAATTGCATATTATAACCAGTGTTTTAACGGTAGCAAAATTATACTGGGAGAAGGGCTAATGGCTAACAAGGGACCTATTTAGTTATAGGGAGAGAGGGGTAGGAGAGCATTTCTGGGGTGATGTTTAAGCTAAGAGCTGAGGGTTGAGTGTGTTTATTGCACTTATTTGCATACTTGGGTATTTTCTTGCTAGATCTAAGTTTCATATGCATACTATTTTTGTTTCCTCTATAGGATTGTAAGACATTGCTTGTTGGCTGGTTCAATAAATATCACATGCATTGAAAGGGAGCTGCCTACTTTGCAAACACCTAACTTGGCAAGATCATCTTGGTTCTGAATAAATGTTCTAAGTTCTTTTTTGTCTTGAACTGGACATTTTGCACTGAGTCCTGATGGATCAGGAAGCACTGGAATGTGTGTAAGAGGAGAAAGCGTGTTTGCCGCTGGCCAGATCTTCACCACAAGATGAAGTTCAGGAGACGTGAACTCCGATTCTCATATTCGTTTTCAATCTCTGAGGAAAGTAACAGGAGGGCATTCCATGGGCAATATTTGTCTTCATAAAGGCTTAGGGGATTTTAACATTAAATTGAGGAAGATCAGTTTAAAATGTCAAAATATAGAGATGGTTGGCAACTAGAACACATTTAATACCTGTATTGTTTTCTTTTAGTTAGAATGTCTTTTTATCAATTTATCTACATGGGTTTTTAATATATTTGCCACTATGATAAATTTATAAACTACGTGCTATTTATCTATCCTCACCAAAATTGATTTCCGAACTAGATCCTTCTATTTGTCCAGACATTTTTGATAAGAAAATGAGGTTGATTTCAGACTAGAGTTGCTAAATCTTAATGCAACACATTTGGAGATGACTGGATAGGATATATGAAGTAGTTTGGCTACAACACTAACTTTGCACTGATTTCCAGGGTGGATCAAATTAGTCTGGCTGGGGAAGTGTGGCTTTTCACCCTCTTCATTTGTCTTTGCTTCAACTGAAATTTGACTTTCAGTATAAAGCATCCAGTGCTCCTCTTCTGGGACTGAGGAAAAACCCAAACAAGGAATCTGGGGAAGAATCTGAATCTAGAGCTTTACAGCAAGAGGCTGTTTGTCATATAGCAGGTTCGTGAGTGCAACTGAGGAGAATGGAGGAGACATCTAGCCCTTTCCTTCCAAAAGAAAATCAAACCCTCCTTCTCCTTCCAGGCAGAACAGACCTCAAGGCATTTTTTTTTTTTTTTGGAAGAGTGGTAATTATTATCTATAAGTAATTCAACACAAGAATACGATAGTGTTAGAATGGAAGTAAAAGAACTTCCTAAAAGAAGAATCTTACCAAATCGGAGAACGTTTCAGAGTGGCAGCATTTCTGCTACAGCTAAAATATATTTCCCCACATTAAAAATGCATTTAATAGCTTATATGGACTGAAAGGAAAAGTTAGCATTTTTTTTCTTTTATTCTATTTGCCCAAAAAAGCATAACTGAATACTCTATTGTTGCAACATATTGTGATCTTTCTTGAGACATTTTCCAATTAATGGTATTGCTTCCTTAGGTGTGAGCTCCACAATTTAAATAAGAGCCTAAGTTCAAAGATATATTTCATGCTGTGTCACTTTATCAGAAGAGCAATCTGCCATTTTTTTGACAGCCAGTGACTTGTGGCTGAATCAGTGATACCTTTAAAAAGAACTCATTATCAGTGTAGTGAACAAAATGTGCATTTTAAAATAGCGCAGATTTTAATTTTCAGTGTCAGTGATTTTTGCCTGCATGGGTGTGATGTGTTAGGGATCAGCTGAAGCATTTTCAAATATTTGCTATTTCAGGAGATTAGCAAAGTTAGGTAGGCAAGGATCACCTCCATTCTTCTTGGGTAAATCAGCTGTTCTTTCTTACGAATAGTGCTACTTTGAAGAAAGATTAAGAAAAACGATGACATGTTTCTATGACTGAGAAGTCATCTTTTGAGGAACAAGGGGTCATTAGTAGTCATGAAGGTATCTTTTATAAACATCATCAACAGACTTCAGTTAAGA
Organism: Canis lupus baileyi; assembly: GCF_048164855.1. Classification (NCBI taxonomy): domain Eukaryota; kingdom Metazoa; phylum Chordata; class Mammalia; order Carnivora; family Canidae; genus Canis; species Canis lupus. The sequence goes on from NC_132839.1 coordinate 22,421,124, forward strand.
ATTAAAGAGGAATGAAATATGGACTATGCAGTATGGTCTTGATTAATTCTAAAAAGTTCTTCATAGTTCTGTGACATTGAAGTCATATTCACATCCTGTGAGAAGTCAGCAAATGGAAAAAAACAAAACAAAACAAAACCAGAATGGGAAGAGGTTAGAAGAACAGCATCCTGCCAGCTGACCTAAGGACATTTTTAGACAAACAATTCTAATCACTGACGGCCTGTGGCATATTATTTACACATCTCTAGTGTTGGTTATTGTATGGATGCCTCAAATTATTTCAGCTATGGAAAGGTGAAATTCTGATGGTGTCACATTGAAACCTCATTTGAGAGAATCCCACATTCCACAATGACTAATGACTGAAAATTCAGGCTTGATGGAGGAAGGGAGAGAAGTGGAAACATAATAAAACAGCAGTGGACTTAGAATACTTGTTATTTTTCAGAAGGACATTTTGAAACTGATCACTTATATTTAAGCCCATACATGTATAGCTAAGTCACTGTTACAGGATTTCATGTCATCCATCTGGCCAAAGACTATTTATAAACCTCTAATATCTCCATTAGAATGTGTTCTCACTCACAGAGAGTTGAAAAGGTTTTGGAAATACGGGGAGAGATTTTATGTTAAGACTCCATCTTCTTATAGAATATGCAAAATTTAAAAAAATGAGGTGAATCTATTTTCTCTGTCATTTCCCACCAAAATGCTTTTTCCTGGTATTGGTCTATGTCAACATTGGCTATTTTGGTGGCGGGAGGCAGTGCTGGTTTATCTAACAGGCTTTGGAGTCATAGTGGATAGTGTTGAAAATTCAACTTCTCTGCTTGGTTGGAATCTATTAAAAGTTAAGCCTGTGTATTTATAAATAAGGTCAGGAACCTAGGCAGTTCTCAACCTCTCTGCTCGTACACTTTTCCAGTCCACTTGGTTATCAAAGCCTGGACATCTAATCTCTTAAGTATTTCCCAATCATCACCTTCCCACCAAACATACTGTCACAGCCTCTGCTACTGCCATAGACCTTTATCACTGCTTGCTTCAGCTTCTGAGAGAACGTCTTTGGACTCCTTATCTCCTGCTTTACTGTAATTCTTTCTACACTCTACCGAAAAACACACTATCTTAAAATGCAAATCTAAGCTTGTTATACCATATATTAGGATACTTCAGTAGCTTTCTTTAACTTCCAGAATAAGTTTAAACACATAAAATTGTATACAAGACTCCTCCTTTTCTCTCCTACTGTACTCTAGAATGGTCCTCCTGCTGACCTCTTCCCTCTATCCTGAGCCACATGTGTGCATGCAGACACAGATCACTCTAACTCTTACTGGTCCTATGTAACTGAAATGGAATTTCCTTTGGGAAATTTTTCCTTGCTCAACATAAAGAATTTTGTTTGCCTTCTTCATGTCTCAATAGCATAAGTCCACACCTCTTTCTGAGCCCCTAGACTCTATTATTAGTGTTAGTTTTCAGGAATGATTTTATCATCGGAGTGTAACTTCTTTGAGGCAGTGCTTGTGTCCTACATAGACAATTTTAGATTCCTAGCAAAGTGAAAGGCAACATCATTAATAAGCTATAAAAGTTTGTTCTAAGGATGAATGTGTAAGTTTTAAGTGTTACTAATTCTAGGGACACTTGTATTTTGAAAAAGATGAAACACTTACATTAAGGAAATGAGTCTCAAATTGTGGAATTTCAGGCTAAGGCCAACTGATGAATGAGGTGTGTGTTTGTGTACAAGTGCTATGCTGTGCTAGTGTGTGTGATAAGGATGCAGGAAGAATAAGAGGAGGTAGGGATGGAGACAATAGGAATGTCTCAAAATGCTTTGAATAAATTGGGTAGTTGGCTATTCCATCAGTTAGGTATATGGCTAATATAATTTGATTATTAGTCATAGTGATTTAAACACATTATAGCTTATTTTTTTCTTGTGGTGAGTAGTCTGAAGGTTGGTATTTGCTGGATCAGTGGCTCAAAAATGTCAACCAGAGATCTGTGATTCTCTTATACTTTTCCTTATGGTCCCCAAATGGCTATCAGAATTCTAGTCACCAAGGTCACATTCCAGGTGGGAAGATCACATTCCAGTGGAAACAGGAGAAAATGTGGAAGGGCAGAAAGGAGATTGCCAAGGGAAAATGTAGGTGAAGACTTATCACATCACTTTAGGGTGCTGTGTGGAACCACTCAATTAAATAACTTCATTATACTTCTTACTAAGTTTAAGGATGAACTTATTGGCCCTTTTGGAAACACAGTAAATATAAGCATATAAATTGTGTTTTAGGTATGGTTTAACTTATTGATCTGTAGAATTGTGCATCATTTTATTCTATTCATTCAACCCTACCCATAAAACCCTCAACTTTCCAGTATTATTTACCCAAAGTTACTAATTAAGTACTTGCTCTGTGTTAGGCACTGTACTTATCTCTGAGGCTGTAGAATATAAGAAATAAGAAAAGATAAGAGACCAGGACAACCTTTTTGCTCTTCAGAAGCTCATTACTTAGTGGAAGAAACAAAGATATCAACAGGTAATTCTTATAGTACGTGACACATTCTATGAGTGAGACAAGCCTTAGGAGTTTTGGGCAGGTAGCATCCAGACCCAATCCAGTCTGGGCAGAGGACAAAAGATAAGAAGGCCTCCATGAAAGAACTGATAACTCATCTATTTTCTTTTTCTCTCTTTCTCTCTTTCTTTCTTTTTTCAAGAGTTGAGGAAGCATGACAGCAGTTCCATGCAGATTAAAACACAGATGTTCAGGGACACCTTGGTGCCTCAGTCTGTTAAGCATCCAACCTTTGGTTTCAGCTCAGGTTGTGATCTCAGGGCTTGAGATCAAAGTTTGTAACAGCCTCCATGCTCAGCAGGGAGTCTACTTGAGGATTCACTCTCCCTTTCCCTTTGTCCCCATGCCCCTGTTCACTCTGTCTCTTTCAATTATTTTTTTAAAGATTTCATTTATTTATTTATTCATTCGTACATACACACACACACACACACACACACACACAGAGGCAGAAACATAGGCAGAGGGAGAAGCAGGCTCCATGCAAGGAGCCCAATGTGGGATCACGCCCTGAGCTGAAGGCAGATGCTTAACTGCTGAGCCACCCAGGCGTCCTTGTCTCTCTCAATTAAATAAATAAATCTTTAAAAGAAAAACAGATGTTCAAATACAGGGAGATGTGGGTTTACGGTATACTACAGGATTAGTAAACCCTGGATATACTTTAAGGATTACATTTGTATACTTGTATAAATCATTAAATTATGAAATCTCATTCTTGCAATATAATTTCTTTTTCAAAACTGTTAACTCCTAGAGCAGAGAGCCACAAAATTCCCCGAAGATGTGGATGCTGATGATCACCTTGACTCACTCACCATGTGGCTATTATCTGAACACCACAAAGAATGTATAGAAGTGTGATGAGTTTAGGGTAAAATATGTGCTTGAGACATCTGCGGAACAGCTCAATGGAAAGAGAAAGTAGGCAGCATGATAAACAATCTTGGAGCTTAAAAGTAAGGTCTGGGATAAAAATATCGATGTGAATTCCTTCATTCATTCTGCAAATATTTATTGATCACATAATGCTAGATGTTGGAAATACAATGATAAATAAAAAAAAAATGCTCTACTTTTAAGAAGTTTCCATTTTGGCCACAGAGACAGAGAAGTAAAGGTTTTAAAGTGACTATGGGTGGCATTTAGCACTAGGAAGTTAGATTGCTTCCAAACTGCAGAGAAAGTATGTCAAGCAAAAAGGGATGACTCATCATGACATCTGAAGCATACTTAAAGGAGAATGATGGTAGGAGAATATGGATTCAAAACAGAAATTGAAAAGCAGCATCTGAAAAGGCCTAAAGAAAATCAGATAAGAGTGGTACCACAGTACTCAAGAATAGTGAGAGTTTGACAATGGGAGTCAAAGGTCTCTCTAGTTAAAGTAAGGGCCAGGAAGCTCCAGACTGAAGGTGCCCAATGGACTGAGGAATTAGGAAGTTGTTAGTGGTCTGGACAAGACAAGATTCAATGAATTGACAAGAGGCAGAAACATTTCAGTTTGAGGAGTTAATGGGAGGTGGAGAAGAAATAATTTGTGTCTCCTACTCCTGTTATGAAGTGTATCTATGGTGAGAAGGAGACAACTAGGGGAATGGAGACTTGAGAGAGGCCTCCTCATAAACATTGGACTAAAAAAGTCAATAGACAGGAGGTGTTTAAACGTAGGAAGGGATAATTTAAGGAACACCGTCCTCAAGGAATTCAGAGAAAAGAGGATCTGGAGGGAGGGTGAGAGAAATTAGCTTGTAGTTGGGTACTTCTTCTCCTGAAATTAGAGAGAACATCAAGTTCCAGGATTTGGGTATAAGTGTGTCTAGGGGAGGTGAGACAGTACCTAGCCAATGGCCTGTATCTCTCTGTGAAGGGGACCTAAGAGTCTTTGAGAAATCAGACATGAGATCTTCAGGAGAATGGTTTAAAATTCTGTCATAGAGAGTTGGAGATAGTTCCTTAAAGTCCATCAAAGGAATGCCAGATATCTTGAGATCCTGTCTCAAATTAAGGACTATGATAATTTTCTTGGTACCAGCTCCCATTACTGTGTGAATCTTCTCCAGAGTAGCCAAGAATTTAGGTTTAGGAGCTGAGGAAGGCCATAGTTAAATATATTGTTCTGGGGCTGAGGCCAGGTTGGCTGGGAGAATAAGGGGTAAGGAATTTGAGGATATTAGCCCCTTCCCCTCAATAAAAAGGTCCAAGTCAGGGCCTCTTACGTTTTTCTTCCTTAAAAGTTTGCACTGTCTTCTGTAGCTACCACACACTGATGTGCCGAGGTAAAGTTCTTAGCCCTCCACAGGCTGGCCATGGCCAGAATGGGCAGAGGTCTAGGCTTGTTCTCTCTTTTGGCATAAGCACAAGGGCCTGGAACATCTGCATAAGCAGCCTGGAACATCTATTATATTAAGATAAAATGCCAAATTTAATTAAAATATCAAAATAAAACTATTATCATTTTTTAAGATTTTATTTATTTATTCATGAGAGACGGAGAGAGGCAGAGACACAGGCAGAGGGAGAAGCAGGCTCCATGCAGGAGCCTGATGTGGAACTTAATCCCTGGATTCTGGGATCACTACCTGAACTGAAGGCAGACGCTTAACCACTGAGCCATCCAGATGCCCCAACTGTTATATTTTTCTATTATGTTATGCAAATTGTTGGGAAGTACTGATTTAGGCAATTTATGAGGTCTCTGCAGGTTAGAGATTGCAGTGATGCCTCAGAAAGCTCTGACTTAGAGGAAATAGATGTTAGAAACACAACAGTAAGGGGAAAGACAGTCATTGGGAAAGGATGCTATGACCAAAGAGGAGATAGAGATAAAGATTTTAGAGACTTGGCTTAAGTCTGGACTGGAGTGGAGGAGGGGGCAAAGATCAGGTTTGGGTAAGATTTTCCCCAGAGACATATAATCTCACCTGGGATAAGGGCAGTCAACACCCCAACACCTCTCTCTTTATTCCCTTTCATCCTTCCCTTTTGTTCTGGTAAGATTTAACCAGGGATTTCATTCTAAGGATTCGGGGTGGCGGTGGGGGGGTGGGGATTGAAACTGAAAGATGATCTAGGGCAGCTCTTGGGATCAGAGCTAATCTCTCACTTTTTCATTTGAACAAGTGGTTCTGTGGCTAAAAACAAGTTTGAAGGCTACGTATCAAAAGAGTAGGTCAACTAAATACCCTTCAGGGAACTCTATGTATATTCTAGTTATTTCAACTGAGACTAAAGCTGTTGTAAATTTTGTTATCAAAACATTTTTTTTCTAATTTAAATTCCTTTTTCCCCACCTCATAAACCACAAGGGTATAAATCTTATTTTAAGATCTGACTTTTCAGAGCATCTTTGTTGTGGGTGATACCATTGACTTTTAACGTCTACAGCTTTTCTATATGATTTTCCTGTGCAAAATAACTCACATCAGCTAAGTAGAATTTGTTCATTGGAAACTATCCCGAAATGATGCTTTCTTTCATAGAGATCTTTAATGCAATTCCAAGTCCACACTGTGCTCCATAAACGCTTTTAATACAGGTGAGGCTGTTTGTGATTCTGTGTTTGGTCACAGTGTTAAGTTCTACTCATGTGGCCTCCACTTTTCACTTCAAAGACATAGCTTGAAAGGATATTTGTATATAAAAGATTTTTGTTTCTATGTTAACTTCCAGGGAAGCCTCAGTTGGAAATTCAGTGCTGTTCTTACACCATTGAACCAGAGGAGAGTTCCTTATTTCCCTCTTTTCCTGCTCTTTAATTTTCTTATCATCCTTCCTTCCTTCCCCCTTTTTTCTTTCCTTTCCTTTTCTCTCCTTTGTTGCAACTTGAGCTAATTTCATTAAAGACTCTTTTTTGAGGAATTGTGTCTTTAGTTACATAGCAAAGGGCTAGGTTCTAGACTATGACTAGTGTTATCCAAAATTTAAAAGTTATATTCCCTAAAAACATTATTTCAGAAAAATTAGCATTTTATGAAAGGCTACATTTTGTAGTTCCAGCAGGAGCAATGTGGTATAATGTGTCACTAAATTGCTAGTAAAAGAGAATTTTCAGATTATATAATTCTTCAGTGTATATGCAAATATGTGTAGTTTTATTGCTTGCTGTTTCCACAAATTGCAGTCATTCAGAATGAAATGTAATAGGTTTCTTTAAAGGATTTCTGGGAATGATTTTCAAATCCGTATTTATGAAGGATGAACTATTCAAACCCAAACATGGGAGAGATAAGTTGGAAATCTGTTTATAGATATTTGGATTGAACTTCCACAACAGGAGAGAAATAAAGTTAATTTATTCAAATTGCGCTCATGTTTAAGATAAGGGAGGGGAAAGTGCTTTCTGCTATTAGACCTAGTGTTAAAGTGCAACCACAAGAGGAGAAATACTTTCAGAATGCTCTATGAAAGTAGCAAAAATGGAATGAAAATCTAAATGTGTGATGAAAAGTGAACTCTCAAGGGCAGAATTTTCAAAGGGGACTTAACCTAAAATCTCTTTAGATGTTCAATCTGCAGTATGAACATTTAATCTTTTTTGCTCAGCTTTGAAATTGTACCCATTTAAATCTGCCTTGTGCCATTTCAGAAAGGTCCATACATTTGAGAAGGTGTCTCAGTCATTTTTCAAATTAATGCCAAAGGCAGGAGATGAGGTCTTTGAATTTATCATACTGGGACAAAATCAGAAGGTCTGGAGGTTGTAATTTTAGAGACAAGGAAATGCATAAGCACCAACCAATTCCTATATCTTGCTTATGGGTTGTTTGAAAGAGATAATTTAGCTTATGCTATTATTCTAGAGAACTTGAAATGACTGTTATGTATATAATTTGAAATGACTTAATTCAGATTCTTATATATTGAAACGATAAAAGATTCTCTCCCTGTTTTGTTCAGAGGTGTGAATTTTCGTAACTATTCTTAATAATCTTGTGATATGCTTGGATTTTTCCCAAAGCATAAAGAAGGATAGAGCAAGAATGTCCAAGGAGGAGGAAAGGTGAGAATTAAAGTAGCACATTCCCTATCAAGTAAACGTCCCTATCAAGACACCTATGTGGAAACTATTTCTTATTAGCCTTCTAAAATAGCTTAGAATTGTCTTTGTTTTCCAATATAGTGACCCCTACTTCTACTTTGTCTTGGAAGTATTACTTTTGGTATAGAAAATTAAATACACACGAAAGTCTTCAACACAGAGGGATATTTAAAAAGTATTATTTTTAAAAGTGGATTTCTTTCTTTGCTAAAGTGAATAAGTTTATAAGCCAATAAGCTATTAAACAAGATGTCTGTGTGATTCTTTTCTGAAGTAATAATGGTGCCTGATGGAGGGTATTGTTTGAGACCTGTTTTAACAAGCCACCAATTACCTCATTTTTCCAGGTTTTATCCACCATATTCAGGGCTATATTCACTATTTACTTTTGAAGTAAAATAGTTTTATTCATTAATTTAAGTCATTCAGGTATTTGCTGATTGTGTAAATATTCAGGAATTTACTCATCTATTCATTAAACTAAATCAAAAGAATATTGACCAACTATTGAAAATAACAAAGTTCTCAGTGCGGGGGTGGTGATATTCATTAATGACTAGCACATGACTCTCTTGAATCACTTGCAGTACTCCAGAAGGTATAATGTGTGTTTAGAAATAACTATAGTACAAAAAATAGTGCTTGAGAAGAAGAGGGAGCCATTATTTAAGGTAGTTCCAAAAAAAAAAAAAGGATGAAATTAGCTGCATACTGGTTTGGTATTTCATTCCCATTAATTTCTCCATCTTGCAACCAAGAATCATTTCAAATGGATTATTTCAGGTGAAAAAGGTAAAAGATATACATTTGGAACCTGCTTAAAAGAGATTTTGTTTATCTAGCATTTTCTGAATAATTCTGGACCTCAGGCACCTTTATCTGGTATTGAAACCCAGATATTTGCCTGCCTTCTTTCAAAAGCCAACTTCCTCTGCTGTGTGGTAGAGGAGGGGAGGGGAAGACATTCAGTCTAGCAGGCTCTCTTAAGTCCTCTGTAGGATCATACATGTCTTCCCAGCTGCTTCTAGAAGCCTTCTCAGGTTACCACTCAGGCTGGGAAAATCTGCAACTTTTATTCCATTGCACGTATGAAGCCATTTAAGAACAGAATTATAAAGTAGGATGGGAAATATTTAAAACTTGATAAATAGGATTTTCCCTCAGAGTACCAGAGAGAAGGTACTTAAGTCAGGCTACTCCCTAGATGATCTCATGAGAGTTTCCCAACTTCTAGTAGATCCTACTTCCCTGAGATTCTTGCCTACTCTCTAGCATCTTCTTTAGTTATCTGTGATAATCCCAACCGCCTCTCTCATTAATTGTCATCCCATTTGTAGAAATACGCTAATACTCTAAATCCAGCTCCTTCTCTTGGCATTTGTTCAGTCTGAGGTCTTCATCTGCAGAAAAGCTTCTAGAGTCTTTAGGATGATCCAAAACAGTTGAAACCTAAGCCCTATTGTTGTCTCTGTTTTTTGTTTTTTTTTTTACTCTTTGGGCAATTGACCCAATGTGAATGGCAGACACATTTATTAAAATATAACATGTTAAGGGCAAACAAATGAACTTCTCCCAAAGACAAATATTAATTTTCAGGAACAGCAAAGTCCAAATAAACACTGAGAGATGAAATGTTTCCTTAATAAACAAATTTAATTTCCTTTCCCACAGAGTCAGTGTATCTATTTATTGAGTTATCAACCATAGCAAAACTTAAAGGCTTATAAAAGCAGCTGTTTATTTAGCTTATTATTCTCTGCGTTGTTGATTTGGGCTGGGGTCATATGATCACTTTGCTCCTGATTGTAGATCATTTTGTCTTACTCTTGTATCTGCTGTCGGCTGGTAACTCAACTGGGGCTCAGGTCACAATGGCCTCATTCACATGTCAGATGGCTGGCTGATTGTTAGCTGGGATGACAGGACTGCCTGGGCTCCACATCTCTCATCATCTAGAACATCTACTCACACCACTCAGTACATCTGCTCACAACATCCACGTGCCTGCCCAGATCATACATACAACCTGCTTACATCATGCGGTACACTTGCTCCCATCATCCACACACCTGCTTATGTTATTCACACACATGCTTACCTACACACCTGTTCACATCATGCAGCACACTTGCTCATATTATTCAACAGACTTAGCAGGGCTTATTCACATGTAAGCAGAAGGGTTCCCACAGCAACAAGAAGGCAAGTCCCTAAGTGCCGAGCACTTTCAATCCTCTACTGTGTCACATTTGCTAAAGTACCACAGAGCCAGGTGCAGGTTACAGGACCATTCTAGATTTAAGGGATAGAGAACTGCATTTCACCCACTGATAAGAGGATCTACAAAGTTAGGTGGCAAAGCTTTGGATGTGGGAGGGGAAGCATTTATGGCCATTAAAAAAATCCTTAAGGCTATTTCTAGGCAGAATAAAAATTGACTTTTCTTGCTTAAAGCCTAACAGAGTAAGAAAGGAACTACATTACACTGCAATGGCAGGTTGTGTGTTGCTTACTTTTCTGCAAACCTCCCTCTAACCATGAAACAGGGCAGAGGTTCAAGGGAAGTAAAGAGTTACTTAATTTTTCCAACTGTCATTGGTATTGACAGAGACTGCTCCAGTCACAGTATAATTGGAAAACCAAATAAAACAGTTTGATTTTGTCATGCCTTGAAAAGTGGAGGTAGTGTACAGGAGAGTTGAAATTTACTGTTTAGCCACGTAATACCACCACTTGATTGTTGCTGCTGCAGCTTATCGAATTTTTAGCTTGTTTAAAAAATATCTAGAGAAGTCATAGACCTTGAGGCAAATAGATATATCTGAAAAATAGAAAGCTGACATGGTTGAAAGATTTCAAAAAACCCCTTGGGTTGAGAAGTTATCCTCTAAAGTACCTATTAAAAGGCAAATGTATTTCTAGAGAGTGAGGACTTAAGAAATAAAATATATAAATAGCAAACAAACCAGTGCCGACAAATTTTACGAAGGAGGTGGAAGGAAAACCTGATGGCATGTGACACCGAGGTATCCTAAGAAGTCAAGAGGTAGCCTAGAGGTCCTGTGTACAAAACAGATTTCTGGAAGGGAATGATGCTGAAAAGATACATCATTTACTTCAAATTGTGCCTAGCAACCGTGTGTGCTCATGTGATCAAATCCTGCATGCACACTTTCTCCTCACTTGGTATTTAAGTTTTACCCTGAGGAAATAATTTGTGACAATAATGGAGTAAAAAAAAATGTTGCTAAACTGCCTCTAAATATGTGAGTTTCACTAATAGCACATTTTTACTACGTTTTTTTCCTTTTAAATAGTAGAATTTACTGTGTTTGTCTCTCACATATTTTTTAAAGGAAAATTTGGTAGAAACACTAATGTGACATACTCTTATTGACAAATCATCTAATAAAACTTCTCAGTAACAACCAGGGAAGGATGGCCAGAATCTGTACTTTGTGTGTTTGTATTTCCTCCAGTCTTGTCGTTACATTAAAAATAAGAGAACATTTATTAGGTGACAACAGCTAGAAAATGTATACATTGAGAAAATGAGGTTTGTGGCTGATATTCTTGCAGTTTATAATCTACCTGAGTTCACACAACATACCCCACAGGTGTCTGACCATGTAGAGAACCAGAAAATTGAACAAATGAATTAAGTGCATCCTGTGTGCATATTTAGACCTCGTGGGATGGTCTTTCTGGAAGAGGGAAGAGTCTTAGAAGAGATGGTATTTCACAAAGTCTTTCTGTGAAAGAAAAGCAAGAGCTTGGTCGTCTGACAGAACTTTAGGTTCTTTCCTCCTCTGATTTTGTTGGTTTGAAAGTACTTTTCACCTTATTCTTCTAGCATAATTTTCCCCCCAGTTTTACTGAGATATGATTGGCATATTACTGTGTGTTCGTTTCAGGTAACACAATGCTTTGATATAAGTAGATACTATGAAATGATTACCACAGTTAGTTTAGGTCTTTCATCTTAGTTTTAAATTAAATTAGCATTATATTGAAAATAAGTGGATAATTAAATTGAAAAAAGTGTCTAATTACCTAATTGGAAAACACATAAATAGTTACAATTGAAACTAATTTGGTGTGCATTTTCTTCCTTTTTCTGTCTCCTGCAATACAAATTTATACAGATCTCTGACTCCTTCCTTTCCATTTGGGACATTTTCACTCTGAGAAGGTTCTTTTTACAGAAAATGTCCAGACCACTGAGCTGCTGAGGTGTTTTATGTTATAGGATCTAGTTTCCTTGTACATCTGTAGGCAGTTCTTGCTTTTATCTTCTCGGCTAAATTAGTTCCTGCATGTTAAAAAGGGGAAGTGGCGAATCGCCCCCACGGAAGGCTTTATTTGGTTTTTAAAAGTGGGTTTGTGACAATCCTGCTGTGGTTATTATAGCAGACAATTTTAGCACTTTGAGCTGTGTGTTTTCCAGAGGAAGTGTTTAAAGAAGAATTTTGCAAAATGTTGAAGGTTAACATTTCAGCCTGCTAGTTGTTAAAGGTCAGGATATATTTTGTGATTAAGTTTGAGAGAATTCTTAGGTAATATGAGTGACAGGAATGAATAGGGAAATATAACACAGTGCACGCATTTCCACACTTTCTTGTTCCTACAACTTACTATTCAGTATACACTGAAAATTCCTTGCATTCGTTTTCCTTCAATTGACTATTTTGTTGGAAACAACTCAAAGGGCTTTCACAAATGTTAGTGGGTGATAATTTCCCATACAAATAATAGCACAGTGGTAAGGTGGTGCAAGAGGACACTGATAAATGTCGCTGATCTTTCTTAAATTATGGATGGAAAGAATCTAAAAATGTCAATGATTGACAGTTGTTTCTCCAAGGTCATTCAAAAGAACCAAAAGGCTCATTACCACACACATCATTTCCATTTCAGAAATATTGCTAAATGGGAACTAGGGTATTTGCAAGTGTCTTTTCTTAAGTAAGTAGGAAGAAATTCTCCCAATAGTAATTATATGACACCTAATAAGCTCTTGCTATTGGACAGTCAGTATGCTATATACTTACATTTAGTATCTTAATCCTAACAGCAACTGGATGAGGTAGATGATAGTATTACCACCATTTCACAGGTGAGACAACTGGAACATAGGGGAACTAAATAACTTTCTTGTCTTTGAAGTCATAAATGCAGAAGCTAAGACTTGAACTCAGCCACTTTCTAACCTAAATGTTGTCAGACACCCTAATAGATTAGTCTTTGTATTCTGGTAGGAAGTGCGTGGTTAGTAGCTGTTGTCAACTTCGTCACTGATGAAGCATGTGTTCAGTCCCTTGACTTTCTCACAATAATCTTATTTCTGTGCTGGTTTGTACAACAGCTTGATTTTTTTTTTTTATTACTTTGTTCTCTACCACCCTCCATCCTCCCCAGAGCCAAGTGAACCCTATAGATTAAAAAGCAGAATTTTAGCCACTTATAGTTTATTTAAAAATTGTCCCAAGTGTAAAAATTTCCATAGCAACTCAAACAAGGGACATTTTTCAAGGAGAGGTATTTATTACGTTTATTTGTGTGTGTGTGTGTGTGTGTGTGTGTGTGTATGTTTAGTGGAACAGAGAGGGCTGACAGGTTTCCATCCCCACAGAGAATAGGATTAGAGCAGATTCATCACGAGTACGAGATAGGGTTTGTGTTAGAAAGCAGGAGAAATATTACTTTCAGGTTGCCTCATGTTGCAAACCTCCCTCTAAGGCAGCCGCTTGTTCTTGTCACTTAATATCACTTTTACTTCTGTAGAGTCCCCAGCCGCAGGCCCGCATTCCCGCGGGTCAGCAGATTCCTGCTAAGGCTGGCTCCAACTCAGTTCCTCCTCCTCTATCTCTAATCTCTCAATGCATAACTCAAGATTCAGCATCCTGCTTTCCAGTTGTGACATTTTAATCCACTGCCCCCACTTCCTGTGATATTCCTTTATTTTCAATTCTATCAGTGATAAAAATATCACTTATTCATTATCACCCTGTTCACATCTAGTTTTATCTCATACGATGGTCTGCATTGCATTTTTGCAATAACAGTGAAAGCTTCTCAGGACTACGTTTCTTTAAGGCTAAGATCAGTGTTAAGTGCCAATAGTTTCTGCTTTAAATTATGTAGTAAATATGAAAAATAAATCAAAGTGCGCCCCCCCCCCCTCCTCCATGCGGGGCCCCGTTTTCTCAGCCTCTCCATTCCTCTCAGTAGCTTTCCAAGAATATGTTATAGGCTTTCTATTTATAAAGGATGGTGGAGTTATATTGGGTATGTTTGTCGTCTTCTATATCCAGTCTCTCAGGAATGTGGGTTTCCTCTTAATGTTTCTCAAATTCATCCTTTCTTTTCAAGTATCCTGTTATCATCAGATCTTTATGACACCAGTCTTGAATTATGTATTTAGCCTTGTCTCATATGCATAAACTCATCTTTTTCCAAACCCAACCTGCACAGCTTTGTAAGACACCCCCTTCCACTGTATCACCCACTCCTTCCACCCCAACGCCCTGTCCATTACAGAAACTATAATGTCCTCTTGACCTATCAATTTCAGGTTCTTTAGCCATATAGCCAAGTCTGGAACTATGTGACCTCTATTGATTTTCCATTGCTCCCTAATATATGCCTACACTTTGCCCACACTGATTTCATTCTCATCTCTCCACATAGACTCTCTCATTCATCATCTCTCCACATATATTCGTTCCTATCTCTCTTCTTTGACTAAATTGTTGCTAAGGATTGAGGATGCCTTGGCTACTCTTTTTTGCTTATGCTCCAATAAGATCTTCCTGTGTCCTTCATGAAATATTACCTAGACCTTCAATTCTATTTTAAAAAGTATAACTATCTTTCTCAAACGCACAGGGCAAGAATATTAACTCAGAAATGTAACTTTTCTTTTCTTTTCTTTTTTTTTGGTAAATTACCGTTTCTTTGCTTTACTCGATATTTAGATTATAATGTCCTTAATGTTTATATTACATGTAATTTCCTTATTGTTTAGATACAATTGTTTAAGAGGCATTCTGGTTCAGAATTCCATCGTGGTACTTATTATCAACATAAGGCTTCTGCACTTTGAGAATAGAGAAAAAAGTGACCAACTACCAAAGGATTGGGTTTATCTCTGGTAGGTGACAAAGGTTCTGAGCAGAATGCTAAATCTTAAGTTGTTTTTCATTTTTCTGCTTCTAACATAATAGTACTGTTAACAGCAACTTACAGATTTCTCTATGTCAGAAGATATTTTGTAAGATCAGAATCATGTTATTTTTAAAAACAGCTTCAGCAAGTCATAGACTATGCTCAAAAGTAGGAAGGCCCTTCCCTAGTTTTCTTAGAGCATAGCTCTAGGCAATTAGAATATGTCAAAGTGGCTTAAAGGACAGAACCTAACTAGCTCTGTTCTGATCACCTGTGCAGTATATTCTCAGCATTGGGGGCCATTGGTCTCATGGCTTTGTTTCCTGCTCACTGGACTGCCTGGTTGATGGGCTTGGGTGTGACTTTGCTCATTTCCTTTTTGTCACCTCACAAAGCTCTGGTTTATTTGTTTTATCTAAGACCTCTGTACTACCTAGTTAAGCCTGGCTTCCTGTCAAAGCAGTTTGCTATATCTCCATAGTCCTGGCTCAGTTGGAAGAAGATCAACTGTAAGTCTGAAAATCTACTGAGTTTTAATCACTTCCTCAAACTTCTTACTTACCCTTCAGTATTGGTAACAGCCAGGTCAGAGGAGGTGGCAGCAGGGGTGACTCAAACATTTAAGTTTTAGGACAATAAAAATGCCCAGCTTTCTACTGGCTTAGGTGCATGGAAGGAATGGAAATTCTAGAACTGAGTGTGATTTGCTACAATATGTATGTGTTTGGGTTTAATAATACTCCCCACTACCTTATGTTAGTGAGAAACATTAAGAGTTTGACATCCTTCATGGTGGCACCTCAGGGAATCATTCCCACTTACTCTAAGGAGAAATTCAAGGGGATCTGGGGTGAGCCAGGAGTCTGGATTTAGAAAGGACATTTGTGAGCGCATAGTCAATATTAGGAAGAGATGGAGCTTTAATAGAGAAAAATGAATAGCCTTCCTACAGAAGTTAGGGAGGACATCCTTCCTATGTATACTGAATTGAGATGTTTCTTTCCCAACCAAGGGTGGACTCTGCAAGAGAGGATTCTTTAAAAATACTCAGACCTTCTGAAGGATCATTCTATCAGGAAGGACTTTTCAGGTGTCTTCTTTACAATTATATTACAATTTGTGAATACAAATTCAAGACTCGTGGGTGAAGCCTATAGCTATGATGGGACAGGCTTATACCATTGGAGGGTAAATAGCCAACCCTCTGAAAACAGTCTGTACTACTCAAGGGCAAGCAAAAGCCACTAGTGAGTCTCTATCAATTTACATGTAAATTGGTGCAGTGACTATGGAAAACAGTATGGAGGTTCCTCAAAAATTAAAGAGAACTACCGTACGATCCAGCAATCCCACTTACGGGTATTTATCTGAGGAAAATGACTGTCCCAAAGAGATATATCCACTTCCATGTTAATTGCAGCTTTGTTCACAATAGCAAGATATCAAAACAACTTAAGTATCCCTTGACAGATGAAAAGATAAAATATGAGATGGATGTATATATAGACATATACAATGGCATATTATTCAGCCATAAAAAAAGAAGGAAATCCTGCCATTTGTGACCACATGGATGGACCTTGAGGGCATTATGCTACATGAAGTCAGTCAGAGGAAGACAAATACTGTATGATCTCACTTATATGTAGAGTTTTAAGACAGCAAACTCCTAGAAACAGACAGTAGAATGGTGGTTGTTAAAGGACGAAGGGTGGGAAACAGGGAGATGTTGGTCAAAGCATACAAGCTTTTGGTTATAACATGAGCAAGTTCCAGGGATTTAATGTACAGCATGATGACTATAGTTAACAATACTATATTGTATACTTGAGAGTTGCTATAAAAGTAGAGCTTTAATGTTCTCACTCCCACAACAACAATAACAAAATGGTGATTACCTGAAGCAAAGGATGTCTTAACTACCCTTATTGTTGTTAACATTTCACAATATATACATTTATCAAATCATCACACTGTATGTCTTAAACTTACACAATGTGATATATCAATTTTATCTCTATAACCCTGGAAAAAAACCTGAAATCAAAGGTATCAAATTATGCTGCCTGTTTTTATTCTTGCTTTCTCACCACATAGTCACAGCACTACTATGTCATATTTTATATATACAAATCATATGTCATCATGGATAAATGTATATAAATATGTACATATGCGACTATAAAGTAGTTTTTCCTGTATAATCAAAAATGGGAAATGGGGGGCACCTGGGTGGCTCAGTGGTTGAGCCAGTGGTCTGCCTTGGGGCTCAGTTCATGATCCCAGGGTCCTGGGATTGTGTCCTGCATCAGGCTCCCCTAGAGGGAGCCTGCTTCTCGCTCTGCCTATGTCTCTGCCTCTCTCTGTGTGTCTCTCATAAATAAATAAAATCTTTAAAAAAAGGGGAAATGGTAGCTGAAACACATAAAATATTTTTTCTTCAAAATGATGTGTTACCCTTAGAAAATATTCAGTTAGTAATAACCTTAAGTATCCCAAAATACCCCTCTTCCAAATTGGGCCCTGTAGAAATGGTGGTGAAATAATTCAGTCAGAGAAGGACAAATACCACATGAGCGCACTCATATGTGGAAGTTAAGAAACAAGACAAATGAACAAGGGAAAAAAAGAGACAAACCAAAAAACAGACTCTTAACTATAGAGAACAAACTGGTGGTTGTCAGAGGGGAGGTGGGGGGGATGAGTGATATAGGTGAAGCGGATTAAGAGTGCACTAGTCTTAATGGGCACTGATGTAAATCATAGGATTATTCAATCACTATATTGTATACCTGAAACTAAAATAATACTGTATGTTAATTGTACTTGAATAACAATAATTAAAAAAAAGAAATGGTGGCTCATGAATTTTTTCAAACTTAAAAAAAAATTACATATAAATGTATTGGTATACTGGCAGGATAGTGGAGAATTCACTGCTACAATTAACAAAATATTTATAACCAGCTCTCTGAAGGGGAAATTTTCTTATAGGAATAGTTGGTGCTTGAGAGTCTGATTTTCAGCCTGGAACAAACTTCTGAAGTTCAAGGTCTACCTCTGCCATTTACCAGCTGTGTGACTTTGTGCAAGTGGCAGACATGTCTGCACCTCAGTTAACTCACCTTAAAAAATGGGGATAAAATAGGATTTACCTTAAGTGGTTGTTTGGTGGATGAAAAGAGGTTATGTAAAGTACGTAGCCCTGGCACAGAGGGAGTTTTGTGGTAAGGGTTAGCTGTCATTATTAAAGCACACAGGTTGCCAACTAGCTTCCTGAAGGCTGTTTATAAGTTTTGTTTTTTTTTTTAATATCTAAGGATCAGAAGAATGATATAGATTTTTAGTTTCTCTTGCCAAATAAAAGGAATCTGGCTGTATGGCAGCAGAGTTAGTGGCTATAACGTTACCCTCACTCTGGCGAGCCTGCTTCTCTCTCCCATTGAAAGCAGCAGCTACCCTTGAAGCCCTGGGTGCAGCCACAGCGCCTTCAAGGTCAGGAACCTTTATGGAGCAGGACTTGTGCTGATGGAGACCCCCCAGTACCGGGGATTCTTCCTCCTCACTCACCTCTTAAAATTAACCACTGTTGTTTTGTTTTGTTTTCTTAACACAGAAAACTGCCAAAATTTAAAGAAAAGTCAGTGAAGGTTAAATCAAATTATTTCCATAAAATCTGTAAGGAAATGTCTTGAGAATGTCTCTTTCTTTCTTTCTTTCTTTCTTTCTTTCTTTCTTTCTTTCTTTCTTTCTTTCTTTTCTTTCTTCTTTCTTTCTTTCTTTCTTTCTTTCTTTCTTTCTTTCTTTCTTTCTTTCTTTCTTTCTTTCTTTCTTTCTTTCCTCCCTCCCTCCCTCCCTCCCTCCCTCCCTCCTTGCTTGCTTTCTTTCTTTCTTTCTTTCTTTCTTTCTTTCTTTCTTTCTTTCTTTCATCCATCCTTTTTGTTCTGTCATTCACTGAGTTTCAACTGTCCTCGCCTTTGGCCCCATCCTGTGGTCATTCATTTGTGTGTACTGTCTATGCTCTTCTGTGAGAACAATCAAAATTCAGCCCTAAAAACTGTAGATGAGTTAAATAATACAAGGTAGGCCTGAGTAACATCTTTCCTCATCCATCTGTCCATTTCTAATGCCCTCCTTTGTTTCTTTACCTATGCTGTACTTGAGACTTTTTTTTTTTTTTTTTTTAGGGTTTTCTTTCTTTAGGTAAGACCCATAGCCAGCTAGCTAGTCCAACAGAAAAAATATAACCATGAAAACAAATCCTTTCAGGAAAACATCAATGTTGAAATATTTCATTTTCACACCATTACAAATGTTATTCTAGCCCATGATATTCTGAACATCTAGATCCTATAATGATAAGCACATCACTCATAGATTTGACGTTATTTAATTTACCTGAACAAATAAGACAATTTTCAGGCACCTTTCTTGTCATCTGACATAATGAAAGGAATAGTTCAAATATTTGTGCTTCCATGTGCATTAACACCCTGATGTTAAGGTGATAAAATTCTCAAATTTGTCTAAACTTATACTGTGTTTTTCTTTATTATATGTATTATAAGATCTTAACAGAGACAGCATTTTCCTTTAAATCAGTGACAAAATGTCACTCAGACTCATAAGGCTGACTCATTTTCAAACTTACTTTAGAAATGTGTTACAGTGTTATGCATTAAATTACAGATTTAGATGATATTCTTTATGGTTTTTCTGAATTGCAAGAAATAGATATGATAATAAAATGTTATACATTTCAGTATATTCTGCTTCGAGTTGTCAGTTGATCATTTAATGGCAAACTTGGTTTTTTTTTTCTTTATATGTGATATTCAGAATAATTCTGAAGTTGACATTTTTGCACTGCATGGAATATTTTCACTGCTTCAGCTTACCATAAATTACTTCACCTCTTCATAGTCTACTTTTTTTCTAAAGTATATAGTATATATTATACTATAAAGTATATATTATATATATTTATAATTATTATTTTTTAATGTATTTATAATTAAAGGTTTTTTTTTTCCAAACTGCCTTCCATAGGCATTGTGCTGCTTTACATTTCCACTAGCAATGAGTGACAGTGCCTATTTCCCCACTATCTTGTCAATAGGCTATGTAGTAGAAAATTTCAAGTATTTGTTAATCTGTTAGATGAAAACTGCACTCATAACTTATTTTAAGTTGGTATTTGTCTCATTGTACAATTACACTGTACATTGTACAATTAAATCGTAGTTTTAAAAAACATTTATTTATTTATTTGATAGAGAGAAAGAGAGAGAGATCACAAGCAGGGTGGAAGACAGAGGGAAAGGGAGAAGTAGACTCCCCACGGAGCAGGGAACCAGATACAGAGCTCCATGTCAGGACCCCAACATCATGACCTGAGCTGAAGGCAGACGCTTAACCAACTGAGCCACCCAGGCACCACTAAATTGTACTTTGTATTTTATTTCCTATCAACTATCAATGTATTTTGATAATTTCCTATTGTGTCATTATATTTTCTACTTGTTTTCTAGGCACTCTTTGTATTACGGAGCTTGGTCTATGATATAAATTACAAACTTGTCCTCAGTTTGTCATTCGTTTTGGTTATGATAGGTATGCTTTGCTGTAGACATTTCTTAAAAAGTTTAAAAAAGTGATCAATTTTAATTTTATGACTTAGTTTTTGAGTCATTTATAGAAAAGACTTCCCATTTTAAAATTATAAAAAAATTCTCTCATATTTTTTCCAGAACTTCTGTGTATTCACTATTTTTAAAAAATGAAGTATTTCCTTTTTCCTTCCTATCCTTCCTCTCCTTTTTCTCCTCTTTTTTTTCTTTCTCCTTCTTCATAAGAAAAGTCAGTAGGATATCCTTATGACCTTTTGGTCAGGAAGTCCTCTTAAATAAAACACAAAAGCAAAAATCATGAAGGAAAAGAATGACAGTTTGATTCCATCAAAATCATAAACAGGTGCACATGAGAAGCCACATATAAAATTAAAAGATAAGGCCTAATATAGAAGAAAATAACTGCCTCACATAAAGCAAA
Source organism: Canis lupus baileyi (assembly GCF_048164855.1). NCBI lineage: Eukaryota > Metazoa > Chordata > Mammalia > Carnivora > Canidae > Canis > Canis lupus. Next base: position 22,441,983 of record NC_132839.1, read on the forward strand.
CAATACATTGTTTTCTAGGAAGTAACCAGAAATCCTAAAATAATCAATATGAAAAAGACAAACAACCAAATAGGAATATGTGGATAAAAGATTAGAACAGGCAATTTCACAGCACAGGAAATCCAGGTAATTAATAAATACATGAAGCTGTTTAAACTGGAGTCCTTAGGGAAATGCAAATTTAAAACAAGAAGATTCTATGCTTTTACCCATTATATTTGCAAATATTAGACAGTTTGAAAATATTAAGTAGTGGGGAATCAAATCTCCTCAAAGATGGCTAACAATGGGAGTATGGATTATTACAGTTTCTTTAGCTGAAGTTGGTAACACTAAATCTTTGCTCTATTTGAAATTTATCTTGGTGCATGATGTGAAGTATGGATGTGACTTAAATTTTTTTCAGAAGTTTACCTAGCTGTTCTCACACCAGTTCTTAAACCATCCTTCTTCTTCACCCAGGCTTGAGATGCCACCCGTTGCATATACAGGTAGACCTTGTTTTATTGTGCTTCTCTCCATTGCACTTTGCAGACATTGGTTTTTTTGTTTTTTGTTTTTTTTGTTTTTTTTTTTTTAACAATTGAAGGTTTGTGGCAGCCCTGCATCAAGCAAGTCTATCGACCTCATTTTTCAATAGCATTTGCTCACTTCGTGTCTCTGTGTCACATTTCGATAATTCTAGCAATATTTCAAGCTGTTTTATATTATGATATTTGTTACGGTGATCTGTGGCCAGTGATCCTTAGTGTTACTACTGTGATTATTTTGGGGCACCATGAATCGTACCCATATCAGATGGTGAACTTAACTGGAAAATATTGTATGGGTTCTGATTGTATTCCCCTTCTCTTTCCTGCTCCTCAGGCCTGCCTATTTCCTGAGACCCAGTGATATTAAAATTAGGTCCATTATCCCTCCAATGGCCTCTAAATGTTCAAGTGAGGCAAAGAGTTACATGGCTTTCACTTTAAATTCAAAGCTAGAAAATCATTAAGCTTACTGGGAAAGTCATGTCAAAAGCTATGAAAGGCTGAAAGCTAGGTCCATTGAGCCAAATAGTCAAGTTGTGAGTGCAAAGGAAAAGTACTTGAAGGAAATGAAAAGTGTTACTCCAGTGAAGATATAAATGAAAAGAAAGTGAAATTGTCGTATTGCTGATATAAAGGCAGTTTTAATGGTCTGAATGGAAGATCAAACCAGCCACAATATTCTCTTAAACCAAAACCTAATCCAGAGCAAGGCCCTAATTCTTTTCAATTCTATGAAAGTTGAGAGAGGTAGGGAGGCTGCAGAAGACAAATTTGAAGCCAGGAGAGGATGGTTCATGAGGTTGAAGGAAAGAAGCTGTCTCCATAAGAAAAAAGTGCCAGGTAAGCAGCAAGTGCTGATGGAAGAGCCACAGCATATTATGCAGATCTAAGATAATTCATGAAGGTGGCCACAGTCAATGACAGATTTTCAACATAGAGGAAATGGTCTTCTCTATATTGCAAGAAGATGCCATCTAGGACTTTCATGGCTAGAGAAGAGAGATTAATGTCTGGCTTCAAAGTTTCAAAGGACAGGCTGACTCTTTTATTAGGGGCTAATGCAGTGGTGACGTTAAGTTAAAGCCAATGCTCACTTAACAGTTCTTGAAAATCCTAGGGCCTTTAAAAATTACCATAAATCTACCTGTACTCTATGAGCAGAATGTCAAAGCCTAAAGGATAGCATGTTTGTTTGCAACATGGTTTACTGAATGTTTTAAGCCTACTGTTGAGAACTACTACTGGGGAAAAAAAGATTCAGAAGATGACTGCTCATTACCTTGTACCTGATCACCCAAGAGCTCTGATGGAGATGGACAGCAGCCTGCTAAAACAGCATCCATTCTGCAGTCCATGGGTCAAAGAGTAATTTCAACTTTCAAGTCTTATTCTTTAAGAAATTCATAAGGCCATAGCTGCCCTAGACAGTGATTCCTCTGATGGGTCTGGGCAAAGTAAATGAGAACCTTCTGGAAAGGATTCCCTTCTAGATGCTATGAAGAACATTTGTGATTCATGGGAAGAGGTCAAAATGTCAACATGAACAGGAGTTTGGAGGACGTCCATTCCAGCCCTCATGGGTTGGAACTTTGAGGTGTTCAAGACTTCACTGAAGGAAGTAACTGTAGATGTGTTGGAAAGAGTAAGAGAATGAGAATTAGAAGTGGAGCTCGAAGATGAGGCTGAATTGCTTCCATCTCCTGATCAAACTTCAAGAGATGAGTTGCTTCTTATGAATGAGCCAAAAAAGTGGTTTCTTCAGATGGAATATAGTCCTGGTAAAAACACGGTGAATATTGTTGAAATGACAACAAAGAATTTAGAACATGATATAAACTTAGTTGATACACAGTGGCGTAGAGTTAAAGAGGATTGACTTCAACATTGAAAGATGATTTACTGTGGGTAAAACACTATCCAACAGTACTGAAGGCTACAGAGAAATGATTTGTGAAAAGAAGTGTCAATCCATGTGGCAAGTTCACTGTTGTATTGTAGGAAACTGCCACAGCCACCCTGACCTTCCGCAGCCACCACCCTTATCAGTCTGCAGCCATCTACATTGAGGGAAGACTCTCCACCAGCAAAAGCATTATGGCTCACTGAAAGCCTGGATGATAGTTAGCATTTTTTCACAATAAAGTATGTGCATTTTTATTAGACATAATGCTATCACACACTTTTTGGACCATCAAGTGTAAACATAACTTTTTTTTTTTTAAGAAAGGAAAAGACAATGTAAATTTGTATTTCTCTTGACTGGGCTCAGTCATTAGTCATAATTAGTCATATTGTAATACCTCTTGTGGATCCTCCCTAGGTTTAAGAAATTCTTTAACTATGGTCCTTAGTTTTAACTTGGACCAAGGAAGGAGGGATATCACCTACAGCCCTGAGTGGCCTTATTTTAAAAAGTAACTGTTTCATAGTCTCTGCAGAGTAGAAACACAAATCACACAGAGGAGCATTAGGATAAGAACTCAAAGGATAGAGGGGAATAGTAGGAGTTATGTCCATCTTATAGTCTCATTTTAAGTAACTTTTCTCTTTTTAATTAGCCTTTTGTAATGACTCTTTCAATGAAACTACTCTGGAATTTTGTAACCTTTTGGAGGCCAAAAGGTGCCAATTAAAACAGGTGTTTCTTGGGCAGCCCACTGATAGATGAATGGATAAAGAAGATGTGTTATATATATGTGTGTATATGTACACACACACACATGCACACACACAATGGGATATTATTGAGCCATATAAAACAATGAAAACTGTCATTTGCAACATGGATACATCAAGATTAATAATGCTAAGTGAAATAGGTCAGAGAAAGACAAATACCATATGATTTAACTCACATAGAATTTAAGAAACAAAACAAATGAACAAAAGAAAAAAAGAGACAACCCAAAAAATAGACTCTTAATTATAGAGAACAAACAGATGGTTACTAGAGGGGAAGTGGGTGGGAGATGGGTGAAATAGGTAAAGGGAATTAAGAGCACACTTATCCTGATAAGCACTGAGTATAGAACTGTTGAATCACTATATTGTACACCCGAAACTAATTTAACACTGTAGGTTAATTATATGGGAATTAAAATAAAATAAAAAACAAAATATGTGTCTCATTTCGTTTATTCTGGGAATCCTTACTTTCAAGTACACTTCTTAAATAATTTTATCTAATTGGAAGGTTCTCCTTAATGGCCATTGTATTTCTAGGTTGTAATTCCCCCGGAGTTAGGACCCCAGCCATAGATGCAGTGAACCTGCATTTTTTTTTTTATGAAAGATTGTTTTTTAAATTTTATTTATTTATTCATAGAGATGCAGAGAGAGAGAGAGAGAGAGAGAGAGAGAGAGAGGCAGAGACACAGGCAGAGGGAGAAGCAGGCTCCATGCAGGGAGCCTGACATGGGACTCGATCCAGGGTCTCCAGGATCACGCCCTGGACCAAAGGCAGGCGCCAAACCGCTGCGCCACCCAGGGATCCCTGAACCTGCATTTCTATCTAGCCATATCTAGCTGCAAATTAACCCACATTTCTGTCCAGTCTTATTTTGGGACCCCAACACGATGGTTACCAACCCAAATTGCTCAGTACCCAAAACAACCTTAGTCAGATTTTGCCATTTTTTGCTACGTTTCTGCAAGTTCCAGGACTATAGATCTTAGATGTAAAATGAGCAGGGGGTCAAAGTTGGCATGTTTGATTCTTTAGAATTTAAAGATCCTATTAGCTAAGTCTTTGGGGTTCTTGGAACCAAACTAACACCTAAAAGGTATGTGCTGTGTACTTGGGGATTGTGTGTGGTTTCCAGTGTACCTCTCGTTGCATGGAACTTTTTTTGAGGTTGGCAGGTGACCTGGCATCAATCTATCCCATTCTGTGACCAACTTATCCTATTGTGGAAGTCTACTTGAGGTGCTGAGTGCTTTAATAGCCTTTAGGTACTCAACTGGCACCTACCAATTTTTATGGCTTTTTGGCCTTGAGATCCCTACCTTTATCTATACAAAATAAGACAAACACGTGTGCCTTAATGGATTGGCAATACTGCATCCTGGCCTCAAGAAGGCCCTGTGCTCACTAACCACAGTTCCCGTGGAAGCTTGCTGAAGTTTTCCACCCAGGGAACCAGAGTCAGAAAAGCCAGGGACCCGGCTGTGAGCTCAGTTGGGCTCCGAGAAAAACTGCCAGCTCAGCTGAGCTCCAGGTAAAAATGCCAGCTCGCAGGGCTCCAGGCAAATGTGCCAGCGCAATTGGGCTCCAGTCATAACCATCTGGCAGCCCAAGCTGACTTGCCTTGTAAGGGAAAGCCAATTGGACCAAGAGCTCAAATCCAAAAAAGAGTGAACTAAGAACCAAGAGGAACTTACCTACACACCTCGAAAACAGCAAGAAAGAAGGTGAATTCATGGGGTTCGTGGATACCGGCTTGTGTTCTCTGTTGTCCTTGAACGCCGCGGGAAGTTAGATCGGATTCTGTTAACTAACCAAATCTGATTAAGTCACAAAAATTCAACCGAGTAAAATTTAAAGATCTAATTGGTTTCCTAAATGATTCATGAATCGGGCAGCATGCCATCTAGCAAATAGAGGGGCACTCTTTAAAAAACTTTTATCCAGGGACGCCTGGGTAGCTCAGTGGTTGAGCGTCTGCCTTTGGCTCAGGGCTGATCCTGGGGTCCTGGGATTGAGTCCCGCATCCGGCTCCCTGCAGGGAGCCTGCTTCTCCCTCTGCCTGTGTCTCTGCTTCTCTCTCTGTGTCTCTCAGGAATAAATAGATAAAATCTTTTTTAAAAAAATTTTTATCCACATTGGGAAACTAAAAAATTTGTTTGACTCACTCACTTAATTGCAATATGCACTCTATTGTGGTGGTCTGCAACCAAATCTGAAATGTCTCTGAAATAACCTGTACTAAATTTATGTATGCATTTTGGGTCTGTTTCTGAATTTTCCAATCTGTTCCTTTATATTTGAATATATGTCACTACCACACTGTTTTAACTATTAAGGCTTTAGAATACTACTTAACATATAGTGATTATTCTTTTTACTTTTATTTCTCTTGGTTACACTTTTCTAGTGAGGTTTTTTTTTTTTGATACTTTCTTTTTCTTATGCTGCCATTGTATTGATTTTGTATGTATTTCTTTTCCATTAATTTAGTCATTATTATATGGGTTATTCCTAGAACAGCTATTTTCCATAAGTTCCATTTCAGTTAAATAGAGAGTGGTCACCACTTAGGACGTTTCTCCTCATTTGCTGCCAGAGAAGCAGACTGCTTCCTGCAAATATGGCTCATCAGTGCGATTCTTTCCTAGAGTCCCATGTCCTCTGCTACCTGTGGTGCTCAAGACAGCCCCTACACCCTTGTTGTGAAACAGGATTGCACTTTGGGGATTTCACAATGAGTCTTTCACTTTTTGAAAGTTATATTTTTGCAGAAGCTATTGGATATCTACTCCAACACCAAGCATGCCCCACTTTCTATTCATTAGCTCCCTATTGCTTCTGACCAATCTTAATAGTTTTTGTCAATTCATAGTTATATTATAGGACCTGCAAATTGTGTTTCTTAGCTTCTATGAAAATGTTTTTATTGAATTTTTATTTGCTATTCTTGTAGGTTTTGTAAACTTCTTGGAAGGGCAGTGTGAGGGAGGATTCCTGACTTTCTTGGCCAGGTTCTTGCTACATGTGCTGATGTTGCCTTTTTTACACATCTGTTCCAGCTAATATAAATACACTTGCAGCTCTGACCATGGAATGCCATCATGCAGAGGAAGCCATTTTGGGCTTTGCCTATGCCCGAAAGGTTTTTCTTAAGACCTCACCACTGACTTCCGTCTTTTTTTTTTTTTTTTTTAAGATTTTTTTTTTTAAATTTAATTCATTTGAGAGAAACAGAGTGAGGGAGAGCATGAGCAGAGGGGAGGTTCAGAGGGAGAGGGAGAGGGAGAACAGACTCCCCACTGAGCAGGGAGTGATGTGATGTGGGGCTCTATGTGGGGGCTCAAGGCAGGGCTAGATCCCAGGACCCCAGGATCATGACCTGAGACAAAGACAGATGCTTAATCACTTGAGCCATGCCCCTTCTTCTCTCTCTCTTTTTAATATAAGTTCTTTTTAGAAGCTTTCTCTCATACCCTCCATCCTTGAAAACTTCCTCTGGACTTGTATCCCACCCTGTGATGCTACCAAACTCTTACTTCCTTAAACCACAATAATCTGTTTATTTGGCTATAAACTCTAGAGAGTATTTCACAAAATATTCTCATGAGATGCTTCTACAGAATACATCATGAAAACAGTGTGGCGTCACCAAGTAAGTCTGGGAAACAATATGTATTTTATTGGGGGTCTTGGAGAGTCACAATTCACATTTGAATATTAAAAGTTGCAAAAAGTCCTAAGGGAAAAAAAAAAGTTTGTCATATTGAAATAACCCAGAGTGATCCTAAAGTATTTGTTTAGGGAGACCTCCATTTATGTGTGACACATGTTAACACATTTGGGGAGCCTACACAAAAAGATCCTCCTTGGATATTGGGGGTGCTTATGGCAGGATCTCCAGTTTTGAGTACACTGCCTGCTATTTACTATTTACTATGTGCCTGTCAAATGACTTGATCTGATATACTGTTGAGAATGTTTAATTGCTTAGAGAAACATTTTATAGGATGGTTTTTCATCCAAGGTATCATGATGACATAAACTAGAGAGCTCTGTAAGCCAGCCTCTAATAAATAAATTTGACTCCAATGCTTGATGCTATTTTTGAGGCATGGGGGTCAATGGCCAAGCAAAGAGTACCCAGAGGAAAGTACGCAGGTTGTTTAAGGGATTTGAAAAACTTGTATATGGGGAGTAGTGAGACATATTATATGTTTAGTTTGGAGAAGAGAATACTAGGATGAAAATTCTATCTACAAATATTTGAACAATGACTAAGACATCCTTTCTGCAGCCAAAAATTCCACAGTCAGAGTGAAGAAAACACATTCTTGTTACAACAAAATGAAATACAGAGTCCTCTGGGCTAGAGCAAAGAGAGTGACTGCTCTGGTATGAAGGGTGGGAGAGGGGTATTTAGGGTGAATCCCCAAGAAGGCAACATGGGAGCAAACTTTCAAGGGTGAGCATGTGCAGAGCACTTTGTGTCATAACCCACCTTTGAAGAAAGCTCTGGATGAAAATCAGGAGTGTTTCTTTTTAATGGCAAAGAGTCATGTTTGGACAAAAGAGTTTTTTATTTCACTTGATCTACATTGACTATTTCTGATTTGTGGCGTAATATAGCATTCAAAGGCTGAATGTATGAAGTATTTTTCAAATTGCTGAGTTAAAAGTGAATCATTGGATAATATTTTTCTTTTTTAGACTTGGCAACAATTTAGCAGATTCTATTTATGATTATTGGTCATTTTTTTTAAAAGGTGAGAAATTCTGTGGAATTCAATAAAGTGTTGATATTAGGTGGCTCAGCATATTAACTGAAATACTTATAGTTTGCACTGTAACATCTTGATTTTATTAGTGGATCATTCTATGAGATTAGTGCATTCAAATTTCTCTTTCTACTCATTGTAGATTATGAGAGTTCAATATCACTGGAAAGGCTGGACATGTTCAGAAAATAGTTTGTTCCACAATTTGGGGGATAGAGATGATTATATTTAATCAGAATATATATACAAATGATTCTGGTTAGATTTACATTAGAAAAAAAGCTAAATATTAAGTTTCACATTTCTCTAAAATATTTTCATCTATACAACTTTGCTTTAAGATTTCTAAGAAATGGTGTCACTGCTTTATTGTATACTGAACTGACAGGCTTCACTTACTGTTTTGGAACTTTACTGTGCAAAGTACTAAATTAAAAATTAGCATAAACTGGTTACCAAGTCAAGCTGAATTCTGCTATTCTGAGGATGTGTAAGAATACATTATCTAGGGACACCTGGGTGGCTCATTCAGTTAAGCATCTGCCTTCGGCTCAGGTCATGATCTCAGGGTTCTGGGATCGAGTCCCTAATTGGGCTCCCTGCTCAGTGGGGAGTCTGCTTCTCCTTCTCCCTCTCTCTGACCTCCCTGCCTCCACTCATGCACTCTCTCTCTCTCAAATAAATACATAAAATCTTAAAAAAATTACATTATCTATCTGAGCAAGTTGAGAAATAGTCTACCTGATTCTGGAGATGAGTTAGTTGACCACTCATTCATTCACTCATCCGGGAAATATTTTTTAAGAGGCTATTACTTACAAAATACTGGAGGTTCCCATTATTTATAAAATGTTATATATACAAAAAAGGAGCTAGTTCTTTCAGCAGTTATTAAACAAATCACGTCAGAAGACAGTGCAATTTAGGAGAAAGGGCGCAGGGTTTGGAGTCAGAATGATGTGGGTCTGTTACAAAATTATAGCAGCTGCATAATTTTCAGCAAGTTACTCAATGTCCTGGTTTTGAATATCAAACAAGATAAAACTTATAAGCACCTACAACAATGTCCGATATGAGTAGGAATTTGATAGTCACCATTATAGCCATGCAAACAGACATGACTGATAGAAACATGACATGACTTGCCTCGGGTCTAGTAAGGACTACTTCCAGTCCATCTGGCTATTTCCAAGATTCTTTTGAAAACATTATGAAACAATGACCAATAAACAATATCGTAGAATGATTGTTCATAATTAATCATATTTAAGTAGTTTGAGTAAACGTTCATAATAATTTCACACATTAAAAAGGCTGTTCTGTATGGGAACAAAGAAGACTATTTTTGGTATTAGGGAAAGAAGCTGTCAATAATGTTAAATCCAATTTAAACTTGTATGTTTTCAAAATTTTATGTAGAGAAAATAGTTCTAATTGTTATTTTCTGCTTATTTAGGTGAGAAATAAACTATAACAGATTCTTTTTACTTTGTTCAGTGTTTTCTGTAAATTATAAAACCTCATCATTAAAAAAAAAAATCAAAACACCTCAACATTACACTTGACTACAACTGGTGGCACCTGGCTGGCTCAGTGGGTGGAGCATGTGACCTGTAATCTCAAGGGCCATGAGTTCAAGCCTCACATAGAGACTACTCAAAAAAAATTTTTTTTTTGATTAAAAAAAAAACACAAAAAATACTCGAGGGACACCTGGGTGGCTCAGTCGGTTGGGTATCTGACTTGTGGTTTCAGCTTAAGTTGTGATCTCAGGGTTGTAGGATCAAGCCCCACATGGGGCTCTCTCTGGATTCAATGCAGAGTTTGCAAGACATTATCTTCCTTTCCCTCTCCTTCCCCCACTGCTCCACCCTCCCACTCCTTGCTTTCAAGCATGCTTTCTATAAAATAAATAAATAAAATCTTAAAAAAAATTAACAACTCTTTTTCATATTTAGGGGTTCATTAAATACTTCTAAGATACTAAGTTTCTGACATTTGGCATATTATTTTCTGCCTTTAATCCTTGCCTTTGAAAACAAATCATATGGAAATAACATCTATAAAGTAGTGTTGTGCTGTAGTCACATATGTCTCCTTCTTTTCTTATAGATAATTGAGTTATGACAAGGAAACAATTACTAGATCAACAGCCTTTGTCTGATCAAGAAGCTACTACAGAATTGGACTAGGATTTGAGGTGGTCTTAAAAACATCTTGGATTGCTCAGGTTCTGCTCATTTCAGGACTACAGAATCAAAGGGTGCCTGGGTGGCTCAGTCAGGTGAGTGACGGACTCTTGATTTCAGCTCAGGTCATGATCGCAAGGTTGTGAGATAGAGCCCTGCCACAGGCTCTGTGCTCAATGTGGAGTCTGCTTGGGATTCTCTCTCCCTCTTCCTATGCCCCTCCCCTCTACTGGTGCACAGGTGTTCTCTCTCTCAAACCAATAAATAAAATTTTGAAAAAAAAAGGCTAAAGGATTGAATGGACTGATTAGATTAGTTAAAATAAATTTGAGTTTCTTCTAATATTAACTCAGACTCATTCTAGGGTTGTAACATCATCCTCAGTCTCTTTCTCAAGGAAACCAATCTCCTAAGTGTATATTCCTACACTTAATATCATAATCATCATACTGAAAATTATCTATGTTTGGATTTCTAGAGACTTCTCCTGACAGAAGAATATCCTGATCCCTATAAACCATTCACTGTAGTTTGGTGGGTAAAAGTGGGGTGTTTCAGCTTTGTACTTTCCATTGGTAACATCTGCTTTTCTCATATGCTTTAGTTATACAGAAATGATCTCTAGAGGATGTCAAATGCCCTTATTCCTTTCCTGGATATTCTTTAAAGTATATTTTCAAACTTCCCCACTAATTAAATTCTTCCTTTTCCTTTTCCTGTTTAAAAACTTCATTGTGCTATGCAAAATAGAGGCCTTGATTTCAGGGAAATGGGCTACATTATCATTTACTCCTTGAATTGTCAAAATAGGAAGTGATTCCACCAAATAAGAAAAGAAACATGCATAAAATCTACACTCTTTTCGACAATACAGTCAGCAAAGTCCAATATGAAGTAGAGGCTGGGGGTTGTGGAGAGGTGGGAAATAGACGACAACATACTAGCCTATTACGTACACGGTGATGCTTGATCTTTGCCTATCAATTTTTAAATCATCTATGTTACCTGGGCTGAAGGTGAAAAGCTGTTATCAGTTTTTTGGTTCATTCAATTCATTTACAGTTGAAATATATTGAAAAACCTCCTAAAACTTGGAACTCATCATGTTTGCCTTGTACATTTGCATCTAGGTTGCTAACTCCTGTTCTGAATGGGTGTCCATAATCATCCAACTTTAGGGTATTCATTCATAAATGTTTCTCTAAATAGCCTATGAGTTCACCATCACTAGTCATAACAGTGTCTCTGTGCAATCTGTATCAGCCATTTTCAAGGAAGATTAGTTATTAAAATGCCATTCCAAATTTTAAAAGTTTGGGGATCTGAATAATAACTTTTTGCCTCACATTTGAATGACTATTCTTTAGAAAGAAATCAGCTACATGTCAATCAGAATATGCCTAAAGGGCAACATGCTTAAGTTTACTTTGAATAAAACAGAACTGACATGATGTCAATTTAATAATAGATTGTATTTAAGTCCTAGTGATCATATAGGCAATTAGTAAGTGACAAATGAAGTTCATTTTAATATAGATACCGCAACCATATCTTATATTGAAAATGTACATACTGGTTAGAAAACTAGTTGAGTCTCTAAACATGTATCACTCAAAATTAATCATAATAATAGTCTTTTTAGATTTTCTTGCCTCAACGATTTGCTTCTAAATTACGTTGCTTTAATTTTTTTTTATTTTAAATTCCAAATTTTTACTTGTTTTAAATGATCTTTATCATTTCCGGCAATAATCACAGCCAGTGTTTTTGAGAACTTATTGTTAAACTGTGCTAATTTAAAACTTTACATGGATCATCTCACTTATACATCACCAAAATCCTATAAAAAAGTAATTTCATTATCTTCATTTTACATTTGAGAAAAATTGAAATACAGAGAAATCAAGTTATATGAATAGCGGTGAGTCTAATATGCAGACCCACATCAGTATAATTCTAAGTCAAAATTCTTATTCATGATCCGATTATTTGCTGACCAAGTGACAAAGTGCCCCAAAGTGACAGCCAACTATGCTTATTTTGCATGCCACTTGACTCACTTTCCACCTGACTGCTTCATAGGAGCTGCTTGGTTTGAACTGTTTCTCAGCAACTAGCCTCTGTTATGACATCTAGCTCTCTCTGTTTTCACCTCTTTCCTAATTTAATTCCCAGCTTGTTTTCTTCCCAGTCATTTATGTCTTGTTCCAACATCTGCTCTGGTGGGTTTTAGAGAAAATGAAATGCTTCTTTCACTTACCCACAGGATTGCTCCCTAATCCCAGTAAGGTGACTGAACACTAACTAGTTTTGGATACACCTATTTCTGTATTACTTGTTTAGCCAATCCTATAAAAAATGGAAAAGTGTAAAAGAACATATGAAATGGCATAATGCCCATTCCTGAACTGGTCTGACTGATATATGGGTTTGGGTGGCTGAGGGGATGGTCTGGAAGTAGGTATGGCCTGAACAGTATGATTCTACACTGCTGGAAAGACTTAGAATCTCTCAGTTTTTTTCTATAAGACTGATACTTTGTCCATTTTTAATTTCGACTCAGGCCTCCTTATAGTTACTTTCAGGACCTCTCCCCCCCGATATGATTTATTAGTTTTTATAAATTATGAATATAACATATAATTTTTAGTACAGGTCAAGAAAAGAAAATGTGAATAAAGAAAAAAGTAGTTTTCCATCCTTCTTGAGATAGCCAATCATACCAGTTTTATGTATATTGGACCATTTTTCTATGGTCTTACAAACATGTGTTTATTATTTATATAATTGATTGCATGCATATGTGTATGTATGTATATATTTTTTTCTGTTTTGTTTTTACAAAAATGGTTGTCCTAAACATTGTAAAAGGATCATACAAGCAATAAGTAACTTACTTTTTTAAACAGTTGCCTGATGTTCCACATTGTGGATACAACAGCCTCCTTCTGATGATAATCAAGCTATCCCTAAATTATTGTCATTACAACAAAACCATAGGACATTGTGGGATAATGCTTTTAATTTTTAAGATAGACATATATAGTACTAAAAATGGCTGAGTGTCATAAAAGGAAAGCACAGTCTCAGGAAAAATTTATGACCAAGGACTATAAAAAATATTTTTCCTGCAAAACTGCTCTTTCAATACTTATTTCTTTTTCTACTCTGTTGATGAGTAGGCTTATTTTATTAAAAATTAAAGTTTTATTAACAGCTCTTTTAAAATTATAAACTCACGTTGCTTATTCTCTTTTAACCATTATTTATTGACGAATAATGTTAGAAAACATTTCCAGAATTTGGTTCCTAACAACATCACACTGAGAATGGTTTCATGTTTTGTGAATGAATCTTTTTGAAATTCATTTTTAAATTTTTAATGATTTATTCCATGAATTATCTAGATAGAGAAGTTATATTAATGCTGCTAGTGGAGGAAAAAGAAAAACCTAAAGAGAAATTGGATTTTCAGGGATGAAAATATGGAACGCTCTTCATATTTCACCATATGATATGTACTGAAGATGGATGAATGTGGCAGATGCTGCATTTATACTTACTCCAAAATTACCCAGTAACAATTTATAATTTAGCTGACTTCATTCTATTAGTAACTTTGCATAATTTGTATGAACTAGCTTATCTTTCTAAGTGTAACGGCTTCTCTATGATTGAGGCTCAGCCTATAGCTACCTTTTGGTTTCAATTGGTCATTTAATCAATTTAAGCTGTTGGTCCTAATATTTCATGTGTCATTTCAGTGCCTGTAAATAATACTGTTTTATCTTTTTCTTTTTCTAATTATATCAATTCAAGGCACTTAGGCTTAAATTAATTTGAGGGAGACATATTTGGACTGATATAAATGGACTAGACATTTATATGTGCAAATTGGCTAACTATACTTCTAACATCCATTTATTTCTGTATTTAACGTAGAATGTGGAAACAGATGTAGCAATAATGATCCCAAATGTTTGAAAGAGTTGGATAATATTGGAGCAGTGTCTGGCTAAATCTGAAGGAGAAAATGCAATTGACATTGCCTGACACTCCCTGCTTTGAAAATAATCAGTGAATCTATTTAACAAAAAATCAGAAAAGAAATACTGTTTAAGTTCTATGGTTTTGTCAAGGACACCCAAATTTGTTATTGTAAACATCCTTTAAAAACAAATGTTATTGGGGCACCTGGGTGGCTCAGTGTTTGAGCGTCTGCCTTTGGCTCAGGTCGTGATCCTGGGGTCGAGGGATTGGGTCCCATATCAGACTCCCCACAGAGAGCCTGCTTCTCCCTCTGCCTATGTCTCTGCCTCTCTCTCTATTTCTCGTGAATGAATGAATGAATGAATGAATGAATGAATAAATAAATAAATAAATAAAATCTTTTAAATAAATGTTCTCCTGATAAATGAAGAAGCAAGTACTATAAAACATGGAAATTTCACCAATGGTTAAAACTGTAACAAGCAAAGTTTGAACATGAACTGGACTGATGCTTTACTCAGAAATGTTTTTGAATAAAATGATCTCTGTTAAGCTTGACAGGGAGGTGTAGGGGAGGGTATAGAGCTTTATAGAGCAAACACATTAGCAGATCACTTAAAAAACTCAATATACCAAGTATAAATTTAAAAAAAATCTAGTCATTAAAAGGCCATTGATGCATTTCCAATAAGTCTCAAACTTAATCCTCCACAGCTTGAAAACAACAGTACAGAATTTCTCAACAGTATTTTAAATTTCTCCTACTTTTTCCCAATATTCACTTAAAAAGGTGATCTTTCAATGCATAGCTACTGCTTATAATCATCAAAAAACATTCAGGAACATGTATTGCATGGTAGATGCTATATGGTAGATGCTATATGCTATATGCTTGCAGTAGTCAAGCTAGATTTATTTTTCTCTGTGAGGTGGTGAATAAAAAATTTAGGCTCAATATTAATCAAAGCTCAACAGAGTATGTATGTATTTATTTATCAACTATCACTTTTCTACTTTCCCAGTAATCAGTTTCTATCCTGTTCAAATCATGCAATCTCTATGACCTGCGGTTTCATCCTGTGCAAATTTTGGAACACAGACTCAAAATGGCAGGCTGAGCTTATGTTGGAAAACACACCCCTTCATTACAAATACATAGAATTACAGAGAAATTATTCAAATCATATAATTGGGTCTCAAAAGAAGAAATAAAATTCGCAGGTGCTTGAAACCAAGCAGGAACAAGCAGCAGTAGGTGGGATTCGGAGCTTGTGACCCATGAGACAGAGAGACTAACAGAGTCAGGCCTGGGCCTAGAAGAGTTAAGCAGTGTACCTGACACCCTCGTACCTTGCTTGGCAATCTCTCACAAAATAAAACAGATGTTTATCAACTTACCCAGCAATTTAACAGCTAGGTATTTTTTTCAAGAGAAATAATACCTAGTCTGCAGACATATAAAAAGATGAACACAGATGTTCACAGAAGGAAAAAATGAAACAGGAAAAACAAGCAAAATAGCTCTCACCTGGTGAACAGATAAACACAGTGTGTTACATCCATACAATGAAATATTATTCGGTCATACAAGGAATGAACTATTTATAACATAAAACATGGATAAATCTCAAAAGCATTATGCTGTGTAAGAGAAGCCAGAAACAAAAAAGGACATGCCATATGGTTCTACACATCTGAAATTCTAGAAGAAGACATCACTAGTTTGTAATGACAGAAAGGGTATCAGTAGTTGCATAGGGTTGAAGTGGGGTAAATGACTGCAAGGAGTTAGAAAATTTCTTGGGTACTGAGAATGTTCCACACATTAAATATATAGTACTTTTTACTGCATGGAAATGACATCTCAACAGTGCTGATTATGAAAAATTTAAAAACATGATTACCACAGAAGATGTGCTCACAGAAAAAAGTTGCAAAGAACACAAAGCCAAATGCTTTGAAAGACAGTCAATAGATGCAGGATACTGGATAAATCACATCCAACCCCAGATAAAAGTAGGGACGTGGACTGGATATATGTTATAGGGCTATGGAGTTATATATATGTATTATATATATTTATGCCTTAAATACATTCATAAATATATTCATGTCTTAAATATATTTTATTTAAAAAATCTTTTGTATTTTTTAAATAGAATTTAAAAATACCCTCTAGCATCTTTTAGAACTCTCAAAAAAATATCTGCTTATGATATAGATTATACTATGGGGCTGCTTCAAGCATAACTAAGAATATATTCATATGACATCTGTACATGCTAGCAAGGCAGGTACTTGAGGAAATACTATTGAGGAATATTTTATATGTAATATTCTTTAATTGGTAGTTAGAAATTCTAAAATATTATATGGTTTTTGCTCTCAAACAAAAATCTTCACACTCAGTTAAAAAGACCAGTCTAAAATAAAGTAACACTAAAACACATTTTTTGGGTAGAATACATGGCATGTCCATGTGGAGTTGAAAAGTTTAGAAAAAGGGGGATCACCTTTTCGCAGAGTGGGCCGTGTTTCCCGATGGTTCTCTGAGTGATTTTAGTTGTTATACAAATGAACTTCAAACCCAGGAAGTCATATTTTGTGCAATCAATTCCCTTCTAATTCTCTGACAATTATGTCAAGGAGAAAGACTAAATTTGGTGCTATTACATCTTTAATCCTTCCTAATATTTACTAAGCCCTCTCTCTTTTTATGAGAAAGCAGATCAGAATCAGGGCCTTAGGCAGGGAAAAATACCCAGGAAAATTTTTAAAAATATATTTACTTGGCATTTTATCCTCTTTATACTTCCTTTTTATTTATATCAATAATTGTTTCCATTTACTGAATTTGTGTTTCATATGTAAAATTTCTAGTATTTTCTACTTCCTCTTTCTTTATTTTATTCTGAAAATCTATGAGAATACAAACCAAAGCAGGATTATAAAAGAACAATAAAACCAAAACCAAAAAATCTGCTTCAGTAGTTTTAAAAAGACAGACGTTGTTTGCGAGATTTAAAATCTAAAACGTTAGCATTCTTCAAGCTTTCTGAAACTATTTTTATTAAAATGAAGCAAAATGGAATATACTCACACATAACAGACAATTCGTCAACAAAACAAAAACTTTTCCAACTTCTGCTTTAAAAATACTGACTACACCGATTTGTGTCTGACTCATAGCTGATACTTTGAATTGAGGAAGTTGCACTCCTTTTGAAATAGTAAGAAAAGGTCAGTCTTTATCCTTGGGGGAGTCATGTCAGTAGGGTTAAATGTCCTAAGATTCAGTGTTTTTAAATTAAAGTTATTTAAAGTGTAAGAAAAAGAACTAAGTGGAAAGGATAAATAATATTAAAAAGCAATAGGTTGCTAAAATCTTTGCTACCTATTGAGCATAGGTTACTTTTGAAAATGCCTTAATTTTTAATATCATAGAATCTCATTATAATTGTGGTGTTTATTTCACTTTTTTTCTGACAAACTAGATTTTAAAACCTGGTATACTATCGTATATTTAATGATGTCTAATAAATATCTTTGGTCAAGGAGTGAGAGTTTTTTCAAATTTTGATGAAAAGTTTTACGAAACTCAGCTTTACCCAAAAGATAGCTTAACTTTTGGTCCCAGACTTATCTTATTAACATTTCTTAAACTAATGACCCCTATAATGTGGACTGATACTGTTGTTTGACAGGCATGCCAAGCCAGAAATTTTGAGAAGTGTCCTCTATTTTTTTTTAAAGATTTTATTTATTTATTCATGAGAGACACAGAGAGAGAGGCAGAGATACAGGCAGAGGGAGAAGCAGGCTTCATGCAGGGAGCCTGACGTGGGACTGGATCCCAGTAGGATCATTCCCTAGGCCAAAGGCAGATACTCAACTGCTGAGCCACTCAGGCTGTCCCAAGAAGTGTCCTGTATTAAATAGCTTAACTTTTAGTTATTATGTAAACTTGAGAAAACAACTTCTGGTTTAATAACTTCAGTCATCACAAGCCTATTTTAATTCCTTGGAAAACTCTTCCCCTTTCTCTTCTATTCTTATGAGGAAGAGTCAAAGGGAGGGGGAGAATTTTTGCTCTCTTCAGTGCAGTTTTACTAACTTCTAGTTTTTCTTTCTTTTCTTTTCTTTTCTTTTCTTTTCTTTTCTTTTCTTTTCCTTTTTTTCTTTTCTTTTCTCTTTTTTTCTTTTCTTTTCTTTTTTCTTTTTTCTTTTTTTCATTCCATCCTTGTCCATGAGAGATACTCCCCTTGTCTAACCTACGCTTTACAGCAACATTATCCTGTAGACCTTTGGGTCATGGATCTACCTGCATCCATTGATGTAGAGATTTTGAGGTCATACGTTTCAAGAAGTGAAATAAAGCTTTTCTCCTCACATCTCTAATGACTTTTTTTTAGTCTAAAATAAAATTATTCTGGTTCATCTTAGAAGAATCATTGATTATGTTGCTATGTGTAATATTGTACTTATAATTAGTCAAGGAATAAGACTGGATATTAAAGATCATTGATAGGCAGGAGAAAATCATGCTAGGTTTAGTCACAATACTATTTCTAATGCTTGAAACTTACAACGGTCATTGGGACAGCTTTCCCTCTCCCCATAAGATTTCAGTAACAACTGAATTAACTTATCACTTAAGAGATAAACTGCTTGAAACAGAAGAGCTGGCTATTACATGGGATATATGAATATATATATTATATATATAATAACAGCAACAAAACTTTCAAGGGGAAAACACTATATAGTAATTAACAGGATTTCAATGTATTCATTTTTCTTTTTTTTTCATTCATTTTTCTTTGGGTAGTTTTCAAAATTTTTTTTTTAAATGTTTATTTATTTATGATAGTCACAGAGAGAGAAAGAGAGAGAGGCAGAGACACAGACAGAGGGAGAAGCAGGCTCCATGCACCGGGAGCCCGACGTGGGATTCGATCCCGGGTCTCCAGGTTCGCGCCCTGGGCCAAAGGCAGGCGCCAAACCCCTGCGCCACCCAGGGATCCCCTTTGGGTAGTTTTCTTACAGGAATAATTCTCTTGAGACTAGGTTGAAAAGCAATTTGAAATCATTTTTAGTTTAATTTTGATGAAACTGATTTTCCTTTTTTTTAAAGCCTTTTTTGTTCAGTTTAAGCTTTCTGTACCTTTTTTCTCCTACAAGCTAGATGCATCTCAGTGAAAAGACAACGTATTTAATTAAGCATGCCACCACCCAAGAAACCTTTACTTGAAGCATTAAGGGATTTGATCATCACATTTTAGCAAGATTCCACTACTAATTTAAATTGAAATAAAATTTAAAAATATTTTTTACATAATATACAAAATAAATGTGCTTATTTAAATTAAAATCAAATGTTAGTTTTGTTATTCAAGCTTCTTACCACTTTTTTTTTTCACATTCTTAAGACAGTTTTGTTACACCTATGAACAGGTATTGTTTGTTAGTGTGTGTTTAGGTGTGACAGTCATCTTCACTGAGTGGAGAAAAACAATGAAGGAAAAAACTCCTAGAAATGAGAGAATCACTTTTCAATTTCCAACTAAAGATAAATTCAGAGGAAATTCTTTAAATTGTTAAATGACAGAGTTGGATAGGACGTAAGAAAGAATATTTACCAATAAGGATTTTCAAAATAAGAACAGTGAGCTGTACTTCATCTTTCCTACAGGTATCAGGTATTTAAAATTGTTCTCTTCTCTGAATATGAGAACAAACATTACATACCCTTGTAAGTTTCCTTCTTGCTTGGCTTTTAATTTCTTTATAGTTTAATAACCCTAAGTGAACCTGGAAATATAAAGAAGGGAAAAAATAAATCTAATATTTTTCTAAAAGTACAATAGTTGAGCAAAAACATAATATATATTTGCATATTAAATATATGCATCTATGTACTTTTATATATTAAAGCACATTTAAAAGCAGTTTCATAGTGTTTATACACCAGATTGGAACCAATTACTTTAAAAAACTAGCTGTTGATCATTATGTTTTCAATTTTTCTAGTTTTTTCAGTGGCATATTTTAGGTTTAAAGAGGGATTCTTTTTACATGAAAATAAGTAAAACTATTGTAAAATATTTATATATATATAAAATATTTAGTGAACAAAACTATTTATACAGAATGCATTTAGTGAATATTTATACATTCTAGTAAATATTACCCGTAAGTTTTTTTGTAATGTTATATTGCAAGAAAAATGTTTTCATTATTCTGTGTTATTAAGTGCAATGTTTAAATGCATAATGAATCTTGAAATTCATTTTAGAATGGAACACCACATGGTGGCACTGTTTACTAAGAAACTGGTAAAGTATGATACCCTCACAGGGATTAGTGCGTTTTATAAACCGCTCTAGTTTTCTGTGTCTGTCAAATTGGTCATGCATTTCAATTGTTAAAAATGTGTACTGGATTCTTAAGTGTGAAAGTGGTAAATGCTTTTTATTCTATAAATTGTCTTATGTATACAGAGGCTATGACAGCGCCTTTCATGAGTATTGGAAAACTTAGAAAATAATTGTTGAATTTGGTTTGCTGACTTATACACTGTACATTTGCTTACAGATGAAAAGCAGTAGAGGGGCTCCTGGGTGGCTCAGTCAGTTAAGTGACTGCCTTCTCTCAGGTCATGATCCTGGGGTCCTGGGATGGAGCCCTGGGATCAAGCCCCACCCTTGGGCTCCCTGCTCAGTGGGGAGTCTCTTCTCCCTCTGTCCCTCCCCCTGTTCCCTCTCTCTCAAATAAATAAATCTTAAAAAAAAAAAAGCAAGAGAAGAAATCGAATAATAAATATCACCTAGAGGTTAGACTTTTCCACCAGTGTGTACTTTTAGAATACATAATAGAGATTGATTGAATAATGGTGGAGTGCTTTAAAGTGAGAACAAAGCGTTTAAGCATGAATACAGTGGATTTATACCCCCAGGTCACTGAAAGCTTCAGGATGAGATTGAGGAACAGCTAATATAGAACCTCCCTCCTCTTTTCCTACTGCCACATCTCCTTTCTTTGCCTCAAATCCATCAGTGATTTTTTTTTTCTATCCTGTTTAAATAATGAATTCAGTGACATTGGACCCTTGAACTATGTAGGGCTTAGGGGCCTCAACATCCTCCATAGTAAAAAAAAATCAGTGTATGGCATTTGATTACCCTAAAACTTAACTACTGATATCCTATTGTTGACAGAAAGCTTTACCAATAACAAACAGTAGATTAACACATATTTTGTATATGTATTCTATATTCTATTCTACAATAAAGTGAGCTAGAGAAAAAAATATTAGGAAAATCGTAAGAAAAACGCATTTACAGCACTGTACTGTATTTATCAAGAAAAATCCATGTGTAAGTGGACGTGCACAGTTCAAACCCATGTGTTCTCAACTGTACTGAGACCTTAAAATGTACACATATCTGGAGAAATTTCCTTTATTTTCTCCTTTGTTTTGTATAGAATAGTACATACATCTATGTTGTACAAAGCCGTGATAAGTTGCTATGGGATTTTATAGTCTTGGGACACAGGATGATGTAAATAATGTTTTTTTTGCACTTCTATCATTTATGCATTTAATTAATCCATAAAACCAGTCATGGTAAGCTGGATACATATAAACTCCAAGGAAAGGGAATTTCTGCAAATAATGGGAAATGATTCCCCTATAAAGGAATTAAAGCCTGATTCCCTGGTGGTTAATACATAAACTCCACTAGGTCAGGGTTCTTCATCTGCTGGGTTCACTGATATATGCAAGCATCTACTAAGTGTCTGATGTTAAGCAGGTGCTCCAAAAATATTTTGTTGTTGTTGTTTTTTAATGATTTTATTTATTTACTTGAGAGAGAGATTGAGAGAGAGTGCACAAGCAGGAGGAGAGGCAGGCAGAGGAAGAGGGAGGAGTAGGTTCCTTGCTGAGCAGAGAGCCAGACATGGGGCTTGATCCCAGGACCCTAAAATCACGACTTGGGCCAAAGGCAGACCCTTAACCCACTGAGCCACCCCGGTGCACCCCGGTGTCCCTGCTCTATAAATATTTGGAATGAATTGAACAAATAAATCTTTGAACTTCTAGCAAAATAAATCAAAAAGCTTTTTCTGTTAAGGAATATAGTAAAAGATGGCATGATATTGGAATAAGACCTAGAAGAATAAATAATTTATCTCATTTTAAAAGCTGGAGTTCCAATTTCTGGGGCTTCAACAAATAGAAACTTTTTAAATAAAATTTTATTTTATTTTATTTATTTATTTTTAAATAAAATTTTAAAATCAAATACAGTAAAAGTTAGCTAGAATTATAATTTCATGATGTTTGTATATAAAGTAGAGATATATTAACCGTATCATTCATGAAGATACTTGACAAGGAGTATATAGTTATTTGGAAGATATTTTTCCCCCCACAAAGAAATAAAGAACAATACAAGGTCAGGTGTGAGGATGAAGAGCCAGTGAATTCTGAACATTAATATGACTTGAACTCTGCCTCTGGCTGGAGCTTGAAGATTTTTATGCCCTGATCTAGGTATCATTGCAATGATGCCAATGATGAATGCTAAGATGATGGTTAGGGGTAATGGAAATATATTGATTTAGTTAATTTTGATCACTTGCCTTTGATCATTTATTTAGTTTTAGGTGCTGTTTAGGCAGTTTCCTGTGTGCTTTTTTGCTTTTACTATGTTTTTTTTTCTTTGAACAATGATAAAATTCCTCTCAGTAACTAGCCCCCTATTAGTGGGTTGGGTATATGGAGGCTTTTTGCAAGCCAGTGGGGACAACAAATCATTTATGGCTCTCTCACCTCTGGCATGATGATGGTAGGCAGAAAGAAGGTACACACTTCACCCTGCATTCCTTTCACATCCTCTTTCCTGGTCACTTGGTGTCTGTTGATTTCCTGCTCTCTTCCACCACCTAAAGCTGGCTTTCACATTCCTCTCTCTTCTCAGGTAGAAATTACTGAGTTCCCAAAATGAAAAGAAACAATTCTTGTGAGAGGCTCTGAGGCAGATCGCTGAAGACCACAGAGTGGGGCAGACTTTCTGGACTGAAAAGCCAACACTGCCACTGCTAGCTGTGTGGTTGTAGGCACACTACTTAGCCACTTTGTGCTTCAGTTTCATCACGTTTAAAAGAGTATTTACCCTCTGAGAGGATTGAATGAATTGTATAGGTAAAGCTTTCAGCAGAATAGCTGGCACATTTGCCTGCTAGCTTTATTAGGGGCAGGATTTTAGACATCTGTGTAGGAGAGGAAGGTGTTGGGAGGACCCTGGGGGCTCGAGCCTTCATGACATTGTGCCCCCCTTGTCAGCCACCTGCTTTACCTGAGCATAAGGCCCTTGTGCAACTGGGACCTGCGTTGATTCACTATCATCTGATCTTTTTGGATTTGAAGGAGTTTAAAAGGCAACACATTTTGACCAGAAAACTTCCCTCAAAACATAAACAGATGCCCTAAAAGTGTTTGAAGTTTTAAGATGCTGAAGCATGCTCTAGTATGAGGAAATTAATCACATATTAAGCTTCAAAATATTTCTTTTTAATAAGCAGTCACAAAGTTTGCTACTGAGAAGCATATACCCATATGCATTTCTGATAACTTAGTGTTACAGTTCCTCTAGTACAAATATTTGTGATATAATGTGAATTTTTTCTTTATGGGGAAAACTGACACTTTATCCTTTTTTTTTTTTTAACTGTTAGGTAAATTTATTTATTTATTTATTTTATTTTTTTTTTTTATTGGTGTTCAATTTACTAACATACAGAATAACCCCCAGTGCCCGTCACCCATTCACTCCCACCCCCCGCCCTCCTCCCCTTCCAACACCCCTAGTTCGTTTCCCATAGTTAGCAGTCTTTACGTTCTGTCTCCCTTTCTGATATTTCCCACACATTTCTTCCCCCTTCCCTTATATTCCCTTTCACTATTATTTATATTCCCCAAATGAATGAGAACATATAATGTTTGTCCTTCTCCGACTGACTTACTTCACTCAGCATAATATCCTCCAGTTCCATCCACGTTGAGGCAAATGGTGGGTATTTGTCATTTCTAATAGCTGAGTAATATTCCATTGTATACATAAACCACATCTTCTTTATCCATTCATCTTTCGTTGGACACCGAGGCTCCTTCCACAGTTTGGCTATCGTGGCCATTGCTGCTATAAACATCGGGGTGCAGGTGTCCCGGCGTTTCACTGCATCTGTATCTTTGGGGTAAATCCCCAGCAGTGCAATTGCTGGGTCGTAGGGCAGGTCTATTTTTAACTGTTTGAGGAACCTCCACACAGTTTTCCAGAGTGGCTGCACCAGTTCACATTCCCACCAACAGTGTATGAGGGTTCCCTTTTCTCCACATCCTCTCCAACATTTGTTGTTTCCTGCCTTGTTAATTTTCCCCATTCTCACTGGTGTGAGGTGGTATCTCATTGTGGTTTTGATTTGTATTTCCCTGATGGCAAGTGATGCAGAGCATTTTCTCATGTGCATGTTGGCCATGTCTATGTCTTCCTCTGTGAGATTTCTGTTCATGTCTTTTGCCCATTTCATGATTGGATTGTTTGTTTCTTTGGTGTTGAGTTTAATAAGTTCTTTATAGATCTTGGAAACTAGCCCTTCATCTGATATGTCATTTGCAAATATCTTCTCCCATTCTGTAGGTTGTCTTTGAGTTTTGTTGACTGTATCCTTTGCTGTGCAAAAGCTTCTTATCTTGATGAAGTCCCAATAGTTCATTTTTGCTTTTGTTTCTTTTGCCTTCATGGATGTATCTTGCAAGAAGTTACTATGGCCGAGTTCAAAAAGGGTGTTGCCTGTGTTCTTCTCTAGGATTTTGATGGAATCTTGTCTCACATTTAGATCTTTCATCCATTTTGAGTTTATCTTTGTGTATGGTGAAAGAGAGTGGTCTAGTTTCATTCTTCTGCATGTGGATGCCCAATTTTCCCAGCACCATTTATTGAAGAGACTGTCTTTCTTCCAATGGATAGTCTTTCCTCCTTTATCGAATATTAGTTGCCCATAAAGTTCAGGGTCCACTTCTGGATTCTCTATTTGACACTTTATCCTTATCCATACCTTATTTCTAAGTTTTAGAAAAGGAAATGATTCTCAGTTGAGATTTACTTGGTCTTCTTATAAAATGCATTATTAAGGCATTTAATATTAATATTAATTAATATTAGTTTTATAGGAACATTAATTAAGGAACATTAATTAACAATTAATTAAGGAACATTAAGGTAATTTTATATCAACTGGCTTATTGTAGGGTTGGTAAATCTGTGACTTCTTAAAAAATTCCAGTATAGTTAATATACAGTGTTATATTAGTATCAGGTGTACTGTATAGCAATTCAACAGTTCTATATATTACTCAGTGCTCATCCAACAAGCGCACTCCTTAATTTATCACCTATTTCACCCATCCCTCCAATCATCTCCCCTCTGGTGACCATCAGTTTGTTCTTTATAGTTAGGAGTCTGTTTTTGGGTTTGTCTCTTTTTTTCTTTCTTCATTTGTTTTGTTTCTTAAATTCCACATACGAGTGGAAAAAAATCTGTGACTTTTTGATGTCTTTTCAACAGAAAGAGGACCAGGAAGCACGATGTGAGCAAAATTAGAGCATAACATTTATGGAGAATGTGAAATAAAAGAATGGAAAACAAAGGCTTGCGTTCATTTATATCCCTGCCCTGGTGACAAACTAAAAGCACAGAGTCTATGTCCTAACCCATAGCTAATATCCTTGTCAAGACTTGTTACAAAATTTGTGGGGCCTATTACAAAAATGAAAATATGGAACCCTTAGTTTAAAAATTATTAAATTTCAATATAACATCAGAGCACTAAACCCAGCACAGGTAAAACATCCATGAAGCTGGCCCTTGTCCTTGTATTGTGCCCAGGCAGTGTAGGAGGCTTTGAATTGCTCTTCTTTGCCTCTTCCCTTCGAAGGAGAAAAAAAATAATCTTCAAGAATAAATGGAAATCTTTATAAAATGAATATATATTATATGATGCCTGACTGCCAAGTTATTGGTAGATACTGAGAACCTATTCTGTGATTACTCGTAGTTTCAAACAATGTTCTTAATACTAAATGAATGGTGCTTAATTACATCTTGGCAGAGTATGACAATATCCTCAAATATTAGGTGTCTACCATTTATTTTATTTATTTATTTTAAAATATTTTATTTATTTATTCATGAGAGACACAGAGAGGCAGAAACACAGGCAGAGGGAGGAAGCAGGCTGTCTGCGGGGAGCCCAATGTGGGACTCAATCCCAGGACCTCAGGATCATGACCTGAGCCAAAGGCAGATGCTCAACCACTGAGCCACCCAGGTGTCCCAAGTGTCTACCACTTAAAAGAACTTTGGAAAACCATGAGCTTATTATTTCCTTAATCAAATCATTCATCTCTTTCAATCAGTAAAAGCTTGTAGACTACTTACTCTTTCATGCAAAATATAAGGGCTGTGGCTAATACCCTAGATCACCAAGGTGGCCTTTTCTGATTGATAACAGGTTTGACAGTTCCTGTCAGTGTGATGGGTGTTCTTCATGCTCCAGATCAGGCTGTTGGCCACACATAGAGAAGCATATGTAAAACTTGGAATGCAGACTCTTTTGGAATTCTCGTAGTACCACCTTTTATCCCCATGGGAAACACAATTTCTTTCTTTCTTTTCTGCCAAGTAGAGAGTATACTATATGTAGTTTTTCTGACCGGATAATCTCTTCTTTGTGTAGCAACTAAGTGAGCTCATGAACTTTGGAATTGTTTCACTAATGCTGGATGAATATTGTTGGGACTGAAATATGTTAAAGACAGCATTATAGTGTTGTACTTTCAGAATTATTGGCATAAATGAAATCCTTGGTTCTATAGTTTCTCATCTCTACTATTTTCTCATCTTGCTTAGGTGATTTCATGTGCAATGTGGGAAGATGTAGGTTTTTTTTTGTACTGTATACATGTTATATTTCTTAATTCATAGTAAAAGCTCTATAAATTGGATTTAAATCCACACATCACTGTGATGAGTTTCAAATTATGATCTCAGACAGAGATTAGATGCCATACTTAGACAGCATGTGTTCTGGATACACTGGATGGGTTGGTTCTGTGCCAATACCTGACTCAGGGCCAAGTAGGTTCCTATGGATATGCATTAAGGCATCTAGATAGTTAGCATAATACTTAGCCCCTAGTTGAGATGTGTCACTAAATCATATAAGAATAGATAAATGCTGGAAAATTAGAATCTGGCAAATATAAGTCACTAGGAAGCGGAATATAACTTTTCCTTTTCAGTTTAGGCAATGATTAAGGAAAGAATAATTAATGGGTATAAACATATCCAAATCCACTCTCTCCATTCTGAATGGCTTAGTATACTTCTGCTTTGCCATCTAATGCAGAAGCCACAGAAACTTTATAACTAGCAACCTATACAACAGATTCTTAAAAAAAAATATTATGTTTATTTATTCATGAGAGACACAGAGAGAGAGGCAGAGACACAGGCAGAGGGAGAAGCAGGCTCTCCATGGGGAACCCAATGTGAGACTCAATCCCAGGACCCCAGGATCATGACCTGAGCCAAAGGCAAATGCTCAACTACTGAGCCACCCAGGTGCCCCACAACAGATTCTATTCATTGAATTATCCACTAACATCTGTATCATTCTTAGAAATTGGAAAATTAAGTTGAAATTGGCAATATTTCATTGGGACCACATAAAGTATATATGGATTTGGATTTAATAGGTAGAAGCAGGGAGAGTGAAGTAAGCATAGCACAAATTAAACTGATAGTGCAGTTATTAGACTAATGTGTAGCAAAGCACTTTATAATAAATCGCACTTCGAGAAACTACTTAAGGTTCGATTCAAAACACGACAAGAAAAATGCTGAATCAAAAGCTAAGAGTAACACCGCATTAGATTTGATTCACAGTGACCACAATAAATATCTGTTGACCCTGAAAGGAGATATGATGTTTTCACTCACATTTTAAGAGTTAATTGGCAAACCATTCGCCGCCTCTGCTTTATGTTCCCACACCTACATTAGTGTCCTCTTTTCTGCTTTAATTCCATCAAATTTTAAGTTCAGTAATTCTGCCTGTGGATTTTGATTATACTCATTTATAAGGGTTGAAATATAATTGAGCTTCTATTCCTATCATTAGTTAACAAAGTTATCTGAGAAGTCAAGTCCTTTAGGAGCTCAAACTGTTAGAAAGAAGGTTTTTGTGACCCTGATCAGAGCACATTACTCAGTATTCACATCATTATCTTAAATGATCATAATAGCATGGATTTCTAAATTCTATGAAAGAAGGTAAACATTAAACATGAAAAACAAGGATTTGAATTTTAGTAAAAGCTTTGAATCTCCATTTATTTCTAGATATTTATCATCTTTCACCCAAAATAAATACCTCAGATAATTTATTTCACCATTTTCATTTTTTTCTAGAGGCTAGCTATTCATATCTTTAAGTATTAGGCATTTTTCAGAGTGAGTGATATTTATTTTATGGAAGAGGAAAAGGGTAAATATCCAAAATATATAAGGAACTTCTACAACTCAAGAGCAATGAAACAATCCACTTTTTGAAATGGGTAAAAGACCTGAATAGACTTTTCTTTATGAAGAGACACACATGGCCAACAGTTATACGAAAAAGTGCTTGAGGTACCTGGGTGGCTCAGTGGTTGAGCATCTGCCTTCAACTCAGGGCATGATTCCAGGTCCTTGGATGAGTCTCACATCGGGCTCCCTGTGGGGAGCCTGCTTCTCCCTCTGCCTATGTCTCTGCCTCTCTCTCTGTGTCTCTCATGAATAAATAAATAAAATCTTAAAAAAAAGAAAAAGTGCTCAATATCACTAGTCATCAGGAAAATGTAAATCAAAACTGCAAGGAGGTATCACTTCACATCTGTTAAGATGGCTATATTAAAAAACTCCAAAGATAAGTATCTTCAAGACTGGGA
Source organism: Canis lupus baileyi (assembly GCF_048164855.1). NCBI lineage: Eukaryota > Metazoa > Chordata > Mammalia > Carnivora > Canidae > Canis > Canis lupus. The sequence continues at coordinate 22,471,212 of NC_132839.1, forward strand.
GGGGGGAGGGAAACCTCATACTGCTAGTGGGAGTGTAAATTGGTACAGCACCATGAACGAAAGTTATAGAGGCTCCTAAAAATGTAAAATTTGATCCAGTAATCCCACTCCTTGGTATATACCCAAAAGAATAGCGACTAAGGACTCAAAAGAGATATCTGCATGCACATGTTCATTGCAGCACTAGTTAAAATTATAAAGACTTGGAAATAACCTAAATGTTCATCAACAGATGAGTGGATAAAGAAAATGTGGCCTATACATATAATGGAATATTATTTGGCTTTTAGAAAGGAAAAAAAATGCTGTCATTTGGGAGAACATGGATGAAACTGGAGGATCCTATGCTAAGTGAAACAGGCCAGATAAAGAAGAAAAACTACTTCATGACAACATTAATAACAGGAATCTATGTCAAACTCATAGAAAATAGTGCTTCCTAGGAATAATCAAGGAGGAGGAATCAGGGGAGGGTTTGTCAAAGGATACAAAGTTACAGTTTTACAAGACCAATAAATCCTAGAGATCTACTGTACAGCATAGGACATGTAGTGAATACTATACTGTATACTTAAACATTTGTTGAGAGGGTGGATCATGCATTAAAATGTTATCACAAAAAAACACCCCCAAAAAACTGGGAGGGAGGAAACATTTAGAGGCAATAAATTTATAGTATTGTTTACAGTGACAGTTTTATAGATGTATACTTATCTTCAAACCCATTAAGATGTACACATTAAATATGCACAGTTTTTTGGAAATCAGTCATATTTCAAAATTTTTTAAAAAGCCAAATTTAAAAACCTTTCACAGATATTTAAAAGCTATCCCAGGGCAGCCCCGGTGGCTCAGCAGTTTAGCGCCGCCTGCAGCCCAGGGCGTGATCCTGGGGACCCTGGATCGAGTCCCGCGTCGGGCTCTCTGCATGGGGCCTGCTTCTCCCTCTGCCTGTGTCTCTGCCTCTCTCTCTCTGTGTCTCTATGAATAAATAAATAAAAATCTTTTTAAAAAAAGTAATTATAAAAAAAAAGCTATCCCAGAAGTAAGTAATATAAAACTACATATAGGTTCTCTTTTTCTATTGCCAATTAAAAACTCTGGATTAATTAAGACTGTCCATCTCCCCTACAAAACATATTAATACTCAGAGTAAACGAAATGAGAGGGGCTAGTAGGCTGCTACTTCGAATGTCCCTATTTTCTACTAACCCTAGTAGACTTGTGTGTCAAAACATAAGTCAGTTGCATTTGGTATTGTACTTATGTAATTCAGTTAAACAACTTTCGAATCAAGAAATATTTGCCCCAGATGGAGTCCCAGGATTGAGTCCCACATGGGGCTCCCTGCATGAAGCCTGCTTCTCCCTCTGCCTGTATCTCTGCCTCTCTCTCTCTCTCTCTGCCTCTCATGAATAAATAAATAAAATCTTAAAAGAAAAAAAGAAAAACAGCTATAAAATATGGGGGAAGAATCTAGAAATCTAGAGTTAAACACTTTGTAACTTTTTCATTTTAAAGAAATGGGAAAAGAAGGATACTGTATTATGGGTCTAAAAAATACAAGGAAGATGTCGCAAAGTTATAATCAGTGGGAAAGGTGTGGCCCTAGACCAAAAGATTGGTGAAAGAATGTATGTTTACATGTTTTAGTTAAAGTTTTGGCAGTTACTTAATAAAAGTAAATGAAAATCTAAATACTTTACTTGCTTTACTTAAAAACACTCTTGGATCCCCTGTACTTTGAGTTCTAGCCCACTGAGGCCACTTCTAGCAAGTCTCTGGTTGTTTACCTAATACCTATTATTTCTGTTCCTACTAACAGAATCCCAATTTTATCTAAGGTAACAATGTATCCTATTATGATTCTCAGGGTCTCTTAATTTTTGTGGTGATCATGTGATGAGTTTTTGCCAATGAGATGTAAGAGGAAATTCCTCAGTACATTAAATGGGCTTGACTCCCCTGATTCATGGCTCTTTTCATCCTTTTTTCTTCTCTTTTAACCTGCCTGTAATGCCAGCCTGATGCTTGGAGCTGTGGCAGCCTTCTTGAGAGCATGAGGATGGAGGTCTATTGTAGGAATGCTGAAATCAGAATGCTAACAAGAAAAGTTTGTGATGACAAGTGAAGTTACCCTACTTTACTATATTCCTAGTTTGCTTGCCTCTGGATTTCCTTTACATTTGATAGGAAAAAAAAAACCCTCAGGCTCCTAGTTTGTCTCTGTTTTTGGTCTAGTTTTTAGTAGCATAAGATGATTTCTACCTGATGGTTGACTTGCAAATGATGTGCTGCTAGAGTGTGGGTTCTTGGGTCAGAGTGCTGGGCTAGATACCTGGCTTACTCACTCCCTGTATGACCCAGAGAACTTCCTTAATTCTCTGTACTTCAGTTTCCTCAACTGCAAAATGGGGTTAATAAACATTCTCATAGAATTTTTGGATCAAGCAAATGGGATAATCCATGTAAACTGCTTAACGCTTATCTATAGTACTTGCTCAGTAAATGCTATCTTTAACAAGGTCAAAAATGACCTCCAAATTTCTAAATCTAATAAATTTTCTGTATTTATTTGAATTTGGAAATTTTTTTTCTTACTAAAGCACATTTTTTCCATCTTGGAACTTTCTAGCTGCATATAACTCATTTTAAATATGCCTCTCTTTGGAACACAGGCAAAATTACAGGATATAATAAGGTCATGAAAAATGGTTTCAGGGTAGAAAATCTCGTAAAAATATGGTGTAAAAGGTAGAATTTCACAAGTCATAAGTACAAGTGTGTAAAATGTAGTTTAACTTTTTTCTATTTGATTTCTGGTTCAGAGACTCCATTCTGCTTGATGTGGAAAAACTAATCTGGATATACATTTGTAAATTCAGTGAAATTCAATGGATATCTCCATTATTTCATGTTGAACAAGTGAAACTTAGAGGAGTATTTCTTCTGCATCCTTCCTGTCTTCCCTGGGGTTGATTTTTTACCTCTGTTGGCAGTGTTTGTGCTGGAAGGCAGTCTCTCACAAAAATTAATAGGGCATCAGCTAGGAGGGGATACTCGTCAGTCTTGGTTCTCTGTTGGCATCCTTTGAAAAGTACCTCATGTCCCTCAATCATGTTCTTCCTCATGTCATGAAATCAAATAATAATTCTTTTCTCCTCCTCCTCCTCCTTCTTCTTCAAAGATTTTTATTTGATAGGGAGAAAAAGCACAAGCAGGGGGAGCAGGAATGGAAGTGGGAAAGGAAGAAGCAGATGCCTCCCTGAATGGGGAGCCGGATGCTCAGGTAGGCCTCTATCCCAGGACCCTGAGATCATGACCTGAGTGGAAGACAGATGCTTAACCAACTGGGCCACCCGGCTGCCTCCAAATAACTTTTCTTTACGTGGTCCACCTCTCATCTTCTGCCTCGGAAGGATGCAACTCTTTTTCTTCTCCTCAGAGAGATCCCTGTAGACGTGCCTGATTGCTGTTCTCTCTCAGCTGATTTTCAAACTCTCCCCCCCAGCTACAGGGAAGGCACTCTTCTGCAAATCTCTGAGATTCCAAGGGGCTCTAGGCGGTTCAGGGGCCTTTCTTTTTTTTTTTTCCCCCTCTCTCTCTTTTTTCTTTCTTTCTTTTTTCGTTTTTTTTTTTTTTTTTTTTTTTTTTTTTTTTTTTTTTTTTTTTTTTTTTTTTTTTTTTTTTTTCAGGGGCCTTTCATTCTCTTACTGACACCTCCTGCACCTGCCTCAGTTCTCTGGCTTTCATGCCACATGGGATTAATGACCCTGGTGACACTCTGAATTTCCAGAGGCACCATGTCAGCTTCTGTCTGGGATACCCACAGCCCGGACAGGGCTGATTCACACCCCTGCTGGGTCTCACCTCCTATTTAGCTGGGGGTAGTTTCCCGAGTAGAGACACAAATGGAATGCTTCACTCCGTCTCTCCTCTAGGGTCCTTCTTTCTCTCCAGTTCCTGGGATCTTCATCCCAGGAATTGCTGTGAAAGGGAGAATAAAACAGTTCCCCCTGATGATCTTTTCCAATCATTTTGTATTACATTTCTATCAAAGCCCTCCATCTTTATGGATGTTCATAATTATTTTATAAATAACCTGTGGGTACATGAAAACTCTATATACTCTGTTCAAAGGATAAACTGTCCTAGGTCCCCTTCCTTGTGGCAAGTTTGAAATAAGACTCTGATGGGATGCTGTGGGGCTCAGCGGTTGAGCATGTGGCTTTGGTTCAGCTCATGATCCTGGGGTCCCGGGATCGAGTCCCACATCGGGCTCCCTGCATGGAGCCTGCTTCTCCCTCTGCCTGTGTCTCTGCCTCTCTCTCTGTATGTCTCTCATGAATAAATAAATAAATTTAAAAAAGAAAGAAGATTCTGACACATAATCATAACTAAATTTTCTGAAAAGATTTTTTAACTGAAAGCATATCTGGTATTCATATAACCGTGCCGACTTTCTTTTTATTTGCCTAGTAATTAATTAGCCAATTTCTTGTTTTCAATCATTTTTGAAAGAACTTTATATTAAGTGCCCTTTTTTGACATATGACATAGCTGGCATTAGATTTTTAATTCTGATTGACTAATTTTGATGACCAATTTGAGTTTTAAACAGTGTATATTTTATATATACTGATTATTCCTTCTATCCTAATTTAGATTTCCTTTCTGTTTGTCTTTAGAAAAATTGTCCAAGGGCTGAAAATGTTACTACTCTAACAGTGTAGAGTACTCGTGAAAATGAGTGACTGCATCTGAGGCCAGGATAGGACTCGCACAGACATAACGGGGAGGGCTGGAGGGTGCTGCTGCTGAGAAAAGAGAGACCTGGTAAAGGCCTCTTGGCAGGTAGTTGGTGAGCAGGGCTCACCTGAGAAAGGGGTAGAATGCAGGCGCGAATAGAGGGTGGATCAAGTAGGCTGGCGATGTGAGGGGTATTTTAAAGCAAGGGAAAAGGGAATATATAGTCTTAAAGCCAAATATTAATTCAAGAAGAGCAGGAAAATTTTTCCCATTGGGTTATTTGGAGAGCTCCATTACTGAGTAGATGAAACCTGCAGAAGTTTTGAGGGTTACTTGCCCTCTAAGAACTTAAGGTATGTTTCAGCTCAGCCACAAGCAAATTGGGTGACCTTGGGAGTAGATATTTTAAGTTTTCTGGATTTAATATATTATCCTCAAAATGAGGAATTTGATCAGATTAGCCTTTAAGATCCCGACTAAATCCAAATTCAGTGATGATTCTCGATAGGTCATACACTCATGTACACGCATGCAGGGATGTATGCACATGTCTTTTTCTCTCTCTCCACTTCAACTCAGCTACCCTGATGTGGATGGCTTAGAATTAGATGGGAAGTGATGTAGAGAGGTGCCTTTCAGGCCCAATATGCTCCATGTACCTGTAACGACAATGTACTTGTACAACAATGGAAATTTAAAAGAGGTCATATATTTATGTGAAGGCAGCGTATTTCACACTTGGACATACTGTTCTGATGATTTTACTGAGTGACACAAACACCGCCAGATTTGAGGGGAGCCTAGAGTACAGAGGACTTGCTGCAGGCCCAGGCAGAGGTTGCGAGAAGCCTTGACACCTGGGCCATATGACCTGTCAGATTCTGTGATATCAGAGGCATCTGTGGTAGGCAAGATGATGTGTGAGGCTGGCGGCTAGCTCCAGTTGGATAATTGGAATGTAGAGCCCTGGGGTTTCTGGAGTAAGGACATGCTATCTGAGCATTAAAAAAAAAAAAATCTTATTGTGTTTATCAGACCTTAGTAGAGACTGAGATCCTGACAATGGGAAACCAAGTGGACCTATGGCCAGAAATTTCCATCATAAGCTGGCTTCTGTCAGACCCACTAAATCAGATCAGTTTGTCAAAAGATGGAAATGGTATATCTGGGACCAGTCATAAACAGGGCAAGAGAATACAGTAAGCTACGTGGACAGATGGCCCAACCTCCTTCTGTGAAATCCACTGCTGTTCTATGAGTACTTCTCCCTTGATTATCTACTATAGCTGCTCTGGGGTGGGGGGGAGGTAAGGTTAAAATGCCTGCTGGCAGAGGAGGAAAAAAATGAGGCTTGGTTCATGGATGGGTTGACTTATATTGTGCAAGTCAGTAATGTATTATTAATACACTACAAACCCACTGGAGAGGACCCAGAAAAACAGTGGGATAGTAGAAAATCCTCCCAATAGACAAATCTGTAGGCCTGAGATAAAAGTATACATGAACCAAGGGACAATGGAAATGGCTTGCCCAGTTGGTCTGGGGCATGGAAGAAGAATGATTGCATGAAGTTTGAGCTGGAAGTGTATGGCCAAACATAAAAACACTTAGGAGATCTATGACCATAAATTGTGAAGATCTTTGTATTAAATGTTGGTATTCGCTCCCCACCATGAAGAAAGCACTAAACAATCAAGTAGATAAATTAGTTTCTGTCATTGACCAACCATGTGCTAACACAACGTAGTGTATTAATAGCATAACCCATGGCAGCAGGGATGGAGGCTATGTTTGAGCTCAAGAGCATGGCCTCCCACTTACCAAGACTGATTAGCTCCTGTTGTTGTTGAGTGTTCAATCTGTTAGCAACAGAGACCAATGGTAAGTCCCTGATATGGCACCATCTTTCTAGAAGATCTACTAGTCACTTGGTAGCAACTTAATACTCTGGACTCCTTCTATACTGTAAGGGGAGAGAATAATCTTGATAGAAATAGACAAATATGGGCATCCTGGGTGGCTCAGCTGTTTAGTGTACCTTCTTCAGCCCAGGGTGTGATCCTGGAGACCTGGGATCCAGTCCCATGTCGGGTCTCTGCATGGAGCCTGCTTCTGTCTCTGCCTCTCTCTCTCTCTCTCTCTCATGGATAAATAAATAAAATCTAAAAAAAAAAAAAAAAAAAGACAAAACTCTGGTTTACCTTCTCTGTGTGTAGGGGTTTAGCCAGGATCACTCTCTGAGCGTGAACAGAGTACCTGATGTAAAACAGAGAATCTAGCATAATATTCAAGGAATGCACTTTACAAACAACGAGTGTGATGGTGAGAATTGTGAACAATGGAATTCATTGGCTCTGTCATGTAACATGCCAAGGAGAGGCTGATGACCTGATAAAGTGATATAACTACCTTTAAAAAAGTTGGATTGAGATATAATTATATACCAATAAATTTACTCATTTTAAGTATACAATTCAATTAATTTCAGGGCATTTAGAGATTGTATAGCCATGACCAAAATCTAATTTAGGAAATTTTTGTCATCCTCAAAAGAAACCTCATGTTTACTTACAGTCACTGATCATTTCCATCCTTAGAAATGCCTTTGATATGCTTTTTTTAAAAATTGAAGTTCAACTTGCCAACATCTAGTATAACATACAGTGCTCATCCTGTCAAGTGTCTCCTCAGTGCCCGTCGCCCAGTCACAGATGTTGCATCAGCTTAGAAATGTATCTTGCAAAGATAACATCCTCTTAGAGGCAGGATAAACCCTAAATGAATGGTCACATGTCATCAATGGGAAGAATACATGGATCTTGGGAACCAGTTAGTAGAAGAAGTAGGATCACATCATCTCAGTGAAATTTTCTGTGACTTTCTGTGACTGCAACTCTAGATTATGTGGTTCTAGAGATTTAGATTTCCAAAGAAGGAATGTTTTCACTAGGAAATACAGCAAAAGTCTAATTTAACCATAGCTAAATTTTTAACTATGGTAGTTACCCAGTTATTTTAGGTGTCTTTTTTCACTATATTGGTAGGGGGCATTGACTTGATCATTAGGAAGAGGTATGGCTGTTGTTACAATGAAATCAGGAAAGAGTAAGATTTGGGCCCAGGTGATGCACTGGGGTGCCTGTTAGTAGTCCTCTGTCAAGTTTTGATGGTGAATGGACATGTTCAGCATCCATGACCTAAGAAAGGATGGTTTCCAAAACCTCAGGCCCCTCTGAGAAGAAAGTCTTCATTATTCCACCAGACAAGTCATCTAGACCAGAGGTAGTTGCTGAAGGTCTGATTAACCTGGAATTGATCACACAGGATGAAAATATTATTCATCCCTGAAACTAGCTATAGCCATGTAGCTCTTGCCACATCCTTTTTCTTTCTGTTTTCCCAGGAAATGAGACCTTGAGGAGCTGTATCTGGGGTAAACTAACCGTATAAAGCAAATGGATCCAAAAGGTGCAATGCTGAACTGTAGTGAGTGCTGTTGTTCATCACCCAGTGTCCATTTGAGATGAGGTATTCATCTCCCTACCTGCTGGGAGTGTTGCCTGCTAATGGCTGAGTTGAATTTCTGTCCTGAATTTCCCTCAACCAAAAGAAGTGCTTTGGCCATGGTTACACCTCTTTCTAAGGGCATTCCACATTCAATCACTAGTCTATGCACACGTACAAAGACCTAAGCCCTTCCATTAATTGAAGACTTCTCTGAAGTGCCATCTCAGCTTCACAGCTCCCAGTAAGAGTGACTGAGACCTCAAGTCACAGGATAAGTGCTCCCTTTGCCTAAGCCCATCTCCCACACTGCATTGGAAGTGCTGCTAACAAGATTTTCAGTAGAACCTGGCCACGTCAAACATTCTAATTTGACTTTTTAAATGCCAATGTATTCCCTGGATCTGCCCCCAAAAGTGAGCAATTGATTACTTATTAAATGTAATTATAGGAAACCATTTGAAGAAGTAATTCAGCCCCACTACTCCCTCCCCTATGTTTTTGCCTAAGCAAGATTCTTTTCTTGATTTATTTAAAAAATTGATTCAATTTTCTAAATCCTAGCCTATAAAAAAGTGCCCTTTCAAATTGAATGTCTTTTTAACTGCTAATCCCATGAATTTTATCTTATTTCATTATAATAATTGACAGGGAACTTGGTAGAACATGGAATCATTAATGGATTGCAATATTTTATACATTGTTGCAAGTTAAAATCTTTTCCATCATGGTTAGCTGTATAATCAATTATATGACCACTTGTTTTTATTTGGTAGAGTTATGGCTCAATTTGCTTTAAGGGACCAATCATTGACACTTCATCAATTAACCAGATAAGAAGTCTGCCTTGTATTATGTTAAAAAAAAAAAAAAAACACCTTACCATAGCTATTATTAATCCATTACATCATATGTTTGCATGTGGAAGTCTAGGACTCAGAAGTTACTTTCTTCCCCTTAAATATGCATTATTATTTTTTAAAAGATTTTATTTATTTGAGAGAGAGAGGGAGAAAAGGCACAGGTGGAGGAAGGGACAGAGGGAGAGAGAGAGAGGGACAAGCAGACTCCACTGAGCGTGGAGCCTGATTCGGGGCTTGATCCTAGGACTCTGAGATTATAACCTGAGCTGAAGTGAGATACTTAACCAACTGAGCCACTCAGGTGTCCCTTAAAAATACTTAAAAAGGATTTAAAACGATGTGATCAACAGAATAGAGAACCCAGGAGTGGACCCTGAACTTTATGGTCAACTAATATTCGATAAAGGAGGAAAGACTATCCATTGGAAGAAAGACAGTCTCTTCAATAAATGGTGCTGGGAAAATTGGACATCCACATGCAGAAGAATGAAACTAGACTACTCTCTTGCACCATACACAGAGATAAACTCAAAATGGATGAAAGATCTAAATGTGAGACAAGATTCCATCAAAATCCTAGAGAAGAACACAGGCAACACCCTTTTTGAACTCGGCCATAGTAACTTCTTGCAAGATACATCCACGAAGGCAAAAGAAACAAAAGCAAAAATGAACTATTGGGACTTCATCAAGATAAGAAGCTTTTGCACAGCAAAGGATACAATCAACAAAACTAAAAGACAACTTACAGAATGGGAGAAGATATTTGCAAATGACATATCAGATAAAGGGATAGTTTCCAAGATCTGTAAAGAACTTATTAAACTCAACACCAAAGAAACAAACAATCCAATCATGAAATGGGCAAAAGACATGAACAGAAATCTCACAGAGGAAGACATAGACATGGCCAACATGCACATGAGAAAATGCTCTGCATCACTTGCCATCAGGAAAATACAAATCAAAACCACAATGAGATACCACCTCACACCAGTGAGAATGGGGAAAATTAACAAGGCAGGAAACCACAAATGTTGGAGAGGATGCGGAGAAAAGGGAACCCTCTTACACTGTTGGTGGGAATGTGAACTGGTGCAGCCACTCTGGAAAACTGTGTGGAGGTTCCTCAAAGAGTTAAAAATAGACCTACCCTACGACCCAGCAATTGCACTGTTGGGGATTTACCCCAAAGATACAGATGCAATGAAACGCCGGGACACCTGCACCCCGATGTTTATAGCAGCAATGGCTACAATAGCCAAACTGTGGAAGGAGCCTCGGTGTCCATAGAAAGATGAATGGATAAAGATGTGGTTTATGTATACAATGGAATATTCCTCAGCCATTAGAAAGGACAAATACCCACCATTTGCTTCAACGTGGATGGAACTAGAGGGTATTATGCTGAGTGAAGTAAGTCAGTTGGAGAAGGACAAACATTATATGTTCTCATTCATGTGGGGAATATAAATAATAGTGAAAGGGAATATAAGGGAAGCGAGAAGAAATGTGTGGGAAATATCAGAAAGGGAGACATAACGTAAAGACTGCTAACTCTGGGAAACGAACTAGGGGTGGTAGAAGGGGAGGAGGGCGGGGGGTGGGAGTGATTCGGTGACGGGCACTGGGGGTTATTCTGTATGTTGGTAAATTGAACACCAATAAAAAAAAGATTAAAAAAAATAAAAAAAATAAAACGATGTGATCTGGTACCTTGATTAGTCCATAATTAAGTTAGTCGTACATAATTTTAAAAAACCATATATCTCTGTGAAACATGCACTCACACACACACAAACACCCCCCCCCAACATGTTCACATCTACCACAACACACCAATATCATAACCATGGAAAAACATTTAATAGTATAATACATAACCAAGACTGTGATTTTGTTGCAGGGATAATTTACAGAGAGAACAGAATAAAGAGTTCAGAAACAAACCATTATATGTATGTTCACCTGGTTTACAGTGAAAACATTGCATGTATGGGAAAGGGTCCTATCTCTTTTAAATAAATAGTGCTGTGTTTAACAGGTAGAGTAAAAAGTGCCTTGGATCCTACCTCACACCATATACAAAAATCAATTTCTAGGTGGATTGCTGAAATACCTGTGCAAAGTAAAACGAGCAATTTTGGAGAGAAACATAGAAGTGCATGTGATCTTAGAGTAAGTGAAGAAATCTTAATTGGGACATAAAAAGTATTCAGCATGAAAAAAAATTGAAAAACCCAATTACATTAAGTATGAGAATTTCTGGTCATCAAAAGATACCATAAATGAAATGAAGAGGAAGGCTATGCACAGGGATAAGGTATCTACAAGTCATATGTTTTGTCAAAGACTTTTGTCAAAAAGAACCTCTATAAGTCAATAGGAAAAAGACAGATGACTCAATTAAAAATGTGCAAGATTTGAAGAGACTTTGTGAATAAGGATAGCCCAATGGCCAGTAAACTTATAAATAGATGTTTAAATTCATTATAAGAGGAAGGTAAATGAATCTACAATATGTTATGATAATGCTTTACAGTTACCGGCATGACTAATACCTGGAAAGAAGACATGAGGAAACTAGAATTCTCATATACTGCTGGTGGAATTGTGAATTGTTATGGTTTGGGAACATATGAATATTCCAGCAACAAATAATTCAACTCCTAGGTTTATTTGATAAAAATTATGCATTTATTTTTTATAATGCCTATACTAGAATGCTCACAGCACAGTATTTATAATAATAAAAAGTGTGTTTTACCAAAATGTCAATCAATAATGGGGTAGGAGAGCAGACACACAGAGCAATGACTAAATAGAAATATGAAGGAGTTATCAACATCTTCAGCAACAATATAGATAGCTTTCACAAACATAATATTGAGAAAAAGAGGCTAGTGAAAGAGTACGTATCATATGTTTCCATTTACATCAAGTATGAAATCCAGAAAAAACTAATTTATTCTTTTAAAAGTCAGGATAGTGGTTTGCCTTGATGGGATAGTGACTGGAAGGCAGAGTGGTGAGGACCATTGGTGGTCGTCTACTTTGTTTGGTCTGGGAGCTGGTTTACACGGATTAGGACTCTATGTCAATGGATTGAGTGATATGCCTAAATATGCTCATATATATGTGTGTTTATGTCAGTAAAAACAGGAAATAACATCTTTTATCTTTTGAAGAAAAAAACATGTAGGTGTATTTCCGTGTCCCTTTGACTTTTTAGGTGATACCAATGATCTTTTGCTTATCTGCATTCTTATCACCATACTGTAGAGTATTTCTTACCCTATGAAACTAGTAGGTATTTCTGGCAATTCACATCCATTATTTCAGGAAAACATGACATCAAAATCTTTGCTACTCTTCTCAGTCCTAAGCACTCTTCTAAGCCAGGGATATGCAGACACATGTGTCATCAGATTCATCTCTGTATAGTCTGACTCAGTTGGTCTGGGTTGCAGCCTTCAAGGTCCCTGGTACATCTGCTAGAGGACCAGGAGCATGGAACCACTGAACCATGCTAAGGATGGCATTAGCATATTTCTGTAGCTGTCTTGACAGCAGAAAGGTTAGGGATTAGAATTTTACAAGTCATACTGGGCCATCTGCTCAGAATTACTTCCTGGCCCCCAGCACTCTGATTCATTGCATCTGAGTGTATGTGGAGAGGTCAGGAATCTCAAGGTTTTTTTTTTTTTTTTTTTTTTTTTTTTTGGACAAACATCCCAGATAATCTGTATATTCATTATAATTTGAGAAACATTTACTATATCCATACATTTCTTTCTTTCTAAAGTGGAAAGATAAATTATTATAGTACAAACTAGAGTACCTGCTACTGTCCCAAAATATTTTGTCCCAACTTTCCAGTATCTCATTTTTATAACCTAATGTATCAGTTGCTGAAATGTAGCAAACGTAAAATTGAGAGTATTAGAGATTTAAATAGTTACCTATATGTTCCTTAGCCATTTACATTTCATGCAAGTTACTCTTGAATAGCTTTTTTTTCAGGAAAAAAGAAAAAATGGTATTTATCTGTCTTACCAGAAAATGTAACAAGGTTTTAAAAGAGACAGAAAATGGCTGTGGCACATGCCCACTGCTGTTCTGGACAGATTAAGGCCAATTACTCTCTACTGCTGTCTGAATGGCAATTCACTTAAACTTTTGTCTGTGTATGTGGACGAACAATTCGTCATAGATTACAGAAGCAAATAGAGAATTCTTTTTCCTTGCCCTCTTATCAATGATATTTTTATTAGAATTACTTGCTAGTTTTTCATAGTCACAGAATGAAGTAATTTAACTTCTGTATTGATAGATAACTTCTATATTAAAGGACTCCTTGTATTTAATAAATGTTTGCAAATAGTCTACATACAGCATTCATTAACAAAATGTCCAGGAATCACTTCTAAAGAAATCAGAATAGAATTTCAGTTTCATTCTTTTGAATCCAAGCATTATGGCTAATAAGGGGCTACAGGTCTTCAAGGGGGTTTGCAACACAAATGAGAAAACTCTGCTCTCTTTCCTGATTTCTAGGACTTATAGCAAGCCATTACCTTAACTACTGATTTTTCCCTTTTTCCTGTGCATTTATGTAATAATAATAATTAAAAAGAGCTGATGAAAGCTTAATAAGAAAGTTGCTACAACCATCTCCCCTAATGAGAAGACAAGTAAAGCTGAAGACAATTTGTTTCCTGGATAAAAACTACGTATGCCGAAAACTATCTATTTGACTTTAATCTGATGCCAGTTATTAAATCCATAAAATAAATCACCTTAAAGCAATCCAAGTTTCAAGCTTTATGAAGAATTTGGAGGGGATAAGATATATAAGGTATGCTGTCCAAAGACAACTAGGTATTTTATTTTTATCATGATCATCTTCACTTAGGTAAGTAATAATAACAAATAGAGGCTGCATATGGGCTATTTGGGCCACAAGTACAAATCTCTGAAAATATCTAAGATTGACCAATTGGGAACAGAACTTTCTATTTTTTAAAGAATATCTTGAAAACCATGAACACTATCTCCCTTTAATACAGTATTCATAATGGATGACATTCTATTTTATTTCATTCCTCTAATGGAAGAAAGTTCTCTCTCTCTCTTCCTCTTTCTACACATGTGAAGAAATTATTTGTATGTATATGACTTAGGGGTGGGAAGTGGAAGAAAAATTTCTTGAATGAAATATTGGAGTATGAAGTTCTCAAAGAAGCAGGCCAGAGCTAAAAATCATATAATTTATGAGAATGGTAAATAATTCTAAGATACATTCAGCAGAGACCAAGAAATAACAGCATGGGATTATACTGCTACAAGAACCAACACTCAGGTATTTTTCCTTTGTGAAAAATTATGTTAGTCACAGCAATGAAAAGATTGGAAATTTGTGTGCAGAAAACATGATGCTCTTTTTTTCCCCATGTGCTCTAATTACGGAGACCAAAGTATCATCTGGCAGATGGTTTAATACAGACAATTTAATAACGTTTGAGCTGTTCTATATGCTTATTGGGAACATTAACACATTTAAAGCAAGTTCTATTATATGTTTTGTTGCTGTGTGATCACTTTCTCTCATTATATTTTATCTAGATTAACAAAAAAGAGTAGAATCCTTTATACTACCACCGTGGGATTAAGAAATAACTCTTCTTTTAAGAAAATAATTAGCCATTTGGGGAACAGATTAGCTTTCTACTTTTTAATAAACCAACTTGAGGTATTGGCTAGGAATGTCCAAGTCAGGAAGTTACAACTTTAATTCTTTTAGAGAGGGAAGAATTAAACTGCTTTCCAAGAGTCTTTGTAAAAACAAACTAACAGAAGAAAACCAGCTGAGGGATGATGGGAACATTATAACCCTCTTGGGATTCAGGGTCCTTATCAATCACAAAAGATAGTTAATCTTCAAGGTTTCTTCAGCATTTAGAGTCTATTCTTAGTGGGCTATATATAAATAGGATGTAAGATCTTTTACCTTGATCTGTGTGTGGGGAAGACATAATAAATAAGTAAAGGTGCAATTAATTTGGGGGGCTTTGCTACTTTGGGAATTTTTTTTGCCAAGCCTGAAAGAATCCATTTCTGTGTCTTTAATAGAGAAGGTGAGTGAAGCCCATTAAATCTAAGAGAATGATTGTGATTCAGTGATAAAGAACTAAAACAATATTTCCTAGGTTATAGCCTGAGTTTTTCAGACTAGTGGGAAAAAAAAGAAATTTATGTTCATATTAGGTTACTTCTAGGGGGTTTTAAACGTCATACTGGCACCATCTATAGATATTTAAGGTGAAGTGCACCCGCAACTATTTCATTTTATGATTCATCCCTCCCTTGTATTTAAGCCCAGTGTTACTAATTTCAATTAATCGACAGAGATTCTAAACCACTATCTAAAACACAACTAGCATTTGTCTAGTTGGGCTACAAACCATTAAGGCAAACATGATTCTTTCTTCTGCCAATTTACATTCTGAACACATAATATCTATGCTTTTAGTCCATTTAGAATTTCTCCAATCAAAAAAAAAAAAAGAATTTCTCCAATCTCTGTAAAGTATTAAAATTTCATTTTTAATGAGTTGCAAATCATTTTAATATTTAAATAATCATTTAAAATTTCATTTTAATGGTGAGCTCCACCAAGGGTATTTTAGAGTTTTGAATGGAGAGTTGGTTTTTTTCTTTAGCATCTTTCCTGAAAATTTCAACGTTTAAATGCAAAAGTAACTCCATAATGAAAGACACGTTCTACATGAAGATCATAAAGTAAAACAACTAAGAAAATAATTTGCTTAGAAGAGTGACCGTATTGATGTGTAGGGAAAAAAAGTATATAGTTGAGTCTTTGTTTTGTGGGATTAGGTTGCTTAGTAATCTAATTTCCTAGGCATAGTGACTGAATTAATCAGAATGTGTGACAAAGACAGTATATTTGTCAAAAAGTTTTGAAGGACAGAGGAAGAGGAGAGCACTTTAAATTTAATTAAAGAAATTCAAAGAAGAATCTGTCTGAAATAATTTCTGTTGGAGGAAGTGGGAACTCCCACCCCCAGGATTTTCAATGCACTTTCAGGAATCATTTGTTAAATCCTGCTCCATGACCAATGACTATAGCAAAGGGAATAACAACAATTTGGTGCAAATGGAAGACTTTCTTTTTTTTTTTTTTTTTTTTATTTTTTGGAAGACTTTCATAAACAAAAGCAAAGTCTTTGAACTCACACTTCTATTTACTAACCCTTTGTTTTCATTGCTTTACCTGTTTGGAACAGTTACTTCAGAAGAAAAGCAATAAATAAGACACTAGTTCTATAGATAATTATTTCTCTGATACTGTTTTAGGTTAAGTAGTAAACATGCAAAGATTTTTGGGCTTTATTTCCCCTACAGCAACATTTCCACATTCACCAACTCTAAGAAACGCTAATCTCTAGATATGGCTTAAATATTTTCAGATATCTTCAATTAACAAGGGAAAATATAAAAAGAAATTCCATTGACGTCTATGGTAATATCACATTCGACAAACTGAGCCATCAGAAGACTGGCAACCCAGGGACTCTGATAAAGTACTCTTTTTCTGCTTAACCGAAGCCTAGTTTCCAAATCTTTCTTGTTCTTCTACTAAAAATAAAATTTGTTGATTTATTTTCAGCAAGTATTCTATATTAGATGTAGAAGTAGGTGCAGATATTTAGACTAATATATACTAATGCCCAGATATATTCCATTTGTTGCTATTTATTCATAATCCTAAAATATGAGCTTATTTTTTAATGCTTTGCTTGTCTTTTCTCAAAGTTACAGGTTAACTATAATTGTAGTTAAATTTGAAATTAAATGTTATAGGTATTCTTTTATAAATAAAAATGATTTGCAAAGGTGCTATCAATTGTTTTGCATTTATTATGGCATTTTTTCTAAATACAGGAGATGCTTGAAAGTATTTTCTTAAATACATAAATGTTCTGTAACTCCATTTGAACTATTATCAAATAGACTCATTTAAAAATGTGAAACCAACTTTAGAACTTTAAAATATGTATCTTGGAAAACCTATTTATAAGTGCAGTCGTGGTAAATCTCAACTTAGTTCTGTTGAAACTATTATGGACTCTCAAGTTCAGTATTTTTTACACATACATGTTAGCTCATAATCCCCTCCAGAGCTTGCTGAGTATAATTTGAGACTGGCTGGAAGCAAGCACAGGCCACTTCAGAGTGGCAGGTGGCAGTTTTAATAAGCAAAGAGAACTTATATATGAGGCTTATCTTGGGCTGCAACAAGATGAGTGGATACCCACACCCACCCACCACATTTTAAGAGTTTATATAGAGACTTTAATGGAGTTCAGTCATATATATGGTGCATGTGTTCTCAACACCACATTCCTATCAAAAGGTTTTCTCCTTGGGGCAGCATTTGGGAGCAGGAAAGGCAAGAGAAACCCACATTCTAAGGACAGGATGGGGTGAGGAGCCTCCCATTGCCTAATCTAGCTAATGGGTCAACCAGTGGTCACCTCTCAATGGCCTCTCCCAATGAGAAAGCTTTCCTACTCTACTGCTCTTATAAATCTATTTCTTTATACGGGATCATTTAGATAATATTCCACTTCTTACAAAAGCTTCTGGAAAAAAAAGTTTACATGTTGCCCTTAAAATACAGCCGCACTGGGGAACCTGGGTGCCTCAGTCTGTTGAGTGACCAGCTCTTGATTTCAACTCCGGTCATGATCTCAGGGTCATAAGATCAAGACTCCAGTCAGCTCCATGGACATGGGCATGGTGACTGCTTAAGATTCTCTCTCTGCTTCTCCCTCTGCTGCCCCTTGCTCATGCACAGATGTGCCCACACTCTCTGTCTCTATAAATAAAATAAAATATACCCTCACTACTCAAATGAGAGGAGTTTCCTCAGCATTCTCCTACAAGCATGATCCTATCTGAGAATGTCCAGGTAGGTTTCTGTGGGGTGGAGAGAAAGACCAGAAGCCAGTTTAGCAGCCCCTGAATTTGAAAATCTGTAGAAGCCAATGTTCTTCAGGACTGATCAGTGCTGTCCCTGGGAGCAATGTTAAACACACCGGGATGAAGAGCCCTCTTTCCTCTTCTCTGTTCTTTGTCACCACTTCTCTTTATCTAGTTTTTTCTTTCCATATATTCAGTTATTCCCTAATGTTATATTTTTCTAGATAATATGATATTTTCTGCAAATGAACATCAAGCACAGACCAATGCCAATGTCTACATTAGAGTGGGATTTTTATTAGATTTCCCCCACTTAGCTCTTCTGTCACATATTTGTGCTGTACCAGGAAAAATGTGTCAGATAATTTGATAAGTAAACATATTACTGATACACACAGTGGAGAATTGGATTCCAATTTTTATATGACAAAACTTTAAGACATTTTCATTAAAAAAATAAATTTACTTATAGCCTCACTATGGGAACTATTTTTTTCATCCTTTTAAACATTCATATATGCCTCTGAATTGTCATTATTATAATTATCATTTATATGTCATTATGTTTTTTCCTGAATAATATTTAGAATTAAGAGTTTCTGACTTTTTTTTTTATAATATAAAAAAGCTGGCATTTGCTGAGCACTTACTGCATTCCAGGTGTTAGGGTAACTGTATCACACATATTTTCTTATTTACACAAAATAGTAGGGAGGTGGTTATTGCTATGCTATATACTGAGGATTGGGACAATTAAGTAATTTGCTCAACGTCACACAGGTAGCAAGATCAAGGATTTACAACCAGGTGGTCTGATCTTAGAACTTATGTCTTAATTAATATGCTCTACAGCTTCTCACAACTAAAAGTGTATGCTAAAGAAATAAGGACTGGATAATTTCAAGGATTGAAGAATTATAATCACATAAAGTTTATTTGGGATCTAAATCAGTAAATTCTTATCCCCTTTACAATGTTACTTCCTGTTTCCCTCTCCTCTCTACCCCAAAATAAGAAATAGCATTGGGGATGTAAATTGGTATTCCAGAGTTATTAGAATACTCTTGCCTTTGGGTTTTAGGACATATAAGACAGGGAGTAAGCCAGAGTTAGTCTACTTAAGACCAGGGATCAGGGAAAGAAGCAAAGAATATCTGTGGGTGAATTTCCATAACAGTGATTAAAACGTATTTAAGTTCATCAAGCTAAATAAATCCACCCCATGGTTAATCAATTTAACAAAAGAAACTACTGACAGCTGTGGGTGTTAGTTATGAATATAGAAAGGAATTTTTTAAATAGCAACAATTACCTATAAAAAAAAACCCTGAAAATTATTTCAAAATGCATTTTTGGAAGATCTCTTTGGCCTTAAGGAAAAGGCAGGTTTTATTTTTAAAAATTTTAAAAAGATTTAAGTAATCTCTATATCTAATGAACTTATAACCCTGAGATCAAGAGTCACATGCTTTACCAAGTGAACCGGCCAAGTGCGTCAAGACAGCTTTTATTTTTTTGAAAGGAATTATTTTCCAACTCAAAATGTTTTTATTTTCTCTCTAGAAAATGCCATCGTAGAATATTCATGATTCTGATATGTGCTTAGTAAGTCCCATGTCACATCCTTGAGTCTGAGTGTCTTAAAAAAGAATTAGGATTTTAAAAGTTTTAATATCCTGATATGCTATGGAGAATAGTGTCTACAAAGTGCCATTGTTTCAATGCTATATAGAAATTAGGAGAACTGGAGCAGCCCCGGTGGCGCAGCGGTTTAGCGCCGCCTGCAGCCCAGGGCGTGATCTGGAGACCCTGGATCAAGTCCCATGTCAGGCTCTCTTCATGGAGCGTGCTTCTCCCTCTGCCTGTCTCTCTGCCTCTCTCTCTCTCTCTCTCTACAGCTCTATGAATAAATAAATAAAATCTTTAAAAAAAAAAAGAAATTAGAAGAACTGAAAAGGAACTTATGGAGTACATCCTACTGTTCTAAAGGTAACTGTTAGAAATTATGTATATCAAACTCTGAGGGGATTAGCGAATTGAATGGGGATATTTAAAAATAAAATTAGAAAATGTATGCGAGAGAAAAAGGAAACAGTGGAGAGTTTATACTAGTTTTATTCTTAATTGTGGAAAATGTGAGATTTCTTAAGTTTTTAAACAGAGAGGAAGTTCAAGGCAATGTTAAAAGTCAATGAATACATCAGACTAGGGCTATTTGATAAAAGAGGGGAATAAAATACTAGGACTTATCACCTGGCATTTAACAAACAGGAATCAATCTTATTAAGAAAGTGTTTTAGGGGTGGTTGGGTGGCTCAGTCAGTTAGGTGTCTGACTCTTGATTTCAGCTAAGGGCATGATCTCAGGGTTATGAGATCAAGCCCTGTGTTGGCTCCATGCTGAGCAGGGAGTCTGCTTGAGATTGTTTCCCTCTGCCTCTCCTTCCCCTCTGCCCCTCATCCCTACTTGTGCTCTCTCTCGCTCTCTCTCATATAAAAGCCTTTTATAAAGGGGGCTTTTCTATAGTTTGCCTCGCACAAACATTAATCTATAATTAGGGTATTTGAGATTGTAGGAAGACCTAAAATAGTTACTTTAGAGTGATCAAATCTCCATTCTGCAATAAGAAAGCATGTATTATTTGTTATGCAATTTATGTACGTGTAATTGTATATAATCAAAGCCCTCATCTGTTTGGGTCCTGTAGAGAGAGAGAGAGTGAGAGCTAATTAAAAGTTATTTAAAGCCAGGAGCGCTTAAACATTTAACTTAAAACATATAAATGTGCATTTATTAGGTGTAGAATGAAGTCTTTTTCTGCAAGTATATGTCCACTGTCTAACATTCTTGCCTCACCTGCACCTGTCTTGAATAAACCATACATAGAATCCATCTTTTAAAAATTTTAAGGTTCAGGGGCACCTGACTTTGGCCTAGGTCATGATCCCAGAGTCCTCGGATGGAGCTCTGAGTTGGGCTCCCGGCTCAGTGGGGAGCCTGCTTCTCCCTCTGCCTGCTGTTCTCCAGGCTTGTTCTCTCCCTCTTTCTCTCTCTCAAATAAATAAATAAAATATTTAAAGATAAATAAATAAAACTTTTCAGTTTCAGTGCCTCGGTATCTTTAATATGTATAAAAAAGTTACAGATTCTTATGAAGCTGAGTACAAAAACATACTATATTTTTATGATTCCCTTATCTCCTCTCATTTTTTTTTACAGTGGTTTCACTCTCACTTAATTCAATGCCTTTTTTTTTTGTTTTTTTGGTTGTTCTAGATTTTATGGCCCCTTTCCAAAGCATTTAACTTAATTTGCATACTTTCTTTTCACACTTATATTTTTCAATTAATGCAGAATTTAATTAAATCATACAATTACAAAGATAATTCCACAGCAGGATACAGATTTAAGCTAAAATAACATTAGCCTAATGAAAAAAGGAGTTTTATCTCTCTCCAACAGAAAAATCTGGTTATTTTAAGGCTTACATGGAGGTTCAACAATCATTAGGGACAGTGCCTCCTTCGAACTAGTTTCTCATCAGTGGTAGAAAAATGACTATCCTCATCCCTGCTATTGTCTTCATACTGCGATCAGTAGCAGAAGACGAAGGGGAGAGAAAAGCACATGCTCCTTCAGCTTAACAGCATGACCAAAAATTTATACACATCACCTCAGCTTACTTAGTCACACTGCCATACCTAGGTGCAAAGGAGACAGGAAATGTAGCCTTTAGCTGGGTGACCATGTGTTCATGAAAAATTTTATTCTATAGCAACTAGAGAATGGAGGAGCAAATACTAAAAGACATAAACCAGTTCTCGAAATATTCCCATCTATTTGACCAGTGATTCTTTTGAAACCAAATGCTTTAGTAGATTTGTTCTGACTCTCCTCTGGTCATGCCACTCTACGTGGGATGAAGAGCCTACAGGTCAAGAGGACTCAGCTAACCAGAACCCCTTTCTTCTTCTAAACTGGCTACCCAGGACTTCAGAATTCCCTGAACAGCCAGTCCTGGGCAAATAGGGTCTCAGCTAAATCCTGAAGGGTAACGAAAAGCATTTCAGGAATATGAAAGCAGTTTGAACAAGCAGGCTAGGAATCTCACTCATATATGATGCTCCCTGTATATATAGACCTAGAAGTGGGAAGGGAAGAGGAGAGAGTGTAAGCCAGCTGCCCAACACTGGAAATTCCCAATGCAGAGCTAAAAAGAGTTAGAAAAGTCTAAAGTTGAATCTAGCCTTTCAGCTCACAATATAAGTAGATTTGTCAAAGTAGGATTATAGTATCAATTATCTATGGCTATGTAACAAACTTAACAAACTATGACAAAACTTTATGCACTAAAGCAACAATTATTTTGACATAATCCCAATAGTGTATTTTTGCTATTGTTTCCCTTGCCTTAGGAGACATATCTAGAAAAATGTTGCTATGGTTGATATCAGAGAGATTACTACTGGTGTTCTCCTCTAGGATTTTAATGGTTTCAGGTCTCATGTTTAGGTCTTTAATCTATGTTTTAAGGTTTTTAATTCATTTTGAGTTTATTTTTGTATATGGCATCAGAAAGTGCCCAAGTTTCATTCTTTTGCATGCAGTATTTTTGAAGAGACTTTTTCACTTTGTATATTCTTGCCTTCTTTGCCATAAATAGATTAAGTGACCATATAAGTGTGGGTTTATTTCTGAACTATTTTGTTCCAGTGATCTATACATCTATTTCTGTGCCAGTACCATACTGTTTTGATTACTACAGCACTACAGCTTTGTAGTATAAGTGATATCTTAAAATCTAGGATTATGATACCTCCAGTTTTGTTCTTTCTCAAGATTGGTTTGGCTATTTTTTTTTGTCGTTCCATATAAATTTTATTATTTTTTTCTGATTTTGTGAAAAATACCATGTCATTTTGATAGGGATTACATTGAATCTGTTTATTGCTTTTCATAGTATGGACATTTTAACAATATTAATTCTTCCAATCAATGAGCATGGACTATCTCTCCATTTGTTTGTGTTGTCTTCAATTTCTTTCATCAATGCTTTACACTTTTCAGAGTATGAGTCTTTAACCTTGGTTAAGTTTTTCTTAGGCATTTTATTCTTTTTGATGCAACTGTAAATGGGATCGTTTTCTTAATTTCTCTTTATGCTTATTCATTTTTAGCCTATAGAAATGCCACACATTTCTGCATATTAATTTTGTGTACTGCAACTTCACTGAATTCATTTATTATCTCTAATAGTTTTTTGTGGAGTTTTTTTTTTTTTTTTGTGTGTGTGTGTGTGTGGAGTTTTTAGGGTTATCTATGTATAGTATCATGTAATCTGTTAATAGTGACAGTTTCACTTATTCTTTATCAATATGGACACCTCATTTCTTTTTCTTGCTTGATTTCTATGGCTAGGACTTTGGTACTATGTTGAATAAAAGTGGTGAGAGTGGACATTCTTATCTTAAAGAAAAAGCTCTCTGTTTTCACCATTGACTATGATATCTGTTCTCGGTTTTTCACCTATGGCCTTTATTAGGTTGAGATATGTTTTCTCTAAACCTACTTTGTTGAGGGTTTTTATCAGGAATGGATGTTATACTTTGTCAAATGCTTTTACTACATCTATTGGAAAGATCATATGGTTTTTATCCTTTGTTTTGTTGATGTGTATCATGTTGATTAACTTATGAATATTAGGGGATCCTTGGGTGGCGCAGCGGTTTGGCACCTGCCTTTGGCCCAGGGCGCGATCCTGGAGACCCGGGATTGAATCCCACGTCGGGCTCCTGGTGCATGGAGCCTGCTTCTCCTTCTGCCTATGTCTCTGCTTCTCTCTCTCTCTCTCTCTCTCTCTCTGTGACTATCATAAATAAATAAAAACTAAAAAAAAACCTTATGAATATTAAACCATCCTTGCATCTCTGGAATAAATCCCAACTGATCATGGTGAATGATTCTTTTAACGTATTGTGAAATGTTTTGTTGAGAAATTTTGCACCTATGTTCACCCAGAGATATTGGCCTGTAACTTTCTTTTTTGTCATTCCTTTGTCTGGTTTTAGTGCCAGAGTAATGCTGGCTTCAAAGAATATATTTGGAAGCCTACCTTCCTCTTATATTTTTAGAATAGATTGGGGAGAATAGGCATTAACTCTTCTTTAAATGTTTCATAGAATTTGTCTATAAATCCATCTGGTCCTTGTCTTTTTATTTTAACATTTTTTAAAATCCCTGATTCAATTTTGTTACTAGTAAATGGTGTGTTAAGATATTCTATTCCTTTCTTATTTAGTTTTGGAAGAGTATGTTTCTAGGAAATCATCCATTTCTTCTAAGTTTGTCCAGTGTATTAGTATATAATTTTTTGTAATACTATTATAATCTTTTGTGTTTCTGTGGTGTTACTTCTCTTTTTATTTTATTTATTTATTTCTCTCTTTTTCTTGGTAACTCTGGCTAAGGCTTTATCAATTTTGTTTATCTTGTTGAAGAACAAACTCTTGGTTTCATTGATATTTTCTATTGTTTTTTTATAGTCTCTCTACCATTTATTTCTACTCTGATCTTTACTATTTCCTTCCTTCTACTCACCTTGGGCTTCTTTTCCCCTACTTTTTTTAGGCATATGGTTAGAGTATTTTAGCTTTTTCTTATTTCTTGAGGTAAGCCTGTATCACTATTGTTTCCCTTTACAATGGTTTTTGTGTCCCAGTGATTTTAAGGCACTGTATTTTTATTTTCATTTGTCTCCATGTATTTAAAAATTTTTTTGATTTATTTGTT
Organism: Canis lupus baileyi; assembly: GCF_048164855.1. Classification (NCBI taxonomy): domain Eukaryota; kingdom Metazoa; phylum Chordata; class Mammalia; order Carnivora; family Canidae; genus Canis; species Canis lupus. The sequence continues at coordinate 22,496,123 of NC_132839.1, forward strand.
GACTTGTCAAAATAAAAAGCTTTTGCACAGCAAAGGAAAAAGTTCAAAACAAAATTGGAGAAGACATTTCTAAGAGATATATAAGGGATTAATATCTAAAATATAAAAAGATCTTATACAACTCCATACCAGAAAAACACACTCATTAAAAAAATGAACAGAGGACCTGAAGAGACATTTTCCCAAAGACATACACTTGGCCAACAGACACATGAAAAGATGCTCAACATTAGTCATCATCATGGGCCTTTGGAAGATGGTGGAGGAGAAGGGGACCTCTGTTTCATCTGAGCTATATAACTAGTTTAATTTGAGAACTAGATAACTCTCAAATCATTCTGAACACCTGTGAATTTGACCTGAGATCTAAGAGAAGAATTGCTGCAATTCTACAGATAGAAAGCCACTACTTTTTGCAAGGTAGGAGGTGTGGAGATGTGAATCTGAGGGGACACCTCAGAAGGTAAATCATGGGGGCCAGGAGAAGGATACTCTGTAAGCTAGCTACCAGGAATTGTTATAAGCGGTGGAGTGCAAAATCAAAACTTTCAGAAGTCTGCTCCTGTGAAGGATGTCCCTGCCCGAAAGTGCTCAGATGGTGAAGCAGGGCAGAATCTTGGGTGGGACAGTGTGGTCTCAGGATCTCCAGGGTCACAGACGGAACGGGGGTGCCTAAGTACAGCAGAGTTCCCAAGCAGTGGAGTAGGGAAGTTGGTTACAATTAGCAAGCTCCAGAGGCCTCTCAGCTAGGTGTTGCTGTAAACCAGCAACTGTAGCAAGATTGGGTGACCACCCTTCAAGCAGGGGCCCAGCAAGTGACAACTGCTGGGTGATTCAGCTCCTTCCCTGGGGGAGGAGCAGCACAGTGTGCAAACGATTGGGCAAATGCTCCCCATACAGGGGCCCAATAAATGGCAGGCTGTTAAGGCACCCCTGTCTCCACTGGGGGGGATTGGTATGGGTGTGCACTGCATGAGTCTGGGGAGTTTGGTGCACATGAAACAGTTTGACTGCCTTTTGCTGAGGGTGCACTGAAGAGTGAGAGCCATGATCCATTGGGGCTGGAGATCAGGGCACCACCATCTTTCCATCTTTTTCTGTTTTTCATCCTCTAAAGCCTCCTGAAAAGCATTCAGGGAACAAAAGCCACATAGAACAATCCCAAGCATCTTACACTGAGCCAGCCCCACTGGCAAAGGGTGGTACAACTCCACCCAGGCAAAGATCCCTGAAAATCAGTAAAATAGGCCCCTTCCTTCAGAAGACCATCAGGATCCTCAGGCAAATAACAAATTTATAGACCACTCAAAACTAAAAACTCCCTTGCAAGGAGAAAATAGTATATAGAATTAAAGGGCTTTTTCACATGAGTCTTAATCTTTCAGTTTAAAATTTCCTTTTTCCTTTTTTTTCCCTTTCAGCTAGTTTCTTATTTTATCAAGTCTTTGTTTTTAAGTCTTTAAAATTTTTTTTTCATTTTTACATTTACATTTTATAGATATATTCTTCATTTTTGGATTCCGTTCACTGTATTCAATTTTATTTTAGCATATATATAAGTTTTGCTTTCTTTACAATTTTGGAATTTAGTTTTTTCTAACAATCAGAACAAAATACACCCAGGACCAAATGGATCACCCTATTTTGTCCACCTGTGAGATTATATTCTCATTTTCTGACCTTTTCAGAAAGTGTATATCTCACTTGGGTCATGATTGATATTTTTTAATTTGTTCTCTCATTCATCCATTCTTTTCTGGGAAAAATGACCAGAAGAAAGGATCCCCAACAAAATAAGGAACCAGATGTAATACTCTGCCACAGATCTAATCAGTAAAGATATAAGTAAAATGTCAGAGCTGGAATTCAGGATAATGATTATAAAGTTACATGCAGGGATTGAAAAAAGCATAAAAAGCACTAGAGAATCTCTTAGTGCAGAAATAAAATCTAATCAGGTCAAAATAAAAAAATACTTTAACTGAGATGCAGTCTAAAATGGATGCTCTAACAGCTAGGGCAAATGAGGCAGAAGAGAGAGTCAGTAACAGAGAAGAAAAGATAATGGAAAGGAAAGAAGCTGAGGAAAAGAGAGAAAAACAACTACTGGGCCAGGAGGGGAGACTTCAAGAAATCCGCAATACCATAAAATAAAATATTAGAATTATTGGGGTCTCAGAGGAAGAAGAAACAGAGGTACAAAAGGTATATTTAAGCAAATCATAACTGACAACTCTAATCTAGGGAAGGAAACAGGCATTCAAATCCAAAAGATAGAGAATCCTCCTCAAAATCGATGAAATTAGATCAGCATAATACTAAAGCTTACAAATTTCAGAGATAAAGAGAAAATCCTGAAAGCAGTTTGAGGTAAGGACTCCTTAACCTACAATGTAGAAACATTTAACTGTCAGCAGACCTATCCCAGAGACCTGGCAGGCCAAAAAAGGCTGGCATAACATATTCAGGGTACTAAATGAGAAAAACATACAGCCAAGAACACTTTTTCCAGCAAGGTAGTCATTCAGAATGGAAGGAGAGATAAAGAGCTTCCAGGACAAATAGAAACTAAAGAATTTGCGACCACTAAGCCAGCCCTATAAGAAATATTGAAGGGGATCCTGTAAATGAAGAGAGTTCAAAAGCAACACAGATCAGAAAGAAACAGAGACCATATACAGAAACAGGGACTTTACAGGTAATACGATGACACTGCATTCATATCTGTCGGTAGTTACTCTTGAATGTAATTGGGCTAAATGCTCTAATCAAAAGACACAGGATATCAGACTGGATAAAAAGCAAGACCCACCCATGTGCTCCCATATGGGAAACTTATCTTAGACCTAAAGACACCTCTAAATTGAAAGTGAGGAGGTGGAGAATCATTTATCATGCTAGTAGACATAAAAAGAAAGCTGGAGTAGTCATCCTTATATCAGACGAACTAGATTTTAAAACAAAGACTGTAATAAGAGGTAAAGAAGGACATCTATCATAATGAAAGGGTTTATCTAACAAGAAGATCTAACAATTGTAAATATTTATTCTCCTGTCTTGGGAGCAGCCAATGATATAAACCAATTAATAGCCAAATTAAAGAAACACATTGATAAAAATACAACTATAGTAGGATAGTAGGAAACTTTAATATCCCACTCACAGCAATGGACTGATTATCTGAGCAGAACATCATCAAAGACACAAGGACTTTGAATGACACACTGGATCAGGGGACTTCACAGATATATATGGAGCATTCTATCCTAAAGCAGTAGTATACACATTCTTTTTGAATGCACATGAAACATTCTCCAGAACAGATCACATACTGGGTCACAAATCAAGTCTCAGCAAGTACCAAAAGATTAGGATTATTCCCTGCATATTTTCAGACCACAATACTTTGAAACTTGAACTCAAACACTAGAAGAAATTTGGAAGGAACTCAAACACTTGGGGGTTAAAGAGCATCCTACTAAAAAATGTATAGGTCTACCAGGAAATTAAATAAAAATTTAAAAAAAATCATGGAAACAAATGAAAATGAAAACACAACTGTTCAAAATCTTTGGATACAGCAAAGGTGGTTCTAAGAGGGAAGTACATAGCAATATAAGCCTTTCTCAAGAAATGAGAAAAGTCTCAAATACATAAGCTAAACTTATACCTAAAGGAGCTGAAGGAGTATAGCAAATAAAGCCTAAACCAGGCAAGGGAAGAGAAATAATAAAGACTGGAACAGAATTCAATGAAATAGAAACTAAAATAACAGCAGAACAGATCAATGAAACCAGAAGGTTGTTCTTTGAAAGAATTAATAAGGTTGATAAGCCCCTAGACAGACTTATCAAAAAGAAAAGAGAAAGGACACAAACTAATGAAGTCATGAAAGAAAGAGGAGAGATTATGACCAAAATCAAGGAAATACAATTTCAAGAACATATTATAAGCAACTGTATGCCAACAAATTAGGCTATCTGGAAGAAATGGATTTGTTCCTGGAAACTTATCAACTACCAAAACTGAAACAAGAAGAAATAGAAAACCTGAACAGACCCATAAGCAGCAAGGAAATTGAAACAGTAATAAAAATTCTCTGAAAACAGAAGAGTCCAGGGCCAGATAGCTTCACCAGGGAAATTCTACCAAACATTTAAAGAAGAACTAATACCTATTCCTCTGGAGCTGTTTCAAAAAATAGAAAGGGAAGAAAAATTTCCAAACTCATTCTATGAGGCAGTATTACCTTGATCCTCAAACCACACAAAGACTCCACCAAAAAGAAGAATTATAGACCAATTTCCCTGATGAACATGGATGCCAAATTCTCACCAAAATACTAGAGCCAATAGGATCCACAGTACATTAAAGGCATTATTCACCACGACCATCTGGGATTTATTCCTGGGCTGCAAGAGTGGTTTGATATTAACAAATCAATCAATGTGATACACTAGAGTGATAAAAGAAAGGATAAGAATCATATAGTCCTCTCAATTGATACAGAAAAAGCATTTGACAAAATATAGCATCCTTTCTTGATTAAAACTCTCCACAGTGTAGGGATAGAGGGGACATATTTGATATCATAAAAGCGACCTATGAAAAGCCGACAGAAAATATCATTCTCAATAGATGAAAAATGAAAGCTTTTTTCCTAAGATCAGAACACAACAGGGATGCCCACTCTTAACACTGTTGTTCAACATAGTCCTAGAAGTCCTAGTCTCAGCAATCAGACAACAAAAAGAAATAAAAGGCATCTGAATTGACAAAGAAGAAGTCAAGCTCTCACTCTTCACAGATGACATGACACTCTGTGGAAAATCCAAAAGACTTCACCTCAAAATTTCTAGAACTCATACAGAAATTCGGCAATGTGGCAGGATATAAAATCAATGCACAGAAATCAGTTGCATTTCTATACACTAACAATGAGACACAAGAAAGAGAAAATAGGGAATTTACCTCATTTATAATTGTACCAAATGGCCATAAGATACCTAGGAATAAACCAAACCAAAGAGGTAAATGATCTATACTCTAAAAACTGCAGAACACTTCTGAAAGAAATTGAGGAAGGCACAAAGAAATGAAAAAACTTTCCATGGTCATGGATTGGAAGAATAAATATCATTGAGATGTCCATGCTACCCAGAGCAATCTATGCTTTCCATGCAATCCCTATCACTATACTATTGACATTTGTATGGAACCAGAAATGACCCTGAATAGTCACAGGAGTTGTTGAAAAAGAAAACCAAAGCTGGTGGCATCACAATGCTAGATGGACTCCAAGCTACATGACAAAAGCTTTAATCATCAAAGCAGTAAGGTACTAGCACAAAAACAGACACATAGATCAATGAAAAAGGAGAACTCAGAAACACACCCTTACCTTTATGATAAACTAATATTCAACAAAGCAGGAAATATCCAATGGAAAAAAGATAGTCTCTTCAATAAGTGGTACTGGGAAAATTGAACAGCCACATGTAGAAGAATGGAGCTGGACCATTTTCTTACACCATACACAAAGATAAACTCAAAATATATAAAAGACCTAAATGTGAGGCAGGAATTCATCAAAGTCCTAGAGAAGAACACAGGCAGCAACCTCTTTGACCTTGGCCAAAGCAACTTCTTGCTAGACACATTTCCAAAGGCAAAGGAAACAAAAACAATAATGAACTCTTAGGACCTTCATCAAGCTAACTTCTGAGCAACAAAGGAAACAGCCAATAAAACGAAAAGGCAACCTATGGAATGAGAGAAGATATTTGCAATGACATATCAGATAAAGGGCTAGTATCGAAGATCTATAAAGAACTTATGAAACTCAACACCCAACGCACACAAAAAAATTCAGTCAAATGAGCAAAAGACATGAACAGACACTTCCCCAAAGAAGACATAAAAATGGCCAACAGACACATGAAAAATGCTACATATCACTTGGCATCAGGGAAATAAAATCAAACCACAATTAAATACCACCTCTCACCAGTCAGAATGGCTAAAATTAACAAGACAGGAGACAACAAATGTTGGCGAAGATGCAGAGAAAGGGTAACCCTCTTACAATGTTGGTGGGAATACAAGCTGGTTCAGCCACTCTGGAAAACAGTATGGAGGTTCTTCAAGAAGATAAAAATAGAGCTACCCTATAACCCAGAAATTTCACTATTATGTATTTACCCCAAAGATACAAATATAGTGATCCAAACAGGCACCTGCACCCCCATGTTCATAGCAGCAATGTCCACAATAGCCAAACTGTGGAAAGAGGTAAGATGTCCATCAACAGACGAGTGGATAAAGAAGATGTAATACACACACACACACACACACTGGAATATTATTCAGCCATCAGAAAGGATGAATATTTACTATCTATGGTGACATGGATGGAATTGGAGGGTATTATGCGAAAAAATAAGTCATTCAGAGAAAGACAATTATCATATGACTTCATTCATATGTGGAATAAAAGGAAACAGCACAGGGGATCATAGGGGAAGAGAGGGAAAAACTGAATGGGAAGTCATCAGAGAGGGTGGAAAACTTTGAGAGTTTTAACTGTAGGAAACAAAGGGCTGCTGGAGGGGAGGTGGGTGCTGGGATGTGGTAATTGGGTGAGGGGCATGAAGGAGGGCATGTGATATGATGAGCACTGGATGTTATACGCAACTGATGGATAGTTGAACAGTACATCTGAAACTGTACTAATGATGTATAATGTATAATGATGTACTATATGTTGGCTAATTGAATTTAAATTTTAATAAAATCACTCATCATCAAAGAATTGCAAATAAAACCAATGAGATATCTTACACCTGTCAGAATGGCTAAAATAAAAAAGGCAAAAAATAACAAGTGTTGGTGAAGATGTGGAGAACAAAGAACTCTCATACCCTATTGGTGATCATGTAAATTGGTGCAGCCACTGTGGAAAACAATATGGAGGTTCCTCAGATGATTAAAAATAGAAATTTCATATGATCCAATAATTCTACTGCTGGGCATTTATTCAAAGAAAATGAAAACACTAAGTCAAAAAGATATATGTACCTCTATGTTTATTGCATCATTTCTTGTAATAGCCAAGATATGGAAGCAACCTAAATGCTATTGATAGATGAATCCAGGCTTTGTTGTTCCATTTGTAGAGCACAAAGAGAATAGAGCTAGCATAGTTCTTAAGGACCCTATGATTTTCAGAATGGTAAGCAAGTATTTTTTTTTTCGAGCATTGGTTTCTTTTCTTTTCTTTTCTTTTCTTTTCTTTTCTTTTCTTTTCTTTTCAGAGCATTGGTTTCAACTTAAAATCACCAGCCACATCAGCCCCTAATAAGAGTGTCAGCTTGTTATTTGAAGCCAGGCATTGACTTCTCCTCTCCAGCTATGAAAGTCCTAGGTGACGTCTTCTTCCAATATAAGCAAGACTGTTTCCTCTACATTGAAAATATGTTGTTGAGTATAGCTACCTTCATGGATTATCTTAGATCTTCTGGATAACTCACTGCAACTTTTACATTAACATTTGCTACTTCATCTTGTACTTTTATGTCATAGAGACAGCTTCTTTCCTTAAACCTCATGAACCAACCTCTGCTAGTTTCAAACTTTTCTTATGCAGTTTCTTTGCCTTTCGCAGCTTTCATAGAGTTGAAGAGATTTAGGGCTTTGCTCTGGATTAGGCTTTGACTTAAAGGAATGTCGTGGGTCATCTGATCTATCCAGGCCACTAAACCTTTCTCCATATCACCAATAAGGCCATTTTTCTCTCTTATCATATATGTGTTTACTGGAGTAGTACTTTTCCTTTCCTCTAAGAATATTTCCTTTGCTTTACAACTTGACTGTTTGGTACAAGAGGTCTAGCTTTTGCCCATTTTGGCTTTTAGTGTGCCTTTCTCCCTAAATTTAATTATTTCTAGCTTACAATTTAAAGAGCAAGCCATGCAACTCTTCCTCTCACTTGAATACTTACAGATCATTCTAGAGTTATTAAGTGGCCTAGTTTCAAGATTGTTGTGTTTCAAGGAATAGGGAGGCCCAGGGAGAGGGAGAGGGAGAGGGAGAGGGAGAGGGAGGGAAATAACTGGTTGAGCAATCAGAATGCATGCACTTATCAGTAAGTTCCTTGTGTCAAATGGGTGCAGTTTGTGGTGTCCCAAAACAAGTACAATAGTAATATCAGAGATTAATGATCACCAATCACCATAACAAATAAAGAGCTTGAAATATTGCAAGAATTATTTAAATGTGACATAAAGGCAGCAAGTGAGCAAATGCTGTTGAAAAAAATGGCACTGACAGACTTGTTCCACACAGACTTGCCACAAACCTTTAATTTGTAAAAAATAAAGTATCTGGAGGTGGTCCAGTCAGTTAAGCATCTGACTTTGACTCAGGTCATGATCTTAGGGTCCTGGAATTGAGCCCTGTGTCAAGCTTTGCACTCAGTAGGGAGTCTGCTAATTTTTCTGTTTCTTTCCCCACTCATGCCTCCTCTCTCTCTCAAACAAAACCTTCAAAAAATCAAATCAAATATCTGTGAAGTGCAATAAAGTGAGGCACAATAAAACAAGTTATGCTTCTAATTTCAATAACTTAATCAGAGGAATAGCGAAGTCATATTGTAAAAAAGGTGCACAAGATGGGAATCATTGTCATGGCTATCTGAGGAAACAATCTACCATAGGCCTTTTTTAAATAAAGTGTTTTGTTTTAAATCTGGATATGACACCTTCATTTATATTACTGATTCATTCTCTGCAAATATTAGGCTTGTGTCTCTCTTTGTCCATCCAAATATCCACTTATTCCTCAACATAGTATCATTTTTCTCCACACATAAAACATTTGCATCTCTAATGGAGACATCCTAGAATTCCATATTGCTCCTGTTTTCAAGTGCAAGATCTCTGGATGATATTCAATCATTTTCCCAGAGTCCAAGGGACTCACTGTGGTCTGGTGACCTATAGAACAAAGCACAAGTTACATTTCTTCCCTCTCATGAATTATATATGAAGTAGGAAGAGTATAACTGCAATAGAAACTGCCATTCAGAAAAAGGGAAAAGCAGAAAGCATACAGAAGCTGTGACAGAGAATCATCAGGCCAGAAGAGTAAATTTCTTGGTTGGCCCAGTTAGAATTCCAGGTCTTCATCCTTGAGAGAATAAACCCTATCCATGTTTCTCCATGGCCATTCATCTTTTTCCTTATCAATTATTTTTCAGGAGGTGGACAATGGATTATGTACCATTATTGGGGGGTCATATAGCTCTTAGTGTCTCCTTTTTGATGATACAAGGGGTTGGGGTTCTAGGTACAAAAAAATCATGAAAAGTTTATTGATAAAAAGATTATAGTGTGGGTCAGTGGGCTGTCATTTACTTTCCTTTAAAACCTAGTGGTCTCAGCTATTTGCTTCTGATGATTTCCTTGTAGCACGTAGAAGTAACCATAGCCAAATATCTAGACATGGTTTATAAGCCTGCAAAGTCTGGACTGTATTTACTGGCCTCTGTTCTCTATCTTCCCTGCTTTAATTTAACCCTGGTGAATTTTAGAGTGTCTATAGGAGTTTCAGGTTGGGTGGCAATAATCTTAATCTTTTTTTTTTTTAAGATTTTATTTATTTGTTTGACAGAAAACACAAGCAGGGGGAGCATCAGGCAGAGGGAAAGGGAGAAGCAGGCTCCTTGCAGAGCTGGGGAGCCCAATATTGGGCTCAATCCCAGGACCCTAGGATCTTGACCCGAGTTGAAGGCAGACACTTAACCAACTGAGCCACCCAAGTGTCCTTAATTATTAATTAAGATTAATAATCTTAATCTGATTTTTGCTGCTGAAGCATTCAGCATGCTTTGAGCATCATCCGCTTTATAGAAGAAATGAGAGTATAGGTTACTCTCATGTGTTGTTTGAGAAGTTGTTTTAAGAAGATTGGTTAAGAAACTCTACTGTAGAACACACTAAAAATAAAAGGGGGATTCAGATATTAACTTCCAAATCTTCCTCATCGTTATTTGGTAAAACCATCATCCCAGAGTGGCTAAGAATTTTCTCTGTTATGACTGGCTCCAGAGATCTATTTTTTTCTTTCTCAAGCATTTACTTTTTCTCTTATTCTTATCTCATTTTACTCTGCATGTAGTGAGTCAAAGTTTAGAGTTTAAATGCAGATTTTTAAACAAGTGTAGTAAAGAGAATTGTTTTTGGGGTGCCTTGGTGACTCAGTCAGTTAAGTGGCTGCCTTTGGCTCAGGTCGTGAACCCTAGGGTTGAGCCCCACATGAGCTCCTTGTAGGGGGTACACACCCTCTCTCTCTTTCTCTCTTTCCCCCTCTGTCTCTCTCAAGTAAGTAAAACAAATCTTAAAAAAAAGAAATATTTTTACTTCCAATCTCTTTCTATACATGTTTTAAAATAGTTGATCTTATATTGCATTTCTGCTCTGTGCCTGTGTTTCTATTATTCAACTTCTTTTTCTTTCAAGATTTTCCATTTATATGGCTTTTCTAAATTAATGTTGTCCCATAGATCTATAATGAAAACCACATATATAATTAATAAGTGTTCTAGTATTACTAAAAATCGGTTAATTAACTTTAATATATTTTAACATAAAAACTATTATTTCAACATGTAACCAATATAAAAATGATTGAGATATTTTATATTCTTTTTGGTATGTATTTTATACTTATTTGATGTGTATTTTATAGTCAAAACATGTAAATTTGGATTAGCCATGCTTTAGGAGCTTGGTAGAGTGCAGTTCTAAAGCTTTGTAATAATCTGAGATATAAGTAGGACACAGTAGTTATTATCTACCACAAAAATGCACTTTTCTGGACATTGTGAAAGGATATCAGTTGTGTCTTTTCAAGAAACCTGTTACCTAGTGAATGAAATAAGGTATATACACTGCAATGATAACACTGTTTCTCAAATAATAGAGTTCTAAAAAATGCAAATTTGAGTTATTCTTGTTGAAGATAACTATACCCTTTTCTATTTTCTTTTCTCTAAACAGAGGACCAGTGTAGGGCTTATTTCTTTTGGTGAAATACATTCAAGAAGAATCTTATAACTTTATAAGACTTTATATGGGTCCAAAACATCTTTTGCAGAGAAAGAGCTTTTTTTTTTTTTTTAAGATTTTTATTTATTTCTTCATGAGAGACACACACACAGAGAGGCACAGACATAGGCAGAGAAACAAACAGGCTCCATGCAGGGAGCCCGATGTGGGACTGGATCCCAGGACTCCAGGATCACTCCCTGGGCTGAAGGCAGGCGCTCAACTGCTGAGCCACCCAGGCCTCCCAAGAAAAAGCTTTTAAGCCTGAAAGGGGTTGTTCATGTCTTTGGTGTGAAAGTATCTTGGGAAAGACTTTGTTAATTAGAATTTTTTTTGCGGGGGGGGAGGCTTCTCATGTATGACAAACTGAAGTTGTTAAATATCACCCTTGGCTTACTATCCCCAAGTAAAGCACTTAAGTCTCAGATATACCCCAAAAGCCAATACCCCCAAGATACTCATACAGTATTTATTTGATCATTTTGATTGGGTTAGTAAAATACTGACCACTTGCACATCACCAAGGCATCCAGCTTCCTGAGGCCATCTTTCACTCTAACATTTAAATAAAATGGTTCAAACCTCTTCCTATAAAATAACACTACCTAGCTTCCCCCTTCATTTGGGGGCCAATTTGCTTTAAAATATTTGGAGAAAATGAGGGTTGTTCCAAGTTTGCTTCTCTGCTGTCATTTCTCAGATTCATAATCATATCTTCTTGCCCAAACTCAAGCTTCCATTACTTTGTGGCTGGTTCCCACCTACAACTTTGGGACTTCAGTTCCCTTCCTCCATTCTCCAATGCACCAGTAACATAATGTGACTGGAATTTTATGTAAAAAAGATTTCTGTTTTAGACTTGGGAAAAAAAAGAAGATAATTTCCACACAGTCTGAAAACAACTCTACTACTGAATGTCTTCCCCCAAACTATGCCTCTGAGAATCCTGTCTATGCCAGTACTGTCCAACAAAACTTTCTGCCCTTTCCAATCCAGTAGTCACAAGCCTTGTATGGCTCTTGAGCACCTAAAATGTGGCTAGTGTGCCTAAGGAACTGAATTTTTACTGTTACTTAAATAGTCATATGTGGTTAGTGGCTACTACGTTGGACAGTGCACATCTAGAAACTTGATTCTGTTTCTTTTTCTAAGGTTTTGCTCCCATTTATATTAGTGGATAACTACAATAGTATGTAACTATGAAATCCCTGTTACTTTATTTCACAGAAAGAGATTTCAGTTAGTTTCCTCTCTAAGTCTTATCTATCCAGATTATTCTGGGAGCCCTGCCATGTATAATAAAAACTGTCCAATGTGGCCCGTCAAAATATTTTTCTAGATCCAAAGAACCATTACTTAGGTAAATGTCTATACTTAGAAAGGTTTAAGTAGTTGCAAATAATGTTCTATTTTCAAAACTAATATTTTCATTAGGTTACACCAGCTCTTTAGCAAAATCTTTGTGATACCTAGAAAGGAAGTTTGTCCATGAACCCTTTCCATAGGTAATGTTCTAGAAAAGATGAAAACATACTGTCTAGTCTCCTATAAAACTTCACAAGCTACTTAATCTATATGATTTGTAGCCCCAGCATGAGAAACTATTACAGGCACACTTCTCCCAAACCAGAAGAAATCTCTTAAAATTTTTGTGTAATTTGATTGAAGAAAGAAAATGAGTAGCTGTCTCTTGAGCATGAGGGGTGTGACCAGAATGTAAAGGTGATTCTCTATTTTGAGGCTTCTGTTTCTGATTTGTAGCCTTGAAAAGTCAGGGCCCATTCCTAAGTTTTTGTCCCTCTGAGAATGGTGGACTCTTGATATGAAAATAATCTCCCTCTCCCATCTCTGCCTCCCACTGTGGGATCCAGAGAATGGTTAAGTTGAATGTTCTACCAAATTCCTTTTTGGAGCATGTTCTGCATGTGCTTGGCATGCAGCTTTTCCTCCTGGAGATTTTCTTGTTCCCCATGCCCATACATAAAAGGTTAAAGAATCATCATAAACTAAGCCTATGTGCTCACAGGATCTAGAAAGTTTCATTTTTCTGGAAACTCTACCTCGTCCCTTTCCTGACACTTTGCTTGTTGCCAGAAGCTTCTCAGATAAGCCTTAGCTTCTACATCATCAAACGTGGCGTTTTGGCATGCCCAGCGCTTGCTCAGTGCTCATTCTCCTTGCAGTCACAGTAAGAGGGTGACATCTCCATTTTATGGAGTCTTAAGTCTCAAACTTGGAAATCACCACAACCCTGAGCTTTGCAGTGCCTCTCTGATGGCTGGTAGCCATCCCAGGCAGTTAGCAGACAATGATGAGAAGTCCTTCATCTCAAGGGGCATTGATCTCTACAATCTTATCCTTTCCCTGGATTTGTTTCACATAGACTGCAGGGTTTTTTTTTTTTTTCAGATTTTATTTATTCATGAGAGACAGAGAGAGAGAGGCAGAGGGAGAAGCAGGCTCCATGCAAGGAGCCCGACATGGGACTCGATCCCAGGTTTCCAGGATCACACCCTGGGCTGAAAGTGGCGCTAAACCGTTGAGCCACCAGGGCTGCCCAGACTGCAGGTTTTTAACCTGGTTTGTGCACATCTGTCTCAAATTGGTAGCAGAGTAGTGGTGTTTATTGTTATGTGACCACAGTCCTCTACCCAGAAAGGAAACTATCACCTTCTCTTATTCCCTGGAGCCTTATGAATAATGAAATCTTGAGACCATATTTTTGCTGACAACTTCTGTGGCTTGTGTCTGAGCTGGTGCTTCCAGTGCTAGCTTTGCCGCAAGAAGTGTTTTCTACTTGTTTCCAATGTCACTTAGCTTTCTTTCTCCTGATAAATTATCATTAGTTGAGAAAAATATCCTATTTGAGATATTAAAATAAAATTTTACTATAAATGGGGACGCCTGGGTGGCTCAGCAGTCGAGCGTCTACCTTTCACTCAGGGCGTGATCCTGCCAGGATCGAGTCCCACATTGGGCTCCCTGTGGAGTCTGCTTCTCCTACCTATGTCTCTGCCTCTCTCTGTGTCTCTTATGAATAAGTAAATCTTTAAAAAGCATTTTTATAATAAATGGATCCAGTGCTTCTTTTTCCAACTGAATCTGGTTTACCCCGTTTTAAACAAGTGCTTCTCTGTGAAAGAACTTTCCTAACTTCATTTGATTAATGAATGTATTTATGCTGTAAATATTTATTGAGCACACACTCTATGAAGATATTGTTTTGTTGCAGGAATTTTCTGACTTTAGTGTCCATGATTTTTGGCCACACCACTTTGAACAATGAAGAGGTAGACTAGAGGGTGGTGGGCAGCAAAGCAAAGTTTATTGAGTAATAGTATAAAGCTCCCTGAGAGGAGGGGACCTGAGAGGGTTGCCCTTAGAGTTTCTACATTTAGGGGGTTTTATTAGCTCTCTTGCAGAACTATCTTAAGCAATCAAGGTGTGCTGAGTCATGCTAATCAGGATTTTGGTCACATATCTACCTACCTATTAGGTTAATGTCTACATGCTGATGATCTTTTTTTGCTGACATCTGGGGGCTGATGTCTTAACTGCCCCTTGCCCATAAGGGTGACAAATGCTTTGTGGTTAATTGTTTCATTTTAGGATGTTTTGCAGAAGTCATTTCTATAAAGGCTGCAAAACATAATGCTAGTGTGTGTCCTGTCTAAGCTGCAAAGCAGGATGTTAATGCTGTTTTATTTTAGCTGTCCTGACTCCATATTTTCTTGTTGAGGACCCTGGTCCTGACTACCTAACTGTCCAACTAACTGCTAACACTTTTATGCTGGGTACACAGCAGTGAGTAAACTTGCACAAATCCCTACTCATGAGGTTTAAATTCTAGTTGATGAAAACTGAAAATAAAGAGATGGTTGTAAATTCAATAAAGAACTTTTCCTTTCTGAAGAAGAAAACATGAGAATGGGAGAGTATGTGAACCAGACTAATAGTATATTGAACAAATGTATCATGATGACTGTTCTATGACCTGAAGCCTTCTTGAGTGCAGCATTCTTTCCTTACATTTTTTTTCGTTTTGTTTAACCATACCCTTAAGTACATGCTCAGGGCATAACCTCCTTGACCACCTCTGGAGATAGGACTATGATACCCACCTATTCTTAAACATTCTTCTCTTGGGTGGTCCCTCAGCACCTACTCCCTAGCCTATACACTATAAAAGCACATCCTAAAGGTGATAGAGTTACAGAGGTCTACTTGTTTTGCATCTGCCCAAAATGTTCTTCTGTTCAGTAAGTCCCCTTAATAAACCATTTCTTGTCAAGCTGGACTTGTCAGCATTTTTCTAACAGCTCCTCCAGTCTTTGGAGGTTATTTTGCATATACCCCCCTTATTATGGAACAGACAGAGGCACCTGGGAGTACTGGTGGGGTTTGTTACTATTTTAGGTAAGACGGATGGAGAACAACTCACTATAAATACTTGACTTAAAGGTGGTGAGGGAGTAAGCCATGTAGAGATCTAGGGAAAAGTATTGAATAAAGATGGGAATGGCAAGTACAAATTCTTGACATGTACAAGAAATAGCAAGATGGTCAGTGTAGCTAGAGTCAGTCTAGAAAGGAGAGCTATAGAAGCTGAAGTTTTTGAGAGAGTGGAGCATTTGACCTCAGAGGGTTTTGCAAATACATGCATTTTGGCTTTTACTTTGAATGAGATACCATTGATGGGTATAGGGCAGAAGAACAATTCACACAAATAAAGATTTCCTTTATTCTTTGTGATGCATATTTAAAAATGAAATGTCATACTAGTTGCGACTCTATAAATAGAGTCAAGACCTATAAATAAATTTGTCAAGACCTGTCTTGGTGTGGTACACATATCTGGGGAGACACAGGAATAGGATAGGCATTGGAATTTCCTTTCTTGGAGTGCGTGGGTTGCTCAATGGATCAAGTTCTGACTTCTTGGTTTTGGCTCAGGTCATGATCTCAGGGTCTTGGGATAGACCCCCACGTCATGCTCCACACTTAGCAGAGAGCCTGCTTGAGATCCTCTGTCTCTCTCTCTATCCCTCCCATGTGCTCTTTCTCTTTCTCTCAAATAAATAAATTTTAAAAAATTCCTTTCTTATATTCATAAGTAACCTAAACAAGTTTGGGATACAATTTTCATTATTTCAGTTGAAATTATTCAGTCACCAATTTCTAGGCAAAGAAATCTGAAATGGTAGAAAAAATCACTGAAGAAAGATCTTACAAGTCCACATAAATGGACAGAAAAGCAGCAGAGACATTTGAATTCTGACATGCCAGTTAACGTCCCTGGAGGGAAATAATCCAAACCATACTTACAGGATGATAAGCCTGGGGGTAAAAATTCACCAGATCTGTAGGTGTGACAACTGCGCTTTCAAGTACTTCTCAGAATATATTAATGATATATAGTTAATTAAAATAATTTTAGTTGCAATTTGGTCTTACAGACTGTTGTTATTACCATACCCCCACTGCAACCTCCACACATCTGTGGGTCATCATTATGATCGCCCTTTTCCAAGAATGTTAAGCAATTTGTCAGAGGACAGACATCTGGAAATAAACCTATGCTAGCTTGAGCATGGCCTTTTAGTTCTATAAACCATACTGCCTCCTTCCAGAAATATAATTTCAGCCCAATTCCTATATTCTTTGGAAGAAAACAAAATTGACCATATGAACTCCAAGTTTCAAAAGAAAAACTAAATTCACTATAGTAAATAGGACTACTTTTTAAGACACACTTATCTCATGTAGCAATATTTAATCCTAGCACATTGGCAATAAAACAAAAAAAAAGACATACACTTACTATGCTTTTCAGCTTTTTACAAAGAGAGCAATGAAGCTTGAAATCTTTTATTTATTTATTTAAAAAAGTTTTATTTATTTATTCATGAGAAACACAGAGAGAGAGGCAGAGACACAGACAGAGGGAGAAGCAGGCTCCATGCAGGGAGCCCGACACGGGACTCAATCCCGGGTCTCCAGGATCACGCCCTAGGCTGAAGCCTGCGCTAAACCACTGAGCCACCCGGGCTGCCCTTGAAATCTTTTAAAAATGAAATTTAAATATACACAATATGTGTTTATTGAGTTAATTCTACCATAATTGTAGCACCCAAAGTCAGCCATCATGGAGATTTAGGTCTATTTCCTTTCTGTTGGATCTTTTTATCTTGATTTTCTTTTTGACAGTGATAGAAACATCATCTTTATAATTTACATGTGCACATAATTTTACCTTGCTGTTTTACTTAAAATGCTATGGAAGTATTTGCTGTTTTATAAACTCATCAAAATATAATTTCAGTGTAACATTTCTAAGATATTAGATGATCATGACCTTCACCATCTAAAGTTCTTTACTAGTTCCCCACCACCCTCAGTATAAAACTTCAGATTCTTTAGAGGAGAGTATGAGGCTTCTCATGAGTTCCCTCTGACTCTCCAGATTTTGTATTTTTCTTTAATTTCCCAAACATATCTTGGCAGCCTGACCAGCTGTTCAAGAATGACCTTTGTCTGCTAGGCTCCTTCTCCTTATCATCTAAAAGAATTTGTATTCTCTTTTAAGTTTCAGTTTTTTTTTTTTTTTTCCTAATCTTTGTTCTGCAAAATCTGTGATCAGGTTATTTCAGCAGTCTGTTTCATGATCCTACTAAAAATCTCTTCTTTTCCTGCTAATCAGATGTTGGGGTCCTCTAAGATTTATGGCTAACTGGTTGTAGACAGTCTGCATCAAAGCTAAGAGAGAAAAAAAAAAGCGAGGAAAAAAAAAAAAAGCTAAGAAGAGGCTCTTGCTTATTCTTAAACAGTTAAGTATTTATTTACCCCCCACAATGGAGGGACTGCTATTTACATACTTACCATTACCTGTCATTTGAATACTGCTAATTAACTTACAAATACCTTTCCATAACCATCAAATCTCTACTGTTAACATTGAGATGATATTATGTATGAGAAAAAGTTTGGAGAACTGTCTGAAAAAGGATTTGCACATGAATTCTATGTGTCTTGCTATATTTTTATTATAGTAGTCTTAAGTTGACACTGAAAAAAACAGGTATTTATTTCACAAAATTTTGAACATTCACAATTACTGTTTTTATGTACTGAGAATAAGGCAAGCATATTTTTCTCTCCTCAAATTGCTTACAGTCTAACGGGGGAAAATAGATACATGCACGTGTAACTATACTATAACTCTACTTTAATCTCTTTCAGACTTCTAAATAAGAACAACTCAGTAAAGATATAACCATATTTCAGTTTCTACATTTTTTTAAAGGTCAAAATGCCAAAACACTTTTATTTATTTTGCAATGTAAACAGCTTTAAATTATCAAAATAAATCTTGCTATGAGGTAGTGAAATGATGGGGTGAGGCTGCTATTTGTAAGAATTACTGGGACCTTTGTTGTAATCTTACCAAATTTATAGTTAAATATAGGTGTTGATCTGAATTTTTTTGAGGTTTGTTTATCCGGGTGATAGAATATGTTAATATTGGGGCTAATTTATAGCCTCCCTTAGTTCTTAATTGTAAACATGTGTGATACAGTGGTTTTGTAGACTAGTTTGTAGATTCAGCTTTATAAACAAGCTTTCATAGTCTCTCCATTTTAGAATTACCATGTGGAAGCTTCTTTAAGTTTAAGAATTAGTGTGCCTCTAAAACTTAGAGTTTGATTCAAATTGGAACGTAAATCCACCCATTGACATGCCACGTCATTATAGCTTTCACTGTGGTTATGTTTCCTGGTGAAAAAGATATGGGAATAGTTTTGTGATATATACTTATACCTCCAAAGTATAGAAAACATTATGTTAGAAATTCCTGATCAAATATATTAATATTTTGGATTTCAGAAAACTTCCATCTCCTGAACTCTGTGGGGATTCTCTCCAGCTCCATAGTCTAATCACTACTTACTTGGTCAGGGAAGCAGGAGCTCTGCAGTGGTAGATGGAGTTTCTAGTGGTAGGAAGGATGGGTGCTAGTGGGAGAGGTGAGAAGGTCACTGGCTTATTGGAGAGAGGTGATCATGAAAACATGAACAAATTTATATCCTGTCACTCAATCTCCTTTGGTGTTTCTCTTTGCTGGTCTTTTTTTTTTTTTTTTAATGTATTTATTTATTTGACAGAGAGAGAAAGAGCCAGAGAGCACAAGCAGGCAGAAGGGCAGAGGGAGAGGGAGAAGCAGGTGAAGGAGCAGAGGGAGAGGGGGAAGCAGACTCCCCACTGAGCAGGGAACCTGGTGTGGGGCTCAACCCCGGGATCCCAAGGTCATAACCTGAGCCGGAGGCAGATGCCAACCAATGAGCCATTCAGGCGCCTCTCTCTCCACTGACCTGATAAAGACTCAAACACCTAGAGCAAATATAAGCCCCTTTCCTCCTCAGAATCAAGAGAGAGGTGATGGTGACAAGAATGTAATGGGAAAGACAGAAGACAAAGCGTAGGATTAACAATTATGAAATTAATTGGTAAAGGTACATTCTGAGAAATGTCACAATAAAAGCATTCCTGATCCTCACTGAAAATTAAATAGAGTCAAGGTCTGCTATTTGCTCAGACTTTTATGCCTGCTATTTTCTTGTGAAATTTTAGTCACCCGAGCTTTTTTCCTCAAAAAGAGGACATCCAGATTCTTCATTTTGAGGTTCTATGAGAAGGTAAGATTAATTTGTCACACACAGACCCAACCAGATCCCTGAACAACTACTACTACTACTACTACTACTACTACTACTACTACTACTTCTATTTCTTCTTCTGCTTTTGCTTCCTGCTTCTCCTTTTCCTCTTCCTTCTCCTCCTCCTCCTTCTTTTAAAGGAGAGGGAAAGAATCTCAAGCAGATAACCCATTGAGCATGAAGCCCAATGTGGGGCTTGATCTCATGACACATGAGATTATGACCTGGGCCAAAATTGAGAGTCAGAGGCTCAACTGACTGAGCCAGCCCCTTGAGCTTCTTTTTTTTCCATTCCTTTATTCTCACACAAGGAAGTGCTTAGAACACATTTTAAAGTCTGTGACTGTAACTCTCAAAAGAGCCTGGTTATGAGCAGAGTTTTAGAGGTGGAAGACCTGCTCCCTACCAGTAACGTGACCCATCTTAGGCAACCTTCCATAAACCTCTGTTTCCTCATCTGCACTACTTCATAAGGTCATTGTGAAAATGAAGTGTGATAACATATGGAAAGAGCCAAGCAGAGGACTTAGTACATGATGAAAGCTCAATAGATGTATTAATATATTGTCTTTACTAGGTCTATTCCCTTCCCTTCTTTAATATCCCTTCTTTCCTCTTCCTTTCTTTACCACTACCAGTCCTGCAGTCACCACAGACTATATCAGTGATGAGCAAGGCAGTGGGGTGAGGAAAAGCTGGCTGTGCATGGGCTTTACCAGATTTCCTAGCAGGGTCTGAGACAATGAACTCCATTCACCAAGACCAGAGCTGCCTTGTATGTCCAAATAAACAGCCATTAGCAAAGGATGGGTAGGTCAGCTTGCAGCTGTGTTTTTCCATTGTCAGCTTTTGATCAACTTCCACTCCAAGTGGACAATTTACCAGAGTGGTTTGTAGTTATAAATAGGAGATAACTCTTTCAACACATTTCCTTTTATGAAACTGACTGTGGGTTGAATTTGCCTAAAAGAATGAACTGAGCTAGACAAATACCACATTTTTGTTTAAAATATTTCACTAAGACCCTTATATAGTAGAGTTCCCTATTTTCAGGAACTCTAGAGCAGTTGTCCCTTTTATTTTTGTGATTTGTACTATTTAGTTTTTTCAGTTTTGAGGTATAATTGACACAATGATAAGACATTGAAGGACACAACATGATGTATGTATGAATTCACTGTGAAAGGGTTTCTCCATTAACACATCCATTGCTTCATGTATTTATCCTATGTGTGTGTGAGAGAGAGAACATCTAAATTCCATTCTTTTAGCAAATTTCATTTATACAATACAGCATTCTCAACTATAGTCCCCATGTTATATATTAGATCCTCAGCCTTTATTCATCATATAGCTGAATTTTGTATCTTTTAGCCTATAGCTGAATTTTGTATCTTCTCCCTATTTCTACCCCCTGCTAGACCCTGGCAACCACTTCTCCCTTTCTAGCTTTTTCTTTTTAATTCCACGTATAGTGATACCATGCAGTATTTGTCTTTCTCTGTCTTATTTCATCAAGCATAATGCCCTCGAGTCCAATTCATGTTGTCACAAATGACAAAATTTCCTTCTTTTTAAAGGTCAAATAATACTCTTCTCTCTCTGTGTGTGTGTGTGTGTGTGTGTGTGTGTGTGTACCAAATTTACTGATTCATTCATTTGTCAGACACTTAGGTTGTTTCCATACGTTAGCTATTGTGAACAGTGCTGCAGTGAACATGGGAATATGGATATCTTTTCAAGAAATTGAGTTTGTGTGGGACGCCTGGATCGCTCAGTAGTTGAGCCTCTGCCTTTGGCTCAGGGAGGGATCCTGGAGTCCCGGAATCGAGTCCCACATCGAGTTCCCTGGAGGGAGCCTGCTTCTCCCTCTGCCTATGTTTCTGCCTCTCTCTGTGTGTCTCTCATGAATAAATCAATAAAATCTTTAAAAAAAGAAAGTTGGTTTTGTGGGATTGCCGGATCATGTGGTAGTTCTACTTTCAATGTCTTGAGGAATCTCTACACTGTAGCTGCACCAATTCACATTCCACCAAGATGTGTGAAGGGTCTCCTTTCTCCACATCCTCACCAGCACTTGTCGTCTCTTATCTGTTTGGTAACAGCCATCCTAAAAGTTTGAGGTGATATCTTACTGTGATGTTGAATTGCATTTCCTTGATGATGAGTTTATGTACCTGTCGCCATCTGTATGTCTCCTTTGGAAAAATGTCTATTCAGGTCCTTCGCCCATTCTTTCTTCCATGGAGTTTTGTTTTGTTGCTTTTGGTCTTCAGTTGTAGTTTCTTGTATATTTTGGATATTAACCCTGTATGTAGCTATCTCTTTTGAGATAAGAAAAGGACTTAAATTTAGAATTTTAGAATAAAAATTGCAAGTTTCAAATTGTATTCATCGGTGTTCAGAATGTTTGAAAGTTATCTAGGTAACTCCTAGGGGACCAGGTGAATTGAGGATCCCTACTCTTCTGCCATCTTGATGCCTCTGAAAGTTTCAAATTTTAAGTCAGCTTGTGTGATAAACTCAAAACTGAATGCCAGTTTGACTCAAAGAGTAAGAAGAAATGTTAAGTTTGTTATTTTATAAATAATTTATCCTTTAAAAAATCACAATTAGGAAGGACTTGAAAAATATAAAAAGAACTGCTGTTAACCAAATATTCTGTGCACATTTTATGTCTTTCTGATTTTTGCACAGATATTTCAAAAAATGGGATTTCACTGACTACATATTTTTGTGTTCTGCTTTTTTTCATTTAATATTAATTACCATTTAAAAACATTCTCAATGTTTAATATTCCATTGCATGAATGTACAATAATTTATCCATTTCTGTAAATGGGGGCATTTATCTCCTTGTTAATTGGACATTTGAAAATTCTTTTTTTTAAAGATTTTATTTATTTATTCATGAGAAACAGAGAGAGAGAGAGAGAGAGAGAGAGAGAGAGAGAGAGAGGCAGAGACACAGGCAGAGGGAGAAGCAGGCTCCATGCAGGGAGCCTGATGTGGGACTTGATCCTGGGACCCCAGGATCACGCCCTGAGCTGAAGGCAGACACTCAACCACTGAGCCACCCAGGCATCCCTGGACATTTGAAAATTCTTATACCTAAATATTTATCCTTATATGAAGAGCTTTGATGGGAAAAAATGATGCCAATGATTTTTAAAGTAATTTCGATTGTATTCTTCAGTTTTAATTGCGAAATTCAGAGAAAAGCATATGTGTTCTGAAATAAAGATGAAGGGATCTGCTAAAGAAGAGATGGCTAATACCATAGGAACCTCATCATAACTTTAATAAAAGTTGCACCAGAGATTTAGCTAGGATAGAGAGTGAAACAAAGATAGAGGAAGAAATGACAGTATTATTATCTGAAAGAAAGAAAAGACAAGTAGGAATCAGGCTGTCTTTAAGATTCTAAGTCAGGATTTCAGAAGCAATGGTGTCAAAGATTTTTATAAGAAGAAAAGACAAGAAACTATCTATATTGTAATTCCAAGAAATGATTGGATATTCAGCTACATACAGTTGTATGAGTGATACTAAATTCTAGTAAGAACTTAGAAGAAAATTAAGTGAAAAACCATCATTACATAGGTGACCATTAAAATAGTGAGACCAAGAAAGATGCCTTTAACCACATCCATATAGCACCTACCATAGAGAAAGGGATGTGATAGGTGCTCAGGGAATATAAAAATGAACCCCCAAAGCAAAAGATGAAGGGATGGGTCAACCCAAACAGCTGTGCCAGATAAATTGTTCTATTTAAACTATATTTTAATACATATCAGCTTTAGTCATGGTTACAAAGTAAAATAAACTAGAAGAGAAAATCAAATGGGATCAGTCCTCCCTTGTAATAATTAAAGAAACAGAATGACCATGAGGTGGTGCTCTTCAACAAGAAATCAGAAGCCACTCAACAGAAAAAAGTTGTTTCTTTTGGCATGCTGATTCTCTGAAAAGGCACACTGAAACTGTGAAATCATAAGGAAACAAACATTAGGCATTTAAAGGGACAAATTGGTGACTGCTCCATCTACCTCATTACCTAAGGCCGTTTTATTTTTTAAACATATTGCAAATAAATGCATTTGTGGTTTTCTAGAATTGGGAACAATAGCAGAGCTTGAAGACTGTCTGTGGGAAGGGCCTGGGTAAGTGGCTGTGGAGTGTCCACGTGGGCAGCCTGGGAGGCCAGAGCATTAGGAACTGGAAGACAGAGGCTTCTGTGTTTTTGCTAGTTAACATGTGTCATTTTCTCCAGAGCACAAGGCGCCTCCATGTGTTTGGCAGAGAATGGTTTTGAGCTGAGCAATATGGAATATTTTGTGAAACAGGCGTCGGCTGATTTATATTAATGTAAAAGCAAGTGTTTTAAAAACTGAAAAGTGGGGCAGTGACACTGGGGGTAGAGAAGAACAGTTCTGCTTTGGTAACTTGTACTACTTTCAGTTATTTTGAACCATTTGAAAATAAACATTGAATAGCTATATATTAAAACATAGACATTTACATTTTTTTCTGTAAGCCAGAGTTATAAACGGGATTCATTTTATATCTTTCATGAGACCTCTAAGACTGAGTGTGGGCTAAACTCATGTTTAAATTCTACCTTCTTTCTCTTGGATAATTCTGATGGTTTTTGCAAAATCCATGTGGTCTGTAGAGTTAAACCACCTGGTCCTTTAAAAGGAGATGCATTTGGAAGTGGGGTCAGATGAGGAAAGACCAACAAAAAGTTTCTCATATCAATAAAAAATGTTTATAACATCAGTTGGGGTTACAAAACATTTAGGAAATACCCCCAAAAAATGGGGGGGGGGAGGGAAACAGACTGAGAAAACCAGTTGAAAATAAGGATGTCCACAGGCAAAAAAAAAAAAAAAAAAAAAAAAATTGAAATAAGAAAAATGAAGGTAGTTTAGGCTTATTGTATATTTGAGTGAAGAATTCTACAAAATTCAGTGGCTCTTTTGAATCAAACAGGAATTCTGCTATTTGGATGTGATGAGGGGAAAATTCATAATTTTCTTAGCAGCAAGTACATCTATGTCCTCTCTGTGCCTAAACTGGAAAACCTGTCCCAACTTCTGGGTAAGGCTCCTGCCGGTGGGATCTCAGTCTTTCATATCTAGACCATATGGGAAGGTAAAGGAACATGAGATGGGAAACTCTCACAAGAAAGGGCTGAATTGTAAAATCTATAAGATAATCAAGAAAGAGGAAAATGGAAAAAGAGAGTTAACATTAGGGACAGATTTAGGCCCTCTCTGGTCCCTGACTAGGGACAGAAAACTGAATTTCCCAGAGAGAGAATATTTTCTTGACTCTGTTGTCTTCTCAAACTCCAAACCTGATCTTGAACTTTCTTTTCACTACTAACTGCCAGTGATGCACCAATATCCTTCTACCCTTGTTTCCCACCCCCCCCCATATCCTATAATTTGGTTTCTCTATTTGAAACACTGCATGATGTCCTCCAAAGTATCCAGTGGAATAGCTTCCCCCCCACTCCCAGTCATTTTATTTTATACCTGACTTAATTCTCCACTGGAATTTGGCTTCCTTTGGCTTCTGTAAGGAGTTCTTCTTCCCTGTCTGGCCACCCGATCCTCTGGATGTGCTTCTCTCTTTCCTCTTTGACTCTTGCTCCTTGGATAGTGATATCTCTGATGTACACTCCAGGCTTCTTTCCTTCAGTGCTATGCACTTTCACAAGGTGAACTTCTTCCCCCTTGGCTCATCTTCTAATTCTTTGCTGATAAATCAAAAATCCTGCTCAATACCAGCTACTCCCAGAGCTGCAAATCTCCTTATCTCACTGAGGAACATCTCCATAAAATGTCTGCAGGCACCTCAAACTCAGCAGGTCCCTGAACTGATGGCCATTCTTTCCTGCTGAATCATCCCTCTCTGGTTTTTCTCAACAAAGACAGGGACTCTCCATTTCCTCGCCAGAAACCTTAGGGTCATCCTCGAGACTTCTCTCTCCTACATCCTCCACCTCATATTCATCAGTAAGTCATTGTTATGTGTTTTATATGTTTTGATACCTTATGTTAAATATGAAGGGGTTTTTTGCTTTATATGTTTAAACACAAACATTTGTGCCTATTATCCATCTCTTTGTTTGGACTTTAGTTTTTTTTCCCTGAATTGTTCCAATAACTTTATAACCTGATTATATTGTAGGACATACTTAGTTCTTCATTCAAACTAGTTCCAGGCCTAACTTTCCAGAAGACAAATCCTATCCCGTATATTTCCATTCTTACAAACTTTCTCTGGCTTCCCAGGATCCACTGATTAAAATCTAAACTTCCTAACACAGCATTCAAAATTATTTATGATCTGGCCCTAACATACCTTTCTAGCCTCACCTCATCCCTCTTAAATTACTCCAAAAGACATCATCATTACTATGCCTTTGCAAATTCTAGTGTCTCTGTCTCAAAGGTCTCTTTTCTCATTTTCCACATAGTATTATTGATCAAGACTCATATCAAACATCAAGTCCTTGGTGCACTGGGTGGCTCAGTTGGTTAAGTATCTGCCTTTGGCTCAGGTCATGATCCCAGGGTCCTGGGATCCAGGTATACATGTCAGTCTCCCTGCTCAGTGGGGAGTCAGCTTCTCTTTTTCCCTCTCCTCCCATTTATGTTCCTTTTCTCTCTTTCTCAGGTAAATAAAATCTTTAACAAACAAACAAACAAACAGACAGACATCAAGCTCTCTATGACACTGATTCATATTTTTCTACTGCCTGTTACACATTAAGAATTCTATAAATGTTTTATTTTTTTCAATTGTAAGATGATTCAGATAATTAATTAAATAATGCATTTTGCAAATTTTGCATCAACTTTTATGAGTAAGTAACTTGTGTCAACTACCCTGCTAGGCCATGAAAAGACAAAAATGAATTAATCCTTGCCCTTGAAGGACTTGTTGTTTATTGGGTAATAAAGACAGAGAAATGCATTATAATGCTATTATTCAGCCCTTTGCCTCCATGAATGACTGAAACATTATTTCCTTTCCAATGACAAATGTGAGTTGTGTGTATATCAAATGGATTTCTCTTCTGTTAGACCTCAGGCACATATCTCAGACTCAGCTGAGTCCTAATATTCTTTACTATTTTGCATCATGACCAGGACTTGAAGGAAAAACTTGTTTTCCTCTCTCCTGTAAAGTTGCCTTACCACCATTTGATTTTCTTGGGCTTTCCTAGTTTCCTATAAGGAAAAGCAAACAGGCACTTTCATTAGACGGGTTTTACCACTGTATGATCATGATGGAGAAACAGCACAGAAAGGAAATAATACACAGGAAATAATCAAATTTAAGACGATCTTTCAAAATTAACTTAGCATGTCCTGGAATATTGTTACTGAAGGAACTGGGTGTCCCACTGATTTTTCTGCTTTGAGCTGTTATTCCAGAATGTAAACTTACTGCTTTTTTCCTCCTTTCTAACTGCTGTTAATGGGTTTGCCTATCCCATTCTCTTTGAAGATCTCTCTCCTGAGGAGGCTAGGAATGTCTATCAGAATAGCATAAAGGAATTTAGCCATCATCAACTTAGGCGCCCCTTTAAATTAAGGAGGTAATTCACTTCCCTGTAGACCTTCAGATCCCAGAGGATATCTAAGTCAACTTGACCCCTACCTCTCACAGGAAGGTTCATATTTGGTCTTTATCCTACAGAAACTTATTTTAATGGTACAGTTTACACATTTTCTGCTCTAACTTCTCTTATAGCTTTCCTGGAAATGGACAGCAGCTACATTCATTCACTGGAATTCTACTTCCTCACATACATGAAAGTTTATTAATAAGTAGTCATGTATTTTAAGGCTAAAGATGCACAGGGGCCACTAACAGTAAACTATAGGGGGTAGTAATTTTTTCTGTGTACTTATTTTATTGACTTGTCCTTAGTGCCTAGAATACTGCCTGGTAATTGACAAGCAAATATTATTTTGAAAAAATAAAGGCATTATGTTTTAGTGCACTAATTGTGATAGTCTCAAAATTAATCAAAAAGAATAATGCATTTAATAAATTGTTTTAAGTCCCATGAATAATGATGAGTGCTAATACAACTGAGACATTTTGGCTTTTTTAGATACAATTAAGAAAATTATCTATAAGCTTAGCTTTTTTTAGTGCAGATGAAGAAATAAAAAAATAATTTCTTCAATGTTTTCAGTTGTTTTGTAGCAATGACTTAAGTAATTTCTATATCAAATTATATATTGTTCATATTAAAATTTAAAATATCTTTATAAGAAAACCTTATCTAGTGAGCTGCTGGGTAGAAGAGAGTATTTTTAATTAATTGAGAAGAAATTAGCATAATTGTTTTTGAGTACTCAACAGGTTACAGAGAAAAAAAAACCCAACATAAATACATAAATTCAATGTCACCAATTCACTCTTGCTTCTGTCTTCTAGGAAACATTCTTAAACTCTACATGCATAAAAGCAAGTGGAATTCTTCATAAAGTATCGGGTGGGACTCCAGAATCTGAATTTTCATAAGTACCCAGGTGAATCTGGTACAGGTGGTGGTCAGGGTTCCAATTTGAGTACCTTGTTCCCAGAGTCAACTTGCCACATTTGTAACATGACAATAATATAGTCATTGCCTTTAGAAAGGAGGTCTGTACTTAAATTTTTGAATACTTATTATTTAGTTCATTATACTATGTGATTGAATATGTTATTACACTGAATATTCAGTTATTAAGTTAATATTAATTTAGTTAATTCTAGATTCACATATGTTATCATTTAGAGTGTGAGCTGTGTATGCAGACTGTGTAGATCCAGATTCTCATTCTGTGTTTCATGACTTTGTGGCTGTAATGAAGATTGCCTTGTGGTTTTGTCCATTGTATGCACTTAAAATAATTTTGTAGCTATTTGTTATTATATATATATATATACAGATCTGAGTGTGTATACCCTAATGTTTGCACAGAATAGTTCTAATTTATACCTGCTGTCCACTAATTCTCTCTGGTTTAGCATTTGTTATCTGTAAATTTTCATAGTCTGACAATAAATTATTTGGTCATTTTTAAGTGTGTAAATTCAATTGTATATTTTGAGAGCAAAAAATTCATAACTAAATAGCCAGCTATATAAACAAACATTTTTCTTTTATCCTTGACACATAAAATTTGGAATTTTTGTAGGTATAGTTTATCGTGGACTGTGCTAATCTGGCCCCATGAACTCTTATTTCTACAAGTATCTGAACTAAGCTAAGCTTCTCAGCTGTGACTCCACCAATGAAGCGGATGCATTTGCCAGTTATCCAACCCTGATCCTTTTGAACACAAGGTTAGTTTTATGAATCAATGTTCATGACATTATTTTCTTTACCAGTGGGAATTGTGGCATCTCTCACTCAGAGCCAATTCTGTCAAATATGTTTGTTTGGAAAAGTAGGTATCCCTATCCTTTCATTCTCCCTTTTAATTTCCTAGAGATAAGTTAAATAACCCCACCTCCTGTTTACCTCATCTAATTGTATCTGCTTTCTATGATAAGCATATGTTGGAATATGTTATCTGAACCGAATCACAGAGCAGATACTGTAACCAGTAATTGGTATTTGGATGTTAAAAATTTCTGGTGGAAATTAGTGCTGAAAGTTCATTCAAATGTAGCAGAAGAGTTTGAAGAACTAGAACTGCTCCCATTCTCCTAGTTTTTGGCTAAATTACATGTCTCTTTTTTGGAAGCCAAGTTGAAGCTCTAAATGATGGGTTTCTCCTGGATCTGTGAACATAGTAATAATATCTGTCAGGGAGCAAATACAGATTTTTCTGCTTGACCCAAAAACGTCACAGTGTGTCAATGCAACATCAAACAACTTGACTCTGCAAAGATACTACACAATATTCTTTTGCCTTCAGAACTGGTTATTCATAAATATTTCCTTTATAAAAAATAATTATAGATATTTAGCATATGCCAAATGAAACTGATCTATGATTATAACAAGCTGTTCAGGGAAATAAGCTATGGTATTAAGATGGTATATGTAGATATACACAAACACAAGCATATATAAACAGGCCAAAACAAGTTTTGGAAACCCTGTAGTCTTCTTTTTTTGAAATAAAATTGAATCTAGCATCCCAAATCAGTGAATGTCTAGCCTTATGTTTAAGCTTTCAAAAAATCTAGGATTTTGTAAAGCATAGGGAATATAGTTAATAATATGTAACAACTTTCTATGGTGACAGATGGTAGCTAGATTTATCGTGATGATCACTTTGTAATGTATATAAATGTTGAATCACTATGTTGTATACCTGAAACTAATATAATATTGTATGTCAACTACATACAGCTAAACAACAACAAAAATTCAGGGTTTTGTTTCTTTCCCATAGCTTCCTTTGTGGCTGTCATGATGCTTTCCAGACAGTGTAAGTTACTTCATGTCTAACTCAACTCTGAGAATACACCACAGTTACAGTTGCCAGAGATAATATAGGACACCTACTTAAATTTGAATTTCAGAATAACAACAAATAATTTTTAGTATATCATGAGATATTTAGAACAAATACTAAAAATTATTCAACACTACTTAAATTGTAGATAAAGATAAAAATAAACATTTTTTTTACTATATATATGTATATATACACTAGATATCATATGGGTTATACTAAAAAGTTGTTATTCTGAAATTCAAATTTAACTTGGCATTCTGTATTTTTATTTACTAAATCTGACAACCTTAACCCAAATCTATCTGTCAACTGGATTCTTAAACTTAGAAAGGCGATAGCTATGGTTTAGTACTTTTAGCCCCAATGGAAAGAAAAGTATGATATTTGGCTGGTTAAAGTGAGGAAATAGGACTTGTGACTCCTTCATACAAGCAATATGCAACCCAGTGCAATGGATTTCTAATGTTATGGAGGAGTGTGAGCATCCCTTTAGAATTCATCATGATGGGATCTGACTAGGAATAATACGTTGACTATTATTAGCAGTTGGACATCAGGCGGGATGTGAACAGAATGATTGAAAAGAAATCTATACAATCTGATAATTTAAGAATCATCTGATAATGACATGAGTGCCTTGGGTACTTAAATGAAAATTATGATCATTGAACATACTTTTATCACCAGTTTGAGTGGTTGGGAAGACAATAACAATATGAAAAACAATATCAGAATTCAGAATAAAATGGCAAGTTGAAAAATAATGTATATAAATAAGACATAGTTGAAAGTAGAGGATGTGGGCTAATTCTGTTAGAAGAATACAACAATTTCTAAATATTCAGGTAAGAATGTGCAAGTAAATATATCTAGAGAAGATCTCAAAACTAGAAATATAGTAACTAGTAATGTACATTTATTTAAGGAGCAAAGGAGAGGTGTGTGGAAAAAAAAGAATAAAACATGAATGAAGAGAAATCCTATCTTAATCAGCTTTGGTTGGAGTCAGGGTGAGCCTAAATGCTGAAGATTGTAAATTAAGGAAACTAATAGAAAATTTAATAGAGAGACAAGAAAATAAATGAGATAGAAAACTGACAAGGAACGAAGCACAAAGAGATGGTGATGATTTGGATAACAGAAGGAAAGGTTGCAATGAAATATGCTTACTAAAAAAGATTAAGAAAATAGAGATGAACACCAAATTGCTTTACTTTCTTTCTGTAAAATATCAGGAGAAAGCTCTCTGATACCCGAGGCCATTGCTACTTGATTTGTAGGGAAAAGGAACTGAAATTGGCATGCCTTAATGGCCTATACTTCCTCTGAACTACTCAACAGGAAGTAATAGTTAGTTACTTTTTTTTTTGTTTTTTATTTTGTTTTGTTTTGTTTTGTTTTGTTTTTGGGGTTGCTATCTCTACTCAAACAGCTGTTCTGCCCTTACCTGTTATACCTTTATTTTATTGAAGATGTACCGAATATTATTTTAGGCACTGGGAATATACAAATGAGTAAGTTACACAATCTTTGACCTTACAGAGCTTATAGCCGTGTGTGTGTGTGTGTGTGTGTGTGTGTGTGTGTATTGGGAGGGATTAAAAGTAATTTGATATTTCTGAACTATAAATTTCACAGTGAGAAAATTTAAACAAAACATAGGAATGAAAAGAGTGCATATTTATCAGAACTTGATATAAAAGCATTAATGTACATGCAGAATCTATAAGCAGAGAGAACATTATTATGTTAGATGATAGCCCAGAACCTAAAAAGTTTGTTTCCCCCCATTATCTTAATTTACTTACTAGCACAGAGTACTTACAAAATCTGTATTCTATGCATATGTGTGTGTTGAGCATATGTATGTAGTATGCAGGGTTGACTTACAAATTCAATGTTACAGAATAGGCATGCATAAATGCAGTTGATCCTTGCATTCTTAGGGCTTTAAGACTTATTTTGTACCTTCTATGGATTCTCTATCAATCTCATTATTAATTTTCTGGATTTTTTTTGGATTTTTGATATTAATTTTCTGTCTGGTAATGTTTGCCTCTCATCCTTCTCATTGGAAATGCCTTTCCTGCCTTTAGTTTGTTCTCATCAAATCTACAATGAGGGTCATGAATTGCTGTTTGGTTTGAGCCTTAATGAGAAGTCACTCCCATAAGACCCATGAAGAGAGACAAGGCCAGGCAAAGAGAGATTTCAGTTCCAAATTTCATGTTTTAGAGAACAAAAGCTGCACCATGAGGCTCATTAGGGGTTTCTAGTACCCGACCTCTAAGCTTGTCTCTTATAGAAATACTATGAGGTTTAGAGAAAGACATGCAATGAAAAGACAACTAGAATAAGGACAGAAGGATAATGAGTTTTTTCCTCATTTCTGGGGTCTTCTAAGGCCACACGTACAGGTAGAGTCTCTCCTCCTCAGATCTATCTACTGCTGCATCGGTCTCATGAAAGAAGAAAGAAATACAGGAATCTTCAAGGAAAAAGGAGTCTAAGAAGAGGGCAGCTCTATCTCTTAATGATTTCCTCTTTGGACATGAGATAAGAGGACAGGTAGGAAAAAATATAGATGTTTGCTAAAAACCAAATAGAAGGGCTTGTGAGTACTTTACAATTCTTATGCCAAATTATCATGGCATTTATGCATCATCTTTTATAAATAATCTGCTATATGTCAGGAATTGTTCTAGTCACTCTCATGGAACTTATATTCTAGATTCAGGGTTGTCTTATGTTCGTGTCTTCAGTAATTCCAGCCAGCTGAGGAATGCTGAAGGCCCTGTAGGCTCTGACCTACTACATTCAGCTCTGTTCCTACTCAACCTCACTAACACACAGAAAAGGTATTGGTTAAAGCTTTGCTGTGTCTTACTGATAACTTTTTGTCAGTGATTCAGCTCAGTTGTCTAGATTTTCAGTAGTAGATTTTCAATTATATTTATTTTGATGACCTCCTACTCATCATTAATACCTTTTCTGAAGTCTTTTCCAAACCCCTTCCTCCAACAAAATGGAATCTATAAGAACAAAGCCACTTGTTCATCCATGGGCTCAAGTTAACAATGAAAAACAATAAAGTGGAAAATAAAGAAGAAATCTATAGGTATAAAAGATATTATAAGTAACAAACAACATTAAAGTATTATGTTGAAAGATAGGCATGCTCCTACACAGAATGAGTGTTTGTTACTGTCAAAACAGTTATGGAGTACAAAAATCCTGAATGAATTACTCTGAGGTAGAAGAATTTTGTGAATGAATGAGTGCAAAGCATGTTAGGTTATCCCATAGCTACTGTGTTCCTAGTGAAATAGTGGTAAAATTAGGTCACCACAGTTCCTTCTAAATGGTGAGTAGTTGCATAAAGTATTGACTTGAGGTATTGTTCTGCATCATTAACTGTAGTATTTGACAATTTCCAGTCAAAGAAATGCTTGAGTCAGAATCCCAATGAAGTACGCAACAGAATAAGGCCTAATATGAAAGGTTCTAATATATTTATGAGATTATAAAATTAGCTTGAATGTTGACCAGAATGTGTCAAAGAAGAGAAATATTCTGCAAATATTTAAAAATACACATCAAATATATTGAAAATGGAATATAAAGTTTATAATTGACCTACAAAAACTTCAAGTGATTTATAATATGGATTAGTTAGTTGCATGTTGTAACAGAATTACTACTCACATAAATGTCTTAATGCTAAATATAGATCTGAATACTTACAATAAATATTAAACTTCTTAACTTTCTATTATAGAAAATTTGTTCTGCTTGTATATCAAAGTAATGACAAGTAGGTAAATCAATAATGCTTCATACATCTTGGCATCACCACTAACCTGAACCTGAAATAACTCTTAGGTCCAGATGAGATGGGTATTAGTAATGGTGTACTGAATGGAAAGAATTGGGCAGCCCAACTTCCTCATTTCCCCAGTCAGTGACCTTGAGAACATTACTTAACCTCTATGAATCTACATTTCCTCACCTATAAAATAGGAACAATAGTACTGTTATGGAAAAATAAAATAAAATCACATGTGTAAAGTATTGAGCCCAGTACCAGTTCATAAAAGACATTAGGCAAATGTGGATTCTTTTCTTTGCTTGCTGTTCAAACTTAGATTGGAGCAGAAGGAAGGAAGGGAAAGTAGATGAACGTTACATGACTCACACCTTAATGCCTTCACACCTCCTGCCTGTCCTGCATATAATCCAAAGCAAACACCAAAGGATGAGAAAGAACAGAGCTGGGAAGTGGGAAATGCAGCAATCTTGGATGCAATTGCTTTATATAAATATAAATACAAATATATTATTTATATGTGTATATATTATTATTTATATATGTGTATACACACACACCCACACCCCCCCACACACACACACACTCTTGAACCTCCAGGGAAAACTTAGAGTGTGTCAGAAAGGATAGCCTGCATAGATTCATCTAGGGTTACTAAGTACTCCATCAGAGCTCTGATTTTGCCTTTCTATCCAATGTCTATAGCTCTAAGGCTGAAAACCATTTGTCTTTAATCTTTTGACTTCTAAAATCAAAGCAGGTGAACTATAGTAGTGGATTCAGATTTTGAATTCTAAGTACATTTTTGTATAAGTTTATCATTTTCATCAAAAATTATTTAAATGATAGGGGTCCTGGGTGGCTCAATGGTCAAGCATCTGCCTTTGACTCAGGGCATGATCCTGGGGTCCTGGGATCGAGTCCCACATCAGGCTCCCCATGGGGAGTCTGCTTCTCCCTCTGCCTATGTCTTTGCCTCTCTCTGTGTCTCTTGTGAATAAGTTACAAGATGACTTAAAAAAATTTAAATGATAAACATGGATGACTGGAATACATTATTGTTTTTAAATGCATCACTTCCCTCATTGAAGTGGGCACAAGGGGCCATTTGAAGAATATTTTGTCACTTTGACAATTAAGATTGTAGATTTTGCCATCAGAAAGGGCAAAACTAGGTACACAGTTGTCCCTGCTTTATATAAATCAATTCACTAACTGGGGACCATGTTCTGCTACTAAGAAATTAAAGGTGATTTTTTTTCCTCTTTAAGTGAATAGTATTTCTTGTAACTCTAGCAAGTGCTTGAGTAGTCACTTTACACAATTCTTTAGATTTAAAAAATAAATCCTGGTAATGCTTTGAAAAATTAAAGCAAGCATCACGGATTTTGTGGCAGTAGTGAGAGACAGGGCAGAAGCAAGCAAAAATGATACAATTTACTAAGTCTCAATTTTGATCAGAAAAAGAAGTAAGGCAGTAAGATGTGTCACTTTATATAACCCAATTCAATCATGTCAAACATATCTTGAGGTCCCTGTCAATTTTATAACAAAACCTGCCCTCTCAGTCAATATTTTCATACTTCTTCAACTTATCAAACATCTTCTGACTTTTATCACTTTATAACATTTTGAAAATTCCCTTTTCTTTTGAACAAGATGTCACTGACAATTTGGTGGCAAAACTCACCCTCTGAAATGTATGTCCCAGTCTGAACTGCCTTTAACTCTGTTCTTCTGCTCTGATTACCTGATGCTCTTTGCAAATACTGATTATAAATGTCATGAGCTTTAGTGACTCACCTTCAGTTTCTAATGCTTAAGGAATGGATCATTAACTTATTTTAAAAATTTCCCCAAAATGGTTGGCTCTACCCACTTGTCCTTCATTTAATTACCAGCCTGCAAAATAGAAGAAACGGAAGCTGTACTAAATTGACATCTTGGACCAGAAAAAATAATAAGGTTGCCAGCAGAGCATATTTAAAAGAATGATTAATCTCTCTAAATTTGATAGTCAAAACATTTTGACACTAACTGGCAGTTTTAATGATCACTATAATTTAGCTGATAGGTTCATTAATAAAACTCCAGGACAACTTTGTAACATTTAACACTGAGATCACTACAGTTAAGGTTACAGAGGAAAGGGAGCAGTACCTTAGGACCTGTATAACATGCTCTCAGTAATCTGGGCAAGAGACTGTGCACAATCATTTCTGGCAAACAAGGAGCTATGAAAGTTATCTTGTCTGCCAGTAGCCCTTGGTCTTGTCCCATAAGTAAAGGGTCTCAGAACTCTCCCACATGACTCACCTATCTAGAGGGCACTCTATAAATGTTAGCTACTGGCAGGGGAATTAAAAAACACAAGCATTGTCAATCAAGGAAGTATAACAATTTTTTAAACCCCACTAGAAATATGAGGACTTCCTAAGGTTGGTTTTGGTGCAGTAATTTGGAATGGTATGGCCAGTGATTTGGAGATTAAAGTTCAAAACGCTTCTGCGAAATGCAAATTTCCTCCATGAAGCCTTGAGATTTAAGAGTCATAATTGAGTTCATCTCTCTCAATAAAAAGTGAAGTCATAACATTAATATCATTTAATTAAGTCAACTAGTAGCTCAGCAACTCTTTGGTGATGTTAGACAACCCTAAGTGTATCATGGGCCATTAGAAATTTAGTCATTATTTTAATAGCTTCAAGGCATAGTTCAGGTATTAGTCAAGGCCTGATAGAGGCTGCAACATTGAATACTCTTAACATATAGCTGGGGAGTAATTTGAGAAGTATCCATTTTGTCTGGATATGGGAGAACTGGCAAATGATGTCAAGGTGGAGAGTAAATATAATAACAAATATTCACTGAGTGATCAGTGTGTGCTACAATATCTTGGATAAAGCCTGAAAGACAAAGAGGCAAACCAAATCACCAGCAGTCCATATCTATTCTTCTGTCCTTCTATGTCTACAGAGTTTTGGCTGGAAACATGAGACCAAAACAAAGATCTCATTTCCTCGCCTTCCAGTAGCCATAGAATTAGGTTAAAGGAGGCAAGCGGAAGGATTACATAATATCTGGGAGTCTTCTTTAGGAAATAATATTCACATAACCTTTGTTCAATGCTTCTTCACTCCTTCTATACTGTTTTTTGGAATATACATATGCTGTTTTGGAGAGCGAAGCTGAAGCTACATGTTACAGAGCAACAAGACTAAAGGAAACATGTTCTCTGATGCTGTGAAGGGCTGTTCAGCTTAGACTTTCTCTAACGGAAAGGAATCAACTTTAAAATTATTTATATGGGGGCACCAGGGTAGTTCAGTCAGTGAAGCACCTGCCTTGGGGGCTCAGGTCATGATCTCGGGGTCCTGACATTGAGTCCCACATTGAGCTACCCACTCAGTGGGGAGTCTGCTTCTCCCTCTGCCCCTCCTCCCTCTCGTGCTCACTCTCAAATACATCAGTAAAAAATTATTTATACCACAGCTATTATGATTTCTTCTCATTGGTGAGCAAATCTAATCCTAAGTCTATCAAAATAGAGGCTAATTCTAAATCTGTGATTAATAACCCCTTATTCTATTTGAAACATCATCAGTAAATAAGTTCTATTTAAAATTTTTACTTTTGATTTCTTTTTTTAAAGATTATTTATTTATTCATTCATTCATTCATTCATAGAGACAAGGGGGGGAGGTGGGCAGAGACACAGGCAGAGGGAGAAGC
This sequence comes from Canis lupus baileyi, assembly GCF_048164855.1. Lineage (NCBI taxonomy): Eukaryota > Metazoa > Chordata > Mammalia > Carnivora > Canidae > Canis > Canis lupus. The sequence continues at coordinate 22,533,993 of NC_132839.1, forward strand.
AGCCTCCATGCAGAGAGCCTGACGTGGGACTTGATCCAGGGTCTCCAGGATCACGCACTAGGCTGCAGGCGGCGCTAAACCACTGTGCCACTGGGGCTGCCCAACTTTTGATTTCTGTAAAAAAGTATTTTACTCAATGCTTTCTCTCCTCTTTCTTGTTTTCTTGTTCTTCTCTCTCCATCCAAAGAATAGAAAGGAAATTTCCATTCTTCCAAAGTAATTTGTACTGTAAAACACCTCAATACACATACACACACTACAGAGGCATTCTCTTATTTAACCATGTTGAATAAGTACTTATTCAACATCTACTATTTTTTCAGGTTTTCTACTATATAGTGATATCATCAAGATAAATGACATTATAAATGGTTTGTAACTCATAATGCATTCTGACAGATACTTAGTGTAAATATATCATCGGGACAATGGTATAACAAAGAGGTGACTAACTCTGCTTAGAAGTCTTGGGTTTCACATACTATTTGAATTAAGTCTTAAATGTTGGGTAAAAGGAGGCAAGACATTTTAAGCAAAATGGCCCATGGGATGAAGTAGCATTATGAAAAGCTACTGCATATTTCGAAAATGAACTTTAGTATATGGAGAAGTAGAAGAAGGTGATCTGAGCTGTGTGTTATAGTAAGGTCCTTAGACATTGTTAGGGACTTTTAGATATGAAGTGGCATGATCATTTTGGTGCTCTAGAAATATTACAGAATAAGCATTTAAGGGGATGAAATGAGAAGAAGGAGATAATTTGTGTAATATTGGACTGTTTATTAAATGAAAGTGGGTTTGAGATGAGGACATGGATTCCGAGATTTGGCCAGAGGCTTAGTGGTTCTTACAGGGTAGGGCAGGGAGTAGAGATCTGAGAAAGAGAAAGAATTTTTTAAATCCTTAGCATACAGATAAAAATTGAAGTCAGGAGGTGTGTTGACTCCTTCGTGGAGAGAGTATAGAAAGGCAGGATACAAAAGCTGAGGACACAACTTTAGAAAATAGATAGAGGAAAAAATAGCACGTGAAGGGGTTTTTGGGATAGAGGAGAAATCAAGGGAGAGTAATCAGGAAAGCCAAGAAAGATAGAGGAGGTGGGACAGGCTAAAGTAATATTTTTTTGATGATTTGATTAATGTCTATCTTCTCCACCAGACTGAAAGCATCAGAATGCTTTGTTCATTATCCTCTTTTAAACTTATAACTAGAGTTCAGTGACTAATGTATTGTAGCTTCTTATTAAGTATATGTTGAATGGATACATACTGAATACAGAGATTAATTGAAGCCCAGAAGGGACTCAAAGTTAAATTTTTGGGAGAGATTATATCAAGCACAACCCAATATTAAACTCAATATAAACAAACAAACAAACAAACAAACAAACAAACAAACAAAAGACCATAGTTTAACACCCCCATCCTACTTCTGGTTTATGAAAAGAGTGAAACAAGTACATTGGAGGCTCCATCTAGAGAGACTGGGGGCTTTATGCCATTTATCAGAACTTTTATTTGTTAAATTAAGCATATTAACTCTTAGTATGGAAATGATGATCACCTGTATCATCTATAGGGAAAGATTACTAATGGATTCACACTTATCTGGCCATTTAGCTAAGTGAGACTACCTTGATGAAGAGACTGGATAGGTGCACCATGCTTAATTTACAAAACTGCTGAAACAACAGAAAATTGAAAACATAAAAAATCAAATAAAAAGACAAAAACAAAATATTGCATCTGAGTGGAGAATTGCATTTTAGGAAAGTAGAATTATTCTCTGAGCTCGAGACATATAGCTTCCAGCAAACATTAGTACCAAGAACAGAGAGAAAACTCAAATGAAGGAAATGTTAACAAGAATTCATATAGAGACAGCATAGAAAAAAAATCGAATTGAGATTATAAATATCAGATTTAATGTTACTGAGATCCTTTCTGGAAAACTCATTCTAAGCTAAAATATAAATATAATAGTTAAGCAATTTTTGGGTTATAAAGCCTTAAAAATTAAATTGCTAGGTATGGAATGTAGAATATTTTAATTTAGTTTTTAGTTTTTTCTGCATGATTGGTACTCAGATCCAGAGGGTTATGGAATAAACAAAGCAATGTGCTATTATTAAATAAAATTAAAGAGATTTTTTGCTTTGTGTCCTTTTATCTCTATTCTGATTAGCTAGGCACATGGAGACAATAAAACTATGTTCAACTTGACCTTTGACCTTTATAGTTTTCATAAAAATAATGAGATTTCAAAATAAAACTTTTATAGAAAATGAATTATGTTTAATGTTCAACAGGGTTAGGTTATACCACTTTCAAGTCCTACCCAATTATCAATGCTGAGGTTCTCCTTTTTCACAATTACTGTCTCTTTGTGTTGAAGACCCTCATCTGCCAATTCAGGAGGCCCATGAATGTCATTCCAGATGAGGCCTAGCAAATTCTTGGGTTATTTGTATGACTATTTAAGTTAGAAGTTCCATGGCCAAAGGTCAGGCATCTATACCCACTCCACCACCAGAGACATCCTGCTCTGCCCAGGTCATGAGTAGTCTCTATATATGGACTTGTCTTCCATAATACTCTCTGCTGCTGGCCACTAAAGGTGATGGGCAGTCTCCCCATGAGGACACTACTTCTCTCCATAAGGTTATTCGTATGCTCCGTGTCTACGCCTCTCCCTCTCCCTGATTTGCTATAAGGGCATGTTCCACATGATTCCTCTTTCTCATTTCCTACTACCTTCCTCCCTTGCCCAGATAAGCTTGTATTGTCGCAGTGTGTGTATGCACATGAGGTGGTCTGTTTATTTACTACTCTTTATTCTGTTTGTAAGCTCTATACCATGCTTTCTTCAGGCATCCCTTCTACATTGACTCCTTCTTGCTATTTTTCATTCTTACTGTAAAAAATCATATTTTTCTTTGAGGAAATATGGGTACCACTGACTCACTGGTCAAAAGATCTCATATGCAAAAGTGAGAAAAACCAAACATGAAGATTAGTATTTCAATATGACACACAGAAAATGTAACATCAATGTTGTTGATATTTCATAGAAGACAAGTCTTAATCTGGATTTGGGGTCTAAATCAGCATATAAACCTAACATAAGAAGTAAGCATTGTGTATAGTAAGTCTCTCTCTCTCTCTCTCTCTCTCCCTCACTCTCTCCATATATACCCATCTCTTTCTATCTGCTTAAAGTATCCGGCTCTTTTTTTTTTTTCCACAATTTCAAACTCTTGAAAGGGAAATCTGGTCCAACTTCTGTTTTTAAGCCAGACCATTGAAGTCAAATTTGCCAACCTGTTGTGAACAAGTTATCTTGGATCAGATTCTCACCCTGATTTAGTTAAGTTGTGGAGTAACATGGTATTAAAAGTGACCACAACAGGAGGGGATGTTTATCTGTCTCCTCATATACTACCTCACCTTGAGACTTTATCTTCCTTAACTCTATGCCTCTATTGTCTTTCTCAGTGGAAACAGTCAGCTGTGGCTCAACATTGCTTATATTCTTCTAGTATATTTTACAAGATGAAATAGAGTTTTATTTATATACACACACATAAAGTATTTTGTCTTTAAGCCTAGTGAAAATAATTTAATAAATTCTCACCAAATGTATTTTCTCAGCAATCCTCAGAGATGCTTATATGCTGATAGGTATTGTCATACTTTCAAAGGGGGATACCACATGTATTTCCCAAACTTATTTAAATACACTAACAATGAGACTAAAGAAAGAGAAATTAAGGAGTCAATCCCATTTACAATTGCACCCAAAAGCATAAGATACCTAGGAATAAACCTAACCAAAGATGTAAAGGATCTATACCCTCAAAACTATAGAACACTTCTGAAAGAAATTGAGGAAGACACAAAGAGATGGAAAAATATTCCATGCTCATGGATTGGAAGAATTAATATTGTGAGAATGTCAATGCTACCCAGGGCAATTTACACGTTTAATGCAATCCCTATCAAAATACCATGGACTTTCTTCAGAGAGTTAGAACAAATTATTTTAAGATTTGTGTGGAATCAGAAAAGACCCCGAATAGCCAGGGGAATTTTAAAAAAGAAAACCATAGCTGGGGGCATCACAATGCCAGATTTCAGGTTGTACTACAAAGCTGTGGTCATCAAGACAGTGTGGTACTGGCACAAAAACAGACACATAGATCAGTGGAACAGAATAGAGAATCCAGAAGTGGACCCTGAACTTTATGGTCAACTAATATTCGATAAAGGAGGAAAGACTATCCATTGGAAGAAAGACAGTCTCTTCAATAAATGGTGCTGGGAAAATTGGACATCCACATGCAGAAGAATGAAACTAGACCACTCTGTTTCACCATACACAAAGATAAACTCAAAATGGATGAAAGATCTAAATGTGAGACAAGATTCCATCAAAATCCTAGAGAAGAACACAGGCAACACCCTTTTTGAACTCGGCCACAGTAACTTCTTGCAAGATACATCCACGAAGGCAAAAGAAACAAAAGCAAAAATGAACTATTGGGACTTCATCAAGATAAGAAGCTTTTGCACAGCAAAGGACACAGTCAACAAAACTCAAAGACAACCTACAGAATGGGAGAAGATATTTGCAAATGACCTATCAGATAAAGGGCTAGTTTCCAAGATCTATAAAGAACTTCTTAAACTCAACACCAAAGAAACAAACAATCCAATCATGAAATGGGCAAAAGACATGAACAGAAATCTCACAGAGGAAGACATAGACATGGCCAACAAGCACATGAGAAAATGCTCTGCATCACTTGCCATCAGGGAAATACAAATCAAAACCACAATGAGATACCACCTCGCACCAGTGAGAATGGGGAAAATTAACAAGGCAGGAAACAACAAATGTTGGAGGGGATGTGGAGAAAAGGGAACCCTCCTACACTGTTGGTGGGAATGTGAACTGGTGCAGCCACTCTGGAAAACTGTGTGGAGGTTCCTCAAAGAGTTAAAAATAGACCTGCCCTACGACCCAGCAATTGCACTATTGGGGATTTACCCCAAAGATACAGATGCAATGAAACGCTGGGACACCTGCACCCCGATGTTTATAGCAGCAATGGCCACGATAGCCAAACTGTGGAAGGAGCCTCGGTGTCCAACGAAAGATGAGTGGATAAAGAAGATGTGGTTTATGTATACAAGGGAATATTACTCAGCTATTAGAAATGACAAATACCCACCATTTGCTTCAACGTGGATGGAACTGGAGGGTATTATGCTGAGTGAAGTAAGTCAGTCGGAGAAGGACAAACATTATATGTTCTCATTCATTTGGGGAATATAAATAATAGTGAAAGGGAATATAAGGGAAGGGAGAAGAAATGTGTGGGAAATATCAGAAAGGGAGACAGAACGTAAAGACTGCTAACTCTGGGAAACGAACTAGGGATGGTAGAAGGGGAGGAGGGCGGGGGGTGGGAGTGAATGGGTGACGGGCACTGGGGGTTATTCTGTATGTTAGTAAATTGAACACCAATAAAAAATTAAAAAAAAAATAAACCTTTTTTTTTATGGATTGGTTAAGTCTCTATGGAATATCTTTTGGCAAAACATTGGCCGACAGCATAAAATACACATTCATTATTTGCTATATTTAGGTCTTCCACAGTCTGTATTCTCAAACTTATGTCCCATATATGAATTTTCTGGTTAACTATATAAAAGGACATTTCAGCCCCATAGTTTATACCTTTTTATTATATTTAGCTCTGCCATACATTTCTGGGTCTAATGGGCCAGAAAACAAACTCACTGTAACCTTTCTGGCTCTCATTGCTCTTCTTGTGCTTCTCTTTCTAGATCTCCCTCTTTGTCTTATTCTCCCTCTTTTTTCCCTCTTCTCCTTACCATCACCTTGTCCCTTTGCTTCTCTTCTCTACCTTTCTCACAAAATTGGTCACTTTTTTCATTTAACCGATTAACAAAAATCATAATGGTAAAGCCATAACCCTATAAGTTTGGTATAGATTAAAAAATATAAAAGGAAGGAAAAATAATTCATCAAAATTTTCTAGCAAACTTAAAAAAATAATAGTTCCAGTTAAAATATTTCTAACAAGAAAAAACAAAATACTTTAACTGCTATAAGAATAATGAAAAATATTTAATAGACTTAGAAAAGTTTGAGGACTTTTTCATGAGGTTATCAATATTTTCATAATTAGGATTAACATGCTTGTATTCAGGGTATCTTTTAAGTCAAACTATGTTCTGGGCCAAAGAGCAATCATAAATGTAGGGTGGAAATATCGGGAGTAAGAAGAAATCTTCTATTTACTCACTCTCATTCCTTTTAATTCACTGGCATGTGGTTATAACCTGTTCATATGGTAGGGATATTTTCCTTCTACTTTACCATCCTGAGTCTAAGTGTCCTTCCTCTTTCTTTCTATCAACCTATTATCTACTCATTCCTCAAGAATCCTTTCTCATGAAACATTCTGTGACAACCTTAGTTTACCTTAAAATCCTTAAAGAGTAATTATGTCAATGGGAACTTTCTGTCAATTACATATACTTAACAGCTTGTCCTGACAGCAGAGTCTGGTTGTGTATGTGTATTTGTGTGTGCGTGAATTGTGTACAACTATTGTTACAGGCTGTTAGATGGACAATATAATAACATTTGACTATACCAATGAAAAATTAAAAGTAGCAAGAGAATAGAACAATTGACGTACATAATTTTTGATGTGACTTTTTGAACTAAAAAATCATTGGCTAGTTGAAATAATGGTCAAAGTTAGTTCTGCTAAGGCACGGAGACTACTTCAATTGACAGGCAATTCTTGCACAATTTTTAATAAACTAATTAGAAGAAACAAATGTCACAAAATGTTCATTACGTATTAAAGATATATCAAATTCTTAATTTGTTTTTTTTAAATTCAAATGCTTTATTTTCCTATATGGCGTTTCCAGCAAAAGGCCAGATAGATCAAATTCTTAATTTGAATTCCAAGAAGCACAGGTAGCATGACAACTGCGAGTTTAATTAGCTTAGGTTGATAAATTGCATCTTAAAAATAAAGATTATATACCACCCAAATGAATCCTTTCACATAAGTTTAAAATTTATTAGTAAGTGAGGCATTCATAGACTAATTATAAAAGTTGTTAGGTTATGAATATAAAAGGAAGGAAAATAGTAAATTCATATATCTTGTCAAAGACATTTTAATTCCTCTTGTGCCCCAGTCTCTGGAGCAAATGAAAAGACCATAAAATTTCAGGAGAGAGGGTATTTATTAGTGTTACCTACTTTTATATTTCATCTAACTGAAATTGCCAGCTTGTCTTTCAAAGTACTTTCCCCTCAAGTTAGGTAGAAGTTTAGTTCCTCCAGAAAATATTTTCTATGGTTCCCTTAGCTCTCTCCTTTATTAAGTTCTATGTTGATTGGGTACTGATAATGAAATTTTAGAGAAAGTCAAAAGAAAAAAAAAGTGTATTTTTTCTATTTATTAAGTGATGATGTTTATTTCTAATAATTATGGATTTTTATGATTAAAAACAAAATTTTTTAGTAATTTTAATTTTCTTAAGAAAAAGAGACTTAGAAAAGTATTATTTTTATCTTTCAAGTTAGTTTGATATTCCAACAAAAAGCCATGTTCATCGTACTCATTCCATTTTAAGTGTATACTTTCTTTTTAATGGAAATGGTCAAATTTTACTCTACCTCTCCATCCCCACTAATGTCCTATCCTGTCTGACATATTTCCATTCTTTACAGCTTTTCTTTAATAGTCCAAAGTCATCATTAGTGATGATTCCCTTTGATAGTGTAAGGCTCTGTAGGTAGTGCCCCAATTTTCTGTGGGTAGGAAACAGGCTGGAAAATCAAGCTATGATTTTTTTTTTGAGTAATATCTTATGGAAAAGGAAGGATGACTCAAAGAGGGGAACCAAAAGCCTCAGAGAATCATTTCTTGGGAGCCAGACTATGCACTAATCAACTAACTAACAATACATATCCCCAAAATACATTCAAAATTGCAATGAACCAGTGACTACTTTGTGCTTACCTTTTTTTTTTTTTGGTATGGGAAGATTTACTGTGATTATTCTGACTCTGTTTCTATATTTTGTGTTTAGTATGTATGTGTAGGAGCAGGTTCACAGACCTACCCATACCTAAATATTTAAATGACCCAAAATGGGAAAACACAAGATGCCTCAAATGCACTGAACCTAACTGAGATAACGAGGACCTGGATCTCAGACCTGAACCTCCAACTGAGCATGATGAGGTAAATCATTTACTTTCTGGGCCTTAGTTTCTTCATCAGTAAAATGAGAGGAATTAAACCAGATTATTTCTAAGGTCCTTGCTCTTTTTATGATTATATCACCTGCATTTTTCTATTACTTATATCACTTTACTATTTTGGCTGAATCAAGGGTGACTACATGATTTTACTGGACACTATAGGCTGTACTGGGTCTTTTCAGGTAAGAGATTCCCAGATCACAATAAGTATTCCTCTCTATATTCTCTAAAAATCTCCATAGTACCTATTTTAGAGCCATGTATCCATTAGACACTTAATAAATAAAAAATGATAATAGGACCATGTTAATCTGTAGCGTCCTAGGCTTATTGCACTGTGGCTGCTGACATTTCTTTTGCTTATTAAAACCATTAATGTGAGTATGTGCTTTTCGCTAGTATAACATGACAGGTGAGAGAACTTACACAGCAGTGACCTATTTCAGGACTTCACAAGTCACTGAAAATTGATTTCTAACTTCGTGATAGAATGAAGAATAATTTACTCAGTGTGAACTGTCCTTGGAAGATATTTTTCATGAGGTCATTGCCACAAAGGAGTTTCTCTTTGGTGGGTTATTTGGGATGTGTTTTGACAAGATGAACTTTGTTTCAAAGGGATACTTTAATAAGTAGCAAAGAGACCACTGATCAGCCAAGTGAAATACTTAAAAAAGAGACCTGAAAGCTAGGTTTCATAACTGAGGAAGGCTTGATGAACTATCTATTTGGGGGTGAGCGTGTGCTATGATGCATATCTCAGAACTGTGGTTTTCATCATTCACAGTCCCACTAAATGAAGGCAGAAAGTTTCTAAAGTCAATTTAAATAGAACTGTATTTTTTAAAAAGACTTATTTATTGATTTTGGAGAGAAAGAGAGAGAGAAGAGTGAGCAGGGGGAGGGACAGAGGGAGAGAATCCTCAAAGAAACTCCCCACTGAGCATGGAGCCCAAGACAGGGCATAGTCTCAGGACCCATGAAATAACTACCTGAGCCGAAACCAAGAGTTGGTTGTTTAACCGCCTGAGCCACGCAGGCACCCCAGAACCTTCCTTCTTAACAACCACTTTATTTTCAACCTGCAGCTTCTATGTGGACAAAAGTAAATAATAAAAAGATAAAAAGTCTCAAATTCTTTATTGAAATCCTTCTTAATGTCAAGTGTTTTCTAATGGACACTAATGCCTGCCTCTTGGTCCTTTAACCTGTACATGGAGGTTTGAGCGTTGAGTTTACTAATCAAAGGAAAACCAACCCTTGAGACTACTTTCAAAATTATGTCTAGAAGAAAGAAAAAAGAACCACGGGAATATTCACAACTGAAACAGTTTTTCCTCAGTAGGTATCACAGAAATGGTGGTTATATAGCATAAGAAAGATTAGTCTGTTGTCTGGTTAATATAATCAATATAATCAGTTAAAGGGAACAAATCTGACATTCTATCAGATGCATTTCCTATTTTTGTTGCTTGAGTGAATGATGTAGACCTAGTCTCTAAAACTAAAGGACAGGTTTTCAGTACAGAAGGAAGAGTCCAAACAATCAAAGCTATTATAATAAGCTTTGTCTCTCTCTTCTTCCATGTACACATCAACATATGTATATATAATTAAGGTATAAAGGAATTTTGAGACCCAGAGTAAAGTTATTTCTTACAGAAAGGACTGCTTTGCCAGTGTTATTACTTCCATCACTATTACCTGTCATTTGGAAATTTTTAGAGGAAAAAGGACTTTTCTTGACACACTTTGATTCCTTATTTTCAGTGTATTCTTTCAGCATAATAATTGAAATGAATTTCCAAGATAATGCTTAAATGAAAGACTTGATCTTTTGTAGTCCATTGACTTTGCAATGCTTCCAGTTGGAAAGATAGTAATCTTAGAAAACTGAAACCTCTGCATCTTATCTGACTCAGCACACTTCTAGATTGCTGAGCCAAAGAAAGCCAGGCTAGTCCTACTGGCAGCAGTAGGTCGGAGAAGTACTTCTTGCTCTAAAAAAACTGCATATGGCAGTGTCCCTGGTGAAATCTATTCTAAACTCTATGTGACTCTGGGGAAGTGCCACAGGAAAGAATAGACCCCTTGGGATGGCCCTGACCTCTGGTAGGAATCTGTGTCAGCCTGATGAATGAAGTCTTTCTAGGATAATTATCCCGAGGCTTTGAGAATTCCTTTAAATTTCTTTTGTAGCGTTAAAGAGCTCATAGGAGCCACAGGGCCCATTTTGCCTCTGCTACTTTGACCACTTCTAGTCCTGCAAGCTGGCAGCTGGGCACAAGTCACATTCAAGTTGTTCTGGTCAGGGCTTGGATTTCCTCCTTGCTAATGGAAAAGTTAAAGAAGAGAATTGAATCATACTCAGAACATTTCCATCTGAAGACTGTTTTAAGCAAGGATATGATTTTCACTTAATATTCAGAATTTATAGCAGTAAAAGCATCTTATTCCAAAACAACATTGAAATGAATAATATGTGAGTTTTTGGTTGATTTTATTATAATACATTTCTGCTAATGATTCTGGATCTTAGCCCAAGAAAGTCAAGAAATCAAACACTTTCCTTAGGACATAGACTTGTTCTTTTCCAGTTGTTTTCTCTAAACCTTCTCATTTACTAATAATGAAATTGATTTTGAGTGAGCCTTTTTGAGAATGTTCATGCTATATTTCTTAACTATATCTTCAAAATCTCCCCACATCTATTGATGGAAGGCATGATATATAGCATTACTACAATGAGAGTGGGAGGATGACTCACATGAGGCATAGATGCTGTTTAATCCTAAAGAAAAATAAATTCTTTTGTTCGTACTTAAGCTTCTAAAGTATTCATTATTTTTTAAAACCACTCAGTGTTCTCCTGTCAACACTCAATAAATCATGGATTCTGGAATTATATCAAACTGGGTTTAGTTACTGGTTTTGTCATTGAGCCATCTTATGTTTTTGGTAAATTATACTGCATAGCAGGCAGTGAAGAAATGTTGGCTTCCTTTCTTGATTTTTCCTGGTTTGCCTTTCATGTTACTTATTGCCCACTAGAAACACACTTCTTTCTCTTCATTTTAAAGTTCACTTTCTTATGCGTATAAAACAGCACACCTTCTATGCAGGTGCTCCAAATATAGTATATGTGAGAATTAAATTGTACACATAACTGGAATATGCCTGCTTGTATGTGCACTTGTGCGTCCCCCCCCCCCACACACACACACGCACGCACATCATTTCCAGAGCTGCATTTCTCAATCAGTAGCAGTTATGTCTCTTGGAGACATTTGCAAATATGTGGAAATATTTGGGGTTACTATGATGATGGAGGGGCACCTGTGGCATTTAGTGAGTGAGACCAGAGATGCTAAACATCCCGCAATGTATGGGACAGTCCTGCACATTTAAGAACTATTTTAATATCAAGAGCATATTTGATAAACATTACTCCAGAGGAAACTCTACAAAGAAAACATTATTAATGTAAAACTTTAAGATATCCCTTCCTATCTCTGGTTTCTACCAAAATCCCTCATAATTATGAGAGTTGATCCTGAAAGACATCCTCTCTCTCTAGTCCTAACTACAAAATATTTCTCTGATACTCATGGGCATTTGCCTCTCCTCTCCCTCTTCATTCCACTCAGTTATTGATTATCCGCTTCCACTTGGCCTATCTGGTTTCTTGCATTTTTCTCTGAATTTTCCCTTTATCCTCTAAAAGACTTCTAGAAACAGTTCAGCAAGCAAGAACCTTTTGCTTCTAAGAAGCTAGAAGAAGGAAAAGGGGAGAATTTGAGGATTCAAATGTTTATATTTTTATTCCTATTCTACACGCAAGTGGGCATTGCTGCTCTGTCAGCACCTATAGTCTCAAGTGAAAGAGATGATCTGGAAGGGCAGGATGGGGAATAGATTGCCACTCCTGCCAACACTTTTTTTTTTTTTTTTTTACAAAAAATTTATTATTTGAGAGAGAGAGAGAGAAAGAGACAGAGTGAGCATGAGCTGGGAGTGGAAGACAGAGGAAGGGGGAGAGAAAGAGAAGCAGATTCCTTGCTAAGCAGGGAGACTGACATGGGGTTCGATCTCAGGACCCCAGGACCATGACCTGAGCCAAAGGAAGATGCTTAACTGGCTGAGCCACCCAGGTGCCCCAACCTGTCAACAGTTTTATATGCATCTTCCCCAAGGCAGGCAAAAAGACACCAATACTGATTGTGACCATGTCCCAAAGCTGACACTGTAAGTAGACACCCAGGTGGTAAGTATCATCAGGAATCTGTGCATCTCTTTTGAATCTATTTACCTATCTATCATATATAGATAGGCAAATAAATTATATTTTCCACCTCAGCAATGTCTTTAAGTGTAAATATAAATGTTAATGGTATATAGGTATGTAAAACATTATGTTCTCAAGGTCTAAAATATTTGATAAAATAGGGGTATGTATTTTTAAGAATAAAATTTCTTCCTTAATATGAGTAAGCTCATAATTATGTTTTAAACTACTGAAGGGTTTTTATTTTATCAAGTCAATTGTTGAAAGAATTCAAGTCAATGTATAACATATTCTAATTGATAGTAAGAATCTATTCACGTGCATATCTCATTATGGTACTCAAATGGTCTTCTAAACCTATGCATTGACTTTATATTTCAAGAGAATTGCAAATAGAAGAAATTACCTTCATGTTGGTCTATCTTGCCTGTATTTGACTATGAAGATCAATTATGACTTGAAGCAAGGCATACAGAATTTATGTAAGGGCAAGTTCAAAAAGTTAGAGATACTACCCAAACATCCATATCTTTCGCAAAACTTCTATGGCTCAGGGATGCCTGGGTAGCTAAGTTGGTTAAACATCCGACTCTTGATTTCAGCTCAGGTCATGATCTCAGGGTCCTGGGATTGAGTCACGAATCTCAGGGTTGTGGCATCGAGCCCCATGACAGGCTCTGTGCTCAGCATAGAGTCGGCTTGCTTCTCTGCCTCCCTCCACTTGCTCTCTCTCTCTCTCTCTCAAAAATAAATAAAACCTTAAAAAACTTCTATGGCTCAGAAATTCAACTTTAAAATCATAGCTTACATTTAGAAAGAAAACAAAAATTCCGTTTCATGTATAGGCATGTTAGGATAACCTAAAAAATGTCATAAACACATCACATTCTTATTTTACTTTTGTTCCCTGTGCTTTCTTATAAGAGTAATTCAAATCAAAAGAGAATAGAAATGATATTCATACAATAGAAAGAAAAATCCATGGGGAATGAAGAAACTCTATTAAATTTGGAAAAACCATATAGCATATTAGGTTTTTAAATTTACTGTTTCACCAAACAGTATTTCCAAGGTAGGAAAAGAGGTCTTTAGTTTGGTAAAAGCTAACATTGAATTTTACTTTTAAAGTGAGTGCTTGTGAAAGTCCACTGGGATATTGCTGTACTTGGATAACTAATGTTCAAACTCAGTTGTTGGTTGAAGGACAATAACAGGAATTCTGTATTAAGAAAAAACTCAGTACAGGCAGGTCAGGAATAACATTCAATTCAATACATTCAAAACCATAGGTATTTTAAATTGTTATTTTGATGCAAGGGGATCTCTGGACCACTTACTCTACCTAGCCATCATGTCTTCACCAAGACTCCATAACTAAAGAATACAGCAGTTAGATATTCTATAATCCTATTTCTCTGGCAGAACTTCTGCATAAAATTGAAATAAGGCAAACATTCATTCCATGATGATGATGAACTTATTTATAATGTTTTGTTGGCATTATACATGATAATTCTATCATTTCTCTTATTACGGAGTTCAAGAATAATATGGTATTGCTGCCCTTTGACATTGTTGGATGGAAAATTATTTTAAAGCCCTAGGTATAAATGGAAAGACTATGGTGCAGGTAGACTGGATTGAGTACTTGATCATTCTGGAAAAAGCAGTGGTTTAGGAGTTGTTACACTTGATTTTGAGCCCTGGTAAAAGCTTTATGCAAGTCATTGAACTCTGGTTGTCCTCATTTCTGAAATGGGGATGATGCATTTCCTCCTTTCCAGCTTTAAAGGATAGTTGTAAACAGTACTTAGCAACCTTCTGTGCAGCATCACCATGCTCATTCTGTGATAACTTGCAAATCATTATGTTGTTGCACTTGAACATTAAAAGGGAATTTTTTAAGTTAGATGTCAATTCTTTATTAATCTGTAAGATTGAGGTAAATGGCCCAGGTCTTATTCATCTTTTTATCCTGAGCACTCAGGCATAAAGGCTGATACACAGTGGGTATTCAGAAACTCATTTGCTGACTAAATAAAAAATTTTCAAACTGTTAAGACTATTAATTGTACTCAAAATTAACTTTTTTCATCTCCATGCCATCTTTTCTGATTGCATTGTGTTTTTCTCTTTGCCCATGTTATTACCTAGTTTCAAGTTTCTTCCCTGAAATGTTTTCATATTAATGTAAATATGTATTTGTCCATGTTGAATAGAAAAGAAAGTGATCTAATTAGATAAATATCCCTTTTTAACTGATACATTTCACTGATACTGTCAACATAGCTAGAACCTCTTCAAATTAATTTCTAACAAGAATATAAAATATACAAAGTTAGCTAATTTTTTCTTTGGTAATATAAAGCATTTCAATATTATGCTGTGCCTTTGGGACATAGAAGAAAGGATGCCAGGGAGGAAAAAAGACAAAGAAGAGGGCAAAGAAAAAAACTAATATTTTTTTTCTAGGCCTCCATGTGCTAAGAGTGTGTTGTCTTCAGTTTTATAGAAAAGATAAGTGAGACTCAAAG
This sequence comes from Canis lupus baileyi, assembly GCF_048164855.1. Taxonomy (NCBI): domain Eukaryota; kingdom Metazoa; phylum Chordata; class Mammalia; order Carnivora; family Canidae; genus Canis; species Canis lupus. Next base: position 22,549,137 of record NC_132839.1, read on the forward strand.
ATTAAGTAACTTGCTTAAGGTCACATATCTGATTGGTAGCAGAGCTACCCAACGTGTTTAACTAAAAAAAACTTGCCATCTTTCCACTAAACCATTTTATAGTACTCCAAAATATAGTTACTCAGTACAGGATAATTTAAACTCTGCTGAAAAATTATTGAGTTAAGCCAAAAACATATTTTTACCTATAACCATATATTTTAATAAGTACTTGAAAACCATGTTGCAGCCAAAGCCTCTTCCACTGTGCTCTGTGTTGGGTGGAGAACAGACCTTCATTCTGAAACTTATGAGCCTTTAGTAGGCTTATCTGACTTAATGGATTTTTGTTCTGTGGTTTTCTATCATGCTTTTTGTTGAAGAAAGCTCCTGATATTTGGGTGTCAAATTAAGGTGACAATTCGTGCTCTGTTTTTTTAGCCCTCAGTTTATGAGTCCAGTACTGTTCTGAGATTCACGCCAATTTCTTGGGCTATTATATATGAATTTTACAAAATATTCTGTTTGTATGATCTTTCTAACTGAGTTAGAATAGTAGTATTTAAATCAATTTCATTCAAAAGAAAAATTTAGAGGCGGACAGATATAGGTTCATGGATTTCCCTTTCTTTCCACCAAATAAGTACAAATGTTCCTGTTATTTCTTTTGAATTGTGTCATTTTTTATTTTTCCACTCAGCTCCAATCCTTGATCAGTTATTGAGATTTCTTTGGAAAATATGAACACTTAAGAAAGCAACCCCTGAAGTGAATTCTCCCAAACATGGTGATTTTATTTTAATTAACATAATTTATAAACCCCAACCTGCTACTTCACTAAGGGAGTTTTCAGAAACTTGATGTGCAGACTGATTTTCCAGAAGGATGACTAAGTGAAGCCTATTTCTTAACTTTTAAAAATTACTGTTACTTGTAATAGTAGTAGAGACAGAGCTTCATAACCAGAATGCCTACTTTGGGAATGTTGCTGTAACTATGTAACTTGAAGGGTGAGCTTGTATGTGTACACTTATATACAAGCAACACAAAACAAAAAACCTCTCCTGTGAAACAGACTATTATATGACAAAATGCCAAAATAGGATTTTATGGTATGCATAGTTATAAAAACCTACCAATTATAGAAGATCTTGTTATATCATGAACCTTTACCAAGTATATCACTGCATGTGAAATGTTGTGCTATACAATTTGGAAGACACAAAGAGTTATAATATCTACTCTCTGACTTTAGAGGTTTAAACTAAATGGAAAGAGAGCATATACACATTCACAAATAAATACAATGAAAAGTCAGTATATACATGTGGAATAGTAATAAGTAGTATCAGAATCACAGAGTGGGTAGAGAAAGCCTTGTGAATTCAGATAGTCATTAAAGCTCTATAGACATACAAGGTTCAAACTACCTAAAATAATATGTAGGAATTACATAGGTAGAGATGGGGATGGGATGTTCAATGCAGGAGGATGGCACATGCTCAGTGAGAAAGTGATGATGTGCAAAATCTCGTGGAAGATGGATGTGGCCAGAGTGGAAAATCTCTGGGCAAGAGTAGAAATGAAGTGGGAAAGACAGTTGTGAGAACCAAAAACACTAGATAGGCATTTAGATCTCATCCTATCTGAGAAATGTTTGAATGATATTTTAGGAAAATTAATCTGCAAGCTGCACATAGTATTATTTGAAACGTGGTGAGATGGGGAGGAAAAGGGGAACGAGAGCAAGTAGAGTGAGATCAACAAGACCACCACGTGCATTTGTGCCGGTTGTGCCCTGAATATTTCTGGGTACTATTATATAGACCTACATGTCTGTGTTCAGTGACTTTGCAGATAAAAGGGAGATAAGAATAAATGGTATCAAAATGGAGGGCAAGGAATTAAGAAATATAAGCAAAGAAAGGTTTAAATTAATGCAGAAAGTTGGGGCCCTGATTAGCAAGGTCAGATTATTTTTCAAAAAAACGGAAAATCTAAGCATGTGTGAAGTTCAAAGAAAAGGAGACAATGGCAGAATGATTAAAGAGAGATATACTGAGGGTGCCCAGATGGCTCAGTCAGTTAAGTGTCAAACTTCAGCTCAGGGCATGACTGGGATCATTCCCATATCTGACTCCCTGCTTGGCTGGAAGTCTGCTTCTCCCTCTGTCCTTCCTCTGCTCATACTCTCAATCTCTTTCTCTCTCTCCCAATAAATAAATAAATAAATAATAAATAAATAAATAAATAAATAAATAAATAAATAAATAAATAGATAGAGGTACTTCAAAGAACTAGTTTCTAGGGATCCCTAGGTGGCTCAGCGATTTAGTGCCTGCCTTCAGCCCAAGGCGTGATCCCAGAGTCCCAGGATCGAGCCCCACAGCAGGCTCCTGCAAGGAGCCTGCTTCTTCCTCTGCCTGTGTTTCTGCCTCTCTCTGTGTGTCTCTCATGAATAAATAAATAAAATCTTTAAAAAAAAAACTGGTTTCTAAAAAAGTTGGGATAGAAAGCCCAGATGGAAGACCTGGTCTGTGGTAACATTTGGATACTTTTAATTTTGAACCTAGAAGGAAAGAAGCAAAGATGGATATGGATCATTTCGTCATTATTTCCTCAAAGAACTACCACAAATAATACAGGTGGATTAACATACCTATGGAAAAAGTTAAAGAAAAGTCAGACGACTCTGACACACCCAATGCTACTGTTTGTCTATCTGGGAAGGTAGAGAGAAGATTTTCATATGATCCTGGGGCTAAGTGGCTATACTTGTTACAATGCTGAATTTTAATATCTGGTATTTTGGGGCCAGAAAATAAGCCCTACTGTGCCTTCCAGCAGCATATCCAGGTCTCTAATAATATATTCAGAGGGACAGGAGAGGTGAGATAATCATTTTACTCAGTCAATAAATTCATTGTTAATGTCATATTAACCTTATGTTATTAGGTCACTTTATACAACTTTAGCAATTAATTAGGTTGTGTAATTAATCAATGAATATTTACTTAACATTTTACAATAATCAAAATATTGGGCTGGCATTTAGAGGCCACATAGACTTATACTATTTGGTTATTATCCTCAAAGAGCATACTGTAGAGTTGGAAAGAATACACACACACACAAATAGGTATAATAAAAGCTAGTATAAAATACCAAATGATGGTAAAGTCAATAAATATTATGGGAACTCAGAGGAGAAATTAAATGATCATTAGGGGGCAAAACTTTGTAGAAAAGTGTGGCTGTCCTATACCCTGAAAGCTAAATAGTGATACCTGTTACACTGTTTAATTTAAATATGTGCTTTTGTTTAAAACCAAAGGGATACTCACGCACAAAAATAATAATAAAAAATAATAAAACCAGAGGGATATAATAATCCCAGGTATGTTTATCATAATTTGTAGTGCATATTATATCTGTGAGTTCTGTTTTATTTAGAATTAAATTGCCATTTTGGACTATTAGAGGCTTTAATAATAGACATTTAATTTTTCCCTAAAAGTAATACACAATTATGATAGGAATCCTGAAAAATATAAAGAAGTGTACTTAAGTATTGATAAAACACAATCCCACCAGAGATAAATACTATTAACATATTGCCATATATTTTCCTATGGCAGGTTTGAATATTTTAATGTAGCTCTTATCTGAGTCTTTCTTGTACTTCTTGACTCACTTCTTCCATTAGAATGTCTGTTCCTTGAGTTCAGTAAGTGGAAATTTATCTTTTCTGTTCTCTATTGCATAAATCACCATTTTCTCCACATGTGTAACAAGAAATAGGAACCACTGCTTGCTTTTCACAGTAGATCAGTCAAATCCTCCTTTTTAAATTTAAATTTTCTGTAGAAAAAGTTACTCACAACTTGTTTTCAAACTAAATCTGGAGAACACTTCTTATGTGTATCTTATTGTAGTTAAAAGGCCTCCTAGGAATGAACTCCCCCTTCTTATTATAAGTGATGCTTAAAGATGAAGTCCTTTTTCTTTGTTATAGGTACATGATCTAAGTTCCTGTCCCATCCTCCCCTCCTCCCCAAGGCCACATATGAGATGTTCTTTTTCAGAAGCTTTTAGGTTTCTGAGACACTAATTCATTCTAAATCATTATGTACTCTGGAGTGGGATGAAATTCTGAGAAATTGTTGGCAGCTGCTTTCTGTGGAAGGAAGTTCTTAACCATGTTAAGCACAGAATGAACTGTTCCAGAACAAATGTCTGTGACTTTTGTTCCCACTTTATTGCTTCTCTGAAGGTTCATGTGAACTGCTAGAGAGTGTTCCTTTAATCATGTTGAAGAGTCACAAATAGGATTTTGAATAGAGTTGGATTCCCAATAACGGAATATTTGCTCTTTTGTCTATGAGTCAACATAGTTTATTTTTTGAGTTTTAGACAAAGAAACTAAAAAATAGTGGCATACCACAGGAAACTGCTAAATTGCTCAATGGCTTATACTTAGGGGAGGGAGCTTGCTAGATCTGTTAATGGAAGTAGCTCATACCTACACAAAGAAGCATGATAATTAGGGCTATAACCATTCCTTTAACTTTACTTTAAAAATATACTTATAAACAGCATTTTTTATTGAAAAATAATGATGGTAAAAAATTCTAACAGTTCCATAGGCCTTCTTCCTAAAGACTATTTGTGTGTATAACTTAGGAATATTTTTTGTATATATTTTGAATATTTTTTGAATATATGTTTAATCTATTTTTTTCCATAGAACATACAATGCCTACACTATTTTGCAACAAACTTGTCTTTTATGTCTTCCATCTTTAAAAATTATCTTAATAAGATATCTTTTAAATACCTAGGGAATGATCTTGCATCAGTGTATGTCTATGTATATGCATTGTATTCATTACAATATATGATTTTTATATAGATATACTACAATTTATTCCCCTATAGGTGAATATGAAAATTGCTTCTGGAATTTATATACTTCAAACAATCTTCCAAAGACTATTCTTGTATATCCTTATCTTCATGTATTGAAATAATAGCTGTGGGATAATTTTGGTATATGCTATACAGAAGACTAAGAGACAAATTCTTGACTCTTTGATTTGATGCCAAAATGTAAAGTCTTGGAAGTTTATTCCAAGACCATAGAAACTGAGTTTAGCAAAACTATTATCATTTGAATGATCAGAAAACTTTGCTTGAAGGGAAATGGCGGGTCAGCTACTTGGGTTGTAGGGCAAAATGCCTTAGGGAAATAAGCCTTGGATGCAGTTCAAGTACTTATGAGCCTTTGGGAGCTATCCAAAGTACTGAGGATCTGCCACAGGAAGCAGTCTGTTCCTGTAGACCAGAAACCTCAGTTTCCGTGTGTGTGTGTGTGTGTGTGTGTGTGTGTGTGTGTGTGTGTGTATAAAATGTCTCTCCTGCCTTGGATCTTGCCCTTCAGATTCTGACCACTTCTAAGTCAGCTATCACTCCTCAGCCTCTTCTTTGCCTGTTTTTAACTCATTCCATTCTCCATCACCCTCAATCCAAGTCTATTGTGCCTGTTTTTCCAACCAACATCAGCTGTGACTCACTCTTACCATTTAAGTCAGGATTTCATGATAAATAAGCTAAAAATGCATCACTAAAGTCATGGGAATTTGGCTGATTCCTGATAATGGTCTCAGTTTATATATCTATGTGTGTATATATATAGTCAGTTTAAAGTACATCAGAAGATAATACCAGAATATCTTGGAACATTCTATTTGGAGTCTGCTTTCCTTCTTATTATAAAGAATGAACTTCATAATATAACAGAATGACTTATTCATATGTCCAAATTATTTGCAAATTTCTTCTAGAGCAAAGAATTTTTTCTTCCTCCTGAAGGCATGCCAATGGATAACTTCAAAAAGCCAAACTATTCTATTCTATTCTATTAGTTTTGAGATTCAGACCACTTAATACATTGGCTGTTTGTGAGGGAATATCAGAATTCCTGGAGCTTTTCAGCTGGAAAAATGTAGGGGAGATATTTTTCTATATTTTTGGCTCACATATTCTTGGAAATCCTTTCACTAAAGTACTAGGTTATAGGAGATACGACAAAAGGCATAGGACAAAGGAAATCTCCCACCAGAGGACTCAGACTACTGGGGATAGGACAAAGTCTCATATATTTCTCTGATGATGATGAAAGGACGAGGTGGGGAGGAGAATCCTTGAATACAAGAATGAGGACACATAGTCAATATTGACTGGACAAAAGAAAGTTATTAGTTAACATGACTGAACAGTCTAATAATGCACTTTAATTCACAGGCTTCAGATACCCACTATCACCTAGGTTGTCTATTTATTATTTATTTTCATCTTTGCTTCATTTGTGTTGACTTCCATCTCAAATATGTGGTCCCTGGATGACCACAAAAGCTCTAGCCCTACATTCTCCCAGATTCAAATTCAATGAATCCCTTTTCCTACCTTAGTGAAAGTCTAAGACTAATTACTGTCCTGTTATTTTTGCTTTTAGTCACATTGCTTATCCTCAATCACAGTAGATGGGGCATGGAATTTACTATCTATTTATTTATGGATCTCTTCTACTCTGGATCTGGTGAGAAAGTTGATTATCCCACTTATAACAAATTCAGGGATTTCTTATCAAAAGAATGCAGACTGGCCAATAACAAAAACAAAGATAAAATAAGAATAAAAATAAAATACACTACATAATGGGAAGTAGAAAATATACTAAGGGGAAAAACTGAGTAGTGATTATTTAATAATATATTGAAAAACTAACATTTATTAAAGGTTTTAATTTTTTTTAGATTTTATTTATTTATTCATGACACACACACACACACACACACACACACACACAGAGGCAGAGACATATAGGCAGAGGGAGAAGCAGACTCCATGCAGGGAACCTGATGTGGGACTCGATCCCGGGTCTCCTGGATGACACCCTGGGCTAAAGGTGGCACTAAACTGCTGAGCCACTGGGGCTGCCCAAGGTTTTTATTTGTTTTGTGCCAACTGTTCTTTGCTAGGTTCTTACTAGGTAGGTATTTTTTTTTATTTTAATAATCATATATAATTATAAAAATGAAGAAATTCTATCTTTTTGTAAAACAAGATATAAATTAGTTTTTTTTATGAACAAGATAGTTACATTTTGTTCCCAATTATCTCTCCCTTTTCTCAAATTAAAGGATTCATTAAAACAAGTGAAACTTGTTCACAGAAACTTATAAAACCTTAGCCTGGGGACTGACATTATGCTTGCTAAAAACAGATATGAATACTTTGTTTCTTCCAAACTTATCATAGGCTTTCAGAATGCACAATGTATAAATAGTGACTTTTTTTTTTTTTTTACCTGGAGAATCCCTTAATCATTCTCTTCCACAATGGCAGGGCTGGACAGTATATAAGCAAAATCGGCTCATTATATTATCCACATAAATCCATCTACAATGGTACTTGATTATTAAGATCAAAGTAACAACCTATATAGGTTGTTTGTATTGTTGGTTGTTGTATTGCTTCCAAAGCCATCTTTTCCTTCAAATTGCCACTGGAACAGAGCAATAATCAGCCCCTGCATTTGGCTCTTTGGATGAACAGGAAACAGTATTACTTTATACTACTTGTCTGTTGTCCATTTTCATTTATTTGTTCCTACTATCCTATACTCATTCTGTTTTTAATACAACTCTGCTAACAATTCTCTTTTCTTCTTCTTAACTTAGTTTTATACCATATCCAATACTTCATTATGATGCTTCAGAAAATTCTCGTCCTGGCTTCACATCACAGTAGTAACATTTTTGAGGTTGCTGGTTGCCCACAATTTTCTTAATTTGCTTTTTACACTCTCTTTATAGTATAGTAATACTTAATATCTATCATCTACAGTCACCAATTTCTTATTTTATATGGTACCTTTCAAGTTAAATAACTATTTTATCATTAAGAAACTCAAACTCTGGGCAGCCCGGGTGGCTTAGCAGTTTAGTGCCTGCCTTCAGCTCAAAGTGTGATCCTGGAGACCCAGGATCAAGTCCCACGTTGGGCTCCCTGCATGGAGCCTGCTTCTCCCTCTGCCTGTGTTTCTGCTTCTCTCTCTCTCTCTCTCTCTCTGTGTCTCTTGTGAATAAATAAATAAAATCTTAAAAATAAAAAGAAACTCAAACACTGATTTGGTTTACTTGAGGAAGAAAATGAATAAAAACACAAAACTAGTGATTAATAAGTAGAATTCTCATCTCTTTGAGTTAATTCTTAAACAATAGAAGGTATCTAGAAGACTGTTGATACACACATATATTGCCCTTTTGAAGTATATTTTCTATACACACTTGTGCAAAGAGATACTAAGAGACATTTTAAAAATATAACTCAAAAATAAGTAACAGGATAATAGGAATTTCTCAATAATTCACACTGAAGTAATGTTGGAAATATAAGAGTAGTTAAGGAAATAATAAGGCTGGAAGAGAAAAAACCTAATAAATTTTATGGGGGAGAAATTGGAGAATTAATGCAAGCTTATATACATCTTATTGTTCTTAAATTATTTCAAAAGTATTAACCTTTTTATCTCCCTCACTACATTGTATTTTCTTTGTGTATCAGGATCATAGAATTTGACCTTTGAAATCCTAGGTCTTTCTGTATGGAGATCAAATTTAGTGGGTTTTGAATATTAAGACTAGGAAGATAGTCAAATCAACTGAATGAACTATATCTGTATCTGTCCACCACTGGAAACCAAGTAACAATCTAATACACAGTCACTTAAGTTATTTATGTGACTGTGACAGGATAACATTTATTAATATCCTGCCTTATCTGAATCACCATGGGAATCCTGTATTTTGTGATGAACCTTCAGAGAGGAGGAGTATTCTAGACAGGCAGCAGAAAAGAGTGGTTATTTGCTTGGGCCCTAATGCCAGACTTCCTGGCTTAGGGTCTGGAGCTGCCACTGACTAGATGTGGGCACTTGGGCAATTTACTCAACCTTTCCATAACTTTAACTAGAGATTATAATGGAATTTATCCTATAGCATTGTTTGAAGAATGAAATGGGTTAATAGGGTAGAGTTTATAGAAACGAGACTGCAACTTACTAAACTTTAAATAAGAGTAAGCAATGATTATAGGTAGGGAGAAGAGGAAAGGTTTGAGAAAAGTTAACATAATATACCAAATAAAAAATCAAGAGAAAGAAAAAGAGGCAGATGGAGTTGGAAGTGGGGAAGACAGGATAAGAGGAAAATTTGGTGAAACATTTTGGGGAATGATAAAATGTGAAGAAGATGGGGTTCTCCAGAGCAGGAAAGGAGATAACAGAGAGAAAACAGGTAGAAAATGTTGCCAAGATTGATCATGAATTACATTTTCTTTAATATTCTCTGAGAGCCATGAATAAAGAATGGGACTGCTTTGTAGATTTATCACATGGAGGGAGAGGATTTGTGTAAATTGGATACTGTTTTAGAACTAAGCCATATAAATTCTCACTTTTATAGGTTTTATTTATATGTTCCTTGATTCTCTGTCTTTGCTGTCCAGTCCTTTTGGTTATTGAGTTAAAGCCATAACCCTCAGAAAATATGAGTGAGAACAGTAATGCAGAGCTTATACTTTGAGGCTCATGGTAGAGAGAGGGCATGAAAACAAAGAGCCTTTTAGCCCCCTTATGAGCTTATAGGTGTTGAGCCAAGGAAATTGATAGGCACATTTTACCGTGATCACTTTCATTAGAAGAGTTCAAGTCCGTCTGAATCTGGAGATGCCTCCAGCTGCTTTTTCAATTGTTTGTGTGATACTCTTTACCATGGTTAGTATAGAAAACCAATTTCAAAAAGCAGTGTAGCTCTGATATGATGCTAATAAGAATGAATTTTAATGGCTTTTGGGAAAGTAAAATAACATATACATTAAAATTAAAAATCCAGATAAACTTTGTTCCATTGATCCAATATCTGGACATCAATTCTAGAAAAATAAAAGCACAATAGGTAAGAACATAAATATATATATACACACAAGGAAGTTAGAACTATGTATGGATGAAGTGAAAAAAATTAACAGGCACATATATGATCTCAGTGTGTAGAGATAAAATTGAAGCCTATCTCAAAATACAAGAATATGAGCAGTATAATATTAAGAGAAAATGTGTAAAAGAAAATGCAACCCATAATTTTACTGTTAATACATTAAAAATGAATATGCAGGAGCACCTGGTTGACTCAGTCAGTTAAGTGTCCAACTCTTCATTTCAGCTCAGATCATAATCTCAGGGCTGTGAAATGCAGCCCAAGTTGGGCTCCTTGTGAGTATGGAGCCTGCCTGACATTCTCTCTGTCTCCCTTTGCCCCTCTCCCCTGCTTGCATGCTTGCTTTCCCTCTAAATAAAGATCTTTTTAAAAAATTAACATATATTTGAAGAAATTATCAATAAAATGAAAAGGTAACCTTTGGAATCAGAGGAAAAAATTGCAAAATATGCATCTGATAAGGTGTTAATATCCAAAATATATAAAGAGTTCATACAACTCAATAGCAAAACAAAAGCAAACTAAAAAAAAAAAATCCAATTTAAAAAGCGGGCAAAGGACCTGATTAGATGTTTTTCCAAAGAAGATATTCAAATGGCCAACAGGTACATGAAAAGTTGCTTAATGTCATTCATCATTAGGGAAAAGCAAATCAAAACCACAGTGAGATATTGCCCCACACCTAATAGAATAGTTTTTACCCAAAACAAAAGAGATAAATGCTGGTGAAGATATGGAGAAAAGGGAATCCTTACAGACTGGGTGGGAATGTATATTAGTATAGCCATTATGAAAAACAGTATTGAGGGTTCTCAAAAATATAAAAATAGAACTGCCATATGATCTAGCAATTCCACTTCTGGGCATAAATTAAAAGGAAATGATCAAGGCATATCTCTACCCACATGTTCACTGTAGCATTATTTATAATAGCTAAGACATGAAAACAATCTAAATGTCCATCAACAGATGAATGGATACATACATACATACTGGAATACTGTTCAGTTGTAAAAAGAAGGAAGTTCTGTCATTTGTGACGACATGGTTGGAGAACATTATGCAAAGTATAATAAAGAAACACAAATACTGAATGATTTCACTTATGTGTGGAGTCTAAAAACAAAAACCAAACTCAGAAAAAAGGGATTAATTAGACTTGTGGTAACCAAAAGTTTGGGAGTGGTGGTGTGGGGAGAGGGGATTGGATGAAGGTAATCAAAAAGTACAAACTTCTAGTTATAAGATAAATAAATACTTGTTATGTAATCCACAATATGATGACTATAGTTAGCAACTTTCAAATATACCATTATGGTCATATTAAAAGAGTAGAACCCAAACATTCTCATCACAAAGAAGAATTTTTTTTGTAATTATATGAGGTGATGTATGTTAACTAAATAATTTGTGGTAATCATTTCATAATATATGTAAGTCAAGTCATTATGGTGTATACTTTAAACTTATCAGTGGGATGCATGCACCCCAGTGTTTATAGCAGCTTTATCTATAATAGCCAAATTATGGAAACAGCCCACATGTCCATCAACTGATGAATGAATAAGGAAGAAGTGGCATATATATATATATATACAATGGAAGGTCACTCAGTCACAAAAAAAGAATGAAATCTTGCCATTTGCAATGACATAATGGAGGTAGAGAGTATCCTACTAAGTAAAAGAAGTTCATCAGAATGTTTGTCAGAAGACAAACATCATGTGATTTGCCTCATGTGTGGAATTTAAGAAACAAAACAAGCAAAGAGAAAATAAAGAGAGGGAGGCAAACTAAGAAAGAGTCTTAACTATATAGAATACACTGATGGTTATCAGAAAGGAGTTGGGTGGGGGATAGGTTAAATGGGTGATGGAAATAAATGGGTATACTTGTAATGAGCACAGGATGATGAATAGGATCACTATATTGTACACATGAAACTAATATTACACTGTATGTTAACCAGAATTTGGATAAAATCTTAGAAAAGAGTATAAAAAATAACTTATACAATGCTGTACATCAATTATATCTCAATAAAACTGGAAAAAATAACAATAGAAATTAACTTTCAAACATTAGAGATGCACATTACCATAAGGTGAAAGTTAAAGATCATGCAAGCTTAAAAGGGGGGTATTGTTTATAATTATGGAGGGATGTTGCCAACTGGGATGATCCTGAGCAAAGAACATCTAGTTATCCTACCTATAATTTGCCCACAGCTGCATGAATATTCAAAACCCCACACAGTTGTCAAGACTACTGAGTTTTAGTTTCTCTGAGCCTTCCAGATAATCAAAAAATGTTAGAATTCATAAAGAGCTTAGAGATATCCTCTAGTTGAGTTACCTAAGTTTATAAAAGAGAAGACTGAAGCTCACATAGGAAAAATGACTTGTCCTAGGTCACACAATTCTTTGGCACTAAACTTATTTACAAAACCCAGGAGTTTGATACACAGTGTAACACTTTACTATACAATTTCATAAATAGTAGGAATACTATAAAGGCACTAGCATCTTTGGGGTGCCTGAGCGGCTCAGTCAGTTGAGCAGCTCTTGATTTTGGCTCAGGTCATGATCTTGGGGTCAGAGAATCAAACCCCACATTGAGTCTGCTGAGATTCTCTCCCTCTTTTTCTGCCCCTCTCTTCTTCAAATTAAAAAAAAAAAATCTTAAAAAAATTCTAGCAGCTTCTTATCCAAAGTCAGGATTTCTTGTTTGGGGGTAGATGGTGTTTCCATGTCAGGAATCAATAATGTAAGGTTTTCATTACAAAGTTATTAAGATCAGCCAAGAACAGGGTTTGTATATCTGAGCATAGGACACCTGAGTTTTTATCATAAGTCTCCCATCCTTTAATGAGGTTTACATTGCATCATTTGTGCATGAAGATTAACCACTGGTTCAACAGTCAGATCTAAATAGTGCCAGTAGCAGATTCACATGGTTCCCAGAAAGATAGAGACTATGTTTATAGTCCAAAAGCATCACAAAGATATATGAGCCAGGTGCCAAGGAGACCTAAAACTCTGCCAAAGACATTTAACTTAGTATTAGCCCAGAAGAAGCTTCCAATGAGAAGGTCGTGGCTTGAGATGCCCAGAGTGTAAATGATTCACCCAGGATCCTATAGGGTCAGAGTAAGTAAATAATGTAAATGTTGGTGGTCAGGAGTACTGAAATTTTAAGTGGGTTAGCCAATGTAAGCCTTTTGAGAAGGTGACATTGTGGCAGGATAGTATAGAAGATACAAGATAAAGGATAGGATAGTGGATACAGAGAATTCCCTATGTTCATTATTTGATTTTGTGAGTGTGAGTTCCAGACTTAGACTAGCTGGATTTGAAATCTGAACCCACTACTTTGAAAAAGTGACTTAACCTTTGATGCTGAGTTGTCCTAATCTATGAAATGGGGGAAATGAATTGGCCTTACCTTTAAGACCTTCAAGTTGTTGTATAAATGAGATACTACTCATGAGTAGCAAGCTTGGAATAGGGCCTAATATGCAGTCTGCAGATACTAGATATTAGCTGTTGTTATCACTGTCTGCAGAAGCAGCCTCAGGACAAGCAATGTGCCAGGGACCAGCACCACGAAGGCTGGCACTGGGGCGGCTTTCTCAGTCTCACAGCCTTCAATGCCACATCACTTCCATCATTACTTTGCAATAGGAACATATTGCAGCAAAAAAATCAAAGCCTGTTTTCTCTTCCTTCTAAACTTCTGATGGGCTCCCAAAGAGAGACAAAAGTTTTTCCTCTGTATTTGCCACCCATAAACTAATAGACCCAAAAAGGGAAGAGCATTTATTTATACCAAGGATATTCTTGCAACATAGATTTTCTTAGAGTTGCCAAACTCCTTAGTGACCAGATCCAGATATCTTGGTATTTGTACAGTACCTAGAATAATTCCTTGCTCAAAGTTGCAGATTAATATATATAAATATGATACATATGAATTTATAAATGTTTAACAATTAAATCATTGAAAGATTATAAATATAGGAAGAAGGCTGGCATTGAAAGAATAAAACTACTTGGGGAGTAAAGCTTGTAAAGCCTGATTTGGTTAATTTAAAAAATACATTGAGACGAATGGAAATTACCAGCAAGAGGATGTGGAACCATCTGGAAAAAAGAAACTGAGAGACATTAGCCTAAAACAAGAAAGATGCCTGGAGTGAGAAGGGAATGAAGCAGAAATATAGAGAAAAAGAATAGAAAGTGGCAAGGAGATGAGAAGATGGAAAATAGGTACAAGAGGCATAGAGTTTTATAGGAAGATAAAAACAGTAGATTGAAACAACTGGGTTTTTGGCAACCAGAAAAAAGATAATGAGCATGACAAGCATGAAGCTGCACTGAATGTCTGTTCACAGACTATTTGTGACTCACTGATGCAGCTATTTCACAAGAGATTTAAAAAACTATTTGAGAGAAAATTAAGGATATTGTACACATAGGACTTTTTTATGGTTCATAATGATTATTTACTTTTTGTTACAACATATAAAACTATTATAAACTATGGCAACGATCTTCCTTCAAAATTTTGTGTAAATTGTTTTATTCTATATAAAAAGCACATCAGATTGGAAATGTGTGGAAGGGATGCTTCTCGCATTCAGTTTTATGTCCCCAAGCTAATTCCACTTCCATGCCAAGTGGATGTTGGAAATTTTCCATTGACTATTACACAAATTTCAAAAAGCCAATCCATTGAGTCAGAGGATAGTTTATGGCCCATTAACAATACATTTGCTTCTCAGAACTGTAAACACGGCCTTATGGATCTTAATGTAATTGTTTAGGACGAGCGTGTTGGCAAGAACTGTTGGAGTCTGTTGACACAGTCTGGAAAGCAATGTGTTTTAAGCAAATCTGCAAAATGTTACCAACTCATTAAGCTAAGAGCTTTATGCCTCAGTGTTCTAAAGTAATTCTGTAAGACACATCCGAACAAGGCTGTATATCCATTTCTGGTTCTGCCATGATTGATGTGAATATAAAAGGGGCTGACTATATTTCTCATTGCATTATGCTGATGGTGTTTCATCATTATTGTTGCTTTTTTTCTTAAACATTATTTTTTCATTCTGTTATAGAACTAGAAGAATACAGAGGAGCATTTATATGCATTCTATGGAATTGATTTCACTGTGTTGAAATATGCCATAGGAAGTGCAAAGGTGCATCCAAAACTATGTTCCACAGATGTAGTACTAACACAGATACACTTCCACTCTCCTGTATGTTCCTTTAAAATTCAGTCTTCCATGGATCCTTGCTACCAGAAGAAATTTTAGATATCATACAGTCCAACCCTGTCCCCACTGAAGCAACACTTTCTAGAGTATGTCTGTTGGAGAGACTAAAATTCAGTACATTTCAAGTAAGGCAGTCTTGATTCAGTTAAAGTGTTTTCAAGCACAAATGGAAGAAACATAATTCAAACAAGGGGAATTGGTTCCTAAAACTGAAAAATTCAGCAGTGTTTCTCATTTGCAGCATGGGTGGTTTGAAGGTCTCAAAGTATATTACCATCTCTCTTCATCTCTTAATCTTGCTTTTTTTCCACATGACTTTCTTCTCTGTCTGCCTTTTCTTTGAGGTACCACTCAGGAGTCAGCATTACATCTTAATATCTCCATGGCCAGCACAAAGGGAAATTCTGTTTCTAACAATTCAAGTCTAAAGTTCTGGATTTGAGTGTAGCCAAATGACTTGCATCACAAACCCACCTCTAAACCAAACACTGGACCCAGGGAAGAAGAAAGATATGGAATGCTCAAGTTAGGTCATGAACTGACACAAGAGGCAACCACCAAACCAGGGCGATTTGGTCACATAACCGATCTGGCCTAGATTATTTACAATTGTTTTCTTTCTTTCACTCTCACCAACACAGTGAGGCACAATTCTCTCTTTTACCTCAACAGTCGATTCCTTCCTTTCTACTGATACTGCCTTAATTCAAATTGTCATTGAGACTTTCCCTGGCACTATATTTAGAGATAGACTGTCTCTAGTCTTCTCCTCTTTAAACTGTTTATACTGTTGCCAGAGTGATTAAACTCATATTTCTCTTCTGCCCCACACCAATCCAGCCATCCCTTTTAATATCTTTCTTTTTCCTTCTCAAACTCTACCTTAAGTCAAGATTGGTATTTCTCTCTTCCACTATCCCATAATTTTCTCTATCTTAATTTACATTAGGTCTTAGTTGCCTATGTCCTCCACTGGATTATGAGTAGTTAGAAGGCAAAAACCATACCTCATTCATTTTTATATCCATAAATATACTGAGCCTGAGGTCTTACCCAAAGTCTTTCAATAAGTGCTAGCCAAATTTAGTGAAATATGGAACTGTCCAATTTAACAATAAGTGTTTTAAGAATGCAGTCTGGGCCAAAGTACTCAAGGAAAGGCACATATATTGGTATGTAAGATTTTATACCTTACTAAGTGAGAGCCAAAGGTAGGTCCCAGTGTCTGCTCAACATCAGGAGATACTTTTCCATGGGTCTCTTGTATTTCTATAAATCTTGCAGGTGAAACACTGATGGCTTTATTCTGATCTATATTTTCAAAAATGTTTTTTTTTATTTTTTTTTCAAAAATGTTTTTATTGAAAACATATGGCCATTGAAAACAGAGATAGTACCTCCCTCTACTGCAAAATGCATGTTAGCTTATGGTGCATTATAAAACATTCACGTTTCCTTAGGGTTTCTGTTCTGTATGCAACCCACTGCATGTGGCCCTGAGTTAGTCCTCTTCACAGCATCCTGTGGGCATTGGGATTCAGGAAACTGATACAAGGAAATGGTGATTCTGTGGCTAGTTTATCTCAATGGATAGTTTAAACATCTAGGATAAGGTCAACAATTTGCTTATAATATCTATAGAGTATAGCAAGAACAAGCAGCAAATTGTCAAATTATAGCTACAGTTATTGACCACCTATTATGTATCAAGTGCATTAAATGAATTCATTGCATTCTGTATTCCTTATTAAATACTACCACCACTTACCAAGTTGTATAAGCAGAACACCTGGGTTTCTTCCTTAAGTTGTCACTCTCACTTTCCTCTATGCCTAATTAGGCTTGTATTTCTAGAAATCTTTATTTTTTTTAATTCTTTTCATATCCACTATTTCTATCATAATCTCTCTACCCAGTTAATGAGATAATCTCTAGTCTTCTCTCTTCTCCCCATCTTGGGATCCCTACCATCACTTCTGTGTACAGAATAAGAATAAACATTCAAAAATGGAAATAGGACAAAATTACCTTCTTAAAAAGACTAATGTTGACTTCCATTGCCCTCTGGATATAACCTATATTCCTAAACTCCAGCTGCATTTAACAGAGACTCTGAATGCTGTGCATTAAATTAAATAGAAATGTATTTCTCTCAGGTATCATTTTAGAGATAGACCATGGTGGTTCTTCTCATTGAAGTTACCAAGCAAGAACATGCTAAAATGATCATGATTTATCTAAGTTGTATACTTCTAGATAAGCCAGTTTTTCTGGTCTCTACCCCATCCCTCATGAGAATAAGAGTAGAAAGTTTTTGAGAAACCTTCTATTCCTGACTTTCTCTGATTACAGGAAAGATAATCTTATAGAAATTTAGTTAAGAAAATAATAATGATCTTTTATTACTGAACTATTCCCAAAGGCTGGGCATATAGGTCTCTCTGTGCCTTTTAACTAGTTTTATTTTTTAAATTAATATTTCATACTATCTAATCCTCTTCATAGTATTTGTGGAAGCAGGATGACTGTAAATACATGAAAATTTTTTCTAGAATTTCTTTAGAAAGACATTTGCAGGGACCACTCTTAAATGGATAATGATATCAAGAGTTTGTTTCAGCTTTGCCGAGAGCTTGTGCTCTCAGAAGCAATCCTTGATGTATTTTTACAAAGAAGCAAAGGAGCATTGTGTCCTAATTATAACAATGATTGTACAGTTCTAAATAGGAACACTTGGTAACATAAGAACTGATTAAAAATGATGGTAGTGGTAGGGAGGGGGCTTTGAATGCAAGGGAAATCCCAAATATTTATTACCTTTTATTCTTTTAAAAAGATATTTTAGTTGATATACCCATTGCCCATTTGTTTTCCCTTTCATCTTTGCAGGAACATGGAATCAGAAAATTGAAATCATCTACATCTAATTAAAATATACATGATCTGGGATGCCTGATTGGCTCAGTCAGTCAAGCATTTGCTTTTTGCTCAGGCCATGATCTTGGAGTCTTGGGATGGAGCCCATGTCTGGCTCCATGCTCAGCATAGACTCTACTTCACCCTCTGTTCCTCCTCTGCTCATGTTCTCTCTCCAATGAATAAATACATTCTTTAAAAAATATACATGATCTGTTTCTACATATGTATTCAAATAGAGGTATAAAGCTTGGAGATAAGGGGATAAATTAAATCTTACATCTTGGAAAAAAAACTTCATTAAACTTTAAAGAAAGTATCTTGGGTGAGGGAGGGTGCATGCTTACTGACCTTAGGTTATAGAGAAAACAGTCTTTTTCTTTTTACATACGTTCTTGCAATTGTAAAAATTGCCTCATGGCATATAATATATTGACTTTGGCAGCTTGCATATACCTAGTCTTGCCAATACAGTTATTTGGAATTAAACTTTCTTTAAAATGTTTAATTGGAAGCCTTAAATTGCTCAGCAGACTCACAGCCCTATTGATTGCATGTCTCCCAAAGGGCACCTCTTGACCACAAACCTCCAAAGTGCTAATTGTTTTACTGCCCAAAGCTCTAAGTACCAAAAGGTTGTGAATTGACTTGATGCCTGACTCAGTTATTCATTTACAATATATTTACATCACATATTATTATACAACAATCACAGACACTCTGGTGTTCAATTCAGAATGCCTGCCTTAATTAGTCCCAAAATTTATTTTAATGTGAAATGACTTGCCCCTTCCCAAAGATTTTGAAATCTGGAAAGTGAGGGTGATGGTGGTCAATAGGGATATATGTTGAGCATAAGGCCTAGAAGCAATGCTGACAATAAAGTTTTTTTTATTTTTTTTAATGAAATTTGGGAGATGCTTGCATTCCTTTCACTTCTGGACTTCCCTCTGTCCTGCAAAACGTTGTGGATGGGGCAAGAGTGCAACATAATCCATAAGTAGTTTTGAACATTGACAAGGTATCCTTAGCCTTAAAACAAGATATTGAGTTTTGCATCATTGAAAAGTTATTTTAAAGGTATTTATTTATAAAGTGGGTAGAATGAAGGATATATAACCTCTATGACAAAATTTCCAATTAAAAGGAATATCTCACAGAAGGAAAAAATGCATGGGAAGCAGGCTGGCAGTAGACTTTTCAATTATGTCAAAGATTCTCTTCTCTTAAAGAAAAATATGGGTCAAACCAATATTTTATTTTTGCCATCAACTGATGTCAAAAGAAGCAAAAGATGGCATAATTATTTATGAGATAAAGATACATACTTGAGGCATGACAGGTTCATATGACCCACTTATCACCTTAAATACACAATCTCTGTGTAGTTTGCATTAATCTATTGATCTGCTTATTAATCACAAACAGAAAATTGCTTCATTCATTTTTCAGTATTGAGCATAAAATGAAATTACCAAATAAATGTCAAATACCTAGCAAATTGGAGGCTCTCTGGCTTCAACCCTCACCTTAGTGTTTACTACTAATTTTATTTTATTTTATTTTTATTTTATTTTTTTTAATTTTTATTTATTTATGATAGGCACACAGTGAGAGATAGAGGCAGAGACACAGGCAGAGGGAGAAGCAGGCTCCATGCACCGGGAGCCCGACGTGGGATTTGATCCCGGATCTCCAGGATCGCGCCCTGGGCCAAAGGCAGGCGCCAAACCGCTGCGCCACCCAGGGATCCCTACTACTAATTTTAATGTGCTTTCTGATATAACAAAATAGAACCACTTACTCATCTGTAGGTATCCTCTTATGCTTGTTCACTTCCACGTCTTTGCTATTGCTGGTCTGTTGTTCTGGAAAACATTTTTTCCTAAATTTCCACAGTCAAAAACTTAACTATCTTTTAATTCCTCTTTAAATATCATTTTCTTGGTCCACCACTGTTCTGTCTTGGGGGAGAGAAATGATTCAAGTAAGATTGGAAGAATACTATTTTCTTCCTGTTGTGCAAAGGGGCCTAAGAGCAGAAGTAGAACAGTTACAAGGCTGATGGGATAGCCTAAGAAAGAGACAATAATGACCTGGAACAGAGAAAATCAATGGAGAAGGTGTGAAATGGGCAGATTGCATATATATTTTAAAAGTAGAATTAATTGATCTTCCTCATGAATCAGATATAGACAATTAAGTTGGAAATGTATATTACAGACCCAAACTGATAATAAAGGAAGGCAACTGGATACAATTCTGGATCTCAGAGGAGAATGTCAAGGCTGAAATTAGGAATATGGTCATTAATAGCACAGAATACCTTTAAAAGACATAAGAATAGCAGCTATTATCTAGGGAGATATGTAGAGAGGAAAGGACTCTGAAAGGACCAGAAAGGCAAAATGAAACAATGGTCTGATTTTGCAAAATCTTAGATGCTAAGAAAACATGGGAAAATTATCCATTGATTCTGGAAGCCTGGAAATCACCTGGAACTTTGACAAGGTCTTTGATCAGAAAATTTTTACATAGAATTATGAACTGAAGTTCAGAAAATAGAAAAAAAAAAAAAACAAGTGTAACAACAGATGAAAGCTGAAAAATAGGACAAAACTAATTGGACAATGTGGTGTTGTGGCAAGTTTCTCTTCTTTCATATGGAAGAACATGTCCATTAACGATCCAGTGAAGAAAAGAAGACTGAAGATACAAGAAGAGGAAGTCAAGGCAGCACATGTTTTAGAAAGACTCTAAAGATTTGACCCAAGGGACAAGGAAGGAGGTAGTGGCCTTTGGCCACAGAAATGGCAGTCTAAAAAAAAAAAAAAATGGCAGTCTATCATTTTATTCTGAAGAAGAGAAGATAGATGCAGGGGTAGCTAGAGCACAGATTTCGTTGTGGGGATGTGAGAGCTGGGAATCAGATAGCTTCTATTTTTGTCAATAAAGTGCTGGTTAAGGTCTTCCAGCATGGGAGCTGCAGAACATAAACCTGACTCCTAGAGGAGAGAGGAGAGTTTTTAGGTGTTGCCTCTGAAAGTGGGAAAGTGAGTTTATTGCAGAAGCAGATAAAATTTCATGGGTACTATTGTGTGCCCAATTGAGATTTGAAATGGAAACTTCTCAACCTGATTTTGTGATTTTCTTCACTCACATTCAACTGCATCTGGAAAGATGCAGAAAAGATCAGATTGCTTTTTCACTTTACATTATAGTTAAATATTTACATTTCTTATTTTTCCTCTATATAATAAAGTGATAAAGAAGCAATATAAAAAATATACGATTCCATCTGTATTCTCCATAGCACTTAGCACATTGCAATCTCTTAATAAATTTATCAATATGTTTTGGAATGAATGAACATTTTCCTTGCTGTCTTTGCAAATCAGGTAAAGGTTTTTCTTTGTTTTTGTTTTTCTTTAAAAAAATTGAATACTATTATTAATCATTGTTAATGAAACGAATGCAATACAAGAATGTCAGGCTTTTAAAATCAGATTTAAAATAAAATACTTGGGTTTTGTTTTGTTTTGTTTTGTTTCTTGGGGTCTTTTTTTTTTACATTCCTTTCAGTCTGTCAAGAATCTTAAAAAAATATGTCATATTGAATCTTCCAAAATTATATCCCAAGGTGGAGAAGCACAAGAGTGGCTGAGAGACAAAATAGAGATGCAGAACATTTCAGCAGATTGCCTCATTGGACTGTAAATGGTGTTGAGACAGTAGATAGTGAAGTCTTGGTGGTAGCCTGAATTTCTTGCTGCAAATGCCAAACTGAATCATAAAATAGCTAAAACTGTGATGCCTTCTTTTCAAGCAATGTGACCTGAAGCTAATCTTGATATGGAAACCTGTTTACATATTAACAGAAATCCTAACATTTAAAAGTCTTACTATGAGATCTCAAGTTGCTTTCAGTATTTTGGTAACTTTGAGTTAAAATATTGGCATAAATTCATAGTAAGCATAATGGGTTTAGGAAACATGTCTTCAAGACTTACTGTTTAGAAACTATAATATGCGTATATATTCACCACAACACAACACAGAACCATGACCTGTCACTTTGGGAAATGAAGGCTGGCAGTTGTTATTGTTTTCCCTTTAATTGGCCTTAAAATAATCCAAGTAAGTGATAGTATTCTCAAAGACTCATATATCTGACAACTTGTCTTTATCTGAAAAAATATAAGTTAAAATAAAAGAGCCAAAATGAAATGATGAATAGGAAAAATAACTAGTGAAAAGTATTTGGGGAATTATTTGGCTTTTCTTTCTCTTCTCTTCATGTCCGTAGAGAAATAGAATACATTAACTAATTAACTTTGATCCTGTTAAGGGAAACTTCAAAAAGAGAGATTTGCTTATGAAAATATAGTCTTATCATAACATGCTGCTTATGTACTTGTCAAGTTCTTGTACATGCACACAAACTAAAATGCCATCGTTCATTCAACTTACATTTATTGAATACCTATTATGGGATTGACAATGACTATAAACAAGGAACAAAAGGCAATATAAAGACAATGACTAACAATGTTCAGATTGGATGGTCAGTAAAGGCCTTGCTGAGGAGAGGATATTTAAGCTAAGATCTGGATGATAGAAGGGAGCAGTGCATGGAAAGGTCTGAGATATCTTTCAAGTAGAGGCAGTAGAGAGTAGCTTCAGCATTTTTATATGAGAAGATTTTAGGGATTTACTCTTTAAGAGGAGAACCAAGAGAGTCCTGGTATCCTATCATTGTATAACAAGCATACTTCTCTAAATCAGACTACATACCCATTTATTTTAGCTAGATAGTAGAAATAGACTAATAGAAAAAATATGATGATGTTAAAGCCCTCATTCAGTGTTTGATGAGTAAGATCCCTTCACGCTGCTCTCTGGGAAGGAAGAAATAGCAAATACAGGAGTCACAGGGTAGGAAAGCATCAGTGCAACTGGAGTTTTGGAAGAAGAGTGGTGTGAGAAGAGATGAAATGAGGTCAGGAAGGAGAGAGGCAGCAGATCATGTGGAGGATTGGGGCTAGGCCAAATTAAGATATATGTCTTTTATTTTGAGTGTAGAGAGCAGCTGTTGGAGGGTTTTAAATAGATGGATAATGTGATTTTACTTATGTTTATTTATTCTGCTTTATGAGGAAAGGATTAAAGATGTGCCCAAGAGAAATCAACTATATCAGTTGGGGCTGTGACATTGGCTGGGCAGTGATGAGGCTTGAATAGGTTGGAGACAATGCAGACTGAGACAGGATAGCTGGTATGGAGGCAGAGCATGCCAAGTGTATAAAGGACTGCATATTGGGAGGTAGCAACAGGGAAAATGATAGCCTCAGACTCTTAATCAAAACCAGAAAAAAAGTATATGTGTCTTTTTGTGTGGGTGTATGATTGTTGATAATTTATATTTTAATACAACTGTATACTAGTTAAAATTGATGTCATCAAGTTTCATTGTCTCCCAGTTATACTAATTTTGAGAGCAAGATATAATGTCAACATACTCAACTAAAGTACTTCCTTTGATTTGTTAGTGATTCCAGTGTAAAATAAATAATATAGTGAGCTGCTAAGGAAGAAAAATTAAAATAAAATTTATTAAAAAGTATGAAGTAATTTCTAATCTCTTTTGTATTCATTTGTGTCATTAGCTACCATATACGTTAAAAATTTATAATCTCTAGATAATTTTACAATTGTTGGAGGCTTACAAGATCTTAAATTTGAAACACAAAGCAACTAGGATATTTTTATATTATACCAGTGCACATGATATAATATCTTTTAAATATTGCTATATGATATTTACAAATATATGGTAGCAGACTGAAAAGCACTTCTCTATCAATTATCATTTTCTTTTACAGCAATTATGTGAAATGCCAGAATAGTCATTATGATTATTAACCCACTGAGAATACCAAGACTTAGGTTAAATGACTTGCTCAAGATTGCACAAATAATCACAGAAGAGCCTGACTCAAAACTCATGACTCCAGCTCTAAATAAATAAAGCTAAATAAAGCTACCTTTCAATTATAGGGAAAACGCTCACACACACAAATACAGAAGTAGGTTTTAATTTAGAAGTATGCTTATACATAAGCTAATTTATCATATCTACTAGGAAACATATCTACAACATATGTTAATGCCATTGGATGACAGTGATATTTCTGGATAAAATATAGATCTAAAAATATTTTGGAAAATTATAAAAAGAATTTGGATAAATAGGTCTTCTCTAGAAAAATATTAAAAATTTAAGTCTTTAATACATTTTGAATTAATTTTTGTCAGTGGTGTAAAATAGGGGTCCCATTTCACTCTTTTGCATGTGAATATAGTTTCCCTAAGACCTGTTACTGAAGGGAATATTCTGGCCCCACTGAATAATTTTGGCTCCTTGTCAAATATTATTTGACCATATATGCATGGGTTTATTTCTGGGTTTCCAACTCTATGTATTGGTCTATGTGTCTGCTTTTATGCCAGTACTATACTGTTTTGATTACACCAGGTTTGTAATATAGTTTGAAATCAGGAAGAATGATGCCTCCAGCTTTGTTTTTCTTCAGTATTATTTTGACTATTCAGGGTCTTTTGTGGTTTCATACAAATTTTAGAATTGTTTTTTTCTTTCTGTGAAAAATGTCATTGGAATTTTTTTGTCATTGGAATTTTGATAGGGATTACATTTGAATCTATAAATGGCTTTGGGTAGATTGTATATTTTTGTTTGGTCGTTTTTTTGTTGTTTTGTTTTTTTGGGTGGGTTCCTTCAAATTTTCATTTAAATTCCAGTTAGTTAACATGCAGTGTAGATTTCAGTGATTCATCTACATAAAACACCCAGTGCTCATCACAAGTACCCGCCTTAATACCCATCATGGATTTAACCCATCTCCCCACCCATCTCCCATCCAGTAACCTTCAGTTTTTCTCTATAGTCAACAGCCTTTTTCTTGGTTTGCCTCTTTTTTTTTTTTTTCTCCTATGGTCATTTGTTACATGGGCATGTGGTATCTTTCCATATAATTGTGTCTTCTTCAATTTCTTTCAACAATATCTTACAGTTTTCAGTGTACAGATCTTTTACATCCTTGGCTAAATTTATTCCTAAGAATTTTAATTGTTTTTGATGCAATTATAAATGTGATTGTTTTAATTTCTCAGATAATTTGTTGTAGTGTATAGAAATGTAACTGATTTTCATAGGTTGATTTTGTATCCTATAACCTTACTGAATGGATGTTGAGTTTTGCCAAATCTCAATAAATTCAGAAAATGCATTTGACAAAGTTGCAAAGTTGTCAAATGCATTTGACTCACTCATGATAAAAAATCTCAATATATGAGATGGGTTACTGGAGCTTTATTAGCTTTGTTTGGCTGATTACTCACCATCCATGTAGCCTTGAATTTATACCCATGCATTTGAGGAGCAAATACTTTCTCGTGTGTTTACAGACTGGGTTTGGCAGTTAAAGACCTTCTCCTGCTGGGTTTGCAGACTAATGGGTCTGCTTCCAGGATTTTACTCAAGTGGGCCTAGTTCCAGGTCACATGGCTGTTTCTGGGTCTGCAGTTGGCAGGCCTATCATTAGAGACGTGGGCAGGCATAGTTCCTGCCAGATCCTGACTTTGACAAAATTGCCTCTGGGACCTTTGTTGAGCATGGTGGGAGCCAGTTACAGGGCTGCTTTTGACAGACAGTGGGCCTATTGCCAGAAGCATAGATGGTTCCCACTGGGTTCCTGAGGAGGCTCCCTCTGGGTTTCTGGTGGCTCTCTGGGTAGGCAGGATAACCTGCAGAACTGTGGTAGAGGGAGCCAGAGCCAAGTCATAGGGCTGCTTCAGAATTTGCAGTCTCAGGATTAAGGTTGGCTGGCCAGTAATACTGGAACGGAGAAGGGGGAGGTACAGGTGGAGGGTACAGATAGGCATGTCTTCTGCTAGGTCTCTGTGAGAGTAGGATTAATTCTGGACTGGTGGTGGAGCAGGGCTGGAGCCAGGTCACAAGGCTGCATCAGGGTCCACAGTTGGGTCTGTAGCTGGAAAGCCTGTTACTGGGGCCACAGATAGGTGTGCTCCTCTGGGTTCATTGCTGGATGACACTGGTTGCTGGACCATGACCAAGCAGGGCTAGAGCCAAGTCCATAAGGGAATAAGGCTGCTTTTAAGTCAGCAGGTGGGACCATGTTTGTTTAGTCTGCCACCAGGGTGCAGTCCTGCCTTCCAAAAACAGCACTGTTAATACTGGACTTCAACAGTGTTTTAGAATCTCCTACCTGGATCCCAAAGCTCCCACAAAAGCACTTGTGTTGGTAGATTTCTTTCAAATCATTGTGTTAAAAATGAACTGAAGCCTGAAGATCTCCTATTCTGTAATCATGTTGAAATTCTTGTTATCGTGTTTTTTATACTGGAACCCTAGATACTCCCTTATTCTTGGATATATGGAATATTAAATAGCAAGCGTTGGTACCTTGAAGAACTATGTTCCATACACATGAACATATTATTAAATTATATTAGTCTCAATCTTCTCTTCTCTGTATTAGATAAAACCCACTTTGCTCTAACCATTTCAATTTTAAAAAAAAACAGGAATAGAAAAAATTGTTGTTCATAATATGTCTAGTCCATGAAATACTAAGACAATATCTTTAAAAGGTATTCCAGAGGAACAAGTTTCTATCAAGGAAGGCAATATTTCAGCTTTACCAATTTTTTTTTTCAGGTTTTAAATTAGACAAGAGTTTTTAGTTTATCTTTGCTCTAAAAATAATTAACTATGATACTTTGAGTACTTCAAGGTACTTTGAGTCAAAGTAGTAGTAATTTATACTTACCAAAAGTTACCTAGGTTTATCTTTTTACAAACCATGAGTGATGATACCAGATTTATTTTTTAAAGATTTTATTTATTTACTTATGGGAGACAGAGAGGGGGAGAGACAGACAGACAGACAGACAGAGACACAGGCAGAGGGAGAAGCAGGCTCCACACGGGGAACCTGACCTGGGACTCTATTCTGGGTTTCCAGAATCATGCCCTGGACTGAAGGTGGCACTAAACCACTGAGCTACCAGGGCTCAGATATATATATATATATATAGAATATATATATATTTTTTTCAGGGCTCAGATATTTAAAGCAAATGGTGCTAACAAGATTTTTATTTGGTGATAATTTCTCTTAGAGAAGACGACAGATCAGTAATACACATGCTTATTTTCTTTCTCTGTTATTATGTTCTCTTGCATAGATTTTAAAAAGTCTGAAATCTCTTTATCCTTTGTTTTGAAGGTGGTAACCAAGGTTAGAAGTAACTCTTTTTCCTAATAGATAAAATTTTCCCCCAGAGGTAAAGTTTAGGCTGCTGCGTACACCCTGTTGCTATTGGCAGGCACACATGAGCTTAACCTCAGACTGGAAGAACTTACATTTCACCTCCAAGGGAGATGCGATAGGTTACATTGCATGTATACCCACAAGAAGTTTCATTAACAGCATCTGTTATTTCCACTCAAGAAATCAATACAGACTGTAAAATCTCTGTGGCCACCAATCTTTTCTACGGGGCGGAGCATTTATAAAATGCTTTTCTCCCTCTGGGGAGAAAACGTGTTAAGTGTGTGACATTACAGGGCTTTAACAGGCAGCTTTCTATGGTGGCCGCATCGATATTTGGTCTTGTTGTACTGGAATTTTCTAGTATGCTTCTAGGCACAAATGATATTTAGGCATGGACTTAATCATCAACCAGCTACTGCTTTCACTAAGGAAATTTCCCATGGGAGGTAAAAGATTTGGCCCAGACCTTATACTTTTGTCTGTCAGAGCACTCATAATTGATGGAATGCTGCTTGGCTGTAGGGTGGTAGGTAGTTTATTCAGAGATGCTACTGAGGACTGGGGTTTGGGGTTGAAATCTCACCTGGAACTTTGAGAGACTTCATACAACTCATTTAACTCTCATGTTGTCGTAAGAAATTAGTCTTCTAACTAGCACATTTTGCTCTTTCTCTATTATCAGAAATAAGCATTTGGCTCTCCACAGAAATGCACTGTGAAGTCTTTAGCAGCCTAAGGCAGTGCTTTTCAAGCACTCCTTTTTTTTTTAATTTTTTTAAGGTATTTACTTATTTATTTATGATAGTCACAGAGAGAGAGAGAGGCAGAGACACAGGCAGAGGGAGAAGCAGGCTCCGTGCACCGGGAGCCCGACGTGGGACTCGATCCCGGGTCTCCCAGGATCGCGCCCTGGGCCAAAGGCAGGCGCCAAACCACTGCGCCATCCAGGGATCCCTCAAGCACTCCTTTTCTTTCTTTCTTTCTTTCTTTCTTTCTTTCTTTCTTTCTTTTTTTTTTTTTTAAGATTTGGGTTTGGATTTTAATTCAAAACCATTATTAAGATTTATTAGCTTCCTCCCTAAGAGTCAATTTTACCTTAATCCTATGTAGAGGCAAACCAAGAACAAAGCTTTGATTTTTGTAAAAAGGTATTTTGTTGTTTCTTGCTCTATTTACCCAAAATATTTAAGGAAGAAATCTCTCTCCTGGTTCTTAGCTTGTTTAGGTTGATAGAGAACACAGCTTTCCATGAGTGGCAGAGATAGTCAGGGAAACGTCCTTGGCTAATGAGCTGAGCTGTAGTAGGGACTCAGGTCGGAGTGATACTTCCAAAGGAATACCATGGTCCATGGAAAGGCTTAACTTCAGGGTGGCTTGTTCAAACTTTATTTTCACTTATTTACAATGCAGAGATGGCCAGAGCCTGGATTGAAAGAGGTCTCGTCCCAGAGCCTCATCATCTCCTTGTGGAATATCTATTACCTTTACCTCTGTACTTAGGGTCCCCTGTCTTGAGGGATAAATCTTCTATATTATATTAGTAACTGCAAAATTACAATAATTATATTAACTGTTTTAGCCATCAATGTGTACTTAACATTTTTAGTTAAATCCTTTCTCTGCCATTATTATAAGACATTTCAAAGGAGAATTCATGCTTTAGATACATTTTAAGTTTGGAAATAACTTCCTATTTTTAAGCAGACCAGCTTTCCATATGTATAAACAATATTTTCACAATATTTCCTTGCACTGGTGAGTGAATCATTACAAATATCATGGGAAGAAAAATGAGGGAGGCAGACCTATTCTTTGATATGCTGAGAATTAACCCTCCAAACTGTATCTATTAAAAAACAGGCACTTTTTTTTTCAAGTTTAAGGAACCAGTATAGTGAATTTGAATATTCCTGAGTCCTCAACTTAAGATATAGAAGAGTGATTATTAACAAACTATTTATTAAGGGCCATAGTTATTCCAGCCATTTTCTTCTTTCATTTTCTTTTCCTCCTTTCTTTGCTTTCTTCCCAACTTAGCTTATCTTCATCTAAAAATATTACATCTCAAGCCTAATATTATTTTGATTAACCCAGTGCAATTTGTTCTTACAGAATGGAAGGCTGTTTTAGTTCAAGTCACTAAAAAATTCAACTGTCCTAGGTTCTCAGAAATTCATACATAGGTTTCCATCACTTAAAAAGAAGTAGTAAAATTCTAGCAACCATATCCCACTTCTGTTCAAAATTTAACAACTGTGATTTCAAAAGTTAATGTTAATACCTAGAGTGCAGTTGGGTTTATGTAGCGAAGATAAACACAACCAACACCAACTCCTTCCTTAAGTGTCTTCCATATGGTTCAACAGCAGGAGTGATCTTTGTCCAATTCATTTTCAATATATTTATAGTGTTAACTACTTAACATTACATCGTCATAGAGTTCCTTTTCCCTGAGAGAATTTGCTAAATTTGCTTCATCTTTTCCAAGACATGTATCTGGTCATCTAGGAAATTTGTACCTAGGACTATTTAGATTTTAACATTTAGAATTTATAATGAGTTATAAAAAGTTCTAGTTATACTTGATGCAAACAGAGCCTGAAGTATATAAAGCTATATGTCATTCTGACAATAAGAATGTATCAAGTCCCTCTTACACTTGTTGAAAACTTGGATTTTAATTTATTTAGAACCCTTTTAGTCACCAAGCAGAATTCATTTAAAATATAGCTTGATTTCCACAGTAATTTAATGGTGACATAACTGTCTAAAGTTAGAAACATCCATATCAAACTTCTAAATAAGGCAATCCAGTGATCTTCCTCCTTTAAACTTTCACTAGATTTACTTTCTATCTACACAGAATGGCATTTAAAAATGTGGACCTATACTATCCTTTAATAATTTTACTTGTTCTCCAGTTAGTTCCAACTTGATCCCACAATGCCAAATATACTTCTGGGAAGTTAGATACTTGCCTACTGCCTACATACTCATTGAGTTCCTTAAAAAGACCTATATTTAAAGTCTGTATTAGGCTTCCTTAAATAAATCACTGGGAGCCAAGACTGTCTATATGGTTGTCTATCTTGATCAGAGTAACCAGGTAAACACATCTTATTCTATTCTTCTGTAAATATAGCTTTTTAGGCATTTATTACTAAGTGCTGAGAAAAGACAAAGTCTTTAAGATAACAAAACCAAATACTTTGCATTTGTGTAGTTCTCTAGAAATTCAATATACTGGTAAATTATAGTCACCCACTGAGAAAATAATGGGTGCTAGGCAATACGACAACTACTTTATATACCTTTTTTTTTTAAAATTTTATTAGAGAGAAAGAAAGAGGCAGAGAGAGAGGGAGAGGGAGAATCCTAAGTAGGCTCCATGGCCAGCATGGAGCCCATTGTGGAGAACAAGGGAGAGTCCAATGCAAAGTGCCACTTTGGGCTCAATCAATAACCCTGAGATCATGATCTGAGCTGAAATCAAGAGTTGATTGTTTAACTGACTGAGCTATCCAGGCATCCTGTATATACCTTATCTTTTTCAAAAACCATAAGCTTTTGAGACAAATTGCTTAGGTTTGGATTCTAAGTCCCAACTTTATGACCTACTACCTGTATGATCTTAGGCAAGTTAACTGATCTTTCTGCAGCTCAGTTTCTTAATCTGTAAAATGGACAGAGTAACAGAACATGCCTTAAAAGGCTGTTGCAAGAATTTTTTTTTTAAGATTTTATTTATTCATAGAGACAGAGAGGGAGAGGCAGAGACACAGGCAGAGGGAGAAGCAGGCATCATACAGAGAGCCTGACGTGGGACTCGATCCAGGGTCTCCAGGATCACGCCCTGGGCTGCAGGCGGCGCTAAACTGCTGCGCCACCGGGGCTGCCCTGTTGCAAGAATTATACAGGATATTTACATAATGAGAGCTTAGCTAGCACTTTGTGTGGCACATAGAAGTGCTCGATAAATATTATCTTTGGTTTACATTAATTCTGACAAATATCCTGAAAAGTAAAGGTTATTTTTCTAAATGTATAGATGAAGAAACAGGCTGAAGGAAAAAAAATACATATGGCATCCTTATACAAAGCTATTTGATAAAAATGCAAAGATAGCTCTTTTATTATCAGGACAGCCTAGATTGTGCTATGTAACATGAAAGTTCAATAACTCAGTGACTTAAAAGAAACAGTTATTTCTTGCTCATGGTATCTGTCTATTGTGAGTTGGCTGGAAGCTCTGTTGCTATGTCATCACTGTCCTCATTGCAGGACAGGCTGATAGATTTCCCAAATATTCACATGACAGGAAGAAAGAGAACTCTCTAGGTTCTTGCAGTGATGAAGTGACGCACATCACTTCTGCTCATAACTATTGGGCCCAAACTGTTATATGGCCATATCCAACTACAAAGATCTAAGAAGTCTAATTCTATCAAGGGTACTAATGACTACCACAGATCTCATTATTCATTCACTTCAATTATTGAATTCTTAAAATCTACCAATCACTTTTCTGGGCACTACAGATAGAGTAGGGAACAGGCCAGATAATGGAATAAATTTTCATGGTGGTTACAATCTAATATGGTAGATAATAAAAAAAATAACAGAAAGAATGAATAAATGGATAAATTATTTAATAAGAAAAATCATATGTTAACTATGCAAAAAATTATAGAAGGACCATATCGCAGAAAGTAGTTTATTAGTTACTTTAGACTGATAAGTAGGGGGGAAAATCTGAGGAGGTGACATTTGAAACAAGATCTGAATAACCATTAAGAACTTGTCCCATTAAGATCAGGAGGAAACATTCAAAGCAGAGATACAGTGCAATAATTCCAAGGTAGGAACACATCTGCTGTGCTTGAGCTGAAGGAAGTACAGAGGAAGCATGATGGTTGAGGGAAAGAGTCTTAGAGGATAAACGCTAGAGGTAAGTCAGGGAAAAGTTTTGCATTTTGTGCTGTTTGATGGGAAGGTGAAGGGCGGGGGGGGGGGGGACATTGAAATAGTATAAGCTGGTTTGTAGTTTGATGGGATCCCACTGGGTATTGTGCAGAAATGGCATATTAAGGGGCAAGAGGGGAAACAGAAAGTAGATAGATATGACATATATTTTGAGGAAGGTCTATAGATCCTACTAATGTACTAAATGTGGGAGGTAGAAATAAAGATGAATCAGTAATGGTCTCAGCATTTTTTGGCTTGAGCACCTATTTAGATAATGAATTAGCACTAAGATGGGGAAAATTCATAATAAAAAGTTTGTGAGGGTAAATGGGTAGGAATAAGGAGTTCTGTGATGGTGATGTCAAGTTTTAGTTGAATAGACAGCTTCTAAATAGAGACATAAAAAGGGCAGTTAGATATACGAGTTTGGAGACTAGATTAGGTTTAGACATAGAAGTATGGAATACGTTGCTAACTAGATGATATTTAAAATCATGGTACCAAATAGACTAACCTACCTAAAGTGTATAAAAGGAGAAGAAAAAATTACCAGCAGTGAGTCCCATATCACTCTAAAATGTAGTGATCTGAGCAAGTAGGACACTGAGATAGAGTGACCAGTAATAGGAAAATAATCCTTCACTGAAGCTAGGAGGTGAAAGCCTTTCAAGAAGCAATCGGGGGCACCTGGGTGGCTCAGTGGGTGAGTATCTGCCTTTGGCTTAGGTCGTGATCCCAGGGTCCTGGGATCGAGTACTGTCCACATCAGGCTTCCCACAAGAAGCCTACTTCTCCCTCTCCCTATGCCTCTCTCTCTGTGTCTCTCATGAATAAGTAAGTAAAATCTTTAATTAAAAAAAAAAAGCAATCAGTTGGGGGCAGCTGGGTGGCTCAGTGAGTTAGGCATCTGAGTTTGGCTCAGGTCATAATCTCAGTTTCCTGGGACCTAGCCTCGAGTGGGAGTGCCCCCATCACCTGGGAGTCTGCTTCTCAATCTCCCTCTGCCCCTCTTCTCCTCCTCCCCTGCTGTGTTTGCTATTTCTCACTTTCAAATAAATAAATAAAATTTTAAACAAAAAATGAAGCAATCAGTTGTACAAAACATTCTTGAGAGATCAAGTAAAATAAGAAGAGAGAGGTGTCTTTTGGGTTTGGCAATATGGAGGTCAGTGTTTGCCTTATTAAAAGCAGTCTCTGTGGAAGGATATAAGGAGAAGCCTAACTGGAGTGAGTTGAGAAGAGACTGAGGTGGAAAAGTGGAGGTGAGACTTTAACCATGAAGAGGATATAAATGGGGTGTTATTGGAGGAGGATCTAGGGTCAATGAAAATACTTAAAAAAAATGAGAGGTGATAGATATAATCCAGCAGGGGGAAGGAAAGGAAGGGAGATTGAGAGAGGAGAAAAGAGAAACTTACTGGTGCAGAAAAAGTTCAGGAACAAAGATCCTGAGAAGGAAAGTGTCTGGAATCCAGGATATAAGAGGACTCTAGCAACAACAGTTCATGTGCAATTGCAGGAAGGAAGGGGAAGTATGTGTGCAAACAGTGGTTTATCAGCAGATTTGTGGAGAGTAGAGGAGAGACTAATGGCTGGATTGCTTCCTTTTAAAATTTTAAATATAACTAAAACCATTAGCTGAATGTGAAGCAGGGAAATATAGGTGGTTCCAGGAGCAAGTTCAGGGTGCAAGCTAGTCAATTGGAAAGTGGTAAAACAAAAATAAGAAGTATGAAAATATTGTTGTGTTGCGTGATAATTTCATATTTGTGTTTCATGCATTTATAGTGAGATCCGTTATCTTGATTTTATATTACTCTCAGCAGAATTCAATTGTTTGGAGGCAGGCATGAAAGGGCAAGATAGGTAAATTTAATCAGAGATGGGGCTTTGCCAAGAAAGATGGAGGAAGAGCTATGTGAAATAATTGTTTGTAACAGTAATTATAATGCTAATTAGCTCTAAATTTGCTACACAGAAGTGAAGATATGACAGGTTAGAGGGTAGAGCTTAATGGTGAAAAATGGTATGGTGCTGGATTAAAAATCTTACTCTTTGGGGGTAGACAGGCATATAAATAATTAACTATAAAACAGTGTGATATATCCCATCTTTAGACAAGTTTAGAGTCCTATGGGAATAATTAATTCTGCCTAGGGGCAGGGGTTGGCGAATATATCTAATACACTCACTTCTCTCTAAGAATTATGCCAAATCTTTAGAGAAGAGGTAGCCTTTTTACTACCTAAGCCGTAAATAACATTCAGAATTAGGAGAGCCAGTCACTGTGTTGAGAACATAAGCATATTTTTCTACAACCCTCCAGAAACAGAGATATCTGTTAGGAAGCTATTATTGTAATCCGGGCACATGGAGGGAGATGCATTAAATCTTACCAGGCTCTCAAGTGACAATTGAAATGAAGAAATGATGCCCTGTTGAACATTAGATCCAGGGGACAAAAAGAGGGAAACATAAAAGATGTAGTTTGGAAGACTGGGAGAAATAGCAATTTCATTGTTTAAAAAAAGAGCCTGTCTAGGAGAAAAATGGTTGACATTGGGAATGAGAGATTTGAGGTGGTTATAAAACATGTTTTGGGGTCAGGTGGAAATACAGAGTTGGTGTGCCAAGACTAGAAATGAAGACCAGGAACCACTAGAATAGGAATAATAGCTGACCACCACATTTATCAAGATGCTTCTCAGCACAAGAACCTGTGACTGTTACCTATGTTATCGATTTTAACGGTACCATAATCTGTTCCAAACTAGACATCAAATTTTCCCCTCACTACTTCTGTAGTCAGCCCAGACACTTAACCAACCTCCACATATTCAGGTCTATATCCACTCCTTGCATTTGTTTTGTTCTGTTTCCTTTATCTGGAATGTTTTTTCCTCTTTCCTTCATGTATACATCAATCTTATCTAACTTAAAATCCACTTTTTCCTTAAAACTCTACTCTAGACCCATATTGTAGATCTGTAACAGATATATAACTTCTTTTTACATTTAGGGTTAGTAGTTGTTCTCGTATTAGCTCTTAATTTTTCCATGTGCTTAGCTTTATCTTCCTAAAAGAATTTACTGGCAACAGAACTGTAATCAAAGGAGCTTGGATTTGGGATCTTGAATCTGGCTTCAAATCATCTTCAGCTTTTTAACTTCACAGAGCAGTGCAAAACATTTTCCTAAACTGGTTTCTTCATCTATAAAACAAGGATTGCAATTCTTAACCCTCCGTTTATTGTGAGGTTGTGTGAAATGAAGTGATGTTAGAGTTTTTCATTTGTGGACCACAAAATCCACTCTAACTAGTTGTGATGGTTAATTTTATGTGTCAATTTGGTGAGGCCATGATACCTAGATTCTTGGACAAACATTCTAGATCTTTCTGTGAAGCCATTTTTTTTAGGTGAGGTTAACATTTCATTTTTTTTATTTTTTTAAATTTATTTATGATAGTCACAGAGAGAGAGAGAGAGAGAGTGAGGCAGAGACACAGGCAGAGGGAGAAGCAGGCTCCATGCACCAGGAGCCCGACGTGGGATTCGATCCCGAGTCTCCAGGATCGTGCCCCGGGCCAAAGGCAGGCGCCAAACCGCTGCGCCACCCAGGGATCCCAAGGTTAACATTTCAATCAACAGACTTTGAGTGAAGTGAATTATTCTCTGTAGTGTGGATGGACCATATCCAGTTCTTTTTTAAGATTTTATTTATGTATTCATTCATGACAGAGACAGAGAGAGAGACACACACACAGGCAGAGAGGGAAGAGCAGGCTCCATGCAGGGAGCCCAACGTGGGACTCGATCCTAGGACTCCAGGATCATGCTCTGGGCCAAAGGCAGAAGCTAAATTGCTGAGCCACCCAGGAATCCCCCCAAAAACCAATCAATAGAAACCCTTAATAGAAAAAGACTGACCTCCCTGGGAGAGGAAATTTTGCCAGCAGAAGATCTTGGGACTGGAACCACAATTGTCTCCATGGCCTTCCATGTACATTTTGGTTTTGTCAAGCTGCACAATTGCATGAGCCAATTTCTTAAAATTAATCTCTCTATATCTATCATTTCGGATCTGTTTCCCTGCAAAACCCTAATACACTAGTTTAACGGGAAAGATATGTATCACAGTGTATTAGATAAGATAAAGAAGCTCCAGGAAGTTAAGGGAACAAATTTTGAATGCTACACAGCCAGGAACAATAAAACCAGAAAAAGCTCCCCACTATATACCGATAAATTCTTAATGGCAAGGGAGTCTGGAAATGTAGTTTTTAGTTTTCCAGTCTTTATTATAAGAAGACATGCTAAAGGGAATTACAATGGAGTTGAGTGAACCAGCTTACAGTATTTGTGACAGACAGCACATGGGAAAGTAACTGGAATTAGGCCTGACACTCGTAGAAATCCACATGCAGCTATAGAAGTACAAACTTCATGAGAATGTAAGTCATATGTTATTCCCCTTGCTGTGCTTCTAATGCCCCTAACTTCTGATGTCCAGGTCACATATTCCAATGCAATGCACCGTGGTATCACAATTTTAAAACTTAATTCCTCCCAGGACTAATTTTCCTTGTATTCCTGAAATCACATTTTAGTCATAATTTCAGTAGTAGACCCATATTTTTTTTTAATGACAATGTCTGGAAATTGGTTCATTGATTGATTTTACTTTGGGTCAGTTGATTTAAAGTGTGGAAGAGACAGAGGTAGTAATTTTCATAGCACTCTGTATCAAGGAGACTAAAATTGATAAGCCTGATAGTTACAAAAAGGATAAAAGGGAGTAAACAAGTATTTTGATTACCACCAAGGTTAACCAACCTTTAGGGCAGAAAGTATGAGGATTATTTTAAAATTCTAAGCCAACTTTTTAAAAAAATCTCTTTTTTTCCATGAAGAAATAGTATTTGTTAACTCCTTTGATTCTTTTTGTTGATCTGATGAAACTTTTAGGGCTGGACCACAAAGAACTGAAGACAGGTTCATAGCCAACAGCTAATATAACTGACTCCTATACTTCATGCTAGATACTAAATATTTAGCCAGAGCTAAATATTGCCAGTGTAATTGACTTAATTCTCACAATTGTCTTATGATGTAGGTAAAACCTCCCCATGTGACAATGGGTAAACTGAAAATTTGTAGCTTAAGAAATTTTCCAAAGGGCAGAACAGGATTAGAACAGGACTAGATATCAGGCTCCAGGTTGGACCTCCTAACCACTACATTTTACTATTTCTGACTGAACAGCATTATGGTTGGAGGGCACTTACTTTTGGTTCTTATAGGTATGCTTTCGCTTTGATGGGCAAGAGAAAGAAGAATTCGTAGAACATGGCTTCCAAGATTTCACTATCTCTACATGAAAGTAGCTTATTGGATCATTTTCTTTTTCTCTTTTTTTTTGGTCTTATTTTAGCTTTTCTCCTTTTTTTTTCCCTATTAAAATACGAACATAATAGATGTAGCCCTAGAGAAGGAATACACTTTGACTCCTCTAGCACTAACCATGAGAAACTGGGTGCATACACTCAGATGGACGAATGGATGAAGTTGAAGGGTCTCTGAGGAGCAACATTTGAAGTAGTGCCTAAAGACTTGGTCCGGAAGGCAGAGGAGCATATGGTATATTTGGGGATATTCATATGCTTATCAAGTGAATTAAAGATTGAGGACAGAGAAGGGTATCATCCAAATAATATATCACAGTGCATCAATCAGATGATTGTAGAGATTTTCTCTCTGTGGGAAGAGGAGCCTCATATAAAACTAATTTGGTCTTTGGTGGGGGTGTGGGGGTGGCACTTCAAAAAAATTTCAAGTCTTAAGAGAATTACATAAATACAAAATTACATAATTACAAATTTTTTGAAGAAATGATTATAAATGGGGACAAAATGACAGCATAAGTTTCTTATTTTCTTTTTCTCTTAAAAGGTATTATGATTTCATCCATCCCCGATAGTGTTGGATTTCAAAATTAAAGCCTGTCTGACTAAAAATGAGAAGAGACTGTATTTCAATGGTTCTCCATTCTCTTTGTCCTAGGAGGTAATTATCAGTCATTTTCCTTGAGAAGTTTACCTTCTTTTCATGATCCTAACAGAATTTGCTTAACAATGAGGAGGGCAGAAACCTTCCATGATGGCACTACAGAATCTCCATCTGTAAATTATAAGGTTGTTTGAATTAGTTGGTTTTTTTTTTTTGGTGTGTTTTCTGAAAACAAGCATGAGAATGAGGAAGAAGAGCAATTTAAACGTGTGAATCCACTGCTTTTAATATTGCATGTAACCTGGGAACTGAAGTTCTGGAAGTAAATTATAACAAGAGAGGCTTCAATGTGGAATATGAAAGGAAACAGAATTAATCTCCGGAGAGCAGTTCTCACCATTTAGCAGGCTTGCCGGCCTGGACCCAGATAATATACAGGTATGCTGAATAATGTACTGAATGTTTGCCAATCCTTCAAGCTGAATTTTTCTTACCCCTGGGAGAGAAAAGTCTTTTGTGTATAGGCCTTTGTTCTTTTTAGAGTCCATAACCCTGTTTTATCTGCTATCGGTGCTTCAGCAGGAAGTAGGTCTGTTAATTTCAGAATATGTACAATGATAGCACTGTGAAGAAAATGGTACAAAGGAAGGGTAATTGAAGTGGAATTTTACATTTTTTTAAACAAAAATAATGGAATATTTTGAAGTTCATCTAGGAAGACTCCATATGTTCAGTATAATACTGAACTCCTCCTTAGTTTTTAAAAAATGTATCCAGTATATATTCCCATGAAACAAGGCAGGGGAGAAGTGATTTGCCCTGTGTTAACTATGGGAAAAATCCAGGTAAAGAGGTCAGGTGACTTCCCCAAGAGCTAAATGGAATTAGGCCAAATACTTTAGAATTTCTGGCTTACTTCTAACTGTGAGTTTACCTACTTGCATATTTGCTACTTTAATTATAGTATTTAGGTATTCCCTAAAGTTGCACAATTTTCATCCCTCAGAAGGGCCACCCCTCAGAGCAAGCCTAATGGGATGCACAAGGGTTGGCATTCTGAATGATTATCCCTACAACATGGCAAATATAAGGCATATTATGTCGATAAAAAATGACTGGGGCCAGATGCTCTTTCCAGGATGAAATCACGACACTCTGAGCAGAAAAACCGCACTCCTCATGCATAAGTCCCCACACCCCTGTTTTTATTCCCTTTCCATACTTCTTCTACAATCTCAGGAACTCCAGATCCTCATGCTGGAACCTCTTTAATATCAAGGGCTCCTTCCCGAGGCATCTAACTCAATAGATTGAAAATCTTATCCAAATAACTACCATGTTTTGGTCTTGACTCCTTCTCTCATCTAAACTGAGCTGTCCTCTATTCCCTCAGGATATTGCTGTGCAGCAGGTGGCCTAATTCACTAAAAGTAAATGGGTTTTAACACCTCTTAAACCACATGTCTCTTCCCACAGGCTGTGCATACATTCACTCTCTCTGTTACAGATGTCCAGACCCAAAGCAACTTTCACTTTCAAGCTCCTTTCTCACTCGGGGCCATTTCCATACTGGTTTCTCCATACCAAAGAGAATGCTGTGTAAAGGCCAAGTAGCAATCTATAGATTGCCCTGGGAGGAAACAACCACGTGATTACAGTAGTACACCCCGTTTTTCTGAAGTTTACAATATGCCACTTCATTTTTATGAAAGACCTATGTTAGTACCGGTTTTCACTAACTGGAAGAAATCCAAAGAGGATTTCCGCTTTATGAAAAAAAAGGTTAAAAGTGAAAATGACATTTGGCCTTTGTTTTGCAGCGAGCTCTGTTATAGAGGCAGTATGCAACACGAGCAGTAAAAGTGACCCCCTCAAACTCCTTCCCTGGGAACTACATTCAGCATTTCCGCATCAAGTGGCTGTAGCTTTGAACTGTGTGAGCATCTGTGTTTTACATTGGTTTGAGTGTCCATCAGCAAAATATGTCTTAAGGTATCAGAAAAGCCTAACGGGTTATTTTTTTTTTTGCATCTGGAAATGTTTGAAATTTTTCCATGCAAATTAATAGTAATTGCTTCTTTATGTTATGCCATTTGGGCTCATGAAAGATTACCTAGGAATGCTCTACTTTGGATAGGAGAAACCTGCATAACTTTCCTTAAGAGTCTCT
This sequence comes from Canis lupus baileyi, assembly GCF_048164855.1. Classification (NCBI taxonomy): domain Eukaryota; kingdom Metazoa; phylum Chordata; class Mammalia; order Carnivora; family Canidae; genus Canis; species Canis lupus. Next base: position 22,589,894 of record NC_132839.1, read on the forward strand.
TCTCTCTCCAATTAGGGTAAAAACTCCTGGAAGTAGTGCCTGCTGTTTTTATTGCTACCTGCATTATCATTCTTGTCACTTTTACAAACTGATGCAATTTTACCAATAATGAAATTATCAAAAATTTAATTCTTTTTCATTCAACTTAGATTTTCATCTCACCTCGATGTTCACCTATATGTGTATATTTCAACTAAAAGCTCAACTGTAACTCATGCTCTTATCACTCTGAATGTTTCACAGTAATATTTCAGATATACATAGGCATGTTGCTAGGTAATGCATGTGTAGGTGGAAATTGATTTAAAGTTTAGAGCTTTTTTCGTTTAGTTTAGTATTTTTCTTGTTTAGAGCTTCTAATGGCATGCACATAGCCCTGGTTAGTTAAAATATGTATTAAATATTACTTTAGAATGTAGAACTAAATTTCCAAGGTAGAAACTGGCCTTTATTTCTTCCTAATGTATCTGTCTTCTGTATACATTGACCAGAGTTTATCTGTTAGATATAGATGGGGAGTTTCTGAGTCATCAGAAAACTGGAAAACAAAGTAGGAATGATCAGAAGAGCAATGATGCACATTAGAAAATGTCAATCAAGCTGCTACTGGGTGTAGTAGATAAATTCTCAAATTGATTTGAAAAGACTGCTCTTACATATAAAGTTTGAAAATGCTCCTTTGATACATAACATTTCCAATTAGTGGTTTGCCCTATGTTTTCTGAAGAAAACTACCCTCAGGTTAAGAATCATGAGAATTAATTATTTTGATATTCTGTGGGAGCACTATTAACGAACACGTTGGAACAACAGGTATAAACTAGGACAGTCTGGTGGAAACCAAGGCAAATGTTTACCTTTCAAGATGTCATATGAACATCCCTATATCCACACAGGGAAGGCAATCACTATCAAGGTATTTTCATCAGAAATGTGTTCTGCTCTCCTAATGTGTGCATTTAAACCTCTTAGTTATTAGTGTCTTTATGGAAGTGTCCAACCCTGAAAAGTCTACATCTATTAAAATACTCTGAAGAACACTACAATAGCTCACATCTACTGCTTGAGAGACATTTGTCACAGTGGATAAGAGAATGGGCTTTGGTGTCAGACTTGGTTTTCAATATTAGTTTCTGCCCTTACAATTATACAAATTCAGCCTGTTAGACTCTATGAATGTCAGTTTTCTCATCCATTAAATGAGGATGATATTAATGGTACCTGACTCAAAATTGTCATGCAGATTAAATGCAATAAGGTAGGAAAGGACTTAGCAGAATATCCAGCATATAATCAATGTATAATGTCAATTTTGGGAGAGGCACTCACCATGGGCTCTGAATATCCTTCCTGAGTGTATCTAGAACACATGATACTGAGCTTGCTTACCCGGGCTATTTTACAAAGTTGAGTTTGCAGTGAATAACCCTGGGGGAAGGGAGGAGCAAAGTCTCCCTCAGGACAAAGAGCAGGCTTGCTTGCTGCTTGCCCTCAAACACGAGGTTCCACAAGTATTCCTCAGGGCAGTGCAAGCTGACTTGTACAGGCAGCATTCATGTGGGCCTTTTGTATCGCTCCATGGAACCTGGGGTCAAGGGGAACCAAAGACGACATGTTGATACTTATGCCACTTGCTGGGCTGTGAGTAATCGTCTCTGATCCAGGAGTCTTGTATCTTCCGCCAGTATCCTCATATCCTTAAAACAGTAACAGGTTAGCTTATTAGTTTATAAAGAAAAAAAAAATCTCAGACTCAATAATTTTGGTGACAAGGATAGGATACTGAGAGACAGGTGGCTTTCTGAGAGAAGGAGGACAAAACCCCAAGGTTCAGGTTCAAGGATATAAAGGACTCCATGAAATCTGACAGGGAGTACTCTTGCCTAAGCGAGAATAGAGGGTGCTAGACAGAGTAAGGACCTTTCCTTGCCCTACCTATTAATGAGGCAGGTGGTAAGAAGTAATGTTGAAGCCATCTTCCCGAAAGACGCCTTGGTTGTAACTCTCTATCCTCCAGACAAGAGGAGGAAAGGTTGTTACCATGACAGTGAGAGAGTAAGCCTCACTGTGCCACCTGAAAGGCAAGGTGGCTCATGGTCGCAGAGCTGAGTAACCTCTACAGCAAGAAGATCAGCAAAAATGACCTCGTTATTTGACAAAGATCTTTAGTTGGACCAAAAATACAGGATGTTTGTTTAACTGATCTGCACATGAGCTGCTGCTTGAAACAAAGTAAATGAAAAACCATTTCTTAGAAAGCAGAGGCAGCCGTGTGTGAACCTGCTACAGCCCAACTTGGCTGCCAACAAAGATAGAACCCTGGGTAGAGGATGACCAGAGGCACGGAGGGCTGTGAGGTTGGAGCCACAGTGACATGGGTGGGGGCAGAAAGAGTCCTAGGTGCTTGGATGCTGGCAAGTGTACAGAGAAGAAAGCAATGCTGTGTTTGCATTCCACTCTGAAATAAGGGATCCAAAGGAGAAAAAAAAAAGTCTCTGTCCCCGACCTCCCTGCACTATCTTCTGTGAGACCGTCTCCTCTGCCATCCCACCCATCATGCATTCCCTGCTGGAAGAAAGTGTGGTCTCCCTGAAGCTGATGCTATGGGCTCTAACCCATACACCTGTTATCCTGTTGGTCTGTGTTCCCTTAGGGGAAAAGGGTGCTCAAATTCAACTGTTAGGGTTTTGATGGGGCTTACATTAACTGAAAGGAGTTAGTGCGACATCATGTGTGGGGCCCACTGGGATGACTCAGTGTACTCTTCTGTGGCTCCCACACCTGAATGTATAGTGGAATGGTGTGTTAGATGCCTGCGTGTCCCCACCCCATGAGTGCTGGAGGGAATTTTCTCGCTCAGGGTCTGTTGCACGTACTGTCTTTTCCAGGATGATCCCACAGAACCAATAAAAAATCCCAGAAGGGGAAAGGGACATCATAATTTTAAAGATGCAAAGGCTGTAGGAATAGTCAGAGAGGTCATTTTCCAGCAAAACAGTGCCATCTGCCTGACAAGCCACCAAGTACACCCCTTTTGAAGTAACAGCTGTTGGCCTGCTGCTACTATGCTCTTGATGGAACTGAATACCCTACTCATGTAGACCTTGTGACTTTCCAGTTTGACATTCTTATTTCTGGGTGAGTAAACTTGAACTTGATGACTAACAAGGTAGATAGGACCTGATATGCTTCACCAGTTATATGGAAATAGCATGTTTATTAGTGCAGCTAGCCTGGCCTTGATGTCATCTCAGTTTTACATGAAAAGGAAACTTTCTCCTCAAAGAGAAAATTATCGCTCACTCTACTGCCTGAAGTAAAGCAGCAGGAATAATGGGTCCCTAGAGTCACAGAGATTCCCTTAGATATCAGGGCCTGGTTCAATGATAGTTTAGCTAAGTTGACGCCTGATGCTTTCCATTGGGCCATTGCCACTGCTCAGCCTCCAGGTTAGATACACAAACCAAAAGCAGATGCTCTCAAGTCAGTACTCCCAGCCCTGATCAGCCCTCTCCTTGATGAACCTTGCTACATTTTATTGACACCTGGACTGTTGTTAGTGATCTAGTCATCTGGCTGCCACTCAGAAGATCTCACAGTGGCAGATTAAAGAAACTCTTCTTTAGCTCAATTGCAATGGCCCATTCCCTGATGAGACCAAATAGAATCTAGAAGGTAAGCCCTACATCACCCAGGTCACTGCCATCACCACCTGAATTCATTATCACACCAGATGTGGTAACAGAGACACATCAGAGACTAGATACACAGTAAATGATTTTATGTTTCAGATGCAGAAGCTACCGCGGTTTGTTAGATTTGTGATTCCTGCCAAGGTCGAACTATTCGTATTGCAGAGAAGGAAGACGCGCTGCTGGGGACATTGACCCTGTCTACTCCTGACAAATTCAATACATCAACTTGACCCCCTCATGGGCTATTGCTATTTTACCATTGTTGAAACTTCAGTTTCCCATCTAACCAGCCAACTCTGGCCACAGCACTATAGGGCTTGAAATTCAACTGTGTTATGTTTTCAGCTTTTCAGTCTATTTAGAGTTCAAAAATAGTTTTGTCACAAAAAAAGTGGTCCAGATGGGCTTGGTCCAAAATGGGTTAATTATTAAGGTATTTGATGGACATTCCACATTCCCTACCATCTTAACAAATCTCTTATTGCTGAGCATCTGGAAAGTCTTCCTTAAAAATCAGTTTAAAAATATTTGACACTCTCTCCCTCATCCCTCCCAGTCTAGACACCTTAGTGAAGTAGTTTGGTCCCTGAAGGCCACTGTCCTCAGAAACATGTTCATCTTTTTTTGTTTGTTTGTTTGTTTGACTTCTGGGTAATCATCAGTAGAAAAAGAGTTGGGGTTATATGGATCTATTTTGAACATTCAGGATTCCCCCTTGACCACTCCTGGGCATGATGCTTCCTTCTTTTCTCTAAGTGCACGCAAACCCACTGTGTGCAGATCTTCCACCCGGCTCTCTGCTCCACCCCCATAGGAGTCAGAACAAATGGAACGCACACATCACCATCACGCTGATGCTCACGTGGCTTGCTGTGCTGTAATAAAATCCTTTGTCTCTGAAGCAGGGGCCTATGTTTTCTACCAGAATCCATGAAACAATAACAAATGTATTTGTTTGCAAGAAGGGTAAAAATAAATTTCTCAGACATGACAATTAGTGATTATTTGCAACTTTCTATCCTTAGGTCATTGATCTGAAATCTAGGTTGCTGAAGCTTTCTTAACACTAACAAAAGGGAATTTGAAGCTAATGCCTAAGCCTGACTCAATATGCAAATGTTAAAGTTAAGGAAAACTGCTTTTATTTTGCCCTCTTAAAACAAAACAAGCTGATGATTGGGTGTCATGCGGACTAAAGATAATTATCTATGAATGTCAGATCTTATCTTTTCTAAATTACAAATTTCATGATACTGAGAGATCCTGAAGTTGGGGGAAGCTGTTTTATTATTATTTACTCAAAATTAGTGGTAAAGAATTCAGCTAAGGGGTAGGTTCACACACCTTAATTTAAGATGTTTAAATTAAAAGACTTAAGATTCACATGCCTTATTTAAGATGCTGAAATTGAGGCATGGAGAAGATTATAATAAAATGAGGATTTAGTCATACCTGGATTTTAACGAGGTGTATATTTTTGTAAGAACTCTGCTTTTCAAAAGCAATTGCTCTTTTTAGAGCTAAGATTGAGCCATTCATTACATGTGTGCCTTTGAAGGAAAATAAACACCAGACAACTTGAGGCCTTGAAAAATGTCTAAAGTGCTTCCTCATTGCTGTTAAGGCTGTGTGGTCTTTCTCTCCTGCTGTTCACCACCCACTGGTCAGTCAACGACAGTCAATCAGCAAAGAATAGCAGCAGTAACCAACGGGAGAGAGCACATACAGTTTAAACTGCCAGCCCAGGAGCTGCCTGTGAAAGGCACAGGCCTGAAGAAATACATATTTGATTCCTATCTGGCTTCTGTGATTTCCATCTTCGTCAAAAATATCACATAAAGAATAAGATTCAATTAGAGAAACAAATTTTGTTTTTATCATTTTTTGAAGATACGCAGGGAAAAATAGTTTGATTCAGGACTATGGCTCAGCTCTATCTCCAAAATTTCCTGAGTGCCTCCAAGCCAAGTGATGACAAATGATTGCCTTGTTTGCTGAAGAGTCAAAATCCTTTGCTATAATTCTAGGGTAAAATCTTTCATTTCTTATTGGTTTTCCCCAGCTTTCCCTGACACTGTGAACTATGAACTTGGTTCAGCAGCCTGTATGTAAGGCACAGAATAAAAAAGGGAACTTTTGAGATCCGAAACAGTAATCACATTGACCTACTAATGAATGATTGTTTTAAATTTCCAAATACATACTCAATAGACTGTGTAATACAAATATATCTGGATACATATATTTATGCACACACCATTACTTCTACATTGTTTGATGAGCTTTTATTTGTACGTAAATATTAGCTTTTTACTCATAATATCTTTTTTGATCTTTTAGGCATATATTTCATTTGTTTAATGTTTCAAGTTTTTATTTAAATTCTAGTTAGCATATAGTGTTATATTAGTTTCAGGGGTAGAATTTAGTGATTCATCGCTTACATATACCACCCAGGGCTCGTCACAACAAGCGTCATCCTGAAGAGCCATCACCCATTTACCCCAACTCCTGTCCACCTCCTCTCCAGCAACCCTCAGTTTGTTCTCCACAGTTAAGAGTCTCTTTTATGGTTTGCCTCCCTCTTTTCTTGTTTTTTCTTTCTCCTATGTTCATCTGTTGTTGTTTTTTTTTTTTTAATACCACATGAGTAAAATCATATGGTATTTGTCTCTCTCTGACTTATTTTGCTTAGCATAATACACTCTAGCTCCATCCACATATGGCAACATTTCATTCATTTTTACAGCTGAGTAATATTCCATTGTATATAAATTCCACCTCTTCTTTATCCGTTCATCAGTTGATGGACATTTGGGCTCTTTCCATAACTTGGTTATTGCTGATATTGCCGCGATAAACATCAGAGTGCATGTGTATCTTCAGATCAGTGTTTTTTATCCTTTGGGTAAATACTGGGTAATACAATCGCTGGGCTGTAGGATACTTCTATTTTTAGCATTCTGAGGAATCTCCATCCTGCTTCCCAGAGTAGCTGTACCAGTTTGCATTCCCGCCAAAAGTGTGAGAGGTCTCCCCTTTCTCTGCATCCTCGTCAACTTTTGTTATTCTCTATATTGTTAATTTTAGTGAGGCATATATTTCAAAGCTTATGTTAATTGATTTATTAATTTCTTAATATGATTATTCTTCTATGCAATGTATGGTACAAACCACTTACGCTGAGTGTTGTGGAGAAAAAAGAAAAGAATAATATAATTACTGGAATCTAGGATTTTACAGTTAGAAAAGGAAAATAGTACAAGAACACTATGCTAAGTCAAGGTCAGATGTTTATATATACTAGAATGGAGACACCAATAAAAAGCATAAGCTTTAGAAGAGCCAGAGGTCATTTTTGGCTTTGATGTGAAGGAAGGTTCATGAAGAAAGTACAATGAAAGCTAGGGCCAGAGTGTTGATAATGAGGCTGGAATCAATCACTGTGTTGTTGATTATTTAGTTAGAACACTTGCCACAACTTGTACTTTATTTTCACTGTATTCTCAGAAATGTGCCTGATAAGTCAGATTGGTCCTATCTCAAAGCAAGTCAGATTTTCCACAGAATTCTAGGATTCTAGTTCAGAATTTTCAAACACTTTGATTATGCCCACAGAAATAAATGGGTTTTACATCATGATCCAGTATACTGGATTTTAGTATACATTAGTGTACAACTAAAGCAAAATGTTGACATAAAAATAGCTACTCTCCTTATTTTTGTTTTTCATTTTTATGGAGGTAGAACTCCTAGAGTGAAGCACACATATCCTAAGTGTGCAACTTGGTGAATTTATACATGGAGGTATATAATACCTTCATGTTGCCACAGCCTCAATTATGATATAGGACTTTTCTAGGCCCCAAGAAGTACCCTCATGTTCCCTTACACAAAACACTCCCCAAAGAGGTAACCACTATCTAGAATTTCATCAATAAACTATTTTTTGTCTATTTTTGAATTTCACGTGAACAGAGTATCTGATTTCTTCCAATGAACATTATGTCAATGCTGTCTACTCTAATTTTTACTTAATTTCAGGTATATAACCAATATATTTTAAAGCTGAGATGTAATTCATATATGCTAAAATTTACTATTTTAAAGTATACAACTTATTGGTTTTTGGAGGGGGCCTGTGTGTCTTAGGACAAGAAATTTCCTGATTGTGCAGAGATCCAATTTCACCTGAAGGTGAGAGCTTAGGGCCCTCTCAGGTCTTTCCTGAGGATGTGCCCAGCCCTGGACACAAGCATAGTCCACTGTATGCATTTGGCCTTCTAGATTCCTAGAATTTTATCAGAACTTGGCAAAGTTTCCAATGGACATAATTTCTTAGATTTTCCTTTTAAGCTTTAGCCAGTTATTTGCCTCAGTTGTTGTTTACTGCATCGGGCATCTGTGATGTTCAACAGTTGCCTCTGATTGTTTTTAATAAGTGCCTAGGGTAAAAGCTGTTTCCACTGGTCAAGCTCTAATCAGGTAAATAAAAATCCAGTCTTATGAGTGGATTCTTCAAGAATTTGGATTTGTCATTCCAAATAATGACAATTCTCTGGGGATGTAGTATGAAAAAGCTCCCTCCTTGTTGGACCCCCTCCAGTGGCAGCCAGTCTGCTGGATTCATGATTGTGGCTGTTGTTCTGCAAGTCTACTGCAGGAGACAGAATTAGGGCAAGGTAAAATGCTACAAAACGACGTGTTTTTGCAAAGATCCAGCCAGCTCCTCAGTTTGCTGAAAGTCTTTGTTTAACTTTCCAAGTTCTGAAAAAGTTGATTCTATTTCACCTTCGTTTTTATTGCTTTTACGGACATTCTTACTTGATTATATTCCGTGACATCACCTCAACATTCATTTTTTTTTTTACACACTGTAAAATTTTTAGTCTTTTTGGTTGAAATAATGATTATCACTCACTAAATTATTTAATGGCCTACTCATGGGTTGAATTCCACAGATTGAAAAATCAGGAATCTAGTCACCTAATAGCATTTATGTAGTTTTACTACCAAGAAGCATAGGAACCTGTAGAACACAAAAATGAATGTAATAGCCATAAATGAGGCTGCAAAGGATGTACTAGCATACAGAGAAACAAAATGTGAGGGTGTTGATACTGCTGGATAACTCAAGCTCTCAACCTCCACATTTGCCTTGATTATTGTGAGGCAGTAGACAAAAATATATTTGACTCGGCAGCCCTGGTGGCCCAGCAGTTTGGCGCCACTTCAGCTTGGGGTATGATCCTGGAGACCCGGGATGGAGTCCCAGGTCAGGCTCCCTGCGTGGATCTGCTTCTCCCCCTGCCTGTGTCTCTGCCTCTCTCTCTCTCTCTCTTTCTTTCTCTCTCTCTCTCTGTCTGTCATGAATAAATAAGTAAAATCTTAAATATATATATATATAAATTTGACTCATTTTATCTATATGAGGCTATTTCAAGTCTCTACTTAAATTTTTATCTAAAGCTACTATTATGGGATGAATTTTGATGCCTAACCACCAGTACCTGAAAATGTGACAACGGGGCCTTTGAAGAAGTAATTAAGGTAAAATGAGCCATATGGGTGGGCTCTAATCCAATATGACTTTTGTGTTTATAAGAAGAGGAAATTTGGACACAGACAATATACAGATAGAGGACAGAGCATGTGTGAAGACAGAGAGAAGATGGTCATCTACAAGCCAAGGAGAGAGCCCTCAAAAGAAACCAAACCTGCTCATACCTTATTGGACTTCTAGCCTCCAGAACCATGACAAAGTCATCTGTTGCTTAAGTCACACAGTCTATTGTATTTATCACAGCCCTAACAAACTGATACAGCTACTAAATACATATACCTAATTTGCCTATGCCTCTTTTTCTTTTATTTTATTTTTCCCCACTTAATCAAAATAACATTGTCTTCAATGAAGTATTATACATGATAGGCATAAAGCCCTAAAACCACTTCCCCTCAAACAAAAAAAACAAAACAAAACAAAACAAAAAAAAACAAAAAACAAAAAACTACTTTGGCATGCATTTTGGAGATAAAATTAAGTTTTTTGAAAGACTTTACCTACTCAATGGAATTTTCTTGTGGGTTTTGAGTATATTTCAAATCCTGAATAAAATGTTAAGTTTACAAAAGCAACCGAGATAAACTTCTCTTTGTGGCTCCTCTTTTCCCTATCTTCTGAGACACAGCATCTACTCTATTTTTCTCTTAGTCTAGGCTACAAGCTTCATGCTGGAAGCAGGTGTTGTGGAGGTGTGATCCCATTTTCTTTGCTTGATCAGTACCCTTGGGTTGCTGAACCTTAGTGCCTCCGATTCTATGCTGTATCTTTGTACAAAGAAGGATCATTTCCCTGGTTTGATCAGCTCAGGTGGTTTTAAATCTATTGGACTAGTGAGGCTGTTCATTTGGGTCCAAACCCTGTGCTCCATTGTAGAGTGAAGACCGGATATGTAGAGGTTTACCCACTTTTACTGTGACCTACAACCTGCCATGTTATTCCAACTGAGTTCAGTATGAATGCCCAATAGCTTCAAGGCTTTTAAGGTCTATAAATCTCAACCACAATACAAAGAACAGAATCTTTGCACAATCTTCATGCATGCTGAGTATAATTTATGTGGAAATTATTTTAAGCAACATTATTTCAAAGACAAAAACTTTTAAACAGTATTTTCTTCTCTAGAACTGTTTCTTTAGCTGCTTGTTTAGGATATTTTGGTGGGAAGGACAAATTGTTTTCCTGTTGCATAGAGCTGATTTGTCTCCCTTCATGTCATCGTGATTTATGGGATTTTTTTTTTCTTTAATAGCTCAGACAAGTTATGTGCAGTGGATGTGAAAACTTAGCAATGTTTAAAGAGGATCATTTCCACAAGTCCAGATATTTTAGAAATGAACTACACCAAGAAACTAGAAATAAGCATGTCAGCAAACTATTAAGCTTTTATTAAGCATGCTAAAACTTTATGTACTTATTTATAACATTTGTATCAAGCATGTGTGAGTTGTTGGTTGAGAAACTGACATTTACTGTTGTGGTTGGCTATGACTCTATATACCAAAAGAGATAAATGACTTCGTTTGAAATGTCTCCTATATAAATAAATTTTGATTAAAAACACTCAAAGAATACAATAAATCAGTAACAAATAAATTATAATGCAACCTCTGGAACTTGGAGATGGTATACATTTTTTTACTATCACACCAATTATAGGTAATGTGGATGGAATGAGATTTCAAAAAGTTTTATCCTAATATTGGAAAAAAAGTAAATACTAGTTGTACTGAGTTATTAAGACTTGAAAAACAAAAAGGCATACAGATACTCAGCTAATATGCATGAGAAATTATATAAAACACCTCACATTATTTTGCTTATGTTTTGATTTCACTTTTGTCATTAATGCTGAAAGAACTACATTCTATTCTTAACCCTCTAGGCAACAAGGAATTCTTGATGCCTGTTTCTATCACATATAAGCTGTCTCAGGAGAGGAGTAAGGTGCTCCCATGCTGTGAAGCTTCACAGTGGCTAAACATCCAATTCTAAAGATCCATAGGCATCTGCTTCATGTTCAGAAGCCTGTAAACCAAGTGATAACCTGTGCGTTTTTCCCTCTCTGAGCTGGGAATACTTCAGCAGAGTTTTAGCAGCCAAGGGACTCTGCCTAATATAATGGATATATTCTCAATCTATTTTGACCAGTTGTGTCCACTTGGAAAAAATAAGACCCGTGAAAATCCAAATTTGGAAAACAAAATTAAAAAGTGGATAATTAAATCCTCAAATAATATAGCATTAGTTTTCTTGAATAGATGAGCCTAAGTGAATTTTAAAATGCAACTTGATTCAGTTTGAATTCAGTTAAATAGGGTACTGGGCATTGAGGAGGATACCAAAAATGTGGTAGGCAGGGTTGAGAAATTTTCACTTTAATACAGGGACAGACCCTGCAAACCTAAGCAATCAAAGTGTAAGATAAGGTGTAGCATTGCATAGAGTAGACTGGTAAAGTCAATTTAATTCAGGAGAGATCTGCTTACATATTTGATGAGACATTTGGTCCAAATGATTTTTGGGATCCCTTCAGGTTTCTGCATTTACATAGTATATGTACTGCAGATATTTAAAAAAGGGAAAAAAGTAGTGGCTAGTTAAAAAGGGTTGTTTATTTGATTTTAAAAATGGGAAAAGTGCTCAATTTGGGTTTTAAGAAAATGCAATATTTGGACTGATGTCCAGAGAAAATATCTAGTTGTAGAGAACAACAGAAAAGCAAAAAGGTAGAAATGATGTTGCATGCACGTGGAGGAAACGGTGGTGGTTTAATGGAACAATCATGTGTTTCAGATACTGGGGAGACTTAAATGATAAGCTAAGAAATTCTGATTGGTTCTTACAGGACGGCAAGTCCTATGCAGAAACTAGAGGAAAAGGGGGAGAGTGTTGTGAAAAGAAGCATTTTGGAAAATTATCCAGAAGGGGTCAACAAGGTAAATGAAGGACCGTGGAAACCAATTAGGAGGATACTGCAGAAATGAGACACCAAGGAGCAAGAGCCAAGGTAGTTGCAGTGGGCATGGAGAAATGATGCAAACAAGCATCAAGATGTTATTGGAAGTATGGAGTTATGTTGAAGAATTCTATTAATAATAGCGCAGAGGCCTGAGAATACTCAAATTCTGTTCAAGCTCCTTAGGCTTTGAATAGCTAAACATCTACATCATAGTTTTCTTTGCTCTATGTCCCCAGATAAGAATTTTAGCTTCAAACTGGGCTGGTTTTTAATTTACAAAGAGAATAAACTGACCATGGCTATAAGGTAGAAGAGAAATTTTCTGACAGTAGATTTAGTACCCTAGAGAATTACTAGATAATCTAGAACCAGGTTAGTGTTCTGCTAAGAACTAAGAAGACTGAAACTACAGTTAAAGGAGAAAGAGTCTTTTTTCTTTTTTTCTGGGACTTCTTACTTCTAGGTACATTCCTTTGATAAACTCATCCACCCTCTTGACTTAGATCAGCAAGTCCAGGAACAGAGCTTGTTGCAAAGGTGGTCAATATCTCCTTAGCCTCAGTAGAGACAAAGCAAGGAGAACAGCTTAGGTTTCTAGACAAGTCTGGGCATTGGAGATGATGGGCAAGCAGACAAGGAGGATAGGGGTCCTCTACCTTTGCCAAGAGCCAGAGTGCTGAAGGTCCTACCATCCTTTCCTCTGCCTGGAACTTTGCAGAGATAAAGACAATAGCTTTAGAATGCGTAGTTCCAGATTTGATGGGCCTCACACGCAAGGTGTACACAAACTACTATGCCTCTCTCTATTAATGTGTTCCCAATCAGAATTCATTGCCTAACCATCCTTCATCAACACTACAGTGTACACACACACACACACACACACACACACACACACACACTCTCTCTCTCTCTTCTTCCTTCTCCTGTAGTTTCTCTTTTAGCGAATAACATTTTTGTCCACACAATTTTTCAAGACCATAGTGTAGTTAGCATATTTAACCATTGCCTTTCCCCATTCCACCAGCCACATCTAATCACCATGCCCACGGATTCTTCTTCAAGATCCTTCCTTATTCAGAGCATCACCACTACAGAATTACCGGTGCCTAGATAATTGGAATTGCCCCTTATGTGGGGGCATTCTGACTTCCATTTCTCCTCTTTGCAATCTAGTTTCTAAATTGCAAATCTTTAAATCATTTGAGTATTTCATCTAAGAAGGAATTTAAACTTTTCTGCATGGATTAGGAAAACTTCTCATTTTCTGTCTTAGCTTTGATGCTCTGTGTTCTAACCGCTTTAAGCTGGTGTGACCTTTTTTGTTTCAAGCCTGTCGCATAAGTGGTCCCCTTCTCCTAAAAACTCTTCCCACTCTCATTACCTGGCTAATTCTTACTTATTCTCCATTATTCTTACATATTCTACATTCTTCATTATTTCATTGTTCATTGTAAGTAGAACTTCCTCCAATGACATCCCCCAGCCATTTCCTCACCTTCCCCCCAACCCCCGGGGGTTTAAGCTAGATGACCCTCATGTACTGTCACAGCCTGCTGCACTCTACCATCGAAGCATTTGTTTCTGGTGTATCTTTGCCTGTTGACCTGTGGTATTTCTTTGAAACTCTAATCTCCTATAGATGCTAATCTGTAAAGCAGGGATTGATAATATCTATGGTGGTTATAATGATTGAACACCTGTGTAGAACCTGCAGTGTAGCAGCAGCAGATTAATAAAGAGTAGCTATTATCACTAAGATTTGCTATTCTATCCAGTTGGTTATAAAGATTGCCCTATTCCGAGAAATAATGCATGAGGATTTGGAAACAGGTAGAGAATGAGGAATAAAGAAATTAACTAGAATAAATGGAAAGGTTGGCATTGGCTTCTTAAATTACTTCTTAGACACACTTCATTACCAGTTGCTCGAATTTAGTGCAGCAAAAACCTTGTCTCTGTTGGGATGCATCATTTGGAGAGATGTGGGCTTTCCAGCCCAGCCTGATATGGTTGTCTCACTCTCATGTCTGTCCCCACCCTGTTTGAAAATAAGTCACTTCACATTCTCTGGCTCAATAACCTTGTCAGAGGGAATGATGGATGTAGGATTGAAACAACCCACATACAATCACAAAGAACAAGGCTGAGAATAACACTACAGCAAGTAATTAAAAACAATTCTGCTCCCTTGGAAACCGTCCTCTGCCTCCCGTCACCCTGGCCTGTATGTCTTGGCAATGTCGGTTTGCTGGCTGCCCTTCCTGCCAGCTCACTTTGGCTGGCTTTGGCACATGTGCAGCTGGCAGTCTTTGTCCCTATTACTGAGCTCCTCTTCAGAGCTGCCAGGCTTTGGTCAAAGGCTACAGGGGGCACTTTGAAGCCCTTCCAAACATTAGGGCTTATGGTTGGGAGGTCAGTTTATTATGATGTGCACTTAATCCACTTTTTTTCCCCTGACCTGATGTATCCTAGGTGATTTATAATTTTATTTCAGAATAGGGGTAAAAAGAAAAACTTTTTTTTACCTGCTTGAGAAGAGTGCAAACTCTACCTTTGTTCCTATGTCATGCATTCCTATATATCTCCAAGAGGAATAAGGCAGGTATATATATCAAATAGATATAATTTTAGCTAAAGCTACTTCCTGAAACATTTAGTCAGAGATGATTAAAACCAAACGGCCAGAATATCCTGTTGTACATGGAGTTTCCTATTTGCAAGCTGGTTTACAAATGTTGTTTTAATGTTGTTTTCCACAGGATCTTAGTCAGTTGTTTGGAAAATAAACCAGCAACTATTCTCTATAAATAACACAATCTGCCCTATTCTCCACTGCTGGCTATGGCCCAAATATAAACCCTTTAGGACTGGGAAGGGGAGAAAATTCTCTCATGGTGTTGCTCTCAGAATCTGACTCAGATGGAAAATTGAACTGGTGATTGCTGTAGCATTCAGCTAACTCCTTCCCTTTTATCCATTTTCCTTCTAGTGTCAGAACCCAGTGAACAATGTGGTTCTCCAAAAGCAGGAATGCTGAGGACAACTGGATGTCAATGCTGCAAAGCCTTCTTTCTGCCCCACCCTCCCAATTACACAAAAGTACAACCTCCTGTTTGTTAGAATTGTCTTCCTCCACTCCTGAACACAAGCCCCTTTCCTCCTTGAGGGATGCAGGCTTGATTGTGTGCGTTTGTCAACATATTCATCAATGAAATGTTTATAAGTTCTCTACAAATATTATCTGGTCAATTCTGAAAATACTTCAGATGGGTTTTCATCTGAGCATGCTTTATAAGGGTTCTTCTATGATCCAAAGCAATTTTCAGACATCCTCATCACTGATCAAATCTGGGGTAAATTTCCAGTCTATTCCATCACACATTTACAGTCTATAGGTTAGGCCTGATTTTCACAGTATGGGGGAAGATTGTACACAATTGAGCCACTTTGGAAAGCTTTTATAGTTTTTTTTTTTTTTTTTGTACCAAAACAGGAGGTCACTGTTAGCGAATGACTTTTATCAATGGCATTCTCGCTTCTCTGTTACCACAACAGGACCCTACATATTTTTTCAATAATAGTTTTTTTCATAATTTGTTGTATAAGTTTTTTTGGTATAAATAATATTGTAAACTTCTTGAAAATAGTGACTTCTTTAATTTTTATTTCCATAATGCTTAATGCACAGGAGACACGTAAATTCTTATTGAAGGGTTAGATGAAAACCAAAACAGCATAGAAACCCCAAGTAAGAGCCACATGACATGAAACTACAAGTCTTCCCAAATCAAAACAAACTTATCTATGGTTCTCTCATGTACTTCACTGTGCCAACTTTATTGTAAAGCCTATCTGTTTTAAGAATGACTATAATTGCATTTTCTGTTCTCAAAAGATTTTCTCATTACTTACAAGAAGCTGCCCTAAGCTTCTCAGCACACTGTGAATTATCTTTGTTTAGTCCTCTGGCATCTTCTTGAGGATCCCTCCTTTGAGGAACAATTGCTATTAGTTCTAAACTGGAGAGATGATTAAAAACAACAACAACACCCGGCTGAAGTATAAAATAATTGATGGGATGACTACCTCCAAGATTGGTTGTGATGGGGAGGGGAGAAAGCTGGAATTTTTAGAAAACTTAATTGTATTCTTTTACAAGATTTAGCAAGCTGACAAATGGCATCATTATAGCAGAGTGTTGCATTGAGCTCCATTCACCCTTTAGAGCTGGCTAAGAGCCCTCTGTAGACAATGGGCTGCATATAAGAAATGCACAGATGAGTTTAATCATAGGAGCTGCATCTGGCCCAAGCAGAAATCTCTTTCACAGTAATTGGCATATAGTTAGGACTGGAGCAGCAGATGTTGCTTTGCAGTTTGAAGAATCTGATCTACAATCCATTGAAAACATGAGCCTTAACTGCAATGGTTGGACCTTCAGTACATGACCCATTCAAATAGATTCTGAAGTTCTGGTCCTCTTTCAGGTTAGCCCACATATCTCTAGCAAGACAGGAATCTGTGGTAATGTGTTGCTCTTGGCCTTCAGGGCTTTTCAACAAAACAAATTTGACAGACAAAGCTTACTTCTATGTAAATGTGGGTAGGGCAAGGGAGATGTGGCTGGATTATCCCCTCTTCATCTCTGAATGAATAAAAACTGAGTTCAGACAAAAATAACACATTTCCTGCAGCACATTGGTTTTCTTCTCTCATTTAGGAAATGAACCAAACAAGTGGCAACAGAAAGTTTTCTTTGCTTTGGGGCAGTAAGTAGGATTCCAAAGTGTTAACCTCACTGCGACAGAACCATGGGGTCAGTATTAAGGGAAAGAATCACAGAAAGCTTTCATACAGCCGACCTGCCAATGGCTGGCAAAGCTTCTTATGCCCACATCTGAGCAAGTTAGAGATCATTTATCCAGAAGACTGGTGTCAGACTCTAAAATCCTCCCACCTCCCCACTAAAGTGATGCCTTCAGTATTCTCTCCCCAATTCATTAGAGCTATTAAAGTTTATTTTGATAAACAAGAGTAAACTATCTGAAAAATAAATGAATAAATCTTAACTAATGGACATAATAAGCAATCAAATTCTCTCATCCAACTCTTCAAAACTTTTTACTTCTCTATTTATAATTTTTGCTTAAATTTTTCCCCCAGAACTCTGATCATCCTTATTCTATAAATGAGGTCCTATAGACCAAACATGTTAAGTGATTATCTCATGACCACACAGAAAACTAGGAGCCAAACCAGATCAATAACTATATGTTTCCAATCAAGTGTTTTTTCTAACTTCTTCCTCATTTCCCTCACCCAAAATAATCAACTTTCTCACAAGTTACAGATATCACATGTTTTATTCTATGTATTTCATAGGT